>NC_140583.1:1069090051-1071490051 GCF_964204655.1 Triturus cristatus
TTCAACTTTGTCTCATTTCATTTTTAACATTGTCTTCTTGCTTCAGCTCGATCTTCCCTGCTCTTTCTAAATTTCCTCAGTACAAGTGTAGACCAAAAGGAAATACCAAAGTGACGTAAAAAAATGAATATCAAGAAGACATTCATAAGAAATCACACTCTCGGAAGGAAGATGGTGTGCCATTGAGAAGGGATAAGAAGACGAGGCAAATAGAGATAAGCCCCATGTGTCCAAACCCTTGCAGTGCAGTCAATGAAAAAAACTCACCATTAAAGGGGTCATGTCTGCTCAGTACCAAGAAGCCCATTTGTGGTGCCTACTTTATTAAGGAGAGGAAGTTGGCTGTCCTTCTGGAGATAGGCTGAACACTTAGAAGCCATAAACAAGTTCTTCCACAGAGAAAAGTAGGGTTTTGTGCATACAGAAAAACATTCCTTATAATCTTGTAGAGCTAAACTCACTCCACTGCAGATAGAGCTGAGCTCGAGCACAGGTGCGTAGATAGGGGCTGAATGTGATGTTGGTCAGAAAACCTCGGATCGCAGGTCGGAGGCTTTCTGACTTACATCTCCGGTATCAATTCCGACTGCTTAATAACAATGTAGGCGATCGGAATTGAAACTGCCCGGTCATTCCGGCTGAATTCTGACGGGCTCAAGGAGCCCGTCGGCCAGTCGGAGGCCCCAACCTAATCCCTGAGGGCGGCGTTGCTGCCATCGGGATTACGATGTTGGTTTCCGACAGGCTTTCCATGTCGGGCTGTCTGACATGGAAAGCCTGTCAGAAAGTGACTTTGTGGGCCCCTAGCAGGGCCCCCATTCTTCCACAGCCTCCAGTTGGGGGCCAGAGGGCCTATGGTGCTCCCGGTTAATCCCTGCACCGTATGGCAAGCACCTTGAGGTGCCTGCCACGCAGTGCAGGAATTAACAGAATTTCCCATTTCTCTATGGGAGCTTGTGCTACGACTGGTTTACAGCAGCAGCATAAGCTCCCATAGAAAAATGGGAGTATGCGACCGTACCATGTGCAGTCGCATTGTAATGGCGGTGTCGGGACTGCTGACCGGAGGTCGGTCAGTCCCAAGACCGCTGCAGTGACATCAGAATCAGGCCCATAGTGTTGAACCCATGCACAGATAGAGCAGAGACTGTGTACCCATAGGTAGTTTCTTTCATTGAGCAGGAGCTGAGTTCCTGCCTACATAGTACTATGAACTTGGGCAGAAAATCTCTTCCAAGTCTGCAGCTGAGCTCTATTACAGACTGAGCTGAGTCCCTGCGCACACATAGATTGAGGTGAGCCAGTTCACAGCTAGATTTGAGCTCTTTCAACATTCATTCTTATAATGTAAAACAGGAAGTTCTGTGGGAACTGAGAAAACAGGACCAGCAAATATTCTGTGGGACTATCACACGTCTCTCACCCAGGTTAATCTTCCTGACAGGGAGTAAGGAAGAGAAGGTGGGGGAGGGAGGATGACTGTGTGAGAGAAGGGAGCAAGAGTAGTGATTGAAGAGAGAGAGAAAAATACAAGGTAGATAGTAGTGAAAGATAATTAAGCTTGTGTGCCAATATGGAATGGAAAGATGAGAAAGAAATGAGGACAGTATGGCTGAGATGGAAAAGAACAGAGACAGAATGTAAAACAGGAGACACCAGAGTGAGAGATGTATGAACAACACCACAATAATAATGCTAAGGCAAACTTTATGTTATGTTAAGGGTATTTGTGAAGTGCACAGCTCACCCTGGAGAATATCCTGGTGCTGAGAAAGCAGGGGTTATGTAGGTTGTGACTGGGACTTGTCCAGCTGAACAGCCATGTTTTCAGTTTCTTGTGGAGCTCATGTACTGAGAAAGCAATTCAAATGTGTAGGGGTAGGTATTTCCAGGCTTTGGGTACGAGGTAGGGGAAAGCACGACAGCAGTCTCTAGTTCTTTGTATATTTGTGAGCAGGATTCTGGCTGAGCAGAAGTGTCTGGTGGGTGTGTTGTGTGTGGGTTGGTGAATACATTTGTAGATTTATATAGCGCTGCTTATCACCCGTGAGGGTATCCAGGCACTGTCCATGGGCATAAGGAGATTACGTGATTTGCACAGAATCATAGGATGTTGTGCTAACGCTTGAACCCTGATCCCCAGCTCCTGATTTGGTAGCTCTGGCCACTGCGCCACATCCTCCACCAGAACTGAATGGGGCAGCAGTTGAGGTCTTTGCCGGGTGGGGTGATGTGAACACGAGGGAAAGTCTGAGTGTTAGCCTGGCCGCTGGGTTTTGTATGGTTTGAAGTCTTCTAGCAGCTAGACAGTGATTCTGATAGAGTGCAGGTGATGTGGCTTGCTGGTGATGAGGGCCTGGGTGCCCATTCTGCATGTACTGACTGGGAGCCATTATAAGAGTACATTGAGCATTTTGAGGGTGTGGAAGCAGGAGGTGGTGACTATGTTGACTAAAGCAAACTCTACAGCATATTTCATCCATTCCTTTTGCTCCCTTCATAAGAAGTCTGCCTTTCACTGTGTCACGGGGCATTGCTGTTTGTGAATGGTGCAGTTACCAATCTCCAAAGCAACATTTTGGTCACCAGCACACTTTTCTTTTAGGCAATTAAGCAATGGGTTGGAGTGAAGGTGTTTCACATGTGACAGATTCATTTGGCAGCTATGATTTAGAGTTGTCAAAGGGGGTCTAGTCAATTTTTAAATTGTGTTTCACGTGCAACATCAAACATAAACCCTTCACATACTAAAGAAGTTTGGCATTTTATATATTCACTTCCCTGGCGTGGTTGAAGCAGGCAAACCACAAAGAGTGGAGGGAGCAGTAAAGCATAAAGCTTGTGAGGGCAGGTCAGCTTCAAATGTGCAGTAAGAAGGATTTCTTGCAGGAGCATGTGTTAGTGCATGTGGCTAATTGTTAATGTGTAGCTTGGTGGCACCACAAACAAAGGGAAGGACTCCAATCATGGGGCCCTCAAATTATGGTCCCCGTGGTGGATAAAAGCTCTGCATACTCCCCTATACTGCTAGCTGCACCTTCCATCTTGCTTCATGAGAGCACAAGGCATCTGTTCAGGTGAAGGGTCATGACCTCTGTGCTATCTGAAGAGGCAGGTATGGTGGATTGGCTGAAGCTACAGGAACCCTTTTAGAGTGGTACAGCGGGGTTATGGGCATGCACACACTTTCCCACATGCATGGGGCTACTCAAAGGTCTCATTCTGGCTACATCAATCAAATCCTGCAGAAGTATCTTATGCTGTCAATGGTCACCATCACAAGAATGTAATTTTTACATGGCCTTATTAAAATTAACATGATGGCCTCACACACCCCCCGGGTGTCATGCTTTATCATCAGCCATCCCGCGCTCGTGTTCCCTTTAAAAAAAAACTCCCCTCAGCTTCTGAGGAGGGGCCCGCCTGCCATAGGAGTATGCTTTGGTGAGCGTGGGATGGCTGATGATGAAGCATGACACCGGAGAGGGGAGGGGTCAGGGGAGGGGCTGTAAGGCCATCCCGTTAACTAATTTAAAAAAATGTCCATAGAGACATAGTGGTGATTCATCAAGATATCAGGACCCACCCATAATCGAGGAATTCCTCGTAAATAAGGTGGTTAAGCCAGAAATGGAGGCTTCATTTAAAGCGTATGTTTGTTTTTTGTGTGTTCACGCCAACAGTACTTCCTATGATGAATTTCAGTTGCAGCATGGACACACACTAATCTGTGCATCTTTCTCTAACCTTATTTCATTTGAAAAGAAAGAAACAGTGACTGAGTGCAAGTTTGGCTTAGGTGTAAGTGTGTATTTTATTAAATTCATTCCTAGCTAACAAATTGGGAACTAGTGGTATAGTTCTAATTACCAATATGCCTAATTTGTCTCATAGCAGTAGCTATTTTAAAGAAGTATTGCAGGGCCAAAAACTGAAAAATGATTTATCAATCACTTAAAAACTATCTTAGATGAAAGGAAATACCAATTACAAAATATACACATCCCCACCATGATCTCTGCTCCACACTGATGGGTACAATGAGTCATTACATCTTTGAGTAAAAATGCATGTATTGCATGTTTTGATGCTTTTATTGCACAAAAAGCAGTGGTATAAAACCCACATATTTTTAAGGAACCGTGAAACATGGGAAAGAATTCAAAGTTACATGTGAAATACAGATTTTATAGCCACTGTCCAAACATTTTACATTGTCCTTGCTGCTAGGATTATGCAGCTTGGGGGCCAAGGTTATCGAAATTATGCGACAAAAAATGCTAATTATGTGGCACTTTACCTGGTGGTTATTATTTTCATGCGATTGAGCTTGAAACAACAATTTTGGTGAATACTGCATACTTTGTCATTTATGTGGCAAATTCAGTAAATCCATATTTATGCTGTAATTTCTGCAGCCACAGAGTCACATAAATTCACTGATCTCACCATTGCCTATTGCTTTATCAAGAATTTATTTGTGACAGGTAAACAAAACCTCAACATTTTAATTCCAGCCAATGCCCATTATTAGCTGCACTTTGAATAAAATATCTTGCAATGTTACAGTCTACAAGGCCAAAGATATTACCCGAACCCCTCATATGTAATTTTTGACCATATTACTCAGTAACCCATTATGCATGCTCTGTGTGTACTTAACTTTAAACCATTGTGTATATACCTCAACCTTAAACAGGAGTCAACTCATTTAGGTGCCTCCCATGTAGATAAAAAATGTGCCAAAATAATTTGCATTTGGTCCACTCACTTGACAGCTTGTGGAATGCGGCCTAAGGGCTATGTCAGAACATCAACAGAACATGAGTGTTCACAAGGAGTTGTGAAATTGAATGTTTTAAGCTTTTTTGAAAGTTCTAGTAATCAACTAAGAAAGGAGATGTGGTATAGAGGCTACGCTGTCGATCTTGAATTGAATCCAGCTTGGCATTGACTGAAAATTGTGCAGTTCTGGGAAATCACTTAATCATAACGTGCCTAAAATGTAAATGTGTGAGATACTAGAGTAAGTGTGTGTGTAACAAAAATATATATGCCACCACTTGGTGAATACAATCTTGCATCATTTTCCATCACCGTCCATGATGGACAAGGCTCTGTTGATCTCAGGCTAGGTCCATGGTATAGAAATACCAAATCATGCATGCTTTTACAATTTGAACAGGTACCCAGCTTACTATTCTCTGTGGATACCCTTTTCATTTGAGCTGTTGGATAACCCACCTCATTTTGTGACCGCTAGATAGAAGTTCCCATGATTTTCTTTATCCCGGTTTATTCTTCACACCTCAAGTCTACATCTCAATGTCTGTTGGAGCTCCTTATAGAGTACATTGGGAGATCCCACCAGACATATCTTCTTGTTCCCCGGAAGCATGTTATCATTATGCCGTTCATGCTACTTTTAAAACAGAAAATACACTTTTCCAGTAAGTCTTCAGTGCTTTTATTTCTGACATGCACAGGACTCGCTTGGTACCAACCATCTTGATAACATCTGATGCTCGCCTGTCTGGTCGACCCTCTCTGAGCTCCAGCAGTGCTCGGTGTCTCAGGGAAATGCATTGCTGAAGACATAAAATATGGCATTAATGTGCTACTGCAGAAGAGTCATAGACATATGCTTTTTACATGCGTTAGCCCATCCGCACTGGACCTATTGACCTTACAAACATGTATTCTAATGCTGTAACGGCTTGCAGTGTGTGAAATGGTAGCCCCACCAACACTGTTTAGTACTAGCCCCGCCCATAAAGTTTGGGTTTGGTTGCGGCCCTGCCTCCTTGCACCTTAGTTTACTTAATTGCCAAAACTGGGAGAAGCTTAGACACTACCCAAATGCTTTTATATACGCAAGATAATGTCTTCCTGCACAAACAGATCTCACTGTGATAGGGTGAGCGACGTGCAGAAAGATCTAAAAATGTAAAATCCTCAAATGAAAAGCCATGTTTTCATGGCCTTTCTGAAAATGCTCAGGGTTTGAGGGATATCAAAGAATGAGAGTTTTTTTAAACTTTTTTGTTTCAACAAGAAAAGCTCCTTTTGAATTGAACTTTTGATGTGTGAACAAAACCAATATGCTCACTGTATGCTTGATGCTACTTACTCAAACCTCGGTAACATATGTAGAAGTAGTAGAGTAGGCTTGTCTGTGCCTCAATGCATATTACTCCTTTAGAAAGAGTCTAACTGGGCTATTTCAAAACAAGGCTGATAGTTCTGCTGCCCAGTCATGCACAATACAGGCGAACACATATTACTGACTCTTCCGCAGTCCGATCAGCCGTTTCAAAATTCTAGTATGAAGGAAGATCCAGTTTTCACCTGTGACCTGCGGACATTTACTCAGGAAGATATAATGTCCAATGACTACACTGGTGTCTTTGGTGTCTTCTGACATCTAAATCTGGATACAACATTGGACTTATTTTATGATCCTGTTTAAATCATGTTACCTTCCTGTAATGCTTATTGCAATCTTGAGTGATAAAATATTGTCCTACTGTGATATTGTTTCATGGTAACTTACTAATGCAATATCTTAGTAATTACATACATGTAAGTATAGATTTACTAATCAAACTGCATATCTGTTTACCTTGATGTGAAGCAGTAGAATAGTAAATCCGCACTCCATCTATATAGGTTTGTGAACTAAGTACACTAGGTTCTCACAGTGCCTTTTTCGCTTTTTTCAGGAGCTGAATCGAGAGGATAGCGGGGTGCATAAAACCACGGCTATGGAGTGATTACGGGGGAGGAAGCTTACCCCCCTAAATTTGTCTCAGCAAGAAGATCTAGAGCTGGATATATCCCAGGAAGAGGTTAGGAAGGCCATTTTTGCCTGTGCCTGTAAGGGAGGGAAAGCTGCAGGGCCCAACCGGCTCCCAGCACAAATTTATAGATCTTTGGGAGAGGCAATAATCCCTACTCTGACATCGCTTTTTAATGATATATCTGTGGGCGCTAGGCTCCCAGATTCATGGGGAGAAGCCACTATTACACTGATTCTGAAAGCAGGTAAAAACCCAGGGCCCGATTCACAGAACTAACTTAAGACAAAATCCTAAACTTACTACCATTTTGGTATTCACAGAAGGCACTTACTCATTTCGGTATTCACAGAAGGCACTTACTCATTTCGGTATTCACAGAAGTTATGAGTCCTAACTTTAGGACTCCTAAATGCCTTCTGTGAATACCGAAAGTCTTAAAATTAGGATTTTTCTCAGTTTAGTAGTAGTATAGTTAGGACTCCTATCTTTAGGACTCCTAAATGCCTTCTGTGAATACCGAAAGTCTTAAAATTAGGATTTTTCTCAATTTAATAGTAGTAAAGTTAGGACTCCTAACTTTAGGACTCCTAAATGACTTCTGTGAATACCGAAAGCCTTAAAATTAGGATTCTTCTCAGTTTAGTAGTAGTATAGTTAGGACTCCTAACTTTAGGACTCCTAAATGCCTTCTGTGAATACCGAAAGTCTTAAAATTAGGATTTTTCTCAATTTAGTAGTAGTAAAGTTAGGACTCCTAACTTTAGGACTCCTAAATGCCTTCTGTGAATACCGAAAGCCTTAAAATTAGGATTTTTCTCAGTTTAGTAGTAGTAAAGTTAGGAGTCCTAACTTTAGGACTCCTAAATGACTTCTGTGAATACCGAGAGCCTTAAAATTAGGATTCTTCTCAATTTAGTAGTAGTAAAGTTAGGACTCCTAACTTTAGGACTCCTAAATGCCTTCTGTGAATACCGAAAGCCTTAAAATTAGGATTTTTCTCAGTTTAGTAGTAGTAAAGTTAGGAGTCCTAACTTTAGGACTCCTAAACTGAGAAAAATCCTAATTTTAAGACTTTCGGTATTCACAGAAGGCATTTAGGAGTCCTAAAGTTAGGACTCCTAACTTCTGTGAATACCGAAGTGAGTAAGTGTCTTCTGTGAATACGAAAATGAGTAAGTGCCTTCTGTGAATACGAAAATGGTTGTAAGGTTAGGATTTTGTCTTAAGTTAGTTCTGTGAATCGGGCCCCCAGTGAGTTGTGGGGCTTATAGACCCATCTCGCTGCTGAATGCGGATTACAAAATCTTTGCTAGGATGCTGGCAGATAGGCTGGGTGCAGTAGCGGGAGACACGCTTCATCCCGATCAAAAGGGTTTTGTTAAGGGCAGGAATCTAGCTGACCTCACTTATCATTTTTTGGGCGCAATATATTTGGCTACTACCTTTTCCCTTCCCCTCGCAGCAATGACATTAGATGCTACCAAGGCCTTTGATAGGGTCAATTGGGCATATCTCTCGGCATTTATGGAAAAATTTAATTTGGGTGAAAAGTTCATCCGAGCTATTCAGCTTATTTATCGGGATCCATCGGCGAGACTCCTGGTAAATGGTAAAATGACTAATCCTTTTGAGATCACTAGGAGTACGAGGCAGGGCTACCCCCTCTCCCCGCTTATTTTCGATATATATATCGAACCCTTTGCTCAGTGTTTAAGAGAGGAGCCTAGTATCCTACCGTTTAAGTATGGGGCTTGGGAGAGTAAGACGGCCCTGTATGCCGATGATGTTCTGATTCTTTCGGCTGATTTAGAGACGTTTTTTCCTCAGGTCATTAGGTCAATGCAGAGAAAACTGAGGTTATGACGTGGAACCTGCCGGTGTGTCAATACCAGACCAAGCGTGAAATGAGGTACTTGGGGGTCAGAATAGTTCAGGATATAGATAAGATTTCAGGGACCAACTTGGCAAATGTTTCTAGGGAATGTCAGAATCTAATGAAATCGTGGGACCACCCAGGGGAGGATCAATCTGATCAAGATGGTAGTGTTACCAAAAATCACCTTCTTTTTCA
Organism: Triturus cristatus; assembly: GCF_964204655.1. NCBI lineage: Eukaryota > Metazoa > Chordata > Amphibia > Caudata > Salamandridae > Triturus > Triturus cristatus. The sequence goes on from NC_140583.1 coordinate 1,069,098,923, forward strand.
ATACTATTCCTTTACATTTTGAAAAATCGGCCGTAGTTAAGCTCCAGCAGGCAATCAACTCGTTCGTTTGAGCTTAAAGGGCCACGAGGATTGGCTGGAAGAAGCTGAGGTGCAGAAGGGAGAAGGGGGACCGGCAGTATTAGGCATGGGCATTCCAGTTGTCGCACTCGAGAATGCTGTTGAAAACCCCGGACCGCACAGGGGTGGGAGCCATGTTCTCTGCTATGTTGAAGGTTGTGGGTCTGTCTCAGGAGGGATTTCTGTTCAAATTTGGAGAACAGAAGTTCTTCAAAAAGATCAGGTTGAAAGTCCTGCTTGCGATGGCTCGCACGTGGGCTAGTATTAAACAGCGCACTGGTCTCAATTATTTTTCCAGACAGGCCCCCCTGTGGGACTCCCTAGGTGTAACAGATTGCCTGAAAGATAGGCTAGCAATATCACTTAGAGCGCGGGACAAAATGTGTGGGGGACCTTGCATTTGACGGCTCACTTATACCATGACAGTCACTAAACAATAGGCTAGAAGTGGGTATGTCCAGGTTTAAATATTTACAGCTGTAGAGTTGGTCCCAAAACCTAAAAAACCTATAGGCATAGGAAACACCCTCGAGGAGCAGCTAGTGGCAAGACTGGCGGAGAAGAAGGAGATTTCTTTCCTATATCGGTCCATAGAGGAGGCTATTGATGATGATTTTAAATTAGCTGAAGAATTGTGGTGGGGTCTCCTTGCTAGGCAAACAGTGGGAATATCTGTGACAAACTTCTTTTAACACCTTGTTTGCTGTTGTAAAACCAGCTTGGTTGAGGAGGAAGCACTTGCCCACAGTCCATAGTGCTTATTTATCCCCGTTAAGACTGTCCAAAATATCGATGGGGTCCCCAGTCAGTTGTAAAAAATGCGATTTAGAGAGTGTCTCTGACATACATATGTTTAAGGAATGCCCAGCGATAATAGAATTCTTGGAGAAAGTAGGTGTAACCATTGCCGACATTTTTGGATTTCCAGTCCAAATCAATCTTGCTTTGATAATTTTTGGTTTATCTGGTGAGATTATAGGCCTTGCTAGGTAGTTCCTTTTCTATGCAATATTGCTGGCTAGAAGGGAAATCTGTAAAAGATGAGTAGAAGTTGCATCTCCTTCACACTCGGAGTGGCTCTCCTCTTTATTTACAACGTCCAGGACAGATTTGGGTAGAACGTAAAACAGTACAAAGAAAGCATTATGGGACTGCTTATTAACATGGTCTAATGTTTAGTTTTGGGGATTTATAATTCAGTGGTTTAGGTTGTCACGTTTAAAATAATCTGGATCCTATTATTAGGCCTCTTTGAAACTCTCTAGCTGTGTTGGGCCCCTCAGTCCTTTCACTTTATAGGCCAACATTAACAGTCACCGGCTATATTTAAACTGGAGGAGAGTGCGACCACCCCTTTCCATCATGGGGCCAGTGACATTTTAAGATCGTTGTGTACCGGAAGGCGGGGGCGTCCTCCTGGTCCCCATCTAGTAGCCTACGTCTCCTTGATTGGAAGCAACAGTATCGGCACCTTACTTTGTCAACTGGGGTCTGAGGCAAATGAGGATAAAGAAAAAAAATAAAAAAATAAAAAATAATGAGCATTTCAGTGAATTTTCATCTGGCATAATTTCAGGTCCAGCGATTATCATCATATAGAAGATTATGTTTTCTTCATACTTGCAAATTAACAAATCAGACCATTCTTTCATAATCTGTAAGCATGTGGTTAAGGTATTTGGACATTATTTTTTGGTTCAAGTATGTGATAATTTAACACAGTGATCTTCCTACAGTATTGGGAAATAGCAGGCAATGACCTATCATGTGTGTCATGATTTCCTGTCCATCCATGCACATTGCACATTTGGTATCAGCTCTTAACCCAATTTAAAAAAAATGAGTTGTTGGTTATATATAAATGGTGCCTAGTACAATATTGATTATGTTTGATTGTAGTGACTCATACTTAATTAGGCTAATGCAGTAGTGCTATTTCCATTCCTAATCTCTTTTTATTGTAATTCATTTATTTTCCCATCTTTATTTTTTATTGTGGCTGTAATTATACAATGCTGCATTTTGGAGTATCTTGCAGTGCTGAGATATGTCTATGTGAGAAATATAATTTTCGTAACTGCTTCCTCAATTTTGTTTTTCTTATTGAACATGTTTTTGTTCCTTGTCAGAAATAAGAGAACACCAGCAAATATTGAAAAGGTATAAAAATGAAGATTAGTCTTTCAAGCTGTAATGATGGGTAAAGTAATCAGCTCTTCTGTGTATTCTAATGCAAGATAATATATTTGGAGCAATTTACTTTAGTGCAGTATAGGTTAAAGTTATCCGAGTATTTGTTTGTCATCTAAGTCAAGTAAAATAGTAGGGCTGAGTGATCTTCTGAAATCTAATGCAAGATAAAGTAACTGTAGTGATTTAATTTTATATAATGAAAGATAAAGTAGTCACTGTTTTTTTTAATGTAATGCTGAATAAAACAAGAAATATAAAGTCCCAGATTTATTAAGCCTTAGCATCATCCTTGCTTTGCACAAGGCGACACGAGGACAGTGCAAAGGCTTCAGTAAGATTTAAAATGCCACACAAGTGCAATTTTCACCACCTTGTGTGACTTTCTAAAGAAATGTACTTCAATGCATCGGCTTGCACTGTGTTAAGTTACATTTCGAGCTGGTGGTCATTTAATGGGTGAAGCATAGGTGCTCCCATGGATTCACCCATGGATTTGATGCAATCCCAGATATACAAAGATTTGAAAATATGGGATTCAGTCAAATCAGCTCGCCTCCCAGAGGAAGGTGTAACAGAAAGAAAAACATTTTTTCTTTTTGTTATTTCCTCTTTCAGAGTTTGAATTGGAATTATGACCTGCAGCCACAGTTCATTCTCTAAATCACCTCATTATATTTTGGGTTTCACACTACTCCTTGATCTGAACTCTTAATCATAGCATAGCTACACTATTCTTCAGAAATTCATACTGGCCAATCTGATCGCCCTGGACTCATGCAGTTTCTCAGCGATATTACTGGCATCGATGATATATCAATGGTAGTTGGTACTGTTGAACATTGGGCTAGTTCCCTCTCCTCAGCCTTAGAACCTCTCTACACCTATTTAAGTATATAAATATATACTTATTTTACAATACTTTTACCTTGGTATCCAAAATCAGAAGTTCATCTAAATGCTCCACAACTACCTTAGGTGGCCCCTTCAATCTCCGCCGCATCTTTGGAATCTTGAACACTCTCTCTCAAAGACACAATCTTGCTGCAACAACTAAAATTGTCCTTCCTGCTTGTTCCCTTGTGGACCTTCTTTCCAGGATGTCCTCTCTGCCATCTTCAACCCTTGACTGTCCGTATACTCTTCTCTCTATTCCTCCACAGCCTTCTTTACCCCAGACTATGCAGCTGCTCAGCCGTACCGTGAGCATCCTTAGCGCATTGGGCCCATACCCCCTTCCCCAAGTCTATCACTTGTCTTGTGCACTATAATGACTGCTGAGTGCAGGACAACTATGTTCCCCATTGGCCCCACTGGCTCCTCTTTCCCCCAAAGTTAAACGCCCATGACTCTACAAGTCATGGATCTGTAATGAAGAATTTCCAGAGACATGGGGCACACTCCTGTGCTGCCCTTTCTAACATGTGAAATTTGTCCACACACTTCCAGCCATCTTGGTCCAAGGCCTTGGGGGCCCATGCCTGAGTTAACCTGCCTGACAGGGATCCTGGCCCTGACGCTCTCTCCTCTTGAAGTGCCAAACATCGTTGACTTGCTGGTTGCTAGTCTAGCTTAGTCTCCTGTCACCTGCAGTTCTGTATTCCTACTGCACCGCCTGTCTGGTTTGGGTACGAGATGATTGTTGATTCAACTCCCTAGCTAGACATCAGAAACACCTCTACAAGGTGTTCCATTTGCAGTATGGATATAGGCAGGGCTACTGGAATTATGCAGTAGAGGAGGACCATGTTATGTCCAGGGTTCACTAAATTATGCAGCAAGAAAAGCCTAATTATGCGGCGTAATGAGGCACAGTTTGTGATAGAATTAATTCTTTATTTTTTCATTCTTTAACACTGTCTGGGCAAAGGTTTCACCTCATCAGTACCAGTTTAACATAAAAATATAGCAATAAGCACCTGAAAGGTCAGCCTTTGCGATTCACCTTCCACTGCACGGCAACACTTGTCACCACTTTTTTTTTATGAACTTTTGATTTATTTTGGATAGAAACTATTTTATTCTGCATAGAAATAAAGAAGAAAATGCCTCTTTGTATTGTTTTTTTCTACAGGAAGGCATCCCATCCTCCACAAAACAATCCTGTTCACAACGCATGTACAAAAGCACCATGGTGCAAGCGTGCTTACATTGCTGCTTGGCAGCACACAGAGCGCCAGCACAAGGACAGAGCAGAAATGCTCCATAGCCTTAAATATATGGAGCCATACTGCTCTCTCCCTCTCACACAACATGTAATCTACAGCAGGACACACTATAGATATTAATGTAATGTAATTTAATGTAGAGAAATGCACTAAAATGTTTCTTCTTTTGTAAATCTGTAAATTGCAAAAAACAGATCAAGGATCATTCTCAGAAAGAGATCATTAAAACAAGGTGCAATATGTTGTCTCACTCAGGGTGAAATCAATGTAACTGTCGGTTAGATAACAAGGTTAGATAACAAAAGATGTCAATAACTTCAGTCTCTGATATGATGCAGGATAAACTGATCTAGGCAAACGCAGTCCTCTGCAATCAAATGTAGGTAATGTCATCAAAGTGATTTCATCTTGCTGTCTGTTGTCTAGTGAAGGGCATATAATCTGAGCAATATTTTACTGTCATCTACTGTAGGGAAAAGTAATCCGAGCAATCACTTTCTGTGATATAAATCGCAAAGTAATCAGAGTAACCTATTGCACTCTAACACAGGGCAAAGTAATCAAAGTTTTTCTGTAATCCAGTGCTGATAATAGTGAAGTGGGCAATTGTAGGTTATGCAGAATGAAGTAATCATATAAAACCACTTCTCTGATCTAATGTACAATTTTTCAAACAGCGAAAGCACTCTCTGATGATGGGTGAAGTACGCGGAGGACTCTTGGGAACAAATTTGGGGCTCACAAAGGAAAGCTTGCACAGTGAGTCCTTGTCTTAAAAGCATGTAGACTAGGCCCTCAACTCATCTGCCACCAAATGATGATGATATCTGTTTATAAAGACACATAAAGGTCCCTGTTTTGAGTGTCTTGGCAATCCTTTTCTGCTTGATGATAGTTAGGTAAACAAAGGTGTTTTTGTTAGTGCTTTTCAAAAGAATGAGAGCCTCATTTATGAAAAGTGTCGTGTTGCTGCGGTAAAACAAGTATGCACTACTTTTCACTGTGCCGGGCCTTGCGACACCATGGATGCGCCGTATTTACTATAGGACACTCCATGTCGCAAGGAATTACAGATGCGTCAGGAATCCTGACGTATTTGTTGGCGCAAAACTCACACATTGCCGGAGTTATGTTGTAAGCATGACGTAACTTCAGCAATGCATGGGGGAGGCACATACCTATTGCATTGCATCACCCTTATGTCTACCATGAGGCAGGCGCAAGATTTGATGCAGTGGCGTCCTAGAAGTGGTGCAGTGAAATGTAATAGATTTTACTGCACCACATCCACAAGGCTTTCTTACGGAGGAACGCCCACCCTGCATACATTATACCTGACGCAGGTATAATGGGGTGCAGGGGTTTACAAAGTTATGCATCTGCCTAGATGGGTCACTTTGTAAATATGGCGCAATGTGGCGCATTGTTTACCCCGCTGCTGTGTCACGAAAAGTGATGCAACGGCAGTGCAAAAGTGTCGCATGGGGCTCATAAATACACCCCTCAATCTAGATCCCCATCAAACGCCATTTTCAGCTGAAAATGGTGCCAGACTTTTGTTTCACTGCTATATAAAACATGAGAACTGTAGAGGAACTGAAAGTGCATGCCACCAGTTTGTTTTACAAATTAATCAGCATACTGTCTTTTTCTAATCAAAAGCACAACAAAGCAGTGAAAGCAAATTTCTGTAGCCAAGTCCACAGCAAAGATGGCAGAGTCATCATCCTATGAAATTACAGACAATGAAATGCAACCAGTGTGACATAATTTAACCTCCTTTGGTAATTTAATGCAAGATACTCAGAGCACTTGTCTTCTTTAATTTGAACACAATGTAAAGTAATCACATGAATTATTTATTTTTCTAAATCTAGCAAATGTTAAAGTAATTGGATAATCTCATCTTGCAATCAAATGTAGACTATTGCATTCAGAGTAACAACGGTGTTTAATTTGATGCAGCATAAAGTAATCTGTAAAATGTCCTTCCTAAAACTAATGCATTTTAGAACATTAGAATGTTGAGCACTCCATTGCAGACAATGGAGTTCTCTGGACCTCTACGGGCCGGTAGAATCCCGCAGAACAACATTCTAATGTTGTTTTTCATTCACAGATGCTGCTGTGAACAAAGGCCTCACGAGCCTGAGGAAATTTAAATCACCTCGGGTTCCGAGAGGCCTTTGTACCAATCAGAACATCAGAACATTCTGCCCTGTGGGGAGAAATGTTCTAATAGCCTTACAGCCCTCCTAGAGCGCTCAACCAGCCATTAAAGGCCTGCTCACTTGTTAAAGGCCCTCGCTGAGGAGCGGCCATTTAATGGTCGGTAGAGCCCGACTAGTCTATAGTAATTCAAAGTCAGCAAGATGCTCCAAAACAGGGAGGTAGGGTAAATTAACCATGAGGCTCTTCAAATGTAATCCAATGCAGGTGAAAGTAATTGATGTATTATTCTACACTGAAAAATATGGTAAAGTAATCAGAGTAGTTGTGTTATATGGTGTTGAATGATGAAATCACTGTAATATTCAGCTTGTTTGCCTTGAACTGTAGTTAAGTGTCTGTGGAAGTGTATACTGATGGTGCCACCAGTGGCGGCTCCTCCATTGAGGCAGAGGAGTGTTGTCCCACTGCTTTTAGCAGTGCAAAAAAGGAAAAATAAAATGATACCAACACGGCGTTGCTATCATTTAATTTTTAAACAGAAGCAGGTTTTGGGGCGGTGCTTCGCTGTCAACGCAGCCAGCAGGGGGAGGAGGAAATATGCGCACTTAAATGTGCATGATGGTTTGGCCTGCAGTCAGGCACACTTAGCATGTTCATAACACTAAAAACAGAAGGGGAGGGTCCAAGGGAAACAGTTTAGAGACCTCAGAGAAGAAATTCCCCTAATACAATAATCATAACACAAAAAACTTCTCGGGTCTATATTAGCATGAAACCAGTTTGGGAAAAGAGGAAAAGAGGAAAGAAGTGTGTCTGCGTCTTTCTATAAAACCCCAAGAGTTTTATAGATAGACACAGACACACTTCTCTCCTCTTTTCCCAAACTGGTTTCATGCTAATATAGACCCGAGAAGATTTTTGTGTTATGATTATTGCACTTAGCATGTTCCCCACAAGGCTGTAATACACAGCCTGGAGGGGAACATGCACAGGCTCCCACTGCCTGTCTGAACGCTGAACCACGGCGCTAAGACCAATCATAATGCTGTAATGCAGCATTGTGATTAGCTAGGGGAGCCTGTTGGTGCTTCCTGTTCCGCCGGACCAAGCGCATGAGCGATGGCAGCGTTGGAAGGTAAGTGCTATTTATTTTTTAAACACCGCCTCACCCCCCACCCCATCCCACCACCCTCATTCAGTACCAGCCGCGACTGGGTGCCATGTTCTGTGTTTATGACGCTGCATATTCTGGGCCAATTCACAAAGGTAAATGTACACTTTTGTGCAAGTTTACTCTTTTTCAGTATTCACAAACAAACAATTTAAAAGTAACTTTACGACTTCGAAGATCTCTGCACATAAAAAGATAGGCCTCTCCTTTTTAGGTCTCGCCTGACCTAGCGCATGCGCTGGTCTGGCGAGACTTTTTGTGAGGGCTCAAAAAATGCTACCATGGCCAGTCTAGAGCTATAGTGCATGTGCGTGGGCGCGCACTTAGGAGCAGAGGCTGGCAAACCTCGTCATGCTCATTAAGCGCCCGTGATCACTTTCACTTTTGCCCGCGATCACTTTGCGCGGCGCCCCTTTGATGTTCTCGTTCAAAGAACATCAAACATCAAAGAACATGTTGTTGGGTTAATGCTTTGCTGCGCCCGTTTGACTTACAATGTGCTTTCTCTTTCCACAAATTCGATGTTTGTGTTCCTTTATTTTTTAGATGCTTTTAGTATTACTGTTTTGCGACTTAAAGAACATTAAGGAAATGTTACTGTGAAATTGGACAACGTTCACAGTGTTTATTTCTGATCGCAGCTACTTCATGTCTGTTGCACCATTCAGGGAGTCCTTTCGTTGGCGCTTTCAGGAGGACATGATGAGGAAGCTGGAATCTTTTTGCACATTCTCTTTAAAAGCACAGCATGTTGGCGACTGGTTAATCGATTAGACCTATGTAGCGCTTTAGATCTCAAAGCGCTATGGTGGGTGCAGCAGTTACAACTCATGAAATATGGGGTGCAACTCACAAGGAGGGGGCAGGTTTGAGTGCACATTGGCTGCAATCGAACTCTTAAGATGATGGGCTGTGTGTATCCATTATCAGCACTCAGTCTTCGCTAACTGACCTTGTTTGTTTTGCTGTTGTGTTAATGCTTTGCTGCGCCCGTTTGACTTACAACATGCTTTCTCTTTCCACAAACTCGATGTTTGTGTTCCTATATTTTGAGATGCTTTTAGTACTACTGTCACACTCACAACCACAACCACACACACAACCATACACATAACCACAACCACACGCACAACCACACAACCACACACACACACATAAACCATGACCACACTGTGAGACCAGCCTCACGGCGTTGCCCTCCCAATCATCCAGCCAACCTGCAACCACCCTCAAGACACGACATCTCCGACTCCGGCCGCCCCAGCCACCCAGATCCGAGGGCCGGCCAGAGCCCTGACAGACTCGACACCCTACCACACATGTCCAACCGAGAGAGCGGGAACCCTCTAGCCAGACCCAAAGGCGCCAGCCCAGTCACACCTCGGGTCGCCTTCCCCGGGAAGACTCGATCGGCCACCAGGCCCCTGGGGAGCAGGCACCTCCCCTGCCGAGCGTCTGGGGTCCCTCCCAGACCCAGCTGAAAAGACCAAAGAAGTGAGCGACAGGAAATCCCGCCGAACCCCCTCCGTCACCCCAGTCCCCCCTCTGCGAGGACCCCGGACTTCAAAGAGCAAGCGGAGTATAACAAGGGGTGCCGGAGAAACGAAGGCAGAGAAGACCTGGAACCATCCGAGCCTGCTGACGCTGTCGCGGCTCCTGAACGCTGAAGTCACCTGGGCCTGCTGAGTGACTCGCGGCCTCTTGCTATCGAACCATCTGAGCCCTGCTGACGAGGTCACGGCTCCCGAGCACGGAACCACCTGGGCCTGCTGAGTGACTCGCGGCCTCTTGCTATCGAACCATCTGAGCCCTGCTGACGAGGTCGCGGCTCCCGAGCACTGAACCACCTGGGCCTGCTGAGTGACTCGCGGCCCCCAGCTATTGAACCATCTGAGCCCTGCTGACGGAATCGCGGCTCCCGAACTCCGACCACCTGTGCCTGCTGCGAGACTCGCGGCGCTCCCCTTGAGGACGACTCGGTAAGAGATCGCCCAGAGAATCGACACCCTCCAGCTCGAGGATTGTGAGCTATCCGCAGGGTATTTCGCAGAGACACTATCTTGAAAGACTGTCCCACTACCCCCATTCCCCACGACCGATTTGTGGTACTTCGTGCCACTGCTGTACTACTTGCATCTTGGATCATAAAGATCCCTTGAAAATCATCGATAAAAAAGACCTATCATCCTACAAAGAATACGTGTGGTGTCACTCTGTTCGTAGTGTATATCAGGGTGTGCGCGCCTAGGTCGGCCTACGTGGGAGAGGTGGGTCAAAGGGGTGGGCAAGACGGGCATCGAACCCCCCTCCGGCGAACGCCTTTCCAACATTTGGTGGCAGACGACGGGATCCGAGCCGACACCGAAAGAGAGCGTGCAGTAAACGACTGACACACTACCAAACAGAGATGGAAGGAGAAACCTCCCTGGGTGCCGCAGGTACCGAAATAAGCTCACCGTTCCGAGAGGATCAATTGGACTATTACACACATAGAGAATTAAAACAGTTTTGCAAAGACCTTGGCATCGCTACCACCGGATTAAGCACAAAGGAAGACTTCCAGAAAGTATTGAAAACCTGGGTCGAGACTGGGGCGCCCCCGACCCAAACGGAAGGAGACTCTGCTCATGAACCACAAAGCATCCCGGCGAGAAACAACGAGCCAGAGGGGATCCTGTCCCCCGAGGAGCTAGCGGACCGAGAGAGAAGCCGCAACCACGAACTTGAACTGGCAAAACTAAAAATCGAGGGAGAACTAAAACTAGCAGAGAAGAAGTTGGCCGTCGAGCAGTTACGGCTACAAGGGGAACTCGAAGAGAAGAGACGCCAAAGAGAGCACGACGAAAAGAAGCTCCAGCTAGAACATGAACGCAGCCTGAAGGAGATCGAGTGGCGGTCACCCGGGAATCCACCGCCCGCTCCCACCGGGGAAACCAAAGTCCACATCCCCAAGGATGTGGTAAAAGAGTATTACAAGAACGACGATATCCAGCAGTGGTTTAAAGCCTACGAAGTCGCCATGACCTCTCACCGAGTCCCGCAGAAGGATTGGGGGGCTGGCCTATGGGGCCGGTTCTTAAGCGAAGGAAGAGACACCCTGCTAGATCTGCCCTCCACGGTCATGAACTCCTACAGCCACATGAAGGAAGCCCTCGTGGGCCGGTATGGACTCACCCCGAAATGTACCGACAACAGTTCCGAGATTGTAAGAAGATACCGGGCACCACATGGGTAGAATACGTGAACTTTTACAGCCGAGCCTTGGACGGGTGGATCAAGGGCAGCAAGGTCTCCACCTTCGAAGAACTGTTTGATCTGATTGCCTGGGAACATTTAGCGGCCAACTGCTTTGTAGAACTGCGCCAGCATCTCCTGGACAGCAAACTCACCGACACTCGGAAGCTGGCCGCTGAGGCTGATCGTTGGGTGAATACCCGGGCCACCCGAGGCCCCGTGGGGGACTACGGCCGCCACAATCAAGGCACCCCCGCCAGAGGGGCGGAGGGAACCACGGCCGACCAAGAGACTTCCCCGGGGGGTCCTCAACCAGCCCCCCCAGCAGCCCACCAGCGGCGGGTTCAGCCCCGTCTCCAGCAAGCACCGGAGTCGCAGGACGGCTAGGTCCACGAGCTAGGATCACCTGCTTCTGCTGCCAACGGCCTGGACACTACGCTAATGACCCCCAGTGTCCCCAGTATCAGCGAACCACAACGACCAACCCCCCGGCCCGGCAGATGGCCTCCGTAGCTCTGGGGGAAGAGATGGAGGACTCCGAAGAATGGGAACCGGCGGCCATGGCCCTGGTCTCCCTTGGTGATCGAGAAATGGTCCCCGGGACACCCTTGCCCGCCAACACAAAGAAATACCGACAGCAAGTGACCATCAACGGCCACCGAGTCGAGGGCCTCCGCGACACCGGGGCGAGTGTCACCGCGGTCCACCGCAGCCTAATTTCCGAAGACCAGATCCTAACCGGTGCCCTCTGTCCGGTCATATCCTCCGACAATTCTGAGAGCCTCTGCCAGATGGCGCTGGTGCCCTTCGAGTGGGGAGGGGTCTCCGGAGAACTGAAGGTAGCGGTCCGGACATCACAGCCCGTAGACTGCCTCCTGGGCAACGACCTGGAGAGTTCCCCGGGGGGGCAAGTAGAACGAAGAGCCCATCTGGAGATGATGGGCCTACCAGAATGGGTCTGCGCCACCACGCGCTCCATGACCGCGCGATTGCCTCTCTCCGAGGGCAGTGAGGCCCTCCTACCGAACACTGTCCCCGAGAGCCGGGACACTCTACCAGAAGCGGACAACCCTCCTTCGGAGGGAGAAGAGGACACTAACCCGGGAGAAGGGCCAGAACCTTCCGCCCCGGAGGCCCTGACTGTGCTCGGAGAACTGCCCGAGATGGGCCAGTGGCGCTGTGAGGGGGGGCCCTCCCGGGAAGAATTCTGCCAGGAACAGGCCATTTGCCCCTCCCTCGTGGGACTCAGACAACAAGCCGAAGCCCAGGCCGCCGGTGACCGAACCGGAACCCATTGGATCTATTGGGACAATGGCCTCCTATACAGCGAGCAAAAGTCCGCCGAGCTAGGCGCGGCCCGGGTACTGGTGGTACCCCTGCGTTTCCGGAGCTTCCTCCTGGGCCTGGCTCACGATGTACCCTTGGCAGGACACTTAGGCCAAGACAAGACATATCAGCGATTGGTTACCCACTTCTATTGGCCCAAGATGCGAGCGAATGTAGAAGTACACTGCAAATCCTGCCTCACGTGCCAGGGCAGTGGGAAGAGGGGCGGAAAACGCAAAGCTCCCTTACAACCGTTCCCCATTGTGAGTACCCCGTTCGAGCGGGTCGGCATCGACATCGTGGGACCCCTAGATCCGAAGACCGCCCAGGGCCACCGGTTCATCCTTGTCCTGGTGGACCATGCCACCCGCTACCCCGAGGCCATCCCCCTCCGCACCGTGACAGCTCCCGTGGTGGGCCGAGCTCTCATGGGGATCTTCTCTCGTGTCGGATTTCACGCAAGGTTGTGAGTGATCGCGGCACTAACTTTATATCCCGCTACATGAAGTCCCTGTGGCAGCAGTGCGGAGTCACGTATAAGTTCACGACCCCCTACCACCCCCAGGGCAACGGCCTAGTGGAACGCTTCAACCGTACCCTAAAGGGAATGATCCTGGGCCTCGAAGAGCCCCTGCGCCGGAAATGGGACGTCCTCCTCCCTTGCCTCCTGTTCGCATACCGAGAAGTTCCCCAAAAGTCTCTGGGGTTCAGCCCTTTCGAACTGCTATACGGACATCCCGTCCGAGGGCCCCTGAGCCTGGTCAAAGAGGGCTGGGAGACAAGCCCCCGGGGGACACCCCCTGATGTGTTCCGCTACATCCTGGCGCTCCGCAACCAGACAAGGAAGTTCAGAGAACTCGCAGAGGCTAACCTCGAGGCCAGCCAAGAAGAAATGAAGCGCTGGTATGACCAGAACGCAACCCTGGTCGAGTTCCAGCCGGGTCAGCAGGTTTGGGTCATGGCCCCGGTGAAGCCCTGCGCCCTACAAGACAAATGGACTGGTCCCTTCAAGGTGATCGAGCGGAAGAGCCAGGTCACGTACCTGGTCGATGTACAGTCCCCCCGGAACCCCCTCCGGGTCCTCCACGTGAACCGTCTCAAGCCCCACTTTGTGAGAACGGAATTAAGTTTGCTACTGGCCACCGATGATGGGGCGGAAGAAGACCCCCTGTGCGCTAAAGAACTGGATGGCTCCGTGGAGGGAGTAAGACTTTCAACCACCCTCACTCCCCAACAGTCCGACGACTGCCGCCAGCTGCTTAGACAATTCGCAGACCTCTTCTCCTTCATTCCAAGGGTCACCGACTGGTGTGTCCACGACGTGGACACCGGCGACAGCCCGCCTGTGAGACACCGAGCCTACCGGGTGCCTGACCGGGTCCGCACCTGCATCAAGACCGAGGTACAGAAGATGCTCACCCTTGGAGTAATCGAACCCTCCGACAGCCCCTGGGCCAGCCCGGTGGTCCTGGTCCCGAAGGCGGCTTCCCCGGGGGTCGCCCCCGAACTAAGATTCTGTGTGGACTACCGGGGGCTCAATGCGGTCACCCGGGCAGACGCTCACCCTATCCCCCGCGCCGACGAGCTCATCGACCGCCTGGGGGCCGCCCGGTTCCTCAGCACTTTTGACCTGACCTGCGGGTACTGGCAGATTGCTCTCACGGAGGGGGCGAAAGAACGCTCTGCCTTCTCCACACCAGATGGCCACTACCGCTTCAGGGTCATGCCGTTCAGGATGAAGAATGCCCCGGCCACATTCCAACGGTTGGTGAACAAGGTCCTGGCCGGACTCGAGGAGTTCAGCGCAGCATACCTTGACGACATCGCCGTATTCAGCTCTCAATGGCACGAGCATCTCCAGCACCTCCGACAAGTACTCATGGCCCTGCACCAAGCCGGCCTAACAGTGAAAGCCAGCAAATGCCAGCTCGGGCAAGGCTCCGTGGTCTACCTGGGGCATCAGGTGGGCAGCGGCCAGGTCGCCCCCCTCCAACCGAAGATCGACGCCATCAAGTCCTGGGAGCCCCCCACCACGCAGACGGAGGTCCGGGCCTTCCTGGGCCTTACAGGGTACTACCGGAGGTTCATTAAAAACTATGGTAGTATCGCGGGGCCCCTCACGGAGTTGACCTCCAAAAAGCTTCCGAAGAAGGTGCAGTGGACCACCCCGTGCCAGCAGGCGTTCGACGCCTTGAAAACCGCCATGTGCACCACCCCCGTACTCAAGGCCCCCGACTACTCCCAAGAGTTTGTGGTCCAGACCGACGCATCCGAACACGGCATCGGGGCCGTCCTCTCACAGTTCGACGACAAGGGCATCGATCAGCCCATAGCCTTCATCAGCCGAAGGCTGCTGCCGCGAGAGCAGCGTTGGAGTACTATAGAACGAGAGACCTTTGCCGTAGTCTGGGCCCTCAAGAAACTACGGCCCTACTTGTTCGGAACCCATTTCCGAGTACAGACGGACCACCGGCCCTTGCGGTGGCTAATGCAGATGAGGGGGGAGAACCCCAAGCTACTACGATGGTCCATCTCTCTCCAAGGGATGGATTTCACTGTCGAACATCGCCCCGGGGCGGATCATGCCAACGCCGACGGCCTGTCCCGGTTCTTACGCTTCGGCGAGGAGAATCCCCCAGTGGATGGGTAGTTCTCCACGCCTTTCAGCTGGGGGGGACGCGTGTGATACCGGCCTCACGGCGTTGCCCTCCCAATCATCCAGCCAACCTGCAACCACCCTCAAGACACGACATCTCCGACTCCGGCCGCCCCAAACTACCCAGATCCGAGGGCCGGCCAGAGCCCTGACAGACTCGACACCCTACCACGCATGTCCGACCGAGAGAGCGGGAACCCTCGAGCCAGACCCAAAGGCGCCAGCCCAGTCACACCTCGGGTCGCCTTCCCCGGGAAGACTCGATCGGCCACCAGGCCCCTGGGGAGCAGGCGCCTCCCCTGCCGAGCGTCTGGGGTCCCTCCCAGACCCACCTGAAAAGACCAAAGAAGTGAGCGACAGGAAATCCCGCCGAACCCCCTCCGTCACCCCAGTCCCCCCTCTGCGAGGACCCCGGACTCAAAGAGCAAGCGGAGTATAACAAGGGGTGCCGGAGAAACGAAGGCAGAGAAGACCTGGAACCATCCGAGCCTGCTGACGCTGTCGCGGCTCCTGAAGGCTGAAGTCACCTGGGCCTGCTGAGTGACTCGCGGCCTCTTGCTATCGAACCATCTGAGCCCTGCTGACGAGGTCACGGCTCCCGAGCACGGAACCACCTGGGCCTGCTGAGTGACTCGCGGCCTCTTGCTATCGAACCATCTGAGCCCTGCTGACGAGGTCGCGGCTCCCGAGCACTGAACCACCTGGGCCTGCTAAGTGACTCGCGGCCCCCAGCTATTGAACCATCTGAGCCCTGCTGACGGAATCGCGGCTCCCGAACTCCGACCACCTGTGCCTGCTGCGAGACTCGCGGCGCTCCCCTTGAGGACGACTCGGTAAGAGATCGCCCAGAGAATCGACACCCTCCAGCTCGAGGATTGTGAGCTATCCGCAGGGTATTTCGCAGAGACACTATCTTGAAAGACTGTCCCGCTACCCCCATTCCCCACGACCGATTTGTGGTACTTCGTGCCACTGCTGTACTACTTGCATCTTGGATCATAAAGATCCCTTGAAAATCATCGATAAAAAAGACCTATCATCCTACAAAGAATACGTGTGGTGTCACTCTGTTCGTAGTGTATATCAGGGTGTGCGCGCCTAGGTCGGCCTACGTGGGAGAGGTGGGTCAAAGGGGTGGGCAAGACGGGCATCGAACCCCCCTCCGGCGAACGCCTTTCCAACACACACACAACCACACATACAACCACACACACACACACAATCACACACACAACCACAAATACACACAACCACACCCACAACTACACACACACACACAACCACACACACACAATCACACATTACCACACACAAACAACCCCACACAACCACACATACAACCCCACACACAACCCCACACACAACCAGACACAACCACACACACACAACCACACAAACAACCACATGCACAACCACATGCACAACCACACAACCACACCCACAACAACAAACACACACAACCACACACCACCACACAACCACACCCAACCACACAACCACAACCACACACAAAACCACACACAACCATACACACACAAAACCACACACAACCACACACAACCACACCACACAACCACACACAACCACACACACACACAACCACACACACAACCACACACACAACCACACAAACAACCACACACACACAACCACACCCACAACCACACCCACACACACAACCACACACACAACCACACCACACATACAACCACACACACAACCACACACACACAACCACACACACACAACCACAACCACACACACACACAACCACACACACAACCACACACAACCACACACCTATATTTTGAGATGCTTTTAGTACTACTGTCACACTCACAACCACAACCACACACACACAACCACACACATAACCACAACCACATGCACAACCACACAACCACACACACACACATAAACCATGACCACACACAACCACTAATACAACCACACAAACACACAACCACACACACAACCACAAATACACACAACCACACCCACAACCACACACACACAACCACACACACACAATCACACACATTACCACACACAAGCAATCCCATACAACCACACATACAACCCCACACACAACCCCACACACAACCAGACACAACCACACACACACAACCACACAAACAACCACATGCACAACCACACAACCACACCCACAACCACACACACACAACCACACACAACCACACAACCACACCTAACCACACAACCACACACACAACCACACACACAACCATACACACACAAAACCACACACACACAACCACACACAACCACACCACACAACCACACACAACCACACACACACAACCACACAAACAACCACACACACACACAACCACACCCACAACCAGACACACAACCACACACACACAACCACATCACACATACAACAACACACAACCACACACACACAACCACACACACACAACCACAACCACACACACACAACCACATACACAACCACACACAACAACACACACAACCACACACACAACCACACACACAACCACACACACACACAACCACACACAACCACACAACCACACACAACCACACACACAACCACACACACACAACCACACACACACAACCACACACAACCACACACACAACCACACATACAACCACACCCATACACACACCCACACACCACACCCCCACAACACACCACCTCCCACCCACACAACCACACCACACAACCACACACAACCACACAACACACACACCACACACAACCACACACACACCACACCCACACACACACACACACACACAACACACCACCCACACACACCACACACACACACACCCACACACATACACATAACCACCCCCACACACACAACCACACCCATAACCACACCCCCACACACACAACCACACACACACAACCACATACACAACCCCACACACAACCACACACACAACCACACACACACACACCCACACACAACCACAAACACAACCACAACCACAAAGCCACACCCACAACCACACACACACAACCACCCCAACCACACAACCACACCCAACCACATAACCACACACACAGCCACACACACAACCACACACACACAACCACACACACAACCGCACACAACCACACACAAACACACACAACTACAACCACACACACACAACCACACAAACAACCACATACACACAACCACACCCACAACCACACAACCACACCACACACAACCACACCCACAACCACATACATACAACCACACCCACACACAACCACACATACACAACCACAACAACACACACACAACCACACACACACACACAACACACAACCACACACACAACCAAACACACACACACACAACCACACACACACACTAACAACCACACACACACCACACACACACACACAACATCACATACAACCACACACACACACACACAACCACACACACAACCACAGCCACACCCACAACCCCAATCACACACAACCACACACACAAACACACACACACACAACCACACACAACCACACAACCACACACACAACCACAACCACACACAACCACACACACACAACCACACACACAACCATACACACACACAACCACACACAAAAACCACACAGAACCACACACAAAACCACACACAACCACAACCACACACAAACACACACACACACAACCACACACAACCATACACACAACCACAACCACACACAACCGCACACACACAACCACACAAACAACCATACACACACACAACCACACACAAAAACCACACAGAACCACACACAAAACCACACACAACCACAACCACACACAACCACACACACAACCATAACCACACACAACCACAACCACACACAACCACACACACACACAACCACAAACAACCACAACCATACACACAACCACAACCATACACAACCACACACACAAGCACACATAACCACAACCAAACACACAACCACACACACACAACCACACACACACAACCACAACCACACACACACACCACCACACACACAACCACACACACAGCCACACACAACCACACACACAACCACACACACAACCACACACACACACAACCATAACCACACACACAACCACACACACACACAACCACACACACACAACCACACACACAAACACACACAGCCACACACACAACCACACAGAAGCACACTCACAACCACACACACACACACAACCAAACCACACACACAACCACGCACACACAACCACACACACACAACCACACACACAACCACAACCACACACTCAACCACACACATAACCACAACCACACACAACCACATACACAACCACATATACAACCACACACACAACCACACACACAACCACAACCACACACACAACCACACATACAACCACACACACACAACCACACACACACACAACCACACACACACAACCACAAGCACACACAAAAGTACACACACAAGCACACACATAACCACACACAACCCCACACACAATCACACATACACAACCACAACCATACACACAACCACACACACACACAACCACACCCAACCTCACACACACAACCACACACATGACCACACATACAACCACACACACGACCACACACACAACCCCACACACAACCACAAACATACATACAACCACAACCACATGCACAACCACACACACACACACACATAAACCACAACCACACACAACCACACATACAACCACACACAACCACACATAAACACACAACCACACACACACAACCACACACACAACCACACACAAACAACCACACACACACACACACACAACCACAACCACATAGGTTCGGACCCCAGGGCTACGGAGGCCATCTGTCGAGCCGGCGGGGTTGTTGTGGCGGTCCGCTGGTACAGGGGACATTGAGGGTCGCTGGCATAGTGTCCGGTCTGTTGGCAGCGGAAACAGGTGATCCTCACTCGGGGCCCCGGCCTCCCTGATGGCCCGGTGCTGGCCGGAGGTGGAGCTGGAAAGGGCGGAGATTGTCCTCTGGGAGGGCTGAGCGGGGATCCCCCCGGGAGCTCCCTTTGCCGGCCTTGATTCCCTCCGCCCCTCTGGCGGGGGGGTCCCTGACTGTGGCGACCGTAGTCTCCCACGGGGCCCCGGGAGGCCCGGGTGTTCACCCACCGGTCAGCCTCGACGGCCAGTTTGCGAGGCTCTGTGAGTTTGCTTTCCAGGAGGTGCTGGCGCAGCTCTACGAAGCAATTAGCAGACAAATGTTCCCATGCGATTAGGTCGAACAGCTCCTCAAAGGTGGAGACCTTGCTGCCCTTGATCCATCCGTCCAAGGCCCGGCTGTAAAAGTTCACGTATTCCACCCAGGTGGTACCGGGTATCTTTTTGCAGTCTCTAAACCGTTGCCGGTACATTTCAGGGGTGAGCCCATATCTGGCTACCAGGGCCTCTTTCATGTGACTGTAGGAGTTCATCACCGTGGAGGGCAGGTCCAGCAGGGTATCTCTCCCCTCGCTCAGGAACCGGCCCCACCGCCCAGCCCCCCAGTCTTTCTGCGGGACTCGGTGGGAGGTCATGGCGACTTCGTAGGCCTTAAACCATTGCTGAATATCGTCGTTCTTATAGTATTCTTTCACCACATCTTTGGGGATGTGGACCTTTGGTTCCACGGTGGAGGAGATGGGTTGGGTTTCCGAGGGTCGGGCCTCCGCCTTCTTAGCCTTGAGCTTGATTTCTTTCAGGCTACGTTCGTGCTCTAGTTGGAGTTTTTTCTCTTCGTGTTCTCTCTGTCGTTTTTTTTCCTCTAGTTCTCCTTGTAGGCGTAACTGTTCCACCGCCAGTTTTTTTTCAGCCAGTTTTAGCTCTCCTTTGATTTTTAATTTTGCTAGTTCTAGTTTGTGGTTGCGACCCCTTTCTCGGTCCGCTAGTTCCTCTGGGGATAGGCCCCCCTCGGGGCGCCGTTCCTCCTCGGGGTGCTTCGTGGTTCGTTGGGAGGCTCTCCTTCTATTTGCGTCCGGGGAGTTTCCGCCTCGACCCAGGTTTTTAATGCCCCATGGAAATCCTCTTTCGTGCTTAGTCCGGTGGTAGCGATTCCAAAGTCTTTGCAAAATTGTTTCAGTTCTCGGTGCGTATAAGATTCTAACTGATCCTTTTGGAATGCCGTGCTCGGGTTGGTGCCTGCGGCCCCCAGGGAAGTTTCTCCTTCCATTTCTTCTTGGTAGTGCGTAAGCCGTCTACTGCACGATCTCTAGGTGTTGGCTCGGATCCCACCGCTGCTACCAAATGTTGGAAGGCGTTCCCCGGGGAGGCTGCAGAATGCGTTCCCGACCACCCGGAGGCCCACCTTACCCAGAGTTAGGCCGAGCAAGAGCAGGGAGGCCCTTTCTGGAAGGGTCTCGCACCTAGGATCGCACACGCTGCGCTTACTCTCTTCTTTGGATAGAGGGACACCACACAGTAATTCGTTGCAAGATAATATGCTTTTATCGGTGGTTGTCAGGGATCTTTATGATCCGGCAGGCAAGTGCAGAATTAATGCCACAAGCGGCAGCGATCTCGTGATGAGGGGAAAAGGGGTAGCGGGACAGTCTTTGAATCAGTGTCTCTGCGAGGTATCCGGCGCACAGCTCTCAATCCTCGAGCTGAGGGGATGTTGCTTCTCTCGGCAATCTCTGCCAATTCTCTTGGCAGAGATTGCCAACCACAACCACAAAGCCACACCCACAACCACACACACACAACCACTCCCAACCACACAACCACACCCAACCACACAACCACACACACAGCCACACACACAGCCACACACACAACCACACACACAACCACACACACAACCACACACAACCACACACAAACACACACAACTATAGCCACACACACACAACCACACAAACAACCACATACACACAACCACACCCACAACCACACAACCACACCACACACAACCACACCCACAACCACACACATACAACCACACCCACACACAACCACACATACACAACCACAACAACACACACACAACCACACACACACAACACACACAACCACACACACAACCAAAAACACACACACAACCACACACACACACTAACAACCACACACACAACCACACACACACACAACATCACATACAACCACACACACACACACACACACAACCACACACACAACCACAACCACACACACAAACACACACACACAACCACACACAACCACACAACCACACACACAACCACAACCACACACAACCGCACACACACAACCACACACACAACCATACACACACACAACCACACACAACCACACACAAAAACCACACAGAACCACACACAAAACCACACACAACCACAACCACACACAACCACACACACAACCACAACCACACACAACCACACACACAGCCACACACAACCACACACACACACAACCACACACAACCACAACCATACACACAACCACAACCATACACAACCACACACACAAGCACACATAACCACAACCAAACACACAACCACACACACACAACCACACACACACAACCACAACCACACACACACACCACCACACACACAACCACACACACAGCCACACACACAACCACACACACAACCACACACACACAACCACAACCACACACACAACCACACACACACACAACCACACACACACAACCACACACACAAATACACACAGCCACACACACAACCACACAGAACCACACTCACAACCACACACACACAACCAAACCACACACACACAACCACGCACACACAACCACACACACACAACCACACACACAACCACAACCACACACTCAACCACACACACAAACACATATACAACCACACACACAACCACACACACAACCACAACCACACACACAACCACACATACAACCACACACACACAACCACACACACACACACACACACACACACAACCACAACCACACACAAAAGCACACACACAAGCACACACATAACCACACACACAACCCCACACACAATCACACACACACAACCACAACCATACACACAACCACACACACACAACCAACCCCAACCTCACACACACAACCACACACATGACCACACATACAACCACACACACGACCACACACACAACCCCACACACAACCACAAACATACATACAACCACAACCACATGCACAACCACACACACACACACACACATAAACCACAACCACACACAACCACACATACAACCACACACAACCACACATAAACACACAACCACACTCACACAACCACACACACAACCACACACAAACAACCACACACACACACAACCACAACCACATACACAACCACACAGACAACCACATACACAACCACACAACCACACCCATAACCACACACAACCACACACAACCACAGAACCACACACAACCACACACACACAACCACACACAACCACACACACACACACACAACCACACAAACAACCACACCCACACACCCACACCCACAACCACACACACAAAACCACAACCACACCCAAACAAACCCACAACCACACACACACACAACCACAACCACACACACACACAACCACACACACAACCACACAGAACCACACTTACAACCACACACAACACACACAATCACACACACAACCACACACACACACAACCACACACACACAACCACATACACAATGACACACAACAAAACACACAACCATACACACAACCACACCCACAACCACACACACAACCACACACACACAACCACACACACACACAACCACACACACAACCACAAGCACACACACAACCACATACACACAACCACACACACACACACATAAACCATGACCACACACAACCACATATACAACCACACACACACACACATCATACACACAACCACAAATACACACAACCACACCCACAACAACAACACACACACAGCCACACACACACAATCACACACATTACCACACACAAACAACCCCACACAACCACACATACAACATACAACCCCACACACAACCAGACACAACCAGACACACACAACCACACAAACAACCACATGCACAACCACAGAACCACACCCACAACCACACACACACAACCACACACACAAAACCACACACAACCACACAACCACACACACAACCACACACAACCATACACACACAAAACCACACACACAACCACACACAACCACACCACACAACCACACACAACCACACACAACCACACACACACACAACCACACACACAACCACACACACAACAACACAAACAACCACACACACAACCATACCCACAACCACACCCACACACACAACCACACACACACAACCACACCACACATACAACAACACACACAACCACACACACAACCACACACACACAACCACAACCACACACACACACAACCACACACACAACCACACACAACCACACACCTATATTTTGAGATGCTTTTAGTACTACTGTCACACCCACAACCACACACACAACCACACGCATAACCACAACCACATGCACAACCACACAACCACACACACACACACATACACCATGACCACACACAACCACACATACAACCACACAAACACACAACCACACACACAACCACAAATACACACAACCACACCCACAACCACCCACACACACACACACACACACAATCACACACATTACCACACACAAACAACCCCACACAACCACACATACAACCCCACACACAACCCCACACACAACCAGACACAACCACACACACACAACCACACAAACAACCACATACACAACCACATGCACAACCACACAACCACACCCACAACCACACACACACAACCACACACAACCACACAACCACACCCAACCACACAACCACACACACAACCACACACACAACCACACACACAACCATACACACACAAAACCACACACACAACCACACACAACCACGCCACACAACCACACACAACCACACACACACACAACCACACACACAACCACACACACAACCACACAAACAACCACACACACACAACCACACCCACAACCACACACACAACCACACACACACAACCACATCACACATACAACCACACACACAACCACACACACACAACCACACACACACAACCACAACCACACACACACAACCACATACACAACCACACACAACAACACACACAACCACACACACAACCACACACACAACCACACACAACCACACCCAACCACACAACCACATACAACAACACACACAACCACACACACACAACCACACACACACAACCACACCCAACCACACACACAACCACACATACAGCCACACCCATACAACCACACCCACACAACCACACCCACAACCACACACAACCACAACCACCTCCCAGCCACACAACCACACACACACAACCACAACCACACACAACCACACATACAACCACACACAACCACACACACAACCACACACAACCACAACCATACACACAACCACACACACACACACAACCAAACCCAACCACACACACAACCACACACACAACCACACACACAACCACACACATACACATAACCACACACACACACACAACCACACCCATAACCACACCCCCACACACACAACCACACACACACAACCACATACACAACCCCACACACAACCACACACTCAACCACACACACACCCACGCACAACCACAAACACAACCACAACCACAAAGCCACACTGTGAGACCGGCCTCACGGCGTGGCCCTCTCCATCATCCAGCCAACCTGCAACCACCCTCAAGACACGACATCCCCGACTCCGGCCGCCCCAGCCACCCCCGATCCGCGGGCCGGCCAGAGGCCTGACCAACTCACCACCCTACCACGCATGTCCAACCAAGGAAGCGCGAGCCCTCAACACAGACCCAGAGGCGCCAGCCCAGTCACACCTCGGGTCGCCTTCCCCGGGAGGACTCAATCGGCCACCAGGCCCCTGGGGAGCAGGCGCCTCCCCTACCGAGCGTCTGGGGTCCCTCCCAGGCCCACCTGAAAAGACCAAAGAAGTGAGCGGCAGGAAATCCCGCCGAACCCCCTCCGTCACCCCAGTCCCCCCTCTGCGAGCACTCCGGACTTCAAAGAACCAGCGGAGTATAACAAGGGGTGCCGGAGAAAAAAGGAAAGAGAAGACCTGGAACCATCTGAGCCTGCAGACGCTGTCGCGGCTCCTGAACACTGAACCACCTAGGCCTGCTGAGTGACTCGCGGCCCCCAGCTATTGAACCATCTGAGCCCTGCTGACGGAATCGCGGCTCCTGAACTCCGACCACCTGTGCCTGCTGAGAGACTCGCGGCGCTCCCCTTGAGGACGACTCGGGAAGAGATCGCCCAGAGACACGACACCCTCCGGCTCGAGGATTGTGAGCTTCCGCAGGGTATTTCGCAGAGACACTATCTTGAAAGACTGTCCCGCTACCCCCATTCCCCACGACTGACTTGTGGTACGTTGTGCCACTGCTGTACTATTTGCCTTTTGGGTCATAAAGATCCCTTGAAATCATCGATAAAAGAACTTATCGTCCTACAAAGAATACGTGTGGTGCCCCTCTGTTCACAGTGCAGTTCAGGGTGTGCGCGCCTGGTTCGGCTTACTTGGGAGAGGTGGGTCAAAGGGGTGGGCAGGACGTGTATCGAACCCCCTTCCGGCGAACTCCTTTCCAACATTTGGTGGCAGACGACGGGATCCGAGCCGACACCGAAAGAGAGCATGCAGTGAACGACTGACGCACTACCAAACAGAGATGGAAGGAGAAACCCCCCTGGGTGCCGCAGGTACCGAAATAAGCTCACCGTTCCGAGAGGATCAATTGGACTATTACACGCATAGAGAACTCAAACAGTTTTGCAAAGACCTTGGCATCGCTACCACCGGACTAAGCACAAAGGAAGACTTCCAGAAAGTACTGAAAGCCTGGGTCGAGACGGGGGCGCCCCCGACCCAAACGGAAGAAGACTCTACCCATGAACAAACAAGCACCCCGGCGAGAAACAACGGGCCAGAGGGGAACCTGTCCTCCGAGGAACTAGCGGACCGAGAGAGAAGCCGCAACCACGAACTGGAACTGGCAAAACTAAAAATCGAGGGAGAGTTAAAACTGGCAGAGAAGAAGTTAGCCGTCGAGCAGTTACGGCTACAAGGGGAACTCGAAGAGAAGAGACTCCAAAGGGAGCACGACGAAAAGAAACTCCAGCTAGAACATGAACGCGGCCTGAAGGAGATTGAGTGGCGGGCTAGACACGAAAAGTCACAGCCGCCCGGGAATCCACAGCCCGCTCCCACCGGGGAAACCAAAGTTCACATCCCCAAGGATGTGGTCAAGGAGTATTATAAGAACGATGATATCCAGCAGTGGTTTAAGGCCTACGAAGTCGCCATGACCTCTCACCGAGTCCCGCAGAAGGATTGGGGGGCTGGCCTATGGGGCCGGTTCTTAAGCGAAGGAAGGGACACTCTGCTCGATCTGCCCTCCGCGGTCATGAACTCCTACAGCCACATGAAGTAAGCCCTCGTGGGCCGGTACGGACTCACCCCCGAAATGTACCGACAACGGTTCCGAGATTGCAAAAAGATACCGGGCACCACGTGGGTCGAATACGTGAACTTTTACAGCCGAGCCTTGGACGGGTGGATCAAGGGCAGCAAGGTCTCCACCTTCGAAGAACTGTTCGATCTGATCACCTGGGAACATTTAGCGGCCAATTGCTTTATAGAACTGCGCCAGCATCTCCTAGACAGTAAACTCACCGACCCTCGGAAGCTGGCCGCTGAGGCTGATCGTTGGGTGAACACCCGGGCCACCCGGGGCCCCGTGGGGGACTACGGCCGCCACAGTCAGGGTCCCCCCCACCAGAGGGGCGGAGGGAACCACGGCCGACCAAGAGACTTTGCCGGGGGGTCCTCCACCAGCCCCCCCAGCAGCCCACCAGCGGCGGGTTTGGGCCAGTCTCCAGCCAGCACCGGAGCCCCAGGACGATCAGAACCACGAGCTAGGATCACCTGCTTCCGCTGCCAGCAGCCCGGACACTACGCCAATGACCCCCAGTGTCCCCAGTATCAGCGAACCACCACGACCAACCCCCCGACCCGGCAGATGGCCTCCGTGGCTCTGGGGGAAGAAATGGAAGACTCCGAGGAATGGGAACCGGCGGCCATGGCCCTGGTCTCCCTTGGTGATCGAGAAATGGTCCCCGGGACACCCTTGCCCGCCAACACAGAAAAGTACCGACAGCGGGTGACCATCAACGGCCACCGAGTCGAGGGCCTTCGCGACACCGGGGCGAGTGTCACCGCGGTCCACCGCAGCCTAATTTCCGAAGACCAGATCCTAGCCGGAGCCCTCTGTCCGGTCGTATCCTCCGACAATTCTGAGAGCCTCTGCCAGATGGCCCTGGTGCCCTTCGAGTGGGGAGGGGTCTCCGGAGAACTGAAGGTAGCGGTCCGGACCTCGCAGCCCGTAGACTGCCTCCTGGGCAACGACCTGGAGAGTTCCCCGTGGGGGCAGGTAGAACGAAGAGCCCACCTGGAGATGATGGGCCTACCAGAATGGGTCTGCGCCACCACGTGCTCCATGACCGCACGAGTGGCCCCCTCCAAGGGCGGTGAAGCCCTCTTACCGAACACTTTCCCCGAGAGCAGGGACCCCCTACCAGAAGCAGACAACCCTCCTTCCGAGGAAGAAGGAGACACTAACCCAGGGGAAGGACCGGAACCTTCCGCCCCAGAGGCCCCGATGGACCTCGAACAACTGCCCGAGTTGGCCCAGTGGCACTGCGGAGGGGGGCCCTCCCGCGAAGAGTTCTGCCAGGAACAGACCACTTGCCCCTCCCTCGAGGGACTTAGACAACAAGCCGAAGCCCAGGTCGCCGGTGACCAAACCGGAACCCATTGGGTCTATTGGGACAATGGCCTCCTCTACAGCGAGCAAAAGTCCGCCGAGCTAGGCGCAGCACGAGTACTGGTGGTACCCCTGCGGTTCCGGAGCCTCCTCCTGGGCCTGGCCCACGATGTACCCTTGGCAGGCCACTTAGGCCAAGACAAGACATATCAGCGATTGGTTACCCACTTCTATTGGCCCAAGATGCGAGCGAATGTAGAAGCACACTGCAAATCATGCCTCACGTGCCAGGGCAGTGGGAAGAGTGGCGGAAAACGCAAAGCTCCCTTACAACCGTTCCCCGTTGTGAGTACCCCGTTCGAGCGGGTCGGCATCGACATCGTGGGACCCCTGGATCCGAAGACCGCCCAAGGCCACAGATTCATCCTTGTCCTGGTGGACCATGCCACCCGCTACCCCGAGGCCATCCCCCTCCGCACCGTGACGGCTCCCGTGGTGGGCCGGGCTCTCATGGGGATCTTCTCCCGTGTCGGATTTCCCCGCGAGGTTGTGAGTGATCGCGGCACGAACTTTATATCCCGCTACATGAAGTCCCTGTGGCAGCAGTGCGGAGTCACGTATAAGTTCACGACCCCCTACCACCCCCAGGGCAACGGCCTGGTGGAACGCTTCAACCGAACTCTGAAGGGAATGATCCTGGGCCTCGAAGAGCCCCTGCGCCGGAAATGGGACGTCCTCCTCCCTTGCCTCCGATTCGCGTACCGGGAGGTTCCCCAAAAGTCTCTGGGGTTCAGCCCCTTCGAACTGCTGTACGGACATCCCGTTCGAGGGCCCCTGAGCCTGGTCAAAGAGGGCTGGGAGACAAGCCCCCGGGGGACACCCCCGGATGTGTTCCGCTACATCCTGGCGCTCCGCAACCAGACGAGGAAGTTTAGAGAACTTGCAGAGGCTAACCTCGAGGCCAGCCAAGAAGAAATGAAGCGCTGGTATGACCAGAACGCAACCCTGGTCGAGTTCCAGCCGGGCCAGCAGGTTTGGGTCATGGCTCCGGTGAAACCCTGCGCCCTACAAGACAAATGGACTGGCCCATTCAAGGTGGTCGAACGGAAGAGCCAGGTCACGTATCTGGTCGACATACAGTCCCCACGGAACCCCCTCCGGGTCCTCCACGTAAACCGTCTCAAGCCCCACTTCGTAAGGACAGAATTGAGTCTGCTACTGGCCACCGATGAGGGGGCAGAAGAAGACACTGAACCCCTGCCCGACCTCCTGTGCACGAAAGAACTGGACGGTTCCGTGGAGGGTGTGAAACTGTCGGCCACCCTCACTCCCCAGCAGGCCGACGACTGCCGCCAGCTGCTCGTACAATTCGCAGACCTCTTCTCCCTCATTCCAAGGGTGACCGACTGGTGTGTCCACGACGTGGACACCGGCGACTGTAAACCGTCTCAAGCCCCACTTCGTAAGGACAGAATTGAGTTTGCTACTGGCCACCGATGAGGGGGCAGAAGAAGACACTGAACCCCTGCCCGACCTCCTGTGCACGAAAGAACTGGACGGTTCCGTGGAGGGTGTGAAACTGTCGGCCACCCTCACTCCCCAGCAGGCCGACGACTGCCGCCAGCTGCTCGGACAATTCGCAGACCTCTTCTCCCTCATTCCAAGGGTGACCGACTGGTGTGTCCACGACGTGGACACCGGCGACTGCCCGCCTGTGAGACACCGAGCCTACCGGGTGCCTGACCGGGTCCGCACCTGCATCAAGACCGAGGTACAGAAAATTCTCAACCTAGGGGTCATCGAGCCCTCCGACAGCCCCTGGGCCAGCCCGGTGGTTCTGGTCCCGAAGGCGGCCTCCCCAGGGGTCGCCCCCGAACTAAGATTCTGTGTAGACTATCGGGGGCTCAACGCGGTCACCCGGGCAGACGCTCACCCTATTCCCCGAGCCGACGAGCTCATCGACCGCCTGGGGGCCGCCCAGTTCCTCAGCACTTTCGACCTGACCTGCGGGTACTGGCAGATCGCTCTCACGGAAGGGGCGAAAGAGCGCTCTGCCTTCTCCACGCCAGATGGCCACTACCGCTTCAGGGTCATGCCGTTCGGAATGAAAAACGCCCCAGCCACGTTCCAGCGGTTGGTGAACAAGGTCCTGGCCGGACTCGAGGAGTTCAGCGCGGCGTACCTTGACGACATCGCCGTATTCAGCTCTCAATGGCACGAGCATCTCCAGCACCTCCGACAAGTACTAATGGGGTATTGGGGTAGCGGGACAGTCTTTGAATTCAGTCTCTCTGCGGAGTATGCTTCGCACAGCTCCCAATCCTCGAGCTGGGGGATGTGGTTTCTCTCGGCAATCTCTGCCGATTCTCCTGGAGGGGAGCGCCCTGAGTCACTCAGCAGGCACAGGTGTTTCGGAGTTGGGGAGCCGCGACAGCGTCAGCAGGGCTCCGATGGTTCAGAGTTCGGGGAGCCGCGACAGCGTCAGCAGGGCTCCGATGGTTCAGAGTTCGGGGAGCCGTGACAGCGTCAGCAGGGCTCAGATGGTTCAGAGTTCGGGGAGCTGCGACAGCGTCAGCAGGGCTCCGATGGTTCAGAGATCGGGGAGCCGCGACAGCGTCAGCAGGGCTCAGATGGTTCTGAGTTCGGGGAGCCGCGACAGCGTCAGCAGGGCTCAGATGGTTCAGAGTTCGGGGAGCTGCGACAGCGTCAGCAGGGCTCAGATGGTTCAGAGTTCGGGGAGCCGCGACAGCATCAGCAGGGCTCTCGTAGATCCAGGTCTTCTCTGCCGCCTGTCCCTTCAGCACCCCTTGTTATACTCCCCCTCCTCTTTGAAGTCCGGAGTCCTCGCAGAGAGGGGTCCCCGCGCCTGGGGGCGGTGTGTCGGGATTTCCTGTCGCTCGGCCCTTTGATCTGTTCAGGTGGGTCTGGGAGGGACTCCAGATGCCCAGCATGTGAGGCGCCCGCTCACCGGGGGCCTGGTGGCCGATCGAAACCCTCCTTGGTGAGGAGATCAGGGGTATGACCGAGGCGGCGTCCCCCGGTCTGGCTTGGGGAGTTTATCTCTCCCTCGGCCGGGCATGCGTGGTAGTGTCTTGGGTTTGGCTGGGGCCCCGGCCAGCCATCGAGTTTGTTGGGTCATGGTGGCCGGAAGTCTGTGATGCCGGGGATCAGGTGGAGTTGCAGGGTTGCTTACTGGTCGGGAGGGCCCACGCCACAAGGCCGGTCTCACACGTGCCCCCCCCAGCTGAAAGGCGGGGAGAACTACCCATCCACTTGGGGGTTCTCCTAGCTGAAGCAGAAGAATCGGGTCAGGCCGTCAGCGTTGGCGTGGTCAGTCCCAGGGCGATGCTCCACAGAGAAGTCCATCCCCTGGAGGGAGATTGACCACCGTAACAGCTTGGGGTTTTCTCCTCTCATTTGCATCAGCCACCGCAAGGGTCGATGACCCGTTTGAACTCGGAAGTGTATTCCGAACAAGTAGGGCCACAGCTTTTTGAGGGCCCAGACTACAGCGAAGGTCTCTCTTTCAATGGTGCTCCACCGTTGCTCCCGAGGTAGTAGCCTTCGGCTGATGAAGGCTATGGGCTGATCTATGCCTTGGTCGTTGAACTGTGAGAGGACTGCCCCGATGCCGTGCTCCGAAGCGTCCGTTTGGACCACAAACTCCTGAGAGTAGTCGGGGGCCTTGAGTACCAGAGCAGTACATATAGCGGCTTTCAAGGAGTCAAACGCTTTTTGGCACGGGGGAGTCCACTGTACTTTCTTCGGGTGCTTTTTGGAGGTTAACTCTGTGAGGGGGCCTGCGATGCTGCCATAGTTTTTTATAAACCTCCGGTAGTAACCGGTGAGGCCCAGGAAGGCCCGGACTTCTGTTTGGGTCGTGGGGGGTTCCCAGGACAAGATGGCGTCGATCTTCGGCTGGAGGGGGGTGACCTGCCCACTCCCCACCTGGTGTCCCAGATAGATCACTGAGCCTTGTCCAATTTGACATTTGCTGGCTTTGATGGTGAGGCCAGCCTGGCGCAGGGCCATCAGTACTTGTCGGAGGTGCTGGTGGTGTTCTGTCCATTGGGAGCTGACTACCGCTATGTCGTCTAGGTACGCTGCGCTGAACCCCTCTAGCCCGGCCAGGACCCTGTTCACCAGTCGCTGGAAGGTGGCCGGGGCATTTTTCATCCCAAAAGGCATGACTCTGAAGCGGTAGTGCCCATCCGGGGTGTAGAAGGCGGACCGCTCCTTGGCTCCCTCAGTGAGCGCAATTTGCCAGTATCTGCAGGTTAGGTCGAAGGTGCTGAGGTAGCGAGCGGCCCGAGGCGGTCGATGAGCTCGTCTGCACGGGGAATAGGGTGAGCGTCTGCTCGGGTGACCGCATTGAGTCCCCGGTAGTCCACACAAAATCTCAGCTCGGGGGCGACACCAGGGGCTGCTGCCTTCGGGACCAGTACTACCGGGCTGGCCCATGGACTGTTGGAGGGTTCAATCACCCCGAGGGCTAACATCTTGGCTACCTCGGCCTGGATGCAGGTCCGGACCCGGTCAGGGACTCGGTAGGCTGGGTGTCTTATCGGCGGGCTATCTCCGGTGTCTACGTCGTGGACACACCAGTCGGTGACCCTAGGGGTGAGGGAGAAGAGGTCTGTGAATTGTCTCAATAGCTGGCGGCAGTCGTCAGACTGTTGGGGGGTGAGGGTGGATGACAGCCTCACCCCCTCTACGGAGCCATCTTTTTCTTTAGCACACAGGGGGTCCGGAAGGGGCTCTGTGTCTTCTTCAGTCCCATCGTCGGTGGCCAGGAGCAAACTCAACTCCGTCCTCACAAAGTGGGGTTTGAGGCGGTTCACGTGGAGGACCCGGAGGGGGTTCCGAGGAGACTGAACATCCACTAGATACGTGACTTGACTCTTCCGCTCGACCACTTTGAAGGGACCAGTCCATTTGTCTGGGAGGGCACAGGGTTTCACCGGGGCCATTACCCAGACCTGTTGGCCCGGCTGAAACTCGACCAGCGTGGCATTCTGGTCATAGCAGCGCTTCATCTCTACTTGGCTAGCCTCGAGGTTTGCCTCGGCGAGCTCCCGGAACTTCCGGGTCTGGTTGCAGAGCGCCAGGATATAGCGGAATACATCCGGAGGGGTTCCTCGGAGAGCCGTTTCCCAGCCCTCTTTGACCAGGCTCAGGGGTCCCCGGACGGGGTGTCCATAGAGTAATTCGAACGGGCTGAACCCCAGAGATTTCTGGGGAACCTCCCGGTAGGCGAACAGGAGGCAAGGGAGGAGGATGTCCCATTTCCGGCGTAGGGGTTCTTCGAGGCCCATGACCATCCCTTTCAGGGTCCCTTTAAATCGCTTGACTAGGCCATTGCCTTGGTGGTGGTATGGGGTGGTGAATTTGTACGATACCCCACATTGTTGCCATAGGGACCTCATGTACTTGGAGATAAAGTTCGTTCCACGATCACTCACGACTTCGCGAGGGAACCCTACGCGGGAGAAGATCCCCATCAAGGCCCGGCCTACCACGGGTGCCGTCACGGTGCGGAGGGGAATGGCCTCTGGGTAGCGGGTGGCATGGTCCACCAGGACGAGGATGAACCGGTGGCCCTGGGCGGTCCTGGGATCCAGGGGTCCCACGATGTCGATTCCCACCCGCTCAAAAGGGGTACTAACAACGACGAACGGTTGTAGCGGAGCCTTGCGCTTCCCACCACTTTTTCCGCTGGCGTGGCACGTGAGACATGACTTACAGTGGGCCTCCACATCCGCTCGCATTTTGGGCCAATAGAAGTGAGTAACCAGTCGATGATAGGTTTTGTCTTGGCCTAAGTGTCCTGCCAGGGGTACATCATGGGCTAGGCCTAGGAGGAAACTTCGGAAGCGCAGGGGTACCACCAGTACCCGGGCCGATCCCAGCTCGGCCGACTTCTGTTCGCTGTACAGGAGGCCGTTTTCCCAATATACCCAGTAGGTTCCGGACTGGACGCCTGCTGCCTGGGCTTCGGCCTGCTGTCGGGGTCCAATGAGGGAAGGGCAGGTGGCTTGTTCCCTGCAGAATTCTTCTCGGGAGGGACCTCCCTCACATTGCCAATGGGCCATCTCGGGCAGGTCCCCGAGCTCGGTCAGTTGCTCGGGGTCTGGATGCACTGACCCGTCATCGGGAGCGGTTTCTTCGTCCGGAAGAGGGTCGTCGGGCTCGGGTAGCGCGTCCCGGACCTCGGGGACGGCGATGGTGTTCAGCGGTCTGGCCTCAACTCCCTCAGAGGAAGGCAATCGGGTAGTCATAGAGCGCGTGGTGGCGCATTTCCATTCAGGTAGGCCCATCATTCCTAGGTGGGCCCTTCGTTCCACCTGTCCCCACAGGGAGCTCTCGAGATTGTCGCCCAGGAGGCAGTCCACTGGCTGGGAGGTTCGGACGGCCACTCTCAATTTACCGGTTACTCCCCCCATTCGAAGGGTACCAGGGCCATCCTGCAGAGGCTCTCGGAATTGTCCGAGGATATAACCGGACAGAAGGCGTCGGGTAGTATCTGGTCTTCGGCGACCAGGTGGCAGTGGACCGCTGTGACACTCGCCCCGGTGTCGCGGAGGGCCTCGACTCGGTGACCGTTGACCGTCACCTGCTGTCGGTATTTCTAGGTGTTGGCGGGTAAGGGAGTTCCGGGAACCATTTCTCGGTCTCCGAGAGAGACCAGGGCCATGGCTGCAGGCTCCCACTCCTCGGTGTCCTCCATCTCCTCCCCTAGGGCCACGGTGGCCATCTGTCGGGCTGGGGGAGCGGTCGCTGCGGCCCGTTGGTACATGGGACATTGGGGGTCACTGGCGTAGTGACCAGTCTGTTGGCATCGGTAACAGGTGATCTTGACTCGGGGTCCCTGTCTCCCCGGGGGCCCCATGCTGGCTGGAGGTGGTGCTGGAAAGTGCGGGGGTTGGTTTCTGGGGGGACTATGCTGGGGGCCTGCCTGGAATTCCCTCTGTCTTCCCTGGTTCCCCCCACCCCTCTGGCGGGGAGGTCCCTGACTGTGGCGGCCGTAGTCTCCCACAGGGCCCGGGGGGCCCGGGTGTTCACCCAGCGGTCAGCTTCAACAGCCAGTTTCCGAGGATCTGTGAGCTTGCTGTCGAGGAGGTGCTGGCGTAACTCTACAAAGCAATTGGCGGACAAATGTTCCCAAGCGATTAGGTCGAACAGCTCCTCAAAGGTGGAGACCTTGCTGCCCTTGATCCACCCGTCCAAGGCTCTGCTGTAAAAGTTTACGTACTCCACCCACGTAGTACCGGGTATCTTTTTTCAGTCTCGGAACCGTTGCCGGTACATCTCGGGGGTGAGTCCATATCTCGCTAATAAGGCCTCTTTCATGTGGCTGTAGGAATTTAGCACGGTGGAAGGCAGGTCCAGCAGGGTGTCTCTCCCCTCACTCAGGAACCGGCCCCACAAGCCAGCCCCCCAATCCTTCTGTGGAACTCGGTGGGAGGTCATGGCGACCTCGTAGGCCTTGAACCATTGCTGGATGTCGTCGTTTTTGTAATACTCTTTCACCACATCCTTAGGGATGTGTACCTTTGGTTCCATTGGGGGAGAGGTCTCTTGATTCCCCGAGGGTCTGGATTCCTTATTCTTGGCTTTGAGTTCGATCTCTTTTAGGCTGCGCTCGTGTTCCAGTTGAAGTTTTCTTTCTTCGTGTTGTTGCTGCCGTTTCTTTTCCTCAAGTTCCCCTTGTAGGCGTAACTGTTCTACAGCTAACTTTTTTTCGGACAATTTTAGCTCTCCCTCTATCTTAAGCTTGGCCAGTTCTAGTTCGTGGCTGCGGCTCCTTTCCCGGTCAGCTAGTTCCTCCGGGGATAGGCCCCCATCTGGGGCGTTGCTCCTCACCGGGGTGCTTCGGAGTTCGTTCGGCAGTTCCCCCTCTCGAGCGTCTCCTTCGGTTTGGGAAGGGGAAGCTCCGGACTCTATCCAGGCTGTCAATGCTTTCTGGAAATCTTCTTTTGTGCTTAATCCGGTGGTAGCGATTCCAAGGTCTTTGCAAAACTGTTTTAATTCTCGGTGTGTATACTCTTCCAACCGGTCCTCTCGGAACGTAGAACTCGCGTTGGTTCCTGTGGTACTCATGGCGGTTCCTTCTTCCACTTTGTTCGGTAGTACGTCAGCCGTTTACTGTACGATCTCTAGGTGTCGGCTCGGATCCCGTCGCCTGCCACCAAATGTTGGAAGGAGCGATCTCAGGGGGGTTACAGAACACGTTCCTGACCACCCCGTGACCCACCTCTCCCAGAACCAGGCCGAGCACCGGCGGGGAGGCCCTTTCAGGAAGGGGTCTCGTACTTTAGGATCGCACGCGCTGAGCTTGCACTACTTGACAAAGGGACACCACACAGTAGGTTTCAGTAGACGGAGGTCTTTATCTATAGATTCTTTGGATCTTTATGATCCGCAAGGTAGTCTTTGGTCAATACAACAAGCTTGGTAATTCCTTGATAGGGGGGTTGTGGTAGCGGGAAAGTTCTAGGTTCAGAGTCAATGCCGAGTCTCCTTCGCACAGCTCTCAATCCACGAGCCGGGGGACACGGTACAGTCTCGGGTCCAGCCGGACCAGCGTGTTCTCGAGCCGCGACCACGTCCGCAGGACTCCGGAGGGAAGGAACTGTCAATCGGGTGATCTTCGGGGAGCCGCGATTCACTCGGCAGGCTCAGCCGGTCTTAGAGTTGGTGGGAGCCGCGAGTCTCTCAGCAGGGCTCCGATGGTCTTAGGGTCGGGGGGAGCCGCGAGTCTCTCAGCAGGGCTCCGGTGTTCTTAGCGTTCTCGGGAGCCGCGACATCGTCAGCAGGGCTCAGATGGTTTCCAAGGATCAGGTAGCATCCTTCTTTCCAGTTTCGTCGAGCCGCGACCAGGTCCGCAGGGCTCTCTTCGTTCCAGGCCTTTCTTTTTTCCAGTCCCCTCAGCACCCCCTGTTATACACCTTCTCCTCTTTGAAGTCCGGCGTCCTCACAGAGAGGGGTCTTGGTGTCTGGGGGCGGTGTGTTGAGATTTACTGCCGCTCGGCTCTTTGATCCTTTCAAGTTGGACCGGGAGGGACTCCAGACACCCAGCATGCGGGGAGCCAGCTCCCTGGGGGCCCGGAGGGCGATCGAAACCCTCTATTGAGAGGAGGTCAGAGGTGTGACAGAGACTACTCCTCCCTGTCTTGCTTGGGGGGTTCCCTCTCCCTCAGCCGGGCATGGCGCGTTTAGGGTCTAGGTTTCGCTGGGGCCCCGGGCCGGCCATCGGGACATCGGGACATGGTGGCCGGGGGTCTTCGGTGGCTACGGGGTGGGGAGGCCGGGTGGCTATAACCAGGGATCAGGGGTGGTGTATGGGTTGTGTTGGGGTGCTAATGGTCATGGAGGCCCCACACAACCACACACAACCACACACACACAACCACATACAACACACACCACACATACAACCACAACCACAACCACACCCACAACCACAACCACACACACAACCACACACACAACTACACACACACACACAACCACATACAGCCACACAACCACACACAACCACAACCACACACAACCACACACAAACACACACACAACCACAAACACAAACACACACACAAACG
Organism: Triturus cristatus; assembly: GCF_964204655.1. Lineage (NCBI taxonomy): Eukaryota > Metazoa > Chordata > Amphibia > Caudata > Salamandridae > Triturus > Triturus cristatus. Next base: position 1,069,137,370 of record NC_140583.1, read on the forward strand.
CAAGCACAACCACACACACACAACCACACCCAACCACACAATCACACACACACAACCACAACCACACACAACCACACACACAACCACAAACAACCACACACACAAGCACACACAACCACAACCACACACACAACCACACACACAAAGCCACACCCAACTGCACACTCACAACCACACACACAACCACACACACAACCACACATACACACACACACAACCACACACACAACCACAAACACACAACCACACACACAACCACACACACAACCACACACACACAACCCCCAAAACCCCCACACAACCCCCCACACAACCCCCCACACAACCACACACATAACCACACACAACCACATGCACAACCACAAAGCCACAACCACACACACACACACACAACCACACCCAACCACACAACCACACCCAACCACACAACGACACACACAACCACACACACAACCACACACAAACACACACAAACACACACACACACAACCAAAACCACACACACACAACCACATAAACAACCACACACACACAACCACACCCACAACCACACACACACAACCACAACCACACCCAAACACACCCACAACCACACACACACTCACACAACCACACCCTCACACACACATAACCACACACACACACAACCACACCCACACACACACAACCACACATACAACCACACACACAACCACACACACAACCACACACACAAGCACACACATTACAACACACATGACCACACACGCAACCACACACACAAAACCAAACCATACACACTTAAACCACGACCACACACAACCACACATACATCCACACACACACACAACCACACACACACACACAACCACACACACACACAACCACACACACAACCACATCCACAGCCACACACACACAACCACACAGAGACAACCACACACACAACCACACACACAACCCCACACACAACCCCACACACAGCCACACACACATACACACACACACACACACAACCACACACACAACCACATGCACAACCACACAACCACACACACACAACCACACACAACCTCACACAACCACGCAACCACACACACAACCACACACATACAACCACACACACAACCACACCCAACTACTGTTGGAAAGGCGTTCGCCGGAGGGGGGTTTGATGCCCGTCTTGCCCACCCCTTTGACCCACCTCTCCCACGTAGGCCGAACTAGGCGCGCACACCCTGATATACACTACGAACAGAGTGACACCACACGTATGCTTTGTAGGACGATAGGTTCTTTTATCGATGATTTTCAAGGGATCTTTATGATCCAAGATGCAAGTAGTACAGCAGTGGCACAAAGTACCACAAATCGGTCGTGGGGAATGGGGGTAGCGGGACAGTCTTTCAAGATAGTGTCTCTGCGAAATACCCTGCGGATAGCTCACAATCCTCGGGCTGGAGGGTGTCGATTCTCTGGGCGATCTCTTACCGAGTCGTCCTCAAGGGGAGCACCGCGAGTCTCTCAGCAGGCACAGGTGGTCGGAGTTCGGGAGCCGCGATTCCGTCAGCAAGGCTCAGATGGTTCATTAGCTGGGGGCCGCGAGTCACTCAGCAGGCCCAGGTGGTTCAGTGCTCGGGAGCCGCGACCTCGTCAGCAGGGCTCAGATGGTTCAATAGCAAGAGGCCGCGAGTCACTCAGCAGGCCCAGGTGGTTCAGTGCTCGGGGGCCGCGACCTCATCAGCAGGGCTCAGATGGTTCAATAGCAAGAGGCCGCGAGTCACTCAGCAGGCCCAGGTGACTTCAGCGTTCAGGAGCCGCGACAGCATCAGCAGGCTCGGATGGTTCCAGGTCTTCTCTACCTTCGTTTCTCCGGCACCCCTTGTTACACTCCGCTTGCTCTTTGAAGTCCGGGGTCCTCGCAGAGGGGGGACTGGGGTGACGGAGGGGGTTCGGCGGGATTTCCTGGCGCTCACTTCTTTGGTCTTTTCAGGTGGGTCTGGGAGGGACCCCAGACGCTCGGCAGGGGAGGCGCCTGCTCCCCAGGGGCCTGGTGGCCGATCGAGTCTTCCCGGGGAAGGCGACCCGAGGTGTGACTGGGCTGGCGCCTTTGGGTCTGGCTCGAGGGTTCCCGCTCCCTCGGTCGGACATGCGTGGTAGGGTGTCGAGTCTGCAGGGCTCTGGCCGGCCCTCGGATCTGGGTGGCTGGGGCGGCCGGAGTCGGAGATGTCGTGTCTTGAGGGTGGTTGCAGGTTGGCTGGATGATTGGGAGGGCAACGCCGTGAGGCCGGTCTCACACGCGTCCCCCCCCCAGCTGAAAGGCGTGGAGAACTACCCATCCACTGGGGGATTCTCCTCGCCGAAGCGGAAGAACCGGGACAGGCCATCGGCGTTGGCATGATCCACCCCGGGGCGATGTTCGACAGTGAAATCCATCCCTTGGAGAGAGATGGACCATCGTAGTAGCTTGGGGTTCTCCCCCCTCATCTGCATTAGCCACCGCAAGGGCCGGTGGTCCGTCTGTACTCGGAAATGGGTTCCGAACAAGTAGGGCCGTAGTTTCTTGAGGGCCCAGACTACGGCAAAGGTCTCTCGTTCTATAGTACTCCAACGCTGCTCTCGCGGCAGCAGCCTTCGGCTGATGAAGGCTATGGGCTGATCGATGCCCTTGTCGTCGAACTGCGAGAGGACGGCCCCGATGCCGTGTTCGGATGCGTCGGTCTGGACCACAAACTCTTGGGAGTAGTCGGGGGCCTTGAGTACGGGGGTGGTGCACATGGCGGTTTTCAAGGCGTCGAACGCCTGCTGGCACGGGGTGGTCCACTGCACCTTCTTCGGAAGCTTTTTGGAGGTCAACTCCGTGAGGGGCCCCGCGATACTACCATAGTTTTTAATGAACCTCCGGTAGTACCCTGTAAGGCCCAGGAAGGCCCGGACCTCCGTCTGCGTGGTGGGGGGCTCCCAGGACTTGATGGCGTCGATCTTCAGTTGGAGGGGGGCGACCTGGCCGCTGCCCACCTGATGCCCCAGGTAGACCACGGAGCCTTGCCCGAGCTGGCATTTGCTGGCTTTCACTGTTAGGCCGGCTTGGCGCAGGGCCATGAGTACTTGTCGGAGGTGCTGGAGATGCTTGTGCCATTGAGAGCTGAATACGGCGATGTCGTCAAGGTATGCTGCGCTGAACTCCTCGAGTCCGGCCAGGACCTTGTTCACCAACCGCTGGAACGTGGCCGGGGCGTTCTTCATCCCGAACGGCATGACCCTGAAGCGGTAGTGGTCATCTGGTGTGGAGAAGGCAGAGCGTTCTTTCGCTCCCTCTGTGAGAGCAATCTGCCAGTATCCGCAGGTCAGGTCGAAAGTGCTTAGGAACCGGGCGGCCCCCAGGCGGTCAATGAGCTCGTCGGCGCGGGGGATAGGGTGAGCGTCTGCTCGGGTGACCGCATTGAGCCCCCGGTAGTCCACACAGAATCTTAGTTCGGGGGCGACCCCCGGGGAAGCCGCCTTCGGGACCAGGACCACCGGGCTGGCCCAGGGGCTGTCGGAGGGTTCGATTACTCCAAGGGTGAGCATCTTCTGTACCTCGGTCTTGATGCAGGTGCGGACCCGGTCAGGCACCCGGTAGGCTCGGTGTCTCACAGGCGGGCTGTTGCCGGTGTCCACGTCGTGGACACACCAGTCGGTGACCCTTGGAATGAGGGAGAAGAGGTCTGCGAATTGTCTGAGCAGCTGGCGGCAGTCGTCGGACTGTTGGGGAGTGAGTGTGGTTGAAAGTCTTACTCCCTCCACGGAGCCATCCAGGTCTTTAGCGCACAGGGGGTCAGGCAGGGGTTCGGTGTTTTCTTCCGCCCCATCATCGGTGGCCAGTAGTAAACTTAATTCCGTTCTCACAAAGTGGGGCTTGAGACGGTTCACGTGGAGGACCCGGAGGGGGTTCCGGGGGGACTGTACATCGACCAGGTACGTGACCTGGCTCTTCCGCTCGATCACCTTGAAGGGACCAGTCCATTTGTCTTGTACGGCGCAGGGCTTCATCGGGGCCATGACCCAAACCTGCTGGCCCGGCTGGAACTCGACCAGGGTTGCGTTCTGGTCATACCAGCGCTTCATTTCTTCTTGGCTGGCCTCGAGGTTAGCCTCTGCGAGTTCTCTGAACTTCCTCGTCTGGTTGCGGAGCGCCAGGATGTAGCGGAACACATCAGGGGGTGTCCCCCGGGGGCTTGTCTCCCAGCCCTCTTTGACCAGGCTCAGGGGCCCTCGGACGGGATGTCCGTATAGCAGTTCGAAGGGGCTGAACCCCAGAAACTTTTTGGGAACTTCTCGGTATGCGAACAGGAGGCAAGGGAGGAGGACGTCCCATTTCCGGCGCAGGGGCTCTTCGAGGCCCAGGATCATTCCCTTTAGGGTACGGTTGAAGCGTTCCACTAGGCCGTTGCCCTGGGGGTGGTAGGGGGTCGTGAACTTATACGTGACTCCGCACTGCTGCCACAGGGACTTCATGTAGCGGGATATAAAGTTAGTGCCGCGATCACTCACAACCTCGCGGGGAAATCCGACACGGGAGAAGATCCCCATGAGAGCTCGGCCCACCACGGGAGCCGTCACGGTGCAGAGGGGGATGGCCTCGGGGTAGCGGGTGGCATGGTCCACCAGGACAAGGATGAATCTGTGGCCCTGGGCGGTCTTCGGATCCAGGGGTCCCACGATGTCGATGCCGACCCGCTCGAACGGGGTACTCACAACGGGGAACGGTTGTAAGGGAGCTTTGCGTTTTCCGCCACTCTTCCCACTGCCCTGGCACGTGAGGCAGGATTTGCAGTGTACTTCTACATTCGCTCGCATCTTGGGCCAATAGAAGTGGGTTATTAATCGCTGATATGTCTTGTCTTGGCCTAAGTGTCCTGCCAAGGGTACATCGTGGCCAGGCCCAGGAGGAAGCTCCGGAAACGCAGGGGTACCACCAGTACCCGGGCTGCGCTTAGCTCGGCGGACTTTTCCTCGCTGTAGAGGAGGTCATTGTCCCAATAGATCCAATGGGTTCCGGTTCGGTCACCGGCGGCCTGGGCTTCGGCTTGTTGTCTGAGTCCCACGAGGGAGGGGCAAGTGGCCTGTTCCTGGCAGAATTCTTCCCGGGAGGGCCCCCCTCACAGCGCCACTGGCCCATCTCGGGCAGTTCTCCGAGCTCAGTCAGGGCCTCCGGGGCGGAAGGTTCTGGCCCTTCTCCCGGGTTAGTGTCTTCTTCTCCCTCCGAAGGAGGAATGTCCGCTTCTGGTAGAGTGTCCCGGCTCTCGGGGATAGTGTTCGGTAGGAGGGCCTCACTGCCCTCGGAGAGAGGCAATCGCGCGGTCATGGAGCGCGTGGTGGCGCAGACCCATTCTGGTAGGCCCATCATCTCCAGATGGGCTCTTCGTTCTACTTGCCCCCACGGGGAACTCTCCAGGTCATTGCCCAGGAGGCAGTCTACGGGCTGTGATGTCCGGACCGCTACCTTCAGTTCTCCGGAGACCCCTCCCCACTCGAAGGGCACCAGCGCCATCTGGCAGAGGCTCTCAGAATTGTCGGAGGATACGACCGGACAGAGGGCACCGGTTAGGATCTGGTCTTCTGAAATTAGGCTGCGGTGGACCGCGGTGACACTCGCCCCGGTGTCGCGGAGGCCCTCGACTCGGTGGCCGTTGATGGTCACCTGCTGTCGGTATTTCTTTGTGTTGGCGGGCAAGGGTGTCCCGGGGACCATTTCTCGATCACCAAGGGAGACCAGGGCCATGGCCGCCGGTTCCCATTCTTCGGAGTCCTCCATCTCTTCCCCCAGAGCCACGGAGGCCATCTGCCGGGCCGGGGGGTTGGTCGTTGTGGTTCGCTGATACTGGGGACACTGGGGGTCATTGGCGTAGTGTCCGGGCCGTTGGCAGCGGAAGCAGGTGATCCTAGCTCGTGGACCTAGCCGTCCTGCGACTCCGGTGCTTGCTGGAGACGGGGCTGAACCCGCCGCTGGTGGGCTGCTGGGGGGGCTGGTTGAGGACCCCCCGGGGAAGTCTCTTGGTCGGCCGTGGTTCCCTCCGCCCCTCTGGCGGGGGGGCCTTGACTGTAGCGGCCGTAGTCCCCCACGGGGCCTCGGGTGACTCGGGTATTCACCCAACGATCAGCCTCAGCGGCAAGCTTCCGAGGGTCGGTGAGTTTGCTGTCCAGGAGATGCTGGCGCAGTTCTACAAAGCAATTGGCCGCTAAATGTTCCCAGGCAATCAGATCAAACAGTTCTTCGAAGGTGGAGACCTTGCTGCCCTTGATCCACCCGTCCAAGGCTCGGCTGTAAAAGTTCACGTATTCTACCCACGTGGTGCCCGGTATCTTCTTACAATCTCGGAACCGTTGTCGGTACATTTCGGGGGTGAGTCCATACCGGCCCACGAGGGCTTCCTTCATGTGGCTGTAGGAGTTCATGACCGTGGAGGGCAGATCTAGCAGGGTGTCTCTCCCTTCGCTTAAGAACCGGCCCCATAGGCCAGCCCCCCAATCCTTCTGCGGGACTCGGTGAGAGGTCATGGCGACTTCGTAGGCCTTAAACCACTGCTGGATATCGTTGTTCTTGTAATACTCTTTTACCACATCCTTGGGGATGTGGACTTTGGTTTCCCCGGTGGGAGCGGGCGGTGGATTCCCGGGTGGCTGTGACTTTTCGTTTTTAGCCCGCCACTCGATCTCCTTCAGGCTGCGTTCATGTTATAGCTGGAGCTTCTTTTCGTCGTGCTCTCTTTGGCGTCTCTTCTCTTCGAGTTCCCCTTGTAGCCGTAACTGCTCGACGGCCAACTTTTTCTCTGCTAGTTTTATTTCTCCCTCGATTTTTAGTTTTGCCAGTTCAAGTTCGTGGTTGCGGCTTCTCTCTCGGTCCGCTAGCTCCTCGGGGGACAGGTTCCCCTCTGGCCCGTTGTTTCTCGCCGGGATGCTTTGTGGTTCATGGGCAGAGTCTCCTTCCGTTTGGGTCGGGGGCGCCCCCGTCTCGACCCAGGTTTTCAATACTTTCTGGAAGTCTTCCTTTGTGCTTAATCCGGTGGTAGCGATGCCAAGGTCTTTGCAAAACTGTTTTAATTCTATATGTGTGTAATAGTCCAATTGATCCTCTCGGAACGGTGAGCTTATTTCGGTACCTGCGGCACCCAGGGAGGTTTCTCCTTCCATCTCTGTTTGGTAGTGTGTCAGTCGTTTACTGCACGCTCTCTTTCGGTGTCGGCTCGGATCCCGTCGTCTGCCACCAAATGTTGGAAAGGCGTTCGCCGGAGGGGGGTTCGATGCCCGTCTTGCCCACCCCTTTGACCCACCTCTCCCACGTAGGCCAAACTAGGCGCGCACACCCTGATATACACTACGAACAGAGTGACACCACACGTATGCTTTGGAGGACGATAGGTTCTTTTATCGATGATTTTCAAGGGATCTTTATGATCCAAGATGCAAGTAGTACAGCAGTGGCACAAAGTACCACAAATCGGTCGTGGGGAATGGGGGTAGCGGGACAGTCTTTCAAGATAGTGTCTCTGCGAAATACCCTGCGGATAGCTCACAATCCTCGAGCTGGAGGGTGTCGATTCTCTGGGCGATCTCTTACCGAGTCGTCCTCAAGGGGAGCGCCGCGAGTCTCTCAGCAGGCACAGGTGGTCGGAGTTCGGGAGCCGCGATTCCGTCAGCAAGGCTCAGATGGTTCATTAGCTGGGGGCCGCGAGTCACTCAGCAGGCCCAGGTGGTTCAGTGCTCGGGAGCCGCGACCTCGTCTGCAGGGCTCAGATGGTTCAATAGCAAGAGGCCGCGAGTCACTCAGCAGGCCCAGGTGGTTCAGTGCTCGGGGGCCGCGACCTCGTCAGCAGGGCTCAGATGGTTCAATAGCAAGAGGCCGCGAGTCACTCAGCAGGCCCAGGTGACTTCAGCGTTCAGGAGCCGCGACAGCGTCAGCAGGCTCGGATGGTTCCAGGTCTTCTCTATCTTCGTTTCTCCGGCACCCCTTGTTATACTCCGCTTGCTCTTTGAAGTCCGGGGTCCTCGCAGAGGGGGGACTGGGGTGACGGAGGGGGTTTGGCGGGATTTCCTGCCGCTCACTTCTTTGGTCTTTTCAGGTGGGTCTGGGAGGGACCCCAGACGCTCGGCAGGGGAGGCGCCTGCTCCCCAGGGGCCTGGTGGCCGATCGAGTCTTCCCGGGGAAGGCGACCCGAGTTGTGACTGGGCTGGCGCCTTTGGGTCTGGCTCGAGGGTTCCCGCTCCCTCGGTCGGACATGCGTGGTAGGGTGTCGAGTCTGTCAGGGCTCTGGCCGGCCCTCGGATCTGGGGGGCTGGGGTGGCCGGAGTCGGAGATGTCGTGTCTTGAGGGTGGTTGCAGGTTGTCTGGATGATTGGGAGGGCAACGCCGTGAGGCCGGTCACACAACCCCACACACAGCCACATACACACACACAACCACACACACAACCACATGCACAACCACACAACCACACACACACACAACCACACACAACCTCACACAACCACGCAACCACACACACAACCACACACATACAACCACACACACAACCACACCCAACTACACACAAACACACCCAACCTCGCAACCACACCCACAACCACACACACACAACCACACACACAACCACACACAACCACACAAATAACCACACACACACCCACACCCACAACCACACACACAACCACAACCACACACACACACAACCACAACCACACACACAACCACAACCACACACACACAAAACCACACACACAACCACACACACACACACACACACACACACAAAACCACACACACACAACCACACACACAACCACACAAACAACCACACCCAACCACACACAACCACACACACAACCACACACAACCACACAGAACCACACAACCACACACAAAACCACAACCACACACACAACCACACACAACCACTCAAACAACCACACACACAACCACGCACACAACCGCATCCACAAAACCACACCCACAACCACCCACACAACCACAACCACACCCAACCACACAACCACACACACACACAACCACAACCACACACAACCACACACACAACCACACACACAACCACACACAACCACGCACACAAGCACACACACAAGCACGCACAACCACAACCATAAACACAATCACACACAACCGCACACACACAACCACACACACAACCACACACACAACCACACACATACACACAACCACACACACAAACAACCACACCCACAACCACACCCACAACCACACACACAACCACACACACACACAACCACACACACAACCACACACACAACCACACATACACACAACCACACACACAACCACAAAGCCACACCCACAACCACACACACAACCACACACAACCGCACAACCACACACACAACCACACAAACACTGCCACACACACAAACACACCCAGCAACACACAAACACACACAACCCCACACACACACAACCCCACACAACCACACAAACAACCACCCACACAGCCACATGCACAACCACACAACCACATCCACAACCACACACACAACCACACACAACCATACAACCACACACAACCACACAACCACACACACAACACACACAAGTACACACATAACCACACACACAACCACACACAACCACACCCACATGCAACCACACACACAACCACACACACAACCACACACACAACTGCACACACACAACCACACACAACCACACACACAACCACACACACACAACCACACCCACAACCACACCCACACACCCCCAACCACACAACCACACACACACAACCACACACAACCACACTGTTGGAAGGCGTTCTCCGGGGGGCTTCGGAATACGTTCCTGACCACCCGTTGACCCACCTCTCCCAGAGTTAGGCTGAGCAAGGGCAGGGAGGCCCTTCCTGGAAGGGTCTCGTACCTAGGATCGCACACACTGCGCTTGCACTCTCTGACAGAGGGACACCACACAGTAGTTCTTCGTAAGACAGTATACTTTATTGTAGACGTAAGGGATCTTTATGATCCGAAATGCAGGTATGGAAACAGTGCTACAATCAGCGGCGAACTCGTGATGGGGGTATGGGGGTAGTGGGACAGTCTTTGAGTCAGTGTCTCTGCGGAGTATCCTGCGCACAGCTCTCAATCCTCGAGCTGGTGGGATGTTGCTTCTCTCGGCAATCTCTGCCGATTCCCTTGGAGGAGAGTGCCGCGACTCACTCAGCAGGCACAGGTGGTTTGGAGTTCGGGGAGCCGCAACAGCGTCAGCAGGGCTCAGATGGTTCAGAGTTCTGGGAGCCGCGACAGCGTCAGCAGGGCTCAGATGGGTCAGAGTTCGGGGAGCCGCGACAGCGTCAGCAGGGCTCAGATGGTTCAGAGTTTGGGGAGCCGCGACAGCGTCAGCAGGGCTCAGACGGTTCAGAGTTCGGGGAGCCGCGACAGCGTCAGCAGGGCTCGGATGGTTCAGAGTTCGGGGAGCCGCGATAGCGTCAGCAGGGCTCAGATGGTTCAGAGTTCGGGTAGCGTTCTTCGGTTCGGGGAGCGATCGAGCCGCGACCAGGTCAGCAGGCTCTCGTCAGTCCAGGTCTTCTCTGCCTCCCGTCCCTTCAGCACCCCTTGTTATACTCCCCCTCCTCTTTGAAGTCCGGAGTCCTCGCCGAGAGGGGTCTTGGTGCCTGGGGGCGGTGTGTCGGGACTTCCTGTCGCTCGGCCCTTTGAGCTGTTCAGGTGGGTCCGGGAGGGACTCCAGACACCCAGCAGGCGAGGCGCCCACTCACCGGGGGCCTGGTGGCCGATCGAAACCTTCCTTGGGGAAGAGACCAGAGGTGTGACAGGGACGGCGCCTCCCGGTCTGGCTTGGGGGGGTTTCTCTCTCCCTCGGCCGGTCATGCGTGTTGGGGTCTGGCCGGCCATCGGGATGTTGGGCCATGGTGGCCGGAAGTCTGTGACATCGGGGATCGGTGCGGTTGCAGGGTGGCTTGCTGGTCGGGAGGGCCCACGCCACGAGGCCGGTCTCACACGCACACACAACACACAACCACACACACAACCACACACACAACCACACACACAACCACTCACCACCACAACCATACACACAACCACACACACATAACCACACCCAACCGCACACACACAACCACACACACAACACACACAACCACGACCACACACACACAACCACACACAACCACAACCACACACACACAACTACATCCACACACACAACCACACACAACCACAAGCACACACAGCCACAACCACACACACACCACACACACACCACACACAACCACACACAACCACGCACAACCACACACACACACTGCCACACCCACAACCACACCCACAACCACACACACAACCACACACACAACCACAACCACACACACAACCACACACAACCACACACACAACTACACACACAACCACAACCACACACACAACCACACACACAACCACAAACTCAACCACACACACAACCACAGATACAACCACACACACACAACCACACACACAACCACACACACAACCACAACCACACACAACCACACACACAACCACACCCAACCACACCCAGCCACACCTCCACACACACCCACAACCACACCCACACCCACACACAGCCACAACCACACACACAACCACACACACAGGCACACACACAACCACACACAACCACACACAACCACACACACACACACAACCACATAGAATCACAACCATACACAAAACCACACACACAACCACACCCAACCACACACACACACAACCACACACACAACCACACACACAACGACACCCACAACAACACACACAACCACACACAACCACACAACCACACACACACACACAACCACACACACACAACCACACACAACCACACACACAACCACACACACACAACCACACCCACACAACCACACCCACAACCACAGCCACACACCCCCACCCACACAACCACACACACACAACCACATACACAACAACACACAACCACACACACAACCACACACACAACCACACCCCACCACAAGCATACACAGAACCACACACACACAACCACACACAACCACACACACACAACCACACACACAACACACACAACCTCAACCACACACACACAACCACACACACAACCACAACCCCACACACACAACCACAACAACACACACAACCACACACACAACCACACACAACCACACACACAACCACAAGCACACACAACCACAACCACACACACACCACACACAACCACACAACTACGCACAACCACACACACACTGCCACACACACAACCACACTCACAACCACACACACAACCACATACTTAACCACACACAACCACACACACAACCACACACACAACCACACACACAACCACACACACAACCACAATTACACACACAACCACATACTCAACCACACACACAACCACAGATACAACCACACACACAACCACACACACAACCACAACCACACACACAACCACACCAACCACACCCAACCACCCATCCACACACAAACACACACAACCCCACACACACACAACCCCACACAACCACACAAACAACCACCCACACAGCCACATGCACAACCACACAACCACATCCACAACCACACACACAACCACACACAACCATACAACCACACACAACCACACAACCACACACACAACACACACAAGTACACACATAACCACACACACAACCACACACAACCACACCCACACGCAACCACACACACAACCACACACACAACTGCACACACACAACCGCACACAACCACACACACAACCACACACACACAACCACACCCACAACCACACCCACACACCCCCAACCACACAACCACACACACACAACCACACACAACCACACTGTTGGAAGGCGTTCTCCGGGGGGCTTCGGAATACGTTCCTGACCACCCGTTGACCCACCTCTCCCAGAGTTAGGCTGAGCAAGGGCAGGGAGGCCCTTCCTGGAAGGGTCTCGTACCTAGGATCGCACACACTGCGCTTGCACTCTCTGACAGAGGGACACCACACAGTAGTTCTTCGTAAGACAGTATACTTTATTGTAGACGTAAGGGATCTTTATGATCCGAAATGCAGGTATGGAAACAGTGCTACAATCAGCGGCGAACTCGTGATGGGGGTATGGGGGTAGTGGGACAGTCTTTGAGTCAGTGTCTCTGCGGAGTATCCTGCGCACAGCTCTCAATCCTCGAGCTGGTGGGATGTTGCTTCTCTCGGCAATCTCTGCCGATTCCCTTGGAGGAGAGTGCCGCGAGTCACTCAGCAGGCACAGGTGGTTTGGAGTTCGGGGAGCCGCAACAGCGTCAGCAGGGCTCAGATGGTTCAGAGTTCTGGGAGCCGCGACAGCGTCAGCAGGGCTCAGATGGGTCAGAGTTCGGGGAGCCGCGACAGCGTCAGCAGGGCTCAGATGGTTCAGAGTTTGGGGAGCCGCGACAGCGTCAGCAGGGCTCAGACGGTTCAGAGTTCGGGGAGCCGCGACAGCGTCAGCAGGGCTCGGATGGTTCAGAGTTCGGGGAGCCGCGATAGCGTCAGCAGGGCTCAGATGGTTCAGAGTTCGAGTAGCGTTCTGCGGTTCGGGGAGCGATCGAGCCGCGACCAGGTCAGCAGGCTCTCGTCAGTCCAGGTCTTCTCTGCCTCCCGTCCCTTCAGCACCCCTTGTTATACTCCCCCTCCTCTTTGAAGTCCGGAGTCCTCGCCGAGAGGGGTCTTGGTGCCTGGGGGCGGTGTGTCGGGACTTCCTGTCGCTCGGCCCTTTGAGCTGTTCAGGTGGGTCCGGGAGGGACTCCAGACACCCAGCAGGCGAGGCGCCCACTCACCGGGGGCCTGGTGGCCGATCGAAACCTTCCTTGGGGAAGAGACCAGAGGTGTGACAGGGACGGCGCCTCCCGGTCTGGCTTGGGGGGGTTTCTCTCTCCCTCGGCCGGTCATGCGTGTTGGGGTCTGGCCGGCCATCGGGATGTTGGGCCATGGTGGCCGGAAGTCTGTGACATCGGGGATCGGTGCGGTTGCAGGGTGGCTTGCTGGTCGGGAGGGCCCACGCCACGAGGCCGGTCTCACACACACACACAACACACAACCACACACACAACCACACACACAACCACACACACAACCACTCACCACCACAACCATACACACAACCACACACACATAACCACACCCAACCGCACACACACAACCACACACACAACACACACAACCACGACCACACACACACAACCACACACAACCACAACCACACACACACAACCACATCCACACACACAACCACACACAACCACAAGCACACACAGCCACAACCACACACACACCACACACACACCACACACAACCACACACAACCACGCACAACCACACACACACACTGCCACACCCACAACCACACCCACAACCACACACACAACCACACACACAACCACAACCACACACACAACCACACACAACCACACACACAACTACACACACAACCACAACCACACACACAACCACACACACAACCACAAACTCAACCACACACACAACCACAGATACAACCACACACACACACACAACCACACACACAACCACACACACAACCACAACCACACACAACCACACACACAACCACACCCAACCATACCCAGCCACACCTCCACACACACCCACAACCACACCCACACCCACACACAGCCACAACCACACACACAACCACACACACAGGCACACACACAACCACACACAACCACACACACACACACAACCACATAGAATCACAACCATACACAAAACCACACACACAACCACACCCAACCACACACACACACAACCACACACACAACCACACACACAACGACACCCACAACAACACACACAACCACACACAACCACACAACCACACACACACACACAACCACACACACACAACCACACACAACCACACACACAACCACACACACACAACCACACCCACACAACCACACCCACAACCACACCCACACACCCCCACCCACACAACCACACACACACAACCACATACACAACAACACACAACCACACACACAACCACACACACAACCACACCCCACCACAAGCATACACAGAACCACACACACACAACCACACACAACCACACACACACAACCACACACACAACACACACAACCTCAACCACACACACACAACCACACACACAACCACAACCCCACACACACAACCACAACAACACACACAACCACACACACAACCACACACAACCACACACACAACCACAAGCACACACAACCACAACCACACACACCACACACAACCACACAACTACGCACAACCACACACACACTGCCACACACACAACCACACTCACAACCACACACACAACCACATACTTAACCACACACAACCACACACACAACCACACACACAACCACACACACAACCACAATTACACACACAACCACATACTCAACCACACACACAACCACAGATACAACCACACACACAACCACACACACACAACCACAACCACACACACAACCACACCAACCACACCCAACCACACATCCACACACACCCACATCCACACCCACAACCACACCCACACACAACCACAACCACACACACAACCACACACACAACCACAACCACACACACAGGCACACACAAACACACACACACAACCACATACAATCACAACCATACACACAACCACACACACACAACCACACCCAACCACACACGTCTAACCACACACACAACCACACACACAACCACACACACACAACCACACACACACAACCACACACACAACCACAGCCACACACACAACCACACACACAACCACACACACACAACACACACAACCACACACAACCACACACACACAAACACACAACCACACACAACCACACAACCGCACCCACAACTGCACCCACACCCACAACCGCACCCACACCCAGAACCACACCCACACACACAACCACACACACATCCACACACACACACAAAACGATACACACACAACCACACATACACACACAACCACACACACACACAACCACACACACACACAGCCACACACACAACCACACACACACAACCACCCACACACACCCACACAACCACACACACACACACAACCACACACACACACAACCACACACACACACAACCACACACACATCCACACACACAACCACACCAAGCATTGGCATAGCCAATAGGTCTCGCCTTTGGGACCTTATTAGTGTTTTGCCACGCAACAGTTGATGTGGTTGCCCCAAGGATATTGTGCTGCATAACTAAATACTTAGAAGGTCCCAAAAGCAAGACCTATTGGCTATTCCAATGCTTGTTTTTTCATGTGTGGAGTTCCTTGGCCCGACTGTGGAGTGTCACCGCCATAAAGTTAATAATAAATTGTTTGTGAGTACCGAAAAAGAGTAAACTTTCAAAAAAGTGTAAGTTTACCTTTGTGAATCGGGCCCTGAGTGTGTGAAGTCATTGCACACTTCTGAATTTGCTCTGCTGTACCTATCGTTTGTGTGAGAAAGGCTTAGACTGCTGCTGAAAATGGAATCTATGAAGCTTACACGTGTCTGCTTCTTTGGACACCTGTTTTGTGTGTGAAAAATACTTGGATTGTTGCTCTGTATTCTCTGCCTGTTTTGTGTTTTTGAGTGTAAGCACATTCCCAGTTTCCAAAAGCGAAACCGATAAGGTTTGTCAGTGATTATTAAAAGTCTAATTTATCTCCTTGACCATCACCTCCATTCCCGCCCGGTGTATTACACTCAAGTCGGTCCCTGTTTTGAATACAGAATGTAAAAGGATGTGAAATCTATGTGTCCGCCTCTAGATGGCACCATCTCACTGTGTTTTATGTTTCAAGTCGTTGGCTGTCACGTGCATTTTGTTCAGAAGTGAATGGCTCCTTTTCTCTGTAAGAACAGAGAACATCAAGTCCTTTATCCCAACGGGGTACATCCGTTCCATCGTTCTCCTTTTTTATTTGAAAGAAGCAACTTTTCTTTTTCTTACTAAATATCTGAAAAATCGTTGTTTTTGCCTTTCTGTTAATAGAATATCGCTGTTGACAGATAAGATACAATCTAAAGCAAGTTAAACAATACATTAAACTGAGTCTAGCTCCTCTAAGAGTCCCTGGGGGAAAATCCTCTGTTTTCTGCCATTCCGGGTGAAAAGTTGAAACAATGTAATTGAAACGACCTCATGCTACATGTATCACAATACATTACTTGGGAATTGAAACAGGCTTATGAACAGAGAGCAACTCTACCTTTGAAACAGGCCACTGCCTCTCGGGGGAGCTGGTGGCTGGCTGCCAGACGCGCAACACCCATTGGACTCACAGGGCTTCAGATCCCCCCCCCCTCCCCCCCCACCTACCCGTCGTGTGTGGCAGCCCGGGATGAGACAGCTTCCCGGCGCACACACAGCCGCACCCGAGCACTTCACAGGTCTTTAAAAGACCATTTGCATGTTAATGAGGCCTCGCTGTTGTTTCACCCCTTCTAAGAGCCCCTGCAGCTCCATTCTGCCTATGGCTTAAAAGATTCAGCCCCCCCCCCCCCCGAAATTTTTTCTTAGCCCCCCCCGAAATTTGGCTCTAGTTACGCCTCTGCTGGCTGCTGTGGCTGGAGTTAGCCCATGGAAGCTGTTTGGCACAGATACGTGTCTAGTGATCAGCAGGTCACGTTTCCCTCCAACAGAACGTTCTGCCTTTTTGATGCGTTCATAGAAACGAGGCACTATTTTCGAAGGTGTACAGCCTTGGCTGTGCTTAGGCTCAAGCGATGATAAATAAACACTATCACGGTTGTTTACAAAGGTAACTTGCAATTGTGAGTAACTCATATGTGTAAATTGTGTACTTTTACTCTTACTCTTTTGAGAAGCATTACTACTTTTGGCTAGTCACCAATCACAAATGGGAAGTAAAAAATGCTAGACTTACTTTATGCACACTGCAGTCACAGGTAAGAGCGGTGGGGCAGTTGGCGGGGTAGGGTGTGGGGACAGTGCAGGGCGCAGGGTGTTGGACAGTGCAGGGTGAGGGGCTGGGCAGAGGTGGGGGAAGTTGACAGATAGGTAAAATTATTTTTAAAAAAATAAAACCACTTACCTTGCGCTCATCGCATTGCCGAGTTGGCGATGCGGCGAGTGCAAGGTAAGTGGTTTTATTCATTTTTTTATTTACTTTTACATATCTTGTCATCTGTTGACTCCCCACCCCCACTCTGCCCCACCCCACTGCTCTTACCTGTGCCGGCCGTGCCTGGTAGACTTGCTTGCCTCTTCCCACTGATACAAGGGGTGAAGCCAAATTTACAATTGTAAATTACGACTGTCAAAAAGTAACTGTAGTAAGTCCAGCACCACATATGGCCAGTAGGAAAAGGGCCCTAAAATAGACCCTCATTGAAAATAATGTTAATTGATTTAAAAAAAAAAAAAACAATAATTTTTTTTTAAATACAATTCAATTTATTGTAAAACAAAATTAAAAATAGAACATTTATTGTTTCATTTTAAATTATTTTAAAATAATTTTTGGATTTAGAAATTAATGTGACATTAATTTTTCCAATGCCAATGTATTGCAAAAATGTAAAAATAGATATAATTAATTTAAATTGCTAATTTTAAATATAGGACAAAATTAAATAAGGTTATATCACTATTAAATAGATTTTGAATTAAATGTTGAATAATAATAATCCTTTTATACAGCGTGCAGATGCTTCAGAAGAAGTGTCCAGGTGCTAGCGGAAGAGAAAGTCTTCAGGGTACTAAAAGAGGCTTAGATAATCAGAAATTAATTCAAAAGAAAGGTCTTTAATTTCTTTTTAAAAATGGATTCAGAGAAAGCCATGCATAAAACTAGAGGGAGGCTATACAAAGCTTGGATGTGGGGTTTTAAAAAGATTTTGTTCATCTTCCAGCTTTAAGAACTTTAGGAACTTGCAGCAACTTGAGATTTTTAGATCTCAGGGTTCTGGATTGATAGTACAGCTTTAAGTCCTTTCCTTTTGTAGGTTAGAACTTTCTATGATAAAGATCTTTAGGCAATAGTTAGAGCTTTAAATTAAATATGTTTATTCACTGGTAACCAGTGCAAGCATTTCATATGAGGAGTGACAGATTGCCGAAAAGGTGTTCTCAAAGTAAGCCTTGCTACACCATTCTGAGTGATCTAAAGAAGGGGAATCAAGTAGGCCGGAAGGCCCAAGAACAAGCTGTTAGCATAATCCAATATTTATGTTACTACCGTATGAACTATGGTCTTTCCAGTATGTACTAGGACTAGACGCAACATTCTTTTTAGAAACTTGAGTTTGGCGAAGCAAAGAGATGAGATGTTCTGAATTTGAGGTAAAAAAGAGAGATTGGTGTCAAATTTAATACCCACATTTTACACTGTAGAAGCAAGCGTGGGAGAGAGACCTAGATGATGTGGCCACCATCACATTGAATCTGGAAAGCAGTCGGTCCCAAAGAAAATAATTTTTGTTTCGGTTGAGTTTAATTTGAGACTTTTGTTATCCTTCCACTCAGCTACTACTCTCAAACATTGCTTAATTGATGAGAGTAGGGCTCAATGAAGGGCCCTGCAGAACCCCACATGGCAGTGAAAAGCGAGGGGAGGTGAAATCTTCCATAGCTACCAAACTGACTCCGATGGTGAAACAACGGTCCAGGAGCAGGTCATGACTGGCCGTGTTGAATGCTGCTGAGAGGTCTTTTGAATCAAGGCGGCATTTCCTCCATTTTCTAAAGTCTGTCTAATTTCATTGGACGCCGTGATCAGTGCCAGTTCCATACTGTCATGGCTTCTAAAGCCAAATTGGAATGGATCTAGAAGAAGATGGTTGTTGTTGATGAAGGATGTCAATTTCATGTTGATAGGCTTCACAGCAATTTTTGCCGTAAATGGCAAACGAGAAATTGGCTGATAATTATTAGAATCAATGGCATCAAGATTAGTTTTTTTGATAAGAGGGAGGATAGAGGCTCTTTTCCACTCTTTGGGAAAGCAACCTGAGATAATCATCTTATTGAAGATGTGCGTAAGCTGTACGGCAATGATATCTGAGACCAGGAATTTGAATGAGTTTAGGGAAGCAGGGGTCCATAGGGGACCCAGATTTTATTTTGCCCAAAACGTTTTTAACCTGGTCAGAGGTTAATAACTTAAAGTTGAATAGAAGAGGCTGGTTATCTATTGCTATAGAAGCAGCCGAAGAACATGGCGTGAAGACAGTGGGTTGTTTTGTAGAGACATCTCCCTTATGGGGATCATTGGGATATTCTAAAAGATCTACATTGCCCACATTGAGTCTGATGGCCAAGAATGGCAAAAGGTCTTTACTGGCTGCAAACGTGATGTACACAGCTTTAACTTTATCCTGATAAAAGGTTGTGAAAAAATTATAGAAGGAATGAGTTGCCCTATTATTTTCATTCTCTGGGGTTTTGAAAGATTCTTAACTGTTGAAAATAATTATTTTGAAGATTTTTTTGAAGATTCTATTCTATCAGTGTAGTATCAAGCTTTTTCCTTATGGATAAGTTATAGTTGGACCTCCATTTATGTTCCAATTTCCAGCATTGTTGTTTTTGGAGTCTAAGACATTCAGTAAACCAAGGTTTGGGTGGATTGATTCGATGGCTTTGGTTTCTCTTTACTGGAACTAGTTGTGTCAGGGTTGAATCTAACCACCTATGATAATTGTCAGTATCCAAGTCTTGGTCATCCTCGTAGGAGGTTGCCGGCATAGACTGTGTTTAAAGAATCTGGAATGAGCATTTGCCCCTGCTGGTAAATATTATTCAAATGTGGCAGAGAGTGATTTGGTTCTTTATTCTCAAATTTAAGTTCAAATGGCACTGCCAGATGGTCTGTCCATGTCAGTGGATGTGAAGGTGTCATCTGCATATGAGATTACTGGTATACCCCTAGCTTCAATTAATTTAGCCAATGGCTCCATATATATATTAAATAGTTTAGGACTCAAAGCAGAGCCATGTGAAACCCCTTAGTAAATTGGAGGAAGATGTAAAAGGCGAACAGCCTGAGACCCGTCCTCAAGGAAAGAGTTTAGCCAGGAAAGAGTGTGTCCTTAGATCCCAATCTTCCCTACCCTATCCACCCAAATTGGGTTTTCCATCATATCAAAAGTGGCTGATAGGTCAAGAAGGACCACCATAGCTGAAAAACCCTGATCTAAGTAGAATTCTGTTAGTTCTAACAGGGCAGATTCAGTTCTAAAGCACAGTTGAAATCTGGCTTGACAGTCACACCAGAGATTATTTGATTCCAGCAAGTCAGTTAGCTGCTTGTTAACACATTTCTCCAGAATCGTAGAGGCTGCTGGCAAAAGCGAGATTAGTCTAAAATTATTTAAAACTCTCAGGTCAGCTTTTGGTTTCTTTAGTAAGGGAAACAAAAGAGCCTGCTTCCAACTCATAGGAACAATAGCAGTTTCCAGAGAATTGTTCATAATATTGTTTAAGACTGGGTTGATAGAGGTAGATGCAAGACTTAAAAAGTGTAGGAGGCATGGATCAAAAAGAGACCCAGATTTACACTTGACTAGTTTGCTTGCCGTGTCCTCAGAAGATTTATGGTCGAAGACAGATAATATAATTCCAGAGTCCGAGCTGAGGTCATTAGAACTAATAAGAGGAGACTCTCCTGTAAATGTAAAATATATAGTTGTATTTTCTCAAAGAAAAAAATCTGTCAAATTGTTCATATTTAATTTAAAATATTAAATAATAATAATTTTTTTCTGAGGGTTAGATTTAAAAGAAATTCTCACCTACAGTAAAAAAAAAAGAATTAGTTCAAATTAATATACGCACCGACCGGTCATCTAGTTAGCCAGACTTCGACTGTTTATCTGGTCGACCAGACAGTTCGGGACAACCTGATGACCATAGTGCCCTGGCAGCCACCAACCAAGAGGCCAGTAATCAGTAGGCGCCTTCCTCTAGCCACCGACCGACTTCTTACTCCAGGCGGCTCTGCTAGCGCCCACTCTGACCATCTGGAACCCTGCTGACTTGCAAGGTATTGTGCTCCCATTTCTGCACCTGGTAGTGCAGGGCAGGAGGGGGAGGCCCCAGTGCTGCACTGCATGTGGTGGAGGCAGCCTTCCACTGGCCTGCCCCCATCTCTCCCACCGGTATGGTGGCAGAGGGACCTCAGGAGGGTATGACCCGCAGATGGAGACAAAACTTGGCTCAGAGGATGACTTTCAATAGATCACAGCCAGGTAGCTGCTCTACCACTAATGAAACCCTGATCCAGGGTTGTCTAGAAATGATTTACCATCAGGTGCCCCATAGACATGTGGGTGATGACGATAAATCCCTTCCATAAGTTCCATTCAGGCTGATTACCAGGTTGGATGACCAGATGACAAGTTGGTAGCTGGCAGACCAGAAAATCGGTGGGTTGCCTAGAGCAGCTAACTCTGACTGTGTCTCCCCCGGTTTCTGTAAGCCTCCACTTTGTGGGGGCTCAATAGTCGAGGAAAATCCGGGCCCAAGGAGAGAGGGGCTTTGCTGGGGTCTAGCCTTCCTTAACTCCCCAAGTGGGTGAACCAGGAACGTGAAAGTCACCAACCTGGAGCATCCTTAGCAGATGGACTGGGTTGACAGTTCCTTTCCAGGGCTTGATGGCTGCAGACTAGTGAGGAACCTTGTGCCCTTCTGGAGTGCACTTCGGAGACAGGACCAGGCCAATCTCGGGGCAGGGTGACGTCAGACTAGGGAGGAGTCAATGGCCCCTGAGGGCTGCACAGCTCCAGAAATTCCCAGTGAGGGGCAAATGAAAACATGACTTTCACCTCGGAAGACCGGTCCCGGCAGGCCAGAGCGCCAGCCACTGGGTAGGGGACCTACCCTACCCAGGCCAGGGTGGCATCGGACCGGGGAGGTGTCTGGGACTCCTGCGGGCTGAACTGTTCCCGTAATCGGCCCTATTGGAGGCCTGATTCATGCAAGCCAGTGATGCCAGCCAGCAGGCAAGGCCTTTTACCCTACCCAGGGCGGGGAGAGGACCCACACACGAGTTTGAAAGGTTTCAAGATGTCCACCAGTTAGCTTGTCAGCTACATGTGAGTGAAAATGCCACCATTCCCAATTAATTCTCAAGGTTGATTCAGCAACTGAATGAGTATGGGTGTGCCAAATCAGTGAACCTTATCACCAGCCCAGACTTCCTAATTTAAATTACAGCCGGGACTACTTTTAACCTGTGCACGTCAGAACACACCCGCTGCCACCCACCTGTAGGACAAGATTGCAGAGCAAAGCAGACGCTTTTTGATGAGACCTGTCATGAAGTTACCTACCCATGGTATTTTGTCTTACAGACTCAAATGACATCCGCATCAATGTGGCACGACAGGTGGTGGGTGAAAATTATAAACGTGACGAAAGCACAAAACGAAAGTTAAGTGCAATGCATGTTACCCTTAGGCCAACAGGCCTAACTCATTAAATTGCTCCGAAAGATGGAATGCAAAAATTAATCAAGTTAATTTAAAATGAAATGGGGATGTTTAAAAGGAAAATTGGCCCCATAACAGGAGAAACTGGAGAGTGAAACACAAGGGCCTCCTTACCTCGCAAAGAGAGGGAGATGGGAGATTGCATTTCCTCAATGGCATTTCCTATTAAAATAGACTCCCGCTGGAAAAGCTGGGATTGACTTAGCAGTGGCTGCTTCCCATATAGGGTGGTGGAGCAGCTCAGGGGGGAAATAATTATTAAAGAAAGCACTTACCTGTCACTCCAGCTCTCTTCGCCGGCCGCCGCATCGGTGCTCCTTCACAGCTTCTTGGTTTCTGAACAAGCTACTCATCCGATCCAGATCAGTGGTGGTTGGTATTTAACAGCGGTGGGGGGATGGGTCACGGGGAAGGGAAATGGAAAATATTAATTAAACACTTACCTGTGTACTGCCGCTGCTGCCTCTCGGTCCTCTTCGCCCGCTTCCAGGACTCCAGAGCAGGAAGCACCCAGCTCCCAGGCTCCCCATAGCCAATCCCAACACAATGCAACATTGTGCTTGGTCTGAGCGCCATGGTCCGGCGCTCAGCTAGGGAATGGGAGCCTGGACATGTTCTCCACCCGGGCCGTAATACAGCTTGGGTGGAGAACATGCAAAGTGCGCATGACTGTTTAGCCAGCCCCAGACAGCCGGCCAGTGTCATGCACACTTGGAGTGAGCAAACTTCTCCACCCCTATCCTGCTCTGTGAGCAGAGCAGCCCCACCTGCCCCTACACTGCTGAGCAAGGACAGAAAAATAAACTGATAATAACAATGAGTTATTATTATTTAATTTTTCCTTCTTGACCTGCTCAGAGGGGTGACGCTCCTCCACTTTAGCGGAGGAGCCGCCCCTGATCCAGACGCTGGTCTCCTGCTATACCAAGCATGAGAGAAGCACCAGGATTGGCCTGAGTGGGCTGGTCTGACACTCGCTGAGGCACAGAGAACATGTGCCTTTCTGCAACCGGCTGTGTAACACAGCGGGGTTGAAGAAATCTAAGTGCGCATGTCAGTATGGTTGTCCTAAGAAGGCCGGCCAAACCAAAATGCACACTTACAGTGCCGATCACTCCTCCTCCCTTCTGCTCTCCCTTAAGTATGGTCCAGCCCCGCCCTGTCCTAACCTTGGCAGACTTGGCAGACTCAGCTCACAGTAAAAAATAAAATGATAATAACATTATTTTATTATCATTTTATTTTTATATGCTGGCACTGACCAGTGGGGTGATGCTCCTACGCCATTACGGAGGAGCCACCGCTGGATTGACCCGTGGCTTTGCTCCAGCACAGCCAGTGGCACTGCTGCACAGCCTTCACCTTTGCATGTGCAGCTGTCATCTAACAACCCCAGAGGACATTAAGCACAGCCCGCAATGCAGACTGTTTGAAACACATAAAAGGCAAAGGACAGAATGCTTGCTATTTGTCTAACCACTGGCAATCATGCAGGGTAGCATCCAGACCCATCGTTCTTTTGATCACCATGCCACCTAAGTTGGAACCCAACCATATGCAAATACGCCTTGACTCTGCTCCTTTTGGGAACAGTCAAGCCCAAACTACCAGGCCAGGGCCTCACCGAACTGGGACACAAGCAACCTAGGTCCAGTTTTGCTATGATAAGGGCTCATCTGCTTAGTCACAGTGGCACAGTGAGCAAGGAATCCATGTCGTGGCATATCCTTGCCACGCAATACACGAAACACACAAAAGGTGTTCGATGGAATGCTTGCAATTTATCTAACCTCTGGCTATTGCTCTGAGTAGCGCCTCACCACATTGTTCTTTTGCGCACCATGCCACCTCAGTTTAGACCAAGCCATATGCAAATCAGCCTTCACCCTGCGCCTCATGGGAACAGTTAAGCCCAAACTCCCAGACCAGGGCCCTATTGAACTGGAACACAAGCAACGTAGGACCGACTTTGCCATGATAAGGGCTCATCAGCCAGAGATAGCTTGGTTCCAGTGGCACAGTGTGCATGGGACCCACGTCTGGGTATGATGTGGAGGCTTTATTGGAGAGATAGGAAGCAAAATACATTTCGATTTTCAATACAGGCTTACACTTGGCCAATTATATGTTTCCACTGCCTCTGCCTTGAATTTTACCTTGAAAATGTGGGTCTGCACTTTGCAACTTTGTTATTGTAAATCTGGGACTGTAATTAATAAGATCTCTATGCATAATGTTTGACTTTACTAGTTGATTAGGTTTGTACAGGTAAGGGATGGAAATAGATACGTCTGTATATTTGTACACAATTTTTAAATGTTATATTATGGATGGAACATTTTACAAAAAGCTAGGCGAGATTGCGAAACTACGAAATGCTAGGTTCCACGTGTACATTGTAATATTGCTGTGTGTATATGACTCAATACTTGTAAATGATTTCAATTGGATGAGATTTTGCACTATTGTTTAGAAACACCAAGGTACAACTTGTTTGTCACCTACTCTGAGTTTACCGCCGAACCACACCATTCCCAGAATGTGGATCCACAATCAACATATAAACATGGGCACACAAACATGGCGCCCCCCCTCCATAAGCCAACAGAGGAGCCTGCTTCAGACTTGCATCCAGTTAATGTTTTCACAGGTTTTCCGGCAGAGGATTCGGATGCGACTGGGTAAATTGGACAAGAGTGATCCGGTGACCACTTCAAGTCCAGGGGCCCGATTCACAGAACTAACTTAAGACAAAATCCTAAACTTACTACTTTTGGTATTCACAGAAGTTAGGGTCTTGTCTTAAGTTTGTCTTAAGACAAACTTAAGACAGACTTAAGACAGACTTAATACAGACTTAAGACAAACTTAAGACAGACTTAAGACAAACTTAAGACAGACTTAAGACAGACTTAAGTTAGGATTTTGTCTTAAGCTTGTCTTAAGTCTGTCTTAAGTCTGTCTTAAGTCTGTCTTAAGTCTGACTTAAGTCTGTCTTAAGTTTGTCTTAAGTTTGTCTTAAGTTTGTCTTAAGTCTGTCTTAAGTCTGTCTTAAGTCTATCTTAAGTTTGTCTTAAAACAAATTTAAGACAAAATCCTAACTTCTGTGAATACCAAAAGTAGTAAGTTTAGGATTTTGTCTTAAGTTAATTCTGTGAATCGGGCCCCAGCAGTTTCCCAGCCACTGCTTGCCAAGAGGGGATTCCCTTTAATTTGGTTTGATGTAGAGAAGTCAGGATCCTAACCCAAATAGATTGGTGAAAGAGGTAACAAGGCTTGTATATTACTGGCTTGCATGACATGCGGGGAAGGGGACCACTTGTAGGGGGTCCACCCCGACATTGGGGGCATATTTACCAGGAGCTACCACCGCCAAGCTCCATTTTTTTGATGCAGTGGCGGCTCAATCTGTGTTCCACACTGACGCAATGCATCAGTTTATAGAGGCCTGCGTAAGCTTATAACTGCACCGGGTATAATGTATGCAGGGTAGGCGTGCCCAGGTCAAAAGCCACGTAGAACTGACTCAGTGAAATTTACAACATTTCACTACGTCACTCTACGACTTGACTGCATCAAAATCCCTGATCCTTCACAAACCAGGTGTAAGGATTAATGCAGGGCTTTTAACATGGGAATTGCCTCTGTGTTCTGATGCATTGCTAGAGTTGTGTCAGTATTAAGACCAACTCCAGCAATGCATCACTTTAGAGCCAATAGATGTGGCAGAATTTCTGACGTATCCATATATTCTTGTGCCATGGAGCCCTGTATTGTAAATAGAGTGCATCCATTGCGTCATTAGGGCATTGGTGGCAGGTGCAAGAAATTTGACGCATCGATGCCGATGGCCAGTTCTTGT
Organism: Triturus cristatus; assembly: GCF_964204655.1. NCBI lineage: Eukaryota > Metazoa > Chordata > Amphibia > Caudata > Salamandridae > Triturus > Triturus cristatus. The sequence continues at coordinate 1,069,164,767 of NC_140583.1, forward strand.
AAATATGCCCCTTGGTGTGCTACTTTGAAGATGCTTGTGGGATCAACCTTCACCATTTTGTACGACAGGTAAGACCACATTGGTTTCTAAGCCCTTTCTTGTATTTGATACAAGGCAATTTCACCAGTAGTTTTTAGGTCTCGCCTAAGCAGGGCTTGTGCTATCTCTTCGAGACATGCTGTATTCAGGATATGGGCATGAAGCTCCGCCCATTTTCTGCACATCTTTTTAATAGGCTCGTCACTGTCCTTTTTAAATGGTGGTTTTTTATTGGTCAATAGGCTTAGTACCGCCTTTTCTCTTGTTGTAACCTTCCATGAGGCCGCCCCCTGTTACATGTGTTGTTACTTGGTATGTTTTAATGAATACCTCCGAGCACTATTTTCTTAAGTGCCTTTCTCCTGCCTGCGGTTGCAAGCAGGGCATGCTTTCCCGCAACTCTTTAAAAAAAAAGAAATTTAATCAGCATGGCATTCCTCGGCTGGAATAATGGCGTCTGCGCCTTTCTTTTGTTAATTGCGATCCGGGAAGCGGCTGCATGCCTTTTTTTCAGTTTATTTACTTTTGTTACAATGGCAGCACCTGTGCTTTAGCTTTAAACATCTAAAGCTAAAGTGCGGGTGCCACGATTGCTTCAAAAGTAAAGAAATAGAAAAAAAATAAATTTATTTTTTTACTTTTGAAGCAATCACAGCACTCGCGCTTTAGCTTTAGATGTTTAAAGCTAAAGTGTGAGTGTTACGATCGATTTGCAATACAATAGCTCTCCTTACTGAAGGTTTGAGCTATTGGCATTGATTTATTATTAGCAACGCCAATAGCTCAAACTTTCAGTACTACCAGACCTATTGCATTGCAAATGCTTGTAGCCCTTTTGTATTTGTTATGGTCTTAGCCTCTGCCTACTTTGCTGTTCTGTACTAATGTGGAGAAGAGTTGCCCTAACGGCTAGGGCGTCTGACCCCGAATCTGGGGAACTGGGTTTGAGTCTCAGCAATGACGCTGAATATCCTGTGATTCTGGGCAAATCACTTAATCTTCCCGTGCCTAACAAAAAATGAATGTGTCCTCATGTAATGCAACTAGTGCTATGTAAAGCGCTCTGATACCGGATTCGGGTCAAATTCGCGCTATATAAAACTCTGTTAAAAAAAAAAATGTGTCTGCCATTTTGAAATGGAAATGTTTATTTTTCACGTCACAAGCTTGAGCACATTAAAATTAGGCCTGGGCGGTGACCTTCACTCCTTTCGCGGAGTTTGTGGAGTTTTCTGCACTCCGCACTCCGCGGAGCTCACAGAGTGCAGAAAACTCCACTTTGCGATGTGCAGCGGAGTTTTTTTTCCACTCGCGATTGCGAACAGTAAGATCGCGATTGCAAACGTAGACTTTCTACCCGAGCAGCAGGAATACCAGCACAAACTGCAGTTCGCACTGCACTCTGCCACTCGCGGAACTTCGCAGAGTTTTTTTGTAACTTTGCGGAGTTCAGTGTAGCAAAACTCAGCGAAATACGCCCTTGCCTAATTAAAATGTCCATTTACAACAGTGTACAGAGTGCGGATAATCTCTATGCACGATAAGAGCAATTTATGTTACCCTGTAGTGAGGCTTGCATTGAGTAGGGGGTCATGGTATCTGAGGAAAATATGTATTTTTGCTGTGACTTTGGCAATGTATCGGCATTCAGAGCACATCTTGTTTTTCTACTAATTCATGTAAAATCATAGCTCTCTGTCTTTCACGCTGCGTGGGTGTTGCATTAAGAATTACATGTATTTGTTTTTAATACTGCCTTTAGAATTTGAAAGTAAAAATACTAATGTCTCAGCAACAGTTCTTGCCCGAGCGCTAAAAATGAATGTTTTTACGTACGTTGTTGGCAGCTGTCACCCCCAACTTTTGTAACGATACTGCTACAAATCGAACTTTTGATCAGCTAATGAAGCAGAGCCAAAGCAGCACTGCAATCACAGAATGTAGCGCTTAGCAGATTCAAGCAAAAGCACTCAAGTTTCACATGTTCTGGAATCAGTAGCTAGCCTTTTTTTACATTCTGGGACTTGTAGACTTTGGTCTAATCGATAAAAGAGGAAGGCAAGTCTCAGAATCCAATGGAAATTACCTAGATGGGTTTTGCTACTCATCATGGATGGGTTGTGAAATTTGAGAGCATGGTTCACATGGGAGCTTATGAAGCAGACTGGTTTGCCACCTTTCCAATAGAAATAAGCATTTGCAATGCAATAGGTCTTGCAATACTGAAGGTTTGAGCTATTTGGGTTGCAAATAATACTGTTTTTTCTGTTAAAAAATATCCCAGCTGTAGCATGAGTAATAAAATAAGATCCACAAAGCAAGGAAAGGGTGCAGTACCACAGGCTGTTACTAGGTGTCCCTGTGGAGGTGTAAAGGGACCTCTATTAGCTACACAAGGTACTGCACCTTTACTTATGTTACTGCTGGGATATTTTTTAACAAAAATATAGTAATAACCAGCATTATTTGAAATGCCAATAGCTCAAACTTGCAGTAATGTGAGACCAATTGCATTTAACAATAACAGCCTCATGACACGATTTCACATTTATACCATAGGTCTTTGGTTTGTCCTGATGAGGCCCAAAAAAAGGAATTAAAGGGGCTGAAATTAGTTAACACAACATAATCAAAGCAATACTGACAACAAGTCAACTATGGGGTGCATGATAATTAAGAACTGATCAAAAGTTGATGGGATTCGTACACAGGCTTCTGCTAGGTAGAACCAGGGTGAATTTTGAATGCTGATCGTCATTGATTTATATGCTTGGACTTTATATTTAACGAGTTGCGTAGATTGTACAATGTCTTGTGCTCCTTCTTCAAAATATTTGTCATGTATCAATTGCCTTATACCAATATGTTGTAAGTGAAATATATGGAATTATAGATGGGTAACAGTGAATTACGGGAATGTTTTTCACCGAGGGGTTCCGAGTGACATCAAACAAACAACGAGAACAAAGCTCTCACTCTGAATCTCTTTTTACCCTTCTATAATTTTATGTTATGTATGCCCCCGAAAATCACCTGCCCCTGCTTTCAACTGCTACACAATGGCAGAGGAGTAATGGGGAAGACATACATGGCCTCCTTTATGGTAAAAAAAAATCTTTACCTGTCATCCGTGACTGGACCCCACTACCTTCCCAACCTTCCTTCCTACTTCGGCAGCTGTGCTTTCTGCTTTTCAGCAGTGCTGCGCTGACAGGCTCCCAGGGAGGCCTGTCAGCGTGTCCTGGAAGGTCTTTGTGACATCACAACAGCAGGTAACCGGTGTTGTTATCTATTCAAGTTCTGTCATAGGAGTGGGTTATGCGATTTAGAAACTGAAATAAACGATAGAAGCTCACTAAGAGAGTCATACATAACAACATGATTTATACTATCACTATAAATTGTATATACAAAGAAATCAGAATAAATTAACATGAGCAAAGAAAGATAAACATGAGGATTTGGTGTTCATTTATAGGGATATAAAAACATACATCAAGTTGGATGCCTTAAAAGAGTACTATGCTTGTGTAGGGTTTTTAGTAATGACAGGAAGAATGGCGCTCAGGCTAGTTCGCGTTGTGTCTATTGTGATCTGAGTGTGCACGGTGCTGCCAGGTCAGGGGGAATACCCTGTAACCCCCGTAATAGTCAAATAGTAATAGTGAATCAAAATTCACACGAAAAATACAAGCACGGTCCTGGGCACACGTAATCAAGGTATAACCCTGTTTAAAAGGTCTTGTTTTAGTAGGAATATTAATGGTCTACACCAGAATGTTATTCACAAGTTTTTAATATTGCAACAACGAAAAAGCAACCAGCCGACACGTGTTTCGTCACACTAGGGTTATAATCTATGACTCTTCAGGGCTGTGAGGCGGTTTCAAGGAAAAGGTGGTATCACGCAACCAGTGTCCCCTTCCAGTACTCCAGTACCTCTTAATTTGCGCACCCGCCACTGTTCCTCGGAGATACTTACTTGAATTGAGCGCACTCTCTATGGCTTTTATCCATGCACTACTCACCACTGCACAGACCCCTTATACCAATTTGAAGACTGCAGATAAATTGTGACCCACCCGCCCTTGTTTTCTTTCACTCCCCCTTCTCCCCATTACTCTGCCGTGGACCACTGTAGACTTGGTCCTCTTCGCACTACCCTCACTGGGTTGGAATTATCACCGGCTCCCTGATATCACCTTTTCCTTGAAACCGCCTCACAGCCCTGAAGAATCACGGGTTATAACCCTAGTGTGACGAAACACCTGTCGGCTGGTTGCTTTTTCTTTGTTGCAATATTAAAAACTTGTGAATAACATTCTGGTGTAGACCATTAACATTCCTACTAAAACGAGACCTTTTAAACAGGGATATACCTTCATTACGTGTGCCCAGGCCCGCGCTTGCCTTAAAAGAGTAAATTATATATTTACGGTCTATTATTGATTTTTTTTTTTAGTTGGCCTACATTCTCCTTAAGAATTGTTTTTGAAAATTGTTCGACTTTATCTCCCTGAGGCTCAATTTTTGTGTTGTATATTGTCTTCCTTCTTTGCTCTCGGTGCTTACCGGGAGAACACCAGGCAAGTTATGGCCTTGAAGCAATGATGTCACAGGAAGTGATATCATAGGAATCGGATAAAAAGATGTATTCATAGCAAAGTTACTGAAATAACGTCAACATCTGGACACAGAGCCGTAATCAAATCAAATAAATCGCAACTATCGGTATTTGTGCTAAAAAAAATCCTCCCAGTCCAGAGCACTCAACTGTGAATAGCATCATTTTTTATCTTCTGATATGAACTGTCCATGACTCTACTTTTTAAGGCCTGTTTAGTTTTAGAGTGTTTATTACTATTGATAGTGTGACCGCCCCAGGCCGCAATGAGAGACATGTACAAAAACCCCTTTCACGTCTCAACGTTTAATGGAATGTAAGTATAAGGTACATTTTTTAATTTATTATATTTTCAGGGAATGGCACACTCGATTATATTAATGATTTCCGACTGATGCTGGCATTGACATAATGACACCAAACACATACCGAGCAGGCATAATTTTTTGTAATAGTCGGAAGTCATAATTACAGTGAGCGAGCTATAAAATAAGTACATGAAAAACGTCACCACCCCCACGCCTCCCTTCTCTTTGTCTTTCTGCTTCTTCCCCCCACCCGCCAGGAGAGCTGAAAGGAAACTTGTGCACCCACACATATATGTGCTTATGCGAAGGTTTGGCACTCATTTTCTGATTGCATATGCCTGGGTATGAAGATATGTGTGGAAATGAGAGTATGTGTGCATGTTTGTCATGGCGTAACGGCCAGAGCTGTCGACTTTGGAACTGGGGTACCAGGTGCGAGCCTCTGCCTTGGCTCAACCTTCTGGTATTCTGGGTAAAGCACGTAATCTCCCCGTGCCTACCACAAATGAATGTGTCCTTGTGTAATGTAACTGGTGCGCATGTAAAGCACCCCAATACCTACGGGTCGACTTTGCGCTATATAAATATCTGCACACAAAAAAAAATACATGGTTTTATGAGTTACCTGGTCCGAAACCATGTGCCAAAGACGTTTATGAATGATGGGCCATAAAGACACATGTATGTATTGACACCTGGGACTACCTAGAGAATGGGTACTCGCACACATTCTCCCGTATGAGCATCTCTTAATACATGACTTCAGGATGTGTGCTGTACAAAACCTTCTCCTGTGTTTGATTGAAGAAGCTATAATGTTCATTATAATATGAACACAGGCCACCCACAGAGTGCACACAACAACTGACTAGACTTTTAGTTCACTATTGCCATTGTTTTCAGGGTTGGTGGGGATGACATTTTCTAAAATCATGTTTGAAATCTAGCACTTAAAAAAAAAAATAGAAATACTTCTCAATGCACTGATATAATCTGATGTACTAAGGTGAAATGGTTGTGCATTTTAATGAAATAAAGGTGTTTCAAAATGTAAGCGGTGAAAGACAATGTTCGTGCAGTGCTACTGTTGACCATGGGGCCGCATGGACTTGACAGGAGGGCCTCATGCGGCCCGCAGGCCGTACTTTGAGTATCACTGACCTAGAGTGAAAATGAGACTTCTGGAAGAGGGTATTTAGACTAACACTGTTGCCTATTATTTTATTCACTTCTAAATGAAATGCTTTATATTTTAGAGTTTTGATTCCATCAAGACGACTTCACGTTTGCTGCACTTTTGTAATAGGTACAGAATGTTAGCGTTCTAGTTGTTCATTATGATACCGGGGAAGGAAGGGATAGGGGCACAGACTCGTACAATTACGGGCAGGGCAGACGGAACAGAGGCAGAGACAGGAAGTTGACCACGCTGGACAGAGAAGAGGGGCAGTAGATGTGCAACAAACAACACAGGGCAGGTAGAAGGGGAGGTGGCAGAACTACAGACCAAGGAGGGCAGGGGGAATGGAGTTAGAGACACAGCTCCAGTAATGGATGGCAGGAGGGAGGTGGCTGGGGCAGCAACCTCACCATGCAGGGCAGACAGCGGGAGTATTGCTAGCACAATATAGCACACAAAGCAGGCGGGAGGGCAGCGGCCGCACAACAGTCCATGGAGGTCAAGAGGCAAGAGGCAGAAGCATACACATGGACTACGGAGGGCAGGGGCACTAAGCTGACCAAGTAGGGCAGGTGGGAGGGGCAGTGGCAGCACACAGCCCATGGAGAGCAATAGCGAGGGTACAGGGGCATGCACACCAACAACAGAGCGCAGGGCGGCAGAGGCAGGGCAACAAGCTAACCAAGCCCGGCAGGTGGGTCAGGGCAGTGACAGCAGAACAGACCATGCAGGGCAGGCAGGAGGGGCAGTGGCAGCTCAATAGAACTTGGAGGATAAGAGGGAGAGGGCAGAGGAACACACAAGGCATCGGAGAGCAGCGGGAAGCAGGGTAAGGGCAGCCAGCTAAGCACATTGACCAAATGGGGGGGTAGTGTCATGTTAGCTTGCTGATCCTACCCCCCACCAGTGGGGGTTGGGCGCAGGGCCCGGCCTGCAGCCAACCCCATGCCGAGCATGGCCAAAGCTCGTTCAAGGCGTAGGGCTTGGCTACCAGTGAGTGGCTGGCGGGAAGCCCAGTCGGCAACCCCATGCCATGCACAGCCAAAGGCCATGCCCAGTGTGGGGTTGCGTACCTGCAAATGGTTGGATGCAGGGCCTGGCTGCACCCTCTCCATGCACTGCTAAATGTCTCCTATATTACATCACTCACGACACTCTATAACATCATTGATAACATGACTGCAACATCTGAAATGACATAATTGCTGACAACACTGTGCATGGCGAGGGTGCGAGTTATAGTTTTTTTAGGGCTCGAGTTACATTTACTTGATATAACCATAACTGGTGAATTTCAGTGGTTTTGTTCCTTTAGAATGGTATGTTTTCGATGACATTTTCAGCTAAATATAAAGTCCCTTTAATCATTATTTTTTTCCAGTGAATTTCTAAGATTTTCTTTTAAATTTAAAGTAAGATATAATTACAATTCCTAAATATAATGTCACATTAATCTTCGCTTTTTATAAGATAGATAGATAGATAGATAGCTAGATAGATAGGTAGGTAGGTAGGTAGGTAGGTAGGTAGATAGATAGATAGATAGATAGATAGATAGATAGATAGATAGATAGATAGATAGATAGATAGATAGATAGATAGATAGATAGATAGATAGATAGATAAAGTGGCCTTGTAGTTATGTCTGATAGGCCTGGTAATAATATCTTACTTTACTTTTAAAAAACCCTTAGAAATTCACATAGAAAGACAAAGATTAAAGTGTCATTATAGTTAGGTGAAAATGTCAGTTAAACATACCATACTGGCGTTCACCAGTTATAGTTTACTGTGCTAATTACAACTTGTGCCTCCAGCATGCACTGCTCATGACCTCACATATTACATTACTCACAACATGTTTAATCTTAACTTCTCAAAAATGGCAGAACAGATTTACACAATATCACAAACAGCACACTTTTTGGGTAAAGATGAAGCTTTCTGCATATTTGGTGTTATTCTGTCCAGCTGTTTTTTCTGTATCTTTGTCTAATTTTCCCTATTGAAATTATTTGGAGGAAAAGCATTTTGGGACTCCCTCCCTGTTCCTTGGCTCGAATTGACAGATCACCCTGAAACTTTACAGCAGGCAGCTGAGTTGGTTGAACTATTTGTTGGGAAAGTGCCATGAAGATTCGTCAAATGGTTTCACATAAGCAGTACTCAAAGTTACTGAGTGACTATGCAAGCTTCACTTTTTAATACTTCCATGGTCCCATGTTAGCCCGTTATCCTCCCATCGGTCAATACGGGGATGAAACACTGAATCCTGCAGGTGTACCACAGACCCTCTCTGAATGCCTTGCTTAGTCCCACAGTAGCACCGTGGGACCTGCGGCCCAGTTTTTATTTTACTTGTCTCCTCCTCTGGGACCACCCCCAACAAGAACAAGGGGGTCAGGGTGCCCTCTACATTGTCCCTTGTATATTGTTAATTTTAAACTCATGATACTGCAACACAGCCCTCAAACCCTGCAATGGAGGTCGCAACATTTCTGTTCATGTTGCAGCTAAACAATATGAATGCTTTGTCCTGCGAGACTGAAGGAGCCTATGGGTTAAAAAGCCCCCTTAGGCAACTAAAGTGGTTTATTTTTTAATTTGCTCTAACGTGGGAGTACTGCGGGACCAACCGCTCAGATTTCACCATGTTTTGACATTTAATTTCTCAAAAATGCCTGAATATATTTACATCAATTCACAAAAAGCACACTTTGCGAGTAAAGATCTAGCTTTCTGCCAAATTTAGTGTAATTATGTTCTGACATTTTTTCCGTTTTGCTTCCCAAAATTCCTGTGGGAAATTGCAAAGGAAAGCGGTTTTGGACTCCCCCACCCCCTTTTCTCAGACTCTACTTGATGAATCACCAAGAAACTTTCGGGAAGGAGCTGAGGTCGATGAACTTTTTTGGGGAAGGTTGGTTAAGATTCATCCAACAAAGTCAAAGGTAGTAGCAAAACAACAAAAATCTTCCTATGGAAACTCTGGCCTAACTATAACTACACAGTGGCACCAGTATATAGATAGAGAAAATACATTCACATACATAACCATATACAAACATACATATTTTTCAGTCAATTTCTGAGGTGTTTTGATCATATTCAAAGCTGAGCATACCCCGACCCTCTCTGGTATTCTGCAGCCAACACCTTCAACCAGGTCCTGCTCCCATCACCTCGCTGGTGCCCATTCTCCCAGGGGTGTCCAGCCCCCACATTTTCCTCTCCTTTTTTGTATTTATTTTTTGGGGTACAGTGGTACTCCTTCATTAGCTGCCACCACATGGTACCATGGTATGAAATAATCTTCCTCAGGGAACTTGCTCATTACCATGGTACAATGGGGTGGATTCTTGGATAGCGGCTCCGATGTTAGCAAAGCAATACCTCATGGGAAAGAAACAGAGACTGAGTCCTGTAATGGTGGCCTCAAAATATCCTTCAGATTGGCAATCAGCCAATCAGATTGCTTGCTTCTGAGTGATCAGAATTGTTCCCGCATTACCAAAAGGGCTGACACAAGAAAAAGCTCTCATGGTCAGTCAGCAGGGCCTATTTTTACCTACCTTTAAAACCCTTTATGCCCACTGCAAGCACCACTTTAAGGTTAATTTATCCATAACGATTGAGCGAATTTACACCAAAACAAACAAAAGAAAAAAGACCATTTGAGTACAATTCTAGCTTTATGCCAAATTTGGTGTAATTTTGTTCAGCTGATATTTTTCTGTATCGAACAACAAAGTTTCCTATGCAAATTGACATCGGAAATCAACATTTTGGATCATCCCTTTTTCCTTTTTCCCCTCTTGATGGACCAGTGCAAAACTGTCCATGAATGAGTGTTAGAAGGGCTAGCCTCAGGAAGGACAGAGTGTGTACCTGACCGCCCTGCGACTCACCCTCCCCGGGAGATGTAGCTGAGCACTGGCGGGAGATCCCCTCAGGGCTGGGTCCCGTATCTAGGATTGTACACGCTGATTTAATACCATGCAACACAGAGACACCACACCGTAGATTCTGAAGCACGTATTCTTTATCTAGAAATATTGGGACCTTTATGATCCGTAGATTCGTCTGTACAAGTAGAGCAAGGGCTCATAGAGTCTCGGTGGGGGTAGGTGTAGCGGGACAGTCTTAGGATCAGGGTCAATGCAGGTGCGTATCCGGTGCACGGCTCTCAATCCTCGAGCCGGGGGATACGGGACGGTCTTTGGGGTCCAGCCGGACCAGGATAGTACTTGAGTGCGACCAAGTCTGCCGGGCTCGAATTCTCAAGGTTGCGAGGGGAGCCGCGACGGCGTCAGCAGGGCTCTGATGTATCAGGCAGAAGTCCGTCTCTGCCAGGAGGAGCCGCGACGCTGTCTGCAGGGCTCAGTTGGTTCAGGCAGAAGTCCGTCTCTGCCGGGAGGAGCCGCGACACTGTCTGCAGGGCTCAGATGACTTAGGTAGAAGTCCGTCTCTGCCAGGTGGAGCCGCGACGCGGTCTGCAGGGCTCACCGAGGTTCCAAGAGTTTCGTCGGATCTTGTGATGATGTTCCTTTAGCCACGACCACGTCAGCAGGGCTCTCTTCGTTCCAGGTTCAATCTGCCGATAGTCTCAGAGCGCCCCTTGTTATAGGTCGACTCCCCGTTGATGTCCGGAGTCCTCACGGGCAGGGGTCTTGGCCCTGGGGGTCGTTTGTTGGAGGTCCCTGCCATGTGGTCCTTTGATCCTTTCAAGGCGGGGTCGGGAGGGATCCCAGACACGCAGCAGGTGTGGAGCCAGCCCTCAGGGTGGCTGGAGGGCGATCGAAACCATCGCTTGAGAGGAGGCCAGAGGTGTGAGTGAAACTGCTCCTCCCTCTCCTGCTCACTGGGAGCTCTTTCTCCCCCCAGCCGGCATGGCGCGCCTAGGCCGGGGTTGCGCTGGGGTCGGGGGCGGCCATCTGGGGTGCAGGGCCTGGTCGCTGGAGGACGCGAGGCCGACGGAGTAGGGAGGGGGCCCGGTGTCTGGAAGATGGAGGGAAGGACAGGGGTAGCCCCGGGTTCTGTGGGGGATCAGGTGTGGTGTTACTACGGGGTGGGGGATCAGGTGTGGTGTTGCCACGGGTCGGAATGGGCCACGCCACGAGGCCGGGTCCAACATGCGTCCCCCCCAGCTGAAGGCCGAAGAGAACTACCCATCCTCTTGGGGGTTCTCTTCGCTGAGGCGGAAAAATCTGGAGAGGCCATCAGCGTTGGCGTGGTCAGGGCCAGGGCGATGCTCTACTATGAAGTCCATCCCCTGAAGAGAGATTGACCATCGTAGCAGTTTGGGGTTCTCCCCCCTCATCTGCATGAGCCACCGTAACGGTCGATGATCTGTCTGGACTCGGAAGTGGGTTCCGAAGAGGTAGGGCCGCAGTTTCTTTAGAGCCCAGACTACGGCGAACGCCTCGCGTTCAATGGTGCTCCATCGTTGCTCTCGGGGCAGTAACCTACGGCTTATGAAGGCCACGGGCTGATCCAGGCCCTTCTCATTGAGCTGGGATAGGACGGCTCCAATGCCATGCTCGGAAGCATCAGTTTGTACCACAAACTCTTTGGAGTAATCGGGGGCTTGGAGCACAGGGGCTGTACACATGGCGCGTTTCAGCGCGTCGAACGCCTCCTGGCAGGCAGGGGTCCACTGCACCTTCTTAGGCTGTCTTTTGGACGTGAGCTCAGTGAGGGGTCCTACGAGGCTGCCGTAGTTTTGAATGAACCTCCGGTAGTAACCAGTGAGGCCCAGGAAGGTGCGGACCTCGGTTTGGGTGGTTGCTGGCTCCCAGGCCAGGATGGCGTCAATCTTAGGTTGGAGAGGTGCGACCTGCCCGCTCCCGACCTGGTGCCCCAGGTAGACCACTGATCCTTGCCCAATCTGGCATTTGCTGGCTTTCACTGTCAGGCCGGCTTGGCGCAGGGCCCTCAGGACCCTCCGGAGGTGCCGGAGGTGCTCACCCCAATCAGAACTGAGTACCGCAATATCGTCCAGATAGGCGGCGCTGAACTCTTCCAGCCCGGCCTGGACTCTATTCACCAGTCTCTGAAAGGTGGCCGGGGCATTTTTCATCCGAAGGGCATCAATCTGAAGCGATAGTGCCCATCCGGGGTGGAGAAGGCGGGCCACTCTTTGGCTCCTTCTGTGAGCGCAATTTGCCAGTATCCGCAGGTCAAATCGAAGGTGCTGAGAAACCGAGCAGACCCAAGGCGGTCAATAAGCTCATCTGCGCGGGGGATAGGGTGAGCGTCGGCTCGGGTGACCGCATTGAGCCCCCGGTAGTCCACGCAGAACCGTAGTTCGGGGGAAACCCCAGGGGCAGCTGCTTCCGGGACTAGTACCACCGGGCTGGCCCAGGGACTGTCTGTGGGCTCGATCACCTCTAGAGATAACATCTTCGAGACCTCCGCCTGGATGCAGGCCCGGACTCGGTAGGCTCGGTGCCGTACCGGTGGGCTGTCTCCGGTGTCAACGTCGTGGACACACCAGTCGGTGACCTTGGGGACGAGAGAGAACAGGTCAGAGAACTGTCCCAAGAGCTGGCGGCAGTCCTCGTGTTGCTGGGGTGTGAGGGAGGGGGAGAGGTTCACTCCCTCCACGGAGCCATCTTTTTCTTTGGCCCGCAGGAGGTCAGGGAGAGGCTCCATTTCCTCTTCCGCCCCGTCGTCCGTGGCCAGGAGTAAACTCAACTCCGTCCTCACGAAGTGAGGCTTGAGGCGGTTCACGTGGAGGACCCGAAGGGGGTTCCGGGGGGACTGGACGTCCACCACGTAGGTCACTTGACTTTTTCGTTCTACCACTTTGAAGGGCCCGGTCCATTTGTCTTGGAGGGCGCAAGGCTTTACTGGGGCCATCACCCAGACCTGCTGGCCTGGTTGGAACTCGACCAGAGTGGCATTCTGGTCGTACCAGCGCTTCATTTCTTCCTGGCTCGCCTCGAGGTTGGCCTCGGCCAGCTCTCTGAACTTCCGGGTCTGGTTTAGGAGCGTCAAAAGGTATCGGAACACATCCTGAGGTGGGTCCCGGGGTACCGTTTCCCATCCCTCTTTGACCAAGCTCAGAGGACCTCTGACGGGGTGCCCATACAGTAACTCAAACGGGCTGAATCCCAAGGACTTCTGGGGGACCTCCCGGTAGGTGAACAGGAGGCAGGGGAGAAGGACGTCCCACTTACGCTGCAGGGGCTCCTCGAGACCCATGATCATCCCCTTCAGAGTCCGGTTAAACCGTTCCACTAGGCCATTGCCTTGGGGATGGTAAGGGGTAGTGAATTTATATGATACTCCACATTGTTGCCACAGGGATCTCATATATTTCGAGATAAATTTGGTGCCTCGGTCGCTCACGACCTCTCAGGGGAACCCGTCCCGGGAGAAGATCCCCATTAGTGCCCGGCCCACCACGGGGGCCGTGACGGTGCGGAGGGGGATGGCCTCCGGGTATCGTGTGGCATGGTCCACTAGGACAAGGATAAAGCGGTGACCCTGGGCGGTCTTGGGGTCTAGAGGTCCCACGATGTCAATTCCGACCCGCTCGAAGAGAGTACTAACGACTGGGAAGGGTTGGAGGGGAGCCTTGCGCTTCCCTCCGCTTTTACCACTGGCCTGGCACGTGGGCTCGCATTTTCGGCCAATAAAAGTGTGTTACGAAGCGGTGGTAAGTCTTGTCCTGGCCCAAGTGGCCGGCCAGGGGTACATCATGGGCCAAGCCCAGGAGGAAGTCCCGAAAGCGTAGGGGTACCACCAGCACCCGGCCTGACCCTAGCTCGGCAGACCGCTGTTCGCTGTACAGGAGGTCCTTCTCCCAATATAGTAAGTGGGTTCCCGATTGGTCGTCCGCGGCTTGGGCTTCGGCCTGCTGCCGGGGTCCGACCAGGGATGGACAGGTCGCTTGTTCTCGGCAGAATTCCTCTCGGGAGGAGTCTCCTTCGTGGCGCCACTGGGCCACCTCGGGCAGATCCCCTTTCTCCGTGATCTGCACGGGGTCGGGATGGAGGGGCCCGTCGTCGGCAAGGGGCTCTCCTCCTGGGGATAGGTCGTGGGGCTCTACGGGGTCGTCCCCGGTTTCGTCATTGGAGGTGGTGCTGGGGGCTTCGTCCTCAACTCCCCCGCAGGGGGGTAGTCGGGCCGCTATGGATCGGGTGGTTGCGCACACCCATTCTGGTAGACCCATCATCCCGAGGTGGGTCTTGCGCTCGACCTGTCTTCAGGGGGGACTTTCCAGGTCGTTTCCCTGGAGGCAGTCTACCGGTTGTGCGGTTCGGACAGCCACCCGCAATGTTCCGGCTACTCCCCCCCATTCGAATGGTACCAAGGCCACCTTACACAAACTCTCAGTGTTGTCGGAAGCTATCACAGGGCAAAAGACATTGGGGATGGTCTGGCCCGCCTGGACTAAGTGGCTGAGGACACCAGTGATGCTCGCCCCGGTGTCACGAAGGGCCTCCACCGGGTGGCCGTTAACTGTTACGAGCTGGCGGTACTTCTTGGTGTTTGCGGGTAGGGGTGCTCCGGGAATCATATCTCGATCTCCTAGAGAGACTAGGGCCATGGCTGCAGGTTCCCATCCCTCGGGGTCCTCAAACTCCTCCCCTAGGGTTACGGTGGCCATGTGTCGGGCTGGGGGAGCTGTCGTGGGGGGTTTCTGGGCCATGGGGCACTGAGGGTCACTGGCGTAATGGCCGAGCCATTGACAGCGGAAGCATGTGATATTCACCCGGGGCCCTTGTCTACCTGGGGGGGCCGGTGCTGCCTGGTGGAGGAGCTGGGAAGCCCGGGGGTGGGTTTCTCGGGGGGCTCCGCGGGGGTCCGGATGGGAACTCCCTCTGTTTCCCTTGATTACCCCCCCTCTGACGGGGAGGTCCTTGATGGCTGCGGGGGTAGTCTCCCACGGGGCTCCGGGGGACCCGTGTGTTAACCCAGCGATCTGCTTCGACGGCCAGCTTCCTCGGGGCTGCGAGCTTGCTTTCGAGCAGGTGCTGGCGTAGTTCTACAAAACAATTTGCGGACAAGTGTTCCCAGGCAATGAGGTCGGTCAGTTCTTCGAAGGTGGTTACCTTGCTGCCCTTGATCCACCCTTCCAGCACTCGGCTGTGAAAGTTTACGTATTCCACCCAGGTGGTGCCTGGGATCTTTCGGCAGTCCCGGAACCGCTGGCGATACATTTCGGGGGAGAGGCCGTATTTCGTGAGGAGGGCCTCCTTCATGTGGCTGTAGGAGGTTTGCGCAGAGGCCGGTAGGTCGAGGAGGGTGTCCCGTCCTTCACTCAGGAATCGACCCCACAACCCGGCCCCCAGTCCTTCTGTGGGACGCAGTGGGAGGTCATGGCTACCTCGTAGGCCTTGAACCACTGCTGGATGTCATCATTTCGATAGTATTCTTTGACCACATCCTTGGGGATGTGGACTTTCGGCTCTACCAGGGGGACTGGTTCTGGGCCCCCCGGGGGTCGAGCTCCTTCTCTCTTTGCTTGGAGTTCTATCTTTTTCAAGCTGCGCTAGTGCTCCAGCTGAAGTTTTTTTTCCTCGTGCTCCCGTTGCAGCTTCTTTTCTTCTAGTTCTCCTTGTACTCGGAGTTGTTCCACCGCTAGCTTCTTTTCGGCTAGCCTTATCTCGCCTTCTTTTTTCAATTTGGCCATTTCTAGTTCATGACTTCGGTCCCTTTCCCTGTCTGTGACGTCTTCCGGGGACCGTCCCCCATTCGCGGCGTTGCATTGTGCCTGGGATTTATCGCTTGTGCTCTGGAAGTTCCTGAGCTCGTCCGGCTGCTCTAACTCTTCACCGACTCCATCCAGTCGGGGAAGGGAGGCTCCGGACTCTACTCAGGCTTCCAGGGCTTGTTGCATGTCTTCTTTGGTGTTTAGACCAGTGGTAGCGACCTTCCGTTGTCTGCAAAATTGTTTCAGCTCCTTGTGTGTGTATTCACCTAACCGCTTTACACAAAACATAGCACTCGCATCGGTTTCAGTGGTGCTCATGGTGGTTTCTTCTGCCGTTCTTGTTTGGTAGTGTGTCAGCCGTTCACTGTACGAACTCTAGATTGCGGGCTCGGATCCCGTCGCCTGCCACCAATGTTAGAAGGGCTAGCCTCAGGAAGGACAGAGTGTGTACCTGACCGCCCTGCGACTCACCCTCCCCGGGAGATGTAGCCGAGCACTGGCGGGAGATCCCCTCAGGGCTGGGTCTCGTATCTAGGATCGTACACGCTGATTTAATACCATGCAACACAGAGACAGCACACCGTAGATTCTGAAGCACGTATTCTTTATCTAGAAATATTGGGACCTTTATGATCCGTAGATTCGTCTGTACAAGTAGAGCAAGGGCTCATAGAGTCTCGGTGGAGGTAGGGGTAGCGGGACAGTCTTAGGATCAGGGTCAATGCAGGTGTGTATCCGGCGCACGGCTCTCAATCCTCGAGCCGGGGGATACGGGACGGTCTTTGGGGTCCAGCCGGACCAGGATAGTACTTGAGTGCGACCAAGTCTGCCGGGCTCGAATTCTCAAGGTTGCGAGGGGAGCCGCGACGGCGTCAGCAGGGCTCTGATGTATCAGGCAGACGTCCGTCTCTGCCAGGAGGAGCCGCAACGCTGTCTGCAGGGCTCAGTTGGTTCAGGCAGAAGTCCGTCTCTGCCGGGAGGAGCCGCGACACTGTCTGCAGGGCTCAGATGACTTAGGTAGAAGTCCGTCTCTGCCAGGTGGAGCCGCGACGCGGTCTGCAGGGCTCACCGAGGTTCCAAGAGTTTCGTCGGATCTTGTGATGATGTTCCTTTAGCCGCGACCACGTCAGCAGGGCTCTCTTCGTTCCAGGTTCAATCTGCCGATAGTCCCAGAGCGCCCCTTGTTATAGGTCGACTCCCCTTTGATGTCCGGAGTCCTCATGGGCAGGGGTCTTGGCCCTGGAGGTCGTTTGTTGGAGGTTCCTGCCATGCGGTCCTTTGATCCTTTCAAGGCGGTGTCGGGAGGGATCCCAGACACGCAGCAGGCGTGGAGCCAGCCCTCAGGGTGGCCGGAGGGCGATCGAAACCATCGCTTGAGAGGAGGCCAGAGGTGTGAGTGAAACTGCTCCTCCCTCTCCTGCTCACTGGGAGCTCTTTCTCCCCCCAGCCGGCATGGCGCGCCTAGGCTGGGGTTGCGCTGGGGTCGGGGGCGGCCATCTGGGGTGCAGGGCCTGGTCGCTGGAGGACGCGAGGCCGACGGAGTAGGGAGGGGCCCGGTGTCGGGAAGATGGAGGGAAGGACGGGGGTAGGCCCGGGTTCTGTGGGGGTTCAGGTGTGGTGTTACTACGGGGTGGGGGATCAGGTGTGGTGTTGCTACGGGTCGGAATGGGCCACGCCACGAGGCCGGGTCCAACAATGAGTTAAGGTGGATGGATTTTTTTTTTTTTAAAGATTTGTGCCGATCTTCAATCAGTGCCAATGCTATTAACAAAATAAAAAAGACCCTTCCAGTGGGAACTCTGACAAGTTTCACTGTACAATGAAATTTATGCACATATATAATGAAGATAGGTACCTTAAAATGTATTTTAAAATGAACACGTTTGATTTATTGCATTTAGAATTCATTCGTTTAAATATTATCATTATATTTAATACATAAACGTCATTTAAAAATTAATGTCTTGGGGAAATTAATGTAAGGTATTTGATAAATAATATATTAGAAAATTAAAATGTAAGTATTTATTAATTTGAAGCATAAATTATTTTTACATTCAATGAATAAAATATATGTAGATGGTATTAAAACTTCATATGTATTTTTTTATTTTAAGATTGGGTTTTAAGAGTCCTAAGGGGATTTAAGTGTTCAGTGATGGTAATTTTTAGGGGTGTTTGGAGTTTTTAGGGTTTGGGGTCAATAGTGTTTAGAGGTAGAAAAGGGTTTAAAGTTAATTGATGGGTAATGTTTTGGGGTAGTAGGGAGTTTTCAGGTTTCAGATTTGCGTACTGTTCAAAGCATAAACAGGTTTTATGGTTCAGGGATTAGTAGAGTTTATGAGTAGGAAGGAATCTTTAAGGGTTTGGAAGGGGTAGTGTTTAGAGGCTGTAAAGAGTTTTAGGGTGTGTGGATAAGTAGACTTAAGGATAATAAAGAGTTTTTAGGGTTCAGATATAGGTAAAGGTCTACTAAAGGGTTTTTACGTTCAGGGATGGGTAGTATTTAGGGAATTATGGAGTCTTTATGTTCAAGGGATATAGAATATGCTTTGAGGAGTCCATCATAGAGTGAAAAGAGGACAGCAAACATACAGCCAGCTGTTGTATATGCCTGAGGAGTATACCATGGTATGGCAACAACTTATGCAACTGGGATTTATCAACCAGCAACACTGAATGCCTGTGGATTCCACCCAAGAGCATCAGTGGGCCACCCAGAGGAAATACAGGTTGGTGCAAACACTTGATGTCAGGGACGAGGTGTGGCTGGCTTGGTGATTGATCACATGGGAAGTTATAAATAGATTAGAAACTTGAAATGGGAGTGACAATAGAAGGGAGGGATGTGGAAAAATCAAGGCAAGGGTTATGGCTGGAGACACTTCTAGTCCCTAACAGACAGAGAATATGCCTCAGTAAGGCACCCTTAACAGTCTTCCCTTTACTTGTGAAGTTCCGGGTTTTTCAGAACCAACCCAGCAGTGCCAGGGGACACACCCGAAGACTTCGAGTTCTTCCTGTTCCGGACTTACAGAAACACAGAGTCTTCTAGGTGAAGTCAAAGATCGTATTTATTGGCTGCAGACCAATCACAGGTATCCGAGAAGTACAACACGATGTATGTTCTCAGGAGACTGCTCCCGAACCAAAAACCAGTCTTTACTTATATACACAAAATTACGCTCTGGGCAACACCGCCCCTCTTGTACTAGTGGTCATTCACATATTTCCGCTTCAAAGAAACAGTAAAGTCATGATGATAATCCCACATTTCAGCTCGTTCAGATCACAAGTATTTACCCAGCGAGGCTCAGAACACTCATCGGATATCAGCAGCCCCCACATAATTCGGCACCTCCTCCTCGTAAAGTAGGCCATAAAGTAGGAAACAGAGTCAGGTGTGAAGGAGATTAGTCCGGGTTCGTGTGGGAAGAACGACTTTATGATGTGTCAAGCCCTGATGCTAATCCCATTTGGCCGCAGTAAAAGGGACCGGCCGGACATGAATGACCCCGGGCATTGGAGTCAGTTTGCACAGGTCACAAGGAAGTCACCAGAAGGTGTACGTGTCCTTTAGGCCTAAGCATGGCCCTAATGCACGGCCTATGTGAGGGCAACAAAAAGAATGGCTGCCGCTCTAAAATGGAACCCGAGGGTACGATACAAGTATCGTATACACGGTGAATTTATCGGTGAAACATGACGAAAACACTCATGCATACCGCGTTACTCATTTGCGGTTCGCTGATACCAAAATCGGCATGGTGGGACCCTGCCACCGACATGGTTCCGAAATTTACAGTACCACAGACCCTCCTTTTGCCCTTACATAGGCAATAACTATACTAATCTGAGTCTAGGTCTATGTTCATAAAGTCATGGAGATGTTGCTGTAGCATCATCCTATTACTTAGCTCGTCCCTTGATACAGGTCTCCTTACACATGGTGTAACACAGAGGCTGCATATCACAGGAGCACACTGTATACATAAACAGAGCAGGAAAAGAATGGCTAAGATCATCCCAGTGACTATTAGAATCTTCCATCCCCAAGCTGATATCAGTCCCCAGAACCACCCCATCATCGACCAATCTCCTTTATCCACGTGAATGGATTCGGAAATCTTATGTAGTTTAGAGATGGCCTGATAGACTGTCGGAGCGTTATCTGGTATGAAAATACAACAGCTTGATTGGATGACCTTACATACCCCACCACGGTCTGCAAGAATTACATCTAGAACCATACGGTTCTGCAACGTCATAAGGCGATCCGCTTGGAGCTCAGCTGTCAAGTTACCAAGGGCACCAGCCGTTACATTAACAGTGGTTTCCACTACACAAATCAGTTGTCTCAGGTTCCTACTATTGACCATTGGTCCCCAAAACGGCAGGAAACCCAAGAAGAAGTCTCCTGCTTCCTGACCGGCAGTATCCTCCTTACTAACAATGCCTCTCACAACTCTGGTCTTGTGATAATCAGAGGCGGCGGTAAATTTCGGCGGTAGCAAATTTGCAACATAACACGTGCCCGAGAAATCAGGGGGCAACCATGTATATGCTCGATCGTTACAAACAAAGTATGTACCCTTGGCAGCCAAAAACGCAGGGGAAAACTGTGATGGGAAAGTGTACGTTTCAGTACAGTCACTCTTCCCTAGTTGAGCTCTTGGATTCTGACCATTGCCTTGTAAACAGAACCGACCTATGTGGGGTACGACCCAAATCGGGGATGAACTTTTACGCTGTTTCTCGCCCAGGCTAATGCTATACCCCGTCGCGTTCCAACCTACAAAAGCTTGCAACTCATCCTTGGGAATAGATGAATATGCATCGATGTCTCTGCTCATATCAGCAACTCCTTTCATCAAGGCCTTATTGTTCGTGCTAGGTCAAGTGGGACGCGGTGGTCGCGGGGAGTATGTTTCAAGCGCAAAAAGAAACATAGTCTGGAATGCCCCTGATGACCCATTATAGCTAAACGGTAGCACTAGATATGGGATACCCTTATTAATGGTATGCGGCATCAAACCACACACCCAGCAATTTGTCGTATTCATAACTAGTTGGTGTTGGTGCAGAAGTTGAATAAACGAATTGTTTACGAACTCAGAACGTCTAGCTTGTTCGTGTTCAGGGAGAGGGTGGAAAGAGTGTGAGGAAACAGTAGGAGGAGGTATGGGCTGTACAGTGGGTGCAAATGATACTTGGAAAGACAATAATACATAACCCACAGAAAACATCACCATGCTAAATAGGACAAACAGACATAATATTACAAAACGTTTGCTATTAATTACTTTACACATTCTGCTCTTGAAATTTATTTCCTCAGCGGGTCTCTTCATCTGAAAAAACTCCATCCTCTAATCGTGCTGTTCGCGGCGGATGAGTGTCTTCTGCTAAGGAGTACACTTGTCGGTCCAGGGAACGCCCTAGACCAACCAGAACCGTTGACCTAACGTCTCCGGCTTGTACCCCAAAGTCTTGGCACCGCGACCCTACAGCTGAACCCGGATGGTGGTTCGAAAAAGCAAAAATAAGAAAGTCTTTCAAATGGAAGAGAGAGCTGCACTTCTAAAAAAAAAAAATAATATCAAGGAATAAGAATTTTTATTTGTCCATAGTTCTCGGCCTCAGATTGTAGCGACTTCTTGTAGGTACTGTTTGGTCTTGAAACAAGAGTTCAGGCTCTGTGGTGTCCAATCGATTTGATGGCGGCACAGCTTCCTGCAGAATGTCGTCGTTCTCTTGTTCTGAAATTGCTCCTTTTACACGTGCATCGCTAAATGGCACGAAACGGGCACAGTGTCAGTCTCAGAATCAGCGATACCCTCCTGGACCCACCGGTCATACGGCAGAGGCAAAGGAACTCTTTTACAATGTACGCCGTGAATCCAGTTCTTTTTCCCTTTCACTCGAACCGCTGATCTTGTCGAGATAAGGACAAGATGAGGGCCGGTCCAGCGGGGCTCATCATTTTTCGTTCTTTTGAAATTTCTGATCAGCACCCACGATCCAGGATTGATTGGATGTCCTGGAGCTTCAGAGGCCTGAGGCAGAGTATCGTGAACCTGTTGGTGTAAGACACGCAATTTAGCCGTCAATTCATACAGGTAATCAAGCAGTGCTGGATGTTCGATCTCACTGAATTTTGTCGGCCTTGGCACTCCCCATACATTGGCCGGACGGCCAAACACGATTTCATATGGACTAAGTCCCACTCGTGAATGCACAGTCATTCTTGTTGATAGGAGTGCTAAGGGTAGCGCGTCAGGCCATTTGAGACCAGAACTCGCTTGGATCTTGGCCAATTTGAGCTTCAATGTGCCATTATAGCACTCCACTAGTCCAGCTGATTGGGGGTGATTCGCAGCGTGGAATTTCTGCTTAATCCCTCGCATACATTCTTCATCACTCGTCCCACAAATTCACTCCCATTATCACTCCAGACCATTCTCGGCATTCCAAACCTAGGGAAGAATTCTTTGACAAGGGCTTTAGCGGTGGATAACGCAGTATTGTCTTTCAGGGGATAAGCTTCTATCCATCTTGAAAAAGCGCAAACAACAACAAGTACATATTTCAAATTGTTGCACCTTTCCATGTGGATGAAATCCAGCTGTAAAACCTCGAACGGATACGTTGGAGGTGCAAAATGCCCAGCTGGAGTTGGGGTTCCCCTACCAGGATTGTATTTCAAACATACCATGCAATTTTTGACCACATTCTCTGCACACTTGGGAATTCCAGCATTCTGCCATACTGGGGCTAACAACTTACAAATCCCTTTCACACTGATATGTGCCATTCCATGTGCCATTGTAACCACTGGAAGCACATATGCATCAGGTAACAACCATCGCCGGTGTTCTGACAAATCAACCCAACAACCATTTTCATCCAATATACCCTTACTTCCTCTCCACATTCTCAATTATTTTTCTGTGGCTTCAGCTTGAAGGGACTTCACACTCTCTATCGTGTCTTCACACATTCCAACATCACCAACCCATCTTGCAGGGCCTGCAACATACATTCAATTTGTCACATCTTTTGCTGTTTCTTTCGCGATTTCGTCAGCAAATGCATTACCACGACCAACATCATCAATAACCTTCTTGTGTGCACTGCATTTCACAATCGCGACTTGTAGTGGTGGTAGGGTCAGTGATTCTAGGAGATCATTCACCAACTGACCATTCTGAATCTTAGTTCCATGCGAAGTCAGGAACCCACGTTCTTTCCACAGACGCCCAAAACTATGGGCCACGCCAAAAGCATACTGACTGTCAGTATATATATTCACTTTCATTCCTTTCGACAACACGCATGCTCTTGTGAGTGCAATTAATTCTGCTGCTTGGGCCGAATTATGTGGTATACTTACAGTTTCAACGATCGTGTGCAAAGTCGTGACAGCATATGCAGCAGTCATATCACCATTCGGAAGCTTGAAACACGAACCATCCACCCATAAGGTACCATCACACTCAACTAGGGGAGTATCTTTAAGATCCACTCTCCCTTTTGTTTCTTCTTCTATTCTGAACAGACAATCATGTTGTTCAATCTCATCTGTGTCTGTTGAAATCGGTAATAATGTAGCTGGATTCAACGTGTTGCACCTCTTTATGTGCACATGACTCGCTAGTAGTGTCAACTCGTAACCTGACAATCGAGCACTAGTTAAGTGCTGTGTCTTGGTCCTATTTAACAATGTGTCCACTGCATGTGGAACCATTACAATCAATGTGTTATTCATTACTAACCCAGCAGACTGTCGAATAGACACAGCTGCTGCCGCTGTGGCTCTCAAGCAACTTGGCAATGCCTTAGCTACTGGATCCAAAGTCGACGAAAAATATGCGCATGGACGCTGTCTGTCTCCAAAAGACTGTGTCAACACTGACAACGCACAACCTTCTTTCTCGTGAACATACAATGTAAAAGGTTTACTGTAGTCGGGGGTACCCAACACAGGAGCTGAACATAATGCCTTACGCAATTCCGAAAAACTTTTCTGACACTCTTCAGACCATGGGACGGGATTCGGTGTATCTTTGCATGTTAAAGCTATCAAAGGTTTTGCCAACAAAGAAAAACTCGGGATCCACTGCCTACAGTATGAAGTAATACCTAAGAAAGCACGCACTTCTCTCTGTGTTCTTGGCACGCTCAATTGTGCAATGGCCTGAATTCTTTCTGGGGTCAGTTTCCTTCCCTCCTACGACAAGAGATGACCTAAGTAGGTCACTTCTTGTCGACAATATTGCAGTTTTGAGAGAGACACTTTGTGATGAAAAGCAGACAAATGACGCAACAATGACAATGTAGCTTCTTTACAAATCTCCTCAGTATCCGGTGCGATTAGTAAATCGTCAACATACTGAATAAGGGTAGCACCACTAGGTAGAACAATTGCATCAAGCTGCGCTTTTAAAGCCTGACTGTATATTGATGGACTTTCACAGTAGCCCTGTGGAGCGCGTTTAAAGCGGAAACTGCGACCTCCTAAACTAAAGCCAAAAACATTCCTGCTTTCCTCTGCAATCGGGATGCTAAAGAAAGCATTCTTTAAATCAATCACTGAGAACCAAGCAGAGGAAGCTGGGATCATAGTTAACAAGGCAGTTATATCAGGGACAACTGGAAATTGTGGCACAACTATCTTATTTACCTCTCTAAGATCGATCACAAACCTGTAAACAGGTGGCTGAGAAGGGTCAGCACGTTTTAGGACAGGCAAAACCAGACTATTGCAAACGTTGCCTCTTGTCTCTTCAATTACATCCTTTTCAATCAAATCATAGATGATCGCTAATAACGCTTTCTCACCTTCATTAGATATCCTGTACTGAGGAATACGTGGCAATTTAACGTTGGCTTTTAAAGTGACCACATATGGCGGTATTTCCAAGAGACCCACATCGTTAGGGCCAGTAGCCCAAATGTCATCCGGAAGAGACGACAATTCAGCCGGCAGTTTATTCTTCGACAAATACATGGGAGAAATCACTTCCTTTCCCAGTGTAAGTTGTACTCCCGAGGGGGAACAATATAATGTTGCATGCAATCTCTTTAATAAATCCAATCCTAACAGGTTTTCACCGCAACCTGTCGTTAGGATAAGGGGTGCTTTCAGCTCACAAGGTCCAACAGAAAGGGTCATAGGACTAGAGATCGGGTTCCTAACCGGGGCGCCAGAAAAACCTACAGAAACATTCATTTCGCCAGACAAAGGCGCGCCAGGGAGTTTTGAGTGCATAATTGAACTCTTTGCAGCACCAGTATCCAATAGAAAAGGCTCTGATACACCCGCTGTAGTCACCTTGACATACGGTCCACTCTGGTCCACTGGCACTGAAACAACTCCCTCTCTCTGTCTATGGCTGTCCTAGTAATCATCACCTTCCGCATTTCCATCTTCTGCATAATAGTCGTTATTATAGTACTGAGCTGTTCTACCAGGTACATTGGCCTGCTGATCAAAACTGTTCATCGTATTTTGAGGCGTTAGAGGACGCGCGTTCTGGGGAACATTCCCACGCCCTCTACCTCTAGGAGCTTGCTGACCACCTCTACCTCTCGCGCCATAAGCATTATTTGTGCGCTGCAACAATATAGGACAACTATACTTAAAATGGCCTTCTTGTTTGCAATACGAACACTGATTGGGACCCACAGGAACACGCGGTTGGGAATACCCGAACCTTTGCGAGTTACTCTGAAACTGTTGGGGTTGTTGATAGTTACTCTGACCTTGCTTATAGTTATTCTGATCTCCACGTGGCGGGTAAGCCTGCTGTAAAAGAACCTTCGTCTTTAACTCTTTTGTTTTCTTATCTGCTCTATCCTTCTCATCTTTATCCCTATTTTCGTAATACTGTGCAGTAGCCAGTATCTGCGCTGATGAAGAAACCGCCCAAGAACTCTCTGAATCTTTTAATTTCTTACACAACTCGGGAAGCAAATTATGCACAAATTTATCAACAAACAACCGTTGGCCACCTTCTGTACTCATGTCTTGACCACTGTGGTCGATAAATGTCTCTTCAAATCTGGTGAAGAAATCAGACACTGTTTCATCTTTCTTTTGTTTGCATGCGGATAATTTATCCCAATTCACACGCATCGCAGGCATTAAAGTTTTCATGTAGTTAATAATTCTACCGGGGAGTTTTGCTACTAAGGGCTCAGGTTTTGCACCACCAACTTGTGCAGTGTCTGTAGCACTGATATTAGCCCATGTGTCACCTAGTTCTGCAGCATGATCTGCATTACGAATCACTCCCCATAAAGGCTGCGGAACAACATTCCAGAATAACATATCTATGTCAGCTAGGTTCATGACACACGATTCTGCAGTCTGTGATAACTCCTTATAATATCCTGCAGGGTTTTTACGGGGGTCAGGCAATGTCTGCTTAAGCGCTAAAACTTCTGATCACTTCCAGGGAACATGTACCCAAACACGCTGAAAATATGGCTGAACAGGTGGATTAGCATTCGCATCACCAGGTCTCCAAACTGGAGGAACCTCACGCATTAGGTATTGGCACGCTTTTACCTGTTTCCCTACAGGGAATTCCTGTTCAAACAACGACTGATGGCAATCCCCATTCCTGAAAGACAGCAATGTCGCAACTGCTTTCTCAACATCAGAACCCACAATCGCGCCTTTTTCAAATTCGAACCTTACTCGACACAACTCCTGCGGGCGTAAGTCTAAACCATGATCTTCCAATTCCTCACAGAGGAATTCACACATTTTCTCAAAGACGTATCTTTGTTGTGGTGCTTCCCATTGATGAAAAACATTTACAACAGACTCTACATCATATCTTGAAGGAAAAACAATCCATTTATATGCCATGCGGCCTAATACTTCTTTCTCTTCAGAACCTGGCAGCTGACTACGCAACTGCGTACGTTGTGAACTAGGGGTCGTACTAGATGACCCAAAGAGAGGCGATATAAAACTAGTGACCGCACTAGCTATTCGTTGTCGTGTAGAAGGAGAAGTTGAGGCAAGAACAGGGGGAAAGACAGAGGGAAGAAAAACGGGTGCAGATATAGGTACAGGGGTCGTATCAGGAAGAGCGCCAAGGGAGGCCACTAGTGTACTAGGTAAAGTTGCAGGGAGCGCAGAGGAGATAGGCAGGGAAATCGGCGGCCCTTGAGGGGGCTGCGCCGTAGGCATAGGAGTCGGCTGAGGAAGAGCTGGCCGCTGCGGGAAAGCTTGCGGCGCATTACCTGGAGGCGGTACATTTAAGGGTTGCGGAGGCGCTGTAGCACTCTGCACATACGGGGGTGGCGAACTCAGCAAATGTGACATTAGGGGATCTTTCTCTTTTTCTTTTGGCGCATCTTGCTGAAGGGGCGGCAAAACTGGGTAGCATTTATCAATCACTAACTCACGTTGCCTACGCAACTGCTCATTCATTTGTTCTTCTTCATTATCTTTAAACTGTAAGGCTGCTTGCATTATCGACATACCTTTCTCTCTTTTATTTTTCTTGGCTAATTTAATTTCTTTCTGTTTGGCTTCCTTTCGCCATAGGCGGAAAGAATCAAACATTGCCGGCCGGGCTTTCTTTTTAAATAATTTAACTTCTAAGTTATCTAGGACCTCTGTGTCGAAACTACCATTTTGGGGCCATTTTAAAACACCATCCTTCCTGGTGTATCGGATCCATACTTCATTATACGCAATGGGGCCCACACCATGTTTTACATAAAGCTCATAAGTTGGAGTTCCAATTGGAGGAACCGGACACGAATCCTCTAATCGGGAGTCCCTATTACAACCCAAACAAAACAAATTTTCAAATATACTAGAACCAGGCATCGTCGCTCACTAGTCTAGTTTCAAACTTCAAAGGATTATCGAATACGATAGTCTCGTGAATACACGAGTCCTTTGGCTTTGGCACTTGCAAGTTCCAAATCAAAGCGATCCCAAAAAGGGATACCAAACTAAGAACCAAACCAAGAAACTGGGAGACGCTCCACTTATACTTAACTGAGGTATCGATGACGTCACCAGAAGACTCGTCTATTGTTTCGCTCTACCAAATTATCAAGGGTCCAAAACAGGGCGATAGTCAGGGCAGCAGTCCTTTGTAGCCGTCGGGACGCGGAGAACCTCGCAGTAAAGACTTTCGGACCACGTCGACATGCAGGGGTCGATGAAGTGGCGGCCTTCCTCCAGAATTTTCACACGAAGCTCCTCACGAACCTCTGGCTTGGACCGGTACCGCTGAAATCACCCCACACTGGGCGCCAACTGAAGTACTGGGTTTTTCAGAACCAACCCAGCGGTGCCAGGGGACACACCCGAAGACTTCGAGTTCTTCCTGTTCCGGACTTACAGAAACACAGAGTCTTCTAGGTGAAGTCAAAGATCGTATTTATTGGCTGCAGACTAATCACATGTATCCGAGAAGTACAACACGATGTATGTTCTCAGGAGACTGCTCCCGAACCAAAAACCAGTCTTTACTTATATACACAAAATTACGCTCTGGGCAACACCGCCCCTCTTGTACTAGTGGTCATTCACATATTTCCGCTTCAAAGAAACAGTAAAGTCATGATGATAATCCCACATTTCAGCTCGTTCAGATCACAAGTATTTACCCAGCGAGGCTCAGAACACTCATCGGATATCAGCAGCCCCCACATAATTCGGCACCTCCTCCTCGTAAAGTAGGCCATAAAGTAGGAAACAGAGTCAGGTGTGAAGGAGATTAGTCCGGGTTCGTGTGGGAAGAACGACTTTATGATGTGTCAAGCCCTGATGCTAATCCCATTTGGCCGCAGTAAAAGGGACCGGCCGGACATGAATGACCCCGGGCATTGGAGTCAGTTTGCACAGGTCACAAAGAAGTCACCAGAAGGTGTACGTGTCCTTTAGGCCTAAGCATGGCCTTAATGCACGGCCTATGTGAGGGCAACAAAAAGAATGGCTGCCGCTCTAAAATGGAACCCGAGGGTACTATACAAGTATCGTATACACGGTGAATTTATCGGTGAAACATGACGAAAACACTCATGCATACGCGTTACTCATTTGCGGTTCGCTGATACCAAAATCGGCATGGTGGGACCCTGCCGCCGACATGGTTCCGAAATTTACAGTACCACACTTGGGTTCCCCAGTAGGACGCCATAGTAGAAAGTGCTAAGCTGGGATGGGATGGATGTGTTAAATGGAGCATGTGACAAAGGGGGCTGGGACGGACACTCTGCAGTTTAGAATAGGTTCAAGAGAAAAGAGGGAGAGGGAATGGAGAGTGGAGGTAGAGTTCAGGCTGAGGGGTGAAGGCTGCTGCTCAGAGTTGGAGGTCAACCAGAATGATGAAGGAGATAAAGGCCTCAAAGACACAAAACACACACTTCAAAAAATGCCAAAAATAAATTTTAACATAACAGGAATGTCAGACAGGTGCTATATCCACATGACAATTATTTATGGACTATTCAAGAGATTTGGTCAGTAGTCAGGCACTATGTGACCACCTCATCTTTTTCCAGAAGGTAGCTCCTTAACTCCCAGCTCCAAACAAAGATGGCTGAGTAGTGTAGGCAATCTAGCAGGTTGCAATGGTTGGACTCAACTGATCAAATGGAGGGTCCAGCGGAACGTGAAAGGACCCTCAGTAGGTAGGTAGGGTAAGAAAAAGGGCGAGATTGGGAAGAGAGAAGAGCCAGCAGAGAGAGCTTGCCAAGTAGCGGAGACATCTGCTGAGATGGCAATGAGATCAGAGAGTGATATTAGTAAAGGGGGATAAGTTAGGGTGAGGACACAAAATGAAAAAAAAAGTGAAGCAGGATGAAGAGATGGTGGAAATGAAGGAGTGATGAGGGTTAAAAATGATGGGGAATGCAAGAAAATGATTTGTGAATGCGGTTAGGGAAAGTTAAGGAGGAGAAAACAATTAGAATAAGGAAGAAATTAAGCAAAAGGCAAACAATAAAGTGGGCATGGCAGAGACGGGGAGAAAATAAAGCTTGTCGGAGTTTCATCGTGGCTGGGAGCTATCTGGAGCTTAACACCTAGATGCCAATGCAATGGGGTAAAGCAAAGATAGTCAGTCAACTTCACAAGTGCTTAAGAGAAACTATTGTTTGGAGGCAGGTTTTTGACTTTGCTCAGTCCCTGTGTGGAAGAGATACGCTTGCCTTGTAAGAATGTCTCTGAATCTGGCAGAATGGGTAATTACACAATAATGATTAAAATAGCATTCACTAATTACTAACTAATTATTCTTCAGTTTCTTTTATATTTCCACTTATCTCAGTGTAGGGTGTCAGAGCGTTTTACATCATACAGAGACAATGAATCATACAAGTGTGTAAATCAACGTACAGGAAATGTTACATAAAATGAAGGTGACAAGTAGTAGGAGTCACATATCATCCATATTGGTAGGCATTATGTATTAAGACTGCTTGGTGAACCACAAAGTCAGGATTTAAAAAATAGCACAGTGGTTGGGATTATCTGTACTAATAAGACTTTATTACTTCTCCAAAGAACCCTTCTTAGCAACCTTAGAATAAAAGGGATTGTAAAAAAAATTATAAGGTTGCTATATTCCAAGGAGTGAATTGGTTATGATTTACATGTAACAAAACCACCTCTGTGATAAAAAGTGTAATCCTCAGAAATAGCAACATAACATACAAATATCTGATCTGCATTTTACATTTTGTGCTTTGCAACAGGGATATTAATTAACCCTTTATGCAACTGTATGATAACTGCAACCAGACACAACAATGTTTTCTCCAGCGAGTGCAGTAATCGCCTGAGTTATCTCGCAGTTTTTATTATCCCCTGGAAGTTTCTGAGCACACAAAGATTTCTGAGGCAGTTTTTTTTTTTAACCCTGTGAGATATCTTAAAATGCAGACTGTTTGGGACCAATTAAGCACGGCAGAACAGATTTACTGTCTGATTTGTACTTGATGCCAATTCATCTCTGGCAAAGTTTTAGAAAAAACAAATTATAAGTTGGCTATCAGGCATGCTTTTCATGACTCTGCCCCTTGTGACCACACCCCTTTCCACTGCCACACCATGACACCCAAATTTTGGGATACCGGAGCAATTTTTTTTCTCTTCCAGTACTGAAAGGCGGTAAAAGAAAAGGAGAAAGAAACAGAAACGACAGGGAGACAGAAGGTGAGCATGGAGATCGAGGAAGAAAAAAAGAGCAAGGGACTGAAAAAGGGAGGATGAAAATTGAGATAAAATGCGAGACAAACGTCAGGCGGTAAGAGGAATTAAGAAAGAAAATGTTGCAGGGAGGTGGGGATTAAAGTAAGGAATGACAGAAGGAGGGGGCAAAAATACTCTGCTCAGAGCTGCTGGTGGAGGAAAACAAGCACTCAGATCACAAGTTTGACACTCTAGAGCAGTGGACTTCAAACTTTTTGATGCCGAGACCCCTTGTGAAAAAATTCTAGGCGTAAAGCTCCCTACTGCCAAAATATTTTGAGAACCTGGTACTCCTTATCATTGACAACCATAAATGTTCTCCAGGGAACCAGTCAATCTGTGGTTGCACCTCGTTAGTGCCAATTGGATTGTGGAGTGTCGCACTCCTGTTCACAAATTTCGAAGGTGTTTTTAATAGGTGATTGGTGCAGGGTTGGTAACCCTTCTGAACTCAAGGGGATATAATAACTTGTGATGCGGTATTTCCCTAAGGAATAACTTCCCAACCTTGCACTCGCTGACAAATTTCAATAAAGTTTTTCTTCAGTGTGTTCTTAGTCTTTTTTATTTGTTTCTTTTCGTGATGATATTTTCATGTACAATATTTACATTCAATTAGATCCGTGTCATACTATTCATTTCATAGTGTGCCCAATGCATTTCGGGCATAGCCCTTCATCAGGGGCCCTCATTAGTACCATTTTACACCCAAATATAGCAATAAGCAACAAAAAGGTGGCCAGTGCAGCTTTACAAAGGGCCTTCTACTGTGCGGCAACACCTGTTGCTACTTTTTAGTAACTTTTGAACATTTTGATTACAAAAGAAAAAATGTTTTGTTAAAATCAGTAGAATATGCGGAAGAGGATGTATTATGTGGCAAATGCAGCAAATCTATAATTATGCTAAAACTGCTGCAGCCGCACAATCACATAATCCCAGTGGCCCTTGGTATAATAGCTGTAATTCATGGGCTGCAACTTTTTTGCACTGCATCAAAGGAAAACCCTACTACATTTCATGGGATACTGACGACTTGACATTTACAGCTGCATGTAACTGGTGGTAGCTGAACATCATTCATCATAATTAAAACATAACATTTACAATCATAAATAGTGAACTGTAAGGTCCAAGTAGTATGCTTTAACTCCAAGGTACGACGTGGTCCCTTAATCTTCCTTCATACTGTTTTTCTAAAAAAATATATATTTTTAACATTATTAAAATAAATGGTTTTATTTTAGCAAAAACGGACTCCTGGTTATATTAGTTTGTTTCTGTTGTTGACTTCCGTCATGTTTTGGGGGGCTGGAGGGTCTTCAGAGTCTGAACATGGGGACTGGGTCTAAGGTGTGGCTAAAAACAAAATATTCTGCATGTTTTTTAGGTCTTTCACCGTAAGGTAGCTACATATAAAACAAAGGGCAGATTCGATGAATGATAAATACATTTTTAACACATTGTTACTTGGTGGGAAATGCATTCTAGTACATTATAAAGCCACTGTTAGTTAATGCATTGCAAAGGTCTGTGGGAAACCAGAGAGCTTCAGAATTAAATTGTGGTTGGTGCAGTGGAGAATAGGAACTTGTGTATTTTTAGTGCTATGAATAATTTGAACTGCAAAACAATACAGAAAAAATACAGAAACAAGCAACAAGCAAACAAATATACAAATGATGGACATTTTTATTTCATTCACAAATATAAACAAAACTCTACATTTTAATTTTATAGGGAGGGGTGGAGCTTTTCTAAATTCAGTTGAGGCCACCCATTGTCCATAATATATTCTATTTGAGGCCCTGGCACTGCTCCCATTAATCAATCTGAGGATACTAACTTAATTTCCAGGCTGCAATTTCAAATTCCTTCACATTTACAGAATGTTTTAAAATGTCCTATTGTACGTGTTGCTTCTTTATATATACTGACTTAATTAATCTGCTAATATTATATAATTTTCAAAGCAGTCTCGATCCCCCTAAGTAGTCTTCGGGGACCCCTAGGGTCCCTGGACCACAGGTTAAGAATCACTGCACTAGACTATTCACAATGGAAAAGCAATGGTTAATCTGCAAACACAGGAATAGTTACATGCACCAACTCCCATGGAGCCTGTAGGACATAAAAGCATAGACTGACACAGGTGAAATAGTCTGTCTGGCCTCTTAGAGCAAAAACACATTTGTATTGGTAGAAGGGCAGTCATCATGTTAGTTTGGCAACTTTCCTTGACTACATTAAATTAATCCCTGGATAGTGGTTGGAAAACAAGCGGTTGTGCAGAAAGTGTCGCCATACAGCAAAATGACAAGGCTCGCACCCACTGGGGACTTCACTCAACAGCACAAAGTCACATACACCACAAAGTCACATACATCACACACACCTACAGAAGCACTACCGGCCAACCACCCACAACGCTCTTAAAACAAGTCTCACATCTACCAATTTCCCTATTCCCCTACCTTTCTCTTCTACCCTCTCCCTCTTTACCCACTCTTAAGAGATTTGCGAAAACAGCAGACTGTTGTATTTGTACTACTTTTCCTAGTAAGTTTGACGTAAAGTGCAATGGAACACCCGAGGTCTGCTCGTAGGTACATCATTAATAAATGCACTGATAAATAAATTGATTAACTGGCATGTATATATCTGCCTGTATATTTCTCTGGTTCTATATGCGTTGTGTGTGTTTGAAGATAAAACGTGCATATGTTTGTGTTCCTCAGATGCATGTACAACCATTTTGAATGTATGAACAAAATTCCCTTGGAGGTTTATTGACTAACGTGGGTGAGGATTTTAGTTTATTTTTAGGAGTGCAGAAAGTTTTTAAGACTGTTCATGCACTAACAGTTGGTTTTCTGCAGGCATAATTTAACGAAATGTACAATTGTGCGTTGAAAAATGCATTTGTGTAGTTACACATTTTTGTTCCTGCAGTGGAAACATATTTTGCCCTTTAGATGTACGCCTCCCCCTGTACATACCCACTCAGTATATGGGTGTCACCTATACCTCAGAAGAGAAAATCTTGGATCATTTCCAGGGTGGGTATGGTCCAGAAAATGAGTATAACTTTCCACTAACTCACATGTGTATGGGTGTTCCCAAACACAGCTTTCCAACCTTGGAACGCCCAGCCCCAGGCCATGAAAAAGGATTTGTTTATTAAACCATGATGTGGTATTGTCAGATGCGAGTAAATTAGATGTTACCAAGTTCACGAAAGGTATTCTTGCGTAACTACGCGAAACTTCAGGAAAATGACTTGAAAATTATGTGACATGCAAACTGATCATTTAGTTCCATATTTCAGCGCGAACAAACACATAATTGTCGTGAACAACAGCCACTCGCATTCTGTTCCGTCAATTCCCGCTATAACTTTGCTGTCAAAAGCAATATAAGTATGCAACATGGCATAATTTTGGATATTTTATGTGACCAGCGTGATGCATAATTCTCGAAATTACTTACATTTATGCCCCTTTGTCCGGGCCTAGTGTAAGTCCCTTTACATCTGTAAATTCAAGTTTGTACATTCCAAACTTGAATTTTACACATGCCCCTGTGACATTTGCATACTAAATGTTTTCCTGAACCTGGTTTTTAGTTTTAACTTCCGGTTCTATGAGTGAGCTGCACGTGCGCCTTTTCCCCTTGGAAGAACCCACAATTGGGGTTTGATTCGTGAGATGTTTTTTGAGAGTTAACAAGTTCCAGGTTGCAAGTGGGAGTTAAGAGCAGCGTTTCCTGGAACTGGCTGTTTTCTCGGAGTTGAGCAGATGGTACTCGGAGACTGGCATGTAAAGAGCAGACAGGCGGCCGAGCTTCCGCGAGCGACAAGCCGGAGCTTTGATTGCGACTGGGGAGTCTGGGGCTGAGAGCGGGGGGTGGAGGCCAGAGGTCGAGAGGTGCTGCAGGGGAGCCTGGCGCTGAAAGCGGGGTGTGGAGGCAAATTAGCCAGGGATGTGACATGGCGGCCTGGTGATGAGATCATTGTGTGCGAATACAAAACACCCAGGGGTGTGGCGGGGGAACCAGTCCTGTACTCTTTTATTTTTATTTTATTGTATTTTATAAAGCGCGGACATGGCCCGAATGCATCAGAGCGCTTTACAACAGTAGCATGATCCAAGGGTACAGCAAATTACAGTTACAAAAATTATGTTCAGACATTTGTATCAGTAGCTGTGACCAGGACAAAAGAAGCCGTTGGACAGGGACGTACACAGGTCAAGCATTGATTAAGATGGTGGGGACACACAATGAAGGTAATTCGTCTCCTGGACAGAGTAATTGGGTATGGTCGAGGGTGATTAACCCATGTGTCTGTCCAATAGGAGGAGCTTGAGGTCCTTTTTGAAGGTGACTATGCAGGTTGTTAGTAGAAGGGAGGGAGATAAGGAGTTCCAGATTCTTGTGGCACTACCAGAGATTGACTGGCTCATGTACCGTTCTCAACTGAAGGTGGGGGGTTCCAGGAGCAGGGATTGGACATTTCTGGAACTCCTATTTGCTCCAGAGATTTTCAGTTTATTACTTCGATAGGAGGGTGAAGAGGAGTGCAGAGCTCTGTAGGTAATGCAGGCGGAGTTTAATTGGGCCCGAGCTTCAATGGGAACCGTTGGAGTGTTAGCAGGGGCCATGGAAATGTGGTCACATTTCTTGAGACCTCCCACGAAGAACACTGCTGCAACTAGTGTTACTCACAGTAGGCCTAGATGAACTTTGGGAATTCCGTAATCCAGTCTGGAGAGGACGAGAGACTGCACCACTGTTTTGAGGTCTTGTTCTGAGATCAATTGTCTGACACCCCAGAGCTGCCCGAGTTGGTGTTGTGTGCTTTTGGCCATGTCTGTGATGTGGCTGTCGAGATTTAGATGATTGTCAAGGGTGATACCAAGGGATCTAGCATTCTGGACAATGATAGGGCAGCCATCTAGCGTGGGAAAGTTGGCCATCCATTCCAATACTGGGGGTTTTGGTTTCAGAGGTGAGATTAAAAAAAATCTGTTTTGTTGAGTTGAGTTTTAGATGATGGTTAGACATCCAGTTTTGAATCTTTAGGAGTGTGATTGAAAGGAGGGCAAATTCTTCAGGGGAAGAGATTTTCATGTATATTTGAGTGTCGTCACTGCAGAGGTAGAAGAGAATCCCATAATTTCAGAGAATCACACATAGTGGTTCTAGGTACAGGTTAACCCCTTGCATGCCCGCCCCTTTCCCCGCCCTGTGCCGCGCTTTGCCTTAGTGGGTGGGGTTCATGACGAGCTGGACTCGTCATGGGCACAGCGCCACCGCAGCCCATGACGAGTCCAGCTCGTCATGGGCACTGAAGGGGTTAAAGAGGTTGGGGAGAGGATTGAGCCTTGAGGGACAAGTTGATGTACATTGACTGGTCATGAGAACGAGTTGCCCATTTTCACAATTTTAAAGCGACTGGTTAGGTAAGAGGAGAACCAATTGAGGACTGTGCCCCCACAACCCATTCGTTGTTCAAGAGTGTGATGGAAGTCCAGATGGGTGACAGTGTAGAATTCAGCGGACAAATCCAGGAGGATGAAGAAGCAGGAGTTCTCATAGTCAAGGATTCTAAGTGAGTCATCGACTATTTGTAGGATCGCAGTTTCTGTAGTGTAGCCCTTGCTGAAACCTGATTATAGAGAGTCTTGGAGGTTGATTGTTCAAATGTGTGAAGTGAGCTGGGAAGAAACACAACTTTCAATGACTTTGCCTAAAAGTGGAAGTGTGGAGGCTAGGTGATAGTTGTCTGTGTTCTCTGGGTCAAGGGATTGTTTTTTTCAAGAGAGGAAAGACTTGGCCCACTCCTACTCGTTCTGGAAATAGGCCATTTTGAAGAGAGAAGTTGACCATGTTGGTGCATAGGTGGAATAGGTGTGTGGCAAGAGATATGCTGAAGACCCTGGAATGGCGTCCTGAAGGTGGTTTGAGGGTTTCACTTTGGAGATTGTTCTCTGCAGGTCTTTTTCGGAAATGGGGGAGAAAGAGGACCATGAATGAAGCACCTTGCATGGTAGAATCTCAGTTTCTGGAGCTAACTGATGTTTAGCAAGATCTGGATATCTATGAATTTTCTACCAAAGAAATTCACAAAGTTGTTGCTGCGGGCCACTGATGGTTCAAGAGCTGAAGTGGTGGGGGGGTTTGTAGGTTGTGCAAGAACCTCGAACAAGCACTTTGGTCTGTTCTTTTCAGAATTCACCAGTGCTCTGAAGTCAGAGGATTTGGCTCTAAGAATTTGGTCTTTGTATTGTTTTTACAATATGCAAAGCTTATTCATACTCAGGCGAGAGGGTGCTAATCTCCATACTTTCTCACACTTTCTGATGAGCTTTCTTCCTTCTTAAAATTCTTTTGAGAACCAAGGATTGGAGGGTTTTGGTCTAGATAATTTGTACTTCAGGGGTGCAAATTTGTTGATAAGGTTGAGAAGTTGATTGTAGGTGGCCTCATTAATCTCAAGGTGGGGTGTAATCGAGATTTAGGAATGAAGGGCGATGATGGCCATGGCTTCTGTGTCAAGGTTGGATGTGTCTCTGAGCCATATTTTCTCTTTCTTGGGGTGCCTGGAAGTTTTGGGATAAGAGCCAGAGAGGGAGAATAGGATCTCTATGTGGTCAGACCAATCGACTCGAATAGGGTCGTATGACTGTAGATTGGGGTAATTGGAGATTATCAGGGCAAGGATGGCACCTTTGTGGTGTGTGGGTTTAGGGCAGTGTTGTTGGAGATCATTGTTTTTGAGAAAAGCTGTAAAGGCGTCAAACAGGCTGTTACCACAAGTTTTTTACGATAACCCCTCTAACCTATCCCCGTGAACCTCATCAGATCTCATCTAGACACCACTCACCCTCTTCATAGCCACACAGCTCACAGCCCAGACTAGATCAGGCCTAAATTTTCCAGCGCCTCTTTCCAGCCTCCATTGTTCGATATGGCAGACAGGTTTCGAACCTGCTTCTGCCCTACTAGAGGAGGCTCTAATGATGATAACCCTTCTCCCAGATCTTTATTCCTCATTAGAGAAGGCCCAGACTCTCCTCTGCCTCTTCGCATCCGCTTAGCACTTCATAGCACAGACACAGACACCACTGTGAGTCTTCCTCGCACACACCACTCTCAGGGGAGGAGGGGGTTACCCCCTTGACGGCAAGGGGGAGGTGTGTCAGTAGCTGAGTAACTCCTTGGGCTGATGAGGCACAGTTGTTCACTGGAGAAGGAAATTAGTCTTAGAAACCCTAACCCTCTTCACAGGCCTCACTACAGCAGGTCCAGACAGTGCAACCGTCTTCAAAGTCATTTATCCAATACTGTAGCATGCCCGACACTCACTTCACAGTCCCATACCCAGGAATAGAACAGACCTAGAGCCCTTGTGGGGCTGTATTACAAACAGTGCCGTGGGGGTGCAACAGTTGTGTGTGCCATTATCTGAACCCAAAGGGCACTGTAGTATTAGAGGAGTAGGCGCAGGCGCTTGTGCACCCACTTCTATAGTACAGATAGCGCTGGTTCACTTAGAGCAGTGGCACTATCTCCAGGCAGAAGTACCTTGTTAGCAAATGGGTCTGTCCCATGTTAATGAGGGAAACGCTTTGCTTCTGTTCTCGGCTCTATTATGGACAAGTGTGGAGAGGCAAAGAGGCTGTCAGGACGTGCACAAACTCTGCACCATAGAAAGGTGGTGCACAGTCAGTGCACCTTTTGATTGACCCCTGCATGGAGAGGCCCACCTGGACCCTCCAGCCATCCCCTTAGAGGCTGATGCTGTCACTCACTGCACCTGTCTACATGGGGATCTCTGACCCCTCTTTATAGTTCAGGTGGATATAGCCTGAACAAAGTAAGGTGGAGTGGCTGATTCAAATGGTTGGGCCGCAAGGCTTGGACTGCAGCACCTGCCTGTGCATCTTTCCAGATATTCTCTTGTCCAAAGCCATTTTTGTAACAGTCTCAATGTTCATGAAAATCGGGATTTGTTTGAAATATGGAACCGTTTTTTGAGTACCAAATAGAAGCAGCATTTTTGACATTTTGCTGTAGTAAACTCATTTTTTCCATTTGTTTGTCCCTATTTTCCACACCTCTGAGTACACTATAGCACTCACCTGGGGGTCGAGCATTAAATATGGTTTCTCTCCTTGTCTGTGCATTTTTTTTCTCAGCAATAAAATCTAAATGTTGTACTAAATCACAATTTTGAAGAAGGTGGAAAAAAATGTATCCCTTTCATCAACCAGTCACCTTTGCCAAAAATTCATATGTGATTGAGAGAAATTGTGATTTTGGAAATCACAATTTTAAACAGCCTAGACACATAACTCTTTCAAGTCCACCCAGCACATTTTTCTCAAAAACTACTGAACACATTTACATTAAACGCATGCTTTTTCAGTAAATTTCTCCTTTATCGGAAAAGTTTGTATGAATCTGTTCAGTGATTTTGGCTGTAAGTCCAATCAAAAATTGCTGTGGGAGCTAAAATGGCAAAACACAGCCTTTTAGGTTTTGCCTGCACAGGACTTTCACTGTGCTTGTGAAATCTCTTGTATTTAATATATCTTAAAAGGGGGCTCTTATCAGTTCCCAATGCCGAATTACGTTGTTCATTCGCTTTTGTGTGGAACTTTTTTTTGTTAACTTCCCCTGGCTGCACGCATTTAAGATACTTCTACTAAAGCTGTTCACACTGTTTAAGCCTCATTCACTGTCAAGATAAAATCTCTTCCCATGAAAAAGGCAGACAGTTTCCAACAGTATTCTGGAATGCTTGCTTTTTATTATTTAGTTTTGTAAAGCAGCTGCATTAGAACGTTTGTGGCATTTCCTATTCATGCTTCAGTACCTTTCTTTGCACTTTGTAGGCATTATCGTATTGTTTTTTTCAACTTAATCTATTTGGTCATTATGACCAAATTCTAAATGTTACAATAAACATTGCACGTTAAAAATAAAGTTAATATACAAAATCTATGTTATATTTTTCCCCTAATGAGGCACCACAAGTGCAGTTAACTTGCAGATAACAAGGTCATGATTTGAGTGGTGCAGAAGGTGCAGTGACACCAGGACCAAAGGCTCTAAGCACCCTAGTAAACACCTACAATTTCTATATTTTACTACTAAACAGACAGTCACAAGTGAAGTTACCTTGCAGGCAACAGGGTCATGATTTGAGTGGTGCAGCAGGTGCAGTGGCACCAGGCCCAAAAGTTGTCAGAACTTCTCTAAGCACCACATATTGCTATATTTTACTACTATGCTGGCAATCATAACTGCAGTTACCTTGCAGTTAAAAGGGGCTTGATTTAAATGGTGCTGCAGGTGCAGTGGCACTGGGGTCAAAAGTTGTAATAACTCCACTAAACAGGACATATTGCTAAGTTTTACTACTAAACAGACAGTCCCAAGTGCACTGTTCTGGCAGGCAACTGTGTCATTATTTGAATGGTGCAGCAGGTGCAGTGGCACCAGGCCCAAAAGATCAGAACTCCTTTAAACATCTAATATTGCTATATTTTACAACTAAATAGGCAGTCACAAGTACAGTTATCTTTCAGGCACTAGGATAATGATTTGAATGTTGCAGCAGGTGCAGTGGTACCGGGCCATAAAGTTGTCAGAACTCCACTAAACACCTAATATTGCTATATTTGACTACTAAACAGACAGTCACAGTTGCAGTTACCTTGCAATTAAAAGGGACTTGATTTGAATGGTGCAGCAGATGCATGCAGTGCACTGGGGCCAAAAGCTCTAGGGACCCCACTAAACCCAGATTATTGCTAAATTGTACTACTATACAAGGCACTCACAAGCGCAGTTACCTTGCAGACAACAGGGTCATGATTTGAATGATGGAGTAGATACAGTGGCACCAGGCCCAAAATGTGTCATGACTTCCTTGAAACACCTAATAGTGCTATATTTTACTACTATGCTGGCAGACACACTTGCAGTTATCTTGCAGTTAAGATGGGCTTGATTTGAATGGTGCAGCAGGTGCAGTGGCAACAGGCCAAAAGCTTTAGGGACCCCACTAAATGTAGAATATTGCTAAACTTTACTACTAAACAGGCAATCACAAGTGCAGTTATCTAGCAGGCACTAGGGCCATGATTTCAATGGTGCTGCAGATGCAGTGGCACCGGGGCCTAAAGTTGTCAGAACTGCTCTAAACACCAAATTCTGCTATATTTAACTGCTAAATAGGCAGCCACCAATGCAGTTATCTTGCAGGCACTAGGGTCATGATTTCAATGGTGCAGCAGGTGCAGTGACACAGGGGCCCAAAGCTTTAGGAACCCCTCTAAAAACAAACTATTGAAATATTTTACTACTAAACAGGCATTTACATGTGGCGTTACCTTACAGGCAATAGGGTCATGATTTGATTGGTGCAGCAAGTGCAGTGGCACCATGGCCCAAAGTTGTCATAACTCCTCTAAACACCAAATATTGCTATATTTTACTACTAAATAGGCAACCACAAATGCAGTTCTCTTGCAGGCACTAGAGGCATGATTTGAATTGTGCAGCAGGTGCAGTGACACCAAGCCTAAAAGTTGTCAGAACTCCCCGAAACACATAATATTGCTATTACATCAATTCACTCAGTCAGTCAGTATTTCTTTATTCGATGGTTAAAAAACATCATAAAAGCACACATATACAAACAGTTAAAAATTAGAATTAAATCATTATCCAGAATCCTGACTGGGATTACACATTTAGTAGAGGGGGAGACTAAACAAAACATTTCATTAAAAAATAACAATCAGGTTGGCTCTCTAGTTGCCCTTAATCGTACTGCAACTTTGATAAAATTCATGATGCTACAAAGTGTCAGGGGGTCGGCCGCTTTTTGCAGGAAAATTAATGCATCTTTGGCGTGTGCTAAATTAGCTTGCTTTAAGATTCCTACTAGGAATCTGCGCCTAGGCATAGAATAAAAAGGACACAAAAGTACAAAATGAAGGGTGTCCTGCGGAGACCTATTGTCGCAGCCGCAGGCACCCTTCTGCTCAATCGATGATGTAAAACCTGGTGGATCAGCCAGTAAATAAGGTAAAAGATTGAGCCTAAAACAAGCCATTAAAAATCTATCCTGCGCGTTGTGCATGAGATACAAATACGGCTCCATCCCCTCCTTGTTTTTTACCAGGCTATGGGCGTTCACGGTGCATTTAGTCCCTTCAACCTCTGCTCTACTTTTAGTTCTCTGGGCCAGGAATAATCTCTTTATAAGCAACTTGTCTTGCGACACAATTCTCGATGGGTTTAAAAAAAGATCCTTGCGACCCAGGTTTTCCAAGCTAGTCAGAACATATTTCAACCATGGTATACTCAGGCTTCTATCCCTTCCCATGCAGTCACTTATAATTTGTCTACTTAAAGTCGCCTCAGGGTTTGACCAAATTCTCATCCATGCCAAAATGGGTCTGAGTTTGACCAGATCTTCTAAATATGGCCTCCCTAGTTCTCTATGGGCTATTACAGCAGGGGTGCTCTGTGGTATCTTCAAGATTGAGCGTAACATTTTGTTTTCCTCCCGCTGTAACTGCTGGGTATTTACAAATCCCCACACTTCTGCACCATAGATGGCCTTAGAACAGCAAATAGATCCATAAAGATTCATTGTTTGCTCGGGAGACCATCGACCCACTCTTCGCCCATAGCCTGCAATTGCGCCATTGGAAGATATCAACTTGCAACAACGTTCCTCAACCAGGGGTTTAAATTGCAAGGAGCCATCAAACAAAAGGCCCAGATACGAAAAGGCCTGCACCTTTTCTAGTGTGTGGCTACCTATTTTGTAAGAGAAGTTGTTACAGGGTTTATTGCCAGCCAGCATCACGTATGACTTGCCCAGGTTCACCGATAGGTCTAGGGATGCCATGAACTTTACAAAACCGTCTATTAGCAACTGTAAGCTCTTAGGGGTGCGTGCAAGTAGGACCGCGTCATCAGCGTATAGGAGAACCGGGGTGGGACGCGATCCTACACTTGGGCAATCAGTTTTTAAATTAATCAGGAACTTCTCCAAGGTATTAATGTAGAGTGAAAATAAAAAGGGGGGCAAAATACAACCTTGCCTCACCCCGCTAG
The DNA here is from genome assembly GCF_964204655.1 of Triturus cristatus. NCBI lineage: Eukaryota > Metazoa > Chordata > Amphibia > Caudata > Salamandridae > Triturus > Triturus cristatus. Next base: position 1,069,207,958 of record NC_140583.1, read on the forward strand.
AACATGGAAAAGATTCAGTCAGCCCTCCCTCCATGTTATAGCGTACCCTTGCTGAAGTATTCCTGTGTAGTTCCCTCAAGATGTTAATCAGTCCCAGGTCTATCCCCAATTGTGTCATCATGGACCAAAGTTTGTCCCGATTTACATGGTCAAAGGTGGCTGCCAGGTCCATGAACCCCAGATAGATAGCTTCATTGCTAGCTTTGGTATATTTCGCTACCAGCATGTACAGGTTCAAACATTGATCACTTGTGGATCTCCCTATTCTGAAGCCGTACTGAGAGTCCGAGATAATGTTATTGTCCTCGGTCCACTCAGTCAGGCGGTTCAAAATTACCCGGCCCAGTATTTTGGCTGACACATCGATCAGTGAGATTAGACGGTAGCATTGTGGGTTGTCCCTGTTCCCCTTTTTAAAAATCGGGAAAATTATCGCCGTTGAGGTAGGCCTAGCCTGGTGGCGGCATTTATCACTCTCGTGAGTATTGGGGCCCATAGCTCAATATTACTCAGGAACAAATCAGGTGGTGTCCCATCAGGATCAGGGGCCTTATTTTTTGTCAGCTCCTCTATTCCCACAGTAATTTCTTTTAAAGTGAAATGTACATCCTGCCCCTGCTTAGTTGTCCCCCCCTCCTCTGAATTGGGTACTGTGCTATGATTATACAGTCCCTTAAAATGTGTAAGCCACTGGTCCGGGAGAATATTTGTCCCAATCACTGGGGCATTCTTGTCCTGGAAACAGGGTTTATTAATTATACTCCAGAACTCAGTGATATCTCTCCTTTCTGCGGCCTCTCTTAAGTCAGCCCAAGCTTCGCCCTGTAGAGTTACCTTCCTTCTCTTAATCTCTTTCTTGTATGTCAGTCTACACTGAGCTACTTTTTGTTTATCCCTCGGCTTTTCCTTAAGACTACCTTTAAGATCCCTTAAAGCGCGTGAACAGTCCCCGTCGAACCATCTCGGGCAATCAGTTCTCCTTGTTGGGGCATTTGATTTTAAAAGCCCATCAACCAAGTTAGTTATCTGCCCAAATGCTTCAATTAACGGTAACCCCTCCACTGTGGGATCAAGGCACTCATTGATAGCGATTTTCCCTCTGTCCATAAGGGATGTGTAGAAGTGTTCCCCATCTATTTTTGACCACCTGAGTCGCCTCCCCTGGTCTGTTGCTCTCTGATGGGTGCCACCCAGTTGTTCCCTCCTGTACTGGGACTGGTAAAAGATCTCCAATACCACAGGATTGTGGTCACTGAAAGGACTCCATTCAATCCCTACGGCTGTGATCCTATGTTTTAGGGAGCTGGATAAAACAATGTAATCAATGAATGATGAGCAGCCTCGACCCTTAAAGGTGGGGGGGAGCATCCCATCATTGTCCAAAGCCATCATATTCATAGTATACACCAAATTATGAGTGTCTAAAAATTTGGTGAAGGCCATACCTTCTTGTATGTGGCAAAAATGGGGTCCATTTTTGACTGGACAGTGGGACCAGTCAGCATCAATGGGGAGTAGAGCTGGGCAAAGGTGGCAATTAAAGTCGCCTATAACTACAATAGTGGGGGCTAATGCCCCCTTGCATGCTTCCATCTCTTGGTTCAGTCTGTAATCCAATTCCTGGGGGAGTGGATTATTATCCCCTGGGGGCCCATTATTATAAACATTAAACAGGATCAGCTTTAGCCCTTTGCCCTTGAACTACACGGCCTGGAGGTTCTGCGAGGACCAGGTCGTGCCTGTCCATGAGCCCTGTAGATTTAAGTCCACATATATGGACAGGCCACCGCTAGCTCTGCCTGACCTTGATTTTTGGGCTTGGACAAAGAAGCATTTGTACCCAGGCATTTGAAAGAGACTATTGTCAACCACCCAAGTCTCCTGGAGGCTAATTATCTGGTACTGATTTATGTACCGCCTCCACTCACAATTATTAAATTTGGTTGCCAATCCGGCTATATTCCAGATGTAACCCTTCCGCAATTTTATGTATGCCAGCTATGCCGGCAGGGTTAGATGTTATATTTGACAATCCTATCATTATTCTTGGTACTGGCCCACTACCCCGTAGTGTTTGCTCGCTTCCCCTTTCCCTTGTCTCACTCAGTACTAAGGTGTCTCCCCCCCTGGTGTAGTTGACTCTGTTGGAGATTTACCTAAGCTCTCCCCCCTACAATTTCGCAACATCTCGGCCTTCACCAAGAGCCGAGGGGTAAGTGGGGTATTTTTTTGTAATATCTCTATTACTACCTCTTGTGGTTCCTCAGGGGTCATATTCCTCCCTTTTCTTCTGTGCCAGGTATCTGCTGTGAGTGAAGTGCTATTGAGTCAATCATTCTCCTCAAGCGATATCGGGGGGCTAAACCTATTTTGCCAGCTTAGGGGTCCGAGATCCCTTGCTCTGGGACCATCACCAACATACCCCCGGGCCCTGTAATTATTGGGTCACTCCATATGTCTCCCTGATGAAAAAGCATCATAGGGTGATATATGCCTGGGATAAAAATATCCCAGTGGCAATGATTGTATGCCACTAGAGTGATTAACTGACCCATACGATATAATGTAATCCACAACTCTCTTATCCCTGAAATTAACTATAATACAGTTACCCACAATGTCCTTGCGTCTAGTGCCTACCCAGTCTACCCTTCTAACATGTAGTATTTCCCCATTGCCATTATCATTGCTAATCAAAGGTTTATTATTATGAAGCCAATGTGTGACCTTATTATGTAAGTCTACATGTGTCTCGTTCTGGTCACCCCTTAATTCTGGTACGCCTGCAAGCACTACAACGTAGGGGGAGGCTTCCGGCGGAAGATTAATTGTCGGCAGGGCCCTGGGTAGTATCGTGGGGGCGTCAGCATCAAGCTGCCTTGATGATTGCACCTTTTCAGTTCGGGGCTGTTTTGTTATTTGTAGTGCTGGTAACATCTGCACGGGTAGGCCCTGGTCATTCTGTGGTTCCCTAATGTTTAAAGTGGGGGCTCTGTCCTGTTGCACCAAGTGGTCCATTACTTCAGGAGCCAGTCTCCCTTGGGGTTGACCAACATTCTGCCCCATCGGTTAGGTGGCCGACTGTGGCCCAGTGATGGTATCATGCGTAATTATACAGTTGTGCGACTCCCCTATATTTCCCGAGGTCCTACTTCTATTTTTCACCTCATTCAAGATTTTATCCAGCCTACTAGCCAGTGGTTTTATTTGGGTTGCTATAAATGATTCCAGGTAATTTTGTAAGTCTGACACAATCTGCGTCGCCCATAAGGGTGGGACTGATATCTGGGCCACCTTATCTGCATGCCCCTCCCTTGCTCTGCTTCGTGTTTTAATTGGGGGGATGCTCACTCTGTTTTTCCTCTCTTTCCGTTTTTTTGGATATACATTCCGTGTCCCAATCCTTTGAGTTAAATTATTGGAGTCCAATACCCCGTATTTATCCCAGTGTCCAGCTGCGCGCATGGAAGATCTGATTCCAGTATTTCTGGTGAACAAAAAGGAGAGATGGACACACCTTCACTTACTGGACCTAGTGATAAAATAGGAGAGTCCGGCTGAGAGATTAGGGACAAGCGTCTTTCTGTACGCTCGATTTCGCATGATACAGCCCCAATGGCTTTCTGCAGCATGCGATCAATAGCCGTTGGATTGGAGGCTGGAGATGGATTTATGCATTTTTCTGGTGATTGTAACTGGCGCAAGGTCGAAGAATTGTGTTTTGCCCTAGCCGCTCGAGTAATCTTGCTTGCCATAATATTAGAACAGGTGGTGCAAATGGCCGCGTAACAGACAATATATGGCCTAGGTTAGGGTACCTGGTTACAGTATACAACGTAACATGTATAGGTCCATGTCCACAGTCAATATCACAAACACTTCTCTTACTTGAGATAGAAGCCACGAAGGGGGGCCCAGCCCGGCCTCCTTTGGCCTCTGACGGCCACAGACGGCCCGCCCTTTGCCCGGGCTTAGCCCGGCGCCGCCCGCGCGCGATCCGCTCCACCGAGGGAGCCGTTTGGATTTATCGCCTCCAGGCGCGGAAGTAGCCCTGTGTGTGGGCGGTGACGATGGCAGTGCTTCTGGGAGGTGTAGTCCAGCGCTCCCTTTGACACACGCTGCAGGCACCGGCAACGATAGAGGCAAGGGCAGGGGAAGCGGTAAGCGTCCGCACCAGCGAGCCAGCCAGCAACCAGCGAGCTCCCCAGTACCACCGGTCAGGTGAGTAGTCTCCGCTCCGTCAACCCTCTGTGAGAGGCTCCCGCTCCACCGAGGGAGCCGTTTGGATTTATCGCCTCCAGGCGCGGAAGTAGCCCTGTGTGTGGGCGGTGACGATGGCAGTGCTTCTGGGAGGTGTAGTCCAGCGCTCCCTTTGACACACGCTGCAGGCACCGGCAACAATAGAGGCAAGGGCAGGGGAAGCGGTAAGCGTCCGCACCAGCGAGCCAGCCAGCAACCAGCGAGCTCCCCAGTACCACCGGTCAGGTGAGTAGTCTCTGCTCCGTCAACCCTCTGTGAGAGGCTCCCGCTCCACCGAGGGAGCCGTTTGGATTTATCGCCTCCAGGCGCGGAAGTAGCCCTGTGTGTGGGCGGTGACGATGGCAGTGCTTCTGGGAGGTGTAGTCCAGCGCTCCCTTTGACACACGCTGCAGGCACCGGCAACGATAGAGGCAAGGGCAGGGGAAGCGGTAAGCGTCCGCACCAGCGAGCCAGCCAGCAACCAGCGAGCTCCCCAGTACCCCCGGTCAGGTGAGTAGTCTCCGCTCCGTCAACCCTCTGTGAGAGGCTCCCGCTCCACCGAGGGAGCCGTTTGGATTTATCGCCTCCAGGCGCGGAAGTAGCCCTGTGTGTGGGCGGTGACGATGGCAATGCTTCTGGGAGGTGTAGTCCAGCGCTCCCTTTGACACACGCTGCAGGCACCGGCAACGATAGAGGCAAGGGCAGAGGAAGCGGTAAGCGTCCGCACCAGCGAGCCAGCCAGCAACCAGCGAGCTCCCCAGTACCACCGGTGAGGTGAGTAGTCTCCGCTCCGTCAACCCTCTGTGAGAGGCTCCCCTCAATTCACTCTATTATTTCCCTCTTTCATTTCATTTTACAAAAATGCTAATACTTACCTGCACTATACCACTAGTAGCAGCACAATATATTGCCTTTTTGTACATAAACAAGTCATAACACTTTAACAGACTTTCTGTAACTTATATTGTACAACTACTCAGCAAGCTACAACTTACAAGAAAAAACAGCTATTATTAATCTCATAGGCGAAACCTAATGCATTTACCAATGCTTGTTTAATCCCTAATTGCTATTTTTCCCCACATCGAACTGCACAGAATTTAGCCTCTCAAGCAAGTGCCAAATTTGGTACAGATCATCCACCTGGAACAATGTTATAGGCAAATCAAAAAACGTCCTTTCATTTTAGAGAGCAGGTAAACGATAACTGCAGGGGGCGACTGCTAGTGTTGGTACAACCACAAACAATATTTTGCTGCAGCCTCAGAGCTCAAAATCTCCCTCAAGGATGGATAAGAATGCCCTTCCCCCGCTGCACCTGGACATGTCTCTGCCTCACTGCTGACCCACCAGACTCGATATCTGAGACACCATAAATCCTGGAGGTTTAACTCAGAGCCACTCGTCCTTGTGACAATAATGGACCATTAACTAGCAGACAGCTCATTGGAAGTGTAAATCCCTCGTCCCCTGGGGATGCAGTCCAGCGAGCAAAAGCTACCTGGATTTACTAAGTAATTCTGATGAACTGCACAACAACTTGCTTCCGAATAGATGTGACAGTTGTGCTTACTTTGTGCCTGTGGTTGCAGGCGGTAGGCGCCGGCACTCTTTTTAAGGGACCAGGAATTATTTTTCATCAAAAGGCTTGGACCCACAGCAAGAGAGAGAAAGGCAGAAAACGGAGAAAGAAGGCGAAAAAGAAAGATATGCAGTCAGTGACAAAGGGAGAATGTAGGGAGGAAAAAGAACCCACTAGAGTGAGATACATTGAAGGGAAGTGCAGGGTGGCGTCAAAGGAACGCAAAAGAATCCAGTACAAACAGCGGAAATATTCGACATTCAGCAGCACGGCGGTGGACACCAAACAAAATCGTTTGCCCATTGCATTTATTATTTTATTTAAAAACTAATGAAACACTGTGGAACAGACCATCCGCCCTACCTTCAACAGAGAATGAAAGGAGGTGAACAGCTGCTACCATGAGCATCCCAGCACAAGTGACCAGAACTCACCCAATTTCCTGGCTGCACCTCTAATAACTAGCAGCGTAGGTGATTTGGGTTTATTGACAAAAAACATGAATACACATTGAAAGAACCATACCTTTTACCTCTGTGTCCAAAGCGCTTTACATTGCAATTTTAAGAGTATAATAGTGTTAAAGCTGTTGCTTAGATTTGGGATTGTCAAGGTGTAAACTCAAGGTTTGTTCCACCAGGTTGCAGAGGCTTTCACGGGCATCATATATATCTGCCTGGCATGAAATTACATTCTCTACATAGAGGCACAATAAATACATTTATTTTTTGAATGTGGGTGGCCCATCAACTGCGTCAGATCTGTTTGTAAACAAGAGTGGTTTACAGAAGTGGGGTGGGAAAGGCAGCTGTCATTAGGCAATCTGAAGGCCTTCTGTACATGCATCTCCCTTCCCTTTCCTAAGCAGCAAATTTGTTGTTCTTGAAGGCCTGCTGGTGGGGCAAAGGTCATCCCAGTGATGATATTGGTAGTCCAAGAGTGTATGATGTCACTTCTACTAACCCACGCGTTTTGGTGAATCAACGCCCATGTCCAAAGTGGGGAACCTTGGTTATGGAATAACCTATTTCCACTGACAAGCGCGTCTCACCGGAGCTGAGAAGATCTGTTTTAGGTATCTAGTTGGTGATCTGGTACTATAATAATAATATGAACCACTGTGAGGCCATGCTTTGTGTACCAGGCATAAAGCTTTGAACTCCTCCCACTGTAGGCGGGACCTGTAAAATGTGGCCATACAGGGTTAACCTTGTTCCATCCCAAGGAAGAGACAGCCACACATGTAGGACAGCTTGCTGTGACTGAGTTTCTATATCTGTCTGTCTTACCTTACTGCTGGGGTGTTTGTTGGCATGTCTGCCCTACACAGGCCAACCTTCCCTATTCTGTCTTGCTGCCCCTCTGGAGGGGAATGTTTAACAACGACTGAGCATTACAATCACAGATAATATGCCAATGTAGACAGCTCTTCGTTTTTTTCTGCAACAGCTAAGCACCAAGGCTGGGTTTTCTTTAACCCCTTCCCTGCGGGGGTGATTCCCCTGTGGTGCGGGGGGGGGGGGGCTGCGGCGCCGCTGTGCTCGTGACGAGCACAGCTCGTCATGACTCACAGTGGAGCTGTGCTCATGACGTGCTGAGCTCGTCACGATCCCGTCCACTGATTAATTCTCCCGCACAGGCGGGGAATTAATCGCGCGTGGGCGGGCCACGGCTGTTATGACAAGCTCAGCTAGTCATGAGCACAGCTCCACTGTGACTTGTGACGAGCTGAGCTCGTCATGAGCACGGAACGGGTTAAGCTAAATAATCAATGGCTGTGAAGAAATATGGTGTATTTTATGGTGTGGTTGTGCGACCTCACTGAGTAATACATTTACCAACCCCTTTAGGACTAGTAGGTTTTGTTTGGCAAACCTTCAGCTCAGCCCTGGGTAGCTGAGGTTCTGAGCAGCAGGGCTTAAACAAGGAAGAGGCATAAAACATTTAAACATCACCACAGCAATTGAAGAAGAAATCGACAAGACACCTATTTATAAAAATAGACTGTATTTTTATGAATTTTTAGTCACCACAATGAAAAAGATCCAGTGGAGGGTTCCAGAGATATAGAATTTACAGGGTATAGTAAATCAAAACATTTCACTTAACTGTGAACAAGCATTGGCAAATTCAATGAATATGACACTTGGAAACGTTTTCACCCAAAAGTTGGCCTAGCTAAATTGTGGTCGCATAGAGCCACTTTAGGTAACCAACTCCTTTAGGTAGCCAGTCAGAAAGACCAGCAAGGTCCTCAGAATAAGTTGCCTCCACTGATGAAGAATTCTCCAGGCAGTTCCAGGCACGTTATCCCCTTTGCTATGGATTCCTATAGAAGTGGTCCTGATGCAATGGATGAAGGATGCTGATGATGCTCAAGGATGCTGTGGATGTGATGCACTCAATGGGCGGTCTTCCTGTGACTACCCCTTGTTTCAGGATGGAAGTGAGGCAGTCCTGGTCACAGGGTTGACTTCCCTTGAAGTCCTCTCGGTGCTGGTGGAAGTCCAGTCACTACTGGGCTACCAGTTCCCGGTATTGCATTCACAGCCAAATCCTTCCTGGGGCAGTAACTAGCCTCTGGGCGCCAAACCTTCTCTCAGAGGACTCTACAGAGCTCAATGAACTCAAGTTCAACTTTCAGAGTCAGGTTCTGGTCTGCATGCTGCACAGCAGTGGTTGGTTGCGATCTAAAGGCTTTTGGGTTACCATCTTACCCCAGCAGGCTTCTCAGCTTTTATGGCCCTGTACTGTGAACAGGAGGTCAGTCAACTGACCCTTGGTGTCTCTATGCTTTGGCTGTGCTCTGGAAGCAACATCTTCACGAGCAGGGCACAGCAGGCACTGTCCCTCTTCTTTGTTAGCAACCAGGTTCCGCAGGTGCATTCCATGCCAGTGAGCCTCTCTTTGCCAGTGCCACGGGGCAGTAGGGCAGTCCTTCTATGGCCCTTCTTCCAGTCCTGTCGAGATCTGAGTTCTGGGTGCCAGGGGACCCTGTTTAGGCTCAGAAAATGCCCTCATGGTAGGATGCAGTTGGAAGCCAATGGTTTACTTGGTTCCCTCCCTACTCATGACCACTTCCTGGGAAGTTTGGCATCTAGCTGTTTCAAGATGTACCATTCTGCCCACTCCGAACATGGTTGAACCCTCTCTCAGCATCCAGAGCCCCCTACACCAACCCAGATGTGTGGCTACCAAGGGGACTATACGCCCCTGAAAAATCGATTTGACAACAGTTTTCCTCTCTCCTTCCGGGAGCCGGCTAGCCTGCCAAACAACAGGGCTGCCCCTCTCGTAAGTGCTCCCCATATGCTCTTCAAAAGCAGCTTCAGATATGAATCTTGCCTTTTGGGCTAACAACTGTGTGCCTTCATGCAGGAGAGAAGTTAGACATCTCTCCAGTCCCCTATTGTCTCCTTTCCTGGGAGTCATTAGGTCGTTTCCCTAGGAGGGCAGAAAGCTGTCTCAGGCTCAAGCTCCTTATGTAACTATTAAAGGCACAGGAGATTGAGGGCAACAAAGAGGCATCTTTGTAAAATGTGCACACTGTTACTTGTTGCGTTAATTTCGACTTGAGAATGTGGTCTGGCTTAATATAGCAAGTTTTTTGATAGCTTCGAATATCAAGTTTAGTCGCACTGTTCAGTAGTTAACACAGCTGAGGGATCAACCTGTAACCCCTGTACTCATCAATGGGGCGACCAAGCCTCTTCACAGTAAAAAACAGTTTCACATGTTTACTACCAGAACATGTAAATTACATGTTCTGCCTATGAAATATGCTGCCCCCTGCCTTAGGGTGACTTACATATATTGTAGAGGGAGGATTTGCTTTGCCATTGGTTTAAAACTACTCTTCCAGACTGCAATGGCGGAGTGGGGGACCCATTTTACCTGTGGCACAACCAGTGCTGCGATCCCTGGGGTGACTCTCTAATGTATGTTGCTTGAACATGAAATACCTTGAAAAAACGTGAGACAAGAGGCATTTGGCAAAACAGGTAGAGTTTGTTTAATTAAACAATGCGGCCGGGAGCACAGTCACAGGCAGAGGGTCTGAGGACTCTCTCATTTTACAGTCGGTCTAATATGGACTTTTATACTGTTCATTGAATGCAATAAAATAGTTCCTGTTATCCTTTTTTGATAAGGAATGTGAACCCCTGTCTTTGGAGCCATAAATCAGTGTATTGGATGAGGAATGCAGGTGGGCCTCGACCTTTCATAAGCACAATGCAACCAGTGGTTAATGTGTCCAGATTTCGGACATGGGGAGCTCGTGATCACTACGTGTACTGTGTGTGCTGTGTCCTCATTGGCTATGTGTTCCTAACTTCATGTGGCATCTTACTTTATGATGTTTTGGGAACGCGTGCATCCCTCCGGCCTCATGTGCTTTATTGAGTCCGATCTCCCTGTACCATTGTGGTGTCACTGCGCCTATCTGTGGGATTGAGCTGGGATTCCCAGTTTGCACGTTTGTCTGCCGGCTACGTGTCACCCTGCCAGTGATCTGCAAATCAATGACCTTGGGCCTGGGTCTCAGGGCCTGCCTAACTATGTATTTCTGAGTCGGGGTTGACATTGAGTTCACAACATGCATATTCGTCAATAACGATGCAATTTCGTTTTTATACATGAATGTATCGTTATTCAAATTGATATCGACGCTTTCAATGTTAACACTTACATGTCCTGGGTACCTTTTACTATGGACTTACTGGTAAGTTATCCTATGCCCATTGGTTATAGCCAGTGGAACATGCACGTTTTGGGGTCAGGGCACTGACACTGAGGTCTAGTTAGCAGACCTCAGTGCTCTCTCAGAGTCGAAAAACTAGCAGCATCAGCCCAAAAACCTGGGGGTGACCATACAAAAAGAGGCATTTCCTTAAATGGCCCTGGTAAGCAGGGAGTTTCTCCAAGCGCATCCAAGCTATTAATGACTTTTCTTGCTTAGGGCTGCCAGGGACTGCCATGCTTTGCACAGAAGTCCCATCCCGGGAAAACTGGTTGTCACAAGATGTGGGTACCTTTTCAGGGCATCCCAGGAAAGGAAGTCAAAATGTGTCAATTATGCCCATTGGAGTCTTTTACCTCTGGTGCTCTGCGGCCACCTTACTATTGGACTGAACACCAAGTACACACCATTAGCAACCTACTTTTCCTCAATTTAAACGGCTTCCTTAAGCTAACGGGCTGACGAGCCTTGAGTCTGCACCTGCGCGCCAGGAGAGGTACTTGACCTGCTTTTAATTACATTTGGCAGTCCACACGGCACCCCTTTACACTGACCTGCTCCCTGCTGACGAGAGGCAACTACCTCGAAACACGTGTCCAGGGATGGCTAACGCATACACATACTGTTCTATTTACATTTTGTGGCATAGGCGTACCCGCCGTCGCCACTACATTTCCCACAGTCCTTTGGGGCAACTTGCTGGTGTGACGAGCGGTGTGCGACCTACTTTTCCTCAATTTAAACGGCTTCCTTAAGCTAACGGGCTGACGAGCCTTGAGTCTGCACCTGCGCGCCAGGAGAGGTACTTGACCTGCTTTTAATTACATTTGGCAGTCCACACGGCACCCCTTTACACTGACCTGCTCCCTGCTGACGAGAGGCAACTACCTCGAAACACGTGTCCAGGGATGGCTAACGCATACACATACTGTTCTATTTACATTTTGTGGCATAGGCGTACCCGCCGTCGCCACTACATTTCCCACAGTCCTTTGGGGCAACTTGCTGGTGTGACGAGCGGTGTGCGACCTACTTTTCCTCAATTTAAACGGCTTCCTTAAGCTAACGGGCTGACGAGCCTTGAGTCTGCATCTGCGCGCCAGGAGAGGTACTTGACCTGCTTTTAATTACATTTGGCAGTCCACACGGCACCCCTTTACACTGACCTGCTCCCTGCTGACGAGAGGCAACTACCTCGAAACACGTGTCCAGGGATGGCTAACGCATACACATACTGTTCTATTTACATTTTGTGGCATAGGCGTACCCGCCGTCGCCACTACATTTCCCACAGTCCTTTGGGGCAACTTGCTGGTGTGACGAGCGGTGTGCGACCTACTTTTCCTCAATTTAAACGGCTTCCTTAAGCTAACGGGCTGACGAGCCTTGAGTCTGCACCTGCGCGCCAGGAGAGGTACTTGACCTGCTTTTAATTACATTTGGCAGTCCACACGGCACCCCTTTACACTGACCTGCTCCCTGCTGACGAGAGGCAACTACCTCGAAACACGTGTCCAGGGATGGCTAACGCATACACATACTGTTCTATTTACATTTTGTGGCATAGGCGTACCCGCCGTCGCCACTACATTTCCCACAGTCCTTTGGGGCAACTTGCTGGTGTGACGAGCGGTGTGCGACCTACTTTTCCTCAATTTAAACGGCTTCCTTAAGCTAACGGGCTGACGAGCCTTGAGTCTGCACCTGCGCGCCAGGAGAGGTACTTGACCTGCTTTTAATTACATTTGGCAGTCCACACGGCACCCCTTTACACTGACCTGCTCCCTGCTGACGAGAGGCAACTACCTCGAAACACGTGTCCAGGGATGGCTAACGCATACACATACTGTTCTATTTACATTTTGTGGCATAGGCGTACCCGCCGTCGCCACTACATTTCCCACAGTCCTTTGGGGCAACTTGCTGGTGTGACGAGCGGTGTGCGACCTACTTTTCCTCAATTTAAACGGCTTCCTTAAGCTAACGGGCTGACGAGCCTTGAGTCTGCACCTGCGCGCCAGGAGAGGTACTTGACCTGCTTTTAATTACATTTGGCAGTCCACACGGCACCCCTTTACACTGACCTGCTCCCTGCTGACGAGAGTCAACTACCTCGAAACACGTGTCCAGGGATGGCTAACGCATACACATACTGTTCTATTTACATTTTGTGGCATAGGCGTACCCGCCGTCGCCACTACATTTCCCACAGTCCTTTGGGGCAACTTGCTGGTGTGACGAGCGGTGTGCGACCTACTTTTCCTCAATTTAAACGGCTTCCTTAAGCTAACGGGCTGACGAGCCTTGAGTCTGCACCTGCGCGCCAGGAGAGGTACTTGACCTGCTTTTAATTACATTTGGCAGTCCACACGGCACCCCTTTACACTGACCTGCTCCCTGCTGACGAGAGGCAACTACCTCGAAACACGTGTCCAGGGATGGCTAACGCATACACATACTGTTCTATTTACATTTTGTGGCATAGGCGTACCCGCCGTCGCCACTACATTTCCCACAGTCCTTTGGGGCAACTTGCTGGTGTGACGAGCGGTGTGCGACCTACTTTTCCTCAATTTAAACGGCTTCCTTAAGCTAACGGGCTGACGAGCCTTGAGTCTGCACCTGCGCGCCAGGAGAGGTACTTGACCTGCTTTTAATTACATTTGGCAGTCCACACGGCACCCCTTTACACTGACCTGCTCCCTGCTGACGAGAGGCAACTACCTCGAAACACGTGTCCAGGGATGGCTAACGCATACACATACTGTTCTATTTACATTTTGTGGCATAGGCGTACCCGCCGTCGCCACTACATTTCCCACAGTCCTTTGGGGCAACTTGCTGGTGTGACGAGCGGTGTGCGACCTACTTTTCCTCAATTTAAACGGCTTCCTTAAGCTAACGGGCTGACGAGCCTTGAGTCTGCACCTGCGCGCCAGGAGAGGTACTTGACCTGCTTTTAATTACATTTGGCAGTCCACACGGCACCCCTTTACACTGACCTGCTCCCTGCTGACGAGAGGCAACTACCTCGAAACACGTGTCCAGGGATGGCTAACGCATACACATACTGTTCTATTTACATTTTGTGGCATAGGCGTACCCGCCGTCGCCACTACATTTCCCACAGTCCTTTGGGGCAACTTGCTGGTGTGACGAGCGGTGTGCGACCTACTTTTCCTCAATTTAAACGGCTTCCTTAAGCTAACGGGCTGACGAGCCTTGAGTCTGCACCTGCGCGCCAGGAGAGGTACTTGACCTGCTTTTAATTACATTTGGCAGTCCACACGGCACCCCTTTACACTGACCTGCTCCCTGCTGACGAGAGGCAACTACCTCGAAACACGTGTCCAGGGATGGCTAACGCATACACATACTGTTCTATTTACATTTTGTGGCATAGGCGTACCCGCCGTCGCCACTACATTTCCCACAGTCCTTTGGGGCAACTTGCTGGTGTGACGAGCGGTGTGCGACCTACTTTTCCTCAATACACACCATTAGCACTCGATAAAGCTACTAATCTAGCCAGCGCTTTCGCCCTGAGAATACGATTCTACACATGAAATTGTAAAGCAATGTGAAGGAAGCGCAAACAATGTAAGACAGGCTTTTCACCATAAACAGTTCCTGTCTTCTAGCTTTGACATAGGGTTTTCATAATCAATAAACTACTGAACTTTTACTGCTTCACCCTCCCAGCTACACCTATAGACCAGCATCTACACCTACATTTGTAAAAACATGTTGCCCTCAACTTGATCAAGTCTCCTATAAGTATTGCACTGAAGGTTGAACACCCTTGAGATGAAGACTGTGTCACAAAGAAATAATTACAAATTGTACAGATAGTGATAAACCAGCAGTCCAATATTTAGCGCCAACTGAAAACCTGTCAGCACCTCAGCCTTGATTTTAATGAGTCAGGGCTACACAGCCCTCTAAGTAGGAGAGTTTCTAAGTGGTCGATACAAGCTGTTAATGGGCTTAAAGAACAAAGCTGTTACAAAAGAGAGTCATCACCCCCCAAGGCCAGGAAACTCTTTGAACATCGTGCTTTAGATGTTCAGGTTCGGCAAGAGCTGGTCAGATCAGAGAGGACCTTTTGTTCAAGCTATTGCTCGTTCAAGTTATTTTAGGTTTTGCTGTCACTGTGCCAGGAAAAGTTAGAAGAGGCCGCGGGAGAGAAGCAAGACGTTCACCTGTCAAAAATTCCCTTCCAGCGATGGATACCATGCACAGGTATTAGTTGCCATGCATTGTAATGATGGCCATATTATGTTGATGACTGTGAGCAAAGTTAATAAAAAGATTTATAAAAAAATAAAAAAATAAAAAAAATTCCCTTCCAGCTTTCTCTATTATCAGCTAAAAGTCGCCTCAGATTGCTTTGACAACGCGGGTCATTCGAGTAAAGGAGATTACAACTAGGGGTAGTAAGGAGGTAAGTGGGTAGGTCTGGGCAGGCCTGCGTGGTGTCCGTCTGAGATGCCACAGCAATAAAGGTTTGATGGGAAAGCTTTGGGACCTCATTAGAAGTTAAGCACTAAGGGGCAGATTTACAATAACTGGCACATCCCTGTATATCAGCAGGGATGCGCCAGTTATTTTGCGTGACGTTAAAAAACCCTTGCGCCACCATGGATGCGGCGCATTTACAATGCGGCACACCGTGGCGCAAGGAAACATCTGTCAGCGTAAAGGTGCCGCAGTGCTGCAGTTGTGTCACAAGCGCGACGCAACTCCAGCACTGCTCAGGGGCGGCCTATACTTGCTGTGCTGCGGCACTCCTTATGCCTGCTACAAGCAGGCGTAAGGTTTTGACGCAGCGGGGTCGTGAAAGTGACTCAGTGAAATCTTGTAGAATTCACTGCGTCACTTTTACGAGGCTTCCTTGTGACGGAACGCCCATCCTGCATACATTATGCCTGACGCAGGTATAATGTAGTGCAGGGCTTTACAACATGACGCATCTCCCTAGATGCGTCACGTTGTAAATATGTTGCATAGTGGTGCATTGTTTACGACGCTACTGCGTCACAGGAGTGATGCAACAGTGTCGTAAAGATGTCGCAAGGGGCTTGTAAATCTGCCCCTAAATTCTGATTCCTGTGTAAACGCAGAGATTGGAATTACCTATTTGTGTGATAATTATCACACTTTTTCAGCTTTGCCCTGACAGATTCACATGCAGAACTTGATATTTTCAAAACAATTTCTCATGTTATGCATCATTTCTAGTTGTAAACTCGGAGTAGGAGGTACCTCACCCTGGGATTATGGTTTGTAATACCTCTCCCCATTTCGACCTACTTGTAATAGGGTCTTGTTGTTAGGAGAGTCAAAAAATGTCATGTAATAGTGCGGTGTAGTATGGTGGGAAAAATTAAGCCTGAACTGCTTTTATTTATTTTTTTTTTTTAATGTGTTTATTAGGTTTTATTCAAAGGACAAGAACACTGCTACAAACAGCACAGCGGGCAGAGATCCACCGCGACAGGTGGCTCATGCACAGAGTATAAAGCGAGTAATATCATCAGCGGTATCCCTGTAGTTACTAGCAATGCATCAATAACGGACGCAAACAGTATAGTCAGAACAATAGAACAATAAGAATAGGAGAAAGAAAATATGCTCTTGAGACTATGAGGAGGCAATAGAAGCCCTAAGAGAAAGGGGGGGAGAGGACCGGAGGGCATCCCAGATAAGCACCCTCTAAGTCGCAAGGCACATGTATTGCATGTGCATATGACGTCAGGTGTGAAGAATAAAGGAGTCCGCCTTCGGTTAGCGCAAGGGGAGGGGGTAGCGTGGTACATGCATGGGATGACAATCATAAGCACTAGACAGTGTCAAGTGGAGACCTAGTGGTCACCTGTTCTTTGGGCCAATGAAATGTGGGTTCAGAGGGGCGTGTATCATTCCTGATTCCACATGAAGTAGAAAGGTCTCCCAGCAGTCACTGCCGGCGCAGGGATCCTCGTCCTCGGAGTTCCCGAAGAGTATGAGCCTCTGCACATGTCCATGTCAAGTGGTCGCGTATCCACCATTGGTGGTCCAGCGGTGCGGGAGACTTCCAGGCCATGGCCACCTGCCATTTAAACAGAACGAATGCAAAGTCGATGAATCTGTTAGTTTGTCTCCCTAACTGCGGGGCGTAGTCCCAACAGGCAGGAGGAGGGCGTGGGAGGAAGGGCATGTGTTTTCAAGTCCGTCACCATCGCAATTGTCATATGCCACACCGTTGCAATATTGGACAATCCCACACCATATGATAAAATCCCGCTTCCTGCAGGCCACAGCGAGGGCAAACAGGGGCAAGCATTGAGAACATCCGTTTAATATGATGAGGGGCTAGATAGGCTTGGTGTACGTAATTAAACTGAGCGAACATAAACCTGGGGTTGCGAGACACACCTTTAATTAACTGTAGAGATCAGGACCAGGCCCCATCCGTCAGGGGGTGCTGCAGCACTGCGTCCCATCTGGCATGTGCACTCACTGCGTGGTTTGGCGTAGTGAAATGCAACGCCGCATAGACGGTAGGGATGACATGTTGTGTGCCGCTGGAGGATAATAATGCATGGAGCATAGTGGAGGCGGATTGTTCTTCGTCCTCGCCACCCCAGGCGGCTCGCATTGCATGTTGTATAGTGCAGTAGTAGGTTAGGAATTGACCGGTGAGTACTGTGTATGTGTCCACAACATTCTGGAATGATAAGCCAACACGATCCAGACAAAGGTCACCCACTTGCTTAATGCCCTCCTCCCTTCAGAGGTTCCTTTCAGTACATCAGAGTATACCGCGTAGTGGCAGCAGGTCCCAGATGGCAATCACCCCCGATTACGGAAGAAGATGGCCCTCCAAGTGTACATATCTGCACCAGCAGCTGTGGCCCACTGCCATCTGAGACGTTTCCTGTCGGGGCGGATGGTGGGGTCTGATAACCAGGCATAAATCCTCGTACCATTGAGCACCGCCCAGAGCAGGGGTAACTAAGGGCAGGTATCAGTGCCCAGTCAAGTCACTGCAGTTGCGCCGCCGCGTAGTACAGCTCAAAATTAGGGGCGAGTCCGCCCTCTGAAAGCAGTTGCTGCATCGTGGTCAGAGCTACATGACGACGATCAGAGCTCGATATCAATTTAAGGAGCAAGCAGCTGAAAGAAGCTCCACTGGAGTATAACTGGCAGGGTCGCAAAAAAGTACAATAGTATCGGCAGCACCAACATCTTAGAGATGATAAATCGTCCCAGAGGGGAGAATGCCGGTGAGCGACAGAAGGGTGTAGAACGGCGGATAGAGCCAATTGCCTCATCAAGGTTGCCCTCTCTGAGGTCTCTCTGTGTGTCGTAAATCTGCACCCCTAGGTATTTAAAGGAATCATAGCACCATTAAAATCACATGCTCGTGGTCTCAGCTCTGCCTGGTATTGGTCGCGGCGCCAGCGGGAATAAGCAGGACTTTGCCCAGTTTCATTCACAAGCCTGAAACTGCCCCAAATTCGTCCAGCGGGCGCATGAGTTTGGGCAAGGGCTCCATGTCACGCAGGTAAATCAGGGCGTCATCTGCATAGAGCGAAATGACATGGTGGGTTTCCAGTTCCGGAAGAACCCCATAGCTGCGCCATGCCCTTCAGGCGCCAAGCCAGGGGCTCCATTGCGAATGCAAACATTAGTGGGGATAGCGGACACCCCTGACGGATCTCTCATTGGATCTGAAACTTGATTGATATTATCTGGCCAGTCTTAACCCTAGCAGTTGGGGACATGTACAGGGTGCGTACCCAGCCATGAACCGCTGTCCGAACTCATTGGCAGCGAGAGCCGAGAAAAGGAAATCCCATCCCCGGGTGTCAAAGGCCTTTTATATGTCCAGTGACACAGCCACTTGGTTGTAAGCAGTTGGGGGGGGGGGGTGGCATGATAAGGCGAAGTAGTCTCCGCACGTTAACAAATGTGCTGAGACTTGGTATAAAACTGGACTGGTCATCATGCACAAGCACATGGATGACAGGGAACAAGCGATTCACTAAAATTGCACCCAAAATCGTGCAGTCGGAATCGGGGAGTTTGCCACGGTACCCAGCTTCATTAAACATGGCCAATAAGTGTGACGTAGTCTGTGCAGAGAAGGTGGCGTAGTACTTTATCGGCAGACCATCAGTGCCAGGGGTCTTGTTCCAGACCATCTGAGAAATGGCAGCATGGATTTGTTCCAATTGCAGGGGTTTCTCGAGGTCAGCCCACTGCAGAGGATTAGGTGTAGGAAGGGGAAGGTGGGCTAAGAACCTGGATATAATATCCAGGGATGGTGAAAAAGATGCCTCATACATTGTGCAGAAGTCATCGCAGTTGGCTGTGTTAATAGCCATTTGGGAGTTGACAAGTTCCCCATCGCGGTCACAAAGTGCCACAATAGAGATGTGTTGACCTTCTTCATGAACAAGCCATGCCAGCAGTCTGCCAGAGCTCTGCATCGTGTAAGTGCATACTCGTGCATCACTGGTTGAAGAGTCATGTGGTGCGGACACTGGCCTCCGTATGTGATGGTGGAGTAAAACGATCAAGTCGGGTATGCAATTGAAATCACTCCCCCAGATCCCGGGGCTGAATGGGTCATGAAGGAGTGCAGGGGTGAGATTATCTAAAAACTCTGCTTGGTTGGAGTTAGGTGCATATATGGCCATCAGAGTAAGGAGGACCCATCCAAGTGTCCCTCCAAGATGACATACCTCCCATCCACCTCCACCCACTGTGTACCTAGGGCACAGGGGACCCTGACAGCTGTCCTTATGAGAACACCCCCTTGCATATGCCGACATAGAGGGAGTGGGGTCAATGCCCTGCAATTGTTGGTCAAAGGAGGTCATCAGCAGATCTCGGCTTGACCTTGGTGCTGGAAGTTAGTGAAGACTCAGAAATACAGGCCTCAGAGCAGGAGTCCTCAGATGGTTTGTCTCTCATGACAGAAGAGGAGTTGGCATGATGGTGATGTTCCACCTCCACCACTCTGTTCCAGTGCTACTTGTTCCTTGCGGTGTGAGCTCTGTGGTTTAGGCATCACCCAAGTATCATCCGCACGTTCAGTGTCAGCCGCGTGGACTAGGCCCTTCGGATTGAGCCAGGTCCAGACATCCTCCAGAGTGGTGAAGATATGGGAGGAATCACCATCCATGACCTTACGTTTTGCCGGAAATAAGAGCTTGTAACGAATTTGCAGGTCGCGCAAGTGTTATTTGACTTTCATGTAGGAGCCGCGCTGACGTTGGACCTCTAAAGTGTAATCAGGATAGGCTGTAATTTTTGCATTGTCAAAGTGCCAATGGCCCTTGGTGCCGAAGAGCTGAAGGATAAGAATGCGGTCCAGGAAGTTGAGAAATCGGGCAATGAGAGGTCAGGTTGGTGCCCCAGCGCAAGGTGGGCGTCCCGGGACGCGATGTGCCCTTTTGACAGAGAACAGATCAGGCATCCTGTCTTTCAGTACAGTGTTCATCAGCCATTCCTCCAGAAAGAGCTCAGCACTGGGAAGTCCCACACTCTCCGGAAGTCCAATTAAACGAACATTGTTGCGCCACAAACGCCCCTCCGCATCCTCCGCTCTGCGGTGCAAAGCCATCACCTCCTCCTGCATTGACGCTAGATGGACTGTAGTTCGCGTACCGAAGGGGACAGCTGGCCTATTGCCGATTCAAATTCGTCCACCCTCTCGGATACCTTGCAGTGATCTGCGCGCAGGTGGCCCAAGTCGAGGGACACTGCTTTGATCTTTGCTTCCAGTGAGGTCTTTGTGTCCAAAATAGCATGTAACACTTTCTCAAACTGCTCCGGGTGTCAGTGGAGCATTTCTTCGAGGTGCTGGCGTACGTCCCCGGACGAAGTTATGGCAGGTGGTGAGGGCGTCTCCATGCCGGCCTCTCCTGATACCGTCCTGGTGGGCCTGTTGTGCCCCATCTAGATGTGATACATAGGGACGGCCCAACACGTGGTGGGGCATGCAGCAAGAAGGGTGTCAGTTCCACCGGTAGGTGGGAAGGCCACACCCTTCATTAAGGAAGCAGACAATCCGGGGGGGGTCACCACGACAACCAGGTGATGATCCCAGGTGAGAAGAGGAGTCAGTTGGATGTGACCGACCAGCAGTCACCCACAGACCCCGCTACTGTTGATGGTACACGGGCACTTGCTCGACCAACGCACCCCGGTCTTGCACACGCAGCAGCTTTAACGTATACGGTTGTTATGGACAACAGGGGCAACCCTGACAAAGCTGAACCAGGGGCAAATACTGGAATCCTAACAAGGGTTCATGGTAACAATATATACATCAAGGAACAAACTATACATTAAACTACAACAAAATGTGTCAATATAATGGATCAGTAAAGAGTAAAGGTGAGGGAGAAAGGAAGATAGAGAAGAAAATAGTAAGGAAGCGTATGTACAACAACATTAATTTTGTGGAAAATTTATTAGCAAACTTCTTAAAATACTAAAACATGTAAGAAAATGGCACTCAAGACAGTACACAAACAATAAAAATTATCAACAATACAATGTTTAATTGACGCATATATGTGGCCACAATTAATGAAGGACTCATTGTTATGCTTTGTGTTGTTTCAGTTTTGTCCTGAACTTCCCATCTATGTATAATCCTTTCCCCCAGCCACTTGTTTGATTACACATTGTATTGTTGATTAATTTTATTGTTTGTGTCGTGTGTTGAGTGCGAGAGCCCGCACAGGGTAAAAGTGAAGGTCCCACGCGGGTAACTGCAGCGGACCCTGTAGGCTTCACGTAGCATTTTACAGACTTCCTAGAGCTCCCAGAGTGGGGAGGAAGGGCAGCTCCCACTACAGATTGTAAGGCTCTACAGCATGCACGGCACCAGCCAGTGCACCCCCCGAGTGCTCACCAGTCAAGGTAGGCAGTTCCTCCACGGTCAGGGATGCATAGTTATTGTCCGATTCCTAGCCTCCCTTCAGGGGTTGGTCTGGTCAGCCCCAGCATGCAACCCAGTTTTCGGCCCCAGCAGCAAGGGTCGCAGTCCACCGCCACACCTCAGGGCCATTCACTTGTTAGGAGGCTGTGGATGCTGAGAGGTACGACCAGTGAGACATACTGTGACCATTGAGCAGGCCCCGGGGGTCTCACTGGTCGTACCTGTCAGCATCCACAGCCTCCTAACAGGTGAATCATTGAGCCAGGCCCAGGAGGCTGGGGCCTCTCTCCCAAGTGTCATGCAGCTCAGCGCTGTAAAAAGGCAGGGGGCCCCCCTCCCAAGCATCTCCCCCAGGTGCGAGTTCTAGTTTATGGGCCAAACGGCCCATGACTGTGGCAGCCCGGGAGCTAAATGGTGCAGCAGGTGCTCAGGGTAAAGCGGGCCCAGCCCAGTCCTAGCCACCAGCAACACAGTTCATGGTGGCAGGGGCATAGACGAGTATGGGCCCAATCTCTGAACAGTACTTGCTGAAGGTGGAATCCCGGTAAGACACAGAACGCTGGGGCCCCTCCGTGGTCCCTCGCCAATCAGGGCACCCCAGCCAGGAAGAGCTATGGGCCACACTACAGGATCCAGGTGTCAAGCCAACCCCAAGGGCAGGGCCAGGATGCAGCGGGGGTGAGCAGCCTGCGGCGCATGTGGGAGGATGTAGGAGGATTGGTGAGCTTCCTGCTCAGAGGCCAAATTGAATACTTGCTTCCTCAGCTCTCCGCTGAACTTTGGAAAGTCCTCATCTAGTCTCAGAATTTCAGGGAAGGTCTTGTAGAGTGAGGAGGACTTTGCCTGAAGGATCTGTTGTTTTGTGTGGCTAAGCTCAGATGTCTGGTTATCTTGTAGAGAGGGCAGTCCTCTTAGTGCTGGACTTAAGTGATTACTGAAGTGACTTAGATTACTCCAGCATCATTAAACCTTCGCCCAAGTCTACCATGGACCTTGTGTGACTAGCACAAGTGGGACTGGGGCTTCTTGGTCCTGAGACCTCGTTAGACAAGATCCCCACTACGGAGACAGTCAAGATCCCATATTGTTACGATTCATAGAAGAAAACACATACCTGTGAGAAACGGGTTCCGACTTTTAAGTCCCCTGGATGTTTTGCTTTTTAGACTACCTGACTTAAAGACATCTACTGTGAGTGTGTTTCACTACCTGAGTCTCACTTGCTGTATTCTCTATCATCTAAAAGGTAAACTGTTCCAAAAAGGACCTTTCAGTGATTGGTGATGACCTGGGTAGGGCTTATAATATGATGGCCATTAATAGTGTTAGTATGTACATCCGTATTGATTACTGAACAGTCTGTGTGCTTCACTGTATTATATGCATTGGGAGAAATCTTCATCAAACTACAGTTTCGCCACAGACCTAAAGACTCAGTTGACACACCAAAATCATGGTAAACCACGATCCTGAAAGCAGATTTAACATCAGATTCCACATACCTGTACTGTATTTGTTGTGGCAATTTAAGATTTATTATTTTTCTTGGACCCACCTCCTTATGAGATTTTGGCCTTTCGATCACCCTGCTGGGACAAAAAAATAGCTCTGCTGGCCAGCTGAAGGACTTAAGGCTTGCCAAACAATAGGGTAATTAGCCATTAATTAGGCCTGCTCCTAGGAGAGAAGAGGGTGGGGGCGGAACCTACATGTGCCATATTACATTTTACACTGTATCTGGAATTGGAAATCTTAATCACACAGAAACAAAGTAGAATAGCGAGACCTCTGGAGCCAGTCATAAAATGGGCTACCCTTGGACGCTGAGAAGGGAAGGGACCAGACAACTGTGGCAGTCTTAGACTCTGAGGGAATGTTATTCAATAGACCACTTGAAGGAGAAACCCTAAACAATGTTGTGCAGGAGGTTTCTGGGAGGGGTGGAGGAATGGTGTATCTCCCTAGGATCGGGCCGTGGTGCTTACCTTCTTGAATTTTCCCATATTTAAACCCTTGCACGTGGAAAAGACTTTTGAGAACAGTCTGAGCATGGGGGAAGTGATGCAAGAGGAATGCCCAAATGGTAGAGAGAATATACCTCTACTGCAAGAATGGATTCAAGGATTTCTGACTTCAGTTGGTACCTAGGGACAAGGATTTACATCTCTAGAGCCAATAACATTGCCTCCTCTGCAGCCTTTGGGGTACAGTAGGGAAATGATCTGCAGAGGAAACCCTGGAGAGTTCCACCAGATTTTCTACAGACTAATTCTGCAGGAGTGTGACTTCTAGAAGAAAGAGGCACCTGGCTTCCACTGCCCCAGATGCTCTGCAAGTGGCCAAAGAAGACAGTGGAACCTGGAGGGTGTAGGCAGAGAATGCACCCGTCCTGAAGGCCTTGGGTTGCTTCTGAGGTAGGCCCCAGGCCCAGGAGAGGTGCCAGCCAGGATACAGGTCCTGTGCAAAGAGGGAGCACTGTAAAAATCAAACCCCCAAGGATTGAAAAGTTTTAGAGCCCATAGGGCCTGAAGAAACCCCTACTGGTGGCTAGAACTGGCCACCAGGAGCAAAACGTCCCTACGCTCGTTGAAATTGGCCTAACTGGGTCCAGAAAAAACAGAAGAAGTGTGGTTCCCCGGGGGACCGAGTTCACCAAGATGTGCATTGCCCTCCCTCGCCTGGCTCCTTAAAGCTCCGCAGGGAAAGAAGAAGTGGCTACAGGAAGGAGGGGACATGTGTGCCTCTTCTTTGTTCCTTAATTGTGCCTGGGGACCACCATTCCTTCCAGGTACTAAAGCAAGTAAGAACTGATTAAAAGGTAAGGAAGTGGGTGCCATCACACCCCGATTTTTTAATGTCCCCATTGTTCCCACAGTTCCACAGGACAGCGCCACAACTCTCTGGCAAGAGTACTCATGGGTGCTGCTTGCAGACCCCCTGTGCATGTGTCTGGAGTGAACTAGCACTTCCAGAATTGACTACTACCCACCTTGTTGAGTGCTGGTGAGAAAATAGCTTGCCAGCCAGCTCCCACATGGCTGAAGACAGGTGAGCAGCACATCAGGAACTGGCAGAGGCCGATGAGCCTGTGGAGCTCCCTGCGGCCCCCAACGATGCTGCACTTGGGTGCCAGATTCCTACTGGGCACACAAATATATAATATATATTTTTTTTAAAACAAAGGTGATTTTTGGTGTGAGGCTGCAATTTTTGCAAAAACATAGCCCAGAAATGAAGGCACACCCCAGAAGGCTCTGGAGCTACCTAATTGGTATATTTGTTGAGTGGTGCCCAGCAAGAGCACTTCAGCCCCAGTTTTTATGGTTGGGGTGTGTAAAAATTAGGTTATTGGTTGAAGGGGGTGGAAGCCACTCTCAGGCAACAACCCCAATCCTTGTTAGGGTGAACCACAAAAGTCAGTAAAATATTCTGTGCTTAACCCTCTAGTAGCTTGGCACAAAAACAGTCAATCTTAATTTAGAGGGAATGTGTTAAGTATTTATGCAGCACACAAACAGTAATAAAGTGACAACCGAGCACAACAGAAATCCCAAAACAATTTAGAAAAATATTGTGAATTTTCTTAAATAAAATGATACTGAAACATCAAACAACCAATCAATAGAACCAGAGATATGCAATTGTAAAGTTTTAGATAGGTATAATGCCTAAAAGTACAAAGCGCCACTCGCAGTCATCTGATCATTCTAGACCAGGAGAAACTCACAAGCTCGGGCAGACTGTAATGGAGCCTAACCCGGATACAGGGACCATGTTAGTCCAGCTGGAAAAAGTTACTGTAACAAAGTTGACAGACATACGCATGAACGCTGTTGATAGTACGTAGGTTTATTACTGCCCCAATCTGATGCTAAAAGCAACTGACCAATTTTCTCCAAATTCCCTTCCCCGTTTCATGCAATAGAACTTAGAACTCGCTATGGCTCACAATGGTTCTCCATGTTAACCGTAGCTAATGCCACAGTTGCCTTCCCAAAGTCTAGTGTGAAGAGTCCAGAACATCAGGATTCCTACTTTTCCTGTAGGGAGTGCACTCTGATGAAAGCCAAGGGTCAACGACCTTCGAATTCCGTTCCTTCCATTCATTACCCCTTCTATCCTGTTTCCCCCACCTACCATGAGTGACACTGTATTGAAAGTTCTCAACCTGATACTTCCTGTAGTTCATTCATGCTCAAGTGGAACACTTCTGGCACTGTTGCTGGGTACATGGTTTATTGGATGGTTGGGATGGTTGGGATGGCTGGGTGGCTCTGTCACATGTAGACTGTGTTTACAGTGTTTGATGTGCTAGGTGTGAATTTGTAACTCATTTTTAGGATGGATGTGGTTTTGTAGGTACTTGTGGACTGCTATAGTCTTCATTTATTTTTTGAAGGTGGTGTCTACCACAGCTGTATGTTTACTGTAGCTTTTGAGGTACATTCACATTTTTCACAATGCTAGGAAGTCAGTGTTTGGTTTCTTACATTGTTCCGAAGGGTGAGTTTGCTTCATATGTCTCAGTGGGTTTAATGGTCGCATGGAGTGCTAGATTTACATTTTTAGGTCTAGCTTAGAGCAGCGCGCATGCGCTGCATTGCGAGACTTCTTGTAAGGTGCTTCAGAAAGCTCACCACACGCTCGTGCGTGTGTTTTTGTTTTTCTCACAGGCTATTGGCCTTTGCGTGCGGCTTTCTAAGAAAGACAGCACGCAAATGGACAAAGGCTGGTGCATGTCCCGTCTTTGCTCTGCCCATGGCCTATTGCTTGCGGTTACCCCCATGGGCGACATCTGTTTTGTATTATCGTGCGCAGACGCATGCACGATAATGCAAAACAGATGTCTCGCTGTGGCGCACGCGGGCGCACCACTCGTTTCTCCTGGCTTGTTATTTGTGCTTTCTCCTCGTCTTTTTTGGTGGTTCCGCATTCCCACCGCCAGGCTTCAAGCATGTCTTTCCAAAGCTGTTTTTGCATTTGCAGCACTCTTAACCCATGCGAAGTACTCGTTGATCGCAGCGCCTTGTCTGTGATTTACCAATCTCGTTTTGGTGGCCACAGAACGCAGCATTTGCTGTTTTCTTCCTCTCCACCCCCTCACACAGGAGGTGAAAAGCTTTATGTTCACTCTGAGTTATCAAGATAAAGGTTCTCTTGGCTAAAACTGAGTGATTATCTGACCCTGCATCCCCTTTTACATGAAGCCTCCCTCCTGGCTTTAACTATCGCTTAATGGCGATAATTTGTCTAGTTTCTAATCTTTCTTGTTAAAGTTGTCTCCACACGCTGAGAAATCCTGGAGAACATATAGGCATCAACCGGGTCTCAACGCTCAGTGCTAGAAAACTGGCACTACAGGGCAGAAGGGTCGCCTGGGCGAACATGCTTCAGGAGTGTCGCTTTCACTTTCGCGACCGCAGGGTGAAAATGTGACTTACTTTCACAAATGCTGTCTCCCTCATTGAGAAAGGGGTGAGTGGGGCGCAGCTTAAGTCAAAATATGGGTTGTGAGCTTTTCTCGCATCCTCTATTCCGTCGGACTCGTTTCTCTGCAGCATTTCTTATAACAAGACATTTGTAGCCGGCGGGGGTGGTTTGTAAAGAGAATGGAAGTCATTCTTCAGAGTAGATCAGACGGTGATTCTCTGGGTAACCCAAGGAGCACGCACTCGAACACGGCACCGGCAATCGCTAGACGGCACACAGAACCATACTTCCGCTGACTGCATCAGTTCTCAACAGTATTTGGCAATGCAAGCATAGGGGGAAAGGGGTGGGCGACGGTTGCTCAATCCATCTGCATTCAGTTTAATTTCTCGCTGTCCGCACGAGAAGTAGAAAGTTAGGCTCTGCAAGTGACTGCCCAGGTTTAAACTTTGTACAAAGCGAGGTGCCCCCCTCCCTCCATTCACCCACTCACTAGTTACTTACTTTCTGCCTGCAATCCATTTCCACAGACAGCAGCAGCCGCACCTAGCGCTCCCTAAAGCACAAGAGACCCCTCAGCCGCTAACATGGGCAGTCCGATTTTGTGGAGTTTAATTCTGGTGTTATCTGGTGAGTGTAGCGCCTTGAATCGAGCACTTTTGTTCATGATCGGTTAAGTGGAATTTTAAATATATACGTGTTGTTCATTTTAATATTATTTACGATATGGCAGATTGTTTCCCTGAGCTGCACGCATGAATGGTGCGGCTGCACAATCGCATAATCCCAGTGGACCTGGTTATAATAGAACAATCCAACGTAGAATGGTACCAACTCTCCCTGCTGAAGAAAGTTACACAAACATCAGGATACCTGTCTGGGTCCGAGTGCCCTGGCATGTGGACGAAGGTGCCCCCTCTTCTCCCAGGTAGGCGCCTCAGCTCCCTAGCAGGCACAGCTGCTGCACTCCGGAAAAGAGGTACCCCACACCTCTTGCACGGCATCTCTACCCGGACTCTGCTCACACTTGCACACTTTGACCCTCAGGCGGACCAGGGAGCTCCTCTCTCGCAGCAGCAGTTGATGCCCCTCCAGGAGCGCCTGGCTTGGGATCGGGGCACCCGCATTTGTGTGCTCATTTGCATATGCCCTGCAAGTACCGGAAGCAAAGCTGTGTCCTGCTGAAAACACTTGTGGTGTTGCATTTCAGAGGCCTCTACCGGGACCCACAATCACCGGCCCTATTAGAGTGTCTTTAATGTGCCTGCCTCGAAGGGGCTTTAATAAGATATAGCGCTTGACGGGGACGCACTATGTGATGATATCAGTGTGGCGTACACTACGAAATCATCTGTCAATGTTGCACTATTGGGCAGTATTAGGGCCTCGGGGGTCATCTCTCTGATTTGTGTGACCGTGAGAGCATGAAGATGCGTGCAAATATCCTTATATATGAAAAAGCATATATAAACAACTCCCGAATCTCAGAATTCCAGAGTTTGAGGCTGGTGTGAAGCTAATATGCGCTCGGGTTTGAAGTGTGTTGTTTTTTGCTTTTTTATAGACACAGGCTTCATTTTAAATGGAACTCATTTTACTTCCACGCTGACTCACACAACCCACCACACTAACTCTCCAGAATCACCTCCAAACACGGAACATACTCCCAAATAAAATCCTACAACCACGCGCCAATAAACAGTCACGGTAAAAGGTTGGCTCTGGCTGATAAGCACAAAAGAACTCCTAGATGAAGACAGCGCACTGATGCTATAATAAGGACTGAAAGCGCTATGCAAAGCCATAACATCATACTCAGTGAAGTACCGAGTGATGGAAGCTGTGTCTAAAGGGGAGAACTATTCACCCCCTGTTGGTGTGATGGAATCGACTCGCCCGTCAGTTATTGGTTGCACGAGTCTGTGAGGCGTCCTCCGGCTTCCCATGCTTCCAGGTTTATACAGCGCCAACTCGGCATCGGAGCGCTGTGCCCATGTTAAGGTTTAACTTTGATAAGAAGTTATGTTTGCAGTAATGGGCACTGTTTTGATGAACACCCTGCCCACGGCCACACATGCTGCCCGCCTTGCCATCTTCCAGTGGCCTCAGTTTGATAACAATACCTGAGACCTATTGCTAGGAGCATTCATTTGGAGCCAAGCTGCTGCCGACTCTTCCATGTGGAGTTATATTTAGATCTTAGTAAATTATTTGCTGAAAGTGAAAGAAATAAGTACAGTAAAAGTCAGCGTAGCAAAGATCCTAATTAGTTGTCTGTACCGAATTCTGATCCTCAAAATTTGCACCTCTGAATTGTCATCTCTAAGGGGAACACAGTGGCATGCCTCCAGGGCAAAGGACTCACATACCCGGAAGTTTGGGCCAAGATTATAGCTCATGTTTTTTAATGCAGCCTGTTCCTGTGGCTTCCCTTTCTTATGGGCAATGTTGGTTATCATCCCCATTTTTAACAAGCATTGGCATAGGCAATAGGTCTCGACTTTGGGACCTTATAAGTGTTTAGCCATGCAACAGTTGATGTTGGTGCACCAAGGATATTGTCCTGGATAACTAAACACTTATAAGGTCCCAAAGGCGAGACCTATTGGCTATGCCAATGCTTGTTGAATACTGGCAGCAGGGGGTGCGGGCTGGTACAGTGATAAGAGTGTTTTGTAGGATGTTGCACTATGGGTCGTTGGTTGCAATATACTTCTGGGTTGAGGTGCACTTGTGCTGTCCTTTGCAACGAACCCATTACTTTTTAGGATTCTACAAAGCAGAGGTCTTTAATCTGTGGGGCGCGTCCCCATGGCGCCATGGAGTCATAGGAAGTGAGGCGCACATTCCTCAAGCCTCTTCAGTTGAAATGTCATTCAGGGACTCCCCTGTGCTAGTAAACCGAAGTCTGGCAGACAGCTAAACATATCTTTCTTGCCTTTCTTCCAGCGTGCTGCTTGCCTGAAAGAAATGCAAATGTACACAACTACTTAATCTGCAATTGTGAAGAGAAATCAGCAAATGTAAAGGATGCTTGGGAGCCGGTACTGGCTTTAATTGATCGAATCACTTGAAGCTTCTTTTTGAGTGGTAATTCAACTGAGCTGTGAAGTGCATGCTTTTAATTGCCATTGTATTTACATGGCACTCACTATCCCTGAGGAGGTGTTGAAAACAGCTATGTAAAAAAAATAGCATTACGTATGGTCTGGGTATTACTAAAATCTATGGGGCAGATTTACAATAACTGGCGCATCCCTGCATATCAGCAGGGATGCGCCAGTTATTGTGCGTCACGGCTCCGCCACCATGGATGCGCCGAATTTACAATGCGGCGCACCATGGGGCAAAAACGGGAAGATGCGTGACGCATCTGTGCCGTAAATGCGGCGCATCGCTGGAGTTGCAAGCGCGACGCAGCTCCAGCAAGGCTCTGGGGTGCCCTATCGTTACAATGATGCGTCAATCCTTACGCCTGCTTCAAGCAGGCGCAGGGTTTTGACGCAGCATGGGCTCAAAAGTGACTGAGTGAAATCTTGTAGATTTCACTCAGCCACTTTTAGGAGGCGTTCCTGCGACGGAACGTCCCCGTGTGCAGGAACGCCTACTTCTGGGTCACGTTGTAAATATCCCGCAGCCTGGCGCTGGTTTTGCGCCGCCGCTGCGTCACAAAAGTGACGCAACGGCGGCGTAAAAGAGGCGCAAGGCGCTTATAAATCTGCCCCATTATTTTTGAAGCACCATTTTATCATAAAACATTTTGCGCATTTTGTAGCAGTCTCTCTTATACCGTGTATAATGTAAGTATAAAATAGTGACTTACATATTCACAGTGCTTTCTGTCACAGGCTGTGACCTCGTAGCACTAAAAATACACAAGTCACTATTCCCCACTGCACCTACTAAGATTTAATTCTGTGGCTCTCTTCTCGCACACAGACCTCTGCAGAGCATTAACTAATAGAAGTTTCTTAATGTACTATAGTACATTTCCCACTGAGTAACAACTTTTTATTTGTATTTTTCATTTAAGCAGCGCGCTATTTTAAATATAGCTACCTGATGGTGTAAGACCTATAAAAGGTACAGAATGTTTTGTTTTTAGCCACATCTTTAACCCCACCCCATGTTCAGACTCTCAAGCCCCCCAAAAATGGTTGAAGTCAACAACAGCAGAAAACTAATATAACCAGGAGTCAGTTTTTGCTAAACTGAAAGCATCTGTTTTCATGTCAAACATAAAAACCTTTTTAGAAAAACAGCATGTAAGATGATTAAGGGACTACTTCCTCCCCTGGAATTAAAGAAAGCATTGTACCTGGACCTTACAGTTCATCATTAATTAATTTAAATAGTATGTTTTACTTATGATGAATGATGTACAGCAACCTCCAGTTCCATGCAGCTGTAAAAGCCAAGTCATCAGCATCCCACAGTATGGTTCTCCTAGGATGCCTTGAACCAAAGTTGCAGCCCATGCATTACAGCCTTTATACCCAAGGCCACTGGAAATATATGATTGCATGACCACAGGGATAGTAGCATAATTTTAGATTTGCTGCATTTGCCACATAATCCATCATCTGCAGCACAATCTGCTGATTTTAACAAAAAAACATGTTTTCATTACTCAAACGGTTCAGAAGTAATGGAAAAGCAGCAACACGTGTTGCCGCGCAGTCAAAGGCCCTTTGCAAAGCTAGACTGGTCACTTCTGTGTTGCTTATTGCTATATTTGGGTGCTAAACTTGTACAAATAAGGTGCAACCACAGATTCACCATTTCTCTGGAGAAAAACAGGCACACCCATCACATTAGTTCAGAAAAGTGTTATTATCTGAATATGTTTTGTCAAATTATGTTTAGTTTGTGTAAAAAAAGTACCATTGGGTATTTTTAGGTAATTCTTTTTGGAGACTTTTTTTTATAAACTGTTAGGTAAACCTCTGACACCGAACCCCACTCACCCACACCTTTGGTTTGCTGAACACTATTTAATATTATTTCTCCACCGTAAAAATTATTTGCAGTGGGAATTGGAGGTGTTTATTGGTGCCGATAGATGTCGAGGATGAGGAGTACCAGGTTCTAAGACATTTTTGTCAGAAGGGGTTTCTTAAGCCATAAAAAATGTTGTCGGGGGGGGGGTCTCGGCATCAAGAAGTTTGAAGACCTCTGCTCTAGAGCTTGAGATCTGGTTGAATTTGGCTGCAGTGCTGGGACTGAAATCTGGGGAAGCCTGGGGTAGCAGCTGCTACTCTTAGCCAGACGCGGCCCATGCAAGTAAGAGCGGTGGGCGGTGGGACCGGATGAGGGGGGATTTCGACAAAAGATGACAAATGCAAATTAATTATTTAATTAATTTTTCCTTGTCATCGTCTGTAGAAATCCCCCCCACACCAGACCCCATCACCCCACCACCCTTACCTGCACGGCAGCCGCGGCTAGTGCAGGTAAAAGCGGTGGGGCCGGGTTGGTGAGGGGTTCAACAGACGGCCAGGAGGGAAAATTAAATAAATAAATAATTTTCCCTCATTGTCGTCTGTCAAAATCCTCCCCCACCCGCCCCACTGCACTTACCTGCACGGGCTGTGGCTGCCCTTAGCCTACCTTTTAGTACTCCTGGTGTTGACCAGTCTGTCGCTGGCATCAGGCATCTTAAAAGTCGTAGTGGAAGAAAGTAAACGGATTCCTCACAGTCTCACATACATGCTCAAGATTCCACGGCGGGCCTTTGGGCCCATCCCTCAACACCGAATATCAGGGCCTTGCTTGGGGGCTAAGGGAGTAACGTCACTGGGGCTTGATGGTTAAATTGTGTCACTTTTATTCATCTCCTTTTGGTGAACCGAGGCCCATGCTAGGACTTGGAAGACTGGTTGCATCTTCTGTTAGTAGCGTTTCTGTACTTGCATGCACGGCAGCACTTAGGTGCAGCACTCTACAATGCTCATTAGCTCGAGAACACATGGCACGTTGCAGAAGCGTGCTGTTGCGAGAGGTTTGTATTCCTTGCTGCGCAACTGCTCAAGAACAAGCAATCTGCCAGTGAGGAGGAGGCCTAGGAGCATGCAGGTGGCGGGCTTGGTGGGGGCGGGGAGATACCTCCCATCTCCATCTGCACTACGCCGAGCTCTGGCCAAGATTTTTTTTATAAATGTCAGGAGGAGTGTTGTAGATTCTGAAACACTTCCACTTCCAGGGAGCTGGCAACTTTCCCTCCGTCTCTAGACTGTGGAAAAAAAGTTATGCAAAGGCAGGGTGCAAGAAAAACAAAAAATTCGCGAATAATAAAAAAGCATGATGTTATTTACTTTTTGTCTTTCTTTAAGAGTTGCCCTGAACGGTGTTTTGAGTCTGCCAATGTTGATTCGAAAACTGATGATGGTGGACGCCATGTTGAATCTGCAGACATTGGAGCAGCCTGTTGCATGAGGTACAGGTAGAGTGAGAGTTGACAGGCTGACTTGATTTAAGTTGAAAATTAAAAGTGACGCTTTTATCTCGTTTAACCATAGCAGTGAAGATAATATTAACCATAGCATCTAAGCATACAGGGCCTCATTTATGGCATTTTGATGTAGGACAGCGCACCAAGTCTCCTTGCTGTGCTGCCCTGCGCCAAAGTGAAAGAGCGGGGCTGCATAAGTAATACGGTGCAATCCTGTCCTTTATGCCTGCGCTGGCGCTGTTTCAGCTGCCTAGTGCCAGCGCAGGCACCCTTGCACAATGACGCAAGGGTGCCTCCATTGCAGGCAGGATTGCTTTTGTGCCAGATCGGGCACCTTTCTGCACAAAAACAAATCTATGAGGCATTTTCCTTTTTCTTTGTGTGCTGCGGAATGCAGCACACCTGCAAAGAAGAAAAAATTGAGGAGAAATGAACATATTTCTCCTCGTTACACCTCACCTTGGGAGCTGTACGGATTTTGCACTTTCCCAGGTATATATCACTTTGTAAAAATATAGGGCAGCGTCAAATTTTATGGGTGTTGCGTGGGAAAACCCCCAGCAACGCCAATGGAATGGTTTTTGGGTGTGATTGGCGCTGCTTCACCTTAATCATGATTTATGAGGCCACTCAAAGCCTCACAGGGTGGCTTTGTGTGGCTTCATAAATCCTTATGAGAGCCCTGCATCATGCATATACCTCTTTATGTGGTGCAAAAGTAACGCAGAGCTCTCATAAATAAGCCCCACCTTCTCTACTTCCCTGTCTTCTGTTTGTGCCATCCGTGGTTTTGTGTACGTCTTTGTGCAAGGGACCACACCTTGCTTTGCAGGCATGAGGCTGGGAGAAGCACTATTCTAGCAAGGAGAGAAATGACTATACATTTGCAAGCATATCATTATTAAATTGTTGATGCCTTTGTATTCTTATTAATGAAACATTTAAGCTAACACAATCTTAGGCCCAATCCTAACTGTAGGTTAAATATTAATCCTAACACTTGTCTTGCCTAAACATAACATTGTTATTTTTGTAGGTCAAACCACGGGCTTCATTTATGAGGAATTGACATAGTGCAGCGCCACAAGTCTTTTTTCTGCGCTTCCCTACAAAGGGCCGGAATGCACCGTATTTATGAAATACGGTGCATTCCTGTCCTTTCCCTCTGTGTTGGCACACAATTTGCTGCCTAGCGCCAACATAGTCTCCCTTGCACCACGGTGCAAGGTGCCTCTGTTGCAGACAGGATTGTTACGTGCACAAAAAGAATTCAGACGGGTGTTTTTCTCTTTCTATGTGTGCTGCAGAATGCAGCAAACATAGAAAGAGGAAAAAAGGAGGAGGAATAAAATACTTTTCCTCATTTGGAGTGACAGGGCTGGCTCTTAGGTGGCTCCAGTCATTTCTGCAAGACAGGGTTTTCTCGGTATTTGAAGGAGATTGCTCATCAAAGGCTATTCCTGTGACTTGTGGGGTGCCCCAGGGATCTTCCCTTAGCCCCGCTATGTTTAAAGTCTATATGAGTTTGCTGGCTGAGGCCATCCTCCCCTTTGGGATACAGGTGGTCTCTTATGCCGACGATACTCAACTGATCGTCTCTTTGAATCAGCCAAATCACTCAGATCCCAATCTTGCAGCCTGTCTTCAGGTTGTTTTCGATTGGATGAGCAGCTCGTTCCTGAAGTTGAATGGCTCTAAAACTGAACTAATGGTCTTCGGGAAAGCGGCTCCTGCTGACATTTCTCACCTTTGGCCTAGTTGCCTGGGTTCCCCCCCAGTCCCAAAGGACTGCGTTAAGAGCTTAGGGGTTTGGATGGATAACAACTTGGATTTTAAGGTACAATCACGTAAAGTAGCAGCGAACTGCTACGGATTGCTTAGGAGATTCAGAAAGGTACTGCCATTGTTGCCTTTTCCGGCAAGACGTCTGCTTGTACAAGCTATTGTATTGTCCCGGCTGGATTATGCTAATGCGATCTACCTTGGAGCCCCTTTGGCTGCAATAAAAAGACTCCAAATTGTACAGAATTGTGCAGCCCGGATGCTGTTGAACATCCCGAAACGGTCTTCGGCTAAGCCGGCACTTGATTCTCTTCACTGGCTTCCTGTCCAGCAAAGAGTAAAATTTAAGGCGCTTTGTATTATCCATAAATCCTTGGCAGGAAAGGGCCCGCCCCTGATCCGCGCTTGGAATCAACTATATGTTCCTAATCGTAATCTTAGCTCAGGGAGCAAAGGCCTAATCGTTATACCGAAGATCAAACATGCTCGCACTGGTGGCCGAATGTTTTCATACAATGGGGCCAAATTATGGAACAGTATTCCATTGCATCTACGCTCTGAACCAGATCACCTTACGTTCAGAAAACTGGTGAAAACGTTTCTTTTTCAGTAATATTTGTATCTTCTGCCGAGTGTCTGCCAGCTCGGGGATGCCTCTGGGTAACCATGCGCTCTATAAATACTCTCTCATTCATTCATTCATTGCTCCTGCTTTAGAGAGGCATAAGGTTTTGGCGCTGCCCCAGGTAAGTAAATCTGGGGCAGCGTCAACAGCCATGGGTGTTGTGTGGGAACCCCCACTGCCACACCCATGGAATGCCTCCTTGATGCAGAGTAAGGCAACACACCACCTTTCTGGGGCAAATTTGAATAAAGGAGGAAGGGTTGCACGGCCCCATCCAGGAGCGCTACAAGGCCCTGGGGACTGCCACCCACCAGGGCCGGCTCCAGCAATGTCCTGGGGTGCCCACCCCGGGTCATTGCAGTTTGCTATGGTCAACACTGCTCTGCTTCATTAAATGCTCTCACTTCCATGAAGCGGAGCAGAATTGCTTTTGAACAGAGGAAGCTGCATGTTAGTAGGAAGCAGGGAGCCTAGGGACTGCGGGGGCCTCGAGGCTCCCCCCGCAGTCCCCAACAGAGAGGCCATCCCCTGGGGTATAGAGTCTCTGGGGCCAAGGTTAGCCTCGGTAGGGGGGGCTCACGGTCCCTCCTTCCCATTTTTATTTTAAAAACAAAAAATGAATATGACGGGCTAGCCCCGGGGATGGGGACCTCAGGGCCGAGATCGGCGTTGAGAGGGGGGTTTGTTCGACTGAAAATATATCTAGCTGACTCCTTCTAGCATTGTGCGAGTTAAGTTAGCATTTGAGGCACCATTTTGTATTCAGCCGCCATTTTGTGCCATGATTGAAATGAAACTTCTGTCTCATACTGTCTGCCTCAGCAGAAAGCAGCCTAGATTGTTTCTTTTTATTATTCAAGGTTGAGCTTTGTTGCACTAATGAATAGCTCGTTCTGTGTTTGCATGCCTTTCCTTGTATGTAGCCCTGCTCCCACTCTCAGAGACGGGCACGGGCTGAGTTCCCTTGAAGCTAAGATAGTGTGTACCCGGTCTGAGGATGGCAGCTCATCCTTCTGTGCCTCCTTTGTTCATCTGTGCCCAGGCCTGAAAATTCCAGTCTGGGTGTGTCTTAGGCATGTTGGAAATGTATATATAACTCTACCTTGTGGATAGGGAGTCAGTCCCTCCGCAGCTGTCCTTGGAGGATGGTCAGACTGGACTCCGCTTGAGCGAGTACTAATAAAATAACTTTGGTTTGTATTCTCTACTGTCTGACCGACTCTTCATTTTTATGGTAGGCTGAGAGGTGGTCGTGAGTGACCCGGGTGGCCCTAATCGGATCACTTCCTTCAGGCTCGCACGGACCCCCTCTCTTTTTTAAACAAATACATTAAAAAGAAATGGCCATACCCCGGGGATGGGGTCCCTAGGACTGAAAATGGCCCAAGAGGGGGGGCCACTCGGCCCTCCTCCCTTTGACGAATTAAATATTTTTTTTAAAGTCCGTGCTCCGGGGTAGGAGTCCACGGGGTCGAAATTGGCCCAGGAGGGGGGTTGTGCAGCCCCCTCTCATTTTTTTTATGAAAATGTTTTTTGAAGGATCAGGCCCCAGGGGATGGGGTTCGTAGGGCTCAAAATGGTTCAAGGAAGGGGGGCACGTACCCCCCTTCCTAAAACTGAAAAGAAAGCCTCCTGGCTTGCTCCTGGTTGGGGGATGGAGTCCCCTTGGCTGCTGAGGGTCCTTAGGGGCCAACAAGTACTCTTGCAATCACTTAGTCACACATACAGCCACTCATACATTCCAATTCAGACCTATACTGCCTTTCACAAATGCAGTTACTCACTCAAATGCAACTGACACAATCATTCATTCACTGACACATCCATACACAATCAGTCAGTTATACAGCCCCTCACAGACACACTCACTACCCCATATAGCCACTGACTCACCCACTCACTCATCCATGCAGGCAGTCACACACCCCCTCCCCCACACACACAGACACTCATACAGGTACTCAGACAACCAATCAATCACCCATACAGCCACTCACGTACCCACTCACCAACCCATATAGCCACTTATACATCATCTGACAGACTGATACAGACATTTGCACAACCTAGTCACTCACCCATACATTCATTGAGACCCCCAATCACCAGGGCCGGACTGGGAACCGAAACCGGCCCTTACAAACTCCCCCTGGGGCCGGCCGAGCAGCAGGGACCGAGCGTTTTCCCGGTGGGCCGCTAGGGTGGTGGACGGTTTTGGTCCCCTGGGGGGACGATTTTGTTACAGGTGGCCGTTATTGCCGACCCCCGGTAACAAAAACGTCCCCCCAGGGGCCCAAAACCAGCCCCCACCCTAGCAGCCCACCGTGGAAACGCCCAGTGCCTGCTACGGCCAGTCCGGCCCTGCTAATTCCTCACTTATACAGTCATGCAAAGCACCCACTGAATCATCCAAACAGGCACTTATACACGTACTGATTCACCAATACACCTTGGTATATATATTTAACACTCATAAACATTTTTAAAACACTCAGAGTCAATGGATGGTGTCATCAGTGATGTCATCAGCAGTGTCATTTGAGATGTCATCAGTGATGTCACTGACCATGTCATGAGTGATGTAATATGTGTGGTTGGTCATAATCAGTACATTGTGGGGGTGCGGGTTAATTAGCGAGTGAAATGTCAACATAATTATAATGCCCCTGTAAACCTTGATTTTTTCAGTGAAAACAAATATATATATATATATGTATATATATATTCACTGAAAAAAACATAGGTTTCACACACGTTATAGTTAGGAATTAGCATTTAAAAAACCTTGCAAATTCACTTAAAAAACCATAGGTTTCACACATATTATAGTTAGGTGGATATTTCACTCGTAAAAAAACAATGAAATTCCCCCGTTATAGTTAGTTGAGATAACTATAACTCGCGCGCCCGCAATCCTCTGCTCATGACGTTACATATTACATCACTCATGACATGGTCAATGGCATCACTCATAACATCACTGATGACATCATCCTTGTGATAGAGGGGCGGTCGTGCGAGTTATAGTTATCTCAACTAACTATAACGGGGGAATTTCATTGTTTTTTTACGAGTGAAATATCCACCTACCTATAACATGTGTGAAACCTATGGTTTTTTAAGTGAATTTGCAAGGTTTTTTAAATGCTAATTCCTAACTATAACGTGTGTGAAACCTATGGTTTTTTCAGTGAATTTGTATAGTTTTTTAAATGCTAAGTTATGTATGTATTATTATTTTTTTATATATTTTTTTTCAATAAACTACGTATGAATTTTTTCTTTTTTTTTTCTTAATGTTTTTTCACCATGTGCGCCTTCGGGGTCCTTCAGGGACCCCCTGACCAAGGCTAGGGGGTCAGGAACTCTCTACCCTGCCCCCTTTTCACGTTCGCCACCTTCCTTTTCCACTCTCGCACTGAAAACAAACAAAATGGCAGCCGACACGTCCTGATTTCGACCGATTCGAACGTTGACTGACATGTAACAACCAATCAGAATTACGCTCGCGCACGTTAGGGTGCGCGCACGGTGCGCGCACGGTGCACGCACGGTGCGCGGTTATAGATATGTATGTGCTTTTAACTGCAAATTTCTCAGGAACTACTGAACAGATTGACTCCATATATGCAAAAGGCACATCCCTGACCTGAGGACTACCTCTTTGCCAAATTTCAACTCATTCTGTTCAGCCGTTCGGGCTGTACCTTCGACTAAAGGTCCTATGGGAAAATGCATGGGGAAAACGCGTTTTGGGACCCCCCTTTTTTCTCGGCCCCCGCTTGACGAATCCCCCCGAGACTTTCAGGGTAGGAGCTGAGCGAAGCGCCCCATTAGTTTTGAAAAGTTCGCGAGGATTGATCAACCTGCGCCAAATTTATTCAAAATAGAATTTTCAGATTTCCTTTGGAAACACGGTCCTAACTATAACTATCTACTGGCGACTGCTCTGAGGAAAGAGTGAGAGACTCTGAAACGCGTCAGGCCGAGGGTTTCCAAGACGGGATCGGAAGCTGCCTGTTTCTTTGCAATAAAAGATGTTCTTTTACCTGAAGAGGTGCGCGGCCTCAATTTGCTGAGCAAAGTTGGTGATATATATATATATATATATATATATATATATATATATATATATATATATCCAACAACAAAGTTTTGCCCTGCATAGAGACGCCACACAAATGCAAAGTTCACCTTCTTTATTTTGCAGGTAGCAGGCAAGGAGCAGTGAAACAATCCAGCATCTGCCATACACGTTTCGTGCTCCCTGCACTTGATCACTGGCAATGAAAGAAAGTCCCGACAGCTGAGTGGACTATACTCGTTTTGGCCCCGCCCATTTGGGATTTCACTGAAGGTTTGCCTTATGGGACTGGTAGTCCTACTTTAGCCATTGTGGACGCTTTGGGAATTTCAATCACAAAAGTACATTTCCCAAGTGGGTGCTGAGACGGAGAAAACAACTCCTTGCCTGCTATTTCAAACTCCCACAAAAGTCATTTGCATCTCCTCAAAGCGCCCATATTTACAAGCGCTGCGGGTCTGCTGTATCTGCGGTGGGGCATCTCTGCGGCGAGGCGCACCGCTCTTTAATCCAACAACAAAGTTTTGCCCTGCATAGAGACGCCACACAAATGCAAAGTTCACCTTCTTTATTTTGCAGGTAGCAGGCAAGGAGCAGTGAAACAATCAAGCATCTGCCATACGCGTTTCGTGCTCCCTGCACTTGATCACTGGCAATGAAAGAAAGTCCCGACAGCTGAGTGGACTATACTCGTTTTGGCCCCGCCCATTTGGGATTTCACTGAAGGTTTGCCTGATGGGACCGGTAGTCCTACTTTAGCTATTGTGGACGCTTTGGGAATTTCAATCACAAAAGTACATTTCCCAAGTGGGTGCTGAGACGGAGAAAACAACTCCTTGCCTGCTATTTCAAACTCCACAAAAGTCATTTGCATCTCCTAAAAGCGCCCATATTAACATGGGCGCTTTGAGGAGATGCAAATGACTTTTGTGGGAGTTTTTTTGTGGGAATATTTTTGGTGGAAGTCGCGTAGGATGTGTAAATCCTGCCGAAATCTTTTTAAAAACTAGGTGCGGTCTTCCAAGCTTTGTTTCTTTTTAGCCCCCGGGTGGGCCAGGTCCTTGGGGCAATGTATAATTGTTATGCAGGGTCCCACAAGGGGCTGCCACAGCCCAAAAATGTATGCGGTGGCTCCTGCCCCCCAGGAAACCTGCTCTCGCTTCCATGAAGCAAAGCAGAATTGCTATTGGCAAAGGGAGCTGCATGACAGCCCAAATACAAAAAGAACTATTGATGGACAGAATGCAGAACAATGTCATACATTCACCCCAGTACAGAGATCTGGGCCTAAATCCATTGTTTTTTTGCTCACCATGCCATTCCAGTTTGGACCCAGCCATATGCAAACCAGTCTTGACCCTGTGCCCAATGGCAACAGTCCAGCCCGAACTGCCAGGCCAGGTCCACCCTGGACTGGAAACAAGCATCCTAGGACCGGTTCCGAAACCGGTCCTAGGATGCTTGATTCCGGTCCAGGGAAGACATGGCTTGGCAGTTTGGGCTTAACTGTTCCCATGAGGCACAGGGTCAAGACTGATTTGCATATGGTCATGTCTGAACTGGGGAGGCATGGTGAGCAAAATAACGATGGATTAAACCCAGATCTGTGACTGGGGGTGAATGTTTTGCCAATGTGCAACATTCCGTCCATCATCTTGTGTGTTTTGCTGTTCGCCCTATATGGGAAGGGTATGCCCAGACGTGGGTCCCGTGCTCACTATGCCACTGGAGTCAAGCTATCCTGACTGAAGAGGGGTGAAACCCCGAAACCGGTCCTAGTATGCTTGATTCCGGTCCAGGGAGGACATGGCTTGGCAGTTCGGGCTGGACTGTTCCCATGAGGCACAGGATCAAGAGTGATTTGCATATGGCCATGCCTGAACTCGAGTGGCGTGGTGAGCAAAATAACGATGGATTAAACCCAGATCTGTGACTGGGGGTGAATGTTTTGCCAATGTGCAAAATTCAGTCCATCATCTTGTGTGTTTTGCCATTTGCCCAAAAGCAATGCCGGCTCCCCAAGAGGCAGGGAGCCTGCTGGGACCGTGGAGGTATTGAGG
Organism: Triturus cristatus; assembly: GCF_964204655.1. Taxonomy (NCBI): domain Eukaryota; kingdom Metazoa; phylum Chordata; class Amphibia; order Caudata; family Salamandridae; genus Triturus; species Triturus cristatus. The sequence continues at coordinate 1,069,249,894 of NC_140583.1, forward strand.
CTTCTCCACGGTCCCCAAGTAAGAGGCCAAGCCCCGAGGGATGGGGTCCCCGATACCAAAAATGGCCCGGGAGGGGGGGCCACTTGGCCCACCTTCCATTTTTTTAATTTAAAAAATGGCCTAGCCCCAGGGGATGGGGTCTGCGCGGCCGTAATCGGCCTCGTGCCCCCTCCCTTTAAATTTATTTTTAATGGGTCATGGGAAGGGGGGGGCCACACATCTCCCTTCCTAAAATTAAAAAAATAAAAGAAACCGGTAGCTAGCCAGAGGCCCCACCCCCTCCCTGCACCACTCTGCAAACGCTCATCCTGGCGCATTCTGGGTTGGGGGATTATGTCCCCTTGAATCCTACGGATCCTTAGGGGCTAACTAGCCCAACAGGTACCTCTAATTAAGCCTCACGCAGTGGGATTGCTGAGAGGTGGTCCGAGGCCACACCTCTTTTTACACCACTCTGCAAACGCACCCCTTGGCGCACTGCAGGTGGGGCTATGAGGTCCCCTTGTGTCCCGAGGACTTCAAGAATAAAGTGGATTCCATCCCCGAAGCAGCAGTGCACCAGGAGGCGCGTTTGCAGAGTGGTGTAAAAAGGGGGCGTGGCCTCTGAACACTTTCAGCAATCCAGCTGTGTGGGGTTTACTGGAGGTAACAGGAGGGCTAGTTGGCCCCCAGTGACCCTCTGTAGGCAAGGGGACTACATCCCTCAACCAAAAGCGCACCAAGAGGCGCGTTTGCAAGCTGGTGGTGAAAGGGGGTGGGGCATGTGTCCATCGCTCAGCAATCCCACTGTGTGGGGCTTACTTGAGGTAACAGGCAAGTTGGCACTTAAGGACCCACAGCAGCGAAGGGGACTTCAATCCCCATCCTAGAGCGTGCCAGGGAGCGTGTTTGCAGAGTAGTGGGCAAAGGGAGCCTGGCCTGCTTTGAGAACTTAGCAATCCTGCTGTGTGGGACTTAGTGGAGGTGATAGGAGGGGTAGTTGGCCCCCAAGGATGTTCTTGGGGGGCAACTACTCCTCCTGTTATCAGCAGTACTTCCCATACAGTGGAATTGCTAAGAAGTCTTCAGAGGCCACGCCCCCCTTTCTCCACCACTGTGCAAACGCCCCACCTAGCACACTGCTGGTTGTGGCATAAAGTCCACTTTACTCCTGAGGGACTTTGGGGGCCAAGTTGCTCTTCTGGTACCTTCTGTAAGTCTTGGCAGTGCAATTACTGAGAGCTGGTCGGAGGCCCAGGCCCCTTTCTGCCCAAGCACACTTTCTGCACGCGACTACTACGTTAGTTAGAAATGAGCATATGAAAAACCTTAGAAATTCACAGAAAAAAACATAAGTTTTAAGGGATGTTATAGTTAGGAATTAGCATTTAAAAAACCTTAAAATTTCACTGAAAAAAACACAGGTTTCAGGGGCGTTTTAGTTAGTTGCACATTTCACTCATACAAAACCAGAGAATTTCAGCCGTTATAGTTAGTTGAGCTAACTATAACTCGCCCACCCGCAATGCACTGCTGATGACGTCACATATTACGTCACTCATGACATGGTCAGGGACATCACTGATGACATCTCAAATGACATCAATGATGGTATCACTGATGACATCATCCACTAAATATCTGATTCACCTCCTCACACCCTATTATAACTTTTCATACACCTACTCAAAAATACAGACTACCTTCTCGAAACCATAGACACACCAACACCAGTTAGTACATACTCACTCACGGATTCATAGGTCTACACACACATCCACTCACCCATACAGTCACTCATACACGCAGTCACTGATCAATACAGCCATTGATATATGCACCCATGCACCTATACAGATATTCACACACTGAAACTCATCCATAGAGTTACTCACACACCTAGTCATTCACCCAAAAAAATCAATCACACTGCCATTTACTCATTATACAGTTATACCAGTGGTTCCCAAACTTTTTCGGCCCTCAGCTCCCTTGACTCATTGGCCATTGCCCATGGCTCCCCGCTGTTACTTTTTTGGGAGGGTGGGGTGGATGTAAGTCTGGCCTCGGGAGTACTTGATTTTTCTCCCTGAAAATAACTGGGATGAAGCTGATGAAGGTATTATAATCATATACGCAGGGTGTTTTGTATTACTAAAGCGGCGCCTCTAATAAAATATTCCTAGTTACACTTCTTTGCCCATGCCTTTTTTAGAGTACCCTCTCAAACTTTTTTATACCACTTATTGTGCTAGGTAGCACCCCTATGCATGTAGGCCCCATTGCCAAAGTGTTTCTGCCCTTGAACAATATTTCAATGCACTTCCATTTCTACCCATGTCATATGTGCCAACACACCTGTCTCATCAGGGTGACTCACACATTTTTAAACCACATACAGCTGTATTTTTGCTGTCTCCTCCCTAAAACTGCCAACAAATCAATGCAAGTAAAATAAATTTGTCAGATTTTTTTTAAACGTCCCTCTTTCTTGCTTCCAAATTTTGGCATTATGCCATATAAGGTGTTTTACTTCCCTGTGCTCAAGGAGAGAGCAGGCCTGTCTGGAAATGTGTGTGTACTGAAAGAAATGTGTACTGGAAGTACCTATGATTTAAGTACAAATGTCAATACTTAATAATACTTAGGGGCCAATTACGATGTAGTTTGGAAAGGCTCTGAACGGGATTCGGACTCTGAATCCGATTCGGAACCTATGTTTCCGACCGCATCGGATACATTTCCAACCGACCGATTACGATGCAAGGAAACTTTTCGGGCTGTCTAATTCGGTTCTGATCAGCATTCGGACAGCCTGAGTTGTTCGGAGCCAAATCATACAGCTCTATGGATACTGTTTCTGATTGGGCTATGTGAGACCGGCCTCGTGGCGTGGGCCCTCCCGACCAGCAAGTCACACTACAAACACGCCGAACCTCGTGGGCACGGCCTTTCGGCTTCCGTGGACCAACATCCCGAGGGCCGAACAGATCCCCAACACGCATGCCTGGCCGAGGGAGAACGACACCCCCCCAAACCAGACCGAGAGGCGCCGACTCTGTCACACCTCTGGTCTCTTCCCCGAGGGAGGTTTCGATCGGCCACCAGGCCCCCGGTGAGCGGGCGCCTCTCCTGCTGGGCGTCTGGAGTCCCTCCCGGACACATCTGAACAGATCAAGGGGCTGAGCGACAGGAAACCCCGACACACCGCCCCCCAGGCACCAGACCCCTCTCCGCGAGGACCCCGGACTTCAAAGAGGAAGGGGAGTATAACAAGGGGTGCTGAAGGGACGAGAGGCAGAGAAGACCTGGACTGACGAGAGCCTGCTGACCTGGTCGCGGCTCGATCGCTCACCGAACAGAAGATCGCTATCCGAACTCTGAAACCACCTGAGCCCTGTGGACGCTGTCGCGGCTCCCCAAACTCTGAAACCATCTGAGCCCTGCTGATGCCGTCGCGGCTCCCCGAACCCTGAGACCATCTGAGCCCTGCTGACGCCGTCGCGGCTCCCCGAACTCTGATCCATCTGAAGCCCTGCTGACGCCGTCGCAGCTCCCTGAACTAAGACCCTCCGGTGCCTGCTGAGTGACTAACGGCCCGTTCCTCCAAGAAGATCGGTAGAGATCGCCCAGAGAAGCAACATCCCCTCAGCTCGAGGATTGAGAGCTGGGCGCCGGATAACTCGCAGAGACACTGATTCAAAGACTGTCCCGCTACCCCCTTTTTCCCTCATCACAAGATCGCTACCGCTTGTGGCATTTACTTTGGCACCTGCTTACCGGATCATAAAGATCCCTGACAACTACCGATAAAGACTTATTGCCTTATAAACGACCTACTGTGTGGTGTCCCTCTATCCGAAGAGAGAGTAAGCGCAGCGCGTGCGATCCTAGGTGCGAGACCCTGCCAGGCAGGGCCTCTCTGCTCTTGCTCGGCCTAATTCTGGGAAAGGTGGGCCCCAGGGTGGACGGGAGCACACTCCGCAGCCTCCCCGGGGAACGCTTTCCAACATTTGGTGGCAGCGGTGGGATCCGAGCCAACACCTAGAGATCGTGCAGTAGACGGCTGACGCACTACCGAGAAGAATGGAAGGAGAAACTTCCCTAGGTGCCGCAGGCACCAACCCAAGCACGGCATTTCAAAAAGACCAGTTAGAATCTTATACGCACCGAGAACTGAAACAATTTTGAAAAGACTTTGGAATCGCTACCACCGGACTGAGCACGAAAGAGGACTTCCAGGGGGCATTAAAAACCTGGGTCGAGGCAGAAGCTCCCTGGACACGAACAGAAGGAGAAACCCCCAACGAACCACGAAGCAGCCCGGGGAGGAACGGCGCCCCCGAGGGGGGCCTATCCCCTGAGGAACTAGCAGACCGAGAAAGAGGTCGCAACCACGAACTGGAACTAGCAAAACTAAAAATCGAAGGAGAGATAAAACTGGCCGAGAAAAAACTGGCGGTGGAACAGTTACGCCTACAAGGAGAACTAGAGGAAAAGAAACGACAGAGAGAACACGAAGAAAAGAAACTCCAACTAGAGCACGAACGTAGCCTAAAAGAAATCGAGCTCCAGGCCAAGAGGGCGGAGGCCCGACCCTCGGAAACCCAACCCATCTCCTCCACCGTGGAACCGAAGGTCCACATCCCCAAGGATGTGGTGAGAGAATATTATAAGAACGACGACATTCAGCAGTGGTTCAAGGCCTATGAAGTCGCCATGACCTCCCACGAGTCCCGCAGAAAGACTGGGGGGCTGGGCTGTGGGGCCGGTTCCTGAGTGAGGGGAGAGATACCCTGCTGGACCTGCCCTCCACGGTAATGAACTCCTACAGTCACATGAAAGAGGCCCTGGTAGCCAGATATGGGCTCACCCCTGAAATGTACCGGCAACGGTTTAGAGACTGCAAAAAGATACCCGGTACCACCTGGGTGGAGTACGTGAACTTTTACAGCCGGGCCTTGGACGGATGGATCAAGGGCAGCAAGATCTCCACCTTTGAGGAGATGGTCCCCGGAACGCCCCTGCCCGCCAACACAAAGAAGTACCGACAGCAGGTAACGGTCAACGGTCACCGCATCGAGGGGCTCCGGGACACGGGGGCGAGTGTCACGGCGGTCCATTGCCACCTGATTTCCGAGTATCAGATCCTGCCTGACGCCTTTTGCCCCGTCATATCATCAGACAATTCCGAGAGCCTCTGCCGGATGGCCCTAGTCCCCTTCGAATGGGGGGGAGTCACCGGCAAGTTAAAAGTAGCGGTCCGAATCTCCCAGCCCGTGGACTGCCTCCTGGGCAACGACCTGGAGAACTCCCCGTGGGGACAAGTGGAACGAAGGGCCCACCTCGAGATGATGGGCCTACCCGAGTGGGTATGCGCCACCACGCGCTCGATGACTCTCCGGGCGCCTTCCTCCGAGGGGGGAGAGGCCAGGCCCCTGAGCATCGCCACTATCCCCGAGAGCCAGGATACACCACCAGAGGCCAACGACCCCCTTCTGGACGAACCAACCGCTCCCGGCGAAGAATCCGGGCCTTCCGACCCCGAAGCCCTGACCAAACTCAGGGACTTGACAGAACTGGCCCCGTGGCCCTGCGAAGGGGGCCCCTCCCGTGAAGAGTTCTGCCAAGAACAATCCACCTGCCCGTCCCTCATTGGGCCCCGACAACAGGCCGAGGCCCAAGCAGCCGGCGATCGGACTGGCACCCACTGGGTATACTGGGAGAACGGACTGCTTTACAGCGAACAGAAGTCGGCCGAGTTGGGATCGGCCCGAGTACTAGTCGTACCCCTACGCTTCCGAAATCTTCTCCTGGGCCTGGCCCATGATGTACCCCTGGCCGGACACTTAGGCCAGGATAAGACCTACCAGCGACTCGTCACCCACTTCTATTGGCCCAAGATGCGAGCAAATGTGGAGGCCCACTGCAAGTCCTGCCCAACGTGCCAGGCCAGCGGAAAGAGTGGGGGCAAGCGCAAGGCTCCGCTCCAACCCTTCCCCGTTGTCAGTACCCCTTTTGAGCAGGTAGGAATCGACATTGTCGGACCCCTGGACCCCAAGACCGCCCAGGGCCACCGATTCATCCTCGTCCTGGTGGACCATGCCACCCGTTACCCCGAAGCCGTCCCTCTCCGCACCGTGATGGCCCCCGTGGTGGGCCGGGCCTTGATGGGGATCTTCTCCCGCATGGGGTTCCCCCGCGAAGTCGTGAGTGACCGGGGCACAAACTTTATCTCCCGCTATATGAAGTCCCTCTGGCAGCAGTGCGGAGTATCGTACAAATTCACCACCCCGTAACACCCCCAAGGAAACGGCCTAGTCGAGCGCTTTAACAAGACATTGAAGGGGATGATCATGGGCCTTGAGGAACCCCTACGCCGGAGGTGGGACGTCCTCCTCCCATGTCTCCTGTTCGCCTACCGGGAGGTTCCCCAAAAATCCCTGGGATTCAGCCCATTCGAACTGTTATACGCACACCCCGTCCGAGGACCCCTGAGCCTGGTCAAAGAGGGGTGGGAAGCGACCCCCCGGGGGACCCCTCCGGACGTGTTCCGTTACATCTTGGCGCTCCGCAACCAGACCCGAAAATTCAGGGAACTCGCAGAAGCAAACCTTGAGGCCAGTCAAGAAGAGATGAAGCGCTGGTATGACCAGAATGCTACGCTGGTCGAGTTTCAGCCGGGCCAACAAGTCTGGGTCATGGCCCCGGTGAGACCCTGCGCTCTCCAAGATAAATGGACTGGGCCCTACAAGGTGATCGAGCGGAAGAGCCAAGTCACCTATCTCATCGATGTGCAGTCCCCGCGGAACCCCCTCCGGGTTCTCCACGTGAACCGCCTCAAGCCCCACTTTGTACGGACCGAATTAAGTCTACTCCTAGCCACCGACGATGGGGCCGAAGAAGACACCGAGCCCCTCCCAGACCCCCTGGGGGCGAAGGAAACCGATGGATCCGTGGAAGGAGTGAGACTGTCGACCGCCCTCACAGCCCAACAGACCGACGACTGCCGCCAGCTACTAGGGCAGTTCGCGGATCTCTTCTCCCTGACCCCTGGGGTCACCAGCTGGTGTGTCCATGACGTGGACACCGGAGACAGCCCGCCCGTGAGACATCGGGCCTACCGGGTCCCTGATCGGGTCCGGACCTGCATCCAGACCGAGGTAGCAAAGATGTTAGACCTCGGGGTGATTGAACCCTCCGACAGCCCTTGGGCCAGCCCGGTAGTCCTGGTTCCGAAAGCGACTACCCCGGGTGTTGCCCGCGAGCTGAGATTCTGCGTGGACTACCGAGGCCTCAATGCGGTCACCCGAGCAGACGCTCATCCTATCCCCCGTGCCGACGAACTCATTGACCGCCTTGGGGCCGCCTGCTACCTCAGCACCTTCGACCTGACCAGTGGGTACTGGCAGATTGTCCTCACCGAGGGAGCCAAGGAGCGCTCCGCCTTCTCCACTCCAGATGGGCACTACCGCTTTAGAGTGATGCCGTTCGGAATGAAAAATGCCCCGGCCACCTTCCAGCGGCTGGTGAACAGGGTCCTGGCCGGACTAGAGGGGTTCAGCGCGGCATACCTTGACGACATAGCAGTCTTCAGCTCCCAATGGACCGAGCACCTCCAGCACCTCCGTCAAGTCCTGCTGGCTCTGCGCCGGGCCGGCCTCACCATCAAAGCTAGCAAATGTCAGATTGGGCACGGCTCCGTAACTTATCTGGGGCACCAGGTGGGGAGTGGGCAGGTCGCCCCCCTCCAGCCGAAGATCGACGCCATCTTGTCTTGGGAATCCCCTACAACCCAAACGGAAGTCCGAGCCTTCCTGGGCCTCACCGGCTACTACCGTAGGTTCATTAAAAACTATGGCAGCATCGCCGGCCCTCTCACAGAACTAACCTCCAAGAAACACCCCAAGAAAATACACTGGACTCCCGCCTGCCGGAAGGCGTTCGACACCCTAAAGGCCGCAATGTGCGCGGCTCCGGTACTCAAAGCACCCGACTACACCCAGGAGTTTGTGGTCCAGATGGACGCCTCGGAGCATGGCATCGGGGCAGTCCTCTCGCAATATGACAACAAAGGCATAGATCAGCCCATCGCCTTCATCAGCCGAAGGTTGCTGCCCCGGGAACAGCGGTGGAGCACAATTGAACGAGAGACGTTCGCCGTAGTCTGGGCCCTCAAAAACCTACGGCCCTACCTGTTCGGAACACACTTCCGAGTGCAAACGGATCATCGACCCCTGCGGTGGTTGATGCAGATGCGAGGGGAAAACCCCAAGCTGCTACGCTGGTCCATCTCTCCCCAGGGGATGGATTTCACTGTGGAACATCGCCCCGGGACTGACCACGCCAACGCGGATGGCCTGTCCCGATTCTTCCGCTTCAGCGAGGAGAACTCCCAAGTGGATGGGTAGTTCTCCCCGCCTTTCAGCTGGGGGGGCACGTGTGAGACCGGCCTCGTGGCGTGGGCCCTCCCGACCAGCAAGTCACACTACATACACGCCGAACCTCGTGGGCACGGCCCTTTGGCTTCCGTGGACCAACATCCCGAGGGCCGAACAGATCCCCAACACGCATGCCCGGCCGAGGGAGAACGACACCCCCCCAAACCAGACCGAGAGGCGCCGACTCTGTCACACCTCTTGTCTCTTCCCCGAGGGAGGTTTCGATCGGCCACCAGGCCCCCGGTGAGCGGGCGCCTCTCCTGCTGGGCGTCTGGAGTCCCTCCCGGACACATCTGAACAGACCAAGGGGCTGAGCGACAGGAAACCCCGACACACCGCCCCCCAGGCACCAGACCCCTCTCCGCGAGGACCCCGGACCTCAAGGAGGAAGGGGACTATAACAAGGGGTGCTGAAGGGACGAGAGGCAGAGAAGACCTGGACTGACGAGAGCCTGCTGACCTGGTCGCGGCTCGATCACTCACCGAACAGAAGATCGCTATCCGAACTCTGAAACCACCTGAGCCCTGCGGACGCTGTCGCGGCTCCCCGAACTCTGAAACCATCTGAGCCCTGCTGACGCTGTCGCGGCTCCCCGAACCCTGAGACCATCTGAGCCCTGCTGACGCCATCGCGGCTCCCCGAACTCTGATCCATCTGAAGCCCTGCTGACACCGTCGCGGCTCCCTGAACTAAGACCCTCTGGTGCCTGCTGAGTGACTCGCGGCCCGTTCCTCCAAGAAGATCGGTAGAGATCGCCGAGAGAATCAACATCCCCTCAGCTCGAGGATTGAGAGCTGGGCGCCGGATAACTCGCAGAGACACTGATTCAAAGACTGTCCCGCTACCCCCTTTTTCCCTCATCACAAGATCGCTGCCGCTTGTGGCATTTACTTTGGCACCTGCTTACCGGATCATAAAGATCCCTGACAACTACCGATAAAGACTTATTGCCTTATAAACGACCTACTGTGTGGTGTCCCTCTATCCGAAGAGAGAGTAAGCGCAGCGCGTGCGATCCTAGGTGCGAGACCCTGCCAGGCAGGGCCTCTCTGCTCTTGCTCGGCCTAATTCTGGGAAAGGTGGGCCCCAGGGTGGACGGGAGCACACTCCGCAGCCTCCCCGGGGAACGCTTTCCAACAGGTTATTACGATGTACGATTCTGACAGCCATTCCAAACATCTGTCAGAATCTGACTTTGGGGTGCCAATGGCAGGCCCCCTTCACCCATAGGCCTCCAGTTGGGCCCTTGGGAGTACCCAAGGGACCTCTCTTTCCACCATGCACAGTGTGGCAGGCACCATGTGGTGCCCGCCACAGGGTGCAAGGTTTTCCCCAACCACCACTTCCTTCAATGAGAGCCTGTGTTCTTGTTCCAAACACAGGCTCTGATTGAAGTCAATGCGAGTATGACCAAGCGATGTTCAGAAGCATCACAATCAGTCAGTCGGGCTCGCAGAACACAATTCGGTCGAAAACTAATCTGGAACCAATTCTCCGATCGCCATCATTATCGGCCCCTGCTTATTGTGTTTAATAGGCAGGACAACTGAAGTTTCCTGATAACTTGCATTGGTGTAAAATGCATTTGAAAAAAAACGAAACTATTAATGAGTCTAACAAAATAAATCAGGCATCTTCCTCTTACTTTGGGAGTGTTGGAACGTGGGGTTCCAGTGAAATATGGCGGTCATCTCCCTCGACATGCCATCAATTGAGCACTACATTTACAGATCTAAATCTGTAAATGTAGTCACTTCCAAATCATTGACATCATGCGTTTAAGTCTAATTAGTTTAACTGAAGCCAACAGACCCTTCAACATTAAATGCATTCAAGTGCTTGGTGCGCAGCTCCCCTGGCTAGGTTTGATGGCTCCCCAGGGAGCCATGGTGCACAGTTTGGGAACCACTGAGTTATACACACACCACCTCACTTATTCATACAGTTACTAACACATACTTACTCTCTTATACAATCACTGACACAAGCTCACACTCATACATACAGCCACTTTCACAATCACTCACTATCACATATAGTCTCTTAAATACTCCAACACTCACTTATACTTCCTTTCACATGTGTAGTTACTCATACATGTACCATTGAGGCATCCATTCACTCACCAACACAGCCATACCCACACTCACCAACTCATACAGCTCCTCACAGATGTACACTCAAGAACCCGTACATGTAGTGAATCACCCACTCATACATCCATGCAGGGAGTCACCCACCCTCACCCAACCACACAGACACTCAGCCACCCAGCCAACCATACAGGTACTCAGACAACCAATCATTAACCCATATAGACACTCATGCAGCTACTCACCAACCTATGCAGCCACTTACACACCAACTGACAGACTGATACAGACATTCACACAGATTATCCACTCACGCATGAATTCACTAAGACATGTTTAATCACTCACTTATACAGTCAGTCATACACCCACAAAATCATCCATACAGACACTCATACACCCACTCATTCTTCAATACACCTTGGCGTATATATAGAAAACATTTTTTAACTTTTCAGAAACACTCAGTCACTGGATGATGTCATCGGTGATGTCATTCGAGATGTAATCAGTGATGTCACTGACCATGTCTTGAGTGATGTAATCGGTGATGTCATCGGCAGTACATTGCAGAGTCGAAAGTTATAGTTAGCTCAACTAACTATAACGGCCACATTTCTCTGGTTTTCTATGAGTGAAATGAATGTCCAACTAACTATAATGTCCCTGAAACCTGTGGTTTTTTCAGTGAATATAAATAAATATAACGCTTTTACTATAGAAACATGGCTGTGACTATAACTACCTACTGGTGACCACAAGAAAAGCATTTTATATCTATATATATACACAGAAAAAAACAAAGGTTACAGGTCCATTATAGTTAGGAATTAGCATTTAGAAGACCTTAGAAATTCACTGAAAAAAATAAAGGTAACAAGGACATTATAGTTAGGACATGGAATTTAAAAAACCTTAGAAATTCACACAAAAAAAACAAAGCTTACAGGGGCATTATAGTTAGAGTCAGATTATACTCACACAAAACCAGAGAAAGTCAGCCGTTATAGTTACCTGAGTTAACTATAACTCATGCCCCCGCAATGCACTGCTTATGACCTTGCATATTACAGCACTCATGACATGGTTATTGACATCACTGATGACCTCTCAAATGACATCACTGATGACATCAGCAAAGCATCTCTGAAGCACTCACTCAAAACCCTAGAGAATCTTTTATACACCCACTCCCACACAACCATTCACAAACCCATTCACAGAGCCATACCAGTACTTACACAGCCACTCACTTACTAATACAGCCACTGACATATCCACTCATAAACCCAAACAGGCACTCACATACTGAGTGAGTCAGCCATAGAACTACTCACTAACCTAGACACTCACCCAAACAGACAATCACACAGCCATTTACTCTCCCAAACAGTTACACACACACCCACTTACTTACTCATACAAATAGTCAAATGCACTCACTGCCCGATAGTTATTCCATATAGCCTCTCTCATATTTACTCACTCATATATATCCAGTCACTCACCTACACTGCCTTTCACATACACAGTTACACACTCATACTGAAACATGCACTCAATCACCAACACATCCATACAGACACTTACTCACCCATACTGCTTCTCAGACACTCGCACAGTACTCCATACAACCACTGACTCACCCACCCACTCACTCATCCATACAGGCAGTCATACACCTCTTCATCCACACACCCAGACAACCATAGAGGTAGTAAGACAATCAATCAATCACTGATATAGCCATTTACATACCCACTAACACACATATACACCCACCTAGACATCAACAGACAGACAGATACACACATTCACACAAAAAGTCACTCACCCATACATTAGCTAAGACACCTAATCACTCACTTATACAGTCAGTCACGCACCCACTGAGTCATTCATACAGACACTCATGCACCCACTGATTCCCCAATACAGCTTAGTATATATATATTTAACATTCAAACTTTTTTAAAACAGTCAGCGGATGATGTAATCAGTGAGGTCATTTGAGAGCTCACCAGTGATGTCATCAGTGATGTCACTGACCATGTCATGAGTGATGTATTATGTGAAGTCATAAACAGTGCATTGCGGGGGCACAGGTTATAGTTGACTCGGGTAAAAATATCAGCAGAATTTCTCTGGTTTTATATGAGTATAATTTGACCCTAACTATAACGTCCCTGTAACCTTTGGGTTTTTTAGTGAATTTCTAAGGTTTTTATAATCCCATTTCATAACTATATCATCCTTGTAACCTGTTTTTTCAGTGAATTTCTAAGGTTTTTTAACTAGCAGTCACTTTTGCTGAGTGGTGGAGAAATGGGACTGGGCCAGCAACCAGCTCTTAGGAATTCCACTGTGTAGGACTTATAAGAGGTACCTGGAGAGCTTCTTGGCCCCAAAGGTCCCTCTGGAGACAAAGGGGACTTTACCCTCCAACTAGTAGTGCTCCAGGAGACACGTTTGCAGAGTGGTGGAGAAAGGGGGTTTGGCCTCTAACAACTTCTCAGCAATCCTGCTGTGTGGGACTTACTGGAGGTAACAGGAGGGGTAGTTGGCCCCCAAGGACGTCATTGGGGGATAACTACCCCTCCTATTACCTCCAGTAAGTCCAATACAGCAGGATTGCTGAGATCTAATAGCAGTCCATGCCCGCTTTCTCCATCACTCTGCAATCGCACCTCCTGACGCACTACTAGTAGGGGGATGAAGTCCCCTTGACTGTTGAGGGTCCTTGGGGGCCAACTACCCCTCCTGTTACCTCCCGCAAGTCCCACACACTGGGTTTGCTGAGAGGTTTTCGATGACCATGGCCACTTTCTTCTCCAGTCTTCAAACGCGCCTCCTGGCGCACTACTATTTGGGGGATTAAGTCTCCTTGGCTCTTGAGGGTCCTTGGGGGCCAACTAGCCCTCCTGTTACCTCCAGTAAGGCCCACACAGCTGGATTGCTGAGAGGTGGCCAGAAGCCACACCCTCTTTCTCCACCACTCTGCAAACACGCCTCCTGGTGCACTGCTGCTTGGGGGATGATGTCCACTTTAGTTCTGAGGCTTTCAGAAAGCAAGGGGACCTCATCCCCCACCAGCAGTGCACCGAGAGGCACGTTTGCCGAGTTGAGGAGAAAAGGGTCATGGCCTCGGATCACCTCTCAGCAATCCCATTGTGTGGAGCTTACCAGAGGCAACAGGAGGGCTAGTTGGCCCCCAGGGCCCCTCAAGAGCCAAGGGGACTTCATCCCCCAACCAGGAGTGTGGCAGGAGGCACGTTTGCAGAGTGGTGGAGAAGGGGGCGGGGTCTCCGGCAAGTTGCTGGCTTTTTTTCTACACTTTAGGAAGGGGAGCCATGTGGCCCCATTGCCTGACCATTTTGGGCCCTGGGGACCTTATCCCCTGGGGCCTTAACCTGTTTTTATTGAAAAAAACTAAAATTGAGAGGGGTCGTTCGGCTCCCCTCCCGGGCTATTTTCGGCCCCAGGGACCCTATCCCCCAGGGCCTGCCACCTTTTTAACAAAAAACATTTTTTTAAAAGGGAGGGGGGCTGTTCCTAGGGCCAATTTCAGCCCCGGGGAGCGCATTCCTTTGCATTTTGTTTTTTTTACTAAGGAAGGGGGGCTGCGCGGCCCCTTTCCTGGGCTGATTTCGGTGCCGGGGACCACATCCTCCAGGGCCCAACCTGTGTGCCCTGTGTGCCCTGGTCCTGATCCAGGGCATCCACTGCAAATGTTGGGTACTGGCCGGAGAGCCTCAAGGCCCACACAGTCCCTGCCGGCTCCCTGCCTCCTGCGGGAGCTGTCATTGCTTTGGGATCCAGGGAGCTGCTGACATGCAGCCCCCTGGATCCCAAAGCAATGTCTGTTTCCCTGCTCGTTTCACAGCGAGCAGTGAAACAGACACTGCTCTGCTTTCAACACGTGAGAGCATTTTCTGCTCTCGTTTGCTGAAAGCAGAGCAGTTTTTGCTATGGCTTGGCAGGAGTGGTGCTCCCGCCAAGCCATAGCAAACTGCAATGTCCTGGGGGTAGGCTTCCGGGGCCATTGCTCTAGCCGGCCCTGGGGGATGGTGGTCCTCAGGGCTATGCAGGGCTCCAGGAGGGGGCCACGGGCCCCCCTCTTTTGTGAATTAAGTGCCAGGGAGGTGATGGTCCCCAGGGGTCATCTCCGGACCCCCTCAAATATTATATATAGGCGGTCTCTGGGGCTGCAGGGGGGCTGTGTGCCCCCATGCATTGCTGTATGTCTTGCCCTGGGGATGTAGAGGTGTCCAGTACAGCGGGGGAGGCCATGGTGCCTCCCCCACATTTATTCATTAAACAGTGTGCCCCGGGGAGGTGGCAATCCCCGGGCAGCGGGGGAGGCCATAGGGACTCCCCGCATTTCTTTAATTAAATAGTGTGCCCTGGGGCGGTGGCGGTCCCCGGATCAGCGAGGGGGCCAAGCAGGCTCCCCCGCATTACATTGCCCATTGCCCAAGGGAGGTGACGGTACCCGGGGCAGTGGGGGGCGAGCGGGCCACCCCACATTTACATTGCTCATTGACCCAGGGAGGTGTCAGTCCCCTGGGCAGCGGGGGAGGCCCTAGGCCTCCCCCGAGTTTGTTTAATAAAACAGTGTGCCCCAGGGAGGTGGCGGTCCCCAGGGCAGCAGGGGGTCCGAGTGGGCCCACGCGTTTACATTGCTCGTTGCGCCAGGGAGGTGGTGGTCCCCGTGGCTGCGCAGGGCCAAGCCCACCCCATATTTACATTATTCACTGCCACAAGGAGGTGTGGTTCCCAGGGGCTTTGCATAAACCTTGGAGGGGGCCCTCCTTCATGCCCCTAAGACATTACTGCTCTCTGCCTGAGCTGGCACACAAACTGCTGGCTGGCTAGTTTAATGCAGATACCCTTGCACCATGTGCAAGGGTGGCATGCATTGTAGGCAGGATTTTTTTTTGTGCAGGAAGGGACACCTTCCCGCACAAAACAATCCTCTGAGGCTTTTTCCTCTTTCTGTGTGTGCTGCAGAATGCAGCACATGCAAAAAGAGTGAAAAAACAGGCAAAATAATCATATTTCTCCTTGTTACGCCTCCCTTGAGGAGGCATAAAATTGTAATGTATTCTCAGGTCTACCAGTTAAATCTGTGAATGCGCCAAAATCCATATGTAGATGCGTTGGAAGACCCTCACTCCACCCATGAATCCCTCCCTGGGGCAGAGTAACACAAGGTAGCAATTTACGCTGCCTTGCGCCACTCCACATCTACCAAGCCACACAAGGTGGCCTTGCATGATTTTAATTTTAATTTTATATAGCATCCAAATGCCCGGGGGCGTCTTGGCGTTGCTGCTGACATAGATGGCTTGGTTTGTTCTGTAAATATTATTCTACGTTTTGCGTCGCCCTTGAGTCCTCTTGCGTGGTGCAGGGGCAACACAAAACCATGATAAATATGCCCCTCGGTGTAGGTTACTAAGTACTGGCGTAGGTTTCTGTGTCTCAAGTGGTCTACTGGCATCCTTACTGCACGCTGAAAACCTGGTTCATCCTACTAATACTATTCTTACTAAGAAACTGTTGCCTACACCTCTGCCCCAGACACTTTGTGAAAACTCCTACAGCTGACACATAAGCCCTGGCACAAGAGGTTGGCCTTCTCCATTCCCGCAAAAACGCCCAAGAAAATGCGGAGGGATCTGACAGAGAAAAGATCATTTTTGCTGTAAGAAAAACCTATAAATTTAAAATGCCTTTTTCATACGCTGCACATGTCCTTTGCAAGAGACGATGCCACTAAATCTGCCATAGCAGGAAACCATTTCTTCAGGACACCATTTCTCCAAATCTTCTGGGAATTCTGTCATTCGCTCTTCTCCACCAGGGGGGCAACTCTGAAAATCCTGTTGCTTGGAGCAAGACAAGGCATCAGCGACATTACTGTACCTCCCATGAACACATCTGTCTTTAAATAACAAATTGAATCTCAGAAAAAGGAGTAGCAAATGCTTCAGCAACTGCACCGCCTGCCTGCATGAAACTGTGCCTAATAACGGCCTCCTGCAGCTGATATTTTGTCAGAACTGAAGATGACACTTTCCTCCCTGAACGGATTATTACATCAACTATTATAGGGAAAAGCTCAAGGAAAGTAATCTTTTGTCACAACAGACTTGTGCACCGGCCAATCCCTCCTACACCATTGGTTACCTAAAAGTGCTCCAGAACTGCCTGCTGAGCTATTGTATAGACCCAGGACCTCATCTCCAAGAAAATGATGCAGTGCGGCACCGCAAGCCATTTAGCTGTGCCGTGCTGCGTCATTTTGAAAGCATAGGGATGCGTCATATTAACAACAATACAACGCATCCCTGTGCTTTCCCCTCTGCTGGCGCACAATTGGCTGTCATGCACCAGCACAGCACCCTTGCGTCATTTTGAAAGGGTGTCTGCGCTACGGGATGATTGTATTTATGCAGGACGGGACAGCTATCATTAATGGCATTTTCCTCTTAGAAAATGAAAAAAACGAGGAGAAATAACAGTATTTCCCCTCATTGCACCATTCCTCTCCTCCCCTGGAGAGGCATAAGATTCTGATGCATTCCCAGTTTTACAAAATGTTCCATGGATGTTGCATGGGAACACCCACAGCAGCACCCATGGAACGACCCTTTCATGCAGAGTAATGCGTGAAAGCGGCCAATATTTACAAAGCCATAAAAAGTCACACAGGGTGACTTTACATAGCCTTGTAAATGGATCTCTGACATATTATCGAAAGACACATTATCGAACTACACAAATTTC
The DNA here is from genome assembly GCF_964204655.1 of Triturus cristatus. Lineage (NCBI taxonomy): Eukaryota > Metazoa > Chordata > Amphibia > Caudata > Salamandridae > Triturus > Triturus cristatus. The sequence goes on from NC_140583.1 coordinate 1,069,267,200, forward strand.
GCAACAAAAATATCGACATGAAAATTATCGAGATTGTATACTTAATTAAAAAACTGCACTAATATCGACACTACAATATCGTAATACAACTATATTGATCACACAAAAATCGCACACATCAATATCGCAATACTAAATATCGACATAAATAAATAAATATAAGCACATGTAAGAAATATCGATAACCAAAATATAGACATCAATAATATCGTTTTTTTTTACATATATCGACAATTCTAATACAAATAAAACCAATACTTTAACAACATAAATACAATATTTTCCTAAAACATACATTTTCCAATTATATTCAACTTAAACATAAACATACCATTTATAACTATATAAATATTTAACAACATAATAAAAAAACACAGAAATATTTATCAAATAGGCATTTCGAACACACTCAAAAAAATTAATACACATTATAAACAATCATTTTCTATATAATTATTTAAAACTCTCCTCCTTTAAAACAAAATATACTCTTACTTAGCATTTTCCATAAAAGGAAACCAATTAAATAAAAAAAAATCAAAACATCCAATAGAAAGGCCACATACAGAAAGCAACCAATCACATTCAAGAAACTATTTAAAATCCACTATATAAACCAATTAAAACAAGTCTTCTACTGTGCCTTAAACCAAAGCATTGAAAGAAGAAGAAACTCTGCTAAACAGAAGAAACCTAAATCCTACTACAATTCTAAAAACCTTTTCTAACTAAACCGCCAAATTAAACTAAAACACACATTTATCTTTACTCAAAAAAATAACTAACTTATATATTCCATCTCTTTATGTTTCCACTACAGATATTACTCGAAACAGCTAAAGAAAAGATTGAACATTGCCAGAAAGGACTCACAAAAAAAGTAAGTATACTATCAAAATACTTTCTAAAATATTAATTAAATCCTACTCAAACCCCAAAACATCCTAAACCCCAAAACAAATCCATGTTCTCTTTTTTAAGTTTTTAATAACCTGTATAAATTAACACCTATAGTCTATACCAAACAGCAATACCACCCCACTTAAAAAAAACTAAAACAACCAAAACAATATATTTTCTTTAACTTTCAGAGACTACATCAACTAAACAGCATTTTGTCTACAAAGAACATCTTCATTCAAATACAACCAAAAACACTTGGTAAGTATATATTAAAAAAATTCTTTTTTGCTATTTTCATTTAAATATATAAAGTACTATTGCATATATTTTCATATACATTTTTTCCAGATTTCTAACACATCACAATGACAGAAGAAGCCCAATTTATAACATCGCAGAAAGGAAAATTCCTATTGTGTTACATGGGTTACACATACACCCAAGAAAAGCAGACTGAACGAAAAGTGAACTGGAAGTGTTCAAAATATTATTCAAACAAATGCTATGGACGAGCAACAACAAGAGAAACAACTGTACTATATACTAGAGAGCATAATCATCCACCCAATCTCTCTGAAATAGAAGTCAGATCAACCCTTGAAAATATAAAAGAATTAAGCACTGGTTCACAAACTGCTACAAGTGTTATCCTAAAAGAACTATTACCTAGAGTGCCCAAAGAAGCAAGAGGCCAATTACCATCAATTGCTTCTATAAAAAGAACAATTGCTAGGACCAAAAAATCAACCACAACAACAATACCATCACCTAAAACTTTTCAAGATATCATCATTCCACCAGAATTAACTATCACCCACAATAATGAACCTTTTATTTTTTTTTTATAACAAAAGTACAGAAAAAAGAATCATAATGTTTGCTACTGCAAACAATATACCTAAACTCCAACAATGCCAAACATGGATGATGGATGGCACCTTTACAATATGCCCAAAACCAATCTACCAGCTTTACACAATACACGGTCAATATCACAACACTTCCATACCTTTAATCTATGCACTATTACCTAACAAACAAAACACAACATATAATGAAATGCAAGGAAAAATAAAATAAGAATCAAACGATTTTTCCCCTCAAAGAATTATCATAGACTTTGAGCAAGCCATGATAAATTCCATTCTAAAACTGTACCCCCATACATCTATCCAAGGATGTTACTTCCATCTAAACTAATGTCTATGGAGACATTTACAAAAATCTTCACTAAGGCGTCGATTCCGATCCTGGAGAAACCGGGTACGAACCGTCGGACGGAGGGTTTTCTCCATCCGACTCGTACCCGGTTGTAAAACTTTACAAACATGCAAGTACGATTCGCACGGAAACACTATTTCCGTACGATTCGTACAAAACACCAACCGAGGAAAATAAACATACAAATGACATCCGGAAAAGCGCCGACGTGACGTCGGGACGCATGCAGCCTGCGTTCCACGAACCAGGAAGTATGATACGCACCGACGTCATCCTGCACGGAGAATATTTTCCGGCAGCCAAAAACTGCCGGGAAATCAGGACGACGCGCACAAGGAGCACCTGTACGCGACGGACAGACATGGACCCGAACCTATGTGTCATCCCGGCCCTCATAGCAGTCGACCTCCTCTACAGGTACCGACGCAGATGCCGCAGAAGGTCAGAACAACACCCAGGGGCAAAGGGGGGGGGCAGGGGCAGGACACAAAACCCCACCCAAGTCACACAGCACACATGCCCTGGACATACCTGACCTCCAGGCCCTGGTCACTTCGAGGGGGTGGGGGCGTGTCCAGCAACGCCAGCGTCCGCCACAACGGAAGTGGGCGACAACGCGAACCGGCAACACAACAATACAGGTACGTACTGTACCCACGCCTTAAGAGCATGGGTACGAGTCGTACCACGCCCACACCCACGTCACCCCAACAATGGCGGTACGGCCCGTACCTATGTGCCAAAGGCCTGGGTACGGGCTGCACAAGCATTCCACAGCGTGGGCACGGGTACGTACGAACCGTACCCTCACCCCCGTATGTATGGAGCGTACCCCCACCCCAACAGTGTATGTACGGACTGTACCCCCACCCGCGTATGTATGGAGCGTACCCCCACCCCAACAGTGTATGCACGGACCGTACCCTCACCCGCGTATGTATGGAGCGTACCCCCACCCCAACAGTGTATGTACGGACCGTACCCCCACCCGCGTATGTATGGAGCGTACCCCCACCCCAACAGTGTATGTACGGACCGTACCCCCACCCGCGTATGTATGGAGCGTACCCCCACCCCAACAGTGTATGTATGGACCGTACCCCCACCCGCGTATGTATGGAGTGTACCCCCACCCCAACAGTGTATGTACGGACCGTACCCCCACCCGCGTATGCATGGAGCGTACCCCCACCCCAACAGTGTATGTTTGGACCATACCCTCACCTGCGTATGTATGGAGAGTACCCCCACCCCAACAGTGTATGTACGGACCGTACCCTCACCCGCGTATGTATGGAGCGTAGCCCCACCCCAACAGTGTATGTACGGACCGTACCCCCACCCGCGTATGTATGGAGCGTACCCCCACCCCAACAGTGTATGTACGGACCGTACCCTCACCCGCGTATGTATGGAGCGTACCCCCACCCCAATAGTGTATGTACAGACCGTACCCCCACCCGCATATGTATGGAGCATACCCCCACCCCAACAGTGTATGTACAGACCGTACCCCCACCCGCGTATGTATGGAGCGTACCCCCACCCCAACAGTGTATGTACAGACCGTACCCTCACCCGCGTATGTATGGAGCGTAGCCCCACCCCAACAGTGTATGTACGGACCGTACCCCCACCCGCGTATGTATGGAGCATACCCCCACCCCAACAGTGTATGTACGGACCGTACCCCCACCCGCGTATGTATGGAGCGTACCCCCACCCCAACAGTGTATGTACGGACTGTACCCCCACCCGCATATGTATGGAGCGTACCCCCACCCCAACAGTGTATGTACGGACCGTACCCCCACCCGCGTATGTATGGAGCGTACCCCCACCCCAACAGTGTATGTATGGACCGTACCCCCACCCGCGTATGTATGGAGCGTACTCCCACCCCAACAGTGTATGTACAGACCGTACCCCCACCCGTGTATGTATGGAGCGTACATGGCCAGGCGCAGGAGGGGTGTGTGCAGAGTCCTCCCAGCAGTGCCCAGACGCAGGAGGGGTGGGTGTAGAGTCCTCCCAGCAGTGCCCAGACACAGGAGGGGTGGGTGCCTATCACTCCCAGCAGTGCCCAGACACAGGAGGGGTGGGTGCAGAGTCCTCCCAGCAGTGCCCAGACGCAGGAGGGGTGGGTGCCTATCACTCCCAGCAGTGCCCAGACACAGGAGGGGTGGGTGCAGAGTCCTCCCAGCAGTGCCCAGACACAGGAGGGGTGGGTGCAGAGTCCTCCCAGCAGTGCCCAGACGCAGGAGGGGTGGGTGTAGAGTCCTCCCAGCAGTGCCCAGACACAGGAGGGGTGGGTGCAGAGTCCTCCCAGCAGTGCCCAGACACAGGAGGGGTGTGTGCAGAGTCCTCCCAGCAGTGCCCAGACGCAGGAGGGGTGGGTGTAGAGTCCTCCCAGCAGTGCCCAGACACAGGAGGGGTGGGTGCAGAGTCCTCCCAGCAGTGCCCAGACACAGGAGGGGTGTGTGCAGAGTCCTCCCAGCAGTGCCCAGACACCGGAGGGGTGGGTGCCTAACACTTCCAGCAGTGCCCAGACACAGGAGGGTTGGGTGCAGAGTCCTCCCAGCAGTGCCCAGACACAGGAGGGGTGTGTGCAGAGTCCTCCCAGCAGTGCCCAGAAACAGGAGGGGTGGGTGTAGAGTCCTCCCAGCAGTGCCCATGGAACGCAAAGGGTGGAGTAGCCACAGATACAATGCCCACAAATGTCAGTCAGGTGCACAAAGACCCTGCGGTACATGTACCACATGTGTGCGAGGCTGGGAGTACACACATGCATAGCGCCTAAAAGAGAACATGTCCACATGAAGTCATGTCAACAGTCTACATACACAAGTACCGTGACCACCAAGGATGCCACGAATGATGCAGGTGGAGACATCGCTCAGCATGCATGTGCAAAGTTGAAGGAGTCCGTCACACACCCAGCTGATGTAGACACAGCTCAGCACCACATAGTGGAAACACCCTGCAGGGAAGATGTCAGGTTACACAGAGGAAGGAACACACCTTGGGACGATGTCACCATGCAGTAACTGCTTACATGAACAAAGTAATTTAGCCAACAGCTTGTGATGGCACACAGATACCAGGGTCCACCCTATGACCAGCACAAGACTACATTTCCCACACACCCAACACATTATCACCACCCAAAATCAAGGAGCAGGTCCACCAACAGCAATACCAGATAAACAGTAGTTTTCCATGGAAAAAACAAATTGCTTTATTCAGCAGGATGTAAGTAATAATCATCATAAATGTCAATATATACAAGGCCCATAGGGCAGTCCATGACTCAAATCCGGATGGGGGACACAGTGGTACGTGTGTCCCCTAGCTTGCCTGCACAGTCAGACTCCTTTGTCTTCCACAGGGGGGGGCATCATGTTGGGGGGAAGGACCAGGCACCGCAGGGACAGGAGGGGCAAGGGTAGGTGTTGTGGGTGCAGGGACGGACGACTCCAACACAGGGGGTGGGGCAGCGCCAAAGGTGGATTGGAGCACGGCGCTGCACACTTCTGCCAGGTCGCCCAGCGTCTCCCCTGCACCCGAAGGAACCACAGGCCCCAAGGAGGGGGGGGGGGGTCACAGGGATGGGTCGCAGCGCTACCCGGGGAGGGTGTGGACTGGGGGGGGGACTCAACCACCCTGACCGGGGACTCCTTTGACCGCTTGCGGGGTGGTGTCACTGTGGGGCTCAGGGACAGAGCGGCCATGAAGGAGTCCTTGCTGGATTTGTGGCCAGGAGACCTGAGGGGAGTGGATTTGGAGGGAGTGGATTTTGCAGAATGCGGACTCCCACTCTGGCTGCGTGTCTTACGTTTGCCCCCCGACCCATTGGGTGTGCCTACTTCACCCTGTGTGTGCGTGCCAGGAGGTGTGCGCTTGTCCTTCCCTGCTGGTGTGGTGCCTGTGTCTGGTGGGGTGTGTGCATGCTGACGTCTGGGTGTACGTGGGACAGGCATGGGAGTGGGAAGTGTGGATGAGGCATGGGTAGGGGGTGGGACGAAGTACTGCAGGAGACCCACTGCTGCATCAGTGTCGATTCAATAGACCGCAGCAAGTTGCGTTGGTCAGCCTGCGATGCTGAAATGCCCTCCAAGTATGCCTCCATGTTGTTGAGCACTTGGCTGTGGCCATGGAGGACATTAAGCATCTCAGCCTGACCAACCTGCAACTGCCGCAGGATGTCCACAGACTCGGCATTGGCGGCAGCAGTAGAGACAGGGGCAGGGGGTGTGGTGCCTGGCAGGAAGGAGACATGTGGTGACCTAGCACGCCAGGAAGGGACACGAGCAAGTGGGAGGCCGGTGATGGCAATGGAGGGGGCGGGGAGAGATGTTGTGCTGCTGGCAGCTGTTGGAGCAGCCTCCGCCCCCTCGGAGAGCTCAGCCTTGGACCCGTCAGCTTCATATTCTGTGGTGGCAGTGGACAGGTCCTCCGGCTCACTCCCCTCGGCCTCAGTTCCACTCGATGTGCCAGCTAAGATGTCACTGCTGGCACTGGTGCCCGGTCCCTCCGCACGGTCTGTGCCGGTGTCTCCATCCGTGTCCCCCGACGATGCTGTGGGCAAGGTGAATAAACAGGAATTAATCAGACACCTGTATACATATGTCACATGAGTCAAATCTACATAGGTTATAGTGCATAGCCTGAAAAGAAAGATGAGTAACATCTACAATACAAGTTACATATATGGGCCCTGCAACACACAGTTGGTTCGCCCACCATGCCACTGAGAAACTATGAAGAGCATGACACATTTGCAAATGACATGATATGGATTTGGACAGAGGAGCCAGGCTCTGGGGACAATCCAGCACTGCATCTGCACCACACAGCGTTGCCGTAACTAGGGATGAGCAGGGACCATCTCCATGAACTTGAGGCACATGCTGCAAAGGTAATACTTAAAGACATGCCCAACATGAATGGGTCACTGCACCTTGAGTGTATGTCCAGACAAACATCACACACTGGCCAGACCGAGCAATGAGATTTCAGGTGTCGACATGTAGGCTTGCCCGCACCAACCACCCCCTACATGAGACAATTTGATGAGACACAGGAAGCACTTGCATCTCTTAGTCTGGGAGAAATACACATGGGCTGCCAGAAACCCATATTGGACCCAAAATACCCCATGTGCGCCTGTACAACGATCTCATTTACGAATGGCCATCATCAGATAATTGTAACAAGACACACAGGCACTGGCCACCGTGAGTATGAACGAGGAAAATTAGGTCAGGCTGTACAGTGGACACTTGTAGAACACGTTACGTAAATATACGTGGTGCCAGGGGACAATGGCACAGAGCACATCCTATGCTGTAGACACTGAGAGTGGCCACATATTGTGATGACACACATGATACCTAGCAAAATATGCCCCAGGGGACAGTAGTGGCCACAATATTCCATGGTCCTGAATGGTAATGACTGCAACACAGGCCACCATCCCTGCACTCTGCGTATCGCACACTCATGCACATCATGTCACAGGCCACAACATAGGACATGCTTGCTGTAAGGCATTACACTTCAGCGATATACTCCTATGTCTGGACTCAGCATCAGTGCCAATTGACATGGACCCCACAAGTACTGAACTGGACAGGGCACAGGCAAGGTCCCAAAACCTGTTACACACCACCCCCACACATGATGCTGCAAGCATTGGTCACGTGGATAAACTGCCAGCCCAGATGACCTTGTGAAAGAGTGACTACACAGAGACCAGGGAACACATGGCAAGGAGGGGAAGGGAGGAAGGACAGCACCGCTATACTGTGGGTGACAGGACCTGCACCGCACATTTAAACACTGGCAGTGTATCCATGCAACTGCGCACTTACAAATGCTGGTGACACACAACAAACACACATGTACCTACCCCCTTCCTGCTGCTGCTTCTCCCGGAAGCGCCTGTCCATGTCAGGAAAGACCACCGCCAGCACACGCTTGTGGATGTGGGTCAGACGGCGACGCCCATGGTTCTTAGGGCCCACAGGTGAGTCCCCCAGCAGGACCCGTGCGATCCTCCGCGTCCAGCACCGGATATCCTGCCAGCGTTTTCTCACCTGGGCCAGGCGCCGCTTGCGACCATCTGTCCTCCTCACGGCACTGACGGCGTCCCTCCAGATCTGCTCCTTGGCAGAGGCGCCTACCTGTGGGGTTGAAAAAGTGAGACTACATCAATACACCTGCCACATGTCACAGAGACACACATTAGAACAATTTTGCTGGTTTCAACAAGGCATAGTATGCAGCCAAAGCATTGCACCTTTGTCATAGGGACATCTTTCTCTGTGTAAGGGCAAATGCACCACGTGCCATTGAAAGTACACAGGTGGCATGAGGGGTACGACACAATAAATGATCCAGACTCACACTGTGCATCAGAAGGTACACCAGGATTATGTGCAGCACCTCAAAGCAGTCACATGCCACAGGCCACTGACGCTACCTCAGCAGAGTACAAAGACATACACAGGCACAAGACATTCACCTGCCATTGCCAAATGCAGCTACAAACCTCACTCTGCACATGTGCCACTAGACTGGGGGGGCTCACAGGTGTGGGGCTGGCTCTGCATGTCAGACACACAGCACTGCTCCCTGCTCACATCAGATGGGCAGGGTATATCCATCCCTCATGCAGCTGGGGTGCTACACTCCACATATGCACCCACCCACATGACAGGGGACTTACACACACACCGATGTCCAGGGTACGAACACATCATGTGGACACTTTCAGCACAGGTACACTGAACAAACACACATCTGTGGGTACAGTCACCTGTCACACTGGGGTGACCACAGAATCACATGAGGACTGTAGAAACAACATTCCCAGGAGGATTAGACAGGCAGAATGTGGCATGCACCATGCAGTGATTGTCACAGTAAACACAATGCAAGTGAGGACGGCAGACATGCACCACAGCATGCTCTGGCTAGGAGACATCAGGCATTCCCCCCCCCTGGGACCCACTCTACAGTACAATGCATGTGTGTCACACCTGGACACAATGCCAGAAGTCCCAGTCACAAAAAAGGGACACAGTCTGTGCTAGTGGACTCAGCACTCACCTGAAACCCTGGTCGGCCATACAGCATGGGGTACTGTGGGAGGATCACATCCAGCAATGCCAGATTCTCCTCCAGGGTGAAAGACTGGGCCCTCTCCACAGACCTTGACATGGTGCCAGGGAATCACGAGCAGCAGCAGTGTTGTTGAATCAAAAGATGTGCAGGCAAGTGCTCTCTCATGGGACCTGGCTGCCTTATATCTGCCTTGCTGGCCTGTTTCATGCACAGGAGTACAGAGTGATTGGTCACTCACATTTGCATCCTATGTTTCCTCCAATCCATTTAAACCTAGCCCTGTGAGGGGGTTAGATTTTTTTAGAATCCAGCATGATGTCATTTCAACAACTTTGCAACAAAGTAGATTATTTCAAACCGACTTTTGCAGGCCACCTCATTCAACAAATTCAAAGTTTAAACTCGGTCTCCATGGCAACCAGCATGCATCTCTGGCTTCATACTTGTCCCTCATGTGTCCCCTATGTAATTTGGAGATTCACACACAGGTACGGTGCGTTCCGGGGCCCTAGGGCACCCCAAATGCATAGCTACGGGCCGTACAGGTGTGTGTACGGTCCGTATCACTATGGGTACGCATACGCGAGCAAACCCATAGTGATACGGACCGTACACACGCGTGTACGCTCACTATCACTATGGGTGTGCTCGCGTATGCGTACCCATAGTGATACGGACCGTACACACGCGTGTACGCTCATTATCACTATGGGTGTGCTCGCGTATGCGTACCCATAGTGATACGGACCGTACACACGTGTGTACGCTCACTATCACTATGGGTGTGCTCGCGTATGCGTACCCAAAGTGATACGGACCGTACACACACGTGTACGCTCACTATCACTATGGGTAGGCCTACGGCAGCACTCCCATAGTGATAGGGAACGTACAGACGCCCTCAGAGCGAATGTACGGTGCCTTTCACACATAACAGTGGTGACAGGCAGCACACAGAAAGGAATAGAGCTGACATACTTGTCCATGGATGGACATCAAGGCATTGTCTGTGCAGTACTACATGTGTGGGGCACAGGTGTGAAAGGCTGTGATGTGGCACATTACTCCTGAGTTGTGAAGGCAATAGATGTATGATGAGATGTGTACAGATGTTATGTGTGATGGTGCACTATGTGCCAGACATGCCCTTCACTCCTTTGACATGTGTGCATGTCGTACAGAACACTTGAGATAAGCGTCACTGGCATGGCACAGTCAACAACACACGCAAGTGTCCCCTGATGCCCGCTACAGGGGTTACCACACCTGACATGTGACTACCCACGTTGCACGATGTGACTATGTCATGTATGTGTGGTGTGTTCCCATTAGCTTGATGTTGGTATTCCCTCAAATGCATCTGCAGTTGCTGCAACCAACATGTGTCTGTGTGTAGATGGCCATGGCACACTGTTACGCACACCAGGCCACATGTGGTATCGGATGTAAGGTGTGTATGTATGCATGGGACACGGAGTAGCGTAACAAGGACCTGTCTGCATACTCACAATGTATGTGTGATCAGTCATGACATGTACACCTTCATGGCAAGGTGTGTGGGCTGTCCTAGTGTTATGTCAAGTGACCTGTGGCTCTAGTGTTCCGCTACCTGTCTCTGCAATCAACATCCTACATCTGCTGATATGTTGATGTATGTCACTCCTGTATTGCGTCTGGCTGTTCACTTACACTGGGACACAGCTAGTCCCATGCCATGGGATGTGGAGGTTCACAATCCCCGTGTGTAGCTGGGTCTTGGTAGGAGTGTCACCTGGCAGCCATATGCGTCCAGGGCATGTAGCACATACCTGACTCCGTATGTAGCATATGTGTATTGACAGATTAACATGTGCTCAGTACATATAAATTGTTGTTGTGGTGCACTCACTCTTCCTTGTCACTTCCAAATCACTGCAGAGCGCCGCCTCTTCCCCGACCAATTCCGGAATTGGCTGACATGTTGGAGAATGACTGTATACGCTGCTACCGCTTCCCCCAACCGTTGATTGAGGAGTTGACGGCAAGGCTGGCACCACACCTGCAACCGCTGCACAGGTATCCTACGGCACTGACACCCAAGCTGAAGGTAATGGCAGCCCTACATTTTTTTGCCACGGTTACCTTTCAACATACCATAGCTCATGTTGGTGGCATGTCCCAGACCATGTTCAGCCGTGTGCTGCATGATTTTTTAGAGGCCATGTTGCTTCACCTGGATGAGTTTATCCATTTCCCAACTCCTGAACAGTTGACAGGTATCAAGCGTGGATTCTATGCCCTGCGAGGGATGCCCCATGTCATTGGGTCGATAGATGGGACACATGTGGCTTTGGTACCACCACAGGCACAGGAGGTAGCGTACAGGAATCGCAAGCACTACCACTCCATCAATGCCCTTGTGGTGTGTCTGTCCAACATGGTGATTTCACATGTCTGTGCTCGTTTTCCAGGATCAGCACACGATGCCTACATCATGAGGCGTAGCAGGGTGCCTGAAATGATGACGCAGCTGCGCAACAAACGAGCATGTGTTGTTGGTGGGTACACTCTGTCTGTCCTGTATTTTGCGTAGACGTCCTGCCCGACTGCTTCTCCTGTCCTACTTTTGTCCATGTGGTTTCCATGTAGGGGACGCTGGCTATCCCAACATGCCATGGCTGATCACACCTCTCCGCAACCCCAGCACGCCGGCCCAGCTCTGCTACAACACCGCCCATGGCCGGACAAGGCGAGTGATAGAGAGGACATTTGGCCTCCTGAAGAGCCGATTCAGGTGCCTACACAAGACCGGCGGCGCCCTCCCATATGCCCCGGTGAAGGTCTGCAAAATCTTCATGGTCTGCTGCATGCTGCACAACATGGCAGTTGAGAAAGCTGTGCCACTCATCCTGGATCAAGATGATCAGGACCATCCACCCATGGAGGACGAAGGGCTTGGCAATGGGGCTAGTGATGTGGAGGATGTGGAGCCGCAAGAGGACATCCGGAGTCGGCTCATACGCGACTTCTTTGCTTAGTGGTGAGTACCAGTGTCTGAGTGTGCACGCATTGGTCCTTGTGTGGCATGTGTTGCAATGTGTGTGTCCATCTGCATGTATGCCACGTGAGTCAGAGGTGTGTGTGGATGTGTCACTCGAGTGATGGTGCCAGTGATGAGTGTATTTCCGCAGTCATAATTGTGACCTAGCATGTTGTCATCCTTATATGTGTCGAGTACATGCACATGCAAGTGGATGAGCTTTTTGTGGCTGACTTCTTGTGTGTCTCTCATCCCCAGGTACTTGCGCATGCCGTCTGCTGGTTGCATTGTTGTGGCACTGCTATTCCTCATGGACACGTCATCGTGTGCTGACTCAGCGTTACACGCACGGACAAGTTTGGAAGTCTCCTTATGGTAAGGGATGCATCAGGGGTGTATTGGGTGTGGCAGTTGTTTACGATGTGTGCACACTGCCCCTGTCGATGTTTGGTTCCTCTGCAGACATGTCGCATCACCATGGGACACATGACATGTAGCTGGATTCACCTGAATAGATGGTCAGACTTGTTGACAGTCATCTGTAATGGGATAGTGGATTGTGATGAAGGCATCAATGTGTGTAACACTGCCCTCGGACACATACGGTTTGCATTGGCTTGACATGGTGTGGGACTTCCACATCAGAGGATCAATGGTGTATGGCAGCCTCTCCGTGAGCAGCAGGGGGTGTTTAGCTGTTACCCGACACTTGTGTGCCAGTTCCATGGATATCAAGCATTTATGGTGGAGAAGGGGGGTGCCAGTGTTGGACCCACATGTTACTCCACATGACCTGTGTATGTGTACTCCGAGTTGCCTCTGCATTCCGGAATACATGACTAATAAAGGTGTCCCTATGCCTCCAAGGTGCCTCTTCTCAGTCAATGCTGGTGTGTTGCCACGGTGCATACGGCATGTCTGGCATGGTTCTCAGTGATAGTGGCTATGTGTCTATGTGTAGAGTAGCAAGATGCAAGCTGTTTGTCTGGGATTAGACTCTGTATTGTGCATGATGTCCATGACTGTGTGGGTATTGTGACATGTGCCATCCCCATGCATCCAACGTTGGCCAGGCCACTATTCTCTGCATCCACCTGACTCAAGCTTGCAGGACATGGTTCTGCCACCTGTCTACACATACCTGGGTGCCCCCCAGGACACTCCACATGATCCCTGACCTCTGCGCATGACTGTTGCTGTACTCAATATGTCTGTTGGCACAGTTGTGCGGCCACCCCCTCAGCTGGTTGGGCCCATCACGGGTGTGTATGGTGCTCCATGTCTGTCTTGCCTAATACATTGTGACCCATGTGTGTCCTGTGCCAGACTCAGGCCCCAGGGTATGGATGGTTGAAGTCATATGAGAACTCAGGCATGGTTAGACTTTACAAGACACATGTAATGTAATAATGCAAAATGTAGGCATCATCTCTTGATCGTGTAAGTTTTTATTTGTGTTGGGGTACGTGTTGGGGGGGGTATGACAAGAGGGGCTTTCCGGGTGTGTGGAATCCAAAGTTCACTGGGGGAGTTTTTATCCTTGCCATTGGAAATCATCAGAGTCCATGCCACAGTGTTCGTCAACATTGGTCAGACAGTGACCATCAAGTCCATGTGGCAGAGAATGTCATTTGCTGATGTGCTGCTGTTGGGCCAGTGGGCCAGGTGCCAGGCCAGGTGTCCTGGGAGATGGTGCTGTTGCGCCGACCCTCACGGTCTTTTCCGTGGACGACCCGCCCTCCTGCGGGAACCCTCAGAAGCAGGCCGTGACGATGCTTGGGATGCTCCGTCGGATGTATCCTCCTCCTCCTGATCCCTCCCTGTGGGTGGTGATGTTCTTCGCCTGGTGGCACAGGGAGGGTTGCCCATGTTGTCAGCTATCCGACGGAGTGAACGTTTAATTCCCGTGAGCACCGTCACGAGCTCAGCCTGTCTGTCCTCCATCCGTCCTTGGTGTCGCTGTTGACAGGCATGTTGCTCCGCATGTTGCTGGGCCTGCTGAGTCTTGATCTCCTCGAGGGTCCCCTTCATCTCGTTGAGGGTGGACACAACCTGGCTCATGCCCGTGGTGTCCTGCCGGTATGTGTCCAGGATGTTTCTTACATGGGAATATACCGGTTCCGCAGCCAACTGGTCAGGCTCACGCCTCCACCGTCCTCCACTCCCACCACCCCTGCCCACTTGCGCCTGGCCTGCCCTTGTGGGCACATCGGGTCTCCGGGACCCCTGAGGGGTGGCATTTGCGTTGTCGCCTGCCTCCTCCTGGGTGCCTGGTATACCGTGTCCCTCCTGGTCAGCCTGGCTGCGTTGTGGTGGTGGGGCAGGGATCCTGGGTGCCTCCTGAGATGTGGCAGGAGTGGGGGTGGTGGTTGGCCCAGTTGTACCTGACGCAGGTGCTGCAGGTGGTTGGACACCAGAGGGGCCAGGTTGGTCGGGGTCGTCCACAGAGTGGTGAGAGTCGTCGCTGCTGGTGGGATTGTCATCCCACAGAGACAGGTCCTGTGAGTCTTCCCCCCCAGTGTTGAGGGGTGATCCACGACGTTGACCTGTGTGTGAAAGAGACAATGTTATTTTTGTTCCATGCAACATCCATGTTTCATTCGTTTCAAAGTTGGCACATTTCCTCTGGGTATTTGGATATGTCTTGCATTCCACTCACAGTGCACTTGTGCATGGGTATGTCCCTTGGCCACAGCTTTTGAGACTTTACCTATGTGTGACACAGTCTTACTTGCTGCGTCAATTGTGACTGCAGTCAGCAGTGGAGTGAGCAGGTGTGGCGAGCCATGCATTGGCGCCTACCGTGTTGCACTGTACGTGGGCAAATGGAGTTGTTCCACACACTTATATAATGCAGGTAGCTGGCGTTGTGCTCGTGCACAGGTTGACACATGGCCCAGTGTTTTGCCATGTTGAAGAGAGGGGGATTCAGGCACTGGCCACCCTTGTCTACATGCACGCAGTCCACCTGCTGACGAGCAGACATTCCCACACCACCCAAGGCTGAATTGGTCTCCCTGTGTCTCCCTTTCTCACTCCTTCTCTGTCCCCCTCTCCCTCCCTCCCTGTGTCAGCCTCCTCCCTCTGTCCGTCTCCCTGTGTCTCCCTCCCTCTCTCTCCCCCTCTCCCTTCCTCTGTGTGTCACCCTCTGTCACCTCAGCCCAGCTTCCTAGGCACACACTGTTTGCAGATCTTTGAATGGCCCTTGGCTTGTTCATGTGAGTTTGTTTATGATCTCCAGGCACCCATTGGGTGTAGTGTCTGTGTCTGCGCTGCTGCTGTGGTGGTGTGTGCTGCCACTCTTTCACAGTGTTGGCTGTTCATTAGCTGCTGTCATGTGCAAAAAGTGCCTTCACCCCCATGTCTTCATGCAAGGCGTCCGCCATTTGCAGGCAAGTCTTTCCTGTGTGGGGACACACTGTTTGTCTGGCTGTGACCTAGGCCATATGGGCTGAGGGCATTGTTGTCTGCTTCTGAGTTGCACTATGTGATTTTTGAGGCCCACACTCCCGCCATCCGGGTTACCGTGTCTTGTGTTGGTGTTTTCTGTGGCCTGTGACTTGGCATTGTCTAGCTGGGTGCATGGGGCATGGTGGCGCTAGTGGCATGTGCGTGTTTATGGAGTGTGGTTGAGTCATGCGATAGCTTTGGGGTGGTTGCGTGCATGATTGTGAGTTTGGTTGTGGATGACGTTCCCCCCATGTGAGGTGAGTTGTTTGTGTACTCACCAGGCTCTCAGAGTCCTTCTACTCCCTCCACTGCCACCACCGGCACCATGGCCATCACCTTCTCCTCCCAGGGATGGTATTGTGCGCGTCTGCGGGCGGCCTTCCTCCAGTGGTGTTGGCCTGGTTGTGGTCATCGGTCATTTTGCGGCGGACCGTCCTCCGCAGATTGTACCACCTGGCTTGGCATTCATGCCTGGTCCTTCTGGTGGACCCAACAGCATTCACAGCATCGACAATCGTCTGCCACATGGCTGATTTTTCGGAAATGCTGGTCTGTCTGACCAATGTTCCGAAGAGGTGTGGCTCGACTCTGATGATTTCGTCGACAAGGACCTCCAACTCTCGGCTAGTGAACTTTGGATTCTTGTTAGTGGGCATGGTGAGGGGTGTGGGTGTGGATGGTTGTGGGGGGTGTGGGTGTGGATGGTTGTGGGTGTGTGGGTGTGGTTGTGCAGGTGTGTGTGTGAATGTGATGAGGGGGTGTTTGTGAAAGTGGTTGTGTGAAGGTGTGCAGGTGTAAGGTGTAGTGGAGGTTGTAGTATGGTGCAGTTGTTTCTCTGTGTGGTCTGGCAGCAGTGGGTCTGTTGCAAAGGATCATGGTTTGTGTGTGTTGGGCCTTTTTATTGGTCCATTGGTGGGTGTGGCTGTGTTTGAACTTTGGGTGGGTGTGTTATTAGGAGTGGTTGTGTTTTGGGCCTCTGTTTGGGAGTTTGGCAGTTGCAGGTCAGTGAATAGGTTGTATTTGTGCTTGTTGGTCATGTTTTGTGGCTTTGTGCGATTCAAATGGAGTCTTCTTGTGTTGTTTTGCTTTGTCCTGGTTGTGTACGTGTGTTTTTAGTGTCTGTACGGTGCGTACATCGGCCATTTTGTTGTACAGTGCTGTCCTTGTCTCTGGCTTGGTACGACTCGTACATGCACGATGTTGGGTGAGGGTGCTGGTGTTGGGGCCTGGGGTGCGCTCCGTACTTAGACTGGTGGGGTGTGTGTTAGCTCCGTACATACACTGGTGGGGGTACGGTCCGTACATACACTGTTGGGGTGGGGGTACGCTCCATACATACGCGGGTGGGGGTACGGTCTGTACATACACTGTTGGGGTGGGGGTACGCTCCATACATACGCGGGTGGGGGTACGGTCCGTACACACACTGTTGTGGTGGGGGTATGCTCCATACATACGCGGGTGTGGGTACGGTCCGTACATACACTGTTGGGGTGGGGGTACGCTCCATACATACGCGGGTGGGGGTACAGTTCGTACATACACTGGTGTACATACACGGGTGGGGGTACGGTCCGTACATACACTGTTGGGTGGGGGTACGCTCCATACATACGCGGGTGGGGGTACGGTCCGTACATACACTGTTGGGGTGGGGGTACGCTCCATACATACGTGGGTGAGGGTACGGTCCGTACATACACTGTTGGGGTGGGGGTACGCTCCATACATACACGGGTGTGGGTACGGTCCATACATACACTGTTGGGGTGGGGGTACGCTCCATACATACGCGGGTGGGGGTACGGTTCGTACATACACTGGTGTACATACACGGGTGGGGGTACGGTCCGTACATACACTGTTGGGGTGGGGGTACGCTCCATACATACGCGGGTGGGGGTACGGTCCATATAAACGCTGTTGGGGTGGGGGTATGGGTGTACATGCACGGGTGGGGGTTCGGCGCGTACATACGAGGGCTGGGGGGTGGTTCGGCGCGTACATACGGGGGCTGGGGGGGTGTTCGGCGCGTATGTGGGCACATGTCTCCATGGTTGCTATGGGAGTTCGGTGCGGACGGTGTTTTTTCCATACGGTTGTAACATCGGACGCACGGGATGGATCGTACTTGCGCGGTCGGACTTCACTTTTCACATTTGTACGGTAAATCGTCCGGGGACGTGTCGGACACATTTTCCGACCCGAGGACGTGTGGGGAATTATTCCCAATGTGATTCGTATGGACTTTTTCCCATGCGAATCGTACTTGGCAGTTTGTACGGCACTTGTACGATTCGTACGGTAAAAAGACCGGATACGAGTCGTACGGGGAAATTTTTTCCAGGATCCGAATCGGCACCTTAGTGTAGAATATGCCACAAACATAACTTTTGCACATCAAATAAAACTTCTAATAGCCCTAGCTTATGTACCAACCACAGATGTTGCAGAACATTACAATCTTTTATTAGAAAGTCAATTCTACAAGCAAAATGAACTAAAGTTATCTCCCCTCTTAGATTATTTTGAGGATACCTGGGTGGGGAGACTACACAGATCAGGCCATAGACATCAGCCAAAGTTCCAAATACCTTGGTGGAATGTATATCTAAGTACACTCAACCAACAATCCAAAACTAACAACGCAGTCGAGGGCTGGCATAATGCATTCCTAACTTCTACTGGAAGAACAACTCCAACACTAGAAAAACTACTAATTTCCATACAAAAGGAACAAAGTTTCCAAGAATTAAGAATGCAACAATCTGTCCTACAATTAAAACCAAAACAATCTAGACAAACTACTCAAATGTATAATTACCTACAACAACAGGTACAGCTATACCCATCCACAAGAGGACTTGAGTACTTAAATATAATAGCTCAAACTCTCTTCTAAACCATTTAAAAAAATTAACCCACAATTCTTCTAAAACAACGATCACAACATAAAGAAACCACTTTATTATATCAAATAATTAATTATGTTGTCTAAAATATATAAATAATTTATATGTACATATATTTAGACAACATAATTAAACAAAACAAGTACACAACAACAATAATAAAAATACAATATTTTCCCACCCACAATTAAAATATTTAAATCAACTTACCTGTCTAGTTGCTCCAATACAATAATGACATTTCTTCCAAATAAATCCAGGTAGTTCAAAATCCATAGATATCAAAAATAACCCAAATAAAATGGAAAAATACAACTGTTTTTCGAAAAAATGGTCTAGGCCAAAAAACGACAATCCAATAACCATAAAAATCCCGAAAAATATTAAAAAGATAAATAACTGCTCCTGGAAACCCGAACAATAAAGGAAGTGTAAAATAAATATTAGTAAACACAACTAATACACACTTCCTTTAAAAAAAACGGTGTTTAAGAAGAGACGAAAATATCTTCTCCGTAAAACCTACAAAAGAGAAACAAACATTCCCACCCACACACAAACACACATAATGCACCTAAAAACATCACTACAAACATTATTCAAACACTATAAAACTTTAACACACCTAAATAACAAAACACTAACAAAGCCGCAAACACGGAACACAAACTATTACTAACACCCTAACTTCTAAAACATCACTCCATACACACTTATTACAACATTACTACTTCCAGAAAACACTTAAAACTATTTAATAATAAAGAAAATAACTCTTACTTTCTCAAACGCGAAACAGCTCCCAACCGCGACCTGGATTCTATCAAAATAACCCAAAACAACAGCGAGCGGTTACTAAATAAAAGCCCCAAACAAACATAACAACTAAAAAAAAAACCAAATAAATATCCAAACTATTTATTTAACATTACACATTACTTTAAAAAGTAGTAAAACATTTGAATAAAATACTAAAAAATAATACCTATTTATTTTATATACGTGAAAATTATTTAACTTATAATAATAAATATAATAAAATAATTATTTTTACTAATATAATAATAAAAATGTATGTATTAAAAAAAAAACTTATGAACATGATATAATTAATATATTGTATCTACAACATACCAGAACTAAAAATAAAAAGAACAACTGTTATAAAATGTAAAAATTATCAATATTAATTATCTAATATTAATATTAATAATTAAAATATATTATTCATATATTTCAAAACATACAATTTCTTATAATTTCAAATAAAGTGTACAAATATTTACTGTATACAATATAAATTAAAAAATGTTAAACAGCTATAAAAATCAGAAAGAAAAAAAATGTATTTATTTTTTCTGTTAATATATTAATGTCCAAAATATACATTACAAAAATAGATATCCATTATAAAATAATTATTACAATAATATAAATGTTAAATACTAATTATTTTATTACATGTTTATTTCAATGATTTAATTGTTATAATATGCCTAATAATAAACAATATTTTCTCTGTAATTAATATACCTTCCAACAACTATAAAAAAATCATATTTTCCTTTGCACTATTTAATACCAAAATGTTCAATTTGCATTCTGATATGACTTCTATGTTTTATCCAACAAAAACTAAAATCTACAGAATTATTGTAAATTAAAACAAAGTAATTTAACTGTTCCTATTCAACTCTATATTTAATGATAATAATTGCTGTTTAACAAACTTAATTAATTTACTACTCCCACTACAGACTTAACTTAATTAATTTACTATTCTCACTCCAAAATATATTTAATTAGGGTAGGTGCTGGACACTGAACTTAATTAATTTACTTTTCCCAATGCAGTCTATATTTAATAAAGATAAGTGCTGGACACTGAACTTAATTAATTTACTATTCCCACTCCAGTCTATATTAAATTTTGATTAGTGCTGGAGACTGAACTTAATTAATGTACTATTCTCACTCCAATCTATATTTAATTAGGGTAGGTGCTGGACACTGAACTTAATTAATTTACTATTTCCACTCCAGCCTAAATTTAATTAAGATAAGTGCTGGACACTGAACTTAATTAATTTACTATTCTCACTCCAATCTATATTTAATTAAGATAAGTGCTGGACACTGAACTTAATTAATTTACTATTCCCACTCCAAAATATATTTAATTAGGGTAGGTGCTGGACACTGAACTTAATTAATTTACTATTCCCACTCCAGCCTATATTTAATTAAGATAACTGCTGGACACTTAACTTAAATATTTTACTATTCCCACTCCAGTCTTTATTAAATTTACATAAGTGCTGGACACTGAACTTAATTAATTTACTATTCCCACTCCGAAATATATTTAATTAGGGTAGGTGCTGGACACTGAACTTAATTAATTTACTATTCCCACTCCAGCCTATATTTAATTAAGATAAGTGCTGGACACTGAACTTAATTAATGTACTATTCTCACTCCAATCTATATTTAATTAAGATTAGTGCTGGACACTGAACTTAATTAATTTACTATTCCCACTCCAAAATATATTTAATTAGGGTAGGTGCTGGACACTGAACTTAATTAATTTACTATTCCCACTCCAGCCTATATTTAATTAAGATAACTGCTGGACACTTAACTTAAATATTTACTATTCCCACTCCAGTCTTTATTAAATTTACATAAGTGCTGGACACTGAACTTAATTAATTTACTATTCCCACTCCAAAATATATTTAATTAGGGTAGGTGCTGGACACTGAAATTAATTAATTTACTATTCCCACTCCAGCCTATATTTAATTAAGATAAGTGCTGGACACTGAACTTAATAAATTTACTATTTCCACTCCAGTCTTTATTAAATTTAGATAAGTGCTGGACACTGAACTTAATTAATTTACTATTGTCACTCCAATCTATATTTAATTAGGATAGGTGCTGGACACTGAACTTAATTAATTTACTATTCCCACTCCAGTCTATATTTAATTAAGATAAGTGCTGGACACTGAACTTAATTAATTTACTATTCTCACTCCAATCTATATTGAATTAGAGTAGGTGCTGGACACTGAACTTAATTAATTTACTATTCCCACTCCAAAATATATTTAATTAGGGTAGGTGCTGGACACTGAACTTAATTAATTTACTATTCCCACTCCAGCCTATATTTAATTAAGATAAGTGCTGGACACTGAACTTAATAAATTTACTATTTCCACTGCAGTCTTTATTAAATTTAGATAAGTGCTGGACACTGAACTTAATTAATTTACTATTATCACTCCAATCTATATTTAATTAGGATAGGTGCTGGACACTGAACTTAATTAATTTACTATTCCCACTCCAGTCTATATTTAATTAGGATAAGTGCTGGACACTGAACTTAATTAATTTACTATTCTCACTCCAATCTATATTGAATTAGAGTAGGTGCGGGACACTGAACTTAATTCATTTACTATTCCCACTCCAAAATATATTTAATTAGGGTAGGTGCTGGACACTGAACTTAATTAATTTACTATTCCCACTCCAGCCTATATTTAATTAAGATAAGTGCTGGACACTGAACTTAATTAATTTACTATTCCCACTCCAGTCTTTATTAAATTTAGATAAGTGCTGGACACTGAACTTAATTAATTTACTATTGTCACTCCAATCTATATTTAATTAGGGTAGGTGCTGGACACTGAACTTAATTAATTTACTATTCCCACTCCAGTCTATATTTAATTAAGATAAGTGCTGGACACTGAACTTAATTAATTTACTATTCTCACTCCAATCTATATTGAATTAGGGTAGCTGCTGTACACTGAACTTAATTAATTTACTATTCCCACTCCAAAATATATTTAATTAGGGTAGGTGCTGGACACTGAACTTAATGAATTTACTATTGTCACTCCAATCTATATTTAATGAGGATAGGTGCTGGACACTGGACTTAATTAATTTACTATTCCCACTCCAGTCTATATTTAATTAAGATAAGTGCTGGACACTGAACTTAATTAATTTACTATTCTCACTCCAATCTATATTGAATTAGGGTAGCTGGTGGACACTGAACTTAATTAATTTACTATTCCCACTCCAAAATATATTTAATTAGGGTAGGTGCTGGACACTGAACTTAATTAATTTACTATTCCCACTCCAGTCTATATTTAATTAAAATAAGTGCTGGACACTGAACTTAATTAATTTACTATTCCGACTCCAGCCTATATTTAATTAAGATAACTGCTGGACACTTAACTTAAATAATTTACTATTCCCACTCCAGTCTTTATTAAATTTACATAAGTGCTGGACACTGAACTTAATTAATTTACTATTCCCACTCCAAAATATATTTAATTAGGGTAGGTGCTGGAAACTGAACTTAATTAATTTACTATTCCCACTCCAGCCTATATTTAATTAAGATAAGTGCTGGACACTGAACTTAATTAATTTACTATTCCCACTCCAGTCTTTATTAAATTTAGATAAGTGCTGGACACTGAACTTAATTAATTTACTATTGTCACTCCAATCTATATTTAATTAGGGTAGGTGCTGGACACTGAACTTAATTAATTTACTATTCCCACTCCAGTCTATATTTAATTAAGATAAGTGCTGGACACTGAACTTAATTAATTTACTATTCTCACTCCAATCTATATTGAATTAGGGTAGCTGCTGTACACTGAACTTAATTAATTTACTATTCCCACTCCAAAATATATTTAATTAGGGTAGGTGCTGGACACTGAACTTAATGAATTTACTATTGTCACTCCAATCTATATTTAATGAGGATAGGTGCTGGACACTGGACTTAATTAATTTACTATTCCCACTCCAGTCTATATTTAATTAAGATAAGTGCTGGACACTGAACTTAATTAATTTACTATTCTCACTCCAATCTATATTGAATTAGGGTAGCTGCTGGACACTGAATTTAATTAATTTACTATTCCCACTCCAAAATATATTTAATTAGGGTAGGTGCTGGACACTGAGCTTAATTAATTTACTATTCCCACTCCAGTCTATATTTAATTAAAATAAGTGCTGGACACTGAACTTAATTAATGTATTATTCTCACTCCAATCTATATTGAATTAGGGTAGCTGCTGGACACTGAACTTAATTAATTTACTATTCCCACTCCAAAATATATTTAATTAGGGTAGGTGCTGGAAACTGAACTTAATAAATTTACTATTCCCACTCCAGTCTATATTTAATTAAGATAAGTGCTGGACACTGAACTTAATTAATTTACTATTCTCACTCCAATCTATATTGAATTAGGGTAGCTGCTGTACACTGAACTTAATTAATTTACTATTCCCACTCCAAAATATATTTAATTAGGGTAGTTGCTGGACACTGAACTTAATGAATTTACTATTGTCACTCCAATCTATATTTAATGAGGATAGGTGCTGGACACTGGACTTAATTAATTTACTATTCCCACTCCAGTCTATATTTAATTAAGATAAGTGCTGGACACTGAACTTAATTAATTTACTATTCTCACTCCAATCTATATTGAATTAGGGTAGCTGCTGGACACTGAACTTAATTAATTTACTATTCCCACTCCAAAATATATTTAATTAGGGTAGGTGCTGGACACTGAACTTAATTAATTTACTATTCCCACTCCAGTCTATATTTAATTAAAATAAGAGCTGGACACTGAACTTAATTAATTTACTATTCTCACTCCAATCTATATTGAATTAGGGTAGCTGCTGGACACTGAACTTAATTAATTTACTATTCCCACTCCAAAATATATTTAATTAGGGTAGGTGCTGGACACTGAACTTAATAAATTTACTATTCTCACTCCAATCTATATTTAATTAGGGTAGGTGCAGGACACTGAACTTAATTAATTTAGTATTCCCACTCCTAAATATATTTAATTAGACTAGATCATGTACACTGATCTTAATTAATTTAATATTCCACTCCAATATGTATTTAATTAGGGTAGGTGCAATATAAATATATAAATATAAATATATTAAAAAAAGGGGTATTTTTAATCATTATTCCAAATTTTACATAAAACAATACCCACCCTTATCGTCTACAAATCCAACTCCCCAATCTGAAATTTATCAAAAAAAATTATATTTGAATATATTTTTTTAAATTATAAATTACTCAATATTACTAATTAAAAATACTTTTTTAAAACACTCCCCACCCTTATCCCCTATAACCCAACATCCACCTCATAAAATTAAATATACAAATCAAAATTAATTTAAATATTTGTAAATAAATTTTATTAAATATTACAACAAAATAAAAATGTTTTAACACACCCCACCCTTATCCACTATAACCCAACATCCCACTCCTAAATATAAATATTACATTCCAAATTTCATTGTTATTTCTAACTTAATTTTATAAAATATTCCAAAATAAATAAACATGTTTAAAACACTCCCCATCCTTATCCCCAATAACCCAACATACAACTCTTAAATTTAAATATAATATTCAAAATGTATTTCTAATTTTCTAAATTAATTTTATAAAACATTCCAATTTAATAAAACATTTTTAAAACACTCCCCACCCTTATCCCCTATAACCCAACATCCCACTCCTAAAATTAAATATAAATTTAAAAATCTAAATCTAAATTTCTAAATAAATATTATACAATATTCCAAAAATTATAAAAAAATTAAAAACACTCCACACCCTTATCCCCATAACCCAACATCCCGCTCCTAAAATTAAATATAAAATTCTAAATTTTATTCTAAATTTCTAAATAATTTTTACAAATTATTCCTAAATTAATAAACATTTTTAAAACACTCCCCACCCTCATCCCCTATAACCCAACATCCCACTCCTAAAATAAAATATAAAAAACAAATTTTAATTCCAAATTTCTAAATAAATTTGATTAAATATTCCAAATTAAAAACAAATTTTTACAACACTTCCCACCCTTATCCCCTGTAACCCAACTCCTAAAATTAAATATAAAATTCTAAATTACATTTAAAAATTCTAAATAAATTTCATAAAATATTCCTAAATAAATAGACATTTTTAAAACACTTCCCATCCTTATCCCCTGTAACCCAACATCCCGCTCCTAAAATTAAATATAAATTTCAAAATTTAATTCAAATTTTCTAATTAAATTTTACAATATATTACAAAAAAATTAAACATTTTAAAAACACTCCCCACCCTTATCCCCTATAACCCAACATCCCGCTCCTAAAATTAAACATAAAATGCAAAATTTATTTCAAAATTTCTAATTAGATTTTAAACAATATTACAAAATTAAAGAATATTTTTAAAACACTCCCCACCCTTATCCCCTATAACCCAACATCCCGCTCCTAAAATTAAACATAAAATGCAAAATTTATTTAAAAATTTCTAATTACATTTTAAACAATATTACAAAATTAATGAATATTTTTAAAACACTCCCCACCCTTATCCCCTATAACCCAACATCCCGCCCCTAAAACAATATAAATATTTTTCATATTATATACATTTTAACAATTTATACAAACAACTTAAAAATATTAACTAAACATACAATAACGATATTTTTACATGTCGATATTCTTACTAACGATATCACTTACATCGACATATAATTAAAAAAAAAAACGATATTTTTTACATCGATATTATCTATTTCGATATTTTTTACATTAGATATTTTTTACTCGATGTTTAGGTCCCTCGATATTAACCCCTTCGCCGCGGCAGGAATTCCGCCGCAGCGCTGGGAGGGGTTTGGAGGCAGCGCGGTGGCGCTGTGCTCGTGACGGAACCGCTCCGTCACGAGCCACGGTTGAGCTGTGCTCATGACGGAGTGGTTCCGTCACGTCTCCGCCCACTGCGCTAATCGCCCGCACAGGCGGGGAATTAGCGCCGCGTGGGCAGAGCGGCGGCCAATGGCCGCAGCATGACGGAACCACTCCGTCATGAGCACAGCGCAACCGTGGCTCATGACGGAGTGGTTCCGTCATGAGCGGGGAAGGGGTTAAGAAGTCGATATTTAGACTGCTCACCCTTGTAAATATGGGCAAGCCCGTTGCGTCACTAGTGTGTCAAAAAAAGAGACGCACCTGTGGCGCAATGAGCTTGAACATAAGCCCCCGAATGCTGATTGGAGATGGGGAGGGAGGGCATACTACTGTGCCATTGAACAGGACCAGGAAACTGCACCAGATACTCAAGCCTTCCTTGACTTGACCATCCAGCCTTGTGTGGTGATGTTTCGAGTGAGACCAGCCATTGACCTTGCTATTAACCTTGAGAAAGAACAAGCCATGAGGATAATCTTATCAAGAAAGTCCAACTCTCCGAGTAGTACTAGTACCTAGACCTGTTGAAGTTACTTTTTTGTGCCAGAACACTGCATCAATTGACTTATTAAGAGTCCTAAATTTTCCTGATCAGGCAACACTCACTGGTGATAGCGTCAAACTCAATCGGCAGGGAAAGTGATGCACGTGGAAGGGCCGTCTGTCCTTTCACTCGCCAGGGGAACACCTAACTCCTGCAACAAGGCAGACAAACTGGCAGGGGCTTGAATGCATCCAGTTGAACCGACTGGTGCCACGAAGAGGAAGCCATCAAGGTGATGAATGAAATTCCGGATCCTGGTTTTTTTTGTGAGTATCCATTCCGAGGCTGAACTGAATTGCTTGAAATAAGCACAGGACACAGCACATACCACTGGCATTCACATGCCATAATAATAGATGTGTTTGGATTGAAAGTGCAGCAGGTGACAATTATCTGGTTGGACAGGAAGCAGCCTGAAAGATGACTATCAGTCTTAGCAGGCAGATCCCTGGAGCCCAGTTTCCTCAGTTTCGCTAAAGCATGTACCGCATCCTAACTAGCTCCAGGCCCTCGCGACAATGGGATCAGGAGTAATGCGCATGTTGCATCCTGCCTTTCGTGGTTCCCGTCCCATGACACCTCTCCTGAGATCTGCCTCTGTGTCATCCCCGCAACTAACCTGCCTCGGCCTAAACAGTCGCAAGAGAAGGTGACAGGCAAGGGTCCTTGAGGGATTTTGGTCCTAACGCTGCACACCCCTTACAGCCATACTGTTGTACAAAAGGCTAAAACAAAAAAATTGACAAAGCCAATACCTTGCATAGGTGAGACAACTTGTCTCTGCCAATGCTTGTTTCATAAATGCATGGGAAGAACAAATTATGTGGATGTTTGGGATTTCTGGCCTAGTGGCCTAACTGCTTGTGTTAAGACATACAAGTGGGCACGTACACAGCTAAGCATAGATTGGTGGAGACTGAAATTGTCTATGCCAATTTTCTATGGGACGGGAAGGGCGAGCATACTGCCAGATACACTTGCTTATATATAGTGAATCCCTCCACCCCCGCTTCACCCACTAATGGGGGGTCCCCACTGGATCTAATTTGCTGGTAAGGTGTGTCTATCGAAAATATTCATTAGTTCATTATGACTTCTTCTGTTTCCATGTGCAGAGGAAACATCATAAATATATAATTTAGGATGAAACCATGACAACCCTAGTGTGGGAGGGTTACCAAATCAGGAAAAATACTGCAGGTACAGAGAAAGAAAAGTGATGGAAATGGACAAAAAGGTACAGAAAGAAGCAAATATTAGGAGCAAGCGAGACAGAGAGTGAAAGAGAGGAGTAACAAAAAAGTCCCAAAATAAACAATGGTGTTTAGAAAGAAAAAGGAAATGAAAGGGTGCAGAAGGGTAAAAGAAGAATGAAATGATGGAGGGAATGGTTCAAGGACGAGGGAAAAGAAAGAAGAGGGAAAGATAGTTAAAGGAGAAGTGTGAAATTAAGCATAAAAGGGAGGGTGAAAAGATGGGTGATAGATGGACCGACAGATCATGGATGGAATGGTGAAAAGGTGGATTGTTGAGCGGGTGTTTGGAAGGATTTGGATTTTTTGAAGGTAAAAAACTGGATGTGTAAAAGGATGCATGAATGAAAGGCTAAAAGGACTGATATATGAAAGGGTGATTGGATATATTGTTTCGACTGAATAATGGTAACTGAACGGCAGATCTTCTAGTGAATCATAGTCAGTCTTCCTTTACCCACTCAGTACCTTTACACATATGGGTCAAAGCGCAGGTAATTCTCTTTTCTAGCTACCCCCAAGCAAACATATTTTTATGTGGACTCTGTCTGAACCTTGGCGAGCCAATCCTGGGCACAGACAGAAGTTCTTGTGGGGCCAATTGTCTGAGGTGGCACTTGCCAGCACCAGGCCCACAGACAGGCCTGTTTTGTGGGGCTGGTGTGCAGGCTGAGCGGGTAGAGCGCGGGGAGAGCTGGCGTCAGGCACGCTCTGCGCGCGCACGTGCTGCGGCGGGCTGTAGCCGAAGCAAGCAGTGACTGAGGGCTTAATTTAAAGCTGCTCCACATGTGTACACATTTTCTCTGACTCTCTCGTCTTCTCCCGGATGCTGGTGAGGCAACGTCCCTTTCGCCCATTAATACCAGCCACCACTGGCTGTAGCCCTGGCCTTCAGGATGTGAATAGAGCGTCTGTCTCAGAGCTTCTGCTGAATAGAGCGCGCGCCTCTTTGTGCGGCGCGGCGGCCTTTCTTCCCTCCACAGAGCGCAACCCCAGGGTTAATGCACCTGCTTTTGTCTGTCTGTGGCTAAGTGGAGCAATTGAAGAAGGGGGTGGTGGGATGGCGCGGAGGGGTGAGGTGATGCAGAAAAAATGCCGGGGGGGGGGCTGAATCTTTAAGCAATAGGTAGAGTGGAGCTGCAGGGGCTCTTAGAAGGGGTGAAACAAC
This sequence comes from Triturus cristatus, assembly GCF_964204655.1. Lineage (NCBI taxonomy): Eukaryota > Metazoa > Chordata > Amphibia > Caudata > Salamandridae > Triturus > Triturus cristatus. Next base: position 1,069,296,701 of record NC_140583.1, read on the forward strand.
GGGTGTTGCGCGCCTGATACAGGCACATATAGTAACTAGTACGCATACGCACACACGAGATGTGCCAACATACAAGCACACAATCTCACTCTGACACAAATAGGCACGCGACCGATTGATGTATTCTGGCATTTAAATAGTGTTATATTTGTTGCGTTAATGTGACTGGAGCCTTTTTTGTGTCGTGCATGAGTAACCACAGTGGTTATCTCGTCTTGGGATGCAGCGCCCTTCAATGTGCCGCAGAAGCAAGCAGGTGAGAGGAATAGGCGCGAAAAATATATTTGTAATTATCTAGAGGCTACAATTTATTCTGCGGGTCAGTCACACAGTCACTCACGCAAGCAGGCACACCTTCCACCCCGGATCCTTTTTCCGGTGGCGGCGCATCTCGGAGATCCTAGCGCGGCTCTAGGCCGTCTCCTACTCGTGACCTTGGAGTCGCTGCAGTTGTTTGTGTAAGAACTTGGAGACTTGGAGATTCTTGAAAGCTGTTCATGATGTGTGAAGTGCTGTGGGAGGAGGCGCTGCCCTCTTCTTGTTCCTGGGGGGGGGGGGGGGGGGGGGGTGACTGCTGCGTGCCAGTTTGCTTTTCACACTTTAGGGCGATGCTTGGTCTCAGTGTGCTGCTAATGGAAGGCGGGAGCAGTACATTACATTCCAGCGGTGGGGGTGCAGTCAGCTCCTGAAATGTTCCGGTACAAGTGTGGGTGCAGCACAGCCCAGTGGCGTTACGCAAAATGTTGGGGGGGGAGGGGAGGCGGGGGTCTGCATAATGTGGTAGGGGCCCCGGTGTCGCCCATATATCTTACAGACACTACTTGGCCTTGGGCTGAATGGAGGCGTCTGAGGGGCTGGGGAGCTCTTTAAGGGTTAAAGGGGCATATGTGTTAAAACAGCGTTTTGCGAGTCCTTAATAGTGATTTTTTGCGAATCGCTATTAAGGGCTCTCAAAATGCCATGTATGTAGGAATTGTAATAATAATAATTGTGATTCCTACATATTCCTTAATTGCGAATCGCAAATTGCGATTCGCAATTAAGGAATACCTCCCCATTCATTCCTATGGGCCAAGAGGCCCATAGGAATGAACGGGAAGACATTCTCAATTTGCGACTCTCAATTAGAGAATTGCAAATTGAGAATGCAATTTGAAGGGTGCAAGGGTGTCAAAAGGACACCTTGGTGCACCCTTGAAATGTGCATGTGTGCACATGTGGCACACATACATGCCCTTATTACGCCACATGGCACTTTGAAATATGCAAAAATGTGCATTTTTCAACGAAATCGCAAGTTACCACCAACTTGAAGTTGGTGGTAATTTGCGATTTCTTAACCTCTTCCATGCTCATGACGTCTCCCGGCTGTCATGAGTCACGATGGGCGTGTGCGGACGACGGCCGGGAGACGTCATGACCACGCCCGCGATCGGAATGTCAGCACTGCTGGAGCGCTGCGGCGGAATTTGCGCCGCAGCGAAGAGGTTAAAAAGAAATCACACAACTTGGGTGCTTTTTACATCGCATTTAAGGAATCGCAGTTTGCGATTCCTTAAATGCTTTCGCAAAATAAGGAATCGCAAATTTTGCGATTCCCTATTTTGCGAGGGCCTTTTGGGATGATACATTCCAAAAGGCTTTTTCCCGTTCACAAATGGTCCGATTCTGAGAATTGGCCCATTTGCTAATGGGAAATGGGTTTCATACATATGCCCCTAGGCACTCGCAAATTGCGAATGCAATTTCAAGGGTGCAAAGGTGTCAAAAGGACACTCTGTTGCACCCCTGAAATATGTATGTGTGCACATGTGGCGCACATACATGCCATGTATGTGTGCCACATGGCACTTTAAAAATGCAAAAAAGTGAATTTTTTAAAGAAATCGCAAATGCGATTTCTTAAGCCAAAATCGCACAACTTGGGTGCTTCCTGCATTGCATTTAAGGAATCGCAATTTGTGATTCCTTAAATGCATTAGCAAAATAGGGAATCACAAATTTTACGATTCCCTATTTTGCGAGGGCCTTGTGGGATGATACATCCCAAAAGGCTGTTTCCCGTTTGCGAACGGGAAATGGGCTTGATACATATGCCCCAAAGTCCCCTAGTCGCAGAGGCTACAGGGGGGCTCCTTTACGCCCCTGGCACAGCCAGCGAAAGGGGGGATCTGGGACCTAGTCAGGGAGAACGAGGTGCTGACACAAACTTCACTCTTGAAGAAAGAGCACCCTCTTCCCTAAACGGCGGGTTTGCACTTCAGAGCCCAGTACAAGAAAGTGTCCTGCAGCCGTGGAGACAGCTACAAATCTACGACTGACCCAAGACCCGCTGCCTAACGGACCCCCACTATTATCCATCACTCAGACATACTAGTCCCTCCTGCACCTCAGAGAAGGACCCATACCAAACCCTTTAAACACAGGAAACCTTTTACGCGTGGTGGTGGGTGAATCAGCAGGTGATAACAAACATGGCTGCTGAACTCATCTGCAGCAAAGACAGGCAGAGCTCCGCGTCTGCCTAACTTAAAGCCCTGCATTGGCTGCCTATCCGAATGACGGCTAAATTCAAACTTCTGTGCCATGCACATAGGGTTCTCCTCAATTCAGGTCCTGTGATCCTTCGATCTAAAATGGAGTTTTACACATACACAAGAAGTCTGAGATCTGCTAATCTCGCCCTTGCTAAAACTAAAAAGGTGAAAAAAGTTAGAGCTGGGGCCGCTCTTTCGCCCATTTAGCCAGCACACTGGAATCTACTGCCTTTAGCTCTCCACTGTACAAATGACTATCTTAGATTTAGAAAGAAGTTCAAAACATGGCTGTTACCAAAATAACTGTCTATTTCATTATTTTATCACACAATACTTCTATTTATGTTACATGGTTAGCCATAGTGCTGTGATATTCCCATCAGGATGAGTGTTGCACTTTATAAAACTGAAAAATAAATAAATACATAAAATAAACACAGAGACAGAAACTTCCAGTTCACAGGTTTAAGCATTGTTAAGAAAACATGGCTATACTGGGCTACATTTGTCAAGCCTTATGCAAGGTAATTTACATTTAATTCAAACTGGGTAGTTTGGCCGTTTTCTTACAAGCCTTCTCTTTCAGTCTCTGCTCTTAATTCTCCTTTCTGATTTGCAGATATTCCATCATTTTGGGGTCCTGAACTATTCTGTTTTAGAGATCCACCTTCCACGTCGCTGTTTTGACAGGTCATCAACCATCAATGATTTCTTCAATTGGCTCTCCAGCAATTAATCAGCTCTTTAACCATCAGTCATTTCATCAATTGGCTAATCTGCAACAATCAGCTCATCCCCTGACAAAGAGCTCATTGCCCATCAATCATTTAATCAGTTGACTCATCACGCAGCAATCAGCTCATCAACCATCCATGTTTGATGGGGCATTTACTTCCCAACCCTATCCACTGGAGGCCTGACATCCCTTTTACAGCCTTCTTTGCTTTACCTTACAGGAGAAGACCCCCTCAAGTTTTAGGGACAGCATCACCTTGAAAATGTAACAATCAATATTTACAACAATCATGCACATTCCATTCCGAGCCTACCGCACCACAGATCACAAACACCTTAACTCAATTTTAGAGCCCAATAACATATTGTTCTGAACCTCCCATCCCAGGCTATGCCCCAGAACTGATGCTCTCCCTATCTCTTATTAGAATCCACATCTCAAAGTAACTTTAAACCCTGCAGTACTGTCAACCCCATTTTGAGCCCAACAACCCATCCATGTGCCACAAACACCTGGGCCCTCATTACGATGGTAGGCGGATCGCCACTGACAGGCTGTCGGCGGCGATCCATCCGCCATCTGGGACATCGGACCAACCGCTGAATTACAGTGCAGCTAGTCGGACCGCAGAGGTAGGGGCTTGGACCTATGCCTCCGACTGGATCAAAGATCCCGTTGGAATGGCGGTCAGATTCCTGAGCCCAACAATGGGGGCGGTGCCTGTGCAGGCACCACCGTAGGGCTTAGGATATCCCTTTTTGACTGCTTATTCAGGGTGGTCACATCGCCATGACCAGGCAGCCGGAAAGGGACATTGGGGGCCCATTGTAGGGTCCCCGTCCCCCCTCACTCTCCGCTATGTGGGCTGGGGGTTATATGTGGTCCCCCCCTCCCCAAACATCCATGCACCATGTACCAGGCACCACATGGTGTCTGGCACATGGTGCATGGATGTTTAAAAAGTCCCTTCTACAATTGCGATTTGTGCTGTGACCCGTTTCCGGGCGCAACACAAGCCGCAATTGAAAAAGGGATCTTTCCGACCGCCTAACTGGCGATCATATCCTAATCTGGCAGATGGGACCACTGACCACTTGTCGGCCGGTCCCAATCCTGCAATGATGGTGGTCGGATGCTTCCCCGACGGCCATCATAATGACCCCCCTGGTTCCCAACTTTTGGGTCAAAGCATTCCTTTTAAAGTTGACATCTCCTTCACAGCCTGGGTCCTAAACAACTCACAGGCAGTGCAATAGTGATGACTGATGTATGCTTGAACTAATGTGGCTCACTGCTTCTTAATGTAACATAGTGTATCATAACATAGCATGGTATAACATAACTAAACTACTCTTTGTACTCTCTGTGCCGTGTTTTATCTGCCTGTACCATTACAGATTAAAACCAAGCATTTGTCTTGGGCACTGCTCTTCTTAGTAAATGCTGAGAAAGGGTCAAATCTAGTAGGGTGAAATACACTGCGAGTGGCTACCAGTGGCTCATACTCATTCAAGTGTTTGGATCTATCGCTTTGCTCTGCCTGAGTGAGCCGTCTTAAGGGTATGTCCAGATGTGGATCTCTGGGTCACTGTGCCGTAGAACTCAAGAGGCCTCTTTCTGTTAAGCACTAAAGGCAGAAACATGAGTGATGTTGTTTATGTTCTCATTTGCATGTTGGGGGCTTAGCCTATGCGTTCTGCCTTAGTGTGTCAAGTTTGTAAGAACAGTTCAGGGCTCAAAGTTTTTCTGAGGATCCCACCACTGGCACTAACCATTGCAAATTACCAAGGCTGCCTATTCTTGATTCCACCTCACACCTCTTCGTTCTATCACCCTTCCTGTCTCTTTCTCTCTCTTGCAGGTCTTTTTTAATCCTTGGTTTCTCATTTTGTCTTTCTTTTTCTTTCTCTTTCTCCTCCTTTATCCCTTTCCTTCCTTTCTCTCTCCTGTCCTGTGTGAAAGTCTGAGAATGGAAATTGGACAAGGGGCCAAGGCGCAAGTTCCCAGGCCATGTAGACAGGTGCAGGCCGGATCAGACTGGTCACGGACAGTGGTCAACTGTGTCTCCTTTTTGAATTTTGCAGTCTCCCGCGGTCAGCAACCATTGGTTGCCACAGGCTTGGCGGGGTCACCTGGGTGGTCATTCAAGGGCAGCGGACAGGTCAGATATGGAGCAAGGCTACTGATCGTCACATTGCTGTCTTGCTGATGTGCCCCTTGCCCGTTCACCCTCGCTTTAGCAAGGGGGCAGCAACATCCCCCATAGGAGCAGGGCTTCACTCTGAGGCAGTAAAGAGGATTGGAAGGTGGTTGTTAGATGCTGGAAGTGCTGTATACACCATAAAATGATGTAGATACAATGGATGTACATTGGTCATTGAGCAATGACATGTATCCTATTTTTTGTCAGTTTTTTCATTAGGTCACATGCCTTCAGCCAGTGCATGGATCCCTGGCCATTTTTTCGTGTGGCATGCAAAGTCAACTTTCACCAGAAATAGTAGACGGGCAACAGAAGCAAGTCTTCAATTCTACTCAGCTTTTGGCTGCTAGAGGAGATCTTTGCTTGGATGGTCTAAGCCAGCTCGTCAAGTAGCTACATTCAGTGGCAATCATCATCCTCCACATTGGTGGCAATGATTTGGCAATGTTAGAAGAAGAATCTTATTTAGAACTTAATAAGGGAAATCTCATGATTGGCTAAAAGGATGCCCGGGCATGATCACTACATGGTCCCGTGTCAGCCAGAAGGGATAGTCTGGAGGCTGGGTTGGTCCTATAAGGGCCTGAATGAACTGTGCAGCTGTCTTATAAATGAAACAATTGCTTAACACAGTTTTGCTGAAGACAGTTCCTCATGATAGCCTCAGGGTGGGGAGTCATTTCACAGAGATAGGGTTAATCGGGTGACAGGTTGTTGGTGGATAGCTTGGTGGCATTCGATTCATGGACTGTGGTGGGGGAGGAGTCATGTTTGGCCACAAAACAGATAGACAACCTTGGCATCAAGATAATAAGTGCAGGAAAATTCAAGATGGAATTGTTTTTTAAAGACTTTAAGTCCAGTCGGGACAGAGGTACCACGTCTCTAATGGCAGGCTGAGGACGTCCGCTACAGCGATTGTTCATAGCCAGACTGAGTAATCCATTAGAGGTCCTTGGGGATAATGGAGGATGGTGACTGCGCCAGGGAAGCATGGCATGGCCCAGTTGCCATGGCCCATCGCCCAGTGGGTGCCAGGGGGGATCCCTGTATTGGGTTCGCTCTGGCATGGTTGTTTGGGGTACCAGCTGTTATGCTGGCCGAAGCTCCCTCTTTCTTGAGGGGGCAGGTGAGTTTGTCTTGTAAATGTTAGCTTATGAAGGGACCAGCAGGGTTTCATTCCTGGTCCAAGTAAATTGACTCAGTTGATGTCTCGAGTGCTTGAGGAGTGGTCAACCATGACTTCTTTTGAATATTTGCTAAGGAAAGTTATGTATTAGTTATGTCCATGTGATAATCATAATTATATTCTGTGCATATTGTAACTTTTGTAACTTAATATAGAAACTAAAAATGTGTTGTATTTATGAGGTGTAATAAATACAGCCAGAGAATGGCATATTCTCTAACGCAAGAGTTGTGGCTTGCATTGGGTACTTTTTCCACTAAATCTGTTATTTGCTTAGAGGCGTATAATATCTGGTTTGAGAGCTGATCGGTCTCTTTATGGTCCCCCAACCTGTGAACATGGGGCCAAGGCACAAGTTTGCATGGCCCGGAGAGAGGTGCGGGTCAGATCGTATCGGTCAAGGGCAGTGTTAGAAACAGGGTCTCTAGTTGGCAGTGGTTTGCATCCTGTACAATTTGGGATCCACACTCTAGTCAGGGTAAGTGTAGTACACACAAAGTTTACCTGTGCTCACCCTCGGGTAGGGAAATAGCCACTTCAACGAAACCTTTTCAACTCATGCTATTACAACGCATGCCATCACAACTCAAGTGACATCACAACGCAATGCATTACAACGCATGTCATTACAACACATATGCCCTTACAAAAAATTTCGTTGTAAAGGCATGAATGGAAAAGGCCTATGTGTTTTACTTCTAAGTATAAGGTTAGTATATATGGTTTAGGGTGAGTTTGGGTTTTTGGGTGCGAAGGGAAATTTTAGCATTTAGGGTAGGTTTACTTTTTTGGTTGGGAAGGGTAATTTTAGAGTTTAAGGTTGGTTTGGGTTTTTGGGTGGGAAGGGTAATTTTAGGGTTTAGGGTGGGTTTGGGTTTTTGGGTGGGAAGGGACATTTGAGGGTTTAAGGTGGGTTTGGTTTTTTGTGTGAGAAGGGTCATTTTAGAGTTTAGGGTTGGTTTGGGTTTTTGGGTGGGAAGGGTAACTTTAGGGTTTAGGGTGGGTTTGGGTTTTATGGTAGGAAGGGTAACTTTAGGGTGGGTTTGGGTTGTTGGGTGGGAAGGGTAATTTTAGAGTTTATAGTGAGTTTGGGTTATTGGGTGGGAAGAGTAATTTTAGGGTTTAGGGTGGGTTTTGGTTTTGGGACGGGAAGGATAATTTAGGGTGGGTTTGGGCTTTTGGGCAGGATGGGTAATTTTAGCTTTTAGGGTGGGTTTGATTTTTGAGCGGGAAGGGTAATTTTAGGGTTAAGGGTAGGTTTGGGTTTTTCGGTAGGAAGATAATTTTAGGGTTTAGGGTGGGTTTGGGTTTTTGGGTGAGTAGGGCAATTTTAGGTTTTAAGCGGTACAGGGGTTAAAAAATTATTTTAAAAAATATATCCGTAGGTAACAGCCAGTGGCAGGCGAGGGAGACGTGCACAGCAGTACAGCCTGGAGAGAACTAAAGGGATTGACTGTTTGTTTGAGACTGCAACGTGAGATTAACAGCAAGAAGTGGCTGTAATTTTAATACATGAATTTGGATAAAGCATCAAATAATCCATTGAGGGAAGATGCATCATGGAACATTGAGGTCCTTCGTATTAGCTATTTACATCATAAAAGCCGACGCAGAGATTTCACTCTTGGGGCTATGGAAACCAAACATCAACTTTTGCCGTCTTCTGATTGGTTGCAGCCTCACCAAAAAAAACAATTTTGGGCCAGTTTAAAGGACTGCATGCTGTGCTTGATTTATTAATTATTTATTGCACTGAAGAAGGCATCACGCCGAAATGCGTTTGCCTAAATAAATCGTTTGAAAAAATCCGAGAGTGCTCAGGATTTCTTTGGAGTTGTTGAGTAACAGAGGCGAACTCACCTTTCGTCAACGGAGACACCCACCGTGTATTCAGCTGCCCGGGTGAAATTGTGGAGACAAGTTGTTTTGGCATGCCAGAACCTCTGCTGTTGGAGCCAGTCGACCATGGAGGACGTGGACTATACAAGTCCAAGGTGCCCAGCCATATGAGGGACACCTGCGGGAGCTTCGTAGGTAAAAACCAGCAGCAGACGAGGGAGACGTGCACAGCAGTACAGCTTGGAGAGAGCTAAAGGGAGTGGCTGCTTGTTTGAGACTGCAAGGCGAGATTAGCAGTAGGAAGTGGCTGTAATTTGGATAAAGCATAAAAAAAATCCATTGAGAGAAGATGCATCATGGAACATTGAGGTCCTTCGTATTAGCTATTTACATCATAAAAGCTGACACAGAGATTTCAAACTTGGGGCTATGGAAACCAAGCATCAACTTTTGCCGTCTTCTGATTGGTTGCAGCCTCACCAATAAAAACGATATTGGGCCATTTTTAAGGACTGCATGCTGTGCTTGATTTATTAATGATTTATGGCACTGAAGAAGGCATCATGCTCGAAACGCAGTTGCCAAAATAAATCGTTTTAAAAACCCCAAGAGTGCTCTGGATTTCTTTGGCGTTGTTGTGTAACAGAGGCGAACTCACCTTTCTTCAGCGGAGGCACCCGCCGTGTGTTTGGCTGCCCGGGTGAGATTGTGGAGACAAATATATATATAAATATATATACAAATGCGCATGTGGGTATAAAAACATATATATATATGCCTTCACACACACATATATCTATAAATATATATATATTCAATGAAAAAACCAAAGGTTTCACACATGTTATAGTTAGCTGGACATTTCACTCGTAAAAAACCATTGAAATTCCCCCGTTATAGTTAGTTCAGCTAACTATAACTCGCGCGCCCGCAATGCACTACTGATGACGTCACATATTACATCACTCATGACATGGTCAGTGACATCACTCATGACATCACTGATGACATCTCAAATGACATCACTGATGACATCATCCAGTGAATGTGTGTTTTTCTGAAAATTAAATATGTTTAATATATGTATATCTCAAGGTCGATGGAAGAATAAATGAGTATATAAGTGTCTAAATTGATGATTTGTTTTTTAAAAATTGATTGTGTAACTGACTGATTAAGTGTATCTTTATGAATACATGGCTAAGTGAGTAATGTTTAAATGTGTAAATACCTGTATCAGTCTCTCACTTTGTATATAAGTGGCTGCATGGGTTGGTGAGTAGCTACATGAGTGTCTATATAGGTTATTAGTTGGTTTTTTGAGTATCAGTATGAGTGTCTGAGTGTCTTCATGGTTCGGTGGGGGTTATTATGTGGTGCATAGGTGCATGAATGAGTGACTCACTGTTTGTATGTGTTGAAGACAGCATGTGTGTAGGACCGTATGGGTGGATGAGTGTGTGTATGGGTGTGTTAGTGAGTGAATGACTGTCTCAATAGTGTCTTTATGAGTAACTACATATTTTTTAAACTAGTATATATGACTATTGGTGTATATAAGTAAGTATATGTGCGAGTGAGAGATTGGAAGAGTGCCTGTATGAATAAGTATGTGTTTCTATAAGTGATTATTTAAAAGACTAAGTATGTGTAAGTTTCTGTAAAAGTAAGTGTGGTGGTGTGTGTATAACTGTATATGCAGGTAAATGGATGTTTGATTCTTTATTAGCATGAGTGACTATGTGTGAGTAACTCTATGAATGAGTGGCATTGTGTTACAGGATGTTTAGGTGTATGAGTACATATGATGTGTGAGTACATGTATGAGTGACTGTATAGGATTGTTGGTGGACGAGTTGATGTGTATGTGGATCTTAGAATTACTGAATAGGTTGTTGTAACTGTTATTTGTATGTCCATTTTTTTGAAAATTTCAGTCTCTATTTTTAAATGTGTGTATCAAAGGTTATATTAGGGTGAGAGGAGGTCTACCACTCTATCACAAGGATGATGTCATCAGTGATGTCATTTGAGATGTCATCAGTGATGTCATGAGTGATGTCACTGACCATGTCATGAGTGATGTAATATGTGACGTCATCAGTAGTGCATTGCGGGCGCGCGAGTTATAGTTAGCTGAACTAACTATAACGGGGGAATTTCAATGGTTTTTTACGAGTGAAATGTCCAGCTAACTATAACATGTGTGAAAGCTTTGGTTTTTTCATTGAATTTCTAAGGTTTTTTAAATGCTAATTCCTAACTATAACGTGTGTGAAACCCATGGTTTTTTCAGTGAATTTCAAAGCTTTTTTAAATGCTAATTCCTAACTATAACGTGTGTGAAACCCATGGTTTTTTCAGTGAATTTGCAAGGTTTTTTAAATGCTAATTTTTTTTTTTTCTTCTTTTTTTTTTTTACATATTTTTATTTTAATTTTCTATCCTTTTTTAAAGACTATGGTTAAATTTTTAAAATTATACAATATGTTTTTATTTTACATTTTTTATAAAATAAACAGGTAAAATTTATTAGCAATACATTTTTTTTTTTTTATTTTTTTTTAGTGCGCGTACGGTAAGCTTACGGTAAGCGTACGATTTACGCAATGTCCGTAATTTATCTACGCTGTTTGCGTATAGTTACGCAATTTGCGTAGCCGCGCGTACTCCGCGTGGGGCGCGTACGCGTGTACGCTACACGCGCACGTTACGCGGAAGTGTCGGGGAGTGACTGTTATGCGCATGCGCGCGAGCGCGTGTCTTTTTTACGCGCATGCGTACTTTTGCCGTAAGCGCACCGTAAGCGTACCGTAAGCGTACGGTAGGTCATGTGATCATGAAACACAACTTTTGATTGGTTGAAACTACTTTCAGTTCTAGAACTCTCCTACACCACACCCATTCCCCTCATTTCTGCTTGTGATCCCTTAGGAGAAGGAGCTGGGTTGTCTTTGTGATACGATGGCAGAACAGCAGAGCTCTTCTGAGAGTGAGGCTAGCAGCACTACCTTGAGGCAGAGAGCGAGGAAACAAAAGACCTCTTACGTATGGGAGTATTTTACTTTTCCAGAAGGCCAGCAAAAGGTAAATGCACCCTTAGTGACTTGTAAGCTGTGTAAGCGTGTACTTTCAAGAGGGAATCCTGACAGGAAGTATTCCTTTGGGAATCACACCATGATGAGACACCTTAAGGATGTACACAGAAGGACACATGCTCGACTTACTGAAGGTAACCCTTCAGTAAATCAACCAAGCACATCCACAGCAGCTCAGCCTGGACCATCATCTGCAGGGCCGAGTCCTTCTTCTGCAGGTCAGGTGAGCCCTTCATCTGTGGGGGGAGCATCTCCTTTTACTGGTCCTCTGGAAACTAACCCTCGGTTTGCGAGGGTTGAAGTACGGTGCGCCACTTGTCATGATCTAATTACTTATAGGGAGACCAGTATTTCCCTAGTGAACAGTAAAATAGATCAGCACACTTGTCGTACCATCTAATATTCCCAATCTTTCTTTCCTCTGTCCGTGCATGAACACAACGGCTCTTTTAGGAGCCAACCTTACCTTTCATCTATTTTTTATATATGTTTTTAAAAACTTTTTTTTTTTTTTTTTACCGTATGCGTACGGTACGCGTAATTTTTTTTTTTTTTTTAAAAACACTAAAAATCAATTATCACATTACAAGGTCCTTGAGAGACTACAATTAAAAACTGAAAATGTGATTGTAGAGAAGTGGAAAAAAGGGACCATGATATTATTGACTTACCATACCCACTCAAAAAAAGATTTATTCATTTAAATTTTTTTTTAATTGCTTTAAAAATGGTTCTAGTTTTCGAAAATGTTCTATCTCAATCTGAAAAAAAAGAAAAAAGTATTAATATTTAATAAAACATTTTATAATACAGTACACATATTTACATATTTTTCAAAAAATATTTTTGCCTTTTTTTTGCTGTTTTCAGAAAATATTGCATTTCACTATAAATTGTGAAAGCAATTGCATTCATCATTTAACAGCAGGCAAAAAAAAAATTAACAATCTCAAAGATTGTTTTAAAAAAGCCCACAATCTCTTTTTGCATAAACATAACTTTATAGAAATGCATAATATTCTTAAAAAATATCATCTAACATCAATACTTATTTCTTTAAAATACCGTCTGATATTTTTGTTTCAGAAGTATAATCACAATAATATATCTCAAATAACTCCACAATACATCGGGTTCCATTTCCTTTAGGCCAAATAGTAATTTTAAAATTCTTTTTTGGTTAAATTTCCAATGGTAATCCAATAAAAATCTAAAGTTTAAATTGTACAGATGTCACCGATTCTCTGTAACATTTTGGTTTCCGAAAGATTAATTAATAATTAAATAAGTCCACAATAGAATTGTTTACCTTTCCGCATGGCCAAATAGTAATTTTAAAAATCTTTTTTGAAAAAATTTCAAATGGCAATCCAATAACATTCCAAAATTTAAATTGTGCAGATGTTTCCGATTTTTTCTAAATTTTTGGTTTTCGAAAGTTTCCTTAAAAAATTGAAAAATTCCACATTACAATTGGTTACCTTTCCATTAGGCCAAATGATAATTTGTTAAATCTTTTTATTTGTAAATTCCAAATGGTAATCCAATAAAATGGTAAAATTGTTTTGTCCAGATGTTGCCAAATCTCTCTAAAATTTAGGTTTCAGGAAGATTAGATAGGAATTTGCTAAATCAAAAAGCAAACGTTGCTTAAAAATCAATTGGGAATCATTACACAGTGTCCAGCCTTTTTCACATTTAAGATAAACTGTGTAATGTCCAGAAGTAACAGTAGGTCCTTCATGGAAAATTATTGCAACTGTTACAAAAGTTTTTCCTGAAATTGATAATTGCTGTCCTGTAAACTTCTTTATTAAAGTATCGAATTTTGAACCATCAGCTTTACAGCGTTGCATCATTAAAATTACATACTGTCTGTATTCCTTTAACCCCTTCAGTGCCCATGACGAGCTGGACTCGTCATGGGCCGCGGTGGCGCTGTGCCCATGACGAGTCCAGCTCGTCATAGACCCCGCCCGCTAATGCAACGGCCGGCACTGGGCGGGGAAAGGGGCGGGCACTGAAGGGGTTAAAATTAATGTTGAAAACATGTCAGATTTACACTCACAGCATTGCATGCTATGATTAGCATCTTTAACTAATTTAGCAAAAGTGACTGTTTTACTCTCTGGCAATGTTAAATAAATAAACCTTTCAGAATCAACATTAGAGCCACATATATTATAACAGTTTTCACAACTATGTTCCCATTTATAAGAGAGACCAAATACATTTTAAATGGGAACCCCTTCTTCTTCCAGTACTTGAAGAAAATAAATCAAGAATTCCTGTGCGTCTTGCTGTACATTTTGAGAAAACTGTGTTCGTCCTGAACATACATCTAAAAGTTTTCTAATTTCAGTAGCACTTTCAATTTGAGTTTTATCATTACTCAGCTTTTCAAAAAGGAGACTCAGCACAGAACAGAATCTTTTTCCCTGATTTACTATTATCTGCTCTTGCAAACTTTCCAGATAAAATGCAACATTCAGCACTACATTAGCGTAGCAGTTGACACCAGAGCTATTTTCAAAATAACATCCTACAACCTGTTCTTCATTTTCCTTATTCTTTTTGCTTGCAATTACATCACTCCTCTTTTTTTTCCTCCTCTCTACATCTTCATTACAGATATTCTCATTTCTCCTTTTACGAGAAACTACACGTTTCTCCAACACAGGATACTGACCTAAATGAGGAGCATAGCTTCTTCTTAATCTATTATACTCCTTTACACAATTTGTATCAGCACTAACTTTTGAATCATCAAAGTCTATCAAGAATAAACCTGATAATGTTTTCACTCGTGACAAAGCAACATATGCCATACCTTCTTTGAACACAGTTGAACCAATGTTCACAAATGCACAATCTACAGTCAATCCTTGAGACTTGTGAATAGTTACAGCATATGCTAGCGAAAACGGAAACTGCTTCCTACGTACATATAAGTCTTTCACAAGCATGAAACGAACTGAACAACGACAAATGTCTTTAACTTCTTCTATCTGATCAAATTTTATTTTTAAACATTCAATTCCATCTTTTTTCTGATAATTAATAAAACCCACAACTCTTCCCATAGCTCCATTAACTAAACCTTTTTCAACATCCAAATTTCTCCTTAAAAATACTCTACAGTTCATGCAAACATATAGATTTTTTTCTAATCCAGCTGTTTTGGAAATGTTCTTCTCTAGTGAATCCAATTTATTTTTCAGTGTGCCTGTTAATGTGACAGTAATTCTTCCATCCTCAATTTTGTCCACTGCTTCCAATTTCCTGATATCTTCCTTTTCCAATTTCAAAAGCTCCTCATTGAATATTGAGCATTCACGTAGAGTTGGCATTAAGCAGATGACACTTTTGTTTTCTGCAATGTTCTTGTATATCTTCTCTGCAACTATTTCTTCCTTTGGAAATAAATTATGTAGCAGCCGACTCTGTAATGCTTTTTTGCCAGTTTCAGTGGGTAGTCCAATTCTGATATTTTTCAGAATACTTCCATATTCTTCATCGTTTGCTTGCCTCATATTAGTAGTAAGTTCCTTGTACTCAAAGAAGGACCAAATATTTGTATTACCGATGCTTCCCAATGACTTCTTCGTGTCTTCATGTGTCACAGTATTAAACACTGGTTGTCCTTTAACTGGAGTAAGTTGCAAAAGATCTCCAAAAACTATGACGTGTTTTCCTCCAAATAACACGTCATAGTCTGTCTTCAGAATTTGCTGCATTCTTAAATGCACAAAGGCAAGCATTAAGTTTGATACCATGCTCACCTCATCAATAATGAGAACTTGCATCTTCTTCAATACTCTTGAAACTTCCAAGCATGCTTCTCCAGTTAGCTTGTTGTATTGTATTTTGTTCTCATGCTCCACTGGTAACATTAGCAAACGATGTAAAGTGATTCCTTTTATGTTATATGCTGCTAACCCAGTTGGAGCAGTAACCACACAAGACAAAGTAGAATCCGTTTTTTGCTGTAGGTAGCTTCTGATGACTTTTATTAGGAAACTTTTTCCAGTTCCAGCTTGTCCGCTTACATACATCCTGATTGGATGAAATGATTTGCATGAGCACTCTTTTTTTTCATGTAGAAATCCGTGATCAATTTTTTTTCTGATCTCTTCACAAATTTGTTGCTGCTCTTCGTTCAGTTGTCTTTCCAAATTTTGTAAGTCTATAAATTCTCCTTGAGCTTGATTCATAGCCGTTTCCACTTCATTCATGGCTATTGATGCTTCATTTTCAACGATTGGTTGTCCTAGGGGATCTTGACTGAGTGTTCCTGAACTTTGGCTGTCCTGAGAACTGTCTCTAGCTATTTCTGCTGCAATTGTAGTTTCCTGTTCAATTTCTTCATTTAACATTTGCAGATAAGTTGTGAATGTATTGCATTGTATGCTGTCTTTGCAAGCATTAAAAGAATCTTCATAGCTTTGAAATTCTCCCAGTAGTTCATCCTCTGTACGCCATGGTTTAAACAGCTGTAAAAGAGCCAAGTAGTAAAATTCCTTTTTGTCAGTAGTGTCGCAACTCAGCTTCCTGTGATTTATCAAACTTCCTTTTGTTTGCTTCACCAAACATCCTTCCTCACCAATGACTTTATATTTTCCATTGTTGATGTCTTCTGTGGCTTTCCGTGAATAAATGTAGTTCTGCAGCACTTCATAGAGACACATGTTCTCCAGATGATGACTTCTCTTGGGATAATATGTGTCCAACATGTTTGATTTCAAAATATCTGTACTTTCTGGGTCATTCTCGGCCAAATATTCAATTTTTCCAACAGATTTCAGTACCCGATTTCTCATTGCTGCAAGGCCTAAACTTGCCCAAATTATTCTTCTTGATTTCGAGTAGAGACTTGCAGAAGATAACCTATCTGAACATTCGTAGGATCCAATTTCTCGATGCGATAACATCTTCAAACTGAAACTGTACAGCTTCTTACTGACAGTTTTCTCGTGAGAAATCTCTTCCCACATTTCCTTCAATTCTGTTTTTTCTGATTTCGTAATGTAAGACGTTACATATCGAGCAACAGCAATGGAATTGTCAGCTATATACTGTATATCCATGTTAGTGTTCCACATGGATAAAATCACTGGGTTGTAGTCATTTATATTTTTTGATTCTTCTTTTCTTTTAAGGTTGTAGGTATTCTTAGGTGATTTTCTTGTGATAGTATGTCTCACAGATGACATAAAACTGTTAACTCTTCCATTTGAAAGAACAGGTCTAGGAAATCCAAATCGACATTTACTGTAGTATTTATCTTTGCTCTTGTATTTCCGTCGACAGTATTTTCCACACCGATGACTTTGGAAACGTAAAACTTGCTCCTTTAACTTTTTCTCTTCTGTGCTTTTTGGTATAGCACATGTTGCATATTCTTCAATGTAAGATAACACTGCTTCATCAGTATCTGTTCCAAACTTTGGGGCATCCTTGATCCACAACAGCATATGAATATGAGGAGCACCTCTTGCCTGGTACTCTTTTCTCCAAAAGAAATCCACTACTTCTCCTAGAGGTGGATTTTTTTTATTGCAGATGAAGGACATCATAGCCTCAAATCTATGATTGAAATATCTGCAAACATTAACCGGATCCAATGAGCACAGTTCTCCTGCTGTCTTGTATTCGATGTTTTTAATGTTTGAATTTGCCTCTCGTAGAAAATCCAGTAAATCATCCCAAGCGTACTCCGCACAGCTTAGGGTAACGAACCATGTTGGTGTTCCTAAATTCCGTAACATGCATTTTAATTCACCATGGCGTCGGTACCAATATTCATTTGTCCCACGCTGACAAGCCATCAGATTGATCAGTTGTGTTTCCAAATGATCATCTCGGTGCTGCACTTTCTCCATAAAATCCTTAGCAGACACATTTTGCAAATGTACTCCACTTTTTAAAATGTGATTTACTGCATAAGACAATGCAGACAAGTCGCTTTCAAATAAAAGATGGAACAAATAAGGAATACTTTGTCGAAATCTGGGATCTTCAGCATATAGTCTTGTAGTCCGATACTCAGAAGCTGGAATCTGTTCCGGACGTTCATCGTATCGTCCTCCTTTTCCTTTAGGAAACAGCTGGGGAAAACATCGAGCTTCCAAGCTCTCCTCCCATACCCTCACGGGAGTTCCTTTTGCTTTCTTCATCTGAAATAGATCAATATTGTCTCCCATAACTTCTTTTGAATGAAGAGGATGTATGCTAAAATGTTCATAAATTTCTTCTTCCTTTGACTTGTCCACTTTTTCAATTTGTCCAGTTCGTGTTTCTGTGTCTTCTTGTAAATCTTCTTCTTCTTCTTCTTCTATATAAATTGATTCATACCATTTGTTATTCCTTTTCAAATACAAATTTGCTCTTTGTACTTTCCGTACATCTACCAGCTCCTGCCAAATCTTCTTATTCTTTGTAGGTACACCATTAACCAGAATAATTAATGGTTCAGTTTCCAAAGTATCCGCATCAATAGTTTCCATATTTTTTTTCAAATCCAAGGGCAAATACACCACTCTACCTTTTAAACCTCTCAGTAAATCTGAAGGAGGTAATTTACCAGTTTTGGGCTCCATACGTATTATGGTCTGGAACGGATGAACACATTGAATGAGTATAGACTCATATGTATTTAATTCAGAAAGTTCAGCAGGAATAGCATCCAATTCTAAATTATTATGTACAGCTCTGGTCGGCATTCTATTTTCCTCTAACTTGTTGTAACAGTATTTACAAATACGCTGAACTTCACCCAATTCAAAACAATTTTCAAGAAATATATATGTGGCAAAATCTTTCCACTTATAATTATCTTCATTTTCACTCTTTCTGTAGAGATCAACATACCTGGTTTGTTTTCTATAATGAGTTCTGCTGCAACAAATACAAGTAATATTTGGTCTTTCATTAGAGATTATTGCAAATTTTGTTATGTGATCATTAAATGTCTTACTTACAGAGGGTTCTACATTCTCTTCCACTTCTTCCTCATTTACTGTGTCCTTCTCTGCACTGTTTTGTTCAGGACCAGTAACAAAACTGAATTTCATCAACAACCTTCTCTACATCTGATACCGTTCCACGGAACAGAGCCCTATTCAATTCATCTAACTTTATTGCTGGACTTTTAGCAAAATACAACCGTCTCACAAACTTTCTCATTTCAGTATGATGAACAGCCAGCATCCTAAAATGATGGAAAACACTATTACACACTTTTCTAGATAGACAAGCCAGAGAATGACCCTGCAAACCAGTATTCTCTCTCACTCTGCATGGATCCAAACTTTGAAGCACCTTAATCTTCTGTTTTACACTTTTTTTACTATATTCTCTTAGAAACTCACGAAATTTATCAATAGATTCCTGACGCACAGTGCAAATACTACTACAATTCCAAGTGTACACTGGGGCTTTAGGACGTCTCCCCATAGCCTCATCCGCCATCACTTGTACCTCATCTCTTGGAACCATTATCTCCTTCTCCATTATGCAACCATTTTTCACTTCGTAAGCACGACCTCTGGTGTCAACTGCATGCAGCAAACTATTACTTTGAAAATAACTCTCTTCATTAAAAAAAGGTTCACTACTTGAACTATGCATCCATTTTCCTAAAAACACTTTAGAAAAGTTTGTTCTGTTCACTACTCTTTTCCTTTTGCTATGTGATTTCAGTACATTAACCATTTTGTCTAATGTACGCATCCTATTCAAAATTAAAATGAATAGTTTCCTTTTTAATTCTAATGCCTTTGCTGCAATGGCTTCAATTTCTTTTTTTCTCTTATAAAACTTAGCCTTTTGCTTATATTTCTTCACATCCTTTATCAAATTGGACATAACTCTTCTCTGAAACATTTTTCTACGTATCTCTTTAAACGCTGTTTTTCTGTTTAAGTTAATCTTTTTAGTTGCAGAAGGTATATTTGCATTAACTAAATTCTCAATTTTTTCCTGTCCTTTTCGATTGAAATCATTCTTTCCAGTACAGACATTTTGTACATTTTTCCTTTTTTTGAATATGTTCTTTAGAAAATTTTTTGTCTGCTTACCAGAAGATTTTTTCTTTTTCCCAACATGAGCATCTTCAACTAACTGGTCCTCCAGTTGTCTTCAAATATAGGTTTTTTTTGTGGTCTTTTTTTACTCTGGATTTTGTAGGCATCTTAAATTTTGTTCACTGCTCTTCAGCAATACCTGAAAAAAACTAAAAAAAAATTCCTTTATTTTATTTAAATATATTACTACATTTGTTTTCACATTAGTCACAAAACGAAATTTCTTTGCCAATTTGAAAGCACACTTACTGCTCTTTTTTTTGGCAAGTGATAAACACTTTTACAGACTGACACATTATGAATCCACTTTTCAGATTTTTTAAAAAGCACATATCCAAACTGCTTTTTCAGACCAGCACCATTTGTAACCTGGGTGACTGCCTACACTCCAGCAAGGGCAACCAGCCTTAGTGATGCTGAATGTATTTGCATTACTGACTGAAACCTCAAACCCCACTCGCTTGTGAATACTGTGCATGATTCCACATGGTAAGCAGCTGGGTGTGTGCTAAGAGTCTGCTTCTGCCCCAAAAAATGGCTCCCCCTTTCCATCTAATGCAACTGTGAAATCACCAGAGCAATACGCAATAAATCTCTGCCTGTAATTCCTATTTGCACACAGAGTCATGTTTTCACATTAGTCACAAAACGAAATTTCTTTGCCAATTTGAAAGCACACTTACTGCTCTTTTTTTTGGCAAGTGATAAACATTTTTACAGACTGACACATTATGAATCCACATTTCAGATTTTTTTAAAAGCACATGTCCAAACTGCTTTTTCAGACCAGCACCATTTGTAACCTGGGTGACTGCCTACACTCCAGCAAGGGCAACTAGCCTTAGTGATGCTGAATGTATTTGCATTACTGACTGAAACCTCAAACCCCACTCGCTTGTGAATACTGTGCATGATTCCACATGGTAAGCAGCTGGCTGTGTGCTAAGAGTCTGCTTCTGCACCAAAAATGGCTCCCCCTTTCCATCTAATGCAACTGTGAAATCACCAGAGCAATACGCAATAAATCTCTGCCTGTAATTCCTATTTGCACACAGAGTCATGTTTTCACATTAGTCACAAAACGAAATTTCTTTGCCAATTTGAAAGCACACTTACTGCTCTTTTTTTTGGCAAGTGATAATCACTTTTACAGACTGACACATTATGAATCCACTTTTCAGATTTTTTAAAAAGCACATGTCCAAACTGCTTTTTCAGACCAGCACCATTTGTAACCTGGGTGACTGCCTACACTCCAGCAAGGGCAACCAGCCTTAGTGATGCTGAATGTATTTGCATTACTGACTGAAACCTCAAACCCCACTCGCTTGTGAATACTGTGCATGATTCCACATGGTAAGCAGCTGGGTGTGTGCTAAGAGTCTGCTTCTGCCCCAAAAAATGGCTCCCCCTTTCCATCTAATGCAACTGTGAAATCACCAGAGCAATACGCAATAAATCTCTGCCTGTAATTCCTATTTGCACACAGAGTCATGTTTTCACATTAGTCACAAAACGAAATTTCTTTGCCAATTTGAAAGCACACTTACTGCTCTTTTTTTTGGCAAGTGATAAACACTTTTACAGACTGACACATTATGAATCCACTTTTCAGATTTTTTAAAAAGCACATGTCCAAACTGCTTTTTCAGACCAGCACCATTTGTAACCTGGGTGACTGCCTACACTCCAGCAAGGGCAACCAGCCTTAGTGATGCTGAATGTATTTGCATTACTGACTGAAACCTCAAACCCCACTCGCTTGTGAATACTGTGCATGATTCCACATGGTAAGCAGCTGGGTGTGTGCTAAGAGTCTGCTTCTGCACCAAAAAATGGCTCCCCCTTTCCATCTAATGCAACTGTGAAATCACCAGAGCAATACGCAATACATCTCTGCCTGTAATTCCTATTTGCACACAGAGTCATGTTTTCACATTAGTCACAAAACGAAATTTCTTTGCCAATTTGAAAGCACACTTACTGCTCTTTTTTTTGGCAAGTGATAAACACTTTTACAGACTGACATATTATGAATCCACTTTTCAGATTCTTAAAAAAGCACATATCCAAACTGCTTTTTCAGACCAGCACCATTTGTAACCTGGGTGACTGCCTACACTCCAGCAAGGGCAACCAGCCTTAGTGATGCTGAATGTATTTGCATTACTGACTGAAACCTCAAACCCCACTCGCTTGTGAATACTGTGCATGATTCCACATGGTAAGCAGCTGGGTGTGTGCTAAGAGTCTGCTTCTGCACCAAAAAATGGCTCCCCCTTTCCATCTAATGCAACTGTGAAATCACCAGAGCAATACGTAATAAATCTCTGCCTGTAATTCCTATTTGCACACAGAGTCATGTTTTCACATTAGTCACAAAACGAAATTTCTTCGCCAATTTGAAAGCACACTTACTGCTCTTTTTTTTGGCAAGTGATAAACATTTTACAGACTGACACATTATGAATCCACTTTTCAGATTTTTTAAAAAGCACATGTCCAAACTGCTTTTTCAGACCAGCACCATTTGTAACCTGGGTGACTGCCTACACTCCAGCAAGGGCAACTGGCCTTAGTGATGCTGAATGTATTTGCATTACTGACTGAAACCTCAAACCCCACTCGCTTGTGAATACTGTGCATGATTCCACATGGTAAGCAGCTGGGTGTGTGCTAAGAGTCTGCTTCTGCACCAAAAAATGGCTCCCCCTTTCCATCTAATGCAACTGTGAAATCACCAGAGCAATACGCAATAAATCTCTGCCTGTAATTCCTATTTGCACACAGAGTCATGTTTTCACATTAGTCACAAAACGAAATTTCTTTGCCAATTTGAAAGCACACTTACTGCTCTTTTTTTTGGCAAGTGATAAACACTTTTACAGACTGACACATTATGAATCCACTTTTCAGATTTTTTAAAAAGCACATATCCAAACTGCTTTTTCAGACCAGCACCATTTGTAACCTGGGTGACTGCCTACACTCCAGCAAGGGCAACCAGCCTTAGTGATGCTGAATGTATTTGCATTACTGACTGAAACCTCAAACCCCACTCGCTTGTGAATACTGTGCATGATTCCACATGGTAAGCAGCTGGGTGTGTGCTAAGAGTCTGCTTCTGCACCAAAAAATGGCTCCCCCTTTCCATCTAATGCAACTGTGAAATCACCAGAGCAATACGCAATAAATCTCTGCCTGTAATTCCTATTTGCACACAGAGTCATGTTTTCACATTAGTCACAAAACGAAATTTCTTTGCCAATTTGAAAGCACACTTACTGCTCTTTTTTTTGGCAAGTGATAAACATTTTTACAGACTGACACATTATGAATCCACTTTTCAGATTTTTTAAAAAGCACATGTCCAAACTGCTTTTTCAGACCAGCACCATTTGTAACCTGGGTGACTGCCTACACTCCAGCAAGGGCAACTAGCCTTAGTGATGCTGAATGTATTTGCATTACTGACTGAAACCTCAAACCCCACTCGCTTGTGAATACTGTGCATGATTCCACATGGTAAGCAGCTGGGTGTGTGCTAAGAGTCTGCTTCTGCACCAAAAAATGGCTCCCCCTTTCCATCTAATGCAACTGTGAAATCACCAGAGCAATACGCAATAAATCTCTGCCTGTAATTCCTATTTGCACACAGAGTCATGTTTTCACATTAGTCACAAAACAAAATTTCTTTGCCAATTTGAAAGCACACTTACTGCTCTTTTTTTTGGCAAGTGATAAACACTTTTACAGACTGACACATTATGAATCCACTTTTCAGATTTTTTAAAAAGCACATGTCCAAACTTCTTTTTCAGACCAGCACCATTTGTAACCTGGGTGACTGCCTACACTCCAGCAAGGGCAACCAGCCTTAGTGATGCTGAATGTATTTGCATTACTGAGTCCAACCTCAAACCCTTAAACTATTCTTTTTTTATACCAGTACACCTTAATTTATTGTGAAAACATAGTCCATATTATTTTACTTGTTCCTCACATTTAAATTTCTCCCAAAACACAAAATAATAAACACAACTTCAACAAAAAGAATTGCATTTCTATTATTCATTTCTTAATTTACCATATACATCCCCTCTCAAACTCTAAACTCACCTTTAAAATTAGTTAGTTGTGAAAGAAATGTGGCACTCAAACAGCAGATTATCAGAGCCAGGATCTCTGTTCTTTACACCTCTCCCCTCTCAGCAGAACCAGATAATGGCAAACTTTCCCTCTCTTTTTCCACATATATACATGTTAATTTCAAATCTCAGTGCTTCCCCCTTTTTTTCAAATGTAATCACACATTTCTATTGGTTGAAAACCAACCCTTTTCCAAAAGTACCCTTCCCCCAACTTGACTTCTGCCTAGTACCCTTCCCCCAACTTGACTTCTACCTGCTACCATAGCAACAGCTCATGGAACACTGCTGTGTGGAGTTAGGTCAGAAGTTCGCCAAACAATGTTTCAATTCCACAGAGCAAGAGTGCTTGACTTTTCAAACCTAACAGCAAATCCATAGTACTGTTCTTTGGTAACACATTTTTCTGTACCAATACAAAACATGCTTCTATTAATTTACACATACAGCCTAGTTTTTATTCTAGAATGGTATGAAACAGCCAATCAGTTCTTTTTTTTATGAAAAAAATATGTATGCCTCCATTTCCAAACTGTCTTTCATTTCTTTTTACCATTCTACTGAATTACACCTCCTGAGTGCATCCAGTTCTCCTTTGAAGATGTTCACAGTGTGGATTGTAGGGCACAGCTATGTCTTCTGGAGTGAAAAGTTTGCAGAGAAAACAGGTATGGTGAGAGACCTTGCTTTGCCAAATGTAGACATTAAATGGATTGGTCAGAGAGGGTTAAAGTGGCACCAATTGATGCCATTGGTGAAATCCTTCATGCAAAACCAACACCCTGACCTCATAATAGTGCACTGTGGTGGCAATGACCTAGGCACTTTGACTGGGGTAGGTCTGGAAATGCTTATGAAGGACACCTTTGCACAACTGTTTTCACTTTTCCCTAAAACTGCCTTTGTGTTTTCTAACATATGCCAAAGGCAAAAATGGAACTGGTCCAATCATTTCTGTCCGCAGATTGACAAAGCGAGAAAGCACGTCAACAAATCTGTTTCTGCTTTCCTCCGTGACTATGGTATGGGTTCCATTTACCACAACAACTTGCGTTACGACATGCAAGACATTTATAGAGGAGATGGTGTGCACTTCAATGATGAAGGGAACAGAGTCTTCCTCTTGAACCTTAGACTCTGCATCGGTACTTACTTGTAGGTACCACTTAAAAATCACTTCATAAACACAACGGCTCTTTTTAGAGCCCCCTAATATCTAAACACTTAAATCTGCATTTCATTTCTTTTTTTATTTATTTTTTCTACCGTACGCGTACGGTGAGCTTACCGTACGCGTACCCCGTGATTTTTTTTAAAAACAATAAATGTTTTCTTTGTACTTTTCTGTCCTTCTTTGACCCCCTTACAAATGTTAGGGGGTCTGTAACTCTCCTCCTTGCCCCCTTTTCTTGTTATCACTCTTTTTTTTCTGAGTGAAACACACGAAATGGCGGCCGCCGCTTCCTGGTTTCGGCCGATTCGAATGTTTACTAAGATCTAAGAGCCAATCAGAATCGTGCTCGCGCACGCCACCGTACGCGTACGGTAAGCGTACCGTAAGCGCACCGTAAGCTGGCTCAGATATATATATTGATTTAAAGGCTATTTTCTCAGAATCTACTGAACAGATTTACACCAAACCTACAAAAGGCACTTCCTTGACCTGAGGACTACCTCTCTGCCAAATTTCTAGTAATTCTGTTCAGCCGTTCGGGCTGTAGCCCTGTCTAAAGGTCCTATGGAAAAATGCGTTTTGGGACCCCCCTTTTATCTCAGCTCCCGCTTGACGAATCCCCCCGAGACTTTCAGGGAAGGAGCGGAGCGTAGCGCCCCACCTATTTTGAAAAATTCGCGAGGATTCGTCGACCGGCGCCAAAGTTATTCAAAATAGAATGTTGCGGATTTCCTATGGAAACGTGGTCCTAACTATAACTACCTACTGGCGACCGCCAGTAGGTAATACATATATATGTATATATTATCTACTGGCGGTCGCCAGTAGATAGTTATAATTAGGACCCATTTTCCATAGGAAATCCGCAACATTCTATTCCCAATAAGTCTGGCGCCGATTGACGAATCTTCGCAAAATTTTCCAAACTTTTGGCCAGCTCCGCTCCGCTCCTACCCTGAAAGTTTCGCGGTGACTCATCAAGCGGGGGCTGAGAAAAAAGGGGGGTCCCAAAACGCATTTTCCCCATGCAATTTCTCATAGGACCTGTTGTCGCAGCTACAGCCCGAACTGCTGAACGGAATTACACCAAATTTGGCAAAGAGGTAGTCCTCAGTTCAGACTCGTGCCTTTTGCTTAAATGGTGTAAATCCGTTCAGTAGTTCCTGAGAAAATTACAGTTAAAAGTACATATATATCTATGGCCGGGGAGGATCCGCGGACCCTCCCCGCACCCAGCGCGCACCCTGCCGTGCACGAGCTGAATGCTAATTGGCTGTCAACACTCCAGATCAGGAAGTGTTGGCAGCCATCTTGTGCCTCGGTAGAACTGAGGCACAAGAAGCCCCCAAAAAAACATCGCAAAACGCGAAAAGGGGGCAGGGTAGAAACACCCTGACCCCCTGGGCCTGCTCAGGGGGTCCCACAAGGACCCCCAAGGCCCCCCCAAAAAATGTTTTTTAAAATAAAATCGCGGGATGCGCGTAAGGTCCGCGCATCCCGCTGAGGAAAAAAAAAACGAAGCGCGGGCTTCCGCGCTTCGTTTACAATTAGCCCCGGGGGGGGGCCAAGTCCCGGGGGCAAACTTTCATAGTTATGGGGGGCCCAGAGGGGCCCCCCAGCCCCAGAGACCGCCACCCCCCGGGGCTTATCTTAATATATGCGGGGGGCTCATGGCCCCCCCGCAGCCCTGGGGACTGCCAACTCCCGGGGCTTGTTTAAAAAAAAAGAAAACCTGTGTGGGGGGGCTAGAGCTCCCCCACACGCCCCGGGGACCGCCACCACCCCGGGGCACTACATATTTAAAGTAGGGGGTCTGATACAGACCCCCAAACCCCAGGGACCACCACCCCCCGGGGCTTTAACTTAAGTGGGAGGGGGGCCGTGCGGCCCCCCTCCTGGAGCCTTGTCGTGGCCCTGGGGACCACCACCCCCCACCTGCAGTGTCCCGGGGTGCCCACCCCCGGGACACTGCTGTTTGCAATGGCAGGGCGGGAGCCTCACGGCTCCCACCCTGCCATTGCAAACTGCTTTGCTATTTGGAAGAGAGAGCAGGGAAACCTGCTCTCTCTTTCAAATAGCAAAGCAGATTGTTTTTCCACAAGGGGAGCAGCATGTTAGCTGCTCCCCATGTGGAAAAGCAATGCCGGCTCCCGCAGGAGGCAGGGAGCTGGCAGGGCTGTGGGGGGATTGGGGACCCCCCCACAGTCCCCAACGGAGGCCAGGCCCAAGGGGATGGGGTCCCCGGGGCCAGTAGTGGCCCGGGAGGGGGGCCACGCGGCCCCCCTCCCCAAAATAAAAATAATAAAAATTTAAAAAACGGCCCGGGGGATGGAGTCCCCGGGGCCAAAAGAGGCCACAGGAGGGGGGCAAGGCAGCCCCCCTCCAAAAAAACAAAAAAAAACCCAAAAAGGGCCATGCCCCGGGGGATGGGCTCCCCGGGGCAAATTAAGGCCTCGGGAGGGGGGCCACGCGGCCCCCCTCCACAGTTTAAAAAAATAAATAAATAGGGGGCAGGCCCTGGGGGATGGGGTCCCCAGGGCCAAAAAATAAGAAAAAGAAGGGGAGCTACACAGCCCCCCTTCTTAAAAAGATTTTTAAAAAAATACGGGATCGGGAGGAGGCCATGCCCCCTCCTTTCATCACTCTGCAAACAAATTCCCCTTCAATACTTGGGGTCCCGGGGGGCCAACTAGCCCACCAGGAACCTCCAGTATGCACCAGGGGGCTGCGTTGCAGAGAGGTGTAATGAGGCCACGCCCCTTTTTATACCTCTCTGCAACGCAGCTCCATGGCACTTACTGGAGGTACCTGGTGGGCTAGTTGGCCGCCAGAGGACCTCAGGATTCAAGTGGACTTAATCTCGCAACTTAAAAAGCACCACGGGGCGCGTTTGCACAGTGGTGAAGGTAGGGGGCGGGGCCTGAGGTGATGCTGTGCAAACACGCCCTGTGGCATGTTTTAAGTTGGGGAATTCATTCCTCTTCAATCCAGAGGTCCCCTAGGGGACAACTATCCCACCAGGTACCTTCACTAAGCGCCACGGAGCTACGTTGCAGAGTGTTGTAAAAAGGGGTGTGGCCTCTGAACACCTCTCTGCAACGCAGCTCTCTGGCGCATACTGGAGGTACCTGGTGGGCTAGTTGGACGCCAGGGGACCTCAGGATTCAAGGGGACTTAATCCCCCAACTTAAAACACCCCACGGGGCGCGTTTACACAGTGGTGAAGGTAGGGGGCGGGGCCTGAGGTGATATGTGTGCAAACACACCCTGTGGCGCGTTTTAAGTTGGGGAATTAATTCCTCTTCAACCCTGAGGGTCCCTGGGGACCAACTAGCCCACCAGATACCTCCAGTAAGCGCCACGGAGCTGCGTTGCAGAGTGTTGTAAAAAGGGGCGTGGTCTCTGAACACCTCTCTGCAATGCAGCCCCCTGGCGCATACTGGAGGTACCTGGTGGGCTAGTTGACCCCCAGGGGACCTCAGGATTGAAGAGGAATTAATTCCCCAACTTAAAACGCGCCACAGGGCGTGTTTGCACACATATCACCTCAGGCCCCGCCCCCTTCCTTCACCATTGTACAAATATTCCTCTAAAATCAGCCGAACTACGAATTCCGATTTACTCACCTGTTATCAGGAGAGAACCCAGGGCTGCATCTTTTAGCCCAGCACTGACCCTGGAAAGTAATTCTAAGCATACTTACCAGTAACTTGTATTTCCTTCCATAGGAATCCATTGTTTGGTTTTCAGCAGAAAAGTTTCTAAGTGTCCATTTTTGAAACGTACAAATATTCCTCTAAAATCAGCTGAACTACGAATTCCGATTTACTCACCTGTTATCAGGAGAGAACCCAGGGCTGCATCTTTTAGCCCAGCACTGACCCTGGAAAGTAATTCTAAGCGTACTTACCAGTAAGTTGTATTTCCTTCCATAGGAATCCTTTGTGTGGTTTTCAGCAGAAAAGTTTCCAAGTGTCCATTTTTGAAACGTACAAATATTCCTCTAAGCTCAGCCGAACTACGAATTCCGATTTACTCTCCTGTTATCAGGAGAGAACCCTGGGCTGCATCTTTTAGCCCAGCACTGACTCTGAAAAGTAATTCTAAGCGTACTTACCAGTAACTTGTATTTCCTTCCATAGGAATCCATTGTGTGGTTTTCAGCAGAAAATTTTCTGTGTCCATTTATGAAACGTACAAATATTCGTCTAAAATCAGCCGCACTACGAATTCCGATTTACTCACCTGTTATCCGGAGAGAACCCAGGGCTGCATCTTTTAGCCCAGCACTGACCCTGGAAAGTAATTCTAAGCGTACTTACCAGTAACTTGTATTTCCTTCCATAGGAATCCTTTGTGTGGTTTTCAGCAGAAAAGTTTCTAAGTGTCCATTTTTGAAACGTACAAATATTCCTCTAAACTCAGCCGAACTACGAATTCCGATTTACTCTCCTGTTATCAGGAGAGAACCCTGGGCTGCATCTTTTAGCCCAGCACTGACTCTGAAAAGTAATTCTAAGCGTACTTACCAGTAACTTGTTTTTCCTTCCATAGGAATCCATTGTGTGGTTTTCAGCAGAAAATTTTCTGTGTCCATTTATGAAACGTACAAATATTCGTCTAAAATCAGCCGAACTACGAATTCCGATTTACTCACCTGTAATCAGGAGAGAACCCAGTGCTGCATCTTTTAGCCCAGCACTGACCCTGAAAAGTAATTCTAAGCGTACTTACCAGTAACTTGTATTTCCTTCCATAGGAATCCATTGTGTGGTTTTCAGCAGAAAAGTTTCTAAGTGTCTATTTTCACAAACAGAAAATATTCCTAAAAAATCGTCTGTATGACTTAAACACATTCTTTAAAATCTTTACAGGAGGTTGACCAGTGCTGGATCCAGGATCCACCACTGAGTAAGACAAAGTAACGATAACACTACTTACCTGCTAATTGAATTTTCTGCCATAGGATAACATTGGTGATTCTATGCGAACAAAATTCTAGGTGCCAACTTTTAAATACAATAATATTCCTTAAAAATAACTACTGTAGCCAAAACGCTTTTACTCAACTGTTTACAGGAGATGTCCAAGGACTGAATCTAGGATCCTGTCCTGTGGTTAGAAAAGTAATCCATAAAGTAACTAATTGCATTTAACTAGAAATTCACATTGAGCTCAATGTTGCTTTGTGTTTGAAATTGGGTTGGCCATTGCAACAACTGTAACTACTGTACTTAAAAGTCTGTTGCCTATTTGCCAAGTATTTAAACTAAAGTAATTAATTCTGAGAAAGTATATTTTGTATTGTAATGTATAATGTAATTATAATGTAATTAAAAAAAATATCAAAAAATAAATAGTTTAAAAAATGTAATAAATCAGTATAAAAAAATCAGTATAACAATTAATACATTAAAAATTGTCATTTACAAAACCTTTGAAATTCACTGAAAAAAACATAGGTTTCAGCCTGATATAGTTAGGAATTAGCATTTAAAAAACCTTTGAAAATCACTGAAAAAACCATAGGTTTCAGGCCTGATATAGTTAGGAATTAGCATTTAAAAAACCTGTGAAATGCACTGAAAAAACCAAAGGTTTCAGGGGCATTATAGTTAGGAATTGGCATTTAAAAAACCTTGGAAATTCACTGAAAAAATCATAGGTTTCAGGGGTGTCATAGTTAGCTGGACATTTCCCTCGTACAAAACCCTAGAAATTCCCCTGTTATAGTTAGTTCAGCTAACTATAACTCGCGCCCCCGCAATGCACTGCTGATGACGTCACATATTACATCACTCATGACATGGTCAGTGACATCACTCATGACATCACTGATGACATCTCAAATGACATCACTGATGACATCACTGATGACGTCATCCAGTGACTGTGTGTTTCTGTAAAGTTTAAATATATTTTATATATTTATAGTGAAAGGCCTGTGGAAGAATGAGTGGGTGTACAAGTGTGTGAATGGATGATTTTCTAGGTGCGTAACTGACTCTATAAGTGAGTCATTAAATGTATCTTACTGCGGACTAGTGACTAAACTGTGTGAATGTCTGTATGTGTCAGTGTGTAGGTGTATAAGTGGCTGCATGGTTTTGAAAATAGCTATATGAGTGTCTATATGGGTTATTGATTTGTTGTCTGAGTATCTGTATGGGTGCCTGAGTGTTTGTGTGGGTAGGGTGTGTGTGACTCTATGCATAGATGTGTGAGTGGGTGATTCTATGGGTGCATGGTTTTAAGAGTGCATCTGTGATCAACTGTATGGTTGGGTGACTGTATGTATGGGTGTGTTAGGGATTGAATGTATATCTCAGTGGTACATGTGTGACTAACTACATATGTGAAAGGCAGTATATATGCGTGTAAGAGTATATAAGTGGGTATATGTGAGAGTATGTAATTGTGAGAGTGGCTGTATGGATGAGTGTGTGCTTGTATCAATGATTGTATAAGAGCGTAAGAATGTGGTACTATTTTTATGAGTAAGTGAACTTGAGTGTGTTTAACTATATAGGTGAGTAAATTGGACTGTGTTTAATTACTTACACGACTGACTAGGTGTGTCAGTACCTCAATGGATGATTGGCGGTCTGTGAGTGTCTATATAGGTGTATAAATGCATATGATAGTCTTGTACGGAGTGACTGTAAGTATGAGTGACTGTACAGGTGAGTGAGTGGAGGTGTATGTAGACCTAAGAGTTAATGAGTGGGTATGTAGCTATTGGTATTGGAGTACCTATGGTTTTGAGAATGGACGTCTGAAATTTTGAGTTGGTGTATCAAAGGTTAAATTAGGGTGTGAGAAGATGCAGTAATTTATCACATGGATGATGTCATCAGTGATGTCATCAGTGATGTCACTGACCATATCATGAGTGATGTAATATGTGACATCATCAGCAGTGCATTGCGGGGGCGCGAGTTATAGTTAGCTGAACTAACTATAACAGGGGAATTTCTAGGGTTTTGTACGAGGGAAATGTCCAGCTAACTATAACACCCCTGAAACCTGTGGTTTTTTCAGTGAATTTCTAAGGTTTTTTAAATGCCAATTCCTAACTATAACGCCCCTGAAACCTTTGGTTTTTTCAGTGAATATATATATATATATTTATATATATATTATCTACTGGCGGTCGCCAGTAGATAGTTATAGTTAGGACCGTGTTTCCTTAGGAAATCTGAAAATTCTATTTTGAATAACTTTGGCGCCGGTTGATGAATCCTCGCGAAATTTTCAAAACTAATGGGGAGATCCGCTCAGCTCCTACCCTGAAAGTCTCGGGGTGATTTGTCAAGCGGGGACTGAGAAAAAAGGGGGGTCCCAAAACGCGTTTTCCCCATGCATTTTCCCATAGGACCTTTAGTCGAAGGTACAGCCCGAACGGCTGAACAGAATTACTTGAAATTTGGCAAAGAGGTAGTCCTCAGGTCAGGCATATGCCTTTTGCATATATGATGTCAATTTGTTCAGTAGTTCCTGAGAAAATTGCATTTAAATGTACATAAATATCTATAAGCGCGCACCGTGCGAGCACCGTGCGCGCACCCTAACGTGCGCGAGCGCAATTCTGATTGGTGGTTACATGTCAGTCAACATTCGAATCGGTCGAAATCAGGAAGTGTCGGCCGCCATTTTGTGTGTTTGGTGTGTGACAGTGAAAAAGAAAGGTGGAGAACGTGAAAAGGGGGCAGGGTAGAGAGTTCCTGACCCCCTAGGCTTTGTCAGGGGGTCCCTGAAGGACCCCGAAGGGTGACATTTTTTTTTATTGTTTTTCAAAAATTCGCAGGGTGCGCGGACGGTGAAAATCCTTAAAAAAAATAATAATAATAATAATTTTTAAACGAGACATTCCATATTACAGGATACAGTCAATCTATAACAATATACATAGGTAGTTTATTGTAAAATAAATATATAAAAAATATAATAATACATACATAACTTAGCATTTAAAAAACCTTACAAATTCACTTAAAAAACCATAGGTTTCATACACGTTATAGTTAGGAATTAGCATTTAAAAAACCTTGCAAATTCACTTAAAAAACCATAGGTTTCACACATGTTATAGTTAGCTGGACATTTCACTCGTAAAAAACCAATGAAATTTCCCCGTTATAGTTAGTTCAGATAACTTTAACTCGCGCGACCGCCACTCTATCACAAGGATGATGTCATCAGTAATGTCAAGAGTGATGCCACTGACCATGTCATGAGTGATGTAATATGTGACGTCATGAGCAGTGGATTGCAGGCGCGCAAATTATAGTTATCTGAACTAACTATAACGGGGGAATTTTATTGTTTTTTTACGAGTGAAATGTCCAGCTAACTATAACATGTGTGAAACCTATGGTTTTTTAAGTGAATATATATACATATATATATATATATATATATATATATATATATATATATATATATATATATATATATATATATATATATATATATATATATATATTACCTACTGGCGGTCGCCAGTAGGTAGTTATAGTTAGGACTCTGTTTCCATAGGAAAACCGCAACATTCTATTTTGAATAACTTTGGCGCCGGTCGACGAATTCTCGCGAAATTTTCAAAATAGGTGGGGCGCTACACTCCGCTCCTACCCTGAAAGTCTCGGGGGGATTCGTCAAGTGGGGGCTGAGATAAAAGGGGGGTCCCAAAACGCGTTTTTCCCATGCATTTTTCCATAGGACCTTTAGACACAGCTACAGCCCGAACGGCTGAACAGAGTTCCTTGAAATTTGGCAGAGAGGTAGTCTACAGGTCAAGGAAGTGCCTTTTGTAGGTTTGGTGTAAATCTGTTCAGTAGATTCTGAGAAAATAGCCTTTAAATCAATATATATATCTGAGCCAGCTTACGGTGCGCTTACGGTGCGCTTACCGTACGCGTACGGTGACGTGCGCGAGCGCGATTCTGATTGGCTGTTAGATCTTAGTAAACATTCGAATCGGTCGAAACCAGGAAGCGGCGGCCGCCATTTTCTCTCTCGCACTCTGAGTGGGGATTTAAAAACAAAGGACAAAAACATGTAAAGGGGCTGTTTAGACAGCTCCTAAGCACCTAGCCATGTTGGGGGAGTCCCCAAAGATCCCCCAAGGCCAAAAACGGAATTTTAATTTTTTCGATAATTTCGCCGATTACGCTTACCGTACGCGTACGGTAAAAAATTATTTTAAAAAAAAATTATCCATACTCTCCCCACCCCATGTGCAAATGGTGCCCGAAGGGCACCATTTGTGCATGGCATATCACAGATGTGAAAAATTAAAATATTACCTTTCACAACGAAGCGCATCATATGTCCTCCATGTGCACACGGTGCGCGAAGCGCATCATGCGTACATGGCCCATCTAGCGTAACGTGGGCACGCGGTGCGCGTAGCGCACCGCGTGCCCACCGTGCGTGCACGGCACTAACTGCGTAAAGTGGGCGCGCGGTGCGTGGCGTAAAGTAACTTAGCATTTAAAAAAACGTACAAATTCACTGAAAAAACCATAGGTTTCACACACGTTATAGTTAGGAATTAGCATTTAAAAAACCTTGCAAATTCACTGAAAAAACCATAGGTTTCACACATGTTATAGTTAGCGGAAATTTTACTGATAAAAAACCAATGAAATTCCCCCGTTATAGTTAGTGCAGGCAACTATAACTCACGCGACCGCAATCTTCTGCTGATGACATATGTGTCTTTATGAAAAAAAAATATTTGTAATATATGTATAGCTAAAAATTTATCGAAGAAGACATGGGCAAATAAGTGTCTAAATACAGTATTAGCATCAGCAGAGGATTGCGGTCGCGTGAGTTATAGTTGCCTGCACTAACTATAACGGGGGAATTTCATTGGTTTTTTATCAGTAAAATTTCCGCTAACTATAACATGTGTGAAACCTATGGTTTTTTCAGTGAATTTGCAAGGTTTTTTAAATGCTAATTCCTAACTATAACGTGTGTGAAACCTATGGTTTTTTCAGTGAATTTATATATATATATATATACACACACATAGTAATTTACCTACCTTCAACACTTTTACCAAGTGTATGTCTTTACCACGCATGCCTTTGCGATGTAATGGCATGCGTGGTAAAGGCATAAGTGTGGTAAAAGTTTGCGTTGTAATGGTAGGTCGTTGTAAAGGCATTGGTGTAGTAATACCCGCATTGTAGTGGCATGCTTGGTATTAGTATGCTTCAGCACAGCCACAGCTTGCGTTGTAAGTCACGGTCATTGCGTTGCCCACTCAGCGAGGGAGGACCACAGCTTTGGTGCAGGCAGCGGAGATACGCCGATTTTGCAAGGATGCACCAGTTCCAAAGTGATGCTTGGAGTTGATGAATCCTTTTCTTGGTTGCAACACCAGAAGCACCTCCAAGAGCTCAGGACTGGGTTTGACATCATTTGGAAGGTCAGGACTCACAGCAGAGGATCCCAGGTGTGGGTAGCAAGATGAAGGTGAAGTCTTGGATGGCCCTAAGATTTTCAACAGAAGGCAAGCTGAACTCAAGCCCTTGGAGAAACTTTAGATAGCAGAATGCAAAGAGTTAAGTCCAGTCTTTTCACTCCCAGGCAAGAAGCAGCAGACAGGGGGCCAACACAGTAAAGCAAGCAGCAAAGTGGCAGTCCCTCCTAGCAGCCCAACAGCTCTTCTTCCTGTCAGAATTTCCTCAGTCCAGAAGTGTTTCTATTGGTTTCAGAGGTCCAGTACTTATACCCATTTTGGCCTTTGAAGTAAGGAGACTTTAACCCCTTCCATGCTGCGGACGGCCCCCGGCTGTCCGACGTCACGGTGGGCGTGTGCGGAGGACGGACGGGGGCCATCCGAACCCCGCCCACTCTTTAATTCACCCGCACAGCAGGAGAATTCGCACAGCGCAGAAGGGGCTAAAGAAAGGTCTTTGTAGTGCACAAGACCCCTTCCTTCCTGGCTCTTGTTTCAGACACACTACAGGGGAGTATGCAGTTCTTTGTGTGGGGATAGGCATAGCCCTACTCAAGTGCAAGTGTCAACTCCTTCCACCACTCTAGCTCAGGAAGACCCATTAGCCTTCTGATGGGCCATCGGGATATGCAGGGCACACCTCAGTTCCCTTTATGTGTGACAGTCTAGAGTGAATTCACAAAGCCCAACTGCCATCCAACCAGGATGTGTATTCTAGGGACAGGCAGAGGCATTGAATGGTTAAAGTAAGAAGAGGCCAACTTTCTAGAAGTGGCATTTTCAGACCTGCAACTTAAAAACCAACTTCACTAAAAGATGTGTTTTCAAATTGTGAGTCCAGAGACATAAAATGTTCTGTCAGCTCCTCATTGGAAGATACCCATGTAAAATGCTACAGGGCAGGTCCAATGATAACCAATAGGAGAGATAGACCTTGCTGTGGTGAAATGCGAAGTTAGTGGCTTTTCACTACCAGGACATGTAAAACTTAAAATCACATGTCCCATCTTTTAAATACACATCACTCTGCCACTGGGGCTACCTAGGGCCTACCTTAGGGCTGCCTTAGATGTAGTAAAAGGGAAAGTTTGGGCCCATAAAGTAGGTGTATTTTCCAAGTCAACATTGCAGTTAAAAACTGCGTACACAGGATCCGCAGTGGCAGGCATGAGACGCATTTGGAAGGGTACTCAGGTCGGTGGCACAATAAGTGCTGCTGGTCCAGTAGTAGTATTTGGTTTACAGGCCCTGGACATGTTTAGTGCACTGCACAAGAGACTTACTAGTAAATCAAATATGCCAATCATGGAGAAACCAAATGCCATTACATTTTAGATACAGAGCACAAGCACTTTAGCACTGGTCAGCAGTTGTAAAATGCTCAGAGCCCAAATACCAGCAAAAACAGTCCAGCACACAATCGAAAACAGGAGGCTGGAAGCAAAAAGATCACGATTTGTATGAAAATGGTACTGTCTTGTTTAGTGTACTCTCCATAACATATAGTGCTGTTTTTCATGTTTTTTCTAGTATACAAGGTTTTTTTTGTTTGCATAATTTGCTGTCTTAATGAACTGTCTATTGATAATTTTGTTGTTTCTTTTAAGCCACATCTAAATTAAGTTTGGTTAATTGCTGTATGAACTTGAAATGTATGTAATTTTTTATGGTGCTATTTTTCAATGAGCAGTTGGTTTTATATATATATATTTTAAAATAATAAAAGAAAAATATATATTTTCTATTTCTTGTTGGCCTTGAGTATATAATTAGACTCCCTCCTGTATAAGTGATGTGAGAACAAGTGGTTTAGTGTTTGTTTTGATTCACATATTGAACTTAGCAAACCAAAGGAAGCATTGTCTTTAATTGGTTTTCTGGGATAAAACTATATCTCCTGACCAGAGCTTCCTTCATGGCGGGGTACCTTGTCTGGTCCTCAACTCCTAGGGCCAAGAAGGTGTCCCTCCCCTCCCCTGCAAAATGCTTACATAAACCTGCACCTCAATCCCTCTCTGGTATCCTGTGCTTCTGCAAAGCAATTACACAGGCATCAAACCACTGATCTATGTCGTCTCCCACTCCATAATCAGACACCAGACTTTTGGGTATGTATACCTTTCCTCCTTAGTGTACTGAAGAAATGCTGCCACCATCTGTGTTGGACTTGGCTTTCAAAGCCATCTCCTTCAAACTCAACTCTTGAGCAAAAAGCATCTTCCTTTCCTCCCCAGCCAATTTCTGCTTTTCATCATCCACTTTGAGTTTTGCCAGCTCCAACTAGAGCTTCCTTTCTTCCCGCCTGTCTCTCAACTCTGCTGCAGACCGGCTTTTAGATAAAACACTACTGCTATCTCTGAATGGAGCTCTACCACCATTCAAGCTGGCCCCCGCCCCACAGGCCATGTCGGTTACTCCAGCCATTCCAGATGCAAGCTCGGCTTCTCTTCTTCCACAACAACATTCTCATCCTTGGGATGCCTAGCAGCATCCCTAGCTGCTAACCAGGCCCCCAAGGCCTTTTGCAGTTCCTCCCTTTTAGTAAGGCCTTTAAAAGAACACTTGAAATCCCTGCAGAACTTTTTGAGCTGAAGCACTGTATAGGTTTCCAAACTCTCCTGGTTAAACGCCAAATCTGCAGGTACAGCTGATGGCTCCCCAGACTTGAGAGACTTGATTGCAAACACTCCAAAGGTTGCCATAAGAAGAAAAAGGAAAACGAATATGCTGGTACGTAATTGTAGGAAGCTGCTCTGTATATACTATACCAAAGTAAGGTATAGTGTGCACTGAGTCCAGTGGAACCCCAAAGGTAAGCAGAGGTAAAAGTATATAGCACCTTACTCTCTATTTGCGGTAGTCTGGGTGAGCAGTAAGGCTTTCTGAGAGGGTAGTGTTAAGCATTTGTTGTACACATTTAATCAGCAAATTATATCATACACTCAACGGCTGAACTTCAGACCAATTTGTTTTGTATTAAAATATTCTTTTAGTTATTTTATTTTCTAGAACCAAGCAAGCCTGGCACAGGTAAGTGAAAAGTACTTTGCAATAACAATACAGTTGGTAAACAGTCGATACTACAGTTGTATGTACACTTTTGATTTGATTACAGTAGAACTACTAGTAATGCAATGCTTTGAAAGATTGCACATACACTTTGTATTGGCTTTTTAGTATAATGTCAAGTAGATTACTTTACAGATTACTTTTCTTACACAGTGCAGTATGTCTGGATACTGCACTGGGACATTTCCTGTAAACAGGAAAGTAAAAGTGTTTTTGTTATTTGGATACAGTTTTAGAGACAGTTATAGATTATCCAAATCCACACAAAAACCTTTCATAGAAAGACAGTCAATGTTATCCCCTGGAGGAAAATAGGTTTATCGGCTCAAAGGTAAGTGTTCAGTTGTGGGAGTTGGCATTCTGGGGTTAGACTCAGGGGTCCTCCAGGGTCAGTGATGCACTCTTGGTACACCCTCAGCGGCACTAGGGCGGCCGGGTGCAGAGCGCTGAGGCCCAATTTTATCCAATGGGGGATAGGGGGCCTCCGGTTGGTGGCTGCTTACGAGCAGGCCACTGGGTTTGTGGGAGCAAAGCTCCTGGACTTAAGCTCAGGGCAAATGGGGGTTCAAGCCAGCACAAAAGGTGCACCCTCAGCAGCACTGGGGCGGCCGGTAGCAGGGTGCTGTTTTGGCGTCGGTTGCCCTGTAGCTTTCCAAGGGGAATCTACGGTTTTCAAACACACTGCAGGCTCAGGGACGAAGGTCTCTGGGTGCGACCACCACTTGAAGTGGTAAGTTGGGATGCTGGGGGTTGGTTCGGCACTGTCGGCTGGGTCACCTAAGGCTTTGGGGCGTCGGCTGCAGGGGTGCCTTTTAGGGTCAGATCTTCTTACCAGCTCCTGGTAGTGGTTGGAGGGACCTTCTGGTTTGAGGCTGCAGGCGTCGGCCGGAGGCTTTAGGCAGGTCAGGGATCGCTGGATCTCGGGTCAGGATCGCCGGAGAGACCCCCTCGTGGTGTTGGGCCAATCGAACTTGGGCCAGGGGCGTCGGGTGCAGAGTGGTGCAGAGGTTCAGGGGTGCCCCTTAATACTAGATTTAGGGGTTTTATAGGTAGGTAAAAGGTTGGGACCAATGGGTCCCTTCCTGGGGTGGGTACACCCCTTATAATACCACCCTCCAGTGGGTGGGGGCATAAACCTCACCCTGGTTGGCTGGGTCCCCCCATCTTCAAGATGGTGGGGACTGAGAGTTGTGCTTCACCTCACCTCCCAAACCTGAGGGGTGGGGTTGGCAGAGATGGGCACACCTCCCTTCATCACTATGTTTTCCCGCTGATTCTTCTTCCCAAAGTGGGGGTCAGAACCGGTGGGGGCCAGTTGCTAGAAGCAGCAAGAGGCCTATGGAAGCTCACAAAGGCGGCGAGTCTTTGAAGCTTCCCCTTCTTGGACCCGGCCCATCCTGAGGGAGGAGGCATGGCACCTCGTCCCAGGACATGCATTGCTCCAGACCCCTGAGAGCAGCAGGCCCTTGACCCAGGGGTCCAGAAACATGTCTGGTGGTGGCAGCTGACAGCAGCCACTCAGCCTGGACACAAGTGGTAGGCCGTTTTTCAGGGGGCATCGCTAAGATGCCATCTGTGTGCATTTTTCATTAAATCCCACACTGGGTTTAATGTGCTGAGAAGTTTGATACCAAACTTCTCAGTTTTCGGTGCAGCCATTATGGTACTGTGGAGTTCGTAATGACAAACTCCCAGCACCATATACTCTTAGTGGCACCACTGCACTTACAATGTCTAAGAATTGACTTAGACACTTAGGGGTACAGGGCTCATGTACCTGTACCCTCACCACTGGTATAGTGCACCAAGCTAGAGGGATGACTGGTCTATGCCAGGGCAGTGGGTTGTAGGCATAGCACACAGGGATGTGTGCCATGTCGACTCTTCACTTTGTTCTGCACCAAAACACGCAGCCTGCAAAGGCAGGGTGTGAGTGTAAAGGTACAGGGCCTCTAAGGGTGGCACTATAAGTGCTGCAGCTCTTAGAGACCTTCTCTAGTCACAGTGCCCTGGGTACCTGTGGTACCATTTACCAGGGCCTTCCTTACCTGTGGCCGGAGAGCGCTAATTGGATTTGGTCTTCAATGCAGTTTTAGGGAAAGCACATAGGCCCTGGATACCTGATTAGCAGGAGCCCAGGGCACACTCACTCAAAGCACATCAGCAGTTCAGCAAAAAGTGGGGGGCAACCATGCAGAAAGAGGGCACTTTCTCACAGTAATGGTCTGCGATATGGAAGTAGTGTACACCAATCACTGTAAGGGAGAGGAGTTTGCCTAACGGCTAGGGCGGTTGACCACGAATCTGGGGAACTGGGTTCGAGTCTCGGCAATGACGCTGAGCATCCTGTGATTCTGGGCAAATCAGGTAATCTCCCCGTGCCTAACAAAAAAACAAAAAAATATGAATGTGTCCTCATGTAACGCAACTGGTGCTATGTAAAGCACTCTGATACCTGATTCGGGTCAAGTTCCCTCTATATAAAACTCTAAAAAATAAAAGTATGTAATGCGCAAATACAAGTCCTATCCTCACCACTGATAACTAATGTTAGAAACTGGGTCGCTAGTTGGCAGTGGTTTGCACACTGTCCAAGTAGGGATTTCATGTACCAGTAGGAGACGGCTCTGACCACAAACCCCAGCAGCACCCTTGGCAGTGGGTCCGCCAACGCTTTCTTCGTCGCGCCAGGAGGTGCATAACGCAGCCTCCGGTTCCTGCAGTGCAGGACATGCCCGTTCGCAGCCGGGCGAGGCTGGGCTGGGCCCACTCTCTTTCATCTGGTTTACTGAAAAGGATCATTGAGGTGAGATCTTTGCCTACTTGATTCAAAGTTTTTAATCATGGGGAAGTCTATTGGAGCTGCAGCCGTCACGCGCTCATCAGTCACTATTGATAGTATGATGGAGAGGGTGGTTGGAATTGTTACTAATGAAATTGGGTTAACTGAGCATAGACTATCTCTGGAATGCAGGGTGCAAATCCAGTGTGATAGCAGTTCTACCAACCCTATGATGGCTGGCAGGGTAAACCCTTTGCGTATTTCCACTAGCCCCCGCTTGTGCTGAAGCCTCAACTGATGTTCTTGCACACAGTTCTATGTCGGGGCTGCAGCTTGCTTTTCATTTCTGCTGTGGCTGTTAAGCGTAAAAATACATAGGGAAAGCACCTCACTGCAAAGAGGAAACGGCCCCTGTGCCCTGATACACCTGTGTGCCCTGTTGCAGGATGATCATGTTCTGAAAATACTCAGCTGGAATGTGGCTGGACTGCAATCTAAGATTGTAAAAACTGAATGGGTACACTTCATTAGGAAAAATTATGTTTTCAGGTTTCAGGTAAGTCTGGGCGGTGAACTTCGCCGCACTCGCAGAATTTGCAGAGTTTTCTGCACTCCGCGTCACGTGGAGCTCGCGGAGTTCCGAAAAACTCCACTCTGCTCACGCTCGTCAACATCAAGTTGGCAAACGCGAGCGAAGAAAATCCACCTCCCGGTGAGATATTTTCTCATTCACGATCGTCAACGTCATGATGGCGAGCGTGAGCATGGGAAATCAACCTCCCGGCGAGATTTCTCAATGCGGGCGATCGGATTTTTCATTGCGAGTGATCATGTATGCTCACGATCGCTCACATTAAGAAACCGTCTGTTCGTGTTCAGAAAGCTACTGCTCGACTAAAAATTCTACTTGAGCGGCAGAAAGGAAGCAGTGCCTGCTTGTGCTGTGCATGCTGCCGTTCGCGATGATTGCACAATGCGGACAAACACCTGGCGCTGAAAATCACTGTGAACTGCATTTATCGAACGCACTCTGCCACTTGCAAAGCTCTGCGCAGCGTGGTGGAGTTTATTTTGCACTTCACAGAGTTCCGCAAAGCAGAACTCCGCAAACTTCGCCCAGGCTTAGTTTCAGCGAACCTGGGTTTTGAGTGATATATGTTTTGATGGTTTTGAGTGCCATAATATCTTGGCATCTCCATCTAGAAAGGGTCCTGCCTCTGGAGGTTTGGCTATATGGGTGAATATTACAGCGGGGGTGGTGTACCAAGGCCTTAGCAACTAACAATGATTATTTTCAGGTCATAAGGTACAAAAGGG
This sequence comes from Triturus cristatus, assembly GCF_964204655.1. Classification (NCBI taxonomy): domain Eukaryota; kingdom Metazoa; phylum Chordata; class Amphibia; order Caudata; family Salamandridae; genus Triturus; species Triturus cristatus. Next base: position 1,069,339,354 of record NC_140583.1, read on the forward strand.
GCCTGATGTTATATTTGAATTTTTTTTACAACAATGGTTTTTAATCTACACCCAACACTAAATTTCCTATATTATTTGATTATATTACCGCCTTAAGAGATTCATTTAGCGAAAATAGTAATCAAGTTGGTATAGGGTTGGGAGGCGATTTTAATGCAAAATTGAACCGGCAGGAGCCTCCATTGGGTGGTGTCAGTCAAGCAAGTGTTTGTACCAGGGAAATAGAGCTGCATGAATATTTGGCATCCCAAAATCTGGGTAATGTTATGGATATTATGACCCAGTATAACTAGGTAGGGGATGTCCCTCTATAATTGATTACTTTTTTACTTCATCTAATATGGAGGATTTATTACTTCATGGCACAGTGGTACCAACACATTATGGGGATCATAACCCCATTGAAGTTGCTTTTAAATTGTCTCCTAAGCCCAAATATCGAGCTGAATGTGGCACTAGAAATCTAGACCCATCTACAGACAAACTAAGGCTGACCTGGAAAGGTGTTGATCCAACCCATTTATTTCGTGACGTAGTCGGGGAGAACCTTGAACTGGTTATGTATCTGATATTGGATCAGAAATAGTTACTACATTTTCCCTGTTTTGTTATAATATAAAAATGGAGTTAATGATATCTTGACGTCCATTCATTAATAGACCTAGATGGTTTAACCATGAGTGCCTGATTGTTAATCGCCAACTACGAAAGGCCCTTATGTCTAAACCTAGGAACCCACAGGAGGTGGCATTTTTAAGAAAAAAATATATAAGGTGGTCACCTCCTTAAGGAAGAATGAGGTACTGGAACAATGCTGGGAAGCACTAGCTGATGTGGCTAATAAAAGGAACAGCAAACTTTTTTGGGTGGCTGTTAAAAGATATATGAGCTATAAACCAGATGTTATCACCAATTAATTTTAATGTAACCAGCGCAGCCTGGGCGTAGCATTTTTCAAAGATATATGTGGCTACCTCATTGGATGATGAAATATTGTTTGAACCCGACCCTAAGGGCATTGTGGTGTCTCTGAATGAGGTGGAAGGTGCTATAAAACAGAGTACGGGCAGCAAGGCTCCTGACGGGGTACCAACTGACCTTATCAAATATAACCCTGAATTCTGGCACCGCTTTTGCTTCATGTTTTTAATAATGTAACTTCTTTCCCCCTACCGACTACTTGGTCAACCTCCATTATTTTCCTAATTTATAAAAAGGTCGACTGTTCACATACTGGCTGTTACGAGCCAATTTCCCTGATAAACACACACTGAAAATCCTGGGCAGAGTTTTGTATAATAAGGTCTGTGGAGAATTTCATTTTGTACCCCTTTCAATATGGATTCAGAAACAACGTGGGCACAGTAGGACAGTGTTTTAATTTTAAATTAATCATCGGGAACTACACCATTGTGCAACACTCTCCAATTTATTTGGCTTTTATGGATTTGACCTCAGCTTTCGATTGTGTTAACCGATCAAAGCTGTAGTCAATCCTTTTAGAGACAGGTATTGATGAGGCCATGGTGCATTTTTTAGCTTATATACACAGAGACATGAAGGCTAGGATCAGAGTAAATTCTCAGGGGGGTCTAAAATGATATTGGGGTTTTTAGAGGGGTGAGACAAGCATGTGTTGTAACGCCATTGATTTTTATGTTATATATTAATAATCTTCACCCTTTTTCAATAATTCTTCGACAGGATGTCCCAAGGGTTAAAGGCTTCAGTTTACCTTGCTTATTGTATGCTGACGATGCTGTGCTGATGGCCCATACTCCTAGAGCCTTGCGCTTTTTAGTACAGGGATTTGTTGTTTTTATGGCTTTTGCTAGACTTATGCCCATATTTTACAAAATCATATATTATGGACAGCGGATCAAGGAAGCAAAAAATGAATTTTCTTCTGTTGGTTACCACTATTTACAATGCACTAGCACTTTTTCGTATTTGTGCTTGGTTTTTGCAGCTAATGGTTCTTGGGCGGATCATACTGCCCACTGTAGGAATACATTCTCTAAATCTATTGACACAATGTTTAGTTTACCGTGACCTGCGGGAGGGGGGTAATCTTTCCTATTTTTTACAAATTAAAAAACAAAATGTAAACACAGTGGACCCCTGCTGCAGCTTATGGGGCTGGGGTCTGAGATAGCTCTAATCATCATACTATACAGACTGAAGAAAATAGGTTTTGTTGCAAGCTTGTGGGGGTCCCCATTTCCTCGCCTCATTATATTTGCCACAGTGAACTGAACTTACCTTATGTAGAAGATTACATTTGAGCTCGCCCACCCTTGTTTTGGCTAGCTGTTTTGAAAAATAAGGCGGCATCGTTTACAAGAGATATTATAGAAGATTGCCTTAGCTGTGATAAAGGCATGGATATTCCATGGTTAGCAGGAGTGAAAACTATGCTGTGCAGCGCCGGTTATGCTCATGTTTTTGATAGACCTAAGATCCTCGATGCTGTAAGAAGAAGGGCTCGGAAGTGCTTACAGCTCGGAACTTATCGCTCAACAGTGACATCCACGCGCATGAATGCACACGCGCTAACACTCACACATAGTGAGCCAGCTGAGATATAATAGACTGTTCCGTAAGTGAACGAGAGGTGGTGTCCTGTAGCACTGTCCTCGGGCGCGCCGTCTCTTTGACTGATTGTTCTGCGTTGTTTGTAATTCCCCCGTGCCTAACAAATTGAGTTCCGTTATCCTGATCTCGTGGAAACCGCTGTGAAGTTCTTGGGCCATTTTCACGCTGTATAAAACTGCAAAAAAACATCTAAATTAGATCGTTATGACAGCCCTCTGATAAGGAACAAAGCCCGGATTGTGTTTTTTTCTGTAAAACATTATCTTAGTTTGCAGCTTCCACCACTGAATTGTTAAGGCGCATCAGCTGAATATGAAAGGCGATATGATAAGTTAGAGAACTGGTGGCAATGAATGATTCTCTGTGGCAGCTGCCAATCCTCTTCTGCAGTTCCCAGCATTTTGAAAGTATGCAGTGCAGTCATTAATGTTTGGGGATTTAAACAAACATATGTATGGAGGGATGATAGTATTAACGGGACTACTCATTGTGACTTCCTTTTTCGAGTAGTGCCTCTTGTTGCAGTTTGTACTTTCAGACTCTACTATACAATCAAACAAGACAAGCCCGGCGGAGCGTGGCGCGCGCGCGCATTCCAGGGGGAGGGGGAGCGGAACCTTTGAAGTATGATGCCGAGGGTGCCAGTGGGCTGAAGCGCTTCCCCAAACGGATTGCATGGTGGCACGATGCACGTGATTGTGCCCGTGCTCGCCATGCAATCCACTTTTGGGAGCACTTTTGGGAGCCCCTTACTAGAGTCTCGCATCGCTATTGCTACGCAATAGCTAGGCGAGACCTAAAAAAGGAGATTCGGGTGGCTTTATACAAGTGTTTTCATGAGGAAAGATTAGCTAATGAGGCTAGGAAATCGAGTGTGGCCCTGTACCTGAATGTCAAGAATGACAATTTAATAGCTGGGTATTTGCATAAATCCATGCGTCGTTGGGCTCGTAGTCTTTTGTTTCGCCTGAGAGCCATACTGTTAAGTACTTATTATGCTTCCCCATGGGTTTTCAACTCAATCTTGACTCTTCTCCCTGCCCATGTGATGGGAGATCTGGCCAATTTGTATTACATTTTATATTTTTAGATGGATATTATATGATGTACACAAAGTTTCTCCTATGCCTCGTTTTTAAGAGTCGTTTTATTATAGACTACAGGGAAGCATTTAGCACACTTCTTAAACTGGGCGATGATGAGTTAATTATTTCTGTAGGAGAATTCCTGAAATCTACCATTTGAGCCTGTAATTCGATGAGTACTGTAAGATGTGCACCGTGTATTTAAAATGTTCTGTCTCATATTGATTGTTTTATCTTATTTATCTCTTGTCCTGCCTTTGTATGTTTTACTGATGTTTGTATCTACACTTTTATGAATATATTTCAACCGAATAAAGAATGCAAATAAAAATTAATTGAAATGAATTAGGGACCCACACTCTAGCCAGGATAAGTATAGTACACACTAAGTTTATCTATGCTCACCCTCAGGATCTCGGATCTCCGCCCCGAGTGCGGACATAAAGATAGTACTCATAAATGCCCTTTGTGAATTTCCAAAATCATAAACTTAGACGTTTGGTCTAAGTTTAGACCAAATGTCTAAGTTTGCCTTTGTGAGTCAGACCCATAGTGCGGTTAGAGCCTGCCCATAGTGTGGGTAAAGCTCGCCCATTGCTTATTATTGGATGGCTTTGGTGTCACACTCATTTGCTCACTTCTGATCTGTTGGAATGCCTTCCTCTTCCTATGCTCTTTACTCACATGGAGCATAGTTTCTGTATCATCATTTTTATTGTGTTCTTCCATTATTTAATTTTAGGGGACTACTTTTTTCTTTTAGTTTACAGACTCCATGAGAGTGCATGAATTTTCCAGCTCCCTCCCTCCTGTGCTTCTTTCCCCACACCCTTTTGCACTCTCCTTAGCTTGCTGCTCTCTCTCTCGTTTGCTTCTCCCTACCCCCCTGCTCTCTGTGTTGCTTTCTCTCTTGTATGCTTCTCCGTTTGTCCCCTGTTGTTCTTTCCCTTGTTTGCTTTGGTGTTGCACGCTCTCTTGTGTGCTGCTTCCTCCCTACCTTCCCACACTCTACTTTTTTGTTTTGTTACCCCACCCACTCTCACAACCAACTCCTCTACTGCCCCCACCCACGGAGTCTTTTTTTTTTAATATTTAAGTTTTTTTGGAGGACGGGCTGCAAATTGTTCCAAGCCCCTCAACTTAAAAAAATATATATATACATTTTGTTGTTGTTTCGGTTTTGTTTACCATTCCATTTCAGACTTACATTTTGTTTAAGTACACCTGCCTGGATATGTGTGCTGATACACATATTTTGTCATGCATGCACATGCCTACAAAATTATTCTTTTTCTGCCCATACTGTCCTGTTTCGAAAAAGTGCTGTGTCGATTCTATATATCATTGCCCTAAGGCATATGGCCCAGGGAGTCAATGATGCCCCACAGGTACTTACCATTTCAATCAAACATCCATGTCAATGACAATGCCATGAAACCATCTCTTGGGTTAGGGGTCATGAGGCCCGAGACCGTATTAATTATTTGCATACGCAAAACATTTATGTCATCAAACATTTGCACAGTAACCGCATTATTTACATCTTGTTTACAAGTGATACCTAGCCTTAACAGAGACTCCAGTACATGAGAAATAATTAGTCTGTTCCTGTGCAGCCAACAAAAAACATAACCATTCAGAGTGACATCATGACTGGCTCTGTGACCCTTCCACTTACACCTCCCCATCCAAAGGATGGGTCCCTCCTTATGGAAGGGCCTCCCCTTCCCTCTCATATACCAGGAGCTCTCCTGCCTAAGGAGCTCTTGTGCAGGAGGCCCAGATACCCTTGGGATACCTACAGTGGCAACCCTTACACCCAAGTTCCTCATCCCCCCCAGGGCCAGTGCTAGCTCACGCCAACTGCGCCTGTGCAGGAAGTGGATAGGCATGGACTGCATGTCAGCAACTGCCCGGAACCCCCCGCGCCCCTGCAACCTCCTTTCGAGTAGCTACCAGCATCCCTTGGAGGGTCCAGTGACGCTGATGTTCATTTGGTATAAAAGGATGACGTAAATGGACCCGAAGTTCCCACCAATCATGACCTCACCCGCCAACCAGCTTAAGTAGACAAATCAATGAAAACACAATACCTTGAATGCGAGAAGAAAAGTGTTAAGCATGACATTAATTACATAACCGACCTCCTGATCCAATCCGGAAAAAAGGAAACAAAAGGCTATATCTATACCCTAGATGGCATACCCCCCCGCTACCGTAAACCGCCCCTTGGGCACCTTGCTCTGGGGATTACTGTCTAGCCCCTGCGGATATAGTCAGCTCTCCGGAGAGGGACAGCCTCTATATTATGGCCCAGGAAGTCGCCTATGTCCCATGGGTACTTACCATTCCATACAAACATCCATGTCAATGACATTGCCGTGAGATCATCTCTTTCAGTTAGAAGTTGTAAGACCCCAACAGTATTTATTATTTACACACACAAAACATTTTTATCATCAATCATTTGCACAGTAACCACATATTGTTTACAGTTTATACCCAGCCTTAACAGAGACTTCAGTACATGGGCAATAACTAGTCTTTTCTTGTGCACCCAGCAAAAAACAAAACCGTTCCGAGTGAGGTCATGACGGGCTCTGTGACCCTTCCTCTTTCATCTCCCCCATCTAAAGGATGGGTCCCTCCTTATGGAAGGTCCTCTTCTTCCCTGTTGCGTACCGGGAGATTTCCTGCCTCTGGAGCTCTTGTGCAGGGGGCCTTTAGGATACCTTCTGCGGGCACCCCCTACACCTAAGCTCCTCGTCCCCAAAGGGCAGTGTTAGCTCACGCCAACTGCGCCTCAACGGGTGGTTGATAGGTAAGGACTGTGTGTCAGTGACTGCCAGGAACCCCCAGCAACCCTGCAACCTCCTTTTGACTTGCTGCTCGCAGCCTTTGGAGGGTCAAGGGACGCAGATGTTAATTTGGTATAAAAGGATCCTGTAAAGGGCCCGAAGTGTTCCCAGCAATCATGACCTCACCCGCCAACAGGCTTAAATATGACAAATCAGTAAAGAAAAGTGTTAAGCATGACATTAATTACATAACCAACCTCATGATCAATTCCCATAAAAAGAAAAACAAAATGTTATACCTACACCTTAGATCGCATAACCCCCAATACCATAATCCCCCCATTAGTAACTTTGTTGTGGGGATGATGAATGTGGAAAACTCTCTAGCTCATGCAGTTCCCAGCAGAGCATAGAGGTGGGGGCTGCCAGTCCCGCTGCTTTCAGTGAATGCGGGAGGTTTGGGGGGCGTCGGACCAGTGAGAGCCACCTCGTTCGTCCTTAGCATCGAGCAGGAGCACAGAGACCTGCTTGTGTCCACGTGGCTCCTCAAGTAGGAGCATGATGTGGGCCATGCGACCCTGGAAGCCCTTTAGTGCTCTGGAACAGCCCTCGCCCTGGCCTAGTCAACGCCCATGTCTGAACCAGGACCCGAGGCAAAACGTCCCAGCCTGCGGATGGCCCCCTGGCTCCCCGCAGTATCGTCAGCTCTCCCGAGTAGGAGAGCCTCTTTAATTAACAAAGCAATTAAGTCTGGAAAGTGAGACCTATTGGCTTTGCCAGTGCTTGTTAAAGAGGGTTGACTAAGTCCTGAGGGAGACAAGGGTTCATGTGGACCATCTCGGATCAGTTATAGCAGTCACCAGGAAGCAACTTAAGTGACAAAGATGCTATGTATCAAAGTTGCATTTAATTTCCCCCAAATTATACTCACAAACTACCAATCTTGGTGCCTTAGTGCCTCATTCTCATCCATCTTTTAAGTCATTCATGCCCCAAGTTTCCGTCACAATTGTAACCTTTCTTCTCTATCGATTACCCGTATCCGTTTTTGTTTTCTAAAATGTGGCCTCCCTATCTGGTCCTTCCTAAGGCTTCCGTTCATCTTTCGTCCTGGATAGCCTGGCATTAGGAGCAGTTTCATAGCTGATTTGAGGAGAGATTTCCCGAGTGCTTGAGGTGGCATCCTTGCCAAGGAGTTCTTGGCAGTACCAGTGCTCCCAGACTTCTCATTACCAGGGCAGCGCCTGCCAGCAGCTCTGCGAGGCTTGCATCTGTAGTCAGCAGCACTCTGTGTCCAAAAGCCTGGACTAATTGAAAGGTAATTCAAGCAATTTTATGAGAGTTTGTTTTCAGGATTTCAAGGAGTGGGATTCAGCTTTGATCACAGTGAGTGTTGCACTTGGAAGCTGCTTGAGGGGGGCGTAGTTGTATGGTGATGGTTTGAGCTTTGCAAGTGATTCGAGGATGTCCTATGTGAGGGTTGTAGCTGGAGACCTGCTCCTGGCTCGGCTGCAATCCTCTTTCACGGGGTTGCGACAGGCTCGTTCTATCACTCTGTGGCGGTGACGTCTACCCACGGTCTTTTGCTGTAGGGTGCAAGAGAAGCCTTCACGCCTGTGCGTCATTCTCTAAGCCTGAGGTACATTGCTTTCCAAGTGATTGGAGAACATCCTTCATTCTCTTCATTTACATTTTATCAGCAAGGGTATTTTGTAAGGGAGGTGCTTGGCTTTGTGGATGTGGACTGGTGAAAGAGTCATATTTTGCGGATGGTGAGAGGTTGACGGCCTCCAAATCCAAAGGATTCAAGGAGCTGCTGATTAGAGTCCTTTCTGGGTGGATGATCTTCACATTGATGTAATGTATTATATCCAGGAAACCACAGTATTGGATTTGGCCTATTCAAACCTCTGTACGCTTTGTGTACAAACAGCTTTAGCTGCCTATTGGTAAGAGATAAGTTGTATCCAATACACTTAGAGTGAGCCACCCTCGCTGATGGCTCCATGGCTCTCTTGTCTAACTCAGTTCCATTGCTTGGTATTCCAAGGCTTTCTCACAGACGAACAAAGGAGCATTTCTGTCTCTGTTTTGATTGGATGAGTTATATTTTTCAACTCCTGACATCAAGACCATTCCAAGATGTCCATCCATGCGTCCACACACATTTGCACACACAGCTGACCATTTTGAAATGTTTTTTTTTATAAAAAAGCATTACAAAACCCAATACAGACTGATGTCAACATGTGTATATACGTGAAAATGTAGGACCAGTCATCCCATAAAACAACGCCAGTAAAGCCAGTGAGTCTGAGCTAAGATGTCCAAGGCAAGCCCTGTTGGTTCGGGAAATTATTTTTTAATCTAGTTTTCAATCAGTGTAGTCTGCATCACACCATGCCCACGTGGGATCAGCTTTGTGTGGCTACCACAATGTGATCCAACCTATTAGCTTCCAAGTATATAACCGATACCACATGACACACTCTTGTCCAGTCTGATCTATTTGTGCAACAGAGTGCGTAATCCACTCTGCAAATCCAATGTAGTGTGATCTATTATACAGAGTCTACATAGCACGGCCCACTCTAACTGCTCCCAAAATTGACCCCAACTTAAACACTGTGCTCTTCTCTGCTCTGCTCAATCTACACACTGACCCACTCTGTCTATCTACTATGTGGTCTGCCTTACGCAACCTGAACACCACAGTCTACCCTCAGATCCAATGAATATAACCCAGTCAAGTGACTTTTCATATGATCTCATCTACTTGTACCACATAGTGTGGTCCTCTGTATCTATTCTCCAAAATGATCTACTATGCTGAGTTAGTAAGAATTGATACGTGGGGTTCTTGGTCAGTGGCCAAACAGGGGATGCTCTGGGCTCCAATTGCGTCAATTGGGACCTTTAACTCTGCTGCCTGGGGCTAGCTTGCTATTGGCCCCAGACATGAGCAGTAAGTACACCCCTTTAGCACTTGGACCCCTAGGCTGAATGGTCTAATGCTTACTCTGGGAAGTGGTGAGGGCTATGGCTTGGAACTTAGCGCACAAAATAACAAATATGAAAATCGGTGTCCACTCAATGTTTAGTCTTAACGAGACAACATACTTAATTCAACACACAGCAAATTAGTACACCTTAAGATATACATGAATATGTAGAGATCACATTTGTGCAACACAGGTTTTACCCAGAAAACAGTAAACCTTGCCTTCTGACTTTGGCACCAGGCCTACATAGTTAGCAACACCTGACTACAGTTTTGACGCAGGGTTATTGAACCAATATCACACAGCCTTTGGCTTCCAGTAACATGGGGTCTGACTGAGCGACCTGTCTTTGTGGAATGTTTTTGATGGACTCACTTCAGAGCTGTTCATGTGCAATAATAATAGTTTTCCGGAGTCTCACACCATTTCATAGAAACCTCCAAGTGAACACGTGTGATGGTTGTGAGCACTGACATGAAAAATAAAAGAAAACATACAAAGACATGCTGTGAGGGCTACTCCGGTTGGGGTTGGAAGCTCTGCCAATCCACGTTGGGGATTATTTTGAATAAGAAGTAATGAAGCAAATGAGAGCGATAATAAAAACCAACCTATGGTAAGCCATAGAGGTGGGTGAGCTATTGAGAGCTTAAGCCCCATTGGCGGGTGTGGCTCAGCTCATGGTCCTCTTAGGACCTCCAGCCCAAAACAAGGTAAACTTTCAGAGAAGGCGATGTGGCCTGGAGGCTATAGTTGCTGACCCTGCCAGTGGCATAGTAAGAGGGGGTGGGAAGTCGCACAAGATTTTGCGGCGGCGCCCCCCCAAACTTACCTGCCGCAGGGGCCGCCATGGGCGGCAAAAGGTCTTGCTACACCACTGGACCCTGCAACATGAGGAAGCAATCACGATTCCTGGCTTTGCCTCAGCATCATGTGAATGCCTTTCAAAATTCTCTGTTGTGTAAGGCAGCCTTTGTGCCCTTTAATCTTGGGCAAGGCTTGTGCTATGTAAAACTGCTAACAGTAAAAATGTGGATTCCGACTCTCACCCACATTCTAATCTCATCCTAAAAGAATTGAGGCCAAAGCAATAAACTTTGACATGAGTAAGAGACACCCCACATACTTGCACAGCGTGAAACTGGAAAGCTTATGAACAATCCCTACTTCCCTGCTTGGCCAAACTGCATGACTCTAGTCTAATGCATTATTTCAACAAACCTCCTATGAGTTCATTCACACATTTGAGAGCACCTTCAAATACCTGAGTTCAGGGTCGGACTGGGAACCGAAACCGGCCCTGGCAAACTGCCCAGCCGGCCCCCCCTGTGGTTAGGGGGTGCTGCCAAGCAGTTTGCGATGGACGGTTTCGGATGATTTTGTTACAGGGGCGCGATATTGCCGGCCCCCGGTAACAAAAACGGCTCCCCAGGGGCCCAAAACCGGCCCCCACCCTAGCGGCCCACTGGGGAAATGCCCGGTGCCCGCTACGCCCAGTCCGGCCCTGCCTGAGTTCAGGATGTGCGCTCAACAAAAACTTCACTTGTGTTTGATTTACTAGCCTATAATGTTGCTCCAGGCCACATTTAGGGAACTCATGACAACTGAGTTGCCTCTTAGTTCACTAACAGCATTGTCATCAGGAACATTTCTCAGTGTGTGTTTAACAACTCTGGCTTTTAACAAGTACTCCTCAAACTGGAGACATAATATGTACTAGGTGAAACATTTACACTTGTTAAAGAAATATTTTTTTTTTTTATTCAGAGCGCTCACCATATCTTATTCTAACACGTTTGTTGATTGATTTACATTCCAAATACTTTCAAGAATCGACACTAAGAGCTACTGGCTCGGCTCTTCCCACTGCCTTCCTGGCTCGCCCACCTCTAGGAAGCAGTGGGGCTGGCTGTTTGCATTTTTCGCGGTCTGGTAGGCTCAACCTAAAAACCTACCTACATAAATTCTAATCTGCAGAGCTCATGATGCGAGATAATTTAAAATCCATACTATGATAACTCCACCCATGCATAAAGTGCCATCTAGCCTGAGCCTCCCCAGTACATTCTGCAATCTACCCGAACCGATCCGGACTGTTAGTTGCCTGATGCCCGTCTGTGACAGAATGTTGCTGGGGGTTTTTTGCATTCATTTTGTCTCTGTTATTGCACGAGGAACTGCCAACTCTTAAAAATGATGTAAATCAAATACGATCTCTTCTGTTCCACACAAATCATTTGGTATTCCTTGTCGTGTTATTAGTTCGCATGAGTGTGTGTGTGTGTGGGGGGGGGGGGGGGGGTGTTCTGTTGGACTCTTGCTTGCCTATTGGCTGCTGCCCAGTGGCCTCGCGCGAGCAGGGGCTCCACTTCCCACACGAGCTGCTGCTGCCGTGTTGTAGCGGGGCTTGGAGAGAACGCCTCGACTGGGACCGGAGACGGGGAAGGGCCTCATTAGGCACTCTTGTCCAAATGAAATGTCACATTTACATATCAGATCCATATTTTCAGCATCATTACACAAGAGCCAGGAAGCCGGCGAGGCTCGAGAGGGAACGAGCACTGGCACGGGGGCCTATGGCGCAGACGCCGCCTGTTCACCACTCTCCCTCCAACCGCTCGTTTGCACGTAAACACGACGTCCATAAAATGGCCGATGGCCAGGGATGTAGCTTGGTCAGTAAAATTGCGGGGGTGGGGTCGGGCTTTTTATCTCCCAACAATTGCGCGGATATCATTGTAAAATCCATTATCTGAGAAATAGGACATGAGGGGGCTTAAGGGACAGAGGTATGGGAGACAGACCAGTGAGGATTGTTAGCAGTACTTCAAAAAATATTTTGTAAAATAACCAACATTTTTTAAGAACTTTGAAACAGAGAGGAAGGAGAGAGTGTGTGTGTTTTAGTCTGCATGTGCATGTAAATTTCCAGACCCAATCTGACACCTCATCATACCCGACTGAAAGCACCTGTACCCAACTATTTACAAGATAATACATTTATTAGGGACTGTAACACCCCACACACCCACACTGAAGATATGCCCCTGCCGATTACCCGGGGATGGTCCCTCTTGACTTGTGTGTTCCATGTGTTTCTATAGCTTTGCCATGTAATTCAGCCGCTGCTAGGCCTGTGGACTCCTCCTGTCACTGGTGGCTCCCCCTTCACTCAAGCAACTCTGTTAAGAGAACCTCTGAGATGGCGACACAAAAGGGCAGAAAATAGGTGGAGCGTGTCCTGTGGGCAACAGGAGATAAAGGTCCTAAGAAAAAGAGCTGGAGAGGGGGACAGCTGAAGATCCAGAGAGGGTGTGAACTGTAGGGTCTGAAACCCCAATAAGAAAGGACTGTGGAGAGAACTGGCGAGAGAGAGACAGAGAGTGAGAAGAGGGCAGGATGTGATAAATTGATAATAAAGGGAGTTGAGGCAGGTAGTAAAGGCACACAGAGACAGAGGAGAGGAGTGGTCAAAATGGAGAATTGAACTGGCAACACAAAAGAAAATGTGACGACAGCAAAGAGAGAGCAGGGAGTGGAGTAGGAAGGGATAGGGAGAAAGTGATATGGGGATTTGGAGGGATGAGAAGAGGAGAGGGTAAGAAGTGAAAAGGAAGGCCTAAGAACACATGAGCAGTCAATGGATGGCACAGTAGAGAGTGTTCATGTCAATGGTATTTCACGGGGAGAGGGTGAGCTTTGCATAGGAAGGATGCAGAGGAGAAAAACAAATGATTAGGAATTCCTGATAGAAAGTGAACCGCCATCCAGGTCGCTGTGGAACTCCCTGGACGAGTTTCTAGACTCTTACGAACCCCCATGAACAAACACATCACCAGGGAGCCACATCCGGGGACCTTCACGGCCGCTGCACCTGAATAATTGTATTTAAGTGAAATGTTTGCTGCTATAGGTAATAAAATGTCATATTATGTTGCCAATATTGGCGCCCGTGGGCCAAAACATGTTTAAATGTGGAATCTATATTACAGCTCGCCCAGCCGTGGCTCCCCCTCTCTTCTCTACTCCTTTTTCTTTCCTTCTCCTCTCCCTTTGCCTGTCCCTTTCTCATCTACCACTGGACGCCCAGGTTAGGCTCAAGGTAAACATAATGGCGCATTACACACATGCTATATATGCATATGTAAATTGGTACACTCTTGCTTAACCTTGCTTTATGTATACATGTTGAAAAATTAATAAAGTATTTTGGGAAAAAAAAGAAAGAAAGAAAGTGAGTAGGAAGAGCTGGTGAGGGAGAGAGCAGAGACAAGGCAGCGGTGATGCGAGAGGTTTCGGATCAAACCCTTTTAGAAATGGTGCATTGCAAATATCATTTTTCAAATTTACCAAAGATTCCTGACGCTACTCTAACCAAAAATATGTGGATTTGTTTTTAAGCAATTGACGTATATTATAGGTTTTCTTAGAGAAATGTTTAATGAATTTGGAGTAAAATTCAATTAAGCCTAGGAAAACTCTTACATCATCCTTTCCTATCGGGTTATGAAACTTTTTGAATGCTTCCACCAACTCTTATTTGGGATTAAAGCCACTCTTACTGACTGACACTGTGTCCCAAATATATGACTTCCTCCTGTGGACATTTGCACTTGTCTAAATTCAACCATCAGTCCCTTCCTTTTATTTCCAACACTTGTTTCAGCCTATTGTTGTGTTCCAATCTGTTTTTGCCCATGACCAGGATCTCATCCTGGAAAAACATCACAGCAGCGATTTTGCAATATTGCTACTCATAATTCTTTGGAACATCGCTGCAGCTGATGTCAATCTAAATGGTACCATAGTGAATTGGAAACATCCAAATGGTGTGATGAAAGTTGTGAATTTCTTGCTATCCTTCTGTAACGGTACTGGAGGGCATGCTGATTTAGGATCTAAAGTCGAAAACCAACACATCTTGGTTGCAGCGAACATTGTGTTGATTTTAGAAAGGGGATACTGATCAATGAAAATATTTGTATTCAGTTCTCTAAGATCCACACACAACCTTACTTTCCCATTTTTTAAGATTCCTGCTACACTTCATCTCTAATGGAAATCGATACATGTCTGAACTTGTAAAACACATGGAACTGCTGACAATTTCATTTCTATTTTATGTAAAAAATCATTCAGAAAACCCACTTTATCTGTGAATACCTCAGGATATGAATCTAATAATCTTGTATTTATTTCCAGATTATCACCCACCGACAGCACAGGCTCTGAACTGTTGGGGTTTAATATAATCCTCAATTCTCCTTGATCTGCCTAACCTAATACTGAAGGTCCTTTCTTAGACACATCAAAATTACAATTAGCCTTCCTTTCTTTAAATTGAAATTCTAACTCCCTGAAATCCATAAATTCAATTCTGTCTCTTGTGTAACTCTTTGCTATAGCACCAGATTTGTCAAACTTCCAGTGAACTGGTCCTTCATGAAAGGCCGATGCCACACCCCTCTGTACCCACAAGTCATCCGGCACTCAGTGAACTGCCCTCAGTTAACACTCAGCTTGCGCTGGACGCTCTTTACTGGAGGCGCAATATCGAGGCTGTACAGCAACCAGTACAACTGCAAATGCTGTTCCCTGCTTTTTTGCAATGGTTGCTACATCCCACACCACAGGGTATTCTCCAGCGCATTTAGGGTTGCCACAACTCATCACCGATTTCTGTAGTGACGACTCAGAAGTATTTGTAGTAGGTTATTTATTTAAGCAGCTGTCACCCAGAGAACCTTCTTCTGGGTACATTCCACACTGGAAATACGCTTGTGCATTCTATAGCCAATCACATCATAATGGTAAGCATTGGCACTACTTGACATTACAACTTGGCATTACAACAAGCTGTCAATAGGAATTGCAAAGGCGAGAGTGTCATGAATGGGAAGGGCGTAAGAGAGAACAAGCAGGGCATAGAATGTGCTGAGGAGAGAGTGAAAAGTGAAACAAAGATGAAGAGAGAGAGGGAGTAAGTAATAAAAAGGGGTAGCTGAAGAAGAGCATTGAATAGGAAGAGCTGAGGAGAGTCTGAGCAATGAAAAGTAGGGACTGATGATGGGGTGAGAACTGAAGAGGAAGAGTTGTCAGTGAATAGGACAAGTGAAGGAGAGAGTTAAGAGTCAATAAGAAGGGGTGAGGTGAGAGTGAGTAGTGAAAAGGAAGGGCTGGGAAGAGAGTCGGCAGTGAACAAGAAGGGCTGAGAATGGATGGAGTGGGGGAAAGCCTAAAGGGCTGAGAAGAGTGAGTAGTAAATAGGAAGGGCTAAATAGAGAGTGGGCAGTTAATACAAATGTCTGGGAACAAAGCGAACAGTAAATATATGAAGGGCTGAGGAGTGAGTGACAGTGAATAAGAAAGGCTGAGGAGGGAGGGAGAGGTGAATACGGAGGGCATAGAATAGAGAGGGCAGTGAAGAAGAAGGGCTGAAGAGAGAGAGAGGAGTGAACAGGAATGGCTGGGAACGTAGTGAGCAGTGAATATGAAGGGCTGAGGAGTGAGTGACAGCGAATAGGAAGAGTTGAGAGGGTAGTGAGCAGGGAATAGGAAGGACCAGGAAGTAAGTGAGCAATGCACAGGGAGGGTTGAGGAGAGAGTGAGCAGTGAACAGGAACGACTAAAGAGAATGTGAGAAGCGAATAAGAAGAGCCAGTAAGAGAGTGAAACAGTCAATAAGAATGGATGAAAAAAGGGAGAGGGTAACAGGGGCAGCTCCTCCGCTAAGGCAGAGGAGCGTTGCTCCACTGCTCTTTGAGCAAGACAAATAAAATAATAACGTAGTTATTATCATTTTATTTTTGGCAGGTTCGGGGCTAGGTTAGGTTGGGGCGGGGCTGGAAGCACAGGGGGAGGAGTGGTTTGCACACTCCAAGTGGGCATGAGTGTTTGGCCGGCTGTCCTGGCCTGGCCAAACAATCATGCGCACTTTGCATGTTCCCCACCAGTGTTGGACAGGCCACATGAAGGGCTTGCTCCCTCCCCGCATGACAGGGCCCAAGCCCCGGACCCCCAGGTGTTACCCACAAAAGCAACCCGCACCCCGTCTCCCGACAGAACTCCTGCCCCCGGATATCCATGTATCATGGGGCCGAACCACTACCGGCTCCCCCGGCCGGATCGGCCGCCATCTTGGACACTGCACCACGAGGCCGCGTGGCCTCAGCTCGACCCTAACCCTGGGCCTGGCCAGGCCCCGACATCCCGGCACCACCATCCACCCAGGAGGTGAACGGACCACTTGGCAGGTCAAGGGGAGAAAGAACTGTCGATGGCTCTCCCCCGCCAGGTGCCGATCGCCCTCCAGCTCCCCCGGGCGCTGGCTCCACCCCCCTGCTGGGTGTCTGGACTCCCTCATCCCGGACCTTCCGACCTCCAAGCGCGAGGGTCCGGACATCAAAGGGCGCCAGACCTATAACTAGGGCAGCTCCAGAGCAGGAAGGCAGTTGTATCCTGGAGTCGAGAGACACCGAGAGAACTCAGCCTTGACGGACTACCGGCGCTGCCGTAGCCCTGCCTTGTGAACTATCGTCCTGCCTGCTGGCGCTGCCGCGGCCTTCTACATCCTCCATCCTCGTCGGGACCTGCTGGCGCTGCCGCGGACCGTGTAACGACCACCTTCATCGGGACCTGCTGGCGCTGCCGCGGACCGTGTAACGACCACCTTCATCGGGACCTGCTGGCGCTGCCGCGGACCGTGTAACGACCACCTTCACCGGGACCTGCTGGCGCTGCCGCGCCCGTCCAAAGCTAGAACATCGAGCTCGAGGATTGTGAGCTATCCATCAGACCATCTCAGCTACCAGATTGGTAACCAGACTGTCCCGCTACCCCCCCTTTCCCAAACCAAGAGACTAGAATCGAGGGGACCCCTGAGTCCAGACCTCCTTGTACCATTCCATCGTACCTTAAGAAATCGCTTATAAAGAACGTTAAATCCTATCCTTGTGTGGTGTATATCTGTGGGGGGGAAGTTACGCATCTGTACGATCGCTGGAGACGGCTCTCCCCGGAGACCTCTCCCCTTGTCCTCGGCCGACCCTCCTGGTCCGTCTAACATTGGTGGCCAGCGGCGCGATCCGAATCAACGCGTAATCGTACAGAGAGTAGCTCACCCCACGACAAAACCATGATGTCAACCAAAGAGAGCGGATCCACCGAGAAATTCCAGATGGATAAATTGGAAGAGTACAGCCATCGTGAATTGAAACAATTCTGCATGGAACTAGGCATTGCTACCACCGGCCTGAGTACCAAAGACGATTTTAAGCACGCCATTGAGTCGTGGGCAGAAACCGGGGTCGCCAGATCCCCAGACCAAAACGGTGCAGCATCGGAGAGGAACGCCACGGCTCCCGAGGAGCGAGGAACGGGCCTCTCGCAGGAAGAGATCCAAGAAAGAGAAAAAAACAGACTACATGAGTTAGAAATGGCACGACTCAAAATGGACGGTGAACTAAAATTAGCCGAGCAAAAACTGAACCTAGAACATCTGCGGCTCCGAGAAGAACGGGAAGAAAAACAGAGGCAGAGAGAGCTCGAAGAAAAAAGATTAACATACGAACACGAGCGCAAACTGGCAGAAATAGAACTACGGAAGCAGAACAAAGAACCGGAGGTGCCCGAGCGACCGTGCACCCCGGGAGCGACAGAAAAGAAAGTCCACATCCCCATGGATGTCGTCCGAGAGTATGTCCGAGAGGACGACATACAACAGTGGTTCAAGGCCTACGAGATCGCCATGACCTCCCACCGGATCGATCGAAGTGACTGGGGAGCCGGCCTATGGGGGAGGTTCGTCAACGAAGGCCGCGATGCCCTGCTACAGCTCCCAGACCATCAGATGTCATCCTATGACCACATGAAGGCTGCCCTCCTCACCCGATATGGGCTCACACCCGAAATGTACCGCCAGAGGTTTCGGGACTGCACCCGGATCCCGGGTACAACTTGGGTGGAATAGGTCAACTATTTCAGCCGAGCCTTCGAGGGTTGGATCAAGGGAAGCCACGTGACGACCTACGAGCAACTTTTTAATCTCATGGTGTGGGAGCACCTATCTAACAACTGCTTCGTCGAGCTCAGGCAGCACCTCCTCGACAGTAAATTGACTGACCCACGGCAACTCGCCGCCGAAGCTGACCGGTGGGAAAGCACCCGAGTGGGCCGGAGAGGGCCACACGAGCAGAACCGGAACAACCAAGGTCAGCACCGTCCCCGAGGAGGAGGAGGAGGCCAGGGGCGAGGGAGAGACACCGTCCCGGCCGCTCCCACTGCCAGCACCCCGCCCCCGGCCAGCCGGGGGAACCCCCCGATGCGCCCGGGGTTCCGAGCCAACGTCACGTGTCACCGATGCCAGCGAGTCGGCCACTACGCCAATGACCCGAACTGTCCACAGAACCAAACTCCAAAACCCCGCCAGGTAGCGGCCGCCGCCCTAGGGGGAGAACAAATCTCCGAAGAACAAGAAGAATACGAGCAGGCACAACAAGAGTGGGAACCGGCCGCCATGGTTCTAGCGTGCCTAGGGGGAAAAGACATGGTCCCGCGGGCCCCCCTACCCGCCAACACCAGAAAATATAGCCAGTGGGTGAACATTAATGGGCGCCGGGCCGAAGCCCTACGTGACACAGGGGCCAGTGTGACGGCCGTCCGCTGTCACCTGGTAAAACCAGAACAGATCCTGCCGAACATTCTCTGCCCCGTCCGCTCAGCCGACAATTCCGCGAGTCTATGTCGGATGGCCTGCGTCCCCTTCGTATGGGGAGGGGTCTCCGGCATGTTGAAGGTGACGGTCCGGGATGATGCCCCCGTGGACTGTCTCCTGGGGAATGATCTTGAGAGTTCCCCATGGGCCGCCGTCGAAACAAGAGAGCACCTGGGGATGCTGGGCCTCCCGGACTGGGCGTGCGTAACCACCCGGTCCATGGCCGCCCGTGCCATCCCCCAACCAGAAGAACCAGAATGGCCTGCACCTCCTCCCCCGATCGCTCCAGTAGAGGACACCGACTATACCGACCCCCCAGAGCAAACCCCCGAAGGGGTCGCCCAGCCCCAGGACCTTCCCGGCCTGGCTCAGTGGCGTCAAGAGGGGGGGCCCACCCAGGAACAGTTCCGCCAAGAGCAGAAGACCTGTCCCTCCCTCGAGGGACTCCGCCAGCAAGCCGTCGCCCAGAGCGCAGGGGACACCACCGGAGCCCATTGGGTCTATTGGGATAACGACCTGCTATACAGTGAACAGAGAATCGCGGAGTTAGGGGCCAGTCGAGTGCTGGTGGTGCCCCTCCGTTTCAGAGACTTCCTGTTGAATTTGGCCCACGATGTCCCTCTGGCTGGACACCTGGGCCAGGACAAAACCTACAGTCGCCTGGTGACCCACTTTTTCTGGCCGAGGATGCGAAACGACGTCCTCAACCACTGCCGGTCCTGCCCCACGTGCCAGGCCAGCGGGAAGAGCGGCCGCAAGCTCAAAGCACCTCTGCAACCCTTCCCAGTTGTCACCACCCCGTTCGAGAGGGTGGGGATAGACATTGTGGGGCCCCTGGACCCCCGCACAGCACAAGGACATCGGTTCATCCTGGTGCTGGTGGACCACGCCACCCGCTACCCCGAGGCTGTGCCCCTGCGAACTGTAACAGCTCTGGTGGTCGGCCGGGCCTTAATGGGGATCTTCTCCCGGGTGGGCTTCCCCCGAGAAGTCGTCAGCGACCGAGGCACAAACTTTATTTCGAAATATATGAAGTCCCTCTGGCAACAGTGCGGGGTCACCTACCGATTCACGACCCCCTATCATCCTCAAGGAAACGGACTAGTTGAGCGATTCAACCGCACGCTCAAGGGAATGATTGGGGGATTGGAAGAGCCCCTCCGTCGCCAGTGGGATGTACTACTTCCGTGCCTCCTCTTCGCCTATCGAGAAGTTCCCCAGAAGTCCCTCGGTTTTAGCCCTTTCGAACTCTTGTACGGGCACCCTGTGCGAGGGCCCCTCAGCCTAGTCAAAGAAGGTTGGGAGATGGCCCCCCTAAAGACCCCTCCAGACGTCTTCAAGTACCTCCTGGCACTACGCAATCAGACCCGGCGATTCAGGGAAATGGCAAAAGCGAATCTTGAGGCCAGTCAGGAGGACATGAAAAAATGGTACGATCAAAATGCCTCCTCCGTCGAATTCGAACCTGGTCAACAAGTGTGGGTGATGTCCCCCACCGAACCATGTGCCTTGCAGGACAAGTGGACGGGGCCCTTCAAAGTGGTCGAACGCAAGAGCCCCGTCACCTATCTCATCGATATGGAGTCTCCCCGGAACCCCCTCCGGGTCCTCCACACCAACAGACTCAAACCCCACTTTGTGCGCTCGGAACTCAGCCTCCTGATGGCTACAGACAGTGGGGCGGAAGAAGACTCCGAGCCTCTCCCTGATCTCCTGAAGACTCAGGAGAAAGATGGTTCCGTGGACGGGGTCCGGCTCTCCGAGGCCCTCACCCCAGAGCAGCGCCAAGGCTGCCGGGACCTCCTGCTGCAGTTTGCTACTTTGTTTTCCCTCACCCCAGGGGTCACCCCCTGGTGCTTGCACGACGTGGACACTGGGGACAGTCCCCCTATCAGACACCGGGCATACCGCGTACCAGATCGGGTGCGGGCCTGCATCCAAGAGGAAGTGTCCAAGATGCTCACGCTCGGGGTCATCGAGCCCTCGGACAGCCCCTGGGCCAGCCCGGTCGTGCTGGTCCCCAAAGCTGCTGCCCCCGGCACCACTCCTGAACTCCGATTCTGCGTCGACTATCGGGGCTTGAATGCTGTCACCAGGACCGACGCTCATCCCATCCCCCGGGCGGATGAATTGATCGACCGCATGGGGGCTGCCCGCTACCTCAGCATCTTCAACCTGACAGCGGGCTACTGGCAGATCGGTCTCACACGCCGAGCCCAAGAACGGTCCGCCTTTTCTACCCCCGATGGCCACTACCACTTCAAAGTCATGCCCTTCGGCATGAAGAATGCCCCAGCTACTTTTCAGCGACTAGTGAACCAGGTCTTGGCGGGGCTCGAAGAGTTCAGTGCCGCCTACCTGGACGATATCGCTGTGTACAGCCGCCACTGGTCCGACCACCTCCACCACCTCCGAAAGGTCCTGCAGGCCCTCCAGCGGGCCGGCCTCACAATCAAGGCCGGCAAGTGCCAAATTGGTCAGGGGTCCGTGACCTACCTCGGACACCAGGTGGGAAGCGGTCTGGTGGCCCCTCTGCAACTCAAAATCGCTGCCATCCAGTCCTGGCAACCCCCAGTCACGCAGACCGAGGTCCGAGCCTTCTTGGGACTCACCGGCTACTACCGGCGGTTCGTGAGGGACTATGGCAGCATTGTGGGGCCCCTCACGGGCCTCACGTCCAAAAACCACCCGAAGAGGATTAACTGGACCCCCGACTGTCAAGCGGCCTTCGAGAAGCTGAAAGCCGCCCTGTGCACTGCCCCTGTGCTCCAGGCCCCCGATTACAGTCGGGAATTCATTGTGCAAACGGACGCCTCCGACCACGGCATCGGGGCGGTTCTCTCCCAGCTGAACCCCGAGGGTCTTGACCAGCCGGTGGCCTTCATCAGCAGATGCCTCCTGGCCCGAGAACAGCGCTGGAGCACAATCGAGAGGGAGGCCTTCGCAGTGGTGTGGGCCCTCAAAAAGCTCCGGCCCTATCTCTTCGGCACCCACTTCCGGGTGCAAACCGATCATCGACCCCTGCAGTGGCTAATGCAGATGTGGGGGGAAAACCCAAAACTATTGCGCTGGTCCATCTCCCTGCAGGGGATGGACTTCACTGTGGAACATCGACCGGGCCAAGACCACGCCAACGCAGATGGCCTGTCCCGCTTTTTCCGCCTCGACGAGGAGAGTCCCCAAGAGGATGGGTGACTCTCCCCGCCTTCAGCTGGGGGGGACGCATGTTGGACAGGCCACATGAAGGGCTTGCTCCCTCCCCGCATGACAGGGCCCAAGCCCCGGACCCCCAGGTGTTACCCACAAAAGCAACCCGCACCCCGTCTCCCGACGGAACTCCTGCCCCCGGACATCCATGTATCATGGGGCCGAACCACTACCGGCTCCCCCGGCCGGATCGGCCGCCATCTTGGACACTGCACCATGAGGCCGCGTGGCCTCAGCTCGACCCTAACCCTGGGCCTGGCCAGGCCCCGACATCCCGGCACCACCATCCACCCAGGAGGTGAACGGACCACTTGGCAGGTCAAGGGGAGAAGGAACTGTCGATGGCTCTCCCCCGCCAGGTGCCGATCGCCCTCCAGCTCCCCCGGGCGCTGGCTCCACCCCCCTGCTGGGTGTCTGGACTCCCTCATCCCGGACCTTCCGACCTCCAAGCGCGAGGGTCCGGACATCAAAGGGCGCCAGACCTATAACTAGGGCAGCTCCAGAGCAGGAAGGCAGTTGTATCCTGGAGTCGAGAGACACCGAGAGAACTCAGCCTTGACGGACTACCGGCGCTGCCGTAGCCCTGCCTTGTGAACTATCGTCCTGCCTGCTGGCGCTGCCGCGGCCTTCTACATCCTCCATCCTCGTCGGGACCTGCTGGCGCTGCCGCGGACCGTGTAACGACCACCTTCATCGGGACCTGCTGGCGCTGCCGCGGACCGTGTAACGACCACCTTCATCGGGACCTGCTGGCGCTGCCGCGGACCGTGTAACGACCACCTTCACCGGGACCTGCTGGCGCTGCCGCGGCCCGTCCAAAGCTAGAACATCGAGCTCGAGGATTGTGAGCTATCCATCAGACCATCTCAGCTACCAGATTGGTAACCAGACTGTCCCGCTACCCCCCTTTCCCAAACCAAAAGACTAGAATCGAGGGGACCCCTGAGTCCAGACCTCCTTGTACCATTCCATCGTACCTTAAGAAATCGCTTATAAAGAACGTTAAATCCTATCCTTGTGTGGTGTATATCTGTGGGGGGGAAGTTACGCATCTGTACGATCGCTGGAGACGGCTCTCCCCGGAGACCTCTCCCCTTGTCCTCGGCCGACCCTCCCGGTCCGTCTAACAACCAGGTTGCATTACACAGCCTGGTGGGGAACATGGCCAGGCCTCCAGTTCCCATCTGAGCGCCAATCCATGGCACTCAGACTAACCACAACGCTGCATTGCTGCTTTGTGATTGGCTTAGGGGAGCCAATCACAACGGTGCATTGCAGTGTTGTGATTTGCTTAGACGAGACAATAGCGTTGTGATTGGCTATGGGGAGACTGGGTGCTTCCTGGTTACGGAGAAGCGGAGGAGAGACTCGGCTGGCGGACCAGGTAAGTGGTATTATTTTTTAATTATTATTTTGTCTCCCCTGCCAACCCCTCCTCCCCCTGCCCCTCTACCCTCATTCCCTGTCTGCCGCTACTGGAGGGGAATAGGAAGGGGCAACGAGAGAATGAACTGCGGTGCTTTAAATGGGAAAAAATAAGTGCAGGTACTCTTAAAATGAGCTATGAGTGTAGCAAGTGGACAGCGCTAGGGGCGGGGCTAAGGACAAGACATATAAGACACTTCTACTATGTGGCCGAATATATATTTTTGAGTGTGCACTCACAGAAACAAGCAGCAATGCTCACACAAAGCATTCCAAGAATGTCCTTTAAAATACCTCCCTAGTGTCTGGATTCTCTCCCTCTTTCACTTGCTTTTCTCTCTCTCACACACACACACACACACACACACACAGACAAGCGCACACAAGGAGGCAAACACCCAGATACACAAAAGACAGACACTCACACAAAAGACTCAGGTGGGATAAAGGCCATTTTACACCCCTTATCTCCCATGGCTTTCTTAATTGCTGCTATTGGTGCTGTCAGCGGGATGCCTGGATTCGAGTGTTTGCACAAATGCACACCATGGTGTGAATGTGATTGACAGCATAGGGCCAGAATGGACCCTGCTCTGTCAAACACAGCGTGGTGGTGAACACCGGACATTATGCAGATGAGCCCTACTGAATTGTTTAAAGGTGGCTCAGCTTGGGCTAGAGGCGCTTTGGCTGTGAGACAGCCTCGTTCGTGCGCATAAGCCAAGGCAACAATGACCGATGAATACCGGTACTCTCCTTGGCAGCAGAGAAGTGCCGATACTCAGAGCGGTAACAATGAGAAGTGCCGGTACTGATTGAACTGTGATTATGAAGAGGTGATGGGAGAATTAACAGTGAGTAGGAAGAGCCGAGAAGAGAGTGAACATTAGATAAGAGGGGGTTGGGAAATGAGTGATCCGTGAATAGGAAGTGCTGTGGAGAGAGGGGGTGGTGAGTAGGGAGGTCCGGGAACAGGAGATAACAGGAAGGGCTGAAGAGCGAGTGAGCAGTGAATAGGGAGGGCTGGGAAGAGAAGAAGCAGAGATTAGAAAAAAATGAAGGGAAGTGAGCAGTGAATAGGGAGGGCTGGGGAGTGAGCGAGCAGCGAATAAAACGAGCTAAAGAGAGCGGCGACTGTGAAAGGTTGAAGAGAGCAGTGACTGTGAAGGGCTGAAGAGAGCGGCGACTGCGAAGGGCTGAAGAGAGCGGCGACTGTGAAGGGCTGAAGAGAGCGCTGACTATGAAGGGCTGAAGAGAGCAGTGACTGTGAAGGGCTGAAGAGAGCAGTGACTCTGAAGGGCTGAAGAGAGCGGCGACTGTGAAGGGCTGAAGAGAGCAGTGACTAGGAAGGGCTGAAGAGAGCAGTGACTAGGAAGGGCTGAAGAGAGCAGTGACTATGAAGGACTGAAGAGAGCGGCGACTGTGAAGGGCTGAAGAGAGCGGCGACTGTGAAGGGCTGAAGAGAGCAGTGACTATGAAGGGCTGAAGAGAGCAGTGACTGTGAAGGGCTGAAGAGAGCAGTGACTCTGAAGGGCTGAAGAGAGCAGTGACTATGAAGGGCTGAAGAGAGCAGTGACTATGAAGGGCTGAAGAGAGCAGTGACTAGGAAGGGCGGAAGAGAGCAGTGACTGTGAAGGGCTGAAGAGAGCGGCGACTGTGAAGGGCTGAAGAGAGCAGTGACTGTGTAGGGCTGAAGAGAGCAGTGACTATGAAGGGCTGAAGAGAGCAGTGACTATGAAGGGCTAAAGGGAGCGGCGACTGTGAAGGGCTGAAGAGAACAGTGACTGTGAAGGGCTGAAGAGAGCAGTGACTAGGAAGGGTGAAGAGAGCAGTGACTGTGAAGGGCTGAAGAGAGCGGTGACTATGAAGGGCTGAAGAGAGCGGAGACTGTGAAGGGCTGAAGAGAGCAGTGACTAGGAAGGGCTGAAGAGAGCAGTGACTAGGAAGGGCTGAAGAGAACAGTGACTGTGAAGGGCTGAAGAGAGCAGTGACTATGAAGGGCTGAAGAGAGCAGTGACTGTGAAGGGCTGAAGAGAGCAGTGACTGTGAAGGGCTGAAGAGAGCAGTGACTGTGAAGGGCTGAAGAGAGCAGTGACCATGAAGGGCTGAAGAGAGCAGTGACCGTGAAGGGCTGAAGAGAGCAGTGACTATGAAGGGCTGAAGAGAGCAGTGACTAGGAAGGGCTGAAGAGAGCAGTGACTATGAAGGGCTGAAGAGAGCAGTGACTAGGACGGGCTGAAGAGAGCAGTGACTGTGAAGGGCTGAAGAAAGCCGTGACTGTGAAGTGCTGAAGAGAGCAGTGACTGTGAAGGGCTGAAGAGAGCAGTGACTATGAAGGGCTGAAGAGAGCAGTGACTGTGAAGGGCTGAAGAGAGCAGTGACTGTGAAGGGCTGAAGAGAGCAGTGACTAGGAAGGGCTGAAGAGAGCAGTGACTATGAAGGGCTGAAGAGAGCAGTGACTAGGACGGGCTGAAGAGAGCAGTGACTGTGAAGGGCTGAAGAAAGCCGTGACTGTGAAGTGCTGTAGAGAGCAGTGACTATGAAGGGCTGAAGAGAGCGGCGACTATGAAGGGCTGAAGAGAGCAGTGCCTAGGAAGGGCTGAAGAGAGCGGCGACTGTGAAGGGCTGAAGAGAGCAGTGACTAGGAAGGGCTGAAGAGAGCAGTGACTATGAAGGGCTGAAGAGAGCAGTGACTGTGAAGGGCTGAAGAGAGCAGTGACTATGAATGGCTGAAGAGAGCAGTGACTAGGAAGAGCTGAAGAGAGCAGTGACTAGGAAGGGCTGAAGAGAGCAGTGACTGTGAAGGGCTGAAGAGAGCAGTGACTGTGAAGGGCTGAAGAGAGCAGTGACTGTGAAGGGCTGAAGAGAGCAGTGACTGTGAAGGGCTGAAGAGAGCAGTGACTGTGAAGGGCTGAAGAGAGCAGTGACTGTGAAGGGCTGAAGAGAGCAGTGACTAGGAAGGGCTGAAGAGAGCAGTGACTAGGAAGGGCTGAAGAGAGCGGTGACTATGAAGGGCTGAAGAGAGCGGTGACTGTGAGGGGCTGAAGAGAGCGGTGACTGTGAAGGGCTGAAGAGAGCGGCGACTGTGAAGGGCTGAAGAGAGCAGTGACTGTGAAGGGCTGAAGAGAGCAGTGACTAGGAAGGGCTGAAGGGAGCAGTGACTGTGAAGGGCTGAAGAGAGCAGTGACTGTGAAGGGCTGAAGAGAGCGGTGACTGTGAAGGGCTGAAGAGAGCGGCGACTATGAAGGGCTGAAGAGAGCGGCGACTATGAAGGGCTGAAGAGAGCGGCGACTGTGAAAGGCTGAAGAGAGCAGTGACTAGGAAGGGCTGAAGAGAGCAGTGACTAGGAAGGGCTGAAGAGAGCAGTGACTAGGAAGGGCTGAAGAGAGCGGTGACTAGGAAGGGCTTAAGAGAGCAGCGACTATGAAGGGCTGAAGAGAGCAGTGACTAGGAAGGGCTGAAGAGAGCAGTGACTATGAAGGGCTGACGAGAGCGGCGACTATGAAGGGCTGAAGAGAGCGGCGACTATGAAGGGCTGAAGAGAGCAGTGACTAGGAAGGGCTAAAGAGAGCAGTGACTGTGAAGGGCTGAAGAGAGCAGTGACTGTGAAGGGCTGAAGAGAGCAGTGACTATGAAGGGCTGAAGAGAGCAGTGACTAGGAAGGGCTGAAGAGAGCAGTGACTATGAAGGGCTGAAGAGAGCAGTGACTGTGAAGGGCTGAAGAGAGCAGTGACTATGAAGGGCTGAAGAGAGTAGTGACTAGGAAGGGCTGAAGAGAGCAGTGACTATGAAGGGCTGAAGAGAGTGGCGACTGTGAAGGGCTGAAGAGAGCAGTGACTATGAAGGGCTGAAGAGAGCAGTGACTAGGAAGGGCTGAAGAGAGCGGCGACTGTGAAGGGCTGAAGAGAGCAGTGACTATGAAGGGCTGAAGAGAGCAGTGACTAGGAAGGGCTGAAGAGAGCGGCGACTGTGAAGGGCTGAAGAGAGCAGTGACTGTGAAGGGCTGAAGAGAGCGGTGACTGTGAACGGCTGAAGAGAGCAGTGACTAGGAAGGGCTGAAGAGAGCGGTGACTGTGAAGGGCTGAATAGAGCAGTGACTGTGAAGGGCTGAAGAGAGCAGTGACTAGGAAGGGTGAAGAGAGCAGTGACTGTGAAGGGCTGAAGAGAGCAGTGACTGTGAAGGGCTGAAGAGAGCAGTGACTAGGAAGGGCTGAAGAGAGCGGCGACTGTGAAGGGCTGAAGAGAGCAGTGACTGTGAAGGGCTGAAGAGAGCGGTGACTGTGAACGGCTGAAGAGAGCAGTGACTAGGAAGGGCTGAAGAGAGCGGCGACTGTGAAGGGCTGAATAGAGCAGTGACTGTGAAGGGCTGAAGAGAGCAGTGACTAGGAAGGGTGAAGAGAGCAGTGACTGTGAAGGGCTGAAGAGAGCAGTGACTGTGAAGGGCTGAAGAGAGCAGTGACTGTGAAGGGCTGAAGAGAGCAGTGACTATGAAGGGCTGAAGAGAGCGGCGACTGTGAAGGGCTGAAGAGAGCAGTGACTAGGAAGGGTGAAGAGAGCAGTGACTAGGAAGGGCTGAAGAGAGTAGTGACTAGGAAGGGCTGAAGAGAGCAGTGACTATGAAGGGCTGAAGAGAGTGGCGACTGTGAAGGGCTGAAGAGAGCAGTGACTATGAAGGGCTGAAGAGAGCAGTGACTAGGAAGGGCTGAAGAGAGCGACGACTGTGAAGGGCTGAAGAGAGCAGTGACTATGAAGGGCTGAAGAGAGCAGTGACTAGGAAGGGCTGAAGAGAGCGGCGACTGTGAAGGGCTGAAGAGAGCAGTGACTGTGAAGGGCTGAAGAGAGCGGTGACTGTGAACGGCTGAAGAGAGCAGTGACTAGGAAGGGCTGAAGAGAGCGGTGACTGTGAAGGGCTGAATAGAGCAGTGACTGTGAAGGGCTGAAGAGAGCAGTGACTAGGAAGGGTGAAGAGAGCAGTGACTGTGAAGGGCTGAAGAGAGCAGTGACTGTGAAGGGCTGAAGAGAGCAGTGACTAGGAAGGGCTGAAGAGAGCGGCGACTGTGAAGGGCTGAAGAGAGCAGTGACTGTGAAGGGCTGAAGAGAGCGGTGACTGTGAACGGCTGAAGAGAGCAGTGACTAGGAAGGGCTGAAGAGAGCGGCGACTGTGAAGGGCTGAATAGAGCAGTGACTGTGAAGGGCTGAAGAGAGCAGTGACTAGGAAGGGTGAAGAGAGCAGTGACTGTGAAGGGCTGAAGAGAGCAGTGACTGTGAAGGGCTGAAGAGAGCAGTGACTGTGAAGGGCTGAAGAGAGCAGTGACTATGAAGGGCTGAAGAGAGCGGCGACTGTGAAGGGCTGAAGAGAGCAGTGACTAGGAAGGGTGAAGAGAGCAGTGACTAGGAAGGGCTGAAGAGAGCAGTGACTATGAAGGGCTGAAGAAAGCAGTGACTAGGAAGGGCTGAAGAGAGCAGTGACTGTGAAGGGCTGAAGAGAGCAGTGACTGTGAAGGGCTGAAGAGAGCAGTGACTGTGAAGGGCTGAAGAGAGCAGTGACTAGGAAGGGTGAAGAGAGCAGTGACTGTGGAGGGCTGAAGAAAGCAGTGACTATGAAGGGCTGAAGAGAGCAGTGACTGTGAAGGGCTGAAGAAAGCAGTGACTATGAAGGGCTGAAGAGAGCAGTGACTGTGAAGGGCTGAAGAGAGCAGTGACTAGGAAGGAGTGGGAGGGGAGTGAATGTGAATGGCTTGTGGATGATGCAGGACTGAACAGGGAAGGCTGAGGAGAGGGAGCGCTGTGACCAGGGGGGGCCGGAACCCAGGTACTGAGCTCCGAACAGGAAGAATTGAGGATCCCTCGACGGAGCTTGGAGTAAGGAGTGCTGAGGAGGGAGAACAGTGAAATGGAAGGAACAAGCATCCTTAGAGTGAACAGGAAGGGCTCGTGCTGCCCTGAAGGGACTACCACACCCTCTGCTAAACTGCCCTTAAATATCTGTGCTCCCTCATGGGTATTCTCTGTTATCAGGGGGTGGGGACTAAACATCCACCGTTTCCGGTTCTTTGAGAGTAAACTAGACGACACCAAAGGCAGAGATTGAAATGTTTACAAGAGGAGATGCAGACACCATCAAACAAGACTTGTCAGAGTCGCGCAGCAACAGCCACTGAATCCCAAAGCTTTAATCAGGAACAGAATCATGCTAAATAGCATAATCACACTCTGAAATCGAAAAGACAAGACATAACCATATTCCGAGGCGGAAAAGACATGCACAGAACTGCTGGATAATTAACACCACAGTAAGAATGCTTAATGAAAGCATAAAAAGTAGATTATGGCATCCAGCTCAGCAGGGGGGCTCTGAAAACTCGTATTTGCTGCACCGTTCCAAGTCCTTTGGTAAGGCACTTTACAGCTTTAATCCAGTAAAAGAACTGGAAACAACAGGAAATTATATCAAAAATGCTGTGAATGGATGGTGGAGTCAAACCAATGTATTAGTCAATATCACTATTCATTGTTATCCGTGAATTCCGTTTACATTGAATGGAGTCCTGTGCTCACCCCACCCACTCCTCCATAGAAGGATGCTGGTTCAAGTCCTTGAGATGCTGTCAGCACAGCTGATCAGTGCTAGACCCATGCCGGCTGCTTCCCTGAGGCCGAGCAAGCCTTTGAGGCTCTCCTGCTATGTCGTTGTTGGAAGCAATCTGACCACTTGTGCCTCTCCCTTTTCTGATGAAAAGGGGACCCATTGAGCCCATCCCACCCTGAATACGGAGAAAAAGGGCCAACAACTGTGAAACGCGCACATAAGCAAGCTGAATCAGACACTGCAAACAGCACTCCCTGGACCCCAGCAATGAAGAGGAAGGGTGGGTGGGACAAAACGATCAAGAAGAAGAGGTGAGACACTAAAAAATCAGCTGTGCATCAGTGTCACAAGAGGCCACTCGACCCATTTCTGTATCTTACAGAGGTGTCCTGGGCCCCCCACAGCCTGGACAGGACCCCTCTGTCTGGCGGCTTCCACCAGAAATAGAATTTTTCACAGGCCAGTCCATGGGATACAACCATATACCCTACACAGTGTAGCCTGCTACCCATGTAGGAAAGTGCGTCAGTGTCCCATATAGGGGCTGTGAGACCGGCCTCGTGGCGTGGGCCCTCCCGACCAGCAAGCTACCCTGCAACCACGCCGAACCTCGATGATACAGCCTCCCGGCCCCTGTGGGCCAACATCCCGAGGGCCGGCCAGATCCCCAACACGCATGCCCGGCCGAAAGAGAGCGAAACCCCCCCAAACCAGACCGAGAGGCGCCGATCCTGTCACACCTCTGGTCTCTTCCCTGAGGGAGGTTTTGATCCACCACCAGGCTCCCGGGGAGCAGGCGCCTTGCCCGCTGGGTGTCTGGAGTCCCTCCCGGACCCACCTGAACAGGTCAAAGGGCCGAGCGACAGGAAACCCCGACACACCGCCCCCCAGGCACCAGACCCCTCTCCGCGAGGACTCTGGACTTCAAAGAGGAGGGGGAGTATAACAAGGGGTGCTGAAGGGACGAGAGCAGAGAAGACCTGGACAGACGAGAGCCTGCTGACTTGGTCGCGGCTCGATCGCTCCCCGAACCGAAGAACTCTGAACCATCTGAGCCCTGCTGACGCTGTCGCGGCTCCCCGAACTCTGAACCATCTGAGCCCTGCTGACGCTGTCGCGGCTCCCCGAACTCTGAACCATCTGAGCCCTGCTGACGCTGTCGCGGCTCCCCGAACTCTGAACCATCTGAGCCCTGCTGACGCTGTCGCGGCTCCCCGACCTCGGAACCATCTGAGCCCTGCTGACGCTGTCGCGGCTCCCCGAACTACGAACCTCCGGTGCCTGCTGAGTGACTCCCGGCCCGCTCCTCCAAGAGAAACGGCAGAGATTGCCGAGAGAAGTGACATCCCCTCAGCTCGAGGATTGAGAGCTGTGCGCCGGATACTTCGCAGAGACACTGATTCAAAGACTGTCCCGCTACCCCTTTCCCCTCATCACGAGATCACTGCCGCTTGTGGCATCAATTCTGCACCTGCCTTCCGGATCATAAAGATCCCTGACAACTAACGATAAAAGCCTATTGTCTTGCAACAAATTACTGTGTGGTGTCCCTCTATCTGGAGAGAGTAAGCGAAGCGTGTGCAATCCTAGGTACGAGACCCTTCCAGGAAGGGCCTCCCCGCTCTTGCTCGGCCTAACTCTGGGAAAGGTGGGCCTCCGGGTGGTCAGGAACGCATTCCGTAGCCTCCCCGGGGAACGCCTTCCAACAGGGGCAGTAAAAGCTATATAAATATTAAAGTACAATACAGTCAACAAGAAAGCTGCTCACATGGCTGACATTGTCAATAGAGCCCTCAAAGCCATCTCAGGGCCCTCTACTAACTTTGGCTCCTCCCAATGGAAGAGAGGGGGAAGCGGTGGCGCCTTGGTGGCGGTGCAGTGTTCTTAGGTGTTAGAGTACCCACCCTTCTTCTCGCAGGTGGTTTCTATCTGCTCCCTGGACTCATTCAGGCTCTGATTAAAAATACATCCTGTTACTGCACACAACACAAATTCGTGTTGAAAGACAAGCACCACAACCCCCTTCACACATTTCAACAGGCAAAACGTGTCGAAATTTAGGAGGTGAAAACCTACTGATAAGGGGATTATGTCCCGTTTTGAGGACAATAATTGTAACCGAGTGCTACATACCACATTTGATAAATTCCGATCCCTGCGCTGATGAAATCTATCAGGTGCATTCATATATTGCACCTTTTCCAGGCTGATCACAACCCAGCGACGGCCCGTATAGGGCGTGTTACCGGGGCGGTGACATGGGGCAGAGGAGGGGCAGGGTGGGGGGTTGCAAAATGCGGCATACGGCCGATTGCAGGTAAGTTACACAAAAAAAAAAAAAACGAATTTCCTGCAATCGGCCATATGCCGCATTTTGCAACCCCCCACCCTGCCCCTCCTCTGCCCCACGTCACCGCCCCGGTAACACGCCCTATACGGGCCGTCGCTGTCACAACCGAGGCCTTAGAGACTTGAAATAAAGCATCCTCTGATCGCCGCACTGTCCTTTTCCATGTTGCAGGGCAACAAATCCTGGGGTATATTTACGGGAACTGTGATGCAGGGCAGCGCAGCATCATGTTACCTTGCTGCACAGGTCTGCTTCGCAGTGAAAGGGCAGGAATGTGGCGTATTTATTCCTGTCCTTTTCCCCTGCGCTGGCATAATTTCGGTAGTCTAGTGCCAACACAGTCACCCTTGCACCCATCACAACACCCATGGAATGCGTCCCTTCCGCATAGTAATGCAACGCAGTGATTTGCGCTGCTTTGCATTACTCCATATTTTGAAGCCATTCAAAGTGGCTTTACGTGGCCTCATCAATATGACTTAGAGGTTTGTGCCGTGTACGTACCACGTTGCGAGGTGCAAGCATGGTGCCAAGCCCTCATAAGTATGCCCCCCTGTGTTTAGTCCTCAAAAAGAATAATAAAGTCTACTACCCAGCTAGGCATTGTCTCGCAACCAAGAAATGGACCCTCTACCTCCAACACGGTTCTGTCTTTCAATTGTCTTCTTAAGAATTTTGATGGTCCGAATGAGACGTAGTGTGGCTGATGACTATTTTTGAAAGTTTTACATATAAATCAGTGTCAATGTGGCATCATGTGGGATTTAATTAGCAAGAAATGGGTAATACAATGTTAAGTTGTTCAGATCATGGGCCTCCAACATATGTCTTGAGCAGGGTCCTCAACATTCTTAAAATCACACCGCCTGGGCAATCCCTCCTGCTGGTGTTTCTCACTTGTGAGGGGCCACTGGTGCACCCCTCTGCTTGCGGTGGTTGGTCGGACTGGCATAACTCTGCAGGGAAGAGGAGTCAATGCTATACTAAACCGGAGGGAAATACATAAAAGAATGTCCAGCCCCTCCCATAAAAATTGATATTTGTAAAACTTGCCCCTACCACTTGTGCGGTCTCAGAGGTTTATTACTTTTTATGGAGGCTTTGCAAGACAGACCTCTGCCCCGTGTGATTGAGAGATGTGCATGGTCAAGTCAGTGTATTCTATATGGGAAGTATCGACTGTGGTGCACAGATGCCAGAGATGTGGTCCACTTATGTCGTGTCAGTATGAGCCTGTGACACATGCATGGATGGAGGTGGCCAGGACTCCAAGCACAATGGGAAGGGGGTGACATAGAGCTATGGTGAGATCATGAATCCCCTCGCCAACATTTCAGATCAACAACATTGTCTAAAATACAGATCTTCTCGTTAACAGGTCAATTTCAGATTCTGGTGATCCAAATATTTCTCTAGAGGTGCTGCCGAAGGACGCCCTCCCCAACCTTTTATCTCTTATATGCACAGTTGGTTGCAGATCAATTCTAAAGCATGGTAATGGTCTCTTTCCAAGTTTTCAGTGTAATGCCATGCAATGTAACCTCTGAAACAACTGCAGGGCTCAGTGGCAGAGATAGGTGTGGGCTACAAGATCCCTACCTGGAGCTAGTCTGCCTTTTGCCGCTCTCTCATGTGAAGAGTGTTGCAAGAAAGCACTTCTAATAGGAATATTTTGTTAGACTGTTAGAGAGTTGTATTTTTGTGCTAGATTGAAATATTCTGTATGTTGCCCTTTATGTATTCTCTTCTTTTCCATATATTAGGGGATGAATGTCGATAGGAGGGGTGGCAGCCAGGGCCGAACTGGGAAACCAATGCAGCCATCGCAATTTTCGCGGACCAGCCCCTGTGGAATCAATGCCTGGGAGGCTGAAAATGCTTGCTTGCTGGTTTTGATGCTGATGGCTGATGACGCAGCTTTGCTCCAAAACCGGCCCCCTGTAACAAAACCGGACCGCACCGCTGCAAAACTGGCCCCCACCCTTCCAGCCTCCCGGGGAAATGCCCAATGCCCTGATGGCAGCACTCTATTTATCCCATCTTGCTTTGAAAATTGCAATTTTTTCTTTGTATTTGAACATTAAGAATTCATATTTTCCCTGGTGTGGGTCATGAGGTTGAGACTACTTGTGCCAGCAGGGGGCTCTCAGCCATGACTCTTTGACTGCATCTATTATGGTCCATAGGATGGCGGCAGAACTGGCGTGGTGTGTTGAACAATTGACAGGATAGCTCCCAAAAACAAGTGCTCATACTCAGTGGCGTAGCATGGGTTGCCAGCGCCCGGGCAACATTTTAAAAGAAAGTATTGCGCCCCCTAACCCGTGGACCGTTAGCTCAGCGGGTGCTAGTGGTCCAAGGGTTAGGGAGTGCAATACTTTCTTTTAAAATTTGCGCCCCCTAAGAATTTTGCACACGGGGCAATCGCCGCTGTGAACTACCCCACGCTACGCCACTGCTCATACAAACTCCATTCTAGTTAACAATTTATATCATCAGGGATGAAAAGAATCACCCATACTCCTATTACCTTAGTTTAATCTCTTGGATATTTTAAATTTTAAAATTGACAGGATTGCTCCCAAAAACAAATGCTCAAAGTGACCACCCTGAGCACACAGGTTATGATGCAGTTGTTGGTTTCGCTGCTACCACAAGGGTTTGTTTGGCCTGTTTCCATGTAATGCAATGTTGTGGAAAATCTCAGCCTTTAATGTCAATTGCTGATTTCTGTAGATACATTCTAATTGACTTTGTAATTAATGTGGCCCTATGTGTATCCATATATGAGGTGTCTGTGTGATATTTTGGGTAGGGAGTGTGCACAAAGCCTCACCTGGTCCGCCGCCCATAGATTGTTTGCCAGTCCCCATTCCATTGCCTGGAATGAGGTGAACATTGGAGCAGAGGCGCCAATAATTTTCCCTCAGATCCAGTGTCTAGGGTATCTGAGGTCAGGGAAACTGGACAGATCCCCGCAGATTTCATGGAGAATAGAAATCAGTGGTTGGGCAACGTGGTTGCCACGGTTCTACTCCTAACTCTACACCATGTCACGTGTCCTTCCTCTCTGGATGACTTCCTAATATAAGGTAGCAGATCACTCTAATTATGGCTTACAAGACTGTACTTAAATGAACTCAGCATTAAATGGAGACTGTCTACATATGTGTTAATAGGGCCAGTGACTTACTCATACACTGTTCAGTAAAAATTGGATGCCAGAATAGATGTGAAATTACTGGCATTATGGGGCTGATACACTTCTAAGGATAAGGTACCCCAAGAATGTTGAATGCCTGGTAAAATTGATAGCGCACTATGACATGTAGGAAGTGGTGTGCAGAATGTGTTCGTATCATTTTTGGTATCATTTCAATGTGATATCAAATCGAAAGAAAGTAATCTCACTTCCATGCTTCTCCAGAGCATGGCACAAGATCACAGAGACATCTCTTTCCTAGAGGTAACAATCTACGGCACCTCTCTTAGCCGGGAGTCTGGATACGGATGTGGCCAAATGTAATAATTGGATAACCGATGCCCTGGGCTCTGTAGCAACATTAAAAATTCTAAGAATAAAAAGGACCACACCGTCAGTCTCCTGAACTGAGGGAGAAACAAAAGGCACAGTAAAAAGCTAGAACTGGCCTGGAGAAAATCCTTTGGGTTGGAAGCAAAGACCCAATACAAGGAAGCTCTGAGAAATTTCTGCAAAGCTATCCGTGAAGTGCAGAGAGAATGTTTCACCTCGTGAATTTTGATGGCACCAAATACTTCTTGAGAAGTATAAAAACAATGTCACTCCTTTCTCTCTCCGGAGGCTGTCAACAGAAATTTCAGCCCCACTGTGTGACTATCTATCATTATTTTTTTATGAAAAAATTCAAAAGATCTATGCCATATTTCCAGAAAGTTCTGGAACGGAGACTTTGACAGATGTGGCTACAACCCATAAATATAAACTAGCAAACTTCCTTGAAATTCCTGAGTAAATTTCTCAGGTTCAACTAAAAAGCAAATCAGTAGCTTCAGCTAACCCGTGTCCACCTAGAATTTTAAAATTGAATGCCCCCACCTTTAACCCAGTTTTCCACAGAATTCTGAATCAATCTCTAGAAGTAGGTCTCTTTCCAACAGAATGGAAACATTCTTTGACCACTGTTGAAGAAACCCACTGCCGACCAGCAATACTGTGCAAATACTGACCAATATTCCTCTTGCCTGCAATGGCAAAAAATATCTGAAAAGTTGATCAATAGAAAGCTCTCTGCCTATCTGGAATCAAATGTCCTGTTGCATGACATATAATCAGGTTTCCGGCAAGGAGTGAGCACTGAGACAGCCTAATCAAATTCATTAAAGAACATCTTGATGGTGGACATGCGACAATGATGGTGCTTTTAGACCTATCGGCAGTGTTCAACACAGTCTATCATGCCACCCTCATAGAAAGAATCAAAAGGACATATAGTCAAGGGAAAACCTTCTCTTGGTTGAGGTAGTTTCTACAAAATAGATCACAGAATCTTCATCTTGTTTTCGTCCTCCCTAAGGCCCATACTATATGGAGTTCCGCAGAGCTCGACAATGAACCCTACACTCTTTAATCTCTACCTAACCCCTTTGGCCCAACTGATTGAGGCTTGGAGTGTGCAAGTGGTGTCTATGCGGACAAAACTCAGCTCCTGCTATCCTTCCAGGAAAACTCATACTCAGCCTTGATTAAGTTTAAAGAATGCCTCAAGCGAGTCGCAGGCTGGATGAATGACAATTTTCTGAAATTAACTCAGATAAGACCGAAGTTTCCTTCTTGGGGACATGCTCTCCTCCTAACCTATGGTGTCCAGAGGAACAAAGCTCCCCACCAGCTCTTGGAGACAAGGCGAGAAATCCAGAAGTAATGTTTGACTCAAGTCTATCTTTTTCCACACAAATCAAACCTGTGCCATCCGCGTGTTTTGCCAAACTTAGATCCTTAAGGAAGATGTTGCACCTGGTCCAAGAAGAGACATGTAAGACTGTGGTTCATACCTTGGTCACCTCTCGGCTGGACTACGCAAAGAGCCTGCATCTGGGAATCCCAGCTTTCTTAATTTTCAGACTTCAAATCATGGAGTATGCAGCAGCAAGGCTGATCCATAGAGTCCAATATAGGCAGGCCATATCTCCTCATCTGAAGCAACTTCATTGGCTACCTGTAATAAATCGGATCAAGTTTGAAGCTCTTACACTGGCTTTTAGAACTTTCTTTGGACAGGGCCCTGCAAATCTGAGAAAAAGACTGCACCCATATTAGTAACGTAGAACACTCAGATCAAACCAGCTTCTACTGCTTCATGTTATGTTATGTTATGTTATGGGTGATATGCAATGCGCACGGCTAGCAAATGAATACAGTGAAAACAGAGGGGGACAGGCTTAATTGAATAGGAAAGTTTTAAGTTTTTTCCTGAACTGAGAGGGGTTTTGAAGACTGCGGAGCTCCAGATCCCAAAATATGTGAAAATAAGGCAAGGAGGAAGATCCTTCGCAATCTTGACAGCCAAGCTGTGGGATACTCTCCCAATAAATCTGTGCAGAGCCTTCTATACCTCAGTCTTTAAGAAAGAACAGAAAACCTTTCTCTTTGACAGGAGCTAACCCCTTTCATCTACAGTGGATGTTCTGACTTTCAATTGTCCGCTTGAGTGCTGGGATGCCTCCTTGGATGCAGCTGGTGATTGATCGATTGATTGATTGATTTAGTTCACACATACATGCACAGGGTTAATGAAGGAAAATTTAACTGGGTGTAAATACATATTTTGCCCTCATGAAGCACCAGAGGCATTTAGCCTTCTATACATTTCTCTTCTAAATTGGTTTAATGCTTCAAATTATTTTATTTATTTGCAATATAAAGTAAAAGGAATGTAAAGAATTATGAACATAGTAAACTTTGATTGTGCCAGAGGAATACGTGAGTGCACTGTCGAACCCGGATAGGATAATTCTGATCTTTAATTTATTGCTTACAGGGCGTGGTGTGCCAGGGCACCAGACTGAAGCACCGAATAATTTGACCAAGCTTTTAGCAGAATCATTGACATTTACTGAACAACAGAGTGCTGTCAGGGTTGTGCACACTTTGTTGACTTTCCAGTTCACTCACATTTTCTGTTAACTCTGCGGGCCACATGTAGCATCCTAGGACTAGTGATGCCAATAAATTTGTGGTTACAATTGATGTCATCCCTTTTAGTGTGTCCAGTAGGAAGCCATATCGCCCATTGGGTGATGCATTCTCGAATTCTGAATTCTTGGTTCCACAGGGCCAAAGAGTCAAACTACCCCTTCCTAATTACATCTTCCTAATCAAGCCTTGCATGTTACACCTTCATTTCCTCTCATTCCTCATAATCCCTTCTGTCTAACTTCCTTCTCCTCACATCTTCCTAATCCCGCCTTACATCTCACCCCTTCCCTCTTATTTACTCTAGCCATTTCACAAATTTTACATTCCTTTCTTAAACTTTCCCCTTTCGCACCACATACTCACATATCTTCGCATCCCTTCTTTCACACTGAGTTCTTCTGTTGGGATGGAAAAGTCCCCATGCATGGTAATGGACATGCACCCCTGCCCTGAGTGCCCCAGCTGCAGCAATATCTGGATCCTTGGTACCAATTTTTCATCATGGGCGAACACGTTTCATGCATCCGCACCATCACTTAGGCCTGTCTCATAGACTGAAGTCGTGTTAGAGTGGGAGGGGTGAACAAAGTGTTATCCTGATAGTGATAAGTAGCACGAGTGAGATGGAGGCAGCGTACCCTTTTGTGGCAAGCGATCAGTAGAGCCATCCGGCCTTTTTACCTCTGTCATCGGAACTGGGCCTACAAGCCCACTCATGCAATGTTTTGTTGCTGTGTACCTAACTCATTCTTGGCCCACTTCATGTTAGAATGTAGACCCATGCAGCGCAAGTCTGAGTATGTGTGCGTGCATGAAATGTATGTATGCAAATGTATGGTGCAACACAGAGACCTGTGGGTTCCATATTGGAAGCCCAGGGCCTCAGAGAGGCATGCAGAGGTAAAACAGCCACCCCACACAGATCTGTGGGCTACCTGCCTGCTTTCCTCAGAGCTGGGTGAGACACACTGGAGGACGGGAGAGCGAGGCTCTCTTGTGTACTTCAAAAGGGTTCTTTGATTCTGTAAAGGCCGTTGGTCAGTGGGGCCCGGACACACCTCAGGAAGCAGACGGGCAGATAAGGTAATCATAAAGAATAGAGCTGGGGGCCTCAGTCACATTTTGTCATATATCTGTGAGGCTGACAGCCAGGGGGGATCCTCTAGTCACTTGCACGACCAGTGTGGGGGGCTGTCAAGTTTGGAGCCGCACCTGCTGTGACGGACTGCTTCCTGGAGAGAGGACAGGACAGAAGAGTGGGCACTCCAAACAGGGGAACCTCAAAGACTCAGGAAATAAATCATATTAGAACATTGGAACGTTGGCAGCTCCATTGAAGACAATGGAGCGCTCCGGGCTAATACTGGCTGGTATAAGCCCGGAGCTCCAACATTCCAATGATTGTCTTTGTTCACAGCTCTGGCTGTGAACAAAGACTTCAGGGAGCCTGAGGGGATTTCAATCCCCTCGCGCTCCCTGAAGGGCTTTGTTTTGGTAGAACATTCTGCCCTCTAGTGGCAGAATGTTCTAATAGCCTTATAGCCCTTCGTAGCAGGGCTATACCGCTGTTAATGTCCCGCTGCTGTTGTTAAAGTCCCTCGCCTTCGGCTCGGGCCTTTAACGCTGCAGCGGGCCATTAACAGCCGGTATAGCCCGCTACGGCGGGCTATAAGGCTATATTGGTTCCTGGAAATGGATTGTAAAAGGAGAGCCTGAGCCTCCCACAGTTGCCAAACTGGAGGTGTATATCAGCAGGGAGAAGCTCAGCATGACTTCTACCTGTTGTGACCAGGTCTGGGGACTAAGGTCTGCCGGTCTGTCTGCTGAGTAAGGAGACATCACCCATGAGAATCAAAATCACTCGCCTTGGAGCCGGGAGCAGCAGCATCTGCCTGCTTGCGGAGACCGGCGGTCTCTGGGAGGATGAGGACGCCTGGAGGGAGCAAGGTCCAGTGGGGATCCTGTCAGGTACATCCCTGAGGCAAAGTGTGACATTCCGGCTCTGCACTGAGGACCGTTACACCCATCGGCCATCCTCCTGAGTGCTGCTGTCCATGATCCATATTGCCAGGTGGGGCCGGGGTGAATACATGGGCTGTCACCCAGGTGCAGTGCTGTGATGAAGAAGCGGGCCTTTGCACATGTAATCTTGTGACCTGAAGGGGCTGTTGCCTTACGCGAGCTGTTCACGACCCTCTCTGGTGTCTGGGGTTAATGGTGAAGAGAAGGGCCATCGCTTGTGACAGCACTGCGGTAAAGAAGTGGGCCGTCATCCATGCAAAGTTGTGACCTGAAGGGGCTGTTTCCCTACGTGTGCTATTCACGACCCCCGTTGCTGTCCGGGGGCCATGGTGAAGATAAGGGCAGTCACCTGGTGCACCACTGCTGTGGAGGAGCGGGTTGTCACCCATGCAATGTAGTGACCCGAAGCGCTCATTGACTTAAGTGAGCTGTTCACGGCCCCCGTTGCCTTCTGGGGCCGTGGTGAAGATAAAGGCTGTCACCTGGTGCACCACTGCTGTGGAGGAGCGGGTTGTCACCCATGCAATGTAGTGACCTGAAGCGATCATTGACTTAAGTGAGCTGTTCACGGCCCGCGTTGCCTTCTGGGGCGTGGTGATGAGAAAGGCCATCGCCCTGGCACAGCCCAGCAGGGAAGAAGCAGGCCATTAACTGTGCAGTGTGGAGACCGAAGGGACGCCACCCAGAGTGAGCTGTGCGTGAACACCATATACCAGGTTGCGGTAAGGGTGAAGATAAGGGCCATGGCCCAGGTGAACAGTTGTAATAAGAAGGAGGGCAGTTGCTCCGGTGCAGTGTTGTGACCCAAAGGGGGACGCCGCCTGTAGTGTGCTCGCCATCGCCAGTAGCGGGACTGCGGTCAGACAGGTCAGTTTCCTCAAGCATCAGGCGCTAGAGCAGTGTAGCGGGTCATGACCCACAGGAGAAGAACACCAACTCTATCACCTAGGAGACCACAAGACCAGCTGCCAAACTCAGGAACGTTTATCACACAGGTGGAAGAACCCCGGGGATGCCTGCTGCCTCATCGCAGCATCCGGACTCCTGCTCACTGCTGGGATCCTTACACGTGCACGGGCCTACTGAACAGAAGTTCCACGCGAGTGCTGGGCCATCGAGCCCTGGGGAACTTGCTCCGACTACAAGCACTACTGCGCTGGGAAACTTTGACCTGTTAAGACGCCATTGTGGAACTTCTAAGACTTGTGCATTGAAGTGGGGCATAACCTGAATGATCCCTTCTAGTGAATGGGGAATAACCACCATCCGTAGATAAGGGAGAGAGACTCAAGGACATACCCAAAGAAAGTTAGAGTGCTAGCCTTACAGAGACTGTGTGCATTATTTGTTGGGCGACATATTTCACTTTGTGTTCAGGTGTAAATACTTATTTTTAGGTTTTGCCTGAGACAGCTTGGGCTGCGGCAGGTAAGTTCTTTTTTTTTGTGTTTTGTCGTCTTCCGCCAACCCCCACCCGCCCGTCCCGAAACTCTGCACTGACATGACACAGCCACTACTGGTTGTTTATAAATGAAATATTACTCTTTTTGATGGGTACAGACCAAGCTGACAGCTGCGGCCTGTACAGTTAAGGGAGGTGGGGCCGGCTGGGGGGGGGGAAGGATTTCGACAGACGATGACGAGGGAAACTTAAATAAATAATTGATTTTCCTTCGTCTTCGTCCATAGAAATCCCCCCTTCGACCCGGCCAGTCCCACTGCCCACCGCTCTTACCTGCACGGGCCGCGGCTGCTAGCTGAGGCTACAAAAGGTGTTCTGACTCAATCCACTACTGTTTAAGTTTTCAAAGTGGCATCGATACATGCTCTAATGCATATGTATGAGGCGACCCAAAGAAAGAGCGCGAAGAAAAATGGAATAAACAGACACAAGTTCAGGACAACAATAATATAGAAAGCACATAAACATATCTGCTGTACAAGCAACAATAAATGTCCCTTTCACCTAAATGGTTCTTACATCGCTCGAGTGTTGACATAGCAGTGTGTATATGTTTTTATTTAACCTTTGTCCATCTCATGACAAGAGCACGTGCCTTCTTTGTGGAAAAGTGTTTAATTTGTTCCTCAACTTCCCCGAAACAAACTCAGCATCTTTGTCGCTTTGGCTTGGAAGCACTTAATTGACGACCACACTCTCCGCCCAGCGTGCCTCCATTAATGGCGCACTCAGCGCGTCTCCAGACCTGGCACAATTAACCAGACATTAGTGAGAACTGCGATAAACGGAGCAATTTCTCAATCACTTCAAGTACGTAGGAAGCTTAGAGGCGCCAGACGAGAAGTGCCAGAATTCAAAAAGCGTTTAAGTGACACACACATCACAAGGAAGCCTGGATCATGAAGTTAGAGCCCCGTGCAGCCACGAAGCTGACACTACAGCGCAGGTGATGAGGGAAGTGCGTTTTCACCCCACATCTTCATTGAAAAACTGGAAGATGACAGCATTGTTAGAACATTGGAATGTTGAGCGCTCCATTGAAGACAATGGGGTGGTCTGGGCTTCAAATGCCTGGTAGAAGCCTGGCGCATCAACAGATCCCAGGCCACACCACATGAACACAAGCAATCCTACAACACTAATAGACCTATTTTGGTATACATCAATCAATCAATCATGGGATTTGTAAAGCGCGCTACATACCCGTGAGGGTCACAAGGCGCTGAGGAGGGAGGGGGGGGGCGCTGCTACTGCTCGAAGGTCTTGAGGAGTTTTCTGAAGGCTAGTAGGTCTTCAGTCTGACGTAGGTGGGTAGGTAGGGTGTTCCAGGTGTTGGCGGCGAGGTAGGAGAAGGATCTGCCGCCGGAGGTGGTTCGTTGGATGCGGGGGACGGTGGCGAGTGCGAGGCTGGCAGAGCGGAGCTGGCAGGTGGGGGTGTGGAAGCTGAGTCTGTTGTTCACGTAGGCTGGTCCGGCATTGTGGAGTGCTTTGTGTGCGTGGGTGAGGAGTTTGAAAGTGATCCTCTTTTCGACGGGGAGCCAGTGTAGGTCTCGCAGGTGGGGGGTGATGTGGCAGTGGCGGGGTACGTTGATGATCAGTCGGGCGGAGGCATTTTGGATGCGCTGGAGTCGTCGTAGGTGTTTGGCTGGGATTCCGGTGTAGAGTGCGTTGCCGTAGTCCAATCTGCTGCTGACGAGGGCTTGTGTTACCGTTCTTCTTGTTTCGGCAGGGATCCATTTGTAGATTCTGCGAAGTGTGCGGAGGGTGTTGTAGCAGGAGGAGGAGACGGCGTTTACCAGTTTGGGCATGGAGAGGGTGGAGTCGAGGATGAATCCTAGGTTGCGTACGTGGTCGGTCGGTGTCGGTGCTGTCCCCAGAGTGGTCGGCCACCAGGAGGCATCCCAGGCTGAGAGGGTGGGTCCGAGGATGAGGACCTCCATCTTGTCCGAGTTCAGTTTCAGCCGGCTGCTCCTCATCCAGTCGACAATGGCCTTCATTCCTTCATGGATGTTGGATTTGGCGGTGCGTGGGTCCTTGGTGAGGGAGAGGATGAGTTGAGTGTCGTCGGCGTAGGAGATGATGTTGAGGTCTCTTCAGTGCAGTTTGGCCTCAGGCAATCCATGATCATTTTCACTCTGTGTGGGTCTCATCAGAGAGCTGCAGTTTACCTCCAACAGTGAGTTACAATGAGAAACACAGCAACCCCATACCTCTTCTAGTTATTTGGCCCT
The DNA here is from genome assembly GCF_964204655.1 of Triturus cristatus. Lineage (NCBI taxonomy): Eukaryota > Metazoa > Chordata > Amphibia > Caudata > Salamandridae > Triturus > Triturus cristatus. Next base: position 1,069,384,010 of record NC_140583.1, read on the forward strand.
TATTAGTGAGGTACAGACTATTATTTTTCCTTACACCATTTTCATGAGAGAGGTGAGTTCTAGTCCAACCATCTTCCCCAGACTGCTTTCGGCCTAGCTGGGACCAGTGGCGGCTCCCCCATTGGGGCGTTGCCCCACTGCTTTCTCGCGGTGCGAGAAGGCAGAAACATAAATGGTAATAACTACCATTTTATGTTTCTGCCTTTTCGCACGGCGAGAAAGCAGAAGTGCCTGGTGGGGGTGGGCGGTCCTGCTCGAGGGCAGGGGGGGAGTGGCTTGCCCACTGTTGTGGATACTGACTGTTTGGCCGGCCTGGGTGCCGACCAAACAGTCAGTATGCCCAAGCCACTCCCCCGCTGCCCTCGAGCAGGGCCGCCCACTCTCCCATTTTCTCTATGCAGGCTGCTGCATGCTGCTGCACGCATCAGCCTACATAGAGAAAATGGCCCTGGTGGGGCGCTCTCCGCTTCGCCTCACGCTTTGTGATTGGCGGAGGGAAGGGAGGGAGGCTGGCTTTCCTGGCTGATGACGTTGCGGCAATGAGAGCTGCCTGCAGAAATTTGAAAAGGCAGCAGGACGGTAGATGGCGGGAGTCGGACCCCAGAAGCTGAGGTGAGGACGGTAAGAAGTTACGTTTTTTAATTATATTTTTTAATTAAACAAAACAAACCCCTCCCGCCTCCCCCCATCCACCTGGCACAACACCATTTCCAACCCCTCTCCCCCCACCCGCCCGTCATGCCGGCTGCGACTGCATGGGAATTATGGCGGCCGGTAGAAAGGTTCCCCCAGAGTCGGTGTGTAAGATTGACTTCAGTGTCTTGGTGGGCTATGTAATGGTGTAAAAGGCCTATGTCTGCATGAGTCACTGTAGAACGCTGGTTTCCCAGAGTCGGTGTTGACTTAAGTTCAGAGTCTTTGTGGCGGGTCTATGCTATGACTATGTCGGCAGGAGTGAGTCACTGTAGGCGTGCATATCATTCCGCTGTATCTCGGGTGTGCAATGTTCCTGCGGGTGCCAGCTGGGGATTGTAAGATAAAGGTCAGGATGACAGCCCTGCCAGGCCACTGGTGCAGATGATAGGCAGATGGTCAACATTGGGCGCTCAAACCCACCGAGCAATGTTACCACTTTTAATGTTCGCCACAAACAGCGTCAACTCTGGCATGAAAACATGTTGTGTCTGCGTGTTTTTGAATATAGGGATGTCCTCGTTTGTACTGTTGCTTTAAGAGCGAGAAATGTTGTGCTCTATTCTATGAAGTCTGGTTGAGTACAAAACCTCCCTGACAGCTCCATGGCAGACATGCGTGCTGTAATTTAAAATAAACTTTGGCACCAGCTGTGCTTCTTATTATTTTGATTCATTTTGTATCCATCTAGTTTATAATCTATTCATTATCACTCAAAGTTATAGCTCGGTGCTACAGAAGATCATTCAAATAATTTAATGACAGCGGGGTCACGTCCCACTAAGTACACCTTTGTTTGCCTTAAAATGCTAATCACTCCTCTGCAGCATTAATAAGGTTATAAAATGTGATAATAATGTGTGGTCTTGTTAAAATGCATTTAAAGTGCAGTAGATTATAAAATAAGGCAAAACACTTTCACAATTGCTTTATTAACCTTCCTGCTTTCTTACATTTGCTTGAAAATGCACCATTTGGCCACTCTTTTTGCAACATTTTCTCTGGGGAGACCCCCCCCCCCCCCGAACTGCCCTTTACCCCCCCGAACTCCCCTTTAGGTTGGTCGAGCTCGCTCGCTATGGTGCAGTATGGCTAGCATTTTACGCCATACCACTTTCAAATGTCACCAGCCGCCACTGGCTGGGCCTTATTAGTGAAATGCACCTTGAGTCCCTTGGTCACAAGGGGCTTGGGGCCCGTGCCTGTGCACACCTATACTACTTAGGAAGATCAACCAAGCAGAGAAAGTGATGAATTAATCTCCGAGTATCATGAACCATGAATGCAGATGACATTTGCAGTTACCTGGTCCAAGTCACTTTGTCCGGTGTTTGCATGATGATTAGTATTAAATTGTCAAACTTGCAATTTTTATATGCAAAAAATGTTATGTTCTTCAATTTCAAATTCTTACCTTAGACCCTCTCATCATTTCTATTTTTCTCCAGTAAGCACAATTTTTACTTTTTTGGGAATAACATGACGCTAATACCATTTTAGCTATCAATGTATAACATCAGTGTTAAAGTCACAGAAACTCCTACTGGCTTAATTTTATCTCTTGTGTATTTTAAACGTTTTAGGTTTCACCTGAGATAGTGTGCATGTGCTGTCAGCAAAATCTTCTTGTCAATATTAGGTTTTGACTGAGAAAGCACGAATGTGCTGTCAGCTACAATTTTTGTCAACAAAAAAAGTTTTAAAACCTGTGTAAAGCCTGCCCATTACTTACCATTGGTTGGCTTCCACATCACTCTTGTTTCCTTGCTTCTGATTGGTCAGCGCCGCCTGCTCCCTCTAGGTGCTTCCAGTGTGTGTCCCAGTTGTGGAGCATGAACCTAGCACAGCTTCGTGTCTGTGGCCAGCGCCCTTCCACTGGCAGGCTCCTGCAGGCACTTTAAAAATAAATAAAATTGCATACGAAAGCAAGTGTCTCCAGCCTCTGCCTCCTCCCACCGTTTGTGTTTTTGTGCCCACCCGCTCTCTTCGTTGTGTTGCTGTTCCCTCTCTCCTCCCCCACAGCTCCCTTGTGTTTCTTGCCCCCGAAATTCCCCATCCCTCCATTGTGTTGTTCTCCTACTCAACTCTGTTGTGTTGCTAACCCCCACATTTCCCCCTGTCCTCTCCAATCCTTCCATCCCCATAAAAACATTAAACAAAGCCAAATAGGTCTTCCAGGTTTAAATACTATTTGACTTTAATTTTTTTAGACACATTGCACAGTAATTTGGACTGCTGTTCAATATGGCTTCAAGAAAAAATAAGCTCTAGGACGCAATCAGCACTTGCCTTTTTTCTACTTTAAGCCATGTTGTACAGCAGCCCACACTGCTGTGCAACCTATCTAAAAAAAAACTTGGCAAAGCTAATGTATCTTGCATAACCTAAACCTAAAGGTTTTGCCAGTGCTTGTTTCATAAAAGCAAGTATCTGGGTGGACTTAAATGTGTTGAGGTTTCTGGACATGTTTTGAGTGGTGAGTCTATGCATCTACTTACACCCGAGAAGCCTTGGATTGCTTGATGTTCGCTACCACTGAGAGTCACATGCGGAAGGGGGAGTATTTGGTCCAGGTACTCAGGACACATAGGGGCTTATTTACAAGCCCCTTGCGCCCCCAGGTACGTCACTTTTTCTCATATTAAAAGTGACGCACCTGCGGTGCAAGGGGCTCGTAAATAAGCCCCATAGTAGGTTTGATCTCAGGAGATCAGGAGTAAAAGGCCACACCCTTCGCAGTTAGGCCTACTAGCTGCTGCTTGCCCCATGGCCCTCTGCATGTTCAGATGCAGCGTGTGGCATGCACAACATTCTAATGGACTATGATGTATTGTGAAGCACCCAGTAGCAGTATACCTTCATCCCTGAGCATTTATGCCCTCACTCATTCTTTCAAATTATGGGCCTTATTATGATGAGGCCTGGAAAGCCTCCGACCACAGGTCGGAGGCTTTCCAGGCCTCATAACAGTTTCAATTCTGACCGCCTAATTACAATTTAGGCGGTCTAAATTGAAATCGGCCGTTCATTTCCGGCTGGAATCCGATGGGTACAAGGAGCTTGTCGGCCAGTCGGAGACCTGCCCGTAATCCAAATGGATTGTATTTCGGCCGTTGGTATCATGATGCTCGGTTTCTGACAGAAATGGCCGACATGGGAAGCCTGTCGAAAAGTGAGTTTGAGGGCACCTAGCAGAGCCCCATTCTCCTTGCGGCCTCCGGTTGGCGGCCGAGGGGGCCCCTGTTAATCCGTGCACCGCGTCGCAGGCACCTTTAAATGCCTACAACGTGGTGCAGGGATTAACACAATCCACCATTTCTCTATTGTAGCTTGTGCATGGCCGGTTTCCATAGAGGAATGGGAGTATGAGACCGCACATCGACCGCAGTGTCAGGACTACTGACCGGAGGTCGGTCGGTCCTAAGACCGTGACGGTGTGAGTCAGAGGCAACTCCAACCGACATCGTAAACGAGCCCTTAATGTCTGCTTATTGCAGGTTGAAGGGAAAACAGAGTGGATGAATCCGTAGCCTCATATGTGAAGACCAATCCCCACACCCAGCTCTGTCCTCCCTCATGAAATTATGTAGCCACCTTCATTTCAGGAGTTGTACCAGTTTTTTTAAGCCTGTATAGGACCCAGCTTCAAAGCCTCAGGGTATTTTGGTAGAGGGTTTTGTCTATGCTAATTTATGGAGCCCATTTTAACTCTGCGGTGAGGGACTCTGCACCATGTGCCAATCTCATAACTCTCGCGCAGTAAATTGAAAAAAAAATGCATATTTATTTTCCTTAAAATGTAACACGTTCTGCATCACTGTGTGAAACCACATGAAAGCTAAACACATTGCATTTTTCAAACTCAATTATTTTGGAAACCTTTTGATTTTCAAAGAGCGTCTAGAGAGTCTTACTCAACATTTCCACAACCTCACCAGTTTTGACATTCAACTTCCGGACCTCCCCTTCCGGCCCCTGCCCCTCAGAAGTGTCCAACCCCTGGGCCTCGGAGCCCAGACCGCTGCCGACTCTTTGCACAACACTAATAAAGATGCAAATCGGGGCCATTCATATGGAAATCATAACTCACTGTATGCAAATCAGCCCGATTGTGTGTAAATCGTATTCAAATTGCTCCATAACTCGTCCAAGTCTTTTCAGTATTGCAAAAGAAGCTTTTCTCGGTGGTAGGAGTGAGAGGGAAAGAGACATGCGGGCGGAGATAGATGCACGGGGGGTAGGAGAGCACGCCGTCATGACACCGTGGTGGGAATGAAAGGTTTGGGTTTATGGCCCTCCAAATAAAAATCTGTGTGAACTCAATCAAGTTATTTAATCTCTACGAGTTCCAATGAAAACAAGTTTTCTTAAATCTTCAAAAAAATTGGAAATCTGCAAAATTAATAATTAATGGGACCTGCTTTTTTGCTACACTCATTTTACAGTTCAGATTGATTGATTTAGAAAGCTACTAAATATACTGGGCCTTATTTACAAGGTCATTGCGCCGCCGGTGCGTCACTTTTTTAGATGTATCGGCGGCGTAGTGTGCCGGCACATATTTACAAGGCCAGGTAAAGTAACCCTACATGACTTTTCATGGCCTTGTAAATATGGGCTTCTTTCACGCATTACTCTACATGAAATGGGTGTTCAATGGGTGTTGCTGTGAGTGTTTCCACGCAACATCCATGGAACCTGACACGGTCCCAGATTTACACAGTTTTGTAAAGCTGGGAATGCGTCAGAATTCTACACCTTCCCCGGGGAGGCGTAGGAGTTGCGCAACTTATTTATATCTCCTCATTTTATGCTCTTTCTATGTGTGCTGCATTCTGCAGCACGCTTAGAAAGAGGAAAATGCCATTAAGGGACACTTTCCTGCACAAAAACAATCATCTCCCAACAAAGGCATCCTTGCAACATGACTCAAGGGTGCCTGCGCTGGTGCATGGCAGCCAATGGTGCACCAGCACAGGGGATAGCACACGGATGCATCGTATTGTTGTTAATAGGGCTCATTCCTATACTTTTAAAATGACGCAGCTTGGCACAGCAAAATGGATTATGGCACTGCGCTGCGTCATTTTTCCTAAATGAGGCCCCCTGAAATCAGTGCACCTTTTTTCCATGAAACAATCTAGGTGGACAATTAGAGACTGGTGTTCAGGAACAATACCCATATGCAGGGCAAAAACTCCCTGTGATTCAGGGACATTGTTTTTTGTTTGTTTCAAGAAACAATCTCCTGCTTTGAGAGTTTATTTCTTTAAAAAAAAATACTGAACCGGCAACAAACATGGTTCTCACTCGGCAAAAGTTCAGTGCCTTCATCCGATCCTCTGGATCAACATCTTTGATGAAGATATCAATGCCTGCATGTCTGGCAGGGATCTTTTAAAAGGGCGGGAGGTCATCTATTAAGGGGGCAGAAGGCATGGCCTCTGCTGAACCGGCGAGCCACCCACCAGTGTCTACATGGCCCTGATAATCTTTAATTGTAGACCTAAATGCCCCCTTAGAGTTGAGACTTTGATTTGGCCTACCTTCTCAAACCATGACCAACATTTTTTCTTTGATTCCCCCATACTCAAGATTCGCAATCAGCATCCGTAGGGCATTGAGGAGATGTCTGTGTAACCACACAGTACCTTTAAGCAGGCCAGACACCAATGTTATTCAATGTCGTGGCCTAAACTAAAGTTGGGGTTGAGAAGACTGACCCATACTGTTAGAACTGGGATTTCTGGTTGGCTAAGGCTTGCGCCGAAGTCAGGCAGAAACCACCACTCTAGTCAGGGCAAGGAAGTTACACGCCAAAGATAACCCCTGCTCACCCCCTTGGTAGCTTGGCACGAGCAGTCAGGCTTATCTCTGAGGCGATGTGTAAAGCGTTTGCGCGCGCACCCAGCAACAACACCCAAGGCTCACCACAAAAGAAACTCCACACAAGGTATTAAATAAAAATAACCTTTGTATTATAGCAAAACACATTAGATAAAAACACACACTTTACAATGTGCCAACAGGCACGGGCAGAATTTACAAGGGATTAAATGTACAGGGGACAGGGCCACATGGACCACTGTCAGGAATCAGCACTTTTTAGAAATAACACTTAGAACATAGGAATAAAATTTTAGTACAAAAACATATATAGCACACAACCAGTACTTACTGGTGTCAGGTAAGTACCACCTACGCAACCCTAACCACCTTAGGAGAATGTCACACAGGGAACTAGAACCTCACTAGCACCACCTGTACTAGGAGACAACAAACAACCACCTAAGTATCACAATACCTGTAGGGGTAAACACACATTACACATGATGCCTGAAACATTCAGAGGTGTGGGGAAGGAAAACACATGATGCATAAAATACATTCAGCGGTGTAAAGAATGGCACATGACGCATAAAAACACATTCAGAGGTGCAGGTAGGAACACAATTGCGCAAGAACTCACATACGCCACCACCTGTGGCAGTCCCTAGGCCAACTGGCCTTGTCCAGGCTAGGACGCTCTGTCCCAGTCAAGCTGCGCAAGCAAAAAGCGTAAAAGGTTCCCAACCTAAACGTTGCAGCTGGCCACTAAGTGCTGGGCAGCTGTAGAACTGAGCGTGGGCACCACCAATGTGCCCTGGGACACGTAGGAGCGGCCCGCTGCCTTCCGGGGCCGCTCTACTCACTAAGAAATGCCCCGTAACGTTGGAGCGACGCGCGCTCTAAACAAATGTGCCACCTTGGTTGCAGTGGTCCGCTACGGCGGCACCACCACGGGGGGACTCGACCCCGGCACTGCGGGCGGACTGGGCTTTACGTTGGAGCCTCACGGGGCGCGAAGAGAATAATGCCCCCGTCTGTTGGAGCGCCACTCGTGCTCTTCCCACCACAATGCGGCAACGTTAGAGCCTCTCGGCTCTTAAGTGAAGAATGCCTGACATCGGAGCGGCCCGCTGTCAGGTGCGGGCCGCTCAGACAGTACGACGTGGAGCCCCAGGTATCCCCCACTCACCGCGAAATCTCGTCGGCTCCAGGGGCACTTCGGGGCTGGGGGGGCAGTCACGGCGCCTCTTCCGTCGGATATCTGGGAAGCGCGGGGTAGGCTCCCGTCCGCTTCCGTGAATCAGAGCGTCGCTTCCTCCGGTGAGGCCCCGGTCACGTGGGCAACACTCCCTCCCGCAGGACCAATCCCAGCGCGGCAGGGAGATGACGAGGCGGGGACTCCGGGCCTGCGGCGGTGATTACCTCTGCTCTTCACCGAAGCGTGGGGTGGGCTCCCGCCTTCGCATTAACGTACCAGTCAGCGGCAATAAGCGGGGTGGGCACCCGCCAACGAACACCACAACAATGTCCCAGGCAGGGTGGGCACCTGCCAGGGGACCCCAGGATCAGCGAAGACGGGGCAAACGCCGGGTGGGCACCGGCTTCCTGAAATAAAGCGCTCACAGCGCTATAAAAGCCCAAACAGCGCGCCCAGAGCTATAAAGTCCAAAGAGCGCTCCCAGGCGCTACAAAGCCAAAAATGTCCAGCCACAAAGTCTTTCAAGAGCAGGGGGGCAAAGACTGGGCCCAGAGCCAGCTCACAGGGTCCTCCAGCAGGGAGGCAGTCCCCAGTAGCGGTCTCTCCTGGCGCCCAGCGGCAGCAGGCCCCCCCTCAAGTTGATCCTGCAAGAGAACAAATTGTAAGGGGATACAGCCCCTTTTTATACAGTAAAAGTCTTTGTCTGAAGGTGCAGGGAAGGGGCGAACCAGTTACAACAGGTTCCTGAGCACTTTGTTTTGCTCAGCCCCTCTCCCTATTCACTGGCAGGGCTAGGGTCATGAGACGCACCACAGGTGCCGGAGCCAGCATTGTGTGGGGAAAGCCCTGTCCTATTCAGGACCCAGGTGTACTCCTCCCCAGCCATCAGTATGCTAAACTCCCATTCACCACTGGGTGACTCCTCCTGACTCTGGGGAATCCCTAGCCCGTCACATGATCTCCACCAGCCAATCGCCAGACAAGCCACACATTTCATACTGCACACTGAAGTGCCCACTTCTAGAAGTGGCACTTCCACACTAGGTACATGCACGCCGCACACATCATCGCGCAGCATTCAATCATACGAGTCCGCACATACCAAACTCGGGCCTGCACACCCCACGCATCAGGAACTACCAGGACACATACATTCCCCCATGCATTCCCATGGGAGGGCAGGCCAACCTCACAACACGCACGCACTTTACCCTGGGACACAGCGGTAAAGCGCGCAGAAACCAAAAATCACTACACCAAGTCACCAATAAAAAGCAAAAACGTTTCGGGGTGAACCTGCCAGAAGGGCCGGGTCCAACACAACCCCCTTCCAGCCAAAACGCAGGGCAGACCAATCACCACCGTGATGGTCTTCCCTGCTTTGGGCGATAAAACACGGACGCAGGCCCGCAACGGCAGGGACACTCTCCGGTTTTACGCCACTCTGAACCCACGTGGTTCCCTCTGGAAAAACCCGGCAGACCAACTGGGCTACCCCACTGGTACTCCTCAGTTGTCCGCGGCCAGGACCAGGCCCTAGGCCATCTAGGCACCACTGGTCCTTGCCTAACCACAGAGTGGGGGGTAGTAACCCCTGGCACATAGTGACCATTTTCCACTCTCCCCCTCATCAGGGCTGTTCTAAACATCCACTGATCTTCCAGCCCAGGGTCCGTACCCTCAAGCTGACCAACAGTCACGGGCGAGGCTCTCCTCCCCCTACCTCTCCTTCTAGGGTTCCGTCCTCTCCTCCTCTGAGAGGCACCCTCAGAAATCAACTTTCCCACCAGCTCAGGACATCTCCCTGAGAACTGGTCTCCCAACCTAGGGTTTAACCCCTTAGGTTGCACCGGGGTCAGAGGTAGGCTCTCCCACCCTCTGCACCTCCTTCCAGAGTCCTGCTCCCCACCAACTGGGGCGGTACCTCTGGAAGAAGAACCGGTCAGGACACTTGTTACAGTAGTCCTACCCTTCAGGTCAGGCTGATCCTGAACCTGGTCTCCCAACCTCTGGCCTAGAACCTTTGGTGGAGTACTTGCCTGGCACTCCAGGACTTCTGGGGACTCACACAGTATCCCCCCAAGAGTAACATATGCCTCATATGTTGCATGACAGTCTGCCTGGTGCAGATCTCCCGCCCCCTGTCCACCTGACAGTGCGCGAAGATCCCCCAGGACAGACGTGTAGACGCCATGGTCACCTCTAGGAGACCCAGCCCTCCCGGCTGGTCCCTGACCCAATGGCTCCTCCACCGGGGAACACAGCCCCATGCCACTCCTCTCGCTGGACTTCCGTACCCTCCCTACTGGAGCGGTACTGCCTGACACCAGAACCACTGGAGCTCTATTTACAGAGACTCCAGGTTCTCCATACACTGGGCGATCCTCCTCAAGTGGCCTAACAGGACAGCCTAGGCCCCCAACCTGGTGTTCCCTGAAGAAACCATCCAGGTTCTGAGACTGGGTTTCGGGCCTCTGGGGACTCAAAGTCACCCGCTCACTCCTACTCCACCGAGATAGGCCATGAGCCCCTACACCCCTCTCACTACGCTGGGACCTAGCTAGGCTACTCTGAGCCTCCACCCCCATCCAGGACGGGAAGATACCTGAACCACTGCTGTTGGAAGTACTCTCCCATACCTCATCAGGACCTTGGGCACTCTCCCAACGGTCTGCTTCCTCTGCCAGCTCCCATGGGCAAAAAGAGCCATACCTCAACAGGTGCTGGCGCAACCCGGGATAACAACTACCGAGCAGCTGCTCTTTGATAACCAGAGCATACAGTCCGTCAAAAGCCCGTTTCGTGTTTACCCTTAACCAATCATCCAGTGCATCCTCACATTCACCCGCAAATGTGCCCCAAGACTGGTGAGGCAGTTTCTTACTGCCCCTGAATTTCAACCTACATTCCTCCTCTTGGAAAACAGGTACCATACTCTGGGAATGGGGACTGGGACTCTCTGCACTGGGCTCTCTCTCGCTGCCACCACTGGACTCCACCCTCCCTGGGGAATCCAGAAAACCAATGCGCTCAGGGGACAATTTACCCTCTAGAGCTAATTTCTCCCTGGCGAAGGCCCTCTCAGCCTCCGCCATCCTCTCCTCCACCCCCAGCTGCGCCATCTCCTTGGCATGCTCTAACCTGAGCTTCTCCATGGCCAGCTGATGCTCCCTCTCTTCCCTCCTATCTATCCACTCCTCTGGGGACAGGTAAAGGGATGGGGTGCTGCTCCTGACACTGGACCCAGCAAGGGACTCCCTATCTATGGGGTCTTCACTTCCTACTGGCGTCCCTGTCAGGTAACCTTCCTCCTCTTCTGAATCTTCAGGGATCCCCACAGACCCACTACCCTCTCGGCGTGTGGCCCGGGCCCTATCTTCCTCACTGCGCTCTCGCTCCCACTCATCCTTTTGCCAATGGATCAGGTTGTCCCTCAGTCTGGACTGGGTATCTGACTCCCCCACCTCCATGTCCCTCTCTTCACAGAACCTTACCAACTCCAACCTACTGTATCTAAACAGACCACAGAAATTAAAAGCAGGCTCCATTTTGGCGGACGTTCTCGAGAACAGTTTAACACAAGGAACCTGAGTGTCTGAGCTAACACAGGAGTACATAATTCGCAAAGGACACCTTTAGGAGAAGAAATAATGGAACTTCAAAAACAATAATCCCTAAAATGTGATTATCTAATGCAGAGTTCTGTGGTGTAGCCAGTTGCTGCTGCGGTACAGCGCAAACGCAAGTCCAAATCCCACCGCTGATCACCAATGTTAGAACTGGGATTTCTGGTTGGCTAAGGCTTGCGCCGAAGTCAGGCAGAAACCACCACTCTAGTCAGGGCAAGGAAGTTACACGCCAAAGATAACCCCTGCTCACCCCCTTAGTAGCTTGGCACGAGCAGTCAGGCTTATCTCTGAGGCGATGTGTAAAGCGTTTGCGCGCGCACCCAGCAACAACACCCAAGGCCCACCACAAAAGAAACTCCACACAAGGTATTATATAAAAATAACCTTTGTATTATAGCAAAACACATCAGATAAAAACACACACTTTACAATGTGCCAACAGGCACGGGCAGAATTTACAAGGGATTATATGTACAGGGGACAGGGCCACATGGACCACTGTCAGGAATCAGCACTTTTTAGAAATAACACTTAGAACATAGGAATAAAATTGTAGTACAAAAACATATAGAGCACACAACCAGTACTTACTGGTATCAGGTAAGTACCACCTACGCAACCCTAACCACCTTAGGAGAATATCACGCAGGGAACTAGAACCTCACTAGCACCACCTGTACTAGGAGACAACAAACAACCACCTAAGTATCACAATACCTGTAGGGGTAAACACACATTACACATGATGCCTGAAACATTCAGAGGTGTGGGGAAGGAAAACACATGATGCATAAAATACATTCAGCGGTGTAAAGAATGGCACATGACGCATAAAAACACATTCAGAGGTGCAGGTAGGAACACAATTGCGCAAGAACTCACATACGCCACCACCTGTGGCAGTCCCTAGGCCAACTGGCCTTGTCCAGGCTAGGACGCTCTGTCCCAGTCAAGCTGCGCAAGCAAAAAGCGTAAAAGGTTCCCAACCTAAACGTTGCAGCTGCCCACTAAGTGCTGGGCAGCTGTAGAACTGAGCGTGGGCACCACCAATGTGCCCTGGGACACGTAGGAGCGGCCCGCTGCCTTCCGGGGCAGCTCTACTCACTAAGAAATGCCCCGTAACGTTGGAGCGACGCGCGCGCTAAACAAATGTGCCACCTAGGTTGCAGTGGCCCGCTACGGCGGCACCACCACGGGGGGACTCGACCCCGGCACTGCGGGCGGACTGGGCTTTACGTTGGAGCCTCACGGGGCTCGAAGAGAATAATGCCCCCGTCTGTTGGAGCGCCACTCGCGCTCTTCTCACCACAATGCGGCAACGTTAGAGCCTCTCGGCTCTTAAGTGAAGAATGCCTGACAACGGAGCGGCCCGCTGTCAGGTGCGTGGCCGTTCAGACAGTACGACGTGGAGCCCCAGGTATCCCCCACTCACCGCGAACTCTCGTCGGCTCCAGGGGCACTTCGGGGCTGGGGGGCAGTCACGGCGCCTCTTCCGTCGGATATCTGGGAAGCGCGGGGTAGGCTCCCATCCGCTTCCTTGAATCAGAGCGTCGCTTCCTCCGGTGAGGCCCCGGTTACGTGGGCAACACTCCCTCCCGCTGGACCAATCCCAGCGTGGCAGGGAGATGACGAGGCGGGGACTCCGGGCCTGCGGCGGTGATTACCTCTGCTCTTCACCGAAGCGCGGGGTGGGCTCCTGCCTTCGCATTAACGTACCAGTCAGCGGCAATAAGCGGGGTGGGCACCCGCCAACGAACGCCACAACAATGTCCCAGGCAGGGTGGGCACCTGCCAGGGGACCCCAGGATCAGCGAAGACGGGGCAAACGCCGGGTGGGCACCGGCTTCCTGAAATAAAGCACTCACAGCGCTATAAAAGCCCAAACAGCGCGCCCAGCGCTATAAAGTCCAAAGAGCGCTCCCAGGCGCTACAAAGCCAAAAATGTCCAGCCACAAAGTCTTTCAAGAGCAGGGGGGCAAAGACTGGGCCCAGAGCCAGCTCACAGGGTCCTCCAGCAGGGAGGCAGTCCCCAGTAGCGGTCTCTCCTGGCGCCCAGCGGCAGCAGGCCCCCCCTCAAGTTGATCCTACAAGAGAACAAATTGTAAGGGGATACAGCCCCTTTTTATACAGTAAAAGTCTTTGTCTGAAGGTGCAGGGAAGGGGCGAACCAGTTACAACAGGTTCCTGAGCACTTTGTTTTGCTCAGCCCCTCTCCCTATTCACTGGCAGGGCTAGGGTCATTAGACGCACCACAGGTGCCGGAGCCAGCATTGTGTGGGGAAAAGCCCTGTCCTATTCAGGACCCAGGTGTACTCCTCCCCAGCCATCAGTATGCTAAACTCCCATTCACCACTGGGTGACTCCTCCTGACTCTGGGGAATCCCTAGCCCGTCACATGACCTCCACCAGCCAATCGCCAGACAAGCCACACATTTCATACTGCACACTGAAGTGCCCACTTCTAGAAGTGGCACTTCCACACTAGGTACATGCACGCCGCACACATCATCGCGCAGCATTCAATCATACGAGTCCGCACATACCAAACTCGGGCCTGCACACCCCACGCATCAGGAACTACCAGGACACATACATTCCCCCATGCATTCCTATGGGAGGGCAGGCCAACCTCACAACATGCACGCACTTTACCCTGGGACACAGCGGTAAAGTGCGCAGAAACCAAAAATCACTACACCAAGTCACCAATAAAAAGCAAAAAAGTTGCGGGGTGAACCTGCCAGAAGGGCCAGGTCCAACACATACAAAAATGCAAACAATCTTGGAAAAATTGTTGGTGGCGTGTGGGAACCCCTAACAAAATTTAAAGATTAAAGAGATATTTAGAACTTCAAGTAGTAATTGAAACAAAAGTGTACCTGCATGAAGAATTAACTCCAATTAGACTCCACCCTTTAGTTATCATCATTTAAGGTCTCTTTTACAAGACAATTGTCACCTAGATGAGTTTGTTTTGTTTGAAGATATTTTAAGGAAAAAACAGCTTATTGAAATATCTAGTTGCAGTGATATTCATGATTGCTGTATGAGGTACAATCAGGTGTAGACTTTACAATAACGGCATGGTCGCCACAACTGTGAAGAAACATGTGATGATAGATTGAGGACCTGTCTTTATAACGCATAAACCGACCCACACCTCACTTCTGGATCCTATGCTCCTCAACATTTCCTTCTCATGGTACATGCTTATTGGGTAACTAGCAAAAACTGGCAAGAGCTGGTTTGGGACTACATTGCTTGAGGTACACAAGTGTCCAGCATCAAGGATGCTAGGCTCCAGTTGCTTGCTTTCTCTAAACAATGGAAAAAAGGGACACAAAGAAAACAGAGGAACATCACATCCGGGTAAAGTTAAGAACAAGCACTTCTAGTCAGCCTAAGCCTGGCAAATAAAATAAAAATTGAAAAATAAAAAATAAAAAAACAAGGTTGCTGAGAGTTGCCGAGCTTGCAATATGAGTTTTTGAGTCATTGACAAGTTTCAGAGCTCTCACTTGTCCAGGCGTGTCAGTGATGGCCCGCGATGCTAACCCTGAGTGTTTCGGTTCATAGGCGTCTTTCACTGAGCTCACTCAGGCTCACCAGATAGTTCTGTTTGGCAGTGTGAATCAAAGAACCAGTCATGCAGAATATGTGACGTTACAACGCCACATATTTCATCGCGGTAGGTAACAATGCGGAGGTTACATCCTCCGCGTTGTTACAACGCATGGCATTACAATGCAAGTCGTTTCTAAGACTTGCACTAGATGGCGCGCTGGGCTTAGGAATAGTATAAATTACTATTCCTACTCCAGTTAGCGCAACAGCAGGGAATGTGTTGGATTTATAATCCAACACATTCCCTGGTGTTGCGTGGCATCTAGCGCAAGTCGTAGAAACGACTTGCGATGTAATGCCATGCGTGGTAACAACGCGAACGATGTAACGTCTGCGTTGTTACTAACGCGCATGGTACTCACAGCGTTGTAAACGCTGTCTCCCGTCATGCAGTGGTATTGGTCCATGCCTCAACAAAGCCCCTCAGTGGTCTCTGATAAAAGATTATGCTCCCACAATTTTGACTATCTGTATTACTGGCCCACAGCTAGAGAGAGGCGGAGACGAACAGCTATGGACAAAGAGGGGAAGGATGCCTGAGGGATTGGCTACCTATTATCTGCTGCATTTAGGATAAAGTGAAGTTAGGCATGGAGGCCCCTCTTTACTCAACACAAGGCTCCTTGGGACTGACATTGTAAATGTCTCCTCACAGCAAAGCTTCATGATTATGTATAGGTTCACACGTGACTTGACGATAGCTGTTGACACAGCAATTCTAGAAGGACATTTCGTAGAAGTTTGAAGTTAATTTAATATTGATGTGACAAAGACCCTCCGTTCTGTCTGACCTTTATTAATGCACATAAAAGCTGTTGAGTTTCTGATCAGAAGGGGAAACAGCGACCCTCTTCTAAGAGAATGCTGCTTTGGTGTCTATTTGGTGTCTATCAACACAGAAGATTGTGACAAAGCCACACTTTACTCCCCATTGTTGGTGCTACCTTTAACACAAATCTCACCAACCAAGCTCCAGAAGTGGATTAACCCATGATCACCCAACTATAGAAAATAAACCAGGCATGCTTGAGAAATATTTGGACAAGACTTTGCTCATAGCCCCTGAATACTATACTAACACCAGTGACCCAACATGTTTGGTGGCCTGTGATGCTGCATCCATCATCTTATATGGCTTTGCCAAAGGTGTTGTGCCCATGTGAAAGACTGTACATCGATTGTAAATTGCGCACACACGATACCCTTTCAACTCTACTAAATACATTTGTGTTTCATGCACTACTCCTAAGAAATTTAGCTCTAAATCACAGCCTAGCACTATTAGTGAATAATACACATTAGAACATTGGAGTTTTGAGTGCTCCATTGTAGACAGTGGAGTGCTCTGGGCTTCTACCAGCTGGTAGAGGCCTGGAGAGCAACATTCCAATGTTGTTTTCCTTTCACAGCTGCCGCTGTGAACAAAGGCCTCTCGGAGCCTGAGGGGATTTAAACCCCCATGAGTTCCGAGAGCGCTTTGATTTTACTAATTAGGGGCAAAATGTTCTAATAGCCTTAGAGCCCTTCGTGGCAGGCTCTACCGGCCATTAAAGGCCCGCTCCCTTGTTAAAGGCCATCGCCTTCGGTTCGGGCCTGTAACTCTGGAGTGTGCCTTTAATGGCCGGTAGAGCCTGCTACGGCAGGCTACATTATCTCTTCATCGAGCTCATTAATTATGACGTATTGAAGAATAGCGGCCACAAGACTGGCCCATGTGCACTCCACCTCCTGTCACTTTTCTCTTTGTTCACTCTGTGGCCAGGAGTTTGCTCTGTCTTTCTCTCAGAACACAGAGCAATCATTGAGAAGCACATCTGGGTTTGCTGAGACATCAGTAGAAGTCAATGAGACAGGTCATGTGCCTTACATGAAGGTCAATGAGTGAAAGATATGTGTTTAATTGGAGATGCACTAGAACTCAAAATGAACACTGGAGAAAGTGCTCAAGCCATCTCTTCATTGCAGAGAGCCAAAGCAAAGGGCTTTCATGGGGGACCCATGGCAGCCCTTGCAACTCTGAAAGCAGCCCCATACTGAGCAGTCCATAGAAAACATGCCAGAGGGACAGAAGAGCCAGCCCTGCTGTTGGTTGATACAACATTGCGCAACATCGATCAGAAGGTCAAGCCTGAACTGCAGTGACAATTGTCATTTCATCTATGAGTGGCCCTGTTAGCGATTAACATAATGCAGCATTGCTTAGCATCATGCAGACTTGAATTAGCAGCAAATGTGTAATAAAATTTCAAATTGTTCGGTATGAAACCCGCCAAAATGTGTTTTGACCGAGCCCCCACAATCCTTACGATGACACTGTCAACTGAGTAGTGTAACACCCTCCATTTCTAAAGCATTTAAGTGTCAGGGGAAAAAACAGAAACTGGATGTGAAGAAAATCGATAGGGCAACCTTACTCAATATTAAAATGTCTTTTTAATAAGTCTAGTGGTTAGCTCGCCATATGTTAGCGTTTTTTCAGGATTCTCAGCTTTAATATGACGAGCAACACTTCAGAGGCTCTGCCAACAGAGGATTGCTTTTAGAACATTTCTAATGTTCATCCTCTCACGGAAGCCAGGAACAGCTATAATTACACTGCCTTTAGATTGAGATATACAGCCCTTCCCTCCCCGTCAGTGTTCTCCAAGCCCACACAATCATGTTGAGTGCTTAACGTCCTTTATTTAAAAAAAATAAAAAATACTATTGGCTAAGCGCCAATGTACCGAACACTCACGAGCCAAAGGAATCTGCAAACCATATCTCCACAGAAATGCAAGATCTGTCAAAACACTCCACATGCTTCCTCCATAAAATCCTAAAACAAGTCAAGTTTTCCATGAATCGATTTGACCTCATCAGCTTCCGTCCAGTGCTCATCCTGCCTCTCTGAGGCACGGCATTATAGAAAACAGCCAACAGCATCTTTAACCAAACTTCATCCTCACCAAACTTGACAATGGCCAGACTGGATCCTTAGAGGCCTTCCTGGGCAAAGTACTGATTTCTCACACAGACACCCTAGACACACTCCTGATTCTTAGCCAGTCAGCTACCTCCACGTACGCTGTATCCTTCCTCAGACCCAAATTAAAGAATGGGCCTAGCTGAAGAAGTGCTAAACCGGGACCAAGTCTTTCTACAAGGATTCCCGACAAAGCAACCCAAGGATCACAGTAATCTAGAGACCCACCAAACCAATAGGGTAAATCGGGGTACTTTCAGCTACTCAACTGCCTTTGGGCCCTAGGGAATCAGGCAGTTTGTGAACCAGTATGTGGACAATACCCAACTGTTCTCCCCTAGCTGACCTTATGCCAATTCACAACCCAACATTAGATGGACACCAGCTGTTGCCTAAATCACAAAAAGCTGTTTGTGTTCTCCAAGGACCGGAGGCCAATCTGTCTTTTGGCCGCTTCTTCTGGATTAACTGCACCCAACTCTCTCACACTCCAGAAATCTGCCCTTGCAAGTGGTCTCACTCCCAGTTCTCCACCCTTGCACCGCTTCACTCAGCAGAAACATCATCCATCCATTGAGAACACATCAAACACAGACTCCTTCTTCCTAGCTTCCTGCAATGAAAAGGTCTAGGTGCCTGGGGAATAAGCGGAGTTAGGATCAACTACAATTTACCAATTACAGTGAAACCCATTTGTTCACACAGTAAAGCTCAGAGTCGGTTGATGGCATTAAGTAAGGGTTAATTATAAATTCAAAGCCAAGCTGATATAAATCAGTCACAGAAACATAGTATAAAAATACAATCACTAATGGATATCCAAATCGACTAGTAAAATTGATCCTCAATAACCGAAAGCAAATGAAGAATTCGGAAGCTACTACACAAAGAATAAGAAACAAAGGTTGGTGGGTAGATTGGAAGTTTCGATCCTCTTGCCTATACATGAGTTTGTCTAAGGAGACCTACTAAACTCTATTCTAGCTGGGAATCAAGGAAACCCCATTAACCAGGGAAGCAGAGAAAGGTGTCAGCATAGCAGAACTTCTGCAAAAGTTCTCAAAGTTAAAGAATATTGTATAGCATAAACCCACACAACAGAGATGTCGCAAAGAGGTCTATACCTCGTAGAGTCTAAAGGGAATCTGAACAAAGCCAAAGTGCAATGTCCAATTATACCCTCCAAAAGGACCTGCAAGAATTTCAGGTTACATGTCCAATTAAGTCTTATCTTCAAACAACAGGCTTGACAGCTACACTCGAGATTTCCCCCCTTTGGTCTACGCATTAAAACTTCCTTGAATTCCTTTCAGTTGCATATTCCGCTAGGACAGTAGTCCTCCTTTGCTACCTCGTTATCTCTTTCACTAAATGTGCCTTTCTTTTACCATGAGATCATTCATCTGCAGAGGAGAGAAAAACATTGCACCCAAGCAAGAATTCATGTTAAAGTTAAACATTGTTAAATCCAAAAGCTTAAGGCCTTTGGTCAACTTTAGTACAGTGAGCATTTCAGTACATCACTTAGATGTATGATTACAAATACATATACAGTAGGAGTAGAGCACTATTCAAACGGCTACATTTTCAGTGATTAAATAAATGAAAAATAATGGAGAGTATTATTTAAAGAAATATGTTACATGTGAGAAATACAACATTATTCAAACCACACAGATATACATATATGTGAGAACTGCAACTGGTTATTACTTGTAAAGAAAATGTTGATATACCCACTCATATAAATGTTAACATTACACAGAAGATGCACTTTCTGTAACTGTGGAAGTGCACTACAGTACGTTAATATGGTTACATTGCACGAGTACATAAGGCCTTACGTGCACGTATATGTGGCCTAATTAAGCATGAAAGGGTGGAGCCAAAATTACGCTGCTCCATCATGTATTGGTATTCTGGAATGAAGGTGAAAAACAGAATTGGGGGGGGGAGGGTGAAGGGGTTGGATTGCTCTCTGACCGCTCACTTTCCACCTCCCCGCAAAAGAGTGGGCGAGGAAGCAGCCTGGAAAAGGGAGTGTGTGTAGAAAGTGAGAAAAATGCAGCGGGATGAACTTTATAGGCCGATGTAAGAGGGGAAAAAGGGTGCGATGCGGAAGAGAGAAGAGAATGAAATGGTGGGAGGTAGGATCAAAAGCTGTGGTAGTATATGTCCTGAAATACATAGTGGTGGATCATCACTTTATGTGCAGGGCCACTGGAATTATGCGATTCTGTGCCTGTGACGTTTTTTGCTTAGATATGGATTTGCTACATATGCCCCATAATCTATCATCTGATTCACAATTCGTAGATTAGAAGTAAAAATTAATAGTTTTTAGCTCAGAGGAATCAAAAGGTACTAAATTGTGTGACCTGTGTTGTAGCACAGTGAAAGACGGTTGACTGGTCATCTTTCATTTGCTTTTTGCTGGATTTGGGTATTAAACTGGTACTAACGAGGTGACACCACTGAAATAATACTATTATCAAATATACCACACGAGGCCACAACATTTGCCTTTTCTTGCCACATAATTTACACAACCATGCCACATTATTTGGTCCTCCCCTGCTGCATAATTCCGATGGCCCTGATTATATATCCTGAAATGTATAGCGCTGGGTCAATCATGAACTACCCGAACATTGTGTTGCGTCAGGTATAAAAGGGGCGTTGACGTGGAATGGGGCAGGTTATATCAAAGTACAACTAAATGTCTGGAGAAGCAAAAGCAGCAGTGGTGCAAAAGTAGTGCGGTTGTCAGTGCTTAATTTGAGCCGGAGCTTTCCGGTGCTGAGCACCGGTACCTAATTGGTTTCCTGTGCTCGGCACCGGCACCTAATTGTCAACACCACACTTAGGGCCGTGTGCCACAAGGTGGCGCTGCTCATGGTATTTAGAGATGTGCAGTATAACAGTTGTTTAGGAAAACAATGTATATAAAAAAATTACTACTACCTACCACCCCAGCCATTTCTTTAGCTTTGGGGACCAGGAATAATCTGAGCTGTCGCATTTACATTCGCGAGAGATGGTTAGAAGTTGTTTTGGCATCAGTGACAAGGACGATGGGTGGTACAAGCTGCAGTGGCCTCCTGGTCAGAGCCCTGGCACTTAATATTTTACAAATTAAGCACTGGCGGTTGTGGTGTTGGGATTTGAGCAGCGTGCTGACATGTGCGGTTCATCGATCTGTGGCCTAAAGCTGTAATGACTGGGGATTATACTGTATGGCTATTAAATGCCGAGTAGGATCTGTGGTTGATATCAGAGTGTTTGGCCTGTTTTGCCCTGTGATCTGTAAGAACCTTTTTGCGAAAGGTTTGAGGCGAAGACACTAATGACTGACACACGTTTGTTTTGATTTTAGTTTCGTAAAACACTCACAGCCGCTGCCCCGCCAGAAGCCTGAAGAGGGCGCCCCAACACAATTTATTCAAGGATTTAACGCTTAATTTAAGCACATCACTTACTGGTGTGCCTCGGGAGTGTCGGCACACAATGAACTGCTCATTGTAAACTGTTCCTTCATCTGTGACAGAAAACTGTATTCGCCACCCAGTCTTTGAGGACAACAATGTTTGCTGCCTGCTCTTTTCAGCTTCCTTTCCTTCCGTCCATGATGTGTGTGCGCTTCAATGGTCTGCTGCTGCGAAGGCGGTGGAGGGAGCGGAGGAGGAGTGCGGCACACCACGCGTGGGGGTCATTATCAGTAGAGATGGTGAGATGTAAGACCGAGATTAAATCTGCAGACGGCCATTAGGCTGTCTGTCCTATCTCTATGACTTTTAGGAGAAGATCTTAGGGCATATTAACAAGGGCCGGCGATAAATATCGCACAAAGCGCGCTTAGCGCTTGTATATTTATCGCCGGCTATCTCTGGAATTTATACCTGGTTTGCACGTTATTAACAACGCGCATCGCCGAGGCGATAAATAATCCAGAGATAGTTGGGATATCGCCGTTTTCCATGGTGGAAAACGGCGATATCCTAGATGATAGGGCCTGTGGTCTTAGCCACAAAATCCACCCCCATGTTAAGTATGCCTTAGTCAGGAATTTAACAGACGTTAAATTCCTGCGTTAAGGCATACTTAACGCAATTTTAAAAATCGCTACCCTGCCTTGTTAATATCGCGAAGCTGCCTTCGCGATACTTTCCCAAGGGAGTCTTGTCAGGCACGCCTCCTTTGCATCTCATTAGCGATGGGATTGGAGGCGAGCTGCAAACGGTCACTAAGTCAGCAAGACACGCGATAGCGTGTCTTTGCTGATAAGGCGATGAAATTATCGCCGCTTTTCGTCCGAACACGGACGCAAAAGCGGCGATAATTTCATATCGCCGCCTTGTTAATATGCCCCTTGGGTTGTCCAATATTGGGGCAGATTTACAAGACAGTGGCTTAGTGCGGAACAAAAGCCATTTCACTGCGTCGCACTGAGTCACTTTCAAAGCACAGGGATGCGACATATTTACAACAATATGTCGCATATCTGTGCTTCCCCCTGCGCTGGCACACAAACTGCTGCCATGTGCTGGCGCAGGCACCCTTGCACCATGGTGCAAGGGTGCCTGCATCGTGGGGAGATTGTTTTTGTTCAGGAAGGGTTCCCTTCCGGCACAGAAACAATCTGAAATGCTGTTTTTCAACTTCTATGGGTGCTGCATTGGCACACATAGAAGTTGAAAAGCGGCATTGTTTCAATGATTGTTTATGTGCAGGAAGGGAACCCTTCCTGAACAAAAACAATCATTAGAGGTGATTTCCTCCTTCTATGTGTGCTGCAGAATGCAGCACGGATAGAAACAAGGGAAAAAAACGAGGAGAAATGAATACATTTAGCCTCGTTGCGCCCCCCTACGTATCCCCTGGGGAGGCGTAGCATTCACACGCATTTCCAGATTTACGATTTCTTGTAAATCTGGAAATGTGTCTTGTTCCATGGATGTTGCAGGGGAATAACAACAGCAACACCCATGGAATGCCCCTTTCATGCAAAGTGCTGCGTGTAAAGGGGCCATATTTACAAGGACAGGAAAAGTCACGCAGGGTGGCTTTTCCTGTCCTTGTAAATATGGAGCAGTAAAATGTGCCACTGGTATGTCACAAAAAGTGACGCACCAGTGGTGAAAGGGTATTGTAAATCTGCCTCTAAGTGTCTAGATTGCAATCTTTTGCGCAGCGGGGGTGTCCAGTGTAGGTCAAGAACAGCAAGGTCTATATGCAGGTTTCAGGACAACCACCGCCTAAGTGAATGGGTCAATGTAGCTAATGTGCACATCTGGCATGGACCCAGGACTCTTGGCGCTACAATGGACAATCCCATGCTGTATATATTCTTATCCACATACAAATACAGAGGTATTAGTGTTTCCCAAGGACGGAAAAGAACCACACAATCAAACAAACAATGTCACTGACATTAATAGTAATACAGTGTGAATCAATGGTATTTTTCAAATCATATCACAGTGCTTGTTAAGCTCAAGAGCACCTACTACCCCAAGATGCCATCAACACAGCAAAAACCTGTTGTGTATTAAAATTGATTACAAAAGAACATTAGTACCGCACTTCCTCTGGTATTTCCAAAAGTCCCAATTATAGGGTTTCCAGATCGATATATAGCAAGAAGTATAAGTCCATCACTCAGTGCAATGTCGCCACTTTTTATTATTTCAATATTCCAGAACGTCTGAGATAAACAGAGTCCACACTGTGTATTGTCTTCTATTTGATGTCAATTTATTTCTCCATAGTTGTTATATCCATCAAAACAAGAATGCCAAGAATGCCAACACGTGTTTCGTCTCGCATGAGACTTTATCAAGGCGATTGGCTAGAATGATAGTTGTTCTATTGTACACCAAAGACCAGAAATCCTCCGTACTTCTGGTGAAATAAGACCACAGCCTTCTCACAAGAATATTCTCTAATCTCTTCCTGAGAAACTGTAATCCGTGCCAAAATATTTATCCTGTTGTGAACGATCGCGCTATTGGAACGCGTTCACCTTCCAATGAATATCAGTCGTTTATCAAACGGTGAAATCGCCTGCTTCGAAGTCTCTGGTGCACCCTTGAAAATACAAGTCAAACTAACCGTGTTCTTGTCTTTTGAACGGTCAATACGTAGAAGGCTGAAAGACACCCCGCTATGGAACGTTCCAACACGCAAATCACACGTATCCACGTCTGCTTTATGTTGTAGTAAATACAGTATCAGTGATTGTTCTAAGCATGGCTCCTAGTTTTTATCTCTTCATGCACATCCAGATATCTTAACCCTTTGGTGTCCACTGTCCTCAACAATCAGTTCTATCACAGTGGTGCCAGGTCAGTTGCTAGATCTATATCAGATTTCCAGGGCACCCGATAACACAAATGGACGTCCAATTGATCTAAATGGAGCTTCCTCACACAATCGGTACTTGTTCTAAAACACTGACAAACACACTGTCCTCCTGGAACATTGTTGATACCTCAGATCTAAAGGCAGTCCCCTGCAATGCCCTTTACAGTTCTGATCTCTCTCTCTCTCTCTCTCTCTCTCACACACACACACACGCACTCTCTCTCTCTCTCTCTCTCACTCTGTATCAAAGGTGTGGGGGAGAGGTGTGATAAACTACTGCCATAGTGGAATAGTGGAATCCCACAAAAGAGCACCCCTGTTTCACTCCATGCTGTCAGACTTTGGCTCGATGCTGACACTTCCTTTTACGCTTGAATATAGTATTTTGTTTCTTGCAACAAGTAAAGGTGCCTTGGTGGATGTTTAGTGCATTACTTCACAATTTACAAATATAACATATGCAGATAGCGCTTAAGAGCCATATATTTATACTGACAAATAGATCCCACTTCATGACTGGCTTTCTTGCTATGACCTTGAAAATAAAAGTTCAGAAAATGTTTCCCATTTCATCGGGTTAAATGTGGTAATCTTCTCCTTAATTCTCCTCTCTTGCTTTGTTCCTCTTCTCCTGTTTTGATGTGTATGAGTCTCTGGTTAGACAGTGACCTCCATCCCTGCTCTCTAAGAGAAGTTCTACAGAGCATGAGACAGGAATAGAGAGGTAAAGGGAACAATATAGCAAGACAAGTTGAGGGAGAAGGTAATTAGGGATGAGCCACTGAGTTAGGTGAGATAGGGACAGATGTAAAAGAAAAAGAAAAAAGTGAGATAGCTAGAAAGAAAAGTAAAGAGAGGTGGAAAAGGGAAGATGTTGGTAGTGAAAGAGAGGTAGATACATAGGTAAAGTTTTAGAGAGAGGTACAGAGCGATCTAGAGATAAACTGAAGGAACTGTAGAGCAAGGGAGAAGGGTAGATGACCCTGGGATGATGTAGAAAGAGGTAGAGGCAGAGAGAGGTAGAAGTAGACAGGTAGAGAGTTTGGGTAGTGAGATAAGTATACAGCGAGCAGTAGGGCAGAGGGAGGGGCAAAATGAGAATTGGTACAGAACAGGGTTCCTCATAGTATGGCCCGCGGGCCGCTGGCGGCCCGCCCGGCCATCATTGGCGGCCCGCGGACCTTGATGGAGTACAGTACACTTCTCTGGAGTAAGCAGGGAAGATGGCCGCAGGAGCAAACGTTGTGAATACGCGTTTAATACGTAATCACAACGTTTCCTCCTGCGGCCATCGTCTCTGCTTCCTGCTTTCCTCCGATTGGCCTGCCTGTCTCTGACGTCACGCGAAGCTCAGGTCCTTTAAAAGTCAGCTGTAACTAGCGCTAGTTACAGCTGACCTTTAAAGGACCTTTTGGTGAGCTTCCTGCGCCCCTGGTGTCACGACGTCCTTCCAGCCCCGGAGAACCTTCGCAGCAGCGCCTGCACAGGTATGTTTTTTTAATCGTTATTCCAACAGCGGTGAGAGGCCTGGAGCTGCCGAGGCCGCCCCTGCCTCCAGAAAAGGTGCCTTCGTACCTGGGCTACTCCGTAGTGACCATGGTTTTCGGTTGCCTACCTCTGGGGATAGCCATACTCATCTTCTCTCTCATCTTCGCACAGCTATGTACATTTGTTCCATATGGCTCCTGCGCGCAGCCTCCCCAAGCCCCTATAAATTAAACTGTGAGCGCATGCCCCGGTGCCGGCCTCTAAGCCTCCGAGTCTTCCCTCTCTTTCGGTCTCGCTCCTCAGTGAAAACCAAGACTTCAGGAAACGGGTATTACCTTCTCTTTCCTCCTTTCCGTATTTGCTGCCCTGTGAAATGGATCCAAAAAAGAATTTTTTTTTGCTGGGAACGTCTTTTTCTGACACCAGTGCAGCCTCGGGGGTGGAGAGGAATAAAACATCCCAAATGTAAAAAATAACTAATTAAAGCAAGACCGAGTGGTTGCAAGGTGGCCAGATTGATTTATTTGCACCCAAACACATTAGCGCCACTTTACAGTGTTTGCCAGTGAAGTGATACTTTTGTTTTCTCCTCTCTCTTTGAACAACATTGTTTTCCCTGTGTGGGAAAGTGCACCTTGCCTGGAGGTACTGAAATACCTGCTTGATGGGTGAATTGGAAAACAAAATGTATACAGCGTCTGTGTGTTTACGAATGTGGTCTTTTTAAGCCATACCGCCTATGTTTTGAAAGGGTATAATTATAAGCAATGGGCACTGAAACGGGTCCTTTCAGGGACTGTATTCATGGCCTTACCTTTTCAAGCGAAAGCAGTCGCTGCTTACATTTCACATGCTTTACTTAATCTTGCATTCCCTATGAGTGTTTGCTTTTTCTAAGATATTAATTTTTTGTAGGCAGCATATTGTTCTTGTCAAGTGCGTAATTAGAATTGAGTCACATCCAGGTGTTTATAGCGGGTCAGTGCACTGCAAGTTTCTCTAAGTGGGGCAATATGGTGATCAGTGGTGATCTTTGTAGTTGCATCTGATTGTGAAATACAGCATTGTCTAATGTTTTGAAAGGTTTTTTTTTACTCTAGCTCCGCCCCACTGATCCCGCCCCCACTGACTCCACCCCTACCAGTGCGGCCCTCGGCCACTAACCACACTGTAATTTTGGCCCCCGACAGAAAGTTTGTGAGTACCCCTGGTATAGAATGACATGTCATGTATCCAAAAGAATTGGTGGATATGCTTTTCGATCTGCACATCCAAGATATTCGTTGATACTATAGTCCGCACCAAGTTAGTATCATATCAATTTATGTCGGGTGGTCCCATGGTGCCAAAATACTCACCCACCTTGAGTATTAATCCACTAGACCTATAACATAGTCTAGATACAACTTTCTACCATTGACACCAAAGCACACCAAAAAAAGTGTTACTATATTCCTCACTGAGTAATACACTGAATACCGTTTTGTATGGAATAAAAGTCAATTTCTGGACATTTCTACAGCTGTGGATCATTGCTTGTGGATCACATACTGAGACATCATCCTTGGAACTTGATTGATTGACTGTGTCTTCTTTTGTATTCAGAAAGACAGGTCATGTTAGGAGACTAGCAAGTCAAAGAGAAAAGTAGACAGAGAAGGGGTAAAGAGTAAAAAGACAGACAAGGTGCGAAAAGAAAAGAAGCAAAGGGAAGAAACAGATGTGTAGGCAAAGCAGAGAACAGTTTCATACTGAGGTATAAATAGATGTGGTGATGTTGACTTTTGCTAATATCTGATTCTCAGAATAAATAATTCAGATCAACTGCCATTGTTACAACTTTTCTTAATAAATAGTTAAGACATATGGCATCTGACATCATTTTTCCCAGTGAACCAGTCAGTCCTAAAGCTTTGATCCTAGGCTTCTCATCCTATTCAACTACGGTCTAATGTGCAATGCAAGCTCCTTTTTTTGTGGAAGTACACACCTACTGCCCAACAAAAGTTTGTATTGATCAACATGTGGACAGATTCTAAGACAATCACTCAGTACTGCTTCTAAAATCTCTTTCTGGTCATCCACATAAGGTACAGCACCAGCTGCACAGTTGAGGTAGAGGAAAAAGCGGTTATAAGAAAGGAATAAGGTAGTGTTGGTTCACAAATGTCCCCTGCATGGTGTACTGTCATGTTCCTTGCCCTCAGTGTCCAACTGCAAGCATCTGGTATCATTTAAGTCGAGCCTGGGCAGCGCATGCTCTGCTCTGCGAGGCATGCTGTATTCAGTATATGGGCTATCGGGGACTTTGGACACGCCCACATCTTTTGGTTGGTTAGTTGGCCTGCATTATTTAATTCCTTGTCTCTGGTTAGTTAATATTGTCATCTGTCCTGCCTTTCGTTGCTTGGTTTCCTCCCAGCGGACATCACCAATTGTTTCTTTTGGTTGGCCTGCTCTGGCAATCTCTTGACTCCTTACGGACAAACCCTCCCCCCTCCTGTCACACGTACATGCGGCTTCCATCAATGTTGTTATCTGGAGAGGGTACATTTAGGCCCTTTTCTAGAGACCACTGGCCTGCTGAAGAACCTTGTGGGATCGCAGAGGTAAGATCAAGATTAAACAAGCATTTGCAATGTAATAGGCCTGGCATTACAGAATGTTTGACCTAATGGCTTTGCAAATAATACTCAAACTTTCAGTAATGTGAGACCTATTGCATTGCAAATGTTTGTTTATGTTTTTGGCCCTAGCCTCATGCTAATCTAGTTTGTGTGCAAAGGCCCAGGCTTGTCCTATGATTGGAGAAAGGTCCTGGACCTATCCTGGACCTTGAGGAACACAAAAAGTGTGCTCTAATTTGTCTGACTGTGGACCACCATACCTGTCATGGATTTAGCATGCAGAGCAGTGGTGGCAGTGTACCATATTTAACAAGTTAATACCTGTGAATATACCTTTTTATCTGTGTCACAAGAGATGGTGGGAGTGAAGGGTGGGACTGCAGTTTCTGTTGTTCATAGTGCAATAGTGCAAAGGGTCATTTTGGGGATGCCAGTCTTTTGTCTCTTTTCGTGATCACCTTTCGGAGTGGATGTTGATAACCAGGTGCAGAAAGCTTACATCTCTTTGTGCCTCTGTTGTAGGTTTTCCAAACCAGAGATTATTCTGATATTTGCAGCATCGCTCTAAACAAAGGCTGTTTTTGGAGGATAGCTTAGAAAGGACCTATGGAAGAAGAACCAACTTACACAAGTTCTAACAGTGCAGACAGAGAACACACATATCCTGTTCGCCTTATCCATATGCAAATGGGAGCTGATGCCCCACATGGTGTCTCAGTTCCAAGCTTTCTTTGATGAAGGGAGAGAGTGCTCCGCAGATATCCAGAGAACTTCTGTGCAGACAGAACTGGTGTTTGCCTAACAGCCAGCTTCCTGGAGCTGAGGGGATGTTACCTAAAGTCTTATCTGGATGAAAGGGTTGCTTTCCTATCCTGAACTGCTTGGAGGGTGAAGTGCCTGAAACAGGGCCGGAGTGGAAACCGAAATTCGCCTGGCAAACTGCTCTGATGGCGCCCGGGGTGGGGGGAATGGGTGTGCGGCCGAGCTGTTTGCTAGGGCCAGTTTTGGCTGATTTTGTTACGGGGGCCTATATTGCTGACTCCCGGTAACAAAAATGCCCCCCAGGGGCCCAAAACCAGACCCCACCCTGGTGGCCCACCGGGGAAACGCCCAGTGCCCGCTACGGCCAGTACGGCCCTGGCCTGAAACCCTGCAAGGGGTGTTAACTACCAGACTGAGCAGAAGTAGCCGAAGCAGCTGATCCTGGAGCTGAAGGTCCGCCTGCCCTGAGAGACTTAAGTGAGTGAGTGACTGGCATGCTCTCTAATTGGAGCATCAACTCTGTAGTCTGAACTGGCTGCTTCAGGGGACTGCCAAAGTGCGCCCGAGTGGATCATGTCGCTGTGATCCTGAAAGCAGCATTCACCCTAACAATACTCTGAAGTGTGCCTTAATGAATTGCACCACTGTGTCCCTGATCATTAGTGCGCAACTCGGACCAGGGCAGTGCAAGGTGGGAGGTTTGGATGAAGCAGACTGCACTGCCTTGTCGGATTACCGCACTGATGTGGGCCACGCAGCTGTCCTATTGCTGTGAGTGGTAGCGAAGATACCATCACACAGAAAAGGGTGCTTAGCAGCACTGTGATCATGTACCACAAGAGGGTGTGTGAATAACTGGAGACCTCCAGTGATGCAGGAGTATGTCCATCTGCCAGGCTTCGGGTAGCGACCTCCGCAGTGGCTGCTTCCATGGATGGGACCAGAGTGCTGATGCATTCACAGCCGGGACATCTTTCTCCCAGAGGATCCAGACATGTGCCATGGGCCATGTTTGCAATTTGGGGGTGGAAGTTACATACTGGGACTAAGATTGTAAAACTGAGTGCATCACCTTTGAACAAGTGGGGTAGCCATGCACCTGTGCCTGAAACCTGCTGTAACTTATCTTAAACCTACTTTGGGGAACGTAGAGGGGGAGGGGACTTTGAACCCTGGGCACTCTAGCCCCAAGCCAGTGGATATTTTTTCCTGCATATTGTACTGCGTAGTATTTTGTTTTTGAGGGAATTCAAGTACTTTCTTTTTTATATGAAAGTCAAGCACTCTGTAGGACAAGCAAGTATTGCATTGCTGGGTGGTTGTTGAATCCTGAGCTTGATGCATCCACATACTAGCTCGCTGAGAAGCCTGTGAATCCTCGGCATCGCTGTCACTGAGAGTCAGTCAGCCAACTTTATTTCAGTTCACAGAACCATAAAAGTGCACAGTAAAAGACCTAAAAAGTTACATAAAATTACATAAAAAGCACAACAGATTTAAATGCAAATACATAAAACATCATACATCCATTCACAGAAAGAGAATCCAGTAAGATACCTCCATACTAAGACAAATACCAAAAGGGCAAAAACCCCAAAGAGAGTCCAAAAAAGGGAGCTCAAAAAGGGTCCGCTATGCCATCAGGAAAGTTTAAGCTATTGGCAAGTTGAAGGTAACTCAGAAGCACTGGCTAATGTAAGTAAGCTTCATAGGAGATTCTATAAAGACCAGGAACTTTCCCTTCTTTCTGTGCATAGAGGTCATTAAGGGTTTCTTTTAGCGTGAAGACCACTGGGTCAGCTCCTGTGTCTCTGGTAGTGGGTGGGGAGCCGGGACTGTGGGTATTCTCCTCAAACAATGGCTCTGCACAGAGAGTTGAATAGGGCTTGACCCATGCCCCTGCAGCAATATAGCGGTCGGGCGAGCATGATCCTTGGATTGATTATGAGTGACCCAATGCCAGAACAATCTAGTATCCGTTCCCTTCGCTGCTTTCCGCAGGTGCTGCCAGATCTTGGCTTTCCACTGGGTCTTGCTAGTCTAAGTTACCTTAGCATAGTTCCGTCTGGAGCAGGTATATCATAACTTATGTTGCTTTTCAGGTCTTTCATCAAATCAGTTTTGGCAACTCTACATGGATGGTTAAACCATTCATGGGTTTTACCGAGGATTTTTACATGTTTTAGCCTCTTTCACAAAGAATGATTTTAAACCTGAAAACAAATTTCCGTGTACTGCCCTTATCTGGGGAGATGTATGGTCCAGGTCTTTAAGTGTTGCCAGAGCTACGCTGACTATTACATGGATCTTATTCTGGATATTTTCAGACTTATGGATGTCCATCCATTTCATATTTCGCCTGTTATTGGTTAAGGCTGTTTTTTCGGATGTTATTAACTCAGCGCAGGACAACTCCTTGATTAAGGACCCCTTGAGCTTGAGGGCAAGAGGAAAATTATCACTATCATGGTGGCCAATGACCTCCATCTCGGCCATCTCCTGCCAGATCCTCATATCTAACAGTATGCAATCTATATTCATTTTGTATTCCACCTTCTTGAAAGTTGGGTTGATTCTAAAATTCGAGGTAGAGCGGCCTTTGCACACTCTTAAACCAAAGGAAACGGCAATGTCTGCCATATGTAGGACAGCCGATCTCATCCTGACATTTGTCCTAGGGTTAGCGTATGAGGGAATCCCCCAACATTCATCTTCTGCTTTGATCAACTCAATCATGGATGGGTAGGGTTCAAAAGAGGTGTTGAAGTCACCTGCGATGACCACATGATGTCCTACACCGTGGGTTTCTGACAGAGTATATAAAATTTTCAGAGTTTGGGAAGTTTTATTGACAAGAGGACACCTATTGTATATATTGGCTAAAAGATGGGGAATCCTTGACTTTGGAATCAGTTTGAAGGCAAGAAGGTCTATGAAATCTGTGTCAATGACCTCAATTACACAATCAATCCATACAATGAGTCCTCCTGAGGGTCTGCCTGCTTTGCGGGTTATGGCTTCAATGATATATGTAGTAAAACCCTGTCTGTAGACCTTGTTTACTGCCCAAGTCTCTTGGAAGTTGCAGATATGGAAATTGTCAATGAAACCACCCCAGTCTGCATCAACCAATTTAGGTTTTATTCCAGTTACATTCCAACTTATTAGCTGTGTGCTTGTTGTCTAGAGTTGTGGATTGGGATTTGTACTTGACTGAGGGTCCAGCACATCCGAAAGGGTATGGGAATCATATTGGTTCCTAAATATAGTAGGATTACAGATGGTCCCCTCCCTGGCAGGACAGACAATTTGCTTACTTTCCCAGGAGATAAGATGCATGTCAGGGTCAGAGCCTACAGGGGTTTTATCAGGCACAAAAGGGGCAGGGGCGCTGAATAGTCAATCGACCGCAGCCAAGCAGGATGAACTGGAAACGCTCTGGCTTTTGGGCCCTTGCCATTCCTTACACTAGTACTATCTGAGCCAGCTTTTCCTCTGTCCTTACCATCATCTGGGGGACTCAGTTTAGAACAAATTTTGGACCCTTCGGGAGGAGACATGCACTGGTCTAAGGAGATTAGGCCCTCTACCAGTTCTGTGGATGAAAAAGTCATCTCAATTGTGTCCCATTCACCCCTTGCAAAGAAAAATGCTTCATATATATATATCCGAATAAACAATTGAATAACAATGTCTAACATTCCTGATCGAATTTAGGACCTTGTTTTTCAGAGAGTCTCAGCCTTGGATGGTGCCAGGAGCCAATTTTTTGACCTTTGACATAAAGACGGTATGATCTGATTGAGGTCCCAAAGAACTCAAGTCCCTGTTGTATGAGGCCGCTTTAGAAGGCATGGGGCAGGTAGGCACCAAGCTAATTAAAACCATGCCAGCCATATGTAAAGGCCGTGGATGCCTGGTTGTAGCAGGGTCTGTTTCCTTTGGAGAAGTCGGGCATTTGGTAGGTGCGTGGGTGGATGTTTAGATGGATACAGCAGCAAGGGTGATAGTCCTTCACTATTGTTGGTGTTCAGAGGGCACAAGCGATCGAGCTCTCTGTGGCCTCTTTGTGGTCCTTTAGATGATACCCACAGAGCATCTTTGTGGTCTTCAGAATAAAACAATGAAGTAGGGAACACTGGGTCCCCAAAATTCGACAGGGAAGAATATCTCGGGTGCCCCCGGCTAATTTGCCAAGAGTGGTCAAGACATCTAACATTACTTGCTTTAAGTTGTTGATGTCTACCCTCAGAGCTTTGATAGTCCTGACTGCCTCTTCCAAAGTACAAGAACTAACGCAGGGCCCATGAGTGACAATGGGAGGAGTCGAGGAGGGATTTTGGGTGGCAGAAGATGGTCAGATTGAAGAATCTCATATCTATTTGACACTCCACAATGGAAATTTCTTGTGTAGTCCCACTGTTTGTGATAATTAGACTTCCCTGTGTATCAGGGGGAGTGAGATGCTCCTTCAATTGGGAGGGGTCCACTTCAGTGGGGTCTTTATGTGACCCTGACTTCATTATGGATATATTTGCCACCTTCCCCCCCTTTGAATGCTCTGCCTTTACTGGGGGATTAGATTTTAATATGCTTTCCCCTTCTTTGATTAAGGTATCAATGTCCCTAGTCTCACAATTTGCGGCTGCATGCTTAGGTTGTTTGGGGCAATTCGCTTGTGTAGGAGCACTTGGGGGGCTGGTAGTTGCCTTCCTGTTCCCCATAGTGGTTCAAGGGAGATTGAAGGTGGACAAAAAGCGGACAAGCCCTATCACCAATTAGGCCAACACAATCATCAACAATATGTAGGAGGCTACAGTACCTTTACTCATCAGCATTCCTGGTACGTGTCAGCAACAGATTTCCACAAAAAGGACCAAGGGGAATAGCCCTTCCTTGTCCTGGCTTCAACTGGGCGTCCCTTTGCCGTGGTTTTGCCCAAGCGCGTCCTGCGCATGTCCCATGCAGCGGGAGCACTCGCAGCGCTTTGTAGCGCTGGTGTAAGGGCAGCCCCGCCCCTTTATTTCCGACCCGTTACAGTTGGCATCTGCAAGGAGCGATGTCCTTTGGGACTGAAAGTCAATTCTCGAAGGAGGGATACTTGTCCCAGTTGGAGGAGCCATAGTAGGAAGGACCTCAAGACATCAGAGGCAAATGCCCCATGCCCACACAGCTTAGGCCCAATAGCCCCCCATTTGCCCAGTGGGTCCCCAAACAAGACCGTGAGAGAGGAGATGTGAGGTGACTGGAACTGCGGCAAAAAGAGAGTTAAGGGAGGTGGAAAGGTGAGGTGGGATGAGGTTCTGAACACATTTTGATGTACATTGAGAATTTGGTAGTGAGAGAGGGGTGGTATAGATAGAGAAAGGAGGCAGCGAGAAAGAGAGGTGATGCAGAGAGAGACAGAAACAATGATGTGAGAGAGGTAGAGAGAGGTGACATATAAAGAGCCAAAAGGGTGAGGTAAGGAGAGGAGAGATACAGGGAGGTGAGATTAAAACAGTGCTGTGAGATGCAGCAAGAGGAATGATGTCGAGAGAGTTGAAGTGGAGAAAGGGAATAGAAATGGAGGCCCAGAGAGTGGTAGAGAGAGGTATGGTGGTGTGAAAGAAGTTGAGAGAGGTGGGGTAGAGAGAGATGTATTGGGAGATAGATGAGGTGGACGTAAGGGAGGAAGAGAATTGAGACAGATAAGGGATACAGAAACGAACTGATAGAGAGAGGGATAAAGGGAAAGAGCTGAGGTAGAAAAGGTGAGGTGAAGTATGGAGAGAGTCATGAGACAGAAAGAGGCTTTTTTAAAATTAAATGCCACCAACTTCCAGAGAGTGCAAGGATTAAGAGTGGGACGACGTTCTGGAACGGTGCTTGTCCAGCTGTCAAATTAAAAGAAAATGTGTTTTTTTCTGTACATCATTATTATAATAACCGTGGTACCTCAACCAATAACTAAAACATGGGGGCTCTGAGCGATTGCCCATTTTAGCCATGCCTTAAAATTGCTCTGCAACAATAACAAAAATGATAGATGGAATCTTTGAATTAATCTCGGCCACTTGTGTGTGATGCTGAGGCCTCATCCCCATCCTTTTCCTTTTGCCCATCATGCGACCCTAAGCAAAGGCCCACCATATGCAAATCAGTCCCTATCTCCCTCCCCAATGCAACAGTCATTTGGAGTTGCAGGTGAAACCCCTCAAGCAGGGCACAAAATCAATCCCAGACTGTTTTGTCAGTAGGATGCACCTTGTGCCCTGTGGCACAGGCTGCACAGGAGCCACATCTGGGCATACATGTTACACTTAGGGCAACAACTTCCGCAACAAGATGATGAATGGAAGGCTTGAATTAATCTCAGCCACTGGCAATAGCTGGGGGCTGCATTCCAGCCCATTGTTTTTCTTCCACCATTCCACCCTATCGAGAAGTCTACCTTATACAGATTAGCACCGAACATGCTCCTCATGGGAACAACTGCACTCAACTGCCATGGGAGGCACCACCAGGGGGGAACCCAAGCAACCTCAGACTGCTTTGTCCTATTCGGGCCTCAACAGTAGGTTGCAGCTTGAGCTCTGTGGCACAGTGAGCACAGGACCCACAACTGTGCATACCTGTTGCATTTAGCGCAGCAACTAAAGAAAACAACCAACAAGAATTCTTGAATTAATCTCAGCCGGCATTTGAAGCAAAAGTGCACCTAGGGGCAGATTTACTAATCTTTGATGCAACATAGTGTAACAAAAAGAATTGCTGAGCTGTTTTGCACAAGGGGAAACGCAATGCAGAGCCAGATCTGCTAAGCTATGTCATTGCTTCTGTCATCCCCTGGAATGACACTCTTAAAGGCTTCCTTGCATGATGCAGAGCCTCACAGAAGTCAGAGTGCGCTGTTAGCACAGGATTTGTATTGAACGCATACCTTTCCAGTACAAATACACTGAAGGATCCCACACTCTAGGGACCTCATATTTGAAAAGCGTTGCATCGCTGCGGTAAAATAGAGATGCAACACTTTTCAGTGCACCCTCCGTGCGACACCATGGATGTGCCATATTTACTGTACGGCGCCCCATGCGAAATGACCTGCATAATCCCTCACACCTGCTTCAAGCAGGCATAAGGATTTGATGCAGTGAGGCCGTAGAAGTGTTGCAGTGAAATCTCAGAGATTTCACTGCAACCATTCTATGAGCCTTTTCTGCGCCAGAACACCCACCCTGCATACATTATATCTGTAACAGGTATAATGTAACGCAGGGGTTTACAAAGTGACGCATCTGCCTAGATGTGTCAATTTGTAATTATGGCAATTTTTTTCACGCTGCCGCAGTGTCACAAAACGTGATGCAACAGCGGTGTAAGGGCCCCATAAATAAGGCCCTGGATGTATGCTGTGCAATATGCGTGTGTGTTTTTTTAGTACCTCTTTCATGGTGGCGTTCGCTTTGTTTAAAAAACTGTTGGTGTTTGCACCATAATGCTCATGCGCGTAGCTTCAAGAGGGTGTTAGGGTTGTGACATCCCCCACATACATACATTCTTAGCTTGGTAGATGGGTCTTGGGGCTCTGATTTGGATCTGCAATATATGTGTTGGTTTTTTTCTGGTCATCCTGATTTCACCAGGAGATTTTAGCTTGTTCATTTTTTGGATGACAAACTTAAATGAATTTAGACCCAGAATTACAAATACTTGTGCTTGGTTGTGTCACTTTTTTTACACAGCCCTAATGCAAAATCCTTTTTGCTATTTACAAAGTCACAAAAATGTTGATTTGAGAGGGGTTGTAAGCAAAAGTAATGCAATGCTGTCCATTGAGTTGCTTTGCGTTACTTTACTTCAGGTAGGTGTTCCATGGGCGGTGTATGGGTGTTCTTGTGCATACACCCATGGATTTTGTTGCAAACCTATGTTTACAAAGAGTTGTACATATGGATTTCTGGCAAAAGGGTGTGCCTGCATGAGGCTGGCGTAACAAGGAGAAACATTTGTATTTCTCCTCCTTATTTCCCCTTTGCAAGTATGAAATGAGGAAAAAACCTCCAAGGATAGCTTTAGTGCAGGAAGATACCCCTTTCTGCACAAAAACTATCCTGAGCATAACGCATACATCCCTGCACTATGGCGCAAGGGTTCCTATGTTTGTGCTAGGCAGTCCAAAGTGTGCCAGCGCCTGGAGAGTGCAGAATTGCTCCATTTCATGGCACAGTTATGCTCTCTTCAGGAACCGACGCACCTGTCAATGTAGGATACTTTTAACAGGTGGCTCCATCAAAACGTTATGACTGGCCGTCAAACTTTTCCAAAACTTTTTTATTTTTCAAAAACAAACTTCCAAAGTGGGAGTTTCTTTTTGGGAAAAAAAAAAACTTATGACCCTCCCACACCAGTTTGCTCCCATGGTGTGGGATAATTTTTTGTTTTTTTACTTCCCCTCATTGCCAGGCAGTGATGGATAATTAACACAAAAAAACATCTGACCAACAACTCTAAATATGGAGGACAGTTGGTTGGTGTACTTCTGATGGCACCTACTCCATCGGGCCGCCGAAGGACGTTTCACACTTACAGAGTACATCTTACTCCTTCAGCGTCAAATGTATGGTCTGCCCAACTTAAAATCAGATGGGCGGACCTTGAGTTTGGGGGGAAAGGGTAGTGTGTCTCTTTTGCAAGAGAACTCTAAATCAGACCTAGGGGCACACCCTATGCAAATCATTACTGATCCTGCTCAT
The DNA here is from genome assembly GCF_964204655.1 of Triturus cristatus. Classification (NCBI taxonomy): domain Eukaryota; kingdom Metazoa; phylum Chordata; class Amphibia; order Caudata; family Salamandridae; genus Triturus; species Triturus cristatus. The sequence continues at coordinate 1,069,421,926 of NC_140583.1, forward strand.
GGGAATAGTCCATCCCGTGTCTTGGTCACCTCGCACATTCACCCTGTGGCCCACTGCTTTTCTAGTTGGGAAATTTGAGGTTCACACCCCCTGAATATCACTGGCTAACCTTCGCCCTCGGTAATGCCCCAGTAACTCACAATTAACGCACAGCAATGCACAGCTCTATTTGCACTTAGAAAAAGGTTCCTTTCAGAACAAAATATCTTTTACACTGAAAAGTGAATGTCCTTGGAAATGCTGCTGTGGCTTTGCAACAAAGCAACGTCTTAGTAAATGTAGGCCCTAGTGATATTCAGAGGCAAGTACATGGTGCCCAAGATGGTAGTATGTCACTGAGGGGCTTATTTATCAAACTTTCATGCAGCGTAGCAAGCCACCCTCTGTGCTGCGCGAAAGGGCAGAAATGTGCTGTATTTAATATTTTATGGCGTATTACCCTCCTTTCCTTGTGCTGGTACCCTTAAGGCTGCCTAGCGCTAATGCAGACCCACGTGCACCGTGGTGCAAGGGTGCCTGTGGTGTAGGCAGGATTGTTTTTTTGCAGGAAGGGACACCTTCCTGCACAAAAACAATCCTCACAACCAGGAGAAATAAAGATATTTCTCCTCATTGCCAGTGGCGGCCACATGACTCGCGCATGGGGTGGTGGGGGCCGCACGTGGAGGTGGTCGTGCTGTGAAGGGGGGGGTTAACTTAATAAAAATTTAAAAAACTTACCTTGGCCTCCGGTACCGCGTCGCGTCTCCTCTCTCTGTTCACAGGAATCAGAAGCAAGCAGCCTCCCTCTCCTCCCCTAACCCAATCACAATACTGTAATGGCAGCACTGTGATTGGCTGGGACACCGACTGCACAGGCGTCTATGGGGAGGCCGTTTTCTCCATGCAGGCTGCATGTAGCCTACATGGAGAAAACAGGAGAGTGTGCATGACTGGTTTGGTCAGCCATGGGGCTGAACAAACAGTCAGCGCCTACAACATTGGGCTAGCCACCCCACCCACCCGCCCCCAACCAAGCCCTTCATCTGCTTTCTCGCAGTGCGGTAAGCAGAAACAGTACCATTTTATGTTTCTGCTTCTCGCACTGTGAGAAAGCAGAGGAGCGACGCTCCTCCGACCATGCTTATTACGCCTCCCCTGGGAAGGTGTAGCATTTTGGGGTATTCCCAGGTCACCAGTGCTTGTAAATCTGGGAAAGCAGCATAATCCATGGGTGGCTGCATGGGAACACCCACGCTTCACCCATGGAATGCCTCCCTGGGGCAGAGTAACCCAATGCAGCAATTTGCCCTGCGTTTGTTACTCTAGACTTATCAAGCCACGCAGGGACACGCAGGTCTTGTGTGGCTTGATAAATATTACTTTAGTGTTCCACTGCCCTTGCGCCCCCTTCCGTGGCACAAGGTGCTGCAATACATTGATAAATATGCCCCACAGCCTTTTATGTTTTCACTGCACTAGCCAGTGGATTTGAATGCCCTTGTCTAATGCTGCTCCGCTGCCTTGCAGTGTAGCCACTGAAACTCTGGAAGGAGGCCTGATGGGGCCTGTACACCTGCTCTATTTGTCATGCCTGACACCCCCAGCTTTGGCTCCACCACTTACCAGGTGTTGAATCTGCCAGGAGGCCACACAGAAAAAGCTACACAGCACTTTGTCACACTCATTAATTTCTCTATTACATTCCATTGCAAAGCTTAAAATGTTTAAATCTGACTTTGTATGTATGTGTGTGTGCATATGTATATAATTATAATTTGTACACACATACATGCAAAGTCAGATATAAACATTTTAAGCAAACATGTATGGCTATATGCATACATAAGTACACACATACACACACACACACATATACCCATTAACGCGCAGACACGCACTCTCTTTCAAGGTGGCCCTGCCAGTTTAATCTCTGGCCCAATGTATGTTCCCTTAAAATTTAAATTCATTTCTAGAGACATCACTGGCTGTGGCAATAGTACAGCTTAATTGTTGCAATTAACAATCTTGACTTAATTAGATACTCCTGTTAGGAATTATTATTATTATTATTTATTTATTATTATTATTTGGAGTTTTTATGTAGCGCATAGTTACCCTAGGGCATCCCAGCGCTTGTCCAGGGCGACAACCATTAGCAAAAGACAGGTTCAGCAGCGTCCGGCAGGAAAGAGATGGGTTTTAAGAAGTTTACGAAACCGAGAAGTACAAGTCTCTGAGCGCAAACTCAGAGGAAGCACGTTCCACAGGATGGCTATATTGACCGAGAATCTTCGCCCACCAGCACGAGCCCTTTTCACTCTGGGAATTTGGAGCAGATGTTTCTGGTCAGAGCGCAAAGCTCTATTAGCCTTATAGGGCACAGCTAAATTCCTCAGGATAGGAGATCCCTTCCCCTGAAGAATTTTATGCGCTGTGCATAGAGCCTTAAATTTAACCCTTTCCCGCACCGGGAGCCAGTGCAGGTATTAGGAATTCAGGGTCGCTTTTTGGCCCGAAGCCAACGAATAAGTCACTGACGTTCACCTGCCCATGGGGCATGGGCCCCAATCTGAGCCTGAACCTGCAGACACCATGAGTATGCTCTGCCCCCTTCAATGATCACCGCCCCATTTTTTTAGGGCCACTTCCCATTTCAGTAGAATTTCTTTCCACAAGAATCACTGTATGAGGCTGGTGGTCGTCTCATACTCTGAAGCAAGTTTATTAATGTACCCTATTTTCTTCCCTTCTCAGGTGACATACAGAATTATAGGTGAGTAACTGTGAATATCAAAGATGTTTTCTCTGAGGGGTTTTGACAGTCATCAAACAGATAACGAGAGCGCAGCTTGAGTTGTCTATAATGTAACTCAGAACCCTGAGGTCAAAAATATCTCCATTAGTCGCATTTTACCCAGCTATACTTTTTTATTGTCTATGGCGCTCTCAAGCCCTCTGCCTCTGCTTCCAACATATATGCAGGGGCAAGGGGGGAGCGATTTGCAACAAGTTATGTTTTTTAAGAAAAAGGCCTCCTGCCACGCATCACCACCACCCTTGAGCCACTGTGTGGTTCCCTCAAATTGAAAACAAAAATACATGGCCTAATGCCACACAACCCACCTCTGAAAAAAAAAGCTACCAAAGTTAAATGTAAGAAATGGCCTCCTGCCAGCAACATCACCACCCCTCTGCAATGCCCCCACTCCAACTGAGAAATTATTTTTGCCCTCCTTCCGCCCGCCCCTACCACCGTCTATGCCATCTCACCCTCTCACAGCCCAAAGTCACATTCCCCCCTGTCTCAATAAGAGCAGAGGGAGAAGGCAGGACCACTGCCAGCCGCCATTCCTTTGCCACACTGGTGGGCATATTATCAAGAACGGCGTTAATGGGCTTGATAATATGCCCTTGAGAATTCACATAGAAGCCCATGTTGACACCAGAACCTGGGCTTCAATGGGAATTCTCAAGGGCATATTATCAAGCCCATTATCGCCGCTTTATCAGCAGTTTCCTGCCGCTAAAGCGGCGATCATTTTAACGCCGTTCTTGATAATATGCCCCCAGGTCTCTGGAGAGTTGAGAAAGAGGCAGGGCTGGACTGAGAACACAGAGCTGCCATGGCTACTTTATTGGACCGGCCCCCCATGGAGGGAGAGGGGGGTGCCAGTGTGAAGCACTGTTGCTGCTTTTGTTGCCGGCAGGCCCCCAGTAACAAAACCAGCCCCTGCCACTCCAAAACCGACCCCCGCCCTTCCAGCCCACCGGGAAAATGCCTGATGCCATTTACGGCCAATCACCTGTGATGTCACTGCAGTGATTAACTGTTTTTTAAATCGGTTGTTCACGTTATGAAGCCATAATCAAAAACCCAAATCATCTCACTGACCCTAGACTGAGATCAGATCACCTTGATTCCATAAAATATGTTAGACTAACAGGCAGGAAGAAACCCACTGTCGGTGTCTCTTTATAGTTCAGTGTGTCCTCCATTAAGTCATGGACACACATTAAGATGTTTGTCTAATTATAACTCAATTTACTGCATGGACATCTCAGAGCTTCTCTTCTTTGCCAATTGGTATATGACAATATCTTGCTTTGTTTCTTAACAACCATTTATGTGTGTAGTTTGAGCTTTTTCACTAATGAAAATAGTTTTACCTTTATAAAAAAAAAAATGTTTTAGGGTTCTTTAGTTCTGGTCTACAGGCAGCTTTAGCCGTCGAGTTATTGCATGTTATAAATTAATCATTAACTTAAAAATGATGTACGTATATTTATACATAGAGGTGTGTTGGGTGAGCCATCTCCATCAATTGGTTTATTCAACTCGCATTCACAAGTTGCTTTCACCCTCCACAGCAGCATACAGTGCGCCGCAGTGGACCAGCCCATTTTGGCCAAAATCTCGCTTACACTACGAATTACATACAGCATGTTCTCTGATTACAAGTGCACACTTGTCTGAAAAGAAGCACAGTTCATTGACATGGCTGATGAGTCACATTGCCAATGTTTTTTTCTTTCCTTTCTTTTTACTTTGTTTAAATGTTCTAGTTATCCTGGTAACTATGTCTTCAGGTGAGACAAGAGCACCATTTCTTTGTACCAATGAAAAATATATTTTACTGTGATGTGCATTAGGGCTAAAGAGTCTTTTGATACCTGTTCTAAGTATATGTGCCTGCGAGGAAGCACACGTACAGTTCTGTTAAAATTATATCATATGGTTTCTTTTTCATAATGTCAAATTTTCATTGCATGGCATATTTCCACCACCTTTAGTTGTTGACTTGCTTCATTATTCTACTCTCCTTTTTCATTTTGTGACATATGCTTGCAATATTATCATTACAAACTAACAATCGTACCAGCTTGCCAAGGTCAGACCTAATGGTTTTGCCTATGAGTGATAGTGTATCACCCGTACTTGCATAAACGCACATGATAACCACAGACATAATAAGTTATTGATATGTTCCAGTGCGCAGAGGATTGAGAGAAGACTGCTCAGCGAAGGAGCCATCCATCTGCAATATTTGGAGATGCTAAGGAGGAACCAGTAGGCTGACATCTTGTGGAGGATGCTATGATCAGGCACTGGTCCTAAGTTGGCGATGGTTGGTGGGAATGGTGTAAGAAATCTTTGTAGGTATTGTTGAGACTTGACAAGTAAAAAGGTTGTGTCGGAGCCTGAAAAGCTTACATTCTGCTGTCTTGTTAGTGGACTCCTATTGCCAACAAGAGGGGAGCACCGATACCACCTGACTGCTTGCTCCATTGTGGCCCAGTCGACCTATTGCTCCACGATTTCAGAATGTCAATATACAGTCAGGTGCAGACGCTCCAAACTAGACATTAGCATGCCTCTTTAGTAGGGGGCACATCCCCAGGCTGTAAATGGTTAGATGCTTTCTATAACTACTAGAGGGCTTATTTACAAAGAGCTTGCACCATCAATGCATCAAAATACTTGACACACTAGCATCGCTATCACTTCTCCATATTCAGAAGGTGATTTATCGTTGAGGATGCGTCCCTTTTTGGAGTCCTGCATCAAATGGAACCTGCATCAGAACCACCTGCGTCACATAAGTATACATATATGCACGGTAGGTGTTCTGTCGGAATTACAACTGTAAAACTGACACATGGATATTTACGACATTTTAGCAAAATAAGACGTTGCTTGTGTGGCAGAGGTCCGATAACGTCAAAAATCCTGTGCCTGTGAAACCCGTTCATAGGAAATGACGCATTGACATTGTTGCATAAAGAGAAACTGGACAGGACAGTTTTGCAACGACAACTACACCGTGGAGGTAATACTTTTGCAGCTAGGAGTCGCAAGTAGATGACCACCACCTTCCATCCCACCCCACCCACCCAGCCCAACCCCCTTCACTACCAAGAAGGCAACGCAGGAGAAGGGAGTGCATTTATCTTCAGCTGACTACTCTAACAGGAGGATGAGGTAATTACCTACTATTGACTGAGGAGGCAGTCCATTGTAGAGCTGCTACACCTTATTGCTCCAAGGCTACAACGAACAGCTGATAGGTCTACCAACATCCCTCCACTGTTGAAGCTCATGGCGGTACTACACATACTGGCATCGGGGTCCTTCCCGATAACAGCCGCCAGAGTGCCCGAAGTCTCCCAGCCATCTTTCTCATCATTCCTTCCCTCCGTCCTGGCTGCATCATCCATTTGATACCCCGCCACCTCCTCTTGTAGCATCAATTTGTGTAAGGGTGGGGCTTCATGGGGGTTGTGGGGCTATCTGCATGCCACTTCCATGGTTCATTAGGCATGTCCTGTATCACACCACCCACATCTGTGGTTTACATTGGACATATGTATGTGTCAGTGTAAGGCATGTCTCCTATGTCATTATCTACCTTGGGAGGATCATTTACCCAAATATTAGATCTACAATTGGCAAGTTCACACATGTAGTAGAAGCACATAACATAGAGTGGTCAGGAGCATCTCCAAATAAACATCACCAAAAACTACAGGATCAACATAACAGTTGGGATGTAGAAGTGTACGATGTATTAACTCATGCTCAGCATGTGCTATAACACAGAGAAATGGAAGAGAAAAGTGTCAACCTATACACAACTGTATGACTAACAAATATTGTGAATACAATGTTGGAAATCTGTGTCACAATGTAACTACACATAACACACATGGCCTGCCATGCATCAGTAACAGTTTGCAAAAGTATTGACAGTTGTCCTTTCTCTTCACTTTCAACTGACCAGAGATATGGGATCCAGCTGTGGGTCACAGCCCCATATGCCCACCCCCATACTGAGCCGGAGAAGGTCTACAACCAGGCTCTCAGCAAGACCAGGGGCATTGCTGAGCAAAACTTTGGACTGCTCAAGGCCAGGTTCCGCTGCGTGGACATTTCAGGGAGTAGATTGCTGTACTACTCGCTTCCCCTACAGTGGTCTGCAAAATAATTCTGGTATGTGCCCATACCAATGTCCCCTGTGATGGGGACATACAACTATAGGACCCGATGGAGGAGGAGGTGGTGGAGTATGTCAAGGGTGGAGGCGTCCAAAACACTGCTACAGGCAATTGCAGATACACACACATTCTGCAAAATGTTTTTATGTAATCCACATGTTTGGGATTGGAAAATAAACCAACATGTTATAAAGGTTCAACATGAGAATAAATGTTTGAAACTTGACTTTGTGTTTATGACACATTTCTAGGAAACATCTAGGTACACACATTTCATCAAGTAGAACTAGCCCTCAGAAGTCTACAATCAGGTTGGAGTGTAGGCATTAACATCAAAGTCTTAGAAACAATCTATTATGCATTGTCATGTGTTTTGTGTCACTTGCACCCTGGTCATTTCCATAGTAATGTGTCAGTAAAAAATATGTTGGAGTAAAACAGGCGTCCTTCTAGTAGGAATGGGGACACTATAGTACGAAAGGTGACTTTTTATTAGTAAAGTGACTCTTTGAAATAGAAAGTCACATGTTAACACTAAACGTGATGCTTGAGTAGGAAAGGTGACTGAATAGTATGAAAGGTGACTTTTTAGTAATTAACAAGACTCTTTGGTATGGAAAGTGAAGCTTTGCCACTAAACGTGATGCTTGAGTAAGAGAGGTGTCTCTATCGATATGAAAGATGACCTTTCTGTAGTAAACATTACTCTTTGGTATGGAAAGTGAAGCTGTATCACAGAACATGACGTTTCAGTAGGAAAGGTGACTCTATAGTATGAAATTTGACTTTTTTGTAGTAAATGTGATGCTTTTGGAGGAAATCTGACAATTTACCACTAAACGTACAGCTTGAGTGGAAAGAGCATCAGGTGGAAGCCAGGCATCAAGGCCAAACCGTCAAAAACAATGCTTTGGCTATGGTGTATCCCATGACGTGGCTATTTCTGAACCATGAAAAAAGACGCTTTATTTTTATTTATTTTATTTATAAAGTTTTATATAGCGCGGACAAGACCCACTGAGGATATCAGAGCGCTTTACAGAAGTTACATCACAAGAAAAGTTGAGCGCTAGTCACATATAAATTAGCATCTAAGAAGCGATCTTGTAGATTGTAAATACTCGTTGAAAGTCAGGATTGTGTTGGCCATTCTCCTTTAGAAACCATCATGTATCTTGGTAGATGAGCAGCTTCAGGTTGGTAACACCTTGCTTCATGGCTGGGATCGGTAGAGAGTTTTATTCATTAGAAGTAGTTTGACTTCTTTTTTGAAGGAGGTGGTGGAGGGGTTCATTCTGATTGTTTGGAGCAAGGCATTCGATATACTCAGTGCTTTAGTAGGAAACTTGACACATGTGTCGGAAAAGTGACACATTTACACAGGAAATTATACAATGGCTCAGCTATGCAACAAACCAGGAAGTGTAAAGTTTATTTCACTTTCATTTGCCGTCTTTTTGTCTGTGCTGGTGGAGGTGTTTATTGTTTGCTGGAGAGTTTGGTGCTGTTTCCTAGTCTTGTTGGTGTCTGTGCTGTCCATGTTGTGTCCTTAAACTGTCACATTTGTCCTGTAATTGTATTTGTTGCTGTTTTGTATAGTGTATGGTGGGGTTTTGTTGCAATAGGGGTTAATAGTTATAGGGGTAGTGGGAGGGTTAGTGGTTTCTGTAGTTGGGGTTAGGGTGTCTAATGGGTGTAGGGAGGTGTCTGGCAGAGGCAGGGCCAAGTACCTGATGAAGGAGCAGTTGGGGGGCCTGCTGTAGCAGTTGGAAAAATACTTGCCCAAAGGGATTGGAAGTGCAGGTAGGGTAATCCAGGGCTACCCATCCCTCGAGAGGTGGCACCAGTGGGAGAAGATGCACTTTCTGATGAGCCGAGTGTTTGGTGTCGAGTGGACCATTCACCAATACAAGCACCGGTGGTTCAATATCGTCAGCCGGGAGCAGCTCTCCTAAATCACCTGGGGATAGAAGTTGGTGGGGCTCTCTAAAAGTTCCTATATACTATAAGCTTGTTGCTGTTTTACTGTATGAAAATACTCCTAATGGTTTTGGTATTGGATGGGTCAGCTATGTATATAAGTTACTATTACATGTTACGGGCCAACTCACTTATATACAATGAACATGACACAGAGTCCTGTTCACAGGGGCATTAAAATACCCAAAACAGACCATGCAGTGTAAGGGAGTCCCATAGGTGACGTGGGACCCATCCCGCACTGTGCAAGGAGTATTGTCGCACAGCCTGCTGGGTCATTACTGACTCAAAACTGTGTGGTGCCATCCACCATATTTGTTGCAGGGGAGAGCACTCATATTTCATCAGGCCACAGGTTGGGCAGGGTGTTTGTGTCCCCCAAATGGTCACACATGCGTCTCTGTTACATAACAACATTATCATACCTTTATGAGTCTGTATGGGCCTTGATTGGTAATTGTTCATTTACAGTGCACTGGTCATGTGTAAGGAGCTAAGTGAAGAAGACAAACAAGCATGGCTATTGTCTGATGTTTGTAGCATGGTAAAGTGCACGTACGCACTTGAGAAGGCCCCAGCATTGTCATACTATGCAGAGTGTGGTCAATCAATTCGGACTGTTCACATAGGCATCTAAGCCTGGCACCTTGCCCAATGTTGCAATCTTGGCAGGTCTTGTACCTTGTCTGCACTCTGTGCACGTCATATGTGATGTTCCTTCTATCAACTGAATATACGGCAACATGGCATACATATGTCTGTCATGACGGCATTCTAACTGTGGCTTATGCTACAAGTCGAACGTACAGACAATACCAGGCATTTCTGAAGACAATGTTCTGTGCTTCATATGTACACAGTGTACATGTTCAGCATTCACAGAGCAATGTACCATGCTTTTATCTTGTAGGTGGACCAAACCCATAAACCATTGCTGAAATGCCGACATTCCAAGATCGCAATGCGACCGGTGAGTGTCACCTCATTGTTTCTGTGATCTGTAAGGATTGTGTGTGTTTGCTGAAAGGGGTTGCAGTGAGATGTGCAAGGGATGTCATCACTCTGAGGAAACAAGTTGCACCTTACATGTAGATTTACTACAAAAGTAAGACAAAGTTGCATGTGCAAATGGCAGGGCCAAATTGCCATGTGGAATGATTAGTATTGCATGCAGGTTCACATGATGGATGCCTCTTAATATGCTGTGCTACTGTTGTGTCAGCTACAGTGTGGATATTTATGGCACATCTACCATCACTTGCCCCAAAACCTACTGATGATAATTAGTTATAATGTCTCTCACCAATACTATGGACCGAAATTGCCAATGTTACTCCAAATATGTGACACAAATATTGCATGATGTAAGCTGTGAACTCCCACAATATGTTTGTCCTAGTCATATTTTTGGCAGAACACAGGTGTGGTTGGGGTGTAATACATATCCCAGACCATAATTCCAATTGTCAACAGCACATTGAATGTTAACATATGCACAATGGACATTTTACCAATATATGTGTTCTCATATTCTATGTTCACATCATACCAAGCACATGCCTGCTGATTACTTTCCTCAACCCTACCACCATTGGTACAGGCTAAATGACCGAAGGCATGTCAGACATTCATGCCACTCAAGCAGCACATTGTTTGGTCTTCCATACATGTACCTGTAGTACAGTGTCTAGCCAAAGTGTGGACTCCAATGGATTTGGGTGCAAATGTGAGCAGATGCCCCATCCTAGTATAGATGCTGCATATGTATTTGTGAGGTGGCATAGTTAACATGTATTATTCCATATAGCATGACCAGTGGGCAAGTCATATATCCCCATTTGATGCAGTGAGTGTATAAGTCCATTGTCCATGCCAATGACTTACTTGGGTTCACCCATTAGCCAACACTGATCATGATGTTTTTCAAATGTCATCCCGCATCATGGATACCAGCTCATCCCTCGGATTACTGCATATTGGTGACGTGAGATGGGGTCACAGGGGAGACATAGGCAATATAGCATGGTGGTACAATGGAAGTTGTGAATAAACTCAATGTGAACATGTAATTGGAGGGATGAATTTCTATCTGCCTGTCTGCTGCACAATGCCACTGTATGCGTACACATGGTAATTTAGGAAACTCTTTTGTGTGGCAAGTCCACACAGGATGTGATGAATATTACTCTAGTGCAGACTGAATAGGTATGAGTGTATGTGGGACATTTCACCAGTCTACACATGGCACTGCTGTAACATACCTAAATCCTGCCCGATAGATCCAAAGGCCTGTAATAGACACATTTCCATACCTTTGTTGTGTTTTGAGAGGCTAATGTGTAAAAAAGCAAAGGCATGTATGCACTCTGTTGTCAACATGCAGGCCCTCCACATTCCTCCAAATGCTGCAATTTCCCAAATTTTATACCCAGGAATTCTCTTCATTGAACAATTTCTCACCAATTGCCTGAAAGATACAGCTTTAGACACTTACAAATCGGCACACTACAGCATGCATGCGCAAACTCATCACATGGACTAAGTGTGAGTTGATGTGCTTCTAGGTAACAATCTGTACAGGAAGTTTGTGACAGACTATTGGGTATGTCAATGAGCAGTAGGCGGGTCTATGTTATAGTGTTCAAAATATGTCCATGCGTCAATATTTATAAATTATCCAACAGTTCTGTTGAATGGGAGGTAGATAGCCACACACTGTCTGTGTTTCAACTACCTGACACTGAGTCAATCTCTGCTGCCCTGTGTGTGGTCTTGTGTATATTCCAGAACAGTGAAGCATTGCTGAGGCACAATATGTGTACTTGCTACACATCAGTCATTTTATATAGCTGATTAGCCAAAGATTTTACCCTCTGGCATTTTGATGTCAGTACCCAGGGAGCACATAGATGGACCATGTATACTATTCCATGTGTACATAACAGCATAAATTCAATTCTGTATTCATATGCCAATGGGTACATGGCAATGATGTCAGACACTGCCATTTCCTGTACCTACAAGGCCAAAACATGGGTTATTTACCATTTTTATCTCAGGAGAAGTGCATGCTTTTCATGATGGTTGGTCATTATACATTACATAAATGTAATTGTTGTTGGCAGGCCATGCCACTTGTGCTGCTAATAGCAATTAATGCATGTAAATGTTGACAATTGTGACAAATAAGCTTGGTCTGATTCATGTGTCCTTCCTCTTCAATAGCCAACATGACCCCAGAGGAGGAAAAAAGCTTATTGGAGTTGTCTGGAGAGGTACAGGCATATCCACCATGTTGCAAAGGCCTTCAGCAGCTGGGACCTGGAAGTCGCCACCTCGGGGACAGGAAGCTACCAACAGGGCAAGCAGCATGTCAAGCCTGCTGAATTCTGCATACGAGAGTTATCTGAACTAACTATAATGGGGGAATTTCAATGGTTTTTTTACGAGTGAAATGTCCAGCTAACTATAACATGTGTGAAACCTATGGTTTTTTAAGTGAATTTGCAAGGTTTTTTAAATGCTAATTCCTAACTATAACGTGTGTGAAACCTATAGTTTTTTAAGTGAATTTGTAAGGTTTTTTAAATGCTAAGTTATGTATGTATTATTATATTTTTATATATTTATTTTATAATAAGCTACCTATGTATATAGTTATAGATTGACTGTATCCTGTAATATGGAATGGCTCGTTTAAAATGGTTTTTTTTTTTTAAGGTGTTTCACCGTGCGCGCATGGTGCGCCACGGTGCGCGCACCCCTCGATATTTTGAAAAAAAAATAATAATTTTTTATCACCCTTCGGGGTCCTTCAGGAACCCCCTGACAAAGGCTAGGGGGTCAACAACTCTCTACCCTGCCCCCTTTTCACGTTCTCCGCCTTTCTTTTTCACTGTCACACACAAAACACACAAAATGGCGGGCGATACATCCTGATTTCGACCGATTCGAATGTTGACTGACATGTAACCATCAATCAGAATTACGCTCGCGCACGTTATGGTGCGCGCACCGTGCGCGCACGGTGCGCGCTTATAGATATTTATGTACTTTTAACTGCAATTTTCTCAGGAACTACTGAACAGATTGACACCATATATGCAAAAGGCACATGCCTGACCTGAGGACTACCTCTTTGCCAAATTTCAAGTAATTCTGTTCAGCCGTTCGGGCTGTACCTTCGACTAAAGGTCCTATGGGAAAATGCATGGGGAAAACGTATTTTGGGACCCCCCTTTTTTCTCAGCCCCCGCTTGACGAATCACCCCGAGACTTTCAGGGTAGGAGCTGAGCGGAGCGCCCCATTAGTTTTGAAACTTTTGCGAGGATTCGTCAACCGGCGCCAAAGTTATTCAAAATAGAATTTTCAGATTTCCTATGGAAGCTCGGTCCTAACTATAACTATCTACTGGCGACTGCCAGTAGATAATATATCTATCTATCTATAAATATATATATGTATATTCACTAAAAAAAACATAGGTTTCACACACGTTATAGTTAGGAATTAGCATTTAAAAAACCTTGCAAATTCACAGAAAAAACCATAGGTTTCACACATGTTATAGTTAGCTGGACATTTCACTCGTAAAAACCATTGAAATTCCCCCGTTATAGTTAGTTCAGCTAACTATAACTCGCGCGACCGCAATCCACTGCTGATGACGTCGCATATTACATCACTGTATTCACTAAGATACTGTTAATAAGTCAGTTATACAATTAATTTTACAAAAAAAACATCCATTTAGACACTTATTTACCCATTTATTCTTCCATTAACCTTTAGATATACATATATAAAAAAAAAAACATTTCAGAAAGACACATATTCACTGGATGATGTCATCAGTGATGTCATCAGGGATGTCATTTGAGATGTCATCAGTGATGTCATGAGTGATGTCACTGACCATGTCATGAGTGATGTAATATGCGACGTCATCAGCAGTGGATTGCGGTCGCGCGAGTTATAGTTAGCTGAACTAACAATAACGGGGGAATTTCAATGGTTTTTTACGAGTGAAATGTCCAGCTAACTATAACATGTGTGAAACCTATGGTTTTTTCAGTGAATTAGCAAGGTTTTTAAATGCTAATGCCTAACTATAACGTGTGTGAAACCTATGTTTTTTTTGTGAATTTGTAAGATTTTTTAAATGCTAATTTATGTATGTATTATTATATTTTTTATATATTTATTTTACAATAAACTACCTATGTATATAGTTATAGATTGACTTTATCCTTTAATATGGAATGGCTCAGCTCTTTCATTTTGAATTCGGATAAAGTTGAACAGCATAGTTAATATCTTCTATAAACTTATAAACAGTTTAAAATGTTTTTTTTTTTTAAGGGTTTTTCACCGTGCGCACACAGTGCGCGCACCCCGCGATTTTTTGAAAAAAAATAAAATGTTTTGTTTTACCCTTCGGGGTCCTTCAGGGACCCCCTGACAAAGGCTAGGGGGTCAGGAACTCTCTACCCTGCCCCCTTTTCACGTTCTCCACCTTTCTTTTTCATTGCCACACACAAAATGGCGTTCGACACTTCCTGATTTCGACCGATTCGAATGTTGACTGACATCTAACCACCAATCAGAATTACGCTCGCGCACGGTGCGCGCATATAGATATTTATGTACTTTTAACTGCAATTTTCTCAGGAACTACTGAACAGATTGACACCATATATGCAAAAGGCACATGCCTGACCTGAGGACTACCTCTTTGCCAAATTTCAAGCAATTCTGTTCAGCCGTTCGGGCTGTACCTTCGACTAAAGGTCCTATGGGAAAATGCGTTTTGGGACCCCCCTTTTTTCTCAGCCCCCGCTTGACGAATCACCCCGAGACTTTCAGGGTAGGAGCTGAGCGGATCGCCCCATTAGTTTTGAAAATTTTGCGAGGATTCGTCAACCGGCGCCAAAGATATTCAAAATAGAATTTTCAGATTTCCTATGGGAACTCGGTCCTAACTATAACTATCTACTGGCGACCGCCAGTAGATAATATATATATTTATATATGTTCTTCACTTAATTGTGCTGACAATACCTGTAGATATAAAGAGGAAAACACAATGTGTTGATACTCGGTGATAACACATAACTCATCAGTCTGATGAGATTCCTTTCCTTTATCTTTTAAGGCTCTACAATTTTCTTTCAGGATTTTTCGCTTACATTTAGGATTAGAAAGATATACATGCTGGAATTCTTCAATAATCTTTATTCAGATACAAAGAAAATATATCCATAAAAGCACATTCAAGATAGCAGCAATATAACAACAGCACAATAATAAGTTGAAGAGGGGTTAATGAGATGAAAACGTCATATCTAAAAAAATTGGATAAGCATGACCATCATAAACTCAATACATGTTAAAAATATGAAAAACAAGCAGAATTATGCATTAAAAGTTAAAAGCGGTGGGGAGCAAAAATAACAAACCAGACTTCAGGGTGTACACATTGAAATACGAGCACGCACTGCAGATTTAAAAAAGAGAGCCAACCCGAAAGGTTAGCTCTTCATCTTCCAGGGCGATGACCATACTGTAAGCTACCTTAAACTCAGTCTCGAGTGTGAACTAGAAAAATAGAATCAAAAACAATTTAGTGTATTTTAAATAATACTTTAAAAAAAATAAGGATTGCAGCACAGATTGTTTACCTTGACCATCACAAGGGCACAGCAACTGATCAAGGTTAGGGCTAAACCCCACAGGAAAACATAGCGAGAATTTTATCGTATCAGCCCTTAGGCGAAAAAGCAGACTCCTCTCCCACTGGCCGATAGGTTTTAAAAGATAGCTAGATGGAGAATGGGAGATATTCTCAATAAGCATGTATCTAGCAACAGAGGGTTTCAAAACCTCTGTGTCGTGTCTCGTTTTACTATAGAAAGTATATAAGGCCTTCTGCAGGGTTATCTTGCTTACACATTCAGAATCTGTGGGGTTTAAAAATATATACTCATAATTCACACTAATAAGGCTCCTCCGGACAGCAGCTAACCAAGGTATTTCCCTGCCCCTATCACACTTAAGGCAATCCGTTATAATTTCTCTGGTAAGCAGAGCTGCAGGGTTCTTCCAGACAGCAAGCCATTATAGGGCAGGACGTGCCTTGATGTAATCTTCAATATATGGCAGTTTAAGTTCACTGTGACAATCATACTGTGAGGAGAAAATAGGGGCACCCAGGAGTTTGCGGAAAATTCTGTTCTCCTCCCCCTGAATGCTACCACAGTTGCCAAAGCCCCAAACTTCTGCGCCGTAAGTGGCAGTATGGGTACATTGCAATTTAAAGATTTTAATAAGGAACGATACTACCTCTGAATTCCTGGGTTGGGGCAGGCCAAGTATAATATTGATAGAGTTAGAAAACTTTTTCCTACTATATGCTACATGATCAACCCACGCTCCATTGGCCGCAAATACCAGCCCTAGGTAAGGGAAAGTGCGAGTGCTATATAAACTACGTGAGTCTAAAATATTAGAGTTATCAGAATGCTTTTTCGTCCCACACGCCATTAAAAATGACTTTTTAAAATTAGTACATAGGTCCAAACCAGCCATAAAATCAACAAAGCCCCGCACCAAGATTTGGTCTACTCATGAAATCGGGACCACCCTCACAGGAATTACTACCTCCAAGAATAGTACAGGCCTGAGCAATGGTGGGTGCTCTGGGGAAATTAGAGGGCTGGGCCAAAATTTAATCAGGTAAACTTTCAGCAACCCTGTTATTAAAAACACTATTTTGTATACTACTAGCCTCAAACACAAAAAACTCCTTTACTTTACTACAAGTGCCACAAGGGCCAGTAAGTAGGGTGGATTTAGGTGTACATGCCGTTGCAACTGCACTCCAATGAAATAGGGCTGGGCTCGGTCTGGGTACTGACGGAGCGGAATAGTTCTTTAATAGCGGTGTCCGCGGAGACTACAACAGCCTTGGGAGAAGGGGAGGCACGTATCCAGGAATTCAAGGCAGTATGAGCTGTACTCAGGCGGAGTGGTTGTTTCCTTTTGACACTAATGGGTTTGGTAGTCTTTCTTTTACGTTTTGCTCCAGAATTAGCCTCAGGAACCACAATGGGTGGAAGAGTAACCAAGTCTGATAAGGGGGCTACTGTTGGAGCACCATTGCTGTGCACCACAGGAGGCACTTCATGATCATGATCAATAATAAGACCATTAGATGGGGTAACGAACCGGTTAGTGTCTATCATACAGCCAGAAATAGAGGGCGCAACACCATCTGCCTCCACCACAGGACCGATCAAGGGATCCCCCACGCCAAGTGAGAGACGCCTTTCGGTCAGTTCAATTTCGTTGGACACGATGCTGACAGCCCTTTCCAGCATGCTATCAATACTTGTGGTAGCAGGCCGTTGAGGCGGATGACCCCCACACTTCCCCGTGATGAATAAAAGTTGTTTAGGCTGGCGTATACACACTCACCTCTAATATGGACTTACAACTTGGCGATGAAAGAGGGGTGGCCCAGCCCAGGCTCCTTCGGGCTCTGACGGGCACAGATGGGCCCGCCCTTGGCCCGGGCTTTGCCTGGCGCTTCCCACGCGGCGTGAAATTTAAAGCGCCTCCGGGCGCAGAGTGACCTGTTGGTAGCAGAGGGAGCCTGGGAGATGGAGTCCGCTATGGCTCCTGTGGACGGCTCTCACCCCCAATGTTAGCAGCAGCGGTGAGCAATGATGATTCCCGTGCTGCATGACGCCTCGCTGAAATTTAAAGCACCTCGGGCGCAGAGTGGCCTGTTGGTAGCAGGGGGAGCCTGGGAGATGGAGTCCGCCACGGCTCCCGTGGACGGCTCTCACCCCGATGTCAGCAGCAGCGGTGAGCAATGATGATTCCCACCCTGCGGTATACCTCGCTGAAATTTAAAGCGCCTCCGGGCGCAGAGTGGCCTTTCGGTAGCCGGGGGAGCCTGGGAGATGGAGTCCGCTATGGCTCCTGTGGACGGCTCTCACCCCCGATGTCAGCAGCAGCGGTGAGCAATGATGATTCCCCTGCTGGAATGTATGTGTTTTCTTATCTTTCATTTGTTTGCATTTTTAGTTAAGTCAATGAGCCTTCTATGGCTAAAGAACAGTAGATTATAAGGTATGTGTGAGAATACAAAAAATATGTTTAAGGTATTTGAGTGATATGACTTACTCCAATATCTTCTTTTCTGATTTTAGAGTAATACAGTAAATGATAACTACACTATCTTCTTGCCAGTTAAACGGAAAAAGGTGATTTGTTAGGGTACATGGTTCTATATAATTTGTAGTTAATTTAGCCACACATACAGAAGTTAGTAGTGTCTTCATTTTTCCTTCTCTTCTATTTTTTATGTAGGAAGAACCTTTACCTAGCCTGGGTAGCCATTTGCGCCACAGCATGGTCTTTAAGGGACGTTCGGTTTGTCTCTTTCCTTCCCCTCTTCCCCATCGATTTTGGTATACTCTGACATTTGTTGGGTTGCCTTGGTTGAGGGTGAGGTTGGGAGCTAGCATTGTGAGTTCCTATTGCTTCCACAGAAGATAAGTAAGGCTCTGACACAGTAGCCGTCAAGGGGAGCATTTCCATGGTGGGGTTCCAGGACCAGTTGCAGGACCCTCCACAGCCCCAGTTGCAGGGCCCTCCGCAGCCCCAGTTCTAGGACCCTCCACAGCCGCAGTTCCAGAACCCTCCACAGCCCCAGTTGTCCCAGTTCCAGGACCCCCACAGTCCCACCAGCAGTGGCACCAAAGCCAGTCGACACAACCTCACAGCAGCCAACAGAAATCGAGAGACAGTTGCTGAAGGGCTAGCAAGTGAATGTTTGAACTTGGCAGGACTGCAGTTGCAGGTGACAACCCTGATGAAAATGGTGGAGACCTTACAGAAAACTGTGGACCGTATTGAATATAAGATGCAGGCCTTCCCTCCAACTTTCTTGCCCTCCCATGTTCTTCTTCACAGTTTTTATAGTGTTAAATTTTAGTATAGGTTAGGATAGGTGTTAGCATAGTGATAGGGTTAGGTAGTTTTAGTGTTTTTCTCTATTTTACTATGCATTTGTTTGTAGGTGGAGATATGGGTGTAGCGGTTGTTAAGTGGGTGGGGGGTAATGTTAAGTATGTGATTGTTTAGCTAGTTTGTGTGTAGCAGTAGTTTATAATTGTCTCTGTGCCATTGTGTTATAGGGGAAGTGGGGGTTGGTGTTTAACATGTCTGTTGTGTTATATGTGTAGATTAGGCTAAGTTAAAGTTATGTAGGTTAGGTTAGTTTTAAGGTAGGATGGTGTAGGTAAGTTAAACAGATTAATTTAGGTATAGTTGAGATGAGTATAATAAGTCTAGGCTTTAGTTTTTAGATGATAAGATTGGTAGTGTGTGTAAAATAAAATCTGTTTTAAACTTTCACAATTGCTTACTTATTTCCAGCTTACCAGTTTTGACATCTCCTTAAGTTGCACTTAGCACATGCTGTAGGAGTTTCTGCAAGTGTTTGTATACATGTGTTACTAGGTGGAGCCCCTAAGGAGTAGAACATTTCAAGTTAAGGAGTCACTTAAGGATCTTCTAACCTGATTGGTCACTGTTATTGACACTTTTGCTGTGAATGGACACTCAGCCCAAACCAGGTATTAATTGAACATAGCACTGTGTGTGTATGTGATGCTACATGTATTGTATGTTTGATAGATTCAAACCATTGTGACTAATCTAGGATGCGTTTGGTGCCACACTGATGGCAGCAACTGACAGACTCTCCCTAGCACCATTTTGTAGTTGCATCACTGTTGGTTGCTGACTAGTATGCATGGGAGTATCACCCACCTATGCAGAAACAAACTTCAGTCTTACCATTGACTGATTGACAATTTTTGCACTTCATGTATGTAACCGTGGGTGGGACTTGCTAGTTCAGTTTGCAGATAGGGATCACATAAACTATTTAGCATGCACTGTGCGTAGTTAGCCCTGGATGACACAAACACATTTCCCTTTAGATGTTATGTAATGTCCTAAGAGTCTGCCCATCCACCATGGTCTACTTGCTGCAATCACGACCAGGAATACAACATTCTGATTCTGGAAAGTAGTTTTATTCACACGTCAACCAAGGAGCAAGTGGCAGTCCTTGGGACAACAACCCCACCATAGTTAGTGAACCATTGGATGTCCGTAGTCCATGGGGGTTACATGTCATGGGATATGTGAAGGAGAGGAGTGGTCTAGTGAGGAAGACGATCAAACTGCCATTAGGAAAGAAAGTCCACATAGACAGTTCACACATGGATGAGATCAACACGGGGCAAACAAATGGAGGACAGTACCTGTTGAGAGGTACACAGGGATGGGCATAAGCACAGGGCATTGGAGAAACTAGCCATGTGGCACAGAGATATGCTACCAGGAGATTTCCTTTGCAAAGAGCTGCAGTCCATATCTTCGTCCTCTGATGTGTGCTACCTCACGTGAGAGGGATGCTGAAGATTCTGGAGCAGACAGAGGAACACACACATCAGGGGCTGAAGATGTGGACTCAGGTTCCAAGCAGTAGTTCCTTGTGCCAACAAGTAAGGCAGCAAAGAACTGAGAAGAACCTACTGGTTTGCCAGCACAGCAGCAACATTGCAGTGGTAGGCACCTATTGTAGCTATGTAGGAGTCCTACTTCCACTACATGGACTTCAGGATATTGTGGATCGCCCACAGCTGGTTGGCAACCTTGTTGGTGTCACGTTGGCAGGGCATGTGCTCATGCCTCTGCCTCATGATACGAGCAATGTCAACCAGGGACTGGTCCAAGCCATGGAGCGGAGGGTAGGTGCCTCTTATAGCCTCCGAGGTATCCTTATTGGGACTGACGCACCTACGAACTCCCTCTAGGATGCCCGCCACAGTCTTCATCCCCACCCCATCTACCAGCTCCTGTAGGACTCCTACCACACAAAGTTCAAAGACTATTTGAGAGTCCTCAGAGTCCTGGGCTGGGGTGGGTTGGCAGGTGGTGTTTGCTGAAGACCCCGCAATGCTGATGGCCCTTCCCGTGACCGGAGATGAGTGTTTGGATGGAGGTCAGGATTTGCTGGAGCGTGTCTTGGTCGAGGGTTGACAGTCTGTCATCCTCCGTAGGATCCACTTCCAGGACATGCAGCTGGTCAGGAGTTGGAGTTTCATCCTCTGGAATGGAAAAGATTTATGTTGATGGTGATCCATGTCAGTTACTCACGTGAGTCATAAGGTTGACAATTGCGACCTCATTTACAAGTTTATGGCGTAGGGCAGCTTTGCAATCTTTCTTACTGCGCTGCCCTACTTCAAAAGAAAAGGGCATGAGTGCCCCGTATCTATGAGATACTGTGCCTCCTGTGATTCTGCCATGCACCAATGCAGGCACCCTTGCTCCATGGTGCAAGGGTTCGTGTGTTGTAGGGATGAGTGTTTTTGTGCAGGTAGAGGCACCTTCCTACCCAAAAACTAGAAATGGAGGCAATTTCCTCTTTCTGTTTGTGCTGCTGAATGCAGCAGACTTAGGAAGAGGAAAAACCATGGAGAAATGATGTTATTTCTCCTCATTGCGCCCCCACTACAACTCCCCTGGGGAGGCGTCAGCTATTGATGCAGCTCCAGATTTCCAGCTAGTTGTAAATCTGGGAATGTGTCAAATGCCATGGGACCTGGAAACACCCTAGATGAGGCCTATGGCCCTCCTCCCCATCGTGGTGTGAGGCAATTCAGCGACTTGGGCAGTGTTACCACTCTCCATATCTACAAGGCCATGAAAAACCACACAGGGTGGATTTATGTGGCCTTGTAGATATTGGTAAGCCCGGTGCACGGTCGCGTCATGAAAAGTGAAGTTCCGCCGACGCACTGGATTAGCAAATATACCCCCATATCTTTGGACGTATTGACACCACTACTATGCACATTGCACCTAATCCCCAAGGAGCCTGCATTCTCTGTGACCAGTACTCAGCCCATCACTCCTGTGAAAGTGATGTGTCTTGGGGCATTAATTAGTTCTGTACCTGCAGTCTGTCGTACACACAGTACACCATGACACACTGCCTTGTTGTGCTGTCTTGCATGCACATGGTGCATTCATGTGGCCAGGGGTTCTGTATTTCACATATATCCTGCACACCTCTACCGTGCTTCCAACCTTGATTTACTACAGGAATATGTGAGGGCATGTTCATGTGATGGTTTTCTGAGTGGTGGATACTGATGTGAGTTAATTACACATACACTTGACTACATATTAGAGGACAGTGGCCACAGTGTAGCAAATATGAGGGGATGGGTCCAGCAAAACTATGTAGATTGCTAGCATGGAAGCTCACTCCATTTCATCATTGCAAGAGTAGTTTATCTTCAGAGTATCACACATTGTTTCACACTGGCCCGCTTACTTGTACGTGCACACATCTCCTCTGGCAATTCTTATTTTGGACCAGGGACACAACTTACTGCAACACACTAATGGATCCCAGATCCTACATTGACTCATGTGCTCACAACACCAACAAGAAGTGTTCCCATATCCAATAGAAGGGTGTGGCAGCCTCTTTTTGAGGGCTCTGGGTCAACCTGAACCCCATATGGCAGTAGTGCTGGATTGGTGACATATACCTACCCAGGTTTGCCATACAACTGGGCCCATCCGCCTTAGCCTCTTCTCATCCCTGACTGAAGGGCTTTGTGGTGGCAAACTAGATCTTCCTATACCTTGACATGTCCCTGTTTCACATCCTCTGAATTGGACATATGTGGCATGGTGAGACACTTTGCCTCCAGACGCCCTCCTGTCACATGCTACATCTTCAAGCAGGACCACATCACATGTAGGATGTAGTGCCCCAATGGGGTCCTCTCCGTCATGCCTTCCCAGCTATGACACAAGTATGACACTGTCAGACACAGCAGTGCATGTGTATTTGTCAGGCTATCTTGCTGTACACATATGCCTTCTCTCCTCCTTTCTATGCAATGTCTGCACATCCACATACACTGGCAGTTGTGCATGTTCAGCCAGCGCTTACAATGTACTGCACTACCAGAGGCCCATAAGGGCCCCACACCATCTTTAGTTTCAACACACATGGTCCTCTGGTGTGCATCGCTTGCATTCACCCCTACACCCACATGCTTATTTACAAGCCCAGTGTGCCCCCAGACCGTCACTTTTCTAGACCTTCCGGAGGCTCACAGTGCAGACCCATCTCTGGGAGGCTGAGCCACATGGATGCAGAGAAAGGCAAGGTAGTACTTTGCACTGATTTGTCTTATTCCATACCTATGAGGCCACTCAAAGCCACGCAGGGTGGCTTAGCGTCGCATCATGGCTATGATTGAGAGGCCTGCACCACCAGAGTGTCATTAAAAGTGAGGGTCCGCCAGCACAGGCCTCTTGTAACTGAGGCCCCACATTTTTTGCAGGGTATTGTGGGGCTTGTAGTTCTGGTGACTCATGTTGTACATACAACTACAAGTGGCAGTTTACAAGGTGACTGTGGACTGGTGCTGCACGTAAAATATGGAAGGGTGAAACTTGATGGAGCTGGAGTGAGCTGTGCAACATGTAACTGGGCAGTGCAACTTACATTTATATGATGCTTAACGGTTCATGACCCATATACCTGCCATTTGCCTTGCACATGGTGCAGTAGAACGCTGGTACTTAGGTAGCTGCACTGCATGACATGACCATTTTTCCCACATTGGCCCTTGTCCTGTAGGTTTTGTTCCTCCTCATGAGCTGTACTGTCTTGTCCTGGGATGCCAGCTTCCACCAGCTACTCCAAGACATCCAACTCCTCCTTTTGCCATGGACTTCCTCCTCCAGTCTGCTTTGCTGCCTTCAGGTTGTTGGACAGTTTCTCCTTCGTCCTGCACTTTATGTCCTGCCAGCATTTCTTTAGTTCAGTTACTGTCCTCTTCTATTGTCCCACGCTCTTGACCGTGGCCAATATGGACTGCCAGATGGCCTCTTTCTTTCCTAATAGCAATGTTTAGCTGACAAACAGCTGATGTTGGTGGTCTGTCACCTCAGTGATCAAAATCTCATTCTCCACCTCCTTCCTCTTCCTCTTCCCCTTCTCCTGACAGTCTGTATGGACATCCTGGTTGGTACTGGGGTTGTTGTACTGTCTGCTGGCCTCTTCTCCCTGCTGCATGGCTGCCTTCTGTGAAGTCTGTCATTTTTTCAATTTTGTGTCATTTTTTATACTTTTTTTTTTACATTACATACAGTGAAAAGTGACTCTAAAGTGGTTTGGGTCATGTTATTTGATGCAAATCTGTCTTATGACACTTTCCCACCAATACGTCAGTTTTTGCTCTGCCATAACACCTGCATCAGCTTCATTTATTTTTTATGTAGCCCACAGCTTACGCCATGGTGCGCCACATCGTAAATATGGCGCATCCATGGTGTTTAAGAATGACATAGCATTTCATAAGTGATTTTGACGAATCGCTGACGCATCGCACACATGTAAATGAAGACCCAGCAACGTATGAGCCGCCGCCAGGGCTGGACTGATATACAGACTCCAGTAAAAAGAAATCAGTGGGGATAATAGGCAAGAATTAAGAGACGGTAGAGGAGTAGGTTACTTTTTGAAGCGCAGTTCCCCCAGATGCAGAGGGCTCAAAAATATGTGCAGCCCTGCATTTTGCACCTGCACCGGAAGTGCTTGAAAAAGCTTATTCGTGTAGGTAAATTAGGGCTTAGTTCTACAGAGCTTCTTTGGCGTCGCCCCAGCTGCATGCATGCCTTCAGTTCCCAAAAGCGAGGCCCAGTGGCAGACGGCCACGTGATTTGTCACAGTTTGACTCCATTAGATATCTTGTTTTGAGACAAACAGCTTTCTTGCTGTGGCTGTCGCACAACAGGGTCGAAAGGGGTAGTTTTTGGCGCACTCTGTTTCCCAGCAGGGGTATAAGCTGGCACTGCGCTCAGCTTGCAGCTCCTGAGATGGCTGAACTCTTCCTCCTAATGAGACGGGTGTTGGCTGGTCGCCCGGCTCTTTCTGAGGCTTGGACAAGCTCCAGTTCATCTATAATATGCAGCGGTGTCACGCAGCATGGATCTCTGGCTTAGCCCAAACTTCAGTGCCTAAAGAGATGGGTGGCATAGTGACATTTCCCTTCTTTTGGGCTTGATGGTGGCTTATAGCCAGGACTTTAACTAGTATGAAAAATGTGGGGTGATGTCTAAAAGGGTCTATGTCCTTAGGGGCCTGGCTTAAATGTGTAAAATACATTTCTGCAATTTTCATAGTGTGCCAGCCAGCTGGTATTTTGGTTCCTCCATGAGCTTTCTGTTACTGTATCAAGATATATATAGTTTTTATTGTATTTTTGATTCAGATCAAAAGAAAATCCAGTCAACGTTGCACAACATTTGTTGGGCATGCCATCCAGTTACCAGAAGTAGTATTGTCACACAATTTTCAAAACCTCCCAGGTAGTCCCTGTGTACCTGAGCACTGTACGTGTAGATTCTATTCATGTGGGAAACAATGTAAAGAAAAACGGGCCTGCAGTCAATAAAATACGGGGGGGAGATGTCGTACTTTGCTCTAGGGTGCGAAGATACATGCGGAAGGGTAACCAGATAGCTTTGGAGCAAGATGTGAGGGGTTGTAAGTTGGCGTAGTCTTCCCCTATACTCTCACATCTGCTCATACTTTCTAATCATTCCTTAGAGGTGGGTGATCTAGCACTTCCCCATCTCAGAGCTATCTACCTAATTCCCAGTAGCAGTGCCATGGAGACAATGCGGCGGAATGCGTTGGGTACATTTTACGTATAACCCAGTAGGGCTACCACAGGATCTGGGGTCATCACATTGTCAATCATGGTGGAGATATGTGTATATGTACTTTCCCAGTAGCTAGCTACCACCAGACATGTCCAGGATGAATGTGCGAATTCTGCTCCAGGAGCGTGGCATTTTAATCATTCATCAGATCTAGTGTTGTCGAATTTGGCGATGTCGGATAGGGAGAGGTAATACCAATTGAAGGTATTTAAAATGTATCAGTTTGTGTCTGGTTGATGGAAATGCGCTTTGACTGTGCGCAGCAGTAACCCCACATCTGATCCAATAGTAGGAGCCCCAACTCCGTCTCCCAGAACCCCGCACCTGCGTAGTTGTGTCTGGTTTCAGGGCCATTCACAAATGATAAAGTCTAGATGTCATGTCTGCCATCTCCAGCCGTAATTACGAGTGTCAGGGGCAGAAGATCATCGGGTGGGAATGGGAAAGAGGGCATGAAAGACCTTCTGGTGTTCTGGAGTCTCCTGAAAACAAAGAGGTCCATATATGAGGTGTCTTGTATTCTTGCGTTGTCTGTCAGGTGCAGGAAATGGCAGTTGGGGATTAAGTCACCCATGGTGAATAAGGATTGTCTGTCAAGTGTGCATTTGACCAGCGCTTCTCATGTAAGTGTAAGTCATGGGTTATCGTGCAAAGAAATAGTGGTAGAGTAGAGGGGTCCTTCACCCATCATGCGTCGTAGCCTCCGCCACGCCCAGCTGGTCATGGAGACTGTTTGGATATCTTCAGTCTCTAGACCTGTGGCAAGATCTGTGAATGCAATAGTACGTCCATCTGGGCCCGCTCAGGGCGAATATGTGGAATGCGGGCGTCTGGGTGACACCAGTTGTAGGTGTAGTGATATTGAGTGGCCAGGTAGTAGGGGCAGAAATCTGGGACACTGAGGCCTGCTTGCTCGCAGGGGAGAATTAAAAGTGTCCCAGCGAACCCAGGGGCGTCTCCTAGTCCATATTAGGCACAGTAGGATACCACGCAGATTGCGGGAAAAGGCCTGGTGGAGCAGAATGGGAATGTCGGTGAACAGATAAAGGCAACGTGGGAGCACCACCATTTTAATGATGGCCACTCGTCCCGCCAAAGAGAGGGGTAACTTTATCCATCTGCCACTTGTATCGTGAGTGCTGCCACTGCTGGGCCATAATTACACTGGAGTATCTCGTTTTTATTACTATGTAGGTGAATTCCCAGGTATTTGGTGCCATCGTCAGCCCATTGAAGGGGGTGTTCTACGGACAGCGGCTGGGCTGCATCTGTGAGTGGAAAAAGCTCAGACTTGACACAGTTAATATGGAGCCCTGATAGGTCCCCATATCTAGCTATCTCCTTCATAAATGGGGGTAAGTTGTCCTGTGGTTGCCTGATGAATAGCAAGATGTCATCAGCAAATAGGGACAGCAGCAGCGGGCCATGTGTGAGTTGCAGTCCATGGTGAGAATGTCTGTCTTGTAGCGCCCTAACCAACGGGTCCATCGCAATTATGATGGTGTATCTGGGGCAACTTTATTGCGCACTGCAAATATGGTACGTAGATTGAGGGAGGTCGAACGGTGGAGAACGAAGCCAGACTGGGCTGTTGAAATAATCTGCTCCATCAACAGGGCTAGCATAGTGGCACGCACTTTGGCTAGTATTTTAATACCTAAATTTAGCAAGGATAAGGGGCGGTAGGAGGCACAGTGACTGGGGTTGGACTACCCCCCCCCCCCCGCCGGAGAGTGGGTGGTAACTCCCAGTAGTTAGGGATTCATTGTAGAGGGTGAGGAGTTGTGGAGCCAGCTGTTGCTTAAATGCTTTATAGAAGACTCCAGACAGGCCATCCAGGCTCAGTGCCTTATAACCATCCAGTGCGGTGATTGCCTGCGTCACCTCATTCAATGTTAAAAGGCTCACTAAGATATTCTCACTGGCCGTCTGATAGCCAAACCATTGCAATTTACTGGAGGTATGCAGTGACCTCGGAGGGGGTTTCCGCGACATTGGAGTATTTAATTCCCGATACTATCTCTGACTTTCCTTTCCTGCAGGATATTTCCGCCTCTTGTGACAGTGTCTTCTGAAGCAGAGAACAGACTAGCAATATAAGTTTGTTGGCTGTTCTGGCGTAGCAAACGAGCCAGGGTGCGACCAGGACACTCCCCCTCCCCATCACGGCAGGCCTTAGCATGTTTACCCAAGTCTGCAATCTCTCCATCTGCTAGATCACGGAATTCTGCCAAGAAGGTCAATCGTTAGTGCATCCGGTCCACTCCCCAACCTACAGCTCCCTGCTTCAGGTCTCTTAATGTATCTTCAATTTGTTGCAATTGGGAGCATATGTCACGAAGTATACCTGCATGTTTAGAGATACATATTCCGCAAATGTATGCCTTAAAGGCCCCCATAAGGTGGCCTGGGCTGACACAGTGCATGTGTTCAGTGTGAAGTATTTAGTGATGGAGGTTAGTAGTTCACTACGGAACACGGGGTCTTGTAAAGCTTATCCCCTGAACCTCTAGCTGTAGGCGCCGGGACAGGTTTATCGTATTGTTAATTGAAGCAAAACTGGGCTATGGTCGGGTAACATTCGGGTAAGACTGTAATTTCAGAATTCTATTGGTGGACGTTTGTTGATAAGAACCAACAGTCCAGTCTGGTCCAGATTGAGTGAACGTGAACCAAAAACGTGAACCCTGGGATGTGCGGGTAGCGAGTGTGCCATGCATCTAACAAGAAATATGTTTCTGTGGTAGGTCGAAAGACCACACTAGGTTTGTCGGTGAGTTGCATACCAGTTGTGTCTGTCTGGAGGCAGTGTGGCATGCTGCGGTCACCTCCCATTATCAAATGATTTACCTCTAAACCATCGAGGTGGGCATATAAATCTTGAAAGAAATCAGGGTCATCTATAGTGGGTGCGTAAATGTTTACCAATAGGATAATTTTGTCCGCCAGGGTGCCCTGCAGGAGTTGATGTCGGCCATTCGGGTACGAGCAGTTGGTTCGTGGGAGGAGCGGGACACTTTTATGAATCAATATGCAGGTGCCTCTGGAGTATGACCTGTAACATGAGAAGTATCTATAGGAGCCCCATTGTTTTGCAAAGACTGGATCGTTGTGGGGAGATAAGGGGGTCTCTTGTAAAAAGGCAACCTTAATATCGTGCCTGTTTAAATAGGAGAGTATTTGTTTTTCTTTTCGAGGGTAATCGATGCCACAGATGTTCCATGATAAGGTGGAGAGATCTACTTTTCTGGTCCTCCTGTGGGTCACTCACATCTGGGGGTGGCTCGTGTATTGGAAGTTATGTGACTGCATGCAATTGGAGACATGTGTGGCATGAAACAATTAAAGACAATTGAACTTGTAACTAAAGTTAACATTTCCCAAACGGCCCCACGCCCCTCCTACACCAGATTAAACATCATCCAGCGAATCCCACGTAAACCAATAAAACAAAGTAAACAAAAAAAAGAGGAGAATCCCAATATAGAATCTCTGACATTCACCATAACATGTGTATTTGTAAAGCGCGCATTCTCCTGAAGGTATCTTGGTGCTGAATAATAGATGTTTATTGTTACCCAACCCAATGGTACTCATTTTGTCAACTGCAGATGGATGAAAGGTTGATTGAATCTGCCGGGATTTGAACCTGTGACCATGAGGTCGAACACAGGCCCCTGCAATGGACGCATTAGTCCACTGAGCCACCAGACGCATTAGTCCACCGACCATTGGGCCGCATCAGCAACTCTGTGGTCTCTGCTTTTCCTGAAATATGTATGTTGTTGCACCGTGACCTTGCTGCAAGGTCACGGCGCAACCTTTTTTATGGCCACCTGCTTCAGCACACGCTCCTTCTTGTCTAGTTGCTTCAGCGTCGCGGAGGAGGTAACCTCCAGATCGGAGACCCTCTTCTCCGCTCTTTCAAGGCGGGCCATCTGCCTGCCCAGTTGCTCCCCCAGTCTATCAATACGAATCGCTATTATGTTGAATCGGGCATCCATTGCACTGAAGCCCGCCTTGAGCTCGGCCATGATGGTTGCCATATGGCTGGTCATGGTAGAGTTTAGACCTCTAACCACGGGCTTGACTGTATCAGAGTGAGAACTGTGGCCCTCTGTGGTTTGGTACGGTCAAAGGTGAGCCTCTGTTGTTTGTCGTCTGTTCGGCCCATGCTGACAATTGTGCCACGCACTGTTGGCCAGTGGGTTCGGCAGTTGGAGCTCAGCTATCACCACCCAGGAAAATGCTAGGCCCTTGCCTTGGCAATCGCACATGCTGCTGGCTAGTTGGTGGCAGTAGGGCCTTTGGGTGAGGACAAGCGGGTCAGCGAGCAACTACCTATGGGCTGCGGTGATGGCAAAAAATTGTTGTGGTCTCTTCCACTGTGTGGCAATCTGGGCGGGTTAGCTAGCGATGAGGTCCCTCTAGTGATTCACAAGTTCTTGATGAGATGAAGCCGCTATATGCCCCCCCGTGGCACCCGGTCCCCGCCCGGACGGGTATATCTTGATGGGGGCCCACTGTGTGTCTATGGATGTGTTGATGCCCGCTGCAGGCTAGTATTCATGCATTAGGCTGATGTGGGATAATGCAGGGGCATTGCACTCAAGGCCGAGGGCCCGTCTCTGCATCCGATGTGTAACCGCCAGGGGGATCTTCACCCAGCCCCTTCAATTCAGCGCCTGAGGCCCCCGAGCGAGTTCCTTTATCTTGCAGCGCCCAGCCAGCCTGTGCAAGCTTGCTTGGCACCACAAGTCTGGCTCCTCCCTTGGGCCCTCTCAGCCGTCCGTCGTCCCCGTCGGAGCAGGAGGCGTCACCAGGCTGCATCCTCAGGCCCACAAGTCTCCGGGTTGTCAAGGGTGGGGGAGGGCTGGGAACTGTTGCACATGCCGACGGGACCGGGCGGTCCCGGCCTCAGGTTTACCAGCGGCTCCTGTTGCCGCAGGGCCACTGAGGCGATGTGGGCTGCACCCCACCTCTTCGCCACTGCATTCCATTTAAGCCTTCAGTCGGTTGTAGCACAGGTCTGCGGCGTCCCCAAGGTCTCTGCTAGTGGTGCATGGTTCACACAGTGTGTTATGGGGGATTTGTGCCGCGGTTGGTGTCTCATATGGACCGTCAGGGCCGGAGCCTCATAAGAGTGCAGCCATCTTGGTGGCGGTCACGGCCATGCCCCTACTGTATCCAGATATATTACACAAAAATTGGCACACATAAAAAACAGCCACAGCTATTGGCTTTGTCAATGGTTATGAACTATTTAAGAAAAATGAATAACAACAATGATTTTTGTTGCAAATAATTAAATATTCAAAATGTTTTAATTATGAAATTGCGAGACTGTGAATTAAACATTACAGAGGGCTGTGGAAGGGGTAGTGGACTGTTTCTCAATCTCTCCCATTATTTTCACTTTATTTTAGACATATATGCCCTTTTTCTCAACACATCTTGACCATCTGTATGTCTAATACCGCATCGCTTTCCTCTTCAGTACCCTCTTTTCAATCTCTCCTCAATGCACTTTCTCATATCTCCTTCACTTCACTACCTCCAAACATGTACAATGCACCCATTCACCTGTAAGCACTGCATTTTCTTTTACTTTAGCCTTGTCAATATTTTGACAGCTGTGTACCACTTTCACAGACATTTGCACAGAGTCATAATTGCAACTGGAATACATGACCATTGCTCTGTGGACTCTGAAGAGAGGACAAGGCTTGGAAGCAGACCATGGATTTTGAATTCCTTTTTGACCTAATGACAGGCACACTGAGAAAATCCAACTGTCGTCATCCTCAACTCCAGAGCCATGAATTGTGTCATGATTTATAAACATCTTGAGGCGACTCAGTTGAAAGCATGCACAATAGAAGGGTACTACGCAACACAAAAAAAGTACAAGGATGCAATATCCTGGAAATAGCTAACACTCTTAGTGAATGCAAGTTGAAGTAAAGCATGAAATATAAGCAGGAACTAAGTTGCTGACATTATTTCACGGTTTTTAGGTCTTGCCTGAGCCAGCGCATGCGCTGATCTGGCGAGACATTTAGTGAGTGGGATTTAGAAATCCGACCACAAGCTTTTGCTTGTGGCCTAAAGCTTGTGGTTACGCGTGTGAGCACACGTGCAGCCGCCATCTGGCTTTCCTCGCGGCACCCTTACAGAGCGCCATCAGGCGCCATCTGGCTTTCCTCTCGCTTGCTCTCCCAAGTGCCTCGCTCCGCCCCTCCACCACCACAGAGCACGTCTCGCGTTTCCTTTCCTTTCTCCACGCTGTATTTCCTCCTCCTTTTCTCCACGCAGCGTTTGCTCTTCACCTTTGCTCTCTCTTTAACCTTCCTTTATTCAAGCTTGTGAGCAGTATTACAGGTCACATTGCTATGTCTCTTAGAGTTCGAGCTTTGAGTTTGATCTGTAGACTGAAGTATTTTTAACTTTTCATATTAAATGGCCATGTACGAACATTCTGTTGATGTGACTTGTGTTTGCACCGTGAATATTTTATAGATTCACAAGATGTGCTTTTCCGCCATCTAGTGGTTTCAATTAAATCTCGTGTATTTTCTAATTGTTTGTTTTATGTTGGCTTTGAGTATGTGTCTCGTCTGACTCCCTCATTTACATATAAAAGACAATACTCCCGCCTTCTTCCTTCCAAGCACGTGGGAAACAATTCTTACACTTAAACTACCTACTTAACTATGGCTTGATCCGCTATTGTACTCCGGGTGACCTGCCTTCTCCTCCTCCGCACGCCTCCCCCATTGCATGCCTAACTGTCATCTGCATAGTGCAGATCACTGCCTTAGCGTCGCCATTGAAACAGAATGCAACAGCAGAGCGGCCAGGCGCGCGCAGCCAGTCCCGCGATCCCTGCCTCGCCTCACATGCACCCTTCGCCATCTCGAACTCTGTCCTAGCCCAGTCTCTTGGGGCACTGTCTGTTGACATGTAGTTGCATACCACCACTTCCTGTCTGATTGTCCACGCTCACAGCAATATCTTCTATTGTGGCTGCTAAGCCCCTCCCATCTCCTAGCAATACGTAATCCACTGATAAGGGGTGGGAATATTCTTCTTTTATTGGTACACATGTTGCACAGGGCCGATTTGGGTGTACACTGGGAGCTCAGATATATGTAAAAATGTTTCCGTCCATTTGCAACTACTAAGTAGTTACTATATTGTGGGCGTGCATGAATGTGCAGTGTGCTTTCTTAAGCAGCATTGACACTCTCCAAATGAGATATGTGAAATACGTTTAAATATGCCTAGGGTTATGTACATTATTTACATATTCAACCGGATCTTTTTGTGAATCATGTGCAGCGTGTGCATGCCTATGTTATCACTTACAAAGGCCAATGAAAAACGTGCTGCCCCAGTATTATTCCATATATTTATGAGTTTGCCACACTCACCGCATAATGTATCATCTTCTGCATAACCTATTTCTATCTCCAGCGGATAAAAAGTGAGAAAATTGCTCGGCATGGGGTGAGGTGATCAGTGCTGCAACACTTTACCACCAAAAATAACTGGTCACCCTCAGTTGTTAATTGCAGCCATCAGACATAACTGTTGCATTGTTCGCCCCTCCGTGTAGTTTAGTCAACCTACCTTATTATTTTGACACTCCACTGTTAATATTTCCAGGGGGTTGCTTACCTTTCAGAAAGCTTTGTGACGAACCTGACCCCGAGTAGCATAGCCCCAAAATTCACCTTCTAGCATGAGTCTCTGCGCTATAGTAAGTGTCCATAACAAAACAATGTTAAAAATAAAACCACAAGTCCCACAATGCCTAGTGTGAATGACTTAAAAGCCATGAAGGGCTGGTTTCATTCACGAGTCAGGCAACTCGGTAGAGAGCTTTAGGAGCTCACAGTGTGTACCTCTGCTGGGGAATCGGATCGAGCTGCAGAAAACCAACAAAGTAAATGCTTTGCTTCGTTTTCACTGCTGGCTGCATTTTATAGACAATACTAGGTCTGTCATTGGCTGGCAGCCCTTTGGCTTTGTCAGGGCCTGTTCATGTTTTCTCGTTGTTTTAAACCGTTATTACTGGGAAACTGCTCGCCCCTTACAAATATAACAAGCATTGGCATAGCCAATAGGTCTCGCCTTTGGGAACTTATAAGTTTTTAGCCATGCAACAGTTGATGTTGTTGCACCAAGGATATTGTGCTGCATAACTAAATAGTTATAAGGTCCCAAAATCAGGACCTATGGGCTATGCCAATGCTTATTTACATTCAGTGTTCAGAAGTTAATCAGTGTTTTTGCCATTACAGCTAAGAATATCAAAAGTGGACCTGATAGGGACCCGTTTCAATGTCTGTTTCTAATTACTCAAATCAACAAGAAGAGAGAAAGGGTTAAAAGGAACGCGTCCTTATCCTTTAGGGAATACATATATAAACAAACAAGCATTGGCATAGCCAATTGGTCTCACCTTTGGGACCTTATAAGTGTTTAGCCATGCAACAGTTGCATAACTAAATACTTATAAGGTCCCAAAAGCGAGACCTATTGGCTATGCCAAGCGGCCGTGCGGCCGCGAAAGTGAAAGTAATCTCGGTCAAGTGCGGCGTGCGCGCCCGCGCACATGCACTGTAGCTCTAGGCTGGCCTGGTAGCACTTTTTGGAGCCCTCTCAATAAGTCTCGCCAGACCAGCGCATGCGCTGGGTCAGGCGAGACCTAAAAAGGAGAGCTCCTAACTGAATCTACCACATCCAGAAAGTATTGAAAATACATAAAAATTGTTTTTGTATTATTTGGAAAACTCTTAAGATTTTTAGAAGAACCCTCACCCACCAACCTAGTTGGTGGCTTGCTTCATCATCGGGTTTCTACCTGGGATGCTGAGTGTATCCCAGGTGTGCCTCGACGGCTGATTAGAGCAGAGTGCCTATTCATAGTACAAAATAGTGAGGAGTGAGTTTTTCTAAAATTGCCTCAAGCTAGCTCTGTGGGCACAAATAGACATGAAGTCAACTGAAACCGGCACGTGCTACATGACGTGAGTTGGTCACCTGTGGCTGTGCTTGTGGATCATGGGAGCAGTCTCTTCCACGCACGTGCCGCGGTTGTATTGCGCACCAAACCAAGATGGCTGCTTTGCCTCCATTTGAAACTGGAAATACTGCCCTTACAGAATTACATTTAAATCCAACGCACTTTCGGTAAGCGATGTATCAGGTATAACAGACATACGAGAGGTCACGTAAATGCCAGTGGTATGCTGCACACGTATGATAATAAAACGACGGTAACATCTCAGTGACCATGAGGCCTAGATCGGAAGCATTAGCCCTCCGAGCCGCCGGTCTCACGAGAGGCCTTGTATTAGTTTATCTTCTTCCCATCCTCATCCCCTGACCTTTGCTTCCAGCTAACCCCCCTCTCACATCCCACTATCCTTCACCCTCACACGTACCCTCTCCCTCACTACCCCCTTCCTTATGTGGCCCGCTTGCTCTTCTTTCCTTCTCATTTTCCCACTCGTCCCCTTCCTCCTCAAGCGTTCACCCTCTTCATCTCTCTCTCTCGCTCTCTCCGTCCATTCCCCACCCCAGTCCCTCCCGCTCTTATTTTCCCTTACTCTTTCCCTCTCTCTCTCTCTCATTCGGATTCTCTCTCTTCTTCTCTTTATCTCTTTCTCCCTCCTCACACCCCCTCAGCTTCGTCTTCTACATCACTGTCTTCATCTCTTTTCTTATTATGCCTCTTTACTCTTCTGTCACTTTCTCTCACTCGACCTCTCCCTCACCTTCTCTCTCGTCCCCCTTGCCTGCTCCTCCTTAATAGCTACTTTTTTACTGCCCTATCCTTTTTTTATTTTTTTCCCTTTTCCTCCTCCCTGCCCTCTCACACGCTCTGTCCCTCCATACCTCCCCTATTCCATGGCCTCCTGTCTCTTCCCCCTCGTGCCCTTCTCCCTTTTGCTCTCAATGTCCTAAACCTCTCTCTACCTCCCCCTAACCTTCCTCCTCTCCTCCAGCCATTCTGCATCGTTGTGCTGTTTTGACTCTTCCCCTCCCAGTGAAACCCCCACCTCCGTTCCCTTTATTGCTCTCCTCCTATGCCTAGCCTGTCTTCAGAGCTGTGGATTGGCTGCTCTTCTCTGCCAAAGATGTGCCCAGCTGTCGGTGCCCCGCACATCCCCTCTCTCTCTCTGCCTCCCCTCCTCCGGCTCCTTAACCCTCTCATATCTCGCAATTCTATTCCAGGCTTTCGATTCCTAACTGGTTCGGTGGAAGCGGTTTCCTTTATATGCGAGACACGAGAAAATTATTCGACATTTTCTCTAAAAAGGAGTAATATCGCTCGGCGTTACAGGAGACACAGGCAAAGGATAAAAGTGACGTTTGCACCTATGCACGTGCACGGCGCACCGTGCTGCGTACCTACCTGGAAGTAGACGTGCGCCGTGAAGATACAATCTGCTCGTGTCACCCAAATCACGTGACCTCCATCTAGAAACAAAACATCGTGCCTGTTCCAAGCCTCTCAGCCGCTCTCAGCCTCATCCCCGGCTGCAGTGCCGACGGCGTACTTCAAAGTGATGGGGTCGCCCTGTAAGAGGCACTGGCGTAACGAAAGCTGAGACCCCCCCCACCCCACCTGCAAGGTACACGGAGGGGCCCCCATTCCGGATTTAATCCGTGTGGTGTTGCGGTCTAGTCCGCGGCGCGCACTACGTGCGACGTCACCGGACTTCCGGCGGCGGCCATCTTGGATTCGGCACTAGCGCGCCGATTCGAACTGAGATCGGAGCTCCGTGCCGGCGCTCCTGCGGTGAATGTGATTTAAGGAATAAACCCCTTCCACCTTACTACAACGCTTAGTGTCATCTGTGGGGGGGCACCACTAGTAAGGAAAGAGGCAACATTACAATGGCGACGAGGAGGTGAAACGGCCCAGCGCTGCCTCCAGGGTGAGTGCCTCGTGGTGAGCACGCTGTCTACACCCACGGTCACCACCCCGAACCAGCAGGAGCGCGGCAGTGTCACGGAGAGCGGCGGAGAGCGCGCATCAGGTCAGACGGGTCCCAACCGCGCCCGGTTCAGGACGGCAGCAGCCCGGCGGCGAGGAACGGCGCCAGGGAGAGTCCACGTGGCTAGGCACCTCCACGCACCGTGGCGGGGGTCACAGGAAGACACGCGAGAAGCGGCAAATCCGACCGAGACGACGACCCAGGCGACGGGAGCCTCGACAGCACCCGAGGGTCGAGAAGTTCGAGCCCAAGACCGCGGCGAACGGAGGTAGGGAGCAAGATGAGTGCCACATCGACCGGATTGCCGAACCCAGTACCCTTCCTCACGAAGGCAGGGATTCCGCAGATGCCGTGGGAGGACTGGAAGCCGTATTTCTTGAACTACTTGTTCGCTTTAGAGGAGGAAGGCGGCGCAGAGTTCTCGAGCACGCGCAGGAAGAGGATACTCTTACACCATTTGGGCCCTGCAGGTCAGAGAGTATACAACGATCTGGTGAAGGTAGTGCGGCCCGCAGCAGACGATGATGTGTTTCAGCACGCGATCGATGATATGGACGCCCACTACCGCCCGACCGTATGTGTAGCTGTCGACAGGTACAATTTCTACCACAGAGCGCAACAGAAAGGGGAAACGATCGACCAGTATGTGGCGGCGTTACAGAAGCTGGCCCTAACGTGCAAATTCGGAGCCTTCCAGGAAGAATTGATCAGGGACCAAATAGTAATGCATGCAGCGAACGCATCCATCCAGGATAAGCTGTGGGCTAACGGAGACGAACCCCTTAAGACAGTGGTAGCCATGGTGAAGAAAGCAGAAATGTCCAAGAGATGTGCGGAGACGGCTAAGAAAGACCGGCTCCCAGAACAAGCAGTGTGCAGGATAGAAGATCGGAAGAGCCGCGAGAGACAGACGGCGGCAGAACAGCACAACACGCGGCCGCACAGGAAGCCCATGACCCGGGGCGCGAAACAGCAGGCACAGGGACAAGGGAGCACCAACACGTGCTACAGATGCGGTAGTGATAGACATGCCGCCAACGACAAAGTGTGCCCAGCGTTCCGAGCTAAGTGTACGTACTGTGGTCTGAAGGGCCATTATGAAAGAGTATGCCGAAGGAAAACGCCAAGGCAGCAAGTAAAGTACGTGGCACAGGAGATGAGCAAGGAGGAAGAGCAAGAAAGCCAGGAGGACGACGAAGAGATCCTGATGATAGAGGACCAGATTTTGGGGATCGACGGTGCGGTCGACAAGAAACCTAGGTGCGACATGACCATCGGGGGAGTAGGAGTCACAATGGTCGCAGACTCGGGTTCCCCCTACACGATCATAAGGAAGAAGATATGGGAGGAGGACTTTGCACCGGTTACTACACACCAACTGCGTCCCACGGACATCCATCCGGTGACATTCACTGGGGAACCCATACCCATGGTAGGGTATTGCCCCCTAACATTCGAGTTCAAGGGCAGAACGTGCGATGGGAAATTGTATGTGGCAGAAAAGGGGCCATCAGTGTTAGGATGGAAGGATCAAGGAAAGCTGGGAATAAAGTTGAACCCGGGAGGACGCGTACAAGTGCTCATGATGGAAGAGGACCCCAGAGTGGGAGCAAGGCAGTGGAAGGAGGAGTTCCCCGGAGTCTTCAGAGACGACATAGGGAAGTTAACCAAATTCACGCACAAAATAAACCTGAAAGAAGGAGCCCGACCAGTGTCCCACAAAGTGCGAAACATCCCGTTCCGCACCAGGGAGGCAGTACAAGAGGAACTGCAGAGGTTATAGGACAACGGGATCATCGAAGCCATCGACAATGCGGAATGGTTGGCCCCCTTAGTCGTGGCGCAGAAGCCGAACGGGAAGGTGAGATTGTGTGTGGACCTCAGGGAACTCAATAAGAACATTGTGGTGGACAAGTTCCCCCTTCCCCGCATCAATGAGATGCTAGCCAAGACCAAGGGCACCAGGTGGTTCTCCACTGTAGACTTGACGTCTGCGTATCACCAGATCGCACTCCACAAATCGTGCAACCATCTCACATCATTCATAACACCGTTCGGGTGCTACAAATTCTTACGGATGCCGTTCGGGCTAGCCTCGGCAGCGGCAGTCTTCCAAAAATTGATGTCCCGCCTGTTCAACAAGATGGAGGGAATCCAGTTCTTCCAGGACGACATCTTGGTGATGGGCGCCTCCAAGGAAGAGCACAACCGGAGGCTAGCAGACGTCCTGGCAGTACTTGAGCAGAATGGGCTTACAGCCCAGTGGGACAAGTGCAAGTTTGGACTGGAAAACGTCACGTACCTGGGACATGAAATCAGCCAGGAAGGCATAAAACCCAAGGCATCCAACGTGGCAGCCATCAGGGATGCACCCACGCCCGCAAGCAAGGAGGAGGTACGGACATTCTTAGGGATGGCTGAATTCTACAGCAAGTTCGTATCCCACTTTGCGTCAAAGACATACCACCTGAGGTCGATCCTGAAGGACAAAACGGCGTTTGCATGGAAGGAGGAACAACAGCTGGAGTTCGAGGGGATGAAAAGAGAAATATGCGAAGCTGTACCCATTCAAGGGTTCGACCCAGCAGCTCCCACGACCCTGACCACAGACGCGAGCGACCGAGGCCTAGGGGCGGTGCTAACTCAAAGATCTGCACGAGGAATGACAGCCACAATCAGCTTCGCGTCCCGCACGTTGGCTGACAATGAACGCAAATTCAGCGTGATTGAAAAAGAAATGCTGGCCGTCGTGTGGGCGGTGGAGAGGTTCCGACAGTTCCTGTGGGGAGGAAGGTTCCTCTTACGAACAGACCACAAGCCCCTGGTAAAAGTTCTCACGTCCAACGGCCATGAGCACGCAACACCAAGAATCGCCAAGATGACGCTGCGACTCCTCGACTACGTGTACGACGTGGAGTACATCCCAGGCACCAGGAACCGCGTGGCGGACTACCTGAGCAGGGCAGCTGCAAAGGAATCGGCAGAGGCGCAAGACGCAGAAAATTGGGCAGAGTACACAGTGGCGTTCATGGGCGATCACGAAACAGCCATCAGCAAGCAGGAATGGGAAGAAGAGTACGGGTCAGACGAGAAGGTGAAGGCAGTCAAAACATATGTGACGCAGGGGTGGCCGGAGAAGAGGTTACTCGGAGAAGAACTCAAACAGTACTGGGAGGTCAGGGAAGAACTGTCGCTGGGGACGACCCATGTTTCCTGTTCCGGGGCAACAAGGTAGTACCCCCGATGGCGCTGAGACCTAGAGTAGTGGCCATTGCCCACGAAGGGCATTTGGGAATCGTGAAA
Organism: Triturus cristatus; assembly: GCF_964204655.1. Taxonomy (NCBI): domain Eukaryota; kingdom Metazoa; phylum Chordata; class Amphibia; order Caudata; family Salamandridae; genus Triturus; species Triturus cristatus. The sequence goes on from NC_140583.1 coordinate 1,069,462,039, forward strand.
ACGAAGGGAAGAGTAAAAGAGGACTATTGGTGGCCAGGGTTGGACCTCGCAGTGGAAAGACATGTCAGAACGTGTGAGCAGTGCAGCAATGCAGACAAGACGCAAAGAGTACTACGACCACCGCTGGGACGCTTCGACTGTCCGGAAAATCCGTGGGAAGAAATCTCAATAGACGTCCTAGGCCCCATACAAGACGCCAGTGGTAACCCGAAGTACCTCACCGTGGTCGTGGACAGGTACTCGAAGTGGCCAGAAGTCCATGTGGATGAAAACGCGGAGACAGATACCATCTTGGGGTTCCTCACGGATGTGTTCATCAGAGAAGGGATCCCAAAAGGAATCCTCAGTGACAATGGCCCACAGTTCACGTCGACCAAATGGGAGGCCTTCATGGACAGAAACGGGATAACCGTCAGACGCACACCGGTCTACCACCCCGCGGGGAACGGAGCAGTAGAGAGATTCAACAGAGTAATAATGGGGTCAGTGCAAGCGGCCATCGGTCAGGGAGCAAGCTGGGAGAAGGAACTCAAGCGTCTGCTATGGGCTTACCGGATAACTCCCTCTTCCACAGGCTACAGCCCGCTCCGCATACTGAGAGGAAGAGAACCGTTCACCAGAGACAACGTGGCCTGGAAGAAGCTCACCGTGCAGAGTCATTGGTCGCCGGCAGTGGTGCGCAAGAACTTGGAGAAGGCGCAAGCCGTGTACACAAACTACTACGACTCAAGGCATAACACCAAGGAAGTCGCATTGGAGAGAGGAGAGTGGGTGAGGGTGAAACTGCCAACACCGGGGAGGAAAGGGGACAGCAAGTTCACGCCCCCATTCCAAGTGGTGGAACCCTATTCCACATCAGCCTTACTGAGCGACGGGAAGATATGGGCCCAAGATCGTATGGCAAGATGTACCAGGGCCGACGAGACTGAGCAGAGAATGGAACTGGACAGCAGGGAAGGAGCCGGGTCCACACCGGCGGGAAAAAGCGAAAGTAGGAGACCAGATGGTGAAGCAGGAAGCGTTCCCCAAGGGACCTGGAGTCCAAGAGGAGGGGGAGTCGAGACTCCAGGACTAAGTGACCGAGAGACAGAGTTGGGCGGTCCTGAACCTCGAGAAGCGAGTGGAGCGGCGTTCCCGAGTGGGGGGGGCACCACCCCTACCGCAGGCGCAGGAAGCAGGAGGACACGCTGCGGGAGGAGAATAATGCTGCCACAAAGATTCGAGGAGTTCAGCCTAGACCACAAGTAAGACTGTTCAAGTGTGAAGGAGGGACTGTGATTGTTGTGTTTATAAAGGAGGGAGATGTGGTGTTGCGGTCTAGTCCGCGGCGCGCACTACGTGCGACGTCACCGGACTTCCGGCGGCGGCCATCTTGGATTCGGCACTAGCACGCCGATTCGAACTGAGATCGGAGCTCCGTGCCGGCGCTCCTGCGGTGAATGTGATTTAAGGAATAAACCCCTTCCACCTTACTACAACGCTTAGTGTCATCTGTGGGGGGGCACCACTAGTAAGGAAAGAGGCAACATTACAATCCGGAGCTCTAAGGCCCGAGTTCTGGGCGGAGGGGGCCCCCTGCTGGTGCCTGTGTTACGCCTCTGTGATGAGGGCAGCCTGCGTCTCGCATATCACACAGCTATTCGTTGGAAGTAGGATGACTGCGGACGCTCTGAGGGGCAGGAGGCTCATGGAGGACAACCCCCCCCCACACTCCTTCCCCACACATAGGCTGCAAGGGCCTGCATTCCGCCCCTGCCCGGCTGCACGGAAAGTGGGCAGTAAAGACACATTGGGCCTTGATGCAGACAAGGAACTCGCCTCCCCCCATTCTCTGGTTTAATAGTAAAAAAATAGCCATTGATTCGGGTAGAATGTCCCATCAACTGGGCCTACGGCACTGTTGATAGCTATGCCGGACGCCCTGAGCAGAGAGCTTGCCTGGCCCCGCCTGGCCCCGCTCGCTCGCCGTTGATCCATTCCATCCCTGACCTTTGCTCATGGCCGTGTTAGATTGTTTGCTTTCGGCTACCGCACGGCAATTTCAAATTGCTGGCAAACCAAATAATTCATAAAACATATATACAAAGCAAACAGCAACAAGCACACTGTATGAATGGCGAGTCAGCACCACAGCTGCTGCAATCAATTAAACCTTCGGTAGAGCTCGTTCAAGAGACACGATCCACAAGTCTTGGGCAGAGGAGATATTTTTGGGTGGCCTTTTATTCTTTCATTTTTTGATTCCACATAAACCCCACCCCCCTCCTTAAAAAGCAGTTCTACTTGGAATGCAGCGGAGGTGTTTCATTGAATCCCCGCTGGCAGCACTAGGGCATGGCCGCTCGTGGTTTTTCTCACGCCGGACTTACTTTGTGGATTCATTCCTGCCGATCCCACTGGAGTAATGGAAACCCCACGGATTTTACGAGCGAGTTGTCCATGACTGTGTGTCTGCGGCCTGGTTTATGCCCATACCTGAGGTATCCCTGCGGGCACGCGTTCCTTTGTCAGTGCTTAATTTGTAATTAATCAAGTGCCGGGGCCCTTCTCAGAAGGCTACTGCAGCTTGCACCACCCATTGCCTCTGCCTGTGCTCCCAATGGGGTTCCGACATAACACCTAAATATCGCACTCCTACAAGTGTGACAATTGAGACTATGACAGGCCGCACAGAGCTATAATGGCGTGAGAGGCTGGTGTTATTCATTGTCAATGCACATTAACTAAATAACAGGGTTGTTGTGCTCCTTTCAAAAGTAAGCAGAGACTGCCACCATGTGGTGGACTGTCTTTAGTACCAGTGCTGACATTAAGTGCTGGTGCCAAGCACCGGAAACCACCAGCTCAAATTAAGCACTGCCCCTTGTTTTTGTTCGCAGGAGGCCGTGAATTATTATTAAGCCAAAACGTACCAATAATACATTATAAGAAGTCCACTGTGAAAGGCTAAATGGAGAATTGGGTTGCTGGCCACCAATTTAATCCCAGAAGGATTCCTCATGCATGTAGTACTCGGAGGTCTGGGGCACTGCACTGTCTACAGGCATAACATGACACAGTAACGCAGGCGACGACGAAATGGCAGATGTACATGGGCACAGTGACGTGCCACAACAGTAAAGGAGGGGACGAGACGAGGTGGCAGATTAACACATTCACAGAATGGCATGGCACATCAGTGGTGGCGTGGGCGGGGTTACAGGCGAACGAGGTCAGAAATAGAGTACCATGGCACAGCAGTGAAGCTGGGGGGTAGGTGGGGGGGACGCATGCACCTGTGCTTCTTCTTCCTGCCTGCTCACACCTGTGCTGGTTCGCCCCCTCCTACGAGCTGGCTATTTACAATCCATGCAACAGGAACACTTCCAGAGTGCCTAGCAGAGAGAGATGCACAAAACCGGCACCTGGATATTGTGGGTTGATAACTCTTCTGCTGTGGGTGTTCCCTTTCTCCCTGTACTCTTTTTCATTCCATAGAGCAGCAGACGACCAGAGGGAGTGTAGTGTCGCGGTCTAGTTGACGCGCACTACGTCAGGGGTAGGAATGCGCGTAGCGGCCATATTGGACGCTACTGCGCATGCGCGTTAGTCAGCGCGGCGCGAGAGAAGCGAACGGAGCTTGTAGCCCGGCGCTCTCTCGGTGAAGTGGATTAATAGTTGAATAAAATCATTTTTCAACGTTACAACTAGTCTCCTGCATATCCTTGGGTAGTACCAGCCCCATACTGAGAGAGGTAACATTACAGTGGCGACGAGGCTCGGACAGAGCGGACACGGTGATCCTCAGTGAAGGAGGTGCCCCCCAACCAGCACATAGGAGGTAGTCCTACGCAGGGGGACGACACAACACGTGGAGAGCAGATCCAGGAGGTCGAGGACAGACTCCAACGCACCGAGAGAGCGCGGCAGCGGCGGACGGACGCCAGAGGAAGGCACGAGAGCAGTAAGTGTGCCGTCCACATGGTAGAAGACAGTCAGGGGCGTACCGGGTGCGGCAGCAGAGACCCTGGCGGAATCTGGTGGAGACGGCGCAGGCAGCTCCAATGAGATCCCAGCGACCCGAAGAAGAGGGGAAAGGACAGAAGCGCCAGGTAGCCCGAGGAAACAAGCGGACGTCAAGATGAGTGCGCAGGCATCAGCATTAACGACGCTGGTTCCGTTCCTCCCACGGCCAGGAGAACCCCAAATGAAATGGGAAGACTGGAGGGAGTACTTCAAAAATTACCTAGAAGCGCTGGAAGATGAGAACGAGGAGGCGTTCTCCAGCGCCAGAAGGAAGAGGATACTCTTGCACAACCTGGGACCAGAAGGCATACGGGTATTCCAAAACCTAACACCGGTCGCCAGGCAGGCAGCGGACACCGACGTGTTCAAACACGCCCTGGAAGATTTGGACAACCACTATCGTCCTGCAGTATGCACCTCCATCGACCGCTACAACTTCCAGCAGAGGAAGCAAGAAGCGGGGGAAACAATAGACGATTATGTGGCGGCACTGAGGAAACTTGCGATAACATGCAAATACGGAGTTTTACAAGACGAATTCATCAAAGACCAAATCGTGATGCATACGACAAGCAAATCAGTGCAAGATAAATTGTGGGCGAGTGGAGACGCGACGCTGAAAGACGTGATCGCCATTGTGAAGAGGGCAGAGCTGACCAAGCGCTGCGCAGAAGCAGCAAAGAGAGATCAAGCCCCAAGACTCACGATAAACAAGGTAGACGACGCGGACCAGTATGGAAGAGGAAAACCGGTGCCTGGAGACTACAGAGGATCATACAAGGCGAAAGGAAAACCTGGACAGCCGTGGAAGCCAGACAAGGGAGAAATGGCGAGATGCTACAGATGCGGGAGCCCGAGTCACGCGGCACATGACAAACGGTGCCCCGCCTTCAGAGCCAAATGTGCATTTTGCGGCCTGGTCGGCCACTACGAGAAGGTGTGCAGAAGGAAAGGGAAACAACACGCAGTGAAATACGTGGCGCAGGACATAGGTGAAGAAGAAGACGGCCAGGAGGAAGACGACGAAGTCCTGTGCGTGGAAGACCAGGTACTGGGCATCGAGGGAAAAAGAGCGCGCAAGCCCCAGTGCGACATGCTCATCGGAGGAGTAGGAATCACCATAGTGGCGGATTCGGGGTCCCCTTACACGATTGTCCAAAGATCGGTATGGAACGAGAGGTTCGAACCCACACTGGGCCCACGCCTGGATCCACCCGACATATGACCAGTCACCTACACAGGGGAACCCATCCCGATGGTAGGATTCAGGAGACTGCCGTTCCAGTTCAAAGAACGCAGCGCCCACTGTAAACTATATGTCGCGGAGAAGGGACCATCAGTCCTTGGGTGGATGGACCAAGGAGAGTTGGGCATACAGCTGAACCCAGGAGGGGACATCCAAGTGCTGGTGACTTTGGACGGAGAAGAGTTGACAGCAGCGAAATGGCGGAGCGGACACCCGAGAGTGTTCGGCGGCAAGATTGGTAAACTTGAGAAGTTTACCCACAATATCGTCCTCAAGGAGAACGCCAGCCCGGTGGCACATAGAGTAAGGAACATACCGATCGCAGTGAGAGAGGCAGTACAACAGGAACTACACCGACTGGAAGACGGGGGAATCATCGAACCGATCGACAGCGCAGAGTGGTTGGCGCCACTGGTGGTGGCCATGAAACCGGCAGGCAAGGTGCGCTTATGTGTGGATCTCCGTGAATTAAACAAATGCATCGTGGTAGAGAAATTCCCCTTACCGCGCATAGAGGAAATGTTGGCCCGCACGAAAGGCGTGAAATGGTTCTCCACCATCGACCTGCAATCGGCATGCCACCAGGTGGTGCTGCATCCCGCGAGCAAGAAACTGACGTCATTTATAACGCCGTTTGGATGCTATCAATTCTGTCGCATGCCCTTTGGACTAGCGTCCGCAGCAGCAGTGTTCCAAAAGCTGATGGCCCGCCTATTCAAGGGTATAGAGGGAGTGCAATACTTCCAGGATGATATCCTAGTAATGGGGAAGGAGCTAGAAGACCACGACGTGAAGTTGGAAGTGGTGTTAAAGATCTTGGAGGAACACGGACTGACGGCGGAGTGGGAGAAGTGTCATTTCGGAATGACATCAGTCACATACCTGGGGCATGAGATAGGAGAACACGGGATAACACCGAAGAAAGGGAACGTGAAGGCCATCTGTGACGCGCCCCCGCCCACATCCAAGGAAGAAGTAAGGTCCTTTCTGGGAATGGCGGAATACTACAGCAAGTTTGTCCACCATTTCGCCACGAAAACACACAACATGAGACAACTCACGAGGGACAAGTCGGTGTTTGCATGGACGGAAGAGGAGCAAGAAGAATTTGACACAGTGAAACGCGAAATCAGCCAGGCAATCCCGCTGCATGGGTACGACCCCCGGGGACGATCCATATTGATGACGGACGCAAGCGAAAAAGGGCTAGGAGCGGTACTCATGCAAGAAAGGCCAGAAGGTGGGACGGAGACGATCAGCTTCGCGTCCAGAACATTGAAGTATCCTGAACAAAAGTTCAGCGTAATCGAAAAAGAGATGCTAGCCGTGGTCTGGGCCATGGGAAAGTACCGCCAGTTCCTGTGGGGCACACGTTTTCAAGTGAAGACAGACCACAAACCCCTAGTGAAGGTGTTGACGTCCTGCGGCCATGCTAGCGCCACACCCCGGATTGCAAAAATGACGCTGAAACTCCTGGAGTACAGGTACGACGTGGAGTACATTCCGGGCTCGAGGAACAAGATAGCGGATTACCTCAGCAGGGCGTCAGCAATGGAAAGTGCCACCAGCGGCACAGAGGAAGACGACGAGATGGTAGCCCTGATGGACGATCCGGAAAAGACCATCAGTAAACAGGAGTGGGCAGACGCGTATGCAGCAGACGGAGATCTGGGCGACATCAAGGAGTACATTATACAAGGGTGGCCGGAGAGGAGACGACAGAAGCCCAAGGTCCGGCAGTTCTATGAGGTTCGAGAGGAGCTGTCGGTGGGGAACGACGGAGTGTTCGTGTACAGAGGGAACAGAGTGGTACCACCGGAGAATATAATACCGGACCTGCTATCCATATTACACGAAGGACACCTGGGAATTGTGAAGACGAAGGCCAGGACCAAACAAACGTATTGGTGGCCGGGGATGGACACGCAAGTAGAAAGGCTACTGAGAGACTGCGCGCAGTGCCAAGGAGCGGACAAAGTACTAAAGCCAATGAGGCCGGCACTAGGGAAATTCGCGATTCCCAGCAACCCATGGGAAGAGGTGGCAGTGGACATCTTAGGGCCCATACTGGACGATCAGGGGATACCGAAATACCTATGCGTATTGGTGGACAAGTACTCAAAGTGGCCAGAGGTACACACCCAAGAGGTCATGGACACAGACACAATATGGCGCTTCCTCAAGGAGGTGTTCCTCAGGGAAGGCATCCCCAGAACGATAATCAGTGACAATGGTCCCCAATTCACCTCGGACAAATGGTCCAAATTTGCAGAAAGGAACGGCATAATACTCAGGCACACGTCGATTTATCATCCGGCCAGTAAAGGACAAGTAGAGAGGTTTAATAGGGTACTCATGGGCTCCATACAGGCCACCATCACGAGGGGCAAAGACTGGGAAAAGGAAGTACAAAGCACCATCTGGGCATACCGCATCACCCCCACCGGTACGGGGTACAGCCCCTTCCAAATCCTACGAGGAAGGCAACCATTCACCAGAGACAATGTTGCTTGGCAAGAGAAGACAATCACCAGCAAGTGGTCTCCAGCGGTCGTACAACACAATCTGGAACAGGCACAACGCATTTACACGGAACACTACAACCGCAACAGAAAGGTGAAGGAGGCAAGGTTGGAAAAAGGGGAGTGGGTCAGAGTGAAGCTGGCAACCCTAAAGCGAAAGGGAGAAAGCAAGTACTCCCCACCCCTAAGAGTGGAAGAAGTGTACGACCGAGCAGCGTTGCTCAGTGACGGAAACGTGTGGTCCCATGACCGCATGGCTAAGTGCAACAAAATCTTACAATGGCCCCGGGAGGACGCGGAAGGGGCGACACCATCAGAAGGCACGACAAGGGGAGCAGGAGCTCCTAAGGGAGAATGCGGAGAGAACAGGAGAGAAGAACTAGACGGAGAGAGAGACATACAGGATGGATGGGCCCCAGAGGAAAGAGCCCGGGAAGACGATGAGGATGGAGCGAGAGAGGGCCAGGGCACTCCGGAAGGTAGAAGGGGGAGCCCGGTCGCAGAAGGAGGTCAAGAAGGACATACCACCCCGGTAAGACACACCCGGGTTGGGCGAGCAGTGGTGAGACCAGCCAAGTTCAGAGACTATGAAATGGACTGACCACCTGGGTAGGCATATTGTGTTGTGTGGTATAAAAGGGGGAGATATGTAGTGTCGCGGTCTGGTTGAAACGCACTACGTCAGGGGTAGGAATGCGCGTAGCGGCCATATTGGACGCTACTGCGCATGCGCGTTAGTCAGCGCGGCGCGAGAGAAGCGAACGGAGCTTGTAGCCCGGCGCTCTCTCGGTGAAGTGGATTAATAGTTGAATAAAAGCATTTTTCAACGTTACAACTAGTCTCCTGCATATCCTTGGGTAGTCGCAGCCCCATACTGAGAGAGGTAACATTACAGGGAGCCAAATATTTCACATCCATCTTCATGTTAGAAAAACCCCTTCTCCTCAGAAAAGGTACGGTCCAGGGCCGCTTAAAACGATGAGCGCGAGGCGCATCTGCTCGATGAGGTGAATGAGTGTCGAGGAATATTGGCAGCGCGCGTCGTGTTAGAGGAAGGATTGGGCGTTTATTGACTCCCTGATTTACCTCAGAGAGACGATGTTTTTGCTGTGTCAGTTCCGGTGATTGGCCGTATTATTCCGCCAGTGTGATGGATGGAGCAGGGAAGGACCTAGGCACGAAAATCCTACGGATATGTTGGACTCTGTATCTTCCTTTACATCATATGTTTACCTCGAGGAAAATGGGTGGTGTATTTTTCAGGAATTTTGAGACATTGGGGCATACTAACAATGGACATGATTACATATGTGAGCACATCACAATTACAGAAACGCAAAAAGGCAGCATTCATGGCCCCTGTTTGCAAGTGCACCGCTTGGGTTTATTGTCGTATGATGTGGGCAGTGGCTGGCCAATCAATGGGGTCAAAACCCCGAGATGCGTGTGCAAAATGGCCGGAGGTCTCTACTTTGCGCCCCGCTACAGACACACGGGGGCAGATTTACAAGCTCCTTGCGCCACTTTTGCATCACTTTTCCCATGTTAAAAGTGACGCAGAAGTGGCGCAAGGGGCTTGTAAATCTGCCCCACGGTATTGGGCAGCACCGGAGACACGCACTCACGCCCAGCGTGACACAACATGACATCCTACTCCCCTATCAGCAGAAGGACTCTAAAATCCCCGTGCCAAAGGTGCATAGCTCCGCGCGGCGTCCTGCATTTTTACACATGTCCCAAATGTTTTCACATGTAAACTAAATCCTTGGACGGCTCAAGAGCTTACCAGCTCTACTACAAAAGCCACCAAGGCGAGCCAGGATGAGGCCCTGTCTGGTGGCCCATCTCAAGTCACCCTAAGCGTGGTGAGTGCCAAGGCAGGGCCTCCAGTGGCCATCGGTGCATTCCTTTTAAACCTAAACACCTCTGCCCTCATAGAAGTCAGGACACTAATGGAAGTGTAGGGGCAGACCCAGTAGCCCAGACGGAAATCCTGTGACTTGGCTTTGCATAGTGTTTACTCAAAGACCTTCTAACCTTTGACGTCACAAGACTGGTCCTCCCAAGGACTTCGTTCACATCAAACTTTTGTTTCCCAGGTCCTGAAAAGGAAGGAACCACTTGTAACTATTAACTGCATGGTTTTCTTGCTGGCCAGGATGCTGGGCACTTGATCTGAGGCAGAAAGTTGGTCTCAAAGGCCTCCTTGACTCTTCGGGGCAAAGTGGTTGAGGAGACAATATGCCGCTGGCAAAGCTAAGAAAAATCTCACTGTACATGTAATAAACCCTCTAGCTATCTCTTTCTCTCGCTCTTTAGGACTATCGCTTCAAAAAGGTATAATATCACTTTTAATTGTGTTTTATTAACAATTTCCATATAAATAACACTAAGCCAGAAAAAGCAGCAGCATACAGCAGGTGCAACCGTGCGTGGACTAACAATGTTCGGTGGGTTGATGGCAGGGAAGATATTTGTTGTGCCATATGTACATGGGAGTAGAGAGGATAAAACAGAGGAAAGAATACAATTCACAATTATTTGTTAGTTTCAAACAGAAGGCTCTAGATAGTGAAAGAATACTCCCCAGAAATTGTGGCACACACTAGTGAGGGTAATTGTGCATATTAGAGCATTTTCTCAAAATGTTGGCAGTGTTAAGAATTGAATAGACCTTGAAAAACAAGGAGAGGGGCTCATCTGAGTCCAAAGGGACAGAGCACCAAGATCAACTATATAGTTAAAAAGAATCCCTTTGAACTTTCTTAACAAACTTCACTTAGATTGCCCACTTACACCATTCAGTCAAATCATTCACTTAAATATATCACACAATGGGAACAACTCCAAATGAGATGTGAGAAAGCTTACGCTAAATAAAATTAGAGTTATTAAAAATCTCTGATTAAGTTTATTGACACATTCATAATCCGATTTACAGTAGTAAGTAAAGAAGGGCATAATATCACAGGTACATTTTTTTTTAAAAGAACATATAATGTTCATGCAAAAAGTACATCATTAGAACAATTCAATAAATTCAATGTCTCATAAGGAAGCAACAATAAAACATCATATGGAAGGAAAATCTACAAAAGTCACCAAAATTGTGTTTTAACAATGTTCATTTGTAACCTATGTGGACACGGGTGCGGTAATCAGTGCTTAATTTGAGCTGATGGATTCACTTGTCAACCCCGGCACTTATGACAGTCTGTACTGTTTACCTAAATTAGAGGTGACCACAACAACAGTTGTTTATCATTACAATGAATATTAATAATGACTAATATCTGCAGTCCACTCCATTATTGTAGCTTTGAGGTCTGGAATAGTCTTAAATTTCATACTTCTTGGCAGTAGTGGCTGGCATGGACCAGGAGTGGTGAGGCTGGCCGGGGATGTAAAAAAAAAAAGAGCCACTCTCCTGCTCTCTCCCATGTCGTCTCAGTCTCTCCTCTCCGGGGCCGTAACAGGAAGCAGCCAGGCTCCCTCCCCTAAGCCAATCACAACGCTGCAGTCTACCAGTCATGGTCGCTCATGGTTCTGCCTTGGCAGGCAGTTAGAGCAACAGTAGTTGGATAAGGGACAGATCTTCTTCATGCTTGATAAGGGCCGGTGGGGAGCATGCATCACAGTGGCGTAACAAAAGTTGAGGGGGGCCCCTCTTCAAGGTACATGGAGGGGCCCCGCTCTGGATTTTATCCTGAGCTCTCAGCCATGAGTACGGTGCTGCGTGGGGGCCCCCCGCACCGCAGAGGATGCAGGGGCCTGTGTTATGCCACTTATGCATCACTCAACTCATAACCCTGAAGAACCATCACATTAGCCTTTTATGTTCAAGTTAAAAATCAGAGAGGCTTCCAAGCAGTGCTGGGATAAATGGGAAATCAGCCAGATTCCAGATCCAGTAGCTACTACTGATCAATCTGGCCCCAGTAAAATATGATGAATTAGTCCCGGTGTAATTTGCCAACACCGGGACGGACAGAATTTAATAGCACCCGCACGTTGTCTGCTTTATGTACGGAGAAGAAATGTGCAGGCGGGAGGTGGCTTTTTTATTGTCTCTCCCAGCTGGGACTCAAACATGGGCCACATTTAAAGGGCTATCAGTCCTCTTTTTGTTTGAGCATAATCCTAGCTAGGAGCTATCTGGAGCCTAACACCTAGACACCAATGGAAGGAAGGGAAACAAAGGCATGCAGCTTGTTATCGCTTCAGAAGTACTTCAGAGAAGCTACAATTTCGAGGTAGGTTTTTGACTCCGTAAGAAGGCCAGCTGTTTTGTTGGGACACAAACGACTCTCATGAAGACGGACATGTACCCCGGCTCTGACTTTCCGAACTGCAACGATGTCTGGATCCCAGGTGTTGATTTTTGTTGTCATGGTCGAACACAGATCATGCATGTACATCATGACTTAGGTTAATCCCCAGTTGATTTTACTTCAACCTTTTCTTATTTAGGGGTTTTATTCGATCGTACAGGTTTATGGAATACCACAATTAATACTAGGAAATCACTGTATTGTAAATCAATTATGGCATTAGCCATAAAGTAGGCAGGAAACCAATCGGGGAAATGTTAACTGTGTATAAAGCTACTTGTGTAGCAATTGTAACATATGGTGCGGGTTTGTGGGGACATGCGAATGTGTCATCTTTGCAGGTGGAGGAAAACCTCTTTATGAAATATCTTCTAGCCGTCCCAAAAAGTGTATCCACATATGTCTGCCATGTAGAGCTTGGGGAACCATATCTGGAAGATATTATAAAGACTGATCCAGTACTACTATGGCACAGAGTCTGGACGACTGATGAATGTGGGTTAAATCGCTTGATTATGAATAATGTGATTGGGCTAGAAAAGAGTGGTAAAATAAGATGGTTGTGTTACGTGAGGAAATTCCTCACGGACCTGGGTAGGGGGAATTACTTCTCTGAACCATCTTCTCTCTGTAACATTTCATGAAAGTTCTTGAAGGAAAAGTGTATGACTTATCTACATGTTCGCAGAACATCAATCGAAATGAAGAAAATGACGGTGGTGGCCCATGAACAAATAGTGATTTCTAGAAAAATGCAGCCATATGTTAAATTACAAATGAGTGATCATGAAAAGTTCTTATTAACCCGATTTAGATTTAATTTATTGTATAGGTTATTCAGTTTTCCTGTTATGAATGATTGGTCTAAAAGTTTGATTAAGTGTCCCTGTGATGATATGTCAGATCAATCAGATATACATATACTATTTTTCTGTAAATTTTACACAATGCCGAGATGACGGTGGGTTGTTCCCTTACTGAAGACCATGGAATTTATTCGCTGTCGCCCTGCCTTTTTGGCTGTACAAAAATTGGACAATATTTTAACTATTGTATATATTTCTTCATTTTTAAAAAGTGTTTTTAAATCACGTAAATCAATTGTATCCTGAACTATGATGACTTAATTTTGGTGTACTAGATGAATTTAATTGTGATATTTATATGTACTTTTATGGTTACTCTGTTTTAATAACCGAATAAAGAAAGAATTGAATTGAATTGAATTGACTTAGGCATGTCTCATACATTGCAGTCTTGTTGGACTGGGAGGGGCTGTCAAAGTGCTCCCTTCTTAGTGTTGAAAGGTACATGCTTCTACCAGGAGCTAAGCAGCACAAGTGTGTTTGTGGCAGCATACCATGTAGTGTTCAGTAGAAGTGAAAGGGCCCTTTTTAGGTCGAGGGACCGTCCGGTCTGCCGAAGGCAGAACCGGAAGTCCGGAGATTTAATGTTTCTTAGAGTGGCTATTTAGCCCGCCTCTCTTTTTGCTTCTCCTCCATTGGCTGGCTTCCTAAACGGAGGCCAGCCATTGGAGGAGAGAGCCGTCCCTCCAAATAGGCTCCGTCTTTTTCAGATTCGGGGGCGTGTTCCATGCTGTTCTTTCCACTTTTTAGCCACGCCCTTTTTAGAACAGCAGGAACACGCCCTCGAAGCCGAAAAAGTTTTGAAGCTTCCCGTGTTTTGTCTTGTTTTTGTTGCAATTATGTCACCGCCACGCATCCATTTTACGTTCGGAGGCTTTTCTATTTGTCCATTACAATTAATTGTCCTGCCTTTGGCTGCTTGTTTCAGCCAAGGCGATTTCACTTAGTGATTGCTTTTTTTGGGCCATCCCACCTTTCTCTTCATACAGTGCTATGGACCCAACCACTCTCGCCCCCTAGAACACTGCTTGCCTGCCCGTCACAACACTAGAGTCCGCCCCCACCACCACCTTTCGCTCGGAGGTCGCTGCTCGCAGTTCCCTCCTGTCTGAAATAAGCGCAGCAACTGCATACACTCCCACATAGAGAGCATCTGTGGGCCACATCCATTTCAGGGTCCCACTCCTCCCCTCAAATCACTGCCCCACCTTCTTCTCTCACTTGCCACCCCTAGCCTCAGTAAGTCTCCGGTTGGGTTTCATTCGAGCGGCGCCCCCCCTCCCCCCCGCTCGGTTTAGCATGTCTTCCTGCACCCTCTGTGCTTGGCCACGCCCCTTGCTTCTAGCCTCGTCTCTGCAGCCCCCTAGTTATGCTGGCTACGGTGGGCGCGCACCTTGTTATAGGGGTCTATTGCTGGGATTGTGCTGCCCTTGCCTGACTCCGTGCGTCGCCGTCTTTGGGCTCTTGGCGCTTTAAGTTTTCTTGTGATGCCACCCTCGGTGAGTCTCGTTTTAAACTTTCACGCTACGGTGGGCGCGCACCTTGTTATAGGGGTCTATTGCTGGGATTGTGCTGCCCTTGCCTGACTCCGTGCGTCGCCGTCTTTGGGCTCTTGGCGCTTTAAGTTTTCTTGTGATGCCACCCTCGGTGAGTCTCGTTTTAAACTTTGACACTGAGCGCGGTGCCCGCTTCAGGGACACCGCGCTCTGTGTGTTTGTTTGCTGGCAGCTACTCTGCCACAGTAACAACACATCTGAAACCGCGGCACTGGCGGCATTGCAGTCACTGACTTCAGGAGTGGGTGGGTGTGGCGGTTTCTCTTTATTCTGAAATCATCCCGCGACAACCAGACCCATCCCCACGAGCAGGGCTTTAAGTGGGATGAAAAAAACTGGGGGGGTCACTCAAAGGGGCGTGGTCAATGTAATTAAGGGCGTGGCTTTAAAACACCTAATCTAAAAATCCGCGTTTAGCACAGTGTGCCGCCCGACTTGTATTTTGCTGTTTCTGTCATTGCATTCAGATATATGATGCAAGTCACATCATACCTACAAGTCAGGACTATTGGCTTTGTCAATAGTTGCTAGTTGCATACGATAAATAAGCAGCAACTATGATTTGTATAAAATATTGAAAACACTTCCACTTAACACCCTGGTGACACCACAACAATGTTGCTGCTCTCGAGTTTCAAAAAGAGAAGGGAAATCCAGAGAGAAAATTACTCTCTTTAAAGTATTTCCCTTCCTCTACAACGCTCACCACGCGCACATCGATGTGCTACCTATCACTGCAGTCCAGGGGGAAAAAAAGGGACCGCCTGTGCGGGCACAAAACAGAGCCCGATAGAGATCCGTTTTGAAGCCCCCTTAAAAAAACTGCCGGTACTCAGACCCGGTGAGACCCGGCCCACTTAAAGCCCTGGTTGTTATCTCACTACCTCACTCTTTCTATCTCACTAACTCACTTTCACTCTCTCTTTCACTACCTCTCTCTCTATCTCACTACCTCACAACATCACTCTATGCTTATATATCACTACCTCACAACATCCCTCTCCCTCACTACCTCACTCTTTCACTACCTCACTCTCTCACTACCTCACTCTCTCTATCTCACTACCTCACTCTCTATCTACCTCACTCTCTATCTCACTACCTCACTCTCTATCTACCTCACTCTCTCTCACTACCTCACTCTCTATTTCAATACCTCACTCTCTCTCTCTATCTCACTACCTCACTCTCTCTCTGCTAATGCAATAGGTATCACATATGCAAAAAAAAGCTAATGCCAATAGAAATGACAATGCCATTTATTTAGGGATACAAAAATGATAGAAAAATAATGAGCAATACCAATAGCTCTACCTATAATATTGCCGAGACCATTGCATTGTAAATGCTTGTTACCTGTGTCACTGGAGTGGAGCCTACAGCTTCCTCACGTAAAGTTCTGCTACTGTGTGCTTGACTCAACTGTGGCTTACATCAAGTTATTATGCATTGCTGTGCGGTGTGTGCATATTGTGTGCATTCTCTGAGTGTATTTGTGTTTGTGGATGACACAATAGGTAGGTTCCATTTTGGGAGACCCAGGGCTGACTGGTAGACAGACATGAGAAGGTAGAGGCACCCCCCAGAGAGATTTGTGGATAGCTGCATTCTTGTGAGCTGGGAGGGACACACTCTGGAAGAATGAGAACTAGGTCTCATGCACATTTAGAAGGGTCATATGTGATTCAGAGAGCGGTCACTGGAAGGGGGCCTGGTCACATGTCAAGTTGGAGATGGGACTGATAAGGGAATCATAAAAAGTAGGGCCGAAGCAGTGGTGTAACCTTTTAATACACATATTACTGTGGTTGACATCCAGGTGTGAACCTCTGGTCACGCCCATGGCCCGTGTTATAGGGCCATCAGATTTGAAGTCGCTCCTGCTGTGACAGACTGCTTTCTGGAGAAACGGAGGACAGAGGAGTGGGCACTTCAAAAGGAAGCAGAGCTAACACACCTGTCAAAGTCTCAGACCCTAAATCACATTTGGGTGCCAATTCCGATCCGGTAAAAAAATTCCCCGTCCGACTCGTATCCGGATTTTTTTCCGTCCGAATCGTCAAAGTAGCGTACAAACTGCCAAGTACGATTCGAACGGAAAAAAGTCCATACGAATCGCATTGGGAAGATTTCCCCACACGTCCTCGGGTCGGGAAAAGTCACCGACACGTCCCCGGGCGAGAAACCCACCGTGCGGAAAAATAAAGTCCGACTGCGCAAGTACGATCCCTCCCGTCCTCCCCATTTCACAACCGTACGCAAAAAACACCGTCCGAACCGAACTCCCATAGCAACCATGGAGACATGTGCCCGCATACGCGCCGAACACCCCACCACCCCCCGCCCGCGTATGTACGCCCCGAACCCCCACCCGTGTATGTACGCACCGAACCACCAGCCGTGTATGTACGCACCAAACCCCCCCCCCAGCCCTGTATGTACGCACCGAACCACCAGCCGTGTATGTACGCCCCCGAACCCCCCCCAGCCGTGTATGTACGGACCGAACCACCAGCCGTGTATGTACGCACCAAACACCCACCCGTGTATGTACGCCCCCGAACCCCCCCCAGCCGTGTATGTACGCACCGAACCACCAGCCGTGTATGTACGCACCAAACACCCACCCGTGTATGTACGCCCCCGAACCCCCCCCCAGCCGTGTATGTACGCACCGAACCACCAGCCGTGTATGTACGCACCAAACACCCACCCGTGTATGTACGCCCCCGAACCCCCCCCCAGCCGTGTATGTACGCACCGAACCACCAGCCGTGTATGTACGCACCAAACACCCACCCGTGTATGTACGCCCCCGAACCCCCCCCCAGCCGTGTATGTACGCACCGAACCACCAGCCGTGTATGTACGCACCAAACACCCACCCGTGTATGTACGCCCCCGAACCCCCCCCCAGCCATACACGGCTGGTGGTTCGGTGCGTACATACACGGCTGGGGGGGGGTTCGGGGGCGTACATACACGGGTGGGTGTTTGGTGCGTACATACACGGCTGGGGTGGGGGTTTGGTGCGTACATACACGGCTGGTGTGGTGGTTTGGTGCGTACATACACGGGTGGGGGTTTGGTGCGTACATACACGGCTGGGGGTTCGGGGCGTACATACCAGGGTGGGGTGGGGGTTCGGGGCGTACATACACGGGTGGGGGTTTGGTGCGTACATACACGGCTGGGGGTTCGGGGCGTACATACCAGGGTGGGGTGGGGGTTCGGGGCGTACATGCACGGGTGGCGCTTGGGTGCGTACATACACGGGTGGCGGTTCGGGGCGTACATACACGAGTGGGGGTTCGGTGCGTACATACACGAGTGGGGGTTCGGTGCGTACATACACGGCTGGTGTGGTGGTTTGGTGCGTACATACACGGGTGGGGGTTTGGTGCGTACATACACGGCTGGGGGTTCGGGGCGTACATACCAGGGTGGGGTGGGGGTTCGGGGCGTACATGCACGGGTGGGGGTACGGGCCGTACTTCCACGGGTGGGGGTACGGTCCGTACATACCCCTGCCCACGCTCTGCGTGCCTGGGTACGGGCCGTACCCATGCCTTTGGTGTGTGGGTACGGTGCGTCCCACCATTGTTGCGGGCCGTGGGGTCCGCACCGTACACAGGCCTTGGGGGCGTGGCTACGGGTCGTACCACGCGTACCCCTACATGACCCCAGCAATGCTGGTACGAGCTGTACCAAGGCCTTTCTGACGTGGGTACGGGCCGTACCGCTATTGTTGGAGTGACGTAGGGGGACGCGTGGTACGTTCCGTACCCACGCTCTTGCGGCCTGGGTAGGGTACGTACCGGTTCGCGTGACCATCCACTTCCGTTGTGGCGGACGCTTGCGTTGCTGGCCTTGCCCCCACCCCCTGGAAGTGACCAGGCCCTGATGGTCAGGTATGTCCAGGCCATGTGTGATTTGGTACCATGTGTTGGTGTTGTGTGTCCTGCCCCTGCCCCCCCCTTTGCCCCTGGTTGTTGTGCTGACCTTCTGCGGCGTCTGCGTCGGTTCCTGTACGCCAGGTGGACTGCTAGGAGGGCAGGGATGGCACGTAGGTTCGGGTCCATGTCTGTTCGTCGCGTCCAGCTGCTCCTTGCGTGTGTCGTCCTGATTTCCCGGCAGTTTTTGGCAGCCGGTAAATATTTTCCGTGCGGGATGACGTCGGTTCGAATCGTACTTCCTGGTTCGTGAAACGTAGGCTGGATGCGTACCGACGTCACGTCGGCTCCTTTCAGGATCGGAATTGTGTTTAGTTTCTGTTCGGTCGGTGTTTTGTTCGAATCGTACGGAAATGGTGTTTCCGTATGAATCGTACTTGCATTTTCGGATGGATTTCGCACCGGGTACGAGTCGGACGGAGAAAAGGCTCCGTCCGACGGTTCGTACCCGGTTTTTACCGGATCGGAATTGGCACCTTGGTGTCTGGAAATGGATTACAAGAAGGGGAGCTTGAGGCCCCCAAAATTGTCAACTGTCAAGCTGGCAGACGTGCTGTACAAAAAGGGTAAGCTCTGCAAGGCTTCTGCCTGTGACCGGGGTGGAGGCTAATGCTTTCCACCCTCCCGGCTGGGTGATGGGACATCCAAGAAAACCTGCTTTTGGAGCCTGGAGCACCAGTACCTGCCTGCTTGCCAAGACCCGTTTGCCCTGTGAGGAAGAGAAGATTACCGGAGGCAGTGAGGAACAGCGGCGGATCCTGGCGAGTGGATCCCTGTACTGAGGTTTGAGGAAACAGCTGCCACACTGATTGGGTCATTGCCTGTGTGCAGGTGCAAATGGGCGACCACATATGCCAGTTGTGGCCACCATGAAGTTAGCTGTGGTCATCATCACAGCAGTGTCGCCTGTGTGCAGTGTGTAAGTTGGTGACCCAATATGCCAGAGGGGTCACTGTGAAGTTTTCCATGCCAATCGGGTCATTGTCTCTTTGTAGTGTGTAAGTCAGTGGTCCTGTATGCCAGAGAGGACAGCTGTGAAGTTTGCCATGCTGATCAGGCTGTCGCCAGTGTGCAGTGTGTAAGTCAGCAACCCCATATGCCAGCCGCCCAAGGTTGCAATGCCCGTGAGAGAGCAGCTGTCAGAGTTTCCGGTCAGACAATCCCTGCTGGTGTGGGTAATATTGAGTAAAGGGCCAGAAGGCCCCAGGGGAACACTTCTGACTTTTGACTTTTTTAACAGAGTCGGAGTGGGACTCCTGTGACTTGGATCGCCAGTGGGTCCGAACCTGAATATCGCCTATAGTAAATCGGGAACAAGCACTACCGCTAGTGAAAGAGAAGTGGGACTCAGGGGACTGCCTAATAAACATTAGAGACCTGACCTCAAGGGGCTGTATGTATTGTTTGTGTATGCTGTATTTCACTATATTGTCGTACATAAATACTCCTTTGTCATGGAAGAATGTATTTGACTGGACAATCATATATTGCTTCTATTGAGCATATTTTGCATTGTGAGCCTGTGTTCACCCACTATGTCTATCCCCCTCCCGATGAGAAGCCTTAGTTTGCTCGACCTGCGCTACCAACGAGAGTCAAGTGTTGAAGGGGTCCTTAGCCCAGTTGCCCAGGACCCATAGTAAGTCGGGCCCCAAGACATCAGGAGTAAAAAAAAAAAGGCCTTAACCCCCAGTCACTTCTGCTTGCCCCGTGACCTCCTGAAAGGGTTTCTGACAACAATTTAAATTACACTTACTCTTTTTTTTATTTGATACGTTTACAGCTCAACTCATCCCAATGTAGCATGTCAGAGCACTTTACATCACATTATACACCGATAATAAATAATGCTAGTGTGTAAAGCAATGTACAAGTTGCTACATAAGACAATGAGGGTTTTTAAGGTAACGGAGTAACACATCGTCATTACTGGTGGGGATTATATGCTAAATTTGCATGGCTAGGAGCAGGCAGTCCATCCCTGGCTGGGACAAACACAAAGTCAGGATTTAAAATGTAACACACTGCTTGAGGTGGTCTGTACTAATAAGACTTGATTACTACCCAAAGAAATCTCTTTCAGCAGTTTACAACAGATTGAGAAAAAGCAATAAGTATCTAAACCCACGTCTTTAAGTTGGTATGAAGGTTCTATGGTTCATAGTTCACTCTGCTATATATAGAAGGATTGCATATTATGAACTGCAAGTAATAAAAGGATCTCTGTGTCAAAACCAGTTGCTTTTATGAGTCTAAACTCTGACTAGGCAAAACAGAGATCTCTCTGGTAAGTGCTTTAACCACACAAGTTATCTTACCATTATTATTATTCCCTGAGATTTACTGGGTACACAAAGCTCTCTGCAGCAGGTACCTTAACCCCTTAAGATATTTTAATATATTTTCTTTGCAATCAATTAAGGCAGAACAGATTTACCGTCACATTTCTCCTTACTGCCAATTTTTTTGTGGCAGAGCTAAAAAAAATAACTGTGTAAGTTGACTGTCAGATTGCTTGACTAGACTCCACCCCTCGTGACTCCATCCCCTTTGTGTTGCCACACCTTAACCCACAATTTGTAGGATCCCAGACTAAAGTTTTTTCCAGTTCCAGCACTGCTTTGAGGTACTGATTAACGTGGCCAGTGTTTTTTTTGTACTTGAAGCCTAAGCATGGGTCAATGTTTTATTAGAGCGAAAGCAACTTTTAAACGTTAGAAATCTAGCCGATCGGGAAGTAAAAATACTAACCAGCCAAATCAGATGGCCGACAAAAAGCAGGATATTGTAGTGAAGGAATTGGTGCGCATCTACATACACAGTAATGGTCAAAGGCCCACAACCCTTTCTAGAGGATACATTCATTCAGAGTCTGCGCCCCAGTCTGGTAACACAAAATGATGGGCCCCCGTGCAAAATGTGATGAGGGGCCCGTCGTCTCCCCGATCACACAGATATTAATTGGCCTTGGGCTCAATGGAATGCCAATGAAGGGTTGGGCCCCATTATACTGCAAGTGGCCTGCTTGGCAAAGCAGAGTGATTTTCCTGAGCGTTTACCTATTTCTTAGCCCATGCCATTGCCCGAATTCTGCAAGGCCTGCTATGGGCCTGCCAGGGTGAAGAAGGCCAATTGGGGTGGCAGAATCTTCATAGTCAATGCAGCCAGAGCATGGAATGCTCTCCCTTTATCTCTAAGAAGTACTACCAATCTTCTTGTATTTAGAAAGACATTAAAAACATTTCTCTTCACTAATTGATCCTCCATGTCTCCCCCTTGACTCGGTCTCTCTTTAGGCCTCCTCTAAGCGCCAGGACATCTTTTTGGTAACAGTCGCGCTCTACAAATGCCCATAACATAACAAAACATGGCATGGATTAGCGGCAGAGGGGGCCCCCTCCTAAACAAGGAGTCCTGGCCCCCCCCCCTTGCATTGGGGGGACCTCCGCTTCAGCTCTACCACTTCCTAGTGCACATAAATATCGCACTTCAGGTGGGGTGGGTGGATGAGAGCTTACATTGTCAGTACAGCGTTGTACTTGGACGGGTCAGTACACCTTGCCTCTGGGTATTGCACTGAAGCTTTACTCCATTACACAAATAACTGGCATCTACAGGAAGCCATGAGGAGTGATGCTTGATGGAGGTACTAACAGGAGGATGCTCAGGGGACAGTTTTGGGTCCCTGCTCTCTCAATAACTTCCTAAGATTGCTACTAGGGGACCTCTAGGTTGTGAAACGCCAAAACAGGATGATCACTATTTTAGCGTTCCCCAGCATTTTCAGAATGGTTAGCCATGTTCGGAAGGCCCCAAAAGATTGCTCTGAACAGGGACATCTTAAGGATTTTGGGGGCCCACGAGCCAAACGTCTTTTGTGGGACCCTATAGAGAAGAGCTTTGATTTTAGTTCTTTCTCATCCCCTTTAGTCAGGTCACTGAGAGTGCACAGGAACTCTGGTCCAAATTCTACATGTATTTACATCTAATATTCAGGGATAGTGACGTGTTTTTGCAATATTATAATACAACAGCAGATCACTAATATTATTACGAATAATCTTTGTGACCCCCTCCCATTTCTCAACTGTGAGGTCTAGCCTTGACTAAAAGAACCCTTTTAATGGATGTTGCACAGTGTTGAAAAACAAACATTTCTCTGCAAAATGTCTATAGTAGACTCTCATACATCACCCACATTAAAAATAAATTAAAGGAAAACGATGTTTAAAACAAACTGCTTAAGAATTATTTGAAATCAGGGCAGGACTCTCTGCAGAACAAGCTGTCACTATGGGGAGGAGAGGCTGAATGGCTGGGGCCCTGGGCCAGGGCACACTTTGCCCAGGCATGAAAATGTCTCTGCAACTAATTTCCCTAACTGTTGGTTTCGATCTCTGCGCCCCAAATGTACCCGTGCCCTACATACCCTTCATGAATGTTGCATCTGTTATCCTTACCACCAATGGTTAGTCCTGCTCTAAACACCCTCATTGGTTAGCTTGGTTCTAAGTACCCTTCTGAAAGCACCAACGGCTGCACCGGCGTACGCAGGGCTGGCGCTAGGCATGGGCAGTTGCCCAGGGCCTCCCAATCAGCCTACCTGCATGGAGCCCCACAAAATTGCAACACTCCACTGTTCCTCGTGTACCCTTGCTGATCCAATTGGAAGAAAGGTGTCTCTTTACAATTGGGCCCATGGGAGGGGGCCCTCTCCCTGGCCTCTAAGGGATGGTGTGGGAAGGGGTAGGAGATAGGGACACCTCTGGGGCTGCTAATTCATAGACACCACAGGGCGCCCATGGTCAGCAAGTTAGCACCCACACAGTTTTAATTCCCAGCCCCCAAGCAATTCTCACACCTTCAGCCCCAGTCTGAGTGGTAAAAGAGGTGCTTGTAGGAGGCTGAGAGGAGGAGTTGCTGCCCAGGAGTCTGCACAAAGAAGCTTCCTGACCCAGAAGGTGCCACTTATGTAAATTAGAGGGGCCTCGCACCTTCCCTTTTGCCCCAGGCCCCGAAAATCCTAGAACCTGCCCTGGACGTAGGTACCCCAGTGGTTCGCTCCGGTCTCGGTGGCCCTGTCATCATCTCTTTCACTGCCCTTTTCTCAGATCCCAGCAGCTGGCATGGCCGGTCTTAGGCTCGTGCCCAGGGCTGGTTCCCATCTCAGGCCGCGCCCTGCTATCCTTCACAGCCCGAGCTGAATAACTCCACGCGCGCGGGGAGGGCTGGATGGACCCGTTGAGTGTCGTCCAAGGAGCGCGCGCTAATCTGGTTATTAGAGAAAGAAAGGTAATTTGGTGCCTCGCCTCGCCGATGAGTCTATAATACAAACTCACTCAAGCTGATAATTAACGGAGTGGGAATTAATTTTTTTGTAAATTACACTTGGAATTGAGTTGGGGGCGCCATGGGATAGGATAACCTTGCAAGGCAGGAGCTCTTCCTAGCTCCTGCGACTGCTGGAGTCTTGGATTCTAGAGGTCACGAAGCGCTCTCAGAGGTCAATGAAGCCCACGGGGCTCCAGTTAGCAGCAGTGCCAGGGGCTCAGCTCGCGAGGGGAGGAGAGAGAGGAGCAACGGCACGTGCGCCAAATGGAGAGCGGAGAGCATTGCTTCATCTGAGTCGATGGTTGCCAGTGGGGGGCATTGGCACTTATCTCCCCACACCAGATATTTTTCGAGGGCAATAGAGGGAAAACGCACAGATCGTAAAGAGGGAGAAAGAGAGAGAGAAGAGAGAGGGAAAGAGGAGCGAGAGATGGAGAGAGAGAGAGGAGAGATGAGATTGCGAGAGGGAAAGAGGGAGAGAGAAAGAGGGAGAGAGGAGAGAGAGGGAGAGAGGGGAGAGAGCGAGGGGAGAGATGAGATGAGAGAGCAAGAGAGAGAGAGGGAAGAGAGCGAGAGAGAGTGAGAGGAGAGAGCGAGATGGAGAGAGAGAGAGAGGTGCGAGGGAGAGAGAGAGAGAGATGGGGATGGGGGGAGAGATCGGGAGAGAAAGAGGAGAGAGAGAGAGAGAAGAGACCAAGAGAGAGTGTGTGTGTGTCTGGGTGAGACACAGAGCTCCCAACTAACCGCATTAACGGTACCACAAGAGGATGAGGAAAGAAAGGCATGAGAACGAATTAAGAAAGGAGGGAACGAGAGGACGGGTCAGTGTGGATGTGAGAGAGCATGACATGCCAAGTCCACAGGAGGATGAGGGGCAAAGTGAGAGAGAGGGTAGACATGCAAGAGGAGGTGAAAAGGGGAAAAATGAGACAGAAGCTATAAAGAGACATACAGCAATCAAATAACAGCAGCACCAGTACCTTAGAGGACGGGGCGGGGGAGGAGCGAGTGAGGACGATCATGGGAGGGACAGCAAGTCCAAGCAGCAGGCACAGAGCAGTGCAAGACGAGAGGGGTGAACAAATTGAGTCATATGTCCAGGATTTTTTTGCAGGGCCTGTTGTTTTATGGGTGCATCAACTGGTATCCTGGGTGACACTACCTGTTTTCCATACAGATGTAGGGTTTGGGGCTGTAGGCTTGCAGTGGTGAGACAAAACGCCTTTGTTTCCACTCCTCTTGAGTGATAGTTGTGGTCGAACACTCAAATCTCACTCAGAAGCAATGTTGTGGAGGTTGTAGCCACGTTTCAAACAAGTAACAAAGTATCACAACCAGTAAAGGTCACTTTGCAAAAGAGCATGTCTTTATTTAGACTTATAAGAGCGATAGGGCAGATACAAATCATCGAACATGGCAAAAACTGTAAGTCTTCATTCCAAAGATATTATTCCTAGCAGATGTAACACAGCAGATCCCGAAATAAGGACAATGGTGGCGGCTACATATTACATGAATAAGGCTACATTAACCTCAACCATCAGAATTCCTGGGGCGCCTATACCCATAGAAGCCGTCTGTCATAGGGACTTCCGATCAATCACTACAACTGATTCTTATGGTTTATAAACCTATAGGCCGCCATTGTGATGCTCATACCTGATTTCATGTAGGCTGCCGAGCTACTGTCCATTGCTATTAATTGTGTGCAGAAAACGGTGCAATATCTTGGTCCTCCTTACCTCTAGGGAGACCATGGCACCTTATCCGGGTGCACCCACTGAGTCCTCTTCTACATGGTAGAGTAGGTTGGCCATCTGGATGCCTGGATCTTACCCAGGCACTTGTAATGCCTACATTTGTGGGTCTGCTCTGCACAGTCCCAGCACCTATCGAAGGGGAATCAAAAGCCATCATTCTGTTCTAGAGCTTCTGATAGGCACCTTTGATTGTCTGTTGGAACTCATCACTTTGCTTGAGTTTCTGGGAACTCTAAGGGCCATGCAGGATTTTCTGGGCTTGCCATTTATGGCAGTATGTGTTCTTATTTGTTCTGCACCGTCTAGTGTACTCTTTCTGGCACACTGGTCTGCAGCTAAACC
Source organism: Triturus cristatus (assembly GCF_964204655.1). Lineage (NCBI taxonomy): Eukaryota > Metazoa > Chordata > Amphibia > Caudata > Salamandridae > Triturus > Triturus cristatus. Next base: position 1,069,487,951 of record NC_140583.1, read on the forward strand.
TAGATTCATAGGATCTGAGATGTAAGAGTAAGTCAAACCCGACACAGATCTATTGGTTTAGCATATTATTACTTGTATTACACTTCGGGTCGCCAACCTTTTTCTGTAATAAGAGCTACCTATGTTCAATGAAAATCATCCCAACAACATCGGGCAAAATAACATTAGTGGTAAACCTAGGCAAGATTACCGGCAGTAATCACCTTGGTGCACCTGACAAGCTCACCCGCAGCAATGTCAATATAGCATTATTAATTTGATATTCCTCTACATGGGTAGCGGCATAATCGCTTTAGGTGCAACGCCTTGGACACCAAGATAATAACTGTACAAATAAGTCTCTGCAATGCTGCATCATTTATCGTTCAACTATCCGCTTTAAGTAAGCTTTGAAAATATAATCCTCTTTTTTTAAACATCAGCTTATGGGTTCTGAAAATACACACACTTTAGTCTCAAATATATGCTTTTCAGTTTTGGTAAGCACTCTTGAATAAACCAACAAAAGATTCCAATTTAGTAGGATTAGCTGCACAGAGGGGAACTACTTAGAGGTAGCTGGAGAGCTACCAGTAGCTAATGAGCTATTTGTTGAATAAGCCAAATGGCACGTTGGTGCCCGCCTTTTCACTTTCACCATCCTGCCTCGCTCTAATTCATCCATACAGACACGCTTCTCAGCTCCTAATGATGGTCCTTCTGTCCTTCCTTAATGCTCGTCCAGGCGTGCCTGACCATGAGGGCAACTCATGAACATCATTTTCTTTCTTTTATGTACCTATTGCGTTTATTCAGAGATTGTTTTCACTCAGAGACCATGGGCTGATTGTACGAAGATGTTTGTACGTAAGTCTTGTAAAGCACTCGCGAGCTCGAAAGGAGTCAGCTATGTCCACATGTCCATTTCCATGTTGTAATTCAGCACAGCTGACAGGGGACTTTAGGGCTGAAAAGGGGGACACCAGCCAGCAGATGCCATGAGTTGGGACAATTTAAGGCTTTCTTAGCATTCGTAGTTCAATTTTCTTGACCTTTATCCTTCTAGCTATATCTTTAGCTATTTTAGTGAGCAGAGATTGCGCCTCTTGCCTGCTAGCATTCTTTCTTTATCTTCCTCAGCCCTCACCCTACACCTCTCCTTGATTTACATGAAGTCAAATCTTGGCAAACTCACTTAGCTGTCTCTATCTCAGCTTACTCTAGGTGGAGTCCTCAGTGAAAGGGCAGACTGGAGGAGGCACCTTGTTCTGGTCACAGGAAGAGGCTGCGAGGTGTGTAAAGTTGGCTTGGCTTCTGCATGTTTGGAGGAAGAGCGGCTTTGTGCAGCCATTACGGAGAGCCTTTGCCCCACATGCTTAAGTTTCCTGTGGAGAAACTGCTCTCTTAACTCATTCACTAACAGACCCACCTCTCCATCTCAAACTTCTGATGCTTATTACTGAACTCTATCTTATGTTCTTTACTGTGATAATGTGTTTTCTGAAGTCTCGTACGCAACCTTGCTGCCAGCACCCAATATCCTTTTTTCAATATCTTGGGCTGTGTTGGGAGTGCCTAGCCATTTTAATGCCGGTAATGCATGTACTACAAGGACTGGTACTAGATCTGTCATGCTTAGACAGGGTTGCGCTGCTTCCTCAACAGTACAGCCGTAGTCAGTGCTTTAACTGGGTCTTTCAAAGGGGCGTGGCCGATGCAGTTAAGGACGTGGCCTTAAAACGTGTAGATAGTGTGCCACCAAACTGGTATTTTACTGCTTCTGTTATTTACATCCAGTTACATAAAACAACAAGTAACATTTCACCTACAGCAAGCCATGGCTATTGGCTCTGCCAATGGCTGTTAGTTGCATAAGATAAATAAGCAACAACTATGGCTTCGTTGTATATAATATTGAAAATGCTTCAGTTGTGAAATGATGAGACTGTGAAATAATTATAAAGATTCTCTTTGAAGTTACCTCAATGGCAGTGAAGGGTGGCACCACTGCAGTTAAGATTTTTCCTTTTTTCACCACGAGGGTGAGGGCAAAAACGGAGAACCCGATAGGGACCCGTCTCAGAACCTGCGTTTTAGAACTTCCGGTGCCGAGCAGCGGCAGGACCCGGCCCACTTAAAGCCCAGGCCGTAGTGGAGGTTGAACAGTACAGACTTGCTCCGGAAGCTGATGATAAAGTCGATACCAGATATTGAGCAAAACTGGTACGAAGTCCTATCCAGAGGCGTAAAGGTTCCAGATGAGCAGGTCTTTACTTTACACCTAGGGCTATCAAAGGATGATCTCTAGTAAAAGTCAAAGATCTCTAGTCCACTTAGTTCAAGATACACAACTGCTACTTTTAGGACTACTACTACTATTACAACTACAACTAATAATAATAATGAGGCCCGGGTGAAATTTAAATTACGCCATCATAATTCTTGTAATTTCGTGAATTTCAAGTTGCGGATGACAAATTCCTGAAATGATGCCATTACGTCAGAGCATGAAATTACACCATCATTCATGACAATATGGCCATTCAGTAGAACTCAAGCAGTTGTTGTCCATGGCACTGTGGTTTTTTTGCACTATTTTTCTAATGTGAGATGCAATCTCCCGTTAAAAAGTGACATGAGGGTCCATTTCAGCAAAACTATCGCGCTAAATTACGGATTTGCATTTTTCATAATTTCGCATATTTATGCGATAGCCTATTATGCCAATTTTGCATAATAATAATAATAACAATAACGATAATAATAACGAATAATAATAATTTGTTATATTTATTTACTCCAGTGCTTTAAATAGAACACTTGAGTACCAATTTTGCCAACTTCAGAAGGGTGAAATATTGAGTGATCCATCACAGGATTCAAAACTCTTAAAAGCAAATCACACCAAGATCTCAGTAGCAAGCACTTAACGTGCTGAGCAATTTTACAATAATGCACGGTAATACAGCAAAGATGGTGACTGATGGCTAATAATTGAATGGAAGAAATGTCAATCTCCAGTGCTTGTCAGTAGGGCCTGGTGCCCTATCGCTGCACGCTAAAGTTGGTCACATTCTGGTCTTTGTGGTTTAGAGTAAACTGCAAATCACACTGTGTATTAAAGATGTAAGCAAACAGAGGCAGCCTCTGGTAACAAAACAAATGTTTGGAGTATACTTGTTAACCACCATACTGCCGGGTTTTGTTTACTTAATAAACAGATTCATAAAAAATAACAAAAAATAAAAATAAAAAAATAAAAAGAGGCAGCCTCATTGGGAAACGTTGAGGGTAATGTGTGGACTAGCACCACCCGGCAGCTCTCCCCTGTGGCCTGCTGAGTTTCATCCCCCACATGTCCATGTTCAAGTCCTTGCCTCTCTTCCTTAACCCCTCTTTTGACAAGATTGTCCCAACCTGTGGATCATCCCGACATATGGCCATAAGGTCTGTCAGGCCTGTAGTAGACTGTTCTAGCCGCTCAACACCTCCACCATCCTCTACGTCCCCAGTGAATACATGGCAGAGAAAAAATGGCTTTGATGTGTGGGAAAAGTCTCCTATATATATTCATACGTTACCCCTAAAGTGTGTCTTGTAAATCCACTGGGCCAGGTGGTAATTTACAAAGACAGGGCACACAACATTTTGGGTTTAGTGTGCTCTCACAGAGAAATAAAACCCAAAAGCTATGTCACTCTGTAGGACTAGCTAGACTTTTCCCTAACAGGCATGGGGGATGAAAATCTTTATTTTCCACCTCTGCTTAGGAAAGAACTAGAAACATGCTTCAACACTATTTCCAGTTTTTAAAATCTGACTTAATTGTGAAATCAGATGTTTGCTAGCTTAAACATATAAGTAACTTTGTAAAAATGTTTTTTTGGCTGTCTGATCCAGAACTGGCATACACCAGTTCTGAAATCTATCAAACCTCCAGAGCTGGAATACACATCCTTGGCAGGAAGAGTTACGCACTGTGGCTCCAGTCCCTAGCTAGTTCACTGGGTAAATCTGGTACCTCAATCACCACTTCCTCAAAGCATTCAGTGACCTGGAAAGAGTCCATTAGGAGGAAGCTGAGGACTCACACAAGGACTGAAGGACTCCTGATTCTTGCTGGAACAAAAGAACTTGAACTGTAACAAAAGAACTTGAACTGTGTACCTGATTCAGGGACACAAAAAGCAGAAGGTCTCCTAACTCCATGAGTTTCCAGCTGACTAAAGAGGACTAGATCCTACAAGGCACTTGGCTGGGGAGAGATCTGGTGCCCAGAAGCCTGCCCTGAGGAGGTAGGGGCAGCAAGACTGAACAGAAGAAGCTTTCCCAGCAATTGGATACTGTCTGAAGGTAAAAACGTTGACGGGACAAACCACTTGGTGCATCTGACCTCCACTCCATCGTGGTTGGCCTGAAAATGCCCCTAAGCCCCCATCCACAGTGAACTGTTGTTTTTCCATTGTGCTTTAAATTTCCCTTGTGGTTTTGGAATTAAAACTGTAAAAAAATGATATCTCCTGTACACCTTAAAATATTTCAATGATCTTGGTGCATTTTTGCTTATTATGTTTTCTCCGTGTTTTCTAAATTGGTTTAGGGCATTTATCATGTTGTGTTCCTAACTTTAAAATTGTTGGTACTTATCACGTATGTACTAGGCTGGCTTAGTATATTGTGCACACTTATTCAAGTGATGCACCTTGCACTAACCCAGACAACCCTTATGGTGATTTTAGTGGTCTTTGATAACCATAGAAAGCTCTCGAAGTGGTAGCTGTGGAGAGCAGCTTTCAGGCTTATCTTGAAGGACTGTAAAGCAGCTTGCTTCACCAACTTTAATCAATAGTTTAAGTTTTTTATTTTGTTGATTTTTCAAAAACCTTTATTAAACAATATTGCATTGCAAAGTTACATGATTGCACTGTATCAAAGCATCGTAGACAGACATTCGATATATTACAGCAAAGGGTACCTCAAGACCAACTGTATAAAAACAATACAAAGAGGCAATATCAATAGGAACACCAATACAGTGGGGTGAACCATAGAAAAAGTATCTTAGGTGAGGGAGAGAGGGTCGTTCAACAAAGGGGAGGGAGAGCAAGAAGCGAGCAACTTTTTGACCATCACCGGCGGCTGCCGCAGGGCGGATTGCCGGCGGCGAGTGCGGGAGAGGTCGCCGAACGCTCGGGATCATGACTGAGGAGGTAGGACGTGAGTGGGCCCCATATGTCAAGCAGGCATGAGGTCCCAGAATTCAGACAAGAGAGTCTGTCAGCGTGAGGCATCCTCGTGCCAAAGGGCGGCTTTAGGTGCGGGCTTACGGCCCCAGCACATGGAAAGCCTGTGCCACGCAAGGACAAGGAGCATGGCGATCAAGCTGCGGGAGGCATCAGGGCAATATTTAACAAAGCCTAGGAGGCAAAGTGGGGGATCGGGCTGGACCAGTGATGAGGTGATCTCTAAAATGGTGGTGCAAACCCCACGCCAATACGCAGAGACTTGGGGGCCCAGCCAGGCGAGATCATCAATAGCGTAAGTTAAATGAAAAAAGAACCACAGAGTGTTGATATAAATGTAAGTATATTTATTAAACAACACTCACTAACACATTGGTATATCTCCCACCCAGAGATATCAACACAATACACAAGAATACTTTGAAATAATCAGGTAAGGAGCAAAAATATACACTGGTCTCCAGGGGGATATCAAGCCATATATTAAGAAAGTGGAATGCGAATTGCAAAGGAGAACGGGACTTGTACCAGAAGGCTCAAAGGAGCCGGGGACACAAGGAATCACCCAAGGTAAGTACCCAGGAACACCACGAAGGCTGTGTGCAGATAGAAACACAGCTGTGTGCCCAATGGAAGTCGATAAAGAAGTCACGGTTGCAGATCTAAAGAAGAAGGCCCCTTCCCGAAGTACCCCGAAGAAACCCTTTGGAAGACAGAAGGTTGGAGAGCCACCCCACCCAGGGATGCCTCATGAACCAGGTTACCTGCACCAGGAAAGCCGGGTGCATAGGGGTGTAGTGACGTCAGAATCTGCCTTAGACGACAATGGGAGACTTTGAAGAATATGCCTGTGGAGAGGACTGTGAAAGATTCCGGTGGAATCCAAGGGTACATTCTTGAAGTGAAGGACCTGCAAGCTGAGGGGACAGAGTCTTTGCCACACGGAGGTGACCAGGAGGCACAGAAGCGCAATGCCCACTGATGTCGGGAGGTTCAGATGAGACGGCGGTGACCTTGTCGCTGCAGCTGTGAGGACCAGGCAATTCTGAGGAAGATCAGGAGCTGTGCACAAGCTGTCCCACGTCGGATGTCAGTGTCTAGGTGGTCAGTGTCCGGCGGGAGCATCATCAAGCGTTGGTAGGTACAACTGGCATGGAGAACAAAAAGGAGCAAACATTGGGACCAGCAAAGTCCAACGGACTGAACAATTGCAGGAGAGTGAGAGCAGGCCCCAGGCAAGCAGGGGAGCCCACTGAAGCAAAGGAAGACCCTCGAGAGGACCCAGAGGCACAGGAGTCACAAGAAGAGCTGAAGCAGCTCACCAAAGTCAGAGGCCCACGATGCAGATGATGCAGGGACAACCCTGGGGCATATTATCAAGGACGGCGTAAAAATTATCGCCGGTTTAGCGGCAGAAAACTGCCGCTAAAGCGGCGATAGTGGGCTTGATAATATGCCCTGGAGAATATCAATAGAAGCCCATGTTCACACCAGAAAATGGACTTCTATTGGAATTCTCAAGAGCATATTATCAAGCCCATTATCGCCGCTTTAGCTGCAGTTTTCTGCTGCTAAACCGGCGATAATTTTTAACGCCGTCCTTGATAATATGCCCCTCTGTTCTTCAGGAAGTGAGGTGATGGAGGCTGGAGCTTCTTGTAGCCCAAAGATCTCTTGAGCGCTGAGCCAACAAGCCTTGGCAACTGCAATTCAATACGGTGCACAGTGGTTCAGTCCCAGCAGCCCCGACAAAGGATGCTGTCCTCCAAATTGCAGGGAAGACAGGTCAAGCCTCTAGGGAGCCACAGAACCACCACCTGTGTTGCTGATCCTTTGGATGTCTGTGGGACGTCAGGAGCAGCAGACCGGTCAGCTTCATAGTGGTGCCTGCATATTCCGGTAAGTCACTCCTTCACTCCAGGGGAGATTTCTTCAAATGTACTTGATGACCACAGGTCTTCTGGAGAACCTGGATGAAGCACGGACACAGAAGACGCAGAAGACTTGAAGAACGGCGAGACCAGGAGCAGAAGGAGTCTTCCATGATGCAGTCTAGAGCTCAATTCAGCATCAGGAGGGCAGAATTGTGTCTGCGGTCACCAGCATCACTTGCTTGCTAGCAGACCTTGAAAGGTTGTTACCGGGAGTACAGGAGGGTTGCCTAAGGAGCCTCCCTGTACATGAGATCATACTTCCAGCATCAGAATCAGTGTTGGGATATAAATTCAACATGTTTGATAGCAAATATGACTGGGTTCGGTGCAGCCATTACATAGTTAGACATCTCATAATTACTGAGGTCCACTAAATGTCTTAAAATGTCTGACCACACTAACAAAGCCTGTAGAATCGACTCTGGGGTTGTAGTGGTGTCCTGCTCATGCAGGGCACCCTCATCGTCGTAATCAAGCACCCTGCCTTCACGATTGAAGAGCCTGCCATAAAGGTGACTTACAGGTTGTAAGTGCAGTGACCTCAGATATAAGGAAAGGTTTAATTGTTGTGAGAGGTGCAAGCACCAACTCCCACAGGCTGCAATGGCAGGCCTGTAGTCACAGTTTGAGTGGTCTCTAATGGGTGGCACAATATATGCTGCAGCCCATGGGATACCCCTGGTGTACCTATGCCCTGGGTACCATAGTATCATATACTAAGGACTTATAAGGGTCACCAGTAGCCAAATGTGGAAGTACCAAAGTACTTACCAGAATACATTTAGGGGAGAAAGCACAGTTGCTGGGGTCTTGATTAGCAGGATTCCAGCAGTCAAAGACAAAAACACACTGACATGAGGCAAAAAGTTGTGGTGACCATGTTAGAAGGTCCAACAACGCACTTCGATGGAGATTGACTGCTGCTTGTGCCATAGCCACCAGGGGTTGATCACACATTCTCCCAGAACGGTTTTTGACGTAAAAAGAGGGGATTTATTGAGGTGGTAAGGGTACCCCCACCTCATTTCTGACAGCGAGTTACTAGAAAAAAACACCAACACTTTCCTTCAGAGTGATGTGGTATTGGTATAAATGTGTGAGTTCAGTATCAGTTTACATCTTACAGTTACCACGAGCAATCAGTGATGCAGTGATACCACACAATTCAAAAATGCACAAAAAACATGACAGCAATTCACAGCAGGTAAACAATATGACAGCTTAATGCCAGCTCCTTGCACTTAAGTGGAGACAAAACAGAGGAAATGCTACTAACACTAGTCATTCCCTATTTATAATTAAAAACACTAAATCCAGTGCTAATATCACACCTCCTGACTCGGGTACGGTAATCACCACAAATAGGTATTTTACTCCAGACTTTATTGCCATCCTGTAAACGAGTACCTTAGATGAGGACCGAAGAGGCCTGATATCTACCAAGATGGTTCAAAGTGCCAAAAGGAGGCATTGGCACTCATGTTGTCTATAGGGCATGTTGATAAAGTTCTTATTTCAGATGCCATTCTGCACTGTAAAATACCCCGTAATATCGTGATATTGCAATTTGTGTGTTTAATCTTTTCATGCTGTATGTTCCTTGCACCTGGTATTTATTCATATTCTCTATTCCCCTTTTTATCATTTGTATGTGAATCTTCAGATAACAATATAGTTTACTGGTTGATGCCTTCATGGGCTATTTCTTCTAACCTAGCAAATATCAGTATTTGTGTGAGTTCATGTGTTCCTTTCAAATACAACAAATGCGATTCTTCAGCGTGCCCTTCTGTCGGGTCTGTTAAGGGGTGGGTTATATTCCTGACCACACTCCTTATAAAAACAGAAAACATTTGCCTACATTGAAAAGACCCCAGGCCGGCGCTCCACAATGAGGCAAAACATGTTCTGGCTCTAGATTTCTGATTGATAAAAGCATACAACAAGCAACCTTTCTGCAGCAATTTAATATTACCTCAAACACATTTTCATGTTGTTTTGAGCGTTTCTTACTTCACTTCTAGATTACACAGGAAGGTTTTAAGAACGTTGTCACATATTGCACGGTTAGCTCCAAACATCCACTGTTGACAGAGGTTTTCTACTGTTACCGGTTGTTGCCCAGATAGTATGCTTTTTAGGTCTCGCTGAGTCAGTGCATGCGCTGCTCTGCGAGACATTTAGTCAGTGGCTTTTGTAAATGCTTCCAAAGGCTGTTGCCGGCCACCAGCTTTCGGTTACGTGCACAAGCGCGCGCCTCGCTCCGCCTCTGCAATCAACGCTGCTGCGTGCGCATCCCTCACGTGCTGAGCACAGAGCGCGTCATCGCGATCACTTTCGCTTTCACTGCGATCGCGATCACTTTCGCTTACGGAAATCACTTCTCTATCATGGACAGCGTGAATTATTTGAAAAGCAAGTTTGTTAAACATATTTCTTCGTATTACCTCCAATAGTTTTACCCCCGTCTGTTATTCACAATAGTTAAAAGACATGCAAACGCATCAAAAGTACCACTTCTGTGTACCACAGCGTTCTTTTGTAAAATCGCCTTATATTTAGATATTGATGATAACTCTGCCTGTACGGGGTAATCGAAAGTGCTGCAGAACTGCAGCATTTTTCTTTCACTCTGAGTTAATTCACGTACCCACAGCGCCACCTACAGGTCTAACATTCTTGAACAATATTGCATTCAACGTAGATGCTTTTTGCATTACGGACGCATTATTGAAATTACTAACAGTACTAGGCAATGGAAAAAAATAAAACTCAGTCTCTAATACTGAGTTATTTACGTGTCTTGAAGGAATATGCGATTTTTGATTGCTAAAAATAGTTTAAAGGAATCAGCAATGAGCAATTTCATTTTTTTCAGCTGGGGTTTATCTTTTCCATCATATCCAGAAATCACTCTGTTCTGCTTCGAAGGTTTCCCGTTAACTCGAGGAATCACAAATTCCAACTGACATTGAGAGCAAGAAACAAAAGCAATCTTCGCTGGCCTAGGCTGCTCTTTTCCTAGCAAACATTCAGCTGGGAGGTGTCCCGGTAGTGAAGAAAATTAAAATAAAGTGCATTGGTATTTACAAAGGTCTTTACGAGTTAAACGTGGTTACTACAGAGATACCAGCTGGTAAGAATTAATAACAAGCATTGGCATAACCAATAGGTCTCGCCTTTGGGAACTTATAAGTGTTTAGCCATGCAACAGTTAATGTTGTTGCAGTAAGGATATTGTGCTGCGTAACTAAACACTTATAAGGTCCCAAAGGCGAGACCTATTGGCTATGCCAATGCTTGTTACTTTTGCCGGAAGACCTTCTCTTCATGAACTGACCTACCATGAACCACAAGTGCAATTAAAATATTTTACCCCCAACCTTCATCTTTTTGTGGAAGACACTAGGAGCTTCTAGTACCGTGGGGGCACCAAAAAACAAGCACTGCCAAAGTCAAACAGTTTGGTGTCGGAGGCCAGCTGTTTGGTTTTGTCAGTGATTATGTTTTATTGGTTCTGTAAACGTCAATGGTGGACACTACTCTTGTTTAGTGGCAAATCTCAACCTCCGGCTTTTACTCCTTAAGCTAATCCCGGAAACTAGTGACACTGTTAAGATGACCCTTAAGACACTAACTTGTTCTCAAAATGGTCTGGTCACCCATATGTAGACTCTCTGCTCAGTTATAAATTGTGCTATAACCTCTTCAGATTGTTACTCATGACCACCCATAGGGGAGTTTATGTTTTAAGTTATTCCAGTACTTACCTTAGGATGTACTTGTATCTACCTCTGATTGTGAATACTCGTACAACCTTATAGTTTGTGCGATACCCCACTAGATCTCTGTATTGCCTTTGTGATCCTAAGGCTTGAAGCTGGGCCCATTCTTAGCTCTAGTCCACATCCAGCTACCAAATGTTTTTAGGTACTATTTGTTAACCTACCTACCATTAACTGTGCTTCCTTATGTCTCAACATGTGTCTGTATGTAACTTTGTTTCCACCTATCTCATACTCCCCTAATGTTGTGTTCACTGACATCACTCTGATATTGTGCAACGCCCTAGTATAATTAGTTTATTTCCCATCACACTCGGCTTATAAGATAAGCCAGGTATTCATATCCAATCTCTTTACACCACTCAAATGCTGTGGCTTCTGGCCACTTTGGTTCTAGGCTTGACCCCTCTTGGCCTCCACCACCTATTCTCCTGTTTTGTTGCTGATGTGCCTGAGTATCCATCTTCAGAACATGGGTTTACATTCTTACTTTCCTTCTTTCCTATGCATTCGCCTTCTCTTCTTCTTCCTTCTCTCTTCTCTTTCAATGCTTCTTTATATTCCCTCCCTTTACCTCCCCCTCCATATGACTCCCTCACCACTCCCCCTCCCTACTCTCCAACTCTTTCCTTTCCAATTCCACCCTAACCTTTACCTTTCATCCCTCTCACCCCACTCAGTTCGGGCATTGACACCACCACTCCACCCCCTCTAACAACTGCTTGCACACTCACAAGTAATTTCATTCCCCATAAATGCATAACATAAAACATTATCCCTAAATGTGAAGAGCTTAAACCACCCCACAAAACGTCGCAAAAAAATCCTAGACTATCTCCACCAACTTAAAAGTGACTGTGTCCTCCCACAAGAAACACAGATCACTGTTAAGTCATTCTCCTGTGCACAAATTGGGTGAGTAATCTCACCTGTGCCCCAGCTGTCAAAAAGCGATCTCCTCTGGCTTGCAGATTACTTCATCAGAAGTGGACAAGTAAGGCAAATGGTTAATAAGAAGACACCGAAAACACAACACTGAAATCTTTGCTGTGAACATTTACGCCGCTTACAACGATCTTCCGTCATTCTGGAAATACTCAAATAAAAGGTTATCACTGATCCCAATAAACTCCAGAGTTATTGTGGCGAGATTGTAATCTACCATGGATGGTATCCTAGATAGAAACTCTACCTGTCCCTTCAGACTGAACAAATCCCACAAACAGATGCTAAACCTATGCAAAACACATAAGCTAAAGAACGTTTGAATTTTATTGATTCCAACAGGCAAAGATTATGCATTCTTTTCTCATCAAGAATGCCTCCAACCCCACCATTAAACCTATCCTAGTATTGGACCATGCTTGCATATCCCTCTTATCTCTCACCCCATAACCTGGAGAATGAGTACCATCCTCACAGAAGACCCTATATTTAGGGATAAAATCAAACATGAAATTATGCAATACTTAGAACTTAATTGGGAAACAGTACTCAAATAATGGGGGACGCCCTCAATTCCACCATACATGGCCACATGATTAAACTTATGTCTTGGAAAAATAAACAAGATAATATCTGCCTAGATAACCTGGAACAGTGAATTAAAAACCTAGAGAAAGATCTAACACAAAACCCAGACAGACCACCTCTAAATCAACTAATGGAGTTAAATTGTACAAAGAAACAAAGGCATTTCATTTTGGGGGCGAAATATATCGGGAAAATTAATAGCGTCCTACCATACCATAAAGAACACTACAGTCACCTCAAGATAACCTCTATCACTAATGGACATGGCTCTCCTTCCACCAAGGAGGAGGATATCCTCTTCTCTTTTGAACGTTTCTACTGCAACTTTTACTCTACAAGCAACTACACTCTCTACAAAGTCTGCTTACAGTACATCAATGTGGTCCCTCGTACGAAAATGGACAACAAAGCTAAAATCACACTTGAAGAACTTATAACGCATTCTGAGATTATAAATGCGATCAAGGCACTATGGCCTGTCGGCTTTCCCTCATCCTTCTACCGCATCTGTAGGCCCACAATTTATCACACTTGAGAACGCTCTGGGTTGTTTCTTCCAATTTAACTCTGGTCAATAGACCTTGATAGTAGCCTGAGAGGAAAAGGGGTTAATGGCAATTTAAATCTCAAGTTATAGTGTGATCATTAAAACCACACAATAAAAGTCTGAGTCAGTAACTTGAAGTTAAAAGTTTTATTACAAACTCAAAGCCAGACTAATATCAATCAATCTCAAGAACATACCATAAAAATACAAGATTATCAAAGCATGACAAAAGCATCGTACAATATTGGTCCTCAACAACAAACAGCAAAGAAGAATTTCTGTGGCAGCAACACAAACAAGCATTTGCAATGCAATAAGTGTCGCATTTACGAGAGTTTGAGCTATTGGCATTGTAAATGACAATTCCTTTTATTTATATGCTGTTTTAAAACAGATAAATCAAAGGCATTGTCATTTACAATGCCAATAGCTTAAACTTTCGCAAATGTGAGACCTATTACATTGCAAATGCATTCCGCGCCGTGCTATAACTTTTTTAAAAAAGCATTAGGAGAGAGTGTGTCCTGGCAAGCAGGACAAAGCTATTAGAGAAAATAGTGCGTGGAGGCTGTAATTAAAGCCTACCGAGAAACAACACATGTAACAGGGGGTGTCGCCATGGGCGGTTACAAAATGAGACAAGGTGGTACCAAGGAGGGACTACTAAGCCTATTGACCAATGAACAGCCACAGTTTACAATGGACAATGACACAAGCCAATGAAAAATATGGGCGGAGAGTGGGCAGAGCTTAAAGTCCCTACCTGAATACAGCATGCCTCGCAGAGCAACGCATGTGCTGCTCAGACTCGACCTAAAAATAAGGAAAAAGGATTTGAAGACTAGACAAATGGTTTTGGTCCTTCTTCCCGTACATGGAAAAGATTTGTAACTTCTACTAGACCCTACACTAAACTAAGAACAGTGAATACCCTATTGAATCAAGGAAGCAAAAAAGGTGTCTGCATCAGAACATCTGTAGACGTTCTATAGGTAATAAGTCATGTATAGCCTGAAGTCACCCAATCAGAGATGTCAAGAGAGGTCCATACTTCTAAAAGTCTAAAGGAAATCTGACTAGCCCCAAGGTGGGTTCTCTAGTTAAAATGCACAAAGAACATTCTAGAAATTTGACCTCATACACACCACAGTACTTTTCCAGTTCTCAGAAATAAACTTGGTGCCTTGAATGCTACTCCCATGTTCCAGTTTCCGCTTCTACAGCATCCTTGGATTCCTACCTCCGTCTGATAATACCAACTGGTAACACTCCTTTTGTTCTTCATTAAAATTATTTGACCTTGCCAGTTCTTCCTCACCTCACTATCTCAGAAATACAACGTGCTTTTTACTAACTAATGAATGCCTTTGGTCTGCACCTGTAGAGGAGAAAACATACACAAAAACAACTTTCACGTTAGTATTGAATGTCTCAGCAGTAAGCTGAAGGCCCATAATCATGCTAACTTAACAGTTTTCTTTAAATGCATATTAATTCTACAACATACATATAATCCAATAAATGAAGTCTTTAATAAGGAGAAATACGCTTTATTATACTGTAATCTTATATGCAGCACAATAAACTAATACATGTATTATTAAACAGAAACGACTACTGGTCACAATTTATAAAGAAAGCCTTGAACACACATAGGATTCATTCTCATTAATCTCTGGTGAATGCACTGCATTAAATACATTTGTGTGTGAGAGACAGTACTAGAAAGAAGCACATGCTACTCCAACGAGGCTGCCTGGAGCGGGACATTCATCCAATTTGGGCTAAGGAACACTAGACACGTGACATGACAGTCGTGTTCTGGTCCCACAAAGACCCTCAAATGTATATCAGGTATACACACAGTGACATGCTTGTTGAAATGGTTCTACATCAAGCACTTTCACTGTTCGTTAACATGAATGGAACGACTACAAGGGATTTATCTTCGATTCCTCCTTCATGCATGACACTTTTCTGACATTGCAACTCTATTTTCCGACGAACTTAAAGCCTTACCCCCTAATTGTTGATATGGCTACCTTTTTTGCTCATAGATATTCTCTGCAGACCTCCTTCCTGCCTGTCACCCAGGCCATCTTGCACATTTGGCATCTCCCGGGTTACCATGTGCACTTCAGAAACTCCGGCTTGTTGGGGAATTTAAATGAAAATGGTGTTGTAGGTTGCACGATTTGACCCTGTATCTTTAAAATCTTTCTGGGGGCAGGGAGAGAAACAGGGTTACTAAAGGCCAGGCTTGCTTGCTTTCCAAACTTGCTAAAAAATATTTGAAAGTAATTATGCCCACCACTTTTAAAGTTCATAGGTGCCACAGCTACAACCTATAAGGCTCCTAGAAAAAAGACTAGGACCCGAGCCCATCCCTCCTCTGTTCTCCCTGTCTAGGGTGACCAACTGGCATTGGTGCAAATTCAGGAAGGTGAGTGTAAAAATTCAGGACAAAGGGTCAAAATTCAGGACACAAATTCAGGATAGGAGGTCAAAATTCAGGACAAAACTTCAGGACAATAGGTACGTTTTACAGACACATCAGAGGAGGTCGCGTAATAGTATATAAGTAAGCCCAGCCATATCCAAACATGTTCAACCATTTGCAAACCTATCCATCATGTATCCTTCCATCTATCATTTCACTCATTCATCCCTTCATCCATCCTTTCACTCATCCATCCATCCACCCTTTCACCCTATCCATCTGTACACTTATCCATCCACTTTTCTACCCATCCAGCCATTCACTCATCCATCCAGCCATTTACCCTTTCACCCATCCAGCCATCCTTTAACTTACTCATCCATCCAGTCACTCATCCATCCACCCATCCACCCTTTCAGTCATCCTTCCATCCTCCCTTTCTCTCTTCATCGACCCTTTCACTTAGCCATCCTTCCTTCCATCCATCCATCCACCCATCCACCTACTCATGAATTCATCCATTGACCCTATCACTCATCCATCCTTTCTCTCATCCATCTATCCTTTTACTCCTTCACTCATCTATTCATCCTTTTTTTCCATATACCCTCCCTTTCACTCACTCATCCATCCTTACATCCACCCTTTCACTCTTCCGTCCATCCATTCACCCTTGCACTTATAAATTAATCAATCCATCCATCATTTCACTCATCCATCCACCCACTCACTCATCATCCACCTTTTCACTCATCCATCTTTTCACTCATCCATCCACCCTTTTACCCATCCAGCTACCCTTCCACCCATACATCCAGCTATTTATCTTTTCTCTCATTCATCCTTCCACTCACTCATCAATCCACCCATCCTCTCTCATTATCCATCTATTCAATCTTTCATTCATCCATTCACCCTTTCACTAATTCATCCAGCCATCCACCCATCCCTTCACTTACTCACTCGCTCACCTTTTCATATTAATTTTGAGCTGAGCCTTTTTGAGAAGAGGCCCATCAAGAACTTTACCCTCGCTGCAGGAGCCATTCCTGGACTGGGACAGAAGCCACCCAGGGCGGAGACAGGATGCACCACAGGGGGGACTGGAGCCATCACTGGGGGAAGTGTAGGAGCCATCACATGAGGGGGAACAGGATCCACCAGGGTGGGCACAGGGGTGGGCATGCAGTATTCAGGTATCATCTTGGCCCTTCCAGGGTGAGGGTAGGGCTCCCTCCTAGACAAGACAACGAGAAGACAGGCTTTCTTTTTAAAATGTTAGTTTTGCCACCCCACACTGATGTCCAGTACTTAAAGGAGATACTCCAAGAGAACTGATTTAACTGATTGTCCTCCATACTTTGTTAATCAGTGTGGGTGAGATTATGTTATTACATTATAGACTGCATGTTTGAAGAACCGAGGTTTGCTTACAATTTAGTGACAGTAATTAAGCTCTGTGCAGAGAACCACGGTGTAATCAGGGCCGGTTCTAGGATGTTTAAGGCCCAGGGCAGAAAGGGAATGTGTGAGGCCCCTCTAAATTGCAGAGACATGACACGTTCAGGGCTGTTTGCATCTGAATAGATGCCCCTGCTCCTGGAGCTGCAGCCCCTCCCTCTGTCACCTTCAAGCACCTCTTAACAGCTCATCAGGGGCTGAAGGTGTGAGGGTAGCCATCCCGCTGTGCCTCTCCAATGCTGCCGGGTATTTAAGCTTTGGTGCTGCATCGGAGTCTGTTACACCCGACCTCAACAGCATCGGAGGCAAGCAGGGAGGTGGGTGGAAGCTGTGCCGGCTTTAGGGTGGTGCCACCGGTGCCCGGTTAAAATTACGGACAAATGACGTCCGTTAAAGAATCCTTCACGGACAATGGACAGACGGTCGAAATTACGGACTGTCCGTGAAATTTACGGACGGTTGGTCACCCTATCCCTGTCCCGACATGCCCTGCCTCTGTATACCACTCCTCTGATGCAATAGTTGTGCCTGTTCTTTCTGTACTCTCCTTGACCCCTCAATGCCCACTCTTCGTTTGCTACCTGATTTTTTTTTTTTTTTTTGCATCTTTTATATAGCGCGAACTCGATCCGAAGGTATTGGAGCGCTTTACACGAGCACCGTATTTACATTACATATTCAGGCACGGGGAGATTAGGTGATTTGCCCAGAATCACAGGATGTGGACGCGACATCGAGGCTCGAATCCTGGTTTCCTGCACCATGTGCTCCCCTCACCCTCTATTATATGCGCCTCCACCCGCCCTGTGCTGCTCTTCTGGGTCGCTGTAGCCCCTCCTGTGCTTCCTGGTTTGATTTTGTGTTCCTTCCTCTTTCCCTGTCCCCTCCAACTCACTCTACCAGGTTTGAATCGGTGCCCCCCTTCCCTCCCTTAATCCACCACTGCTCCCTCGCTTCTGACACCTCCCCCCCCCCCTTTTTGGAAGGAGATCGCTTGGTCGAGGCACACAGGCCTCAGACGCCCGGTGAAAGCTCGAGCCGTAAAGCACGTCTTTAGACTGCCCCCTCAGTACCAAGCCATTGGGACTGTTCCCTGAGCCCTCAACCAATCAGCAGCAAAGGAAAATAGCAGGCACCGTTTGTGTTTTTCCGAAGGTGTAGCTAGGCTTTAAAAAAAAAAACATATTACAAAACAGCTGTCCAGAAACGCGAAGCAAGGCAATTTACTCCTTGTATAATTGCAAGTAAGATATATTACAGTAAATATGAGTCTCTCTGCCAATATACATCTTCATTATATTTGAACTGCTGCTCATATTAAATAGAGACAATGTGTTCTTTCTATTTTTTAAGTGTGCTCCCCCTCCGTTTCTCTTCTCCATATCTCAGAATTCCTCCTCCTTGCATCACTCCTCTGCTTCTCCCTTTTATCTCCATTTCCCTCAGTTTTCCCTTTCCGGTTAAATATATTCTCCCACACCGACCTTTCCATCTCTTACACTTCCCTCTCTCTTCTTCTCTCAAATCTCTCCTCAACTGTTTTTCTGCCCTCCCACGTTTATGGTCTACCTTCTCTCTTTGTATTATGCTTTGGTTACACACCTCTTCACCGCTCCCTTTTCAATGTTTCCGTCCCTTTTGTAGTGTCCCAGCATGGACACGTTCTAGTGTTCCAGCATGTATGTATTCCACTGTACACCCACCCACCACAGACGTCACTGGGTCAGGTGACGCTGTTAATAAAAAGGCCGAGCACACGTGCTCGTGGCCATTAACCCACTACCCCAACTACGTGTGCTGTGTCAGTCATTCACCTAGTATGAGGGCCTAGGGCCCAACATTACAATGGCGACGAGGCGGGTGCCCTACCCCGCGTGTGCAGCCCCGATCTGCGCACCAACGAAAGGAATACAAGGAGGGAGAGAGGACTGCCCCCAGTGAGGACAACCCCCTCCGCAAGAAGGCGCGACGCGCCGAGAAGCCGGCAGGGCGAGGCTGAGCCCGCAGCGTGTCCGGTGGTGACCGGGAGCCCACCCCGCACCGACAGAGCCAGCAGCGCCGGAGAGAGCGGCGATCATCGCAGCGGAGCCCACCCGCATCTGCCGTGAGGCTGTGACCCTGCAAGCGGAGGTCGGGTGCCCACCCCGACCCCGTCGAGCCTGCTGCCGTGCCCGGTGGTGAATAGCGGACCGATCGGTGCCCACCCGCATCGGCCGCGACCGAGTGCCCCAAATGTAAAGAGGACGTCGGGTGCCCACCCCGAGTTTGCCGCAGTGACCCCCAGTGACCCCCGCGGGGGAAGCGCCGTGACGACTGAGGGAACCAAGCGGAGCCCACCCGCATTAGAGGACGCCCAACCGGGCAGAAGGTGAGCCCTAGATGCCGAGCAGCCCCGGGGGCAGCATGAACACCCCCCCACCCCGCGCGGCGTACACAGTGAGCGGCAAAAGGGGAGAAATTGAAGGAAAGAGCGGAGCCCACCCGCGGCATTACGCAAAGATTCCTGACTCCTCCGCTCGCCGCCCGCGCAGCATGAGGTTCCAGTGAGGCTGCCGCGGGCGGGGAGAGTGCGAGGAGAACATCGCCATCACCCCTGCGCAGCATCAAGGTCCCCACGAGACCAGCGGGTGCCTACCCCGCATGGAGTGTCACAGCGCCGACAAGGAAGCGCGGTGATCCGCGATAGCATGGCAATGCTCCGAGGGGCCCTGCGAATGAATGCGGAGATCGCGCGAGAGCCCCCCGCAGCACAACCAATGGCCCACAGCCTCACCACCACGCGGGAACAGAGCGGAGCCCACCTGCGACAACACATCCCCGGGACCCGGTCAGAGCCTGCATTTCACCCTCCTTCTCAGTGCACTAGTAAAACGAAACGCTCACCAGCAGCAGCACACACAGTATATGTGAGGTGGAAAACAAACTGCCTGCGCCCCCCCTTCTGCCTTCAAACAAATAAATGCAAAGGCTTACCTGCTGTCTGGCCCCGACCTTGCTCCCAGTGTTCTGTTTCTGCTGCAGCTCCAGCTCCAGCTCCCGGACCGGTGAAACCTGGAAAGTGGAAAACAACACGAAAGAAAGCCTATCAGCAAAGAAGGCTGCTGCTGAACGGAAGACAAGCATACCCTGCACTGCCATCTAGTGGCCGGAGGGCAGCATTGCACCAGCTGCAGGAAAAGAGTGGAAAGGCTAGAGAAGAGGCAGCAAGGCACGTACCGCAAAGTCTGACTGATGCACGGTGGTGAGCGCACGGGAACGCGACGGAGGCGCACAGGAATGCACCAGAAGCACAGGAACGCGACAGAAGCACAAGGAAGAAGAGACAGTGTGCCACAGGGATGCAGCGCCATCCCACAGCGACAAGGAGGAAGAAAGAAGAACGGTGTCAAGCCACATCCACCCCAGCAAGGACTGCGCTGTCGCCGCATCAAGTGGAGCGAACCCTCGAGCGAACTAAAGGACTCAGCGCAGATGTACCCCGGACGCGGAAGGTACACTGCAGCGCCTACAGGAGAGGAACCCACTGAAGAGGATGGGCGCAGCAAGTATCCGACACTGGCGGGCAAGGATGCAGAGCAACACCCAGTGGCGCCAAGGAGCCACCACATCAAGAGATCACGGGACAAGGAGCAACGCTACACTGAAGATGTACCGCGACGGTACGAAGAGTAGCACGCACCAGCGCCTGACAAGGCAGCGAACACAGGTAGTCACACGACGTGACGCACCTCGTGAACACAGGTAGTCACACGACGTGACGCACCTCGTGAAGCCGACCAGCCAAATGGTCAAACCACAAAGGCCAAGCCGACCAGCCACATGGTCGCACCACAAAGCCAACCCGCCAGGGGTTGCACAAGGAGGTGACCGACGCACGGGTCAGCGAATCTACGACCAGCCAAATGGTCGCACCACAAAGCCAACCCGCCAGGGGTTGCACAAGGAGGTGACCGACGCACGGGTCAGTGAATCTACAAAACAAAGGTCTGACGCAAGACCGAAGGTATCCTGCCAGTGATCGGCAGAGTGGACCGTCAAGTGGTCCAAGAAGCTCAAGAAGAACCAAAGTAACTGGTGAAAAAAAGGAGAAGAACGAAGCGGACCAAGAGTATGGCCCCACGAACTTCAACCAAAGTAACTGGTGAAAAGGAGAAGAAGAAGAGAAGGTCACGACCCTAACTCGGAGTGCTGAGGAAGATGGAGAGAGTGCCCTCGGACGAGGACAAGACCAGGGGGAACACGTGCAGAGTGCGCGCGCTGCATGGAGAAGCCTGGCCAGACCAAGTGGAGAACAGATGCGGTCCAGAGTAGGTCGTGAAGCGAAGGGAAGAAGATTTCGGAGTGGCCCGTTTGCCACTACAAGAAAAGAAGGAAGATGACATCGGAGTGGCACGTCTGCCACTAAAAGAAAAGGGGAAAGGAAGAGATCTGAGTGGCACGGTTGCCACTGCAACAAAAGAAGAAGTCATAGTGACATGACACCCTCACGGAGAAAAGAATCGAGGAGAGAAGGGTGTGGCAAGACGACTCACACCTCAAGGACAAGGAAGGTGACAAGCGGCAGAACACAGTGCGCAAGTCCTGAAGAACACCCGTGGTATGGTGAGAAGACATCGCGTGCAAAAGGACAGGAGCCAACAGCTACCCTCCAGGTCTGACTGCGGAATCTGAGGTGAGACTTGTCGTCTCCTCCGCACCCGCACTTATCGGCATGGGAGTAACACGATACAGGACACTCAACCCAGGACAGATCTGATGAAGAGGGCCTCAGGGATATCCCGTGGCAGGGGAACACCTGCGAGAGAGGCATCATGGTGAGAGGGGTGTCTTGCAACCAATCCGTCTCTTGCAAAACAGAACACACGCCACAGATAAGGAAAAGGACAGGACTGAAAGATGAACGGCAACATCTAGCGGTGAACCACAAGAACTCAACTGCGTTTGTCGCCATAGAAATAAAGTGTAGGAAAGACTGCGAGGACAACTTCAAGGCAGAGTCGTCAACAGACTAGATCCATCGAGCACCCATGACTGGTGCCACAGTGAACTGGTGATCGTCCGCGACAGGAAGAACATCGTCCGCGACAGGAAGAACATCGTCTGCGACTCCAAGCAGCTGAAGCGTGAGCGATTCTGCAGAAGTTTGGTCACTGTATTACAACTGTGTATATCTTTCTTTCTCCCCCAGGTTGAACTTTGACTTTGGGTTTTTGTTATTAAAAATTGGGAGGGATGTAGTGTCCCAGCATGGACACGTTCTAGTGTTCCAGCATGTATGTATTCCACTGTACACCCACCCACCACAGACGTCACTGAGTCAGGTGACGCTGTTAATAAAAAGGCCGAGCGCACGTGCTCGTGGCCATTAACCCACTACCCCAACTACGTGTGCTGTGTCAGTCATTCACCTAGCATGAGGGCCTAGGGCCCAACATTACACCTTTCTCAGTTCTCTACATGACTTCTTCAGTATCCCTCAGCCCCCTCGGTTTACATCTCCTCCCCATCTCACCAACACTCCGACCAGGGCTTAAAGTGGGTTTAAAAAACTGGGTGGTCTCTCAAAGGGGTGTAGCCAATGTAATTAAGGGTGTGGCTTAAAACGTGACACTTAAATCTGTGCTTAGCGTAGTGTGACACCAACTTGTATTTTGCTGCTTCTGCCATTGCATGCAGATATACAATACAACAACTAACATTACATCTACAACATACCAGGACTATTGGCTTTGTCAGTAGTTGTTGGTTGCATAAGATAAATAAGCAACACTGTAACCCATCTTTCCAGGGTGCCTCACATACCACTGAGTAGTAAAAGAGTAGAGAGAGAACCCTTATGGAGTCAAGGGAATAGGATACTTTTGACAAGTGTCTACTAGCAGTCCCTTGACTGAATGTATGAATTTGAATTTTTTTTTAAAAATGTGAGTATTATATAAAAAAAAAAATTCAAATTCATACATTCAGTCAAGGGACTGCTAGTAGTCACATACCACTGACTCTGCCTCAATTCTACAGAACAAATGCCGTGGCCTGCCAGGAAGCATCCAGTCTTGCCTGTTTGCCTGCTTTCTCGCAGTGAGCGAAGCAGAAACATAAAATGGTAATAACTTTCAGTTAATACCATTTAATGTTTGGTTGCAGGCAGGCGAGCGGGAGGTGCTGCTCTGCGAGCAGGACAGGGGAGGAGTGGTGTACCCACTACTGAGTGCGTAAAGACTGTTTGGTCGGCCCTTTGTGGCCGCCCAAACCAGTCATGCGCACTCTGCCCTTCTCCATGCAAGCTGCATTGCAGCCTGCATGGAGAACATGGCTTCCCCTTAAGCCCCTGGCTGGGCGGCGACCCGACCAATCACAACACTGCTTGCAGCGTTGTGATTGGCTTAGGGGAGGGAGTCTGGCTGCCTGCTTCCTGTTCCTGCTAGAGGCAGGAGAGCAGGAGCAGAGAAGACGCGGGACCCTCCCCGGAGGAAAGGTAAGTTTAATTAATTTTTTTATTGATATTATTAAACTACCCCCTCGTGACCCCACCCCCGTGTGACTCCCCCTCTCGGTGCGACCACCACCTCGACCACCACCCAAAAGCAGCGACGGCCCGTATAGGGGGTGTTACCGGGGCGGTGACGTGGGGCAGAGGAGGGGCAGGGTAGGGGGTTGCAAAATGCGGCATACGGCCGATTGCAGGTAAGTTACGAAAAAAATAAAGAAAACGAATTTTGTTGCGCACGCTGCATCGCATTTGGCGACTGCAGGTGCCCAACATTTTTCTTAGGCGACATGTCGCCCAGTTACACCACTGGCATGGGATGTTAATTGATAGGCACTTCCATATATTGTGACTAAAGCTGTACTTTGATTATGGTTGACTACAGGGCACTTAGTACATTCAGCCCTTTAAAACAATCAGCCACATTGCCATGTCGGTCAGAATATATGAAGTTTCCCTTGAATGGTGAATGTTTAGTGGCATGGAGCCCTAGCACCCTTTGGCGTGTACCACATCAGCTTCTTCTTAACGTTTGAGGCACATGTTGACATTTGTATTCAGACCCTGGAGGGACAGGGTCAGCCTGTGAGCCCATTCAACTCTAGGCCTCTCTCAGATGGTGAGACCAGACTACAAGCACATTTTAGAATCTCTTCCTGGACTGGCGAGGGGGCTGCATTCTGTTTGCCTTCCAGTTAAATGGATGCATACCTCCCCCTCTCCCCACCGCCTCAGAAGAGGCCACAGGGCAGCGTAGGTCACGTGGGGGCAGGTGGGCAATTGGGTGTTGGATCAGATCCCACTCTATTGCTTCATCACTCGGCCTCCTTATTTGGTTTTATTCAGGGAATTCCGCACATCACCTGTTTACATTGTGGTACCAGAATGCTCACTTGGACAGATTGGGGATATCCAGAGAGCCACAAAGCATGGAACTGGATGAATTGTTTACATCCCAACTGCCGCAGAGTTAAGATTTTTTTTTCCACTCTGAGGATGAGGGCAAAAATGGAGAGCCCGATAGGGATCCATCTCAGCACCCGTTTTTCAGACCTGCCGGAGCTGAGCACCGACAGGACCCGGCCCACTTAAAGCCATGACTCCGACTATCCCTCTTCTCATTCTCTTTCACTACCTCTTCACCTCTCTTTAAACTCTTTCCTGACTTCTCTTTTGACTCTCATTTAGCCCACTCTAAATGTCCTCCCTGATCTTTCAACTCAATTCAACTCCATTAAATGCAGTTCAGCAAAGCCTTACTGTCAATGTTTGTGTTGCTAAAACGCTAATGATTCATTGGTATTGTATTTGTATGTCTGGTGTTAGTCAAGACCTTTTGTTTTTAAACATAAATCTATATACTTTACAATTAAACATATACCTACACATCATACATACAACGACTTTCAGTGGGCCACTTCAGCCATTGGTCTACTGTAGTTGTATTAACATTTGCGACTACCTATCACAGCATACAGCCTAGGGCACTGGATCAGCCCCTTCAGGCATTGGCGGTATGTGATGGCATTCTGCTCTGCACTATAAGTAATCCCTTCAATGACAGGGATGTGGGTGAAATGTGTGCTTTTACATTTATGCAGACCGGGCTTTAGATAATACTTGTTTTTATACAGTGCGTGCATTAATATCAGCGGAGGCTCCTCAGCTATGACGGAGGAGCATCGCTCCCTTGACGGCTGCCTCAAAACGAAAAATAATACGATGAGAAACACATTTTATTATCGTTTTACTTTTCCTTTCCTGCTGAGTCTTTGGGGGCCGGGCATGGGGAATGACAGGCTGCTAGAAGAGTGGTGGCCACTGTTGTCAGTGCGCATGACGGTTTATGAAATGAGAGCAGCGTGAGGATTGGCTGCAATGGAGTCTGGGAGCCTGTGCCTGCGGGGAGAGGAGCAGAAGTGCTCAACATGGCTGGCTGCAGGTATGCTTTTTTATATATTTTTTTTTTAGTTTGTCATCCTGCGACCCCTTCTCCCCTCCCTTTCACTGTTTCACAACACCAGCCGCTACTGAATAATATAAAAACTAACCACTAAAAATAGGTATTGACTAAGCCAAAAGGTCAGCAGCCCCCTAGTCCTATTGGCTTTGCTAATGTTGTTTGAATAGGTCTTTATTTAAGCTTCTAAATTTGTCAGACACTTTTCATAAGTCTGTTGTTTACATAAGTCTATTGTTTTTAATGCCTGTGTTGTCTCAGAGCATCTTTAGGATCTCATGCTTGTATTCCAGCTTTGAAACATTTGCGATCTTTTGAGTACAATTTAGAGATGTGCTAATTATGACTTTTGAGTTGTCTGGTGAAATTCACAAATTTTGCCTTTTGAGAAAAGTTTTCTGACTTCACCCAAAGAGAAGTTTTGCATAACCTTATTGTGCATTCCATGTATTGGAAGTCTTGCATAATTCCAGTAGCCCTAATTGCTACTCAAAGGAACGCTTTTTCAACAGTCTTATAATAATGTCACAATAAGAAAAAAACAATAAGGTTGTAAACACATGCCTTGCAGTTTGCATGCAGCTCCTTGATGTTGGTTCATTGCTCACTGTGAGCTATAAGGTTGCTGCTGGAAAAGTGTTCCTACCATTATCCCCTGTGATTTGCTAGGAACACAAAGATTGCTGCAGCAGGTGCTTTGTCCACATAAGCACTTAACCACATAATATTTACAACATGAATACCACAGCACATAAACAACAGCACATGCAGCCTTTGTAACCAGTTAAGCCAGAACAGGTTGACTGTCATTTTAGGTCGAGCCTAGGCAGCGTGCATGCGCTGCAAGCAAGACTTGTTGTGAAACTAAATGGACTTTGATCCGCCTGCTGCTTATCATAGGTATACTTCAGCGTCCCTTTTCTTTGCTGCCTCCTGATTGGTTCCTGCACCTGATACATCACTTCCGTTTGTATCTCAGGCGCACCGCTCAACTACAGATTAATTCCCTTTAATTAGTGGCTGTTCGCTTTTATGCAGGTACTATTTGTTCTACCCCATCCCATTCACCACGCCATCTTTGCCAACCGTGTTGCTGTTTTCATTAGTTGCTTTCAGCCTGCCATGTTTTTTTATTAATTGTTTTCCGCCCGTCGGTATTTTTTAGGTCTCGCCTGACCCAGCGCATGCGCTGGTCTGGCGAGACTTATTGAGAGGGCTCCAAAAAGTGCTTCCAGGCCAGCCTAGAGCTACAGTGCATGTGCGCGGGTGCGCGCGCCGCGCTTTACTGCGATTACTATCACTTTCGCGGCCGCACGGCCGCTTTGCATAGCCAATAGGTCTCGCTTTTGGGACCTTATAAGTATTTACTTATGCAACTGTTGCATGGCTAAACACTTATAAGGTCCCAAAGGCGAGACCTATTGGCTATGCCAATGCTTGTCTTAATTGTTTTCTGCTGTTGCATTAGCACTTCAGCCTTCCCCCATCCTCCGAGCACAAACGCAGCAGAAATAGTCCTTCGGTGGTCCGACCAAGCATATGTGGTGTTACCCGTAATTGCTTGCCTGAGGGCAGATTAAGAATGTGAACGAATCCTCCAGTTCTTTAAAAGCTTTCTCACTGCCGTACCAGAACATATAACATTCTTTCCACAGACATGCACCTTGTTCCTGTTCCTTGTTTTGTTTCTGAAAACCCACCCGTGCTCTTACTGCTATAAGATGTAATATTCCCAATACTATTTACTCTCCCTTTCCCATCAACGAGCTCTTCCTTCGTCCCTCTCCTCGCCTTGCCCCACCCTTTACCGCTGTATTCTTTTTCCACTTTCTCAATAGTGTTAATAAACCTGCTTACTTGTTGATTTGCCTTTATAAAATGCTAAATGAAGTGTGCAGTAGGCTTTTTGTACAATACAAGTACAGCAAATTAAATAGCCTTCGCCAGACAAGACAGTGGACGTTTATGGGCTTTAAATATATTACTTAAACCTGTGATCTCATGCAGTGGCAGCTAAAATTGAGTGCAGTGACTCACTGCTGCAGATTAGTGGGCCACCTGCGTGTGTTCTGAGCTTACACCATTAGTGATGAAAAAGCTATTGTTGCAGTTTCGAAGTGTGCCCATTGAGGGAAGAGAAGCGGAGTAATCAGTACCAGCAGGAAGCGGCTGTCAGAGGCAAAGGGTTCATCTGCCTCTGAGACAATGCCATGGCTACCTCATGCTTTCTTCTCATTCTTGAGAAGGAAGGCTAAAACGGTGGGCACATGCAGAGCTGAGCGAGCCGGCTGATTTAGCATGGTGTACATTTACATGATGTATGCTAAGTTAAATGCTTCTATATTCCTATGTGCCCCACGTAAGCCTTGCCAGTCTGTAATTGTGTGCTCACTTTGGCGTTGTAGGAGTAGATTGCAAGAGTCTTGAAATATGATGTTCTCACTGTCCTACTTTCGGATATACAAATCTATGTGTAGACTGGCCATCAAAATCTATGTGGTGGAAGGGGTTGTCTCAGCAAAGTCCTCAAGCAATATGCCCTTGGCCTCAGGCAGCCCAAATCTGCATATATGCTTGCCCACATTTGAGGAAATCTCTGTCCATGTCTGTAAATATTTTCAAAAGTCTACTGGAAAAATCTGCAAATCTTCAGAATTTGTGTGTATTCATATTTCCTTATTTCACTTGCAAAAATATAAATACAATACGTTTAAGTCTGGCCTCCTGGAACTTTACACCAGGCTCTACCATTTGCCTTAACAGGTCCACAGCTACTGCCTGCTCACATATACTAAGTAGAGGTCCTTTCCTGTGGCTTTTCAAAGTCTCCGTCCCTCAAACCCACACTTTCCTCCTCATTATAGGATGCCTTCTGAGTACACTCCCTCGCAACAGTGGGTCCACTCCCCTTTGGGACCCAATGGACTCTCTTTGGTGATGTACTAATTTTACTATCACCCACTATGTAGTAGAGATTATTTTTTTGAGCACTCTCTCACTTGGTCCTGAAGAATTGCCACCGACCCGTATTGGGCACAGGGCAAGAAACATGTCGACCTTTCTACTTCCCTGGGAAGCATCATAATCCCCTTGGGGGTCACCTATTTTAATTAGGCTGGTATACCACCAGAATAAAATTGTTCCTTGATTGGCAATACCATACCTATTTTAACCCACCACACCGCCACTCACTACACTTGTTGCACCTACCCCCACGCACCCATACGGCTGTCTCTAAAAAGATCTCTGAAAAAGAGCCCCTTCGTGGGAGCCCGTCGGGCATTGCAGCGCCGGCCCGACGAGGAGCACAGCCCTATGATGAAGCATGACACCTTGCTAGGTGTGTGAGGGCATTCTATAGAGACTAATGGCTCTCCCCCTCCCCCCCTCTCTCCCAGAGGAACTGCACTCCTGGTTTTGTTTATCATATAATTGGAGCACTGTGCGGGACCTCAGTACAAAAGCTCTTGGTTCCTCCCTTTTTGCAACTGTGCTAATCCTATTCTTGAAGACTTTGCTGTAAAATTGCCAATTTGTTTTGTCCCTTTCCAGCTTGGAATAGAATGGCACTGTGCAAATCCTATGCTTTAAAACTCTGCTGGAAAACCAGACATTTGAGATGAGCAGATTCTGAGTGTCACTGGTGTTGTAGGGTGCTCCATGTAAAGAAGCTGCTCTCTGCCTAAACTAGGGAACTACCCAGAGTTCCATTCTTCCTGTTTTGCATATTTAGTAGTGTGTCTTTGTAATAAAAGTAATATTCCTTTTTAAATTAAAAAAGCATAGACTGGACAATAATTTATTACAGTTGCTTTTGCGTGCTCGTGCTTTGGGATGGCTAGCCCACACCACCTCCAGTGAGTAGACCTTGGATTGCTGTGCTTTGCTACCCTAAGAGATTCAAGCACTGGCTTGGGTTGCTTAGTTTCCAGTTCTAAGACAACTGAGGACCTGTCCTCCTCAATCAATAAGCCTATTTTTTACAATGTCTCACTTAATACTATTTGTCTGTTCAGGTGTATCCTCGGTTTCTACTTGAGTGCTTGCTTCAAACTGCATGAATAACTACTTTACAATTATGGCCTTTTCTGTCTGCTCTTGCTGGCTCCTTCCCACTTGTCTAATCTGAGTTTTGAGAGCACAGCTGTCTAACAGACCTATTGCTAGCAATATAAATAGTGTGGACTGTCAGTCTGCCCCATTAAACACCCATCCATTTTAGCACAGATAAATAGAAATGAAACTGAATGACCTCAGAACTGCTTTAGGAGCCAGTGTCCTATCCCAGTCCACTGCAATCAATAACCCTTCAGCATTTGGACAGGATATAAATTCGGATACAAGCTCAAGCCATCAATGCTGGCCAACCAAGGACACTAACTCCCACAAACCTTCCACTGTGTAGAATGCTCCCCCTGTGGGCAAGTACTTCAGCATCTCACTTAGAGGTAAGTAGAAAGTCTATTATAAATGCTATAATATGCACATGCTTTACATCTCTGCATTTGCACAGGATATTCTCCCTGAGCATGGTCTCTTGCCCAAGATGTCAGACTCTCAGGGTTGGTCTTCTTCATCTGTTTGGGATATCAGTGACTGCACCAGCCTGCAAGGGGATCTCTATTCCCCTTTAAAAGTGCTGGTGGGTTGCCACCTGCACAGTGAAACACGGAGCGGCTTTAAAGCAGCCGCTCCATATTTCACGTTATTGCACTTCCTCCAGGGCAGCACGAGTTCACAGCTGCCCTAGGGGCAGCGCATTCCCTATAATGCGGCACATTTTCCTTCATTGCGCCGGGCGCACCTTTCAACGGTGCACCCGGCGCAATGAAGGAGAATGCACTGCATGTGTAATGCGGCCCCTGATCTGCTATTATCACAGCAACCAACGCCCACATAGATCATGATCCTAGCTTATTCCTGCTGGGTGAACTGTCACACCCTAACAAACATACTGTGCCCGGAGAAGTAAAAGCATTTTGCCATTTTGCAACTCAGCGTATATGGCACTGTGCTAATCCTATTCTTGAAGACTTTGCTATAAAATTGACAAATTGCTTTGTCCCTAAATGGTGTGGGGGTATGATTAAAGCACTGGTTGCTGCCAACCAGAGACATATTTTTGCCCTCCTGCTGCTGAGCCAAGCTCGAGCAGAGGAAGGTATAACAATAGGCATCGTATCACAGGGAGGTGTGACCACCTCCCAGACAGGATTTAGTGTATTGGTGTGGGGTGGGTGGACTTGCCAGCGCCGCTCAGTCTGCATGAGAGCCACATATGGTGTCCCTATGCATAGTCCAGTTCAAACCAGTCCTGGGAGCCATTGGCACCCACTCTGGCGCGAAACTGGACAAATGACCCCTGTCCAAACCCTCCCCTGGGAGGGTCCCCTGAATTGTCCCAACCCTTTCCCTAAGGTACTTAATAGCTTACCTGGGTGTAGGTCCCTAGATTCGTTGTGGGACAAGATTCAGATCAGACACCACTTCTACTTCTACCGTCTGGCCATTCTGAACTTCGCTGGACTTCGTTTGGGCTCGACTTTGTCCCCCTTCCAGTCTGCTGCATCGCCTGTGCCTGTGCACCATACAGGAACCTTCCAAGGCCTATGGGCATCAAAGACACCTGAAGAAATTTCCCTTGGAGTGAAGGAGTCACTCCCCTGCATTTGCAGGCACTGCAACTAAGTCGAGGGGTCTGCTGATTCTGAGCTCCTCCAGACTCCTTAAGGTTCTGCAACACAGGTGGTAGTTTTTGACAGCTCCTGAGGCCTGCCCTGCCCTCTCACCAAGTTTGAGGCCAGTATCCCTCATGGGGGTTGAAATAACTGAACCCCTATGCACTGCGTCAACTTGCAGTCACAAAGGCTTGTTGGCTTCCTTCCAAGAAGATCTTCAGGCTCCAAGTAGCCCCTACCTCAAGCACCTACAGTGACCAGAATCTTCAGCCACACCACATGGTGTGCATCGTGGCCTGCATCTTTTGGAGAGCTGCTTGAGGTCCTCTTTCAACTCCAGTGCCTCCGGCCTGTGGGCTCATTTGAGGGTCACCTTTGTTTCTTTTCGGCACCCCTGATTGCTCGGGGTATGCCCTGACTCCCCTGCTTGTGGTGAGTCCCCTGGAACTTGCTGGTCCTGGTGTTGCGCCTTCTTCAGTTGCTACGTTGGTTGGTTGCATTTGCCAAGGCTTGTTGGTGCTCCCGCCAGACACCGACCCCTCAGCACTCGACATCCTTCATGAGACAGCTAGCGCATGGCTCGTGGCTGATCTTCCTCAGCGTCGCCTGGTCCTCAAGCTGCTGAGTCAAGGTCATTGTCACCCATCCTTCAACATCCGACATCAGGGGGCATTCGTCTTTCAAGTCTCCTGGTCACTCCTGAGTGACATAGACTCTGTCCCCTCTGCTTGCAGGTACCTCTCATCTAGAATCCACCTTCGTATTCCACAGGACACTTTCTTCTTCTTCAGCAGCTGCACTTTCCTGAAGTCCTCCATTGGGTTAGACAGCGGCTTCCGACACCACTTCACATGTATGCACCTGGTTTCTCTGGTGTAGGTAACGTGGGTAGTAGGGTATCCACGGATGGGGTGTTTCTCCAACCTTCTGTCTTCCACGAGGTTTCTTCAGGGTCCACTGTAAAGGGTCCTTAATCTTTAAAAATCCAACCGCAACTTACACGTAGAGTTGTACGGAGCACACAGTTGTGTTCCCACATTGCATACGCTCTCCGTGGGGTCTCTATCTACTCACCTTGGGTGGTTCCTTGAGTCCCCAGAACTTCTACGTCCTCTCGACCTTGTCTTGACCTGAGTCGTGGTTCTTATACCACTTTCTTAGTATAAGGTTTGGTCCCACCCTGGGGTTCACTGTGTATTAAGTAATATTTACTGTGTTTCTTTGCAAAGTATTATGTGCATTGTGCATATCTCCAGGTAGGAGATATTTATGTGGGTTAGAGAGTATTATATAATATATATATATTTTAATAAATACTTTGAGTGGTTCTGTTTCACTTAATCTATACTATAGGATTGCATTCTGGTAAAACAAGCTGCTATACACTCCTCCTGGACTAAGCCTGAAGGCTGCTCTCCACAGCTACCACTTAGAGAGTTTTCTAAGGTTGTATAAGACCACTAAAATCCCCCTAAGGGGTGTCTGGACTGGGGCATGGTGCCCACTTTCATTAGTGGACATCATATACCAGGCCAGCTTCTCAAATGGGTATATTGTAATTGTATTTATATAGCGCTTGCTATCCCTGACGAGGCTTTGAAGCACTTTTCAGTGAGGAGCACGCTACTCTGGAACCCAAAAAGGATTAGTGATGAATTAGTATAGGGATATATGAAACTAATTTGAGCAGTGGACATGTGAGTTTGTTATTTGAATTGAAAAAGGGTAGCGGAGGGATAGAAAAAAGCTTTTATATAGCGCTTTAAATACCGCTTGCTACCGCTGATAAGGTGTTGAAGCACTTTTCGGCGAGTAGCACGCTACTCCGGAATCCCCCAAAAAACAGGATTAATGGTGAATTAGTATAAGGAAATATGAAATTGATTTGAGCAGTGGACATGTGAATCTGTTAGTTGGATTTAAAAGGAAAGTTGAGGGATAGAAGAGGGAAGGGTCTCCAAAGTGTTTATTTGGTGATGATAGCAGTAGGAGAAGGTTTGGGACGAATGAAGGGGAGGTAGAGGGGGGAAGAGTCAGAGGGTATCTCTACATTTACAGAGTGGTCCCAAAATCCTAGTCGTCAAATTTTGTGATTCAGAATGCTTTGACTTTGAATAACTCAGCATCTGCTAGGAAAAGGGTATGCCGACAATGCAAGGAAAGGCCAGCAGGCCCCACCAGGAGGATGACTCCCACTACAGATGAGGCAAAGTCTGTCCTTAACCTAGTATATGGTGGTTGATCCTAGATTTGTACCCGACGGGAATCCCCTTTGAATTTGTCAGACTTATTTTAACACTGCTAAACAATCCTTCAAAACTTCAAAGTTTTATTTTTTATACTCAAAATCTGTTTATTGTATTTTCACCAAATAATACAATTCCAAGTAGCAAAAATTGCGGGAGACAGATGGCGAAACAAAAGCAAAACTGTTGTATACAATTACACTTACAATGTGCCACAGACATGATGTGTGCGAAATGGTAAACAAGCAAATACAGTAGAGCGGATCATCTGGAGGGGGTGCAGAAGGACGCACTGGTGTGTAGGAGCAGAGGGGTTTGGCGATCCCAAATCTTGGCGTGTCCTGTCTAGCAATCAGGGAGGAAGAGCCCACCAAGTGTCGCCTTCCCAGTCCTCTGCAGAGAGATCTCTTAGATGAAAAGGAATTGAGGACGGAAGGGCGACCGAGCTTTGTCTGGTAACACCCTGAGGTGGAAGCCAAAAGGTCAATCGGTCCAACAGTGCCAAAAACAAGAGGCGGCGGGGGGGGGGGGCACAAAGAAGTCAAACTTAATAAACTAGTCTCCAGCTGTGCAGGGGAAGTGATAGCACTGCCATTTGCTGATAACAAGAGGTGGGAGGGTCTTTCTGGTATAGGAGGGGGAAGAAGAGAGAGGCGAGGAGGGAAATTCCAGAAGAGGCTCAGCTCCTCCCACAACATACAGGGTGCAAATGACTGGGACACCCAATGGGACTGAATTGAGTGGTCAATCAAACAAATGGAGTGCATGAAGTTTAGGTGGGAGAAAGCAGAGATATTTCATACCGGACATTTGGTTGATCAAAGGCGAGAGAATTTCTTGACATTGAATGAAAGCTTGTGAGACAGTTGTTCCATAGCTAGGGTGTGCATAAGCCATGCGAACAAGGTCACTACAGGAGGGGCAGCAGAGGTTTTCCAGGCTAAGCCTATGAGCTGTTTCGCTGCTTGCGTCATGTGTTGGATGAGATACCAGTCTTCATGAGTCAGTACCTCGAGTGTTACTGGGCGTTTGCCTAGTATAACTGTGCAATAATCCGCTGGAACCGGGAACGACAGGGTGTTCTTGATGTGGCCTAGGATTCTTTTCCAGAAGATAGTGATGGGAGGACATGACCAGCATATATGTTGGAAATCTCTCATCAGTGTTCCGCATCTCTCACAGGTAGCTGTGGGGTATATGGTATATAAATGGACGGGGTGTAGTACCATTGCAGCATAAGCTTGTATGCCATTTCTTGTTACAAGATGCTGTTGTGGGTTTTGGGTATTTCACACTCCAGAAGCTCCCACTGTTTCCATGAAATGGTCTATGTGCTGTCTAGCTCCCACTTTGTTTGCAATGGATGACTAGAGAGTAGGAGGGACCACTGTAAAATGTCATTTATTTTGGAGATCAGGCCTTGGGATTCGTCAAAGGTGCGGACTAAGGTTTCAAAGGGTGTAAGGGGCCGAGTGGCCCCTAGAGTTTTGAGGGGAAAAAGAGCCCAATGGTGCAGTTGGAAATATTGGTGTCATGATCTCTCAGTGATGTTAAATTCAGTCTTACACTACTCAAAAGGTTTGATTGTCGTCCCCTGAAAAACATCCTGCAGGATACGACAGTCACCCCTCCCACAGTCCGGGAAGGAGCCCAGGCAGAGTGCAGGCATAAAATCGGGATTGCATGCTTTCGGGGTGTTAGGGGAGTGGAACGTAGTTAAGCGTCTGCCTATTGCCAACCTGTCTCACACATCAAGGGTCATCCGTGTTGGGTCAGTGTTGTTTTGGGAGCCAGACCAGGGCTCATAGTGGTCGTCAGGCTACCATGCCAGTGTTTTTCAACCTCCCCGACGACCACCCACTCAGAGATATAGTGCAAGTGAGCAGCCCATTAGTAATATAGAGGGCAGGCAAGATTGTCGCGGATCTTGTGGAACATGAGCTGGGCATTACATATGCAGGGTTGTTTCCCTTTCCAGATTAAGAATCTGCAATCGCTTTGCATACACTTAATGTCCTCTGCAGGTATGGGGGTGGGAAGTGACTGATTAAGGTAAAGCAGTCTGGGAAGAATGTTAATTTTTACAATGTTTATGTGACCTAGTCAAGAGACATGAAGGACCTTCCAATGCCTCAGATCTTCCAAGATGGTCCTGCGGTAGCTTGGTCAATTGGCCCAGGTCCAGGTCTGTAGGGAATTGGTGATGGTATGACCTAGATTCTGGATGGAATGAGTCAGGGGGCCAGTTCCTGCAGGCGCAAGAGCTTGTGTTCCGGGATGGTTAGGTTGATTAGGTTGATTGTGATTTGGCCATGTTAATTTTATATCCTGATACTGCCCCAAACAAATGCAGGCTTTGGACCATCGTAGGGGGAGACGTCTCCAACTCCGTTAGGGCAAGGAGTAGGTCATCAGTAGGACTTTGTGGGAGGAGGATATTGAGGGGGACATACCTGATAAAATATGGGCTGAATTGCTGGAGCGGCCCTGGAAATGTTTGAGGAACGCCCGATTCCAACAGATCCAATTTTTTATTTTGCACAGGGCTTATCTTACTCCAGTCAAAATTCAACACTATTTCCTCACACTCGTGGCGCTCTGCCCCCGGTGTCACGCAGAGGGGGCTGACTTCCGTCATATGCTGTGGAGCTGCCCTTGGATTGGGGCCTATTGGAAGGAAGTGTGGACCCTACTATGCGAAGTTACGGACCGGGAGATTGAATTGGGTATAGGTCCCTGTTTACTACACTGGTTTCCCCACACCTCGAAGACTAAAATAACCAGTAAATTTATAGACCTGGGGCTGGTACTGGCCAAGTGGGAGATTACGGCTAATTGGAAGGCGCAGCATGGGCCGAGATTACAAAAGTGGAAGGCGGAATTTATTCGGTGGGCGGAGTGCGAAACGTTTCTTCTGCTGCAAACGGCTACCCGTGCTCATAGCGATAGGGCAACGGATTCGACCCGAGCCTGGAGAGCATTAGCAGAACTCCTGAAATCCATAGATGCTGATGTTGATGTGCACTCGGAGATTAGTGAAACGCACAGCATACCCTCCTCTGGGCCTGGTTAGAACGGTGATGGGAAGAGTAGACAACTTTTCCAGCTAGTCTGTCTGCGGTCCTGAACTGAGAAAGTTTGAAATGCACTTTATAGTCATAGAAGAAGCAATTGTGAGCAAAGAACTGGAGGCCTTGTTCTGTATCCAATCAATAAGTCATGCCAGGGGAGTTGTGGGAAGGGGGGGAGGGAGGGAGGGAGGTCTGGATGTAACGTGGGATAGGTTTAAGGTTTTGTGTACTCTTCCTTTATTACAATATGGAGCTTCTGAATGTACTCACTGTTATTAGCATTGTCACGTTAAACCTTGTTACGACAGGATGATGGTGAATCTAGAGGGTGGTACATCACAGGATATGTCAATGAGTAAGGACAATTCTGATTGTACGCCATCGGTTAGGAATAGACACAATTGTACAAGGAGTATTGTATATTACAACCGTAGTACGTGAGTGAAGGCTCCCGATTGAAGTGTTTCTGAGTATTACATGAGATTAATCAATAAACATATTTTTTTTTAAAAAAATCAGTAGGACTTTGTGATCTTGCCCCCCAAAGGAAATGCCAATGATGTTCCAGGCCTGCCTTAGATGGATCGCCAAAGGCTCCACCGCAAGGGCATAGAGCAAGGGGGATAATGGACAACCCAGACGACTGTCCCGATAGAGTTTGAGAGGTTGAGTAGCCTGGACATTTACTCAAATGGTTTTGGTGGGCTCGGCATGGGAGGCCATGATTTTGCTGATAATGTTGGGGCCCAGACCTATCTTCAAAAGGAAGGTGCGTAGAAAGGCCCAGCTAACCCTGTTGAATGCCTTTTCAGCATCGAAAGATGGAAGGAAGGAAGGCAGGCAGGCAGAGATATTGTGCATATGAATCTCTTCGACCATGTCAAGACCTTGTCTATGCTTGATGAAACCAACGTGATCGGGGTCTATCAAACCTGGCAGAAGGGACTCTAACCAGTTGGCCAGCATTTTACTGTAAATCTTAGCTTCAGGGATCAACAATGCTATTGGGGGATATGAGGAGCAGAGGGTGTGATCTTTGCTGGGCTTGGGGAGAAGCATGATTTCAACAGCTGACGTCGTTGGTGCAAGGCCAGTGGTGTGAGTAAAGGAGTTGTAGAGCCCGAGTAGGTGGTCTTTCAGGTATGAAAGGAGGACTTTGTAGAAAGTAACCAGTAGGTCGTCTGGGCCTGGTGACCTCTCCACTGGAAGCTCCCGGAGAGCTCTACTAAGGTCCGCTGCCATAAATGGTGCTTCTACAGCCTGAGCAGTCTGTGTGTCTAAGGGTGCCCTAGAGCAGTCCTGGAGATAGGAGACAATGGCGGCCTGGTCTTCCCCACCTCTGGTGTAAAGGAGCTAATAATAGGGCCAGAAGGCCTCCTACATTTCAGATTCCTGATGCACCCAGCAATTGTTCTCTTTATGTATTTTTGAAATGTGGGAGCCGGCGTAATAATTACGCAATCTGCTGGCCAGAAAGGTGCCTACTTTATCGCCCCCATTGTAATACTTTTTTTAAGTGCCAAAAGGGATCGTTCTGCTTTGTTGACCCGGTGAGTCCACACTTGGCCTCTCAGCACCACCAGCTGTCGTTTGTTACGCCTGAAGGGTGCTGCTTGTCAGTATTTTCCAGGGAAGAGATCTCCTCAGTGACATTAGTTTCAAGCAGGTGCGCCTCTTGTGCCATAGTTATAGAGAAATAGGAGATGATGCCCCTATAGTCGCCTTGAAGCCATCCCAGTACATACGGGGGGGGGGTTTGCTGGTAAGGTATTGAGCTCAAAATATTCAGAGATTGGCTCCTGAATGGAAGTCTTGTCTACAAGATTGCGTAGCAGTTGGGAGGACACGCCAGTGGGGGAGTGGGGGGCATGTGAAGGGTCGATGCATTGTGTCCAGTTAAATTCTATGTGGGTGTGACCTGAGATGGAGATGTCAGATTTCCTTGCAAATTCGAGGACTCTCAAGAGGGGGTATGTGAGGAATATGTAATCGGCATGGGAGCTAGACAGGTCTACGTGAGGGCAGAAGGAATATTCGTTCACATGCAGGTGTTAGTATCGCCATGCATCGACCAGGCCAGCGTCAGACAACGCCCTCTGAAGCATACCAGACATTGCTCCTGTATCCTGGTAGTGTGTAATGTTCCTGTCTAGTTCTGGGTCCCAGACTGGATTAAAAGTACCTCCCATTATGAGGCCCCCTTTAGCAGTAACTAATCTTGAGCACTTTTAAAAAAACACGTCTTGTGCCTGGTTTGTGGCATATAAGTTGAGGAAGGTTAAAATGGTTCTCCCCTCTCTTTTAGGGGTGGGCAGCAGACTCCATTCTGCCATCACAGTTCACATAGTTTTGCCACTACCCACTGTTCAGCAAAATCTAGGACTCCCCCTCATGGAGGCGTTTTACTGGCACCCACCCCTTAAATAGAGCACCCTGAGCAGCCGTAACTTGTCTCAGACATGAGGATGTTGCAGTCAGAGAGGGAAATCAACACAAAGGCCCTTATCCTATACCAGGATCATATTCCAAGGGCCACGGCACCCTTCACCAACTAGGGGACGCCAAAGCAGATAAGTCACTGAGGTCAACTTCGGCACGTCAATGACCTCAGAAAGACTACATCTCCCAGCAGGTCTAGTCTAGTGTTGACTAAGGCTGCGGGTAGCC
The DNA here is from genome assembly GCF_964204655.1 of Triturus cristatus. NCBI lineage: Eukaryota > Metazoa > Chordata > Amphibia > Caudata > Salamandridae > Triturus > Triturus cristatus. Next base: position 1,069,526,982 of record NC_140583.1, read on the forward strand.
AGTGGACAGGGTGGGTTCAGGGGAGCGGCATCGGACTTCCAAATGAACCAACCAGCGCTGGGGTTCCTCCAGAGCGCAGTGTAGACTGTGAGGCAGGGGGGTCACAGAGAGCGAAGAGAGAGAGAGCTCGGGTGATGCTGGGTCCCTCCAGTCCAGGTCTGGCCATGACTGTGCGTACAGAGTCCATGCCCGGAGCCTCCATAATTCCTCTACCTCCCATCAACATACAGCAACCCGGGGTGACTGTCTCCCTCCTGTACAGCGGGCCAAGTACCGGGCCACCAGAAAAGCCATGGTAATGCCTACAATGTGGAGGTGGTACTACAGGTGAGCGCAGGAGCGGCCGGTATGCTGGAGGAGCAGGGGTGGGCGGGTGGGAAGGGGGGGAAGGGGCAGTAGGGGTTTCAGGGGGGATAAAAAATAAATGTAAAACCTACCTGTGGCCGTCCCTGTCGTGCTCTTCTGCTCCTCTTCACATCGTCAGGAAGGCACAGGCTCTCAGCATGTCCTGTGGCCAATCCTGAAGCTGCTCTCGTGACTGTTTCGGCACATCTTATAGTCCAATGATATTTCTTTCTTCCATCTTCCTTTGGCGTATGAGTATACCACTATCAGTATACTACTCTGGAGACTAAGGGGCTGATTCCGATCCGGGTCGGAAAGCTCTCGGACCGAGCCGGATCCGGAGAGTTTTCGGACCGAGCGGAGTCCTACAGTCCAACCGAGCGAGTACGGTGCAGCTGTATGCTGCTGGATGCGGTTCGGTCGGACTCCCATAGAAGTCAATGGGAGCCGGTCGTACGACGCGTACATGGGCTCCCATTGACTGAATGGGTACGTCTCGCACAAGGGCGCCCCCTACAGTGGGTACACGTCGGTGCTATCCGCACCGTACATGCCTGTGTTGGGGGGACCCTTGGGTCTCCCCCTGTGTCCGAGTGGTAGGGCTGCGGGTGACAGGTGGTCTGACGCGGACCCCCAAAGGCAACTTCCCGGACATTTTGAGAGCCGGACACTCCGGCTCGCACCGGCTGTCCGACGCGTGCATCGTACTGGCTCGGTCGTACATCGCATCCATTGCACGCCACGGTTAGCTTACGGCCGATACGTACGGAGCGGTTCGGACCCGGAAACGAATTTCACGTAGCTCGCATCGTACTTGCTCGCTCGTATAGCTGTACGAGTCGGGCACAAAACACGCGTACGGCTCGTAGTTTTTCCGGCCGGATCGCGTTTGGTGCCCTTCTGACCCAAATCGGAATCGGCCCCTCAGTACGGCCCCTCAGTATCTATATTTGTTATATGTGGACGGTTTTCGGGTTGAGGGTTTTCTTTATTTTGTGCATGCAATTGGGTTCTTAATTCTTTGAACTCTCTTAAATAGAGATGTTCTAATGTTTAAGGTAGTACATTGGTTGTCTTTTATATGTCCCACCTATACAGCCTTGAAAAAGTCACGGGTTTACTCCCCATGTATGCGACGAAACACGTGTTGGCTTTGGGCTTTCGACCACTCACATGATTGACACAATATGAAGAATTATCTAAGAAATAAAGACTGACGATTCTAAGAAACCTACGCTGTGTTGTGGATACATGTTCTTTTGGATTTACTTTGTTACTGTTATTACATTGTGATTAACTTGAAATTTGCGTGTGCTAGGGAATTTGGTAAATGTTTTGTGTTGCAGCCTAGGCTGCAGTTTTAGGAGAGGTGGGTGGTTCTCTCCTCCCTGTAGAACCATATAATACTTTGTTTCATGTAAGGGTGGGCGTAGTGGGGCTACGTGAAGCAGCGCAGAGTGTGCCCAAATCTACGCACACTTGCGCGCTCTGCGTAGCCCCACTACGAGCCGCCCGCCTCCCGCCCACCCTCCTTTTAAATAATACCCTACATGTTAAATAATTAAAAGTAAAGAGACTTACCTGAAGCGCGGCGTCTCCGGGGCTCCCTCTTCCTCGTTTCCAACTTCTTGTGATAAATGCGCATGCGTGGACGCCCGCACATGCGCATTTCTCGCAAGAAATGCGCATGCGCGGGCGTCCGCGCATGCGCATTTGTCACAAGAAGTTGAAAACGAGGAAGAGGGAGCCCCGGAGACGCCGCGCTTCAGGTAAGTCTCTTTACTTTTAATTATTTAACATGCAAGATATGATTTAAAAGGAGGGCGGGCGGGAGGCGGGTGGGGGGCGGCAGGCAGCTACGCTTCGCCCTGGCGTGTGGGTAGCGCTTGCCTGCTTCGCCTATGTAAAGTGAAGACAACACTCCTGGAAGTTGTACTTGAAGATTAGATGTTTATTGTGGAAGCGCAGTACAGAAGCAAAAAGCCCACAACCGGTCATCTAACAGCTCTCCGAGTAACTGCCTGAATGAGCAGTTACAGGCAGCCACAACGACAACCCTGGAATGACCCGACCATATCAAAAGTACACAGAGCGCGGGGAAGACGCTCGAGAAACTAAAGTGTCAGCACGTGAATAACAAGTCGCTCTTAAAGAGAAAGAGCGACTTGTTACCTTAACATCATTTCCCCTTTATTAAACAAAACAAGAAAGGAAGTAAGTCACAAAAATACATAAGTACAAAAAATGATTAGCATCAATAAACTAACATTTGACTAAAATAGTAAAGAACTCATTACTGTACTACTAACTTACATTAAATAATAATCCTTAAACCTTTGAGGAACAGAAACATTACGATGCGCAACTCTAGAAGTGACCGCAGCTGAAGGAATATTGGGTGAAGATTGAACACTGGGTAAAGGATCATGACACAAAGCAGTTTCAGAATCAGTAACATTAAGACAATCATTATGCAAGAGATTTTCAGACACAATGCTGTTTCTGTCCAAAGGAGTCAAAGGAAAGTTGTCACAGAAAAAGTCCATACCAAAATCAAAACCATCAAAGTCTGAAGTGCAAAAACTCTTCTTCTTGGTGGCGATGATTTTCAAAGCTTGATCATCTGTGATTTTAACCAGACTTCTCCTATTCCACCACCCCCTATCATTTAATAAAATAGCACTTTTTGCCACTTGAATAACCTTGACGGGTAGTGTGAATCTGGACTCTCCTTTCTTGACTCTCTTTGGGTTTTTAATTAGTACCCAATCACCAACAAAAAACGGGACATCTTTGGTATGTTTAGAATCATGATGATGTAAAGAAACAGCATCATGTTTACACTTTACATGTTCCTGAACTCTCTTTAAGTTTCCCATATGAGTAACATCAGCATTAGTAATATCTTTCACCCAATGAGGACACAAATGTGAAATTGGTACACTGTTGCACAGCAGTTTAAAAGGAGAAACATTTGTGGTACTGTGGGGAGTATTATGATAGGTCCACAGTTTCTCTTTTAAAAATTCCTCAACTTGTAAGCCAGAAGACAGAGCAGTCTGGACTCCTTCCTTAAAGAACCTGTTGATACGCTCAACTAGTCCATTAGAGGAAGGAGAATAAAGTGCTACGGTGAGGTGTTTGATTTGGAAATCCTCCACAAATTTTAACATCTGATAGGACTTGAAATGTGTTCCATTGTCCGTGACAATCTGCCTTGGAGGGCCCTTAATGTCAAACATCTTTCTCAAAAATTTGATAACAGTACTAGTATCAGGGGAGGATACCAAATCAAAATAGACCCACTTTGAAAAATAGTCAATCAATACCAAAAGATATCTCTTACTAGCAGGAAGCAGATCAAATGGACCCGCAAAGTCTAACGCAACCTTTTCCCAGGGCGACTCAGGTAATGGGACCATATGAATGTTAGAACTCAATTGTCCTCCAATGCTTATCAGAAACAAGACAGGTATTACAGTCCGATATCCACGTTCTCACCTGCAAATCTAGGCCAGGCCACCAATAAAACTGCTTCAGGTTACGAATAGTAGCAGACACCCCCATATGTCCTTCATGACTCTTCTTGAACAAAAGATGTCTAAAATTTGTAGGAGGGACCAAAAAATCATGCCGGAGCAAACATTCATTAACAATGGACAGTTCATCCGATACCTGAAAATAAGGTTTGATGTCTGCAGGTAGATTTATTTCATGAGGCCAACCTGATTTGATATAAAACATAACAGATTGAAGAATAGTGTCACCAGAGAGTGCAGCCAACCAAGAATCTTTGGTAACCAAAGGATTCTCCCTTAAAATGTCATCAATCAGGGCCACAACACACTCCACTTCATCGTGTGTGCTTGATGAGGTGTCATCAATGGGCATCCTCGATAGACAATCTGCCCGACCATTCTTACCCCCAGGTAAGTATCTGATGGAGAAATTGTATTCATGCAATTTTTAAAGAATTCTCACTAGTCTAGCTGAAGCCTTCCCTGTGCCATTCCCATTGAGCAAATAAATGAGGGGTTTATGGTCAGTAAAAATGTAAAAATGAGTTCCCCAAAGAAATGTTTTGAATTTTTCTATTGCCCATGTGCAGGCCAGTGCCTCTTTTTCAATTGTACTGTAGTTCTTTTCTGGTGAAAGGAGAGATTTCGAGGCATAGGCAATAGTGTGTTCTTTACCTTCATAATGCTGTGATAAAATGTCACCTAATCCTAATTGGCTGGCATCTACAGTTACGTAGCAGGATTGACCAGAAATAAAAGGTGCTAAGATAGGTTCGGAGGTAATTAAAGTTTTGATTTCACCAAAAGACTTGTGTGCTTCTTCAGACCAAACAAAAGTATTTCCTTTGCGCAATAATTCTCTCAGTGGCTGAACTATCACAGAATAACCTTGAATGAACCGAGAGTAATACTTGCAAAGTCCCAAAAAGGATCGGAGGGTGTCCTTGTTTTTTGGCGAGGTACTATCTCTGATAGCAGCAATGAGAGAAAGTTTGGGTCTAATACCATCTTTAGAGATACTATGGCCTAGATAATCCAACTTGTCCACCATGATTCTGCATTTCTCCTTCCTAAGAGTAATGCCAACATTTCTAAAGACAGACAACACTCTCTCTAAAATAAGATTGTGTTCCCTATTGGTTTCTGCAAAAATGAGAACATCGTCCTGAAATGCCTGCACTCCAGATATGCCCCTGAGAATGGTCTCCATTAATTTTTGAAACACGCTTGCCGCAGAGGCAAGACCGAATGGCATGCGCAGATATTTAAATGCGCCAAAAGGTGTGATAAAGGTTGTCAGGTCCTGGCTCTCTTTGGCAAGTGGTATCTGATGATACGCTGATCTAAGATCAAGTAGTGAAAATACTTTTGCTTTGCCCAGATTTGCTAAGAGATCATGAACCTTGGGTAAAGGATGACGATCAATAACAATATTTTTGTTGAGAGTGCGAAGGTCCACACATAAACAAATCTCGTTTGTCTTTTTCTTCACGATTACAATTGGACTGACCCACTCTGATGAATCAGTAGCTGTAATAATACCCTCCTTGCACAGTTTGTCAAGTAAGGTCTTGAGATCCTGCCTAACACTAAGAGGCACGGACCTTACCTTGTGTACAACCGGAGATGCATTCTCTTTGAGTTTAATCAGATGCTCAAACTTTTTTATGTTGCCAATGACATCACAAAATACTTCATTAAACTTGTTGATTACATTAGTAACATCATTATCAAAATCGCTCTCAATGAAATTGATAGATTGTTCAGCGAGAACAATTGGATTTTCAGCTCCAGGGATAAGCATAATGCCTAATCTAGCCAGGTCCTTCCAACCAATTATGTTTTGCCCTCTGATGGCTACGTAATCTTTGTACCCAAACATGAAAGGATGTCAATGAAATAACCAGACATATCAATATTTTGACCCCCAAATGCCTTGGGATGAACATCTCACTGAGAGAGTTGTCTATCTTTGTATTTTCCTGCAAATAAAACATCAGAAATGATAGTGATGGGTGCACCTGAGTCAGCCATCATCTCAATAGGAATATTAGATATAGTTGCTTGACAAAAAGGTCCCTTTATAGTTATATCTCCCATGTTGTCGTCTGAAATTGTAAGAAACATCTGACCTAAATCTTGTGCACATGAATTAGGTGTGATTTCAACTGAGCTTACTTTAACCACATTTTTACCAGACTTACAGACTGACATGAAATGCCCTAATTTGCCACACTTTGTGCAACGTTTAAATGAAGCCAGACAGCTTGGGTTATTGCCTAGGTGATTCCGAGAACCACATCTAAAACAAAAATTATTGGGTTTTCTAAAGGGGACTTTGTTAAACCTGTTTCTGGTGTCTACAGCTGAAATTTGAACATCGTCATTTGAAACTATTGATACTGATGGGCTTTGGGATTGAAGATCACTAGAGATCACCTTTGAAGAGATTATGGACCTCTCTATACCCTTTGCTATTTCTATTGTCTCACTCAATGTTGGGTCTCTGCACCCTAAAAGCCTTTCTTGTATTTTTTTAGACACACAGTGATACACAAATTGATCTCTAAGGCATGTGTCTAATACGGCTCCAAAATTACATGTGGAAGCTAAATGTCTCAGTATTGAAATGTAGTCTTCTACCGACTCATCTATATGCTGTTTTCTCTTCATAAAATTGAATCATTCAAGAAGTATACTTGGTTCTTCTGTGAACTTCCTTGAGAGCCTCGCTAAGCCTTCAGCATACACATTCCAACCCTCTTGAGCTCCTGCTGGGGGTTGGACTTGTGGTAAGTTATTGAATACTTTTTGACCTTCAAAGCCCAAATGACTATACAGGAGCGCAAATTTTCTTTTTGGTTCAAAATCATTTGCGTCATTGGCAACCAGATAGTTTTGAAATAAATTTAGCCAATGTTTCCAGGGAACAATCGGTTTTCCTGGTGAAGGTAGAAAGTCAGAAATGTTCAATAGGTGACCATTCGATGCCATATTGGATAAAAATGCCAAACTCCCAAATGTTACTGTTTAAAGTGTGCCTGTCACTGAGGGTGCAGGCAGAAATACGTGCTGTTAGCTCCTATAAACTATGTTTTTTGACCAATGCAGGTTAGCAATCGTGTAAAACTTCCCTCAAACAATGATTAAATCAAAGGTGTGCCCATCACCGATGGTTGAGCAAGTCTTACCGCTTTATTAATCGTCCTCGCGTTGAGAGCAGGACGATATTTCTGTGTTAAACGCCTCAAAAACGGAGAAACAGTGTTCGTTGGTAGCGTTGCTAGGCAACCTACTCTTCCGTCTTGTAAACGGAGCGCATTTCAGCCCAAAGCAGTGTAGATTTTGAGACGATCCCTCTAGTCGTGTACGCGAGGAGCGTCACTATGTCAGAGGGGAGGTGCAAAAATCATCGTTGTGTGAAATCCTTCTTGAGGCAGAGGCGGGAGGTTGCTGCAACGTCGTGGATACGGTGAGTTTATGGAGATAAGCTGTTAAATCTTGTCTTCGATCGGTGGGCTTGCTTGAAATAATCCTTGTCGCCAAATGTAAAGTGAAGACAACACTCCTGGAAGTTGTACTTGAAGATTAGATGTTTATTGTGGAAGCGCAGTACAGAAGCAAAAAGCCCACAACCGGTCATCCAACAGCTCTCCGAGTAACTGCCTGAATGAGCAGTTACAGGCAGCCACAACGACAACCCTGGAATGACCCGACCATATCAAAAGTACACAGAGCGCGGGGAAGACGCTCGAGAAACTAAAGTGTCAGCACGTGAATAACAATTCGCTCTTAAAGAGAAAGAGCGACTTGTTACCTTAACAGCCTACTTCGAAAACTGCGAAGCAGGCAGCGCTACGTACACTACGTGGGCGAAGCGTAGTGTAACGCCCAGGGTTAGTTTCATATCAGGATAAGTCAGTGAATTTTTCCAGCAGCGCATTCCCTATGCCCTATCCCACTATTCTCCTGTGCTTCAGCTTGAGAGTTAGCCTGAGCGCCAACGATTTATGCTCCAGTACAGACAGTGGGTGTGTGCCTGCTCTCTCCAGTCCACCTGCCGGCCAAACCATCATGCGTAGTCATGGGGGTGCACTACCACTCCCCTCATTATCTGTGACGACCAGGCCCCATCCCCAAGACTCGGCAGGAAAGGAAAGATAAAACAAGTGTTGTTTTAATTTTCCCTTCCTGCCGTCTTTGGGGAGGCAATGCTCCTCTTCCATAGCGGAGGAGCCACGGCTGGGTGAGGGGGTCCTGGAAGGGGCGTCAATGCCATAAAACATACAACGGGTCATTCCACTCCACAGGCCGGGCCTCCATTCATTTAAAACAACCAGCTTGCATTTAGAGATTGTACTGTTAATATTAACATTTAAAACAAACCGTAACTAGCAAAAACCAGAGTTGAAAACAAAACTAGTGGCTTGGGCGCTGTCCAGAAGTTCATCAGCAGAAACCCAGACAGGTTTCACATCCAAAATATTACTGGCGGGGAGGCGGGCTTGTGCTAATATTGGTGCTGATAGCTTGGAAACAACGCTGAACTTGAACTGTGACGGGTCGGCACACGCAGCACGCTTAAGTCTGACAGCGAGTAATGGGGCTTCGTGAAACGGCCAGGAACGACAAATGTGTAAGGGTGCGCAAATAATACTAGTAGTCACTGAGCAGGTGGGTCTGCGCTTCCTGCACGAGCAGGTCCTCGGCTGTGGAAAGTGACCGTGACTGGTAAAGCAAGCAGGGGCATTCATAAGGCATGCTGATACTGACATCTCGATTATAGGCGAGCTGTGTAGGGGTCAGGGGACTGTGTCAAAATGCACTCTGCTTCCAGTCTTTCAATGCAGGCAGCTTCTCTTACGGCTAATGAGAGTGCGCGAACGGGCTGTCAGTGCCCAAGCAATACACCCCCGCACACAGAACCCGGCGGAATTCGACTAGGGGTGGGCGGAATTTGCGAAATCCACTTTCGCAAATTATCGCGAAAATGTTAAAAATTATCGCAAACACGCGGAAATATCGCGAAGATGCAGAAGTTTTTTTCCCGCATGTTCGCGAGATTTGCTGCATGGTTGTGGCTCGCCAACTTACCCATGTGGTTGCTCGCGGGCGCGGACATCTTGTTTTCAGTTGTCTCGCGGTGCATGATCGCGAGAAGAAAGACGTGATCGCGCGACGCATGATGTCACTGCGGGCGCGAACTGTCGCGAGACAGCGCAAATGGTTTAAAACAATATAACATCTCATGGAGAACGCGACCGGATCAAGAAAGCTTGTCGGCGAACGCAGGGATTCAGGTAAGGCGATCGCGCGCGCGCGAGAATGTATTATTTTACAGCGCGAGCAAGAAACAAATTATCGCCAAGCTGCGGAATGCGGAAATTTTGACATTTTCGCACTTTCCGCGGAACGCGAAAATGTCAAATTATCGCAATTTCCGCGACCGGAATTTTTCGGGCACTCCGCGGAATTCCACCGAGTGAAGCTCTGCTCAGGCCTATACATTGTCTACCACCAGAGTCGGGAACCGGCCCCCAGTCTCACCAGATACCTATATGAGCTTGGAGTAGAAGCCCTGTTTGAACAGGATAGCAACTCCCAGTATTTTTGAATCAGTGTAGGCCAAATGCTGACAAGGGTATCATGGATGGGCCATGAGGTGGCAGTCTTTCCTAAGCAAGTGGGTCCCAAAATGATATCCAAATATTGTTGGAGGAGATAGTGCCATATGTGCCTACGCCTACTAGGTGAGTTAAGCCCTCGGACATTCAGGGACAAAAGCTTAATGTTGGTCAGTGTCCCCATAACCTACAAGGGTCAGGTGTCTCACTGTAATAGCAGCTCTGAATCCAAATGTGGCATGAGGCTAGAGGTGAGGGGCATATGCTTCCCAGTACTAACCCCATGCCAGTAAGGCACACAGCTAGGAGAATGAACAAGGATAATCCAAACTTCTCCATCAGCAGACAGTTGAGAGGACCCATCAGTTCCTAAAAAGGCGTCACCCTCGACGGAGCAAAGCCCTGTAATGTGGGTGGGGGGATCGGGACAGAGGCGCTAAAGCCAAGACCTGTATAGTTGGAGAAAAAAGTGTGTAAGAACACTGAAAGCAAATGAGAAAAGGGGAATGGAAAAGTCCAGCCCCAAGTCCGTGGGCCCTGCTGCAAAGGAAGAACATTCAGCATGCCGCCATACTCCGTGATAGTCAGGTGCAATCAGGTCTCAACCAGGCGGGCAACTAGAGCCAAATTTCGGGGGGGGGGGCTGAAAAAGATTTCGGGGGGGGCTAAGTCTTCCAGCCATAGGCAGAGTGGCTGTAAGAATTAGTGAAAACACAACAAAAGCCTCATTAATGAGTAAAAGGTCTTTTAAAGACCTGTGAAGTACTCGGGTTCGGCTGCATTTAGACGGACGCCAGTCCGCAAGGCTGTCTCAGCCAGGCTGACACACATGACGGGGGGGGGGGGCTGAAGCCCGGTGAGCCCAATGGGTGTTGCACCCCTGGTCTCAACGTCAGTCGATGGAGGACCGCAAGGATTCCTGCTTCATATTGTGCAAGTGCGATGATATGTCCTCTTTAGCTGCATATAGGGCCTTGGCTCTGTAGCTGCAATCAGGGCCACTGCTCCGGACCGTGTGCCAAACTGGATGCTAAACATTCGGTCTCTCAGGCGGGGGGGCTAGGGATCCCTGCTGGGGTAACCCAAAGGCAAGCCCAGCATGCATTTGGCTTCTGCCAGAGACCTTACCAGTCGTTACTTGCCATTTCACTGAAAGAGTAGTCCTAAGGGGTGAGTCCATTTGTATATGAGCCCCTGGTTGTGCAGCTTCTCAGTGACCGACTGAAGTCGCTTCTCTTTTTAAGTGTCAGTGGGGAGAGGTCCTTGGAAATTTGCACCATGTGTCCCGAAAAACAAGGTTTGCTTTACCCCAGGCTGCCCTCAAGATAGCCTCCTTATCCTGGAAGAAATGGACTCTGGTTAGAATGCCTGGGGTGCCATCAGAGTGGCCAGCCATGGATGTGATGCGATGCTGCCTACCCGGGATTAAACGTTGGTCCTCCGATCCACCCTGGATGGCCCAGTGCAGGTCTCTAGTAAATATCAAGATATCTTCCCCTCCACTCCCCGTTGGGCCTCCCCAATGCGTATATTGTTGCTTCTGTTTTCCAGGTCCTCCTGCTTGGCCTGGAGTTCGATTTGCGGTTCCTCTAGGGTGGACATACGGTCCCAAAACATCTCCTGGTCTTCTGCGTGGAGTACATTCTTTGCTCCAGGTTGTCCACTCTCGTGCCAATGGCTGTACCATCCCTGCGAAGACCTTATATGCAGCTCTTGAAATCAGTTTTGAGGTAGCCAATCTCGAGTTGAATGTTGTTCAAAACTTTCTCTATAATCCTGAGTGATGGGGTGGTCAATGGGAGCCCTGGGACTTTGAGAAGATGTTTCGCTCTTGTTGCTGATTTCAGCCAAGAAAGATTTTGACCAGAGGGAGACAACTGAGCTTTTCCCTGTGGCATAGTAAGAAGGGGAGTCGCAGAGGCAGGCTGGGCATAGATCGTTAAGTAGGGATAAACAGCTCCAGAAAGTTCAAGCTATACCCATCACGAGAAGCACTATGCGTGCTGTCCGTTGTCTGGGATCCCAACAGGGGGTGGGTAATGGGGCAGGAGGACACCCGGGAGGCTGTATCTTCTTGGAGGGAGGTACATGACTCTATAAGATGCCTCAGAATTCCGTTGGGCAGGGTCTGTTGTGTCTCACAGTGTGGAAGGAGAGGCAGGCTGGGAAGGGCTGCAAGCACGCCGAGTCCCCACAACAGGTAGGACGCGGTACACCCTGCATTGTGATAGCAGGAGAAGATGGGTCGCCAGTCAGCGTCTTCTAATGAGACCTCTATGGTCAAGGAATTCCTCCAGGGTTGTTACCCCCCCCCCCACCCGGCAGTCACAATGTCCCATCAGGGCCCCAAAGGGCACCAGGGCCAGCACCAGGGGCAAGGCCCCGCCAATGCTCCAGATGGAACCCAGGCTCCTGAGCTCCTGGGACCCAGCCACCACCCTGCTCAACTTCCTACAGGGGGCAGTCCGTGACTTCCCACCTCCTTAGTTCTGGTCGGGCCATTCTAGGCCACATCTTTGCTGTTCCTGGCTTTCGCCCCACGTGGGTCTAACTCATGCCGCACTCTTTGCCACTACCCCCGGCGGGGAGCTCTCCAATGTCAGTGGGAGGGAAGTCAGGTGACCCCCTCTGTGGGCCAGCTGTGCAAATCTGATGAAGCGGGCCCTGGAACAGGGAACGGGCAGTCAGCAAGATGGTGGCTCACACCTCTGACAGCCCACCAGGTCGCTTGGCTCCAGGAGGCAGGCTCCCCCTCATACATACACCACTGCCAGCAAGCGGGCACGCCTCAGCCTCCAACTGCTCCGAGCCTTCCTCTGTGCCCTCCGGGCTCTCTCGCTCACTGCCCCAAGGTTCTGCCGGCCTCACCGCCCTCTCTAGATGGCACTGTCTTCCTGGCCCGGGTAGAAACTGGTCAGCGCTGTCTCCATTGAGAGGGGACTCGGCGGCTGTCACCAGACCCTCACCGGTTCTGGCCCTCTGGAGTGTTGAGGCTGCTCGACTGAGCATGAGTGGAGCCCCAAAACATGTGGAAACCAAGCTTGGAGGCCCAGGGGCACCCGGAGCCCGGATGGGCAGCGGCTTACTCCATTCCCAGTCAGGCTTTGCCCCCTCCCCCCTAAAGATTAATGAAACAATCCGAATGCTTCTTTAAAAAAGGGTATAATTCAATGACCACGAAACAATTATCTTTTTTGTAGCTCAGTGCAATAGCCAAACAATCTTTGCATTCAGTACATTCCAATCTTAAATAAGAAAAGCTCTTCATCCATCAGGAGAATGCAGAGGGCTTTTTTCATGATAACAGTTTCCTGGAAAAACATCAATACAAGCACAAACAAATAGTTTGTCTGATATTGCATGAATAGAAATCAAGATGTTCCGCTAACTATTGAACAATACTCAGAAAAGCTGTAATGGGTGTCAAAGTACCCAAGTCCATCCTTTGGGACAGCCATCAAATGCACAATTTCTTAGAGTTCTTGTTTTCACTTTCCAGAATATATTATACTGTTAAGAAACAAATTAATCACGTGACCACATACATAGTACCTAATCTAAATTCATTGTTATCCAAATCAAAAATGTAGTTATTGAAAACTATTTGGTCCATTGTTTGCGACCTATTGGAGTTAGTGTAACCAATCATTTAATCCAATCGGTATCCTTTTAAATCCACCTTTTACCTTGATCTCTGGTCCTAGGTAATAAATCCACTATTTCAAGAACTCGTTAACTCAGTTGGGATACACTGTGACCACATTCCCTCAAATTCACCACTATGATGTTTTTTAAGTTTCCACTTCATATATAACTTTTGTGTTTGTTCAAACTATTTTTAATAACTTTCACTCATTTTTATATGTGTAGAATAGCCAGAAGGGACATGATCCTGTAGAGACTAAAAGAACTATCACATATTGCTATGCACCTTTAACAACTCTTTACCTCACTATGCCTATGTACTACATGGTCGAACAATGCATGCACAGGAATGTTCCACTTTTATAATCAGCTTGACTTGGTCTGCTGAAAGTTAATTTATGTGTTATCTGTTCAAATATGCTTTAAGTTGCCATAACTTCACTTGAACATATTGGAATATTTTGCTTGGTTTTGAACTGACTTTAATCAGTTCCTGTTTATTTTGATCATCTTTCCCATTTTTCCAGTATGAATGTATACAATCTTGGTCTCTTTCAACTCTCTTAGGGGCCGATAACGAGTCAGGCTCATGGGGCGCAGCGGTCTCCCAACCGCCTTATTACAATAGGGGCGGTCGGACCACCATTGCCTCGTTGCAGCCGCCGTTCCCTGGAGGGTTGCAGTGGTCAGAAGGCAGTAATATGTTTTGCGGGACTGCCGCGGTCCAGCCAAGCCTGGAACCTCATGGCCTGTGGATGCACACAAGGGGCACACCATGTGCCCCCCCCCATGTGCATGCACACCAGTTCCTGCATGGCATGGACCTTATAGTCCTTAAAGCCTGCCAGACAGGAGGAAACTCTTAATCTGTCAGAGGTCTAACCCATGTTTGGTGGTGTGGCTGCTGGGCAGACTCGGCACCGCCCCGCCAAAGTTGTAATCAGGCCCTTAGAGTTTATATTCTTTAAAAGGTTAAAAGGTCATGACTATACATCTTAAACACTTTACATTTATACCTGTTTTCTATTCCTGGATCATACAAACAAGATGTGAATTTAGCATTTATTTATATCACAGATTGTTAACAATTGTATTAGCATCATAAATTGGGACACACATTCTGCTACTGTATCATTTCTGCCCATAATGTTGTCACCTTTCAAATTGCTTTGTGTCTGTATTTAGGGTTTTGTTTAGCTTCTTTGATGCCCGATTCAGGTAGTGTTTTCTGGGCTTCCATTTTGTGTGTCTCTGTTGCTGGTAAGTGCGGGTATTTTTAATTACTAGAAGGCTACTTTTTTCATCGTGTTGACTTTGCAGTACTTTGGGTATGCATTTGTTACTGCTTTTCTTTAAATTTACGTGGATGGGTGCTGTCCCAAATATGCTAAATAAATGTCAGGGCGTGAAGTTAAAACATTTTAGTACTTGGTTACAGAACAGAATATGCGTGCTTTATTCTTAGGTTAGTATTCATCCGAATGCATTCTTGGGGGTAGTGCATGCCTTGTAGTTGCTGCTAAAAAGATCTAATGGTTAGTTGACGCTGTTGAATAGCCACTCCCATAGTTTCACCGGTGAAGTCTTGACCCTGGAGTTCTGCATTTATGATGTAGGAGTCTTCAGTGGCCTTCTGTCGGACAACCTTTAAAGTGTGTTGAGAGCTATTCTCTACTGGGTATGTGTGGGTGTGTGTTTGATTTTTTCCTGTTACTTTAGAAGGTGTTGGTTGTTATTGATTGTTTTGTTCGGAAAAGCTTCGAGTATGTTTATAACAGTTCATCAGTGTTTTGCCATTCAGTAGACATCCTTCTGCTGTGTACAAGGGGATCAGATCAGACAGGTATCCTTCCAGTAGTAATGGAACAGCATGTCTATATGTGTTGAATAGGTTCCGTTTACAGCCTCCTCCTTGTCTCAGTCCTTGCTCGTTTCAAGTGCAAGATTTGTGTTATTTTCTCACTGCAGTCTGCCTTTAATTATATCGCAGACTGTTCTTGCTCTACCATTTTCAGGGAGTTTTGGGAAAGGTCAGATTTCGAAGATTGACTCAAAAGCTTATGCAAAGGAGATGGAGCGTGCTAACAGTTCGCTTTCAGTTTTGCATGGACTTATTTATATGTTAATGCATGCTGGGTGGGTATGTGGTTGGTGGTCCTGTCGTTTGTGAAGAATACAATCTATCTTTTATGAGGAATCTGAACTCTTCTGTTTACATTGGCACAAAAACAAAACATTTTCCCAGCTTTGAGTGCAGATGCAGCTTTAATTATTAACATTAAGGCGCTCTCTGTTTTTTTGGTGCGTTGGGGTGATAATCCCTTGCCTTTTTAAGTCTTGCCTAGGCAGCACTTTCACTGTCTCTTCGAGACATGCTGTATTCAGGAAATGGACATAAAGCTCCGCCTACTTTCCGCCCATCTTTTTAATTGGCTCCTTTTCCTGTCCTTGGTAAATGGTGGCTTTTCAGTGGCCATTAGGCTTAGTAGTCCCTCTTTAGTATCACCCTGTCTCTTCTTGTAACCTCCCATGAGGACAACCCCTGTTACATGTGTTGTTAGGCCCTAGGTTTTAATTACAGCCTCAAGGCACTATTTTTTTAAACGCCATCAGACAGGACACTCACTTGGTCCTAAACTAGGTTGGCAGTGATTACTTTACTCGCCTAGCACATTTCACAGTTATATTAGACCTAATATAAATTTCCCTTCATTAGCTCCACATAGACTACAACCTAAGCCGGAATTAATATAATAATTATTTTGTCACATTTTAAAACTACTCGTATATATGGACATTGCTAATTGAATGTACTCATGGTACTGTTTTGCATGCAATGCATTATGGGTAAGGTGGGTTTACCATATCTTCTGCAGGGTACAGTACCATATGTGACCAAAGGTTTATGATGCTCACTAAGGACCTCTAGGAGCAGCTTGCTATACTGCACCTAGACAAGCAGTGCTGGTGCCTTGCTCACTAAGGACCTCTAGGAGAACCGTGCGGTACTGCACCCAGTTATGCAGTGCTTGTACCTGTCTCACTAGGGACCTCTAGGAGCAGTTTGCGTTACTTTACCTAGACATGCAGTGCTGGTGCCTTGCTCACTAGGGACATCTAGGAGTAGCTTGCGGTGCTGCACATTGACATGCAGTGCTGGTGCCTTGCTCACTATGCAAGCATTTGCAATGCACTAGGTCTCGCATTACTGAAAGTATGACCTATTGGCGTTCCATTATTATTTGCAACTCCAATACCTCAAACTATCAGTAATGCGAGACCTACTGCATTGCAAATGCTTGTTGATCATGCTTTGGGGTATTTGCATATGCTAGGGGACAGCAGAATAACTTAAATTATAGTGATTGTTGCTGAGCTGTATTGTAATATTTCACTGAAAGTTATGTGTGTTTCTGTACCTTGCCTGCTATTGTGATTTTTAGTTTTTCCTCAGGGTCCTTTTGGGCCGAAAAAAGTTTGGAGAGGTGGCTCAAGCACACTCCCTCCCTAAAGACTACTATATGTATCTGGGTCCTGGGATTCCTTACTATATTTTGTATTTGTAGCATTTATAGAGCCCTTTAGACCAAAAGGAATAAAAGCGCTATATTTTCTAATGTCATTCAGGTCCCCTGTGGAGATGTGGGCCCCTGAGGCTTTTTAAAGATTTGGGGGCCATGAACACGCTCCCCTCCTGAAAAGGTTTTATTTTAATGAAAATAAATATTACCGCTGACCCCACGTGGACTGGCTCACATGAGCCCACATAGGAGGGGCTTTTTTTTTTTTAAGAAGGGATCCTCAGTAAATCTAAAGTAAAATCCTCAGCAAAAAAAAGTACACTTATGCCCCTGGTGGGGTCCATCTGGGACCCCCGACCAAGCTTACGGAGGAGGGAATCTCAACCCTGCTATCCTAAATGTTTTTTTTATTTTTTACACAAGGTAGGGTATTGAGTCCCCAAGGAGCTGATGTGAGGGAGACTTTTTGCCTCTAACAGCCTTGTTCACGATGACGAACACCATGTGACCATTTCATTATATGTGTTTCACTTCAGACAATAGAAAAGAAGGACAACTATACCATAACATAACAGAACAAGTATAAATCATAAAGTTTACATAACAGGCTTAATGCTGTACAAAAACAGACGGGCAGTCTGTTTTTAGTGTTTGTCATTGCACTGTCACTTCAAATAAGGGAGGAAACACTAGTACGTCATGTGATCAAGGCCTCCAAGGGCTGAAACGCGTCATGGCAGAATAGCACTGAATTGAATAAACTATATTGCAGAAAGAAAAAGTGGAGTACGTTCCATTTCTGTTTCCAAGCTAATGGAATGCTGAGTGTGAGAAGTTGGCCTGGCATATGCTGGTCACTAGTTATAGTGGCCACCTTGCACCAGTCCAATTCGACTCTTATGGTAGATAGGTTTAAGACAACCTTTTAAAGAAAGCTATCCTAGTGGTAGCTGTGGAGAGCAGCCTTCAGGCTAAGTCTCAGAGGAATGTAAAGCAGCTTGTTTTACCTTATAATCTCTTGAATTACCAAATGAAAGGACACCACACAGGTACATATATGAAATATATATGTATTTATTACTAGACACACTCAACTAATCTCTTTATGAGATTAGAAGCCAGATACACATTCAAAATTCAACGTTTCTCAATAAGTTAAGCACAGATATGGCTGGAGCCCTAGGGGCGTAAAAGACCATATACTAAAAAAATGGTATAAAAATGTCGACTTGCAAAATGAAAAGGCCTAGGGCCAGGGGAATCGCTGGGGCTTCACTACTGCAGTGTTAGCAGGTAATTAACAGGCCCACGGGAGATGCGTGCAGTGTGTGAACACAGCCGCGGGTTCCCTTTTGATTATAATGGTGCAAGTCGCGGTTTGATTTTTAAAGTTTTTGGGTACTTCGAGGAAGTCTACAAGCAAGCCACTTACAATGTAAGTACTTCGAGGGCCAACACACACTAGGGCATCGGAGTGCACGAGTTACCTCACCCAGGGAAGCCGGGTGCATAGGTGTCTTTTGGTGTCGGGTCGTGTCGCTGTTTTCTATGGAGACCAAAGAAGACTTGCTGCTTGCGTCGACTGAAGAAGTGTCCGGTGGAATCCAAGGGTGGATTCAAGATGGAGGCGACCTGAAAATTGAAGGGACAGTGTTCAAAGTCACTTGCCAGTGACCGGTGGCCAGGAAGATGGATGACCACAGATGTCGGGTGATTTCAGGTTGACAAAGGTGTTTTGACTCTTCGCTCACGAGGTCCAGGAGGGATCGACGATGACCAGCAGCTGGATTCGGAGTGTACCATAACGTCTGCAGCTGATGGCGGTATTGTTGACCGGATTGGAGCCAACAAGCCTTGGCAACTGCAAGTCTTGTGTGGAGTGAAGAAAGTTGATGGTGCAGACCAGCAAGGTCTGAGGGACTCACCCAGCAAGGGTAAATGAGGGCAGGTCTAGAGCAACCTGGGGAGCCCTTTGAGTTGATAAGAAAGTCTTCGTGGAACCCACAAGCCAACGGGCAAGGGATCACAAAGATGCCTCTTCAGGAAATGCTTCACAGTAGCCCACGGTCACTCGGGATGGGGTAGGCCTCTAATTTTCGCTGCAAAACCGGATGGAGGCTTGGGCCACAAATGGTCCAATGCACAAGTTCCTAGAATGCCGTAAAGGGTTTGCACTTGACAATAGTGCATGGTCCCCGGGTATTGCTGTTCCTCATCACTCGTGGGGTCCACTTGCCACAGCTCTGCTGGGGACTCACAATGGCCATCGAGACGTCAGGAAATCCACTTTCAGGGCTGCAGGGAGTTCGAACTCCGGCGGGAGCGAGAAAGTTTGCAACCGTTGATTAAGGTTTTTGGTGCCTGCCAAGCAGGGGAGTTACTCCTTGACTCCAAGGGAGATTCTTCTGTCTTAAAAAAGGTAGTGGAACGTCGAAGGGCCAGGATTCGTCTTTGTAGAGCGTCATCCAGGGTTATCTGTTTTGCAATGGCAAAGTTTGCTATCTTATACTGACGATAGGGGAGGGACTAGCTCTATGACCACTCCTCTAGGAGGGTCAGGGGAGGGGGTGGTTACACCCACTTCCCTTCATCCAGTTTCATGCCAGAGCAGGGAGAGGTAGCCCCTGAACCGGTTTGAGCTGGTATATGCACAGTGGAGCCTACTGCTCCCCCAGTGCAGGACTTCAAAGCAGTCTAGAAGTGCACCCACCTAGCCCCAATACACTAAATCCTGTCTGGAAGGTGGTGACACCTCCCTGTGACAGGATGCCTTTTGTTGGGCTTCCTCCACTCCGTGTTTCAGTCCGCAGCAGGAGGGCAGCCCAGTGTCTGTGCTGGTGGCATCCATTTTGTGATTCCAGGGCTCTTTCAGATTTCTGTTGTTTTACATGTCGTCCCCTCTAGAAGGGTGGGATCATGCTCCCACATCATGGACTGATGTGGGGGTATGATTCCAAGTTGTTTGACACCAAACACGACATGTTTTGATGCAGTCCTTCCAAAGTTAGCATTTTAATGCACTTAAGAGTATATGGTTTAACCGCATATACAAACAGCCATAGAGAATAGACTCTGGTAGCTGCAGAGGGGCCCTGCTCATGCAGAGGCACCCCCTCACATAGTAAACCAAGCACCCTGCCCTCAGGATTGATAGGGCCTGCCATGGGGTGGCTGATAGGTTTATATGTGTGTGTATGGTGAGATATAGAAACCTATATCTCAGTGAGGAGTGCTAACACTACCTCACACAGGCTGCAGTAGCAGGCCTGTGGTGTCAGATTGCGAATGCTTCCCAGGGGTGGCATAATACATGCTGCAGCCCCTGGTAGGCCTGTGAGGTGCCTATGCCCTAGGTACCTAAGGTACCATATACTAGGGGCTCATAAGGTACCACAGTATCCAATCACTAGTGCATCTAATATGCACACCAAGTCGTTTAGAGAGAACAGAGAGACTGGGGCCCTGATTAGCAGGGACCCATCCAGACTATAGCCAGAAACCAGTGTATACATCAGAAAAAAAGTGGGGGCAACATAAGTGCAGATCCTACTCTCCTACACTGAGGATTCGGTAATTGTGGATGTTTGTCCGAGGCGGCTTTCTCGGATGTAATAGACCCCTCTCAAGCAGGGCTGTGTGGCGGAAAGCCGATACCGGTGCGATTCCGGAAGTGAGAAGTCTCTGGAAAAGGAGAGCTGCACAACCCCCTGACTGTGGAAGCAACGACTACGAGCGGTGAGAAGCAGTGGAACCCGGGTCGGAGGACATGGGAATCCAAGGCGAACACACAAGGTACGAGTTGCCCATCAGCGTCGGGTGAGAGGTGTGCGGGGCAACAGGCAGCACAGTCTAATTGTTGTTTGCGCCAATTATTTCAAAAGTGCTCAGTATGGCCGCCGATGTACTACAGGGAAGAGAGGAAGCCGGGGACGAAATGTTTTTGGAAGTAGCAAGCGCACGCGATGACACTGTGACTCTTAGCGATAGCAGCGGCACTCCAAACGTAAGGGAATTATATAGAGAGTTTGAGAAACGTATGCGCTAGAGCAGGCTAAGTGGTGGGAACACCAATCCCTTTCCAAATATTTGGAAGTGGGTTTGGTCCCTAGCGGTTTATGAATAATGCTTGCTCCGAGCTATGACAACCCAAACCCAAATATGCTTCGGAATTGGGGAGAGTGTCATTTGAAATCATCAAAAAGATTAATGAAGATTCTCATTGATTATGCTGAAATTGACAGAATGGATTTACAAACTCAAATTGACCAACTTAATGCAACAATACGATCTATAGAGGGAAGTGAAGCAAATACAAAGCTTAGAGATGATATGATCGTGCGCCTCAAAAAGGATGAAGATGTGATAAAGAAGCGTAAAACCTTAAAGTTTCAACGTGATAAAAACGATTATGACCTAGGTCAGATTTTCTCGTTCGCACGTAAATATGATGCAGCTAAATCGAATTATAAAAGAAATGACATGCAAAAGGAAGGAGGGGAAATGGCAGGTCCCAGTAGTGGACTACTAGCAGTATCCTCAATATCTGACCTAAGCTCATCTGTGGAAACAGAGTCAGAATCGGAAGGCACTTCAAGTAGTTTGAAGGCACGAAAGCATACTTTGGTAGAGGAGGTGGGTTTTTTACGGGAGGAAAGACGGCAAACTTTACATCTAAGAAACACAAAGCCCAATCCCAATCTAAAAAGAGGAGAAACGAAAAGAAAGAAGGAGAAGCAGGCGCCAAAACGAAAACAAACAACAAACCGAACAACAGGGGGTGGAGGCGCAAATGATGCAAGAACCCCAAAGTACCAACACCATAATCAACCTCTCGGAAATGGTGTTAGATAAGGCTGAACAGCAACTTCTTTCTTTAGGACTCTCCTTTTGTCCGGAAAATAACTTTGACAATCCACAAACTCGAGCCGACATTTACATGTTTATTAGGAAGCTCAAGCTGCAGAAATATCATCATGGTATGACCAAAAAAACAGCAACAATTGAGACATCATCTGTTTCCATTAACGTGCACAATAATCTGGTGGCTTCTGATGTTAACACACTAGTCAACTTACACCATCTCGAGCATGATCAGAGCCCAGATGGGCAGAGTTCCACCCAAACAACTATGGACAATGAATCAGTTGTGATTAATGCCATTCCAGCTACAGAATTCAAACCTAAATCTAAATTTATTCCCGTAATGCCAAAGGATTCCGTTGATGCATTTCATGAGATTGTAACATCAGAGCTAAAGAAATTGAACTTTAGGATACAATCTGAAACGAATATCCATAGGAAAAGACATCAGTGGAAATACCATCAGTTAATAAATAAATTACGGGAAAATGATACCAGTTGTGCGTGGCTCGGACAAGGGTGGTAATGTAGTGATTTGGCCACTCGAGCAATATCAGGAAGAGGCTTCCCGCCAGCTATCGGATCGTGAGTGTTACAGAATAAGTAATCAGCAAACAACAAAGACAGTACAAAATGAATTATTCACTAAAATGCTAGCATGGAAGAGAAGGGGTCTCATTAATCATGATGAATTTAAATTCCTAAAAAATGACTACCCGGTTTTACCAATTATGTATTTGTTACCAAAGGTACATAAAGATGTTCTTTGCCCACCCGGAAGACCAATAATTTCAGCCAAACAGGGTTTGTTGGAAAATGTATCGGTGTATATTGACTCTTTTTTACAGGAACATGTGAGAAATCTCCCATCGTTTGTACAGGATACTACAGACTTTTTAAAACAAGTACATGAGTTTGAATGGGGCAGTGACTTTTTACCTATTGCATTAGATGTATCCAATTTATATACATCAATTCGCCATGACGATGGTATAAGAGCATTGAGTCATTATCTTGGCAAAAGACCTATAGAGTTTTATACACTCAATAAGATGCTAATAGATCTAACTAAATTCTGTTTGGAAAATAACAATTTTATGTTTGATGAAAATGTTTACCATCAAGTAAGAGGCATAGCTATGGGGGCTAGTTTTCCCCCTAGCTACGCCTGCTTACATATGGGATGGTGGGAGCAAATTATATTACCATCTGAATTTGCGCAGTACCTTACTAACAACATAGTAAAATGGGTCTGTTTCATTGATGACCTCTTTGTGGTTTGGCGCGGGGACAAAACTAGTGCTGAGGAGTTCATTTCCAAATTGAACTTTAATGATCTCAACTTACATTTCACTCATGATATCAGTGATAAGTCCATTACATTCCTGGATGTGGAAGTATTTGTTGCAAATGGAAAGTTGGAAACTAGGTTGCATCGGAAAGCAACCGTGGGCAACACAATACTCCATTCATCGAGTTTTCATCCGAAGCATACCATATGCAGCATCCCCTATGGGGAAATGCTGGGGATTCGGAGAATTTGCAGTAGGGATGAGGATTTAGATATTGCCTAACTGCAATGTAAGAAAAGATTTCATAAAAGAGGTTATGCCAATTATATTATCGATGATGCGATAAAATGCACTAGGGTTATATCCCGCATTGATATTTTGAAAAAACAGCCCAGAGATGCTAATT
Organism: Triturus cristatus; assembly: GCF_964204655.1. NCBI lineage: Eukaryota > Metazoa > Chordata > Amphibia > Caudata > Salamandridae > Triturus > Triturus cristatus. Next base: position 1,069,550,193 of record NC_140583.1, read on the forward strand.
AGAACTCTCGGGCAACAGCCAACACAAATGTTGGTAGTAAAAACAGCGTCAGTCCGATACTCATTTTCACATATAATAGGCAAAAGGACAGCCTTTATTGAATATTGAAGAGGAGCTGGCACCTGATTCAGAGTGACCCCATTTTGGTTGAGAGCATACCACACGCACCCATCATCACCTATGGAAGGGCTCCCAGCACCAGGGATCTGGTAGTTAACAACAGCCCAGAACTGAAGTCCAAAAGTAATTGTTTAACAAACCGAAAAGGTTTTTTCAGGTGTCAGATGTGCAACGCCTGTAAACATGGGATAAATAAAACCTCATATATCTCACCGTTTAAAGATAGGCCATGCACCATTGATAAATGGTTGACTTGTAAGTCTGACTATGCGATTTATATGCTGGAGTGCTCTTGTGGCCTGCAGTATGTCGGCAGTACGAAGCTGCAGGTCCACAAGAGAGTGCTCCAGCCCTTAAGGGCCATTACAAATTCAGATGAATCCTATCCAGTTGCAAGGCATTTTAAGGAGGGACACTCGAATGACCTGCAACAACTGAAATATTTTGTGATTGACAGTATTCCTTTCTCCAGATGCTGGGGCAATAGGGAGGCAAGTCTCAGGCGATTGGAGACCAAATACATCTTGGAATTAGACTGCAAAAGTCTGAATGGTTTGAATACGACCGAGGATTTATATTCATGGCTCTGATAAATTTTCGCAAGGAATAGACAGACATCTGTTTGATTTTTTGATGAGTTTCTCAAGAACACATATAGATTGATTTTTAACAATCTAATAATGTTTTAATATGACCCAATAACAACGTTTTGTCTTATTGGCTACCCTACCCCTGGATTTGTTTCCATGAAAGTTTTTTGTACACAAATCTAGGTATCAATTGCTGATACCACACTTATGCACTTTACATGGGTATTGCACCAGGCACTTATTGATGAAGTACAGCAGCAGTATATAATTCTTAATTATATAATTTGCACAGAGGAACGCCTCATTTGAACAAAGGGTATTTAACTGTTATAGATGATGCCCAGAACTGGTATTTATTCCTAATGTGACAAGAATTTGCACTAAAAAATGCGTTTTTGCACAGCAAATATGCGCCATTTGCACAAGTATAGGAAATATTGGGAACTGTTACTAACAGTAATACTACGTGATGTTTTTCTGTAAATAGCGTTATTTGCACAGGAAGGATGATGTTTGAAACGGTTTTAAACTACATGAATCTGTTTGAAATTGGTTTTTATTGGAGACTGTAATTCCATGTTAAACTTTGCATAGGCTTAAGTGCCGTCTGCTCAAGGTTTAATAATATCTAAAAAGGAATTTGATTCTAATTTTTTTTTATGCCAGTCTGTATTGCATCTGGCTCGTTATGTTCTATTGCAAATGGGTATTCGAAACCGATATAAAAATAACAGAACAAGTATAAATCATAATGTTTACACAACAGGCTTAATGCTGTACAAAAACAGACGGGCAATCTGTTTTTAGTTTTTGTCATTGCACTGTCACTTTAAATATGGGAGGAAACACTAGTACGTCATGTGATCAAGGCCTCCAGGGGCTGAAATGCGTCATGGCGGAATAGCACTGAATTGAATAAACTATATTGCACGAAGAAAAACTGGAGTCCGTTCCGATTCTGTTTCCAAGCTAATGGAATGCTGAGGATTCGGTAAATGTGGATGTATATATATATATTACCTAGGGGCGGTCTCCGCTAGGTAATTATAGTTAGTTCTGCTTTTCCATAGAAAGAGCATTTTTTGGGTTTGCTAATAACTTTAGACCTGTTTGATAAATCTTGACAAAATTTTCCCCTAAAAATATGTCCACATCAGCTCCTTCCTGGAAGGTTTCAGAGTGATCTGTCAAGCGGAGCAAGAGAAAAAGGGGGACCCAAAATACAAAATTCCCATGCATTTTCCACAGACTTCTTTAAACAAGACTACAGCGAAAACTGCTGAACGGAATTACACCACATTTGACAGGAAGCTAGATCTTGGTACACAGATTTTGCTTTTGGTGTAAATCTGTTCAGTAGTTTTTGAGAAATTGAAGGACAGAAATAATTATATATCAGGATGGTTGGGTCGGGACTCCTGCTGGTGTGCCAATTTAAAAATAGAGAGTTTTGATTGACCCATGGAGCTTTATTTTACATGGGTCATCTCACAGGAATTAGCGCTCTGATTGACTGCCAGCAATATGAGAAAAAAATTGCTGGCATCCATTACCGGACTCTGAGACTTAGTCCCCTGTCTTGAAGTTAAAAGAAATTATAATATAAGGGTTAGTGTAGGGATCCCTAAGCCCCACGGGGGACCCAGAAGGATCGGGAAAAAAAAACCACAAAATGACGACTGAGCCGCATTAAATAATTATAAGCCCTGGGGTCCCCAGGGCCTAAAGAGGCTTGGGGTGGGGCTGCACAGGTTCCACCCTTAAATAAAACAAAAAGGCCCTGGGTGCAAGGGGCCCCAAGGCCAGGCCTTGTGGCCAGCACCCCACCATGCACGACTGAAGGCTGCATGTGGGGTGTTGGCCGCAAGCCAGGTCCTGTGGCCAACCCTCCACCGTGCACAGTGTGGGCTTGACGGCATTTGGGGGCGTTCGATACAGGGCTGCAGGTGATGAGTCGCCTTGTTCCCAGGACTCACCGTTGAAACGCGTTTGGTGTTTTGATGTCCCTGCACGTGGTATTGAATTAAAAATCATTCTTGAGCAACTTCGGAGTGTGCGTCCTCTTTCATGGAAATGAAAGGTACTGCTGCATAATATTCAGGCTCTCACACCTGTATGTGCACCACTACTGTAGGACCTGGGGAGTTTGAGAACTTTGTGCTGTCGGGTTCATGTGTGAGTGTATATGTGTATGCGTGTGTTTGTGCATATTATATAAAGAAATATGAAACGCATTCCATGAATATGTAAAAATATAATATTTTTAGCATTCTAAAATTTATATTAATATTTAAAAGCAAAAAAATGTTATATCAATTTTAAAAAATTGCTAAATTAATTTAAAACACTTCCCACCCTATTACCCTAAAATTACAACATGCAATAAAAAAATAATAATACTAGAAATAATATTATAAAAATAATTATTATATAAAAACCAGAAACATAATATAATTACTTAATATAAAATTGTTAAAAACATTTGAAACATTTACAAAATAAATGATCTAGTTACCCAAACAAGAATTAAAAAATAATTACATTTAATAAAAATTATCTATGAATTAATTTAAGAGATAAATTACATAATTCATATTCAAATTATCGAATTAGAAATGATAAAAAAACTTTTAAACCATATATAAATTAATTTAAAAAAACCTTCACATATTCTCTAATCTCCTGCAACCTGCCAATAAATGTTTTTATTGAAATAACACTAATATATATATATATATGTATTAACAAATTAAAAAAGACAAAATAAATTACACTTACTTAACATTGAAATAACAACAGTTTATATAAAAAACTAATACACCTCAAAAAATTATTTAAAAATGATATTATATACAATTACATTTTAAACAGTCATTGACTTTCCCAATTGGCCATGCCTATGTAAGCGCTATTGGCTTTGCCAATATGTTTTAGCCATGTTGTACACCAGTGTGGCAACTGTTAGGAATGTCTAAACTTAAGGGGTAAAGGATAGTGAAGTCGTTAAGTGGAGTATTATGGAGTGGTGTAGAGTTGAGAGGAGTGGAGTGAAGTGGAGTGTGATGGAGTGGCATGGAGTGGTATAGAGTGTCATGGAGGTAGTAGAGTGTCAGAGTTAAAGGGCATAGAGTGGAGTGGAATTGCGTAGAGTAGACTGTCAGAGTGAAGTAGAGTGGAGTGGCAAAGAGTGACATGGAAGGTGTAAAGCAGAGTGGAGTGGCATAGAGAGTGTTGCACAGAGTGGAGTAGAGTGTTGTACAGTAGAGTGGCCTAAAGCGGAGTGGGTTGTTGTAGAGTGGAGTGGCATAGAGTGAAGCAGTATAGGTGACTGGAATGGCATAAAGTGGAGAAGAGTGTTGTAGAGTGGAGTGGCATAGAACATCATAGAGTGGAGTGGCATAGAGTGGAGTTACATAGAGTGGATGAGTGGAGGAGAGTGGCGCAGTCTGTCGTAAAATAGAGAGGAGTAAAGTGGCATGGAGTGGCATAGAGGGAGTTGCGTACAGCATCGTACAGCGGACTAGTGTTGAAGAGTGTCAAAGAGTGGAGTAGTGTTATAGAGTTGAGTGGCATAGGGTGGAGTAGATTGTCGTAGAGTGGAGTAGAGTTTAATGGAGTAGAGCGTCTTAGAGTGGAGTACCGTAGAGTGTAGTAGAGTGGCTTAGAGTGGAGTGATGTAAAGTACAGTGGTGCAGAGTAGATTGGTGTAGAGTGCACTGGTTTTGAGGAAAGTGGTGTAGAGTGCAGTGACGTAGAATAGAATGGTGTTGAGTGCATTGGCGTAGAGTGGTGCAGCATAGAGTGCAGTGGTATACAGTAGATTGTTTCAGAATACAGTGAAGTGGCACAGAGTGGAGTGGGGCAGGATGGCGTTGAGTGGAGTGGTGCAGGGAAGAGTGAAGAGGTGTAGAGTAGAATGGTGCACAGTACAGTGGTGTAGAGTGGAGTGTCACTATGCAGAATAGATTAGAGTGGCATCTAGTGTTTAAAGGTGTAGATTGTGTTGGTGTAGAGTGCAGTAGAGTATAGATGAATTGAGTGGTGCAGAGTAGAGTTCATTGACATAGAGTGCAGTGGTGCAGAGTAGAGTGGTGCATAGAGCAGTGGTGAGCAGTACTGTTGTGCAGAGTAGAAAAGAGTGGTGTAGAGTGCAGTGACAAAGAGCACAATGGTGTAGAGTGACATACAGTGGCGTGGCATGCAGTGGTGCAGAGTGCAGTGGTGCAGAGTAGAGTGGTATAGAGTGCTATGACATAGAGTAGAGTATAGTGGAGTAGAGTTGAGTGGCATAGAGTGCAGTGGTGCAGAACAGGTGGTGTAGAGTGCAGTGGCATAGAGTGCATTGGTTTGGAGTAAAGAGGTGTTGGGTGCATTGGCGTAGAGTGCACTGGTTTAGTGTAGAGTGGCATAGAGCACAGTAGCATAGAGTGAGTGGTGCAGATTAGAGTAGAGTTGCATAGAATGCAGCGGTGTAGAGGGCATAGGCATAGAGTGGAGTGGTGCATAGTGGAGTAGAGTGCAGTAGCATAGAGTGCAGTGTTGCAGAGTACAATGCTATAGAGAAAAGTGGTGCAGATTAAAGTGGAGTGGTCTAGACTGGAGTGGTGTAGAGTGCAGTGATGCATAGTAGAGTGGAGTAGAGTGCACTGGCATAAAATTGAGTGTTGCAGAATAGAGAAGATAGGCGTAGAGTGAAGTGGTGTAGAGTGCAGTGGTGCACAGTAGATTAGAGTAGCATAGAGTGTACTGGTGTAGAGTGTAGTGGCGTAGAATGCATTGGCATGGAGTGCATTGGCATAGAGTGCAGTATTATTGCATCAAGTAGAGTAGAGTGCAATGGCACAGAGTAGAGTGGTGCAGAGTAGAGTGACACCGAGTTCAGTGGCAGTGAGTGCATTGTTGCTTAGTAGGGTGTTGCAGAGTGCAGTGGTGTAGAGTGGTGTAGAGCACATTGGTGCAGAGTGCAATGCCGTAGAGTGGTGCATAGTAAAGTGACACAGAGTGAAATGGTGTAGAGTAGAGTGGCGTAAAGTGCAATGGCGCAGAGTGTTGCAGACTAAAGTATAGCAGTGTAGAGTGCAGCGGTGCAGAGTGGATAGACATAGAGTGCAGTGGCATAGAGTGTATTGGTTTTGAGAAAAGTGGTGAAGAGTGCAATGGCGTTGAGTGCAGTAGTGTAGAGTGCATCAGCATAGAATAGAGTGGCATGGAGTGGCGCAGGGTAAATTGCAGTGGTGTGGAGTGCATGGAAGTGGACTAGAGCTGAGTGAAATGGCACAGAGTGGAATAGAGTGCAGTGGCATAGAGTAGATTGTTTTAGAGTGGAGTGGCATAGAGTGTAGTGTTGGAGAGTGCAATGTCATGGAGTGCAGTGGTACAAAGTAGATTAGAGTTGATTGGCGTAGAGTGGAGCGATGCAGGGTAGAGTGGAGTAGAGTGTGGTAGCATACAGTGCTTTGGCGTAGAGTGCAGTAGAGTGGTGCAGAGTAGAGTGCAATGGCATGGAGTGCAGTGGTGCAGAGAATAGTGGCGTAGGGGTCAGTGGCAGAGAGTGCAGTGTTGCATAGTAGAGTGGTGCAGAGTGAAGTGACGTAGAGTGGAGTGGTGCAGTGTAGAGTGCAGTGGTGGAGAGTGGAGTGATGCAGAGTGTAGTAGCACAGAGTGTAGTGCCATAGAGAGGTATAAAGTAGAGTGTGGTGGTGTAGAGTAGAGTGGCATAGTAGTCAGTGACAGAAAGTGCAGTGTTGCTGAGTAGACTCTCATAGAGTGCATTGATGTATAGTAGACTTGCGCAGAGTGCATTGGAGTGGAGTACAGTGGCACAAAGTGGTGCATAATATAGTGGCATAGAGTGCAGTCACATAGAGTATAATGTCATAGAGTGCAGTGACATATAGTGCAGCAGCGTAAAGTGTTACAGAGTAGAGTGTTGTGACGCAGAGTGCAGCACATTGGAGAAGAGAACATTGATGCAGAGTGCTTTGGATTTGAGTAAAGTGGTGTAGAGGGCATTGTGCTAGAGTGCAATGATGCAAAGTAGAGTGCAGTGGCATACAGTGGAGTGGCGCAGAGTGGAGCAGAGTGGAGTGACTCTGAGTGCAGTGGCGCCGAGTGCTGTAGTGCAGAGTGCAGTGGCGTAGGGATTGTTTCCGAGTAGAATGGAGTGGTGCACAGTAGAGTACAGTAGCCAGATTGCATAGCAGATTAGAGTGGTGCAGAGTGGATTGGCATAGAGTGCACTGGCGTAACATGGAGTGGTACAGAGTAGAGTTCATTGGCATAGAGTGCAATGTTGCAGAGTTAGTGGCATAGAGTGGAGTGGTGCAGAGTGGAGTGGTGTAGAATACAGTGGCAAAGAGAGCAGTGGTGCATAGTAGAGTAGTGGTGGATAGAGCACATCAGCATAGAGTAGAGTGGTGTAGAGTAGGGGGGCTTAGAGTGAAGTGGCGTGGAGTAGAGTTGTGCAGAGTAGAGTGCAGTGACATGGAGTGGAGTGGTGTAGTATAGTATGGAGTGGTGAAGAGTAGAGTGCAGTGGCGTGGAGTGGTACAGAATAGAGTGGAGTTGGGTAAAGTGGAGTATGCATGGTGTGGTAGCGCACTGCCATTACAGACAACACATCACCATTACATTTGCAAAGACATACAGTTTTGCTGATAAAAGTATACAGCGCACAAACGGAAATGTGTGGAATCGTCATCACGTAGTGCATTCATTTGTTTTGATTGTATTAAAATGTGTGCAAATATAAAGCAAGCAAATGTGAGTTACAAACTACAAAGCCAATGGTGAGCAATAGGGCGAATGCATTCCCAGGGAAGCTTTTACAATGTCCCCAAGATGTCATTGCCAAACCAGACAGCTGCGCTTCAACCTAAAAACAAGCATTTACAATGCAATGGTCTCGGCAATATTATAGGTAAAGCTATTGGTATTGTTCATTATTTTTTATCATTTTTGTATCCCTAAATAAATGGCATTGTCATTTCTATTGGCATTAGTTTTTTTTTTGCATATGTGATACCTATTGCATTAGCAGAGAGAGAGTGAGGTATTGAAATAGAGAGTGAGGTAGTGAGAGAGAGTGAGGTAGATAGAGAGTGAGGTAGTGAAAGAGTGAGTTAGTGAGTGAGGTATTTTCTGACGTAGTGAGATAGAAACAGTGAGTGATGTTGTGAGATAGAGAAAGATTGAGGTAGTGAAAGAGAGAGTGAGGTAGTGAGGGATGTTGTGAGGTATTAAGATAGAAACAGAGAGTGATATAGTGAGGTAGTGAAAGAGTGAGTGTAAGTGACTTAGTGTATTTGAGAGAGAGAGTGAGGTAGTGAGATAGAGAGTGAATTAGTGAGTTAGAAAGAGAGAGTGAATTTGCGAGGTAGTGAGAGAGTGATGTAGTGAAGTTTTGAGAGAGTGTGTTGTGATATAGTAAGGTAGTGAGAGTGAGATAGAAATAGATAGTGATGTAGTGATAGAGAGTGAGGTAGTGAGATGGAGAGAGAGTGCATATAATGTATTTTAACCTGCGTGATTGTTGGGAAATCTGACGTACATACCCCTCCCCCCCCCCAATCTTCCTGAAGAAGCTACCCCCTGTGCATTATGCGAGGCTGACTGCAAATAATCGAGTCCTGTATTTCACAAGAAGCATTGACCAATAACCACTGACAAGAAGAGCTTGTGCCCCAAAAACTTGCCCAGGGCTGTCTGCCTTGCAGAATTAGCAGAATACCTGGGTTATTGTGGATATTGATTATTGGTATAAGATTTTCTTATATAGTTTGTATTTTCTGAATATTCATAGGGTTTCAGAGACTTTTTATCAGTAGGCGATTTGGGCATGCGGTATTGATGTATTTTCTGTTTTTGTCATAGTACTAGAGTGCATGGCAGCTTCTGTTCATAGATTATTGTCCCTGAATATTGATAGAGTGCCTGTGAATTTTAATTAATGGGTTACTGTTTCTGAATATTGATTGTGTACGAGGCCTTGTATTGTTAGGTCTGTTTCTGGATGGGGTGTTTGGGACATTGTACGAAAAGATTATGGCTTTGTTCCTTACAGGTCTGTTCCTTCATGGAATCCTTAGATCAGGGGACACCAGATTGGGCGAGACCACCCGTGGTATTCACTGGGAGTGAATCAATGTAAAAGGCCTGCACATGGCCTAGTCATTTCTATATTGTTACTGTTGTGGCATCTTGAATGCTTAGAACCAACCACTCACGCACAAAGGTTTTCTCCTTAAGCCACTCACTGGTATAAAACTGGGAGTGGGGGATCCGAGAAGTGGCATGTTCACCCCCCTCTTCTGGGCGCTATATCTGATGCCGTTTCAGATTGAAGTACTGGATCTTACCCAGGAAGAGTGGCATAACTAAGGCCCCCCCGCAGTGCGGGTGGCCCCCTCAGCACAGTAGCCTGGCCTGAGAGCCCCTGAGTGAGGGGGGTGGGGCTTTAAGTTTGGGGACACCACTCCCCATTAATACTTCTGTAGCCTGGCCCGTGCAAGACCAGGAGAGACAGGCCCTCTGCAAGAAGGAAGCGGTGGGAGGTGGGGAAGGGCGGTCTGTGTGTGTGGCCTGTTAGCCACCGAGCCCAAAGTTGTGAGGCTCCCAAGAGGCAGAACTTCAGATGGTCGTTAAAACATAAAAGGAAGATAGACTCGTGAACATGTGTGACGCAGGTCTCGGAAGTGAACAAGAGACTGCGGAACTGTGGGGATAAAACCACCCTAACCAGGCTCGGGGTGTTTTGTTTTAGGAAAGGAACAATGTCGGCGGATATGGTCGCTCCTGGTGACACGAGGGAGCACCTGAGACACACAGCAAAGGGCGTGTGCAGCTCTCTGCACACAGGCCACACACAGCAGCCTCTAAACACTGTTCTTCTGCATGAACTGCCAGTGTCGTATTCGACCCTAGCTTTTAACCAACTTATCAATCAGTCAGGGGCTTGTAAAGCGCTACTACTCACCCATGAGGGTCTTAAAGCACTGGGGGAGGGGGGGGTAATCTTTGCTTTAAAGACTCGTGGGGGGTATGTAGGATGTATGACACTCTCGGACTCAAAACAAACAGAGCTGAAACAGGCGGTACTAGGATTTTTTTTTTACGGAAGACGCTGGTGGTGGTGCCAAATTTGGTTTTGCCCTTGGTGCTATTTACACAAAGCCCCCCATGTGTTGGTATGCTTGTTGGGGTGGTTGTACGCAAGGCGGATTCTAGTATGCCAATGGTTGCGAATTAAGAGCTGGCAGCTGTTGTATTAAAGCAACCTTCCACACAGCACTTAGCAGCACTGGCGTAACTCAAAATACCCCCTTCCCCCACCACAAGATGTGATGGGGGGGCTGAGACTCCCATGTCACAAATATTCAGATGTCTGGGGCTGAAAGGGGCCCTTAGAGATTGGGGGTGGCTGCGTTTGGCCCCTGACACTCCGTGGATCACTGTGCCGTTCCTCTCAGGCGCTGTGCACACATGGGTGACTCCACCTCCCTCAAATCCATACAAAGGCGGCTGGGCCCGCTAGATAACAAGAGCGTGTCCGGGAGGGCCTGCGCCCTTCCACGCAGGGCTGAGAGCCGAACCCCGGGGGTCAACATTGTGGAGCCGCGAGGATATCAGCGAGATTCCGGGGAGGGGGGCGGGGCAAGGGGCATACACGAGCACACAAGCTTCTCTAAATAAAAAAAAACACATACTACTCAGGCAGTTTCAAACCCAGCAATCTCACACACGGTAACCAAACAGGAAGAAGCAGCCACCATGGAGGCAGACACACAAACTACTGCAGAAACAGCCACACAAACAGACACAGCACATGCATAGACACATTCCTGATATCACCCGCATGACTTGGCTCGAGATGACAGGGACGCTCCCTTGGCTCGCAGCCGACACCGCGCCAGCGACAGATGCCACCGCGAGGCAGCGGTGCATAACTGGGGAGCGAATTGGTTCCGGGACAAGAGGCTAGAGAAGTTTGAAGAGAGCGCACTGAAAAGGAGATGACGGAGCAAGAAGGGAGCGAAAGAAAGGGAAGAGAAAACGAGAGAGGGGAAACGCACGTGGGCAACTGAGTTTTATGGCTCTGGCGGCCATGTTAATGTGACAACCCAAACAAGGCAGAGCAAAAGGCAAGCACACCACTGCCTTTCTCCGAGGCAAAGCAGAAATGCCTCGGAGAAACGCAGTGGCGTTTTCGGATTCGGGGGCGTGTTTCTTTTTCTCTCCTCTTGCCATTGGCTGGAGGAGAGAAAACACGCTTAAAAAAGGGCGTGGCTAAAAAGTGGAAAGAACAGCACGGAACACACCCCCGAATCTGAAAAAGACGGAGCCTATTTGGAGGGACGGCTCTCTCCTCCAATGGCTGGCCTCCGTTTAGGAAGCCAGCCAATGGAGGAGAAGCAAAAAGAGAGGCGAGCTAAATAGCCACTCTAAGAAACATAAGATCTCCGGACTTCCGGTTCTGCCTTCGGCAGACCGGACGGTCCTCGACCTAATGATCTAAAATACAGAAAAACCTCATTCTTATCAGTAATATCCTATCCATGATATTCTAGGCATCACAACATTTTGACACAATATTTGTGTCTATCGATATTTTTAAAACAATATTTTAGTGGAATGTATCCTACATACCCTACTCTCTTCCCATTCTCTCTCCCATCCATGACTGTAGTTATTCTGCTCTTCTGTCACTTCTTTTTTTTTCCTCATTCTCTTTCTCCCCCAAATGTCTTTCCCTTTGTTTCTCTGCCTTTTCTACATCTGTCTCTACATCATTGTTCTTGCCCTCCGTTCTTTCCTCGTCATTATTTTTCCCTTTCCATTTGCTCCTGTCCCCTAAAGCGCTATCCTTCATCTCCACCTTCTTCCACCTCTTCTGGTACCCCATTGCTCCATGATAGCAGCTGTTCGGCTCTTCCTCACTCCTTTTCTCTCTCCCTCACTACTATCTATCTATCTATCTATCTATCTATCTATCTATCTATCTATCTATCTATCTATCTATCTATCTATCTATCTATCTATCTATCTATCTATCTATCTATCTATCTATCTATCTATCTATCTCTCTGTCTATCTCTCTGTCTATCTCTCTGTCTACCTCTTCCCTTCCTCATTTCCTACCTTTGTGTGTGTGTGTGTCTCTCTCTCCCCCACTCCTTCCACTTCTATGTACAGTGGGTTCTATACATATTCTCCTCTTCCCCATTCCTTCCCTTCTCCTCAAGTACCCATCCCAAACCCCCATGGTGATGATCAGATCTTCCTCTTTCTCTCTCCTTCCCCCCTTCTCTGTCTCCCCATCTCTAATTTATCTTTTGTATCTCGTAAAGCTGACTCCTTTTCATTCATTTCCATCTCTCCCAGTACTTCAACCCTCCATGAACTCAGTTCTGTGGTTATTCTCTTCCTTTCCCTTCCCTTTCCCTTCCCTTTCCCTTCCCATTCCCTTCCCTTCCCTTTTCCTTTCCTTTCCTTTCCTTCCCCTCCCTTCCATTCCCTTTCCTTTCTCTTTCCTTCTTAATTGTGTACCTGTTATGTCTCCTATAGGACCCACCCTCCTCCCCACTCATTCCCACCTCTAACTTCTCTCCATACTTAGAAGTCCTGCAGCTCTTCCTCCTTCCCCTCTCACATTCTCCAGTTCACTTTCCTTCCTTCCTCTCTCTCTCCCTCTTCCAGCTCTAGCCACTTACGTTTTATACCGCCCTAACTCTTTGCATCTCTCCCACTTCCCCACACAACCATCTATGCTAGCCTGCAGCCTTAACCCTTCCTTCTCTTTTTCTCTTTCCTTCCCTCTCCTTTCACCCTTTCCCCTCTCACTCTCTCCTCCTCTCCCATATGATATATCTGCGGAAGCCCTGCACCTCCTCCCAGCCGCTGCACCTCTCCCTGGGCTGCCTCTCGTCCTCCTGTCCTCTCTCTCTATTATTTATCAGAGCACTTTCCCTGGGACAGTCTTATAAATGGCGCCGCCGGTAATAGATGTGCAGTTTAATCATGCCCAGAGCGGCCTGCTCCTCCTCTGGCTGCCAGAAGCCCCTTCATTAATCGCAACAGTCTCCCGCTTCTGTTTACAGTGGTCCATGCGGAACACAATCCTTAAATCTCCATCAGTGGCAGGACGGGCACTCGTGCGGGCCACTCTCTGCGCATACTCCCTTCGAAATATTTTCTTTTATAAGCTGCTTGCAGGCAGTTCCTTTAGGGGGAGGAGATTGGAAATTGGCTTGAAGATCTTTCCACTGCCCCTGCCAACTTCAGGCAGCTCACAAGGGCGGCCTTCTCGGAGGCGTCGAGTCGTGGAGCTGGCTTGGGGCTGATATGAGATGGGCACCTCTTTGTTAGGAAAAGTCATTCCTGCACAGTAGTGATGGGCAGAGCCTGGAGGTTAAATGCAAGACTTGAGAACAGAGCCCAAGATGGCGCCTTCAGGAGTCGGTGCCACGTCCAGCCTTGGCTTGCCCATAGGTGACCGCCAGAATACGAGCCTGGGATGGTGACGTAGCTGCCCAGGTGACGATACTGAGAAGAGGTGAGTTTGAAAGGTCAGGGAGAGTTTATCTTGGCCTTGTCATAGACCAAGCATCAGATGTCCATCTTCTAAATTCTCACCCTCTCAAACCTTGAGGGCCGGAGGTGAATCAAGAGGTTAGTTGAGGGCCCAGGATCTGGATCAAGTTCGATCCCTGCATTACTGAAATCACCCACTGGATGAAGACCAGCCGTCTGAAGCTGAACACAGACAAGACCAAAGTCATGATCATCGGGAAGAGCACAGGCCCAGTCGTTTTATGTGTGGAGTTCTCCACCCTGACGGTGGAGCCTTTGCAGACGCAAACTTACCATTAACTTGTACTTCCTGGATAGCAAAAATTAGTCAACTTACACAAAAGTGTAAATTTACCTTTGTGGATCAGGGCCTCTTAACCCCACAGCCTCGCCCAAAAACCTACAATTATATCAATGTTTCCAAACTTGTGTTTATATATTTGCACAAAACAATAACACTCATTCCTGGAATGGGTAAACTTTTACCAGGTCAATGCCTGCATTTATGATCAGGAGGGCCCCTTCTTAGACGTGGATACAGAACTGAGGCAAATATGAACTTTCTTGGGAAAAATTAGCAGGCACACATAGCTTGCGTTTTACAAAATAATATATGTCAGCAAAATGTATTTTAGCGGTAAGTAGAGAACAAGCTGCAATTTCTCAGTATTGTCGTGAGTCATTCTAAGTAAGTACATATGTGAGGGAACGGCAATCTGAGGCATTATGCACACACACACCCTTGCAATGGACATGCTATTATTGTTGAGATGTGTGGGAAGACAGGCATACAAATCTGTGTTATTTGGCAGATGGGGTTGTTCCCATACGTAGGTTTCTGCAGAACTTGTGGAGGAAAATGTGTTATTCAGTTTTGTATGTGTGTGTCTTTACTTGACAGTGTCGCATAGCTGACTGAGTAGAGGTGAAAAGAGTTTCATGTTGGGCAATGAGATAATCTTTGAACCTATTTCCATTTCATCAAGTGTAAGTATAATTTTAAAATTATCTTGCATCTTCTTGTTTTTTTTAACTTAACATTTTTGGATTGTCAACCTCATGTCTTCCATGCTATCGGCTGAACCAGAAAATCACTCACCAAGTGATGTGTCGGCATGTTTGTGATTTCTTCTGAATCAATGCACATCTATTATTTTTTTTAAGTGCCTGTCCACAAAAAATTATATTTTGGGAATCTTGGTTAAGTCACTAGTACCATTCTAATCACTCCTCCTACAATAAAGAGCCTGCTCCCTTAAGGTTAGCCTCCCAATAGTTAACAAAAGTCCTAATCAAAGCTTGCGGGTGAGGATGAGAGGAAAGGAGTGCCCGAAATGAGAAGTCACCCTTGTTCTTACCGGTCCCTTCCCATGATCCCATGCCAGACCATCTTCCCTTATTTCTCTATGACTGATAGCCACACTTAGACCTACTGCTATGTCAAGTCAAACCCTCCCAGGACCTCAACATTGCAGTCATTCATGCAATTTATTTTTGGGCACAGGGAGATAAAGTGATTTGCACAGAATCACAGGATGTTGAGCGTCGGTGCCGAGACTCAAACCCGGTCCCCAGGTTTGAAGTTGACCACCCTAGCCATCAGGCAACATCCTCTCCCGTTACTGCTTCTATTGGAATAGTTGCTAGAGAACTGAACCCCCAAGATAGTCACTCTGAGGCAGAATCTGGCAGAGAATATATAGAACAGACATCCTAAAGGCAGCTATTCACGGACAGAGATGGTAGAAAGACAAGATGTTCCTTGCACTGCAATGCAGCTCCAACAACACCCACGAATCCAACTGCTCAGAGACATAGATGAGAGATAAACAAGAGTCTCAGGCCAGATTTATCAAAGTGTTGCGTTTCCCATGAGCCAACCAAGGTAGTGCAAGGGCAACGCATCACTAAAGTCAGATTTACCCAGTGCTTTAAATGGGCCGGTACTCACAGGTACTGAGTACCGGCACTTCTTATTTTTACCACTCTGAGTACCGGCACTTCTCTGCTGCCAAGGAGAGTACCGGTACTCATAAACGGTAGGCGCCTTGTCTGTTAGTGCTGGTGACCTGTCTGACAGCCAAGGCACTTCTGTAGCAGTGACTGGTGAGCTGAGCCCCCGCTGAACTATTCAGCGGGGGCTCATTTGCATAACGTCCGGTGTTCACCATCCTGCTGTGTTTCAAACACAGGATTGAGGCAGCGCAATTAAGAAATCCAAAGAAGGTAACGAGGTTTAAAAGGGCTTTCATCTTTCCTGATTCTTTTGCTTGAGTAACTGCATATGTTTGTCTGTTTGCCTGTGGGCGGTTTTGTGTGAGGAAAAACATGAGAGAAAGGGGGGGGGGGGGAGATTCAAGACACTCTTGGGAGGCATATTAAAGGAAATGTGTGGAATGGTGTGTATACGTCTGCTTGTTTCTGTGTGTGTGTGTGTGTGTGTGTGTGTGTGCATGTATGTGTATGTGCGTGCACACTCGAGAATATATAGTATTGTGCCAAGCAACACCAAATAACAGTATGGAAACTTCGAATATTATTAAACAAGAAATGTTAAAACATCACTGCGTTTGGCTTTTGTTAGGAGTTAACCTATTTTGTCCATAGAAACACATTTCTCGTCTTTTTTGATACGTGCTGTAACTAATACTAAAGTCAATAAGTAACAGTATGTCTTGCTATTAGTCCCACCCCTATCCCCGCCCACTTGCCCATTTAAATGAGTACCTGCACTATTTTTTTCCCATTTAAAGCACTGGATTTACCAGTCCACGCAAGGCCACCTTGCATGGCCCTGTGGTGCTTGGTAAATCTGGAGTAACGAAAGGCAGGGGAAGTTGCTGCCTTGCATTATTCTGCCCCATGGATGCGTTCCATGGGTGGAGCGTAGGTGTTCCCACACATCCACCCATGGATTTGGGTGAATTCCCAGATTTATCAGAAGTGGTAGACATAGGAATGCATCAAAATGCTATACCTTCCCACCAGAGGTGCAACGAGGGAAATATCTTTATTCCTCTTTGGTTTTTACTCTTTCTACGTGTGTTACATTCTGCAGCACACGTAGAATAAGGAAAAAATGAGTTGGATTGTTATTATGCAGAGGGTGCCCCTTTCTGCACAAAAACAATCCTGCTTGCTACGCAGGTGGTCTTGTACCATGGCGCATGGTACATGTGTTAGCGCTAGGCAGCCAAAAGTGAGTCAGCGCAAGGAGGGGACAGGAATGCTCTGTATAATGTGAAATATGGAGCACTACTGTCCTCTCCCTTTCATGCAGCACAGTAAGGTGTCTTGCTGCATTGTGTTGCGTGAAATATTGAAAATTCTGCCCTCAATGTGCTCCAGTGCAGCCGAGACAGCACTAAATCCAGCTAATTGCACTCCAGTCCAGCTCCAAAAACATGCTATGTCCAACTAATCACAGCCAGTGGTGGAAGAGACAAAGATGTTCAGTGCAGTCCAGTCCAGCTCCCACTGCATCCTAAAACCAGATATTCACAAACAGAGGAGGCAGAAAAACATGATGCTTGGTGCACTGCAGTCCAGCTCCCACAGCACCCCAAATCCAGCTTTTTAAGAACAGATAGAAGACAAAAAATGGGCTTAAGTTGCTTCCAAGGCAGAGGTGGAAAAGAAACAAGGAGGCATATTTACAAGCCCCTATCACCACCACAGCATCACTAATGTGGCTTAACGCTGCCTTGTAAATAAGGCACCTTTTCACGCTATACTTAGCATGAAAGCAGAGGGCAATGGATGTTGTGGTACGCGTTCTACCGCAACATCCATTGATTTTGAAGCTGCCCCATATTTACAGGGGTGGCGTAAATATGGGGTAGCGCCAAAATTAAGACCAGGTGGCATTAGCTTGGCAGTCAGAATATCAAGTTGCGAAGATCCTGGAGTTGGCAGCCATCACCAGGTTTCGAACTTCAAAATAATAGGCTACATAAACGGGAACGTAGTGGGGGCCAATAAAATATAGGAAAGGTCTGAATGAAATGCAAGCTGAGTTAGTTGTAGCAGGTTGTAATTACAAGCAGCAGTCTGCAGTAATCACCCACTAGTAATAGCATAAGCGGCACCTGATCCATATGCAGAGTGTTTATTGCCGCCAAAGTCTGAATGTGGGTAATAACTGGATGTGTTTTTGTGTCCTTCAGAGACATAAAACCGCGGCCATTGGGTGACCAGACAAAGTGGACAAGTACACTTGGACGTAGCATATACCTATCTAGAAGAGAGGTTGAGGTATGCTAAACACGAGCAATCTTTATGGTAAATATTTATGGTGTTGCAGGCACCGGGTCTTTACAGCATATCGGTGAAGATAAAATTCTCTTTCATAAATATATGAAAGAGCCATGTGAGCAATGCGGTTGAAAAAGCTGATTGTGTGTTAGTAAATTGTGTCTTCTTCAGGTGCAGACAGAAAGTTCACTGGTTTGAACTAGAAGTGCAGTGTGGCCAGTCGACCCTAGCCCTGATGAAATTGCCGCAAATATATTAAGGCAATGAAACATGTTGGTTTTAAATGAGCAGACACACAGCACAGAATAAAGATTTATACAGCTAGTGTAGTCACGCTCGGTTTTAACTTGGACGGACGTGGGTTCTGATCAGACCCCGTCTCTCCTATCTGGGTCGACACTGTAATTTTTTAACATAGATACAAATTAGCATTCAAGTTTCACTAATAGCACTATTTGATGGGATTGAGAAGAGGCTTTTGATTTATCCCTTTTTTTTCTTTCTGGGCGGCAGTTGCTTATGATGAGAATGAGAGGTAGCAGGCGAGCACCTGTCTGCGCATCCTCCATGGGGTTACTTCCGTGAGACACTGCTAGTCCCTTTCCACCTTTTTCTACTACTGTTGTTCTTGAGTGGACACCATAAGTATATGGTTCCCTCTGCCTTTCCCTTCCTATATATATATTTTTTATGAAAGGGGATAACCAGGGAAGCACTTTACACACACACAGACACGATAAAGGTCTTTCTAAGGAATTGAGTGACATCAGACCCGTTTGTTGCATGGCAAAAAGTTGGCCGCTCATGAGAAACCAAAACTAATTAGCTTTGAATTCGCAAGGGATACTGATGAAAGTGAGTTCACTCTGTTCACTTTTGTAGGGCAGGTCTTGTTTTGTGTAAAACCTGGTTTTACCCTGGTGCATCGAGGAGAAATGGTTAATTTCTCCTCGTTTTTGCTGTTTCCATGTGTGCTGCGTTGTGCACATAAATAATCATTTAAAAAAATGACTGTTTGCAACTGCTATCTGTGCTGCATTAAGCAGCCCACATATAAGTTACAAAATGCCATGTAAAGATTGTTTGTGTGCAGGAAGGTGTCCCTTCCTGCACATAAACAATCTTTCCCTCAGCGCAGACACCCGTGCACTATGGTGCAAGTGTGCCTGCGTTGGCGCTAGGCTGCTAAATTTAGTGCCAGCGCAGGGGGAATCCAGGGCTGCACCATATTCTTGTAAATATGGTGCAGTCCTGCATTTCAGAAGTGGCGGAGCGCAGCGTTAAGCTGAGCGGGCTAACGCCATGCTCCGGCACTTCTATTGTAAATATGCCCCAAGATGTTTATTGCACTCTAGCCAATCTCCCACAACACTCTCAATACAGCTCTCCACAAGCAGAGAAGGAAGAGAAACTTGAGCTCAGATTTATGAAACAACCTTGCTACGCAGTGCAGCAACTAAAGTTAAGACTATTAAACTTGCTCAAAGTATCTGTGCTGCATTGCATGGGAGAGAGCAGAAAAGCTCCATATCTACTATGATATATAGTTGTTTTCCTCCCTCTCCCTGCAATGCCGATATTTAGACTGGTGTGTGCCAACTAGGCCTGGGCAAAAATTTCATTCCGTTCGCGGAAATTGCGATAATTTGACATTTTTGCGTTCCGCGGAGAGCGCGAAAATGTCAAAAATTCCGGTTTCCGCAGCTTGGCGATAATTTGTTTCTTGCTCGCGCTGTAAAATGATACATTCTCGCGCGCGCGCGATCGCCTTACCTGAATCCCTGCGTTCGCCGACAAGTTTTCTTGATCCGGTCGCGTTCTCCATGAGATGTTGTATTGTTTTTAGCCATTTGCGCTGTCTCGCGACAGTTCGCGCCCGCAGTGACGTCATGCGTCGCGCGATCACGTCTTTCTTCTCGCGATCATGCACCGCGAGAACAACTCAAAACAAGATGGCCGCGCCCGCAAGCAACCACATGGGTAAGTTGGCGACCCGCAACCATGCAGAAAATCTCGCGAACATGCCGGAAAAAAACTTCCGCATCTTTGCGATATTTCTGCTTGTTTGTGATAATTTTAAACATTCTCGCGATAATTTGCGAAGGTTAATTCCGCAAATTCCGCCCACCCCTAGTGCCAACCCACACTCTTCTGTGTCATAGTGCAAGGGTGTGTGTGTTCTGCAAGGAATCGTTTTTGTACTGGGAGGGAACACTTCAAGTTTAAAAGCTATTCTTTAACACTGCAAAGTAGGAAAAGTGAGGAGAAATGAAAACATATCCCCATTTACACCTGCCTCAAGGAAGTGTAATAATTTGGCACAAATCCTACTCTACAAATATTTGTAGATGTGGATTTGCCAGAAGAAAGGAAGAATTCCCTTGATCCTACAATATTAAAACATTGAATGCTATATCCAAAATCTATATCAACAATGGTTTTATTTAGAAAAATATTTTTCTTGTTATTTCGAAACAAATAAAATCACATATCATATCATAATCATTCAAATAAAAAATAGTTAAAAAAGCATCATACAATACATATCAATCAAATACAATTTATGTACAACAACAAAACACAGTTATGACCAGCATAATAGAGACAGACATAAATGTAAGACACAGCTACTATTCTTTACAGGTGCACATCACATTGGACTCTAAATTACAGTTCATTATACATTGATAAATCAGTATTTGACTTGTCTTTATTGGTCCTTTGATTGTGCTTTCAACAGCGTTGACACGTTTCGATGGCTTTAAATTGATAATACCATCTTTATCAAGACACAATGATTCTGTCTCCCACCTTTATTAGTCTTATTCCTAAATAAAATAAATATATATAATTATTTATCCAAAAAATGCATATAATTGCTAATTCCAACAATTTATATGTATAATATCATCTCCCAATAGTCGTGGTTGCCCCATTGTCTTTATCAAGCGGTCCATCCCAAAGCGTATCACCCAAGCTCAACGGGGGTCAAAACAATATTAGTGGAACCTCCGATCTTCAAATTGTGTATCAGGCCTCTCATTAAGTTTATATATCCCAAAGACTGCTGCTTAAGTCCCAAAGACATATGGTTGATCCTTTTTCTAATCCGCCAACCTATTCCGACTCTTAAAGTGCTCTAATGTTGGCTTTTATATTAATTTACTTTTAGTGTGCAGATGCAGTTTTAAAACGCACAAGTTCAGCCTACGAGATAGATTGCCATCGGTACACAATGATACCCTTGTTATTAATCTTTACTGGTCTATAATGCCCAGGAGTCCACCTTTGTATTTGCCAAATTAGATGATTGCTCACCTTAATGTATAATAAAATTACTGCGTGCTCATAAATTTTATCCTCCTGCTAGTTACGCAACAGAATTCTGTGGATTACACGTCCTTCTACCTTTATTATTTCAATAGTAGAGTACTTCCCCTCTCAGCTATCTAAAGTAAAGGGAAAGGGAGTATACACAATCTCGTTAGCTACAGAGTATTACCCCTTTTCCGTTTTTTGTATTTATAAGTGGAAAGAACGCCTTCGACTTCTATCAGTCGTCTATTTACCTCTTGTCCGTATTGGAGGAACTGCTTTCTGTATTGCGTTCTTAAAATTCGTTCGTAAAGAGTACCACCACCCTGTTTTGTTGTTGTACATAAATTGTATTTGATTGATATGTATTGTATGAGGCTTTTTTAACTATTTTTGATTTGAATGATTATGATATGATATGTGATTTTATTTGTTTCGAAATAACAAGAAAAATATTTTTCGAAATAAAACCATTTTTGATATAGATTTTGGATATAGCATTCAATGTTTTAATATTGTAGGATCAAGGGAATTCTTCCTTTCTTCTGGTTATAAGTACCTTATTTCCCTTGAGCATCTTAAGGGGTCCCTCTCCTTTTTTCTACTGTAGATGTGGATTTGCCCCAAAAACCCATGGGTGGTTGCATGGAAACACCCATTCACCACCTATGGAACCCCCCCCCCCACTTGATGCAAAGTAATCTAAAGCAGCACACTGCACAATGTTGTGTTACTTTGGGAAACTAACCAACATAAATTCCAGATTTGTATTTGATAGTAAAACCCTGCATAACACTTTGCACTGGGTTTTTGCCACAAAAGTAATTCAAACAAAGCACAAAGCATCAATAAATTTGGCCCAAAATATTTAATGCACTCCAATCCAGCTTCCACAACACCACAAATCCAGGTCTACACAGGCAGTGGTGCAAGAGAAACAAGGAGTAGAGTGTCCTGCAGTCTAATTCCCACAATATTTTGCATCCATCTTTTTAAAGATAGGTAGAGGAGAAATAAGAAGTTTAAGTAGCTTCCCAGACAGAGGTGGAGGAGAAATGTGATGTTCAAAGTGCCCCAGTCTAGCCCCCCCCCCATCACCCTGAACCTAGTTATTCACAGACAGAGGTGGAAAAGAAACAAGGTGCTCAAGGAACCCGTGTCTGACTTCAACAACCCCGAACCCAGCTATTCACAGACACATTCACCAAGTACATTCGGCTCTCTTAGTGCTTGACGTGGGCCTGCATGTATGGCCGATCCCTGCCAGAGACGGTAGATATTCAGGAACTAATTAGCTCAAAGCATAAGTAAACAGCTAACAAAAGTCTTTGATTTGTATTCTTTTAAGATGATTGTAGTTACCGAATAAAGATTTATGATGAACTAACAAAAGTCACTTAGAAAAATGTTGGGGGCACCTCTGTTTTTAGTAAAGATCCAATAATATGTTTTACAATGGGTTTTTTTTATCCCAAGAAAATTGTTTGCACACATCATGTTTTTCTTTAATGAATATATTTTTGTGTCCATCTTCGAAATATTTATTCCAGCATTTCAGATTCAAATCATGTTTGAAGGCATTCAATAAGCTCAGTACATGCTTACATCACCTATTCCTAAACATGTGTTTCACGACCCTAGGCCTATTTATGTCTTAAACGCATACCTTCTGGATTATATAGGCAAATGTGTTGCACTCCGGGCAACAGGCCTAGAATGGAGCCCGAGGGATCACTAATGGCTGAGATAAATGTAAGCATTCCTTCCATCATCGTGTTGTTTGCTGCAGTAGGCTGAAACCGGGTTGAGGATGTGTGTGTTCCCATCTGGAGGGGGCCTGGTCTGACTGTTTCTACTGGAGCAGGATTTAGAAGGATTTGCATTCGCCTGGTCACAGTCCAAAAAACAGATGGGCTGGAATCAATCAATAAATCAGGGGAACTTGTAAAGCGTGCTACTTACCCGTGAGGGTCTCAAGGTGCTGGGGGTGGGGAGGGAGGGGTGCTGCTACTGCTCGAAGAGCCAGGTCTTGAGGAGTCTTCTGAAGGCGAGTAGGTCTTGGGTCTTTCGTAGGTGGGTTGGGAGGGTGTTCTAAGTTTTGGCGGCGAGGTAGGAGAAGGATCTGCTGCCGACGGTCATTCGTTGGATGCGGGGGACGTCTGCGAGGGCGAGGTTGGCGGAGCGGAGCTGGCGGGTGGGGCTGTAGAAGCTGAGTCTGCTGTTCAGGTAGGCTGGTCTGGCGTTGAGGAGTGCTTTGTGTGCGTGGGTGAGGAGCTTGAAGGTGATCCTCTTGTTGATGGGGAGCCAGTGCAGGTCTCTCAGGAGGGAGGTGATGTGGCTGCGGCAGGGGGCGTTGACGATCAGTCGGGCGGAGGCGTTTTGGATGCATTGTAGCCGACGTTGGTGTTTGGCTGGGATTCCTACGTAGAGTGTGTTGCCGTAGTCCAGTCTGCTGCTGACGAGGGCCTGTGTCACTGTTCTTCTTGTTTCGGTCGGGATCCATTTGTAGATCCGGCGGAGCATGCGTAGGGTGTTGTAGCAGGAGGAGGAGACGGCGTTGACTTGCTTGGACATGGAGAGGGAGGAGTTGAGGATGAATCCTAAGTTGCGTGCGTGGTCGGTTGGTGTCGGTGCTGTCCCCAGAGCGGTCGGCCACCAGGAGTCGTCCCAGGCTGAGGGGGTGGGTCCGAGGATGAGGACCTCCGTCTTGTCCGAGTTCAGTTTCAGGCGGCTGCTCCTCATCCAGTCGGCGATGGCCTTCATGTCCTCGTGAATGTTGGTTTTGGCGGTGTGAGGGTCGTTGGTGAGGGAGAGGATGAGCTGGGTGTCGTCGGCGTAGGAGATGATGTTGAGGTTGTGGTGGCGGGCCACTTGTGCGAGGGGGGCCATGTAGATGTTGAACAGTGTCGCGCTGAGGGATGAGCCCTGGGGGACTCCGCAGATGATGTCGGTGGCTTCTGACCGGAAAGGTGGGAGGCGGATGCTCTGGG
Source organism: Triturus cristatus (assembly GCF_964204655.1). NCBI lineage: Eukaryota > Metazoa > Chordata > Amphibia > Caudata > Salamandridae > Triturus > Triturus cristatus. The sequence goes on from NC_140583.1 coordinate 1,069,574,029, forward strand.
TTCTGCCGGAGAGGAAGGATGTGGTCCAGTCAAGGGCCTTCTCCTGGATTCCGGCTTCTTGGAGGCGTGTCTTTAGGGTGCGGTGGCAGACCGTGTCGAATGCGGCTGACAGGTCAAGGAGGATGAGAGCTGATGTCTCGCCGTTGTCCAGTTGGCGTCTGATGTCGTCTGTGGCAGCGATGAGGGCTGTCTCGGTGCTCTGGTTTTGTCTGAATCCGGATTGGGACGGGTCCAGGATGTTGTTGTCTTCGAGGTGGCGGGTCAGTTGAATGTTGACGATTTTCTCGATGACCTTTGCCGGGAACGGGAGTAGGGAGATGGGTCGGAAGTTCTTGAGGTCCTTGGGGTCCGCCTTGGGCTTTTTGAGGAGGGCGTTGATTTCGGCGTACTTCCAGCTTTCCGGAAATGTCGCTTTTTCGAAGGAGATGTTGATGACCTTCCGTAGTTGGGGTGCGATGGCCGCGTCTGCTTTGTTGAATACGTGGTGTGGGCATGGGTCTGACGGAGATCCTGAGTGGATGGAGTTCATGATCTTGCGTGTCTCGTCGTCGTTGGTGTTGGCCCAGGAGGTCAGGCGGTTGGCGCTGTTGGTGATCGCGGGGGGTGGAGTCGTGCATCGTTGGTGCGGTCGTGGAGTTGAAGCTGTCGTGGATGTCAGCGATCTTGCGGTGGAAGAAGATGGCCAGTGAGTAGCACAGTTCTTGTGAGGGCGGGATGTCGTTGGCGCTGGCGTCGGGCTTGGAGAGTTCTTTCACGATGCGGAAGAGCTCTTTGCTGTCATGTGCGTTGTAATCCAGGCGGTCTTTTAAGGAGGATCTCTTGGCTAGTCTGATGAGGTGGTGATGTCTGCGGGTGGCGTCCTTGTGGGCTGCGTGGTTTTCTGGCATTCGTTTGTGGAGCCATTTCTTCTCCAGCTTACGGCAGGTGCGTTTGGAGGTCAGGAGCTCGTCGGTGAACCAGGTGGCTCTCCTGCTGGCGTGGCTGTTGGATGGTCTCTTGAGTGGGGCGAGGGTGTTGGCGCAGTCGTCGATCCACTGTCTGAGGTTGCGGGCTGCGGCGTCAGGGCAGGTGGGGTTGATAGGTGGGTTCTGGACGAGGGTGGCGGTTAGCTGGTCTTCTGTGACTTTGTTCCAGCAGCGGCGCGGCAGCTGTTGGGTGCGATGGTGCGTGTTTGGTTTTTTGAAGCTGAAGTGGATGCAGCGGTGGTCGGTCCAGTGGGGTTCGGAGGTGTGGTCGAAGGTGACATGGGTGCTTGTGGAGAAGACGGCGACCAGCGTGTGGCCTGCGGCGTGGGTGGGTGTGGTGACGAGTTGTCCGAGGCCGAGGTTGGCGAGGTTTTCGATCAGAGTGGCGGAGTTGGCGTCGTTGTTGTTCTCGAGGTGGAAATTCAGGTCCCCGAGGAGGATGTAGTCTGTGGAGGCGAGTGCGAGGGTGCTGGCGAGGTCGGCGATGGAGTCGCTGAACTGAGCCCGGGATCCGGGGGGTCTGTAGATGAGTGTTCCTCTGAGGGTGGTGTTGGGGTCGGTGTGGATCCGGAAGTGCAGGTGTTCGGCGGTGTTGAGGGTGTCATCTGCGTGGGTGGTGACGTTGAGGGTGGACTTGTAGACGATGGCTATTCCTCCTCCGATTCCATTGGTGCGGTCCCTGTGGATGATCTTGGAGGAAGGTGAGGAAGGCCACGTCTGGGGCAAGGGTGTCCAGCAAGTCCCAGATCTCGACGGCGTGTTTGCGTGCGGAGCGGGTGTTGAGTAGAATGCAGCGGAGGTGGTTGGGTCCAGTTCTTGGAGGTTTGGTGGGTCTGTCGCAGGTGAAGCTGCAGGTGCGGCAGGAGAAGGGTCCGTGGGTCCGTTTCGGGGCGGCCTGGAAGCAGGTGTTGTGTCGGCCGGCATTGAGTGCATGGAGGGAGTCGGAGTCGTATCTGAGTCTGGCGTCGCGGTGAGCGTGGGGTCCAGGGGTCTGGTGCTGGGCGTGGTCCAGGCGCGGACGGGAGCAGACGGGAGCAGACGGGCTTGCCTTTGGCGCGCCGGCGGCGCACCCGCTGCGCAGCCTCCATAAGAGGGGCTGAGGGAGGGAGGGGCAGCTGGGAGGTGGGAGCGGGGTGGCGAATGGAATGCTTGGGGGGAGGGGCTGCAGGGGAGCAGCGGCGGGAAACCAAGCAACAAGGGAAGGCGGGAACCAAGGCAGCAAGGGGAGCGGGAAAAAACGAGCGGGAATCGGCGATCAGGAAGCGGGAACCAGGCAATCAGGCAGCGGGCGAAACCAGAGCGGCACTCAGGCACAAACTTTTGCCCGTTGCTTAAATTAATTCTATCATTCATTCCATTCGGTTTTTTTAATGTGTTGCATTACATGCCCTAAGTGAGATGGGTGTGCCCAGGTGTGAGTCCCATGCCGACTATGCCACAAGACTCAATCTATGTTTTACTGACAAGACTTAAGTCGGCCGAAACCGGTCTGTTTGCTTCTGGAGAGCCCTGGCCGAGTGATTTGAGCTAGACTGTTTCTACTGGGGCAGGACCAGGACTAAATTTCGTATGGCTGGTCTCCTACTAGAGTGGCACAGTGGCCATAAAATGAAGAAATGGAATGAGTCCAAGCGCGCTCACCATTGGCTGAGATTGATTCAAGCATCTCACCCACCACTTTGTTGTGCTTTTCAGAACATTGTGCTTGTACTCAAAGTGCAAGTAGCGTGTATAAAATGTTGGTGGTCTGCACAGTGACCAATTGGGAACGCCGCTTGTTCTACACACAAGCTGTGAGGGCTGTCGCTGGACCCGCATTACCCACGGAGATGTCGCGTCTCTCACTGCCGCGTGCGCTTGCTTGCCGAGGTGTATGATGCGCGGGGTGAGGTTTAGCGCTTCCTGCCGCGCTTCCTGGCGGTATGTCATTTGGATAATGGTTTATTGTAAGGGGATGTAATTAGCCGTGGCATTCTCCTGCCTGACACTAATGAGATTTTAATTTTATTGTCTGTTCCTCACTTTCCACTCTACCGCACGAACTCCGCAGGCAGAACTTTGCCAAGCGCAGGGCACCTGCGTCTCACCCACCATGAGCTACAAGTACGAATCCGTGCATCGAAAATGTCAGAGTCATCCAAAAACGTTCGCTTTTTTGTTTTTTTAACCCAGGTTTTTTTTTACTGGATTTACTGACAGCACGAAGCTACAATGGGTTACATGTTCACCACTCAACCGCTCTGAAAAGAGGCCCCTACACAGTCGGTCCTGAATCAGACCTGACACGCAGTGTGCTCTTGAGCAAGTAACCCCCGTCCTCGCCCCTCTGCTCTGAGACGAAGCCATCCTCTGCGCTCTGGGCGAACAGACACCCTCTGGCTGCTGCTGTCCGCCTCGGGACGCGCGTTGCAAGGGTTGCTCCGACTGTCAGGAGACGCCGCACAAGACAGATGGAGGCGTTTCCTGGGAGCGCGGAGGCATTAATCAAGCCGGGGGTTACAGACACCCCCTCACAACCCGATAAGCGAGCCTGTCACGGGGACACGCTGGCCTATTTCCGAAAGCAAATACATTCGAACCAGGGGACAAGCTCGGCGCCGGCGGAGATGGGCGACAGGGACACCGAGTGCCGCAGACCGTGCCTCGTGCACCGTAGAGTGTATATGACAGAGTACCAGGTGTTCCAGCAGTATACGTGTATTAAAAGTCTGTCTGTGTGTACCAGCAGTACACCATGTGCATTACCGACTCCGAAGTCTGAACGTGTACCAGCAGCGCAGCGCTTGTATTAAAAACTCTCCGTTTATAACAACAGTAGAGCACTGGTATTACTGAGTATGAACGCCATCTAGTATTGTAGTGTGTGTATTACACGTCTGTCCATGTGTACCGGCAGTACAGTGGTTACATCGCGGTCGTTACAACGACTGCGATGTTACCACGCCATGCCTTTACAACGCAAGTCTTTACATCGACTTGCACTAGATGGCGTGCTAACATTAGAAAAGCGTAATTTACTATTCCAACTCCAGTCCACTTAACAGTAGGGAAGGTGTTGGGATAGTAAACTACACTATTTGTAATGTTAGCACGCCATCTAGCACAAGTCGATGTAAAGACTTGCGTTGTAATGGCATGGCGTCGTAACATCGCAGTCGTTGTAACGATTGCGATGTAACTGCATCGCGGTGTACTAACCGCGATGTAAAGGATGTTCCCCACGTACGGATATATATGAACGTGATGCAGCGCACTGCCTGTATCACAAGTCTGTCCATGTGTAGCAACAGTACCGTACTAAGTCTGAACGTGCAACAGCGCACTCCGTGTATTACAAGTCTGTACACGCGCATTCCGTGTATTACACGTCTGTCCATGTGTACCAGCTGTACAGTACATGTAATACTAAGTCTGAACGTGCAGCAGATCGCTACCTGTATTACAAGTCTGTCCATGTGTAAAAACAGTAAACGTACTACGAAGTGTGGACATGCAGTTGCGCACTCCGTGTAATAATGCGGCCCCCGGAGAAAGTAAGGTCCCAGACCAGTCTTCCCTGGGGTCTTCGCGCAGAGGCCAGAAGGACACGGTTTTTTGGGGTTAGGGGGTTGGGCTGGGGGTGGGATAGGTGGGAGGTCATAAGGGCGAGGGTAGGAGACTCGTCCTCTTCCTGTGCCCGACATCACTGGGGAGGGTAGTGAATATTTGGAGAGTGTAGGCAGTGTGGCAAGCATTGTAGGTAGCCAGCCAGTCGGTCGATTGGTGGGGATCAGCTGGTGGCAGTGAGGATTAGTGGTAGGGAGGCTACCTATTTGCTCCTTGATGTCGACTCCTGATGCGGAGGCTGTCCGCACCGTGCTCCTGGTGCTGGGTCAAGCAGGCTGTGAGAATCTGCTGTGGCCTGGCGTTTTGCAGCAGGCTTGGGTCGGGATGGCCCGTACGCCTCGGGTGTCGCTGCAATGGTGGTAGCCTTTCTGGAGGAGCCACCACCGGGAGGGAAGATGGCCGCAGGTAGGGGGCAGGGGCAGCCCAAACGAGAGGCCAGGAAGCACGGGGGCAGGCGGAAGAGCCTGCCTGCGCGTCTGCAGGATGACGTGAGCCTGCTTGACTTGCTCGTTTGTGAGGGGTGTGGGCAGAGGGCAGGCACGCGCAGCAGCGCGTCTTCCTTGAAGAAGGCCCCGAGCCTGAATACGGCGGTGGAGGAGGGCGGAGAGTGCCTGTGCCAGCCCGGCTGGGTGCTGGGGCCAGTAGGGAACTGGTTGAGACTGCGGGAGGGACAGGGGGGTGACAGCCACATGGGGAGGGACAGGTTTTGAACCTGTCTTGGTGCGGTGAAGGGAAGGCAGGCTATGAGGGGAAATGGGAGGATTCTCCATTGGATCTGTCATGGAGGCACAGGCCAAGACCCACCCAGACCAGTGTGAGAGTGGGGACACGCTCCCCCAAGGGGTGGGAGGCATGGGGGGTAGTGAGACCAGTTGGTTAGCACAGGGGGGACTCAAGGTCGTGGGAGACAGAGGCAGGAACCCTCCTCCCCTGCTCCCAGGGTGGGAAGGGATGTCCCTAGAAGAAAAGATCCGGGATCAGCGCAGGCTGATCCAGGAATCAGAGCAGAGGTGGGGGGAGCTCTGTGCCAGCAGGGGGGTTAGGGAAGTGAACCTCTGGGAACGGGGGCTCCCACCCCCACGTCAGAGGAGGAGGCAGGGGCAGCGATGGAAGAGATTTTTCAGGGCCTCAAGGGCAAGTGGGTGTGGGTGGAGGAGAGGAGCCACCCATCGACGGGGTTAGGGACAGCCGAGATGGCGGGGAGACCCAGTGATGTTGGGGCCTCCTCAGGTTGGAGCATCCTGGGGAGGGGGGGCACAAAACAGTAGCCGAGACTGGTAGACAGGTGGAGGGGCCGGCGGGGCGCAAAACGGCCCTGAGACGCCGGTCGGAAGGAGCAGGGGGTGTCCAAGGTGGCCCACCCTCCACCGAGGGATTGGGCAAAGGCAACGGTGGTGGAGGATGTTGGTGGCGCGCTTGGAAAGAGTGGGAAAGGACAGAAGAGAGCGGTGCGTGAAGTGATGTGGGAGCCTGAGGAGATTGAGTCTGAGTTGCAATTGGATTATGGGGAGGAGAGTGATGAGTTGGAGGAAGGTGAAGTGAGAGATGATGAGGATGATGAGTTGGCGCATGTGGTGGAGGGTGGACAGGGAGTGACAACAAAGAAAGTCGGTGTTTTTCAGGAGACAAGTGCGGCCAAAGGCAAGACGAAGGCGGTGAGCCAGAAGAAGATGGGCACCAACGGGACGGATCAGGAGACATGGACGAGCCTGACAGGTGAGGGCGATAGGTGGGCGGCTTGGGACGGGGGTCCTAAAGGGGGCGTACGAACGGCCTGCCGGTCGGTGGGTGTGGGGGAGGGGTCTAAGAGGGACACAGGAGCGGAGGCAAGAGCAATAGTGGCACCTGCGGCAAAAGAGAAAGAGAATGGGTCAAAACTCTTGGTGGTGGCCAGTGTACAGACGGATAAATTGGAAGGGGTAGATGGGAAAGACGAGACGAAAGAGGACAAACATCAAAAGAAGCTCCCTTATATGGGTTTGGCTATGCCATTAGGGTGCCACTTATTGGATAAAACGAGAAACAGACTCTGGCAACACAAATAGGTGGATGTTTTCAAACTATTGCATAGAGAGATACAGGTGAAATAGGGGTCGAAGGAAGAAGAGTGGGAGCTGACCAGGGTTCCCGTAAACATGTAGAACTGGACTTCAGCTTTTCTGATATACGCCAGTATTTATTGTGAAAAACATCTTGATAGGGCCATAGCTTTATTGAAATACATCAACATCATCTGGAAGGCGCAGATGCATTTCGGGGGGTATGGTAAGCTATGATGAGGAGTTCAGGACCCGCATCAGTGTTAACCCCGATAAAGCCTGGTGGGAGGTGGACCAGGAACTGTGGATGCAGTGGATGTCATCCACGCAGTCGTCAGCATCCACACACACAGCAAGTGGCCTGCTAGTGACGTACCGGTCTTTTCTGGTGCTTCCCGCCCAGGCCGGGGCGGGAGGTAGTAATGTTCCAGGGGGAAATACAGGTAATCCACCTAAGCAAGGGGGAGGGAACACAGGATCCTGTTGGAACTACAACAAAGGATGTTGTTCCAGATATCCCTGCAAATTCAAACACGAATGTTCCAAATGTGGGGGACGACACGCACTCACACAGTGTTTCACCTTGGCCACGCAGTCAGAACAGTGGCGGGCCACTAAAGGCAGGGGCCAGGCTGGATCAAAGGGCTCCTACCCCAGTTAGGATCGAGGCCATGGGCCCGTGGCTCTCGAAGTACCCGGATAGAGAAGCTGCATTAAAGATTTAATGAGGGTTTGTTGAAGGTTTCCGGGTGGGTTACCAAGGTCCTAGAGAAAGAAGGTGGGCAGAAAATTTGAAATCGGCCATGGAGTTGCCTGAAGTCGTGGTGGCAAAGTTGAAAAAGGAGGTTGAAGAGGGCAGGATAGCAGGCCCGTTTGTCAATTGGCCTGTAGACGACTTGATTATTTCACCTCTGGGGGTGGTCCCTAAGAAGGAACCAGGAGAGTATAGAATGATCCACCACTTGTCCTGGCCGGAGGGGAGGTCCGTTAATGACTTCATCGCAGAAGAGGAATCGAGACTGCTGTATGTATCTTCATGGATAAGGTCTTGCCAATGGGATGTGCGATCTCTTGTGCTTTGTTTGAGATGTTCAGCACTTTTCTGCATTGGGCTTTCATGAAGATAAGTGGTTATCGGGAGGTGTCACACTACCTGTATGATTTCTTGTTCATTGGCAGAGGACGGTCAGGAGATTGCAGGAGGGCTTTACAACAGTTTCAGGCCATGGCAATGCTTTTTGGGGTTCCCTTGGCACCGGAAAAAACAGCTGGGCCCAGCTGTAGATTGACGTTCCTAAGCATCGAACTGGACTCAGTCCTGTAGTTGGCCCGGTTGCCCGCAGGGAAGGTGCTTGAAATAGAGTCTTTCCTGTTAAGGGTGTATGAGGAAAAGAAGCTCGATTTGAGGACAGTGCAACAGCTCATGGGTTTCTTGAATTTTGCTTGCCGGTTGGTGAGAGCTGGGAGGAAGTTTTGCTGACGCCTGGGCATGGCCATGTCTGGGGTAGTGCTATCGCATCATAGAGTCAGGATCTCATAGAGCCCGGACCCTCCTCATATCGCCCCCGTTCCACCCCATGAATACCCACAAACCAATCCTTACTCCAAGGTGTGGGCAAATTAGGCCATGTTTAATACAACAAGTTATTCATAAACATGACAAATCAATAACATTGATAAATTACTAGGCTATAAATTCTTGCATAACACATTTTAATGTCATAATGTTCTGAATTCATAACCTAATTTTCTTGTCCCTAATACCCTCCAGCACTAAGGGGCCTCCAGGCTCGCATCCCCGCCGCTTGAGAACCACGCAAGGTGCAACCCACCTGCGTCCATGAGTGGTGAGCCCCCCAGCCCTTGGTCCTTGTCCGTCTATTTCCGGGGGGCCCACCCCTCGCCACCAAGCTGCCCAAGGAGGCTCGTGTGACCTGTCGCCCTTACCTCGCCAGCAGCCGGTGTCCCCATTCTCACTGCGGAGAGCTTACCATCTCTCCCCTCAGTGCTGGCCTCAGGAGTATGCCAGCAGGCCTCCCGTTGTTCTAAAAATCACAACTCTGTGACCCCTATTCCGCAAAAACCCTTTCCCCCAACTTAACCATCCTAACCCATAAACTCAAGGGACGGGTGGGTGGGAGATAAAAAAGGAGCCGTCGTCCGGGCGGGAATCACCGCAAGAGAGAATGAGTGGAGGTGAGATCCGGGCCTAAATAGCCCCCAAGCCCCACCTCCACTCATCCCTACCGGAAATTGACGTTGGGCCTACGATGCGGTGCCCCGGAAGGACTACCCACGGCCAGCGACCAATTAGGTTGCTGGCCATGCCAGCGCTAAAGGGGGTGTGTCACAGGGTCGGGGGGGCCGGGCCCTAAGGGCGCGCTTCCAGATGGTCGCGCTTGGCATAGAGCCCGGACCCCCCCCATATCGCCCCCGTTCCACCCAATGAATACCCACAAACCAATCCTTACTCCAAGGTGTGGGAAAATTAGGCCATGTTTATTTCAACAAGTGATTCATAAACATGACAAATCAATAACATTGATAAATTACTAGGCGATAAATTCTTGCATAACACATTTTAATGTCATAATGTTCTGAATTCATAACCTAATTTTCTTGTCCCTAATACCCTCCAGCACTAAGGGGCCTCCAGGCTCGCATCTCCGCCGCTTGAGAACCACGCAAGGCGCAACCCACCTGCGTCCATGAGTGGTGAGCCCCCGAGCCCTTGGTCCTTGTCCGTCTATTTCCGGGGGGCCCACCCCTCGCCACCAGGCTGCCCAAGGAGGCTTGTGTGACCTGTCGCCCTTACCTCCCCAGCAGCCAGTGTCCCCATTCTCCCTGCGGAGAGCTTACCATCTCTCCCCTCAGTGCTGGCCTCAGGAGTATGCCAGCAGGCCTCCCGTTGTTCTAAAAATCACAACTCTGTGACCCCTATTCCACCATTAGGGTGACCAGGGCCCACAGGTCCTTCACCCTCCCCACCAAAGAAAAGGTTCTGCACAAAAGACCAAATCCCCTTGATCCACATGTCTGTGCCAATGTCTGATAAGTGGACTCCGTCATGGTGAAACATCTGGTCGCCTGATATTAGTCTGTGTGGAATATAACACAAGCGGCCCGATACTGAGCACAACCTGGCCAACTCCCCGTTGAGGCGTCTCACCGATACATTCAGGGCCCGGGATCTGACCCCCGACCAAACCCAGCGGGGGATCATGCATGACCATGCTATCCGGGCCTGCGGGAATGTTCTCCCCAGCCAGGCAAGTTCAGTCAATAAGTCCTCTCTTACAGCCATGCGGCCCAAATTCACCATGTCATTTCCTCCCAGGTGCAAGATGATCAAATCCGGGGACGGATGTCCCTCGCAATCTTGAGTTTCCTTGGCCAGCTGGCACAACTGACGGATCCGCAAGCTGCCGACGCCTCGCCATACAAATGATGTTCTCTTTAACCCCGCTGGTTTGACCACTCGCTTCTGCCGCAGCCGAACCGTGGCGCGCCGGACGAACGAGTGTCCCAACACCCAGATTACTTTCGTTGACATACTAATAGCGAGGGAGAAGAAAACAATGTCAGCATAGTCAAATCAATTACCGTATGTCCTTTCACAGTAACTCAGGCCGCACATAGCGCTTAAAACAGGATGATGACCAGTGCCCCACTTTCTTGACTGTCTCCGCCGGTAAACCTGCTCCCGCAGCGAGTGTTGCTGCCCCTATCCTAAAGGAGTGAGATGAATAACCCCTTCAGATCCAACCCTAAAGCTTTCAATGCCCATTGAAACACGGCCCTGAACTGCAATTTTGATAAGCAATCCCCCTGCTCGTGAATAAACAGCGCCTGCCCGCCCCAGCTGGGGCGTATTAATCGATAAGCTTCCATGTTGGCTATGGGGCAGGCAGCGTCACCTGGGGCTGGAGATAAGTGAATTACGGACCCCTTCCACAACGGGTCAGTCTTGGAACGCCTCAACACCACCTCTAACCCCCCAGAGACTAACTTTGTGTCCTGCCATTGAAGTCCGCCTGCATGGTCAGCTTTTGACGCTCCCACCAATTCGCCCAGGCGGAAAGCCCCATAAAACACTAGGGAAAAAAACGCCCTGAACAGAATGCATTCATAATGCGATGTGCACACGGACTGTAGCACCCCCAAGATGTCCCTTAGTAATTGCACATTTAGAGGCCTCCGCATGTCCTTCTTTGCCCCTTCCAGCCTAGCCCAGCCAGACAGGGCCCTCCTTACCACAAAGGTAGCCCCTGGGTCCTGCATCCCTGCCACTTTTGCAAAAAAGCTTATCGCTGTCACGCACGCCCTGGCGTAAGACGCCGGTCTACCCTGTTTCCTAAGCGCCATTAAATACTCGCAAAGCGTTACAGCTGAAAAAAGGGGGGAGCGGCTTGGGTACCCCACAAAAGTCTTGTAATCTCTGAACTGCTGCTGATAAGTTCTTCTCGTGCTTTCACTCAAGGATGCTCCCACCAGCCCTGCTAATCCGGGACTCCAATCCTCCACAAAGATGCTGGGAACACCGTCATCTGCTCGTCCGCCTGCGGATGATACTTCCTGAACTCCTGTAACTTGAGGCGAGATAAAGCATCAGCGGCTTGGTTATGTACACCGGGAATATTTGCTGCTTTGAACACCAAATTCAATTTCAAACAGGCCAGAACCAGATGCTTCAATAACCTCAACACGTGCATACAAGTGGCCCCTTGCCTATTGATGGCTTCCACTACCGCCATATTGTCAGACCAAAAGATTATCGTCTTATTCTTGAAAATTGGTGCCCAAATTTCAACTGCCACTATAATAGGAAAAAGCTCCAAGAAAGCGATGTTTCTAGACAAACCGCTCTCATGCCAGGCCATCGGCCAATCACCGCTACACCACTGTGTTCCCAAAATTGCCCCAAAACCAATGCTGCCTGCAGAGTCAGTGAGCAGGCCCAAATCAGAACTGGACATCGCCGGCTTGGGCCAAATTACCTTACCATTGAAGTCCTTCAAAAAATTACGCCAAATCCTTAAGTCCTCTTTGACCTCTGCCTGTAGTCTCACATGATGATACTTCTGAGTGAGGCCAGTCATGGCGCGAGCAATGGATCTTGAAAATGGTCGGCCCATGGGAATGATTCTTAATGCAAAATTTAGCTGTCCCACTAAAACCTGGAGTTGATGCAAGGTGACCTTGGGACCTGCTAGGGCAGCGTCTATGGCTTGTGAAAAGGCCCTAACTTTGTCTAACGGCAGCCTGCATTCCCCTGCTACGGTATCTATTTCAATCCCCAAGAAGGACAAGCTAGTATCGGGACCCACCGTCTTCCCAGGGGCCAGAGGCACTCCCATTTCCTCAAACAATGCTACCAGCTGGCCCAAAGCCCGCCCACAACTTTCCGAGGCAGGCGGGCCCATAATCATGAAATCATCCAAATAGTGCACTATCTCCTTGTGCCCTGACCATACCACAAATAGCCACTGTAACATTGTGCTAAACATTTCGAAATATTTGCATGACACTGCGCAGCCCATTGGCATGCATCTGTCATAGTAATACCGGGAGTCCACCTGGAAACCTAAGAGATGATAGTCTTCTGGATGCACTGGCAAGAGCCGAAAAGCAGACTCTACATCGGTTTTCGCCAGCAAAGCGTTTGGCCCCAAGTCTCGCAGCTTCTGCAAAGCCGCATCAAAAGAGGAGTACGTCATTTACCGATGCACCCTGCGGCGCTGATAAATTGTGTATCATTCTGAATTGCCCTGGCTCTTTTTTAGGTACCACCCCCAGGGGTGAGCAAACAAACCCAGGCAGTGGTGGCAACCCAAAAGGACCCGCCACCCGCCCCAGGGCCTTTTCCTTGTTTACCTTACTTGCCACCACTTCTGGGTGAATACGTGCTGACAATAAATTCTTACAGTAGGCCACTGGTGGTACCCCCAACGCAGGAATGCGGAAGCCTACCGAAAACCCCTCGTACAAAATTCTGGCTGCCTTCCAGTCAGGGTACTGATTTAGCCAGAGCATCAGTTTCCCTAAAATTAACCGGAGTGGGTAATTCATTGTGCAGGGGGAGGCTTGGGATCCCTCCCTTTTTCTTTAGATTTTTTGAGACATTTGAACTCTGGGTGGGAGGGGTGGCCGCAGTAAGCGCATGCATGTTTGAACTTGCATGTCCCTGGGGCACAGGTGCAAGTTTTTCCGATTAAACGCCCAACATGTCCCTTTTTTCTCCCCCGGGCCTCCTTGGGATGTCCGAAAGGGCTGCCTCACAGGCGTCTTGTTCACGCTTTCCAACCATACATTCACCTCCGTCTGGTCCCAACCCATGTCAGGATCCTCCACTTTGGCCCACCTAAAATCCCTGTCATAGTCTATCCAGGCCACCCCCCCATATGTAACATGTGCCTTTAAGATCTTGTTGGTGTAACATATCAAGGGTACAGCCAACTCTGGCTTTTTCTCAATCATCACAATGGAGAACACATTAAAACCAAACAGCCAATTGGTGATGGATTCTTCCACCTTTGGCTTTTTCTCTCTAAAGAAACCCTCTTTCCTGTCCTTCTCTCTATTGTCCTCCTCCCTCCGCTTTGGCCTAATGAGTGAGAAAATGTCCACAAAATCACCTTTCCAAATCTTTTCCCTTACGTCCTGCGCTACGTGTGCCGCCAATTTACCTCTTTTTGACAGAACTGTTTCCATGCAGCTCAAAACTCTACATTCATCACCTCCAACCTTATTTGCGCCATCCACTGCCTTACCTGCAGGGGGCACCTCTGACGCTGGTTGTGCGGGGGCCGCTTGACCCACCGCTGATCCATTTGCGGTCGCGGCCGCCTCCTGCGTTTTACCTAAGAGAGACACCTGCTTGCTCAGCTCTGCCAGGACCCCACCCGTTCCTGCCTGTGCAGCCCATGGGGCAATTGCTGTGCTGCTTATCGCTGGCGCCCCCAGCTGAGCTAACAATGTTGCGACCGTTGCTAATATATTAGCGTTAGCTACCTGGCCCCCCCCTGCCGATGTACTGGGGACCTGCCCTTCTGCTATCTCATCCCGCATGACTGGCGGCACCCTTGGCATTGTTGTAGAGACTGGGTTGTCTGGGACTATGGGCACTGGGTTGCTCATGGCTGGAGTCAAGGCCTTAATGGCCCCCTGATTTCGGCCAAAATAATGCTGAAGTCATCCCTCTCAATCCCCGATCCTCCACCCCCTGAATGTCTGGGCAACTCATGCGGTACCGCCGGAGCCATGACGGGCTCAGGCACCGGATTTGTCATAGGTATGGGAGCCACAGGTGCCTGAGGTACTACAGGAGCAGGCGCAGGTTGAAGTATGGGAGCTACCCGTGCCTGTGGTACTACAGGAGCAGGCGCAGGTGGAAGTATGGGTGCTACCGGTGCAGGAGGTAATGCAGGTACCGGTGTGGGTGCAGGTAAGGGAGCTACAGGTGAGGGAGGCATATCCGGTGCAAGCCCCGCTGGGAGCTGAGGTGCCACTGGTTGAGAACCCGGCATAACCGGCACAGACTCCTCACTCTCCTTCACCCCCTTCCTTTTCTTGCTACCCCTTGCTCTTTTCACTAAAGGGGGGAAGGCCGCCTTGGGTGGAACTATCGCCCTCCGTGGGCGCTCTGGCGCTACTGGCTCCGTACCCTCTTCGCTGTCTGACTCGGGCGCCTCCCCCCCAGCATCCTCAGGTAATTCTCCCTCGCTCTCCTCATCCTTGTTCAGCTTCGCCAGTACCAGTTTTAATAACTGGGCAATCTCTGATTCCCCTTCCTTCCTCTTGTGATTCCTCTTGGGGGGCATGGTGGAGCACCTCAACCTGACTAAACACAAATTAAAATTGGCGCCTTGCTAGCCCCCAATGGCCCGTATTCAATGCTGTGTTAAAAAACTAACAAGCCCTTGTATACACTTTCGTTGTTCACCCCAATCCCAGCGACACTGCCGTGTTAGCTGCTTGTAAACCACACACCCCTGCAAAGCCACGTCTGTCCTCCGTGCTTTCGGTCTGTTCCCTGCACCCCCGCCTGTCACTGCCTAAGCCTTGCTCGTGCTAGAGCGGTAAACTTTTATTTTCTCCCTCCTGTTACCACACCCCAGCACGCTGCTTCGTTACGCGTGGAAATTTGCCGGTCAGCCCAGACACGTGTTGTACTTCCTTACGCCGATGATCGCCGCAACTAACCCCCTGCGCGCCCGTAACTCCAAATTCCCGCCTCAGCACCTCCAGAGCAGGACCAACCTACGCAGCGGGCAAGATCCTCCACCCCCACGGGGACCGACACCCTGCACGCCGAGACCCAGAACCCTGCGGGAAACCCCACTACCGCGCCTGATATCCAGATGCGAGGACGGCAGGGCCACCGCGCTACACCCGGAGCCCAGCGGGGGCAGCAACAATTTCAAAATACCGCCGGCCGCCCACTGAACCCCGGAAGCCGCGCCTGTGTCCCAACTACCCCGGCACCTTACCTGGAGAACAGCTAAGCCAACCCGAGATCACCACCGCATGCTCCGCAGCCCGGCCAGCACGCAGCCCCAACGACCAGCAGCTAAGAAGTCCAACAAGTAAGCAGCCCCGACGACCAGCAGCCCGACCACGACCTCGATGCCTCGACGACCTTCGCGACCTCGACAACCGCGGGGAGATATCCAAGATAAAAAAGGAGCCGTCGTCCGGGCGGGAATCACCACAAGAGAGAATGAGTGGAGGTGAGATCCGGGCCTAAATAGCCCCCAAGCCCCACCTCCACTCATCCCTACCGGAAGTTGACGTTGGGCCTACGATGCGGTGCCCCGGAAGGACTACCCACGGCCAGCGACCAATTAGGTTGCTGGCCATGCCAGCGCTAAAGGGGGTGTGTCACAGGGTCGGGGAGGGGGCCGGGCCCTAAGGGCGCGCTTCCCGATGGTCCCGCTTGGCAATGGCAGTCAGAGCAGACTTGAGAGTATGGCAGACATTTTTAACGGACTTCAATGGTGTGTCATTGGATTTTGTAGAGGACAGAATGATCTGGCAGGTTCACATTTTTTCTGATGCAGCAGGGGCTTCTGGTTTTGGTGTTTTTTGGGATGGCCGATGGTATGCTGAGGAATGGCCAAGTCATAGGGTAAAGCAAGACAGGAGTATAGCCTTCTTAGAGTTTTCCCGTTGCTGGTGGCTCTGGCGGTGTGGGGAACAGAATTCCAGAATAGGTCTGTGCTGTTCCATCTAGACAACATGACGGTAGTAGAGCTCGTGAACTAGCAGAAAGCGAAGAATTTGAGGGTGTTGAGGCTGCCGCATAGTTTCATGCTGCAATGTCTGCAATTGAATGTAGTATTTCGGGCGAAGCATGTTCCAGGGGCAAGTAATGACATAGCGGATGCTTTGTCTCGTTCGCAGTGGCGGCAATGTCGGCGACTGGCTCCTCGAGCAGATGCATGCAAGAGAGAGCTACCAGATGGCATCTGGGCCTGGGGGAGTGAGATTGATAGGCCTGGTTGAGAAGCCTATAGCAGAATCCACGAGGCGTGGCTACAGACTGACATGGGCTGGATTTGGATCGTTTTTGGGCTGGACCATTGATACATGGAACATGTCAAAAAGGGACACTGAGCAGGGAGTTATACGTTTTGGTATCAGTTGTATCGAAAAAGGTTTGTCACAGATGACGATAGCCCAGAAGCTAGCTGGGATTTCTTTTTACTGTAAGTTGTATGCGGGCTTTGACCTGGCGAAAGATGAGATATTGAGTAGGATGCTAAAAGGGTGGGGTCGGGAGCAAGGAGAGGGGTCGGGGGGGCACCCAGGGAGGCCATTTCCTTTGAACTATTACAGGATTTGTTGGGAGTTTTGCCCATTTGTTGTTATGATGAATACGAGGTTTCAGTTTTCTGTCTATGCATGCTGTGGATGTTTTTTGGGGCGTTTCGGGTTTTAGAGCTATTAGGCAAGAGAGGTCGGATGGGCAGAACATACGCAGAGATATGTCTGGATGGGGGACGACTGGGAATTTGGCTGGGGCAGTCGAAAATGGACCACGCAGGTAGGGGTAAATGGGTGTGGTTGACTGAGACTTGTTTTGTGGGTGCGTGTCCAGTGCAGTAATGGTGTAATTTTTTGAAGGGATCAAGGGCGACGTCGGGCGAAATCTTTTGTCACGCATCCGGGGTGAAAGTAACTGCTTTCCAGCTGTTGGCAGAACTGCGCATGGCTTTACGGCGAGTGGGTAAGGACCCTGCTGGGTATGGCACACACTCCTTTCGCATTGGAGCGGCTACAGCGACAGCACGGCTGGGCTGGTCGTGGGACAGGATACGTCAGATTGGGAGGTGGAGGTCCAGGTGCTGCGAGAAATATGTGCGCAAATAAGAGGAGATTGTTCGGGCGGGAGGGGACTGGGTGTGACATCTAAGGACAACAACTGCAATATATGGTCTAATATATTTTTCTCATCATAGGCTGTGTAGGGGGTCCAGGGACCAAGGCGGTTACCTGGGTTGTTGGACACTCGTTCGTACATTGGGTAGCCAGGTATGCAGATCGACAGGTCTACTGCCGTAACCTGGGTCTGAAGAGAAGCCACCATGAAGTGCATTGGTGGGGTAATGGAGGGATGCATTTGGGGCATTGCTGCCCTGGCTGATGAAAATGATTTCGCAGCAAGGTTGCCCAGATATGTTGGTCCTGCATCTGGGGGAAAATGACTTGATACGGCAGTCAGGATTGGTGATACTACAGCTGATGCAGAGGGATATGGAGGTTTTGAAAAGAACTATGGCAGGCACATGTATTGTGTGGACTGAGTTCGTACCACGAAGTGTGGAAAGGGGCAGGAAAGCCGGAGGCTGTTGAGAAAGCTCGCAGGAAGCTCAACAGAGCAATGAGAGTTTTTTGTGCCTCTAAGGACATCAAAGTAATTGGTCACGTTGGGCTACGATTGGAGGAGCCTTTGCTTTTCAGGGACGATGGTGTGCACCTTTTGCAATTAGGGAATGCGTATTATATGATGGAGATGCGGGATGTGATAAGCAAGTTGTGGAATGAATCTATCTGGTGTCAGAGGGACGGTGACATGTGAGGGCGAAAGGTGCACGACAGAGAGAGTTGGGGCAGGTAACCGCTCTACAGGGGTTAGCTGGTTGGTTGGAGCGGTGGGGAGTCTCGGACGGGTGCACCCACCCCTCTGGGGGGGGGAGAAACAGGTGAATGATGGGGGGTAGAAGTGCATTGGCAGGAGATACAAGAGAGGATGTTGAAAGACAAGCGCGGATGGGAATGGAGAGTTGGTCACAGAAGGGAACGGGACGTGTGCAGAAGAAGTGAGAGGAATGGATGAAGAATGAAATGTTTGGGAAGGGGATTGTTTAGAGTTTAAGTTGATGTTTTTGGTTGAAGTATTGTGTTTACAACCTGTCCTAATAAATGGCCTTTTATGCTTCAAGAACAGCGTGGAGTGTAATTATTGCATGATGCGGCCCCCGGGGAAAGTGCGGTCGCAGACCAGTCTTCCCCCGGGGTTGTCACCCAAAGGCAGGAAGGACACATTTATTTGGGGTCAGGGGGTTGGGCAGGGGGTGGGGATAGGTGGGAGGTTATAAGGGCCTGGGGAGGAGACTGGCGTTTCCCCTTGCGATGGCGCTAAGTCTCACGACTTAACGCCAACGCAGGCACCCTTGCACCAGAGTGCAAGGGTGTCTGCGAGCAGGGAGGTTTGATTATGTACAGGAAGGGACACCTTGACACCTTGATGGCAGGTAATGTGGAAACTACTTTTTCAATTCCCTTATCTTGAGATGGTAGGAAATCAACCTATCAGGGCTAGGTTAGTGCCCCTTCCCAAAGGAAGTGGTCACTTAGAGGGTGTAGACACCTTAAAGGTAGGTAGCCCATTGGCTACTACCTGTTTCCCCCTTTAATGCCCCTAAATTAAGTATTTAGGTGGCATCACTGGACCTTGCAACTTAGATTC
Source organism: Triturus cristatus (assembly GCF_964204655.1). Classification (NCBI taxonomy): domain Eukaryota; kingdom Metazoa; phylum Chordata; class Amphibia; order Caudata; family Salamandridae; genus Triturus; species Triturus cristatus. The sequence continues at coordinate 1,069,592,610 of NC_140583.1, forward strand.
AACAGTCCTAAGAAGAGCAATTGACAAAGAAGAGCTGCTGACCAGAGAACCGACGATCTGCTGCAGAAAATTGGTGCCAAACCCTGATGGTTGCTTCCAGGATTCAATCATCATGACCTTCTGTCTCATCCTGCAAGTGTGAGGACGCCAAGAAAACCGGTCACCTCTAGCCTTTGACAAATTGCAGAGAACCTCCCTTGGAATAGAGGAGTTACTCCCGTCGAGCCTGCAGGCACTGAACCGTGAAGTCAAGTTTACTGACCTGCTACTCCCCGGTGACTCCGAAGCAGCAGTCAACCAAGAAGAGGTACACCTGTTTTGGAGGGTCAGATCTGTTCTTCTGCCAAGTAAGAGGACACCAGGACCTACCGAAGCAGTGCCAATACCCAGGCTACCAGACCCCCTGCACCAAAGACTGAGAAGAGACCAATCCGGACTGCAATGACATAGGACGCAGACACCCATCTGGGGACTCCATGAGTGGCCCTGCTGTCCCGCAATCACCTCTGCAACCTGCCTGCCCCTGGCGACCATCTTGACGCACAACGCATGGCTGCCCTATCTGTTCTGCACCCAGCCCACCTTGTCTGGGTTACGACGAACCAGCTATGGCCCTGTGGTCCTGAGACCCTTGCAACTTGCTCCCTCGAGTGGGTCCTCCCAGACTTACCTATAAGTCTCTCTGTGCAGTGTGTTTTCAGGTGCCCTCCTTCTTCGTTGCACTCCTTCTACCAACAACCTCAGCATCCTGCCCCCGGCTGAATCCGGGATGCTCCCAATTTTGTGCTGTGGGAACATTGGACCAGGCCTTGCTACTTATCTAAATCCAGAAGATGAACCTTGAGAATCCACTGTCTGATTTTATATGCTATTTTTCCTATTTTCTTCCATTGACTTCTATTGTGCATAGTTGCTCAACTGGGATTTCTTTTGCAAACTTTGAAAATTCAGAAAGTACTTAGCCTAGAACGAAGTTCTTGGTCTGAAAAATTATATAACATTTGTTATTTTTGCAAATTGGTCTCGGATTTATTCTTGAGTGTGTGTCTCATTTATTGCCTCTGTGAGTACAACTCATGCTTAGCATTACCCTCTGATAAGCCTAACTGCTCACCCACACTACAGCTTCCCCAGCTTGGGAGCTTCCTGTTCTGTGTTCCGGCCAGAGGAGAGAATGGACGAGGAGAACACGGTGAGGGAGTATGCGGCGAGGAGGTAAGTTTAATTTTATTTTTGATTTACTCCTTGTCCCAGCCCCCCCACCTCCCTGCCTCACCACCGCCAATCTGTGCTGGCCGCTACTGGTCTCAACATGTGCGAACAGTGCAGTGCATGTGTTACAAGTTCACCTTTCAGTGCCAGCTGTACAGCACGTGCATTACTGAGATTGAATGTGCAGCACAAGTACCTTGTGTATATTACTGGGTCTGAATGTATACTAGCACTGCAGTGTGTGTGTCACAAGCAATGGTCAAAGTGAGGGGATCTGAGCGGCATGACATGCCCTTACTTTTTTAATATTAGAAAATTGTTCCCCTACTTTGTGTGAAAAGATAACCAACCCTGGACACTTACTTCCGACAGCTGAAATGCTTCAGCTGAAGTGTAAGGCAGGGAGTCTCCTGTACAGGGAAACCGAGGAAGGGGCAGACAGCTAAATAAGCCTTCTTGCCAGTGTTCCTGATTTCGTGAAAGAAATGTAAATGTGTGCAACTGGCCAATGTGCAAAGGTAAAGGCTGCTTGGAAGCGGTATTGGCTTTAATTGATGGAATCACTTGAAGCTTCCCAGTGACACGTATTTATTCTTTTTGAGAACTATTGTAAGGGAGCTACCAGCTAAGATGTGAAGAGTGTGCTTTTAAGAGACAGTTAAACAAAAAATGGTACCATGGACAGTTTGGATATTTCTAACATCAATATTTTGGAAACACTTTTTATCTTAAACCTTCATGTGCATTTTGTAGCAGCCTATCTTATACTGGTTGTAATGCACATTTAAAATAATGACTTACATGTTCACAGTGCTTTCTTTCGCAGACTGGGACCTTGTAGCACTAAACATACACAAACCACTGCACCAACCAGGATTCAATTCTAGGGCTCTCTGTTGCAGTGCATCAACTAATAAAGGTTTCATAATGTACAATAGTGCATTCCCCACTGATTAAAATTATGTGCATTTAATTTTTATATAATCTGAGTGTTATTTTATATGTAGTTACCTGAATGTGAAACATGAACAAGTTACAGAATATTTTATTTTTTAGCCACGTCTTCAACCACACCCCCACGCTCACTCACTTCACCTCCATTGCACCCATCACAGTTCCCATACTTTTTTATGTTCACTTTGACCGTGTCAAAATTCTCAATATCTTTACCCGCACTACACAGTGTGTATTACTGACTCAATGTGTACCAGCAGCACAGTGCGGGTATCACAGAGCCTGCGTGCGTGCCAGCAGCCCTGCGTGTGCCGCGGACTGCTATTCGGTACAGTGTGTGCATAACAGAATCTGAACTTATAGCAGTGGTGGTACAGTGTGGGTATAGTGTGAGCACTACAGCAGATGGAGAATGCACTACAGACTGTGTGTGGGATCTGGTTCAGGGAAGGGGGTCTCGGGACAATTAGTAGGCATGTGGCCTGAATTGTGATAACAGGGTTCTTTTTTTTTTTTTACCTTTGATCTTCTGTGACTGCCCTAATATTGAACCCAAATGAGCGATGAGTTCAGCCCTTTAGCACTTGCCCCTTGTGGTGGTAAGGAAGAACAGTTCAAGGTTTACCCAGGGAGGTGGAACAAGTTCAAGACTTAGAACTCAATACTAAGCACACCAGTTAATCAACTAAGGTCCAATGCTACACACAAGATACACACAATGAAACAACAACCTGATCCTTGCGTCGCACTCAGACATCTAGCACTCGGTTGGGCTATCCCGCATTCCACCAGAAGCCATGGGAGTTGCACCAGCCCAAATCTGTGCCCTGTGTGCGAGGATACATCACTGGCCCTTGGCACCAGGGCAGGGTGACATATTCGATGGGGCACTAACAATGTCAAGGTGTATCTACAACTCAGTTTTCCTGGGCCATAAGTCAGGGAAAAATGAAAGGGGCAAAACTTCACCCCCCCCCCCCCCCCCCGACCCCATCTCAGTTATAAAGGGTCAGCATGGTTGTGGTTTAAAGCATTTTCGTAAATAGCCAACAGCCAAGATCAACTTACAAAAGCATACACCAGCATGAACTTCAGGAGCTGCAATCTTCAGCATCTGAACACTCCACAGTCACGGGTGGATTTCTATTCAGTGTGTGTGGTTCGGCACCAAGTCTCTCTCTGAGCTACCCTTTCAAATCACATTTCGGCTAGAGGTAGTAACTGAGTAGTCCCAGGATCCAATTGGGCCACATCAGGTACACAGCGGTGAAGCTGAAGACAAAAGCATCTCACCACAAAATCTTTGAGTAACTGGTCCTTCACCTAGGCCATCATCATGCAAATGTTTAAAGTTTCCAGTCCTTCCTGCCCCGCCCCCTCCTTACAGGCTGTTGGGCTTCTTTTTACACACCACACCACAGTGCTCCTTCCACAGCAATTCAAGCTTCTTCCTTCAAAGCAGATCAGAAGCACATCTCACGGAAGGCAACCTCTGCTCCCCTTGCACAGCTCTGGGTCCCTCCAGCCAGCTTGGCTGGCTGATGAGCTTGGAAAGCCAGGCTCTTCTCTTTGGGGCTGAAGCCCAGCACCACTCCTTCTCAGTAGGCAGTACTCTTTTCTCTAGACAGTCCACAGCTCTTCTTGTAGAGCCCTAGATCCAGGTTGGGTCCCATTCTGGAGGGGACTAGCATTCATAGATTCTAGCTCTGGAGCACAGTAGTCTTTACAGCCATCCCTTCGTGCGGTCCTCCCCGGATGCTGAGAATTCATGCCACAGTGAACAGGGCAAATTCCCACATTTTAATCAGAGGCTGGTTAATCATCTCCTGTGCAAGTTTTACTTTTTTGAGGACCCCTCAATCAGGCTTTGTGTGCACACTGCATGATCACCTCGTGTCAGGCTGTTATTCCACAGGAGTTCTCCATGGACTTTCTGCCAGTTCCTCTACCTCGGATATTGCAACCACTGAGCTCATCCATATCTATTGTCACACAGATGCAGACAGGAACGGGCGTAGCTATAGGTATCATAGCAAAGGCTGCCGCCGAAGGGCACGTCAGGGGCTGGCGCCATAACCGCTGCCTGGGACCCAAAAATACTGGTTTGGGCTGCAGTAGCATGCCCAACAACAAGGGGGATGTGGTCTGCTACCCCGGGGCTAAGAAAAGCGCATCAAGGTTTATGCAAAAACGCTGGACCAATGAGGTCCCAAGTAATGTTTCGACCCTCCCTTCCCCATGGGGGGACACCACTGCACCTCAGAAGTGGGAACAAGGGGTTAAAAGGACGGCGCTACGTCTGCATAGGCTACATTCTTGGAGCATGGGCAGTGCAAGTATTGGGAAGGAGACGTTTTCGTGAAGTTACCTTCAGCGGTGGGTCTGGCGGGGAGGAGACTGCGATGCTCACCTGCCCAGTACTCCTGCTAAATCCTTCATGTCATTCATCGCTACACCATGGCTTGTTCTTTTGAATGGCCATCCTAAGGTGACCTCCCCCCCATTGCCAGCAGAGGACCACTGCAGTGAGCAGTGATCTGACTCTGTGCAGCAGGGCGAGACCTCCATGGGAGCTCCCCAGCGGCAAGCAGCAATGCTCCTGTGCAGATTGATTTAGACGACATGTGCTAGGATACAAGGAAAGGCACGAAGAATCACCCGCCCTCCCCAAAATGGAGATCATCAAAGGCCTTTAAAGAGGCAGCCCATGGGAGCACTCCAGCAGTATGCAGCACCCGCCTGCATTGCTCCACTGCGTTGCCAGTTGCAAAGGAGGTAGACGGATACTTAGCCCCACTCACCCGGCACGCAGCAAGTGCCCTTAAAGGGGTCGGACATGACAGGCAGGAGAATTAGTAAAGGAGCGACAGTGGAGCCTGTACCCAGTGTTAAAGTTCCAATTACTGGGGCTGACATGGGACAGCCACACACTGTGGTGATGTGACTTTGCGCAGCTGCCCCCCAAACAAGCACTGGCATAGCCAATAGGTCTCGCCTTTGGGACCTTATAAGTGTTTAGCCATGCAACAGTTAATGTTGTTGCACCAAGGATATTGTGCTGGATAACTAAACACTTACAAGGTCCCACAGGCGAGACCTATTGGCTATGCCAATGCTTGTTTATTATAATTAGGGAGCAAAAAAGGCCCTTTTCATTCGCTCAGGATATTTTGCCTTTTCAACGATTGTTAGGTGAACAGGTTCAACATTTGGCGGATTTTGGCCCCACCACCCCGGGCAGGCCTTCCAGGAACTATTACCTCCATCGCTCAGGGCCAACGGCATTTGAGTTTTTGCAGGAAAACAATCCTACTTACAAAGCAGAGCAGACTTTATGAACATAAAAGAGACACTGAGATAGCATTGTAAGAGAGACTTTAAACAAAGGACCAGTGAAATGACGTGATTCACCCGGAGTGATGCAACCCAGGCCCTATCCAACCCTCCATCTTGTTCTACAATGCTACCCAGCAGAAAGGGCCCGGGGACAGCTGCAAGGCGATGCAACCCAGCCCGGCAGTACAGGGGAAAAACATGGAGAGAGCCAAATGAACTGTCAAGTGAGGTGGAGCAGCTGTGGCGTCTGGTGTGTGCAGCATCGAAGAGCACAGAAAGGACTGCTTGCGACACCAGCTGGGCAAAGACTCGGGTGAGGGTTCCAGCAGCCAACAGGATAGCAGGTCATCAGACGCCATAGGGGAATCAATCAACATGGAGAACGGACAGGAGGCAGTCTAAAGACCCAGTAAACACCAGAGAACTGCAACCAAGGCAGCCATCCCGGCAACAGTGGGATCCAGCAAGATGGCCAACAGCAAGACAGCATGTGGTGAGCATTTCAGTACAATTGTGCATGAATGTTTGAAGTAATTTGCACCCTTTTTGTTTAATGGCACAGGCGCGGTGCAAGGCCGGGGCATAACAGGTGCACTTGCACAGGAAGGAGGATTGTCTGGGCTCCCCTGGCATCTGATGGAGCCAGGGTGCAAAGTGCAGGGCCACGCAAAGGGACAGTGGGCCATCCCATTGGTGGGTGGCCATACACCGTGGCAAGGCCCTCAAACGGGGGGACCAAGAGCCAGAAACAAGGCAATCTGGCCCCAGCCCAGGTCACCAGCTGAAGGCTGACATCACTCAAGGCAGCGTGGGGCAGTGCAGCTGGGGGCAGTGCAGCAAGGGCGAGAAACCCAGCCACAGTGGGGCATGCTTCAAAGGCCTATGCGATCACAAGAGCAACAGGGTTGGAAAACCTCGTCCCACCTGCAGTAAAGGAAAGAATTTGGATGAAGGAGTTTATTGACTTTTTTACACTGCTTGAGATACAGTTGGAGGGTTTAGATCTGACACTATGTGACAAGAAAGAGGAAGACAGGAGCGAGAGAAAAAGGGTGAGAAGGGAAAGAAAATTTGATAGCTCGCTGGACACATTCAGGATAATGGCATGTATTATTGTTGAGAAATGTCTGCACTGTGAAGCAGACCTTTGGCTCTGAGTCCAAAATACATGAGGCACAAAGGCAATTCCTAGGGGAAGCATGGTTGGACTATGATAAGAGCTTTAGATTAATGTAGACTCACCATGAAATGGGATGGGATGAGGAGGATGTATGTGGGATCATCCACAAGATGATGGTGGCAAAAGAGGTCAAGGTTTGGGCAGGAAAAGGTGATCAGTCCTTTCAGGGAGGCAAGACAAACACTAGTCATTTTACAAGCCCAAGTCATACAAAAGCTGAAAAACATTGGCAGACAGGGGGACAGCAGAAAGTTGTTGGAAATATGACTGACGAGTGCACACAGGGGCAGCATGCACATTTTGGCATGCCTGCACAATCTGCGGGTAAACCGGCCTCAGAGTGCAGGTATAACAAATGCCACAGCGACAAAAAAAGAGAATAAAAAAAGCACTAGCAGGGCAGGGTGGACCACAAGGGATGGGGACATATTCAACTTGCCAGGTCCGCCATTAACACTCACCAGCTCAGGAGGCTGGCTAATGGGTACAATAGCAGAAAGGACGCCGCCTTACTGGTGAAAGGCTTTGAGGAGGGTTTAAAAATTCAGTTTGAAGATTCAATACCTATGGGCGGGGTGAGGAACCTAAAATCCTCCCAGGAGCACCCATAATACAGCAGAAAATCAAAAAGAACGAACTGGAGCGAATAGAAGGACCATTATCCCACCATTCCCCAAAGGGTTGCTGTTCTCACCCTTGGGGTGGTGCCCATGAAGGAGGTGGGGCAGTTCAGACTCATTTGCCACCTTTTCTTCCCAGAGGGAGCATCAGTGAATGATGGGATCAGCCCAGAGACATGCTCAGTAGAGGACTGCACAGTGATGGATGTAATTGATTTGGTAATCTCGAAGGGTCCCTCATGGCAAAGGCGGATATTGAGTCTGCTTTCTGAATCCTCCCAGTACATCCAGATAGCTTTCACCTGCTAGGCTTTGAGTGCGAGGGGGATACATACTTTGACACGGCAATGCCAATGAGTTGCTCAGTGTCTTGCTCATACTTTGAGCATTTTGATACACATTTTTAGAATGGGCCCTGCGCGACCGACACTTGCAGGGAAGCAAGCTGCTCTACCTTGACGGTTTCCTTTTGATAGGGAAGAACAAGGACTGGGGAGTGCAGGGACACACTGAGGCCTTTCCAGGAGTGAGCCAAGGAGCTGGGCATGCCGCTAGCACTCGAGAAAACATGAGCCCAGTAACAAAGCTAGTATTCCTCGGGATAGAGCTAGACTTGGTGGTGGGGACATCCAGGTTGCCAGAGGACAAGTTACTTGAGATATGGGATGAGATAAGAACAATGCACAGCAAGGAGAAGGCTATACTTAGGAAGCTACAAGGACTGATTGGCAAACTGAACTTCACTGCAAGGGTCATAACAGCAGGGTAAGTTTTTACTAGGCACTTGACCCGGCTGACAACAGGTTTGCGGGTAAAGCATCATCATGCTAGGCTGGGGGAAGGAGTGAATGGGGACCTTGTCATGTGGGACTCATTTTGGCGGCCTTTAACGGGATCCTTATATGGAGAGAAGGATGGGTGATGGCCAGACAGATAGCCCTCTTCACAGACGCAGCCAGTGAAATTACAGCTGGAGGAAAACCTCAACATAAAGACGAGGCACGTTCCTGTGGTGGAGAACTTACTGGCAGATGGGCTGTCGTTCTCAAATGGGCAGATTCAGAAGGTTATTCCCAGAGACAGAGTAGAGAAGGACCCTTTTCCTGAAGAAATTGTGGGAGCTGGCAGAACAGACCTGTCAATTCGAATTGGGCAAGCATTCAAGCCAGGTTAAAAAAGACATTGTAAAAAATACAGGAGCACTGTGATGCAAGTTGGGGGTGACTACTGTCACTGAGGGACCCAGGGTCACAGCCAGGGCAGTGGAACACTTCATTGAAAGGACATACCTACAGAAGAAATCAAAATCATGGGCACAGGCCCACCTGGCAGCAGTGGTCCACTTCTCTAACTAAGCACAAGTTAGGACCCCCACGTCCTCACACACTATCAGGGCAGCCATAAAGGGCTGGAAGCACCAGGAAGGGAAAGAACAGGACCTGAGGTACTCCATAGACTCTAAGAAACTGACCCAGGGCATGGGCACACTTGAGAGGGTGGAAAGTGGCCCTTTCAAGGTTACCCTGTTGGGGCATTCAAAGTAAGTGCGCGTGTGACCCCAGTGAAAAAAAGATGGAGTCACACATGCCTGCAATCAACAGGAGTGGCAAGGGTGGAGCTGCTGCTTAAAAGGTCTATAACTGAACAGTTAGGCAAGGGGTCTTGGGTACAGCAGCACTGCATAGAGGATCCCCAGATACTGCCCAGTGTACTGCCTGTACACTTACATGGCAGTGAGACCCACAGGGGAGGGCTCACTTTTCAAGCACAAAAACAGGGACCTACTGAGCAAATTTCAGTTCTTGGAGGTCATGCACAAAGCCTCCCATCCACCTTAATTGGGTCCCACTCATTCAGAATAGGGGCTAGGGGTGGCAACGACGGCTGCACAGTATGGGATGTCATAGGTTGGAATCAAGGCTGTGGGCAGATGGCGCTCCAAGCTTATAAAACATACTTGAAGTCTCGCCTGGCTCAAACACATGAGGGACTGCACTGCAAGACAAACTGACACTGTGCTTGTTGTCTTGGCAGGGGCCTGGCCCAGAGTAGTTTGGATGGTTGTCACTCTTTCATTCACCGAATACAGAAATGGTGGACCCACAGAGGAAAAAGGCAGGTGGGTGGGCCAAAAGCCACATGAATTAGATGGTGGGGCTACTCGGTTATGAGATGGGGACAAATATTGGCGACCTTGAGCAGACTGCAAGCAACATCCGCCAGGTACCCCGATGTCCTGATAATTCACATGGGTGGCAATGACCTTGCTCAGCTGTGGAGGAAGGACCTCCTTGACAACATCCAGCTGGGTTTGGCAAAAGCAGCAAGCTTGTTTGGCAGCCTCACCATCATATGGTCAGTAATCATCCCCAGGTTGTCATGGCAGGGGGCCATGTCAAATGGGGCAGTGGATAACTCCAGATGAAATTAAACATTGCAGTCAGTAGATACTACAAGGCTAACAACTTTGAGATCATCGGGAATGGCCTGATCAACCCAAGAAGCATTGAATTATATGCCACTGATGGGGTGCACCTATCAGAAGAAGGAATCAATGTGTTCTGGCCAACATATGGGCAGCTATGGCAATGGCAGGCTGCAGCTAAAGGGAAAAAAAGTAGCAAAACCCCAGAAGGCGAAAGGGGAGCTGCCTGGAGACATGAGCCTCGCAGGTGGATTAGCAGACAAAGGGGTACATTTGTTGGTAAAGGAGCCACACCGGAAGGGTGGTGTTGTGGAGGAAGGCCACTTACCTGGGGATGCCTTATAGCAGTGTGAGCAGGCAGACAGGAGTAGTAAGCGGAACATGGCACTCACAACCCAGACCCGCCAGATGCAGGGCACAAAATGGACAGACAAGGCAGTGAGTTGAGCCTAAAAGCAGTAAGCGGCTACCCCCCCTTGCGATTGGAGGAAAACCAACAAGAAACTTGATGACCCCCAAAATAGCAGCGTGTATGATTGCCTCAACAACTAAAATGTGTCATAACTATGACAAGCAAATTGCAGGACTTGATTGATATATAGCAGAGATGATTTATGACCGGTCATCGATTTATGATTTATGACCAGTCACTTGTTTATGATTGTTGACCATTTATAATACAGTAATAATGATTTATGGCCCCGTCATATTGATTTATGACTGGCCACTGTGATTTATGAGGGCAATGATTTTATCATTCATGTTACTAAAACTACACTCAAGGTTTCCCACAAGAAAAACACAAAACACACGGCTGGTGTCATTTTTATTCACAAAAGTGTATGTGAGCTATATATGTACAGCTTGGAGAGGGCCAAGTGTGGGGGTTCTGGCAGTGAAAAGCACCCACCACACACAGCATTCAGATACAGTGCAACTGGAAGAAGGGAGAGTACAGTTCAACTGGGGTAATGGAGAGTGTAGTGAACCTGGGGTAAGGGAGAGTACAGTGAAACTGGGGTAAAAGAGAGTACAGTGAAACTGGGGTAATGTGGAAGAAATTTCTCATGTCAAACGATCTGGGCGCCCTCACGCAAGAGCCATCCATTTTGAGTTCCAGTCACACACAGTAATTCCAAGATGGCTTCCTTCTCCACCTAGCCAAGCATGAACACAGGCTTCAAGCTCACCCTGCTTCACACATAGAAAGTGTATACATGAACTGCACATTTAGCAAAGGACCTGGTTCAGGGAAATTGACTGACTCTTTTAAACAGAGACTACCAAAAGGTATCTGCTTCCTGAATGAAATAAGTACAGAAGCCCCTTCCTTCGCTGTAAGTTCATGCTACCACAACTGTCAGTCCAATAAAGGCCAGTGATATCAATAATTCATTTTTAGTCCGCTACCAGACCTTAACGCTGGGCTCTGGGGTCTCAGTTCTTGTTAATAGGGAGGGCCTCACTGCACACTCCTGGTTGTTGTGTTCACTGGGGTGAAAAATCAAAAAGCCAAAAACAAGCATGTGTCTTTGCCAACTGATTACCAGAGGCAGGGGAACAAGCTCTCCAGAGCCATGAAAGGGACATTTCTGATCCAACTCTGTGCCTGGGTGAACTGTGATGAGCGTACATTGCAAGGAAAGTTACGCAGTATCTGTGTACTACGGAGAGTCTGTACAAAAACGCACCTTATGCGTACTGTGGATTTTGTGCATGTTTTTTTCCGCAGAGGACTGAGGCCCATATTAACAAAGGGTTTGTATTGCCCTTAAACCACGTAAGGTGGCGCAAGGCAACGCAAGCCCTTTAGTGAGATTTTACTAAGCCTCACAAAGCCATCATGCTTGGCTCTGCATAGCTTAGTAAATCCAGAGTATTATAAGTTAACACAAATCGTTGCCTTGGAAAGTGTTCCATCCTGCACAAAAATGATCCTGCTTGTAATGCATGCACCTTACACCATGACAGGCGGGTGCCTGCGTTGGCACTATACAGCAATCAAAGCCAGTACAGGGAGAGATCAGGAATGCTTCATATCTTAGCAGATCTTGCACATTTCTGCGCTCTCCCTGTCAAGCAACACAGCACAGCAAGTTGTCTTGATGCGTGGCATTGAATGATTTTTTAATAAATCTGTGCCCGAGCACATTGCAGTCTGTATGCTGTAGAGAATGTGTACAGCAGACTGTATGTGTGCATGCGCTGGGGCAGTACTACATGGTGGGAGGAAATTGAGGAATTAATAGGTGAACTTCTTACATTGCGATGAAGTACAATGTTTCCTGGGTTTGCCAGAGAAGGCATAATTTCACTTTGTCCAGCTGTCACTGCAGCAGGAGTTCCTGCCCTACAAGGATAGGCCATCAGGCTGCAGGGAATTGTTTCCCTACTGCCACTTGAGAGGCAGCTGGAATTCATATAATGGACCATAATGAAACAGTGACAATTTCTCTTTGCCAATGTCAAAGGGCTGCTTTCTGCCCACACCGCTCTGCCCTTGCTCTAGCCTGCAGTGGAGGCGCAGCATTCCTGACACCAAGTCCTGAGAAATAAATTTAAAAGGAGCAGGACCACATAGCTCTTGTAGGTGGGCACCAGAGGGGCTCTTCCTGTGCACAATGTTTTTTAAAAAGACATTTTTTCTGCCTATCACAGTCCTGCGGGAGTTCTGCAGAAGCCAACATGGCCCCCAGTCACTGGCGTAACGAAACTTCAGGGGGCCTCCCTGCAAGGCACGGGAAGGGGCCCCCTCCGGGCTCAATCATGAGCTCTGCAGCCAGAGTGTTGTGCTGAGGGGGCCCCCTGGAGCTTGGCCCCCCCCCCGCACCACGGGGCTGCGGAGGCCTGTGTTACGCCCCTGCCCCCAGTGTGGTCCCGTGGGCCTACCACGAGAGTCCCATTGGAAAAAGTTAAAAGGGGGTGGATTCCTGCAGCTTCTTCGCTGCCTGCTGGGGTTTGGTGCAGCCGTATAGCAATTATGTACAAGTTTATGTTAAAAAGTCATAGAAATTCAATTCAAATCATAAAGGTTAAAGTGGAATTATACGTGATAAGGTGGTAAGATTCTAACTCGCCATACACTGCTTATGACTTATATATTACATCACTCGTGACATGTTCTATGATGTTGTTGGTAAAATCACAGATGACATCTGAAATTACATCATTATTGATGTCTCAAAGCATGGTGCATGCGCAAGTTAAATTTATTTCAGTTAACTACAACTGGTGAATTACAGTGTTTATTTTTCTTCAGCGAAGAAGTATGGTGGTGACGGACAGACTATCTTTTGGTTTGCTAATAACTTTCGGCCTGTTTGACAAATCTTCACAAACCTTTCCCCCCAAAAAAGGTAATTCACCTCAGTTCCTTCCTATAAAGTTTCAGGGTGTATGCCAAGAGGGGGCCGAGAAAAAAGCGGGGCCCAAAATGTAAAATCCCCATGCATTTTCCATAGACTTATTTAGGCAGGGCTACAGCAAAAACTGCAGAATGGAATTACACCAAATTTGGCAAGAAACTAGATTCTGGTCCCCAGATTGTTCTTTTTGTGATTTGGTGTAAATCCGTTCAGTAGTTTTTGAGAAATTAAGGCTGAAAAATAATTGTATATTTTGGCAGTTGGGCTCGCAGGAGGCCCACGAGCCTCCTGCGAGAGCGGGAAATAAAAAATGGAGGCCTGTTTTTCCCATGAGCCTTGAGCCCCACGAGTTCTTTGATTGACTGGCTGTTGGAATGTTAGGATTCAAATGCCTGCCATTACTGTGTACTGTGAAAAATTGGGTTAGTTGTAAGAAGGTATATAAGTGCACAGCAGAAAGGCATGCTGTTCCCCTAAATTTAGAGAGGAAGAATCTAAGGGATAACTACTGTGAAGAAATTAAATGTATATTGTTTTTAACATATTTTTATGATCGTGAGGGACTTTTGTGGGATTGTGAATAGCAAAAAGACGTAGATGAATTCTTAATGCACTTTACCAGTAGAAATGCATGTTGTGGTCCATGTTTTTGAGAAGAAGAGTGTAACAGATAAATACTGTGAATGGTTGAAGACTCCGTCTTTAAAAAAAAAAAAATGCTCCAACAATACACCTTCTTTTCAGGGTCACATCACACATTCTCTAAAATAGACTATATTCTCATGCCCATACAGCAAAACACAATTACACAAGAGGTCAAGCACCTGGCAAGGGGCATCTCTGATCATTCTCCTCTGTGTGTCCACCTAACCACAGGGGAAAAGAGGGTAGGCTGTGTAGCACCCATCAACCCATGGTATCTCCGCAACTCAGAAATCAAAGCTACGCTCACCCAAACCCTTGATCAATATTTCCTAGAAAATGAAGGCACAGTTGACTCCCCTACTACCTTATGGGAAGCGTTTAAAACAGTAGTCAGGGGACACACCCTCTCGGCCATAGGTGGGCTGCGCAAGGAAAAAATTAAACAGATGATTACTATTGAACATGACCTCCTTCGCCTCGAGGAGGCAGCAAAAGTCGGCGAAGATCAAGCTGCTTTCCACAGAATGAAGCTCAAGGAAGCTGAGTATAAAGCACTAGCAACCGACGCTGCCAAAACCTTAGCGAGAGACAGGGACAGACGCCTATACGACCAAGGAGACAAAGCGGGCAAACTGATTGCCTGGTTGGACAAAAGAGAAAGGGCGAATAGGCTAGTGCCAGAGCTTAAGTAGTTCGGGTACCGTGCTGACAGAACCCCACGACATAGTATGCGAGTTCGCTACCCACTTTGCACAAGTGTACCGGAGTGGTTCGGCACTACCGGAGGAGGACTCCTCTGCACTTATTGCAGACATCCCATTGCCCATCCTCAACGACTCCGAAAGAGAGTCATTAGAGAGTGCATTTACCAATGACGAGCTAGCTATGGCGATCAGAGATCTACGGCCAGGAAAAGCCTTGGGCCCAAACGGTCTGCCCATTGAGCTATACAAACTTAAGCCTGACAAACTGGCCCCTTATCTAAAGAGCATGTTCGAAGATAGTAAAGAACTGGGTATACTCCCACAAGACCAATGTATCACCACACTAGTGGCCATACATAAAGCAGGGAAACCAAAAGATGAATGTACCTTATACAGACCCATTTCCTTATTGAATGCAGAGCCCAAAATACTTGCAAAGCTACTGGCAAACCGATTAAGGCAAGTGATAGACAAACTAGTTCACCCTGACCAATCAGGCTTACTGCTACATCAAAACACTGCACTTAATTTGCGAAGACTTCACGGAGTATTGGGGCGACATGCCACCATTCAAGAAGATGCCATTGTGGTATCGCTAGACGCAATGATGGCGTTCGACACACTCGAATGGGCACACGTGATGGCGGTCCTCAAAAAGCTGGTGGTAGTATACAACAAAATCTCAAACGTATTTGCTCTCGGCAGAGGGACGCGGCAGGGGTGTTCCTTCTTGCTCCTACTTTTTGCTCTGTCCCTCGAGCCACTGGCAGCCTGGATACGGATGGATCCTTCCATCAGGGGATTTATATGGGCCGAAGAATGGGAAGATCGAATCTCATTATACGCAGATGACATCCTCCTATATCTGACCTCCCCTCGGAAGTCATTGAGGGTGGTCCTCGATATTTTCACAAGTTTCGGGAAAAACTCTGGTTATGTATGTATGTATGTATGTATCGCGTATTTGTATAGCGCAAAACTGTCACCCGAAGGGTATCCTGGCGCTTTAACATTCTACCAATGGTACGCGAAAATATAATGACCCAAGAAGTTAATCTAACCTAGGAAAAAGATACGTTTTTAGTCCTTTCCTAAAAGAGGACAGATCCCCCTTACTTCTCAGCACTAGGGGTAGGGAATTCCAACATTTGGCTGCCACAAATCTGAAGGACCGTCCACCCATCCGTGCTCTCAAGACCCTTGGAACCAACACCAAGTGTGCTGACATTGATCGAAGGGAGCGTGTGGGCACATACCACGCAAACATTTCCTGCAACGGTACGGGCCCTTGCCCATGAAGCCCTTTAAACACCAAACACAGTGCTTTGTTAAAACAACCCGCTGTGAGATAGGCAGCCAGTGAAGGTCTGCTAGCGCCGTGATGGAAGAGTCTGAGCGGCGCCGAGAGAGGGCTAGCTTAGTAGCCATGTTCTGCACTCGTTGCAGTTTGCCCACCAAATTAGCAGGTGCCCCTAGCAACAGTGCGTTGCAATAATCCAACCTACTTAATATAATGCCACGCACCACCTCAGGCCGAGCATGAGCCCGTAGCATCGGAAGGATCTTCCATAACATACGGAGCAACGCCATGCAGGTAGCCACGGTCTTATTTACAAAAACCTCTAATTGAAGATTGGGCCCGAACATCACCCCCAGATTCCGGACGGAGGTTGCTGCCGAAGGAGCCTCCTGGAATGAGGTAGGCCAAAAATCAAGTGGCAGTGGCCGAGAGACACGGTCCATCGAGCAATGCAGTACCTCTGTTTTGGAGCTGTTAAATTGCAAATAATTTTGCCTCAGCCAATCTGCGGTTGCAGCCATGCACTGATGGAAAATCTCCAGAGGCACTGCATCCTTACCCTCGATAGAGAAAATAAGCTGCGTGTCGTCAGCATAGTTGATGACCGCAATGCCAAATGACTTAATCAGGGTCACCAGAGGCCGGAGATATAAATTGAACAAGATAGGGCTGATGGCAGACCCTTGAGGGACACCCTACTCAACCATCTTAATGCCAGATTGAAACGGTGGCAAGGCTACTACCTGACGTCTGTCTCCCAGATAGGAGACCAGCCAATCACGGGCCATACCTGTCACCCCAGTTTCTTCAAGTCTTCTAACCAGGATGCCGTGGTTGACCGTGTCGAACGCGGCCGACATGTCGAGCAGTACTAAAAAGGCTGCTCGTCCAATGTCGACTCGCGAACGAAGATCATCCAGAACGGTCACCAGGGCGGACTCAGTACCATGAGCTGGTCTAAAGCCAAACTGAGTCACGTCCAGACAGGCATTAGTCTCCAAAAAACCGGACAGATGTTTAGTGACCAGTTTCTCCAGAATCTTTATGGGAAAAGGGAGCAGCGATATAGGTCTATAATTCGCTGGGCAGGTGGGGTCCAAAGTTTCTTTCTTCAATAATAGGGAGACTACTGCGAGTTTCCAACTCTCCGGGACTCGCGCCGTGACGAGAGACTGGCAACAGATGGCATGTAGCGGGGGAAAAAGCTCCGCCTGAAATAGTTTCCAGTATTTGTTGGCCAGAAGACAGAACACCTCAAAGGACGGAGGCGGAAAACGGTCCAACTGTGCCTGACTACCCTCTGCCTCTACCGTTTCTATAACTGACACTGGTACGGAAACAGGCACAGGTTGAATAACAGGTGTACTCGATGGAACAAGCTTGCTCAGAATCAGAGCAATCTTGTCTTCGAAGGCCTGCGCCAGGGAATTACACAGAGCTTGAGATGCATGAATATCATTAGCAACGCAGGCTGGACGAGAAAGATCTCTAAAGATTTTGAATAAGGCCTGTGATTTATTGGTTGCTAGTAATAGCGACTCCTCGAGATATCTCGCTTTGGCACCCTTAGTCTGCGTCTTATAGTCCAACAGTGCCTGTTTAAAAAGGACGTTATCTGCTTCAAGATATTGTTTTCTCCAGGTTCGCTCTGCACGCCTGCAACGAGTTTTTAGTTGCAATAGCTCAGCTGTGCACCACGGCATAGCTGATTTAGATCTGTCCCTAATTTTCCGCATAGGGGCCAATACCTCCAGAGAATGAAAGATTTTCCGACTGAGAGACTCATAGCTCTCATCCACACTGTCTCCGAGAGGGATGCCCTCACCCAACAAAGACGGCAAGTGAGATTGTTTTAGTAGCCGCGACCACTGCCTGCCAATCTTAGTCAGAATACCAGTGTTTCCACACCTAGATGACTCCATAGGGAGTGTAATGGAAAAACAAACTGAGGCATGGTCCGTCCAACCCTGGGGAAGGATATCTCAAATCAAAACCTGCTTGGCATCTGCAAAAATCAGGTCGAGAACATGACCCTTAATATGAGTCTGCGAGAGCACCAGCTGCTGCAGATGAATATTACTGCGGGCCTGAACCAAGTCCGAAAAAGCAGATCCTGTGGAGCCATCTGGCCTTAAATTAAAGTCTCCCAAAATCAGAGTCCTAGCATGAGTATTAGAAAACTCATAGATGGTATCAATGAGCTCGGGTACCGCTGATAAAGTGCTGGCAGGGGGTCGATAACACAGCAACCCTGAATAGAGAATGCCTCCCTGTCCTTTCAGTGAGAAGCCCAGTGTCTCACATCCCGAAATGCTCTTAGTCTCAAGCTGGGAGAAATCCAGGGAATCCCTGTAAATAAGGCCCACACCACCTCCTCTGGCTCCCTCCCGCGGGATATGTCTGATCTTATAGCCCGAAGGGCAAGCTAGCCCCAGTTCCACCACACAGTCCGCTCTAGTCCATGTTTCTGTCATAAACAAAACATCTAACACACAGGACTCTATGAGCAGAGCAATTTCCATGTGATGTTTGCTAAGAGATCGAACATTAAGCAAACCACAGGACAGGGATTGCTTCTGCCTATCGGTGGTATGAGATTGTCGGTATAATGACGTACCTGGAGCGAGATGTAATAGCATTTCTCTGGTATACGTTACTCTGGCTGTAACAGATGGCGCAGCATCCCCCGCGCCCGGCACGACCTGTGCGCGAACGGGCGCAAACGGGCTTACCTCTGGCACACCTCCGCGCGCTGCCGTCGCGCTCGCAGCGCGCCTACACTGCGCGCTGGTACGCACATCTCCTTATATACTGTTATAATGGCCCGCGCGAGAGTCCGGTGAGGGAAACCTCTGGACCCACGAGAAATGGCGCCTGAAAGCGGGCCGATCTAGGGAACCTCACCCAAGATGGCGGCCGGGACGCTGCGTTCGCTGTCTCAATAACCCCTGAAGTCTCAAGTCTACCTGTTTCCCCGCAAAATGCAGGTGGGTTTTCCAATTTATAGTGCGGGTCGGAACTGACTAAATACCCCCAAGTAATGAGCAGCAGAAGCGCCTAACGCCGAAATGGCTGGGCAAGTAGCAATACGTTTTAATAAAGATTTTCTAAAAAGAGCTTAAATAAAGCCGCAAATTCGCGTGAGCGCTATGGTAGAGAGTTTACCTCAGGGCAATCAAGGAGCACCTTAAGTACACTGTCCAATGCGCAGGAGTCCGGTGAGGGAAACCTCTGGACCCGCGAGAAATGGCACCTGAAAGTGGGCCGATCTAGGGAACCTCACCCAAGATGGCGGCCGGGACGCTGCGTTCGCTGTCTCAATAACCCCCGAAGTCTCAAGTCTACCTGTTTCCCCGCAAAATGCAGGTGGGTTTTCCAATTTATAGTGCGGGTCGGAACTGACTAAATACCCCCAAGTAATGAGCAGCAGAAGCGCCTAACGCCGAAATGGCTGTGCAAGTGGCAATACGTTTTTAAAAAGATTTTCTAAAAAGAGCTTAAATAAAGCAGCAAATTCGCGTGAGCGCTATGGTAGAGAGTTTACCTCAGGGCAATCAAGGAGCACCTTAAGTACACTGTCCAATGCGCGGGAGTCCGGTGAGGGAAACCTCTGGACCCGTGAGAAATGGCGCCTGAAAGCAGGCCGATCTAGGGAACCTCACCCAAGATGGCGGCCGGGACGCTGCGTTCGCTGTCTCAATAACCCCCGAAGTCTCAAGTCTACCTGTTTCCCTGCAAAATGCAGGTGGGTTTTCCAATTTATAGTGCGGGTCGGAACTGACTAAATACCCCCAAGTAATGAGCAGCAGAAGCGCCTAACGCCGAAATGGCTGCGCAAGTAGCAATACGTTTTTAAAAAGATTTTCTAAAAAGAGCTTAAATAAAGCAGCAAATTCGCGTGAGCGCTATGGTAGAGAGTTTACCTCAGGGCAATCAAGGAGCGCCTTAAGTACACTGTCCAATGCACGGGAGTCCGGTGAGGGAAACCTCTGGACCCGCGAGAAATGGCGCCTGAAAGCGGGCCGATCTAGGGAACCTCACCCAAGATGGCGGCCGGGACGCTGCGTTCGCTGTCTCAATAACCCCCGAAGTCTCAAGTCTACCTGTTTCCCCGCAAAATGCAGGTGGGTTTTCCAATTTATAGTGCGGGTCGGAACTGACTAAATACCCCCAAGTAATGAGCAGCAGAAGCGCCTAACGCCGAAATGGCTGCGCAAGTAGCAATACGTTTTTAAAAAGATTTTCTAAAAAGAGCTTAAATAAAGCAGCAAATTCGCGTGAGCTCTATGGTAGAGAGTTTACCTCAGGGCAATCAAGGAGCGCCTTAAGTACACTGTCCAATGCACGGGAGTCCGGTGAGGGAAACCTCTGGACCCGCGAGAAATGGCGCCTGAAAGCGGGCCGATCTAGGGAACCTCACCCAAGATGGCGGCCGGGACGCTGCGTTCGCTGTCTCAATAACCCCCGAAGTCTCAAGTCTACCTGTTTCCCCGCAAAATGCAGGTGGGTTTTCCAATTTATAGTGCGGGTCGGAACTGACTAAATACCCCCAAGTAATGAGCAGCAGAAGCGCCTAACGCCGAAATGGCTGCGCAAGTAGCAATACGTTTTTAAAAAGATTTTCTAAAAAGAGCTTAAATAAAGCAGCAAATTCGCGTGAGCTCTATGGTAGAGAGTTATAGAATTAACTGGAGCAAATCGCTGCTATACGTTCTGCATGGTGACCCCCCCTGTGCCAAAAGACTGCCCGATTCAAACAGTAACAGATGGATTCAAATACTTAGGTATTTTCATCTCAACAGATGCTAAGATCCGCTATGAACGGAATCTCCTCCCACCCTTACAGAGGTTCAAGCGAGACACAGCTACCTGGAAGACACTGCCACTCTCTTTTTACTGGGACAAGCAGCCCTCTTTAAAATGATGGCATTGCCCCGTTTTGTTTACGCCCTCAAGAATTTCCCAGACCCAGTTCTGCCGGGATTATTTAAAGACATCGAAACTACTCAAAGAGACCTACTGTGAGATGGTAAACCGCATATATCACTCAAAAAATCGACACTCGGCTGGTACGATGGAGGTATAGCACTCCCTGATATTAAAAAATATTACTGGGTGGCACACCTCTCAGCCATAAACCAGTGTTACAGGATGGACAAGTGGGTACTCTCAGGTGGTAGCTTCACAAGGGCACTATATTCCAGACCCAACAAACATCCCCTGACAGGACCCACACAGCATTCAGTTCAAATCTGGCACACAGTAAACCGCAACCTAGAGTGGCCCAAAAAACTCACACTTGCCACTCCACTATCGGACTCCGAATCCCTGGGTACACTGGATCGAACTAAGGGTTTAGACAAATGGGACCTAATAGGACTCTCCCGAATTGGGGACCTCTGGGGGCAAAACGGAATGGTCTCATTTGCTTCATTACAACAGACACATGAGCCGGATCTGAATATTTTAGATACCTGCAGGTCAGGCACTCCCTTCAAGCTAATATCCCGGCGGGGTCCCACCTACAGGAGCCTTTCTCTCTAGAAGACAGACTGCTTGATGAGCAACTGCCGGAAAAAGCTATCTCCCTCACATACAAAAAGTTAATACGCAACACTCCAGATCCTCTAACATAATTGAGGGAGAAGTGGGGGTGGGACGGCCTGGAATTGGACGATGAGGAATGGCAGGAAGCACTCTCCTCGCCGATGGAGGTCGCCATCTCAGCAAAACTGAGGCTGATCCAGTTAAAGAGCCTACATCGGGTATATCTCTCCGGTCCTAGACTGGTACTGATGCAGGAGTGAAGAGGGGCTGTGTAAAAGACATTGTGGCCTAGAAGGGTCCTTTCTACATATTATCTGAAAGTGTCCACTAATCCGCCACTATTGGAAGAAAATTCATGAATGTATGAGTGAAGTATGGGGGTAAAAATGCGGCTCAAAGCCAGAAGGTGTCTCCTGAATGTTTGGGAGCCCACGGACATGAACACCAAGGGCAAACTCTGGACAACGCTTGGCCAGATGGTAGCTAAGCGGAATATTGCCCGCCTGTGGGGAGCAACAACACCACCGACACTGACCGCCTGGAAGACCGATATGGACTTGTGTATGATATGGGAGAAAACGGTATATGTAGCACGTGGCTGTCCCCGAAAATGTATAGCGCTCTGGACTAAATGGAATATTTATCGTGGTAATATATGTGAGCCCCCATATGTCCCCCCCCCCGATGAACCACTGACACCTTGATATGTATAGATAACTGCTATCCTGTTTCTTTCCCACTGAGATAATGTACGAAATATCTATTTGATTTGCGAATCTGTGACATGACTGTAATTAATGATTTACTGTATGCACTGACCAATCTATCTGAACTGTTTAATAAAAAGAATTAAACAAAAAAAAAATGCTAAGATCTCGCGAGACTCTCGGGATTGTAAAAAATAGATATGAGTGGGGGATGTTTGAGTACACTCTGCTATGCACACTTGTTACTGTAGGAAGGAATCTTACAGGAAATGGTGTTTATCAGAGACTACTATTTATGATCATTGGTTTGGGAAGAGTTGTGAGTAGAGTTAAGGCTCATCCACACACCCCATTACCCATACCCATCATCTGAGATAGAGGTTGTAAAGGAGCGGCCAGTCCATACTCACACCCTAATAAGCACATCTGTCATCTGAGAGAGAGGTCTCAGCGGAGAGGTCAGTCTCTCTCCACACACCCTACCACGCACACCTGTCATCTGAGAGAGAGGTCTGACATTAGAGACCAGTCCCTCCCCAGACCCTACTACTATCACATCCAACATCTGAGAGAGGTCTGACAGGAGAGGCCAGTCTCCCCTCACACCCTACTACACACATCCGTCATCTGAGAGAGAGGTCTGAAAGGAGAGATCAGTCTCTCTCCACCTTCTAGTGCCTCCTGTTATCTAAGACAGATCTGAAAGTAAAGGCCAGTATATCCATACTGTCTACTATGCACGCCCATGCTCTGAGAGAGGTGCCTAAAAGGAGAAGGCAATACCTCCCAAAACACTATTATAAATATTTGTGATTCAAGAGAGAACTTCAAAAGGAGAGGGTAGGGGGCGTGGCCAAGATGGCGAGCGGGTATGATGTGTCTTTGTAGTCTCCCCACTCCCGAGCGCCAAATCCAGCTGAAATCAAAGCGGTATCTCTACATCGCACTGCAGCACTGGAGGTGTTGCATGCCCTGACAAGCAGGCCCAGGTGAACAGCGGTAAAGCGGAGCAGGGGCCTGTTCCTGGGCTCTGGGGAGAAGCGAGGCTGGTGCGAGAAAATGACGGCCACTCTCAAAAGGGCCGGAGGAAGCAGCTTTCTGCACCTGATCTTCGCGGCGGCACACCAGGGCTCAGCTGCGTGAATCCAGCGGCCGCTGGTGGACGGGGGGAGACGACGAGAGGTCGGCGGAGAGAGAGGCCCCATGAGCGACCCAGGGGACCCAGGCCGGGGCCCATGACATCAGGGCCGAGACCGCTGGGCCCACAGCAGACAGGCGGCGGGGCCTACTGAAACCCAGAGTGGCTGAGACCCATGGCGGAGAGCCCACGAGGGACGCGGCGACAGCAGTGCTGGTCTCACCTTTCGTGGGAGCTTCGGCCAGAGCCATTGGGTCCGGGAGAGTGGAGCGAAGATCAGCAGGAACCCGGGGACCAGCAACTACCCGGATGCAGAGGGAGGTCATTGGCAGTGAGCCTGCAAAGACACAAGGCGGGGCGCTCCAGTGATAGCCCCGGCTGGCTCTTGTGGAGTCGGGGCTGTTGCCGCCCGCTTCGCTGCTGCCAGGAAGAAGAGACGGAAGCCAGCAGGTGAGCGCGATCACTGCGCCTTTGCTCCGGGCCCGGGTGAGGGCGGGAGCGCGATGGCACATCGGCGGCGGGAGTCCGACAGCTGACGGAAAGGCCCACAGGAAGTCGGGCACACGATGGCTTAGGTTGGAGATCGGTGCGACCCCAGGGCCAGCCAGCATAGAGCACCACCAAGAGGGAGCACCCGGGCAAATCGCTGAGAGGCGAGGGCTGGTGAAATGAGGCACTGCAGGTGGCCAGAGCAGGACGACAGAGGGATCGAGATCGGGGAAGAACGATTTGAGAGCGATTTGAGACCGCCCAAAGGTGACCACTAATAGCTTATGCATGGACGAAGGCCACACAAAGAAGGGAGACTGGGGATCACGGATTCGGGTCAGGGGGGATCACAGGCCACCGATCCACCCAAACACACTCCTCACGTCCACATTCGAGGAGGCCACGAACGAGGATGGACTGGGGGGGCAGGCCCCCGAAGACAGGCGATAGAAGAGAAGGGCCTTAACGTCAGGCCGCACGGGTCTGATAAACAACTGGCAAGGACAAGCCCCCGGGTGGCCGATGGTGACCACGGCAGGTACTCCAACAGAGGCACAAACGTGGGAGCTAAGGGGTGACTAGTTGTGGCGGGCAAGGAAAGAGCGCTGTCTTGGTGAGAGACATGTGGCAGGGCCCCCAGAGTACCTCACAGACAGAGTTGGGGTAGAGAGATGCTGCGACAAAGCGGCGGAGAGCACAGCCGACATGTCTTCGATGAGAGGAAAGAAGGAGCGGACCTTGAAGGATATTCTGACCAAAACCACGCAGACCGGCGGAGAGGAGGGCAGAATGTCTCCACCCTCGCAACTGGACCACAAGATGGAGGGAGCGGAAGCCCCCATCACCCGTTCCTTCCTAGAGACACTGTTCAGCATGTTACGAGACAACTTTCAGTCACTGAAAGGTGAACTCGCGAGGAAGGTGAAAGAAGTCCGGCTGCATGAGGACGCAGTCGGAGAACGGGTGGCAAGCATCGAGGACCAGGAACAGGCTAGGGATGAGGAACTGGAGCAGCTCCAACAAGAGGTGATTCGATTGCAGGCCCAGGAGATCGACCTCCAAGTGCATACGAAAGACCTGCAGAACCGTTCCAGGTGGAATAACATACGCCTGAAGGGAGTTCCTTTGGAAGAGGAGGGCTCGGACATTGTTCAGTATCTGCAAGGGCTGGTCTGGAGCATACTAGGGGCCCCAACAGACTTGGACATCAGGACAGACCGGGCGCACAGAGCCCCCCCCACCTGACATCCTAGCCTACTTTCCGGACTTCCCTCTCAAGGAATGTATTCTACGGGAGGCCAGGACGAAGCACCCGCTTACATACCAGGGCCATCCCGTGGCCCTCTATCAAGACTTGGCCTCAATAACTTTACAAGAAAAGGCGGGAGTTTCACGTGGTGAGAACACACTTGCGTGACTAAGGGGTGGCGTACTCCTGGGGCCACCCATTCCGGTTGATATTCAAGTGGCATGGCAAACTCCACCAAACCAATTCAAATCATTGCAAGAAGCATATAGAATACTGGGCCTAGCATAACCCGATCAGGAGGAAACAGCCAGTTAAGAACGCAAGCCACCATAAGATAAGTGGAAAAGAGTCCGGGGGCGGTGTCACACTGAACAGATGTGAGGACCAGACCCCACAACCATGGCGCAGGAGAGGGAATCGGTTCTCGAGACCGTACTCAAGGACACGGCATACCAGGATGGCTCTTGAACTTTGCGGGGATGCCTTCAATCGACGAGCATAAGCAGAGCTGGGGGGGAGCGGTCAATGCGAGCGGGTGTACGGAGAATCTTGTTTCACAATATGCTCCTATCATTTCTTGTTTCCAAGGGCACACAGGTACGAACTGCAGGCTCTGGACATTTTGGGGTGTTGGGGGGTTCTAGGTTTGGGTTAGGGAGGGGGAGGGAGGGAACTGGTGTGCAGGGCGCTGGTGTTGCAGGGGTGGAGACCTAGTCAGGGGGGGCTGGGGTAGGGGTAGACGTGGGCTCAAGGAGGGACCGAGGTTTCGAAGATCCCACAGGAGCGGAGGTTGCACTACGATCCTACACCATGTCGTATTCCACAGTGAAAGTAGTTACCCTGAATGTGAAGGGCCTCAATAACCCTATCAAGCATAAATCCATCCTTTCATACTTGGAGAATCTGGGGGCAGATGTGTGTCTCCTTCAGGAGATACATCGTCTCTTTAAAGATTAGCATCGGCTGCGGTCAAGAGCATTTCCCCACCAATGTTTCTCTTCCACCACGGATAAAAAGCGGGGGTGGCTATTTTGGTCACAAAGCGATTTTCAGGGATAGTGGGGGATAAGATTGCTGAAGTTAAAGGCCGTCTCTTGGCTTATACCTTCCAGATAGGGGGGCACACACTAGCGCTGGGGTCAATCTATGCGCCCAACTCGGGGCAGGAGAAATTTCTGAAGGCGGCGCTCTCTGAGGTCGTGAACAAACAAGAGCGGTGGACGATTGTGGGAGGGGGTCTTAACATTGTTATGGACGTGGCTAAGGATCGGTCAGGTCACCGATTCACTCAAACGGGGGAATTGACCACTGAGGGGAAAGAATGGCTTCAATCCAGGGGAATGAAAGATCTGTGGTAGAGGCACACCCTCAGACTTCACAATTCTCCTTTTACTCTCATGCCCACGGCACTTATGCCCTCCTAGATTACTTGATAGGCACAACAGAGCTAAATGCTAGGGTGAGGAAGTGGACATTACACCGATGGCACTCTCTGACCATGACGCGGTGACGGTATCCCTTCGGAGTCAGCCGGGAGGGTGGCGACTCAGGGAAAGCATGCTCTAGAAGGAAGCAGTGACGCGACAGCTACACAAATGCATCAAATATTATCTAGAGATAAATGACTCCCCTGACATCTCCTTCCCCACTTTATGGGGGGCCCTCAAAGCGGTGGTGCGAGGAGAACTGAGCTCTCTCCTCCGCAGAGAACAGGAAGCGCAAAGAAAAGAGGGATCACATCACAGCTCAAGTACTGGAACTGGAGCGGGTGCACAGTAGGACCGGGGAGCCGGGGGTCTGGTGACAGTTGAAGGTGGCACGAGCTCAACTGGTGGGGCTTGACA
Organism: Triturus cristatus; assembly: GCF_964204655.1. NCBI lineage: Eukaryota > Metazoa > Chordata > Amphibia > Caudata > Salamandridae > Triturus > Triturus cristatus. The sequence continues at coordinate 1,069,619,325 of NC_140583.1, forward strand.
TCGATAGAGCTGAATATGCAGCGCTTCGTCTCAAGCACTCCTACTATATCGGAGGGGACAAGACGGCCCTTACTCTCCAGACAAGGGTCCAATCAATCATGAATGGCAAGGGGTAAATGGTCGAGGAGGGCGAAGAGATAGCAAACACATTTAGAGACTTTTATGCAGACTTGTACAAAAGAGAGGTCCCCTCTGGACAGCAAACAACAACACATCTGCAGGGAGCAAACACAACGGTGCTCGATAGGGGTCAGGCAGAATTGATAGATGCCCCAATCTGGATAGAAGAAGTTATAGGGGCGATATCACGCCTCAAGCTTATGAAATCGCCGGGACCGGACGGTTTCTCGGTGGGTTTCTACAAATCCTTTTGCCATATCTTAGCGCCACTCCTGACGGGACTTTTTAACTCCTTTACAGGGCCGGGGTCGATTTCCCCCAGATATTCTGGCAGCATCCATAGTGGCCCTGCCTAAACCCAGATAGGATAAAAATCTCTGTGGTTCCTTCTTAATGTGGACCTAAAGCTGTTTACCAGCATATTAGCAGCGTCAAGGTTAGGCCCCTTGATGCTGGGTATCATAGAGCCGGATCAATCGGGATTCATCCAAAATAGGCAGAGCAGTGACAACACAAAAAGGATTCTCTACTTGGTTGATAAGGCTCATTGCACGAACATGGACGCCCTACTGCTGTTGGTCTACGCCAAGAAGGCGTTTGACCGGGTGGACTGGGACTTTTTAGACCACACCTTGATTCACTTTGGGCTGGGGCACCGGTTCCGGGCTTGGGTGACGAGTTGCTATAGCTCGCCCACCGCGACCATTAGGGTAAATGGACGGTCATCTCGACCTTTTGCCATCCAAAGAGGGACGAGGCAGGGGTGCCCGCTGTCACCCGTCTTCTTTGCCTTATACATCGAACCATTGGCTTAGAAGATTAGGGACAACCCGAATATCACAGAAGTCCTCTTTGGTGGAGAAAGACATGCAATAAGCCTATACACGGACGATGTCATTGCATCTCTAGAGTCCCCAACTCGCTCGGTCTGGGCATTCTTACGGAAACTGGAGTTGTTCGGTCAAGTCTCCGGATTCCGACTGAACGTAGGGAAATCCATAATCCTCCAACTAGATAGGTGATGGGTGGCCTCAGGGGCGGGAGATGACACTTTCATAGGGATTAAAATAATGGAGACCATCCCATATTTAGGAATCACCCTAAACTATTCAAAACTCGTCCAACAGGTAACAAGGGAGCTACAGAACTGGAAACAGCACCAGCTGTCACTACTGGGACGTGTGGCTGCGGTTAAAATGTCTATTCTCCCCAAGGCCCTATAAATATTCCAAACGCTACCAGTTTGGCCTCCTAAGGGGATGCTTCAAACGCTACAAAAAGCAATACTCCACTTTGTCTGGGCAGGAGCACGCCCACGCATGCGGAGGGAGCTAGGGCATTTGAGATCGGTAGAGGGAGGCTTGGGAATCCCGAACCTGCTCGAGTATTTTAGGGCTGCTCAACTACGATATTTGGTGGAATGGAGTAGACCGGAATCGGAAAAGAGATGGCTATTTCAGGACAGGGCATTAGCGAAACTCTCCTTATGGAAGGTTCCCTTTCTGAAAAGAACCTACAGGGCTCACCTATCACAAAAACAATACTGCAGGTGGGGATGGGGTGGCCAGTAGATGGGGGCTGACAACTTTTCCCTCCCCCATGACTCCCCTATTCGATAACAAGGTTCGACGGGAAGGCGTTCTCGGCATGGCAGACTTTGGAATGCAAAGCAGCAGGTCATCTGTTTGATGTAGAGGAGATCATTTTGTTTTCTCACCTAAGGCAGGATTATTCCCTCCCAGAGACAAAAAGGTTCCACTATCTTCAGATAAGACACTGGCTTCTTCACCCAGATGTCAATAGGAAACTGACAATATACGAGAAATGGTTAGTGACAAACCACACAGATAAGAAAATGATTTCTGAATTATATGATATGCTTCGTCCGCCAATCCCCACTCAACCCTCTGCTAGTCAGAAATGCTGGGTGAAAGAATTGGGAAGGGAACTCACGAAGAAAGAGTGGGGGGAAATCTACTACAGGGCCCAACATACGGCACGCAACTCCGCCAGCAAAGAAACTGCTTTTAAGATGGCCACATACTGGTATCTTATGCCAGTGCGCCTGAATAAAGGGTACCCAGGACGCAGTCCTACCTGCTGGAGGGGGTGCGGAGAGGAGGGCACGCTAGTACATTTGCTATGGGAATGTAGGGAACTGCCTGCATATTGGATCACTATTCTGGACGAAATAGATCGGCAGTTTGAGACACAGATTCCGATATTCCCGGCTTATGTAGTGCTGGGGCTACCCAACCCCTTAATGTTCCCTCTGAAGTCCCGCTAAGGGAAGCATATGGGCCTAGCTCTAGGGGCAGCACTTCAGAACATCTTATCGCACTGGGGGACACAGACAATTCAGATGCACACGGGGTGGTTACATCAATTATGTCATACCTTGGGGATGGAGCCGATACAGGCTTCCCTCACAAACTCCGCCGCAGGATTTCGGGAGGTCTGGAGACCGATTGTGTCTCTTTTGTCCACCGAATTCAACGAGATCACATGCCCAAAGTACCTCTGCCTCCTTCGACTCATGGCACCTGAGGAGTCGACCATTGGTCCTTGAGATCTGATACAGAATCCGCTTGGAAAACCAATTTTAAAGCCGGAATGGTCATTGGGCACACCAGTTCGCGGGAGGGTGGGGTGGGAGGGGGGGTTGTTTGAATACCTTTTCACAGTGTTGAGTACTATTGCCTTTCTTGTTACTACGTGGTATATGATCAATATTAGGCTTGCCTCACAACTGTTCAGGGGAAATATGTTGGATTGTACCCTTGTAGATGATAATAAATGTAGTGATGTATGTTTTGGATATGGGGTAACAGTGCGAATTGTGAGGTGGCTATACGAAATGTATCCTTGCTAAAGATGTCAATAAAAACAAAATTAAATCTAAAAGGAGAGGGTAGTCCCTTCTTACTTCCTAGTATGCATAACTATTATCCTAGAGAGTGTTCTCAGTGGAAAGGCTAGTCCCTCCCATATACTACTATTTTCCGACAATTGTGTTGCGATCCCACAAGAGACTCACAAAAGTAGTACGGGGTTCATTCAACATGGATGGAAAATTACTGGGTATTCCACGAGGTGTTTTATGATCCCATGAGAGTCTCGCGAGGTCATATGGGGAGAAGAAAAAGAAGTGCAAAGGCTCAAGCAATAGTTGCCATTCTTATTACATGTTTGAAGAAATGCTGTGATCTTATTGGGTGCAGAACCAGAGAAAGCTCAGTTTGTTCTTGGTGTTTTGGAGGGGAAGGAAGTCTCTTTGAGTTGCGCTCAACTGAAGTGAATTTATTTGGAGCTGAAAGAGAATGGTGCCTTCATCTGCATTTAAGAAATAACTTCAAGCTCAAGAAGTTAAAATATATTTATAAACTTTGTTGTGAACTGTCAGTAAGTTTACTAATATTGGTAAACTTATTCTACAGCATGTTTGCAAAGTGAAAAGCTGTTTGGGGATGTGTAGATCTCTTAATATGGATTTTGAGAGGTTCACATTAGAATGTAGAGAGAAGCAAGTATTGAATATTGTGGTGAAAAATTAAAGCGTTCCAACTATATGTACTTATAAGTAAAGAAGTCAGTGTTTCTCAAGTTATAAAAAACAAAGTATGTGGAATGTGTTAATACAAGCCCTAGTATTTTTATGAAGCTCGTTCTACATATACTTTAGCCCTATGAGATGTTTGAGTGGTGATATTGTTATTTCTAGCATGAAACACCTTACCTTTAAATGTGTTGGTTAATTTCTTTTATTTTAGGAGAAAAATTAAATACAGAAGTTGTGAAGAACAAAACTACCATGTGAGAAAATATATGGAGGAGAAAAAGAAGTTGTGTTCGCTTTTGAAAAAGAAACAAGAAATAATTACTCTGTGGAACGTGACGGGAAAAAATGAATTGGGGAAGTGATAATTCTTGTATTCCATTTGTGATTTTGCACAAGCTTGTGCGTTGTATGGCTACTTGTCTCTGAGGAAATAAGTATCTGTTTATATAAGCAGCAAAAAAGAGCCTTGTTAAGACAAGCAGCGTTATTCGCTCATATCGTATATCCAGGTTGAACAGATGTGGAAGCACATGAAGAACTCTACAGTTCAGCATTACAAGGTAACTCTGCCCGAGCTATGCTTTGTGAACACCTTTTAAAAAACGGTACACATTAGAAATTTTGCTGAGACTTTTTTGCTAGCTGGCCTCAAAACAAAAAACTGCCATACCAAAGACTCTTTGCCAGGCTGAGGTGGGTGAGGACGTGCAGCTACCAAAGGTTGCTCATCATAATGGGATGAAGACATAAATTAGTGAAGTTGTCTTTTTTGATTGTTTGATAATTGTTGATATAGTTTGTTAAAGTAGCTGTTATAGTTTTGTAATGTTGTTAAATTGTTTTTTTTAAGTTTAGAGTTACTACTCATCTGTTTGCTTAATAGTTGTTATAGATTTGAATATTATTACAATATTGCAATGTTGACTAAAACAGGCAGTTCCATCTTCGGGGAGTGCACATGTTTAGACTTCTCTACAGTACTGTGCACATCTTTTATGCTATAGAGAATTGTTAATGGAGAAGCTAATTGAATAGCCAACTATGATGACTTCTCATGAAACAGTGAGATCTCACTAGAGCGATTAGTCCTTTGCTCACTGTGGTATACAGACCTTTCATCCAAGAGAGTGGCTTTGGCACAGCGGCCAGTGCATCCTCATATTCTACTTTGCACTGCAATCAGCTGATGGAGATGTGCTAGTGGAGAGAACAGTTATTTTGCACATGTTACTGTATATGCGTGTGACTCTGGAGATAAGTTTCAATGGAGAAGTCTGTCCCTGTGCACTCCTTACTGCTCCTCATTGTACCCATGGAGAGAGAACTGAGGGAGAGGTGAGTTTGTCCCCATATTCAACTACCCACACCAATTGACCTAGACACATTTCTCAGCAGAGAGGATACTCCATATCTACACCCTACTACCCACAGCCTACTTTGCACATATATTATTCTGGCATTATATGAGCATAGGTTTTGTTATGTGTTTGAGGTAGGTCCACATAGAACCGATGTCATCTTTTGTAACGGAATCGTTTTCTTAAGTTGCCTTCCCCTTTACACAATAACCTGTTACAAACATTTGCTTGCATGACAATGTTGAATTAATTTCTCTGAAACTGCTTCACATACATATTCTGCTCTGCCTAACATTATCATGAGTCCTTGAGCACCACATACAAGGTCTCTACACACATTGTGCACATGTTGTTCTATTTTTCATCCACGGGGTGGCATGGCTATCTTTAAACTAAACAGTAATCCAAAGGGCACTTTCCTCGCGCTCCAAGCTGTCGCACTGCAGTGTGGGAAAAAAATCCCTCCAACATCTCAATTGATCCAGGTAATCCATAGTACACACTTGATACCATATGTTTAACATTTCCTTCTTCCATTCTTTTTTTATGCTTTTTTTCATCATCACAGCGGAGACAACGCGATTGATCTCATGTTTCTTTATTCAAATCTTCTCATGCGCTGTATGCCCATCCAGTCTTCGTACAACAACACGTTAAGGTCAATCATATTGTGGAATAGACACGTATATTAGTACCCAATGCATTTCGAGCCTGTGTGGCTCTTTGTCAGGGGTCTCTACAATCAACGAAAGAAACAGCTCAGCCCTTGCTCGATAGACACCCACTATGTTTAAACAATGCTACAGTTCCCTCAAGCACCCCCCCTGAAAATCCAAACACCCCAGTTACTCTCACCCAAGTCTCCAAACCAAATCCTATAGTAAGGCCCACATAGAAAACCCAAAGCCTCTATTAATTCACCCCATCACCCCAAAATGTGCTCTATGACTAAACTGCTGCATCAAAAAGTTACATGAAAATAGTGAAGACTTTTACCATCTCTCAAAGTGCCAAAACTCATTAACCCACTAATCAACCTCCCATATTCTCTAAACCATTATTTCATCAAACCCCACTAAAGACTATACCCCAATGCTGCCTTGCTAGTAATGTGTCACCTTGAAAAACGCCAGAACCAGCGGCTTAATCTCTTCGTGCTTCTCTCCGTGAACCTGAAACTGCTTCACATACATATTCTGCTCTGCCTAACATTATCATGAGTCCTTGAGCACCACATACAAGGTCTCTACACACATTGTGCACATGTTGTTCTATTTTTCATCCACGGGGCGGCATGGCTATCTTTAGACTAAAACCATGCTGCCCTGCAGAGAACTTGCAAGGATGCTTCTATTTATAAATAAAGAAACCATTCTGGGTTTAGGAAGAGGAGGACTCCATTGTTAATGGGAACGTCCCTATACGCTGATGCTTCGGCCCAGCATCTTGCTGATTTCTTCTTGCGAGGGTGTCCAGCGCGTGACCAAGATGGGGACTTACGTTCTTTCGCATCAGGTAACTGGGGTAGGATCATTCAGTACGGGGATTCTTGGCTAGACACACACACACTCACCCTAGACACTAAGATTAGGGACTGCATGGGAGGAGTACAACAAATTTTCTATATTGTATTTTATGCCTGCAAATATAAATTGTTTTACCACCACGGTGGAACTTTTGATTCTGTTCACTGTTCTGGTGCTCTTAGTAACTTTCATTTGCTTCTGTCTATGGATCATTGCAGCACATATATTTTATACAAGAATCCCTCTGGTTCAAAAAAATATTAAAACATCTCTCTGTGTATTTCTTGTATATTCCTCTGAGAGTACTAGAGCATGAGTGACTTAGCAAAAGGGTTCTAGTTCTGTTACCACGCTTCGGGGGGGGACCATGGTTATCATGTTCAGTGGTTGCTGCCCGACTAGGTTTAGGGGGGATTATGGTGGCAGTGTTAGCTAGCTGGTCTATAAGGCTACTTATCTTGAGCGGGTGAATAGAATCAATCTGGCACCATCCCAATGTTCATACTGTCCTCAAACGTGTAGTTCCTACGTACATTCTCAGCTGCAGACAACACCACACAGCTATTTCATACCTACACTGAAGATGAAAAACCTGAAGAATACACACCATACAAAGACATAGAGATACCGCTCACTTACCAAGAACACATAAGTTGGTTTAAAAGCTCCCTCCCACACACAACAACAAACGTTAGACTCGGTCAGCTCAGTAATGAAGGAGCAGCAAGGCCATTCTTTTCTGGATACACACTGTATCCTAATGTTGCAGCAGCAGAGGTGCGAACAATATATAAAGACTTATTAACAATATACAGGAGTCTTCCACAGTTCATTATGCAGACATTGACACTTAACCCTGCATGGGCTGCTCAAGCTGCATAATCGAAATTGGATACCACAGGCATCAGCCCACAAATGCTGAATGCCGTCATGGGAAAAGTTAACTTCAGGTGGGAGGAGATTCCGTTCTGGATTGCCCAGAATACAAGCCAGCTTGAAGTGGTTGTTATCCATGTGTGCCCGGAGGAAAAACACAGCATACTGACAGTTTGCGTGCCAACGGGGATGGCTCCTCCGGTGAAAGACTGCACTTCTTGGGGTACAGTACATACCGGAACACATGGTCTCCCATCTCTGGCCATTTTGCCTGAGGTGCTGAAACAGATTCATAATGAGTACAGAGCAGCACCTGCCCTGGACTTGGGGATGAAACTGATGGGCAATTTTTCTGCGGTATCAGCCATGTAGTGAGTAACAGAAAAGGGGAAGTAGCAGCATTGACTGTATGCCAACGCCTACAGGATTTGACTCTTTCACAGCAGGAGTGTGAATTACCTAAAATTATCAAAGAAACCTATGCTATGATAATTTGGGAGCCAGACATGGTAAACTACAACTAAAGGGTCAACAAATAAGAAGTGGGATAGTAAACAAAAAAATAATAAAGACAAGCTAAAATCATGGAGTGGGTCTCCCCAACAGGAAGCCACTGAAAAACAATATAATCTTTGAAATTGTTATAAGATTAGACCACCTGACTGGTTTCAAGATACTGATAACCCACTTCTCTCGTTCCATTCAAGATTCATACGATAAACGTTCAGAGAACATAGATTGGAGGAGCATGTGAAACCAAAGAAGGACTCACACCGCTCGACTGACTACATAATATAGCAGGAAGATAAGCAGAAACATTCCAAGCCTCAGTTAAAAAAGAAGAAGGTAGCCGGACTGAAGGTCAGACATGCCCAGTATAGTGAGGACTCTGCTTCTGAGCAGGATATGGGCTGTGACAATGCTAGACAGTATTGCAGAAGCAACAATAGTTTGCCAGAACCCGAGGGATTGTCTGATGGGAGTAGCGCTGAGTGAATATATCACAGTGGAAACACCTGATACAAGCGTAAGAGTTCCCTAATGTTTTCACAAAATAGAGCTCCAACTTGAGGGGAACATACCCAGAAATATCAATGTTCTCTTTTGGGAGGACTTGACTTACGGTTACTATATTTTACTGGCTGAAAGGGATTGGCCACCTGATTTCGTAATGGATTGCCCAAATGGGGAAATAGTAATTTTACCTGCTTTCTTTGACTTTGTTCCAGAATCAGTGAAACATTCATACGCCAAGGAGTGGGCATTAGCGCTAGCTCCTGCGCTATACCACAACCACGTGGGGTGGAATGACGGTTCTCCATATCATGAAATACTATTGAAGAGAACCCCACAACCTCAAAGACAATACCCAATAAAACATGAAGCTAAAAAACAAGTTGGGGAAATCCTAGAACAACTTGGATTTCAAGGTGTAATAGAAACTTGCTCTTCATCTATGAACAATCCTTTGTTTCCAGTAATGAAACCGGACCATTCATATCATCTAGCATTTGATTACAGACATTTAAACACATCACACATTTGCAGTACAAAATGCACACAGTGCTGCACATTCTAATGAAGAAATACAAAATAACACTAGATATCTCGAATGGATTTTACTGCAAGAATGTATCACCTGGAAGCAGATATTTGATCGCCTTCAGTGCGCTAGGCTCTCAGCGGCAATTCTATCGATTGCCTCAGGGGGTATATGAATAGCCCCAGGCTCTTTTCAGCCAGAGGGACAGAGCTATTATAAACCTTTGACACCCAGCATTGTCCTATGTCAATGACATTTATCTGATGGATGATGACCTTTTGGAACACTTGACAAGAGTGGATTGCATAATATTGGGATTTGCTCACATGGGTTACAAATTTAATTTAAAAAATCAAAAATTGCACACCTCAAAGTCCTTTTTCTGGGATATGAGTTGTCAGGTGAATGCAAAAGCCTTGCAACACACTTCCTAGAGAAATGAGTGCTTCTTCAACCACAGAAAACACTGAAAAGACTACAATCCATTTGGGGATTTCTTAATTTTGGCAGAACATACATACCAGATTACGTGAAATGGGTTAAACCGTTCTATGACTTAATAAGTCCGGACTTTTCAGGTACACATTGGACAGGGGAACATACAAACATTCAATGAAGGTGACACTGAACCAATTGCATATACATTGCATCTATACACCAATGCTGAAATGCATTTTTCACCTATTGAAAAGATACTGACAGCAGTAAAGACTGCCATAATGAGAGAGAGAGCCCAGGCTCAGGGTAAGCACATAATTGTTGTGACCCTGGTGCCGACCTCAGAGGCTGTCACCAAAGCAAGCGTTCCAAATGCTAAGGCTTTACATCCACATTGGATACAATGGGCTGATTCTATCAGAGCATAAGATGCAGATTACAGGTTTGATTCTATCTGAGCCTTTTTGCAGCATGAACAAAAATATCCTCTGCCCAATGAAAAAAATGTCTCTAGAGTGCTGTGACCACATCATATATACTGATGGATTTGCGCAGCCTGCCCAGGGACAAAGCATCAGTACTCAGTAGCATGCGCGATCGTAAAGAGGTGCATGCATGATGCAGAATTCCACCCTGTGAAAACCTACACGCAGTCACTAGGTGACTGTACAGCGCAGCTGGCGGAACTAAAAGCTAATACTGTAACTGGAAAATATGGATCATGAATTCCCCGCACTCCTCCTGTGTGATTTGTATTACTGTATCCAGCCCTTTAATGAAAACTAGCCCTGGGTGTTGAACTCTGCTCCATTCGTGGAGTTTTCTGCACTCCTCGCTTCGCGGAGTGCAGAAAACTCTGCTCTGGTAGAATTTCTACCGAGTGGCAGGAAGATCAGCGAACTGCAGTTCACGCTGCATTCTGCCGATTGCGGAACTCAGCGGAGTTTCTGTCACTTTGCGGAGTTCCATATAGCGGAACTCCGCCCAGGCCTAATGAATATCTACATCATTGGAGCCAGAATGGATTCAGAGTTTCAAAGGGGTGCACAAATAAGCACAAGCTGCTTTGGGAGAAAGTGGCAAAACTGAAATGCTTGCCACAAAGTCATGTCATTCATACATCTAGTCCTCAATATGTTGACGTTCATGTTGTAGGGAACTCCGTGGCTGATTAGGCCGCAAAAACAACAGTTTGGACTGCTGCAGTTACTACAATCACTCGTTCCAGTACGAGGATGGACAGAGACATCATGGTGGCTGTCAAAGCTGAATGCAATGGCACCCACCTGCCAAAAGGCTTTCCACTCAAGGACTCATACAAGTTAAGTGCACAAAACATACCATATGCTCACATTCCTGGATTGGGGGATAGAGTAATACCAAACAAATATGGCAGACTGGGGTTGATATTAGCTACACATAAGGGTCTGGCTTCTGCACACACGAGGGTAACAGCTACAATTTTGTTACTACAGCAGCACTAATGGGGACCTGGTCTCTGGACCTGGACTTTTTCCTTAAATGCGACATCTGCCAGCAGATGAAAGCTTCGCCATAGTGCATCCAACACAGACACCTCTACTGATTTCAAACAAGCCATTGGCTGCTGTCTATTTGGATTACTGTGGTCCCCTACAATCGGATAGGGCTTACAAGTATATCTTGGTGGCATTAGATTCCTGCTTTAGATTCCAGCGGGTATGGCCTCAGTGGTCAGCTGATGCCAGAACTATTATAAAGGACGTGCGGGTCTTTATCGTGACATCCACAGTTGGCACGTTATACTCTGACCAGAGTCCAGCGTTTAGCTCTCGGGCTTACTAAGAGTCCATAGGAAGTTTAGGTGTGACCTTGCTCTATTCCTTACACTATCACCCCAAGGGAAATTCGGTAGTAGAGAGGAAAAACTGTGACTTAAGGCAGTCTTTAAAAGAAAGGTTCCTAGGCTCAGGGTTCAGCTGGATCGATCACCTATATGGGGTCCAGAAGGCCTTAAATAACATGCCAAGAAAATCCCTGGGTGTTTGGACTCCCTATGAGATCCTGTCTGGGGTTAGGATGAGGCTCCCAGACCTCAACTATCCCAGACCAGTGGCGGCGGAAACACCATCTGACATCAATGAACGTTTGGCTGATTTACAGGAACTGAATGATGTCTGGGATGAGGGCAACGTCCAAGTAAAACGCACCACCCCTGGAGAAGTGAAGGTAGTGCTGGCAAGACCAGGCTGGGTCCCAAACACTGGGGATCTGGTAAGGAAGAACATTGTGGATAAAAAAGATTTTTGGCTATCTTTGGGCCAGGACAGGCCTGTGCCTGTCCTGGCTATTAAAGGTACCAGAACTGTGCTTCTTCTACCCCTTGTCGGTCACAAAGCCAAGCACATTTTCTCCATTAATCTGATCAAACCGCATTATATGGCAGATTCTCAACAGTAAGCCAAATGGGCTCCTGGGTAACTACCTGCCTCCTCCTACTACTGTTCAGGGAGTTCAAGTGGAATCCTTGATCTCTCAAGATGCACATTCTCTCGAACAAGAAACACCAACACCAACAAATAACAATGAAGCTTATCTTCTACCTGTTGCAACTACAACAACTGTACATTCAACTAGTACAGAAACAAAGATTTTGATTCGGATACAAGACAAGAATAAAGTCTACATAAACGTACAATAGATCGAGTCATCTCCCAGTTCTAAAACTGCTGCTGAGCTTCCAAAAAGAGATCGGACGGCCTCTGGCTATTTCATCGACTTTGATGACTTCTCGTCGTATTCAAATGATCCACAACCTCCGCCACCATTACCTCTCCAATTCAGGCTGAAAGTGTGTGTTTTCTATCTTTAGCTGAACAGGACATATTTTGTTTCTCCTTGGTTACATCTTTGGTTACTCTTCCTGGTCCTCTGGATTGTTTTAATGTCTGTCTTTCTTCTGCTCTTAAACAGATATTATCTTCCAGAACACTCTGCAGTACAACTGGTTAACTTGGTACTTAAACCACATGCATCATCACACCTTGAACAGAGAGACCTTTCCCTGGTGAACATTACAGCAGTTCTAGTTCCTGAGGGAATGCTATGGGATATGGTATTGTATGATGTTTATGACCCCACTGAACAGCTTAAAATTCCATATTTGTTCAAAATGTCCTTAAATTATGTAATTGCCACTAGTGCTGTTTCTCATGATTGGGACAGTAATACAGTGAATGAATTGCTAGATCTAGAGCATTCAACTGTGTTTTCCTCTTATGAATTGTATGAGGGTGCATCTAATTATGATGACATTTCTTGTGAAATCTATACTCATGTTAATATGTATTAGTTAAGTGCAGTGCAGGATTCTCCACGGCATACTACTCCTTAAATGTACTGTTTGTTGAGCATGCATCAATAAAAAGAGTTAAAATAAATACATTATGATGACATGTTCTGTTTTCAACATTATTGTCATCATTTCCTGCATAAAGCGAGTGTTACAATGTTCTTTTTATAATTACACTCAATGGACCTGGATCTCAGGGACTTTTTATTAGGTGCTGTACAGTGCAGCACACGTGCAAAGTCAGAAAAGAAAGGCGAGATAAAAGCATTTCTCTTTGATAGTGCCTTTTTGAAATAGAAAGATTTTGTTATGCAAAACTCTGTTTACTTTTTTTTGTAAAGCGTGCTAGGCGTCAAAAACCATGGGTGGTTGCATGGGAATGTCCATGCACCACCTATGGAATGCCCCTTTGACACTAAGGGGTCTATTAGGATGGCGGGTGGACTTTCGTCCGCCCGCCACCCTAGCGGTGCAGGGAACGGCCGCCAGTGGTGTGGCGATTCCGCACCGGCAATTAAGATGCCACCGTGGAGGTGACATCCTCGATTCTCCACCATGGAAAGCCCTGCACTGCTGCCCATGCTAATATGGATGGCGGTGTCTAGCAGACACCGCCACCATATCCAGCCCCTTTTCCGCCCAGTCGACTGGTCGACCAGCGGAAAACCAGCAGACGGTCTTTCCATTCCCCGGGGTCCCCCCCGCCATACTACTATGGGGGGGGAAATGGGTGGCGGATCGCCACCGCCATGCGGTTGGGGGCGATCCGCCCTACACCATAATAGACCCCTAAGTAATGCAAAGAAGCAAAATGCGCTTTTTTGCATTATTTTCAAGTAAATTTCCAGCGCACAACTTGTTTTGAGCTAGAAATTAAGTTATGAAAGAAAGATTTTGCGATGATTTAAATCACTTTTGTAATGCAAATAAGGCACAAAATCTTACTGAATATACCTCACAATGGAAAAATACATTATACGACAAGTAGGGGGCATGAGAGGGGATTAAGGGGAAATGGAAAAGGAGAGTAATGCGGATTGGTAGGGGTACTAAGTGAGAGCAAACACATTATTTTTTTGAAAAAACAACCTTATTTTCATGCTCTTTCCAAACAGAGAAAGGGAGCTTGTGTGTGCATTTTTAGTCTGTGTGTCAACATTTCTGGTGAGATCCCACAGACACATCACCATACTCGACTGAAAGCACCTGTACCCAACTATCACAAAATTTATTTATGGGGGGTTGGCAGGGGTGTAACACTCAAAACACCCCCGGAAGCTACACCCCTGGATGGCCAGTGCTCAGGGCACCAGTTTTTGTGTGGCAGACTAGCCTCTCAGCCCTAACAATCGCACACGGAAAATTATAATACACAATTCATGGCATGATTAGTAATATAATCATGATGAAAAATTAGTCCCGTATTGGGGATAAGGTTCTAACCATGACAACCCATCTCACTGGGAGAGTGTTCTTCTGGACAACCATGCTACCCAACCCCACAAAAAGACCTAGAAAGTAAGAACAAAGTGTCAAGAATAATATCAATTCTCTCTGCTAACAGATGAGCACCGCCCTTATGTAGCATTGCCTCTCTCTGATCAGGCCATGAGATATCCTGCAAAACTTTCCTTTCAACCAGCCTTCAAATCTCCTGGTTCAGTTAGCGAACAGAAGAGCTCATCTAGTGGGTATTGACATTGACACTCACTCCCCACACAGCCCTGAAATTATCTGACACCCGTCAATTGAGACCTGAGTATGAGTTCTGCTGCTGCCTCTGAATCTACAAGACCCATGGTGGAATTATGTGGGTGGAAGGTGGTGCAGCAGAAGTGACACCACTGTGTGTGTCTTACCCTGAAGTGAAATGAGGCTGCAGGAAGGAGGAGGCCATCCCCTATAGCCTGCTGCCTAGGGTGCGCCTGTGCGCCACTCCTCATTCGCGTGCACCTTTTTAAGTTTCACCTGTGTTAAGGAAATTATAAAATGTGAGGAAACTTCAAACAGACAGGAAGGCTCACCACCACAGACATCAGTAGTTAGCATTGTAGGATTCTATGGTTTTAAAGAGCAGTACAAGCCAGGCTGCACAAGAATGTAAAAGTAAGGGTGGGGATTTAGAGAAAGGCATAACAGAAAACCAGCAACTTCGATTAACAGAGAAATATAACTAACAAGCCTTGAGGAATTTAAGGTGACAGCACATAAAGCACATAGCCCCACTCCCGTCGGTAGCAGAGACGCGTTTCTTGGAAAATATGTGGTCAAAAGGGCAGTTTGAGTCAGCAGTGCAGGTAACCAGATAAGAAGAGAACGGCGGGGCCGGCATCGGCCACACCAAAAGTATGGCGGTCGAGCCGTCCCCCTCCAGACCGGGAGGCAAGGCTGTCGCGCACTTTGGTGACGCGACAGTCGCGCTTCCTCTCCAATTGGTCCCGGCCCGGGGGCATGACCCGGAAGTGATTGGAATCACTTACGGGTCACACGACTGGACAACGCCAGGCTGGTTAGAACTGGCCTGGCATACAAATGGATAAAAGGCTGGGGAGCACAGGAGTCTATCTCTTCACTCCTTGCTCCCCAGCCTGCCACCCCAGCCTCGCTAGGAGGCTGTAATTGATTTTTTCTTTGTTTTTCTGGTTGTCGACCTTCGTGGGGAGTCTCGTCGCCGTCCTGTATCCTCGTTGCATCCGGGACTGCTGTTGCGGCGGAAGACGTCTGAAGCGTCCAAGCAGTTGCAGAGCCATGTGGAGTCTCTTCACCGTGGAGAGTCTCGTCGCCGTCCTGTAACCTCGTCGCATCCGGGACTGCTGTTGCAGCGGAAGACGTGTGGATCGCGGAAGACGGGAAAGCCTACGAGGGCCGGAGTGCGGTTGCGGGTGAATCCGGAAGAGCTTACGAGCCGGTACAGGTATCCGGGGAGGTGGCACTTGGGCATATTTGGAGCGTTCACCCCTCCGTTTAGTTTTCCAGGCTGCGGTAGGCTGGTGCTTGTGTGGATTTGAAGCGCTTACTCCTCCGCTTTTTTCTGGGTGTGTGGGCTATGCGCAACGCTGATATCGTGCACGCAGCAGGGGCAAAGAAATACTGTGGATCTGTGTTTAAGATCCTTTAGGTTTAAGACGGCGCGATGGTGTTAGATTCCTCCTATCCCAAAAACATTTAGCGGGCATCGTCCTGTGAGCCCGCATTGCTACTGCGCTTATAAAATAAGGAGTTTTTTGGGTATTAAGTGTTTTTGAGTGCATATTTAATACTATTGTGACGTGTTTCAGTGCCCCTAAAAATAAGTTATCACTGCTCATTGTTCCCCCTTTATGTAAACAATCGGGACACCGGGTAAATAGAGAGCAGGGTGATAAGGTGCATTCAGTAGTAGGAGCGAGTACCTGTATCAAGGCTGTGTGTGTTTAAATTTGACCGATACCAGGGCATATATTGGTACGCCTAGTGACTTAGCAGTGTGGCTCACAGTGGGGGGGACACACACACTTGATCTGTTACATTCATATGTTTATAGATCCCCAAGTAACTCACGCGGACACTGAGTAGATAGCAGAGTCTTCTTCGGTGGACAACTGGTGACGCACACAGGATACCTAAGAGGACACAGACAAACCCGCACTCCAGCGCTTCCGGGAGCCGCACAGGTTTGGAGTGGATAACCTGACCCGCTGGATTAGCTAGTGGTGGGCTCTGGTAGCGCGGATGCTTACGGCCTGTTTGTGTTACCTCCAACGTGGTAAGGTAAGCGCCTGGACTGTGGTCCAAGTCATCGCTGGACCTAGGAGTGCTTAAGTCAGGTTTTCTACATGTGTAGCTCGCCTGTAGGCAGATTACTGCTGTGAGTTTGATAAATAATGGCTGGGAAAGCGAAGAGGGGTGACCAGCGTTCTCGCATGGAGAGGCTGATGGAGGCAATGATGAAGAAGGTAGACAAACTGGGTCATGATCTCGCTGATCTTAGAGATAAGGTGGAGGGGCAAGAGGGGATAGAAGAGAGGGCTTGGTGCAGCACTGTGCCCCCCAAGGCGGCTTTTCCCCCTAGCCCAAAAAAAGTTAGAGCAAAAAAGCGGGTGGGGGAGGAACCTGTTGCGCCCATGGCCCCAGTTCCCATAAGGGAAGTCCCACCTGTTCCACTTGTACCTCTGGGGGAGGTTCCACATGCCCCAGTACCGGTCCACCCGGTAACACCGGCCGACCCCGGTGCCAGTACCAGCTCCTCCAGTGACACCGGCTGCCCCGGTGCCAGTGCCAGCCCATCCAGTGACTCCGGCTGCCCCAGTGCCAGCTCCCCAACCCACACCCACAGGGGTAGTGCCAGTTGAACCAGGGGTCCCGGCACCTGTTGCACAGCCCACGCCTGCAGGGGAGGCCCCACCGGGGGAAAGCCCACAGCTCCCAATAGTCCCCCCAGCAATGGGAGGTGAGATCCCACAAGACATAGTTTCCCATTTGGCAGCAATCTTGCCATGGTTGGGGAAGGCAGGCATCTTCTCTTCAACGGTGGGGGCTAAGGACATAGGTACTGATGCACTAGCAGAGGCAAAGCGAATAGTTTCTCAGTTTCATACGGTACCTGTGGTAAAAACTGTGGAAGGGCCAGGTGCACCTTTGCCTATCATTTCAACAGGTGGTGCCAGCACACTGGAAAACAACAAGTGATTGTCAGGTTGCAGTGTGGCAAATGAGAAGCAGTCAGAGGCAGCTGGGGCCACCACAGTAGGTAAGCTGCCGACATTGCCAATGCTGGACAAGGGGGAGTCCCGCTCAGAGCGAGAGCGTTTTGGCAGACATGTTTCACAAGAGGTAAAAAACAGAATTTGGTCTGGGGAATATGTTAATATGTTCTCCTTGCTGATTTGTGAGAGAGGGAGGGAGGACGTGAGGAGAAATAAAGACTGGATGCTCCCTAGAGAATGGGCCAATCAACTGCAGAAATACAGGGTGGAGGAAAACTTGATTAATTGGATCAGAGGTTTTTCCATATTCATGGCAGTGACGGCTGAGCGTTTCCCTAACTTGCAGGCACAAATGGCTTGCTACCAGAACAGGATAGTTCGGGCACATGATAAATTCGCTGGGGGGGGTGGATGGAATATGACAAGAATTTCAGGAGATCTAAGGCATCTGACCCATCGCTATCATGGGACCGCATCGACACAATAGCATGGCTAGATCTATTTGGTGGGGAAGGACAAAATATTACAAAGAGCCAGTCCCCCCAGTCTTTTCAGCCATTTCATTCCTTTCGGTCACAGGGTAGCACAGGTTCCACCAATAATACAAACGCCAGCGGGGGAAGGAAAGGGACATGTTGGGATTTTAATAGACCCCAAGGAATGTGCAGGTTCAAACATGCATGTTCCATTTGTGCCAACCCATCTCACCCGAGTCTAAATGTCTCAAGAAATCCAAGGATTAGGGTAGGAAAAAAAAAGGAGTGAGTTGGAGGCATCACTCAAAGCACGGTCTCCCATTGATGCAACGGCTTTTACACCCTGGCTCAACAAGTATCCCTGCCATCTTACCGCTAAAACTCTTCTGGATGGTTTCAGGTATGGTTTTAGGATACCAGCATTAGGTTATGTGGGAGCACCAGAGTGCAAGAATCAACTCTCGGCGCGGACAAACCTTGGTGTAGTTGCAACAAAAATTGACAAGGAACTGTGCCTGGACAGAATAGCTGGCCCATTTGAGTCCATCCCTGTTGAGAATTTTGTCTGCTCCCCTTTGGGGGTGGGTCCCAAGAAGGTGGAGGGCGAATTCAGACTCATTCACAACCTCTCAGCACCCAAGGGAAATTCATTGAATGACGCAATTGATGATGAGTTTTGCAGTGTGAAGTACGCTTCCTTTGACCAAGCAGTGGAGATGCTCAGGGGTTTGGGCCCAGGAGCATTGGTGGCTAAATCAGACATAGAATCCACTTTTCGGTTATTGCCAGTCCACCCTTCTGATTTTCATCTGCTTGGTTTTCAGTTTCAGGGAAGATTCTATATGGATATGTGTATGCCAATGGGCTGCTCTGTGTCTGACGCATATTTTGAAAGATTCAGTTCATTTTTGGAATGGGCGCTCAGACAGAAGACAAGGCATCAGTGGGTCATGCATAACCTGGATGACTTTCTTATCTTGGGGTCACGGGGCTCCCGGGAGTGTGGGTGGGCGTTGCAGGAATTTTGCACGCTCATGCAGGCTTTTGGGGTTCCATTGGCCACGGGAAAGACAGTTGGGCCAGCAATGACAATAGAGTTCCTAGGGATCGAGTTAGATTCCATTCAGAGGTGTTTCAGGTTGCCCGCGGACAAGATCACCAAGTTCAGGGCAGCATTACAGCAATGCTTGAGCAGGGAGAAGGTCACACTGCACCAGTTGCAACAGACGGTAGGGCAACTGAATTTTGCTCTGAGGGTCATACCGATGGCAAGGCCATTTTCCCGATCCATCTCACAGGCCATGGCTGGGCTCAGGGAGAATCACCACCAGGCTGTCAGCTGAGGTTAGGCAGGACATGCGGATTTGGATGGCATTCCTGCAGGACTTCAATGGCAGGGTAGTGTGGCCCGGTCTGCCCACTACTGCCGCGGAGTTGGGCTTAATGACTGACGCCACGGGTAGTGAGAGATTTGGTGCCATACTCTGTAGCAAGGGGGTGGCACAGCGGTGGGCAGCATGGTGGGTGGAGACTGTCTTGACGGGCAACATTGGTTTCCTGGAACTGTTCCCCATCTGGGTGGCATTGACGGTATGGCCAGAACAACTGCGTAATCAATCAGTGGTGTTCTGGTCAGACAACATGACTGCCATGGAATGCATCAATCAACAATCTGCACGGTGTAAAATGATTCTACGTCTATTGAAAGAGATGGTTCTCATATGCATGAAGCTAAATATGCAATTTAGAGCCAAACATGTGCCTGGGGTTCTAAACCATGCTGCTGACGCACTTTCTCACTTTAAGATGCAGGTTTTCAGGGCGCACCTCCCGGCTGCGGCGGTCTATGCCACCCCCTTCCCAGAACTACTTTGGCAGATTGGTGCCCCCAACTACCGGACCTCGTGGCAGCTAGCCTAGCACGCAGGACCAGGAAAGCATATGAAGGTGCGTTTTGGGCATATTGTTCTTTCTTGGGAACGGTGTGGGCTGGGAAGTGGCATGACATGGGGGCACTCCTTCAGTACCTGGGTTTTTTAAAAGGGGAAGGACGTTCAGCGGCAGCAGCTAAGCGGCATGTGGCGGCAATCTCTTTATTTGCCCAAATCAGCGACAAAGGGAATCCCACCAACAGTTTTACGGTTAGGAAGACCTTGAAAGGTTGGCAACGCCTCCAAGGGTCTGCCCCAGATACGAGACAGCCATTCGGGGTGGAGCTGCTGACATCTTTACTAGGGACCCTCCCTGTGATCTGCAACACCTCAGGGGAAGTGCTGTTGTTCACTGCCACGTTTTGATTGGCCTTTAATGGTGCATTCAGGATTGGGGAATTGGTGGCCCAAAACAAACAGGATGTGCATGGCGGCCTGCAGTTTGACCACATTAAGGTGAAGGGAGACACACTACTGATATCGATTAGGAAGTCCAAGACGGATCAGGAAGCACGTGGGGATGGGGTAGTACTGCATCGTGCACATGGTAACCCATGCTGCCCCCTCTCACATGTGGAAAATTACCTGCAGTGTAGACCCCATGACAAAGGGGGGCCTTTACTAGTACATACAGATGGGGTCCCACTCACACGTTTTCAATTTAAGAGAGTACTGGACATGGCAATCCAGAAAGCAGGTTTGAACCCAGGCTGTTTTGGAACTCACTCTTTTAGGATAGGGGCAGCCACTGAGGCAATGGCTAGGGGCCTACCTAGCAACAGCGTCCAAAGGATTGGGAGGTGGGCCTCCAATTGTTATAAGAGCTATGTGCGACTACATATGCTGTGAGTGGGATATTTTGCCAGACGCTGACGCATGTGTTCTTCTCTGCTTTCATTACAGTTTCTCAAACCTGTCACGCAGGGTGGAAACTGAAAACACCGCAACAACAGCGTTGGGAAAATCAAGGACCATCAGCAATGGATAAAGGATCACAGGTTGTGTGGATTGTTGGCCACTCGAATGTAAGGCGTCTGTCTAATTTTTTCATTACAGGAAATTATAAAGCCAGGGCACGGCGGGCCGGTTTTGAGATAGCTTTTCATGGGAAAGGGGGCCTCTGCTTCAGTCATTTTAGAGGTATCATGTTAGACTTATTGAGAAAGGGGGGGGCTCCGCCCAATATTATTATTCTGCACCTAGGGGGGAACGATCTGGCAAGCCTAGAAAGAAGGGGGTTGGTGTAAACCATAATCTCAGAAGTAGGTTGGTTAGCCAAGACATGCCAGGGATGCACTATCGGGTGGTCTCAGATGATAGGCTTCATTCCTTTCGGTCACAGGGTAGCACAGGTTCCACCAATAATACAAACGCCAGCGGGGGAAGGAAAGGGACATGTTGGGATTTTAATAGACGGACTTGCACCAGACCCCAAGGAATGTGCAGGTTCAAACATGCATGTTCCATTTGTACCAACCCATCTCACCCGAGTCTAAATGTCTCAAGAAATCCAAGGATAAGAGTAGGGAAAAAAAGGAGTGAGTTGGAGGCACCACTCAAAGCACGGTCTCCCATTGATGTAACGGCTTTTACACCCTGGCTCAACAAGTATCCCTGCCATCTTACCGTTAAAGCTCTTCTGGATGGTTTCAGGTATGGTTTTAGGATACCAGCATTAGGCTATGTGGGAGCACCAGAGTGCAAGAATCAACTCTCAGCGCGGACAAACCCCGGTGTAGTTGCAACAAATATTGACAAGGAACTTTGCCTGGGCAGAATAGCTGGCCCATTTTAGTCCATCCCTGTTGAGAATTTTGTCTGCTCCCCTTTGGGGGTGGTTCCCAAGAAGGTAGAGGGTGAAATCAGACTCATTCACAACCTCTCAGCACCCAAGGGAAATTCACTGAATGACTCAATTGATGATGAGTTTTGCAGTGTGAAGTACGCTTCCTTTAACGAAGCAGTGGAGATGCTCAGGGGTTTGGGCCCAGGAGCATTGGTGGCTAAATCAGACATAGAATCCGCTTTTCGGTTATTGCCAGTCCACCCTTCTGATTTTCATCTGCTTGGTTTTCAGATTCAGGGAAGATTCTATATGGATATGTGTATGCCAATGGGCTGCTCTGTGTCTTGCGCATATTTTGAAAGATTTAGTTCATTTTTGGAATGGGCGTTCAGACAGAAGACAAGGCATCAGTGGGTCATGCACTACCAGGATGACTTTCTTATCTTGGGGTCACGGGGCTCCCGGGAGTGTGGGTGGGTGTTGCATGAATTTTGCACGCTCATGCAGGCTTTTGTGGATCCTTTGGCCCCGGGAAAGACAGATGGGCCAGCAACGACAATAGAGGTGTTTCAGGTTGCCCGCGGACAAGATTACAAAGTTCAGGGCAGCATTACAGCAATGCTTGAGCAGGGAGAAGGTCACACTGCACCAGTTGCAACAGACGGTAGGGTAACTGAATTTTGCCCTGAGGGTCATACCGATGGCAAGGCTATTTTCCCGATCCATCTCACAGGCCATGGCTGGTCTCAGGGAGAAACACCACCAGGCTGTCAGCTGAGGTTAGGCAGGACATGCAGATTTGGATGGCATTCCTACAGGACTTCAACGGCAGGGTAGTGTGGCCCGGTCCGCCCACTACTGCCGCGGAGATGGGCTTAATGACTGACGCCGCGGGTAGTGAGAGATTTGGTGCCATACTCTGTACCGAGTGGGTGGCACAGCGGTGGGCAGCATGGTGGGTGGAGACTGTCTTGACGGGCAACATTGGTTTCCTGGAACTGTTCCCCATCTGGGTGGCATTGACGGTATGGCCAGAACAACTGCGTAATTAATCAGTGGTGTTCTGGTCAAACAACATGACTGCCATGGAATGCATCAATCAACAAGCTGCACGGTGTAAATTGATTCTCCGTCTATTGAAAGAGATGGTTCTCATATGCATGAAGCTAAATATGCAATTTAGAGCCAAACATGTGCCTGGGGTTCTAAACCATGCTGCTGACGCACTTTCTCACTTTAAGATGCAGGTTTTCAGGGCGCACCTCCCGGCTGCGGCGGTCTACGCCACCTCCTTCCCAGAACTACTTTGGCAGATTGGTGCCCCCAACTACCGGACCTCGTGGCAGCTAGCCTAGCACGCAGGACCAGGAAAGCATATGAAGGTGCGTTTTGGGCATATTGTTCCTTCTTGGGAACGGTGTGGGCTGGGAAGTGGCACGACACGGGGGCACTCCTTCAGTACCTGGGTTTTTTAAAAGGGTAAGGACGTTCAGCGGCTGCAGCTAAGCGGCATGTGGCGGCAATCTCTTTCTTTGCCCAAATCAGCGACATAGGGGATCCCACCAACAGTTTTACGGTTAGGAAGGCCTTGAAAGGTTGGCAACGCCCCCAAGGGTCTGCCCCAGATACGAGACAGCCATTCGGGGTGGAGCTGCTGACATCTTTACTAGGGACCCTCCCTGTGATCTGCAACACCTCAGGGGAAGTGCTGTTGTTCACTGCCGCGTTTTCATTGTCCTTTAATGGTGCATTCAGGATTGGGGAATTGGTGGCCCAAAACAAACAGGATGTGCATGGCGGCCTGCAGTTTGACCACATTAAGGTGAAGGGAGACACACTACTGATATCGATTAGGAAGTCCAAGACGGATCAGGAAGCACGTGGGGATGGGGTAGTACTGCATCGTGCACATGGCAACCCATGCTGCCCCCTCTCACATGTGGAAAATTACCTGCAGTGTAGACCCTGTGACAAAGGGGGGCCTTTACTAGTACATACAGATGGGGTCCCACTCACACGTTTTCAATTTAAGAGAGTACTGGACATGGCAATCCAGAAAGCAGGTTTGAACCCAGGCTGTTTTGGAACTCACTCTTTTAGGATAGGGGCAGCCACTGAGGCAATGGCTATGGGCCTACCTAGCAACAATGTCCAAAGGATTGGGAGGTGGGCCTCCAATTGTTATGAGAGCTATGTGCGACTACATATGCTGTGAGTGGGATATTTTGCCAGACGCTGACGCATGTGTTCTTCTCTGCTTTCATTACAGTTTCTCAAACCTGTCACGCAGGGGGGAAACTGGAAACACCGCAACAACAGCGTTGGGCAAATCAAGGACCATCAGCAGTGGATAAAGGATCACAGGTTGTGTTGATTGTTGGCCACTCGTATGTAAGGCGTCTGTCTAATTTTTTCATTACAGGAAATTATAAAGCCAGGGCACAGCGGGCCGGTTTTGAGATAGCTTTTCATGGGAAAGGGGGCCTCTGCTTCAGTCATTTTAGAGGTATCATGTTAGACTTATTGAGAAAGGGGGGGGCTCCGCCCAATATTATTATTCTGCACCTAGGGGGGAACGATCTGGCAAGCCTAGAAAGAAGGGGGTTGGTGGAAACCATAATCTCAGAAGTAGGTTGGTTAGCCAAGACATGCCAGGGATGCACTATCGGGTGGTCTCAGATGATACCCCGATTTCAATGGAGGGGAGGGGAATCTGTAAGAGCATTGAATCACTCCGCGAGGAGAATAAATAACAAAATAGAGAGGCTTTTCAGGGCTCCTCATTTACAGACCATCACCCATGGGTGCATTAGGAGGTGAGCCGTGCTTCTTAAAAGACGGTGTTCACTTGTCCAAAGTAGGCAATGAGGTGTTCTTAGAGAATATATTAGCTTGGTTGGGTGGCCTCAGAAACAGGGCATGACCTTCTAGTGAGCGCAGGGGTGTGCCAGATAGTCGGTCAACTATGCTGGCCTGTGGCGGTAAGGTCATGATTGGTGAGCAGTAAATTTAAGGTCCTTAGAGGGCGGCGCCATTTTTGAATGGGGTCGCACAAGTGGGAGGGACAAGTGGTCTCTCCTAGAACTCCAGGGGCAGTTGGGTGCGGGGGAGGAGGGAGTCACGCTTTCTCTAGGCTGGTTGGCCACCCCGCTCGTGCACAACGGCAACAGTAAATGGCGCAGAACTGCAAGGGCCCCTTTCATGGAGATAATGTACAGAGCGTACAGGGGTAATGGGGGGGGAAGTACCCTCACGGTGAACAGGCCCTCTGCGCATGCGCACTCCGTCTGGAGGGCGTGGTTAAGTTGATAAGGATCTGACACCAGTTAGTGACCTTGCCATAGGCCCAATTAGGATACGCAGAAAATAAATACTGTAATGATTATTAAAGATATGTTAGATTTGAATAGGAAACCTTTGTATTAGAGTTATGTTAAGGCTAGCCATCTGAAATCTGTACTTATCAATTGTAATCAATGTAATGTATATTTTCTGCGAAAGAATTATGTAAATATTGTAAATTTTGATAAATGTTTATTAATCTTTTTTTAATGAATACGGCCGGGGGGTTTACGCTCCCCACATCCAAACTCCTCTCCTGTCACTTTCTGGGCCTGGGTAAGGGAGGAGGGGGTGTAGGTAGTACCTGGCCATAAGATCGCGAGAGCCGTGAAATGGAACACACACTCCAAGGGGAGAGGTTAATGCTCAATATGCTACGAAGCTCTTTTTAGGGTTGTACGATAAGGAGAACCAATCAAGGGAACGCATGAATTCGAGAATAGATTTCAACAATGAAGGTGGCGAGGGGCATGTGGAAATATATTAGTAACTTGTATAGACAGGACCATACCTTGTTATGGGTTTATGACCTTTTTTATTTTTAAATAGCGGGTATGAAGTTACTCTGGCTTTTGTGCTTAAAAAACGGGCTGCCTGCGAGTACCCAGCTGAATTCAGCTTCAGCTCTGCGGAGTTGACTGACCTCCCAGCTTCATTTTGGTTACACTTTCTGTTCCTTTGTTTCCCCTCTACCTGAAGCATTTATCAAGTGCGTATTTTTTGGAGTGTCGTTGTGCTGCTTCCTCTTGCTGTCTCTGTCTATGTTTCTTCTACTTGCAGCACTTCGTAGCAGTGTAAATGATTTAGGTTGTTTTGCTCCTGGTTTTGATCTGTGCTACTGTTTCATCCTCTCCCCTTCTTATCTTTGGTGCAGCATAACAACACCAACAGGCCACATGTTGTTAGCGTTGCTTATAACACTGATTTCAAAATACATTAACGGCTTCACACTATTGCTATTAAGTGATCACTTGTTTAGTTTGCAACAAAGTGCTTTTTTGGTCAGAGTTTCATGATTTATAGGATGTCTTAAGCATGATTAAAATGTTTAATGCAAAATCAAGATGTGTTTTAAATTAGTTTATGCTTGCACAATTATGGGTTGAAAAGAACATTCTAGCATGAAAATAACATTATATTGTAAAGCACATTTTTGCTTGTTTGGCTGCTTCTATTAAGCTTCCTCCCACAGCTTGTTGTATATATTGTAACAAAAATTACTATGCCACACCATACTATACAATAACAGACCATACCATGCCATATTATTCTGTACCATACCATACCATACAATGACAGCTCATACCATACAATGCCATATCATGGCATACCATATGACAAGCCATACCATGCCATACCATAGTATACAATGACAGACCAAACCTTTCCGTACCTTACCGTAGCTTACCATCCTGTACTGTACCATACCAAAGTTATCATAATATTATACAATATATCATTTTAATATATATTGAAGTATATTATAATATATTAATCCTTTTCTACAAAAGTAGCACAACATGGGTAAAAAAATTGACAAAACCATACCATACCATACCATACAAAAATTACCATATAATCACATAATATTATTGTTGTATATATTATATAATATCCACAAAGTTAGTTGCTCCTTCCGGATTTGCTGGGACCAAGGAGAGGTGGCGCACACGCCGGCGGAGCACGGCGGTAACGATAATATCCAAACAAAAAGCAAGTTGAGTAGTGCGCTCTCAGCAAGTTTCGGCGGCAAGCCTTGTTCACGTGAACAAGGCTTGCCGCCGAAACGCGTTGTGTGAATTAAAACACTTGGATTATTTACCTTGCTGACTGCCTGTTTCTTGCTGAGAGCGCACTACTCAACTTGCTTTTTATTTGGATATTATATAATATATACATAGATTATATTATGATTTAATATATTGCACTAAAAAAATGATTTTGTACAAAAGTAGCAAAAGAGGGCAACAATAAAAACCACTGACAAAGTCAATACAGCTCGCATTGAGAAACCTATTGGCTTTACAAATGCTTGTTCATTGAACCCACATCCCTAATGTGGTATTTATTTTTATCTCGGTAGTATATTTTATTTTTTCTATCGTGATTCAGGGCAAATCACTTAATCTTCCTGTGCCTTAAAAAAAATATGACCTTATTTAATGTAATCTTTTGTTTAAATAAACAGCTCTAATGCTCCTGGGCCAAGTTTGCGCTATATAAAACTGCAAAAAATATCGCGGGATGGTTGCTTCGCGGAGTTCATTGTGGCTAATGTTAGCTCTCGTCGTTAGGGGAAATTTCTACTACGGTGGACCGTGCAACAATTTCTTCTCGTGCTCAAGATCCTGGGGATAACGATGCTTTGCCCAGGAGCACACATTTCAGTTAACTGTGTTAGAAACCCAGGATTAGAACGAAGACTTGCCAGCTTCCGTGACTGACAGTCTAGCTCTTACGACACATTTTCTCACCAAACAAAAGCGAATGCCTAAGTACCATAAAAGACACTTTAATTCAAACTCCGCGTGCAGGTAAACAACAAAAAGAACAACATTGCGAAAATGTAAAGAAACAGATGGCAATCAATGCACCGAACACCATGTTACTCCCTGTACAATGTGTTTGTGTCCTGAGGGCAGGTGGTTCACAGTTTCACAGATGGCAACAGAAAACGTGTTCTACATTTACCTATCAAGAGGGTACACATTTCTTCAACCTCGGAAGGATGAAAGGTTGAACCGATCCTCCTTGTATTTGATAGCTCTGGCTGCACGTAGCACGCAGGGGCATATCAGCAAGGAGGCGATATAAAATTATCGCCGCTTTTGCATCCGTTTTCGGACGACAAGCGGCGATAATTTTATCGCCTTATCAACAAGGTCACACTATCGCGTGAATCCTTGCATTAGCCAGTGACGGCCCGTGTAGGGCGTTTTACCGGGGCGGTGACGTGGCGCAGAGGAGGGGCAGGGTGGGGGGTTGCAAAATGTGGCAAATGGCCGATTTCAGGTAAGTTACGAAAAAAATTAATAAAACGAATTTCGTTGCGCGTGCTGTATTGCATTGGCGATACAGCACGCGCAACGAAATTCGTTTTATTAATTTTTTTCGTAACTTACCTGAAATCGGCCGTTTGCCACATTTTGCAACCCCCCACCCTGCCCCTCCTCTGCGCCACGTCACCGCCCCGGTAAAACGCCCTACACGGGCCGTCACTGGCATTAGCTCCCTTTCCCGTAGCGCCCACCTTTGCATCTCTAAAGAGATGCAAAGTGGGCGTTCCGTCCCAAAATAACTGGAGAAATGTCACTAACTGACATTTCTCCAATTATCAATCGGCACGCTAACAAGCATAGCGATAAGAAAAGTAGCGCTAATCTTGGTTATCGCTACTTTCCTTACGCCTGCTTTTAGTTTGACTTAACCATTATATCCAATGTAAGGTGGATATCATGGCTAAATCTGCCCTGCCCTATCAAGAAGCTATCACCAAACGTTGTGAGATTATCGCTGGATTTCCAGCGATAATCTCACATTTGGCAGTTAGCGCTTGGAATTTTATTGCTTTTGAGATAAGCGTTGCTGATAGCACGCTATCTCAGCGATAAAATTCCACGTTAGCCGGCGATAATTATCCTAGCGCTAAGTGCGCTTAGCGATAATTATCGCCGGTCCTTGATGATATGCCCCGCAGTTTGTATCAATGACTTCTTATATAGTTGTGGTATTTTGCTCACTATTTCCTATGTTTAAGGGGTTCATTGCACCCTGAAATATTGCAACCAAATGAGGTTTGCTCGATGCGCCTGTGTTACAATTCATGTATACTCAGAGTGGCGTGGATACAGCATAAAACAGCTAGAGAGCCTTCAGCTGGGTATGTCCTCTGTCGAGTCCTCGTGTTATTGTCAACGGATCGGGCTGTTTGTTCATTGCCTGCGAGAAAAAAATTGAAGATGTGTGTCCAGGCCCAAAGCGCGTGAATCCATGAAAACCATGTTTATTTTCTGCACAGTAGGCACTCTCAACGGCAGGATGAACAGACAGGCAAGGACTGAATTTCCATGGAACAGCCGTGACTTTAGTGACTGAATCTTGCACTGTTGCGGCTCACACCAGTTGCGTGAACGAAGCTTGCACCGATGTTGCCTTCACTGTTCCTTTTGGGTGTGTAAGGGAGGCTTGACTCACCCTGGGGAGGTGGCGAAAAACTACACAAATAATTGTCTATGGAGAGGATTGTTGGCCCCTTCAGGGTTTGTGTTTTCGCCTTTGGAAATTGTTCCAATGGAGTCGGATCAGTACCGACTGATGCATAACATCCGCGCCTCAAACGGCTCTTCAGTAGTGACACCATTGACTTCCAGGTTTGCTCAGTCTCTTCTGGGACCATTCACTGATGAAACAGAGGAGGTTGGGGCTGGAATGTTTATTGGCATAAGTTCTCTTTGGGTCTGTCTCTAGGTGGCTGTTAGTCCTCCGTGATGTCTATCGTCTGCTAAATTTCCAGTATGAGATCCTGTACTACTACGATAAACGCCTGCTGATGGGTTGTGCAATCTCTTGTTCCTGTTTGGAGCAATTCAGCTCATGTCTAGGAAGGATGTTTTCCACTAGATATGGTTTCTTGAATGTGATTCATTACTTGGATAACCTTCTCCTTATGAGTGTAGTGGGGGCTGATGAGTGTACCCTCACGTCAGGGATTGGGTGCTCCATTAGCAATGGATAAAACAGCAGGTTCTTCTACATGGATCACTTTCTTAGAGACGGAAATTAATCCATAGCAGGTGAGTATAGACTACAACAGGAAATTATCTGTTCATTCATCCAATCCACAAAGTTAGTATTGTCATATAAAATGTCACATTACACCAGGTTCACATTTTGTTGGAGCAGCTAAATTTTGCCTTAAGGATCATTCCCATGGCCCACTCTTTCTCCCGGTCAACAGTCAGGTCCATGGCAGGCCTGACCTAGAAGCATCACCACATGACGCTGTCAGCTGAGGTAGAAAGAAGACTTAAAGATCTTGCTCAATTTCCTAGGTGAGCTCAATGGTTTGACTGAGTGGCCTCCCCCCATTCTTCAGCCAAGTATTGGGCTAAAATGTTGATGAAGCAGGCAGTATTGGTTTTTGGGCTGTCCTTGTTGATCAGTGGTATTGGTGGGGCGCTTGTCCCATTTTCTGGCATGAATCTGTATGACCAACAATATTGCATTCTTCAATTGTGTAATTGCACAATCTTTTGGTCAGGCAACATGTCAGTGGAGGAGATGATGAACAGGCAAAAGACTGTGCCGACATGCTCTGAGGTTGTAGAAGAATTTGATCCTTAGATCTTTCAAGTTAAATGTTATATTTAATGCCATACATGTACCAGGTAGGATGCAGCTGATTCCTTATGTTGGTCCATGCTCCTGTATTTCCAGCGGTACTATCTAACCGCAGCTCCGCAGATGACAGAATTCCTAGAAGATTGTTGGTCGGTTTGTGTCTGCCTCGCCAGATTTAGTAGAAGCTTCTCTTGCAAAGCAAAAACACAGCTCATATATCAGGGCTTTTCAGGTGTACAGGCTCTTTCTGAGGGAGCAGCAGATGGAAGAGATCTTCTCAATACAGTCACTTTGCCTTTTCTAAAGCAAATTGCACAGTAGCACCGACACCGGCAATGACAATATTAATGTATGTCATAATCCATGCTCCAATGATAATACTGTTCCTAGTAGCAACAATGCCAATGCATGTTATAATTTAAGCAAACTTAACCATGTCAATACCAGTAAGAACAATGTCAATGTATGCTATGACAACTGCATGCACAAATTTAAGGATGTGGATAAAAATTATACCAGTGACTGCCATATTATTTTCAGAAGTTCCAACGAACTCATATCATTGATGTCAGATTCACCCAAGATGACCTCCACATCAACCTCGAGTCAGAGATATGCGGTTAGACATGCTCTATAACCCACACCCATGCCTATCGAATGCCAGGTCACAGGTGGGGTCTCTCTTAACCTAAAAAGATACGTAATCGCAGAGAAAACGCTGATCAATCCCACAGATAGATAGCTGCACCACAAACAGGTCAGAGGAAATTGGCCCCAATAAAACATGTTTAGCCAAGGACTTGCGTTCCCCAAAATACCACAAAGCTAGATACAACATATAGATAGAAATGCTCAACCAATCAGGAAACACATGCACACCACAAGTAGTGATCATGCTCTCCTCGTGTCAGTCATCTGGACACATAAACACTGGCCCACGCTAGCTCTCCCCGAGGTCGAGAGCCATCTGTGTCCTTATCAGATGCTTCGCTTGTTGATTTACAATTAAGATGCTCTTTTGGAATGTGGAAAATTGCTTCATTGTACCTCATGAACTTTATATTACAGCGGTCAAAACTTTGCATACCGAGAGACATTGAGCAGACGCACTCTGCCGAGGCTCTCCCAGCCGCGGCATTTAATTAAACCAGCTTGTTCCTGTTCTGCCAAATGCCTTTTGTCTTTTCATTTATTTAAGGTACACTCATATCCAAGCAACACAAGTGTGAACAGTGTCATATGCTAGAGGGCATGGTACTGCCATAGGATTCCTTGTTAGCTGGCTGGGACAATTGATCATAGTAATAACTTTCTAGCCATGAAGGCCTTGCTGAATGGGCCTGGCTATCTGTCAAGAGGAGAGAAGCCAGACACTTCCTTGATATTTTAAAGCTGGGTGCCATTCCAGCCCAAGTACACATGGTATGCTCATTCTCGTACAAAGTTTTCCACTGTCTTTGTTGTAGCTTTTTACAGAGCCTTCCATGTTGGTGGACTGGTGGGGAAGGCTAAAGTACATCTTGACAGAGAGTTGCAGTTTCAAGATGCATACAAAAGAGATACAGGACTAGTGATCAGGCTGGCACACAAAAACTGACCATCTAGCCCAGGAAGCCCTCATCGAATTATAGGTGGCCTCCTCCACGCCTACTTTTCCTGTAGCACACATGCATGCTTACCTTACACTTACCTTGTTCTGCATCCAAACTTAGAAGCTGCAGAATTGTTAATTCATCTCAACGGTGAGGTCTTGTCACAATACCGATTTGCTGCAGTATTCATTGACGCCCTTAAGCCAGTTGGGATTGCACCAGAGAATGACTCCTTCCATTCTCTTAAAGTGGACGTGGCCATGATGGTTTCAGGAACAGGGTTCACAGAGAGTAAGGGCAAGAATATTTGAAGAAGGTTATCGGCATGTTATAGGCCATATGGTCGCCAAGAAATACTGTTATTAAATAAAATCTCACCGTTTCCTGCCTATTTACTCACAATAGCAATGTCTTCTAAGGCCATTTGGATTGTCAGTCAATCCTTTGTTCTGTGATCCCAGTACTGGTTGCAACAGCTCTGTAAGATTTAGCCAGCACTATTAAAGTAAGTTCTTCTCCAGGTGATTTTGTACTGGTGGTGTGAATATTTCAAAGTTGTGTGAGACTGTGAGTAGGGCAAATGGTCGAGAGGGACTCCGGTCCTTATCTCTCATCATTGTGCATCTTAGTGGAAAGGATCTAGTAAAGATGGGTCACAAAGTGTGGCAATAATATATTTTGCATTCATTCTCTTGGTTTGGATGGTCATTCCCAGAGGCCTAAATTGCATGGACACTCAAGATTTCTAGGCAGGTCTGGGGCACAGCAGTCATTTCCCTCATGATCAGTGTTTCCGTTAGGCGACAACGCTGAGATGACCATGTTATGTGTGTAAAAAAGGGTGCCTAGGACAAATCCCACGCAAAATATTGAGGGGAGAGCAAGGGGGAAATTTACAATAAAATATGGGGGCGAGGTGTTACTCCAACACCGTGCTCTGACATTTTTTAAACACAGGGATGTGCCGTATTTACAAAAATACAGCGCACCCCTGCATTTCCCCTAGCGCTGGCATTTAAAAAGCTGCCTAGTGCCAGCACAGGCACTCTTCACCATGTTGCAAGGGTGCCTCCGCTGCGGGGGCGATTGTTTATGTGTAGGAAGGAACTCTTGCCTGCGCATAAACAATTTTTAAAGGCAATTTTGCTGTTTCTATGTGTGCTCCAGAATGCAGCACACATCGAAATAGAAAAATACGAGGATGAAATTAATCATTTCTCCTCGTATCGCCATCCTAAGACCAGGTTTTACCTGGCCTTAGTTTTTGGTGCTGCCTCATCCTTGTAAATATGGGGCGGCATCAAATGTAAATGTAAAAAATTGATATTTGTATAGCGCACTACTCACCCGCAAGGGTCTCAAGGCGCTTGTACGAATACCGCTGTGGAACCCATCCTGGCTTTCCCTGTGAGGCGTCCACTCCTGGGCACCCCCAAGGTGGAGGCCAGGCATCCTTAGCGTTGTGGGGGCCGTTGTGGAGATTAAGCAAGCTATTGCCCAGAGTTGCAGAGTGGGACTCCATGATTGGAATGGCACCGAGGCAAGAATTATCAGGTCCGTGGAATTTTGAGCCCAAGACCCACCGAGGCAGGGAATTGAACCTCTGCATCAGGGTCTGCCGCTCTAATCATTGAGCCACACTTCTCCAGAACGTCACTAAAAGAGATGCTCCGGTGGCGATATCCCCTCCAAAATATGCCACTGGATGTTCCATTAGGACAGAGCTCACATTTCATGTTTGTGGACCAACTTGTTCGTTGACTTAATGTGGCCCTTTTTCACTTAATTGTGTTCTGGTGGTGAGGGAAAAGGACCCTTGGGCACTGGGCACCATTGTGGGGGGATAGCAGGCCCAATGCAACAGTGAATGTGTTCCTCTCCCCGTTCATCTGTATGATAGTGCAGAAGTTGGCAGAGAGCAATTTTCAGACTGCAAGGACATTCCCACTGGGTTGGGGTGAAGGCTAACAGTTCTGACAGCAGTGCATTTACCTCCTGGTCTCAGGGCATGGGACAGACCCCATTAACCGGCAGGTTGGGAGGAGCGGGGCGGTGACAGGTGCTTGGTAGGAAAGGTCAGAGACCGCACCGCAGGCCTGCAGATGGCTTTCCGACACAAATCTGAATACTGTGTGTCGCAAACACACATGCAGCAATTATAAATAGTGTGGAAGGATGATTTTAATAGATCGTTATATAAAGCACTAAGTTGATCTTGAATTGATAGTCTAAGAAAGCATATGTTGCAGATGTTCAGAAAATGTTTCAAGATTGCTCAAAAAATTTGGGAAATTTCCTTGTGATAGTTACTTTAGGTTGTGTTTAGATTTTTTAATTGAACACAACTCGTGTGAACCCAAAAATACAAAAGTACCGTCATGTCGTGGTCTTGTTTTAAGTTCTGGGGGAGGGGGGATTCCAGACATTGCGCCTCTAACGCTTATTGCTTTGCACCCAAAGGGATTAAATGCAGTTTGCCTTTGTCAGTTGCCTCCAGTTGAAGCTCCGTGGAAGCCTCAGAGATCAAGAGACAGCGGCAGCAACTGGGCGATAATGGGTCCCTGGGGGTCGGGCAGCCCAAAGGGCACCCACTTTCTGGTACTTCAGCCGGTGAGACAATCCAGGACCATTGGATTGGCCTCATTGTATTGTGGGCGGGGCTTGGGTCGGTAGCAGTTAGATCAGGGGTCTCCAACGAGTAGCTCGGGAGCTACTGGTAGCTCGCCAGTACCTTCAAAGTAGCTCTCTGAGGTGAAGTCAAGCCCAGTATCAATTTCAGAGGGTAGGTGACTATTAAAGAAGGCAGCACTGATCATCTCAAGACGCTAAGATTGACAGCCAGCCAAACGTATCACAGTAACTCATACTAACACTTAAACACACACTGTGCCAGCTTATAGGACCTGCTACATGACAGTCTGTATCCAATCTCAATATAATTAAGCCACAAGGAGATTGACCATGTTGCAGTCTCTCCTTTATCAGTCACAACATGTGTGTGAACAGTGCACCATCAAAAAAGTATGGCAGCAGTAGCCTGAGCTGTAATCAGTGCTAACCCACTAAAGTGCAGGACTGCAGGAGTCAGAGGGAAAATGTGTCTGTTAGATGCATGATCAGCTCAAGACCTGAGGAGAACAAGGTATGATCCAGACCAGAGAAAATTAAGAGATTCATCAACATTTATGTGTGTGACCATAATAAACACTATTGCTTTCTGAAACTATGCCTGGTGCCAAGAACTGCCAAATATATATGCTAGCCCCATCATAAGAGTGTTCTATTTGGCATAATTGTGTCCATTCTTGACATAATAGTGCCAATGGCATAATTATGGTCATCCTCAACTATGTTATTATTTTTGGTCTGGTTGTGGTATGCTGGCAGCCATCATAGACATACTTTGACCATGACTGGCCTATATGTACCTATTCCTGGCATATTAATGGTCATGACTCATATGTGGTCTTATCCCCGATCCTTCTGGTTTCCAGCCTTGGCACAACTGTGACCCTAGTATAATGGTGGGCATTACTGGCATAATCCAGGCATCCGTGGTGCTATGGTGAGCATCCATTATGATATAAAGGGGTAACCCACAATTGTCCACGGACCTGGGTAACGATTGGTATAGGAAATAACGGTCCTAGACTTCTTTAAGCTACAATTCAGTTATGAAAAACATTCATTAGTCAAAGGGCATCCGGTACATGTAGAATTAGCATTGTATCATTAATGTACCACAATTTTTTTTACAATGCACACAAGTATATCCTCAAAAGACACAAAGGCACAAAATATCGCTCCAATAGTGACTGTTTATTATTCAGTTACTTTTATTACAGATCACCATATTCAATGCTCCAAATAGAGAAAGAGGTTGCTCCAAGGGGAGTGTGAAAAAGGAAAGTGCTCATGAGGTAGGACAGATATAAAGGAGGGGAATCCAAAAGGCAAATTCAAATAACCAATCAATTACACATTCTTGTATCCTTAGTAAAACTGAACGTGGTTCATAGTAGCACCAGTTTTACAGATAGGCCAGTCCCTTATGGATTTACAAAATATTCATTTCATGATTTTCTGATGATGCACAGAGAACATTCATCTGTGAAAAGGCAGGCTGGGATGATATCAGGTTATGGGCCCACTGGGGGAGAGTGTCGACATTTTGATCCTTGTGCAATGAGGGTAATTAATATATATCCTCTGCAGGCGGGTCTTCCTCAGGGGCTGTATCCTGACAGTACCTCACCCTAGGTTGCCTCTCCTCCCCCAGTCCTGAGGAAGACCCGCCTGCAGAGGATATAAATTACCCTCATTGCACCACTGGTGGTACATTAATGATACAATGCTGATTCTATATGTACCGGATGCCCTTTGACTAATGAATGTTTTTCATAACTGAATTGTAGCTTTAAAGAAGTCTAGGACCATTGTTTCCTATACCAATGGTGAGCATCCATGGCATATGACTGTAATACCTGGGAATTCAAAGTAGTCTGTCCATATGAGGCATTTGTACATGGGAGTACATGATGATAATGACAAGCTGATGTTTTGAGACTGTGCATTTCTCAAAAACTGAAAACCGATATTTTAAAGGCAGTTATAGTTTTCAAAAATGGGGTTTCTTATGGAAAATTGAGTTTGTTTGCCCACAGTGGAAAGTAGTATTAGATAGTAACATGTGCATTTTCAGAAACTGGTGAATGATAATTCAAGCTGAGCTGGGGAGACGTACTGCTGTGCTTATGTCCTTTGTGCCACTGGGCATGTCAAGATTTGAATGCTACTTCATAAGTCAAGGGGAGGCATTTAATATTGAAGAACTTTTTCCCAGCATTTCTGGCGGTAACCGCACTTGGTATACTTCGGTGGTAACTATTGAAAATCTTGCTTTGGGTGGTCATAGTGTAGTCACTATTTTACAGGTATAAAATTTGCTAGTAGCTCGGGAAGACTTTCCTTGAGCAGAAGTAGCTCTCACTACAGAAAAGGTTGGAGACCCCTGAGTTAGATGATGGTTCTGTTCAGGGGTGTACCTACTCTAGCGCTGTGGTAAGGTATGCATGAGAAATGCCCCCCCCCCCATTTAGTCAGTGAATTAAGGTGATTGTTTTCACAATTATGTCTATATAATTGCTTTAGTTAATCATATTATGTTAACACCTTACTCAGGGCTTTATGTGGGCCGGGTCCTGCCGGTGCTCAGCACCAGCAGTGCAGTTCTTAAAAGCAGGTGCGGAGACGGGTCCCTTTCGGGTTCTCTATTATTGCCCTAATTCTCCCAGTGGAAAAAAAACCTCTTAACTTGACAGCAGTACCACCTTTCACTGCCTTTGATGCATGTTTAAAGAGACTCGTTACAGTTCTTTCACAGTCTCATCATTTCAGAGTGGAAGCATTATAACAATTTTATACAAGGATGCCATTGATATTGCTTATTTATCCTATGCAATTAACCACCCTTGACAAAGTCAATAGTCCTGGCTTACTGTAGGTGTAATTCTACTTGTATTATATATCTGGATGCAAAGACAGAAGCAGCAAAATACCAGACACGCCGCACATAATGCTAAGTAGAGATTTCTAACATACATGTTTTAAGCCACGCCCTTAATTATGTCGGCCATGCTCCTTTGAGAGACCCCCCAGTTGTTTCCTCTCACTTAAAGCCCTGACCTTACTTTAGGGCGGGTTCAACAAACTCTGTGATGAACAAGTTGCGTGCCCTCTGTGAGGCGGAGAGGGAGAAGTTGATAAGGCCAGGGATTCCTGATCAAGCCTGGCTAGGGTCAACCAGGCCACGACCTCACATCACGCGGGGTGGCAGCCGCGGAGTTGGCTTACTCACTGCTGCGAGTAAAAGTTAAAAGTAAGTGAGCAAAGGGTGGCGGAGGGACTCCAGCAGAGGCTACTGAGCCGACAGGCCCCCACTTACCTGAGGTTCCTCCCGGTTGAGCTGAGTATGCTTAGCTGATTGGAGAGAGGTACCAGCGGTTCCAGCCTGGCTCTGCATTCTGGGGTAGGACTCGGTGGCTGCTCCTCCGCTAAGGCAGAGGAGCGTTGCTTCACTGCGCAAAAAAGAAAATTAAAATGACAATAACGTATCGTTATTGTCATTATATTTTTCCGATTGCATGCAGTCAGTGGTCTGTGCGGAGTGGGGCTGGTCAGAGCAGGGGAGGAATGGTTTGCACTCCTATAGTGCGCATGAACTGTTTGGGCCGATCAAACAGTCATGCGCACTTTTCATGTTCCCCACCATGCTGCATTACACAGCCTGGTGCTGAATATGTACAGGCTCCCTTTTCCAGTCTGAGCACCGATCCACGGCGCTCACACCAATCACAACGCTGCATTGCATCATTGTGATTGGCTTAGGGGAGCCTGTGTGCCGGGTACTTCCTGCTGCCGGCCGTACTGCAGAAAGAAAGAGGACACAGGGTAGGCGGTGGTTGCTGCGGCTGCTGGCTTTTCTAAGGTAAGTGTTTTTTGTTGTTGTTAATTAACCCCCCCACTACCACCCCTGTCCGGTAGCAGCCGCTACTGGTAGGCCTTGGAGCATAGCAAGCGTTGGCATCTCCATGGGGAGGGGCAGGGCACATTACAAGCAGCCAAGAGCGGTTTGGCTCCACCTGCGCAAAGCATGGTGCGTGTTCAAGCTCCGCAGAGGGCG
Organism: Triturus cristatus; assembly: GCF_964204655.1. Taxonomy (NCBI): domain Eukaryota; kingdom Metazoa; phylum Chordata; class Amphibia; order Caudata; family Salamandridae; genus Triturus; species Triturus cristatus. The sequence continues at coordinate 1,069,657,910 of NC_140583.1, forward strand.
CTCGGCTCTATTATGAGCGCAGTGCACGTAGAAGCCCAGCAGGGGGAGTAGGCTCCATTTTGAGCACGGAAAAAGAAAGGACAGAAACACCAGTTTCGGAGGAGAATAATGACATTTCTCCTCATGCGAGTGCACATGTTCATATTAACCACACAGTTAAAGGAGTTGGAAAAGATAAAAAGCTACAAAGAAAGAATAACTTCAGAGAGCAATGGTTCCGGCAGAGTCTGTGGATAAAAATCCAACCTTCAAGCCAATAATGCATAACCTATGCGCAATAAAGTGCAAAGGGCTGAAGTAGTGAGGGAAAACTATCAGACTGGTGAAAATATACCTTTGAATTTGCTCAGTTCGGATAGATACCAAGAGTAAAGGTAATTTGGGACAGTTGGTATGGGTCCCAGCTGAAAGTTCTTTAGGTGCAGCAGGTCATCCAGAGACAAGGACCACAGTGATCCCAGGTTGGGGCGTGATCCAACGTTGGGACAATTCTGGCACCAGAGACCAGAGTAGGTGACCTGATAGGTCTGGTGTGACCTCGGAACACCGGGATGAAAATGGGAGAGGATTTGTGCAACCCTGCAAACAATGAGGGAGGAGAAGAGTTGTCAAGCAAACACAAAAACTAAACATATTGAATGGCGAACATTTAATGGGGGTGTTGGGTATAGGGAATTCCCTGGACTCAGTGGGGCGTTGCGAGTTGAAAATGATAAATTGGGTGTTGAGGAACTGGATTATGAAAGTGACGGACAGGTATTGGAGATGGGTGAGATCCCCTCTAGGGAAGCTTGCACCATGCCTCCTCCAAGGGGGCTGATGGAGGTACATAAGGGTAAGGCGAGGGCTCTAATGTACCAGATCAGTGATCTGTCTTACAGGCTGGGGACAGGAGACCGAGGTATAGAAAGGAAGAGAACATAGGGACTAGAAAAGAACTGTGAACATCAGAGCCAGTGGAATGTTTTATTGCCAAGTTAGCATGACTGGTGGACTTGTTGCGAAGTTGGCGAGAGTACACTGCGTAAAAAGATAAAAATAAAGGGAGTAGGGTTTTATGTGTCAGCAATGGAGTAGATACTGAAGGTGAGTTGCAGGGCAGTGGGGGAAAAATAAAAACTAAAGACAAAAAAGGGCATACACAGGCCATTCAGGTTACTGACAGTGAAATCATTGAAAAAGGAAAAAACTTAACAGAAGGGAAGGAGATCAAGAAAGAGTGGGGTCGGCCTTCCAGAAACTTTTGCCATTTATAGTGGATTCCATGCAACTGAGTTCTCACTTATCCACAGCTACTAAAGAAAAAATTGGGAGAGGGTTTTTTGTGACTGTGTACAAGTGTACACAGAGAAATTCAAGCAAAAGAAGAGTCCAAAGAAGAAGCTTGGGATCTTGCACATAGGTCACAGGTCCCTACTAATATTGCCTCACGGACATCAGCATTTTCATTTTACGTGAGTGTCCGCTGTGAGAAATTTCATGATAGATCTGTTTCTACTTTTATGTACATTGACACAATTCGTAAAACGCAAATGGATTTTGGTGACATGGCTTCATTTGATGAAGAGTTTTGTGCCAGGTTAGAATTAAAACCAGATAACCCCTAGGGAAATGTTGATAATGAGCTGTGGCACTGGAGGATGTTTCCTACTAGACCTCCGCCAACTTTGCACATTGTGAGTGGGTTGCCAGTCCAGTACCGGCCCTATCTACGGAAACCCATCCTTGGAGGAGTGGGAACAAGGAGCAGGCAACAGAGGGTTAATCCTGGAGAATGCTGGGGTTTTAACAAGGGTTATTGTATCAAAAACCCATGTAAATACAAGAATGAATGTACCAAACGTGGTGGTAAACATGTGGTCTTCCAGGGCTTTGGAAAATTGCCCACACGAAGGGGCAGGGCATATACACAACAGCAGCCTGGAAATTGGGGGTTTTATACCTATTGTTCTTGAGGCGTTAAATGGTTGTTTAAAGGTTTATCCCAACAAAGAAGCCACTTTATTCCTGGCATAGGGGTTTCAAGAAGGTTTTTGATAAGGGCACTAAATTCAAAGAGTGTGTCGTTTTGCAGATAAGGATATGCTGGACAAGGAAGTGTCTAAAGGGAGGATGGCATGCCCTTTTGATCTTTCACCCTTTGAGGATCTGATAGTGTCTCCTTTAGGTGTAGTACACAAAAAGATAGCAGGCGAGTTTTGCATGATCCACCATCTGTAATGGCCTGAAGGATACTCAATGAATGATTTCAAGGCTAGAGAAGAATCCACAGTTAAAATTGCTACATTACATGCTATTGAGTTGATTAGAACCTATGAGGGAGTAAGATGGCTCTGTGTGATATCAAGTCAGCCTTCAGACTGCTTCCTGTACAGCCTGTAGACTTCATCTTGATTTGTATTCAATTTAAAGAATACTTATTTGTTGACAAAGTTTTATCTGTATCATTTCCTGCAAATTGTTACTGCAGTGGTGCTTCACTGCAAAAGGTGGCCTTGAGTTGGTTACCCATAATTTAGAAGATTTTCTGTTTTTAGGTAATCAAAGTTCAGTTGATTGTGCAATGGCATTACAAGAATTTCAATATTTGGCCCAAGAATTGCTTGTGCCTTTAGCACCTGAGAAGACTGAAGGGCCAAGTACTGGCTACTGAGTTTGTTTTTCTAGGTATCGAATTTGATACAGATGTCATGGAAGCTAGGCTTCCACAAACTAAGCTTGCTAAATTGATCGGCCTCCTTTAGGAAGTAATTTCACTCAGAAAATTGGAATTGAGAAAGGTTCAGAATTTGCTGGGACATTTGAATTTTGCATGCAGAGTAGTGAAAGCAGGTAGAACCTTTTGTAGACACCTAGCTTTGCTATGTTTGGAGCGAAATTGTCCAATAATAGAATACAGATATCTGCAGCAATACACGCTGATCTTGAGGTTTAGTTGATGTTCATAAAACATTTCAATGACGTGACTACGTGGTCTACGGAGGCAGATTTTGAATGGAACATTCAAATATTTTCTGATGCAGCTGGTGCAGATGGTTTCAGTCTATTTTGGGAAGGAAGATGGTGCACAGAAAGATGATCAAGAGCATGGAAAGATTAGGGAAGAAGCTTTTGAGTTTTTTCATCTCTTGGTAGGTCTGTCCTTATGGGGCTAGGACCTGGCTAACAAGACTGTTACTTTCAATGTGGATGATGCTACATTTGTGGCTTTAGTAAATGGGCATAGAGCGAGAGACAAGAAATTGTTGAAATTATTGCAGTGCTTTAAGCTCAGTTGTCTGATGTTTAATATTGTATTCAGAGCTCGCATTTGCCAGGCGCGTACATTAACATAGCGGATGCTTTGTCTCATTCACTGTGTCAGAGATTCTGTGGGTAGGCACTGAAAACTGAGATACTAGAGTCAGTATGGGAACTGGGAAGCTGAGAGTGACCAGTTTGGTAAAGAATTTGTTAGCAGACACCACTAGAACAGCATAGTGTTAGGCATAGAAAGGACACCAGCAGTTTCAGGATCAGAGAGATGACATAGTAAGGTTAATTTTGTAAAACATTGATAAAGGTATTTCAGTCTCTACTACTGCAGGCAAATTATCTGGCATTGTCTTCTACAGGATGTGTTTTGGGGGATAAGAACCCAACCGCAGGTGAGCTTAGTAGAGGGCTTTTACAAGGTTGGGTTATAGAAAAAGGCAGGGTGGGCTGAACAAGAGAGCCCCTGTGGATGAAGCACTTGGTTATATTGTTGAAATAATTACCTATAACATGTTGGTCTCATTTTGAAGTCTTACTTTTTTGCATTTGCATGGTATGGTTGTATTTTGGTGCTTTTAGGATTAGGGAGAAAGACAATGCCAGGTATTAAGTTTGAAGAAGTGAGCTGTGAAGGGGAATTTGTTTGGTTATGGCTTAGGAGTCAAAAACTGACCAGCAGAAAAAAAGTTGTGAAAGTGACCTTAAAACATATAGTAGGTTTGATGTGGCTAGTAGAGGTGTGGCTGGTGGTGTGAAAGGTGAGTTGTTTTTTCCTTCACAAGGATGGGTCATAACTGAAAGCATCTTTTCTACTATTAATTATGAGAAGTGTTAGACAAAAGTAGAGAGAATCGCAGTTGCTTTAGAGCACATTCATTTAGAATAGGGGCAGCAATGGAAGCAAACAGATTGGGGTGTTCCCTGAGGAACATAATGGAGCTGGGAGGATGGCAAGTTATGAAGTTTCTGTATTTTTATATAACATGTTCTTTCTTTTGTTTCTGATATATTCTATAACAGGTTCTTGCTTGCCTGAGTTCTCAAAATGGGTCAGCGGCCACTCCTTCATAAGACGGGCAGCTAAGAAAGCTGAAAAGAGGCTTTTGGGAAAGAACTTAGGATTTTGTTCCGGTGAATTTTCAATTGAATGTAAGGATGTAAAGAAAGGATGGAGAGGGGAGAGTTGTTGCCATGGTTATCAGATTTAGTGTCCTGAAGACCATGTCTTGATGTTCTGTTCATACAACGTGTGTAGAATGATTTAGTTCAAATGTCTGGTCTAGACCTCATTAAGGCAATGAAGAATTAGTTATCAACAATCTCTAGGTCTTGATCAGGAGCATACAGATTTTGGACTGAAGTGGCTCCCAGAAGAGTTTGAAGGGGTGCAGTAAAACATAGAGCAGTTGAACAGGCAAGAAGGAAAGTTAACAGTGAAATGCAGTGTTTTGGTGTGCAGAAAAGTTTTGGAGTAATTCAAAACAATGACATATCAGAAGAGGAGTTCACATTGTTTAGACAGGATGGAGTTTATTTGTCTTTCTTAGGGAAGGATGCAGCCTGTTGGAACTGAGAGAGACATTAGTTCGGAAATTGACTGTGAGATTATGCTGTTGCCCAGTGGCATTGCTAGACCTGTAGCCGCATGTAAGAGCAGGGGGTGCTGGCGAATCCTGTGTTTACCACGCCATGATGGCCGCAGGTAAGAGCGGGGGGGGGGGGGGTAGGGGGGAGGCCGCCGCTTCATGAACTCATGCCGCCAGGAGCAGAACGCCCCCCCCTCCCTTGCTGCACAACTGGTGTTGCCTGCTTTATGACTGTTTTCAGCGGCAAGCCCAGCTGAGAAAAATAACACACTGGTATGTGGGGAGTTGGCAGGTGGATGTAATGGTGATAGCAAAAAAGTTACGGAGGGGCAGTGCAGGGAAACACATTGGCAGGGTTTTCCAGGGTAGCAGGCAGTCACAGGGCTCAGGTACTGATCCCGAAGGTTTGAGCCTTGATGGGGGAGACTTTGGCACAGGAAGAGCATGGGAGCAAGCTGGGGTCAGGTTCGAAAAATGGTGAGTGCGAGGAAAGGGGTGGTGCAGAATGTTTGAATTGTTTCGGTTGGGGGTTCTTTGCATGTTGGGGGAGGTTTAAGCGTGATGGGGATATGTTGTTCAATGTATTAATGAGTTGATGTTTTTTCATAATTTGTAATGTTTACAGAGGTTCACCTGCTTGCCTGTCCTAATAAAGTGGCCTTTTACTCTATCTAGAGTCCTGTGTATTGTCCTATATTTGGCGATGAGTTCCCCGGGGGTCAGGCAGCTGAAAAGACATTCCCCCAGTGTGCGTTGGCTGATGAGACAATCCAGTACAGTTCGGGTAACTGGATTGGCCACTTTATATTGTAGGTGGGGCTTGAGTGGCAGTTGGGTGACGGCACTGGTGTAGGGGTTTACCTAGCAGCGCTGAGTCTGGTAGGCAGGACAATCTTTGGCCTCCTTTCCTTCTATTTAGTTGGTTAGGACTGGTGGTTCAGGGGTGTTCTCTCTCTTCATTTTGAGTGTATGATTTTTTGTGGTTGATTTGTTGTGAGTGATTTCAAGGGCAGTGGCTTGGACTTCTCTTGTTGTCCATTAGGACAGGAGGCAGACAGTCACAGGGATCAGACACTGATCACGATGGTTTGGGGCCACGCTTGGGGGTACTTTGGCACAGGGAGTGCATGGGAGCAAGCTGGGGCAGGTTGGAAGGATGGTGAGTGTGAGGAAAGTGGTGGAGGATAATGTTTGAACTATTGCGGACAGTTTCTTTGATGTTGGGGGGTTTAAGTGTGGGGGATAGAGCTTGTTCAATGTATTAGAGAGGTGGGTTTTTTTCTTATTATGGAATGTGTTAAAAGGGTTCAACGGTTTGCCTGTCTAAATAAAGCAGCCTTTTACTCTATATGGAGTCCTGTTTATCAGGGGTGTCACGACCCCCCCCTGCTTTAGCAGCTACCGTAGGGGTCCAGTTCTTGATGGGTCTCTTCTGTCTGCAGCTCAGTAGGCAAAGGCCCATAATTAACGTGAAAGGGTGGATGGGTGAGTGAGTGGATGGATGGATGGAAGGGTGGATGAATGAGTAAAAGAGTAGGTGGAACGCGTGGTTAAAGAATGAATAGATGGGTGAGTGAGAAGGTGGATCGACGGGTGAGTGAAATGATGGATTGGTGGATGAAGGATGGATGGGTGAAAGGATGGATGGATTGATGAATCGTTGGATGAAAGAAAGAATGGATGAGTGAAAAGGAGGATGGATGGATGGATGAAGGGGTGGATTTATGCTGGATGAATGATTGAAAGTGTGCATGGATGGATGTATGAGTGAAAGGATGGATGCATGAGTGAAAGAGTGGATGGATGGATAAGTGAATGGATGGATGGAGAATGGATGGGCGAAAGAGTAGATGGATAGGTGAGCATAAGGGTGGACCGATAGAAGAGTGAAAGGGTATTTCAATGGATGAGTGAATGGGTGAGTGGATGGATGAAAGAATGGATGAATTGGTGAAAGGATGGATGGATGGGTGAAAGTGGGTGGGTGTATGGATAAATGAGTCAAATGTTGAATGAAATGGAGGATGGGTGGATGGATGAACGGATGACTTAAAGTGTGAATGAATGGATGGATGAGGAGTGAAAGGATGGATGGATGGATGGATGGAGAGATGCATGAAATGTTAGATGAATGAGGGAAGGGGTAAATGGTTGTCGGAGTAAAGAGATGATGGGTGAATGAATTTGTGAGTGAATGGATAGATGGATGAGTGAAAGGGAGATTTATGGATGGAAGTATTGGTGGATGAGGATGGATGGAGTGTAATGGTGAATGGATGAATGAGCGAAAGGGTAGAATGGTGAGTGAAAGGATGGATGGATGAGTGAAAAGGTGGATGTATGGATGGATGGATGAATGGGTGGAGGGATGGATGGATGAGTGACTTGATGGATGAATGGATAAGTGAAGGGGTGGACAGATAGATCGTTTTGATGGATAGGCTTGGAGATGGATGGGCAATCCGATGGATGGACAGAATGGTGAAAGACTGAATGATGTATGAAGCAATGAATGGATGACAGAATCTAAAGGTGAAATGGTGGATGTCAGTGAGTGGATGAAAGGATGAATGGATAGATGCGTGGATGGGGGAGGTTAGAGAGGCCTTCTGCGTAGGGTTGTGATCACTTGCTTCGCTTGATTGGTTCTTTGGTCCAAAGTGTGGGGGGTTTTGAATTTTCTGGATACTCCCTTGCTGTTTATTGCCCCATATTGGTGATATCCTCGACTGTTCTGACATGTTTGAACGCCCGCGGCTCATGACTGAATTACCTCTCATTTCACAAACCACTGAGTAAGCTCCAGCGGAGCTCGTGGAGTGGACCAGGGTCTGTTCTAAGAGAACATGGCGGATTTGTGTCACTTTTCTAGCAAAGCGCGACGCGTACATCGCCTTCTGGAGCGCGACCGCGCATCTCCGTTTTCTTCACAAAATGAATAAATCGTTAATAAATGCCGCCTCTCCAACCACCTAACACAACTCCGCTATGTGCTGCTTGAATACCACATTTCACACACTGTGAATCCGGTTCTCGCCAGCTTCCCCTTTGCTAATTTTTGGAGAACCGTCTGCGTCATGCCAGGGAAATGGTGTGAGAAGCGCGAGGCGCACGCGTCTCCCCCGCCATCTGCTGCTGTCTTCCGCAAGTGCAAAGCGAGAAGGGGTGTTAGACCTTGTTACTGCATTGGGAGGTCTCTGGTTGTTTGATTTTTTTTCTGCAGTAAAAATGTTTTGTTATGATAGCTAGAAGTGAGATGTGCTTGAGTGCAAGGAGGAATATGTAAAAGTGTCTATAGGGAACGCGAGGAGACTGAGAAATGTGTGATGTGTGTCTAATTGCCCAAAAGGAGGGGTGTTATACGTGAGTAGATAAGTGATTGCGATGTTAAGATGTGAGCTCAGAGCGTGCATGCATGATTATGTTCTATATATGTGTGATGTATGTTCATGGTGAGCTTGTGGGACGGTGTTTTATTTAAGCTTTTGGACATTGTCAAAGATCTGTTCGTGGGTGCGGTGGAGGGGTGTGTGTGCACGAGTTTGTTGAGTGTATGTGAGTGAGCGGTAGATGTCCCCTAAAATGCAACGTGCAAGAATGAGCGTTGGTGTGCCGCCTGTGTTCAGTGAGTAGAGGAGATTTACTCATACCTGGTCAGAGTTTTAAGTGGGCCGGGTCTCACCGGTGCTGAGCACCGGCAGTTTTTTAGAGGAGGCCTCGAAACGGGTCTCTATCGGGCTCTGTTTTGTGTCCTGGCACAGGCGGTCCGTTTTTTTCCGGACTGCAGTGACAGCAGGTACATCGATGTGCATGTGCTCGCACTGCTCACTTCTCACTATTGGAGAAGTTACGGCATGACGTCATGCCAGGTGAGCGTTGTAGAGGAAGGGAAATCCTTTAAAGAGAGTCATTTTCTCTCTGGATTTCCCTTCTCTTTTTGAAACTCAGGAACAGCAACTTTGTGGTAGTGTCGCCAGGGCTTTAAGTTGAGGCTTTTTAAATATTATATACAAGCCATAGTCGCTGCTTATTTATCTTATGTAACTAACAACCATTGACAAAGCCAATAGTCCTGATTTGTTGTAGGTATGATGTTACTTGTTGTATCATATATCTGGATGCAATGTCAGAAACAGCAAAATACAAGTCGTGTGGCACACTACGCTAAACACAGATTTTTAGCTTACATGATTTAAACCACACCCTTAATTACATTGGCCACGCCCCTTTGAGAGATCCCCAGTTTTTTCATCCAACTTAAAAGCCCTGCGTGGCATGTTATTTGTAATCAGATGTAGTGTGGGTGTGCATGTTCTCATTATGGGTGCCACCGATATGGCGAGTGTGCCAGTGCACCACATTAGACTTCAATTCCGTGCAATTGTATTCTGCTTTTGTGAGTGGCGGTTGTACCTTCTCACAATTCTTCTATTTGCATGTTTTTTGTTTGTGTCTGTATATAGTGAGGATAATTCCCTCAGTTTTGATATTGTGTGTACATATGTTATGAGTGAAAGTAGGTAGTTATGCAAATATGTTTTTTGTACTTTTATGTCTGTGGACAGCTAAACCGTGAAAGTATGTAGTTGCATTTGTTTGAGTGTGTGAAAATTGTGTGCATGAATATGTAGTGCACATTGCCACTTTTGCATGCACATGGATGTTCTGTGTTAGTGCGTAGTGGAGATTACCCCACATGTGGGTCTGGAAGAACATACATGTGTGTGTGATGGAGATAATGATGTGTTGTGTGAATTTGAGTAGTGATTTTCTGTGTTTTTTCAAGTGCACGTGTGCTGTGTAGATCTTCACAGATGTGATTCAGTGCCACCATGAGGACCTTATGTAAAAATCTTGGGGCCTCATTTATGAGAAGTGTTGCATCGCTGCGTGAAAGCAGCGATGAACACTTCTCAGTGCGCCCTCCTTGCGACATGATGGATGCGTCATATTTACTGTATGACGCATCATTTTGCAAGGAATGGCAGATACGCCAGTATTACTCTCGTATCTGTCGGCGCAAAAGTGGCGGATTGCTGGTGTGTGTCTGAAAACAGATGCAACTGCAGCAATGTGTCCTTTCACATGGGGCAAGCCCCATGTAAAAAGGCCTGTATTACCCTTACGCCTGCCATTGGCATCCCAGAAGTGGCGCAGTGAAATCTTATAGATTTCACTGCACCACTCCTACGACCCTTTCTTGCTGGGTAATGCCCACCCTGCATACATTATACCTGACGCAGGTATAATGTAGCGCAAGGGTTTCCGAAGAGACGCATCTGCCTAGATGCGTCACTTCGTAAATATGGCGCAACATGGCACATTATTTACGCCGTCGCAGCATCACAAAAAGTGACGCAATGGCAACACAAAAGTGATGCGGGGGCTCATCAATAAGCCTCATGGTTTTTAAAGGTAGCAGCCTTGCCACCTCCTGTGCTATCCACCCCCACACACATCAGACAAAGTTATCTGCTTAGCTACTCTCACACTGTTTTATCTCCCACACGCTCACTTCCTCCTGCTGCGACTGGTTGGAAGAGCTAGCAGGTACTATTCAGGCTCTCCTATGTCCTCATGCCTGCCTTCAAGGCAGAACATGGCTCCTCACCTCCACCTCTCTAAGAAATCATCCTGGCACAACTTTGCAGAAGCGCAAATCCTCACCGGCCAAAAGTGACCATGAACTCCATCTAAATCCACCCAGGTCATCTGAACTACTTGCATTTCTACATTGGAACAACCTACCCAGTGGAAATTGACCTGATTCTTACCTTCCCACTTTCTCTTCTACTCTCAAGAACACCACCTCTCCCTGATCACAAGCTCACCCTCCCTCTGCCTCAGTGACCCTGACTCTCGTATATAATGTATATCATAACGTACAATAACTATAAGCAATGCACTGGTCTTTCACAGCGCAAGCAAATCACCAATCACTCCATCAGCAAATGACCCTCTTCACTCCTCCGTCTACAACCTATTGTGCTGTTTCTACATAAGATACTTCTGGTCAAAACACTTCACCCACAAACAAAGAGAGCATAACATAGACTTCAGCTGAAGAACAGAGCATTGCTATCCTAGGCAGAGCCCCTTCCACCTTTGTCAGGTTGTTCTCCGGCACATTTCTGACAGTGATAATGGCATTGTATGGTTTACTGGAAGGAACTTAACCTTCAACTAAATATATGTATTTCAACCAGGGAGGACATGATGTAATTTAGAACTGTATTTGGTTCCTGAGTGTACAACTCACCACTTCTCCAGCTATGTTATCGATCACTTCTTGGCTTTCCACCAAAAAGGCTGATGACTTACAAAGGCCTGCGTAGTCGTGCTCCATTTTTGCCTCTAACATTGTTTGTCACTGACTCTCTAAGGGGATCGTACACCCACATCCCTGGCCCTTCCTTGTGTTCTTGGAGTCAGACTCATGCCTTGTCTCTGTGCAGGCTCTGGCCAGTTGTTTACTCTGCAGTTCATAGTAGGTGCTCTTCCTGTGATGGATGCGAAAAGGTTCTCAGGCAGTAGTAGCCTCTTGATCCTGTTTACTGGGAGCCCAAGACAGGGTTCTCAGTGATAGGTGAGACGAGAGCCATTTACGGCAAGGACTATAGAATCTGTGAAGAGCACAGGGATAGACCCTTCCTTAGGACTTAGTGCTTTCGGTTTGCCCATGTTGTCAGAATGTGATCCATCTTCAAGAGAGAAGTCAACCATCTTTCCCAGGTTGTATGGTGTTTGGAAGGACCACGGAACTTCCTCAAATGGTTCATCGTAAAGTCCAGTCTCTATGTCAATCTTATACATGTTCCTTTCTCTCCCAATGACAGTGTCCATTGAATGGAATGTGTGCCCATCCTTCAGTCTGTTGCTTCTTTTGTTATCATAGTGCACAATGGGCACAGTCAAAGTCAAAGTCAAAAGTTAGCTTTATTCGGTTAAAAATATTTAAAACCATCAAAGCATACGCAATAAAATTCCTTTCACAATTAGTCACATTACTGTGTCATAATTAACACAACTAGGTATATTACAATATAAAAAGTGCTATACAATTGATGAGTACAAAAACACAATAACAAGTTTGTCACCCAATGGAAAATTAATTATTTTTTATAAAAATTTCAGAAATCATTGCATCAAATTATCGTTAAAATAAAACTTTCTGTTACACTGCGGACATAAAAAGGCAGAAGGGGCGACTAGGGTAGCAGCATTTGGGCACAGATTCGCACTCGATGGAACCTGATGCCTACGTATCGGTGTAATAATGAGAAGAGTGACTCATGGTCTATGGAGTCTGTCTTCCACAGTTGGTTAAAAGGCAGAGACAAGATACCAGTATTTCACTGAATCTCCATTCACTTAATGGAGCAAAAGAGAGAAAGGAAACATGGCCTAAAGTGTCTGTCCCCGCTTCATGAAGCAACATAGAGGAGGAATTATTGGTCAATAGTGCCTGTCCTACGCCACACAACAACATAGAGGAAAGATGTATGGTCAACAGCAACGGTCTTCGAACTGTTTTAATGCTCCTCACCGTGTAAAAGAATCAAACAAAAAAAGACAAACATTGGGCCAGCCCCCCCCCCCCCCCCCCACACACACTTGGCACCTGCTCCCAGCCAGGAGTTGAGTGATAAAAGATATTACTGATGGCCTATTACACAGGGTTCACTACCAATCTATGTTATTTCAATAAAAGCACAACACTGTGTTCAGCATGGTGTTTGTCTCTGTTCCTGTTTCCTGGGTGCTAAATAAATTATTTTCTTTGAAAGATGCTGGCGCCCTCCGAAATTAAAATAAGTCCCTTCCCTTTTCACAGAGGGCCGCCCAACAGGCTGAAGACCTCTGGTCTACGGAATGTGTACCCACCACAGGTAGCAACAGAGAAGAAGGACCCTTGGTCAACTTAGTCTGTGAGGAAGCAGAGGGTAAGAACTTAATGGAGGTCCTCTCAATCCCCGCAACAACATAGTGGAAGAAATCATGACATAACATATATTTGTAAAGCGCATGTTCGGCCCAAAAGGCTTCTTGGATTTTTATAACAGGTTTATTGCTTCCCAACACTCAAAATGTCCCACTTTATGAACCTCGAAAGGATGATAGACTGAGTGAGATGACTGGAAACCAAACCATTAGTGACTATGGGGTCAAACACAGATCCCTCGTTGACGCATTAGCCTACTAAGCCATCAGACACAGCACTAGGAGTCTTCATAGCCTGTCGTCCATTTATCCAGCAACATGGAAGAAGGACTAATAGTCAACAGAGTCTGTACTTACTGCCAGAGTAACAGAGAGAGGATGTGGGTCAATGGAGGCTGTTCCCATCATAGAAACAAAGATACAAAATACTCACTATCTACGGAGTATGTCCCCAGTGCAATCAGCACAATATAGGAGGAACCAAAGGGCCCAAACAAACTCTATTTTCTACTCCATAAATTATCACTACAGTAATACCAGTCACATACTACAAAATGCAATTCAATAAACTACGAGCGGAGAGATCCACCTAGCCAGCCCATCCTTTCTGTGTGGCCATCTCTGCACATGTGAGGAGATCTCTGCCAATTAGGTATATGTTTTGGTAGTAATGTGAGAGGGACCCCGGGCAGTGGTTGGAAAATGGTGAATGCTTATTCCTAGATTGGGGGAATTTAGGGAGGAGTAGGGAGGGCTTTAAGAGAAACATAGAAACACAAACACTCACCCACAATAGAGAAAGCCCAATACAGTAGTGAATGTATGCCATCTCAGCCTTCCTGTAAGTCTAGCACAACACATGGCCACTCACAGGAACTGCAACTCAAACACATTGAGAATAATGGAGGCAGGAATTAATATAACACCCCCTTCATAATAATATTGAATACACTACATTATTTTGACCTTTTTTAATAAGTTAATGTGCTGTAACATTTTCTTTTATTAGTTCAAGGCTAATAATAATTATTTTAAATACATTTACATCTTTATTTTGCAATGAAATATTTAAACTATACTGATAAAGAATTATTACACTTAATTATTGTTCCCTATACTTTCCCATTGGGAGATGCCTGCCACAGGAAATTCTGTCTTAAATGTCTGTGGCAGTGGAGACATGTAAGTCACTACTAAAGTATGAATCACCACTTGGAAATGTTGAAAAACTGTAGGCTTCCACGTAAGTGCAAGAGTAAATTTGCACATTGAGTAAATCTGCATGTGTACATTTACCTTTCAGAACTGGGAACAGTGTTTACAAATTCAATTCCCATTCGATGCAGCAGTACAGATGACGGACTTAAGGTCAATGGAGTCTGTCCCTATTGGATATGGTAACAGAGCGAAAGGAATTGAGGCCAACGAATACCACCCCTAACGCATGGAAAATCAGAAAGGAAGGATTCATGTTCATGTTCAATGGTACCTGCCCTGCAAAATGAAGTAAAATAGAGAAAATGTCATGGTTATGCCCTAATGACTGCAGCAACACAAAGGAAGTACTGTCAGAGTACAAAAGTACATGAAGCACGGACACTGACTCATCGTCAACACAGTCTGCTACCTTGCAAACAGCGCAAACGCAAACATAGCTGTGTCTGAACTGGGGTGGCAAAGCAAGCTAAAGAATGATGATGGATTCAAACCAGATCTGTGACTGGGGGTGAGTGTCTGAAACGTTTCAGTGCTCTGTCCATCATCTCCTTGTGTTTACCTTGCAAACAGCACCATAAAGGAAGAAATCATAGTATACCGAGTCAAACTCATAATGTACAGTTTTTGTCAGGATATACAGCAAGAGAAAGGAAAAAGACCCATACAGAACTCCCCCCAGTGCATGAAGCAACAGAGAGGAAGGACTCTGGGCTAATAGAATCTGCAGCACCATATAGAGCATTTAGAGGAGACCCCGTCACATGGTTTAACAGGGAGAACTACTCATCTACCATGGCTGCTTCCGTGAGTGCATGTCCTGCAGAGTATGCCCAAATGTATGGAGTAACAGAGAGGAAGGACTTAGGGCATACATAATCCACTGAGTCCTTCACCCATTGGCAGCGGAGGAGTAATATGGTCAAGAGCATCTAATGGCTACTTTAAGGGGTTTTTCCTTGCCTCATCTGCTCCATGGTCAGGTGCAGCCTTCCTGGGCTCCAGCGCTGCTTTTCTGCTATGTCGCCCCCCGCTATGCATTGTTGGGGCTGGACTCTGGGATGCAACTGCATCCTCGAAGGGGGCATCTTTGTTTTCAGCATGCACATCAGCCCGGAATGAACCAATGCAGGGAATTGGGGTCATTTCCTATTCCCTCACGCAAACATCTCAGAAAGGATTAATGGAAGGAAATCATAACCTTTTCAACCGTACTTGATTCAGCAATATGTGAAAATATGTTCTTACATATTGGTATATATATATATGTTGATGTGACAGGTACATATGAACTCATGCTGGTAATTATGTTTATGTCTAAATCACTTCCCATTCAAAGATCGCTGAACTATTTCTGAAATACATCACTTCCTGTTGAACCCCATTGAAGGAGAGTCCATTTGGAGTCCAGTTGTGGAGAATTGTGGCTCAATGATTAGAGCGGCAGACCCTGATGCAGAGGTCTAGCCTGCGACCAGGGTTCAATACCCTGCCTCGGTGGGTCCTGGACTAAAAAATTCCACGGACCTGATAATTCTCGCCTTGGTGCCATTCCAGTCATAGAGTCCCACTCTGCAACTCTGGGCAATAGCTTGCTTAATCTCCACAACGCTAAGGATGCCTGGCCTCCACCTTGGGGGTGCCCAGGAGTGGACGCCTCACAGGGAAAGCCAGGATGGGTTCCACAGCGGTATTCGTACAAGCGCCTTGAGACCCTTGCGGGTGAGTAGTGCGCTATACAAGTATCAATTAACATTTACAATTTACATTTAGTTGTGTCACAATTGTTTCCGTTTGATTGCTCGCTCACTTGACTCTGTCAATTTTCCGCCATCTCCAGTTCATGCTTGTTGTTTGCTCTTCACTTAGCTGCTTGGCCTGGTCAGTTGGAAGGTTTTTCCTGGTCTCCAGTTTCCCGCATCCTTCTGGATATTATTTTATGGAGCAATACTAGATTCCCAGATACACTTTGATATCTGGCATTGTTTACGGAGATAGTAGGCTGTTCCTAGGCACCAAGAAATCACACTGTTGTCAATCATAAAGGACTTCTATATTTACTTCATGATATAGTCCAATGTCAGCAGGTGGTTGTAAAACTGGAGAGGGGCTTCACTGTTCCATCTTTATCTGACCCCCAAGACTTTTCTGTATGGCGGAAATAGAACTAGCCTGTAAAGAAAATAAGGCTTAAATATCTCAACTTCCATTTCCCTGGTTTGGCATTGTAGGAAAACCCATGAGCTGAGTGAAGCTGAAGGAATTTTCTCTTGATCGCTTTTCACTATGTCTTCTCTATACCCAATATATGGTCCAAGATTGTGCAGAACCTTGGTATTGTTTTCAAACTTAAAGTCCCTCCATAGCCCAAGTGAGTCATGTTGTCAAAATTGTGTTTTCCATCTGTGTCACACACAGAATATCAAACCCATTCTTCCCACAAAATTCCAAGCATCAGTGGTACATGCTATCTCCTTTTTGTGCTATATTCTAGTCTTCTACCAGGAGAGATCAGGAAACTACAGTCAGGGCAGAAAAGCTAATCTTCAATGTGAAGCCATAGCACTACATGTAGCCAGCCTCTGAATGGCTCAACTGGCTCCTGGCATTACTACATCTTCCCTAAGAGAGTCTTCACTCTACCCTAAAGACAACTTAGAGGAACATGGGCAGAGACATTAGGTCTGGGATTAATGAGCAAGTGCATGCAGTAAATCCAACAAGAAATCTTAGGCAACGGACTTGTAGAGAAGCACCTCACGACAGTGCTGCAGTCCTATTCAAGTAATGGTTCGTGCACACTGTTCGGCACCCGTTGCCTTTTGGTGCCACTGGTCACAGATTCAGAAGCTATAATTCATAAAGAGCAGTGCACTTGAACAAAGAAATTTTCAGTCTGTTTATTTTTTCTTTCAATCCTTTCTTTTCAATTTCATTTGGATTTGAAAATAAAGGATTGAAAGAAAATATATAGAGACTGAAAAGTTTTTTGTTCAAGTGCACTGCTCTTTATGAATTACAGCAAGTGCATGAAGTATTAAAATATTAGAGCGAACCAGCAGGATAGGGCAAAGAGGTCTACAGTTGTCAAGTAGTGCCTCATACAGTTCAGTACAAGCACTCATGTGGAGGCAGAGGAATGCACCCAAATAGCCAGTAGCTTTAGTTGGCAGATGAGTACTCCACTGGTCTGAACCAAGATGTGATTGACAAAGTCTCAAACCAATGGCTGAAAGAGTCTGGTTAAAGACAATCAATAATTGAAATAGGAGAACACTAAGCTACTCAAACTATATTGTAATCAATAGGTCTGTTTGACTGCTGTAATGTCAGAACTCCGGCATAAAGCAGGCCTAGTCTCATCCTTCCAAAAGTGCCAGCCAGCGAATGGCCTTATTTCCAGTCAATCCAAGCCCCTTGTGCTCCCACGAAAAAGGAAAAAGAGATATGTGGAAGGCATATAGCTGGTTCTGACCCAAAGGTCTGAAAATAACTACCACCATGTGGTAAACACCATTTACCAGCCCCCCCCTTTCCAGAAGATGCTGAAGCATATCTTGTTTCAACAACACTTTCAAACCAAGATAGCTATGGACTGCCAGTGTGACTCCCCTATGTTCTGATTAGATGTAAAAGGCCATGCCCACAAAGGCGGGAATCTTCTCGAAAAGTGATATTACACAACCTGCAAAAGCAGAGGTTTACTTTTCCCTGACTGAATCTTTGCAGCTGAATATCCCATCCAACATGGAGGGGATATCATGCCGCGTTGAGAGCTATGGTTCTCTACTGTCAGGGAGTGGCAGTGTTAAAACACAATAGCTGCTTGTCAGAGGCGTGGAATCTCCTCTCCCCTCATTTGAATATCTACAGTGGGACTTCCAACAGTGGACAAAGGAGGTGATGAAGCGCTGCTCGACAGCCATCGCGACATTCTGCCAAACTGCCCATTGACTGCCAAGCGCGACAGACTGGAATTTCTCAAAGCAACACTGACGCATTTTTGTGCCATTTTAAAAAAAAATACTTAAAAAATTATTGAAGCCTGGCATCTTACTGGAGCTCCTTTCCAAATCTCTGAACATCATTTTGGAATGTGCGCGCTCAGAAACGGCCATGTCGTTGGTGCTTCCCACGTGCCTCGTGAGGCATACACATGCATGTATATTTAGCTGAGTATCCCTATTCTCCATATACGCACCAGGAGGCGAAGAGACAAAATGGATACTAGTCCATGTTGTCTACCCTGGAGAGCATGGCGTGCCGAGTGACGTCACGTGGAGACAGAAGGAACACCAGGTCCTGGAATTCTCTCCTCTCTCTTCCCCACCATATGGCTTGACTTGCGAACAGGAAGGCAGATGGCATTCACAGTCCACAGAGAGCGACAGAAGTGGGCGGTGGGTCTTCGGGTCTGCCTGCCTCATCATTATTGGTAATTACTCAAAACAGAGACTGTGCATTTATTTCCGGTTCATGATCTTGCAGGAGTCGTAATGCGTGTACTGAATAAAATGTTAGTGTCACGTGACTGCAACAGTGCCAGCCCAGGCAACCTGACAGTGAACCCAGACAGAGGCCGCCCGCTGCCTAATTTTGTTCTACACTTTTAGCGTCAAAGTCAGCGCCTTTGGGCCAGAAACACGTGTCCCTAATGCACTGGTCCCATCAGAAAATGTCAATATTCGGAGACCTGGGCCTCATGGGCGCCCTAGAGAGGGAAGCGGGAGTAAGCCATATTCTGCGCGGTTCATGCTCTCTGCATTATTGATTGGACGCACAGTGGCTGTAATTGCTTTTTTGTATCTGTTTTGTAAATGGGAATTGGGAGCACATTGAGTGGCAGATCAGGAGCCCCGCGGGAAGAAGTCTCCTGTTACTAGGCGAGACAGGGGTGGGAGGGACAGGGAGAGAGCAGAGAGTGCACACTTGTTTACCCACATCCATAGAGAGGACGCCTGAGGGAGGTGGGGGGGGGCACAAGAGATGGTTTCCTGTGTAAATATTGTGTTGTTACTAACTTTGTCAGTATTGGTACCGTGATATGATAATGCATATAAAACTTATACTTAAAATAAAAATCCTTGGAGAGGCCCCAGTGAGCGTTCAAACATGGCCGCCAGGATTCCAAAGGAGGCGGGGAACCTAAATCATTCTGCATGCCCTCCTGGAAGCTGATGTTTCCTCTTTGTGCTCCCTTGCAGAGCCACAACATTCCCACCTCTAAAGCTGAGAAGAATTCAGGTTCACCTATCAAAAGGTTCCTGTAGAGGGAAAAGGTTTTCAACCTTCACCAATGGCATCTCCACCTCTGTGGTTGGGAGGCGTTCAGTCCACATTCATTGCATGGCTGCCTGTAGGGAGTTAGGAGGAGCCATGCCCACCCTGTGGCATGAGAGAAGTTCAGTGCCCATCAATAACATCTCCACCTCCAGGACTGAGGGGAGTTCAGTTTTCACCCATAATATATTTGTCTGGAGACGCAAGAGGCGTTCATTCTCCACTAATAACAGATTGGCATCTAGGGTTGAATACTATCTCGTTTCTGTCTATAAGAAGCTTACTGGAGTGATCTGGTGTATCAGTGATGCACATGCTGAGTGGGCATGCTGTAGAATGTTGAGTAAGAATGCTGCAAGAAAGTGATGATGACTGGAATTTTGGGCTCTGTGTGCTGGGCAAAACATGGTATTAGATTGCAGCTGTGGGATGATGGAGTCCTATAAGGAGCTATCATGCTGTGGCTCTAATTTAAGGGTCTATCATGAAATAAAGCACTTCTCTCCTCCCTGAGTGACTCCAGGGCCTTGTCTGAAGACCCTGCCCTCCAACTACATCTTGAGGCCATACTAAGTTGTCCCAAAAACTAAATGCTATTAGTCTTCTCGGATAATAAAAATACTCAAAGACCTCATGACAACATTGAACAGTTCCTCCGCCTTGAAACTCATAACATATTCTTTAATTTATCCTCTCATATTGCTTCCTCTACAATTCCTTGTAAGTTCTCCAGCACAATGTCCAGCAGATTAAAGTTCTCTTTTTTTCCTACCCTCCTCGCTGGGCCCTTCCTGCCCAACAGCTGGAGCTGACATTGGCTGGTGGATTTGAGGATGGGCTGCCTGAGGGTATTTTTTCCTAGTCACAAGGCTGCTCTGTAGATTCACACAACCTCCTTCCTGTATCAAGAACAGCTCCAAATGGCCTCCAGAGTCCTGCTGCATCTCCTGCGCGTGCGTTCAAATGCCATCATCATCGCCATAATGTAGTTGTTGTACTGCACGGTCTTCACAATAGAGCCTGGAACCACTCAGGTAGGAGATGCACTATTTATTTCATGTTAGGCCCTTAAATTATAACCACAGCCTGATAGGTCCTGTTTGGCCTTCGTTGGCCCTCCAACTGTTATCACCTGGCAGGTTTCACCAGCACACAGAGCCCAACATTCCAGGCAGCATCACGTTCTCACAATTGTACACTCAACATCCTACAGCTTGAACCATCAGCTCATGAATCTCAGATACATCACGTCACCCATAATGTATTGACCTGTATCCCAGGGAGAAGCTCAGTCCACACTCATAACCTGCTCACCTGAGGAGCTCATTGTGGTATCTTCCTTCTCTAGCTGGTTGCTAGGTATGACATAGTTAGTTATTCTAATGTTGCCATGTATGCCATGTACTATCTATTGGGTGGAAGGTTGGGAAGTAAAAGTTCTTGTGAAGACAGTTGGAGTTGTGCTGTTGTTCTGCTTACTGGTGGATAGGATCTTTCTTCAAGGATTAAACTATTCAAACATCTACATCATGTTTGAGCATCGTCTTTGGAATATAATACTGGCGTAGTCGGCAGCTGATCACATCCAAGGAAGATCCTAACACAAGACTTAAAGATCAACGCTGAGGCTGGATGATAAGATCTTGCTTTTACTAATTTCCTAGTTCAAAGATCTTACTCTTCAAAAGAAGAGGATCGTATTTCTACTGCTACGAGGGACATACTTGGTCAGTTTATAACAAGAAATCTTTACTCTGGTCTATGCTTTGGACTATCACCGATTATCACTGGCCACTGGCGAAAGAACATCGGTTTTAAAAGGAGGGTGACAACGATCTACTTGCTATGCTCTGGATGCCGAGGCGCCGGAATCGGAGGAGCTTGCTGTCTGAGGTTGCCTGCGGTGCTGTGGGCGGCGAATCAGCGTTCTGTGTTTCTCTGGATCAGGTTTCTCTGGAAGCGCCGTGAGGTGACCGTTGGAAGTCGGAGCTCCGTTCTTCGTGAGGCTCTCTCTGCTTTGATGACGCAGTGGAACGTTCAAAGGGGATTGGTGAAGCGTGAGCGTCACTCCCGCCGTGTCTACGTCATCGAGTCCAGTGTCAGTTTCAGCGACGTCTAGAGTGCAGAGTTCGTGTTTACGTCAGGCAGCTTGTCAAGGGATTGGTGAAGCGTGAGCGTCTCTCCTGCCGTGTCTACGTCATCGAGTCCAGTGTCAGTTTCAGCGACGTCTAGAGTGCAGAGTTCGTGTCTACGTCAGGCGGCAGCTTGTCAAGGCGTGTGCGCTCTTGCGTACGTTGGAGCTGCATCGTGTTCATCGAGTCCAGTGTCAGTTTCAGCGACGTCTAGTCAGTCACTCTGTTTCTAATTTCGTGTTGGTTTTTGAATCGTTGAAGCTGAGGACAGTCTCACCTGGCTTATGTCCCACTGCTGCTCTTCTGTCATTTAGTCCAGGTATTTATCGATGACTCTTATCGTCGTGTAGACATTTCGTCAGCGATAAGCACGCTTTTCTGGTGAGCGTTTTGCTGAAAGTATTCACGTGCTTATGCTGCGAGGTGCACGCTTGTTTGGTACTTTACATATTTTTTTTTTAAATTCGACAGTGACACGCACACTTCTCTTGTGCTTGTTTTGCTATAGGTACACTGCTATACTCTGTATTTGCGCATTATGTATTTAATTTTTCTTTAATGTGCAATTGAAATTAAGGAGTTTTACATAATATAGTTTTATTTTAAAAAGGGGAACATTAGATGTTTGGAGCAATGCAAAATGTTACAGCGGCTCCATTTTTTTTGAGTTCTCCAGGTGAGCCTACCATTAAGTGGAAAAAATGGAAAAAAGTTTTTGAAAGATATGCGAGGGTATGTGGTGCATCATTAAGTGCTGAAAGGAAAACAGCTTTGTTACTTCATTGTCTAGGATCAGAAGGGCAAGATGTTTTTGATCATCTACCAGATTTGCCTTTTAATGAAGCTGCTGGTTTGAATGATTATGAGATCTGCATATCTAAATTGGATAAACATTACCTTCCCAAAGTAAGCACAATTTTGGATAGGTATCATTTTGGTAAGAGGATGCAACGGGAGGAGGAAACGATTGAAAGTTATTTAACGGACTTGAGGAAGTTAGCATCTTCATGCAAATTTGATGCTTTGTTGGATGAGCACTTACGTGATCAGTTCATGTTGGGTTGCAATATGGATAAGGTTAGAGAGGAACTGTGGGCAAGGGATGAACCAACGTTGGATGAGGTCATTGCGGTGGCCAAAAGAATCGAGCATTCTTTGAAGTGTGTGGCGATAATTAGTAAGGATAAGTCTGATGGCACAAAAGTGCAAGCTATAGGAGAGAAAAAGGTGCGACCTGTGATTGACAAGAAGGTGTTTCCTAGAGTGCAAGATACTAAAGAAAAGCATATGAATAGCATGCCTTCCTCTTTTAGGTGCTTTAGATGTGGTAAGTCTGGTCATCTTGCAAATGATCGAAATTGTCCTGCTCTTAATAATACTTGTATTAAGTGTAAGAAGAAGGGGCATTATCCTTCTGTTTGTAGAACCAAACCCACTACAAGGGTTAAGAGAGTGGATGTATGTGAGGATGTTATTGAATCTACGAGTGCAGATGAGTATGAGTGTGGGCAGATTGTTTCGGAGGTGAGTTGTAATGGTAATAAGAAATCATGCCCTTTTGATGATATCCTTGTGGATGGGATTTCGACTCGTGTCTTGTTTGATTCTGGTGCTAAGATAACAATTGTGTCCAATGATTTTTATGTGAACCAATTGAGAAACAAAGTGAAATTGTTTAAACCTGATATAACGCCAGTTGCTTATGGGGGCGAACCTATAAAATTACATGGGTATTTTGTGGGCATGATTGAGTATCAAGGAAGGATGACTTCTGGAAAGGTGTATGTATCGAAAAAGGGTGATAGTTTGATAAGTTGGTTACATCAGGGTGACCTTGGTGTGTACTTGGATCCCAATTCAGATCCGCAGATATTGCTGAGGGATCCTGTGTGTGCAGTTGGTAAAGGTGATGAGTGTGTATTTACTAGAAAATTGAAGATGCGATTTCCCAGTGTATTCAATGATACTTTGGGTTGTTTGAAAGGGTATCAGCATAAGATTAAGCTTAAGAACAATTCGATTCCTTTTACATCAAAGGTTAGGGGCGTACCTTTGTCCGTTAAGGATGAGGTAGAGAAAGAACTGGAAAAGTTAAAAAAAAATTGAATAATTGAGGAGGTTGAAGGTACTGAGTGGCTTTCTCCGGTGGTCGCAGCTAGGAAGGCCAATGGCGATTTGCGTCTATGTGTAGACTTGCGCCAATTGAACAAATGTGTGATTGTGGATAGGTATCCTTTGCCTAACATAAATGAGTTGTTAGTTTTGCTGGGTGGTGCTAAGGTTTTTAGTACAATCGATCTTACGTCGGCATACCACCAAATTGAATTGGAACCATCATGTCGTGATCTTACGGCATTTATTACTCCATTTGGAAGTTTCCGTTTCATTAGGATGCCTTTTGGTCTTGTTTCTGCTTCCTCGGTTTTCCAGAGGGTTATGGACAGTTTGCTTAGAGGTGTGAAGGGCGTATGTGTTTATCAAGACGACATTCTGGTGTTCGGTAATGATGCGGAGCAACATGATGCTCGTCTGGAAGCTGTGTTATCAAAGTTGGCTAGTGGCAATTTATCTGTGAAAATTGAGAAATGTAAATTTAGGTCTGATTCTTTGAATTACCTAGGTCATAACATCTCTGGGAAGGGTGTTAGACCAAAAGAAGATTTGCTTAGTTCGATTCATAAGCTATCTCCACCTACTTCTAAGGATGAACTTATGAGTTTTCTTGGCATGATTGAATATTATGCGAAGTTTGTTAAAGGGTTCTCTGAACACACGTCAGAAATGAGATCCTTACTTAAGAAGGGTGTTACCTTTGTGTGGTCAAGTGAGTGTCAAAGGGAATTTTTGTGTATTAAAGAAAAATTGGCATCTGCTCCATTTTTGCAAAGTTATGACACTAGATTGAGAACCATCTTGACTACGGATGCCAGTTTGAAGGGTCTTGGTGCTGTGCTGCAGCAGGTGGGTTCAGAAGGTGTGAGAACTGTCATGTTTCTTTCTCGTGCTTTGAGGGAACCGGAGTCACGGTATTCGGTGGTTGAGCGGGAGTCCCTTGCAATTTTTTGGGCTGTGAAAAAGCTAAAGAAGTTTTTGTGGGGAATTGACTTTGAAGTGAGAACAGACCACAAGCCGTTGGTGGAAATATTTGAGGAGAAGGGTTTGGATTTGATATCTAGTAGGATTACCAAATGGGTGATCGGACTTCAGGAGTATTCTTTTTCTGTCAGATATATTCCTGGTGTGGATAATATGGTTGCGGATGTGCTTTCAAGGTTGGTCCCTCAGAATTGTGTTGATGGTGATGAGGTCGATGAAGGTGATGAATGTGTTTGTATGGTTGAACCGCATCATATTTCAGAAGAAAAATGGTCTGAGGAAGTAGCTTTGGATGGTACTCTTTGTGAGGTAATGAAGTTAATGCATGGCAATTGGTTGAGTGCGAAGTGTGGGTCTGATATGACGAGACCTTTTTGGTATGTGAGGAATGAATTGGCGGTTGATGGAGGTATTCTATTTAGGGGTTCTAAACTTATTCCTCCGGTGAAATTAAGGAAGGAATTAGTGGACCTTGGTCATGATAGTCATCCAGGGATTACTAAAACCAAAGAGAGGTTGCGGTCATCTTATTGGTGGCCAGGTATGGACAAGTTTATTGAGCGAGAGATTCGTGAATGTGTTTTGTGTAATCTGAGTGATAAATCTAAGATTCCTAGGGTTCAGCCAATGGTTGTGAGGTCCCGTCCTAAGGCTCCTTGGGATGAGATTTCAGTGGATATTTTGGGCCCTATTAATATTAGTGGTTCCCAGGTTTATCTTTTGGTTGTGATGGATATGTATTCTCGCTGGCCAGAGGTGTTTTTTTTGGTTCATATTGATTCTATGAACATCATTAAATGTTTGAAGAGTTTGTTTGGTAGAGAAGGTTTCCCCAAATCTATGTTGTCTGATAATGGGGTACAGTTTGTTTCGAAAGAAATGAAGGAATTTTTGAGCTCTTGTGGGATTGTGCACAAGAAATGTTCTCTCTACCATCCAGAGGCTAATGGGATGGTGGAGAGATTCAATAGGGTGTTAAAGGAGACAATTACTCTAGCGAAGTCTCTTTCTTTGGATTGGAGGAGTGAGGTTTTAAAGAAAGTTGAGGAATATAGAAGAACTCCTCATTCCACTACAGGGAAAACTCCATTCTTTTTATTTCGTAGAAGAATCCCCAACACTTTTTTGGATCCCAGTTGGGTCAATGAGTATGGTGTGAACAGAGGTAAAGAGTATGTGTGTGATGAAGGTAGACTCAAGGTAAGAGAGGATTTTAAAGCTCGTGAGAGGAAAGTTATGTTTGATTCTAGGGAAGGTGTCAAAGCGTTGAAGGTGAAGGTTGGTGACTTAGTTGCTGTAAAGAAACCTGGTCAAACTGGTAATTCAAATCTAAAGTATTTTGATCCTATGACCGTTATTAAGGTTTTTAGGAATGCTGTCAAGACGCAAGACCACCGTGTATGGAATCTGAACAGAGCTGTTATTTTCAAGGGGGCTCATCATAAGTTGAATGGGTCTGTGGGAAGAAATGGGGAGAATTCTTCAAGTGTGAATCCACGCACTTCTGCGGAGGTGCTCCGACGCTCGTCGAGAGTTGTTACATATCCTGGTTATTTGAAAGACTATGTTTGATTTTGTACATTTATTTCTTGTTTGCTATGTATTCTGGTTAACTGGAAGATTATGTTTAATTTTGTATATATTTTTTGTTTTTATTTTAGGCGTTTTGTGCCAATGTTTTTTTTTAGTTTGTTGTTTTGTTATGAGGAAGGGAGATGTGTGGTATCTTCCTTCTCTAGCTGGTTGCTAGGTATGACATAGTTAGTTATTCTAATGTTGCCATGTATGACATGTACTATCTATTGGGTGGAAGGTTGGGAAGTAAAAGTTCTTGTGAAGACAGTTGGAGTTGTGCTGTTGTTCTGCTTACTGGTGGATAGGATCTTTCTTCAAGGATTAAACTATTCAAACATCTACATCATGTTTGAGCATCGTCTTTGGAATATAATACTCATGCAAGTTAAGTCTCCATGAATAGCATTGTCACCTCAAGGACTGGGGGAAGTTCCGTCACACCCGTCAAACGTCAGAGATGACAGGTGCTCTGTTTGTGCCAATAGCATCCTCACCACGAAGGCTGAGAAGACCTCCGTTTCTATCTTTACATGCATACCAACTTAGCTAAAAAGAGTTCACTCCCCATCCATATCCTGTCCAATCACAGGACTGATAGAAGTGTAATACACACCTACAACATGGCCTTCTCCAGGGATGAAAAGATCCAACATTAAAACCTACTTTTATCAGCTTTAGCAATTTTCTGATGAGACCGCACTGAGTGCCATCATTCGCTCTCGCTTTGGCACTAAGTCTAAAAATATGCATCTAATTGGAAGTGAGATTACATTGTTGCAAAGTATATACTCTAGGTATGGAAGTCTCACTTGGAAGCTGACTACATCTTTCCAATGAACCAACTTCCAGCTTGTTTTCTCCAATCCATTAGCTCTTAACCTCTGGGCTGACATTATCATGCAATGCCTCGCCCCACCCCCCCCCCCATTCCAACAGCCCCCTCCCCACCCCCTTGCCTCTTCTACCCACTCTCTAGTAAACACCTATCGCTCTGCCGGGTTTCCAGCTCACTTCCTGTACAGTCCAGTCATTGCCGCCTGAACAGCCTGGCATCGGGGAGCTGTGCCTCCCTCCCTAAGTGTTCACGTCTTTTCAGTGCCAGGGCACAGGCGCGCAATGCCCATAGGACTCAAAGGGCTTCAGCCCCCCCCCCCCTTCCGTCGTGTGTGTTGGCCCCAGGCTGAGACCGCTTCCCGGGCACACACACAGAAAGTTTTTGAGCTGCTGTAGGCTGGCTGGTCTGGTGCCCGTCTTATCGCAGCCGCACCCGCGTACTTCACAGGTCTTCTAAAGACCATTTGCTTGTTAACGTGGCTTTGTTGTTTTTCACCCCTTCTTAGAGCCCCTACATCTCCACTCTGCTTATTGCTGAAAGAATGCTGGAAGAATTAGCCCCCCCCCGAAATTTTTAGTAGCCCCCCCCCCCTAAATGTGTCTCTAGTTTCTCCTCTGCCAGGGCACCAACACATCCGTTGCTCATCGGAGGAGGGTTGGAGCTCTGTGGGGCCGTGCCAGATGCTGCACTGATCTAGAACTGGCAAACAGAGAGGGACGAACGCCACGCAGAGGCCCATTTCCGGGGCACCCATGTGTCTTTAGCTCATGGGAGCAACGGAAATGTAGTGTCGCAAAATGCTTTAGCCTCCCTGTCCTAGAAAGGGAAGACAGTGGTGCGTTACCCAAGGCCCAGTTCTATTGGGTGGGCCAGGCCCATCCAAACATGAGCCTTGGCCCTCGTAGTGACGGCTTGAAGGCCAATAGAAAATAGCCACTTTTATTTAAAACGTTCCCCGTACCTTGTTTTTAGGTCTCGCCTAACCCAGCGCATGCGCTGGCCTGGCGAGACATTTTGTAGGTGGGTTTAGAAAGTGCTACCCACCTTTTTGTGCTGGCGACAAGCTACAGTGCACGATGGCGTGCACACGCACAGCTGCTCCCCGCATTCTCCCCTCCCTTCTCGCCCAGCAATCTCCTGCGCCAGCCTTCAGCACCATACCCTTCCCCCCCACTGCTGCGCGCGCATCCCTAGCGTGAGTCATTGCGATCGCGATCACTTTCGCTTTTAGAATGATCGCGATCACGATGTCCGTTTTAATCATATTCTAATACTTTCTTTTCTTGTTGCTACAGGTAAACAGCCCGGCGTTGGCCTGCCTCCGGGAAGTCAAGTGGTTCTCAATTTAAATGTATTTTTTAAATGTTCTTGTAAGAGCATACAAAATCGGAAATGTGAAATTCTAGTAAACTGCACATATGCAATTGTGGCTGTCATTTAAAGAGAATATTTCCAAAATTAGAATTTGTTGCGTTTTCCCCATTAAATCTATTGTGCATTTGGTGGCATCGCTTCACAAACGGTTTCTGTTGCAGAGGGCATCTTTTTTTTTTTTTTCTTCTTGTTTTTCCTTTTCTCCTTGGAGGGCTTGGCAGCTGCAGTTTGCTGCCTTGCTGCTCCATTCTCATTTTTATTTTTAAATGTACCATTCTGTGATGGACATCCACCATTTTGAAGTGTTACAATTAAAGGCCAAAATTGCAGCCTCATCATGAAGTGTGAGTACATGCATGTTATCACAGAGCACAGCGTCATGCTTGGGGAAAAAAAAGGTGCCTGCATCATGACTTTCTTTCAAGAGGTTGCTCGCAAGCCCATAAGTCATCCTGCTGAGGGCTGAATTTTGGACTTTCTTTTTGACAGTGCTGCTCTGTATTGGCAAAGCAAACATCTTCAAAGTCCTGTCAAAGAGAATACCTATTGGTGTTGCCAATACATGTTATTAATTTTTCAAAGAGCGATTATTTCTTTGATATGGCTTCCTATCGGTGTGTGATTTCTGGGGGTATGTTCATGTATTTTAGGTTTTCTACAATCTTTCTAGTGAAAGGCTATATCTGTCTAAATCTATATCTTTCCATTTGCGCTTTGTAGTTGACATTGCCATTCAGAATCCTTCAATTGCCAAAGTTCTTAACTCTCAGATGAGTTGATTTCCATTAGTCTAACCTCATCTTATCCTTTTTTTCTGAAAATGTTTGATTAGCCAGTAAAGGTTCTATGGCTTGTATTGCGTAAATCAAAGCAGTACAATACTTTATCCATCTTTTACTACTACTCCTAAATTAAGATCCACCAAATGTACTAAATAGATGAGGCAGCATTGCTTTTATTGTACATCTGCTGAAGCATTTCCATAAAATGTGGAAGTGGTCCAAGTAAAAAAAAAAAAAAACACCCTATATTCACATAACTGTATGAACTTTGTTAGAGCTGGGAATCTCTAGTTGTCTAGTTGGCACAGGTATACACTTGCGACAAGCAGGGACTCTCAATTCTAAGTCAGAGTAAGGGGATCACCCTTTCAAATAAACCCTGCTCACCCTCTAGGTAGTGTGGCGCAAGCAGTCAAGACTATTCTCAGGGCGTCATAGGTTAAGCATTTGTGAAAACATACAGTAATACAATGACACACCACAAATGGACACCAGTCAAGGTTATATCAAAAATAGGTTTCTTTATGTAAGGCTTAGCACAAGACCAGAATAACGATTAGAAATAACCACAGTATTATTTCAAAGTTCAATGTTCTTGTAAAAAGGCTTAACCCCTTCCATGCTCATGACGGAACGGTTCCGTCATGAGCCACGGTTGAGCTGTGCTCATGACGGAACCGTTCCGTCATGAGCCCGCCCGCGCTCGAACCCTTCAGCACCGCGGCGGAATTCTCCCAGCGCTGAAGGGGTTAAAATGCAAAAATAGGCTTCTTTTAGTCAGTTCTGCTTCTTTTCAGGCTTTGTACGGTTCGTACCTGGGTGTGCGACTCGTTGGCATTAAAAACAAGGAAAGTACGAGTCAAACAATCGTTGCGGACTCCGGGGTCCGTAGCGTGCACGCTGCGGTGCGAACAGAACAAAGTACCTTAAGTTCGTGGGGTCCGCGACGGACAGTGCGGGACAAGTTGATGGGTCCGGGTCGTAGTTCGGCAGCGTATTCAGATGCTGGTCGGGTCGCGGCGTCGGGACGCGGCGTTGGTACGGGACCTTCAGGGATACGTGCGGGTGGCCCGGATCAGCTTGCAGAGTCCGTGGCGTTCGGCGTTCGAGCCGTACCGTCGGTGCGGATAGGCGGCGACACTTCTCGGCGCCGTACAGCGTACGGGGAGGATCGGTGCGATGCGGCGTCTCGGCTCTGAGCACGGCACGGTGCAGTACGTTAGCAGCGTACGGACCGTACCTGCGGGACAGCGAAGCTTGTGTCCGGCGTACAGGATTAGGCAGCCAGGGTTGTACGTCTCGAATCGGCGGGGAAGGTTAGGTGCGATGTGGCCGGGAGGGATACGGCGCGTACTAACGCTTTTGGATCAGCGTAGACACACGGTGCCGGGCGGCAAAGACACGGCTTCGCGGCGGATGGGGTACGAGTCGTACTGGGGCCAAATCCAGCAGGAAACAAGCAAGAATTGTCCAGGCAACTCAATTTTGGAAGGCAGATGAGTCCAATGGTCCTGGGACTCAGTTCAGGGGGCAAGCTCTCTTCCAAGCCCTTGGAGATTGTTGAAAACAAAGTGCAAAGTCTCTCTTAGTCTTTTCCTCTCCTTTCTCAGCAAGGCACCAACTGCAGGCCAATCCCCCAGGTCAGGGAAAGTTACTCCTCCTTCAGCTTCTTCTAGGTCCTTCTGGTCAGGCAGAGTTTCTTCGTGGTTCAATCAGGATCTGATTTCTTAGGAGCAGGGCTCCTACATTTATACCAAGTTTCTTTTGTCTTTACAGGCCAGGGGGGCCTTTGCATAATCCCAGTCCAGTTCTTTCCAGTGAGGAGCACTTTGTTGTTGGGACTCTGGCTTCTTCTTTCAGCAGGCAGGGCAGAGACATCAGACGCTCCCCAGGGGGTGGAGCCAGCATTGTGGTGGCAGAGCACTGCCCTATTCAGAGTCAAGGTGCACTCCTCCCACCCATCCTGGTGTAATCTCTCTATTCACCACCTGGTAGCCCCAGCCTGTCTCCTGGAACTTCCCAGCCCTGTCACTCAAGCTACACACAAAGAAGATAGCCCCTCCCAGCAGAGGTGGACTGAAATGGTTAGGCACGCAAAGGCTACCTTTCTAAAAGTAGCATTTGCAAACCCAGGATATTAAAATAACCTTTGCTAAACGA
Organism: Triturus cristatus; assembly: GCF_964204655.1. Classification (NCBI taxonomy): domain Eukaryota; kingdom Metazoa; phylum Chordata; class Amphibia; order Caudata; family Salamandridae; genus Triturus; species Triturus cristatus. The sequence continues at coordinate 1,069,689,141 of NC_140583.1, forward strand.
TGTATTTTATTATTCTGAGTTCAGGCATACTAAACACGAATTTCTACCATGCTTCCTGAGCCTGCTAGGATTATAGAGTGTTATAATCTAGCAGTCCATTCTGGCCTATGGAGAGCAGGTAGCCTTACAATAGTGAAAAACGAAAATGGCTGTAATTCACTATCAGGACATGCCACACACTTCAGGGCATGTACTACCTTATCCTTACAATGCACCCTGCCCTAGGGCCTACCATTGGGGTGACTAACATGAAGGCAAGGGAAGGTTTAGGGACTGGCAAGTGGGGACACTTGCCCAGTCAGCATGACAGTACCAGACTGCATGCAGGTTCTGCAATGGCAGACCTGAGACACATTTTACCAGGCTGCTTTTGTGGGTGGCACAACCAGTGCTGCAAGCCCACTAGCAGCATTTGGATATACAAGCCCTTGGCACCCCTGGTGCACTCTACTAGGGACTGATAGTAAACCAAATAAGCCAAACATGGAAGTCAATTCACATAATACCTTTTCCCATAGGGAGCACTTGCACTGTGGCACGGGATGGCAGTGGCACAGTGCCCTGAGCAGCTAACACCAGCACAAAAACACATTGAGGCACAGACAAAAATGGAAGGGTGACCCACGCCAATGGTGCCAGGTCTAACAAACTTGTACTCTAAACTTGTTGCCCCTTATTGGTCCTCCTTATTCTCTGTGTTGTGCCATAATTGTGAGTGAAGGCTCTTGCTTAGTTTTCTTGTACCCAAAGTTTTTGTTGGTGTCTCAACAAGAGGATTTGCTTCTGATGTCGATGGCCACTACTATAATGTCTTGGAAATAAGTTTGTTGAGCTGGAGACGCTGGTGACTTAGTGGACTAATGCATCCACTGTAGGGGCCTGTGCTCAACCTCATGGTCACAGTTTCAAATCCTGGTGGGTCCACTCTGCCTTTAATCCTTTTGGGGTTGATTAAATGAGTACCATTCCGTTGAGTTAAACTAAACATTTGTTATTCTGTGCCAATATACCCTTCTGGGTGAACTTGAGCTTTACAAATACACATGTTATGTGATGGTGAATGGGTGAAGCCTCTAGATCAGGGGTCTTGAATTTTTTTTTCCCTCTGAGTCCCTCCCCCCCACAACAAAATATTTGAAAGTTGGGCCCCCCTTCGAAACTATGGCAAGGACTGGGGAGCGGATGGGCAGGGCTGAGCGCAGTGGGTCGGGCCTTATTAGATAATTTCATGGATATTTTGTCAGTAGCTCCTAATCCACAATAAAGCTGAAACCTACAAAGAGCAAATTCATCAAACATACTGACCAACAAATTCTTCCCCCCTTATCGGTGTGTTGTGTTCACGTGGCGCCAAGACAACTACACCTGTTGCACTAGTGGAGTGGCTCTGAGTAAAAGGACATCGGTCTCCTTCACCAGTCTCCCACCAATGGCTGATCATCACTGCAGTCTTGAAGCAGGCTCTGCATCTTGTTTTTGGGCAGTTTCATTCGGCTCAAACTCTGCTCAACGGCATTGGAGCGCTCCTTTACATGAGCAGCAGTTACATTACACAGGGTCAGATTATTTTTGTTTTTAGGCACATGGATATGGTGATTTGCCCACAGGACGTAAAATTAACACCGGGAGCTAGTAAAGCCTTGAACTACTGGAGCCACTTGCAGCTCCGCAAAGGCTTTTTATTATTGAGCGGTAATTTGAGGGTGTCACCAGCTGAGTTTTCGAGAACTTCTTTTTTTCAATGAACACTTATCAAAATGTTTCTAGGTGTAGTCTGATTACTTATTACTAAACTATATAGATAACAAGCATTGGCATAGCCAATAGGTCTCGCTTTTGGGACCTTATAAGTATTTAGTTATGCTGCACAATATCCTTGGTGCAACAACAACTGCTGCATGGCAAAACACTTATAAGGTCCCAAAGGCGAGACCTATTGGCTATGCCAATGCTTGTTCTTCCTGCTCTGGGAGTTGTGTGATTGGGCCTGGGCTCTTTCTCACAGGCACCCCCAATTACTCATCTCCTTTTAGAAAGGTGGGCTGTGTCTTGCAGGTACAATAGGGGCATGGCGAAGGGGGTACATTCTTTCTTTGGCACCCCTGAGTGGATATTTCCTTTTCTATTCAGAGCAGAAGAAAATAAGTTTGTTTATCCTGATTCGCCTTTCCTGACCCCCTGCAGCTGCTTATCAGATCAGGCTGTGAGTCAGAGTTCTATGAATGGAGTAGGAAAGAAAATGGGTGACTATTTGTTCTTATTTTTAAAATCCAGCAAAGGACCAGTAAGGCAAATACTTTATGTATGCTTCATTTAAATCTTTAAATCGATTTTATCATCATCATGGCCATGGATGCAAGACAAAAATTGAAATGTCCAGATAACTGGTGATTCATGATTCTGCTGGAGAGCAATCATTTATCTGTTGGTAGTTTTGAAATGCAAATAAACTGTATTTTATGTGGATAGCTCACTGGGTTACTGCCTTTGTCGCACAGATTCTTGTGTTACTTGCAGTTCAGAAGTTAAAATCCTATCATAGGACAGTGACCTATAAACTGTCATCAAATAGCTGCATACAAACCTTGATTATATAGTTAGAACTTCACAGGTTTTAATTTGTGTTGCGATATAGTTAGAACTTCGCCAGTCTTTCATTATTCTAATGTTGCTAAAAAGAGTTTGTTTGGGCAGATATACATTTTTATTAGTAAAACCAACCTCCAGCCACTGAGTTATGCTCTAAATCCTGAGTTTGTGCTTCTCCAGATCAAACCCTCTTAAAATATATGGCCCACCAGTATGGATGACGTGATTCCTACACCTTGTAATCCTCATTGTTTTATGTGACATTCCCTATAAACTGATTTACATACTTGTTTGATTCATTGTCTCTTTATAATGTGTGCATGATATAAAGTACAGTGACACCCTACAGGGGCGGCCTTAGGCATGTGCAAGCTGTGCACCTGCACAGGGCCGCCAAACCCCAGGGGCCGCCTGGCCACGAGGAATCGGATACAATACATATTCGTGGCGGCCCCTGGCAGGGATTTGGCGGCCTCCGGCTTCCGCCCCGCCCGGACCCCCTCTTCCGGGGCCCCCTACCTACGCTCCCTGCACAGGGCCACCATGATCCTAGAGCCGCCCCTGCACCCTACACTGATATGAGTAGTGCTATACAGCAAAAGAAATGTGTATGAGATTGGGGCTACGGAGAGATGAAGGGCACTGTTGGAGGGTGGTAGTAATGGTATCTGCGGAGAAAGATGTAACTTGTGGGTGACATAAAAGACTTTCGCACCAGCGCTAAAGCCAGCCCTGTCATGGCCTTTCTGTTTTTGTTTATTTAATTAGCAACCAAGTCATTAGGGCAAATTTGCCACATATTTTAAAGTGTGTGCTAATTATATTTACTGCTATATTAATTGTTTTAAATTTGAAGGTGATTTTACTAATTTCTTTTACCTGGAATAATGAAAGTGGAGATTGATGGTGGGTGATATGGGGCTCAGGCCCAGGGTCAGATGTGAGATAAGGTGCACAGGAGAGGGATGGTAGAAAAGTGGATAATCAGGGCTGGAAGTACTTGTGCTGAATCCTGGCCTGCTGGAATTTGAGGGTTCGCAGTTAGGTCCTAACATTGCTCTTACTTTAAAATAACTCTCCATATGCTGTGTACACACACAGAATCGATTTGTTCTATCATGGTGACTGTTTGCAAGTAGATATGATGTAATCTAGGGCTTGTAGGCTACCTCCAGAAGCAACAAATTGGGCCCACAGTGCCTCAACCAAATGCACCCTTGGCCCACCCAAATAAAAATTGCTGGAGCCCGGCCTCCTTCTGGGGTGTATCCATGCTGAGAAAGACTCTGATTTGAAAAGGTGTACCCATCCCAGAGTAAGATGTTCGCAATTTTTATTCTGCTCCGAGATATTTGGGATAATTTATTTTTTATTTCACTATAGAACTCGGTCGTGGATTTTAGCAGTCAGAAACCACTGGCATAATTGTCCCTACTTCAGAAATATTTGGGACAATTTTATTTGATCAGGGCAATTTTCGAGCAGTTTTATCAATTCTGGTGATATTGTGGGTCCTTATCCCTCACAGCGAGGCAGCAAGCCTGCCAGGGCGCTCCTTTGTGTTTGCAGAATTGTTGTGTGGGCTTCCAACCGGCAGTGGAGAGGGAGCGAGCAGCCGTGGTGGTGGCGGTGAGAAACCGTGTGGAGTGTGCGTTGGGTGCCATGCTGTACCGTTTGCAGTAGTAGTCATATCCATTTTCAGAGGCTGAGATCTGGATTCTGTGCGCTGTTCGCCCTCTGACACCCTCGAGAAGGCGCGCTGCATATCTCAGCTCTCCACCTTTCGATGCACAGTCGTCCGCCTGCAAAGCTTCGATTAAAAGGCCGCCACCTTTTGCTGCTCTCCTCGGGGCTCCTCTCCGAGGGATTTCAGACATGATGAAGAAAAGGGCATTGGGGTGCAGGCGATGGCTGCAGCTAGGCTGACGAGATTCTTAAAAACAACAAGCCTTGGCAAAGCAGATAGGCTCATCCTTTGGGATCTTTTAGGGTGACCAGATATTTTAAGCCAAAAACGGAACATTTCACATAAATAGAAGAAAGACTACAATTTTACTTCAAGCGAGCACACAGAATGACAGCGCTCCTCAGCAGAGAATTACAGAACAGGCAGTAAGAACATAAATAAAATAAAATGTTTAAACCCAGTAGCTTGCCTGTTAATTAAATTGCTTTCTTGAAACAACTGCTAACTATCCCTGCTTTGTAAATCATAAAAAGAACCTCCGGACGTTTAAAAAAGACCCTCTCTAAAAACCGGGACATGAGCTAAATTTCCTGAAATCTGCCTGGACCGTCCTGGCAAATCCAGGGTGCCTGGTCACCCTAGATCTATTAGCTATGCTGTACAGCATCAGGCGCTGTGCTACATCATCAAAATAAAAAATAAAAAAAGGCAATGGCGGTTGCTCCACTTCATGATGTCAGAAAGTATGACTCATCGGCAGAATGATGTGGGTTCTTTTTGCTTTAATTTATTATTTATGGATACAAGATGGCGGATGCCCCTTGGATGTGAATAAATAAATGTGAGTTTTTTAGTGCAGGTGTTGGGGGTGGTGGAGGACAAGTGGAGGGACAAAAGAGAACAGCAGCACACAGAGGGCAGAGTGGAGAAGCACAAGTGGGAGACAACACCACAGATGCAAGAGAGAGCAACATAGATCATGGGGGGAGGGGGCGTGAGAAGCACACATATGAAAAAGAGAGCAACACGGTGACAGCAAAGGACCTAAATGAGAGAAAGTAACAGCAACAAGGGGAGTAACACACCTGGGAAATATGTGCACACATGGAATGCTGAATGTTCTTTTTGCATGCGTCACCCCGAGTGGGGCGGGTATGCCCAGACGTGGGTCCCGTGCTCTCCATGCCACTGGGATCAGGCTAGTCTAGCTGATGAGGGGTGATGCCCGGAAACCGATCATCCGAGGATGCTTGTTTCCAGTCCAGGAAGAGCCTGGCCTGGCAGTTCGGGCTGGTCTGTTCCCGTGGGGAACACGGTCAAGACTGATTTACATATGGTTAGGTCTCAACTGGAAAGGCATGGGGGGCAAAACAACAATGGATTTAGCCCCAGATCTTTGTACTGGGGTGAATGTTTGACATTGTGCAGCATTCTCTTAATCAATTGTTCTTTTTGCATTTGTCACCCGAGTGGGACGGATATGCCTAGACGTGGGTCCCGCGCTCTACGTGCCACTGGTGTCAGGCTGGCCTGGCTGATGAGGGGTGATACCCCAAAACTGGTCCCAGGATGTTGGGTTCCACTCTAGCAAGGACCTGGCCTAGCAGTTCCGGCTGGATTGTTCCTATAGGGAACAGGGTCAAGACTGATTTGCATTTGGCTGGGTCTGAAGTGGAGAGGCACGGGGAGCAAACAAAACATGGATTTAGGCCCAGATCTCTGTTCTGGGGTCAATGTTTGAAATTGTGCAGCATTCTGTCCATCTATTGTTCTTTTTGAAAGAAACGAAAGAGAGCATCATGGGGGACAAAAACAGATGGACGATAGAAAGCAACACAGACGGGGGGAGAAATGCAAACAAGGAAGACATCTGAAAAACACATGCACTCAACAAAAAAAGGAGTTTTCTAGAAGTGAGCAGTGGAAGGACACAAGTAAAGAAGCAGTGCTCCATTAGGGAACAAACAGAAGATGGGCAAGCCACGCTATCAAATTATAAGGAAGTAAATGCTAGTGACAACAAAGCCAAACAATGAAAAGCAATGGACGGGCTTTCAGCCCACTGTACGATCTTGGTAAGCTAACAATAAATCTTTGCACTAACAAAAAAGGGAGGGACAAGGAGCTGGATATACGTCCAGTGGCTCGTGCTCCTGGATGTAAAGTCGTCACTACAGAGAAACACAGTTCCTAAGAAGGAAGTCTGTATATAGAGAGACGGAGGAAAGAGATTGGTCATTCCTGTGGGAAGGTCGGAGGGACCTTTTCTTGATGCCCTCTAACACCCTGAAGGATGTCATGCTTCATCATGGGGTGCTGCTCCTTGTCGGACCGGCACTGCAATGCCCAACGGGTCCCCCGAAGGGTCACTTTTTCAGAGATCTTCTTAGAAATCTAGCCGTAAGTTGTGTGCTGGTCTGTGTGCAAGGGTAAGTGAAGTGTAGATGTTAAAAGGTGACTAGAGGGGGTGAGGTAAATTAATTTAATGAGAAAACCCTCTGCCATCAATTAAAAACCAAGAGGTTGTGTACTGCTCGAGGGTGGTAATGGCCCTCAGTAGCTAGACAAGAGCAAAGTCTTTTGAAGACGGGGATAGGGTTGACATGTTTCGCTCTGTGCTGTGGTCTCAGGAGGAGATCCTTCGCGCTTCTTCACAACTTAGGGGCAGTGAAATAAAGGGGGTGTTGTTTGTGTTGTAGTCTAGAAAGATATCTCAGTACCACTCAATGGACCCATGAAGTGGTCCTATCTAGAACGACAAAATAAATAAAGAGGAACAAGTAATTAGTGTAAGAAATTACATATAGTAACGTTGTATAACTGTGGAGCGCAGGCCTCCCATTGGATGACCCAAGGCTAAATTGTCATGGGCACACCCACAGAGTATCCAATAGTACCAAATGAACGTGAAATTAAAAGTTATCAGGGAAGGGAGTGGACAAACAAATAAATTAACATCTAAGCAAGAAAGGTGCTCCTGTTATGCCAAGCCATTATAGTCAGTACATGTGCTCGCTATGTCGTACACATAAGGTGTAAAAACAGGGAAAAAAAGCTAAAAACAGGGTTACATTTGAAGGGGGCATTGAAAACCCAGGAAAACCATGATATACTGTGTGCATGGATTTTCTTGGATCAATGAAGGAATTGAGATACGAGTTAAGGTATGCACTTGTCATGGTGCATGTGCACGCTAAATGGCTTGTGGTGAAGTTTATGAGGAAGGTGACAACAAGGAAAACTATTTAGATGTTATGAAAGGTGTTCCAAGAAGAGGATTTCCCCAAAATACTCATCACGGAAAATGGCACTCAGCTTACGCCAGTGGAAATGCAAGAGTTCTTAACTGGGTGTGGTATTAAGCACAAATGTCCCTCTCTGTACAACCTACAAGGGAATAGTCTTGTGGAGAGGGCCAACCGGTTGTTAAAATTACTATTTTGATGGGTCTTTAAAATGGTAAGGAGGTAGAGAAACGTGTGACAAACGTTTCTCCATTTGAGTGTATGTGTGGGAGGAAGCCTGGTATCAAACTTCTTTCCATGTGATTGGTGTTGCAGAGTGATGGTGTTAGTATCAAGAAAAATTATGTGAGTGTAAGGTGGGACAACATTGCTTTGGGAGATTGGGTGAAGGCGAAGAGTGGACCTATGAGCGATGGGTTGTCAAAATCTATGGGACCCTTTAAATCAAAAGCTGTTCTTGACTGGCTTATTGTTCTTGAGAATGTGGACAGATGGAACAAGAGAAGGGTGGCACTCCATCAGGAAGGGGGTGAGGTTGTGGTACCGGAATGATGTTCTGGCAAGGACATCAGTGGATACCTGTTGATGGATGATGGTGATTTGATGGGCGATAAAAGTGAGGGGAGGATCAGGGATGGTGACACGAGTATTAGAGAGATAGGTGAGAGTGTGGAACTCAGCAATAGGGCCTACAGGATTTGCAAACCTCCTGGAAATCTGAAAGACTATGTTGAGAAGTGATGTTGGGGTTTTCTAGGTTGGGCAGGGGGTACTGTAGAAATGTTTAGTAACTATCCTTTTTCAAGTGAAAGGGGGTAGGAGCACACTGCTGACACGTCTCAGCGCCATTACCTCTTTGCATCTTGGTCGATGTAGTACAATGTTTCCAGCTCAGTACAAAGTTCAAAATATTAATCAGCTAATGCCGTATTTGTATAGCATATCTCTAGACACATGTTTCTGGATTCCTCCGTCATCAGTAGAGAAAATATTTATAGGTTGCTGGACATGCTGCCATACAATTTTCTCAGGCACAGTCCCACTCTGGGCACGCAGGGGCTTCAAAGCTCATCAGCTCGGTGGCTCAAGGGAGCCATTTTAAATAGTGAAAGGGGGTAGGAGCACACTGCGGACACGTCTCAGCACCATTACCTCTTTGCATCTTGGCCGATGCAGTACAATGTTTTTCGCTCAGTACAAAGTTCAAAATATTAATCAGCTAATGCTGTATCTTTATAGCGTATCTCTAGACACATGTGTTTCTGGATTGCTCCGTTATCAGTAGAGAAAATATTTATAGGTTGCTGGACATGCTGCCACACAATGCGCTCCTTCCCACTTTCACTGATAACAGGCTCTCGTGAGCCACCCCTAAGTTGATGATCTTTGGAATGCCTCCATGCTATGAGTGGGATTATACCTGAGAAAATTGGCAGCATGTCCAGCAACCCATAAATATTCTCTACTGATGAGGGAGGAATCCGGAAACACTGGTGTTTAGAGATACGATTTCGAAAGAATGCATTAGCTGAAAAATAATATGAACTTTGTGTGAAAAACTGAACTACAACTACCAACACGCTATGGGGTAATGGCGCTGGTACATGCAAGCAGTGTGCTCCTAACCACTTTCACTGATAAAATGCTCTCGTGAGCCGCACCCAAATTGACAAGCTTTGGAATACCTGCACGCTATGAGTGGGATTGTACCTGAGAAAATGGGCAGCATGTCCAGCAACCCATAAATATTCTTTACTGATGAGGGAGGAATCCCGAAACGCTCGTGTCTAGAGATACGATTTCGAAAAACGGCATTAGCTGAAAAATAACATGAATTTTGTGTGAAAAACTGAACTACAACTACCAAGATGTTATGGGGTAATGGCGCTGTTACATGCAAACAGTGCTCTCCTACCTACTTTCACCAACTATCCTTTATCAAGGCTTGCTGACTTTACAGCATTCGGTTAAGTTTCCTTTCTTATTTTATTGTTTTATATTTATATGTATTATGCATTTGGTTTCATTCTCTGCTTTATTACTGTAAGGTAGGGAGATGTGTTATGACTTCAAGCGCTCTCGTCATTATTGGGTCTAATGTGGTGTCATGCAGAGTGTTTGGGTGAGTGGATTTCATCTCTGTCAGTTGGATGCCAGCTGGGAGGAGGGAAGCCACGTATCCAACAGGCAGCATTAAAAGAAGTTAACATTTTTTAAGCCCCTGCCAAGGGAAAGCAGATATGCGTGCTTTGACCACGCTCCTGCAGACAGTGAAGGCATGTCTGCTTCCAACCGTAGGGAGTTTTAAAAAAGATCCTGTCAGTTGGGAGCAGGCATATGTTTTCCGGCCCGTGCTAAAGCGGACACGGAAACTGCTGTGTCCCGGGGTGGGCTCCCTGGGACACAATAATTGAGCTTGCCGCAAGTGGTGGGGTCCCCAGGGCTTATTAAGGCTCAGGCAGGGGGAGGCTACATGCCACATCTGATTATTCTGAATAATAGTCTCAAGGAATGCATCCCTGGGGCCTCACTGAGGCTCGGGGAGGGAGCCCGGTTCCAGCCTCCCCAAAAGTATTGTGTCCACCAATGGGCCCTGGTTCACCCTGTTTTTTTTTTCCATTGATACCACCCCCTGGGCCCTGGCCCACCCGAATTATATTTTAATTGATTTAGCAGGAGCTTGTGAGAATTGGCAGCAAAATTAAAAAAAACTATAACGTTTTTTGCCACAGGCCTAGGAAGTCTGTGTCCCCTATGTCTTTGCTTTGCTTTTTTAGGACTGTGACTGAGTCCCGAGTCCTACGATGGCTGCTACCACATCCTATTTGTTTTGGCGGTAGCCAATCAGAACTCAGCAGGAGATCTGTCGAGTCCGCGGTGAAACTACAAAACGGATTTACACCAAATCACAAAAAGTACTCTTTTTGGACCAAGATCTAGCTTTCTGCCTAATTTGGTGTAAATTTGTTCAGGCATTTGGGCTGTAGCTGTGTCTAAAGTTCCCCTATTTTCGCAGTCTCTGCTTATCGATCACCCCGTAACTTTCCATGTCCAAACGATGCAAAAATAGCACTGTTTTGAAAAGTTTTGTGAAGATTCATCAAACGGCGCCAACGTTATTAGCAACATAAAAAAGGCATTTCCTATGAAAATATGCACCTAACTTTAAGTAATATATATGCACGACATATACACACTACCATTTTCTGCAAAACTATCCAGCACCTCGGTCTGACTCAGGAGAGCCTGATGTCTGATCAAAAGGAGAGAAAATAAGATAGGTTGAATATAACAATAACATGCGTTTTTCCAATGTAATTTTCAATAGGAAAATTAGACGGCTACAGCCAAAACGGCTAAACCCAGCAACACCAAATTTAGCACAAAGCTAGATCTTGGTCCAAAAGGGTGCTTTTTAGGTCTCGCCTGAGCCAGCGCTTTAGCGCTGCTCTCGTGAGCGCTTTTGTAAAAGGGGGATTTGGAAGTGCAAACCAGTGCTTTCAGGCCGCCAACTACAGTGCATGTGCGCCGGGCGCGCGCACCATTTGGCAGCCTGCGTGATCATTTTGCGGCCGCTTTGATGTTTTCAGTGAGCCGCGCAGCCACTGAGAACATCAAAGCGGCTGCGAAAGTGCTCACCATTTTCCACCCCCTCCCTTATCCCACTTCCTGCTTGCTTTTTCTGCTTCCTGACGTCTCACCGAGGGGTTGAACCCCCTTCCTTGTCCGTTGTGTAACCATCCGACATCTACTACCTTCATTTAACAGCTTAAAATCTCTATTGGCAGCATGATACTGCGCCTTTTGCATTTTTCTTCTTGTAAAGTGTTCGGTGCACTTTTAATTTATTTTCTCCCCATGTTGCCTCTCTCCCCTCCCCCCACAACACACACACACACAAATACATTTGGATCCATTTGTGGTTAACGGAAATCTTCACCGGTGGGGTCAGACTGAGGTCCGTACATGATTTGCATATTTTATAAATTGACTTTTAGATTCCCCAGAACGTTATATTTTTACGTTTTCAAAAATGTAAATAGAGAATTCAAATTAATTAAAACGAAAACGTTCATATAACTGTGTGCCTCGTTTTTTCCGCCTCAAGTGGAAGCGTTTCATTCAACATGATGCATGTTAAGTTATGTTCATATTTCCTGTCTGTTGGTTTTTCGGTTTGACCACGAGTCCGCTTTATCACATTAGACACCTCCTCCAAGCGTGACTTCCTCCGGCCTGCTCGAGAAGAGCCCTGCGAAATTCACTCGGTCTCCTCACCTAATCATATATATATATATATATATATATATATATATATATATATATATATATATATATATATATATATATGTGCAAACAGGATCAGCTCCTCCTGGGGATCTCGCCCGTGGTTGGGTGGCGCGTTAAGCCGCTTTACTGTCTGAGCACTTGTTTTATATATAAGCTGTAAGGCGGCCACTTATACAGTGATCCCTGTGGCTTTTGGCTGGCTTTCCGTTGCTTAAGAGTCACTATGACGAGTTTTATGTGCTTATTTTTGACAATGTATTTGTGCATTTATGCTGCAAACGAATAATAATAACGAGTAACAAAATAACATAGTTATAACATTTGGTGCTGTGCTTTTGCTTCACTATCCATATCAGAATGTACCTACTAAAAGATGGCCGCCAAAGTCACTCTTGTATTTATGACTGAGACCTGAAGTCCTATGACTATGTCTACCATATGTATTTACTTATAGAGGATTGTGTTTGAATGTATCACTGTGTGACCAAGGGAGCGTGACTCCCGAAACGCGTAAGAGTGTGAATTAAACTCGTTACTCGTTACTGCTGCTGAGAGTGCGTTGCTTATTTGCAGATACACTGGATTGATATATATATATATATATATATATATATATATATATATATATATATATATATATATATATATATATAATTTTTTTCCCAATTAGCTGGTAGGTATGGCAGTGCCCATTTCCTGTTTACCCTCTCCGGTAAAACAATTATTTGGTGAGTCCCGATTCCACGTGGCTAAATCTGTACTATACTCAACAGCCCGTTCAACACTTTTAGATCCAACCATTTGACAGTATAGGACTTCATTAAACAAGCATTTGCAATGCAATAGGTCTCGCATTTATACGAGTTTGAGCTATTGGCATTGTAAATGACAGTGCCTTATATTTATGTTTTAAAAAAAACAAACTTAAATAAAAAGCATTGTGATTTACAATGCCAATACATCAAACTAGTATAAATGCGAGACCTATTGCATTGCAAATGCTTATTGTGATTTGGTGTGAATCCTTTGAGTAGTTTAAAAAAAGATAATGTTCAAAATGTATACATATTTCACACAGAAGACCAGCCACCAAACCCGCAGATCTCAAGATAATATCTGATTTGCTTCCACCACATCATGAAAGATGTGGCAGCAGGCCATTTGCAGCCCCCTTTCCCGAGCCGTACATCAGAGAGGGCCACAAATGTAAATCATAAAAAGTAAATGCTCATTTATTATTCACTGATGGAGTGCTCTATAATGCCATAGGGCTTTTTCAATTATATCTAGAAGGGGCAGTGGTACCACCAACCATTTTGGGAATGTTGTGGGGGCTGTAGGGAGTGCATCAGCATCATAGCAACATAAAAAAGGTAAGTCTCCTGGGTCATTAAATATATCATACCAGCAGAGAATACTACATTTTTTAAAGTGCTTGAGTTGTATACTCTTCATCTGGAGTGCAAGGACACGTTGTGTTAGGCTGTAGGATTGCATTTTGTGTAAGCCTGGGTGGAGTTTGCTAGAACTCTGCGAAGTGCAAAAAAAAACTCCACCGTGCTACACGGCGTTCCGCAAGTTGTGAACTGCATTAGATAAGTGCCGTTCCCTGTGATTTTCAGCACCAGGTGTTTGTTCGCACTGTGCTATCATCGCAAACGGCACCATGCACAGCACAAGCGGGCGCTGCTTCCTTTCTGCTGCTCAAGTAGATTTTTTACTCTAGCGGCAGCTTTCTCAACGTGAACGGACAGTTTCTCAACGGCGAACGGCCATTAGCATACGCGACCACTCGCAATGACAAATCCGACTGCCCGTGTTGAGACATCTACATTAAAGCCAGAATGATGGGAATCGCAACTTCCTTGGATACGAGAGGTTAATTGAATTTGGTCCTCAGCTATCTTATGAATAGTCTTTACTTGAGCTTTCATGGCATCACGGAACATTTCTCAGCCAATCTTTGCAGAGTACATTTGCCTTTCCATGGCCCATTCCAGCTTTGATTGTCCTTGGATCAACTGATGCATAACATTTTCCATTTTTGCAACCAATGGAGGATTTCCTGCATTCTCCACCACATGTAAAGATTAACGTGATAAAGCACGCTTCAGACTGTAGTATTTCCTCCTATAGATTATTTATTTATTCCTAATATGCAATTCAAGTAAATTAAATCTTGATATCGTCTTCTTTCCTTTCTTCTTTACAGGTTTGGAATGCCGGGGACCACCGTCGCAGAATGCTTCTTGGACAGAGAAGAAATGCTACCGGTAAGTGCCCAGTATTTTTTATTCAACTATGGTCATGTATGGAAAAGGGGCATGAGAAAAAGCTCACCCAACAATCCACCATCAAGTGCATTGTGGTTCTCTATTGTCTCTTTACTTTCACCCCCCCCTTTTTTTTTTAGCATTATTAAGTTGTGAGAGCGAATATATTAGGAGGAATAAAATAAAGGGAATAGTGCTCCAAAAACAAAGGAATATTTCAAAAAGGATAATTCATGCAATTCCTTAGGACCGCCTAGTGAATCTTCATGGACTACACCTTTGTGCCTCCCAGAGTTTTTTGTAAAGCACTTTCACCTCTAACTACCTCCATCTTCCCTGTCCAACGAGCACATACCTGTGCTAGCCATGTTCCTCCAGCCTGCTCGGTGGTCTCTGGGCTGTACCCCATTTCTCTCTTGGATACGCTCCTCTGGTGCCACAGGTTGCTGACCTACACTGGCACATTCTTCTTGCTTCAACGTCCTGTCAACGTTCTCTTGCCTCACATTGTCAACTCCCTCCTTCCTGGCTCGCGAGGACGACGGTATGTCCAATAGGGGCATTTCATAGGGCCGGGTCTCGGTCACATGATCCTCAGGCCTGTATCACTTAAAGGGCTCCTCTAGATCTGCGCAAGGGTTATCATTCTGGAACCATCAGCAGGCTGTCCATCCTTCCAATGGAGGTCTGTAAATATGGAACACTGGTTTCCGCGTTCTGTGTCCGCGGGAACTTGGGAACAACACAGAGTCTTCTTCCTCCCCTATTTCTTCGGACCCTGCCGACTGACACAAGGTAAAAAAGGTCTGCCCAATAGCATCCTCAGTACTAAGGATCTGGCCCGGAGGTTGAACTGGAATAGGGTGATACCTGATGTAGTTTTCGAAAATGTTTATACAGTGAATGCAGGAGATATTGCCCTATGCTTAGAAAGTGGTAGAAAGGATGAGGTAGTTCTTGGTGCTTTTAGCAGACTATGGGCCAGATGTAAGACGAGATTTAGCATGCACAAATGGGTTTTCGACCCGTTTGCGCATGCTAATTCCCATAGTGCCATGGACAAACACTATTTTGCGACTCGCAAATAATTTGCGACTCGCGAAATAGTGTTTTGTGACTCACTATTAGGAAGGGGCTTTCCCTTCCTAACAGCGAGTCACAAGCCATGTACCAATGTTTTGCAACCGCAATTGCGGTTGCAAAACACTTGCACATTACCACCCTCTTCAAGAGGGTGGTAATGCAGTCGCAAATGGGAAGGGGTCCCCAGGGTACCCCTTCCCCTTTGTGTCTGACTCTGAAATATTTTTTAAGGGCAGGCAGTGGTCCGAAGGAACACTGCCTGCCCTTAAAAAATTATGCGAAAACGTTTCATTTTTTTCTTTTTTAAATGCATCCCGTTTTACTTTAAGGAAAACGGGCTGCATTTGAAAAAAAAACAGCTTTATTGAAAAGCAGTCACAGACATGATGGTCTGCTGACCCCAGCAGGCCACCATCCCTGTGAGTTCTGGCCATTCCCAAAGGCGAGTTGCTCATTAATATTCATGAGCCAGCCTCGCATTTTGCGACCCTATTGGGAATCACTAACAGTGTCTCTGACACTGTTGTACATTTGCTTTTGCGAGTCACAATTTTTTGCAGTTTGCGAGTCACAAAAGCAAGTGGTCATACATCTGGCACCTATGTGAGCAGATTGCCTCAAATCTCGACCCATGAAAAACATAGGAACAACAAAGAGGATTGGTGGTTTGACGGTAGTTGTTCCAGGACCCATAGGAAACTGCATTAAGCGGTGGCCCAGGATTAAGAACAAGATTAGGGCATACTGGAAAGCATACCAACCAGCGATGATGCTCAGAAAAAAGGAAATCAAGGAGCAGGACTGTGCGGAGTTACTTCAGCCCTGTGTGTTAGCTAATAGCACTAAATTCTAGGAGATTGTAAATAGACCTTACTTTACAGGACTCGTACATTCTAGGGTGGATTTACTACTCCCCCCGATAAATGGGTCACCCATTTTGAGGGGATGTATAGCGGGAGGGCTGTGTAGGATTCTGATACCTCGTGGGTGCCAGGGAGTGACATTCAACCTCTGATTTACAGTATTGAAGGAGTGTGTAAAGCTTTCTCTGCCATGGCTGGGGGTAAGCGCAGGTACAGATGGGGTTCCACCAGACCTTTAAAAAGCCTACCCCCAAACCTGGGCCAAGATATTAACCTGTGTTTTTAATGCGGCCTGTGAATGTGGTCTTCCTTCCACCTGGTCTAGTGTCATTATTTTACCTATCTTTAAAAAGGGGCGAGTGATGACCCGTTTTGCCATTGTCCCATTTCTCTTTTAGGTTCAACCGCAATCATTATGGGGAAGGTTGTCTTGGAGCGTTCAACTTCCTGGCTTGATAATACAAACATAATATCTGAGCTACAATATGGCTTTGGGCAGGGGAGAGGGATGCTGGATCAGTGTGTCGACCTGCAGCTGATTGTGGGCAAATATTCTATAGCCAAGGGGGGCTGCCTGCATATGGCTTTCATGGATCTTACCGCGGCTTTCAATTCAGTTAACTGATCAAAGCTTTGGTTTCTTCTTCTGGATCTGGGTATAGAAGCTGAGTTAGTGGCTTTTTTACACAGCTCTTTTTTACTCCAGTATCTCTGCCTCAGTGAGAAATGATGAGAATGGCAGCTTGACTGCCTCCTGGGGGGTGTAGAGGGAGGTGGGCAGGGGTGCATTTCCCCCCCCCCCCTGCTATTCACTCTATACATTAATAACTTGGCATCAATTTTGATAGCTGCCTGTAAGTAAGTAATACATTTTATTGTATAGTTAATTAAAACCATAACACTTTAAAAGAGAATCAACATAATACAATGAATTTTCAAAGTACTCAATTAGCAATAAAATTAGCAGGATTCCATTATTCGAGTAGTTTGCACAGTATAACTTGTTTAAAGTGCAGAGTGAGTGCATAGATCTAACCAAGTCTAAAATACACAATTTCATTCCTAAGATAAGATATAATTACATAACCACTAAAAGTTCATCGTCAATGTAAAAACAAATTCACAATACGAAGTAAGCAATAAATACACTGAGCTGTTTTATAAATCCGGTGAACCAAATTTCATTGACACCCAGTAACTTTCCATGTACACCAATGAAACAATACAATATAGAAGGACAAAGTGGTTATTGCACGCTAGAGCTATCACATGAGGGGCATATTATCAAGGGTAGGCGATAAACTTATCGCCACTTTAGCGTCCGTTTACGGGCGAAAAGCAGCGATAAGTTTATTGCGATATCAGCAAGGCCACGCTAGTGCGTGTTTTGCTGATTTTGCTCCCATTTCCAGCACGCCTAACTTCGCATCGCTAATGAGATGCAAAGTAGGCGTGTCTGTGGAAACAACATGGGTAAATATCGCGAAGGCAGCTTTGCGATATTTACAATGCGGGGAAGCGATTATTTTAATCGCGCTAAGTATGCCCTAACGCAGGAATTTAACGTCTGTTAAATTCCTGACTAAGGCATACTTAACATGGGAGGTGGAATCATGTGATACGACCACATGGTCGTATCATCAAGCATATCGCCGTTTTACATGGAACATCGCTGGAAAACCAGCGATGTTCCATGGAAAAGGGCGCTATCGCTGGAATATACATTGCCATGGCGCTAAGCGTTGTTAATACAACGCTAGCCTGGTGAAATATTCCAGCGATAGAAAAAAATTCGGTATACAAGGTCAGCGATAATTATCGCTGCCTGTTGCAAATATGCTCCCTAGTGCCTCCGGTATACCTCGTATGCTTAATGCTAAGTTGGATTGTCCCTCCTGTTGCCTCCAGTCTATCCTCCTGAAACCACCCTCTTCAAGGAGGAATGCAAAATGCAAGGGTACCCACCAAAATGCCTAATTGTGATCTTCATTTAGGAGACACTCAAAAGCGCAAAGGCATTGTTTCTAAAAGGTTTTTGAGCCAATAAATGGGCATAGTCTATCCATAGAACACCATTATCCAACTCAGCTCTTACTTACATCCCAACTATTCTGCAGATAACCCAGTGCATATTACAAACTATGTATTTAACGTCTGACTTTATTTCAAAGGGAGGGCTGTCACCCGAACATTCAATAAAGACTGATTTAAAATATTAACAAATTTAGCACATCTCCCCAGCATCCCAGGCAGTAGCGGTCCATGGAGGAAGTTCGGTGGGGCAGTGAGGCGGGGCGGGGCGGGGGAGGGGCAGGGTGGGGAAATGTAAACACCGGAATATGGATGAACGGAGCTAAGTACACATTTAAATAAATAAAACAAATTCCTTTGTGTGCGCTGCATCGCAAAATGCGATGCAGCGTGCGCAACGAAATTCGTTTTATTTATTTATATGTGTACTTACCTCCGTTCATCCATATTCCGGTGTTTAGATTTCCCCACCCTGCCCCTCCGCCGCCCCGCCTCACTGCCCCACCGAACTCCCTTCACGGACCGCTGCTGATCCCAGGCAATCTACTGCTAAAGCAAAAGGAAGATGCCTGTGCACAAGAATGCACTCCCTCTGCCCAAAAAATAGGCTTTAGCAGTAGTCGCCCTTGATGATCTAAAGCAGGGCAGCAGCATAACAAATGAAACCATGATTCTTGATAACTGTGACATAACCTGCAATTATTATCAACACCTGAGCCAGCCCAGCGTGGGTTAAAATCCCTTATTGGTAGCGCAAGTAGTCTCATATAAATGATTCGAGCCTGAGCAGTTGCGTTGATGAGATCCAAGAAATAATTTTGTGGTTTCCCAATATAATAGGAATCCTTTAGAGGCTGCACCAAACCTCGGCTATCCATGGTGAGTAAATCCTGTTCCCAGGAAGCCACTCTCATTTGCTTGTTAATGGCGGTCTCCATGCAAAATATGGGATGGCGCCATCCCTCAAGGCAGAAACGTTGATCTTGAATAACAAAATAGCTTCATTAAGTTGAGTGGACAATGGGTTGTCTGAATTTTCATAAATGGTTTTCAAAAGACATTTTACCAAATTTTTGGGAGCCCTCCTGCACTTGATGTAATATTTTAACATAGCTGCCTGTGGGTTCTAAACTAATTTCTGAGTTGTTATACGCAGATGATGCGTCCTAATTGCGCGGACCACTGTGGGCCTCCAACATCTCCTGAATTCCTTTATTGAATTTATGGGTTCCTTAGATCGGTCAACTGTGAGAAGTTAGCCTGGCATATGCTGTCCACTAGTTAAAGTGGGCACCTTGCACCAGTCCAAACGACCCTTATTGATAATTAGGTTAAAGACAACCTTTATTGAAAGCTATCCTAGTGGTAGCTATGGAGAGCAGCCTTCAGGCTAAGTCTCGAAGGAATGTAAAGCAGCTTGGTTTACCAGATTATAACCTCCTGAATGACCAAATGAAAGGAGAACCACACAAGGTATATATAAAATATATATATTTATTACTAAGCACTCTCTACTAACCTCTTTATGAGATTAGAGAACAAGATACACAATATTAAAGCACTAGAACGACAGTAGATAGCACAATACACAGTGGGCTCCAGGGGGAACAGATACTAAGAAAGTGGAATACAACCATGACTTGACTAGACACGGTGCCTAGAGCACGTAGAATCGCTGTTACCCCAAGGAACCACCCACGGTAGTGACACAGGGGACCCACGGGGGACGCGTGCAGTGTGAGAACACAGGCACGAGCCCCGTACAATCCTATGGGAAAGTCGCGGTTGGAATTTTAAAGATTAAGGACACTTAGGAAAGGACTTCAAGCAAACCCTTTGGAACATAGGAGGTTCTAAGGCCAGCATTCTTGAGAGTACCAAGGTACCTGAGTTACCTATCCCAGGAGAGCCGGGTGCATAGGGGTCAAGTGGTGTCGGAAACGCTCGTTGATTTCAATGGTGTGTTGTGAAGAAGTGCAGCTGCCGGGAAGATGAGAAGTGCCTGGTGTGATCCAAGCCTAGATCGGAGCTGAGAAGAATCTGAAAGCAGAGGGGACAGAGTCTGGGTCACTTCACAGTGACCAGGGGCACGATAGACGAATGCCCACCAATGTCGGGTGTCTCAGGTGAGATGAGGTGAAGCTTGACTCTGCAGCCAAGGGCACCCTACCTTCAGGATTGATGAGGCCTGCCATAGGGGTGACTGATAGGTTTATATGTGCAGTGATAAGGAAATATATAGTGAACCTATATCTAAGTAAGGGGTGCATGCACCACCTTACACAGGCTGCTGTAGCAGACTTATTGTGTCATTTTGAATGGCCTCCCATGGGTGGCATAATACATGCTTCAGCCCCTGAGAGGCCTCAGGGGTACCTATGCCCTGGGTACATAGTATACCATATACTAGTGACTGATAAGGGTACCCCAGAATCCAATCTGCAGTGTACCTAAAGAACATGAACAACCAATTTAGGAAGAAAGCAGATAGACTGGGGTCCTTATTAGCAGGATCCCAGTCAAACTAAGTAAAAAAACAGCAAAACACCAGGCAAAATGTGGGGGTAACCGTGCAGCCAGATTCCACCTTCCTATATCAACTAACTACACTAAATCACATACAACGACGATTGGCTGTCGGAAGGCCGCTGGTACTATGTGTTTTTTGGTAAAGGGGTTGATCTTACCAAAATCTCAACTTTCCTTTATCTGGGGGTACTTTTCCACGATAGAGGGTCCTGGATTGCACAAAAATCCCTTAAAAAGAACATTTTAATGTGAGCAGTAGGTGAGACAATGGATTTTGCCAAAAGACTTAGGGCTAAACTTGTTCAAGGCCTAGTAAAGTTATAGCGAGATAAGTGTATTCCAATGGTAAGTTATGGATGTTATGTTTGGCAGTACAAAGACGTTGGAGAGCTCCAGATGGTTGAAAATACGTTTTTGCGTGTACTCTTCACTGTTCCCGCCAGCACTCCATTGTTTATGGTTCATGAGGATGTGGGACTAGGGTATATCACCGATTTTATCGCTTTGGCTCCCATCATGCAATGGTTTAAAATTGGGCCCTGCCCCGCTCTTAATTTAAACCAACTTGTAATTGCATTTAGATCGAGGACTGCAGATCACTTATGGGTGCACTGAATCTATCATGGCTTGGCTATGTTAAGGATATGTTGGAGAGTGTGGGTTATATGGAATTGTCCACTAATCCTAGACCATTACGAGCAAGAGAGATGCAGGATTTTAAAAAACATGTTTTTTTCTAGGTGGAAATGTGAAAGAGAGGAAAAAAAACTTTCTAAACCCACTGTGAAACAATACATTTTGTGGAAAACATGTTCTCGGTGGGAACCTTATTTGTTGATTGTAAATAATGCTCACCAGCGTTTTCTACTGACAATGTTCAGGCTTTATACAATACACTGGTTTTTAATTGTTCCTAAAGGATTTCGTACGTCTGTAAATTCAAAGCTGTATTCTTGTGACAATTTTTTGGAAGTGAGACCAACTTTGCTGTATTTACAAATGCTTTCATCACCCTTGGCGTGTTTTGGGTTTGGAAGTTTCCTGTCCAGTGCCCTTAGACTAAGTAAAAGTTATTTAATGATTAGAGGGTTTCTTATTAATCAAGCTGCCAGCTTTACTGTTTTAATGTTTGTATTGTGATTTTTTTAAATATTTTTATGGATAACCCAATAAAGGGTCAGGGGATGGCTCCGTGAGTGCACTTTGTGTTTTTGAAACTGTAAAGATATACTTGCACTTTATGTGAATGTTTTTACTGTAATTTACGTTGTAGTACAATACTGACATTTTTTTCTAATGAAGTCTTGAAAGGAATTTTAATTTATATGATCAGATTGATGGTTCTCAGGTGGCCCCACATACTTCCTGCTAAAATAGCGGACCCAAATGTAAGGTTTTTGTTGTCAGGTTTTTGCTGGGTGAGCCCCCTTTGCTGTTTAATTTAACCACCATTTTCAGCTCAGTTTTAAATTGAGATCTGCATATTAGTAAGCCTGGGCAAAGCACTACGCTACACTCATGTAGTTTGCGAAGTTTGCGCCACTTCGCACTACGCGAATTGCACGTAGCACAGTGCAAACATGCGTAGCGTAGCGTTGCATAGTGCAGCGGTCATTTTTTGCTTTCTCGTGGTCCTCAACGTCAAGTTGGCGACCGCAAGCAAGCAAAATGACATTCCGGCGAGACTTTTTCCTCGTTCGCGATCAGCAACATCAAGTTGGCGATCACGAGTGTGGAAAATAAACCTCCCGGCGAGATTCTCAACGCGGGGAGGTCAGGTTTCTCATTGTGAGTGGTCGCGTATGCTCGCGACCGCTCGTGATGAGAAACTACCAGTCCATGTTGAGAAAGCTGCCGCTCGAGTAAAAATCTACTTGAGCGGCAGAAAACTACAGCTCGCACTGTGCAAGATGCCGTTTTCAATGATTGCACAGTGCCGGATGCTTGTCCGCACTGTGCAATCATTGAAAACTGCATCTTGCACAGTGCGAACAGGGTACTACGCAGTTCGCGAAGTGCTACGCGTAGCTCGCGTAGGGCGAAGTGCACTTTGCGTAGCTGCGCGTAGCGCTACTTCGCAAACTACGGCCAGGGTTACATATTATAATATGAAACGTTAGTATATATGCAAGTAAAGCATAAGAAACCGTTTTTTATTCTATGCTATGTTTGTGTTTTAAAATTACTGTTTGTATATTATATTACAGAATGTTCTTATGTACTGGTGTAAAGCATACGTACCAAAATTTATTTTATGTCATATTTATATTTTTACAGGTGCTTTTATGGTCTATATTGGCTGACTAAAGAGTTATTGAACTTGAACTTGACTGCTAGCTTGGTATGTCTTTTCACAATTTTTGATTTCTGACTCAGTAAACACAACAATCATGCATGATCACTCAGGATTTCCAGTGTAATGGTCAGAATGTGGATCTCAGATCAGTCACCCTTCCTTTGGAGGGTGCCTTCTGTCCTGTTATTGTCCTGAGAGGCAGCGGTAGGGGCAGCAGTATTGAAAATAGTAGCAATGGATGGGCCTTTTTTGCTTGTTGCTTTCAAAGGCGAAGATGGCCACCTTTCTTTTCTGTTGAAATGCCTGTCTAATCCCCTCTTCTTACTCCTTCTTTCCATCCATGCGGGACATGCATTTTTACTCTGCATGTAGGATGGGTATGTGTGTAGTGTGTTTGCTGATTAGTATTGAATTTGCGTTTATGTAGCACTTAACATCCCTGAAGAAGCATTAAAGCACTTTGTGGCAAGTAGCACGCATCCTGGTAGCCGAAAGATAGTGGTCAATCCATTGGTTATTGGGATTAGTCTTGTGGTACATTGAGGACATAGGTGTGATCATTAGAGGGGGTTATGTGGGAAGCAAATGGTTGATGCAATGAATAGACATTGTTAGGTTCGTGGCACGGTTTCAAAGAAAGAGGGATTAGGACAGGCTTCTAATTTAGTGTAGTTGATATACACAAGAGGCATGCAGAAGGTAGAAGAGAAGAAGAAGAGCAGCATGCAAAATAAATAAGAAAGGGAAAAATTGAAAATGTAAGTCAATGTCCTTTTTTCATATTGGGCTTTGGGAAGTTCTTAATTTGAGCGTGTGGGTGCACTCATGTTTTGAGACCAGCACTTAATTTTCCTCATCAGACATTTCCCAAGAGAAAGAGAGGGAACAACTCAAAAAGGAGAAAGATTGAAAAAACGTCACACATGGAGAAAGCATGCAAGAGTGAGATAAATGGCCAAAGAGTGCCTGGTAGTTGATTAAAGAGACATGAGGTGAATTAGAGACTACATTTGGTATTCAACACCCCAGCATGTAATAGAGCTGGCCGCGGGCTTCTGAGCGGACTTTTGGGCAATGCCACTTGTTCGTTTATAAAGTAAGCAGTGGTTATCAGAAGATGGCTGATGGAGATTTTTGCAATAGCATGCAATCTGAAAATGCAAACCTGTAGAAAGAATTTTTTTTAGATTGTATTCAAAAGGAATGAAACTTTTAACAGTCTTTCTAGAGACACTTTAGTTTTCAAAGAGGTAGTAGATAATTACCTTGCTGCAAAAAGAAACACCAGTGCTTGACCCCTTTATGATCAACCGCCCAGCAGTGTGACATTTAAGCATATCCTAGTACTGGTAGTTACTATTTGACCACACCATTGAGAAAGCTCTTGTGCACATCGCCCCACTAGATGCGACATAAATATTTGCAAACCAAGAAAGCACCCCTATGTGCACCACCTGCAGTAATACATTTGATACTAAGTTATGTTATGTTGACATGGACAATGCACTTATCACCCAAAATGGTATCCAAGTGATTGGGCAATGTGTGTAGGTGTAAGGGCCCAAGGTGCTTATATGAAGAGCCATGTCTTCAGCTCCTTGCTGAACTCAAGAAGTGATGAGGTGTTGAGGGAGGTTGTTCCATGTCTTGGGTGCACAGTACAAGAATGAGCGACCTCCAGTTTTGCTTTTATGTATACGAGGAGTGTGTGTGAGTGAGGGTGAAGCAGAGCGTAGGTGTCTGGTAGGTTGATGAAAATGTATGCAACTATTCAGGTATTCTGGTCCTGGGTTGTGTAGGGCTTTGTATGTGCACATGGGAAGTTGGAATTGTCTGCGCTTGTGAATGGGTAACCACTGAAGCTTTCTGAGGTGCAGTGTGATGTCGGTGCGGTGTAAGAGGTGTCTAGTATGAGTCTTGCAGCAATGTTCTGGATGGTATGGAGTCTGTGTAGGAGTTGTTTGTAGATTCCAGAGTAGAGAGTGTTGCAGTAGCCCAGCCTGCTGGTGATGAGTGCTTGCATGACGATCCGTCCGGTGTTCTAAGGCAACCATTTGAAGATGTTTCCCAGCATGCGTAGGATGTAGAAGCAGGATGTGCACACTGACTTGAACAGTGATGTTGAGCTTGTCGTCTAGGATGATTCTTCCATTTCTTGTGTGGTCTGTGGGTGTGGCTGTTGGATCTAGTTCCGACAGCCACTAGGTGGAATCCTATGGGAAGGTCTTCTTGCCGAAAACCAGTACTTCCTTCTTGTCGGAGTTGAGATTCAGGCAGTTGGTTTGCGTCCAGTCTACTACCATGGTCATTCAGTTGGTGAAGTTGGTTCTGGTGGCGTTAGTCTTATCTGTCACGGAGAGGATGAGTTGGGTGTCATTGGCGTAGGAGATGGCGGTGATATCTTGTGATCTGATGATTTTGGTGAGCAGTATCATGTACATGTCGAAAAGGGTGGCGCTAAGGGATGATCCCTGTGGGACACTGTATATCAGTTTTTTGGCCTTAGATGTAAAGGGTGGCAACCTGACCTTTCAATTCTTCCTGTGAGAAAGGAGCAGATCCATTTGAGAGCGGATCCTTGTATGTCAATCTCATGGAGTCTTCTGATGAGGGTGTTATGGGTGACAGTTTTGAAGGCTGTAGAGAGGTCCAGCAGGATGAAAGTTGGTGTTTCCCTTCGGTCCAGGACATTTTGTATGTCGTCAGCAGCCGTGATGAGTACTCTTTTGATACGGTGGTTCTCTCTGAATCCTGACTGAGTGTTGTCTAGAGGAAGGAGAAGTTTGAGGTGAGTTGTGAGTTACATGGTGATAGCCTTCTCAATCACTTTGGCTGAATAGGGGAGCAAGGAGATGGGTATGATGTACGGTTACAGATTATGCATCCAAATAATTTTACACTTTACATAGACTACACGTATAAACATATTTTATGCAAACACCCACCAACTTAATTGATAAAAATGCGGTTGATAAACGCATTGCAGCAATCTTCAATAGTAAATTCAGTGCTTTGTTTATCTGATTAATTCATTACCTGTTTCCGATGGTGCCAAGCCCCTTCATCAACAGCACAAGGTCTCACAGAAAATACACCACAGTCTGTAGAATGGATGTGTCTGAGGTCACTATGACTCGCCAATATCTACCTTGCCCTGTAGTGGAGCACACCTGGCCCTAAACATGTTGGGGCAGATTTATGTGCCCCTTGCGCCACTTTTGCGTCACTTTTAACATGGGAAAAGTGACGCAAAAGTGGCGCAAGGGGCTCATAAATCTGCCCCGTTGTGCTTTACTGTAAGGGGATAGGAACTCATTTTGGGTGGGTTGGTGAAAGAAACTGCACTAAACTCTACATCTATATCTGCCAGACATGGACACATTCTGGTAGAAACATAAGACCGGTATGTCTGGACACTCTTTACCAACAAGGGAATACCACAGCCTTGTGCCTGATTTACCTTCTGAGGATGCAGAGTTTTACCAAGTCGGAGCCAGACGAGGGCATTCTGAACTCTGCTAAAAGAGCTGCTTGGCTCTGTCCTTGAGGGAGGATGTCAGCTACTATGTAAGAAGTGCGATGCGGTACGAATGTTTGCCCTTGCTGGGGAAAAAGCTGTCCAGAAGAGGAGATCTCAGCCCAGATACCATGCAAGAGTCGCAGGGAAGAGTAGAATTATAAGGAAGTAGAGTGAGTTCTCTGGAACCTTGAAACACTCAATGTGTTGACTCTGGTTTCCCCAACAGGACCTTAAGCTTGATCGCTGCTCTTCCATGGTTGGAACCGCTGGCAATAGGAACAGTTAACTGCATTCATGTTTTTGGAGACATGGGCTCAAAAGAGCAGCAGGAGCAGACATAAATGCATAACTGTCTCATGTTTCCAAAATTACTTTCTTCCTTCATTCTTCACACTGCACCCATGGGATTGCAGAGGCACTGGAAGCATTACTAGTCCTCCACTGAGCCTCATGTTCATTTCCCAGTGGGTCACCACAGCTATACTTCAGAGGATTACCTTTGTGAGTTTGGGTGGTCTTTTTGTTGTTTGGTCAGCAGTGTTTTTCTAAGCCTGATGAGGTCAAAAAAAGCTGCACAGCCTCTCCCCAGCAGCCATGTCTGGAGCAGAAGAGGCTCGCAGTTCGAGACTACATTGTCTCTTGGCAAATGCGAGGCCACAACAGAAGTCTCAGGGATGCTTGCATGTGCAATAAGCCATGTCAAAGCCAATAGGACTTGCTATGTGATAGCTATCAGATTTGCCAATGTCTTTCAGCCATGTTGTACAGCAGCATAGAGTAGTGTGGTAAATAATTTAATTACCGGAACTTAATTTGATGCGGAAAATCTATAATAATAGCTCAGTAAAATAAGAGGCAGAATCCGTTGTATTAGAGGTTCGGAACGGGCTTTATTCCAAAATCAATTCGAATTGATGGACTCCATATTCCATCACCACGAAGGTTCAGGAAGTGAAGGACCAACTTTATTGACAAGTAATCATTTTTATACAGAGGCATTATAGTGAAAACAGATGCAGGAGGCGTAACAGTTGATAACAAAGATAAAACATACATGCGTAACTAAAATGGGTGTAACTAGGCGTAACTAAAGAACGTCATTAGATATGATGTCATAAATGGGTGGTTCCATGAAAGAATTTCACAATGTCAGCAAAAATACTTGGCAGAGATGCGCGCGCAGCAGCATGACGTGTGATTGACGTGCAACTAGGGGGTGAAGGGGACTTGACATTTAGCTCTACATGTGGAGACAGAAGTCTGGGGTTATGTCAACCTAATCCCAAATCATATCTAACATCCTATGTTTAAAGAACTGTGTTATCCAAAAAGAGAGGTCTCTTAGGATAGAATCTTATTCTATACTGACTATACTGACTGTTAGTGCGTGTACAAGCGTCTAAGTGTCTACACTAGATGCGAGGGCAGAAATCTTCCATAGTAACAGGGCTATGAATTACTTGCATAAAGACAGAGAAGCCGGGCCTTTTGCTCGGTAGCTGAAAGAATGTTTACTTAAACTACTAGACAGGAATGCATTGGATGAGGAGCGGAGCAGAGCAGATAATCTTGAAGGTGAAATACAGTTTTTGGCAAGCAGACAGGTCGAGTCAGGCACCGTTAGCCGCACAGGGAGTAGGACAAAGTTCATGGATACAGATGCGAGCTCAGACTGGAGCTTTCAGAGGCAGAAAGCAGGAAAAGGCTTAATGGCAGAATCAGGGCCTACTCGCCTGGACTGTAAAATGGGATAAATGAACCATATAAAGCCGGTGGCCTTTCATACTTGGAAATAGAATATCCGGCCCATTCATGGCGGATCTGAAAGAGGCCATGTTGACGGTGGACGCACATGTGTTTGCGTCTTCATAACTGGAACTGGAGGAATCATACATGTACTTGTGATTTATACATGAAACCGTTGGGGTCCAAGATAGGGGACATAACTGATCATAAAAATCCATATTTCCACATTCCCTCCTTGTCCCCTACTTGCCCTTAAGAGATATCAATCTTCATCAATCCGTTGATCTGTTCATATAACATCATTTGTTCTTCTTTCTTCTTCCGGGATCTCAAACGAAAACTTGGATGTGGGATACACGAGGTGGCACACAGACCACAAATCGCTGGCCCACATTGTAGACATAAGCAGCAACTGAATAGTATGAGAAAGCCAATACCTAGGAAGGAGAGCATTCTCCATCCCCAGGCTGACAACACGCCCCAGAACCAGCCGGACCAAGTCCAGGTGCCTGGATTCTGATGTATCTGGCTTACAATCTTATGAAGGCGGGTTATGGCTTTATATACAGACGGCGAATTTTCTGGTATGAAAATGCAACAACTTGATCCGATGACCCTACAAGCTCCGCCCCTATCGGCCAGGATGACGTCAAGGACAAGACGATTTTGAAGCACAACAATCCGCATAGCAGACTGCTCTTCTGTTAAATTGCCTAAGGCGGAAATAGTTTCGTTCACTACTGCTTCAAGGGTTCTCGTTAATCCACGTATCAGCTTACTATTAGTGACTGTACCTATATAAGGAAAGAAACCCTTATTGAAATCCGTGTATTTTTCCCATGCTGTTTCAGTGTAATCGACGATTGGGAGATCTCTCTGCTGTCTATTGTGTACTAAATGAGTATTTCTATGATAATCAGGAGGAGCTAAGAAAACAGGTGGCAGAAGGAATCCGATGTAACAGGTACCATCCCAATCTAGAGGCAAACGTGTATATGCAGTCTGACCACATACGAAGTAGGAATGGCGAAAAGCTCTAAATGTAGACTTGCCTTGATCACTGAATTCTATTACAGTGGTGCATTTACTATGACCCATGTGATTGGAGCCATTCTTTCTTATACACAATTCACCTTTAACTGGAAATACTGACATAGCGGGCAAAATTGGTGCAGCTTCGGATTCGACATTCAGGATCCTGAGATTAAGCGTGAAATTACCTAATCCATATACTTCATTTTCTAGATCAGTTCCTGTTCTTTTGGGAAGTCCCTCCTTGTTAGGGTAGCAGACTTTAAGCAAAACTAAGTTCAGGTTTCCCCATACCCAGTTGTCTTGATAAACTGCGGAATTCGAATCTAGGGAATTAATTAAACTAAACCATGCTCCACAGGAGCCATTGTGTGTGAACGGATATGGAAAGAGAGGCAGAATTCCCTTATAGTTCTGATAGGGAGGGAGTCGGCCACATATCCAACAATTTGTAGCATTGCTAGCCTGATGGGAATGATGTAACATACTAATAAAAGTGTTATTGCGCAGCGCAAATCTATATGACAACTCATGCGGGGGTAATTCACTAAAAGAATGTTCAGCAGTAACATTGTAAACATGTTTAGAAATAGGATAATATATGTGCAATAATATACTTGCAGCGATTATTAAAAGACATAAGAAAAACAGAATTAATAACGTCACTGTGCAATGACTACGCAGTGATTTACAGTACGCATGTTTTTTCAACTGGATTTGATTATTTCTTTCTCTATTCCGGTCCAAAGGATACATGTCAGAGACAAATTCAACCGATTCACCTTGGAGAGGACTTAAACAATCAAATTGTCTGACTTATTGGACCTCAATTTTAGTCTATATAGTTCTGAGTTCGTTTGCTCAACCAAGGGGAGCTTTGAGTCTGTCTTTGAGGAAATACAGGGTTTAGTCTCTATATCGGATGGTAGTCCATGAAATTTCTTGATATGACTTGAATGTATCCAGCCTTTGCGACCTTCGATCTTCACGGCTGTCCTCGTGGTGAGCAGTACGAGTTGAGGCGATTTCCACCTAGGATCCAGCTGAGACTTCCGGTCAAAATTCCTCACTAACACCAGGTCCCCGGGAGCTACGTCATGGGGTTTCACCTCGGTGTTGTCGGGAAAGGCTGCAGCTACCTGTGAACGACAAGATTGTAGTGCAGACATCAAGGAAGCCAGGTAATCTGTCAGCATATTACAGTCTACATCAGTTATTTTGCGTGGTATAGGCATCCCCCACATATTTGGTGGTCTACCGAAGATCACCTCATAAGGGGATAGCCCTGTTCGAGAATGTGCTACCATTCTCATGTAAAAGAGTGCAACTGGTAAGGCTACTACCCAATCTACACCTTTCTCCCTACATATTTTAGACAATCTAATTTTCAGAGTTTGATTATGTCGTTCCACGAGACCTGCTGCCTCGGGGTGTCGGACACAATGAAATCTCCATTGATAGCCTAACAAAAGTGAAACGTGTTTCATTAGTTCGG
Organism: Triturus cristatus; assembly: GCF_964204655.1. Classification (NCBI taxonomy): domain Eukaryota; kingdom Metazoa; phylum Chordata; class Amphibia; order Caudata; family Salamandridae; genus Triturus; species Triturus cristatus. The sequence continues at coordinate 1,069,719,820 of NC_140583.1, forward strand.
ATGAGAACGGCTGGCCGTTATCTGAGTAGACAACACGTGGTAAACCGTACCGTGGGAAGAATTCTCGAACTAACTGTTTGGCAGTAGTCGGGGCAGTGTAATCTGAAACCGGGTATGCCTCTGTCCAACGGGAAAGAGCACAGACAACTACAAGAACATATTTAAATCCTCGACATCGTTCCATCTGGATATAATCCATCTGGAGGACTTCAAATGGGTGCTCAGGAGGCTGAAATCCACCCTGTTCTACGGGAATGCTTTTACCTGGGTTAAACTGACAGCAGATCATACAGGTACAGACTTTTTGTTTAGCTGCTGCTCGTAAATGTTTGTTGAACCAAATGTGTTGAATGCTGTCTAGCATAGCTTTTTCTCCTAGGTGCGCTGGACTATGTATTGTATTAATGATAACTTGGACCATTGAGTCGGGAAGAAACCATACAGATTTTTCCTTCGTCATCCATCCTTGATCCGTTTGGATCCCTCCTAATTCAGTCCATTTCTTTATTTCGTCTGGTGTAGCATGTGTCTGTATGTCAATTACGTCAAGAGCGGGATCCTTAACCATCATGCACTGTGTTGGTGTCGGAACTATTGTCTTTGTCATGTCAGATGTGTGAGTTTGAGCAGTCTGTTTAGCTGTTCTGTCAGCTAGATCATTGCCTTGGGAAATGATATCAATAACTTTCGTATGAGCTTTACATTTCATAATTGATATTGCAGCGGGTAGATGTATTGCATCTAATAAGGCATGAATGAGGGGTCCGTGCTGAATGTGGGCACCGTGAGAAGTTAAATAACCTCTCTCTCGCCACAGCACGCCGAAGTCATGTACAACTCCGAATGCATAACGTGAATCAGTGTATATGTTGACTTTCTTATTTGTGGCTTGAATACAGGCTTGTGTCAGAGCGATGAGCTCTGCTGCTTGAGCTGACAAGGTATTAATACGATTTGTTTCAATGACTTCAGTGTCTGTTGTGACTGCATACGCGGCCACTAGCTCTCCTTTACTTGTTCTCATACATGAACCATCTACATACAACGTCAGGTCTGGATCTGTCAATGGGACGTCTGTCAAGTCTTGTCTAGGTTTCGTCGTGATAGTAATAACTTCAATACAATCATGTGCTAATGGGTCTGTTCCGTTTACTGGTAACAGTGTGGCAGGATTCAATGTACTACAACGTCTGATTTCTATGTGTGGCTGAAACAATGTCAATTCGTAACCAGTGAGTCTTGCTATAGTCAAGTGTTGTGTTTGCGTTCGGTTCAAGAGAACCTCTACTGCGTGTGGTACTTGTACTGTCAATTGATGTCCTAGCACTATGGCATCGCTTTGTCTGATTGCTAAAGCTGTCGCTGCCACTGATTTCAGGCACGCAGGCAGAGCCTGAGCTACGGGATCTAATGTACTAGAAAAATAAGCACATGGTTTGTGTGATCCTGCTTGTTCCTGTGTGAGTACTGACAAGGCAGTACCTTCGCGTTCTGTAACAAAAAGTGTAAACTGTTTACTGTAACATGGTGTTGCTAGGACAGGTGCTTGACATAAAGCTTTCTTTAAGTTTTCAAAGGCGTGTGCATGTTCCTGAGTCCAAGGGAGGACAGTCGATGTGGCTGCCTCCTGTGTTGTCAACTGAATGAGTGGTTTTGCTAGAAATGCATACTGAGGGATCCACTGCCTACAATATGAAGTGAGGCCTATAAAAGCCCGTACCTCCTTTTGTGTCTTGGGTATTGGCATGTTAGCAATTAACTGGATGCGATCGGGTGTAAGCTGCCTTCCCTCCTTGGACAGCGAGTGACCAAGGTAAACAACTCGCTGGACACAGAATTGCAGCTTAGAAGGGGACACCTTGTGCCCCTTTTCGGCCAAGAATTGTAAAACCGTCATTGAGGCTTTTTCACATTCAGGTTCGCTTCTAGCGGTGATCAGCAGATCATCGACATATTGAAGCAGGGCAGTGTTGACTGGCATGTGTATACTGTCAAGTTCTCGTTTCAGTGCTTGGCTATAGATGTTGGGGCTTTCTGTGAATCCTTGAGGTGCGCGTGTGAATTTAAAGCTTCGTCCATTTAAACTAAATCCGAACAAGTATTGGCTTTCCGGATCTATTGGGACGCTGAAAAAGGCATTCTTGAGATCAATTACAGTAAAGAATGTTGCTTCGGAATCAATGGCTGTCAGTAATGAAGAAATGTCTGGGACTACGGGGTATTGTGGTACAATACATTTATTTAATTCGCGCAGATCAATAACCAATCGATATACTGGCGGGGCTTTTGGATCAGTTCGTTTAAGAATCGGAATTATCGGGGAATTACATACATTGGAGTCGGTTTCCACAACCACTCCTTGGGTAATAAGCTCGTCAATGATTTGCAGTAAAGCCAATACAGCATCTGTGGGTAACTTGTATTGTCGCATTCGTGGTAGTACCACTCCTGTCTTTAGTGTGACTCGATATGGTGTAATGTTCATACAACCAACATCTGTAGGGCCTTGCGCCCATAAATGTGCGGGTAAAGTCTGCAGTCGGTGATCCATGTCTCGGGACACGTAGTGCCCTTTGAAATCACGTAAAAACAATCTTACTCCTTCCGGAGAACAACATATTATAGCTCCTAGAGCTTTCAATGTTTTTATACCTAACAGATTTTCTGGACATGATTTAGTAAGCAATAAATCTGTAGTTCGTGTCAAAGGACCAATCGTAAGGGGAAGAGGCTGTGATACTTCGTTAATGATAGGTTTTCCTGAAAAACCAAGGGAAATATTCTGTGAGCCTGAGAGGGGTGCCCCTGGAACTTCACTACGTTTTATTGTTGTTCGGCTTGCCCCTGTATCAAGTAAAAATTTTCTGTCTTGGCCTAATAATTCACTGTGTACATAAGGTCCTTCTTGATCTACAGGGACCTCAATAAGGGGTAAGCCAACTTCCCTCTCTAGGCTGTTTCACGAGTAACGTTGATAATCAGGATAGTCATACTGTGCGGTCTGGTACATCTGTTGTGTCGTTGTCTGTGTGGCAGCAATAGGCTGCGGTGGTGGAGCTGGCAGAGACTGTTGCGGAGCTGGCATGGACTGTGCATGCTGCGGGGCTCCTTGTTGGTTCTGATCCTGTCTAAGTGGCCGTGGTCTTTCTTTTGTATTACCTATGGCGATATTATGTTTTAAAACTGGACAATCGTGTACATAATGACCTGGCTGTTTACAATAGTTGCATGTCCCTTTTACAGGACCTGCTGAAACACTGGACTGTGTCATACCCTTTTTATGACCGTCAGCTGGAACTGTCTGAGAAACTAGCATTTTCATTTTCGTGTCTTTCATGCGTCTTTGTTCATGTTCTTGTTCCTCTCTAATTCTATTGTGATGGTACTGTAGCATTTGTAACATTTGTGACGGAGTGTTACCTTGCCAGGTACTCTCGAATTTCAATACTCTATTCTTAACTTGGGGCAAGGAATTTTCAACTAATTTTGTCACAAACAGATGTGGATACGATTCGCTACTTGCTTTTATTCCACTATTTATACCAAAACATTTTTCGAATCGGGCATAGAAATCACTAGTGTCTTCATCTTGCTTTTGTTTACAGGCTGAGATTGCACCCCAGTCTTCCTTTTTCGTAGTTAATAAACGTGGTAGTACCTGTACTAGTAAACCTGGTAGTGTTTTGGTCTTGTCCCCAAGCCCTGAACCTGGACCTCGAGCTTTTTCTTCGTTTTCTAATGCTGTCCAATCTATCTTTTGGTCTCCCACCTCCCAATCCTTTTCCTTGAGTTTTTCGTAAATGCCCGCAGGCATCAATACCTTCAATATTTTCATAATGTCGGGATAGGTATACTCTCCCATGAGCAACATGTCTTTAATTTCACGGTGGAAACCCGCTGGGTCTTTGTCATGACTGGGTACCACTTTCTTCATTTCTAATAGTTCTATTTTAGATATGGGTGTGTATACAAACACACGTTTAAACTGATTGTCATCACCTTTTATCGGGTGCACTTCGCGTAAGGGATTCTGTCTGTCCATATAATACGTCGTTCTTTCCTTGATGGGCAGTGAGACATGTTCGGGGCATACAAAAAGAATGTACTGCTTTCTGGATTCTAGTATTTCTCTAATTAACTCAGTACCTGAACCTCTCCATTTATTCGTGAGTAATTCAGTCAAGATATTAGGTAAGGGGCCAGGATCGGAGTGTTGGCTTTTATATAATATAAGGAGTTGTTGAATCATATAGATACCAGCTAAACGCTGTTCATCTGGGGTGAGGTTCAAAAACGTGTGCGCTAATGTATCATCACTATATTTTCCGGGACTGTCAACCCAGTGAACGGCTGACCTGGCTAATTCTTGTTCGTCCATAGAATCGAGTATATGATAACCCCTTCGTTCTCGGAGTAATTTGTCAGCGGCTTGGAACGAATGTTCGGGGGACCTTATATTTATTATAGGTGTTTGGAAATTTCGGTTATTATCGGGACGTATCGGGCATATCGGATCAGTAAAGCATCTAGTATTATTGCAAGATCTTCCTCTACCTACATAGGCCATTGTTTCTAACTGTCCTGTGGGCAGTTCTAATTCTTCCTCCTCCTCGGTTTGTTCAGGCTGGTCCACTGCTAATCTTTCTTCGTGTATTCGTTCTACTTCTTTGCGTATTTTTCGGCACATAGCTATTATACTTAATCGTTTATCATGTCTCCCTTCTGATATATTCCGACTCCATGTGGTAAGAATTTGCATTTCTTCCGGATTTACTCCTGGTCGGTCTTGATTTCTGACCACACAATTTATGAGGAAACGTAACAGTTCCCCCTGTATTTCCACTTTCTGGTACTCCATGGCTCTATTAATACTCTCAGAATCTCGCCCTGACTGGACAAAGTGATATATATTTTCTAAATGTGTAGTCATTCCTGGTAGCCTCCCTAAATATATTGCAGCTCGTCTGATACGTAATGATGCCAGCAGCATTTCGTCCTCTTTGCCGGGCACAGGATCATATCTACAATCTATTAGAAGTTCCTTAAGCGTGTCGGGAGTTACTAGTTTGGGCGTACGTTGGTGGGCTAATTCTTGAAAGGAAAGTTTATTTACTCTGGGTGGCGTGGAAAAAATGTTTGATGCACCTCCTGTAGCACCACCTGGGGTGCTGGATGTGAAAGGATTCGTTGAACGTGATATAGCAACCATAGGTGTGGGTACAGCTGTAGAAACAGATGTGCTTGCCGGAACTTGTATCGGAGTTTGTTGTTGCGGAGGTGCAGACGGAGGAGGGTCTTGGCGTTGAACCCCCTCGGCAGGCGGTCTATGTGGCGCGGTATTAGCATACTCGGGGGCTGCGTCGTCTAAATAAGAGGAAAGAAAAACATCTTCTGCGGTTCTGGGATGCCCTTTGGGATGTGCTTTTATCGGAAACAATGGGGGTGGCAAGTCTTTTGGTATCTCCGGAGTAGCCTTAGGTAACCCTTCGGCCAGAAGAGGATACATACCATTCATAAGGGCATTTCTTTGTCTGTCTGTTTGTTCTGATTTTACTCGAGTACCTTCTTCAATTAATAGATTTTCTCGGATTTTATTTGAATTCTCCTTACTTTTCTCTTCCTGTCTGAGTGCTTTTTCTGTACGTCTATATGATTCTTTACGCCATAATTCAATGGCATCTTTCTGTGACTGTCTAGCTTTCTTTTTCCATAATTCTTCCTCTACTTTCATGATGCAATCTGCATCCCAGGTCCCAACTGCGGGCCACCTCTGACTTTCTGGTAATTCCTTGGTGTAGTCTACCCATAAATCAAGAAATAATATGGCGTCTAGGCCATGTTTATGATACATGAAATACCCTGGAGTGTCCCTAGGAGGAATGGGAACAGCTTCTTCGAGTACCCCTTTTCTAGTTTTGATCTGTCTTAATTTCGAAAAGAGCGGCATATTGAGAACTGATCTGATACCTAATTTTGAACACCTTTAATACAACGAGACAAAATAATGAACAGTCATTCACACCACAATATGCAGAACGTATTTAAAACATTTTAACATTTAACATTTAATGAACAACAATGATGGCCATTTATGGAACTAGTCACTAAGCATAATACTCGGCACTAACTAGGTAATTCTGGATTATATACTAGACATACTTGATATACTGCTAAACAGTACAGATACACTGCTGAAACAGTGCAGACCGGATTTGTGTACCCAAACCCGTCTTGACCGGCACAACCTATGTGCACGTCAGAACGCCTCCCCGACAATGGTACTCACCGGGTAGCTCGGAACGGAAGGCCTCGGAACTGAACTGAACTGGACTCGGACCGTACTGGACTCGACTCGAAACTTCGGAACTTCGGAACCTGGTGGGCCTCTGTATACCTCGGATCTTGCTCTCTCAGCTAGGCTCTGGTCGGGATACTTCGCACTTCTCACCGCCTCGTCTGGGTGTTGATCGCAGCCTCAGTTACCCCCGCTCGGCAGGAGGGAGATACAGGAAATCCTGTGGGTACGCGTTGTTGTCCGTCCAGCTGTGGCAGGAGACCGGGCCTGCAACGCACCTCCGGCGCGTGAGATGAGAAAGTGTCCCTATTGGGGCGCCATATATGTGGTAAATAATTTAATTACCGGAACTTAATTTGATGCGGAAAATCTATAATAATAGCTCAGTAAAATAAGAGGCAGAATCCGTGGTATTAGAGGTTCGGAACGGGCTTTATTCCAAAATCAATTCGAATTGATGGACTCCATATTCCATCACCACGAAGGTTCAGGAAGTGAAGGACCAACTTTATTGACAAGTAATCATTTTTATACAGAGGCATTATAGTGAAAACAGATGCAGGAGGCGTAACAGTTGATAACAAAGATAAAACATACATGCGTAACTAAAATGGGTGTAACTAGGCGTAACTAAAGAACGTCATTAGATATGATGTCATAAATGGGTGGTTCCATGAAAGAATTTCGCAATGTCAGCAAAAATACTTGGCAGAGATGCGCGCGCAGCAGCATGACGTGTGATTGACGTGCAACTAGGGGGTGAAGGGGACTTGACATTTAGCTCTACATGTGGAGACAGAAGTCTGGGGTTATGTCAACCTAATCCCAAATCATATCTAACATCCTATGTTTAAAGAACTGTGTTATCCAAAAAGAGAGGTCTCTTAGGATAGAATCTTATTCTATACTGACTATACTGACTGTTAGTGCGTGTACAAGCGTCTAAGTGTCTACACTAGATGCGAGGGCAGAAATCTTCCATAGTAACAGGGCTATGAATTACTTGCATAAAGACAGAGAAGCCGGGCCTTTTGCTCGGTAGCTGAAAGAATGTTTACTTAAACTACTAGACAGGAATGCATTGGATGAGGAGCGGAGCAGAGCAGATAATCTTGAAGGTGAAATACAGTTTTTGGCAAGCAGACAGGTCGAGTCAGGCACCGTTAGCCGCACAGGGAGTAGGACAAAGTTCATGGATACAGATGCGAGCTCAGACTGGAGCTTTCAGAGGCAGAAAGCAGGAAAAGGCTTAATGGCAGAATCAGGGCCTACTCGCCTGGACTGTAAAATGGGATAAATGAACCATATAAAGCCGGTGGCCTTTCATACTTGGAAATAGAATATCCGGCCCATTCATGGCGGATCTGAAAGAGGCCATGTTGACGGTGGACGCACATGTGTTTGCGTCTTCATAACTGGAACTGGAGGAATCATACATGTACTTGTGATTTATACATGAAACCGTTGGGGTCCAAGATAGGGGACATAACTGATCATAAAAATCCATATTTCCACATTCCCTCCTTGTCCCCTACTTGCCCTTAAGAGATATCAATCTTCATCAATCCGTTGATCTGTTCATATAACATCATTTGTTCTTCTTTCTTCTTCCGGGATCTCAAACGAAAACTTGGATGTGGGATACACGAGGTGGCACACAGACCACAAATCGCTGGCCCACATTGTAGACATAAGCAGCAACTGAATAGTATGAGAAAGCCAATACCTAGGAAGGAGAGCATTCTCCATCCCCAGGCTGACAACACGCCCCAGAACCAACCGGACCAAGTCCAGGTGCCTGGATTCTGATGTATCTGGCTTACAATCTTATGAAGGCGGGTTATGGCTTTATATACAGACGGCGAATTTTCTGGTATGAAAATGCAACAACTTGATCCGATGACCCTACAAGCTCCGCCCCTATCGGCCAGGATGACGTCAAGGACAAGACGATTTTGAAGCACAACAATCCGCATAGCAGACTGCTCTTCTGTTAAATTGCCTAAGGCGGAAATAGTTTCGTTCACTACTGCTTCAAGGGTTCTCGTTAATCTACGTATCAGCTTACTATTAGTGACTGTACCTATATAAGGAAAGAAACCCTTATTGAAATCCGTGTATTTTTCCCATGCTGTTTCAGTGTAATCGACGATTGGGAGATCTCTCTGCTGTCTATTGTGTACTAAATGAGTATTTCTATGATAATCAGGAGGAGCTAAGAAAACAGGTGGCAGAAGGAATCCGATGTAACAGGTACCATCCCAATCTAGAGGCAAACGTGTATATGCAGTCTGACCACATACGAAGTAGGAATGGCGAAAAGCTCTAAATGTAGACTTGCCTTGATCACTGAATTCTATTACAGTGGTGCATTTACTATGACCCATGTGTATGGAGCCATTCTTTCTTATACACAATTCACCTTTAACTGGAAATACTGACATAGCGGGCAAAATTGGTGCAGCTTCGGATTCGACATTCAGGATCATGAGATTAAGCGTGAAATTACCTAATCCATATACTTCATTTTCTAGATCAGTTCCTGTTCTTTTGGGAAGTCCCTCCTTGTTAGGGTAGCAGACTTTAAGCAAAACTAAGTTCAGGTTTCCCCATACCCAGTTGTCTTGATAAACTGCGGAATTCGAATCTAGGGAATTAATTAAACTAAACCATGCTCCACAGGAGCCATTGTGTGTGAACGGATATGGAAAGAGAGGCAGAATTCCCTTATAGTTCTGATAGGGAGGGAGTCGGCCACATATCCAACAATTTGTAGCATTGCTAGCCTGATGGGAATGATGTAACATACTAATAAAAGTGTTATTGCGCAGCGCAAATCTATATGACAACTCATGCGGGGGTAATTCACTAAAAGAATGTTCAGCAGTAACATTGTAAACATGTTTAGAAATAGGATAATATATGTGCAATAATATACTTGCAGCGATTATTAAAAGACATAAGAAAAACAGAATTAATAACGTCACTGTGCAATGACTACGCAGTGATTTACAGTACGCATGTTTTTTCAACTGGATTTGATTATTTCTTTCTCTATTCCGGTCCAAAGGATACATGTCAGAGACAAATTCAACCGATTCACCTTGGAGAGGACTTAAACAATCAAATTGTCTGACTTATTGGACCTCAATTTTAGTCTATATAGTTCTGAGTTCGTTTGCTCAACCAAGGGGAGCTTTGAGTCTGTCTTTGAGGAAATACAGGGTTTAGTCTCTATATCGGATGGTAGTCCATGAAATTTCTTGATATGACTTGAATGTATCCAGCCTTTGCGACCTTCGATCTTCACGGCTGTCCTCGTGGTGAGCAGTACGAGTTGAGGCGATTTCCACCTAGGATCCAGCTGAGACTTCCGGTCAAAATTCCTCACTAACACCAGGTCCCCGGGAGCTACGTCATGGGGTTTCACCTCGGTGTTGTCGGGAAAGGCTGCAGCTACCTGTGAACGACAAGATTGTAGTGCAGACATCAAGGAAGCCAGGTAATCTGTCAGCATATTACAGTCTACATCAGTTATTTTGCGTGGTATAGGCGTCCCCCACATATTTGGTGGTCTACCGAAGATCACCTCATAAGGGGATAGCCCTGTTCGAGAATGTGCTACCATTCTCATGTAAAAGAGTGCAACTGGTAAGGCTACTACCCAATCTACACCTTTCTCCCTACATATTTTAGACAATCTAATTTTCAGAGTTTGATTATGTCGTTCCACGAGACCTGCTGCCTCGGGGTGTCGGACACAATGAAATCTCCATTGATAGCCTAACAAAAGTGAAACGTGTTTCATTAGTTCGGATGAGAACGGCTGGCCGTTATCTGAGTAGACAACACGTGGTAAACCGTACCGTGGGAAGAATTCTCGAACTAACTGTTTGGCAGTAGTCGGGGCAGTGTAATCTGAAACCGGGTATGCCTCTGTCCAACGGGAAAGAGCACAGACAACTACAAGAACATATTTAAATCCTCGACATCGTTCCATCTGGATATAATCCATCTGGAGGACTTCAAATGGGTGCTCAGGAGGCTGAAATCCACCCTGTTCTACGGGAATGCTTTTACCTGGGTTAAACTGACAGCAGATCATACAGGTACAGACTTTTTGTTTAGCTGCTGCTCGTAAATGTTTGTTGAACCAAATGTGTTGAATGCTGTCTAGCATAGCTTTTTCTCCTAGGTGCGCTGGACTATGTATTGTATTAATGATAACTTGGACCATTGAGTCGGGAAGAAACCATACAGATTTTTCCTTCGTCATCCATCCTTGATCCGTTTGGATCCCTCCTAATTCAGTCCATTTCTTTATTTCGTCTGGTGTAGCATGTGTCTGTATGTCAATTACGTCAAGAGCGGGATCCTTAACCATCATGCACTGTGTTGGTGTCGGAACTATTGTCTTTGTCATGTCAGATGTGTGAGTTTGAGCAGTCTGTTTAGCTGTTCTGTCAGCTAGATCATTGCCTTGGGAAATGATATCAATAACTTTCGTATGAGCTTTACATTTCATAATTGATATTGCAGCGGGTAGATGTATTGCATCTAATAAGGCATGAATGAGGGGTCCGTGCTGAATGTGGGCACCGTGAGAAGTTAAATAACCTCTCTCTCGCCACAGCACGCCGAAGTCATGTACAACTCCGAATGCATAACGTGAATCAGTGTATATGTTGACTTTCTTATTTGTGGCTTGAATACAGGCTTGTGTCAGAGCGATGAGCTCTGCTGCTTGAGCTGACAAGGTATTAATACGATTTGTTTCAATGACTTCAGTGTCTGTTGTGACTGCATACGCGGCCACTAGCTCTCCTTTACTTGTTCTCATACATGAACCATCTACATACAACGTCAGGTCTGGATCTGTCAATGGGACGTCTGTCAAGTCTTGTCTAGGTTTCGTCGTGATAGTAATAACTTCAATACAATCATGTGCTAATGGGTCTGTTCCGTTTACTGGTAACAGTGTGGCAGGATTCAATGTACTACAACGTCTGATTTCTATGTGTGGCTGAAACAATGTCAATTCGTAACCAGTGAGTCTTGCTATAGTCAAGTGTTGTGTTTGCGTTCGGTTCAAGAGAACCTCTACTGCGTGTGGTACTTGTACTGTCAATTGATGTCCTAGCACTATGGCATCGCTTTGTCTGATTGCTAAAGCTGTCGCTGCCACTGATTTCAGGCACGCAGGCAGAGCCTGAGCTACGGGATCTAATGTACTAGAAAAATAAGCACATGGTTTGTGTGATCCTGCTTGTTCCTGTGTGAGTACTGACAAGGCAGTACCTTCGCGTTCTGTAACAAAAAGTGTAAACTGTTTACTGTAACATGGTGTTGCTAGGACAGGTGCTTGACATAAAGCTTTCTTTAAGTTTTCAAAGGCGTGTGCATGTTCCTGAGTCCAAGGGAGGACAGTCGATGTGGCTGCCTCCTGTGTTGTCAACTGAATGAGTGGTTTTGCTAGAAATGCATACTGAGGGATCCACTGCCTACAATATGAAGTGAGGCCTATAAAAGCCCGTACCTCCTTTTGTGTCTTGGGTATTGGCATGTTAGCAATTAACTGGATGCGATCGGGTGTAAGCTGCCTTCCCTCCTTGGACAGCGAGTGACCAAGGTAAACAACTCGCTGGACACAGAATTGCAGCTTAGAAGGGGACACCTTGTGCCCCTTTTCGGCCAAGAATTGTAAAACCGTCATTGAGGCTTTTTCACATTCAGGTTCGCTTCTAGCGGTGATCAGCAGATCATCGACATATTGAAGCAGGGCAGTGTTGACTGGCATGTGTATACTGTCAAGTTCTCGTTTCAGTGCTTGGCTATAGATGTTGGGGCTTTCTGTGAATCCTTGAGGTGCGCGTGTGAATTTAAAGCTTCGTCCATTTAAACTAAATCCGAACAAGTATTGGCTTTCCGGATCTATTGGGACGCTGAAAAAGGCATTCTTGAGATCAATTACAGTAAAGAATGTTGCTTCGGAATCAATGGCTGTCAGTAATGAAGAAATGTCTGGGACTACGGGGTATTGTGGTACAATACATTTATTTAATTCGCGCAGATCAATAACCAATCGATATACTGGCGGGGCTTTTGGATCAGTTCGTTTAAGAATCGGAATTATCGGGGAATTACATACATTGGAGTCGGTTTCCACAACCACTCCTTGGGTAATAAGCTCGTCAATGATTTGCAGTAAAGCCAATACAGCATCTGTGGGTAACTTGTATTGTCGCATTCGTGGTAGTACCACTCCTGTCTTTAGTGTGACTCGATATGGTGTAATGTTCATACAACCAACATCTGTAGGGCCTTGCGCCCATAAATGTGCGGGTAAAGTCTGCAGTCGGTGATCCATGTCTCGGGACACGTAGTGCCCTTTGAAATCACGTAAAAACAATCTTACTCCTTCCGGAGAACAACATATTATAGCTCCTAGAGCTTTCAATGTTTTTATACCTAACAGATTTTCTGGACATGATTTAGTAAGCAATAAATCTGTAGTTCGTGTCAAAGGACCAATCGTAAGGGGAAGAGGCTGTGATACTTCGTTAATGATAGGTTTTCCTGAAAAACCAAGGGAAATATTCTGTGAGCCTGAGAGGGGTGCCCCTGGAACTTCACTACGTTTTATTGTTGTTCGGCTTGCCCCTGTATCAAGTAAAAATTTTCTGTCTTGGCCTAATAATTCACTGTGTACATAAGGTCCTTCTTGATCTACAGGGACCTCAATAAGGGGTAAGCCAACTTCCCTCTCTAGGCTGTTTCACGAGTAACGTTGATAATCAGGATAGTCATACTGTGCGGTCTGGTACATCTGTTGTGTCGTTGTCTGTGTGGCAGCAATAGGCTGCGGTGGTGGAGCTGGCAGAGACTGTTGCGGAGCTGGCATGGACTGTGCATGCTGCGGGGCTCCTTGTTGGTTCTGATCCTGTCTAAGTGGCCGTGGTCTTTCTTTTGTATTACCTATGGCGATATTATGTTTTAAAACTGGACAATCGTGTACATAATGACCTGGCTGTTTACAATAGTTGCATGTCCCTTTTACAGGACCTGCTGAAACACTGGACTGTGTCATACCCTTTTTATGACCGTCAGCTGGAACTGTCTGAGAAACTAGCATTTTCATTTTCGTGTCTTTCATGCGTCTTTGTTCATGTTCTTGTTCCTCTCTAATTCTATTGTGATGGTACTGTAGCATTTGTAACATTTGTGACGGAGTGTTACCTTGCCAGGTACTCTCGAATTTCAATACTCTATTCTTAACTTGGGGCAAGGAATTTTCAACTAATTTTGTCACAAACAGATGTGGATACGATTCGCTACTTGCTTTTATTCCACTATTTATACCAAAACATTTTTCGAATCGGGCATAGAAATCACTAGTGTCTTCATCTTGCTTTTGTTTACAGGCTGAGATTGCACCCCAGTCTTCCTTTTTCGTAGTTAATAAACGTGGTAGTACCTGTACTAGTAAACCTGGTAGTGTTTTGGTCTTGTCCCCAAGCCCTGAACCTGGACCTCGAGCTTTTTCTTCGTTTTCTAATGCTGTCCAATCTATCTTTTGGTCTCCCACCTCCCAATCCTTTTCCTTGAGTTTTTCGTAAATGCCCGCAGGCATCAATACCTTCAATATTTTCATAATGTCGGGATAGGTATACTCTCCCATGAGCAACATGTCTTTAATTTCACGGTGGAAACCCGCTGGGTCTTTGTCATGACTGGGTACCACTTTCTTCATTTCTAATAGTTCTATTTTAGATATGGGTGTGTATACAAACACACGTTTAAACTGATTGTCATCACCTTTTATCGGGTGCACTTCGCGTAAGGGATTCTGTCTGTCCATATAATACGTCGTTCTTTCCTTGATGGGCAGTGAGACATGTTCGGGGCATACAAAAAGAATGTACTGCTTTCTGGATTCTAGTATTTCTCTAATTAACTCAGTACCTGAACCTCTCCATTTATTCGTGAGTAATTCAGTCAAGATATTAGGTAAGGGGCCAGGATCGGAGTGTTGGCTTTTATATAATATAAGGAGTTGTTGAATCATATAGATACCAGCTAAACGCTGTTCATCTGGGGTGAGGTTCAAAAACGTGTGCGCTAATGTATCATCACTATATTTTCCGGGACTGTCAACCCAGTGAACGGCTGACCTGGCTAATTCTTGTTCGTCCATAGAATCGAGTATATGATAACCCCTTCGTTCTCGGAGTAATTTGTCAGCGGCTTGGAACGAATGTTCGGGGGACCTTATATTTATTATAGGTGTTTGGAAATTTCGGTTATTATCGGGACGTATCGGGCATATCGGATCAGTAAAGCATCTAGTATTATTGCAAGATCTTCCTCTACCTACATAGGCCATTGTTTCTAACTGTCCTGTGGGCAGTTCTAATTCTTCCTCCTCCTCGGTTTGTTCAGGCTGGTCCACTGCTAATCTTTCTTCGTGTATTCGTTCTACTTCTTTGCGTATTTTTCGGCACATAGCTATTATACTTAATCGTTTATCATGTCTCCCTTCTGATATATTCCGACTCCATGTGGTAAGAATTTGCATTTCTTCCGGATTTACTCCTGGTCGGTCTTGATTTCTGACCACACAATTTATGAGGAAACGTAACAGTTCCCCCTGTATTTCCACTTTCTGGTACTCCATGGCTCTATTAATACTCTCAGAATCTCGCCCTGACTGGACAAAGTGATATATATTTTCTAAATGTGTAGTCATTCCTGGTAGCCTCCCTAAATATATTGCAGCTCGTCTGATACGTAATGATGCCAGCAGCATTTCGTCCTCTTTGCCGGGCACAGGATCATATCTACAATCTATTAGAAGTTCCTTAAGCGTGTCGGGAGTTACTAGTTTGGGCGTACGTTGGTGGGCTAATTCTTGAAAGGAAAGTTTATTTACTCTGGGTGGCGTGGAAAAAATGTTTGATGCACCTCCTGTAGCACCACCTGGGGTGCTGGATGTGAAAGGATTCGTTGAACGTGATATAGCAACCATAGGTGTGGGTACAGCTGTAGAAACAGATGTGCTTGCCGGAACTTGTATCGGAGTTTGTTGTTGCGGAGGTGCAGACGGAGGAGGGTCTTGGCGTTGAACCCCCTCGGCAGGCGGTCTATGTGGCGCGGTATTAGCATACTCGGGGGCTGCGTCGTCTAAATAAGAGGAAAGAAAAACATCTTCTGCGGTTCTGGGATGCCCTTTGGGATGTGCTTTTATCGGAAACAATGGGGGTGGCAAGTCTTTTGGTATCTCCGGAGTAGCCTTAGGTAACCCTTCGGCCAGAAGAGGATACATACCATTCATAAGGGCATTTCTTTGTCTGTCTGTTTGTTCTGATTTTACTCGAGTACCTTCTTCAATTAATAGATTTTCTCGGATTTTATTTGAATTCTCCTTACTTTTCTCTTCCTGTCTGAGTGCTTTTTCTGTACGTCTATATGATTCTTTACGCCATAATTCAATGGCATCTTTCTGTGACTGTCTAGCTTTCTTTTTCCATAATTCTTCCTCTACTTTCATGATGCAATCTGCATCCCAGGTCCCAACTGCGGGCCACCTCTGACTTTCTGGTAATTCCTTGGTGTAGTCTACCCATAAATCAAGAAATAATATGGCGTCTAGGCCATGTTTATGATACATGAAATACCCTGGAGTGTCCCTAGGAGGAATGGGAACAGCTTCTTCGAGTACCCCTTTTCTAGTTTTGATCTGTCTTAATTTCGAAAAGAGCGGCATATTGAGAACTGATCTGATACCTAATTTTGAACACCTTTAATACAACGAGACAAAATAATGAACAGTCATTCACACCACAATATGCAGAACGTATTTAAAACATTTTAACATTTAACATTTAATGAACAACAATGATGGCCATTTATGGAACTAGTCACTAAGCATAATACTCGGCACTAACTAGGTAATTCTGGATTATATACTAGACATACTTGATATACTGCTAAACAGTACAGATACACTGCTGAAACAGTGCAGACCGGATTTGTGTACCCAAACCCGTCTTGACCGGCACAACCTATGTGCACGTCAGAACGCCTCCCCGACAATGGTACTCACCGGGTAGCTCGGAACGGAAGGCCTCGGAACTGAACTGAACTGGACTCGGACCGGACTGGACTCGACTCGAAACTTCGGAACTTCGGAACCTGGTGGGCCTCTGTATACCTCGGATCTTGCTCTCTCAGCTAGGCTCTGGTCGGGATACTTCGCACTTCTCACCGCCTCGTCTGGGTGTTGATCGCAGCCTCAGTTACCCCCGCTCGGCAGGAGGGAGATACAGGAAATCCTGTGGGTACGCGTTGTTGTCCGTCCAGCTGTGGCAGGAGACCGGGCCTGCAACGCACCTCCGGCGCGTGAGATGAGAAAGTGTCCCTATTGGGGCGCCATATATGTGGTAAATAATTTAATTACCGGAACTTAATTTGATGCGGAAAATCTATAATAATAGCTCAGTAAAATAAGAGGCAGAATCCGTGGTATTAGAGGTTCGGAGCGGGCTTTATTCCAAAATCAATTCGAATTGATGGACTCCATATTCCATCACCACGAAGGTTCAGGAAGTGAAGGACCAACTTTATTGACAAGTAATCATTTTTATACAGAGGCATTATAGTGAAAACAGATGCAGGAGGCATAACAGTTGATAACAAAGATAAAACATACATGCGTAACTAAAATGGGTGTAACTAGGCGTAACTAAAGAACGTCATTAGATATGATGTCATAAATGGGTGGTTCCATGAAAGAATTTCGCAATGTCAGCAAAAATACTTGGCAGAGATGCGCGCGCAGCAGCATGACGTGTGATTGACGTGCAACTAGGGGGTGAAGGGGACTTGACATTTAGCTCTACATGTGGAGACAGAAGTCTGGGGTTATGTCAACCTAATCCCAAATCATATCTAACATCCTATGTTTAAAGAACTGTGTTATCCAAAAAGAGAGGTCTCTTAGGATAGAATCTTATTCTATACTGACTATACTGACTGTTAGTGCGTGTACAAGCGTCTAAGTGTCTACACTAGATGCGAGGGCAGAAATCTTCCATAGTAACAGGGCTATGAATTACTTGCATAAAGACAGAGAAGCCGGGCCTTTTGCTCGGTAGCTGAAAGAATGTTTACTTAAACTACTAGACAGGAATGCATTGGATGAGGAGCGGAGCAGAGCAGATAATCTTGAAGGTGAAATACAGTTTTTGGCAAGCAGACAGGTCGAGTCAGGCACCGTTAGCCGCACAGGGAGTAGGACAAAGTTCATGGATACAGATGCGAGCTCAGACTGGAGCTTTCAGAGGCAGAAAGCAGGAAAAGGCTTAATGGCAGAATCAGGGCCTACTCGCCTGGACTGTAAAATGGGATAAATGAACCATATAAAGCCGGTGGCCTTTCATACTTAGAAATAGAATATCCGGCCCATTCATGGCGGATCTGAAAGAGGCCATGTTGACGGTGGACGCACATGTGTTTGCGTCTTCATAACTGGAACTGGAGGAATCATACATGTACTTGTGATTTATACATGAAACCGTTGGGGTCCAAGATAGGGGACATAACTGATCATAAAAATCCATATTTCCACAGTAGCATAAAGTGGGATGAAGTGGAGTGACATTATGTGCCGTAGAGTGGCATTGTGTGGAGTGGAGTGCCATTGAGGGTTATGTTATGTGTATGTGTAAAGTGCACTTTTACCTGTGAGGGTATCCTGGTGCAGGAGTAGCGTAGAGTAGAGTGGTGCCAGAGTGGAGTGGATTGGCGTAGACTGACATAGAGTAGAGTGGTGCTGAGTAAATTGGCATAGAGTAGAGTGGTGTAGAGTGGTGCAAAGTAGATTGATATAGAGTGGAGTGGCATGGTGTAGAGTGGCATTGAGTGGGGGCGGAGTGGAGTGGAGTGGCGCAGTGTGGTGTGGTGGAGAGTGGAGTAGCATAGAGTAGAGTATTGCAGAGAGGAGTATAGTGGAGTGGAGTAGTTTAGAGTAAAGTGGCACAGAGTAGAGCTGCAAATTGTAGAGTGGATTGGCGTAGAGTGCAGTGGCATGGAGTAGCAGAGAGTGGAATGGAGTACCGTAGAGTAGAGTGGCATTAAGTGGAGTGGCATAGAGTGCTGCAGAGTGACATTGTGTGGCATGGAGTGGAGTGGCATAGAGTAGAGTGAGATAGAGTAGAGTGGTGTGGAGAAGAGGGAATTAAGTAGAGTGGAGTGGCATACAGTGCCATGGAGTAGCATAGTGTGGAATGGAGTGGTGTAGAGTAGAGTGACAAAGAGTAGAGTGGCACGGTATAGAATAGAATGGCATAAACTAGAGTGGATAGGCGTGGAGTGGAGTGGTATAGAGTAGCGTAAAGTGGTGTAGAGTGGAGAGGAGTGACATAGTGTAGAGTAGCGTAGAGTAGAGTGGCTTGCGGAGTCGAGTGGCGTAGAGTGGCATGGACTGGCATAGAATGGAATGGCGTAGAGTAGATCTGCATGAAGTAGAGTGGTGTGGAGTAGAGTAGAGTGGCATACAGTAGAGTCGAGTGCCATAGGGTAGAGTGGCATTGATTAGGGTGGCGTGGAGTGGCATAGAATAGAGAAGAGTGGGTTATTCTGGAACTGGACTGGCATAGAGAAGAGTGGTGCAACACAGAATGGTGCAGAGTAGAGTAGCATAGAGTAGAGTGGCGCAGAGCAGAGTGGTGTAAAATAGACTGAAGGAGCATAGAGTGAAGTGGGGAGGTGTAGAGTGGCGTGAAGTTCCATACAGTGGAATGGATTGGTGTAGAGTGGAATAGAGTGGAGTGGTGTAGAGTAGAGTGGCATGGAGTAGGTTGGTGTGGAGTAGAGTGGCATGAGTAGAGTTGTGTGGAGTAGAGTGGCATAGAGTAGAGTAGTGTGGAGTAGAGTGGTGTAAAGTAGAGTACAATTGTGTAGAGTGACAAAGAGTAGAGTAGAGTGGTGTAAAGTAGAGTGCCATAGAGTAGAGTGCCGTAGAGTGGAGTGGCGTGGAGTAGAGTGGTGTAGAATAGACTGAAGGAGCATAGAGTGAGGTGGGGAAGTGTAGAGTGGCATACAGTGGAAGAGATTGGTGCAGAGTGGCATAGAGTGGAGTGGTGTAGAGTAGAGTGGCATGGGGTGGAGTGGTGTGGAGTAGAGTGGCATGAGTAAAGTGGTGTGGAGTAGAGCAGCATGAGTAGAGTTGTGTGGAGTAGAGTGGCATGGAGTAGAGTAGTGCGGAGCAGAGTGGTGTGGAGTAGAGTACAATGGTGTGGAGTAGAGTGCCATAGAGTGGAGTGCCATACAGTGGAGTGGTGTAGAATGGCACATAGTAGAGTGGTGCAGAGTAGAGTGGCATAAAGTAGAGTGGTGTGGAGTGGTGTGGAGTACAGTGGTGAAGATTTGTGTGGAGTGGCATAGAGTAGAGCAGAGTGCCATAGAGAGGAGTGCCATAGAGTGGAGTGGTGTAGAATGGCACAGAGTACAGTGGTGCAGAATAAAGTGACATAAATAGAGTGGCATGGAGTGGTGTAGAGTAAAGTGGTGTTGAACAGATTAGTATAGGATGGAGTGGTGTCGAGTAGAGTGGGATAGAGTGGTGTAGAGTAGAGTGGCATTGAGAGGTGTAGAGTGGAGTAGAGTGGCATAGAATGGAGTAATGTAGAGGGGAATTGTGTAGAGTAGCATGGAGTGGTGTAGAGTAGAGTGACATGAAATAGAGTGGCATAGAGTGGAGTGGAATGACAGAGTGGAGTGGCATAGAGTGGATTGGAGTGGCAGAGAGTAGCATAGAGTGGAGTGTAATAGAGTAGAGTGGCGTGGAGTAGAGTGGCAGGGAATTGAGTTGAGTGGAGTGAGTGAAACAGGGTAAATTTGAATGGCACAAAGTAGAGTAGTGTATGGTAGAGTGTTGTAGAGTGGCCTAGAGAGAAGTGGCGTAGAGTAGAGTGGCATAGAGTAGGGTAGAGTGGTTTAAAGAAGAGTAGAGTAGAATGGAGTGGCATAGAGTGGCGTGGCATAGAGTAGAGTGGAGTGGTGTAGAGTAGAGTGGTGTAGAGTGGAGCAGCATTGAGTAGAGTAACGTGAAGTAGAGTGGAGTGGTGTAGACTGGAGTTGCGTAGAGTGGGGTAGCATAGAGTAGAGTGGCGTAGAGTAGTACAGTTATAAAATCAGTGGATATGGTGAAAGCAACATAAATAAGAAGCTGTATGTCTGTGTTAAGAGTAGGAATCACATTACACATCTAGGAATAATACCTAAAAGCTTATAAAAACAAATATGGCATTGTAAAAAAGATGGAGAAGAACAAAGACAAGGAAGAACACATGAATTTTGTCCATGCTCTAGGGATGAGCTTAAACAAGAAACCGAGGGAAGTCTACGAGAGCTAAGCAATTGAAACATTGCAAACGAGAGGGACAACAGAAATAACTGATGGTATGCTGTGTGCGGGTTGTAAGCTCAGTGAATTTTAAATAACCCTGGGCGTAGTTCGCGAAGTTGCACTACGCGAAGCAACGCAAAGAGCACTTCGCACTACGCGAGCTACTCGTAACACTTCGCGAACTGCGTAGTACCCTGTTCGCACTGTGCAAGATGTCGTTTTCAATGATTGCACAGTGCGGACAAGCATCCGGCACTGTGCAATCATTGAAAACTGCATCTTGCACAGTGCGAGCTGTAGTTTTCTGCTGCTCAAGTAGATTTTTACTCGAGCGGCAGATTTCTCAACGCGGACTGGTAGTTTCTCATAGCGAGCGGTCGCGAGCATACGCGACCACTCGCAATGAGAAACCTGACCTCCTCGCGTTGAGAATCTCGCCGGGATGTTCATTTTCCATGCTCGCGATCGGTAACTTGATGCTGCTGATCGCGAACAAGGAAAAAGTCTCGCCGGGATGTCATCTTGCTTGCTCGCGGTCGCCAACTTGATGTTGAGGACTGCGAGCAAGCAAAAAATGACCGCTGCACTACGCAATGCTACACTAAGCATGTTTGCACTGTGCTATGCGCAATTCGCGTAGTGCGAAGTGGCGCAAACTTCGCAAACTACGCAAGCGTAGCGTAGTGCTTTGCCCAGGCTTAATTTTAAACAACACGTCTCACAGCACAGCGCATGTGCTGTGTGTATGCGAGATCTAAATAGGAGAATTGAGCTGATGGCAGGAACTGGATGAAGTGCCAAGCACATGGGTGAAGTTTAAAGCTGGTGGCTGTGAATGGCAGCGCATCCAATTTCCAGACACCCGGGCAGCTAACACTTAAAATTGGCATTAATTAAAGCTTAAGTAACCACCCCACTATACTTCATTAAGTCACAGTGTCCAGTCCTGTGCAATTGTGTGGCAGTTTAATCCATCCTGGGTGTTGTAGTCTCGTTTGCTTCCATGGAACTAGTTAGACTGACGCACACAAGTTTTTTGATTTGTAAGAGAAAAGATAAGGAATGGAAACCCTGCCTGTGATGCCATGGAGTAGGGTGGTCACCCTTGTTAAAGCAGAATTGTTTCAGTTAAACCACCTGGACAACTTGTTGTTTCGTTTAAAGACATCAGCAAAGTAGCTTGTTAACTGATAGCCTGGGAGCAGCCTTGAGCTAGAACCAGATAGCTAATTGCGCCTGTATTTCCCAGAAAATTATGACATTGTTTCTTTTTAAATGTAGAATAAAAAATCTGTTGTTACCTTGACTTCTGCCATTTACTGTAAAGATTGACGGTGATTGTCTCTACTGAGTTCTGGGTTTTTACCCTACACACCCACCTTCTAAAAAATAGCCCTGGACGGACCACTCAGGTATGATATTGTAATGGCCAGAGCTGCCGTCTTTGGAACTCGGGAACCTGGCTCCAGTCTTGGCGTCGGCTCAACATCCTGTTATTCTGGGCAAATCCCTTAATCTCCCCGTACCTACCAAAACATGAATGTGTCCTTGTGTAACGTAACTGGTGCTCATGTAAAGCGCTCCAATACCTTCGGGTCGAGTTCGCGCTGTATAAAACTGCCAAAAAAAGGTGTGTACTTGGTCCCCATTTCTGTGTTCGGTAGTACGATTGCTGGGGGAAAGAAACGCTACACGGCGCCCCCAGGAAGCCAGCACTGGTGCGGATAAAACTCTCAGGGTTAAAATACACGTTGCGGGCTTGCAGGCTGGGAGGGCAAGGATTCCTGGATGATGCAGCTCTGATGCAAGGCAGTGTCCCGACGGTGCTGGTAGGGCTGGGGAGGCGTCACGAAGCTGCTGCTGGATTCTGCTGTAGTTTGAGACTGTCCGACCCTCGCTCGCTTTAAGGCAGAGCAGGGTCACGGTGGATTGCTGCAGGCTGTAAAATCAGGGTCATGCCGGTCACAGGTGGTTCTAACCAGCTGCATGATGACGTAGGTGGCGCTGTGTAGACAAAGAGAAGGGAAATCCCGAGAGAACAAGTCTCTCTTCAAAGGATTTCCCTTCCTGCTACAGCGCTCACCTCAGTGACGTCACCAAGCTGTGCAAACAGAGCATGCGCGCAACCGGAACAGTTAAAAACCGGGACATTTCTTTGTTCAACCCGGACACTGTTCTAAAACGGGGACATTTGACTCCATTGGAGTACAGTGTCGGGACACGGGGACATTTCACAAAAAACGGGGACCGTCCGGGCAAAACCGGGACGTCTGGTCACCCTACGCAAGGATGCACCTGATTGCGTTGGGGATGCGCTCTCCAATTATCTCAGCACCCACAATGGATTACAATGTGGGCACACTGGTGGGTTATTCCACATTCCAAGGTGTAAAACTAGAAATGGATAATAATTCCATACCTGCTAATTTGCACACCTAGCATAATCCAAATTAACAGAGGCCTAATTTGCATACATATTTTGTCGCGGGGGTAACATTGGCCTAATTGTTTTCTTAACATTTCTGCAAGAGGCACACCTGACTTGGACTGACTCTATCCCAGCCAAACCGGCGTTTCACAGTCACGCAGGACACCACAGGACGGTGAGATCCCCAGACTTGGGGTCAGGGGGGTCCCGCCCACATGCGAAGACTGGTTCGGGCGACGATGGCGCGAAGCGAACACCCCACCCCTCTTTTTTTCCTCATAGTCTCGCTGGCAGGACCGCTATTTGCATTGGAAACGGTTGAGAACTAATCAATTTCTATTTAAGCTCGTGCCGCCGCCGCAGCCGCCGCGCCGCGTCAGCACTCCGCAGATATATAATCCTGCTGATGAAAAAGCCATTTCAGGGAACATTCTAAAGATAAATTCCAAAAGAGGAGCCAAGGGGGCCGCGGAAAAAAGGCAGAAAGTCATATATTGCTCCACGTCGTATGGGACTACATCCTCCCGCGCAGTGCTTAGTTTATAAAAAAATAAGTGCCAGGCCCCTCCTCGGGAGGGTACCACAGCTCGCACTGCCACTGCCATGCTCCCAGTGATAGTAACAACACAACTACAACTACTAACCATCGCATCCTACAGGTGTGTCATTTCAGACTATTCCAGGACCCCAAAGCTATAAGAATGGCTTGGGCAGCAGGTGTTAATCATTTTTAATGTGTTTTAAATTAATGAACAACTGTTGTTGTGCTCATCTCTAAATCAGGCAAACAGTCCATAACTGCCATACGTCCCGGTGTTAGCTATTAAGTGCCCATGCTGAGCATCGGAAACCACCTGCACAAATTAAACACTGCTCCCTCGCCCTCTCTCCTTATTTCTATTTTTCTCTCACTTTCTGTTTTGTCTTCTTCCAGTGGTGACGACGACTGTTACTCTTTTCCTGCACTTCTTTCTTTGTTTATATTTCGGGTTCAATACTCCGCACGGCACCCCACAGCAAGAAAAAAAATATGGACACATGCTCCTAAACGCACTAAGGCCTAATTCAGTCCTCACTTTTGACAGGTGAATGGAATTAACAGATATAAGGCAGGGAGAAGGGGAAGGATTTGTGAAGACGCAAAGATGGCAGTGCACTGAAATGAGGCAATGTGGACTCCAAGTGGATGGTTGTGCATTGGGGAGGAGGAAGAAGAGGAGGGGTGATTGGGGAGCCCCAGTTATTAAAATGCTTGTTGGAAAAGCCTAGTGCAGTGAATAAAATGAGGGTGGAGCTAGAGTCTATGCTATCTTATGTGACACATGTATAGCGGGCAACTGCCACTAGCCTGGCTTCTTGGCACTCTAGCTCATAGACGCTGGACGTAGGGGTGGGGGGTGCTATAGCATCCCAAAATAGCTGTGCAGGGGTTCAGAAGGTAAATAAGAAATAATTATGCCTTTAGATTTTGTTTTCATCTTCACGCATATGTGGGAGCATTTAAAGAAAGGGGTCAAATGTCAGGCCATGTTCTGATAAAAATGTCTGATTATTGTTTTAACATTGAGATTGGTGTTTACTTTTCTTTGGTTATCTGTAAAGATAGAACATTTTGTAAGGTGAACTAGCTGAACATCTTGCTGGGTTACATGGAGCTTGAAAATAAAGTTTGTAGGATGTCAGTTTTCATCTAACACACAACAAAATGTAAATAAATGTAAAATGAACTGTACAAATACTTTAAAATATATCAGCAATTAGAAAAGTACAAATGAGGTGTATTATTTTTGTAATTCTGCCGTTTGATACAAACAGATTTTAATAGGATCAAAACAAATCAAGAATCTTTAGTTACTCATGTGTAAATTATAAATAGTTGCTGAAATCTGATGAGTTTTCACACCTCGTTTGTGTACTATGGTTTTATCAGTAAAACTGCATGACTGTGAATTCTGTGACCATTTCAAGGGAAAAATGTGCTGTCTATAAAAGTAATAGATTTGCGACAGTATGCTCTTAAATGTACCACCAGCTACATAGCACACCCACACCACTCTCCTGCTGAATGCGCGTGGCTCATTTGCTTTACTTATTCTTTGTGTGACGCTTGGATTCACAGCCCCTATGACTTCAGTGATCTAACATTGATGGCATCACTCTCACTCTGAAAATTACCCAGCACCACTGCTCTAACTATACAAAGTGATGACAAGCATACATGCATCTTTGGTAGGAGACCAAAGGAGGGTCCAGCTGAATGGAAGAACCAAGAGGAAGTTTCGCGAAGATTCATCAAACGGGGTCAAAGTAATTAGCAAACCAAAAAACTAAGGGGCAGATTTACAAGCCCCGTGCGCTACTTTTGCGCCACCGTTGCGGCGGCGCAAAGCTAGCGCCATGCTGCGACAGATTTACAACGTGACGCATCTAGGGAGATGCGTCACGTTGTAAAGCCCTGCGCCACATTAAACCCGCGTCAGGTTTAATGTATGCACGGTGGGCGTTACGTCCGAAAAAGCCTCGGAAAAGTGACGCAGTGAAATCTACAAGATTTCACGCAGTCACTTTTCCGACGCTGGTGCGTCAAATCCTTACGCCTGCTTCAAGCAGGTGTAAGGCGTGACGCACCATGTTAGGGATAGGGCAGGTTGGAACAGTGCTGGAGTTGCATCGCACTTGCGACACAACTTCAGCACTGAGCCAACCTTATGCCGGCAGATGCGTCACGCATCTGCTTGTCCTTGCGCCACGATGCACCGCATTGTAAATGCGGCGCATCTGCGGTGGCGCAAGGGCAAACTTGCGTGATGCATCTTCCCTGGCGCATCCCTGCTGATTTGAAGGGATGCGCCAGCGAACATAAATCTGCCCCTTAATTTCTATGGAAAAGAAGACCTAACTAAAACTACCTAGTGGCGACTGCCACTAGCTAAGATATATATATATATTAAAAAAAAGTAAATATTTATATTCATTCTACTGCCCCCTCTCCTGAGGGAGAGAGGTGGGCAGTAGAATCTTGGAACTCAGGAGGCGTGAGTCCAAAATGATCATCAAATACAAAACTTTATCTCCAAGAGGTTTGAAACTTGATGAAGAAATGTCGGTACACCTAGGTCAGACTTAGTGGTTGCTTTAAGTCCTCACGGCTTATCTTGATTTTTTTAAAGGTTTTTAGTTCTTTTTTTTATTTTTTATTTTTTTGTGTACCTTATTATTCCATTTTGACATCACTATCTCTGTCTGGTCTATTACAGATACCAAGGGGGATGGTTAAACAGCTTTAATATGTTCACCAGGGGAAACCGAGCACTTTTGACCAGTTTGGTGTGGGGAAATTTGTGCTCACTTGAGCAAGAATTAGCACACTTCACTGAGAAACAGATTAGCAGCATCCTACCACAGCCAGTTTGGCAGCTGCATTATGGATTTACCCATGTATTTCTTTGTTTGTCATTTATTCGCCCACTGGGGCTGAATCGATTTTTAATAAGCATGCATTGAACTGCGGATAGGTATAAAAATTGATTAACCTATTTCAGATAAGTAAGGAAATATTTAACGTGTTTTCTCTATTGACTATGATGGAGCAGGTAAAACAAAATTTGTATACCTCCTCTTATTTGCATGAAATTAATTACGTAATTATTCTAAAATTAATTTACATAACATGTTTGCAGTGGAAGTGGTACTAATCAATATTTGCACCTTGATAAACACAAATACACATGGGACTAAATTGCTAATTGCATGGCAAAATTAAATAATTAACAATGGTATGCAAACTAAACTTAGATTGTGGTGAGATAGTAAAATTGCATGATTTATATTGCTTTGTGATTGTATTGTGGCTTTAAAGTTATTGTATGGTAAGTATTATCGCTTTAAATGTTGCTGCAGCTAGGAAAATACTAATATATATTGGGATTAGTGTGGGTTTGAACATTAGAACCTTCATTTCTACATATTATTTGCTGCAATGTCTATTTTCGCTTAGTTAACGTTCGAGCCTACTAGGCCGCAGTACTCAAGATGGCGTTCTCTGAAGCAGATGCCACCCTGTGCGCGCGATGATTTCTGTGCATGCCCAGATGGTTCTTGAGATCACAAGGTGACATGAAATCCTGACATTATGTTCCTTGCCAAGGTCAATGTGTTGGGGACTTGACCGCAAGCCAGAAGATGAATATATGGGAACCACGGAAAAAACAAAGAATGAGCCTGTCAATAAGACCCTTTTGCCTTGAAAAGATACATTTACGGGTCCCCACATGGGAATCGGAAGAGGCCGGGACAACTTGTGAACTCTTGTGCCAAGCCACTATGCAGCACCAGTTTGCACTGAGAAAAGTGCAATGAACTATAGATAACCCCAAACTGTCCAATCAGAACATTTGATCTGCTCCTAAAGTTGCCATATTTTGTATGAAGTAAGACACAAAAAGGTATAATAACCCTTCATCTGTCGTTACGAAAAAGTCGAAGTCAGAGTTCAGTGTTGTCGAAGTTCGGGTTGGTCGGAGTTCGGAAGTTGCAGTTGGAGTTGGAGTTAGTGGGTTCGGGAGGGGTTCGAGAGTTGCAGTTGGAGTTGCGGCTATGTTTGTCTTTAGGTTATTCTTTGAGAGGGAGCTTTGTTGGGTGGTTCGACCTAAAGCTATTTGACGCCTGTGTATTGGTAAATGATTTACTGCATGTTTCCTAAATTCATGCTTAAAGAGATTTCTAAATGTTTATTTACTCATTAATAAATCAAAATGTTAAATTATGAGCTGTAGTATATAAATGTAAGGTTAAAGGGATTGATTATTTAGATAAACAAAATTGAAATAACAAGAAATGAGTGTGTGGTTCTTAAACTAATCTCTGAAGATATCAAAGGTTTTCGAGACTTTAATTGTGTTTTAGCTGGTTCTAATTCACCATCAACCAGTCCAACTAGTTGGTCCATCGACCAAACATTGGAGTGCCTTGATGATAAA
The DNA here is from genome assembly GCF_964204655.1 of Triturus cristatus. Lineage (NCBI taxonomy): Eukaryota > Metazoa > Chordata > Amphibia > Caudata > Salamandridae > Triturus > Triturus cristatus. The sequence goes on from NC_140583.1 coordinate 1,069,747,929, forward strand.
GTTAGGATTCTGCAGACTGTATATAGAATGTATTTATAAAATAGTAGAAAAATTAGTCCTGATAGGTAATAAGGTACCCACCTGTCCAGCAGTCCCTTCTCCGGTGTACAGATTCAAGTGAGTTTGTGTGGATGAGAATCGTGTTGGTGTTATGGGCCCCACCAATGAATGAATGTATGAATGAACCTTTGTGAATAAGAATCTGTGACATAAGGAGAATATGTAAATTTTGTCCTTTGCGCTGGATCAGTATTTCGTGGTAGCAGACGTGATGGTTACTATTGTATTGGTTTGGTGATTATTGATTTATGTTTTAACACTATATGTTGAGTATTGTTTACGTTAAGTGTAGTTGGAAATTTGAAGCTTCCAGGAAGTAGGGAGTGGATTTATGTGGCAAGAGAAGTCACATGGAATTGAACATTGTCTGGTTTCAAGAATTGTGATAACACGGAATTGTGTTATGTTAGGGAAATCTCCGTATGAATGCGTGTGAGTGGAATAGCAATAGGTTTTCTTGTGAAACTCTGGCCTTAATTCTCAGGGGCATTGTAGTCTCCACATGTGTTTTATCCCCAGAGAAACGGGTTTGCCTTTTGCTTGTTAGAAGGATAAGGTAGAAACTAAAAATTCTGTGGTAGGGTAGAGGTAAGCGCTGCCAACTGAAAAGACAGAATTCTTGTGAAAATGAACAAAGCTGTATCTTTGGTTTAGTGAAACATGCAATGGAGATGTGTTTATGTTGTTACTAACAGATTTTTGATAAAAGAAAACCTTCAGAAAAGTTTGCCGATAAATTTTGTAAATGAGGGATCAGCAAGAGCAGGAGTAGTGGGAAAGGCTGACGACAGAAAGACCGCGCTGGGATTGGTCAGCTGCGGAAAGACAAAGCTTTCACTAATTGGTGCATTAGTGTGAGACGCACTAGGATTAGAGATTTACAAGAGTGACGTAGACGCTCTGGATTGGTGCGTTAGTGTGAGTCACGCTAGGATTGGTCAGAAAACTGAGAAGCCGTGAAAAGGTGTATTGCGGAGCTTCAGTGATTAAGAGTTTGAAAAATAATACAAAATGTATTACGATCCACCTGAAAAGGAGAAAAAGTCATGGTTTGGAAAAATCAAAGACTTATTTAAGAAAGATAAGCCGATTGTAACTAGAGAAGGACAGATACTTCCTCCACCGAAAACGCCTGCATCTTTTATGATGGCGAAATATGGTTATCATACATGCATTTGGTTGGAAAATTGGGTAAAGTATACCAAAGATGATGGAATACTAGCGTTTCCGGAGAATGGGTCATTTTGTCTAGCTGTACTATGAAATTTAAGAGATAAAATGATGAGATTGGAACCGAAACCCAGACCTACCCAATTTGAGGCTTTGACTGAATGGGAAGAAGAGATATATGAAAGAGAAAGGCATCGGAGTGGAAGAAGGTATAATTATGTTTTTGGTAGATATTATGGTCAAGAAAGCAATGATGACAGAATGAGAAGATGGTGTAATGTGAGCATGACTGAAGGCATGTTTCCTCTGAGAAGTGCTGGAGATACAGGTGGTAGAAAATGTATGGAAAAAAGAAATAATACAGAGTCAGAAGGTTATAGATATGGAGTGAGTGAATCTGAGGATGAAGTGCTGGAGGACATTTTTTATAAAAAAACACCTCCTTATCAACAGGATTCTGTGATGGTGATGCCAAGTGCACCACCAAAAGAAACTGTCACAAATAAAAGTTTTGAACAAATGCCGAATAATTTTGGGAAAAAGAATCCATTTAATGATTCAGAAATGTCACAAACGGTAAGATCTGATAATGAAAAGTCGGTAGAATTAGCTAGAACAACACAGGAATTAACTGAAAAGATCAGAGAATTAACAAAGAATATGGAAGCAGTGACTGTGCCTGTAGCTATAGGACCAGTGATACCAGTTTTTGATAAACAAAAGGATAATGAGCATTGTTTAACTGTCCCGTATAATGGTGGTATGCAAAAGGAGAAAGAAAGAAGTAGTTCAGGAGAAAATGAATGGAAAATTACTGCAGGAATATCAGGATTAAGTACACCTAAAAATTTGACTGTAAACCAGAGCCCAGTAAATATAACGCCTATGGCAACAGAATCAGCCACAGAAACCCCAGAGAAAATGGTAGATAAAATGAGATTAGCGACAACCCCTTGGACCAACATCTGAAGAATTAAGTGATTGGTTAAGAAGTTTGCAGAAAAAGGACACAGAACCACAACCTTTAGATGTGGTAAAATTAAAAGTAACTTTAGAAGAATTAATTGTAGGAACCATTCCAACTGAAAAATTAAAAGCATATCAAGATGAGGAATTAATGTTTTTATGTAAAAGCATTACTTGGAGAGCAAGGGCTTTGCATGAAAAGTTAGAAGAGGCAGCGAGTGTAATGGGAATAGATTTTGAAAAAATGAGGTCATTGCAGAAGCCATACAGAGTAGATTTTACTGAAAAGGATATTGAAAACTTGAATACTGCAGGAAGGTTAACCCAAAGTAAAGAGTTAATTGCATTATTAAGAAAATGTAGATGGTTTAGAAGGAGAGAGGAAACTATAGACAAAGCCTCTTTAGCTTTCCCAATGAGAGAGAAAGAGCCAGTGGTAACAGAATGTCCCATGAGAGAAATTGCTGGAGGAGGATATGTACATGTTCCATGGACTAGACAGGATATTTTGTCATTTACCAATGATTTTCCAAGGTTGAGAGAAAAACCAGTTGAATGGTATAGACAGGTAGATAGGTTTGTCGAACTTTCAAAGGTGTTATGGGTAGATCTGAATGGTCTTCCTGACATAATTGTTCCTGCAGATTTATGGACAGAATGTAAGATCACTATATATTTCCCAAAAAAGAGTACCCTAGGGATCCTAAGACAGGAGCCCCAGATCCAGGAGTAATGAAAAAATATGATCAGGTAATTATGTTTCTGAAAAATAAGGTACCACCGAAAGAAACTGATTGGGTAAAAATTGACAGAACTCACCAGGAGGTTAAAGAATCAGTGCATGCATATTACGAGAGGTTACTGTTGGCTTTTAAGCAATACAGTGGAAATGAGAAACTAAGTGAAAAGGATTTGAATCATTTTGTTTACAGATTTGTTTATGGTTTAAGGCCTGAAGTAAGTGAAATGATTAAACAACATACAGTAGACTGGCAAAATAAAAAGATAGACAAAGTGTTGCATCATGCTAAATATTTTAGTGATGAAATTGAAGCCAAACAACGCAAGTTGAAGGAAAAGGCAATGTGGGCACAGGTTAAAGTAGCAGAGCGACAAGAAGCCCAGTTAATTGAACAAGCCTGTGGATTAGGGCAAGCAAGATCAAAAACTAATATTGGAAAGGGAAAAGGGCAGATTAGCCTAGAAGAAGCTAAAAAGAAGTAGCCATGTCATAGTTGCAGAAAGTTAGGACATTGGAAATCCGAGTGTAAATTGCCACCGAAAGCTAATGGTGATAATTCATCATTAAATCCACAGGTGCAGAGTGAGGTGAGTTGCCAACCGCCGTGACAGCCGCAGGTTGTTGCTTAACAGTGTCAGGTGCCAAAACCACCTTTTCCACAGAACCTAAATCCTCAAAGATACAGTAATGAGACAGGATTCTACAACGAAGAACAGGTAAAAAAGCTACTGCTCGCTGGTGCCATTTCGCAGTATTGGCTGCAATGCGATGAAAGTGAGTCAGAGGAGAACTATTGACGGTGCCTAGGAGAGGAAGAGGAGTGCGTACTTGGCGCAACTCTAGAAGTAGACCAGACTGGACCCTTTGTGGATGGAAAGGTGAATGAAGTAAATGTTACTTTCCTAGTGGACATTGGTGCAACTCGTTCAACTGTTAGATCAGCTGAAGTGAAAAATCTTCCTCTCTCAGGTGAGACAATCCAAGTGGTTGGAGTTTATTACAAACAGATAAAAGCCCATCTTACTGAACCTGTCATGGTTAGAATAGGGAAAGTTGCTGATATGCGTCATTTTGTAGTATGTGATACTAGTCCTGTAAACCTGTTAGGAAGGGACTTACTTTGTAAAATGAGCTGCACCATCTTTTGTACACTTGATGGTATAGCTTTTGAAACTCCTGACGATGATGTTCTTTATAGATTGACAATGGCTAACCTAGAACCAGAAATTACCGATGCATTTGTTGTATTTGATCCAGAGGGAATACATACAGAATTAAAGGAAACAGTGAAAACAGAAGTGTGGGATTTCACAGGGGAAGATGTCGGATTAATAAAAAGGGTACATCCTGTGAAAATAACTGTAAAAGAAGGAGTAAATTACCCGAATATTCCTCAGTATAAGTTGACACCAGAAATAGTTGCAGGAGTAACGCCTGTAATACACAGAATGATTGAACAAGGAATTCTGAGAGAGATAATGAGCAGTCCATGTAATTCACCAATCATGGGTTTGAAAAAGCCAAATGGGACATTTAGAATAGTGCAGGATTTTAGAAAGGTGAATAAAATTGTTGTTCCTTGCTGTCCCATTGTGCCAAACCCTTCAGTAATTCTATATCAGATTCCCTATGATGCAGAATGGTACACAGTCATTGATTTGTGTCATGCTTTCTTTTCTATTCCATTGCACCCTGATAGCCAACAAATTTTTGCGTTCCGATTTGGCGAGCGTATTTTGGCATGGTGGCGTATCCCTCAAGGGTATACAGAAAGTACTTCAATATTTAACCAGATCTTAAACAAATCATTGGAAGATTTAAAGATGTCAGAAAGTTCAGTGATAGTCCAATATATCGATGACCTATTAGTGGCTTCAAAGGCGCGAGAAGCCTGTGTTGTTGACACAATTGCACTGTTAAATCATTTGGCAGATGGAGGACTTAAAGTGTCACCATCAAAATTGCAGTTTTGTCACAAAGAAGTACAATACTTAGGTCATAAGATTGAAAAAGGCCCGAGAAAAGTAACATTGGATAGGATTAAGATCATTAAAGAACTGAGAGCTCCAATGACACAGAGAGAAGTCAGAATTTTTCTTGGAATGGTGGGATACTGCCACCAGTGGATTAATAATTTTTCTTTGATTGCAAAACCATTGGTACGTCTGACAAAGAGTGATGTGAGAGATCCAATTGAGCTGAATAAAGAAGAGATGAAATCTTTTAAACAATTGAGAGACAGCTTTTGTGAAGCACCGGCTCTTGGAATGCCTGATTATGAAAAAGAATTTGAGCTTTATTGCAGTGAAAGAGATGGATGTGCTCTTTCCGTGTTAGTGCAGAGACATGGAAAATTGGGATGACCAATTGCCTATTTTTCAGCTGTACTAGATCCAGTAGTTGTAGCATTGCCTGTTTGTTTGAAAGCAGTAGCTGCTACATGTAAGAGCTTGGAACAAAGTGAAGGAATTGTAATGGGATATCCTGTGAGAGTGTTTGTTCCACATGATGTGGCAATCCTTTTGACAAGAAGTAAAACACAGTTCATGATGCATAGTCCTCTAACTAAATATGAAAAGGTGATTTTGGGTGCTACAAATGTGAATCTTGTAAGATGCACTAATGTGAACCCATCGACATTACTGCCTGATGCTGTAGATGCGGAAGTAAAGGAGGATGTTGATCATGATTGTCTGGAAGTGCTTGATTTTTGCAAAAAAAACGTGTCCTGATATAAAGGACATGCCTCTGAAAGAGTCTGACTATGTGATGTTTGTAGATGGGTCTTGCCTAAGAACTGGAGAAGAAATTTTGAGTGCTGCAAATGCTGTATGCACTGTAGCACCCGTTTTGGAAGCATCTTGTTTGAAAGGAGTACGATCTGCTCAAGTTGCTGAGTTGTTTGCACTGATTAGAGCATGCAAGTTGTGAAAGAATCTGCGAGTCACTGTGATTACTCACAGTCAGTATGGGTTTGGAGTGGTGCATGACTTTGGGCAAATTTGGTCCCAAAGAGGTTTCTTGGCGTCAAGTGGAACTCCAATTAGAAATGCAGAAATAGTTGCTAAGTTACTTGAGGCAATACAGCTGCCTAGAGAAATAGCTGTCGTGAAATGTACAGCACACAAGAAAGGAACAGATTATGTGTCAGCTGGAAATGAATTTGCAAATGACATAGCCCAATACTGTGCTCGAAATTTGACTTCATTAAATCATAACAGGGAAAAGGAAATGGATTTATGTCCCTTGCTTTTTACTAACACAGTAAGTACATGGGATGAAGTGAGACAGTTACAGGAAGCAGCAGGGGAAGAGGAGAAAAAACAATGGATAAAATCAGGATGCACACAACGGGAAGTAGACAGAGTTTGGGTTTACAGAGATGGAAGACCAGTAATGCCTGATAGCATGATCTCTACCATGGCACGGATGTACCATGGGCAGGCACACATAGGAAGGGATGCCATGATTAGACTTTTCAAACAAACTCGGTTTAATGCAAAATTCCGGCTTATAGCTGAGAGCCTTTGCCAGAGATGTCTCATATGCCAGCAATTCAATCCAGGAAGGAAAACTGTGGTGAGCCTGGAAACTATAGGACGGGAGGGAGGTCCTTTCACTCGTATGCAGCTTGATTTCATTGAAATGCCCTCATGCAACAGGTTAAGATATGCACTGGTGATTGTTTGTCTGTTCTCTCTTTTGGGTTGAGTCTTACTCGACCAGAAGAATTGATGGAGTTACTGTAGCAAAACTCCTGCTGAGGGAATTCATTCCTAGGTTTGGTTTCCCAGTAACGATTGAAACTGATAGAGGAAAACATTTTCAGAATGAAATTATAAAACTGATTTGTGAAACATTAAATGTACAACAAAAATTGCATTGTGCCTACCGACCAGAGGTTTCTGGAGTGGTGGAAAAAATGAAAGGCACCATAAAGAACAGATTGGGAAAAATGTGTTTGGCCACAGGTCTCAAATGTCCAGATGTCTTGCCTCTTGTCTTAATGAGCAGTAGATCAATTCCTGATAGGAAGACTGGTCTGAGCCCCCATGAAATTATAATGGGCAGAGTAATGAGACATGTTTTCGTTCCTGTCAATAAACTGCTACCTATATCTGATGACTTCGTCTTGGAGTATTGTAAAGGATTGGCTGATATGGTACATTCTGTGTTTCATCAGGTTGGACCAGATGCGACCACTCTTGAAAGGAAGCCAGCTCATGATCTGAGTCCTGGAGATTGGGTACGCACAAAAGTACACCAAAGAAGAAATTGTCTGGTTTCACGCTAAGGAAAACCACGCCAAGTGATTCTGACAACGACAACTGCTGTGAAGTGTGCAGGGGTGAAGAACTGGATTCATGCAAGTCACACTCTTCAAGTCCCAGATCCGGAAGATCAATCTGAAGAACCACATCGGGAAGTATCAGATATCAGTTCAGAATCAGGATCAGAAGAATCAAAAACAAGACAAGAACCAGAAGCAGATGAACAAGGTCGAAGTCAAATTATTGGTCAGGAATATGTACCACTAAGACGACGCCTTGAAATTTCATACACTAGTTCTGAATCTGAGACAGAACAAGCAGAAATACGAAAAAGAACTAACCATGAAACTGGAGAAACTGAACAAGTAATCTTTGACCAAGTAATCCGAGTACAAGTACAAGAGAAATTCGTCAGGAAATTATAGAGATTGAAGGAGAGGAATTAGATACAGAGAGTGAGGGTGAGGTGATTGCAGAAGAACCCCGAGGAGGTTTAGGGACACAACCTAAACAGATAGAAAAAGGGTCAGATAGTCAGCAGGAAGATTGTGTGGATGAAACACGAGGAGGGATAGATTCAGACAGTGAATCTGAAATATTGAGGATAAAATCAAAGGAGAGTGATATCCAAACGGAGACAGAATCAGAAGAAAGTGAAACAGGAAATAAAGGGGGAAGAAATTTGAGAACAAGGGGTTTGGAAATCTGAACGAGAGGAGAAATGATCTAAATTGAAAAGGCCATTGAAAGAAGACATGTGGCCCAACAAAATCATGAAACTGAGATGCCGATTGACAAGAATAAAACATGATAATGCAGAACAAGTGAATGAAGTGTCCAGTCAAGAAAAACAAGAGGACATGGATCAAAAGCACTTGCAAAGTACAAAAAGTATAAAAAGGCCTAACCAGAAGTTCAAGTCACCGGAATGGACATATGTGGCACTTCCTAATATACAAGGGAAGCTGATAGCCAAAAAAGTCAGAGAGTGACTGTGCAGGAGGCGGACAAAGAAGAAGGTTCAGAAATCCTGAGAGTAAATATTGTCTGACACTAGAGAAGAGACGGATGACCAAGAAATTCTGGATAAAGACTATGAGCCCACGGATAAGGATGATTCACACATGAATTAAGAGACAAAAGAACTCGGAAAGGAATTTAAAGCCCAGATAAGACACATGACCAGAAAAGAACCAAGTACGCAACTAAAGCCTTAGGTTTAGAAAAGGAACATTTTTGTAGAAAGAGGCTAAGTCAAAAGACACTGTTCATTCACAAAATGGCAAACACTGAGAATAGAAATCCAACATGTGGATTTTTTCTGAGATGGTGTAAAATGTGTTTTTGTTGTACAGGGTTATTAATGCTTGTTTGGATTATATTAGCCATAACTATTTCATTTAGTTTAACATTTGAAAACGTAGACAGAAACTCAATGAATGAAACTATTAGCCAAAACATTGATGACAGTCATATCACAAAACTGGTAGATAGAACAGAACTTCATAAAGATAAGTCTATAAATTATTTTTCTAAGAATGTTTTTGCAAAGTTATTATACGAATATGTAGAAACAATGGATGTTAGAGATTGTTACATTTGTATGCAGTTGCCTGCATCTGTATCTGAAGGTGTCACTTATCATCACGTTCCTTTGACATATGGGATGACTTGTAGTGTCCTAGCAAGTTTGTTCTATAAAACAGGCACATTAGAATATTATTACACTGACATAGATAATATATTCTCACAAATTCCTGTAGTTCCTGAATTAAACAAGGTGAAGCCTGGTAAAGCTCTTGGTGAATTTTTCCTAGAAACAAGAAAGCTAACTTTAGAAGAAGTGTTTAAGAGAAACCTTACGTGTAGTTTAAGAAAAGAGCAGAAAACTTTCCTAAATATGGTAGAGGCAAGGAGAATTAAAATGCAAAAGAAACTGACTGGGGAAAAGATGGAAACACCATTTTGGGATGTTGGGAAAGACAATCATTTAAAGGGAGAGATAAACCCGGCAATGACTTTAGATTGGCCCCAGAAAGGAAAATTATGCATAAGTAGAGATAATACTGTATATGATAATTATTTTTTAGGTGCAAGTGAGTGCCAGGATTTATACAAATCTTGGGAGGATGGGGATTTAAAGGAGGAAAAGAGCCAGTATTCCCTGGAATATATTACATTTGTGGAAACAAAGCTTATTATAGGTTGCCGGACCATTGGTACGGAAATTGCTACGTAGGCCTGATCTTTCCAAAGATATTTCATGTGGAAAGGGGAGAAAATGGATTGCACGAAATAGGTGGACAGCTAGCATGTAGAAGAAGGGAGAGTTGGTCCGAAATTATTGGCGATATTTTTGGAGCACTGATACCGGCAGTTGGAATATCTCTGAATGCACATAAAAATAGAAAATTGTCTACAGTTGTGGATCGTTTATCAACAAGCACAGCTGGAGGGTTCTTAATGGTAAATACCAAAATGGTTGCCATGAGAGCTATGGTAATGCAACATCGACTTGCCCTTGATTTTATATTGGCAAAAGAGGGAGGAGTCTGCAGAATGCTGAAAGTACATCATTGCTGTGCTTACATTCCTGACGAAAGTCAGAACATAAAGAAACATATTAAGAATATAACTGAATTGCATGAAGAAATTGTTCCAATGGAAGTTGAAGGTGTATGGGAGAAACTTGGTAAAGGTTTTTCCACTATTAAGAATTTATTGACAAAATTAGGTAGCTCTTTTGTGGGCAAAATACTAATACCTGTGACTTTTGTGATTATTCTAGTGTTAATATTGAGATTAGGATGTCTGTGAATAAAATGAAGAAAAACTACAAAATAAGATAAAAAGAGAAAACAAGAAAAATAAAGAGAATTAGAGGAAATAGAATTAGAAGAATTTAAGAAAATGTGTACAAGAAAACAAAAGAAAACAGTGTGGAGAACCCTACTGTTTAGACTAACAAATGCAAGTGGATTCGTATAAAACCATTTCCTTAGATACATTTAGTGAAATTAGTGAATAGTGGTGATAAAATCACCAAAGGGGGGATTGATGGAGCAGGTAAAACAAAATTTGTATACCTCCTCTAATTTGCATGAAATTAATTACGTAATTATTCTAAAATTAATTTACATAACATGTTTGCAGTGGAAGTGGTACAAATCCATATTTGCTCCTTGATAAACACATACACATGGGACTAAATTGCTAATTGCATGGCAAAATTAAATAATTAAAATGGTACGCAAACTAACCTTAGATTGTGGTGAGATAGTAAAATTGCATGATTTATATTGCTTTGTGATTGTATTGTGGCTTAAAAGTTATTGTATGGTAAGTATTATCGCTTTAAATGTTGCTGCAGCTAGGAAAATACTATTATATATTGGGATTAGTGTGGGTTTGATCATTAGAACCTTCATTTCTACATATTAAATGCTGCTATGTCTATTTGTGCTTAGTTAACGTTCGGGCCTACTAGGCCGCAGTACTCAAGATGGCGTTCTCTGAAGCAGATGCCACCCTGTGCGAGCGATGATTTCTGTGCATGCCCAGATGATTCTTGAGATCACGAGGTGACATGAACTCCTGACATCGTGTTCCTAGCCAAGGTCGATGTGTTGGGGACTTGAACGCAAGCCAGAAGATGATTATATGAGAACCATGTAAAAGACAAAGAATGAACCTGTCAATAAGACCCTTTTGCCTTAAAAAGATACATTTACTGGTCCCTGCATGGGAATCAGAAGAGGCCGGGACAACGTGTGAACTCTTGTGCCAAGCCACTATGCAGAACCAGTCTGCACTGAGAAAAGTGCAATGAACTACTGATAACCTCGAACTGTCCAATCAGAACATTTGGTCTGCCCCTAAAGTTGCCATATTTTGTATGAAGTAAGACACAAAAAGGTATAATAACCCCTCATCTGTCGTTACGAAAAAGGCGAAGTCAGAGTTCAGTGTTGTCGAAGTTCGGGTTGTTCCGAGTTCGGAAGTTGCAGTTGGAGTTGGTGTGTTCGGGAGGAGTTCAAGAGTTGCAGTTGGAGTTGCGGCTACGTTTGTCTTTAGGTTATTCTTTGAGAGGGATCTTTGTTGGGTGGTTCGACCTGAAGCTATTCGTCGCCTGTGTATTGGTAAATGATTTACTGCATTTTTCCTGAATTCATGCTTAAAGAGATTTCTAAATGTTTATTTACTCATTAATCTATACAAATTTCAAATTATGAGCTGTAGTTTATAAATGTAAGTTTAAAGGGATTGATTATTTAGATAAACAAAATTGAAATAACAAGAAATGAGTTTGTGGTTCTTAAATTAATCTCTGAAGATATCAAATGTTTTCTAGACTTTAATTGTGTTGTAGCTGGTTCTAATGCACCATCAATCAGTCCAACTAGTTGGTCCATCGACCAAACAGTGGAGTGCCTTGATGATAATGTCAGGATTCTGAAGACTGTATATAGAATGTATTCATAAAATAGTAGACAAATTAGTCCTGGTAGGTAATAAGGTACCCACTTGTCCAGCAGCCCCTTCTACTGTGTACAGATTCAAGTGAGTTTGTGTGGATGAGAAGCATGTTGGTGTTATGGGCCCCACCAATGAATGAATGTATGAATGAACCTTTGTGAATACGAATCTGTGACATAAGGAGAATATTTAAATTTTGTCCTTTGCGCTGGATCAACTACATTGTTTCATAATATGACTGCTTGTTATCATGAGAGGCCCGAATGACATTAACATTTCACCCACATTTTGCAACTATATGCATTGTAGAATTAACTTTAATGCGGCGGTTATTTTCTGTTTCAACAAAACTTTATTGACCAAACCTAGACCAGTAGCAGTATGTCTTTTATGTTTATTGCATTTGCACGTTTGAGCACTGGTTCCTTTAAAAGAAAAACCTTTGCTCGTGAACAAGGAGCGACATATATATATATATTACCTACTGACGGTTGTCAGTAGGTAGTTCTAGTTAGAACCTTGTTTCCATAGGAAAAGTGTTTTTTCTTTTGCCAATATCTTTGGCGTCGTTTGACGAATCTCTGCAAAATTTTTAATACTAATTGTCCACTAAGGTCAGCTCCTGTTTTAAAAGTTTCGGGGTGATTCGTCAAGCAGGGGCTGAGAAAAAAGGGGGTTCCCAAAACGTGTTTTCTCCATGTTAATTTCAATAGGAAACTTTAGACACAGCTACAGGCCAAACTGCTGAATGGAATTACACCAAATTTGGCAGAGAGATAGCTCTTGGTCCCGAAAGCACGCTTTTCTTTAAATGGTGTAAATCCGTTTAGTAGTTTTAGAGATATTTAAAGCTTTACAGATATCGATATTTGAGAATTGTGAGATCTGATTGGCTGAGCCCTCCCGAGCACGAGCTTACCTCTGATTGGCTGCCAACAAGTCAAACCAGGAAGTGTTGGCAGCCACCTTGTGACTCGGTACTGAGTCAGAAGAAAAAGGGTGAGAAAAACGATTTTAAAAAAAAGGGGGTTGGGTAGAAACACTCTGACCCCCTACGCCTGCTCACAGTGTAAAAAAAAAGCATTACAAAAAAAGCGAATCCGGCCGAATGATTTAAAAAACGAAGAGCGGTCTCCCACGCTTTGTGTTTTTTAAAGCCCTCGGGAGGGCCAGGTCCCAGGGGCAATGTCTCATTATAATGCGGGGGCCCGTGGGGGTCACCGCAGCCCCGGGGCTGTGTTATTGATGTGCGGGGCGAACACAGCCCCCCTGCAGCCCTGGGGACCGCCACCTCCTCGGGGCTTTTATGATAAACTTTGCATGGGGGGACTCCTGCTCGCCCATGCTGCCCCGGGGACCGCCACCTCCCCGGGGCATTCCTTTTTATGGGCAGGGAGCCTCACAGGCCCCACCAAGTCCCGGGGACCGCCACCTCACCGGGGCTTAAATACTATTTAAACAGTTGCAGGGGCTCCTGCCTAGCCCCACACTGCCCCGGGGACCAACACCTGCCCCGGGGCAAAATTTAAATTAAGGGTGGCGGTCCATTGCGGACCCCCAGCCCTGGGGACCACCACCTCCCCGGGGCTTTAAACTTGTTGGAGGGGACCATGCGGCCCTCCTCCTTGAGCCCTAGATGGCCCTGGGAACTGCCACCCCCCAGGGCTGGCTCCAGCAATGACCTGGTGTCCCGGCTCCCACCCTGTCATTGCAAACACTGCTGTGCTTTGTGGAAGTGAGATCAGGAAACCTGCTCTCGCTTCCACGAAGCAAAGCGGATTGCTTCTGGACAAGGGGAACTGCATGTCAGCAGCTCCCCTTGTCCAAAAGCAAATGCCGGCTCCCGCAGGAAGTGAAGGGCCAGCAGAGACCGCAAGGGCATTGGGGCTCCCGCCGCGGTTCCCAACGTGAGGACTGTCTCTGGGGGATGGGATCCCCGGGGCCAGAAGTGGCATGGTAAGGGGACCACTCAGCCCCCTCCCTTTTAATTATTTGTTTTTTAAAGTGGAAGGCCGGCCCCGGGGATGCGGTCGTGGGACCATAAGTGGCCTCAGGAGGGGGGCCATGCGGCCCCCTCTAAATAAAAAAAAATAAAGGCTGGCCAGGTCCTGGGGGATGGGGTCCCCGGGGCATGAAGTGGCCCAGGGAAGGGTGGCCACACAGCCCCCCTCCTGTAATTTAAAAAAACGAGGCCAGGCCCCGGGGGATGGTGTCCCCGGGGCCAAAAGTGATGTCATCAGTGATGTCATTTGAGATGTCATCAGTGATGTCACTGACCATGTCATGAGTGATGTAATATGTGATGTCATGAGCAGTGCATTGCAGAGGCGCAAGTTATAGTTAGCTCAACTAACTATAAGGGCCTAACTCCTCTGGTTTTGTATGAGTGAAATGTCCAACTAACTATAACGTCCCTGAAACCTATGATTTTTTCAGTGAATATATATATATATATATATATATATATATATATATATATATATATATATATATATATATATATATTACCTACTGGCGGTCGCCAGTAGGTAGTTATAGTTAGGACCACGTTTCCATAGGAAAACCTCAACATTCTATTTTGAATAACTTTGGCGCCGGTCGACGAATCCTCGCGAATTTCTCAAAATAGGTGGGGCGCTACACTACGCTCCTACCCTGAAAGTCTCGGGGGGATCCGTCAAGCGGGGGCTGAGATAAAAGGGGGGTCCCAAAACGCGTTTTTCCCATGCATTTTTCCATAGGACCTTTAGAACGAGCTACAGCCCGAACGGCTGAACAGAATTACTCAAAATTTGGCAGAGAGGTAGTCCCTAGGTCAAGGAAGTGCCTTTTGTAGGTTTGGTGTAAATCTGTTCAGTAGATTCTGAGAAAATAGCCTTTAAATCAATATATATATCTGAGCCCGCTTACGGTACGCTTACCGTACGCTTACGGTAAGCGTACGGTGGCGTGCGCGAGCGCGATTCTGATTGGCTCTTAGATCTTAGTAAACATTCGAATCGGACGAAACCAGGAAGCGGCGGCCGCCATTTTGTGTATTTCACTCTGAAAAAAAAGAGTGAAAACAAGGAAAGGGGGCAATGAGGAGAGTTACAGACCCCCTAACATTTGTAAGGGGGTCAAAGAAGGACAGAAAAGTACAAAGAAAACATTTATTGATTTTAAAAAAAATCACGGGGTACGCGTACGGTAAGCTTACGGTAAGCGTACGGTAGGAAAAAAAAAAAAAAAAAAATGAAAATCAGATTTAAGTGTTTAGATATTAGGGGGCTCTAAAAAGAGCCGTTGTGTTTATGAAATGATTTTTTAGTGGTACCTACAAGTAAGTACCGATGCAGAGTCTAAGGTTCAAGAGGAAGACTCTGTTCCCTTCATCATTGAAGTGCACACCATCTCCTCTATAAATGTCATAACGCAAGTTGTTGTGGTAAATGGCACCCATACCATAGTCACGGAGGAAAGCAGAAACAGATTTGTTGACGTGCTTTCTTGCTTTGTCATCGCACCGCGTGCCCACCGTGCGTGCACGGCACTAACTGCGTAAAGTGGGCGCGCGGTGCGCGAAGCGCACCGCGTGCTCACTGTGCGCGCACGGTGCGCGAAGCGCACCGTGCGCGCACGGACCGAACTGCGTTAAGTGGGCGCGCACGCCACGAATGGCGTAAAGTAACTTAGCATTTAAAAAACCGTACAAATTCACTGAAAAAACCATAGGTTTCACACACGTTATAGTTAGGAATTAGCATTTAAAAAACCTTGCAAATTCACTGAAAAAACCATAGGTTTCACACATGTTATAGTTAGCGGAAATTTTACTGATAAAAAACCAATGAAATTCCCCCGTTATAGTTAGTGCAGGCAACTATAACTCACGCGACCGCAATCTTCTGCTGATGACATATGTGTCTTTATGAAAAAAAAATATTTGTAATATATGTATAGCTAAAAATGTATGGAAGAAGACATGGGCAAATAAGTGTCTAAATACAGTATTAGCATCAGCAGAGGATTGCGGTCGCGTGAGTTATAGTTGCCTGCACTAACTATAACGGGGGAATTTCATTGGTTTTTTATCAGTAAAATTTCCGCTAACTATAACATGTGTGAAACCTATGGTTTTTTCAGTGAATATATATATATATATATATATATTACCTACTGGCAGTCGCCAGTAGATAGATATAGTTAGGACCTATTTTCCATAGGAAATCCGCAACATTCCATTTAGAATAACTTTGGGCCGATTAACGAATCTTCGCGAAAGTTTCCAAACTTTTGGCCAGCTCCGGTCTGCTCCTATCCTGAAAGTTTCACAGTGATTAGTCAAGCGGGGGCCGAGAAAAAAGGGGGGTCCCAAAACGCATTTTCCCCATGCATTTTCCCATTGGACCTTTAGCCGCAGCTACAGCCCGAACTGCTGAACGGAATTACACCAAATTTGGCAAAGAGGTAGTCCTCAGTTCAGATTCGTGCCTTTTGCTTAAATGGTGTAAATCAGTTCAGTAGTTCCTGAGAAAATTAGAGTTAAAAGTACATATATATCTATGGCCTCGGAGGATCCGCGCACCCTATGCGCACCCAGTACGCAGCCTCCCGATCACGAACTGAATTTTAAGTGGCTGCCAACACTCTGAATCAGGAAGTGTTGGCAGGCATCTTGTGCCTCGGTAGAACCGAAAGGGGGCAGGGTAGAAACACCCTGACCCCCTAGGCCTTTTTTTTTTTTAAATGGGAGGATGCGCGCTGGATGCGCGCATCCTCCCGATAGAAAAAAAAATTCAGCGCGACCTCCCACGCTAAATATGCTAATTTGCCCCCGGGAGGCCCAATCCCGGCGGCATAATAAAAAAATAAGTGTGGGGGGGTCCCAATCCCCCCCACACTTGGGAAGCAGCATGTTAGCTGCTCCCCATGTGGAAAAGCAATGCGGACGCGGGTAGCTTGCTGGGACCATGGGGGGATTGGGGACCCCCCCCATGGCCCCCAACGAAGAGGGCCAGCCCCGGGGGATGGGGTCCCCGGGGCTAGTAGTAACAAAATAAAAAAAAAAGAAAACAGGCCCGGGGGAAGGGGTCCCCGGGACCATAAGTGGCCACAGGAGGGGGGCAAGGCAGCCGCCCTCCAAAATAAATAATTAAAAAAAGGGCCATGCTGTTGTAAAAAGGGGCATGGCCTCTGAACACCTCTGTGCAACACAGCTTCCTGGCGCATACTGGAGGTACCTGGTGGGCTAGTTGGCCCCCAGGGGACCGCAGGATTGAAGAGGAATTAATTCCCCAACTTAAAACGCGCCACAGGGCGTGTTTGCACACGTCACCTCAGGCCCCGCCCCCTTCCTTCACCATTGTACAAATATTCCTCTAAAATCAGCCGAACTACGAATTCCGATTTACTCACCTGTTATCAGGAGAGAACCCAGTGCTGCATCTTTTAGCCCAGCACTGACCCTGAAAAGTAATTCTAAGCGTACTTACCGGTAACTTGTATTTCCTTCCATAGGAATCCATTGTGTGGTTTTCAGAAGAAAAGTTTCTAAGTGTCTATTTTCACAAACTAAATATACTCCTAAAAAATCGTCTGTATGACTTAAACACTTCTTTCAACTGTTTACAAGAGATTCACCAGTGTTGGGTCCAGGATCCACCACTGAGTAAGAAAAAGTAACAATAACACTACTTACCTGCTAAGTGAATTTTCTGCCATAGGATAACATTGGTGATTCTATGTGAAAATATTTTGTCAACTTTTAAAATAAAATAATATTCCTTGAAAATTACTACTGTAACCAAAACGCTTTTACTCAACTGTTTACAGGAGATGTCCAAGGACTGAATCTAGGATCCAGTCCTGTGGTTAGAAAATTAATCCATAAAGTAACTAATTGCATTTGACTAGAAATTCACATTGAGCTCAATGTTGCATTGTGTTTGAAATTGTGTTGCCCATTGCAACAACTGTAACTACTGTACTTAAAAGTCTATTGCCTATTTGCAAAGTATTAAAACTAAAGTAATTCATTCTGAGAAAGTATATTTTTTATTGTAATGTATAATGTAATTCTAATGTAATTAAAAAAAATCTAAAAATAAATAGTTTAAAAATGTAGAAAATCTGTATAAAAAAATCAGTATAACAATTAATACATTAAAAATTGTCATTTACACATTCTGCTATACCTCGCCTCGCCTAAGAAATCTCTGATAGTGGTTTGTGACGTCTTGACTTCTTTTGGTAGAAACTCTGGTCTTGTCATTAATTGGGGGAAGTCATACTTGTATGTCCTGTGTGGTGATGTCCCGCCTGTCCCGCGCAACTGCCCGCTCCAGATAGCCCAGCAGGGCTTTTTGTACTTGGGGATCTATATTTCCATCGATCCCATTTTGCGATACGAGAAGAACTTGCTCCCTCCCTTGGCACGTCTGCGGCGGGACGTGGCGGGCTGGCGGCGGTTGCCGCTTTCCCTCCTTGGCCGTGCCGCTCTGTTCAAGATGATGTCTCTTCCCCGTTTCCTCTATGCCCTGCAGAATACTCTTGACTGGGTCCCGGCCAGTTACTTCCGTGAGGTTGAAAGCCACCAGCGCGCGCTATTGTGGGAAGGGCGTCCGCGTATAGCGATTGCTAAGTTGACGCTTCCGTGGTACGACGGGGGTATTGCGCTTCCGGACATCCGACGCTATTACTGGGCCACCCAGTTGAGTGCGATTAACCATGGTGTTTATGGTCCGGCGCTGAGCCCTGGTTTCGCCATGGACCGATGGTTGCTACGTGGGGGTAACTACTCCAGAGCGCTGTATTCGAAGTCGTTAGACTTAACCCTAACGGGGCCCACCAGGGTGGCTGTGCATGTATGGAAGGTTGCGACGGATTCCCTGGGCTGGAAGGGTAAGCTTACCCTCGCCACCCTTCGGTTTGACTCCGATATTCTGGGTAAGCTTTGGCATACAAAAGGGTTTGAGAAATGGGACCTGATCGGCATATCCAGGGTTGGAGACCTCTTGGTTAAGGGCAGGATAAAATCATTCGAGGAGCTGCAGAAGGAATATGAGCTGGGGAGCACGGAGTTCTTCCGATACGCACAAGTGTTCCACGCCTTGCGGTCAGTTCTTGTAGAAGCAGAGAAGGTGCCTGAGTCCTCTCCGTTGGAGGACCGGATCCTGGATGGCCATATGCCAGAGAGTACGATTTCGCTCATTTATAAGAAACTTATTAATGTTCGGGCGGATCTTCTTCTAGGGTTACGTGCTCAATGGACCAGGGATGGCCTTGAACTAGATGACGAGGACTGGCAGTACGCAGTTTCCTCTCCCAAAGAGGTCGCGATCCCCGCGCGCCTGCGGTTGGTGTAGCTTAAAATACTCCATAGGGTCTACGTGACGGGGCCCAGGCTGGTCCATATGGGTTTTTCTGAGGAGGGCTTATGTAAGAGAGGCTGTGGTATGGTGGGCACCTTCCTACATATTATTTGGGAATGCGGTGCGATTATGGAGTTTTGGAGGCTCATCCACGAGGTGATGGGGGAGGTGACGGGCATCGTCATGCAGCCTGAGGCGCGGTGTTGTCTTCTGAATGTTTGGGGTCCTACTGACCACGACGCGGCACAGACTCAGTGGGTGACCCTGGGTAACATGATTGCCAAGCGCGACATTGCTCGTCTGTGGGGCTCTAATGGGCCTCCTACATTGACAGCATGGATGGAAAACATGGATTGGAGCATGTTTAGGGAGAAGACAGTGTATTGTGCTCGAGGGCGCCCTCGGAAATGGCACTCTGTATGGGGGCGCTGGAACCAGTACAGAGGGGGCATATGCCTGCCCCCGGACCGGGATCCGCCCGAGGAGCAGCTTTCCCCTTAGCTTTCTTTCCGGCTTTGAACTTCTTGCTGATATGTGTATGTTTTCTTGAGTCTCTGACTCCCCCTCCCTTCCCTTACTACAGACCTGTGCCTGTTAGACGAAATGGGGCTCGCTTCCCCTGATGAGAACCCCTTCTGGTGCTTACAGTACTCATCGCCTTGCTTGTGTTTCGGTTTGGATTTGTGTTTATTTAAAACTGAACCTTCGATTCTTCTGTCATTGGAATGTTGACGCTAGCATGTGTTGTTTTTAAAGCTGCCGTACCTCCGGGTTGTCGGCTGAATAGCTGTGTCACTGATATATATATATATTCACAGAAAAAACCATAGGTTTCAGGCACGTTATAGTTAGGAATTAGCATTTAAAAAACCTCAGAAATTCACTGAAAAAACCATAGGTTTCAGGGGTGTTATAGTCAGCTGGACTTTTCACTTGTACAAAACCATTGAAATTCCCCCGTTATAGTTAGTTCAGCTAACTATAACTCGCGCACCCGCAATCCACTGCTGATGACGTCACATATTACATCACTCATGACATGGTCAGTGACATCACTCATGACATCACTGATGACATCTCAAATGACATCACTGATGACATCACTGATGACATCATCCAGTGAATGTGTGTTTTTCTGAAAATTAAATATGTTTTATATATGTATATCTCAAGGTCGATGGAAGAATAAATGTGTATATAAGTGTCTAAATGGATGATTTGTTTTTGAAAAATTGATTGTGTAACTGACTGATTAAGTGTATCATAGTGAATACATGGCTTAGTGAGTAATGTTTAAATATGTAAATATCTGTATCAGTCTCTCACTTTGTGTATAAGTGGCTGCATGGGTTGGTGAGTAGCTACATGGGTGTCTATATAGGTTATTAGTTGGTTTTTTGAGTATCAGTCTGAGTGTCTGCATGGTTCGGTGGGGGTATTACATAGTGCATAGTTGCATGAATGAGTGACTCACTATTTGTATGTGTTGAAGACAGCATGTGTGCAGGACTGTATGGGTGGATGAGTGTGTGTATGGGTGTGTTAGTGAGTGAATGACTGTCTCAATAGTGTCTTTATGAGTAACTACATATGTTTTAAACTAGTATATGTGACTATTGGTGTATATAAGTGAGTATATGTGAGAGTGAGAGATTGAAAGAGTTCCTGTATGAATAAGTATGTGTTTCTATAAGTGATTGTTTAAAAGACTAAGTATGTGTAAGTTTCCGTAGAAGTAAGTGTGGTGGTGTGTGTATAACTGTATATGCAAGTAAATGTATGTTTGATTCTTTATTAGCATGAGTGACTATGTGTGTGAGTAACTCTATGGATGAGTGGCATTGTGTAACAGGATGTATAGGTGTATGAGTACATATGATGAGTGAGTACATGTATGAGTGACTGTATAGGACTGTTGGTGAATGAGTGGATGTGTATGTGGATCTTAGAATTACTGAAGAGGTTGTTGTAACTGGTATTGGTATGTCCATTGTTTTGAAAATTGTAGTCTCTATTTTTGAATGTGTGTATCAAAGGTTATATTGGGGTGAGAGGAGGACTGCACTCTATCACAAGGATGATGTCATCAGTGATGTCATCAGTGATGTCATTTGAGATGTCATCAGTGATGTCATGAGTGATGTCACTGACCATGTCATGAGTGATGTAATATGTGACGTCATCAGCAGTGCATTGCGGGCGCGCGAGTTATAGTTAGCTGAACTAACTATAACGGGGGAATTTCAATGGTTTTGTACAAGTGAAAAGTCCAGCTAACTATAACACCCCTGAAACCTATGGTTTTTTCAGTGAATTTCTGAGGTTTTATAAATGCTAATTCCTAACTATAACGTGCCTGAAACCTATGGTTTTTTTCTGTGAATTTCAAAGGTTTTTTAAATGCTAATTTCTAACTATGCCTACAGAGATAGGACATGTGAAGAAAGAAGAAAAGATGCACAGAAAGAAAAAAAAGAAGTGCAGAAAGAAGCAACAGAAGTCCTCAAAGACGAAGAAAAGTGCAGGAAGAAGGATAACTTGCAGAAAGAACAAAAAGAAGAGCAGAAAGAAGCCTTGTTGCAAAATCACCCTGTACCCTCAACTTTTTCAGACGGATACTGGTGGTAACTGAGTCTGACTAACCAGTCCTAGAGCCAGTGCTATGTTAAAAGACACTTAGAATACAGTGAAAACACCTATATACACTAGGGAACATTATGTGTTGGGGTCCCCCTGTGATTAGCATGACCTCCTCTGTAAGCCCCTAGTATATAATAGGGCAGGGGGATTAAAACTACCTCTTAAAACAGGCCACAGGCCTTTTTTGCACACGTTAACTCAGGCCCGTCCCCTCCCTTCACCACTGTGTAAACACGCCCTGTGTCCGTTTTTAGTTGGGAGATTAAGTTCATTTGAATCCTGAGGGTCCCTAGGGTCCAACTAGCCCACTAGGTACCTCCAGTAAGTGCCACAGAGCTGCGTTGCAGAGAGGTGTAAAAAGTGGCACGGCCTGGACCACCTCTCTGCAATGCAGCTCAGTGGTGCTTACTGGAAGCACTTGGTGGGCTAGTTAGCCCCCAGGGGCCCTCAGTATTGAAGGGAAATTATATCGCCAATTTAAAACGTGCCATAGTGCGTGTTTGCACACGTCACCTCAGGCCCCGTCCCCTCCCATCACCACTGTGTAAACGCGCCCTGTGGCTGTTCTAAGTTGAGAGATTAAGTCCCCTTGAACCCTAAGGGTCCCTAGGGTCACTAGACCACTAGGTACCTCCAGTAAGCGCCACAGAGCTGCGTTGCAGAGAGGTGTAAAAAGGGGCTTGGCCTCAGAAGACCTGTCTGCAGCGCAGCTCCATGGCGCATACTGGAGATGCCTGTTGGGCTAGTTGGCCCTCAGGGACCCTCAGTATTGAAGAGGAATTAATTCCTCAACTTACAACTCGCCAGGGGGCGCGTTTGCAGAGTGCTGCAAGGAGGGGGCATCGCCTCCGGCACGATGCCAGTCTTTTATTTATTTTAATTTTTTAAGAAGGGGGGCTGTGTGGGTCCCCTTATTATTCTAATTTATTGGCCCTGATGACCCCATCCCCCAGGGCCTGTCTCCTAATTATATTTTTTTGACCCCAATCCCCAGGGCCGGCCACTGTTTTTTATTATTTTTAAAAAAGATATATTTATAGACACACCTAGGACATGCTGGACAAACCGTACGTACCTATCATCATGACGATTTGCGTGATATTCATTAAAAGGCGACTATGCATACAATGAATCCACATGGAATGTATTTACACCACTAGTGAAGCTCTGACTTGTCTGATACCCTACCGTGCCTAATCCCGGTAGACACCCTTGTCGTTTATTTATACAAACATGGGTAGCTATTGATGGGCACATTTAATACACATGCACACCAAGCCATTCAAAGGGGATTCAACAAAAATTCGACCAAAACTATGCAAGAAACCCCCCTCACGATTAATAAAACACACATCCACTGCCGGATGTGTAATACTTTTTATTTTACTCTCTGGAAAGGGGACGAACATCACTTGAGAGTCACAGCGCGCTCCTGGCAGAGCCCAATGCTGTGTTACACCCACCATTGCCTGCTGAGTGCCACACACCTCTGTGTTGTATTCCACTAGCTAGTGCATATGCTATGACACTCTCTAGCCCATGTGCACTGTAACACCACCCCGTGAATATGTCATGCCACACTTGTCTTCGCACGGGTTATATTGCCCCATCTAACGTGCCTTCCTCGATGCCTATGTTATAACGCACAGTGCTATGCCATACATATTACAATCTGGGATCCATATCTTTGTTACAGTGCATATGCAACATTACACTCCCCAGCTCATATTTTATATTACAACTTTAGAGACTAGTTAGGTTACACAACACTGCCCTGTGCATATTACACTCCAAGGCGCATATCGCATAGCACGCGCTAGTGCCTGTGCTATCTTGCGCTCTCCAATGAATCTGTCATTGTGCACAATGTATTGCATATTATATTTCACGCCCGGTTCATCTTATATCACACTTTTTGGTGCATAGTTTATACCATACACTATATCTAGTTTTCATTTTCAATCGTGCTCTCAGGACTATGTTCTATATAACACTGTGTTCACCTACCCTATTCACGGGCATTACATTTTGCGATAGGGGGTGGAGGGTCAGGGGGTGTTTCTGCCAAGTGAGCCCGGAGTCACAGTCACAAACGTCCTCTTCTTCCTGAATAAAAGTGAGATTATGCTGCATACTTGTTCATATTTTAAGTAGTTCTCACAGACACACGTTTTAAAAACAATAAAGATCCTAATACCCGCCTTCTCTGAACAGTTAGCTTGCTGCCCCATCCCCCTCCTCCCTATCCTCTGTTGTGTGAATCCATGGACTAGCCTCCTCCCTCCTGCCATGCATGGTCTGATGTGCTGCCACTGCCCTCAATTTAGTATGATGTACCAGTCCACTCCTCCATTGCCCAATTCAATGTCCCATCATTGACCTCCTGCTTAAACTCTGTGCTTAGCTTGCTGCCCCTCCTTCCCCCTGCCCTCCGATGTCTTTGTGCATGCCCCTGCTCCATCCTTTTTGCCCACCATGTTCCATGGACCTGCCACTCCTATCTACTCTGAGTGTTCTGTTGAGCTGCCACTCCCCTCCCACCTGCCTAGCATTGTCAGATGACTGTAACCTGTCCCTGCCACCTCCACCCTGCCTGTCCACATGCCATGCCCCTATCCTCTTCCTCCTGTCTACATGGTCCATTGTACTGCCACACCCTTCTGCCCTCCCTGGTCTGTTGTGCTGCAACTGCTCCTCCTGCCTGCCCCGTGCGGTCTGTTGTGAGGCCCCTTCCCCTTGAACTTTCTTGTCTGTGCACAGGTCCTGACCCTCCCTTCTATCCTCCATCGTCCTTTGTGCATGCCCCTGCACCCTCCTTCTTGCCCATCATAGCCATTGTGCTACCACTAACCCTCCCACTTGCCATGCATGGTCTTCTGTGCTGCCATGGCCCCTCCCACCTTCCCTGTGTGGTCAGTTAGCTGCCCCTGAACCCCTCCCACCTTCCCTCCATAGTCTGTGTGTATGCCATCACATTCTCAGTGTTGCTCTTCATGGTGTGTCTTGCTTCTAGTGCCCATCCTGCCTGACCTCCATGGCTATCTTGCTGCTCCTGCCCTGCCCCCTTGCCCCCAGCCCTCTGTTTACATGTGCAGACCCCTACTCCCTCCCTCCTGGCTTGTCTGTTCCATTGTAATGCTCCTGATCTGTCCCTCCTGCCCTTTATGGTCTGTTATGCTGCAGCTTTCTCTCCTGTCTGTCCATTATGGTCAGCTAGCTACCATTGCCACTTGCCCCTCTGTTCTCTGTTGTCCATGTGCATGGTCCTGTCCCCTCCCTCTTGCTTTCTATGGATTGTTGTGCTGCACTCCCGTCCTACATGCCCTGTGTGGTGTATTGTGCTGCTGCAAACCCTGATGCCTGCCCTGCAGGGTCAGTTTGGTGCACCTCTCCATGTCCCTCCTGTCCTCTGTTATCCAAGTCCATGTCCCTACCCCATTTCCTTCCATGATCCAATGTACCATACTTGCGAACATTTTGAACTTGGTAAGAGGGAGATTTTGAAAAAAAACTGGGGTATTGATTTTCCCCTTTGAGTTACATTGAAAAAAGAGGAGATTGTAGACAGGAGACAGATCAAATAAAGGCCATTTGAGCTTAAAAACATTGGACGTTTCCTGGCTGAATCGGGTTTGTTGGCATGTATGGTTGTACTACCATTGCCTCTTCCTTCTGCCCACAATGGTCTATTACATTGCCACAGCCTCTCTTGCAAGTCCTGTATTGTTGGTTTGTTGCCCCTGCCCCCCTTTCCGCTGCCCTCCATAGTCTGTTGTGCTGCCACGGCCCGTCCTGCCTGCTCAGTGTGGTTAAATTGTTGCCTTTGCACCCTCCTACCTGCCTTCAATTTTCAGAGTCCGTGCCCCTGGCCTCTGCCTCTCAACAGTATCCTAATGAACAACTAGATTGCTAACATTCTATATTTATTACAAAAGTGTGGAACGCCTGACGTCATCTTGATGTAATCAAAACTGTAATACCTAGAGCATTTCCTTTAGAAATTACATATATGAGAGGGTCTTATTGGCATCAAAATTATGGTTAGTGCTCTAAAAGACTAAAATAAGGACATATTTTCTGAGTTTTCAAATAGCGACAAAGCACTTTTAAATTATTTGTTATCTTTATGTTTTTTTATCCAGTTGACCACTTGGTTAAATGTTGCACTTTGGGGAGAGGATGTGGTGTTACTTCCAGAACTGCAGACTTTGCAACTGGGGACCAGGTTGGAGTTTCTGCTTCAGCTCGACATTCTGTGATTCTGGTCAAATCACTTAGTCTCCCCATGTCTACAACCAAAATGAATTTGTTCTAGTGTGATGTAACCAATGCTCATGTAAAGCACTCCAATACCTGACAAGTCTGCACTATATAACACTGCAAAAACACAAAATAATAAGTGTTTTGCACACTTCTGTCATTGGGCTGTATTTGGGCTACATCTGGGTGATTTTGGGCTACATTTGGGCTCTTTTGTCTCCGGTGGCCATTTTGGGAGATTTATTTGTTATGAAGTTTCCTAATTTCCTCATGTACTGCAGTCTCCTCAGTAGGAAATGCTTTCAGTTTTTTACTTTGATTCCATCATGAAGGTATTCAGATATGTCACACATTTGCCATAAATTCTGAATGTTAGCACTCTAGTTGCTCATTAGATCACTGTAGTAAAACTACTGTTCACCATGGAAGTCTGCTCCTGGTATTAAAAGTGCATGTTTCAGTCTGCATGTCAGAATTTTTTAATGAAATAGAAGAGGATTTGAGAAGTCACTCAAAATGTGCCCTCATTTTCTTTCTTCAGCATTAATCATAATTTCTATGGCAAAATGAACCCCCTCATTGTGTTCCTTTTTAAATTAAATGTTTTAAGTGTTACCAGTTTATTCCAATCAAGATGGCTTCAGGTGTGCCACACTTTTGTCATAATGAAGACAGTAAGCACTCTAGTTGTTTTTAAGAACACTCTGGGACGTTCTGTCATTGGGCTATACTTGGGCTACATCTGGGTGATATTTGGGCTACATTTGGGCTCTTTTGTCTCTGGTGGCCATCTTGGGAGACTTATTTGTTATGAAGTTTCCTAATTTCCTTATTTACTGCAGTCTCCTCAGTAGGAAATGCTTTCAGGTTTTTACTTTGATTCCATCAAGAAGGGATTCAGATGTGTCACACATTTGCCATAAATTCAGAATGTTAGCACTCTTTTTGCTCATTAGATCACTGTAGTAAAGCTACTGCTCACCAGGGAAAACTGCTGCTGGTATTGAAAGTGCATGTTTCAGTCTGCATGTCAGAATTTTTTAATGAAATAGAAGAGGATTTGAGAAGTCACTCAAAATGTGCCCTAATTTTTCTTTCTGCAGCACTAATCATAATTTTTATGTAAAAACGAACCCCCTCATTTTGTTCCTTTTTAAATTAAATGTTTTAAGAGTTACCACTTTAATCCAAGCAAGATGGCTTCAGGTGTGCCATATGTTTATCATAAGTAGGACTGTTAGCGCTCTAGTTGTTCTTTGGAACACTCTGGGAAGCTGCAGTAGAACACAAAGGAATCAACTGACAGTCTCTGCCCTTGTTGGATGTACATGTTTTACTGAGAATGTCAGACTCCATTCTCACATGACTGAGAAAGATAATGTGAATTTACAGAAAATATGCTCTCAGTTTAGCTTATAGATCACCTTCCAAACCTCTGTGGGAAAAGCATGAGAAAATATTTTTCTCTCAATCATGATATCCCAGCAGAAGGCTTTTTCACATGGTGAAATCACCTTAGAACATACCACAATTCCTAAAATGAGTATGGTACCATCAACAAATGATTTATAATGTAACTAAAGTCTTAAAACCTTCTATTAACTGCAATGCTTTTTAATGAGGTGCTATCATGTATATTGGTCCCAAGATGGCTGCCAACACTTCTTGGATGAAGTGCTGACAGCCAATCAGATCTCAGGATGAGATGTGTGGTTAGGCTCCGCCCACATATATATATGATTTTACTTTTGATTTTCTCAGGAACTACTGAACAGATTGACACCAGACCTGCAAAAGGCACTTCCCTGACCTGAGGACTACCTCTCTGCCAAATTTCAAGTAATTCTGTTCAGCCGTTCGGGCTGTACCTTGGACTAAAGGTCCCTATGGAAAAATGCATGGGGAAAACGCGTTTTGGGACCCCCCTTTTTGCTCGGCCCCCTCTTGACGAATCACCCCGAGACTTTTAGGGTAGGAGCGGAGCGGAGCGCCCCACCTATTTTGAAAATTTTGCGAGGATTCGTCAACCGGCGCCAAAGTTATTCCAAATAGAATGTTGCGGATTTCCTATGGAAACACGGTCCTAACTATAACTATCTACTGGCGACCGCCAGTAGATAATATATATATATATATATTATATATATACATATATATATATTCCAAAACAACTCGCAAATCCTTCACTTGATGCAAGAAAGGAGCCACACAAATCCAGTTTCCGATAGTCTTTTTTAATCACAGGGCAAAAAGACGCGTTTCGAGCAAACAAGCTCTTGGTCACATGACCATCAGTTCAGAGTTCAGTCATTTTAAAGACCACAAAGGGCATAAACAAAAGACTTTCACAAGAATAATACCAATCGTAATTGTATCTTCAAACTTAAATTGTTTTCAATAAATAAACAATATTACATTTTTTCTCACAGCATTATAATTATGTAATTTAGGCAAATTATCATAGAATATTAGGACAAAGAAGATATATATGTCCAAAACAAAAAATATATATATATATAATATATAGACGGAGAATTATGGTATAGTACCACCCTTGTCTCCATGAATAGTCCCGATATCCTCTATTGGTATCTAATTGCGGTGCGCTTAGCTTAGATCACAAGGTGCAAAATAATAATATAACCCTCCCAAAAAGAGAAGGAGAAGGTGGTTATGGACAACCCTCTGAATCTCCGTGCTCGTATTACTAGTCACTGACAGTGATGTCTGTAGGTTTCATAGGTCCAGTCTAAGAGGGAGAGACAAAAATGGAGACAAATGTAAATATAAAATATAACTGAGACAGTTCAATTTCTTTGTAAATGTGATCCTAAACATCAATGCTATGACAAATTCACATAGATACCGATAAAGATTTTGAAAAGAAGAAAAAATATTCTAGTTACTAATTACACATGGTTACAGTCAATATAAATTTATAAAACATTGAAACTCAACTCAAAAATCAAAGAAAAGGAGAACTGGAGTTCCTAAAGGTAGAAAGGTAAAGGCTGCACTGATCTGAATGGGGAGATTAAAGATGTACATGCATCTCTTCATCGTTATTCATCCCAAAGGGAGCTACACTTCCAGCTTGTAGAATACATTTTGATTCCAATCTGCGTAGGGCTTGGTTCCTATTCCCTCCTCTGGGGTTCTTAATAACAGTATCAAGGGCAAAGAATTTGGCCTTTGTCCAGTCTCCATTGTGCTCTTTACAGAAATGTCTTGCCGTGCTATAACTAAAATCCTTATTAGTAATAGCACGCCAGTGCTCTAGAATTCTCTTTTTCACTGGGAAAATGGTTGACCCTATGTACCACTTGCCACAAGGGCAAGTGATTACATAAATGACATAATCTGTAGTGCACTGAATATTCTTGCGGATGTACCATTTTCTTTGGGTTCTCTCTAGGACCACTTGTTTAACGTTTTCGCTGTGGCTACATGCTTTGCACTTGCCGCATCGATTGAAGCCTCCTATTTTCTCCAGCCAAGTAGGTTTCTGGTTACTAAAGTGACTTTTGACAATCATGTCTTTAATGGAGGTTCCCTTTCTGTACGTTATGGCAGGATGTGGGCCAAGTTTTTCTTTTAATACTTTGTCTTGAATCAAAATATCCCATCTCTTTTTGATTATTTGGTGGAATTGATGTGACTGGGAATTAAAAGTGGTGATGAGTCTGATTGGTGAATCAGTCTCTAATTGTTTGTTCTTTGGTGCTTTATAAAGCACCTCCTCTCTCTTGATGTCATCTGCTTTTTTCTCTGCTTTTTTGATCATTCCCTGTGGATATCCTCTAGCTAGAAATCTTTCTGACATTTCTTTTTTGTTTCTTTCGTATGCTTCCTCCGTGCTACAGTTTCTCTTAGCACGGAGGAATTCACCAAATGGTATACTCCACCTAAAATTTGGAGGGTGGCAGCTGCTGGAGTGTAAAACTGAGTTACCTGCAGTGGTTTTTCTGAACACATCTGTCTCTAATTTGTTATGTGTTGCCGTTACTCTAATATCTAGGAAATCAACTGTTTCTTGGCTATGTTGCATAGTAAATTTCAAATTAACAGCATTTTCATTCAATACATTTAAGAGTGTCAACAGTTCTTGTTCTCCACCTTCCCACACAAAGAAAATGTCGTCAATAAATCTAAGCCAGATACTGATCTTGCTTGTCCATTGTTCCATCAATTCACTCCCGAGCACCTGCTTCTCCCACCAGCCAACCAAAAGATTGGCATAGCTGGGAGCGAAGCAGGTGCCCATAGAAGTACCTTGTATTTGTTTGTATAGTACTCCATTAAAGGTAAATACATTCTCCACAAGGCACAGTTCTATCATTTGCAATAGCATTGATGTATGACTGAGTAGATGTTTGCCCCTAGAGTTCAAAAAATATTCGCAAGCTTTCAGTCCATCTCTATGTCTGATACTGGTATAAAGACTCTCCACGTCTAAACATACAAGCCAATAGTTGGTGTCCCAATGCATGTCCTCAATCTTCTGTAGAAAACCTTTCGTGTCGCTAATGTACGAAGTTAAATCCTTAACGTAATCAGACAAAAAGAAATCTACGTACATAGAGACATTTTCAAACAGACTATTCTTAGACGAGACTATAGGTCTGCCTGGGGGTTGCGTGGGATTTTTGTGTACTTTAGGGAGCAGATAGAGAGTGAGGATAGTGGGTGTCTCATTTTTCAAGAATTTCAATTCATCCCAACTTAAAAGTTTCTCATCTGCCCATTTGTCAAGGAGAGTAAAGAGAGTATCTTGTAATTTGTTGGTATATGACCTGTCAACCTTCACGTAACACGTTGTATTATTCAGTTGTCTCATAGCTTCATTGGTATAGCTTCTTTTGTCCCATAGGACAATATTCCCCACTTTATCGGATGGCTTGATAACTATACTGTTATCATCCTGTAAATCCCTTAGAGCATCCCTCTGTGGTTTACTAAGGTTAGTATTAGGGGTAGGTTTCTTCAGAAGATGTTCAATATCTTGGTTTACCATTTCGTGAAAAATATCAATATTGTCTTTGGGGGTTTGTGGTCTATATTTAGATTTTCCCTTAAAGGGTGTAACAATAGACCTTTCAGTGTCTAAGCCTAAAGTGGAATCCAGATTAGTACCTTCTGGGATCTGTATAACAGATTCCTGGGTGTTAAAAGTTTCTTCCTGTAAGGTCAAGGATAGTGGGTCCATAGTATTTTGTTCATCATCTAGGCTAAGTAAGGTTCTTAAAATCTCAGTGTCATCAATAGAGGGTGCAGGAGTGGGTAAGGCTGGCCCTGTTACTATTTCTCATGTGGTGAATTTTAAACAGTTTCAATTTTCTAACAAAACAATACATATCAATACGTGTTTGTGAGTAATCTAATGGAAAATCAGGACAGAAGCTTAATCCCAATTTCAGAACCTGTTCTTCCATTGGAGTCAAGGATCTGTTTGAAAGGTTCATTACCGTTAGTTCTTGGCACTCCATTATTTGCCTCTTTGGTTCTGGCTCTTGGTTCCCACTCCAGCATTGTTGTTTTTTCTATATTTAGATCAAAGATCGATCCATCTACATGAACATAATCGTATGATCTTAACGATGATCGAATTATGCCTTAACAATAACTATTTCCTCTTTAACAGGGATTTGTACCAGCAATTAAGTAGCGATGGGGGCATGCTTCTCCCCTAGTTACGCATGTCTTAATGTGGGCTGGTGGGAGAAGCATGTCCTCAAGGTACAACACAAAAACACTTGGTATTCCCATGTGAAACACTACTGGCGGTATATTGATGATGTTTGTATAATATGGAATGGCACTAAGGAAGAAGCACAAGCTTTTGTATCTTCCATTAATGATGATGGGTTAAACTTAAAATTCACAGCTGAAATCAATGATCGAAGTGTTGAATTTTTGGATGTACAACTTTATTTGAGCAGGGGTAAGATTCATACCAAACTGCACCGATTCTCCATGCCAGTAACTCTCATCCAAGACACCTGATACACAGTATTCCCTATGGGGAATTTTTAAGAATGCGCCCTATCTGTAGCTCAGACATAGACCTGGCACAATGTCAACAGGAGGCTATGCATCGTTTCATCGCCCGAGGGTACAAACATTCTGATTTACTTAAGGCCCTCACTAAAGTGAATTCACACAATAGAGAGATATGCCTATTACTGAAAGCCGGTAGAGCTTTAGCTTCCACCCCCCCCCCCATAAGTCCAACTGAGGAAAAATCACAGGCTATCAGATTAATCACTACATTTAGCAATCAAGAGAAAAAGATAAGACGTATCATCTATTCCCGCTGGCCAATTGTTTTGACCGATATTACTCTAAACCAAATTCTCCTAGCACTACCGTCTATCACATTTAGAAGAGCATCCTCAATGAGGGACGCATTAGTGAAAAGCAGCCCAGAATTTATTGCTACACAAACTTGGTTATCCAAAACAGGTTTTTTCAAGTGCAGTTTGTGTCGCACTTGTAAATTCGGCGCCAACAAAACTGAATATTGAACAGCCTTCAGTTCAAAACCTGTTCAAATTAAGGGCCATTACACGTGCCATATAGACCATGCTGTGTATATTTTAGAGTGTACATGTGGGCTCAAGTACGTTGGTAGTACTAAACTTTCAGTATTTAACAGAATTTTACATCACTTGAGGGCAGTGGTCAAATCTGACCCAAATTATCCTGTAGCCTGACACTTCAAGTTAGTACACCACAACAACCTAAATGAGCTCAAGTACTTTGTCATGGGCAGTCCCTACATCCAGACGTGGTGGGAATAGAGAAAAGTGTTTATGACAGATGGAGTCACATTTTATTGGCACTAAATACGAAAATGCCAAATGGTTTAAATACAAGTGAGGACCTGCACAATTTTCTTTAATGATTGTTGACGATATCATCGGTTTTAAAATGTTTCCAATATTCTTGCAATATCAGAGCTCTCAACGTTTTAGAGTACTTTACTGTTGTTTGCACTCTAATCTGTATGAATGATTTCCATGTTCTTATTCATAGCAAGTAGAGATTATGATGACGCGTCATAAATGTCTAACCATTACCATATCATGTTCTCTGTATTTAGGCAAGGCATAGGTTTATTTTCAACTCATGATAATTCTTTGACCGTTTAATATTTGCTCTAGCACTTGCACTTTATGACTATTAATTAAGTTTAGAAATATGTTTCTGGGCAGCTTCACCGTTCATCAAATTGGAACAGCACAGTGATAATTCAGCACTTTTGCGCAGCACTTTAGTGATTTTTGCAATATTCAAGCACTAGCACTTTATAGATGATGACTGCAGATGATACAGTATACATTATTTAAATATGCTCATTCGTTCTATTATGGATCTGGTAATAACAGCATTTTGATACTAGTTTTACAGATTAGCTAACATGTTTTTTATTGATGCCATAAATTATCAGCAAGTTTCACGACATCAGTTTATATACAAGCACTAGCACTTTATCATGCCATTAACTGGATTATGTTAGTCATCATAGATATATTTGTGAGACATAAACATGCTGTCATATATAGCATCAATAACAATACCTGTTCATTGAGACGAAGTATCAAATTCCTTTTCATGTTTTTAATTTTGGAACTTATTGAACAGTTTGCAATATTGTATATATGAACGTTATGAAAAATGTTTGGTCATGAAATCTAATTCGTATTTGATGACATTGATTTATAGTCTGTTTTCTATATCTATTAGCAGTGCTTGTTAGCTTTGAGCACCGGTAGAGATTGTTCACTATTTAAATGTTTGGATGTCAGTAGCATGTCATGTGATCAAGGCCGCGCTTTGGCGGTCGAAACGCGTCATGGCAGGCATTTGCCTGATTTAGACTGTGTGCCATTCGAACTATTAAAGAACTGTTAAATTCATTATTTCTGCGTTTGGTGGTCGAGACAATATTTAGTTCTCGCCCACCAGGCAGCGGAAGATGTATGCTTGCTAAAACACTTATTTTCAGCCTTTGGCTTAAAGACCATCCATTGCTTACCACTGGGTGGCTTTACTATCACTCTCATGCACTTGCCTCGTATTTTCTTGGTTTATGTGGTCTTTCCTACCTCTGCCTGTGTTTATCTCTCCTCTGGAACCAGGCCATATTACTTTTCATGCACTACTACATTTTTTTCTTTTTCGTTAAGCACTCCATGAGAGTACATGTGTTTCCCAGCTGTCTCCCTTATGTACTTCTCTTCCTCCCGCCGCAGCACTCCAAATTGCTCTCTCTCGCCTGTGTACTTCTTCCCCGCCCCATTCTGTGATGACTCTCCTTTCTGTGCTTCTCTCCCCAGTGTTGCTTTCTCACCCGCGTGCTTCTTCCACTAACAAATCTACTTTCCTTTCTCTGTGTCTCTCATTTGCTTTCCTCCTCTGCCCTCAACTTTGCCCTCTCTCCCTGCTCTGTGCTTCCCCCCTCACCGGAGCCCTCCCCTCCGTGTTTCTTCACCCGACCTCTGCCCTCCATGTTGCTTTCCCACACATGTTGTCTCTGACCCTCCATGTTGCCACCACACACCCGCTGTCAATAAAGAACACTTTTCTGTGTTTTTTTGTTTTTATTTAAGGATCCAACTCAGATCAATAAATATAAAGAAAAAAGTGCCCGCATCCTTTTGCAGAGACATACATGGGTGGCACACGTGCCTGTAAAATGACATGGCCAGCAGTGTCACATGCTTTTTCAAATTCCTCTTTAGCCATTCTGCACACCATTGAAAATGCTGTACAGCATCAAAAGAAATAGTGGCAACGCCAATAAATCCGAGGCAAGACCTATTAGCTTTGCCAGTGCTTGTTTTTATCATATCTTGTTTTTTCCTCCATTCATTTTCTTACTATCATTTGCACTTAAAGTAAATGTTATGGCTGGTTCACTAAAATGTTTAAACTTCGGCATTTATCTTGCTTACATGACACAAACTAAACCGTTTCCTTAACTAGTAATGTTCTTGCACCTACGGGTAGGTAGAGCTATTCCTTTGATACTACTTCTCATTCATTCACTAACCCTAGTTTAGCCCCTCCTTGCATGGCTCAGATTCTTGCAATGATTGCTGCCTGAGCTCCTGCAGATTATCTGTGCCGCAGACAGGTGTTGCCCCCTCCCCTGTCCCCATACCTGCCCCCCCCCCCTCCATCGGCCCCTCCTCTCCCTGCTCCAGATAACACTCCTCCAGGGGCCTGTCAGAATTACCCCCGCACACTGCGCGCATCTGCTCTTATCACTCTCCCGCATCCTTCCATTAACCCCTGACACTCCGGCTAGCTGCAGGAGGGTGCACTGCTTATCCCGGTCAGGCTTCGCTAAGCTGCTCAGACCTGTCACTCCTCAGAGGAGGAAGTAGGGATTGTGCATTCTCCCAGCAGCCTCAGCTCTGCAGAGAGATACAGGATGGGGGGAGCGGTGAATGTGTGGGAAGCCGAGCTTGGTGCTCTTAATCATCCACACCGATGCGCCAAAAGGCCAATGACAGCGGAAGTGACATCACACACCCTTGACAAGGCCAAGGTGGTTTGATTTCGTCTCATATTAAGCACCCCAACAGCTTCCAATGTTCTGCAGAAGATTGAAGCTGGGGAGCCAGGTTCGAGTCTCAGCGTTGGCTCAACATCCTGTGATTCTGGGCAAATCACTCAATTTCCCCGTGCCTACCCAAAAAATCAATGTGTCCTTGTGTAATGTAAGTGGTGCTCATGTAAAGAGAGTCAAGAGGAGGGACAGAGAATGTAAATCATGGAAAGAAAGCCCTCCTCTTCGAGCCCTGCTAATTATTTAGACCTCAGCATCTTGCCAATAGAAATCCATACAGCTTCAGTACTTAGAATGGGTTTAGAGCAGTGGTCGAAGTGGGGGAAAAAAAAGTAGGGGAACTGTGGGCGGCGAATCAGAGGGCGGGAAAAACTCAAGGATTGGATCACTGGGCCAAGCCAGAGGCGTGGCCAGAATGCGCAAACGTCCCAATTTTTTAGTATTTGTTTGGCATTTCACTGCCCAGTTAAATCAACCAATGGATATACATGATTATTTAAGGTTATGGTGAGTTATTGACATTAAAACACATTCACAAAGTGGGATATGCTTCTAATCACAGAATGTCCCAAATACGATAAAATGTGGAAGCACAAGCCATTTGTCGCCGAGCCATGGAGTTTGTCATCAGCACTTCTCCCTTTTTCCACAACAGCAGTTCAAACATGTATGGCAAAATATCCTAGTTTGCAAATGTTCTCTATATAATTATGACTCTGCCATATTTTCCTCATAACGCAAGTTCTGCTGCATGATCTGACCATTTAAACTAATAAATTGTTTGTAGCTCAAACGTATCAAAAGTTAATAAAAAGAGTAACTTCTGTTGCCGCGAAGTGGAGGGCACCTTGCAAAGGTTGACTGATCACCTTTCTCACTGCTACATGTGTATGTTACATTGGTACAAATAAGGTAAAATCTTTCCAGGGACTGTTAGCATGTGTACAAATGTCAAAATAAGAAAATATAAGAAAATATACTGCATTATGCTGCAGCCTTTTTTTAAATGCATAATTTAGTCAACACTGCTGCATCATTTTGTCCTCCTTTGCTGCATAATTGATTCCAGTGGCCCCACAGCAGGCAGCACATGTTAAAAGTGCTTGTGAATGAAGCAGAGAGACTGTGAAGTTTGCAAACTTAGTTTGGTGTGCGTGCAAATCCTGCATTGCCAATCCCTGGTGAGTTGCAGCTACTACTGCTGAAACAAGGCCAATGGAGGTACCTATTGGTGAGGCAGACTGGCCTCAAGGGCAGGGTCGGCCTTAGCACTGGTGGTGCCCTGTGCATTAATGTTCGTTAGTGCCCCCTAATGACCACCTCTGCCATGGATTCCCTCACTACCACCCTTTAACAGTGCCCCTCATGTCTCCATAACCACATTCTCTCTCAGATGCATTTAATTTGATTTACAGCACCACTCATACCATTGTAGGGTGTCAGAGCACTTTGCATCACACACATTACACAGAGACAATCAATATGTGTGCAAATCACTGTATAGGACTACGAGGACTAGGAGTCACATAACAACCATACTAGTAGGCCGCATAGTTTAATAGTGATTGGTCTGGAGAAACACAAACTCAGAATTTGAAAACGTAATTTTTTTAATCTTTAATCATCAGAATTGATTTCTGTCCAAAAGAACACTTTTTGCAACATTAGGATAATCAAAGACTGGGGGGAAAAACACAATTCTCTAATTTATACCTTGCAGTTTGTATGCAGCTCTTAGCTGACAGTTATTAGCTCACTGTTCTATGTTAGGATTTTAACGTATATACTGCAAGTAACAAAAGGATCTCTCTGACAAAAGCAGTAGCCCACTGACCTATTTACATTATGTGCACTTTGTGATCTGCATGGTACATGTTCTTTGCAGCAGGCACATTAACCCTCTGAGCTACCTTTGCATGAGTCAAAACTTCCACTAAACAAAATTCTAGGAAGAACATTAATCACCAGAGTCATAATGACATTTTTATTTTTGCCGAAAATTGCTGGAGGCCAAGAAGGAGGCAGCAAGTGCTTTTAAAACCATAATATACTAGCAAACATAATGCCTCCACCCAAAGTCAGCACCCGGTGCGGTCACACCGATTGTACCACCATAGAACTGGCCCTTCTCAAGGGTCCTGTGACCTCAGTGACAGAGTCACTGTTGCTCTAGAGTGTGCTGCTGCATAGACCTGCCCGCAAGACTGGAGGTGAACTTCAGTATGGATTGTGGTGCACAAGCCTTGAAGGCTAACCTACACTTGTCATGCTAGGGTCCACCTGCTGGTGCTAAGACACCAGGGCTTCTAAGCTCTTGCGAACCCTTCTAAGGTCTAGCAGGGGATTGTGCTCCCTTAGGAGAGTGGTCTGGTGGACTGGTCATTAAGGTTGAACCTGGTTCCCCTGTTCCAAATTCAGCAGCTCTGGTCTTAGTGCCACATCCTCTCCCCCACTGAACACCATACTGCCCCACTGCGGAAAACTCACACTGCCTTGAACTACAACCCAATTGTTGCCGGCTATAATAACACCTGGATGCGGCTCAATTTAAATTACGTACTAGACAAGAGCAATATGCGGCCTACAAAAAAATGTAACAACATCATGGAAAAAGCAAACACTCATAGGGAATGCAAAATTTAGCAAACCATGTGAAATGTAAGCAGGAACAACATGGTTACCTTAACTCTTTTACACTCACTATTCAGAAATCAGTGAGTGCTTTTGCCTGAAAAGTTAAGGACATGACTACAGGGCCCTGAATGGACCCATTTCAATGTCCATTGCTTATATCCTTACAAAACGTAAGCAGTATGGTAAAAAGACCACATCCCTGGACACAGAGCCGCAATACACGTTTTGTTTTCCAATCCACACATTGTAGTACCTCCAGGATTGGTGCACTAGTTGCAAGCCCAGGGAAAACAAAGACAAGAAAACAAAAATAGCGCTTCACTGGCAAACTCTGTAAAAGTCGCACTGATGTGTTTGGGTGTGAATAAAATCAATCTGGCCAGTTTGCTCCCACTCTGTCTTACTTTATTTAGTTATTTTTCATTTTTTTTTTTTTTAAATCTTTTTTTTTATTTTATAGAACATAACATCATCAAGGCAGAGCTTTTTTTTCTCAATATTGTAGACATACATAGCAATAAGCAGCAGACCACAGTTTCAGCACTTTGTTACGTTAAAGCATAACATATCAAATACAGACCCAATAGCTCACATTAGACATCCTCCTTCCTCCTTATTGGTCCCCATCAATGCTCTCATCCACCTGTTCTGTTGGCGGGTCACAGATGTTGCCTCTATATTTATTCCACGCCCCCCAGAACTTGTTCCATTTTTGGGGGCAGCCGCGGTTGATAAATACTGTTCTCTCTGCTACCATAGCCGTATCCATATCTTTACACCATGCACTGAGCGATGGGACTTCCACGCCCCCCACTTCTGCGCTATGTTGCGTTTAGCCATCATGATCCCCAGCGTTGCCCAGTCTTGCGCCAACTTTGTTAGATCATTGGGGTCCCATATATTTAGCAGACAACTCTTGGGCTCCGGCAAGAGGGACACTCCCTCTGTCTGCAAAATCGTCCTCATCACTTTCACCCAATAGACCTTAATCTTTGGGCATTGCCTTATAGTATGATAAAAGGTACCCTCCTCCCCACACTGCCTAAGACAATATGGGTGCGAAGCTCTACCCATCTTAAACATACTGCATCTGGTGTAATATGTTCGGTGCAGAATTTTAAGTTGTACTAATTTGAGTCTCGAGGGTATACCCACTTCCCTTGGTGAGGACAGCGCCTCCTGCCACTCTGTGTCATCCAGGTCGCCTACGTCGTGGATCCATTGGTCCCTAATTGGCGTCGTGAGGTCCGGTAGGTTGTTAACTAACTTGCGGTAAGTGAATGACGTAGCCCGCTTATGCATGTAGTCTGTCAGTAACCTATCCTCCAGAGGGGAGGCTTCCGGGACCACACTACCAGGCGGCAGGGCCGTTGTAAGTGCATGTTTTATCTGTGTGTATCAGTATATTTCAGTGGGCGCTAATTCATACTGTTGCTGGAGGCGCTCGAAGGTGGCCACTCCCCCCTTATGCCACATGTCCCCCACTGTGGATATGCCGATGGCATCCCACTGATCAAAGCCCTTACTATTCCTAAGTCGTCCTAGTCTCCCCGTGTCCCATATCGGAGTGAGTTGGGTTATGACCCCTTGCCAGCCCAGCTTTGCCTGTGCTGCGTGCCATATGGCGACTGTGTGTTTTGTGGGCCCTATTAATGTTTGAGTTTGCTTCTTATTATAGAGGGGGGACAGCATACTTCCT
Organism: Triturus cristatus; assembly: GCF_964204655.1. Taxonomy (NCBI): domain Eukaryota; kingdom Metazoa; phylum Chordata; class Amphibia; order Caudata; family Salamandridae; genus Triturus; species Triturus cristatus. The sequence continues at coordinate 1,069,787,776 of NC_140583.1, forward strand.
GTTCCTAATTGAAACCTGTTAGCCTTAAATGCAGGATTCGCTTGTGCTACGTGTACCCACTGATTAATCACCTTCAGTTGCACCGCCCAGTAATATAGGTGTATATTTGGGAGTGCTATCCCCCCATCATACCACCCCCGTACCAGCTTGGCCTATGCTATGCGTGCCGGTTTGTTCCCCCACATTAAGTTGGAGACCTGGGCTGCAATTGCTTTAAAATAGCTTGGATGTACCGGGAATGGAGCATTTTCCAACACATATAAGAATCGAGGGAGCGCCATCATTTAAAAAAGTGCTGCCCACCCTAGAAGAGTCAGCGGCAATAACCCCCAGTGCGTTGTGTCCCTTTTTAGGCTCTCTAATGGAGGCATTAAGTTTCTTTTGAAGAAGTCATCAGGGTCAACCGTGACGTAGATACCTAAATATTTAAACGTGTCGACCGCGATCTGTAACGGGCAATCTTAAGGAAGTTGTGGTGGGGGGCCGTGTAGCACATACAAGTTAGATTTGGACCAGTTAATGGTGTACCCCGACGCCCGTCCGAAGAGTTCGCATATATTAAGGAGGACCAGTATGGAACACCTGGGGGAGGCCATATATAGTAAGATGTCATCCCCATACAGGGAGATGCGGTCCTCCCATCCTGCTGCCCACCTGAGTCCTCTTATCATTGGTTCCCACCTTATCCATGCCGCCAACGGCTCCAGCACCAGGGCAAAGAGCAGCGGGGACAGGGGGCAGCCTTGACGTGTGCCCTTCGCAAGAGGAAAGTCATTAGAGATGTGCCCATTAGCCGTAACGTGCGCTACTGGCTTGGTGTATAAAAGGCGGACCCATGCACAAAATTTTGGGCCGAAGCCCATGTGGCGAAGGACTAGGAATAGAAATGGCCACTCGACCATGTCGAACGCCATTCTGGCGTCCAGGGAGAGTATAACCGCAGGTTCCTATTTTTCATATTTTTAAACTTTTATTCCTGATGCTGCACTTTGGAATTAAAATGTCGGAAAAATACGACATTTCCAGCTAAAGTGTTTTTCTTTTTGGATCCATTTCACAGGGGAGCAAATAAAAGAAAGGAAAGGAATGAGAACCCCGTCTTGAAGTCACGGTTTTCAGTAAGAGAAGAACTGCTAGACAGAAAGAGAGGGAATAAGGAAAGAGTGGGGGGACAGCTGAAGTGGCAGAGCAGAAGTGGACACTGTCTTTTTCTTCTCTGGGCAAGAAGGAAAAGACAGAGTCCTGTTACTTCTTTGCCTTCCTGTCCGTCACTAACGCCAGGAACCCTGAGCTTTATTTATAGGCGGTGGCGAATTCTTGCGTCCTGGGACGCATTTTCAGAATAAAAAAGTAGGGGAACGGAATCCTTAAAATTGAAGAAGTAGGGGCATGCCATGCCCTGCCGATCCCGCCCACTTCGACCACTGGTTTAGAGCCGACCTCTTGCTTAACACTGGTTGGCTTTCTTGTCAATCTCGTTTGCTTACTTCCTATTTAATGGCATTCCTCCCTCTACTTTTGTTTGCCCCTATCATTGAGTCCAGCTTTGTTTTGATTCCTTATATCCTTTTGATTGGACAAATGATATTCTTCCAAGGCTGATACCAGGTAACTACTTTTTACATTGTATATTATCACTCTATGATAATGAATGTGTATTCTTTTTCTCTGCCTCATGTGTTGCTTCCACCCACACCTGATTTCCCCCCTGTTGCTCCACCAGCTCACCCTTTGCTTTCCACACCCCTCCCCGCAGTGCTTAAGTGGTCAAATAAGGAGTGCTGGTGCCCAAAGCGCTGCCTGGAAGCACGTAGGCCCAAGGCTACGTAACCCTAAATCCACCGCGGGCCTCTTTAATCCACTGCCAGACACCTCCGCCCCTTCATCTCACTCTTAACAGTCCCTTCTTTCTCCTTTGGTGACGTTTTTACCGTCTTTCTCTTCCTCTTTTTCCCGTTTGTGTATTTTACCCTCTCCTGCTCTTGGGAAATGTCAGATGAGGAAACATAAGTGCAGTCCCCAAAAATGAGTGCCAGTGCCACCAGACACCTGCAACCACCGGCTCAAATTAAGCAAATTAAGCACTGCTTTCCCGTCTCTCTCACTTTCCTTTTCATTTTTTGCTATTTTGCTATGCAGACTTTGTGCCATGTTTATACTGGCAACAGAGAATTCGCTGCCTGCACTCCAGTGCCAAATTAAACAGTGCAGCTGTTGGAGGTGGCGAAATGCCCATGGAAGGGCGGGCAGGGCAGTAGGGGTACGGAGGAGAGTACCCCGTAACAAAAATAAAATGCAATCACTGTGGAGAAAACACCAGCGTCGGTGTTTGCCCCGCGGTACAAAGGCCACAAATCAATTTTTTTTTAAAAGCTCCTCTGTTGTTCTCCGCTTGCTCCCACACCCCTCACTGCGGATCATTGCTCATCAGTGCTTGGTGGTGTTGGTGATGCATTTATTTAAGCTCAATGTATGTTCATCTGTAACCTGCATAACCATTGCTCACATAATTTAGGCTTGATTTACACATAACTTTATCATTATTTCTCATATTATTTCACATATTATTTTTTTACGTTTTATATTGAGTGTTAGTAAACTGAACGAACCAAGGGGCATATCAACAAGCGGCAGCGATAATTATCTCTGGCCGTCCTTAGCGTGAGGAATTTTATCGCCGGCTATCGTAGATAATTATCGCCATGCTAGCGCTGTATTACCAATGCATAGCGCAATGGCGATAATTATTCCTGTGATAGTGATGTTTTCCATGGAACATCGCTGGTTTTCCAGCGATGTTCCATGGAAAACGGCGATATCCTTGTTGATAGGGCTGGGTGGTCTCAGCCCTATAATCCACCACCCATTAGCTAACATTGTTTAGTCAAAGGAAAAGCAGGCGTAAGGAAAGTAGCGATAACCACGGTTAGCCAGGGCCGGACTGGCTGTAGTGGGCACCGGGCAATATCCCGGTGCTCTGTATGGGTGGGGGCCGGCTTTAGGCCCCTGGGGGCCGTTTTTGTTACATTGCTGCAAAATCGGCCCTGTAACAAAATCGACCGAAAACCGGCCCTGGCAAAGAGCTCGGCGGCACCCCCAAGCCCCGGGAGGGGGGGTGGGGGCTGCCGAACACTTTGCCAGGGCCAGTTTTGGTTCCCAGTCCGGCCCTGACGTTAGCGCTACTTTTCTTATCGCTATGCTTGTTAGCGTGCCCATTGATAATTGGAGAAATGTCGGTTAGCGACATTTCTCCAGTTATTTTGGGACAGAACACCCACTTTGCATCTCATTAGAGATGCAAAGGTGGGCGTTACGGGAAAGGGCGCTAAGGCAAGGATTCACACAATAACGCGACCTTGCTGATAAAGCGATAAAATTATCACCACTTTTCGCCTTGTTGATATGCCCCCATATATTTTTGACTAAATTTAGTTAGCTTGTGTTAATTTTAACATTACCTTGAGTATGCCTAGGTGACTTACTCCAATTTTAAATAAACGTTCTATTTCTGTTTGCTGTGCATAACACTTTTTCAGTTTCAGGCAACAGAGTCACTGTGTTCTCATTTAGAAATGTTATTCTTTGCTATGTTACAGTTTGATGGTTGTAGGGTAGCATTTAACTAGCTTGGAGAGTGACTTTCAGCACCTGCACTGGATGGGATCCTGAGGGAATGGATACTCCTTTTTGAGCTATTGTGAAGGCCGTGATGTGTGAAGAAGTTAGCAGTGTATTATTCAGGAGAAGGATGCCCACACCAAGTACAGCAGAAACACTGATTTCTGATTGGTTCTTACTCGGTGGGAACCTGTAGAAAGCAACTTTTCGACTTAATTTCATGGTTTAACTGTGTGAAGCTTTTTAGTTGGAACACTTCTCTTTGACCACCTTTGCAGGCAGACGTTCCTTTCCCTCTCCTGAGTCCAAAGCTTCCTTTCCCTCTCCTGAGTCCAAAGCTTCTTTTAGTTTTGCTCATAGACTTACTTTCTACAGCAAGTATATTTCTGAATTTTTTAATCAGAACCTTGATTTGTTTCTTCTTTTGATGCTGTATTTGCTGACACCTGCAGCTTCGGATATTGTCTGACTTACAGACAATCTTGGCTTAGCAGTAGGGAGTTTACCTTTATGGGAACAAGACTTTGCATTTTTTTTTATATGTTAGATTTAATAATGTGTACTTGCATTTGCCCATTTGAAATGCCTGGCCTATATTCCTACATGCGTAATTCAGGTGATTATTGACTAATGTTTAATTAATTCGACTTGACATTGTAACTTTACTAATAAATCCTCATGGTTTGCAAACTTACTCCTCTCTTTCATTACTGTAGGGCAAAATCTGCTTCACTGTCATTGCAATGTTATTGAATTTGGGATTTCTACCTCAATTTGAGAAAAAGATGCATCCTTGGGGACATACCGGAGGACCGAGCTTGCGCCAAGTTAGCAACTGTGCAAATACCATTCTTATCTATCCCGCTATCAATGTTGAGCTGCTCCCACTCACCCCTCTTTTCTTTCTTGCTCCAAAACCCTCCCTATTCAGTTTTTCTACTCTTTTGCATTTGTGTTTTTGTTTTTTAGAGCCCGGCAGCTATGATTTGCTATTGGGGTACTCCTTTCATTTTAGTGCGGTTATCCACATTTTAATCATTTTTATTTATCACTCTAAGATGGGCGTTCTCATCTTAGAATGATAAATTAAAATTAAAAAGAAATATCTGCTGCAGCCTCGTGTTGCACATGCGTTGTCATGCTTGCATATGTGTACATCATCATGTTGCTTTTATTTTTGTTGATGCGCACTCTCAGTTAAGGTTCATGAGAGTGATAGAGCTATTAGCTGACTCTTGAAAACGGCCGAATCTGCAGCTTCAATGAGCACCATTAAGAAGAGGTATAAGGCTCGCTCGGCCTGATGGTTCTCCCAGTACTTAGGGGCATATTATCAAGGTCTTGCTATAGACCTATCACCGCTTTTAGCGTCTGTTTTCGGTCGAAAAGCAGCGATAATTCTATTGCACTATTATCAAGCAAGCGCTAAACTGCTTTAGCGCTTGCTTGATAATGTTAGTGACCGTTTTCAATTACGCCTTGCATGTCATCGCTAATGACATGCAAGGTAGGCGTTCCTGACTTAAAGTCCATGAAAACGGTCGGTAACACAACATCGCCCTATTAGCAATGCGGCCCGAATCCAGCGTCGCGATAAAAAAAGTGTGCTAAGCGCGTTTATCGCATTTCCCTAACGCCTAAATGAAATATGACTTAGCCATACATTACATGGGAGGTGGATAGACAGGTTACGACCAGGCTTGCCTATTAGCAAGCTTTTTTTTATCGCACTGGGTTTATTGCAGGATTTCTCCCGCTAAAACCCGCTATTGCTGGCTTTCACATCGCATCTTAGCGGCGCCTTGATAATAGGCTGCAAATGATGCGATGTGAACCAGCGATAGACGGCGATAAAAAAAAATGCGCTAATCGTAAAATATCCACAAAATTCCCCAAAAAAGAAAAGACTTATATAAAACTACTTAACACGAAATAATATATATGGATAGGTTCAAAAATTTTAATACTCACTAATGAGGACTGGTATTCCCCAATGGCCCCAGAATGTGGGGGTGAATGGTAGAAAGCTTGTATCAACTGGAAAACTAATGGATACCAATACGGTTCTAAAGATAAAGGATAAGGCAAGAGGCCATTAATGAAAAAAGCAAGGGCGATTAAACCAAAAGATATCAAAGCTACGAACCCAGAAACTTACCAATGGTTTTGGTGGTAACAGAAGGAACAGTATATAAGCCAAGAGTATAATTTCAAATGCCAGACGTGCAAGTATTTAGTTATATCTACCATTCACTCCCACATTCTGGGGCCATTGGGGAATACCAGTCCTCATTAGTGAGTATTTAATTCTTGGACCTATCCATATATATTATTCCGTGTTAAGTAGTTTTATATAAGTCTTTTCTTTTTTTGGGAATTTTGTGGATATTTTGCGATAAAATATCTAGGGACGCTATTTTGTTCCCATAGTTTTGGAGCTATTCACAATTTTTTAAATTATTTAACTGTTTCACTATTCATGGTCAGATCTTCAAATTATTGAATAGTGCAGCCCCGTTATACATGACTAATGTGATTGCCCGAATTTGTTCTTATTTTTATTATTATTTTTCTATTTTTTTAAGTTGTTAACATTCTCAGAAATTATTTGGTGGCCTGGCCCTATCCTCAACATAGGACTAAAATGTCAAGTAGGTCTACCTCTATATACCTGCACAATCTAGGTGATTGGTATCTTTTTTTCACTTTTTGGTCTTTCTACATTTTCACTATCTTGTTTTCTTCACTTATAGGTTGACTATTCAAAACCTGTTGGTTGTTGGTTTCTATTTCGTCTATTCTCCTCAGAGCTTTTTGACCCAGCCCCAGCCCTATGCCATTGTCTTGATATTTATTACATATACTTTGTTTTTCTTTTTTGCCCACAGACCAACAGTTGTTAATATTGAACTAGTTCCAGCACCTTTATCATATGACGTCGGAATTGAAACGTTCCAATTAGTTGTTATCTATAAGACCCACACTACACGCCCTTAAGAAGGAGCCTGTTTAGTTTTTATAGGATCTCCGAAACGCGCGTCGGCGCTTGTCTTGTGTCTTATTTATAGTCATTGTTTTTTGTAACATTATGTGTATTGTTTTACAACATTGTCATCACTGTTCTTTATTGTGAAGTAACTTTTGTTCTTTGTATTGTATTGTATTTTTTTGTCATTTATCACTGTCATTATGTTGTGTGCTGGATCTGATATGTTTTATCTTACCACTGCCTTTCATTATACACTGTATTTGGTTTAAACAAAATGAAAAATGGATATCCATATGTCCTAAAAAAGAAAAAGTACTTAATAAATGAATTGATATATATATTTTTTGTACAATGTTGGTCGTTGGGCTTAATTTATTCTATGGACATACTGCCTATTATTGAAGCACATATGTGTAGGAAGTCCAACTTGTTTTGTTGATGGGTTGTCAACAGTACCTCGCTTTATAAAGCAAAGGAGAGTAGGCTCTTCCTTTACAGCTTTGACCGCTTGTATGTGGAGCCAGCTGCCTGGCCATCTGAGATTATTGACAGAGGAAGCAAGTTTTAAGAAAGGTCTCTTTAGTTTCTAGGGCATGTGGTTGCTGGCTGGGTTCTGTTCTTCTGTTTCTGCCTTTGATCCTGAGCGCCGGGAGACTCTTGGACTAGCCGAACACTATGTAAATCATTTTCATTCATTCATTCATGCTGTTTAACTTTGTCAACAAACATTTTTTTCCTTTTTAGCCAGTGGTGTTCAGCATCAGTAACAAGCATGATAAAAGCCACTAGATCAGCTAATACCTGTCAAAGGTGAGACCTATTGACTTTGCCAGTGCTTGTTCCTGCTGGTGCCCTCATGATCCTGGGATAAGTGGCAGCATGGCCTTGCCATGGGTTGCAAAGGGCAAGCTAGGGATAGCAAATGTTACCCCTCCCTATTTCAAAATGAGGACCATGCTCTTAATGGAGAAGCAGAGCTATGCTGTGAGAAGACACTGCTGCATTGTAGTCAGACAATGCTGCCATTTGGGGGATGATAGTGTTGTTTTCTTGAAAAAATTGTAGTGATTTACATGAAAACAGTTTTATGCTGTAGGTAGATGCTGTTGAGGTAAATATGATTTATGGGAATGGCAACAATCTTACATATGTAATGGCACCCTTAATCGTCAGTCAGTTCTGCCTTCGACTTTGAGCTTGGTCCTAGTCCACCGTTGGCTAGATGTAGAAAATTCCTGGTTGTGTACGTCAAGATCAAGGTTAGACCAGTGACTGTGGAAGCGCCATCTGCAAGGAGAACCTTCTCTTTTCTTTCTGGACAGGACATGCTGCCACAGGCCTGCTACAAGAACCCATCTGGGGAGGAACCTGCAGCCCACGATAAAGAACCAATAATATTGACATATAGACCAGAAACATGCAGACCAGCCGATGAGTGTAACACTTTCTTGTCAAAACAACTCTCTCGCTCTGACCCGTCTCTCTGTTTTACACTCACGTCTTGCAGGCTAAGCCTGTTTCTCAGAGTTCTTCAAGAGCAGGACAAGAGGACACAGGATCCTCTCTGAGCCCCCAGGTCACCCCTGTGTTAGAGAAGTTCTTTGGCTGTTGTTGGTCCTCAGATCAGGAGCGATTCAGAGTTCTCTCTTAACCAACAGTGCATTACACCAGTGCTGAACATGCTGGAGGTTTAAAGACCTATTCTATAGTCTATATGAGAATGCCAGACCTGATAACACAATTAAAATGCAGAATTCAGGACCTGATCCAATTACAAGCACTACAATGGTGAAATGTTAGGCCATTCAGCCCTTCGGGCGTGTGCATGTGCATACCACTCTTAGGAATACCTTGCAACCAGTAGCGGAGTTGAGTAAAGAAATTAAGAAATAAAACGAATTACATTGTGCGCTGCATCGCTGATTTGGCGTTGCAGCGCGCAAAATGTAATTTGTTTTATTTATTTATTTATTTGTTTACTCAACTCCGTTCGGCCCAATTCTGCAGTTTACTAACCCCCACCCTGCCTCTCCCCCGCCCCACCGCCCCGCAGCACTCCCTCGAGTAGCCGCTACTGCTTGTAACGTGTACAAAGACACACTTACTACTGGTAAGCCTGACTTCTCTTGCTTATCTGTTTTTTCTCCATTGGCTGTTAAAGCAAACAAATGAGAAGAGGCATGAAACTGCGTATTGATCAGGCTGGAACTCTATCTACCTTACTCCTCTGGGTTGACTCAGCTTTAGCTAGATGTAAAAGTTATTTTTCCATAGTTTCATGATTGCCTTTGGAGCACTTGGGAGGAGAAGAACATGATACCTGTGCCCAGCAGCGGTCGGTAGTAGGAGTAACTGCAGGGCGGTGACGTGGGGAGGGGGAGGGGCAGGGTGGGGGATAGTAAACTATGGATTACGGAGGTTTACAGGTAAATTAACATATAAATGAATCCTCCTACTACCGACCGCGGCTGCCTGTGCCCCATCCCACCTCTTACAACCAATTCAAGCATGTGTATGTATTCAAACGTATGTGAACTGATGGAATGGGGAAAAACAGCATAATAAACATATATGAGGAAGACAAAATATAATCCATGATTTCTGCCATTACTCAGATTAAGACGAACATGACCTCTTCCATCACCCCCCAAGTTTCTATACATGGCCCTGAACATATCTCAATCAATCAATCCAGATTTGTAAAAAGCTCCTTATTGTCTGTGAGGGTATCCAGGCGCCGGGGGTGGTTGCTGCTGGGCCTGGTCAATCGAACAGCCAGGGTTTTTGCTCGCTGATCTCCTGTGGGATGGGGAGGTCTGGAAGTGGATGGGGAGGCTGTTCCAGGTCTTGGCGGCCAGGTGGGAGAAGGAGCGGCTGCCGATCGTGCTTCGGCGTGTGCGGGAAGTGTGGGCAAGGGTGAGGAGTGCAGATATCTGACAGGTTGGTGGAAGTTCAGCCCGAGGTTAAAGTAGGCTGGTCCTTCGTTGTGCCGGACCTTGTAGGTGGGGATCAGCATTTTGAACTTCCACCTCTTGTGGATGGGGAGCCAGAGGAGTGTTCTGAGGTGAGGGGTGATGGGGGTTTGTCTTGGGAGGTCGAGAATGAGCCTGGTTGCTGCATTCTGGATGGTCTGAAGCCTGTTCAGCAGCTGAGAGGTGACCCCAATGTCGAGGGTGCTGCCGTAGTTCAGGCGGCTGATGACGAGGGCCTGAGTGATGGTTCGACTGGTGACGATGGGGAGGCACTTGAAGATTTACCCCCACCCCCTTCAGTTGTAGTGGAGTTTTAGGTCAATGTTTATCACCAGTGTGGAAGGAATTCAAGAGATAACTCAGAATAAATTAACTATGCAAATGTGGGTGGACAGGATGGCTGCAGTGTGCAGAATGTGGCCACTAGTGGGGCACGTGTTTTGCACTATGATTTGCAACATCGCAAGGAATACATATAAATAAAATGGTGGCACCAGAGACTAAAAGCCATGGCTGAGCTGCTGTTCTGAAACCCAAGGAACCCTCGCTCCATTCCGTTCTTTTAGGTCACACGCCTGTGCTGACACCAAACTCCAGTGATGGTGGACCCTGCTGCACATGCCCCATCTGGCTAACCTGAGTATCTGCTGCTCACGGCAACCACCAAAGTTCTCCAAAGAGGACCTCATACCCTCTACCGGATTCTGTGAGCACCATTTGTTTGGTTAAGGTTCCTAGGTCGCAAATAAACCACACATTTGATTGTCTGGTAGCTTCAGCGAGGTGCTTCTCTCGTTCATTCTTCCATTGCTGCTGGGGATCCTGGGCTGGAATTGTGGAAAGGAAAAGGCAAATGGCAAGATGGAGCCAAACTAATAGCCTACTTCTTCCAGCGACGTAAGGTCACCCACTTAGAGCACCTCGCTCCAAGAAGATCAAAGAGTGGCAAGAGTGGGCATGGGTAGAACTCATTGGGTACCTATCACCGCTCACCCGTAAGCATGGTGAGCTCTGTCAATAACAGGAAATTTGCTGTCCAGAGTGACACATTGTGGTCATGGGAGATCGGTTCTGGCCCCGGTATAGCTTGGTGTGAATTTTGCCACCTTTGTGCAAGACTCTAATCCTTGCAGCCCAACCCATCTTCAGATCTCAGATTTACAACCTCAAACTACACCGGCTCTTCGTGATTATCCCAATAGGGTGCACACATTCTGTTCAGGAGACAAAAGCACACCTTTCTCTATGTGCACAAAAGATTTGGGTTCATTCTCTATATGCAAATACGCCTAGTGGCTGTGAAAGCACTTTTTTCCGTTTCACGGTGCCAGCAGCCAATCAGAGGAGGCACAGTGTTTGGGTATGGCCTATAGCGCTCCCCCCAAGCCACAAAGATGATATATTGCTGCACTTTCAGCGTCCGTACAGCGCATCTCTTCTGCCCAGCACGTTGCAGGGGCAATGGGAGGTGTTTATGGGCTCATCAGTTTTGTGCCAGTTGCAGGTATGGTCATGTTATTTACCCATGGGCAAGCTGTGTTACAGACTCCATTGATGTGCATTATTATCCTGCAGAAATGATTGCCTTCAATTACTATGTCACAAATAATTGAAGTCTTGGTTTGCTCAAGTTATTCATGAAAGGTAAGATTCTTCTTGCTTTTAGGTTACTACCTTCTGTGCATTCTTTCGTTGTTTCATCTCCAGCCTTTGCTTCTCAGGTCTGTAGGTGCATCTGCACCATTCCTCTAATGGGAATTTACTCCTTGATCAATGTTGGACTTCGAGGTGGCTAGCAAGGTCTGGGCCCTCTGTCGATGGGACTGTTGTCGAAGGCTCAGGGGCGCCCTGGCACTGGACTCTGGTCACCTCAGGCTGAGCAGCCCAAAGAGGGAACGGGGTCCTTGATACTGCAAGCGGGCAATCCAAAACCTATCTCAAGAAGCGTTGGGACGATGCAGTTAAAGAAGTATTGGACATTTAGCACAGTCTGGAATCAATTACTAATACGTAGACAAATACATTCAAATACAAGAACAACAAGAATATAAATAACTAAAACAAACACCCAAACTAGAGAAATGTAAAAAATTCTACCGGAAGGCAGTATGTGGGTGAGCGGCAGAGTTGAGGGCGGAGGAGGAGAAAAGAGAGGGGAGGGCGGGACACAACAGAAAAGTAACTATATGGGAAGCAGAATATGCTGCCAAGGCCGGGCTATACATCAGAGCATAGTTATGGGGTCTCTTCAGCCATTCCCGGAGAACTAACAAGGAGCCCAGCCTGGAACTCAGCGTCATCCTGCCCAAAAATTGAGGGTAAGGAAGGCATATGCAACAAGCAGGTACCCCCTTTGGCCTAAAACCCTGTACAGAAGAAGGAGAGCCTTATTCTATGAGTCAACACCACTTGAGACAATCAAAACTACATTTCACAGTTCTCTTTAAAACATGCAGCCTAGAAAAAGTGGCCTTCATCTGACATTTACATTGAGGCTTCCCTCCTTGGGCCTCTAGACAAAAGAGGGCTAGCAACTATTTCAGCAGATGGCCGCTGGCAAGTATTCTGCCTTGCAGAACTAGCCTCCTCTGGACATAGCATGGGATCTTAAATACAAATCTCCCCATGGGCTACCAGTTCTAGTCTTCTTTCCAGCGCCTCACCGAATTAATGATATCAAGGGAATCTAATGTTTTGTTTGAACACTGCTTTCTGAGTAACCACTCCCTGCTGTATTAGCACACCTCTTCCTCTTTGTGATTCACACTGAGCTTGGTTTAGCACAGCGACAACGAGGATCTATGTGTCCGTTAATAATGCTGTTTCATATTTTCCTTAAGAACTGTGTTTCGTCTTGTCCAGTCTCCTTTCGAATGCTTCTTCCTTCCGAACTAAATAAAATGTGCTCTCTTTCAACGTTCGATGTGCTGTGCTGATCTCCCTGATGCATGTTTGATGTGTGAGTGGAGCTTGTACTGCTCCTTCTCACACTGTAGTTCTTATATGTGTGAGGGCCACTTGCAATGCTGCTGCCTTCTGAACTGTCTGTTCTATGTGAGCGAGGGAAGCTTGCACTGCTGCTGCCTTCTGCACTTTTCTTTTATGTGTGTGTAAGCGAAGCTTGCACCGCTGCTGCCTTCTGCACAGTCTACATTTTGTGAGTGAGGGAAGCTTGCACTGGTGCTGCCTTCTGTACTGTCTGTTCTACATGTGCAAGGGAAGCTTGCACTGCTGCTGCTCTCTGTACTGTATCTGTTACATTTGTGTGAAGGACGCTTGCACTGCTGCTACCTTCTACACTGTCTGTTCTATGTGAGCGAGGGAAGCTTGCACTGCTGCTGCCTTGTGTACTCTATCTGTTACATTAGTGTGAGAGAAGCTTGCACTGCTGCTGCCTTCTGCACTCTTTTTTGTGTGTGTGATCGAAGATTGCAATGCTGCTGCCTTCTGCACAGTCTACATTTTGTGAGTGAGGGAAGCTTGCACTGGTGCTGCCTTCTGTACTGTCTGTTCTACATATGCAAGGGAAGCTTGCACTGCTACTGCCTTGTGTACTGTATCTGTTACATTAGTGTGGGTGAAGCTTGCACTGCTGCTACCTTGTGTACTCGATCTGCTACATTAGTGTGGGAGACGCTTGCACTGCTGCTGCCTTATGCACAGTCTATTGTTTGTGAGTAAGAGAAGCTTGCACTGATGGTGCCACCCATACTGTCTGTTCTATATGTGCAAGGGAAACTTGCACTGTTGCTGCCCTCTGTACGGTATCTGTTACATGTGTGTGAAGGAAGTTTGCACACCTGCTGCCTTCTGCACTGTCTGTTCTATGTGAGTGAGTGAAACTTTTACTGCTTCGGCTTTCTGCACTGTATCTGTTATATTAGCATGAGGGAAGCTTGCAGTGCTGCTGCCTTCTGTAATGTATGTGTTACATTAGTGTGATGGAAACTTGTACTGCTGCTGCCTTTTGTACTGTCTGTTCTGTATGTACGAGGGAAGCTTGCACTGCTACTGCCCTCTTTACTGACTGTTCTTTGTGTGGAAGGGAAGCTTACACTGCTTCTGCCCTCTTTCCTGTCTGTTCTATATGTGCACTGCTGCTACCATCTTTACTGCATCTGTGAGTGTTAGGTCAGCTTTGCTGCTGCCTTCTGCAATGTATATTCTACATGTGCTGGGGAAGCCTGCACTGGTGCTGCCTTCTGTACAGTACATGTTATATATGTATGAGGGAAGCTTACACTGCTGCTGCCTTCTGTACTGTCTGTTCTGTAAGTGTGAGGAAACTTGCACTGGTGCTTCCTTCTGTACTGTCTGCTCTATATGTGCAAGGGAAGCTTACACTACTACTGCCCTCTGTACTGTATCTTTTACATTTTTGAGAAAGAAGCTTGCACTGCTGCCTTCTGCACTGCCTGTTCTATGTGAGTGAGGGAAGCTTGCACTTCTGCTGCTTTCTGCACTGTATCTGTTATATCAGTGTGAGGGAAGCTTGCAGTGCTGCTGGCTTCTGCAATGTATGTGTAACATCAGTGTGAGGGAAGCTTGTACTGCTGCTGCCTTCTGGACTGTCTGTTCTGTATGTGTGAGGGAAGCTTGCACTGCTGCTGCCTTCCTTACTGTCTGCTATATATGCGCAAGGGAAACTTGCACTGCTGCTGCCTTCTTTACTGTATTTATTACATTAGTGTGAGGAAAGGTTGTACTGTGGCTGCCTTCTGCAATGTCTATTCTACATGTGTGAGGGAAGCTTGCACTGGTACTGCCTTCTGTACAGTACCTGTTATATTTACATGAGAGAACCTTGTACTGCTGCTGCTTTCTGAAATGTCTGTTCTACATGTGCGAGGTAAGCTTACACTAGTGGTGCCTTCTCTACTGTCTGCTCTACATGTGAGAGGGAAGATTGCACTGGTACTACCTTCGGTACAGAACCTGTTATATTTCCATGAGGGAAGCTTGTACTGCTGCTGCTGTCTGAACTGTCTGTTCTATATGTGTTAGGTAAGCTTACCCTAGTGGTGCCTTCTGTATTTTCTGTTCTATATGTGTGAGGGAAGCTTGCACGCCTGCTGAATTTGTACTGTATTTGTTATATTTGTGTGAAGGATGCTTGCACTGCTGTTGACTTCTTACTGTATCTATGCTATATTTGTGTGAAGGAAGCCTGTACTATTGCAACTTTCTGTACTGCCTGTTCTACATGTGTGAGGGAAGGATGCACTGCTTCTGCCTTCTGTGCTGTATCTGTTACATTAGCGTGAGGGAAGCTTGCACTGCAGCTGCCTTCTGGACTATCCATTCTGTGTGTGTGATGGAAGCTTGCACCACTGCTTCCTTCTTCACTGTCTGTTCTATATGACTAGGGGAAGCTTGCACTGCTGCTGTCTTCTGTACTATATATGTTACATTAGTGTGAGGGAAGCTTGCACCGCTGCTGCCTTTGGTGCTGTCTGTTCTATGTGAGTGAGGGAAGCTTGCACTGCTGCTGCTGCCTTCGGTGCTGTATATGTTACATTAGTGTGAGGGAAGCTTGCACTGCTGCCTTCTGCATTTTATCTGTTCTGTGTTTGTGAGGGAAGCTTGTGTTATTGCCACCTGTGCTGCACATATTTTACATCAACGATGCAATCTTGCACCTTCAGTGCCTATGAGGAACTTGCTCTGTGTGAGAGTGGAGTCGAGATTTTGCTATTGCTGGTGCCTTTGCTGTACCTCTTCTGTGTATACCTCAGTAAATCTTGGAAAACATTTTCATCATGTGAGTGCACAACCAATTGGCATTATCAATGCTTGCTTTTTTTCAAATCTATTCCTTTTTTTTTTTTTTTTTTTTTTTTTTTCTTTAATTCCTCATATACCACCAGACGGGGAAGGGCAGTCCAAAAAAGGAAGCATCCTCCCCTCAACCCCCACCAGACATAGTACGATTCCGATTTTAGGACCCTGGGGGGAGTGGGGGAGGAGTCTAACCTCTCTGGCATTTTACTGTTTGCTCAGTCCACTCCAACGTTTACTCACTAAGAGGCCCATTGATGATGTTAGAGATTGAGCCCCAACAGTGCCCAGGTAAAATCATCGGAATACTTCCATCATCTATTCCGCCAGGCCATTAAGGGTGCCCATACCTTTGCTTCACTAGAGGGGTCGCAGGCAATATCTGACTCACAGGTGAACATAATATGTTTCAAGCAATCTGAGAAGATAGGTGCCTTCTCGTTTTTCCACGCCCTACATATTTCTCGCCTTGCTAACAACATAATATAAAAAATAAGTTTAGAATCAGTGGCACATATTTGATAATTGTTAACTAACCCAAACAAAATTGTCTTTGGATTTAAGGTAAGTTGTACATTTAATACTGCTGCAGTGAATTCACCTAATCTGGCCCAATATTGTGCCAACGAAGGACAATCCACAAACATATGTATGTCATCAGCGGCGAGCAATCTACAACGAGGGCACCGATGTTCCAGATTGGTGAATCTTACAAGTTTCTTTGGTGAGATATATACTCTAAACAGGGTGAACAGATGGTTCCTTTTAAGTGCAGCTGGCTTAACCACATTATGTAGCATAGCAAAGGAATCCTCCCACAGCTCCTTAAGATTATTATAATCCAAATCAATCTGTTCGCCCCATATTTTTAAGAGTTCAATCTCCGGAATGTCATCTGCTCCCATCATGACCCAATACCAAAATGCCAACTCTCTTTTCCAGGTCCCTTTCTTGCTTACCAGGTCAAAGCTTGAATTAGATGTACAAGACACCGGCGCGTGAGTAGCCCACCAACCTGATAGTTGATAATATTTGAACCTGGTGAGAGAACCCTCCGTCAGGGTATAAAGAGAATCCCAATCAATGAAGTGTGTATCCTTTAGAAGATCTCCCCAATGTGTAATACCGGCCAACCTCAAAGGGCGAGCTAGCTGATCTTTCAAACACTCTGGGGTCCCTGGTGAGTCCCATATCGGGGCCTGGGGAGCATAATAGAGGATTCCCAACTTTTTCCTGAAAAAGACCCAGTTCTTTAGGGCAGCCAACAGAATCTTCAATCTGACTTTTTTAAAAAACCTGGGATCACCAAATTTGAACAGAAAGTATTCCTGACCCTGGGGTAGATTCTGTAACAAAGCCTGAAATAGGGAGCCTAAAACAGTAGTGTCTGCCTTATCTGCCAATCGTCTGAAGTTTTTAAATTGGAACGAATGACAGTAGATAAGTAAATCTGGAAGGGCAAGGCCCCCAACTTTTAATTTTCTCGTCTATTCCTGTAAGCAATGGTTTAAGGGGCCCTCTTCCTAATGTTGATATCTATAGGTTGCAATTGTTCGGTTATAAGATAAGTTGCTTCAATTGTGCGAATACACGTGTTCGAATGCAAGCGCTATACTACTGCTATCTCTGTTGCTTACAGTAGATCACCCTGAATGTACCTCTCCCTAACTGTAAGTAAGATATCCATGCCATCTTGAAATAAAGATTGGCAATGTTGATGGCACAATGCAGGATATCAGCTTAGCAGCTTCAATACCGAGCCCCATCACTTCATCTAACCCCTTGCCAACAGAGACCTTTTAAGGCTTGGGCAAACGTGGGCAATTGACAGGTGCCCCACCTTCCAAGGGGTCCCTTGGGAAAGTGAACCTTCTCTCCATTTGACATCTGCCTATTCTATTTTCCCCCTTAAACCTCTCTCCCTCTCTTCCTACCTCCACCTCTTACTTTGTCAGTCTATGCTGTGTCCTCTTTCGGATATTTGGGGTAAAGGAAAGATATATTTCACTTGTTTTTGTCTGGCCCTGTCAAAGATAAACATAATTTAGCATTGTTTAGCATCATGCAGACTTGAATTAGCAGAAAATGTGTAATGCAATTTCAAGTTGTTCTGCACAGGACCCACCACTATGTGTTTTTCCCCGGGGCCCCCACAATCCTTAAGATGACACTGCCAACTGAGCAGTCACCCCTCCATTTATAGAACATTTAAGTGTCGGGGGAAAAAACAGAAACTGGATTTGCAGAAAATCGATGGGGCACTCTTGCTCAATATTCCAATGTCTTTTTAACAAGTCTCTGTGGTTAGCTCGCCATATGTTAGCGTTTTTTCAGGATTCTCAGCTTTAATATGACGAGCAACACTTCAGAGGCTCTGCCAACAGAGGATTGCTTTTAGAACATTTCTAATGCTCATCTTCTCACGGAAGCCAGGAACAGCTATAGCTGCACTACCTTTAGTTTGAGATATACAGCCCTTCCCTCCCCGTCTGTGTTCTCCAAGCCCACACAATCATGTTGAGTGCTTAACGTCCTTCTATATTAAAAATAAATACAAATAAAGGCTACGCGCCAATTTACCGAGCTTCTTTTTTTCCTGGAGGAAATGTGACTTACTATTGGGAATCGAGGTGGAAGTTGAACTCAATTTAGATTTATGATATATGTGCTATGCATATACAATTTCAATAACCTAGAAGTGCTGCAGTTGCCAGCTGTGCACGTCAGTCACTATTTTAACTGCTTGCAACCAGATATACTCAAGAATAAAACAGAAGTCATTTTTTTTGTTGCACATCCAACTTCCCGGATCGACATTCTTTCCAAAGCACTTAAACCACAAGGATTGTCATTTGCATTTGTGAATTTTAAGTAGTAGAAAGTGCCACAAATTACCAGCTTTCTATTAGGCCTGGGCGAAAATTCCGTTTCGCTCGCGAAAATTGCAATAATTTGACATTTTCGCGTTCCGCGGAGAGCGCGAAAATGTCAAAATTTCCGCAATCCGCATCTCACCGGAATTTTTTTTCTTGCTCGCGCTGTAAAAAAATTAATTCTCGCGTGCGCGCGATCTCCTTACCTGAATCACCGCGTTCGCCGACAAGCTTTCCCGATCCGGTCACGTTCTCCACGAGATGTTGGATTGTTGGTAGCCATTTGCGCTGTCTCGCGACAGCTCTCGCCCGCATTAACGTCATTTGTCGCGCAATCACGTCATTCGTCGCGCGATCACGTATTTCTTCTCGCGATCATGCACCACGAGAGTATGAGATGATTGAGATCTCGAACACGTCATTCTCCACCGCGAGCGAGAGCGTGAGGACGCAGGCATTTCATATCGAACGCGAGCGGGTGGGACAAGTGAAAACAAGATAGCCACGCCCGTGAGCAACCGCATGGGTAAGTTGGCAAGCCGCGATCACGCAGAAAATACCGCGAACGGGTGGGAAAAAAACTTCTGTGTTTTTGCGATATTTCCGCGTGTTTGCGGTGATTTTTAACATTTTCGCGATAGTTTGCGAAAGTGAATTTCGCAAATTCCGCCCACCCCTACTTTCTATATTAGTGTCCTTCTTTTTGTGAAGTTACTTTTCCCCGATGCAGAAAGAAAGGGGAAGGGCCAATTTACTTGCACCAAATGAGTAAAAAGAAGGATGGCAGAGTGAGTGTGCTGCACAGCGAAGAGCACCAGAGTAAAGCTTGATTTGAGCCGGTGGTTTCCGGTGCTTTGCACCTGGCACTTAATTGGTTTTCGGTGCTCGCCACCGGCGCTTAATTCCCAACACTACACTTATGACAGGCAGCTACATGGTGCAAAAAGAACAATTGATGGACAGAATGCAGAACAATGTCATACGTTCACCCAGTTCAGAGATCTGGGCCTAAATCCGTCGTTTTTTGCTGCATGGTGACACAGCTCATCTATTTTAGATAACCAGCGGTTGTTTATTAACACAATATACTTAAACAAATACTATTACCTGCCCCCCAGCCATTCCTTTAGCTTTGGGGACCCGGAAGAATCTGCACTGTCGCACTTGCAGGCAAGAAAGACGGTTAGTGGTTGTTTTGGTACCCACATTGGCAGCGATGGCAGAGGCAATGGGGGTGCAAGCTGCAGTGGTCCCGCGGTCAGGGCCCTGGCACTTATGATCTGACAAATTAAACACTGCAGACCAGAGCATAACACTGTTGGAGGCGGCCAGGGCAATGTAGGAGAGTTCACCTCGTGGCTCTTGGCATTTGAAGCACAGTCAGAGGAAGGAGTGGTCCCTGCTTGAGTCCTGGATCCGTGGAAGTGTATCCCTGAGCCACAAAGCCACCTACAGGCTACAGAGTCAAAATACCGCATGATTACCTCTGCATTTATGTAGAAGAGGAGAAGTTGTGATGGTTCTACGGCACGTCTACAGGTCCACACCCCAGTCAACCAATGCATGCCGCATGACATACATGTGATGCATGAAAGTGTAACCTGCACTGGTTTCTCCTCCAGTGATGACAACAGCAAATCTACGAAGGTATGGGCGAAATGCTTAATAAACAGGTGAACTGTATGTTTTCTGAATCTCCCAGGATTGCCTTGTGTCCATTCTGTAACATGTATCTGTAACCAAGCACAGTGTGTGTGTGTGTGTATATATATATATGCATACATATATATATATTTTTTATTTTTTTATTTATTTAATGAAAAAAACAGTTAAAAACTGATTTGCGGTTACAACATAAACCAATTTACAAATAGTTGAGAAAAAAAGAAAATAGCAAAAAGTGAGCAACATGGCAGGTGGCGCAAATTATGGCATTTGTTGTGAGCATCGATAACCATAACTGTTGAATTTCAGTGGTTTCTTGTATTTCATACAGAACCATATCTCTGTTTTTAACTGTGTGTATTTCAGTGATTTTCATTGTTTTTCATGAGGTACTTAGGGGCATATTTACAAGGCGGCGATAATAAATTATCGCCGCTTTTGCAGCCGTTTTCGGCCAAAAAAACGGCGATAATTTTATCGCCTAATTAGCAAGGTCACGCTAACGCGTGAAACCGTGCATTAGCGCCCGGATTCTTAACGCCCAGCTTTGCATCTTTAATGAGATGCAAAGTGGGCGTTACTGACCTGACATGACAGGAGAAATGTCGCTAAGCGACATTTCTCCTATCATCAAGCCCCACGCTATGAGGCATAGCGGCAGGAAAAGTAGCGATAACCCCTGTTATCGCTACTTTCCTTACTCCTGCTTCAGGACTGACTTAGCCATGATATCCAATGGAAAGAGGATATCATGGCTAAGTTTGTGAGTCCCTATCAACAAGCTAACGCCACATTGCGTGAGATTATCGCTGGGTTTCTAGCAATAATCTCATGTTAGGCAGTTAGCGTTAGAATTTTTATCACTTTTGAGATAAGCGTTGCTAATAGCACGCTATCTCATCGATAAAAATCCATGTTAGCCGGCGATAATTACCCTAGCGCTCAGTGCGCTTAGTGATAATTATCGCCGGTTGTTGCTGATATGCCCCTTAATTTACAAGCCCCACTGCACATGGCCGTCAACCATGAGCAACAGAGGTTGGCTGCAGGGCCTGGTAGGCTGCACGGTCTGGCCTATTGCTATCCCCTTCATCCAACTTGCCATAAATGTCCATACCCTCAGTTCATGGTGGTCAGACGTGCGCAGCATGATCTGGGAGCATGCATATATCACAGCCCCATAGAGAGAGGACAACCGAGGAGGCATCTCACTGAGGCCCTGTGCTGACTGACCTTCATTTTCCAAGTTACTGAAAGCGAATGCACCTAACCCTGTCCATTACCATTGTCCATTGGCCTCAGTTCGCCCTGTCCTTTTAAGTTGTGTACAACTCATTGCTTGCTGGGAAATCTGAGACTCACGGCCCTCTAACATTATTGACTAAGCTGCAACCTGAATATGTAAAAGCTACTATTCCTAAGTGCTAAATCTGGAAGATGAAAGAATATGCAACACAGGTTCTATTGGTGTGAATATATATTAGAACATTGGAATGTTGAGCGCTCCCTTGAAAACAATGGAGTGCGCCGGGCTTCTAATAGCAGGTAGAAGCCTCTCCCAAGGAACAATGTGCCAGGAAGGGGCAGGTGAGCTCCCTAGCTTCAAAGGGGCGCTCTGTTTCTTTCCTTGCCACTCCTCTATCTGATCAACTACCACCCAAGGATTTCTGGCATGTTCAGTGGAGAAACCATGCAATTCACATTGGCTGTCGAGAGGTCTCCCTCCTAGTCTCCGTTTAGGTGCTACTAAAGTATATACAGTACAAAACGGAACCCAGTTTGGTCACAGCTATATGTGTCAAGCTCCCCACATGCACGCTCCACATGTACGTTATGATATATACACTCACAACATCCATGACCGAAATGGATGGACAAAGGACCCAATTATGATTTTGTATTCCTCCGTGAGATGGCTGAAGTGCATCAGGTATACCCAGAAGTGGGTCCCTAATCACTGTGCCACTGCAACCAAGCTGCACCCTACCGAAAAAGCCCAAGTAGGCTGAACCTGGATTGGGTTTTCCTTTATTCTGATTCAGAGCAGACCTGGCCTGTTAGTTGGGGCTGGACTGTCCTTATTGGAGCAGGACCAAGGCTGAATTGCATATTTTTGGGTCCTGTCTGAGGAGGCATAGTAAGCAACAAAAAAACGATGTCCTGGGATGACGCCTGACTACCAGTGGCAGAGGTTAATTCAAGCATTCCCCGTTCACTTTTTTGTATTACTGAGAGCAACACCCTAGGTGCGACAGATCTCATCAGACATGAGCCTGAAGCTCACTGTGCCACTGGAACCAAGCTGCACCCTACTGAACAGGCCCAAATAGGCAGAAACCAGTCTGGGATAGCTTGTGTTCTGGTTCGGAGGGGGCCTAGCTTGGCACTTCGGGCTGGATTGGTCCTATTGAAGCAAGACCTAGGCTAATCTGCATATGGCTGGTTCCAGTCTGCGGTTTATGGTGGTAAAAAACACAATGGAGTGGATTGCGGCTAGAATAATTCCCAATGGCTGACATTAATGCAATCAAACCACCAATCGCTTTTTGTTTTCCTCAGTGAAATGCCATAAGTCAGACGGGTATGCCCAGATGTGGGACGAGTGCTCACTGTGTCCTGGGACTCATGCTGCCCCTACTGACAAGGCCCAGATAAGCCGAAACCGGTCTGGGTTTGAATGTTTTCTCATTCAGAGGGGATGTGGCCTCACAGTTTGGACTGGACTGTTCCTAGTAGAGCAGGATCAAGGCTGAATTGTTTCCTCTCTGAGGAAGCATGGTGGGCAGAAAATGGATGAACTGCATTGTGGCCCATAGTTATTACCAGTGGATGAGGTTAATTCAAGTCATCCACCATTGCTTTTTTTCCCCTTTGCCCAGGAATGGAAGCCGGATTTAAGGACTCCGTTCTTCCCCAGGGAAAAACACATCAGGCGTACATCTTACTTTGTTCTTCTTGCCCCTTCCAAGTCCAGTTATGTTCTAATTTGCTAATGGGGGATAGCTTTTGTATAACTAGCCAGTGATTGGTGATAATTACTAATTCATCCTAAGAAAATTCCCAATGGTAACCCAGCATTCTTCTCTTTTTATTGTTTTGCTGCAAACAATGCCTGGAACACTTTTCTGGAGTCTGAAAATGAGAGGACTTCAGGACTGTCAATGTGTGAAGATCTACATTGCCAGCCAGGTGTTGCCTGATTGCAATAAGGGCCCCCACCTCGTGAAAACCAATCTAGGTTATTCCTCCTATCAGGTCCCCCACAATTTAGTATGGAGCAACAATGGCTTGGAACATTGTCTACTAGCAACATGCCAGTCTGGTTTAACCCCTTCGCTGCGGCGTGAATTCCGCCGCAGCGCTGGGGGGTGAGGGGTGAGCGCGGCGCCGCCATGCTCATGACGGAACCACGCCGTCATGAGTCACGGGCGAGCTGTGCTCATGACGGCGTGGTTCCGTCACGACTCCGCCCACTCTCTAATTCGCCCGCACAGGCGGGGAATTAGAGCCGCGTGGGAGGAGCGGCCGCCAACGGCCGCAGCATGACGGAACCACGCCGTCATGAGCACACGCCGCCCGTGGCTCATGACGGCGTGGTTCCGTCATGAGCGCACAAGGGGTTAAGTGATGTCAACTATTATTCATGTCCACTGCCCTCTTTGATATTCCAAAATCACCATGCCAACAAGACAGTAAATGCTCTGTCCCCAAAAAGGTATTTCACGCCTCATCAAAGTGCAACTTACTGCCCCTGGAGAAGGCAGAACCTAGTCAGAACTAAAGTGCTGTCCATGCTTTCAAGCAGAGGAAAATATCTGTTCATAAAATTACTTTTGCAGCATATTGAACAAAAATCTGTGTTTAGCACTGGATTAGATTTTAGAAAAATATTGCAATGGTGCACAGATGATTAATGTTGCTATTTTGTAACCAGAGTTACGAAAATTGAGACTTTTATTCAAAAGGTTTTTTTTTATTATAGCAAAGAGCCACAACAACCTCATGTATTGAAAAGGAGTTTATGTATCCTGCCTGGGCAGAAAATGTCAATCCAAACATTAGGCACGTTATACGCTTGCATAGTATGCCTGCAGGCTTCAATGTGCTACTTATAGATGATGTAGGTAATGTAAAACAAGACATTTAACATATCAAAATGTATTTAATTTGACATGCACCCGCTGCAGTTTCCCTCATTATAGATCAGAGCTAAAAGTGCAGGGTGAAGCCACGCGTTCATTGGCAGTCGTGGGTGGGTGAATGACAATGAAGCCCACAATGAACTTTTATGCCACTGGTGACTTTCTGGCTCCGAATTTCCACAGACAGATCAAAGGGCGAATGCATGGCTTATGCAGGTGCCCTGCTGCAGGGGTGAGAATGGATCTTTCTGGATAGACATCAGGGTGTCAGTGGGGAAGTGCAGGCATAGGCAGACGATGGGGTGGCACGCCTTCCTCGAAAAATACAACAACCAACCACAGCTGATACAACATGGTGACTGTGTGGCAGGAAGTGGCAGAAACCTGTGCAGAGGATGTACAGTAGCAGAAGAAAAAGAAAGAAAGGCAGTGAGGTGGATGGAAAGAGGAAGATGAACTGTAACCACCAACACCGTATGTGGTTTGTGAAGGAATGGGATGGAAAGGGAGAGATGAAGAGAGACAGGTCCCAGAGAACAGTAAACACAACATGTGGCTCCTAACACAACATTGCATTCATGCTGTATAAAAGAGAGCAGGCAATACCTGTGGCGAGCATGACACAGAGGGACACAGGTCTGACGAATAGAGGCCTGGGGGCTGTGGGCAAAGGAAACAAGCATTGGCAAAGCCAATAGGTCTCGACTTTGCAAGAGCTATGGGCTTTGCCACTGTCATTGCTATGTTGTACATCAGCATGGCTGCTGTTAAGCATGACTAAAAGTTAGTAGTGTAGAGGATAGTGGTGTGGAGTGAAGTGGAGTGTTGTAGAGTGGCGTAGAGTGCCATGCAGTGGTGTAGAGTGGAGTGTTGTGAAGTAGGGTGGAGTGTTGTGAAGTAGAGTGCAGAGTCACGACATAGAGTGGAGTGGTGTAGAATAGAGTGCTGTGGAGTGGGGTAAAGTGGTGCAGAGTGGAGTGACAAAGAATTTCATAGCCTGGGGTGGCATAGAGTGGCATAGAATGGAATGGTGTAGTGGAGGGGAAAGGAGTAGAGTGGAGTGGGGTACAGTGGAGTAAAGTGGCATGACTGACATAGAGAGACTTGCGAAGAGTGGAATAAAGTGTCACAGAGTGGAGTGGCAGAGAGTGGAGTAGAGTGTCATAGAGTGGAGTGGCACGGAGTGGAGTAGAGTGTCATAGAGTGGAGTAGGGACAGGGCTGGACTGGCCCTAGCGGGCACCAGGTGTTTTCCCGGTGAGCTGGAAGGGTGGGGGCCGTTTTTTGAGTGGAGGGGCCGTTTTAGTTACTGAGGGCTGGTTTTGCAGCAGTGTTGCAATATCGCCCCCCTGTAATAAAAGCAGCAGCGGTGCTTCTAACTAGCAGCCCCTCTTGTTTGCACTCCCCCCCAGGGCTGGTCCAATTGAATTGCGAGGGCTGGTTTGTGTTCCCAGTCCGGCCCTGTGGGGGGAGGGGGTGGTTGGGGCATTGTGGCTGTAAGTTGGTGTGACCAGTGCCACTACACCAGGTACCAACCTTGAGGGGACACCATTTGCGTCACAAGCTTATGCGGGACAAGAGCAGCCTGCAGGGATATGTCGATGACCTGCATTATTCAGGGATTAATTACAACCGCAAAATAACTCTGGCGGTTAATGCATTTTTGGGAGAGATCTGTGATTTGTCTAGTCAGTTTCGACTCGTTATAAAGCAGCATATAGAATTGATGTTCTTGCTGCAAAGCACAATGTGCAACATGCAGATCACCTATTTTATGGTATGTAGATAGCTCAGCGGGTTACTGCATTTTTCACAGAGATTATTTTGCTAATTTCCGTTCAATGTTTACAATCCTTTAAATGCAGCACAGTGAGCTGTGAACTGCCATGAAAGAGCTGCTTGCAAACTGCTAGGCATAGGTTTAGAACTTTATTGCTATTCTAAGTTTGCTAAACAAGGGCTTCTTAAGGTAATAGTGCATTTTTATTAGTATGGACAACCCCAACCACTGTGTTATGTTTTCACATCCTGAGTTTGTAGGGGCAGATTTAGTAATACTTTGTCACAGGCTTCATCACAAAAGTGAAGGAAACGGCGCAAAGTGTTGTTTTGGGATTTCTTTTATTGATATACATGGCAAAAAAGCCCTAAAGCAACACAAAGTAGCACTATGTGTTACTTTGCTCTACTTTGTGCTATGGGGGTACTATTGCTGCATGGAAGTTCCCACACTACCACCCATGGATTGTGACACTAATCCCTATCTACTTATATTGGTAGAATATATTTGTATGAAAAAAGTATGCCTCCTTGAGGCAAGCATAACGTTGGAGAAATGTTTTATTTTCTCCAAAACTTTTCAATATTTTATGGGAAAAGTGTTACAGTTTTTCAAAGCACGGTCTTTTCTACTGGAGGGGTACCCTTCCAGTATAAAACATACTTGAAAACATGAACTGTAGTGCAAGGGTGTGGAATTAATGTACGTTAGTCTAAAGTATGTCGGTGCTAGGAGTGAAAGCAACAGTGCCATATCTCACTGCATATAGCACCGTCATGCTTTCTGCCTTTCACACAATGAAAATCAGCAACTTTTGTTGTGTGAAAGTTTAATAGATCTGCCCATTGTTTCTCCAGACAAAGCACGCTTTGCATATAATATGGATGACGTGACTCCTGCACATTATAGACCTCATTGCCTTATGCAACATTTCCTATATATTTACACACTTGTATGACTCATTGTCTCTGTACATAGTGTGTGCGATGTAAAGCTCTCTGAGTCTCTACATTGAACGAATAGTGCTATAAAATAAATGGAATAACTGTGAGAAAGGGGCTAAGGAGAGAATAGGGGCACCGTTGGAGGGTGACAGTGAGGGAATACCCAGAGAAGAGGGTTATGCGGGGGTGGTGGGGTACAAACATTGTGCACGACTAAAGCAGACCCTGGGTCGAGGTTTAGGCCAGTTCGTCAATTGGGATTTGCAGAACTCGTGTTCATTAACCTGGGATTGTTTTTGGTCGTGCCAGCAGATGGCGCAATGTACCTTCAAGTTGATTATGGTGCTAGCCAACAAACAAGAGGAGCTGTTGGTACAAACGGGCAACTTTCTCATTCTTCTCCACTCCAGAGAGGTCAGGAACTGATCACCACAGACCGAGATCCATCTGTCAGTCCAGGAGGCTTAGTCGTGTCTCCCCAGAGCGTAAAGCCTGTTCCATGAATGCTGTGTGTCGAGTGGGGAAGAATATATAACCTTCTGTCGAGACTGTTCCCGCGCATTCTGTACATGCTGAGGGCTGGAGTGTATTTTTTGAGATCCACGTTAGTGTGGAAAGCCTTGGTGGGGGTAAAGTACGTCAAACCTACCAAAAAGACAGCAGGTGCGGTGGCACGTGGCCCCAGGAGCAGGCGCGCAACACCCATTGGACTCAAAGGGCTTCAGCCCCCCCCCCCCCCCCCCCTCGTGTGTGGCAGCCCGGGATAAGACACCTTCCTGGGCAAAAAAGCAGCAGCCGCACCCGAGCACTTCACAGGTCTGTAAAAGACCATTTGCATGTTAATGAGGCCTCGCTGTTGTTTCACCCCTTCTAAGAGCCCCTGCAGCTCCACTCTGCCTATTGCTTAAAGTTCAGCCCCCCCCGAAATTTTTGCTCAGCCCCCCCCGAAATTTGGCTCTAGTTGCGCCTCTGCCCAGGAGTGTGAGGCGTTCTAATGCAGTGTTGCTGCCCATTTTCGTCAGTGTTTAATTAGTAAGTAATTAAGTGCAGGTGCTCACATTTTTTCTAGGAGGCCACACCCACTTCCCTGGCTCGACCCACTCCCTTCAGTGGCTCCACCCACTTTCATTTTTGGGTCTACCCACATCCACAAGTCTCAACACATCAGAGCCACGTCCTCACTTCTTGAGTTCCGCAAGAAGCTGAAGACCTGGCTCTTCCACCTCAAGTACCTCACACCTACACAACTGCCCAAGCACCCGGTTGTCCTCTTGGGTGATTAGTGCGCTCTACTAATCAATATGCCATAATATAAAATATGGGAAGCCTATAACAACTTAAAAGTGAACTTGAATTACAGAATGTGTGTAAAGATCAAAATGCAGCTTTAGGAAAGGTCATTTGAGGACTTGAGGCAGCTTTGCAACTTAAAGAGAATGCGCTTGTACTGTGGTGTTTAAAAGGAAGGAAGTGATGAAGGAAGAAATACATTAAAGAAGGCACCAACAAATGCAGGCAGGAAGGGGAGTATTGGTCTGGAGTGAGGAAATAAATGAGTAATAGATGAAAGGAGGAAAAAAGAATGTGAAAGGAAGAAATGAAGGGATAAAAGGAAAAAGGTAGCAAACAATGTGTGATGGATGACTAGAAAGAAGAAAGGAAGGAGAAAGAAAAGCAGAAGGAAGGGTTGAGGATATGAAAGAAAGAAATTAAAGAAGGGAGGAAAGGAGCAGGAATAAAAAATAAGGAACGAAAGGAGAAAGAAGGAAGAAATGCACCAAGTGTAGAGATTGAATAAAAGAGATCTCAGTTCCCCTTGAGACAAGTTGTACTATCAACCTTTATATCATGCTTTGCTCACCCCCACGCTCTGGCCAGTGAGCCGGCATTGCTTAAACAGGTGTCTCTCACAGGGACATACTAAAAGTGCAACTACTCACTCGTGCTGCAAGCCTGCTGATCCCGTACAAGACAGAGGTATGTTGTTATAATACATTAAAAATGTCTCTTCCAATAACATTCCCATGACAAGATAGTCTCTCTATCCCTCTGTAGTGCCGCACAAAATTCAATCCACAACACCAGCCTGTTCCTCTCAATTCAAGAGGAATCATTTCTTTCATTAAACATGCTTTTCAAGCACAGTCCTCTCCTCTGTCTATTTTGAAAATAAATTACATTCCAAGGAGATTCTCACATAACAGTGCCCCTGACAATGCTAGCTACCACACTGCTGACTCACAGTATAAAAACGACAACAGGAAAAGGCTGCTACCAGAAATAATTAAGACGCTTGCACTTCTACACTGCCTTAAACTTCAAGCTAGAACGCCAGTAATATAGCTCAGTGGGTTAGTGCCCAGTAGCAAAGATTTGAATACAGCAAAAGATTCTTTCATTGTACGCCTTCATTTTTAAGTCAATAAAATGAGCACCACAGAGTCAGCTTTTAAAGTACTATGAAGTCCCTCAAATAAGTCTCTAAGTACTATATTAAAAAAAAAAGGTTAGTCCTTACATGTTGCAGAAAGAGTTACTGCCCCTGACAACCATCTTACCATCATGGCTTCTGCCTGACTGCAGCAGTGACCGGACTGCCCCATATTAGCAGACTGAACCGAACGTAGTGAGACGAGACACCAGACCCGCAGGCTACACATTACTAAGACTGCCTTTTAGTTTTAATTTACCTGAGGCGCAACACTCTGCTTGCTTCTTCAGTTTTCAGCGCCCATTTATTGCTGAGGCTGCGCAGTATGCTGGGGCGGCCGCGGGCGAAAACAGTGATCATTGGTCCAAGTCGGGACCCACACTTGAGGATTTGCGAAGAAGAGACGGGGCCGGACTAATAACAAATTTTGCAAGCAGTCATTGGTAGCACTTTTGTGATTTATTTGAGTGACCGGTAAGCTGAGGCAGGGACCCATGTGCCGGTTTCTGGTAGTATGTGTGGCTCATAATAGGGCGGGCATCCGCCGCGTACATTTTAAAATATTTTAAGAACAGTCACGTGCAAAAGCACAACTATTAATCCACAGGCACAAAGATGCACACGCAAGGATGAATACAAGCACAGGTGCAGGGAGTCATGCGAGTCTTGGTGAGCATTCGCGGGCACACAAAGGAATATATTAGGCCTGGGCGAAAATTTCGTTCCGTTCGCGGAAATTGCGATAATTTGACATTTTCGCGTTCCGCGGAGAGCGCGAAAATGTCAAAAATTCCGGTTTCCGCAGCTTGGCGATAATTTGTTTCTTGCTCGCGCTGTAAAATATTACATTCTCTCGTGCGCGCGATCGCCTTACCTGAATCCCTGCGTTCGCCGAAAAGTTTTCTTGATCCGGTCGCGTTCTCCATGAGATGTTGTATTGTTTTTAGCCATTTGCGCTGTCTCGCGACAGTTCGCGCCCGCAGTGACGTCATGCGTCGCGCGATCACGTCTTTCTTCTCGCGATCATGCACCGCGAGACAGCTCAAAACAAGATGGCCGCGCCCGCAAGCAACCACATGGGTAAGTTGGCGACCCGCAACCATGCAGAAAATCTCGCGAACATGCCGGAAAAAAACTTCTGCATCTTCGCGATATTTCCGCTTGTTTGCGATAATTTTAAACATTTTCACGATAATTTGCGAAAGTTAATTTCGCAAATTCCGCCCACCCCTAGAATATATACAGATATGGAGAAACACACACGCACAAATCAATACAAACATAGACGCAAGTGCGCACAAAAAGCTAAACACACAGCTACAGGAACACACACGTACTCATGTGCACAGATATACACAAACCCACGCTCTACGTGCACACAAACTCGCTCTTTGGGTGTTATTCAAATGCTTAATTAGAAACGTACATATGCAAAAACGTACATATGAATATTTAAATGGTACATCACAATTAGACCTCGAAATAAATGCGCATCTTAATGCACAAACAAAGTTACACGCGCACGGTTGAACACACCATGTACACAACACAGCCGGGCTAAGTAAGTAAAACACAGACTCCAAAGGTGAATGTTTGAGCGTGGCTTTTATGTAAATGTTTGCGATGCACATTGGGATACTTTAGACATAAGCCATTCACTTCACACCCCTGTCATCCTCGCCCCAGGAAAATAACAGGTTCAGTTAAGATAGCATGGTGAAAGTCCCGTGTCCCCCCAGACTGCGCAGGGAGCAGGGAGTTAGCTTCATCTGGGGTACGGTGAGTGGGGTTGAGGGTTAAGCCTGGTATGGTACGGACCACCTGTGGAGAATCTGCACCATTTCCACTCCGCACCTATGCAGGAGGTGGGTTTATTTAAGTAATTGTCCGGGAATTAAAATACTTTTTGCTTTGACTTCCCACCCATGAGTTTTTGTCAGCCCAGCACCCGTGACCCAGTGGATCCAAGTCTAAGTTTAGGGATGTGCGGGGTGAGTGAGTAACCCCTTTTTACCCACACCTATGTGCCACGCATCTACTCCCTGCTGTATATCAGTGTCTGTACCTTGTGAATCGTGCTAATAATTTTGGGGACTTATGCAGTTTTATAGCGCTCCGAAGCAGGTGTTGGGTCACATGGGGTGCTATATTCTTGAATTAATGAAATTGTCCACCGCCCTGGCCCTCTGTCACTCTTTCAAAAAGTATGGGAAAATAGAGAGAGACCCCTTGTAAAACTCAAGGGAATAGGCTACTCTTTCAAGTGTCTACTAGCAGTCCCTTGAATACATATACAATAATACAATCTTCAGTGACTCAATGTTATAATATTCACACACTCAAATTAAAAAGCAATTGACATTTATTATGTATGAAACATGTTTTACATCATAATTAAAAACACAATCAATGCTGGTCCCTACTTTGCGCTAATCTACACAATGAATTTTGTCAAAAAGAAAATACCAAATTAGAAATATACAGAAGAAACCATAAGACAATATTTCATTCCATACACAATAGTAAAACAATCAAAAATAAAATAAAACAGCCCCGTTATGGACCCGCATAACAGAGAAAACACACCATAAAAGAGACACTACACTTTGTCATATGTTACACATCCAATAAACCACTGCTGAAATTGAACCACTTATGAGATATTTGAACTCTTTATCTCGACAGGTGGATATCCGTTTCTCTGGATTGCGTTTGTCCTATGCGTCGACGCGTTTCGATAGGCTTTCTTTTATGCCGCTATCTTTCTCAAGACCATTGATGGGGGTTTTCTCACTCAATGTTCAATGATTTACTCCTGTCTTAAAAGAAATTTTTTGTTTTTTAAGTAAATCAGTTTTCAGTATAGACTTTATTCATTTACGCTTATCTACATTCCTATTATAAATGTCACAGTTGTCTAGTGTAAACCTGGTTGCTTCCCTCGTATCTTTATTACCACCTAAAATATCTGGGTGACCATGAGTTTTATATATGCTACACCCCTATGGCTCAGGAGCCCAATTTCATGTTAATATGTTGCTCCTTTTTGCTCTCTATGTTCTAATTTTAATCTAAGTAGCTCGTATATTCAAATTGTTCTCACCTTTATATGTTCTTCCTTACTCTTTTCTATAATACGGCCTGCTGTGGATAAGTAGGCACTACTTTTCATGGGATAAAATCGTCCCGACTCGTTTTATTACTTTTTCGAAATCTGTAACGCGTCGGGCCGATAGCGGCATAAAAGAAAGCCTATCGAAACGCGTCGACGCATAGGACAAACACAATCCAGAGAAACGGATATCCACCTATAGAGATAAAGAGTTCAAATATCTCATAAGTGGTTCAATTTCAGCAGTGGTTTATTGGATGTGTAACATATGACAAAGTGTAGTGTCTCTTTTATGGTGTGTTTTCTCTGTTATGCGGGTCCATAACGGGGCTGTTTTATTTTATTTTTGATTGTTTTACTATTGTGTATGGAATGAAATATTGTCTTATGGTTTCTTCTGTATATTTCTAATTTGGTATTTTCTTTTTGACAAAATTCATTGTGTAGATTAGCGCAAAGTAGGGACCAGCATTGATTGTGTTTTTAATTATGATGTAAAACATGTTTCATACATAATAAATGTCAATTGCTTTTTAATTTGAGTGTGTGAATATTATAACATTGAGTCACTGAAGATTGTATTATTGTATATGTATTCAAGGGACTGCTAGTAGACACTCTTTCAAAAAGACCATAGGTGTTTCGTCAAAGCTCATCTCTGCACCTGCTCACCCTGTTTTCTTTTCATCCTTCACAGGGCCCTCCGCCTCTTTAGTCTCTCAAAGTGTAATAAACATGGTGGGGGACGCGCGAGACAGGCAGGTCAATGACCCATTGCGTTTCAGATGGGCAGAGCTGCGGTGTCGGCCCTCGAACCACGCTCCATTCCCCCATGGCCCTAATGCCTTTCATCCAGTAACCATGTGCAGGTGTCTTCGTCAGGCATGTGGCTGGCGGACCCCCACCCCACCCTGCTTCCCATGAGGACAGTGTCCCAAGATGACTGAACGCTTATCAGCTCTTCGCTGCCACTGGGGAGACCCATGTGAAGTCAGTGAGCAGGCAGCAGCTAATATGGCATGTAGACCCGGCCCTGACAAATAAGTGCCGGTGCTAAGCACCGGAAAGCACCGGCACAAATTAAGCACTGATTTTCGTTGCTTGCTTTGTGATCCCTTCCACCTTGCTACACCAAAAGCAATCCCTGCCACCTTGCTACGCCAGTAGAAGTGCCTTGAGTGAAGTTTTTCCACAAATGGCGCTGCGTCGGGAAGCCCATAATTGGCCTGATCAGAAACAGCTAACTGGGAATTGGGACTGGATTAGGGCGGCTTCCTTGAACTCACACATCTCCTTGGGGATAATGGGGTGGTGTCTGACATTGGACTGCTCCTGTGTGTGTGTAGGAATTAGGGAAAGGGGAGGGGATGGTCTCACAGACTTCTTTAGGAAAGAAGGCCGGGTCTGAGGAAGAGGTGTACATGTACGATGGGTGTGCGAGGGAAAGCAATTTAGAGGGACGGATTTATCAAAGCTGAGAACCACCGCAAACCGACACAAAGCAATGCAAAGACTTGATAATGTATTTATATTCCAGCATAAAACCGTTTTGAGCTGGAAAGCTGCCATTAAAATAGGAGAAATAGGGCCTCATTTACGAGGCCCTAGCGACAATTTTGAACCACTGGAGCTGCGCTTTTTTGATGCTCTGGCAGTGCAATGTGCCGCAGCATATTTACATGGCCCTGTACATATGTGCCCCTTTCACGCAGCACACTGCTTGAAAGGGGCATGCATGCAGGGCTGGATTGGGATTAAAAATCGGCCTGGGCATGCAAAAAAAAAGTGGCCCATATGGGCATATTGCCTTTCTGCAAAACTATCAATGCACAGATTAGTTCACACATTGGTGAAACACACCTGAAAACAAGTGAGGCCACTTTTGATCAGGCCTGCTGCCCCCGCTCAATATGCATACATTAATGGGACTGCCCAGCGAGAGAAAGGGACTGACACCTCTGCCCGTTGATAAAAGAGAGGTAATGGACACCTATCTTCATCCAGAAAGGCCACTCAGGCACCCACTGGGCCACTGGCAGCATCCAAACGACACAGACACTGCCAAAATCGCAACCCCAGGCTGCCCAAAAAAGCAGCTGTTGGAAAGTGGATTATTGGTAGGGGCAAATGTAGGTCTGCCACTGGCAATAAGGCCACTAAAACAGTATGGGACTCAGAATAGGTCTTAGTAAATTATTCCTATGCTCAACCCTTGGTAACGTGGCTGCAAGCAGGCAGGCTTAACTTCAAAGACAGGTATGTAAAGCATTTTAAAACACTAAGGGGCATATTAACAAGGGCCGGCGATAAATATCGCAAAGCGCGCTTAGCGCTTGCATATTTATCGACGGCTATCTCTGAAATGTATCGCCCGGTTAGCGCGTTATTAACAACGCGCATCGCAGAGGCAATAAAAATTCCAGAGATAGTGTGGATATCGCCGTTTTCCATGGTGGATGATAGGGCCTGTGGTCTTAGCCACAGAATCCACCCCCTATGTTAAGTATGCCTTAGTCAGGAATTTGTTGCATTTTTTTTTATAAATCTCCACCAAAGAGTCAGGTGAGAGCTGAATGAGCACAACCCTCTGTGTGATATCTAAATGTACTGGAATGGTACCTATATGTTATATGTACACTGCAAGAAGCTAGATAAGGTTATAATATATGAACTGTGACGAGATGTGTGTGTGGAATGTGTGTGATAGGACAACTTTAAAGAGATTTGAGTGATGCATAGACGCTTCAATGCCCCTCAGCGGTAGTAAGCAATATATAAATTCGATTACATTACAACACTTATGTGTTGTTTTCACATCAAGGAGTTGTGTTCATGAGATGTTTGTGGAATGTCTGTATTGAGTACACCACAATGAGGTGTGTGGTATTTGTATATAGCATGTGTGTTTATTTGGAACACAGGAAGCTTTGGTATGTTATGTTATACCTGACTTATATAGCGCACGTACACCGGATTGGTTTCTTGGCGCTGCTCGGGTAGGTGATGGGTAATAAGTTTATTCAAGTGAGTACTCGAATGCCTGTTTAAAGAGCCATGTTTTTTAAGTTTGCGGTAGGTCGTGAGATCTATACAGGATCTGATCTCTAGGGGCATAGAGTTCCAGTACCTAGGACCCAATGTGGCAAACCTGGATCCGCCAAATTGTTTCTGTTTAAAGGAGGGTGTTGCCAGGAGGTGCATGTGGGTGGATCTCAGGTTGCGGGTTGGAATATATCTGCTAATCAGGCTGTTAATGAATTTGGGGTTTCTGCCATTCAGGGATTTAAAGATGATGCAGCCCATCTTAAAGGCGCATCTCTGTGATATAGGGAGCCAGTGTAGTTTCTTCAGGAGGGGGAAGACGTGTTGGCGTTTGTTTTCCTGTAGAATCAGTCTGGCCGCCTGGTTCTGTATCAGTTGGAGACGGTGGATAAGATAGGCCGGGATGCCAAAGTAAAAGGAGTTAGCATAGTCAATATGTGAGATCACCTTGGCGAGGATTGCCTGCAATTTTGCTTCCTGAGTTAGGAACCTGCTGATTTTCTTTATTTTCCTTAATTGGAAAAAGCATGTAGAAGTTACAGATCCAATTTGGGTTTTCATGGTGAGGTCGTTATTGACTGTGACTCCCAAGGTTTTGGCATGATTGGATGGAGTCGGTGTTTGTCCCAGTTCTTTAGGCCAGAATTGGGAGCTCCAGGGGTTAAGTGAGCCTCCCGTGAGGATCAGTTCTGTTTTATCTGGGTTTAATTTCAGGTGGTTGCTGTTCATCCAGTCCCGGATGAACAGCATTGTCGACTGGCATTCGTGGATGGAGACCGGAGAGTTATTGATAGGGAGTACCAGTTGGAAATCGTCCGCATAGTTGAAGGTTTGAAAATTCCTTTCTTTTAATGCGTGGATCAGGGGGAGAAGGTATAAGTTGAATAAGTGAGGGAAGAGAGAGGATCCCTGGGGAACTCCACAGGTAGTTTTAATCATGGGGGTTATAAAGCCGCCAAGGTGGACTGTCTGAGATCGGTTTGTTAGGAAGGATCTGGCCCATTCGAGGGCTATTCCTTCCATACCCGCATCGCTGACACGGTCGATCAAGATGTTATGGTCGACCGTGCCAAAGGCAGCGGAGAGATCCAATAGCACCAGGGCTTGGGGGAGACCTTTGTCCACCCTCTCAGGGTATCCGATACAGATAATATCACTGATTCTGTGGAGTGAGCTGGGCGGAGACCTGCTTGATGTGCATCCAGGTATTCAGATTGCTCCAAAAAGGCAGATAGACTTTTGGCTACATGCGCTTCGAGCAGTTTGGCTAGATAAGGGAGCAGTGAGATCGGTCGGTAGTTAGTTAGGGTTTTTGAGTCAGCTCCTGGCTTTTTTAGTA
This sequence comes from Triturus cristatus, assembly GCF_964204655.1. Lineage (NCBI taxonomy): Eukaryota > Metazoa > Chordata > Amphibia > Caudata > Salamandridae > Triturus > Triturus cristatus. Next base: position 1,069,824,460 of record NC_140583.1, read on the forward strand.
GGGGGATGATAATGGCCTCCTTAAAGGACTCCGGTACCTGACCCTGGAGTAATGACTCATTTAGGAGGGTCACGGCTGGACTTGGGCAAGCAGTAAATGCTTCCCTTAGGATCCAGGGGGGACAGCAGTCCCTTGGAGATCCAGATTTAACTTTTGCCAGTAGGTCAGTGAATGTTTCTTGATTTATTATTGGAAATTGTTCCAACCTGTGTGAGTTCTTAGGTTTATGGGACATGCAGGACTTGGGAAAGCTGGGGATACTTGTTTTAATGGTTTTGATTTTTTCAATGAAAAAATTGTTTAAAGAACCGCATAAGGATTGAGAGGGAGTGGGTTTTAATGTTACTGTATCCGGGTTGGATAGTTAATGAATAATTGAAAAAATTTCTTTGGAACGGTTTGTGGAGTTGATGATTTTGGACGAGAAGTATTCGGCCTTGGTAGCCAATATAGCCTTTTTATACATTCCACGTGCTTCTAGGTAAGTGCTTTTGCCGTCAGGTGAATATTTATTTCTCCACGTCCTCTCTGCATGTCGCAGAGCAAGTTTTAATTTCTTTAACTCAGGGGAGAACCATCTCTGGGCTTCGTGGCGACGTGCACGAAATAGTTTCTTGAGGGGGCATGTTTATTGCTGGCTGTCATCAACCAGTCCGAGAGGTCTTTCTCACTTTGATCAAAAGAGGGTTGACCAGTAGGAATAGTATTGGACAGTGACTTCAGAAACTGACCTTTATTGATAGTATTCCAGCTCTTACGTGATCCAAGATCATGTGGTATTGTTTTAAAACAGGTAGGGATATTTATAGTAAATTTAATAAAATAGTGGTCAGACCATATGCAGGGAGTGACTTCTAGATTGGCTAAGGACAGGTTACTAGACCAAACCTGATCTAGTGTGTGCCCTTTGATGTGTGTGGCAGTGGAAATATGCTGACTTAGGTTGAGCCCGTCGAGTTGTGTTTGATATTTGTTCTCTAGGAGAGATATGAGTCATATATTTGTGGCATGACTGATCTGGACACAGGAAATATTTCTGTGTGATATTTCTGTGATATGTTTGGGTAATGTGCACTGTAAATAAAGAACTCTTCATGATGTGCCTACTGTAAGAAGCCAATTGCTTTCAAAACGAAATGCACACAAAAAATTGCAACTTAGGAAAAAATGTTTTTTAAACGTATGTGCATCTTCAAATAAAACTATTATTTGGGAACATTATTGGTAACATGAAAACAAATAATGGGCACCATTCTTAAAAGAAGTCACAAAAGAGAACCCGCAGCTTGGTGACCTTATATTCTTGGATATACATGACTTTCAGGAGTTTACAGAAGTAGGCATGGGAACCTTACACCTAGTAAACTTTTTTGAATTTCCTTTTTATCATTAGCAAATATACAGGCATATATTTGCTCATGCCAAAATTTGCTCAGTGATTGTAAATTCACTTGTTGAAACTTTCTTTTTCCTCCAGGCAGAATATATTTTGGCTATCATAACATCGGGAGGAGGCAAGGGATACACTCTAGGTGATGAGGCTACGGTGATCCTTGACAAATGTGTGACTACAGAACTCCCTCACCCGCCCCTCCACAAGGCACTCTTTCCCAGGAAGTAGAAAAGGGCTCCAGTTGCGTACTGTTTGCGTGGAATGGGTACGCATGTGTGAAGAGATAGTATAGGGAAACAGTGCAAGGTTGAACAGGGTCTGATTTGGTACTGAAGAAAGCCCAGGAACCCCCTAGGGGCCACTAAAAGGGCTGAAACATGTCGACTAGTAGTGGATATTAGGACCATAATAAAGCTGTTAGTGTCCCACTCTTGTTTGTTTTTAAGTATCTCTCCTCCACCAATAAATAAATAGTTGAAAAGTTTGGCTGGTGGGTGGTAGGGATTTTTATTGGACTCATTTCCCTTAGTTGTCTTCTGATGTCCAATATACAGCCCAAAACAAAAGGGCTTATTCACCATTAGAGGATTCTTTGGCGAATTTGAGATGGCCGATGATGAAGCCTGACACCCGGGGTGTGTGTGAGGCCATCCTGATCCATTTTTTGCACATTTGTGTGAATAAGAGAAACATTCGAAGTGGAAAGTGGCCATTTGGTTTTTGCACTTTTCAACATGGTAAAATAGAGTATATTTTCCCCCATAGAAAATATCCTTCCTGTGTACTTTGTTTCCCACTGTGGGACATGGCTCTTTTTGGCTAAAGTCCCTAAACATTTTGCTTTCCCCCTAGACCTTTTTCTGACATAGTGTTGCCAACTTAGATGCTTTGGACACTTTGCCACTGCTAACCAGTGTCACAGTGTAAGTGTTCCCTGTATAAAGTAATGGTAATTGGTTGTCCATGATTGGTATGTTTGCCTTGCTAGTCAGGTCCCTGGTAAAGTGCACTATGTGTGCCAGGGCTGGTAATGCAAATGCTACTTGTGGGTCTGCAGCACTTGTTGTGCCACCCACAAAAGTAGCTTTAAAAAGGGAACTCAGGCCTGCCATTGCAGGGCCTGCTTGCATTTTGTGAAACTGCCATGTTGTTCTGTCAAGTGCACTCCCTTGCCAGACCTTACCCTTCCCTTTCTGTGCACCTAAGACACCCCTATGGTAAGTCTAGGGTCCCCCCTGGACAGGGTGTAGTGCATGAGAAAGGTAGGACATGTACTAAGGTGTGTGTCATGTCCTGACAGTGAAATTATCACCATTTTGTTTTCCCTGTTGAAAGGCCATCTTGCCCATTAGAATAGAATGGGATGGCTGTGTAATATGTTTTCCAGCTTATCTTCCCAAAGGCTTAAGATGGAAAGGTGAAGTTTAGTATGCCTGAGCTCACCCTGCAATAACACATCTTTTTATGAAGATGGTTTTTGTATTATGTGTTTGTAAGCCACTCTTTCAGAAGTGGCTGGGTTTTTGTGCTTTAAACATTTCTGTGTGTCTCTGCCTGGTTGTGGATTGACTGGCTGGATTTGAAAACAATAGGATCTGGGGAATGTCTTGACCCAGGGGAGGAGGTGAGACAGCAAAGGCTGATCTACATCTGGAGTGTAGGGGGAGGAGAAGCCCCTAGAGATGAAGGCCTGGGCTGTTGCTATAAAACAATTGTCCCGTCTCCTGCTGAGTGATTGAGAATCCAGACCCCCACTAATCAAAGGAAGAAGGTGTCACTGGTAGGGAGGCACCCAGAACTGGTTTGAGCAGGGGTCAGTGCCCCCTGTAACACAAAGACTTCAAAGCCATTGAGGGATATAACTATGCGAGCTGAAGCCCCATAACTTAGGAGAATGGCGTGATCAAGGGTGAACAAGACTGGAGCTACTTCGTGGTCAAGAGGACCTTTGCCAAGGAAGAAACAACTGAAGAGACTGATGTATAGGACTGCTCTTGCTGTGCGATCTGGGACGGCCTGCAGTTTGCTGTTTCAACCAAGGAAAGGCTAAAGGGATTTTGCTGTGTGCTGCTTACCCCTGCTTGAAGGACTTTGCGGTGTGCTGTGTCCTGAAGTAACTGTCCCCAAGGGCCTGAGGTGAGCTGGCTCCCTGTTTGGAAACACAGGAGCACAAAAGTTTCCAGGGACGCTGTGTGCATGCTCTCTGTCTAGACTGAGACCTTCGTAAGTTGTGCCCTTTGATCTTGGGCATGAGGAAACGAGACTCAGCGACTCAGTATGCGTGTGCTTGGTGCAACCTGAGTCCTTCGAGAGGATCGTCCTGTGAACGTGTGCACCGGGAAGCCAAGTAAGTTCAGCGACGCAGTGTGCGTGTGCTTGGTGCAGCCTGAGACTTTCGCGTGGATTGGCCTGTGATCGTGCACGCCGGAAGGGCAAGTGTGTCTCACCGACGCTGTGTGCATGTGCTGTTTGCAGCCTGAGACCTTCGGCAGAGGTGCCCTGTTATCGGGGGCACCCGAAGATCAAGTGTGTCTTGAGCGACGCTGTGTGCGTGTGCTTTCTACAGCCCGAGACCTCCGCAAGTTGTGCCCTGTGATCGGGGGCACCAGAAGATCAAGTGTGTCTCAGTGATGCTGCGTGCGTGTGTCATGTGCAGCCTGAGACCCTCGTGCGGAGTTGTCTGGTTATCGTGCACCCAGAGTCCAGTGAGTCTCATTGACTCTGATTGCGGGTGTAGTGTGCAGGCTGGGATCTTCCCATTGCCCGGAAATTCAGAGAGATTGCATCGGAGGCCCAAGTCGCTGGATGAGGAGAGGAGAGTGGGTTTGCGCCCCCCAGGTAACGTGTGTTGACTCCTGGGGCAGGGCGCGGCTCGGAGGGACACGCTCTCGGCCTCTTTCTCTGTCCTGCAGCACGAGCCTCTGCTTCGGCTCGGATCACAGCCCGTTGCCAAGGGAGTGACAGCACCGGGGCTGGAGTGTGAAGCTGCATTCACTGTGTTATATCTTACCCGTGTGGGGGTGGCAACTGTGGCCTGAGACTAACCACAAGCCAGCACGAGTGGCGGAGAGACCGCCGGAGGCACCGTGAACGGTGCTGGAGTAAATTACATATTGCATTGTGAGACCGGCCTCACGGCGTTGCCCTCCCAATCATCCAGCCAACCTGCAACCACCCCCAAGACACGACATCTCCGACTCCGGCCGCCCCAGCCACCCCGATCCGAGGGCCGGCCAGAGCCCCGACAGACTCGACACCCTACCACGCATGTCCGACCGGGGGAGCGGGAACCCTCGAGCCAGACCCAAAGGCGCCAGCCCAGTCACACCTCGGGTCGCCTTCCCCGGGAAGACTCGATCGGCCACCAGGCCCCTGGGGAGCAGGCGCCTCCCCTGCCGAGCGTCTAGGGTCCCTCCCAGACCCACCTGAAAAGACCAAAGAAGTGAGCGGCAGGAAATCCCGCCGAACCCCCTCCGTCACCCCAGTCCCCCCTCTGCGAGGACCCCGGACTTCAAAGAGCAAGCGGAGTATAACAAGGGGTGCCGGAGAAACGAGAGAAGAGAAGACCTGGAACCATCCGAGCCTGCTGACGCTGTCGCGGCTCCTGAACGCTGAAGTCACCTGGGCCTGCTGAGTGACTCGCGGCCTCTTGCTATTGAACCATCTGAGCCCTACTGACGAGGTCGCGGCTCCCGAGCACTGAACCACCTGGGCCTGCTGAGTGACTCGCGGCCCCCAGCTATTGAACCATCTGAGCCCTGCTGACGAGGTCGCGGCTCCCGAGCACTGAACCACCTGGCTCTGCTGAGTGACTCGCGGCCCCCAGCTATTGAACCACCTGAGCCCTGCTGACGGAATCGCGGCTCCCGAACTCCGACCACCTGTGCCTGCTGAGAGACTCGCGGCGCTCCCCTTGAGGACGACTTGGTAAGAGATCGCCCAGAGAATCGACACCCTCCAGCTCGAGGATTGTGAGCCATCCGCAGGGTATTTCGCAGAGACACTATCTTGAAAGACTGTCCCGCTACCCCCATTCCCCACGACCGATTTGTGGTACTTCGTGCCACTGCTGTACTACTTGCATCTTGGATCATAAAGATCCCTTGGAAATTATCGATAAAAAAGACCTATCGTCCTACAAAGAATACGTGTGGTGTCACTCTGTTCGTAGTGTATATCAGGGTGTGCGCGCCTAGTTCGGCCTACGTGGGAGAGGTGGGTCAAAGGGGTGGGCAAGACGGGCATCGAACCCCCCTCCGGCGAACGCCTTTCCAACAGCATTAGTCCTGCATAACGGAGTTTCTGACGATTGTATGATGCGTTGCCTGATTTCTGCACAACGAACTGTCTGTTGGTCATATTGGCCATTACATTAGTTTGGCATACCGAACTGCCTGATAGGTGTGTTATGCATTGCACTAGGTTTGCATAACGAACTGCCTGATAGATGTATTATGCCGTGTTTTAGTCCTGCATCACGAACTGCCGAATTGTCGTATTACACATTGCATTAGTGTTGCATACTGAACTGCCTGATATATGTGTTCCGCATTGCATTAGTTTCGCATAACGAACTGCCGATAACTGTATTACACGTTGCATTGCTTTTTCCTAACAGAGTATCTGAAGGGGACCGTACACATTGCATTACGGTGGCATAACAGTTTAAAACGCTGTTGCATTACGCACTGCATTACAGTACCAGTACAAATCGCCAGATAGCCGTATACGATCTGTATTATTCTTATGTTGCGAAATACCTGATTGTTGCATAACGAACTGCATATTACAACATTTGGAGTACACAGGACTGTTTAGTTTAGCTCAATAGTAATAGGCCAGGGGGAGCTTTACCCCGATGCATATGTTGGTTTAGTATTGTGTGGTCGCATCGCATATCTTTTTATAAACATATACTTGTTTTTCCATGAAACTCCTGAGGAATCTATTTGTGGCATCATCATTGGGTTGCTGTGAGCGTAATTGCAAATACTTTACACATTGGCCTTGAAGAGAAGCCTCGTTGCTCATGCCAAGCTACCAAGGGGGTGGAGGGGGGGCTATCTCTAGAGGCGACCTGTCTTTCCGTAACGTTGGGGGCTTGTAGGTCCCTGTTTTGCCAAATGTACCTACCTCAGCCAACCGGGGATCCGGGGATTTTAACACCCACCCTGGGAAAAGTTTAATGCCTGGTTTCAGACCTTTTCCAGCATGGGAAGAGATTGGTGAGGAACTTGTGAAGACCCTTAAAACACACGTTTATGGGTGTGCACACACTCACAGAGAGAAACTACCTCATCCCCTCTACTTCAAGCCCCTGTCAGTGGATTTGTGGAAAGGTGACAAAATCAGAGCCTTACTAAAATCCAAACCCTAATATTATATGAGCCATAATCTAATGAGAGAGGCTCCTATTAGAGCTCTGCTATAATGAGAATACTGCATTAATTAGTCACCTCACTGTATTGCACCTAAAGGAACAAGTGGATTGTTTTACAGGACAAGTAGATTTTTGAGACATCACAATTTTGACGAGTAGATGTTCTATAAAATTCCACACCCCTGTTTAGATATATTTCTTACAGATGGTCACAGTGCGCTTTACAAATACCTCATTCAATACAATACAATGAAATATCAGGATAAAGAAAACTTGGACACCTGAGGTCAAACAGCTTAATGTTGAAAATTAGCCTAAATTAAGAGGCAGGAGCAACTGATGTCACAGGAGGCCGTGGAAGACAAACAGTCTGTCTCGGGCCAAAACAAACATTGGCAAAGCAAAGGTCTGGCTTGCATTTCGAGACCTGACTAAAATATTAAATAAAAAGTCTGATGTGTGAAAAAACATATATTTTATGCATATAATCCATCTATGAAAGAGAGAATTAGTTTGTGACAATTTTTGGATGTATAATAGTCCCTCAAACACTACACTGCAAGCATTCCACAGGAATAGAATGAGATACTACAGCACGACTTGCCCTGGGAGGGGACATCAGCTTGGCGACACAGCAGCTAAATTCGCAGTCAGAAGGTGATGGGCTGACATGCAATATGGACATGTGATGTAGCAGAACACTGGTGGGGCAGGTGCGATGTTCTAGGTTTTACAGTGACCACACACACGCAGAAGGGTACAGTGTCAGGAACCCACAAAGAGAGTGGGTTTTTAAACAGGTGGGTTGCGTAAGTGTGCCGTTCCATAAGAATAGGACACGTTATAACACAAACATTTACAATGCAGCGTACATTCCAATTTGCAAAGGAGCAGGTCATTGTCCCACGTCTAGTGTGGCGTGCGGTTAGCAGTTTGAACCCCCATATTTGGGAATAACCATGTACGGGGGTAAACAAAGGCTTAGTCAACCCCAAAGGTAAGGCACATACTGCACGCAGTGCACAAGGGATTAAATTAGACATAAGTGTGGTTACGAAGAGCAGTTGTTTCGCGGTAATGGGTAAGTTTTGACCCGGCAACACCTAACAAGTATGGCACAGAGAGCACCATAAAAATGTCACCCTGAATTGTGGTTAAAGTAGAGTACAGCTGTCCCCAACTCCGGGGGGGCCATCGAACATGCCTACAGCTGGGTAATTAAAGCAGTGGTTAAAACAGAGAACAGTAGTTCCCAATTCAAGTGGAGGTCATTTAACTTGCTTACGGAAGGGTAAATGAGCCATGCACAAGCCCACCAAGTAGGAGGGCTCAGTTCAACTTTAATTCAAAATGTAATAAAATAAGAAGGGTCTGGGAAATCAGGCATGGTCTCTTTAGTGCATACACCACAAGGTCCCCCCGATAGGGACAGGGAGCACCTGCAGAGGTAGATGGGAATTGTCCAGCCAGAAGGACTGGTAACCGCACGTTGCACGAGGTTGGGGAGCCTGCCATGGTGGGGGAGGGGGGTCTGGATATGACGGTGGCCACATCCAGGGCTACGGCAGAGTTATAGGGAGACCCGGAGGCTGATTGGTACGAGGGGTACCCTTTCAGGAGCATAATAGGGGTGCAGTATGCCAAAATCCCAGCAGTCTTTACGGCAAGGCCCTGGTTGAAAAAGTTGGCGCCCCGCTAGTCCTTCGGGTGGTTGTAATCCTGAGCAACCGGGGATTTGCCTGGATACACTGCGCCCCTAAAAGGCATGAGTAAAAGTGATTGATTAGAGGTCCATGGTATGTAAGGGAATAACCCCACATAAATGGTAGCATCGATTGGGTTGGCCATGGTGCAGTTTGGCTCATCAGGCAGGCAGGGCAGCTTAGGTTAGTCTCGTCTGCCTGCCCTTCGATCACCCGTAAGTTAACCCACCAAGTTGGCATACTTATTGTAGGTATGTAATAAACCTGCAGCAAAGTGTTTCCCAACAAGATTTGTGTAGACTGTTTATTTCTGTGCAGCGCAATGAGTTACTGCCATATGCAAAAGAAAAAATTGATGGAAGGAATGCTGGACAATGCAAACATTCACCCCCAGTCACAAGGATCTGGGTTTAATCCATCATTCTTTTGCTCACCACACCACCCCAGTTTGGACCCAGCCATTTGCAAATCAGTCTTGACCCTGTTTCTTATGGGAACAGTACAGCCTGAACTGCCAAGCCAGGTCCTCCCTGGACCGGAAACAAGCCTCCTGGGACCGTTTTCAGGGCATCACCCTTCATCAGCCAGGCTAGCTTGAATCCAGTGGTGTAGTGAGCACAGAACTCACGTCTGGGCATACCCTTCCCATTTAGGGTGACATATGAAAAAGAAATAATTGATGGACGGAATGCTGGACAATGCAAACATTCACCCCCAATCACAAGGATCTGGGTTTAATCCATAATTCTTTTGCTCACCACACCACCCCAGTTTGGACCCAGCCATATGCAAATCAGTCTTGACCCTGTTCCTTATGGGAACAGTCCAGCCTGAAATGCCAAGCGAGGTCCTCCCTGGACCGGAAACAAGCATCCTGGGACCGGTTCAGGGCATCACCCTTCATCAGCCAGGCTAGCTTGAATCAGTTCGGGCTGGACTGTTCCCATTGGGCGCAGGGTCAAGACTGAGTTGCATATGGCTGGGTCCAAACTGGAATGGCATGGTGAGCAAAAAAACGACGTATTTAGGCCCAGATCTCTGTACTGGGGTGAATGTATGACATTGTTCTGCATTCTGTCCATCGATTGTTCTTTTTGCATTTGTCACCCCGAGTGGGACGGGTAAGCCAAGACGTGGGTCCCGTGATCTCCATGCCACCAGAGTCGAGCTATCCTGGCTGATGAGGGCTGAAAGCCCAAAACCGGTCCTAGGATGCTTGTTTCCAGTCCAGGGAGGACCTCGCCTGGCAGTTCGGGCTGGACTGTTCCCATTGGGCGCAGGGTCAAGACTGATTTGCATATAGCTGGGTCCAAACTGGAATGGCATGGTGAGCAAAAAAACGATGGATTTAGGCCCAGATCTCTGTACTGGGGTGAATGTATAACATTGTTCTACATTCTGTCCATCAATTGTTCTTTTTGCACTAATTACTGCCAAGCGGGGGGGGCGGGGGTTGCCGATATCGGCACTATGCGGTTGTCCGTGGTGCACGCAGTGAGCCCTGTAACAGGGTGGCCCTCTTACTACTGCATTAGGCACCTCCCCGCACCTTCTTGCAGGGACCTCCTTACTCTGGGAGTCCCTTCTACGCACGGCGCCTCTGTGGCGTCATTTCTGATGCGCAGTGGACTGGGGCCAGGTACTTTTACCTGCCCCCACACACTGGCCACCCTCTTTGTCCCCAGCTGGACACGCTGTCACCCTCCCAACCTCTTACCCTGTGTGCCGGCGGGAGGGCTGCCTAATGAATTGAACGTATTAATGTATGCATCTGTGTTGGATCGCCCGTAAGTTAACCAACCAAGTTGGCATACTCCTTGTATGTATGTAATAAACCTGCAGCAAACTGTTTCCCAACAAAATGTATGTGGACTGTTTATTTCTGGGCAGCGCAACTAATTACTGCCAAGTGGGGGGCTGCTGATATCGGCACTATGGAGGGGGCGACATGCAGAGTGGAAGCACAGTTGTATTTACAGATTCCTGCTAACTGTAAGAAAGTGACTCCACGCTGTGTACCAGCGCCGCCATTAGTATGCCCCAGTATTATAGATACATTGGTAGATACACCACTCTGAAGGAGTATGCGCCAGTATTATAGATACATTGGTAGATACACCACTCTGAAGGAGTATGTCCCAGTATTATAGATACATTGGTAGATACACCACTCTGAAGGAGTATGCACCAGTATTATAGATACATTGGTAGATACACCACTCTGAAGGAGTATGCACCAGTATTATAGATACATTGGTAGATACACCACTCTGAAGGAGTATGTCCCAGTTTTATAGATACATTGGTAGATACACCACTCTGGAAGGAGCAGTAGAGTCTGCTCTCCTCTACTTCTGCATTTAGACATTCTCTCTCTGCTGTTGTCCAGGGCTCCCCTGCCCTCACTGCAGCGTCTATGCCCTCTTTCTCAGCCCTATGCTTGCATCCCATATCCCAACCTCTCTACCTCCCCCTACTGCTGCTCTGCGTGGCTCCCAGCTCTCTTCTCGCCCTCCTTGTTTTTTCGAGTTTCTAAAGGGATTATTCAAAGGATTAGCCTGTAATCCCCTACCTCCTCCTAAAAGCTGCTGGCCAGAGTCCCCTAATCTCTTTAATGAGTTGGCCGGGCTCTGCTCGGAGCCTGTAGTGGGCATTTTAAGCACCAGGACGGGATTACTCCTGCGGGCTTCATTGCTCACTCCAGACATCCAGGGCTGGACAGGCCATATGGGATGAAGGAGGGAGCCCCCCCTACCTCCCGCCAGGGAAATGCTTGTAGGGTTGGGCGGAAGGAGGGATCATCAGATATTCAACCTGGTAAAACAGCCATGAGGGAATACACACAATGTTCTTGCATAAGCATGTATAATTTGCTTCTCTGTTCTTCCAGGAGATGGTAGGACTGGGTGACTGTGCATACAAAACATGTAAAGAATCATCAGACATGCAAACACCCAGCACATGTATACTAGTTCATACTTCGACACATTACAAATATGTAATTGGAGAAACAGGCACACAGATTTAATATACACCTGCAGTTTATACATGCATGAATCACGTGTGGCTCATTGATACATGCATGCACATACAGATGTCAAACAGGCAGCACATGCCCCCTCCTCGTCCACACACACAAATAGCACACAGATATACAAATTAAGGGTGGGCGTAGTTCGCGAAGTAGCACTTCGCGAAGCTACGCAAAGTGAAGTTCGCACTACGCGAGCTACGCGTAGCACTTCGCGAACTGCGAAGTAACATGTTCGCACTGTGCAAGATGTTGTTTTCAATGATTGCACAGTGCGGACAAGCAACCGGCACTGTGCAATCATTGAAAATGGCATCTTGCACAGTGCGAGCTGTAGTTTTCTGCTGCTCGAGTAGATTTTTACTCGAGCTGCAGCTTTCTCAACGCGAACTGGTAGTTTCTCATCGCGAGCGGTCGCGAGCATACGCGACCCCTCGCAATGAGAAACCTGACCTTCTCGCGTTGGGAATCTCGCCGGGAGGTTTATTTTCCATGCTCGCGATCGCGAACAAGGAAAAAGTCTCGCCAGGATGTCATTTTGCTTGCTCGCGGTCGCCAACTTGACGTTGAGGACCGCGAGCAAGCAAAAAATGACCGCAGCACTACGCAACACTACGCTACGCGTGTTCGCACTGTGCTACGTGCAGTTCGCGTAGCGCGAAGTAGCGCGAACTTCGCAAACTACGCGAGCGTAGCGTAGTGCTTCGCCCAGGCCTAATACAAATACAAATATCAAACGTGTGTAGAATGTACTTGAAATATGGCACACATAACAAGTAACAAAAACTCACATGCACCACATATTACTCACATTTACAAGCAATTCACAGATCTTGCAAATGTACCTAAACCATCCTGCCACGTGCCAGGTGTGGCACCGCCTCCAGGGCGACTGAAGCCGGAATCTGGGGATCACGGTTCGATCCCCGCCGATGGCAGATTAGCCCAGCACCATGTGACTCTGGGCAATAGCTTGCTTAATCTTCCCGACGGCCCCCAGCGCCTAGAGACCCTTACGGGTGATTGTTTGCGCTTTACAAATGTGGATTATATTATTATTCATCACACAAAAACCCATCACAAACCGAACACATTTACACATATACCATAAATGTACAAAAACCAGGCACATTAACATACACATGAATTGTCACAGGCATGTCTGCATGCCTATGTGCGTGCCCATGGTCACGCACATACACAACGTCCAGCATGCACATGGTACTAATAATAATGAACTAAGAATTATGACTTAAAAGTCATCTACACCCTCCTTTTCAAGGTGTGCAACCGAGATCTACACCTAGATGCGGAGGAACCACCTCAAATGAAAATGTGACAAAATGGAAGTCATTCTGTTTGAAGAATCTCACTCGTTTATATATATATATACATGTATAGTGGACTTTGGACCCCCCAAAAAGGATTCATTCTCTTTCACCTCATGCTATTGACTGTTCAGTATCAGTGTGTTATGTTAGTAGTTTCTAAAGCACTCAGATTACTCCAGCTGGGAAAGAAAACAGAAAAACAACGCAAAAAGCTAGCAGAGATCCTCAAAGAAAAAGGGCATCCAAGGCAAAGACCAGTGGTAAATACACTGTAAACTAGAAGAATTAACACTGTCTATACAGCCAAGTTTTTTTCCTAAAAATTGCCTCGGCAGGTTCTAGCCTCAGGTAGAAGGGAAGGGCTTCCAGAGTTCGGAGGCTTGAAAACCAAATGACCAGCCACCCATCCGAGTTTTCTTAGCACATGGAATCACAGCGAGTGCTGTACCTCAGGACTGGAGTCTGTGGCCAGGTGAACAGGGTTTCACCAAGTCGAACAGATAGTGCAGCCCTCTGTTAAAGATTTTTTGACAAAGGGACATAGTCTTAAAGATGATACGTTTTTCCAGCAGGAGCTAGTGAAGTTCAGACAGGGCCAGGGACACATGTGCTCATCTCGGGAGCTTCACAAAAAGTCAGGCAGCTGCGTTTTGCACTCTTTGAAGCTTCAAGATCCTGCCCTCGGTGGCTCCGATGTAAAGGCTGTTACAATAGTCAAGTCTCGAGATCACCAGGGCCTGCACTACCGACTTCCAAGCCGCCAAGGGAAGCAGGTCAGAGATATTAGCTAACATTTTAAGCATGGCAAAACATGTTCTGGCCAGACATGCTATTTGGTCGTCTAAAGAGGGGTTTGTATCGAACCATATTCCAAGGTTTTTCACCTTAGGCTTAGGGCTAGGAGTAGGGCCCAGCATCTTCGGCCACCAAGCTGAGGACCACACAGAGGGTTTCCTTCCAACTATGAGCACCTCTTTTTTGTTGGCATTAAGTTTTAGGCAACTAAGCCAGTTCTACCAAGCAGGACCTGAAACACGTTGTGGTACCTCCTTCGTCCTGGTCAATTGTGTGTCATTGCTAAAATACGCCATGGCGACATTGTGTTTGCCGATGACATCTGCCAGGCGGTGCAAATAGATGTTAATTGCGTGGGGCTAATGTAGAGCCCTGTGGCACCTCCTGGGACAAGTGCAAAACATCTGAAGCAAAAGGAGTCTGAACATCCTGGAAGGTGCAACTTTGAAGGAAGGAAGCCAGCCACTTTAATTCAATTCACCGCAATTCGGAAGCCGCTGTAGTATAAATAAATACAACGAATTTCGTTGCGCGCGCTGCATCGCATTTTGCGATGCAGTGCGCACAAAGGAATTCATTTTATTTATTTAAATGTGTACTTACCTCCGTTCATCCATATTCTGGTGTTTACATTTCCCCACCCTGCCCCTCACCTGCCCCGCCTCACTGCCCCACCAAACTCCCTCCACGGACCGCTACTGAATGTGTACCATGGAGCAGACAAATGGGTGGGAATGGGGGGGCCATAGGTACAGGTACCCGCCTTTTCTTGAATAATGGAATTGACAAATGTTATTTAATACATTGTAACATTTTTGTGCCCTAACCCATTGCTTCCCCAACTTTTGGAACCACAGCACACTTGTTAGATGGCAACTTCCACACCCACCTAGGCTACCATGGCTATAAGGGCTGGTAAACTTTTTGCTTAACTGAGGCAACCTTTAACATGCCCATGGTACAGAGTGCTCATACTTTGCTGAATTTGACCAGACGTTTGCACAGACCTATTTTTTGCTAACCATGGCGAACACATTAATGGCGTCAATTCTGTTATCAGGGAATGTTAGCATTGGGCACACTATTGGAGTCACCGCACACTTTTTGGAGTGCCCATCTTATGCCGCCCTCCAGGCTTGCTTAACTGCAGGATCCCATTACCCATACCCTCACTTTTCCAGCGTGCACATCTTTTATAGACCTGGCCAGAAGGAAAACCCATTGTGAATGGCTCTTCTGCCCGTATGTGGGCACATGTAAAAGCCTATAGCATTGCGGGTCCCACCGCCCTGCCCTCTAATGCGATACGGTGAGGGAGGGAAGCCCTGCACCCCCAGCATTTGGTTTAATTCTTGACCCAATTGTATGAATGCCCCTCACCGTGTGACTGCTTTGTGGGTGCTGTGTCACCAAGCTGATGTCCCCACCCTGGCGTAGTCGTCCGATTCCAAACTTTTGCTAATGTTTATCAAGGAGCCAGCAAATGGGTGGGGACAGGAGGGGAACCATATGTACAGTTCCCTGCCCTTTCTCAAATTGGAATGCCAATCTTTTTACTACCTTGTTGCTTCACTGTGCTCCATCCCAGCATTTCCTCCAATCCTATGGTACCCCAGCACACGTGTTAGATGACAACTACCACAACCTGCCTAGCTGTAGGCAAGTCATTTCTAGGTTAACTAAACCAACCCTCTGTGGTGTGGAATGAACTGCTACGACTGTGCAACATGTAACCTGCTTTTGTTTACGGAATGCACCTACTTTGCTGAATTGACCAGACTTATGCATAGGCAGTCTGATTGATAGACTATGGCGAACACATTAATGGAGTCAAATCTGGTTTCAGTGTATGTTTGTCTATTGTGCCTTTGCCAGTAAGTGCTTAGCTTTGTTTTGGCTGTGTTAAAATTGTTGCTTGCGTCACACTTCAGGATTATAGAAATGTGCAAAATCTTTTGCTTTCTTCACAGATGAGGGAGCCCAGTCCATTCACAGATATTACTTTACATTTCCTGTTTCTGACTGCAAAATGAAATGAGATTGCAAGCACCATACTGAGACAACAAAAACGAGTATCTTCTGTCAGGTGACATGGCCTTGCCTTCGCCATATGTGGTGTGATCTGGACTGCTATGACAAAGCATCAATGAGGCCTAGCAATACCGTGCACCCGTTCATCTTGTGATACACATCCGCTGCGATAACTAATATGCTCCCTATCCATGGTACCTTGTAGTAGGACCATGATGACCATAGCAGCGTGTCCAGCGGGGGACAAAGAGGGACAAAGAGGGTGGTCAGTGGGTGGGGGCAGGTATTAGTACCTGGCCCCAGCCCACTGCGCACCGGAAATTATGCCACAGAAAATCCCTGCGTAGAAGGGGCTCCCAGAGTAGGGGCATCCCTGCAACAGGGTGTGGGGAGGTGCCTAATGCGGCAATAAGGGGGCCGCCCTCTTACAGGGCCCACTGCGTGCACTGCGGGCCCGGCACGTTTCTATTGTGCCTTATTTTCTTACAACTGTTACTCGAGAGCCAAGAGGGTGCTCTGGGGCACCCGCGGCCTTCGGAATGTGCAAAGCTGTCAAGTTTGTCAGGTGGTAACTTCACAAATGGTTTTTTGCAAGTTTTGCAAAGTATGAAGCATGTGAATTTGAAAAATAGAGGCACAGTTTTAGTGGCCCTTCGTGGCAGCACTAAAATAGCCAACTTCTACAAGGTGCCACTTCTGGACGCAGTAGCACGCACACCCCTGGCACGTTCAAAGCCACACCCCTGCACTCTCACATTTTCCCAGACGACATTCTCCCACCGCTTTCGCCACATGGTTGAACCAGCCCCTGGCATTTTGCATATGTTCTCAGGGCTATAGGCCTTCAAAAGCCTAAGGCCTAGTCCCAACTTTGCAACTATTAACAAAAGAGATTCAACTGAGTTTGCAAGCAATGGATTTTCCTGCACTAGGTTGATTATATTTTCAGACCCAGAAACCAGGCATGTTAGAGACATAGAAGTAGGATGAAACATTGACCCTGATATGAAGCGATGAAAGCCTATATATACAGGCCCTTCCAAAGCAGGACTATATTTCCACAGCCAACCAACCTATTCAACAACTACAAATAACTAAGATAACAAAAGATCTGTGCTTTAGTGTTTATGCATTGAGTTCCAAACATTTTAACAAGCAAGCCAAGGTAGGAATGGAGATTTAAAGTCTCTCATATCACACATGAGCAAACTCAATCAGTTTGATTACCTTTGCACTCTGGAACGAGTACTCACGTAGTTATAATGGGAAAACAAAATTACAAATGCCAGAAATCAAAGGTAAAAAGAAAAGTGGATAAGCTTTATTTTGTGTTTCTAAAGGGAGGAATGGGGGAGGGGAATAAGGTGGCAGAGTGATGACCAGGACCATAAGGAATAAAAAAATAAACACAGTAATGGCCCATATTCCAAATTCCAGGATTTTCCTGTCCTTGTAAATATGGCCCCTTAACACGCAGCACATTGCGTGAAAGGGGCATCCCATGGGTGTTGCTGTGGGTGTTCCTACGCAACACCCATGGAACGAGACACATTTCCAGTTTACGAGGAATCGTAAATCTGGAAATGCATTTGAATACTACGCCTCGAGGCGTAGAGAGGCGCAACGAGGAGAAATGTATTCAATTCTCCCTGTTTTTGTTTTTCCTGTTTTTATGCCTGCTGCATTCTGCAGCACACATTGAAAGAGGAAATCACCTCTGATGATTGTTTTTGTTCAGGAAGGGTTCCCTTCCTGAACAAAGTATCAATCTCCCCACGACGCAGGCATCCTTGCACCATCGTGCAAGGGTGCCTGCATCGGCGCATGGCAGCAGTTTGTGCGCCAGCGCAGTGGGAAGCACAGAGATGTGACATATTGTTGTAAATATGTCGCATCGCTGTGCTTTCTAAACTAACGGAACACGGCGCAGCAAAATGACTTGCTGCACCGTGCTGCGTTAGTTTATTGTAAATCTGCCCCCTCATCGCTGACTGATGCTGACACATTGCCCTGAACGGAAACACTGACTTGTGGCCTCATCTCTGATCACTCCCAGCACATTGCTTTGTAACTTAATCCTTGATCACTACAAACAAATTGCCTTTGTTCACTCCCGGGTCTTTGCCTTGAAAGGTGCTTCTAATCACACCTGACACATTGTCTTACAGCGTCTCCTTTGACGCTTTCCCTCGCAACCTCACCTCTCGTCATTGGTACATATTGCCTTTTGACTGGACCTCTCATCACTCCTGACAGATTGCCTCCTAACATCCCTTCCAATCACTTCTGACGCGCTGCCTTTTAAACGCTCGTGCGGCCTCCTGTGATACTTTGCCTTTTAAACTTCAGAATTAGAGATTATGTTAATAAAAGATGTTCTGACGCTGGCATTGCTGGCTTCTTCGAAGTCGCTGGAGGCGAAGTAGACGTGAAAAACATGGCAGCCACTTAGCAGGATTTTAGGATATGCGTTTACAATCTACCTTTGTGGGAACTACACTGTGTGCAGAGAAAATGACACAACGAACAAGAGAAAGAGAGCATCCTGGGGACAGCCCCTAAGTGCCTCCCCACTTAGTCCGGGCTAAGGCACTGTGGTCCTCATAATTCATCATGACAGATGGTTTAATGGAATGAACACAGAGGAAGGACATTGAAACTACCCCTGGAACAAAGTCAAACACCCCTCAAAGCCCAAACCAACTGTATACTATTCTTGAAAGAAACAAAGACGGCCCCCACCTCCCACCCCTTTTCACTGAACAGTCCAACCAGGAAGAATCAGATCACAGACTAGTCTGCCCTCCTTTGGAATCATAAGCAGAACTTAATTTGAGCCGGTGGGTTCCGGTGTTCGGCACTGGCACCTAATTGTCAGCACTGGCTTTTATGACAGTCTGCCACATGGTGGCGCTCTTTGTCCAATTTAGAGACGAGCACAACAACAGTTGTTTGTTAATTGAATATACCTTAAAAATGGTAAATACCTACCTTTCAAGCCAATCTTATAGTTTTGCATGGGCTGGAATAGTCTGCATTGTCATACTTGTAGGAGTGTCAGGGTTAGTAGTTGTTTTTGAACTGTCACTGGCAGTGCTGGCAGGGGGAACGGGTCTTGCAAGCTGCTGTGATTTCCTGATGAAGGCCCTGGCATCCCCCCCCCCTCACCCAAGTAAAGCACTGATCATAAGTAAGGTTCCCTGTTTTCCGTTTGTACGGATTTTTACATATAAATACAGACAGAAAACTATTTGTTTTCCTGTCTTTATTTATTTATAAATGTGGAGAAAAATGAAAATTAGGTTGTTTTTGAGTGAGTCTAAATGCTGTCAATCATGACTCCCAGGCCAATAGTTGTGCGGGTTGACAGGCAAGGGAATTTAAAAAATAAAGGAATTTTAGTAAAGGGCCTTAAAGCAGTATATTTGCACAAACTTGATACTAAAATGTGCATGTTTTCCTATAAGTGCATCTTTTATTCTATGAATGTGTATAGATATCATTGAAACCTGTCAGGCATCCAGGCACAAGTGTACATTAACTGGTTAAATAAATGTGAAAACATACACATTTCAGCTTCATTTTTTCACAAAACCTAAAATAAATATGGATAAATGCAGGTGAAATAAGCCAAAAATAAACATGGATAAATACAGACGGAAATGACAAAAATATAAATACCATAAAACCGGGAGCCCTAATCATAAGAGACAAGATCTACCATGCTTTCCAGAGATCAGCAGGTCATCACAAGACTGTTCTTTTCATACACAATTTTTCATCACATGATGATTGCTGGCAGAAAATGTTGGGGGCCACAAGGACAGACAGGAACTACTGGCCACCACAATGGTAGTTGGGATGAATAGCCTCTGCTCGTCCTGGGGTCGGTCGTACTATGACTCTCCAAACTGGGTCTTTTGGAGAAAGCACAGCTGTGACAAGGAGGTGTTTCAGCAGAGATAGGTTGATTGAGCCTTTTCCTCCCCGTCGTTTTTAGTAGAGAGCAAATAAAGTAGACAAATTGTAGGCAGGGGGGAGAGGTTCTTAATACCCACTGAGGCCCTGATTACAAGTGGCCTCCTAAGTTAGTTGGAGCCAGTAACAACACCCCGATTGGAATGATGGGATTTGCTGGAACACAGCAAATTTCTTACTTTCATACAGAAGTTCCAGCTGCTGAAAATAGCCGAAATCTACACACTTGACCCTGAAGTTGGGGAAAATCCGAGCTATTTTCCAGACCACACATATTTAGGGTCTGAGTGGTTGATAAGCTGGAGAACTTCCACTGGATATGCTCAGTTTCAGTGCCCATGGACTGCAGCTGCAGCAGAATATTCAAACACAGACTTCCAATATTTATCCCCATATCAAACTGTCACAAACAGATATTTGTGAAAATTGAGGCAAGGCAGTGAGGCTGGATTTGCCCATACAGCAACTGATAACCATGCAGCGGCGGCTACTCCGCTTTGGCAGAGGAGCGTCGCCCCACCTGCTGAGTGCCTGGCAGCAGACAGAAACGGAAAAAATAAAATGATAATAAAACCATTTTATTATCATTTTATTTTTCTTTCTGCTGTAGGCAACCAAGTCTTGGCAGGGCCGTGGCGAGTGCGGGGGGAGGAGTAGTACTCACTCTAAAGTACGCATGACGAATTGGCCAGCTGTTTAAGGCCATCCAAGCCATCATGTGCACTTTGATCTCTCTCCACCCGAGCTGTGTTGTAGAGCTGGGTAGACAGGCTCCTAGGACCTGAGCAAGCATTAAACAAGTCCGCTAAGGCCAATCACAGCACTGCTCTCATGAGAGCAGTGTCTTGATTGGCATCTAGGAGCCTGCGCAGTGTACAGGGACCCCGAGCAGAAGAATCCCGAGACGGTGGCCGGCAGCGCCGCAGAAGGTAAATGCTTTTTCAAAATGTATTATATTACCCCTGCACCCCCACAGGTCCCCCCTTCCCCCGTCTCACCACTTGTTATGAAAGGAAGCCGTTACTGCAACCATGAAAACACTAAAGAAGACCATCACCTCTGCTAGTGCCGTGAGATACGTTTCAGATTACAGAGCACAGTATCCTGAACGCTCCTTGTTATCAAATGTTTCCATAGCAATAGAACACAATTGTCTTAGGAGGGATGAAACAAACAGGACTGATGAAAAATCTCAAAAATATTTTTCAGTCAACTGCTATATGAAAGTTAGGCTTCTATGCTATGGATGGAATGTGGAACAGAGTTCTGCAGTCACAAGCATGAAATGTAAAGCATGCAGTGGCGGTGCGTCCATTGGGGCGCTGGGGCGTTGCCCCACTAATGCACAGGGCCCCATTCATTGATATCATTACCAGTTGATTGTTACAGTAAAGTAAACTCACTCAGACAACTTCGTTCAAAATATTTCTAAGTATTGACACAAATTCTGGCCATGCCCGAGCAATCAGGACGCTGAAGGGGGTGGGGCACCACTCAGGGTTTCAACAGTGAGACAACATTTAAGCAAGGGTGGTAACGTGACATCAGGGCTAGCGCACTAAGTGCAGCAGCAATAGTGCGCATGTTGGGTTTTGGGCTGGTAATTTTTCTGACCAGCCCGAACATGTGCACTAGCCTGCACATTAGGAGATCGAGGGTTGCTTCATGCCACAGCCCTTGGTCTCCTAATGAGCAGGGAGTATCCCCTGCTCAAGCCATTCCTGGCGCTGCTGGAGCAGCGTCCAATTGGCTGAGAGGCACGCAATGCGTTCATGCAGTAGACCGCACCAGCACGCCACACACACGACACAACACACCTCGTGTTCAGTCACAGCGCCTACTACTGCTCGTGGCTCGGGTCACCTCTCACAGGCTGCCTTGGTTCAGTCAGATTTCTTTCTTTCGGAATCGTCACTGACACTAAAAGATCCTGATCATCGACAGTGTTAATAGGACGTAAATCTTTACCTTAAACTGGAGCAATGCTTAGATAACTTGTTTAGTAGTAATTAGCAGCAGTGAAGCCCCCTGCAGCCCTTACATGTGATGTGCCCAGGTGCATCCAGTAGTGTCGCTATCCCACGACCACACAGTTATCTCTTCATGGGCTCCTGTGGCACGAGCAGCTGTGCCTCTCACTTATCACCCCAACTTCTGCCTCCTCTGTCTCTGGCAGAGCCATGCTGCCTCCTCTGTCTCGGACAAAGCCATGCTGCCTCCCTTCTCTTCGTTTTTCACATGCTCCTTCTGCACCCACCCCGTGCCCATTTTGCTCACAATCACACATTGCATCTCTTCTCTGAACTTAAAGTGCAAGACTAAAATACACAGGATGCTTGAGAGCTGCATGTTTTCAGAGAAGTAATGACCACATTATGCACTGTGACCAAATTAATTTTTCATGAGTGCTAAACTGCTCTCTGTACAAAAAGAAGCCATAAACCTCAGCGTCACAAATTCAGGCGTCCTAGAAATTCACTTCAACTTGGTGGCGCAGGTGAAAGGAAAATAGTTAAGACACTGTCACACTCACACACCGATTTTGAAGTCTCCCCCCCACCCATGGTTCAAAGCCACAGTAGTAGATGGTAATCTAAAGTGGCTCATGCCATCAGTCATGTATCAAGGGTGTAGAATGGAAACACCAATTACAAATGCAGTGGGCAGTTGCGAGATTTCCATGTATCCATTAATTCATTGGTTTTATTTACATCAAAACTTGCTGGGAAGTAACTGGGCGCTGTTTATTAATGGATGGATGAGGGTGGTGGGAGATGATGCAATATTGTGTACCTCATGCGGAGATTTACATATCTGAACTGCACAATTATAATATATTTCACATATTTTCAATTGCTTTGTATTTCATATATTGACATTTTTAGGCGCAGGGAGATTACGTGATTAGCATAACCACGAAGCTATGCTTTCCTAAGTAAAAACCCAGGAGTCAGTGCACCCCTCTTTCCAGGTCATTGGACTGCCTCAGAGGTGCTTCCATTTTGGATTTCAAATCTCTCCTCGTCCCTGCTAACTGGTCAGAATGTTGCAAATTTTGATCCGTTATGTTTCTAGTTCACAACTAGACCAGGGCTTAATTTTACTTTTACTTGAAGCTTTAAATATCTTGGCTTGATGTTTTAGAAACAGGACAGTAATGTAATAACTGCACTTTCACAATTGCTTTATTAACCTTCCTGCTTTCTCAAATTTGCTTGAAAATGCATCATTTGTCCACTCTTTTTTCAAAATGTTCTCGGGGGGTTAACCCCCCCGAACACTGCTTAGGTTGTTCGGGCTCGCTCACTGCGCTCGCTCAATACGGTGCAGTATGACAAACATTTTACGCCTCACAGCTTTCGAATGTCACCAGGAGCCACTGAAAGCATGCTCCACCCTGAGTGAGCTAGGCAGTCCTGTTGATTACAACAGACCTTTAATGCGTTATCTCAATAGCCTCCTACCCCATATCCATCTCCTATGGCAATGGGGGTGCCATTAACAAATGGAGGCCATTGCACCACGAGGAATTGGGCACTTTTCGTAATGAGAAGTTCAAAGGATGTTTAGGTGCTGACACCACTAGGCACTTCCACTTCTACGACCTCATCCTGGAACCTGTTGCCTCCTTAGAGTTGGGGTTAGCTTCACATGGATCTGATAGAGTGGATCAAGAGCTAGATAAGATAAATTTGTTTAAGAAAAGTACAGGATTTCTAGAAAGAATGAACTCATCTACGGACCCTGCTGCAACAACAAGCACAGGATAGTAACTTTCTAGTAAACCGACAAAACACAAAGATAGCACCTTGTGCGCAATGGATCAATTTTTATTATCCTCAAAATGCAATCAATCAGTGTTTTATGAGCGCAACTACTCACCCGTGATGGTCTCAAGGTGTTGGGGGGGGGGGGGGTTGAGGGGTTTGGGGTGGGTCTGCAGTTTGTTTCCAAGAGCTAGGTCTTGAGGTCTTTCCTGAATTGCGGCAGCGTTGGTGATTGCCTGAGGTGCAGAGGTTGAAGTTTTTGCAGTGAGGTAGGAGAAGGATTTCCCTCCAGTCGTGGTCTTGTGGATCCGTGGGGCCAGTTGGGCGTAGCGGAGATGTCTGGTGGGAGTGTAGAAGAGGTGGTGGTTGAGGTATGCAGGTCCGGCATTGTGGAGGGCTTTGTAGGAGTGCGTGAGGAGCTTGAAGATAATTATTTTGTTGATCGGTAGCCAATTAAGGTCTCTCAGGTGGTCGGTGATGTGGCTGCGGCGTGGAATGTTCAGGATGAGTCTGAAAATTACTCACGTGTGCCTTGTTTTGGACATTGTGTAGTGTCTGAATATAAAAACTGTTAAATGATAAACATACTGAGCGCTGGCATTTATCAAAGCCAAGGAAAACTGTGCCATTGCCCCCCTTTTTCTTATTCATTTTGACACTACAAAGGAGTGGCCTGCAGATGACAGGAACATGAGCAGCTCATTGAAAAATTGTACATTACAGCACTGGTTCATGGAACTAGGTTCACTTTTTCTAAGACACTAAAGTGGGCCTGTTCACAAAGGTAAAGTAATTTAAGTTTACAACCAAATGTACCTTAGTTGCTTCTGCCATAAATTCAGAAAGGGATTCCTGAGATGCGCAGGACCATTGATGTGTTCTGAGATGTACAGCACACGCGCAGAATACTCCGAACCCATAACTCCTAATTTAGGGCTGGAATAGAGTGAGTTTATGGTCATTCTAAGTATGTGGTTATTCTTAGATGTTTGAACGCCCACTAACAAGTACATTTTTTGTGTTTCCACAATCTACTATTATTCTCCTTGCCCGGCTGATAAGGTCCATATATTTACTCCAGTAAATTGATTGTGTAAATACCCTTTCCAGGGTGAAAAGAAAAATGAATTCCCCCTTCTCTCCCAAAGTTGTTGGGGACGTAGGGGAAGGTGCTTCTCAGAAGAAAAAAATATTTTCCCCCATGGAGCAAAAACACAAACAAAAATGTTTCATTTGCATGGGGAATGTATTCCGCCTGTGCACAGCTCTCTGTTATTGAGAACCCCTGACAGGGGGAATCATTCCCAACAAGGACAAATGATGTCCCATGGAATCTGCAGGCACTCATGCACCAGGAGCAGCTTTCCAAGTGGATTACTTGTGGAGATTGTAACTTACAATACGTCGGAAGCCGACATTTGGACCTACCTACGTTTAAAAACCGAGGTTTGTTTTACTACTGTGAATTGTCACACACAGTGTTAAATCTTTCACTGAGTGAGTTTGGGAATGCTGAACAAAAATAAAATGGAATAGAGCCATTATTCATAATTGTTTTTTACCCAAGATAAGAGCTGCCCAGAATTTTAAATACACTGAGTTGCAGGAGGGTAACTATTTAGCAAATTTGTGAAGTTTATAAAAATCATGCACCCTCACTAGCAGAAGGTGTTAGTAGGAGAATGTTCACAATTCAAGTATTGTATGGTGACAATTCCTCATAGAAAAAGTAAGTTTTTTAGAAATGTGTTTTGATCAAAAACACATTTGTAATGCACATTTAATAAAATAAGTGTCAATTGAATCTTCTCTGCTTCTACTTAGCGATGTCTGTCTTCACTATGTGGTCTTGTTTAAATAAGTCGTATTTTTTTTCCTTTCTGCCATGTGTAAAAAAGTTTTAACTAACCAGACAATAAAATTGACTATGCCTATGGCCATTTGTGATGCTCATTGCAGCCACATTTTTGTGAATTCGCCAACATCATAAAGTTAAAGTTTCATAACTCAACTTTTCAAAGTTTGTGGAAGGGGAGATGGCCAATGCTGGACAAACCTTCCAAAGGTGGGGAACGAAAGCCTGAACTCTAATATAATCTCTGGAAAGTAACTTTTTCATGAGAACTGATCATGGCTCCATATGACACAACAAAGTGCCCTTTAATTCCGGTCCTGGCAGAAATCTGTAGAGTCGTGCCAGCACTTACCCTTCCACGATTAGAGCCTGCAACATTAAGGTCTGACCCGTAGTAGGGTTTAGCTAGTGTTTTTATTTTTTTCCTTATAAATTGCAGTCCACGTGAAACATACGAAAACCTTTTCATTCACCCAACTACAGTTTTTTCACCTTGCCTAAATATGGAAATGGTGAGTTGTAAATGTTGTTGCACAAATCAAGTTATTATTTCAATTTGCTTTTTAAATACTTGATTTACTTCTTTACATAACTGACCAACTCTTAAATTGTGCTTTTGAAAACTGCTTTGCTTTTGAAAAACATTGATAATTTGTGTTCATTTTCTCAGGACAGGCTTGTTTAGATAAACGAGGACGACGATTCTCAACTGGCTGTGAAGTGGACTGTAGAGCAAAATTCATCCAATTTGCTTTTAGGCAAACTAAATTTCCCCAGTCCTAACTTCCGGTACGAAATGTTGCTGAAAAGTCAAGAGTAACCAGTGAAGGAGGAGGGGCAATAAACGCTGCCATTAGTGTCAGCTGTCGATATGGGCTAAGGGTCTTAAACTGGCTGGAAACAACTCATATCAATGAAGCAATCACAATCCTTCAACTACAAAATGGACTTTCCTAGCTAGGAGTGTGTGTATTTGTGGTTCTCAATTTTTTTCCACTCTGTGATTTTTCCCCAAAAAATGATGAAAAAGAACCATGTGTGATGGTGGGAACACATACCTGCTGCCTTACAGACCACTCACATTTTTAGGTCTCGCTGAGCCAGCGCATGCGCTGCTCTGCGAGAAATTTTGTAAACGGGCTTTCAAAAGTGCTACCATGGCCGGCCTACAGCTTGCGTGCATGTGCGCGGTCGCGTGCTTACCGCACAGCCGTCATCTGGCTTTCTTATCTCTTCCTTAAAGCCAATCGCGATCACTTTCACTTTTGCCAATTTCATGCGCGTCTCTTCCTTAAAGCCAATCGCGATCACTTTCACTTTTGCCAATTTCATGCGCGGGCACCCTTAAAGCTCGATCGCGATAACTTTCACTTTTGTCTACCGCATCACTAATGCGCGCACGTCGAGTCTAAGTACCTCGGGGTTAACCTCGGGTCTGTGGCGGTATAAATCAGCTTCACAAGAGCGTGTCGGGGGCCGCGCAGCAGCCGCTAGAGAGGGAAAATCCTTCAAATGGCGACGGAAGCGCAAATATCCCTCTGTAGCATCTTCCCTCAGGGAAGCTCTCTCCTCTCCTCTTCCGGAACCAAATCTATCTCCGTGGGTCGCAACCAAGTGCAAAGAATACTCCTGCCGTCCCATGGTGGCTTCATGAATTGTTTCTTTTGGTCATCCGCAGGTGTCTATCTCAACACGGTCCTGCTCCATCACAGCGCACAATGGTCTCCTCTCCCATCTGGGCACGCAGCCTATCCTTTGGTTTTCCATCACATCGCAATGCACCGCTTCCTCATGACACAGAGCTCGATCCTTTACATGTTCATGAAGGGTTTTTGTTCAGCCGACTCTGTACTCTTCGGCTAGTTCAACCATTTACTAATATGGCACTGTTTCATTACCTTTTTTGTTGTGCTATTGTTTCATTTTATTTAGTATTTAATTTGTTCCGATCAAGGAGGGAAGAACCGAAGCCGAGACTCGAACCCAAGTCCCCAGTCCTAAAGTTGGCAGCTTTGTATGTTGTGCCACATTCAGCCCCTGTTTGTTGTGTGTGATGGCTAAATACTTATAAGATCCCAAAGTATTCATTCCCACCAAAGCTCCGACTCAGCAGTTCCTCCTGCAGGTTTTTATTTTTAATATTTGCTGAAATCTGTGCAAATGACTCAGTCTGTCACTAATCCCGGCAAAGTCACTCAGGCGAATAAGCCCCTCCCTGCCACACACTACTGTGTAAACAAACATACTCACCGGACTTTAGTGTAGCACTGTCCTGCCCCCTTCTGAATTCGCTCCCTCCAAAGCTCTGACTCCGCAGCTCCTCCTGCTGGTTTGTATTTGAAACAAGGCTACAGTATAGGACTTCCAAAAAATCTACTGTGTAGTGCATATTGTATAAAACTACTAGTTGTTTTGAAACTGGCATAATAAATACATGCAGTAAAAAAAATTAATTTAAGCTGTGCCGAATGAGCGTAGTTTGCACTCGCCATAGGCAGCACAGTGATAGACCTGCTCATGGGTTTCAATAACAAAGTACTTTGTCTTGCAGAAAATGTATTCACTGGCATAGGAGCTTGTCATAGGCAGAAGCGCATCCACACAGTCTCAGAAGGCTGCAGAGAAGGAAAATGGACAACGCAGGAACTGACACAATGTTGTGACAGCCCTCACAACATGAGTGAATCACCAGGGCACTTTAGCTGAAAGTGATCAGCTTTATTTAATAAATGGCCCTGGGCAAAATAACTACAGCAGCTGTTTTCTCTTTGGCAAGTACCTGCTTGTCTCGTTGAAGTCACAGGCTATTGGCGTTTGACAACATCATTTCATTTCTTGAAAAAAATCCTCACTTGTGAGAAAGTCTATGGATCTATTGTGTGGGTGTTAGCATGCTGAGGTTCATCATCCAATTTGGTGGAGCAGCCTGAACTTTTTTAACCTTCCTCTTCCTGGTGTGTGAGTGCAGTCAGTCATTCATTCTGATTAACAGATGTATGCTGTATGCCCCCTTTAGCCATCTGAAATGCTCCAAATGACAGATTGCCATCTCTCAGTCCTGCAGGACATGAGGAACGCACACGCAGTTGTTGGCCAGGTACAGAGTGAACCATTTCTCAACTTTTATTTTCTTCCCCCAAATAAGACTTACCGCACACAAACATTAAATCCAAGTCCGCATTGCACCTCGTCCACTTGTGCTTTACTTCACCACCTGGAAAGTTCCTGCATAAGCTTTGACCAATCAAATTCATTTTGTTTCCAGACCATGATGCTGTGTAAATAAACATACTCACCGGACGTTCGTGTAGCGCCGCCCTGCCCCTTCTGGGTCTCTGGGTACATACTGTATCTACATTTGGGTTCGCCGGTATACATATTTTTTATCGCTCCTTTTTTCCAGTGCCTCTTAATCTGTGACAGTTGTGATGCTTGGCATTTAATATTAACAATGGATTCAGAACACATTGACCTACATGCATAGTTTTAAGTCTTCCAGCTTAAGGAACCCATTTCTGTAAAAAAACAAAAAGAAAAATTAGACTCCCCTGGGAGTTGTAGCAACACTGCTGCCGACCACACACCTCGGCATTGGTAATGCACGTGCGCAGAATGTTATAGTGTCACTCGCATGGCTGGCAATCTGCCTACTGTCTTTACAAATACCCCACCGACCCTGGCAATGCTCTGAGGCCTCTACACCACCCCTCCCCCTTTTTTATCTCTACTACCCCTGCGTGCTGTATGTTTATTCAGCAGCAGAAATATCGGTGATCGTTTAGCGCTGAAGGCACAAAGGGGCTGCACTTTTAAAATTTCATTCCCAAACTGCATCTAAAACATAACAACTGATTACATCACTTGCCTTTTCAATTTGAATATCAGTACGTACCTACATTTATCTATAATGTGCATTGGCTTTATAAATCAATAATAACTTTAACTTCAACTTCCTTTCAGTACCTGCAGGATTTCCTTAGAAACTGCATCCTCTTTTTTGCTTATTCCCCTAATCGCTTTTTACACTCATTTATGTTCCGTCTTAAAAATTAAGCACCTTCTTCACAGCTGAAATACGTCTGTGTGTCAAGTCTTCCCACACACTCCATACAACAGTGGCTTGGCAAGGCAGAAATAGTCATGTTTTCTGATGTCTTTTTTTGGGTGAATAAATACATACTGTTTTTCGATGTGTTGAAGCTTCTCATAGGTACAATTTCGCTTGTTTTCACATTTTTGTTTTGGGTAGGAGTTAAATATATTCTGCTTTTCGAATTTACTTTGCCTTCTGCCTACTGTGGTTTCATTATTTGCATATGTTCTGCAAGGGCGTTCATTGTTTTTAGCTTTGTTCACTCAACAATATATTACATACATTGTTGCAATTCTCGTGTCAGACACAGAGCGCCTTCTTCAAAGCTGGATTTTGTTTGTCTTTTCAATGTAACCATGAACAGCAGATCTCATAAAGCTGCTTCTTGGCCAATGATAAACTAACAATATAATAACTCTTCTATGTGCATCAAGCTGGAGCTTGGGCAGCGCTTTTACTGCCTTTCTGTTGCTCCAACAATCCAAAGTGACTCAGTAGAAGGGAAGGTACATGACTTTATAATATGTTACTTCATGATACTTTTGCAGTCACACAGAGAATTTGATAGTGCTGTTCACATGCATGGAGGCATTTGTCTTTCTGTCGGCGTATTAAAAAGCCTTGGAATGTGTCTATAGATCTTTCCGGAGGCAAGCATGTATTCCTGCATCAGAATGCATGACCCAGTGTGTAGTAATCGTATAGCTCTTCAATCCCTGATGGCACATCACCCGTAATATTATGCTGCATAGCTAAACACTTATGAGGTCCCAAAGGCGAGACTTATTGGCTATGCCAATGCTTGTTTCCTTGGTATTTGGGTGGCCAGCATCATTCCTGCCTCATGAAAGTCCCGCCCCTTAGGGCGGGACTTCCAGGGGTGGTACCGTGGTATTTCTTTACTGCGACTAGCCAACACACCGCCCGAAGTTACAATTTCACACAATCCAAGTCCTGGCTGCACTTTTTCCGGTGCTTTAAAACGAGATTGCTACTTATGGAGTAATGCCATTATTTCAGAGAAAAGGAACGTAACCACCAGTAGGAGATAGGCTAATAGGAATAATAAGACATATTAATGGATGCACAAACCCGCCCTTGCTCTAGATTTACGGGGACACAAGGGCCAAGCAAGAGGAGGGTGGGTACAGAGTACAGAACTGGATATCTGTTTACTGAGAAGGAAACGAACCGCATAAAACAAGATGGGCAATTGTGATGAACCTCAAATGACGTAGACAGTAAGATATGCCTGTATTTTTGAAACAGCCTCAGCAATCATACTGATAAGGTGCTTTTCATCCGAATATTTCTATAACCAATTCGAACAGTTGAAATAGATGGCACTCGTTTTATCTACAGCGATAAAAAGATCCCTAGATGCAAAGTAAATTTGTTTTCCACTAAGGTATTTTTTTCTTTTACAACAGAAGTTGTCTTTTGATTCTAAGAGACACTGTTTGCCATTAAAGAAAGATTAGAATCAATTTTTCATTTTTTTCCAAAACATATTTCAGAACACCATGCTTTTAAAATTCCCATTCGTGGATAGCAGCACTTAAAATGTTGTTTAATATTTTTGCAGTTCCTTAAGTGAGGCAGTTTTGTAGAGTGCCAAGATTAAGGTCTTATTGTAAATGTTTACCAGTTAGTGTTCCGTGCCTGCTTGGTGGCCCAAGGGGCGGTGGGTTTGGGGAGCCACTGACATAATGTAGGAGGGTTGCACAGTTCTTGGGATGTGAATTATGCTATTGGCGCAGCAAAGAAATGTTTGTTCCAGACGGTGGTAATGTGTACAGATGACAAAATAATGAAGTCATACGGTCATAAAAGTGCCGCATTAGGCCACAACATGTTCGTTTTGTTGCCACATAATTTACTCAACCCTGCCATATAATTTGGTCCACCCCTGCCACAAATTTCCAGTGGTAGTGACAACTGATGGGATCCAGAGGGATGGAGGAAAAATCAGGCTCTTTTCGCCAGTCGGTCTGCATCTTGAAAGAGCTAATTCCCTCCACAATGAAAACTGTGCTGGCAAATTTACCATACATTTACGTTCCCCCCTGGAGCAAACTATGATGCGATCACCCACCTGCTCATTTCGAGAAATGTATTGATCCGGCCAAAGAATTTGACCCACAACGCAGAACCAGCATATCTGAACCACCGACTCTCATTCCACGTACCCACCAGACACCTCCACTCCGCCCAACTGGCCCTGGCTAACAACCCACAGATCCATAAGACCAGAACCGGAGGAAGATCCTTCTCCTACCTTTCCGCCAAGACCTGGAACACCCTATACCCCCCCTCAGTGCCTTGAGACCCCTGATTGATTGATTGGTTGATTGAACCCTTACTGAATATCATGTGCATGGAAGAAGATGCAAGAATGTGTCAATTAATCATTGAAGAGACCATTTGCCTAAAATATTTTACCCCGTAGTTTCATGACCAATCCTTCCCTAACCTACCAGTGCCATGAGCCCTGATAGACCTAGCATCTTCCGAAGCAGCGGGGGAGGACGCTCCTTCTCCCACATCGCAGCAAAGACCTGAAGCAGCCTCCCCACGCACCTCCGGACCATCCCCAAACTTCCAGAATTCTGAATGGCCCTCAAGACCTGACTGTTCGAATGAACCTCTGGGGACTGCAAGTGCCTGGATACCCTATTGGGTGATTAGCCCGCGTTTTATAAATCCTAAGTGATTAATTGACTGTGTCTGGCAGAGTCACAATCCCTTACCTCTATCTTTTCTACTAGAACAGAACTGGGCATCAGTTTGGCCACAATTTTAGGGTAATCGCTGACAATGTAGAGTTTCCACATTTAGATTAACGTTATGTAAATTTATTTCAGGTGGATATCTGGGACATATTGCCCGGTTCGGGCCTTTGAGGACTAGCACCTGGGACATAGCTATCATTAGTACTTCTGGTGCATTGCAACTGGGGCACAAGGATTGTAATTGTGATTGCATTTATATACCGCTAACTACCCCTGATGAGGATTCAAAGCACTTTACACAACAGGGTAGCACACTGCTCCAGAACCCAGGGTTAGTGGTTAATCCAGTGTTTTTGGTTACTGTTAGTTATTGGGGTTAGTCTTGTGCGCTCAAGCATACAGTTCCGTGCGGTCACCCCAGTTCTTTATGGTGGACTAAATTAATGGTGGATTGGTGAGCTGCAACCACTAGTGGGCAGTATGTGAACTCATCCACATGGTAGGTGGGATTACTAGGTAAATTAGATGCGATTAGGTATCATTAGGGTACAGAGGTAGACTTTCAGAGGAAGGAAGAGAGACTGCGATCTTGTGAATGAGTTGTGGGCAATTTGCAGAAATACAATAATTGAAAATAGGCAAACATACATGTGTGAGAGTAGGTAGTGGGCAGAGAGGGTGTGTGTGTGGCCCTATAAACCCCAATTATGGCTATCTTTTTCTCTTTTGTTTTTGCAGTTTTATATAGCGCAAACGCAACCAGACGGTATCAGAGCGCTTTACTTGAGCACCTGTTACATTACACAAGGACAGATTTATTTCTAGGCATGGGGAGATCACAGGATGTTTGAGCCACATACCAGACTCGACCCTGGTTCCCCAGCTTCAAAGTCGGCCGTTCTAGCCGTTTAGCCACACCCTCTGCTCCTTAACCAGAAGTCAGGGAGGTCACAGTTCCTTGGATGCTTTTGGCCCGTTTTCACCCTGGCCCACGTTGGTCAGCCCTGTGCTGCTTTATCATCCACCCCACCACGGGAGCGGCCACCCAGGGGTCGAGATAGTTAACCAGTGGCAGAAAAATGAGAATTAAAAGAAAATGAAGCTACCGAGCAGAAAAGCCGGTAGTTTCAGAATACCGTACGCTGTCATTGTTGCTATATATTAATTACATATCAATCACGCAGCGTTTTGTTTTATAGAAACCATTCTGAGGGGTTTTGTTTGTGTTCACAGCCTCCGCCCCCTCTCCCCCTCCAGTTTCTTCTTCTCCTATAGCATTATCTTTTTTTCACTCAGATAAAACAGGGAAGGCTTCCATCCCGTAATTATGAGCGGAGATGCCGTCGTCACCCCTGCACGGCTCGGTGGCTGGAGGGGGAGCCGGGACTCGCTTCTCTGCCCACGTTTCCTCAGAATGAGGGCCAGAGAAAGGGGACGCGGCTCAGACACGCGCGCGCTCGTCTTTAATCTATTTTTCATTAACTGCCTAATGAAAGCAACAAAAAGTAGAAATAATGAGAGCTGTGTCAGGAGAGCAATGCGCGTCGCTTGCCTGGAGCTGGAAGAATTCTTTCACACGTGCTACAAGGCCTCAGCACTGATTTGTTACCCGAATTACCCAAATTCCAACACGTCTACATTAAAAGGCACAACTGCCCCAAAAAAGGCCCTACAAGCATGAAAGTTCACAAATGCAATCTTGTTCAATTGACAAATAAGCTTATCCGATATGTTTGTTAATGACTTTTCTGATGGGCCTCTAATCTAAAGAATAACCTTTACAGCGCCTCGAACGAGTAGTAAACGCTATATAAATTCAATCTCAATACAGTGTTCCAATACAGAGAGCAGTGAATGGTTGGCCAATTAAAAAGTTTACCCAGGCTTGTACTCGTGTGTGCATTCCCTCTTCCAACCATGATGGCTGGAGATGGTGGTTGTTTAGGTCTCGCCTGACCCAGCGCATGCGCTCGTCTGGCGAGACTTTTTGAGAGGGCTCCAAAAAGTGCTTCCAGGCCAGCCTAGAGCTGCAGTGCATGTGCGCGGGCGCGCGCGCCGCTTTAACCGCGATTACTTTCACTTTCGCGGCCGCTTTGATGTTTGCGATCACGGCCGCATGGCATAGCCAATAGGTCTCGCTTTTGGGACCTTATAAGTATTTAGTTATGCAGCTGTTGCATGGCTAAACACTTATAAGCTCCCAAAGGCTTGACCTATTGGCAATGTCAATGCTTGTTTTTGTTTGGAGTACAACATGCTTGTAGCTCTTCTGACTCCTCTATGCAAATTTGCAGCATCCTTCATTACAGGGATGTCACAGGGGTCACAAGAGG
Source organism: Triturus cristatus (assembly GCF_964204655.1). Classification (NCBI taxonomy): domain Eukaryota; kingdom Metazoa; phylum Chordata; class Amphibia; order Caudata; family Salamandridae; genus Triturus; species Triturus cristatus. The sequence continues at coordinate 1,069,858,882 of NC_140583.1, forward strand.
GTTCCATGTCTGTGTCAGAAGTGGTGGTTTCCCTTCTTCTGGGGCACCACCATCCAGCGCTTTGAATGGGCAGGTACCGCCTAGTACTGAGCACCTGCACTTCTTTAATCTGAAAAGGAGAGGACCTGCACGTTTCACCACTGCTGCAATACCTTTAATAGGAGAGCACCTACACTTCTCAGGAGCAAACAGGTACTGGAAAGAGTGTGTACCTGCACTTCTAAACTTCCATTTAAAGCAGTGTTGCAATCAACATGATTTGCGGTGTGTCACTGGTTGATTTGGAAACTCCTGACTCAGTGAGAATTTCTTTTGTCAAATGCTCGCTTTTGCACAGCCCTCACTCTGTTTCGGTATGTGGGTTAGTCCACAAAACTTATGCCCCAGGCAGCTTACAACAAAATGTGGAAAGAAAACCATAAATATGCAACAGATAAATAAAAATTCCTTATAGCAGCCAGGACTTATAGATTTGGGTCCGGGGTGGTATTAGGGGTAGAGGAATGGGTGTCCCCACCCTGACTTCTTACACACTATTTTTTAAATAGTTAAACTTTTGTAGGACACTGGCACAGAATTCCGAGTCCTGTAATGCTGTCACAAAATGTTCTTCAGTATTGCGTCCGGCCGATAAGATTGCTTGGTACTGCTGCACTAGTCCCGATCCTGCGGTGTTAAAATTGGAGAAAAAGCTCCCTCGGCCAATCAGGGGGCCCTACTTTTTAAACTTTTTGGTACTGCAAAACTCCTGCTGGACCAATTGTTCAGGTATACTTAGGGCCTGATTACAATTTTGGCAGCCCATTGGAGTATCGAATACGTGGTGGACGTGTGGTGGCGGTCGGGGACCGCAGCACCAGTGGTCCAACTGCTGTATTACAACTACTGCTGTCGGAACTACATGGCACTGCCGCAACAATGTTCCATGGCGGTGTGAGGCCACAATATGCTTGGCAGGTGCTGTGGCCCCACCAAGCTTGATACGAGTTTCCTCATTGCCAGCGGTCTCATAGCGGTGTTCACACCATGAAACTGCTAGGGGTGAGGAAACTAAGGGGGACCTACAGGGTCCCCTGGTGACTGATGCAATGGGGATGCATGCAGGGGGGGCACATGGTGTGCCCCCCTTTCTGCATGCACCACCCAGGTTCTGCATGGCATGACTTAACAGTCCATGCTGTGCAGGAACTTGCTTTGGCATTCCCAAGTTTGTGCCTTTTTCAAAGGCATTGCCATAGTAACGCCAAATGATCGCCCGCTAGAGCAGAAGAAAACTCCTAATCGGGCGGGTAGCCGGCGGTTGACTTTGGCGGTGTGGGCGGTGGCTGGCTGCCCCACTCCTGCACAGCCAAAGTCGTAATCTGCCCCTTAATATTTTTTTTCCCACTCTAATCACCTCTTCAAAGCAAATTTCTGGAAAATGATTGAACAGATTTGCACCAATTAAAAAAAACACACTTTCAGAGTAAAGTACACATTTTTTGCCAAATTTGGTGTAATTTTGTTCTATATTTTTTCCTCTATTGGTGAGCAAAGTTTCATATAGGAATTAACATGAGAAATTAATGTTTTGTGACCCTCCCCTTGTCTTGACCCTGCGCGACAAAGCAGAACAATTCTTTCCATGTAGGAGTCAATCACGGCATGCCAGTGCCCATGGCCGTGCACAGCGGAGGGTTGGCCACGAGGCCATTCCTCAGCAGGCTCTGAACTCAAACGACATCTTTTTTTCCATTCTATTAAATATTTTTCCGGTACCACTGTACTGTCATGGTACCTGACATGCAACCCACTCTCCTATGGTACTGCAGTACCAAACATGGGTCCTGTGGTACCAAAATGGCTGAAGGGAGAAACATTTCCCTTATTCATTCTGAAATCCCAATTTAAAAATGTTTAATACCTCGGTACTCCAGCAGAATCAATCATCCAGTTATACTTAACTTTTTAAGAGCTTTATGTCCAACCTGAACCATTCATTAAAAACTAGTTTCTTGAAAATGGCTGAACACATTTATACCAAGTCACAAAAAGCACCCTTTCTGAGTGAAATTCCAACTTTCTGCCAAATTTGGAGTAATTCCCTTCAGCCTTTTTTTCTGTGTTGCAGAGCCAGGTTTATTTTAGACCCTCATTTTTCACATATATCTATATATATCTATATATATCTATATCTATATTCACAGAAAAAACCATAGGTTTCAGGCACGTTATAGTTAGGAATTAGCATTTAAAAAACCTCAGAAATTCACTGAAAAAACCATAGGTTTCAGGGGTGTTATAGTTAGCTGGACTTTTCACTTGTACAAAACCATTGAAATTCCCCGGTTATAGTTAGTTCAGCTAACTATAACTCGCGCGCCCGCAATGCACTGCTGATGACGTCACATATTACATCACTCATGACATGGCCAGTGACATCACTCATGACATCACTGATGACATCTCAAATGACATCACTGATGACATCACTGATGACATCATCCAGTGAATGTGTGTTTTTCTGAAAATTAAATATGTTTTATATATGTATATCTCAAGGTCGATGGAAGAATAAATGGGTATATAAGTGTCTAAATGGATGATTTGTTTTTGAAAAATTGATTGTGTAACTGACTGATTAAGTGTATCATAGTGAATACATGGCTTAGTGAGTAATGTTTAAATATGTAAATATCTGTATCAGTCTCTCACTTTGTGTATAAGTGGCTGCATGGGTTGGTGAGTAGCTACATGGGTGTCTATATAGGTTATTAGTTTGTTTTTTGAGTATCAGTCTGAGTGTCTGCATGGTTCGGTGGGGGGTATTACGTAGTGCATAGGTGCATGAATGAGTGACTCACTGTTTGTATGTGTTGAAGACAGCATGTGTGCAGGACTGTATGGGTGGATGAGTGTGTGTATGGGTGTGTTAGTGAGTGAATGACTGTCTCAATAGTGTCTTTATGAGTAACTACATATGTTTTAAACTAGTATATGTGACTATTAGTGTATATAAGTGAGTATATGTGAGAGTGAGAGATTGAAAGAGTTCCTGTATGAATAAGTATGGGTTTCTCTAAGTGATTGTTTAAAAGACTAAGTATGTGTAAGTTTCCGTAGAAGTAAGTGTGGTGGTGTGTGTATAACTGTATATGCAAGTAAATGTATGTTTGATTCTTTATTAGCTTGAGTGACTATGTGTGTGAGTAACTCTATGGATGAGTGGCATTGTGTAACAGGATGTATAGGTGTATGAGTACATATGATGAGTGAGTACATGTATGAGTGACTGTATAGGACTGTTGGTGAATGAGTGGATGTGTATGTGGATCTCTATTTTTGAATGTGTGTATCAAAGGTTATATTAGGGTGAGAGGAGGTCTGCCACTCTATCACAAGGATGATGTCATCAGTGATGTCATCAGTGATGTCATTTGAGATGTCATCAGTGATGTCATGAGTGATGTCACTGACCATGTCATGAGTGATGTAATATGTGACGTCATCAGCAGTGCATTGCGGGCGCGCGAGTTATAGTTAGCTGAACTAACTATAACGGGGGAATTTCAATGGTTTTGTACAAGTAAAAAGTCCAGCTAACTATAACACCCCTGAAACCTATGGTTTTTTCAGTGAATTTCTGAGGTTTTTTAAATGCTAATTCCTAACTATAACGTGCCTGAAACCTATGGTTTTTTCTGTGAATTTCAAAGGTTTTTTAAATTCTAATTTCTAACTATGCCTACAGAGATAGGACATGTGAAGAAAGAAGAAAAAATTCACAGAAAGAAAAAAAAGAAGTGCAGAAAGAAGCAACAGAAGTCCTCAAAGATGAAGAAAAGTGCAGGAAGAAGGATAACGTGCAGAAAGAACAAAAAGAAGAGCAGAAAGAAGCCTTGTTGCAAAATCAACCTGTACCCTCAACTTTTTCAGACGGATACTAGTGGTAACTGAGTCTGACTAACCAGTCCTAGAGCCAGTGCTATGTTAAAAGACACTTAGAATACAGTGAAAACACCTACATACACTAGGGAACATTATGCGTTGGGGTCCCCCTGTGATTAGCATGACCTCCTCTGTAAGCCCCTAGTATATAATAGGGCAGGGGGATTAAAACTACCTCTTAAAACAGGCCACAGGGCGTTTTTGCACACGTTAACTCAGGCCCCGTCCCCTCCCTTCACCACTGTGTAAACACGCCCTGTGTCCGTTTTTAGTTGGGAGATGAAGTTCATTTGAATCCTGAGGGTCCCTAGGGTCCAACTAGCCCACTAGGTACCTCCAGTAAGTGCCAGAGAGCTGCGTTGCAGAGAGGTGTAAAAAGTGGCACGACCTGGACCACCTCTCTGCAATGCAGCTCAGTGGCGCCTACTGGAAGCACTTGGTGGGCTACTTAGCCCCCAGTGGCCCTCAGTATTGAAGGGAAATTATATCCCCAATTTAAAACGTGCCATAGTGCGTGCTTGCACACGTCACCTCAGGCCCCGTCCCCTCCCTTCACCACTGTGTAAACGCGCCCTGTGGCTGTTCTAAGTTGAGAGATTAAGTCCCCTAGAATCCTATGGGTCCCTAGGGTCAAACTAGACCACTAGGTACCTCCAGTAAGCGCCACAGAGCTGTGTTGCAGAGAGGTGTAAAAAGGGGCTTGGCCTCAGAACACCTGTCTGCAGCGCAGCTCCCTGGCGCATACTGGAGATGCCTGTTGGGCTAGTTGGCCCTCAGGGACCCTCAGTATTGAAGAGGAATTAATTCCCCAACTTACAACTCGCCAGGGGGCGCGTTTGCAGAGTACTGCAAGGAGGGGGCGTGGCCTCCGGCACGATGCCAGTCTTTAATTTATTTTAATTTTTCAAGAAGGGGGGCTGTGTGGTTCCCCTTCTTATTCTAATTTATTGGCCCTGATGACCCCATCCCCCAGGGCCTGTCTCCTAATTATATTTTTTTGACCCCAATCCCCAGGGCCGGCCATTGTTTTTTATTATTTTAAAAAAATATATATTTATAGACACACCTAGGACATGCTGGACAAACCGTACGTACCTATCACCATGACGATTTGCATGATATTCATTAAAAGGTGACTATGCATACAATGAATCCACGTGGAATGTATTTACACCACTAGTGAAGCTCTGACATGTCTGATGCCCTACCGTGCCTAATCCTGGTAGACACCCTTGTCGTTTATTTATACAAACATGGGTAGCTATTGACGGGCACATTTAATACACCAAGCCATTCAAAGGGGATTCGACAAAAACTCGACCAAAACTATGCAAGAAACCCCCCTCACGGTTAATAAAACACACATCCACTGCCGGATGTGTAATACTTTTTATTTTACTCTCTGGAAAGGGGACGAACATCACTTGAGAGTCACAGTGCGCTCCTGGCAGAGCCCAATGCTGTGTTACACCCACCATTGCCTGCTGAGTGCCACACACCTCTGTGTTGTATTCCACTAGCTAGTGCATATGCTATGACACTCTCTAGCCCATGTGCACTGTAACACCACCCCGTGAATATGTCATGCCACACTTGTCTTCGCACAGGTTATATTGCCCCATCTAACGTGCCTTCCTCGATGCCTATGTTATAACGCACAGTGCTATGCCATACATATTACAATCTGGGATCCATATCTTTGTCACAGTGCATATGCAACGTTACACTCCCCAGCACATATTTTATATTACAACTTTAGAGACTAGCTAGGTTACACAACACTGCCCTGTGCATATTACACTCCAAGGCGCATATCGCATAGCACGCGCTAGTGCCAGTGCTATCTCGCGCTCTCCAATGAATCTGTCATTGCGCACAATGTATTGCATATTATATTTAATGCCCGGTTCATCTTATATCACACTTTTTGGTGCATAGTTTATACCATACACTATATCTAGTTTTTATTTTCAATCGTGCTCTCAGGACTATGTTCTACATAACACTGTGTTCACCTACCCTTTTCACGGGCATAACATTTTGCGATAGGGGGTGGAGGGTCAGGGGGTGTTTCTGCCAAGTGAGCCCGGAGTCACAGTCACAAACGTCCTCTTCTTCCTGAATAAAAGTGAGATTATGCTGCATACTTGTTCATATTTTAAGTAGTTCGCACAGACACACGTTTTAAAAACAATAAAGTTCCTAATACCCGCCTTCTCTGAACAGTTAGCTTGCTGCCCCACCCCCCTCCTCCCTATCCTCTGTTGTGTGAATCCATAGACTAGCCTCCTCCCTCCTGCCATGCATGGTCTGATGTGCTGCCACTGCCCTCAATTTAGTATGATGTACCAGTCCACTCCTCCTGCCCTCCATTGCCCAATTCTATTCCCCATCATTGACCTCCTGCTTAAACTCGGTGCTTAGCTTGCTGCCCCTATTCTCCTTCCCCCTGCCCTCCGATGTCTTTGTGCATGCCCCTGCTCCATCCTTTTTGCCCACCATGTTCCATGGACCTGCCACTCCTATCTACTCTGAGTGTTCTGTTGAGCTGCCACTCCCCTCCCACCTGCCTAGCATTGTCAGATGACTGTAACCTGTCCCTGCCACCTCCACCCTGCCTGTCCACATGCCATGCCCCTATCCTCTTCCTCCTGTCCTACATGGTCCATTGTACTGCCACACCCTTCTGCCCTCCCTGGTCTGTTGTGCTGCAACTGCTCTTCCTGCCTGCCCCGTGCGGTCTGTTGTGAGGCCCCTTCCCCTGAACTTTCTTGTCTGTGCACAGGTCCTGACCCTCCCTTCTATCCTCCATCGTCCTTTGTGCATGCCCCTGCACCCTCCTTCTTGCCCATCATAGCCATTGTGCTGCCACTAACCCTCCCACTTGCCATGCATGGTCTTCTGTGCTGCCATGGCCCCTCCCACCTTCCCTGTGTGGTCAGTTAGCTGCCCCTGACCCCCTCCCACCTTCCCTCCATGGTCTGTGTGTATGCCATCACAGTCTCACTGTTACTCTTCATGGTGTGTCTTGCTTCTAGTGCCCATCCTGCCTGACCTCCATGGCTATCTTGCTGCTCCTGACCTGCCCCCTTGCCCCCAGCCCTCTGTTTACATGTGCAGACCCCTACTCCCTCCCTCCTGGCTTGTCTGTTCCATTGTAATGCCCCTGATCCGTCCCTCCTGCCCTTTATGGTCTGTTATGCTGCAGCTTTCTCTCCCGTCTGTCCATTATGGTCAGCTAGCTACCATTGCCTCTTTCCCCTCTGTTCTCTGTTGTCCATGTGCATGGTCCTGTCCCCTCCCTATTGCTTTCTATGGATTGTTGTGCTGCACTCCCGTCCCGCATGCCCTGTGTGGTGTATTGTGCTGCTGCAAACCCTGATGCCTGCCCTGCAGGGTCAGTTTGGTGCACCTCTCCATGTCCCTCCTGTCCTCTGTTTCCAAGTCCATGTCCCTACCCCATTTCCTTCTATGATCCAATGTACCATACTTGCGAACATTTTGAACTTGGTAAGAGGGAGATTTTGAAAAAAAACTGGGGTATTGATTTTCCCCTTTGAGTTACATTGAAAAAGAGGAGATTGTAGACAGGAGACAGATCAAATAAAGCCCATTTGAGCTTAAAAACATTGGACGTTTCGTGGCTGAATCGGGTCTGTTGGCATGTATGGTTGTACTACCATTGCCTCTTCCTTCTGCCCACAATGGTCTATTACATTGCCACAGCCTCTCTTGCAAGTCCTGTATTGTTGGTTTGTTGCCCCTGCCCCCCTTTCCACTGCCCTCCATAGTCTGTTGTGCTGCCACGGCCCTTCCTGCCTGCTCAGTGTGGTTAAATTGTTGCCTTTGCACCCTCCTACCTGCCTTCAATTTTCAGAGTCCGTGCCCCTGGCCTCTGCCTCTCAACAGTATCCTAATGAACAACTAGATTGCTAACATTCTATATTTATTACAAAAGTGTGGAACGCCTGACGTCATCTTGATGTAATCAAAACTGTAATACCTAGAGCATTTCCTTTAGAAATTACATATATGAGAGGGTCTTATTGGCATCAAAATTATGGTTAGTGCTCTAAAAGACTAAAATAAGGACATATTTTCTGAGTTTTCAAATAGCGACAAAGCACTTTTAAATTATTTGTTATCTTTATGTTTTTTTATCCAGTTGACCACTTGATTAAATGTTGCACTTAGGGGAGAGGATGTGGTGTTACTTCCAGAACTGCAGACTTTGCAACTGGGGAACCAGGTTGGAGTTTCTGCTTCAGCTCGACATTCTGTGATTCTGGTCAAATCACTTAGTCTCCCCATGTCTACAACCAAAATGCATTTGTTCTTGTGTGATGTAACCAATGCTCATGTAAAGCACTCCAATACCTGACAAGTCTGCACTATATAACACTGCAAAAACACAAAATAATAAGTGTTTTGCACACTTCTGTCATTGGGCTATATTTGGGCTACATCTGGGTGATTTTGGGCTACATTTGGGCACTTTTGTCTCCGGTGGCCATCTTGGGAGATTTATTTGTTATGAAGTTTCCTAATTTCCTCCTGTACTGCAGTCTCCTCAGTAGGAAATGCTTTCAGTTTTTAACTCTGATTCCATCATGAAGGTATTCAGATATGTCACACATTTGCCATAAATTCTGAATGATAGCACTCTAGTTGCTCATTAGATCACTGTAGTAAAACTACTGTTCACCATGGAAGTTTGCTCCTGGTATTAAAAGTGCATTTTTCAGTCTGCATGTCAGAATTGTTTAATGAAATAGAAGAGGATTTGAGAAGTCACTCAAAATGTGCCCTCATTTTCTTTCTTCAGCATTAATCATAATTTCTATGGCAAAATGAACCCCCTCATTGTGTTCCTTTTTAAATTAAATGTTTTAAGTGTTACCAGTTTATTCCAATCAAGATGGCTTCAGGTGTGCCATACTTTTGTCATAATGAAGACAGTAAGCGCTCTAGTTGTTTTTAAGAACACTCTGGGACATTCTGTCATTGGGCTATACTTGGGCTACATCTGGGTGATATTTGGGCTACATTTAGGCTCTTTTGTCTCTGGTGGCCATCTTGGGAGACTTATTTGTTATGAAGTTTCCTAATTTCCTCATTTACTGCAGTCTCCTCAGTAGGAAATACTTTCAGTTTTTACTTTGATTCCATCAAGAAGGCATTCAGATGTGTCACACATTTGCCATAAATTCAGAATGTTAGCACTCTTTTTGCTCATTAGATCACTGTAGTAAGCTACTGCTCACCAGGGAAAACTGCTGCTGGTATTGAAAGTGCATGTTTCAGTCTGCATGTCAGAATTTTTTAATGAAATAGAAGAGGATTTGAGAAGTCACTCAAAATGTGCCCTAATTTTTCTTTTCTTTCTGCAGCACTAATCATACTTTTTATGGAAAAATGAACCCCCTCATTTTGTTCCTTTTTAAATTAAATGTTTTAAGAGTTACCACTTTAATCCAAGCAAGATGGCTTCAGGTGTGCCATACGTTTGTCATAAGTAGGACTGTTAGCGCTCTAGTTGTTCTTTGGAACACTCTGGGAAGCTGCAGTAGAACACAAAGGAATCAACTGACAGTCTCTGCCCTTGTTGGATGTACATGTTTTACTGAGAATGTCAGACTTCATTCTCACATGACTGAGAAAGATAATGTGAATTTACAGAAAATAAGCTCTCAGTTTAGCTTATAGATCACCTTCCAAACCTCTGTGGGAAAAGCATGAGAAAATATTTTTCTCTCAATCATGATATCCCAGCAGAAGGCTTTTTCACATGGTGAAATCACCTTAGAACATACCACAATTCCTAAAATGAGTACCATCAACAAATGATTTATAATGTAACTAAAGTCTTAAAACCTTCTATTAACTGCAATGCTTTTTAATGAGGTGCTATCATGTATATTGGTCCCAAGATGGCTGCCAACACTTTTTGGATGAAGTGCCGACAGCCAATCAGATCTCAGGATGAGATGTGTGGTTAGGCTCCGCCCACATATATATATGATTTTACTTTTGATTTTCTCAGGAACTACTGAACAGATTGACACCAGACCTGCAAAAGGCACTTCCCTGAGCTGAGGCCTATCTCTCTGCCAAATTTCAAGTAATTCTGTTCAGCCGTTCGGGCTGTACCTTGGACTAAAGGTCCCTATGGAAAATTGCATGGGGAAAACGTGTTTTGGGACCCCCCTTTTTTCTCGGCCCCTGCTTGGCGAATCCCCCCGAGACTTTCAGGGTAGGAGCGGAGCGGAGCGCCCCACCTATTTTTAAACTTTCGCGAGGATTCGTCAACCGGCGCCAAAGTTATTCCAAATAGAATGTTGCGGATTTCCTATGGAAACACGGTCCTAACTATAACTATCTACTGGCGACCGCCAGTAGATAATATATATATCTATATATATATTCACTTAAAAAACCATAGGTTTCACACATGTTATAGTTAGGTGGACATTTCACTCGTAAAAAAACAATGAAATTCCCCCATTATAGTTAGTTTAGATAACTATAACTCGCGCGGCCGCCACTCTATCACAAGGATGATGTCATCAGTGATGTCATGAGTGATGCCACTGACCATGTCATGAGTGATGTAACATCATGAGCAGTGGATTGCGGGCGCGCGAGTTATAGTTATCTGAACTAACTATAACAGGGGAATTTCATTGGTTTTTTATGAGTGAAATGTCCACCTAACTATAACATGTGTGAAACCTATGGTTTTTTAAGTGAATTTGCAAGGTTTTTTAAATGCTAATTCCTAACTATAACGTGTGTGAAACCTATGGTTTTTTAAGTGAATTTGTACGTTTTTTTAAATGCTAAGTTATGTATGTATTATTATATTTATTTTTTTAAGGTTTTTTACCGTGCACGCACCGTGCGCGCACGGTGCGCGCACCCCGCGTTTCTTAAAAAAAAAAATTTTTTTCACCCTTCGGGGTCCTTCGGGGTCCTTCAGCGACCCCCTGACAAAGACTAGGGGGTCAGGAACTCTCTACCTTGCCCCCTTTTCACGTTTGCCACCTCTCTTTTTCAGTGTCGCACCCAAAACAAACAAAATGGCGGCCGACACTTCCTGATTTCGACCGATTTGAACGTTGACTGACATGTAACCACCAATCAGAATTATGCTCGCGCACGTAAGGGTGCACGCACGGTGCGCACACGGTGCGCGGCTATAGATATTTATGTACTTTTAACTGCAATTTTCTCAGGAACTACTGAACAGATTGCCTCCATATATGCAAAAGGCACATGTCTGACCTGAGGACTACCTCTCTGCCAAATTTCAAGTAATTCTGTTCAGCCGTTCGGGCTGTACCTTCGACTAAAGGTCCTATGGGAAAATGCATGGAGAAAACGCGTTTTGGGACCCCCCTTTATTCTCGTCCCCCGCTTGACGAATCACCCTGAGACTTTCAGGGTAGGAGCTGAGCGGCGCGCCCCATTAGTTTTGAAAATTTTGCGAGGATTCATCAACCGGCGCCAAAGTTATTCAAAATAGAATTTTGAGATTTCCTATGGAAACTCGGTCCTAACTATAACTATCTACTGGCGACCGCCAGTAGATAATATATATATATATATATATATATATTCACTTAAAAAACCATAGGTTTCACACAAGTTATAGTTAGCTGTACATTTCACTCGTAAAAAACCAATGAAATTCCACGTTATAGTTAGATCAGGTAACTATAACTTGCACGCCCACAATAAACTGCTGATGACGTCACATATTACATCACTTATGACATGGTCAGTGACATCACTCATGACATCAATGATGACATCTGAAATGACACATTGTGCATTGCGGTCGCGCAAGTTATAGTTACCTGATCTAACTATAATGTGGAATTTCATTGTTTTTTTACGAGTGAAATGTACAGCTAACTATAACTTGTGTGAAACCTATGGTTTTTTAAGTGAATTTGCAAGGTTTTTTAAATGCTAATTCCTAACTATAACATGTGTGAAACCTATGGTTTTTTCAGTGAATTTGTACGGTTTTTTAAATGCTAAGTTATGTATTTATTTTTAATTTTTTCGCGCACGGTGCGCTTTGAGCACCGTGCGCGCTCTGTGGGCACTCGGTGCACTTCGCGCACCGAGTGCCCACATTGCGCATTTCGTACCGTGCACGCCTCGCCATTTTTTACAAAATATCAATTATTTTTTTCTCCCTTGGGGGTCCTTAGATTTATATATTAAATGTGATTGTTAATTCTTTTTTTTTTAAATTTTTTTTTTACCGTACGCGTACGGTAAGCTTACCGTACGCGCACTCCGCGATTTTTAAAAAAAATTATTAAATTTATTTTTCATACTTTTTGGTCCTCCGTGAACCCCCTGACGAACGCTAGGGGGTCTGCAACTCTCTTCGTTGCCCCCTTTTCATGTTATCAACCTTTGTTTTTCAGTGCGAGAGACAGAAAATGGCGGCCGATACTTTCTGATTTCGACCGATTCGAATGTTTACAGTCATGTAACCACCAATCAGAATTGAGCTCGCGCACGGCACCGTACGCGTACGGTAAGCTTACCGTATGCGCACGGAGCGCGCTTACAGATATATATATTGATTTAAATGCTATTTTCTCAGGACCTACTGAACAGATTTACACCAGACCTGCAAAAGGCACATCCCTGACCTGAGGACTACCTCTCTGCCCAATTTCAAGTAATTCTGTTCAGCCGTTCGGGCTGTAGCTCGGACTAAAGGTCCTATGGGAAAATGCATGGGGAAAACGCGTTTTGGGACCCCCCTTTTTTCTCAGCCCCCGCTTGACGAATCCCCCCGAGACTTTTAGGGTAGGAGCGGAGCGTAGCGCCCCATTAGTTTTGAAAAATTTGCGAGGATTTGTCAACCGGCGGCAAAGTTATTCCAAATAGAATGTTGCGGATTTCCTATGGAAACACGGCCCTAACTATAACTATCTACTGGCGACCGCCAGTAGATAATATATTATATATATATATATATATATATATATATATATATATATATTAATTACACACAGACACACACACACGCCACACACTCACATATACACACATTAGAAAATAAAGGTTGAAGGGACATTATAGTTAGGTGAACATTTTATTTAAAAAATATAGAGTTAAACATACAAAACCACTGAGATTCACCAGTTATGCCTCCCTACATGTGCTCTTGCATGCAGGGAACAGAGGTTTGCTGTCAACCAGCTGGACCAGAGAAAAGTTGCCCCTCTTGGTGTGAGTAAACAAATGCCTCCTGTATTTATGCAATGCAGCCTCGGGGATAGAGACTTTGGGGCCTGATAATTGTTTGTGGAGGGGTCAGCATGCCCTCCTCCCCTTAATTAATAATTAAAATACCCAGGGGAGGAATTAAACCAAAAAGGGCCTGTGGATATGTGAACCTAAAAAAAAGAAAAATACAGTTTTTGGCCTGGGGGTGGGAGGGGGTGTCCCCTCTGGCAATCCCCCCACCAGGTCTGGGGTTGGAGTATTCCTACCCTGACCCTCCAATTCAATTTCTACTTTTTCCAGGACAGGGGACTGAGTTCCAGAGTCCTAAAATGACTAAACCCTGTATCATGAGTGATGTAATATGTGAGGTCATAGGCAGTGCATGATTGGGTCCTAGGTACATTTTGTTCACAAAATTATAACTGGTGTATTTCAGTGGCTTTTGGGTTTTTCAATGTCAGCTTGTGTCTCATTCCAAAATCTAACTGGAAGGTCCCTTTAAATGTTATTTTTTTTGGTGAATTTTTAGTTTTATTTTAACAAGTTTAGGTCTTAGCACCTAACGTAACTATAACATCACTTTAAGCGTTTGTCCACAAAAATGTTAAAATTTTAAAACTACGGAAATGTTAAGTGATGAAGAGAAAATTAATAGGCTGAGGAAGCAGATGTGTAAAGGAGTTGCTGTACTTATGCAGATATCTCTCTCTTTGATTATTTTTAATCCCTTTAAAAATACATTATGCCTCAGAGTACTAAAAACCAGTACCTCCCCTCATATTTTAACCCCTTCGCCGCAGCACGAATTCCGCCGCGGCGCTGGGGGAGTTCGGGGTCAGCGCGGCGCCGCCATGCTCGTGACGGAACCACTCCGTCATGAGCCACGGGCGCGCTGTGCTCATGACGGAGTGGTTCCGTCACGACTCCGCCCACTTGCATGGATCGCCCGCACAGGCGGGGAATCAGTGCCGCGTGGGCGGAGCGGCCGCCAACGGCCGCAGCATGACGGAACCACTCCGTCATGAGCACACGGCGCCCGTGGCTCATGACGGAGAGGTTCCGTCATGAGCAGGGAACGGGTTAACCCTCTTGTTTCAGGCCTCCATTAACATCTCAATGTTTTTTTATTTCAGCCTGCGCATCAGGAAAGGCTTTAAATTCAACATCTCCTATTCCAACAAAATGGCATTCAGGAGTTCCTCACTTTTGTCCTAAATACAACGTTAGTGCTCTGCTCGTTCATTAGAACTCTGTTGTGATGCTGTAGTTGATCACTAAGGAGTTAACTGATGAACACCTGCTGATGTTGAAAGTGCATATATCAGTCTTTCTGTTAGAATGTTTTAATGCAACAAATGAGAAAGATATTTGAGAAATCATAGAAAAAGTTACCTCATTTTAGCTTTCTAGAACACTACCCATTATTTCTATGACAAAAAGAACAGCCTTGTTTTGTTCCTTTCAAGACAAAATATTATGTTTTATCAATCAATCAATCAATCAATCAATCAATCACTCAATCTGGATTTGTACAGCCCAACTAATCACTCCTGAGGGTATGTATGCGCTAGGCTCTTGCATGGATCAGTCGAAGAGCCAGGTCTTGAGTTCTGAGGGAGGTGGAGCAGAAGTGTCTGCAGGGTTGGTGGAAGTTCAGTTGGTGGTTGAGGCAGGCTGGACAATGGTCGTAGTTGACCTTGTAGGTGAGTGTCAGCAACTTGAATTGGCATTTTTTCTGGATGGGGAGCCAGTTGAGGCTCCTGAGGTAGAGGGTGATGTGGGTCTGTTTGGGGTCGTCGAGAATGAGTCTGGCAGGTGAGTTCTGTATCATCGGGAGTCCTTTCAGGAGTTGGGTGGTGATTCCTGCGTAAAGCACATTACCATAGTCCAGCCGGTTGGTGACTAGGCCTTGAGTGACGGGTTTCCTGGTGCTGACGGGGAACCATCTGAAGATCTTTTGGAGCATGCCGAGGGTTTGGATGCAGGTGGGAGACTGTGTTAGTCTGGAGTTTATGAGGAGTTTGCTGTCCACGATGATACCAAGGTTATGGGCGAGGTCTGCTGGTGTGGGTCCCAATTCGGAGGGCCACCAGGTGTCATTCCATGGGGAGTTGTTGTTCATAAAAAACACCATTTCCACTTATCCACTTTGAGCTTCAGGCTGTTGGTCTTCATCCATTCAAGGACACTCGTCATGCAGTTGTGGAAGTTGGTCCTAATGGTGGAGGGGTGTTCAGAGAGCGAGAGGATGAGCTGCTGTGTAGGATATGATGTTAAGGTCATGAGTCCTGATGATGTCGGCCAGGGGCATCATGAAGTTGTTGAACAGGGCAGGGCTGAGAAATTTGCCTTAAGGGACTCCGCATATGAAGCTCTTTAGTTCCGAGGTGAAGGGTGGTAGGTGGTTTCTCTGGGTTATGTCCAGTGAGGAAGGATGAGATCCATTTCAAGGTGTCTCCTTGGATCCCGATGTGATGGAGTCTCTTGATGAGTGTGTGGTCGGATACGGCATTGAATGCTGCGGAGAGGTCGAGGAGGATGAGGGCATCTGTTACACCCCGGTCAAGTAGGGTTGTGATGTTGTTGGTGACAATGATCAGGTCGGTCTCAGTGCTGTTTTTGGTGCAGAAACTGGATTGAGAAGCATCCACGAGGTTGTTTCTCTCCAGGTGTTCGGTGAGCTAGCGGTTAATGGCTTTCTCAAGGACTTTGGCGGGGAATGAGAGCAAAAAGATGGAGCAGTAATTCTTGAGTTTATTGGGTTCCGCAGAGTGTTTCTTGAGAAGGGGTCTGACCTCTGCATGTTTCCATCTGTCAGGGAATGCGGCCATGGTGATGGATGGGTTGAGAATGGAGGTGAGTTCGCAGCTGATTTCCTTGCTACCGACTTTGAAAAAGTGTTTTAGGCAGGGGTCCATGGGTGCTCCAGAGTGGATGGAGTTCATGATAGCTGTGTTATTCTGTGTGGTTACCTGTTTCCATGCGGTGAGTGGGTGGTTGTGGAGAGCATCCATTGGTGTGAGGAGGTTGTAGAGGTCGGAGGTTTAGAGTTCGAAGTTACTGCTAATGGTGAATATGTTGTTGTGGAAATAGTCTGCCAGGGTGTCGCAGAGTTCCTGGGAAAGGCAGATCATGTATTCGGTGGCTGACTGGCAGGAGAACTCTCTGATGACGCTGAAGAGTTCCTTGATGTAGTTGGAGCTTGCAGGGTGCCTCTTTTGGTGCCTTTAAGGTGTTGGTGGTATTTGTTGAGTGCTGATTTGAGTCCGTGGAATCTCTGCTGGTCTGCCATCTTCTTTTCGGATGCTTGAAGTAGCGTTTTATTGTACTGAGTTCTGGTATATACCAACTGCCTTATTTAGTGGATCTGCTGGTCTTGGCTGGCTTGATGGGGGCAACTCTGTTGGTGCTTTCCAGGAGGCTGGCGGAGCTGGCGTCTTTGGGGTCATCAAGGGGGAAGTTGCGGTCTCCAAGGAAGATGTAGTGCTTGGAGTCAATAGCTAGTGGGGCGATGAATTCGGGGATGGCATCGCAGGAGCCGGGACACAGCTTTGATTTCATGAATATGTCTTCAGTTAGGCCTACATCTTGTCATAAATACAGATTTGTGATATCTAGTGCATTTTGAGCAAAAGCAAGAACATGGAATGCTATGCATGTAAAGACAAGCTATCATAGAATGTTAGAAGGAGGTTGGTAGGAAGAATCCACAAAAGTTGGAATTCAGGAATAGTTGGATGGCTGGAGCAGTTCTCCTTGAGAATAAACCTACAAACCAACTTAAATCAAGTGTCAGTGCCTCGTTGAAGAAAGATTCAACTTTTTTTACACTGGTAGCTAGTGGCTAGTAAAGATCTGAGGAGAAGCTTTGTCTCAATATTGATGTGAGGATGATCTGAAACCAATTACATGTTACATTGTTGTAAAGTACGATAACATGATTCACAGTACCACTGCTTGTAAACGTCACGGTACCCTGTAATGTGAAACTGATTATTTGTATGACATGACCCTTTTTTGATGTTTAATAAAAAAGAATATATTAAAAAAAAAATATTGATGTGAGCTGTATTACTACGGAAAAGCAATAAGTGTTGCACTGTTATACCCCATTTATGACTGTTGGTGTGATTCAGTTTACGTCATGGTGAAAAAACTAAGGAAACTTATGTGCATGCGTAATTAAAGTGTGCAATCTGGTACGGAATGGTTCACATGCACAGTCAATGTATACATGAACTAAACTGTATGCCTAGTCAGAGAGCATAGGGTTTAAAAGTCCTGAGTGGTTTGCAATCGCATGTGCAATCAATGTAAAGATTAACACAAGCAAGCTAAGTACATGTGTGGCGGGTTGGCAAGCCATGTATGCGCTAGCAGTTCCATTCTAACTCTTAACATGAACAGGTCACGGGGGCTAGAGAAACCTGGTTTTCCTTTGTAAGTTTGGGGACATGCCAAGTCAATAATGAATACATTTCTGGAATCTTGGAACAAGAATGCCGCCTCGTTCCAAGTCGGGGGCTCGAGGTCTTAGACCCGGTTAGGAAATCACATGTTGACGAAATCATACCCCTGGTATAAGTGCCAAGGTAATAATGCCACTTTCATGGTACGTGCTCCAGGCGTAAACAGCAATAAGCCAAGTAAGATGCATCTAGACTTACTTGCCAATAAGGCTTGTAGGCGGCACACAATTGGACAGTAAGGCAACTGAGAATGCGGCCAAGTTTTTTTCAGTTTGTCAACTATAAGGAATGGCATTAGTACAGATGGATACAGTTATATTTCCCACTCTGAAAGTTATTAATCCACATCATAGAGTGACACTAGAAGGTAATACCCTATTTGCACGAATTAAAGTTTGGAAGAAAGTAAAAAAAATTAAGAACACAGCCAGATGTACTGGATATGTAAATTTTTGAAGAATATTGACTACATTGCTGAATTGGAAGAACATTTGCTACATCATGAATCTATTCATGACACAGAGTTGTCATGTACCTCTGAGCATGTTTGATTGAGCCAATGAATGAATGTACAGAAAGCGAGATATTAACCAATATTTTTTACATGGCCACTAGGGCACTTAATCGAGTTTTGGATCTCGTTGGACTGTAAATTTACAAGCGTTAGTTGGTGTAAACAGTGAGAATTGGAAAGAACTTTCAAAATCAAAAGGAGGCAGCCCTGCCATTTTAATTCACCCCACCAGGTGGCCCTGACATAAAGTGGCAAAAGTGGAAAATGTATTTTAATGTTATGCCAGTATTTGGACAAAATATCGATTTAGAAATATCGAGCAACTGAATATCGGGAAGAGGTGTGGTGCCGCGGCCAGGGCGACTGACTCCGGTATCTGGGGATCACGGTTCGATCCCTGGCGCCGGTGGCAGATTAGCCCAGCACCATGTGACTCTGGGCAATAACTTGCTTAATCTTCCCGACGGCCCCCAGCGCCTAGAGACCCTTATGGGTGATTGTTTGTACTTTATAAATGTGGATTATTATTATTATTATATCTGTGCTGTTAATATCGTTTCTAATAATATAAAAATACAAAACATAGTTTTCTAATTATCTTTAGTTGTTTTAGTTTATATACTAATTTTATGTGTTAAATATTGCTTGTATAAATATTGACAATATTTGTAAATATAGTTTATAATTTTAAGTAATTTAAGATTTAAAATTTTAATTTAATTGTTAATTGTAATATATAGTGTCATAGTGGATTGTGAGGCTTAAAGGAGGTACAGGGTGGGAAGTAAATTAAATATAAATAATTAGAATACATTTTTAGCCTTTAACTAAATATTTATTTGATAATTTACTATGTAAATTGTGTAATTATTACATTTTTTAAGTTATATTTTAGGTGCAGGATTTTGGCTTTGTAGGGGCATATTGTGGGAAGTTAATTCACTAATAATTGGTTAAGAATGAATTATTCATTTATTATTGATGATTTAATTGATTAATTATCTGAATTGTTAGATTATGTTATATGTTATGTTATATGCATTTATATCGCGCGCGGCTACTCAGGAGTGTCTCGGCGCAGTACCTTGCGAGCGAATGGGAGTCAGCCAGAGTAGTTTTATACAAAGAGCAGTGTTTTCAACCGTTTCCTGAACAGCTTAGCATCATGGATGCAGCGCAGTTCCAAAGGGAGTGCGATCCAAGCCACGGCAACCTTGTAGGCCAAAGAGCTGCTGCCCATTCTCAGCCGGCGGAAACGTGGAATCACTGGGAGGAACTGTGCCATAGAATGCAGATTTCTTGAGGGCACATAGAATTTAAAACGCTTCCTGAGATAGCCAGGGCTAGACTGATACAGGGCTGCGTGCACCGTGGTAAGGGCTTTAAATCTCACTCTTTCCGCAACCGGCAGCCAGTGGATATCACGCAGATGTTGTCGTATGCTTGACCTTCGAGGGATATTCAACAAAACCCTGGCTGCGGCATTCTGGATAGACTGAAGTTTTTTCAACTGGTACCCAGGAACGCCCACATAAAGTGCGTTTGCGTAATCAATGCGTGACAGTATTAGGGCGCGGGTGACCATCTCTTTGGCCGGCTGTGGTAGAAGTGGCAGAAATTTCCTAAGTGATCTTAGGACATCAAGACATTGTCCTGCTAATTTTGTTATCTGGGTGGTAAACCTGAGATCCTCATTAAACCAAATCCCCAGATTTTTTACAGGTTGGCCCCCTGAATTGGGTAAAGGATATTCGGCCGGCCAAAGGGATTCCTTGAATTGAGAAGTAAAGGTACCGTACAAGAAGATTTCGGACTTATCCTCGTTGCACTTAAGCTCCGCAGCATGAAGCCATTTAAAAACGGCCAACAAGCAGGCTCTGGCCTGAATCGTAGAAGAGTCATCTTTACTCCAAGTGAACAGGAATTGGGTGTCATTAGCGTACGTGATGACCTTGGCCCCCAGCTCCTCTGCCAGATAAATCAAAGGAGTCATATAAATATTAAAAAGGAGAGGGCTTAGGGTAGAGCCCTGAGGAACTCCGGTGGACGTAGCTTGTGGCGTAGAGGTGAACGGGGGGCATCCAAACTTGCTGAGAGCGTTGGTCCAAAAATGAGCCAACCCAACGCAGCGCAGAACCTGTCACCCCAATGTCAGCCAACCGGGCCAGCAGCAGCGAGTGAGGGACGGTATCAAATGCCGCAGAGAGGTCTAATAAAATCAAGGCCACTCTGCCGCCAGCGTCCAAACACTCTCTGATGACCTCAGTCACTTCAACCAAGGCCGACTCAGTACTATACTTGGCCCTAAATCCAGATTGAGCTGGATGGAACAGGCCTTCGTCTTCCACAAAGGCAGTAAGTTGTCTATTTACCGCCTTCTCACAGACTTTGGCCATGGCTGGCAGTAGCGAAATTGGCCAGTAGCTTGTAGAAATCAGAGGATCAAGCGATGGCTTTTTAAGCAAAGGCACGATTTTGGCTTGCTTCCACGTCAAAGGCACAGTGGCTGTCCTCAGGGATAGATTAATCAGAGTATTAACCTCTAGGTTGACTGTGTCAGCCACTGATGCCAACAGCCTGGTCGTGCAGGGATCTGACGGTGACCAGATATAAGAGCTTTAACAATTGCCAAAGAGTCTTGCAAAGTGATGGATGAAAAAAAGAGAAAGCAGAGGATCCAGATGGCCCCCCTAGTATAGCTGACGGGGCAGCGCCCTCGACTGATAAAGTCATAGTTAAGGATATCTTAATATTTTCCTTAATTGGCAACATTTTGTCAATAAAAAAACTCAATAGTTTCTCACACCAAGCAGCCGACGTGGGAAGAATGGTACTTTCAGCCGTAGGTGCCTGGAAACTCTGTACAATGGAAAAAATGTCCTTAGTATCGTTTTTTTAAAGAGCAATTCTCTCAGCATAGTGCATGCTCTTGGCCTGCAAAATGGCAGCATAATACAGTTTTTGAGCTTTCCTCAACAACCCTTTAGCCAGGGGCAGTAGGATTGAAGCCAGCTCCACTCTAATTTTTTACATGCACTCTTCTGTGTTTTGAGCTCCTCAGAGAACCAAGGTTTCAAAGGGGAATCTCTGGCTCGCCTGGGGGGAAGGCAGGGGAAATAAGCTCGACCGCCTGAGTGATCCAGCTATTAAAGTTTTCCCAAGCTTCCTCCAGGCCTAGGGCTAAGTCTGACTTGGACTCTGCCAAAGCTGATCTGAAGGCTTTAGGATTGATTTTGGGCACCAGTCTGTGCTGGGTGAGTTTTTTAGGGGGGAGAGAAACCAGGAGAAAGGAATAACCGCATGATCAGTCCAGGTTACTTGAAAAGAAGGCTTAATAACAATGGGAAAATTAGAGCAAATAGTATCCAAGATGAGTCCTCCACAGTGGGTGGGGGAATTAATCCATTGGGATAGCTGGGCCAGGTGTAGTGAATCAACAAACTCCCTCGTATCCCCTTCCTCAGTACAGTCTAAATGGATGTTTAAATCACCAAGAAGAAGAAAGTGGGAGAAATGCAATGAGCAAGAGATAATAATATCATCCAAGGCTTTCAGAAAGATGCCTGCAGGACCCAGAGGTCTGTAGACCAAAATACCACTGAGTGAGAATTGGGGGGGGTGGACGTAAAGGGAAAAATCCAAAGCCTCCCCATCTCCAATGCTCACAATATCACCCCGTTGAAGGGACCACTTATCCCTATACACCACCGCAACCCCACCTCCTCTGCCCGTTATGCGATCGACCCGGGACACTTTAAAACCCCTGGGAATAGCGGTGATGGATTAAACCCAGATCAGTTGACTCGGGGTGAGTGCTTGCAATGTTCAACACTCCGTCCATCATTTCCTTTGGTTTTTGCTTTGTTCGCCATAAGTTGGCAGGGTATGCTCAGACGTGAGTCCCTTGCTCACTTTGCCACTGGATTCAAGCAAGCCTGGCTGAAGACGGCTGAAATGCCAGAAACCCGTCCTAGGAAGCTTGTTTCCGGTCCAGGGAAGACATGGCTTGGTAGTTCGGGCTGGACTGTTCCCATGAGGCACAGGGTCAGACTGATTTGCATATGGCCATGTCTGAACTGGGGTGGCAGAGTGGGCTAAAGAACGGTGATGGATTAAACCCAGATCAGTTGACTGGGGGTGAGTGCTTGCAATGTTCAACACTCCGTCCATCATTTCCTTTGGTTTTTGCTTTGTTCGCCATAAGTTGGCAGGGTATGCTCAGACGTGAGTCCCTTGCTCACTTTGCCACTGGATTCAAGCAAGCCTGGCTGAAGACAGCTGAAATGCCAGAAACCGGTCCTAGGAAGCTTGTTTCCGGTCCAGGGAAGACATGGCTTGGCAGTTCGGGCTGGACTATTCCAATGAGGCACAGGGTCAGACTGATTTGCATATGGCCGTGTCTGAACTGGGGTGGCAGAGTGGGCTAAAGAACGGTGATGGATTAAACCCAGATCAGTTGACTGGGGGTGAGTGCTTGCAATGTTCAACACTCCGTCCATCATTTCCTTTGGTTTTTGCTTTGTTCGCCATAAGTTGGCAGGGTATGCTCAGACGTGAGTCCCTTGCTCACTTTGCCACTGGATTCAAGCAAGCCTGGCTGAAGACGGCTGAAATGCCAGAAACCGGTCCTAGGAAGCTTGTTTCCGGTCCATGGAAGACATGGCTTGGCAGTTCGGGCAGGACTGTTCCCATGAGGCACAGGGTCAGACTGATTTGCATATGGCCATGTCTGAACTGGCGTGGCAGAGTGGGCTAAAGAATGGTGATGGATTAAACCCAGATCAGTTGACTGGGGGTGAGTGCTTGCAATGTTCAACACTCCGTCCATCATTTCCTTTGGTTTTTGCTTTGTTCGCCATAAGTTGGCAGGGTATGCTCAGACGTGAGTCCCTTGCTCACTTTGCCACTGGATTCAAGCAAGCCTGGCTGAAGACAGCTGAAATGCCAGAAACCGGTCCTAGGAAGCTTGTTTCCGGTCCAGGGAAGACATGGCTTGGCAGTTCGGGCTGGACTGTTCCCATGAGGCACAGGGTCAGACTGATTTGCATATGGCCATGTCTGAACTGGGGTGGCAGAGTGGGCTAAAGAACGGTGATGGATTAAACCCAGATCAGTTGACTGGGGGTGAGTGCTTGCAATGTTCAACATTCCGTCCGTCATTTCCTTTGGTTTTTGCTTTGTTCGCCATAAGTTGGCAGGGTATGCTCAGACGTGAGTCCCTTGCTCACTTTGCCACTGGATTCAAGCAAACCTGGCTGAAGACGGCTGAAATGCCAGAAACCGGTCCTAGGAAGCTTGTTTCCGGTCCAGGGAAGACATGGCTTGGCAGTTCGGGCTGGACTGTTCCCATGAGGCACAGGGTCAGACTTATTTGCATATGGCCATGTCTGAACTGGGGTGGCAGAGTGGGCTAAAGAACGGTGATGGATTAAACCCAGATCAGTTGACTGGGGGTGAGTGCTTGCAATGTTCAACACTCCGTCCATCATTTCTTTGGTTTTTGCTTTGTTCGCCACAAGTTGGCAGGGAATGCTCAGACGTGAGTCCCTTGCTCACTTTGCCACTGGATTCAAGCAAGCCTGGCTGAAGACGGCTGAAATGCCAGAAACCGGTCCTAGGAAGCTTGTTTCCGGTCCAGGGAAGACATGGCTTGGCAGTTTGGGCTGGACTGTTCCCATGAGGCACAGGGTCAGACTGATTTGCATATGGCCATGTCTGAACTGGGGTGGCAGAGTGGGCTAAAGAACGGTGATGGATTAAACCCAGATTAGTTGACTGGGGGTGAGTGCTTGCAATGTTCAACACTCCGTCCATCATTTCCTTTGGTTTTTGCTTTGTTCGCCATAAGTTGGCAGGGTATGCTCAGACGTGAGTCCCTTGCTCACTTTGCCACTGGATTCAAGCAAGCCTGGCTGAAGACGGCTGAAATGCCAGAAACCGGTCCTAGGAAGCTTATTTCCGGTCCAGGGAACACATGGCTTGGCAGTTCGGGCTGGACTGTTCCCATGAGGCACAGGGTCAGACTGATTTGCATATGGCCATGTCTGAACTGGGGTGGCAGAGTGGGCTAAAGAACGGTGATGGATTAAACCCAGATCAGTTGACTGGGGGTGAGTGCTTGCAATGTTCAATACTCCGTCCATCATTTCCTTTGGTTTTTGCTTTAATAGCTAGTTCTATAACAGGGTTGGCGAACTCGTGGAGCCACATCTCCGTGATAAAAAGCTAATCCAGAGACTCGTTCTCGAGAAGGTCCCAAACATCCTGAAAGTGGCAGACCAAGGAGCGAGCATTAATAAGACCTGCCTGGATAGATGGGCCCGTTTGACTGTCTCCTCCCAGGAACTCTGGGACGGGAGTGTCTGCGATGCGCAATGAAAAGTTACAAAACTCACAAGTAGTGTCAGGGTTCTTCAAAACCTTCCAGGGAAGGCACAGGCACTGAGAAGTACAAAGCTGGCACAGCTCAGCCCTACTATACCTTTGAGGTGCAACAGAAGGTTGAGGAATGAAACGCACATAGTGGCTGGCGCTGGCCGCTTCCGGGCTGCTGACGGGTGCAGGCGGGCTTGCCTTAGGTGTGGCAGCGGCGGGCACGCGTACCACACATTTTTATAGACCCGCCTCCCTTAGCAACTAGAGCACACACTGCAAGAATGGCGTCTCTAGCCTTGAGCCCGGAAATCAGCCCCGGAAAATAGCGTGCAGGGAGGGGAGGAATCTCCATCCCAAAGTGTAGTGCAAGCAAAGTAAGACAAGCAAATTCAATTTCTTTCAGCAAATAATTTAAAATAGCAGTTAAAACAAAAGTATTTTGTAATTTTAAAAGCACACTGTAAAAAATGCCCAGAAAGTGGCAAAACGCTCCGCGACTCAACCAGCCCAGTAAGGTACTGGTGATCGCGCAGCGCACATTTTTATAGACCCGCCCTTCCTTAGCAACTAGAGCACGCACTGCAAGAATGGCGTCTCTAGCCTTGAGCCCTGAAATCAGCCCCGGAAAATAGCGTGCAGGGAGGGGAGGAATCTCTGTCCCAAAGTGCAGTGCAAGCAAGGTAAGACAAGCTAATTCAATTTCTTTCAGCAATTAATTTAAAATAGCAGTTAAAACAAAAGTATTTCGTAATTTTTAAAAGCACACTGTAAAAAATGCCAGAAAGCGGCAAAACGCTCCGCGACTCAACCAGCCCACTAAGGTACTGGTGATCGCGCAGCGCACATTTTTATAGACCCGCCTCCCATAGCAACTAGAGCACGCACTGCAAGAATGACGTCTCTAGCCTTGAGTCCTGAAATCAGCCCCGGAAAATAGCGTGTAGGGAGGGGAGGAATCTCCGTCCCGCAGTGCAAGCAAGGTAAGACAAGCAAATTCAATTTCTTTCAGCAATTAATTTAAAATAGCAGTTAAAACAAAAGTATTTCGTAATTTTAAAAGCACACTGTAAAAAATGCCCAGAAAGCAACAAAACGCTCCACGACTCAACCAGCCCACTAATTACTATAGTTTGTAAGTTATATTTTAAGTGCAGGTTGTTGAGTTTGTATGTGCACAGGGTGGGAAGTTTGCTAAGTAAAAAGTGCTTAATAATTAATTATTAATTTACTGTTAATTATTTATTTGATTATTAATTATGTAAATTGTGTATTATTAGTATATTCGATATGTTATGTGTGGGCTGTTTTGTCTGTAAGGGCATAGGGTGGGAAGTTTTTAAAGTAATAATTAATTAACATTAATGAATTAATAAGTATTTAATTAATTATTACGTATGTCAAATGTGTTATACTTCTTTAGTTATATTTTAAGAGTGGGCTGCTAGGTTTGTGGGCGTATAGTGTGGGAACTTTATTAAATAATAAATTAATAACATTTTCTAAAGTCAAATGTAATTATCACATTGTTTAATTGACTTTTAATTTTATATATATATTTAATTTTTATATTAAGAGTTTTAGATTTCTGGTCAACTAATAGGGTTTTTAAAATATATTGTGCATTTCAAGTGAAGTACTTTCCTGCTGCTGCACAGACTGGAGCGGCAATAGTAAATATTACCCCTCTGCCGTTTAACACTTTACCTACTCTTGCACAGACCGGAGTAGTAAATGTAACCACTCCGAAGTCCAATGCTTTCACTACTGTTGCACAAACTGTTTTTGGAATAGTAAATATTATCTCTCTGAAGTCCAACGCTTTCCATGTTGTTGCGCAGACTAGATTTAGAACACTACATTTTAGCCCATCAGAATCTAACACTTTCCTTATTATTGTACAGACTGGCGTTGGAATAGTAAATTGTATCTCTCCGAAGTCCAGTGCATCCCCTACTGTTGCACAGACTGGAGTTCAAATAGTACAATTTACCTCTCTGAAGTCCAACGCTTCCCCTACTGTTGCACAGACTGTATTGGGAATAGTAAATTTAACTCCTCCAAAGTCCAAAGCATTCCCTTCTGTTGCACAGACTGGAATTGGAATAGTGCATTTCACCTCTCTGAAGTCCAACGCTTTCCCTACTGTTGCACAGACTGGAGTGGGAATAATACTTTTAACCCCTCCTATATCCAATGCTGTTGCTACTGTTGCACAGACTGGGGGACTGAAGGGGGCGGGATGGTAATTTTTACCCCTTTGAATTCCAATGCTTTCCCTACTGTTGTAGGGACTGGATTGGGAATAGTGTTTTTTTTATTTGCTCATTTAAATATTTATTTTTAAAAATGTTGAAATAGATACCAGTATTATTTGTTTGTTTGTTTCATTTTATTTAATTTTTTCATATACAGATTGAAATGAAAATATATATATTTTAAATATTATTTTTTAATTTTATAGTTTTTTATATTAAATTAATTTGGTAATTTAGTTTAATGTTTTGTACTTGTTTTTCATATTTTATCAATAAATATATATATATATATATTTTTGTTTTTGTTTTATTGTTACAGTAAATTTAAAAACAATAATGAATATTTATATATAAACATGTGTTACCTACTGGTGCTCACCAGTAGGTAGTTATAGTTAGGATGCAGTTTCCATAGGAAGAGTGTTTTTCCATTTGCTAATAACCTTATAGTCGTTTGACGAATCCTCATGAAAAAACTAGTTTGACGCTCACTTCAGCTGCTGTCTTGAAAGTTTTGGGGTGATCCATCAAGCAGGGACCGGGAAAAAGGGGAAGGTCCAAAAACTTGTTTTCCCCATGATAATTTCCATAGGAACTTTAGAAAAGGCTACAGCCAGAATTGCTGAAAGAAATAACACCAAATTCGGCAGAAAGGTAGTTGTTGGTCCATAAAACTACCTTTTTGTAAATTGGTGTAAATCCATTCAGTTGTTGCAGAGTTCTTTCAGATATACAACTGGGTATATGAAGGGTTCGCGACCCCTTTCGATCTCGTGCTGAGATTTGATTGACTGCAAAAACATCAAACCAGAAGTGTTGGCAGCCATCTTGTGACTTGGCTTGAACCAAGTCACAGAAAAAAATTATTGAAAACAAAGAAAAGGGAGCAGGGTAGAAAACCCCTGACCCCCTAGGCCTCTTGGGGGGGGGGGGGGGTCCCACAGGGCCAAAAGGCATTTTTGTAAACATTTTCAGTGGAAGATGCGCTGAAAGTTCTAAAAAAAGAATCTGCCCCTGGGTGGGCCAGGTCCCGGGGGCATGTTCAATATATGTAGGAGCGGGGCACATGGGGCCCCCTCCTAGAGTACTTTGCTGGCCCACAACATGGACATTTGGACTGGCCATTGGCGTTTGTTTTATACATGAACTCTGTTGGCTGAATAAAGCATATTTTATTATGTTTTTGGTATTCCTGTGTCCAAATATATCTCTTGGTGTTAACTGTTATTTGTGTGCAATTTGATATGTGTGAGTACAGTTCTGTTAGTATGAAAATGATAGCATATGGTTCCTAGAGTAAGTAAGTTTATTGGGATGTTGTGTGAATTTGTGTACCTACATTGGCTGGGTATTAATGTCCGCATGAGGTTTGTGTAGGAGTGTGCCATGAAGGGCCGAAACTTCCATTGGACATTGTATGCATTCATAGTTTAGCTAGATTTCTAAGTCCATTGTGCAAGTGTGTCAATGGACAAACCTCAATGAGATGTATGCTGCATATGTATTTGATGTGTACAAAGTGAATCTTCTTGTCAATACACTTGGAGAAGTTGTGACTAGGGGTGGGCGGAATTTGCAAAATTCACTTTCGCAAATTATCGCGAAAATGTTAAAAATCTCCGCAAACAAACGGAAATATCACGAAGATGCGGAAGTTTTTTTCTCGCCCTTTCGTGGTATTTTCTGCGTGGTCGCGGCTCGCCAACTTACCCATGCGGTTGCTCGCGGGCGCTGCCATCTTGTTTTCACTTGTCTCGCGGTGCATGATCGCGAGAAGAAAGACGTGATCGCACGACGCATGACGTTACTGCGGGCGCGAACTGTCGCGAGACAGCGCAAATGGCTACCAACAATCCAACATCTTGTGGAGAACGCGACCGGATCGGGAAAACTTGTCGGCGAATGCGGGGATTCAGGTAAGGCGATCGCGCGCATGCTAGAATGTATTATTTTACAGGCTGAGCAAGAAACAAATTATCGCTAAGCTGCGGAATGCGGAAATTTTGACATTTTCGCGCTTTCCGCGGAACGCGAAAATTCCGCGAACGGAATGGAATTTTGGCCCAGGCCTAGTTGTGACTCTACAAACATGATAGTTACTTCATCCACACATGTACACAGAGCAATGTGTAAACTGCAAAATGTGACTTAATAGATATGGGCCAATTGCTGTTCCTTCAGTGGATCGTCTTAAGTACTTCCAATGACAAATTTGCCACATGTGGATGCCACTTTGTGCCAATAGCCATTAGTCCCAGTTGAGACTAATTCTCAATGCCCTGTCCACATGGAGAGTGTGAGGTAGGTACAAATCAGACCATGTCCTGGCATGTTGTCTTGCAGGACTTAGAGATCCATTGTATGCAAGGTGTCTATGTATTGTGACCTTCTGTGTAGTGGAATTTGGATGGTTGTAATGCCATTCAAATTAGTTGCCTATTTCATTTGGATGGTGTGTGTGGGTCCATGACAATGCATAGTAAGTTAGACTGTGTTTCTGTACTTACGTAATTCACTACTGATGTATGTGTTAGTTGAATTAGGAGCTGGTTTATGGTACAGAAATGGGTGTCAGAGGAGTTAATAGCTATATACTATGGTGTGATTGTTGAATTGGGCACTACGTTGCGGACTAATGCACATCAGCTTCAGGGCCTCACGCACAGTAAGATTATGTGAGTCTGGGCATATGCATTATTAGTAAACTGAACATAGGCCACATCATGATGACATGATGTGCCTTTATATTCTGTCTTGATGCACACATGGCCCCACATTTGATCTTCCACCCAGAAATATCATGCACCATACGTGACCATGGTTACCTACCTGATAGGGGATGTATTTGCTATAAGAGGGACATGTTTGTTGTTACGTGTGGGTCATGGTTGTCTAGGAGTGTTTGTCTGTCAAGATTTGTTGAGTGTGTGTATATGTCCAGGTATGATGTGTCACATGCAAACAGTGGCACAGCCACAAGCATTAGGACTTCTGGGTTATGGTAGAGTGTATCACTCTAGTGATCTTTTCATTGTGACTGTTTTCTCTTGTTTGTCACAACATCAGTTGGAGAGGCTTCGGTTAACAAGGAAATCGGGTGGGAGTTCATAGGGCTGTGTATTGTGTCTATGTGGCCAGCTTTTTCAGCCAAATTAGCCACATGATTGTGACTGAAAAGTATCAGTGCTCCATCCATCATCTCCTTGTGTTTGCTTTGTTCGCCCTAATTTGACATGGTATACACAGACATAGATCCCTTGCTCTCTTTGCCACTGGATTCAAGCTAGTCTGGCTGATGAGGGATGTTACACAGAAACCTGTCCCAGGATACTTGTTTCGGTCCAGGGAAGACCTGGCTTGGCAGTTCGGGCTGCACTGTTCCCATGAGGAACAGGGTCAAAACTGACTTGCCTATGGCTTGGTCTGAACTGGTGTGGCGAAGTGAGCTAAGGAATGATGATGGATTCAAATCTGTGACTGGGGTTGAGTGTCTGAAAAGTTTCAGTGCTCCGTCCATAATCTCCTTCTGTTTGCTTTGTTTGCCCTAAATTGGCAGGGTATGCCCAGATGTGGGTCCCTTGCTCACTTTGTCACTGGATTCAAGCTAGCCTGGCTGATGTGGGGTGTTACCCTGACACTGGTCCTAGGATGCTTGTTTCCAGTCCAGGGAAGACCTGGCTTTGCAGAGCGGGCTGGACTGTTCCCATGAGGAACAGTGTCAAGACTGATTTTCATATGGCTGGGTCTGAAGTGGGGTGGCAAAGTGAGCTAAGGAACAATGATGGATTCAACCCTGATCTGTGACTGGGGTGAGTATCTGAAAAGTTTCAGTGCTCCGTGCATCATCTCCTTGTGTTTGCTTTGTTTGCCCTAAGTTGGCAGGGTATGCCCAGATGTGGGTCCCTTGCTCACTTTGCCACTGGATTTAAGCTAACCTGACTGATGTGGGGTTTTACCCTGACACTGGTCTTAGGATGCTTTTTTCTACTCCAGGGAAGACCTGGCTTGCAGTTCGGGCTGGACTGTTTCCATGAGGAACAGGGTCAAGGCTGATTTGCATATGGCGAAGTGAGCTAAAGAACGATGATGGATTCAACCCAGATCTGTGACTGGAGGTGTTGTCTGAAAAGTTTCAGTGCTCCGTCCATCATCTCCTTGTGTTTGCTTTATACATTTAAAAAGTTACATTTACTACTCCAACTACTATTGAAACCATTTTACGGATAATGTTGTACAATAAAAGGATCACAATTACAATTCCCACTTCAATCTAAGCCATTTAGGTAAACGTGGTGGACACTAGAGTAATCACAATTATTATTCAAACTCCAATCTAAGCCATTTAGGGAAAGGTTTTGAACACTAAAGGGGTGACATTGACTATTCCCACTCCCACTCAAATCCATGCCATTTAGGGGACAGTGTCGGACACTAAAGGGGTGACATTTACTAGTTCTGCTACAATCTAAGCCATTTAGGAGAAGGTGTTGGACACTAAAGTGATCGTATTTACTTTTCCCACTCCAACCTAAGCCATTTACAGGAAGGTTTTGGACACTAAAGTGCTCACATTTACTATTTGCACTCCAATCTGAACTATTAAG
The DNA here is from genome assembly GCF_964204655.1 of Triturus cristatus. Classification (NCBI taxonomy): domain Eukaryota; kingdom Metazoa; phylum Chordata; class Amphibia; order Caudata; family Salamandridae; genus Triturus; species Triturus cristatus. The sequence continues at coordinate 1,069,890,284 of NC_140583.1, forward strand.
GGGAAAGTGTTGGACACTAAAGGGGTGACATTTACTATTCCCACTACAATCTAAACCATATAGTGGATGAGTTTGGACACTAAAGGGGTGACATTTACTATTACCACTCCAATATAAGCCACTTACGAAAAGGCGTTGGACACTTAAGTGCTACCATTTACCATTCTCAATCCAGTCTACACTATTCAGGGGAACGTTTTGGAAAACTATTTGGTCATATTACTTATTTCCAGTCCAAACTAAGTTATATTTTTGAAGGTGTTGAACACTAAATATAACACATGATATATTTAACACTCATCAAAAAAAGTATTCGCTAAATATTGTTAGTGTAAAAATTATAAAAAATCATACTTTATATAAAAAATTAATTTGAAAATCTTAAAAAATGCAAAGATATTACATTATGTATTACCAAGATAAAATAAATTATTATCTAATTAATGTAATTTACATATAATCATTTGTTTCATCATATATATTTAAATGAAATATAGTACATTAATACAAATAACAAATAACTACATATATCAACAAAATACAGCCAACTAAAAGAAAAAATATATATTATACATAACAATGAATGATAAAAAAAATGTATATACTATTTAAATACAGTAACATAACAGTAAACCTGTACATGACACAAACAAATTGTATAATTCATTTATTTTTTCTATAAAACACTTAGTAGCAAAATGAAATAAGTAAACATATACAGTATTTATTCATTAAATATAAAAAAGTTAAATTTCACACTTAATAAATAATAAAACACCTATAGATTGTTTATTGATATAATATTAAAAATCACAATTGATCTACATCAAATATATATTATTCTAAATATTTTTGAATATTTGGAAATCAATATAAAAATAAAGCATTCCATATAATAGAAATGAGTACATAATAAAAGAAATAAGTACACTTTAACATTAAACTGTAAATATAAAATTTCTACCAGAATATATATATATATATATATATATATATATATATATATATATATATATATATATATATATATATATATATATAAATATATATATATATATATAAATTCACTTAAAAAACCATAGGTTTCACACATGTTATAGTTAGCTGGACATTTCACTCGTGAAAAACCATTGAAATTCCCCCGTTATAGTTAGTGCAGGCAACTATAACTCACGGGACCGCAATCCTCTGCTGATGATGTCAGATATTACATCACTGTATTTAGACACTTATTTACCCATGTCTTCTTCCATTAATTTTTAGCTATACATATATTACAAATATTTTTTTTTCAGAAAGACACATATGTCATCAGTGATGTAATATCTGACGTCATCAGCAGAGGATTGCGGTCGCGTGAGTTATAGTTGCCTGCACTAACTATAACGGGGGAATTTCAATGGTTTTTCACGAGTGAAATGTCCAGCTAACTATAACATGTGTGAAACCTATGTTTTTTTAAGTGAATTTGCAAGGTTTTTTAAATGCTAATTCCTAACTATAACGTGTGTGAAACCTATGGTTTTTTCAGTGAATTTGTACGGTTTTTTAAATGCTAAGTTATGTATTTGTTATTTATTTTTTTAAGGTTTTTCACCGTGCGCGTACCGTACGCGCAGGGTGCGCTTCGCGCACCGCGCGCCCACGTTACGCAGTTCGCGGAATTTTTCCGTTTCTACCGTACGCGCACGCTACGCGTACTCCGCGATTTTTCGCAAAAAAATTAAAGGAAATTTTGGCCCTTTGGGGTCCTTCTGGGACCCCCTGACAAAGGCTAGGGGGTCAGGAACTGTCCACCCTGCCCCCTTTTCACGTTCTCCACCTTTGTTTTTCACCCCTCAGACTGCGAGAGACAAAATGGCGGCCAACACTTCCTTGTTTCGACCGATTCGAATGTTCACTAAGATCTAACAACCAATCAGAATCGCGCTCGCGCACGGCAGCGTGCGCGTACGGTAAGTTTTACCGTACGCGCACCGTGCGCGCTTATAGATATATATATGCTTTTAAATGCTATTTTATCAGGAAATACTGAACAGATTTACACCAGACCTGCAAAAGGCACACCCCTGACCTGAGGGCTACCTCTCTGCCAAATTTCAAGTAATTCTGTTCAGCCGTTCGGGCTGTAGCTTGGACTAAAGGTCCTATGGAAAAATGCATCGGGAAAACGCGTTTTGGGACCCCCCCTTTTTCTCAGCCCCCGCTTGACGAATCCCCCCGAGACTTTCAGGGAAGGAGCGGAGCGGAGCGCCCCACCTATTTTGAAAAATTTGCGAGGATTCGTCAATCGGCGCCAAAGTTATTCCAAATAGAATGTTGCGGATTTCCTATGGAAACACGATCCTAACTATAACTATCTACTGGCGACCGCCAGTAGTAATATATATATATATATATATATATATATATATATATATATATATATATATATATTCACTGAAAAAACCATAGGTTTCAGACATGTTATAGTTAGCGGAAATTTTACTGATAAAAAACCAATGAAATTCCCCCGTTATAGTTAGTGCAGGCAACTATAACTCACGCGACCGCAATCCTCTGCTGATGCTAATACTGTATTTAGACACTTATTTGCCCATGTCTTCTTCCATAAATTTTTAGCTATACATATATTACAAATATTTTTTTTTCATAAAGACACATATGTCATCAGCAGAAGATTACGGTCGCGTGAGTTATAGTTGCCTGCACTAACTATAACGGGGGAATTTAATTGGTTTTTTATCAGTAAAATGTCCGCTAACTATAACATGTCTGAAACCTATGGTTTTTTCAGTGAATTTGCAAGGTTTTTTAAATGCTAATTCCCACGTTACGCACCGTGCGCACATGGAGGACATATTATGCGCTTCCTTGTGATAGGTAATCTGTTAAATTTAATTTGTAAGTGATGACAATAATATGCCATGCACAGAGAGTGTTTTTTTTTTTTATTAAAATTTTTAGCGTAAGCGCACCGTACGCGTACGGTAAGCGTAATCGGCGAAATTTTCAAAAAATAAAAATTTCCCGTTTTTGGCCTTGGGGGATCTTTGAGGACTCAACTAACATGGCTATGTGCATGGGCGCTGTCTAAACAGCCCCTTTATATGTTTTTTGCCTTTGTTTACAGCCCCCCCCTCAGAGTGCGAGAGAGAAAATGGCGGCCGCCGCTTCCTGGTTTCGACCGATTCGAATGTTTACTTAGATGTAACAGCCAATCAGAATCGCGCTCGCGCACGCCACCGTACGCGTACGGTAAGCTTACGGTAAGCGCACGGTAAGCGCACCGTAAGCTGCCACAGATATATATATTGATTTAAAGGCTATTTTCTCAGAATCTACTGAACAGATTTACACCAAACCTACAAAAGGCACTTCCTTGACCTAGGGACTACCTCTCTGCCAAATTTCTAGTAATTCAAAGAAGAAAGAAAGTAACTTACATCTATGTTGCACTGCATTTTATTATGGGCGTGATTTTTCTCCCTTGGTGCATGCTGGGTATTGAAGGACATTTGGACTACAATGCAAAAAGGTAGTCTACCTCTAAATTTGACCACTTGGTATTTTAACCCAATCTCCAATGATTAAGGCCAACCGGCTGAAACGCGTCTGGAAAATGATTTTACCTGCCGCCCTGTGTTAAATAAAGAGCCATGTTTCCTCTGATGTTGAAGCTTGGGATTTCGTTTTTGTGATGGCATGTCAGAAGCAGGACACTCCGTTCCTGCATCGCCGAGGCCGCCCTGTCAGGGTCGGTGGCCCCTCAGCATGGAGACAGCTTGTATATATATATATATATATATATATCCTTCCAAGACAGAGCTCCTACTGGAACGCTGGGACCCTCGAAGAGTGGCGTACGCTCCGGTGGAGCAAAACCGGAAAATCAATCCAAGGTATCCAACAGTGCATGTTCACGTGAACAAGGCTTCTGCCGAAACGCGTCGTGTGCATTAAACTGGTTATGGGAATGATCGTGTCTGCCTTTCCTTCCTGAGAGCGTACTCATGCACTGTTGGATACCTTGGATATATATATATATATAACTCACGCGACCGCAATCTTCTGCTGATGACATATGTGTCTTTATGAAAAAAAAATATTTGTAATATATGTATAGCTAAAAATGTATGGAAGAAGACATGGGCAAATAAGTGTCTAAATACAGTATTAGCATCAGCAGAGGATTGCGGTCGCGTGAGTTATAGTTGCCAGCACTAACTATAACAGGGCAATTTCACTGGTTTTTTATCAGTAAAATTTCCGCTAACTATAACTATAACATGTGTGAAACCTATGGTTTTTTCAGTGAATTTGCAAGGTTTTTTAAATGCTAATTCCTAACTATAACGTGTGTGAAACCTATGGTTTTTTCAGTGAATTTGTACGGTTTTTTAAATGCTAAGTTACTTTACGCCATTCGAGGCGTGCGCGCCCACTTAACGCAGTTTGTTCCGTGCACGGTTTTTATCAACTTTAATAAGCCCTGTACAATTGGTGGCCTTCGGCCACCAAAAGCACAGGGGGTGGGGTCAATGTGGAATTTTTTTTTTTTATTTCGATTTTTTAATTTCATGTTGCCAAAATTTAGTTTTTTTTACCTATTAATAAGCCCTGTACATTTGGTGGCCTACGGCCACCAAAAGCACAGGGGGTGGGGTAAGTGTGGATAGTGTTTTTTTTTTTTTTTTTTTTTTACCGTACGCTTACGGTAAGCGTACGGTAAGCGTACTCGGCGAAATTGCCGAAAAAAAAATAAAACCGTTTTTGCTCTTGGGGGATGTTTGGGGACTCCCTCAACATGACTATGTGGGAGGGAGTTGTCAAAACAGCCCCGTAACATGTTTTTGGCCATCTTGTTTGATAAACAACACTCAGTGCGAGAGACAAAATGGCGGCCGCCGCTTCCTGGTTTCGGCCGATTCGAATGTTTACTAAGATCTAAGAGCCAATCAGAATCGCGCTCGCGCACGCCACCGTACGCTTACGGTAAGCGTACGGTAAGCGTACCGTAAGCGGGCTCAGATATATATATTGATTTAAAGGCTATTTTCTCAGAATCTCCTGAACAGATTTACACCAAACCTACAAAAGGCACTTCCTTGACCTAGGGACTACCTCTCTGCCAAATTTCTAGTAATTCTGTTCAGCCGTTCAGGCTGTAGCTCGTTCTAAAGGTCCTATGGAAAAATGCATGGGAAAAACGCGTTTTGGGACCCCCCTTTTATCTCAGCCCCCGCTTGACGAATCCCCCCGAGACTTTCAGGGTAGGAGCGGAGCGTAGCGCCCCACCTATTTTGAGAAATTTGCGAGGATTCATCGACCGGCGCCAAAGTTATTCAAAATAGAATGTTGAGGTTTTCCTATGGAAAAGGGGTCCTAACTATAACTACCTACTGGCGACCGCCAGTAGGTAATATATATATATATATATCCAAAACAACTGCTGTGCTTAGCGGCTCACCGATCCCACGATGTTGGTGCCGGTTCAACGGTTACAGCAACCGAAATTATTTCCCAAAGATAGCTTCATACGTCCTTCCACCGAAGGTGCTAAAGCAAAGGAACGGCACACCTGGAGAATGTACAAGTTTTTATTGTACACAAACAACAAGACGATGCGTTTCGGCGATAAGCCTTTTTCGAGTGAAATAAAATCGGCAAATTCCTCTAGAAATAGGCATCATTGTTTTCAAAGTGACAGAAAACATAGAAGACATACTACAATTGTGTACGGAGCTTCGGTCTTTCAATCAACAATAAATTATAAATTGCAATAATGGATTCAATTCAATATTTTGCCATGATCTTTGGTATTGGTTATGATTGTAAACACTAACCGAAATTAATTGTTAATGCAATTAGATCGTGCAACGTTGTCTTAGTAAACAAATGTGCATTTCGTCATGTACTATAAAGTTTTTTGATTAGATGTGCAACCGCTCCGTTGCTAAGTCTGAATTTGGTTATTTTTGTGCGTACATAAATACCATGCTTGACAGTCCTGAATGACCATGTGCAATATACATAACGGATTGAGTTTCGGACACTCCTCTGCCATATTAATGATAAAATACCATGCATGCGAGTTCTTGCCCTCTAAACAAAATTACAATCTACGAATATGGGACCGCTCCGTTAGTATGTCAAAGTATAACCATATTTCATTTATACAAGCATAGATGCCATGAATAAGCAGCATTGACACTCTTAGATGACCATGTGTAATATACAATCTTAGATGACCATGTGTAATGTACATAACAGGTTTTGGATTGGGGACCGTACTCTGCTATACTAATGATAAAATACCATATATGCGAGTTATTGTCCTATCAGCATGAATACAATCTGTAATTATGCCATCAATGGTTAAACATTCTTTGAGATTAACAGCGCGACATGAAACAATTACACATGTCAAAAAAGAAAATTATAGGTAATGTACCATAATAATGATACTATTTGAAAATCACATCTTAATGTCAAAGAAATGAATTATAGGTAATGTACCGATGGAATAATGATCATAGTGATAATAATGGGTAATGTACCCCCCATCTTGGCCATGTTGTCATCTATGTGTTGTCTATCTGCCTACTGGTTCTCTTGGATATCCCAGGGGAAAGCCACTGTAAAATGAGGTGCCTGCGGTGTGATAAGTGATATCTGAACTGTTTAAGTGCTAATAGTGCTCATAAAGTGAAGTGGACAGGATATTTATGTTAGTCGAAACATCACAATAAAGGCGCAATTTTGCAGAGAGGATTATATAGTTTCTTATTAAAGGATATGTAATCCTAGATGTTTCTAAGCCCTATTCTACAGGGAAAGCTAAGGGATAACTACTGTCCTAATTTCAATTAAAATCAGTGATACAGTGCAAATAATAATAATGAAAAGGAGAACAAAATACTGCTACTATGTCTGATTCAACCTATGTGAGTGGCCAATTCTTCACCACTGTTGAGACCATTTGGGATTTTTGTATTTAAGTCGATTATATATCTGGATTCTTTTACTCTCAAATTACGCTCCCGATCTCCTCGTGGCAAGATCCGGTCAATACCGAAAAAACGCAAGAGTTTGTTGTCGCTGTTGTGTTTGTGTGCAAAATGGCGGGCTACTGGGTAATTCCCATCTCGATTAGTTATTGCCCGTAAGTGCTGAAAAATACGTGTTTTCAATGGTAATTTGGTGCTACCAATATAGTAATACCCGCATGGGCATTCCAAGGCATAGATGGTATAGTCATTGTTACAATTGATAATTTTCGTGATCTTCTTGGTTACCTCTGTTTTAGTTTGGTACTTGGTACGATTCACGCCATTTTTGCATGCCTTACATGATCCACATGTGGTGAATCCATTAGGGGGATTTAACCAGTTAAGGCCCACTGCTTCATGAGGATAGCTATGAACCAGAGAATCTCTAAGGGATTTAGCTCTCCTATATGTTATTTTGGGACTTTGGCCAACATGCTTGCCAATTATGGGGTCTGCTGTAAGTAGGCCCCAATGTGCCTTCATGAGCTTTCTCAAATCTGATGCCCCTTTACTGAATGTAGTTATCATTCTGGGTATTTTGTCATTCTTTTTGGTGGGGTCTGATTTTTGTTTGGATACATCTTTAAAAAGAAGTTCCCTCTGTGTAACGCCTTTGAGTTTATTTTTGGCCTTTTGCAAGGTTTTGGTGCCATACCCTCTGATTTTAAATCTATTTACCATATTGGTTTGCTCTGCAATATAATTCTCTGTAGTATTACAATTACGACGGGCCCGTAGCATCTCCCCATAGGGGATGCTTTCATTTTTTTTTTTTTTTTTTTTAATAATCTTTATTGAGTTTTTAAGCCTTATTTTACATAACCCTAATCCCCCCCCCCCACCCGACAGGTTACAGGCATTACAGTTGGTTTGCATATATATACATTTAACAGAAGTAAAACAAAAAGAAAGTTAAAGCACAGCTTCATTTGATCTTAGTTATTCAGTATCTTCAATCCACGTTCTTAGTGGATCCCAAATAGTTAGACCTTTCTTTTTCTTATTCAAACCCTTACATTTATAAATTGCAATTTCAAAACTATAAGTAGCAAGTAGGCGTGCCCGCCATTGGTGGAATGAGGGTGGTTGTGGATCTAACCAAGCCGATGCTAGACAAATTCTCAATATTGACATTGAAATAAATATAAATCCCCTTGTATGGATTGGTCGGGAATCCCCCACGGCGCCCAAAACTATTTCTGCGGTTGTTATTTCAATATCTTTTTAAATAATTTTTGAAAGAAAGATCGAGATATCCCGTCTAATAGCAGAGAGTTCATTACAAGTAGCAAACATATGTATTAGGTCCGCTTCGGGGAAAGCACATCTTGGACATTTCGTCCCCTTTCCATAGCTCCATTTTGCTATTTTTTTAGGGGTATAATATAGCTGGAAGAAGGTCTTGTAATATTGAGCTTGTAGTTTTGTTGAAATTAAAATTGATTGCGAAAGATTAAATGCCGTCTGAATTAAATTATTGGAAATGTCTAATTTATCCTGCCATATCTGAAAATGTTTGTCAAGATCATCAGGCAAATTAGTGATTAAGTTGTTGTAGATTTCACCAATTTTAATTGTATTATTCTTTATAATGATATCTATAATTGGTATTGTCTGAAAGGCTGAATTACCACCCCCTTTTTTCAACAAAAAATCTCTGACTTGCAAATATTTATAAAAATCACGATGGTCTAATTGGAATTTATTCTTTAATATTTCTAATGTATTAAGCCCAGATGTGTTAAAGAGTAAACCAAGTTTTGTAATTCCTGAGGTAACCCAGTGTTTCATACATGAATCTGTGAAAATAGGGGGGAGGTTTTGGTTACCATAGATAGTTGTATAGTATGAAAATCTACCAATCCCCAATAATTTGCGTACGTTACACCATACTGAGTAGATTCCTTTAAGGGTTTTGAACCGAACCTTTTTAAAGTGACAGTCGTAGGTCAAACGCCATAGGTGGTTTCCCGTATCAGTCCCTAAAATAAGTTCTTGTGGGGTTGGAATTCTACCTGCAAAATTCAGAGTGGGATTTGGGATTAGGAGCATTCTGCAGTAATTAAGTGTGCAAGCCCACCAATATACCTTAGAGTTAGGTAAGGCGAGACCGCCTCTATCTTTAGGTAAATTAATACATTTCATTGCTCTTCGCGGTCTACTATATCCCCATATAAAGCTGGAGAAGATATGATCCAGTTCTGTAAAAATATGTTGGTCAAAAATTAAACAGATGCTTCTAAAAAAATATAAGAATTTAGGGAAAAATACCATTTTTATAAAATTACTCCTTCCGATAATTGTTAGATGTAGATTGTGTACTCTCTTCATTGATGAAATTGTTTGTTTCAAAAGTGGTTTCAAATTTAAACTAACTAGATTGTTGAGGTTAGCTGACATATTTACCCCCAAATAGGTCGCATTTTCAACGATCCTTTCATCAACACAATTAATTTGATTATTAATAACTATCTGAGTTTTATTTTCGTTTAAGTTATAACCTGAGATGTCACCGAAGTATTTAGCCTCTATTTCAATTAAATGTATTGCGTTGGTAGGATTGGTTGTGGTTAGGGCAATATCGTCAGCATATGCTAATGTTTTTGTGTCCCCATGAGGCATCCTCACCGGTGTTATTGCGAGGTTTGATTCTAGCCTTCGAATGAAGGGTCTATGAATATAGCGAAAAGCAATGGAGAGCAGGGACAACCCTGCCTCGTTCCTCTTGTTATTTTAAATTTTTCTGATGTGTCACCATTTATCATCACTGCTGCTTCTGGATTAAGATACATCATACGAATTGCATTGATAAAGTCCACTCTTTGACATGGCCGTCCATAGATATTGCCAGGAGACCCTATCGAACGCTTTTTCAGCATCGAGTAATATCAGTGCCATAGGGTCTCCTGTCACCTCGGTCATGTCAAAGAGTGTGATAACCCTCTGTATGTGATCGATGGTAGATCTGCCAGGAACAAATCCATGTTGCCGACCCGATATAATTTTGTGTATAAGTGGGGCAATCCGACTGGCAAGTATTTTAGAGTAGATTTTGGAATCGTTGTTAATTAGTGTTATTGGACGATAAGCCCCTAGTTCAGTTGGGTCTTTATTTTTCTTTGGAAATACAATTATTTTTGCTAGTGCCCAGGATCCTGGTGGCTGTCCACCATTAAAGACCTGGGACATCAACATTGTAAGTATCTCTTTTAGCTGTTTGCTAAATCTGGCATAAAAGTCAGAGGGGATTCCGTCAAACCCACTTGCTTTGCCCGGGGGAAGACTATTAATGGATAGCAATATTTCGATCCATTGCGGAGCCTCAGCTAGACTATCTCTGTCAGGTTGGGAAAGCTGAGTCCATATAACCGTATCCAGGTAATCATCAATTTGAGATTGGTTCTTGCAAGTTTCTGTATAAAGATCTGAATAGTATCTTTTAAAGCAGTCTCTTATTTCTCTGGGATCTTGGATGAGGCCTTTGATGATTTCAATGAGTGGAACGGGATGATTGCTTGACCCATGTAGGATGGTGTTTCCTGCTGTTTCCTTTCTGTGGAGACGTGTTGTTATTTTGTTAACCTGTTATGTACATTACACATGGTCATCTAAGATTGTATATTACACATGGTCATCTAAGAGTGTCAATGCTGCTTATTCATGGCATCTATGCTTGTATAAATGAAATATGGTTATACTTTGACATACTAACGGAGCGGTCCCACATTCGTAGATTGTAATTTTGTTTAGAGGGCAAGAACTCGCATACATGGTATTTTATCATTAATATGGCAGAGGAGTGTCCGAAACTCAATCCGTTATGTATATTGCACATGGTCATTCAGGACTGTCAAGCATGGTATTTATGTACGCACAAAAATAACCAAATTCAGACTTAGCAACGGAGCGGTTGCACATCTAATCAAAAAACTTTATTGTACATGACGAAATGCACATTTGTTTACTAAGACAACGTTGCACGATCTAATTGCATTAACAATTAATTTCGGTTAGTGTTTACAATCATAACCAATACCAAAGATCATGGCAAAATATTGAATTGAATCCATTATTGCAATTTATAATTTATTGTTGATTGAAAGATCGAAGCTCCGTACACAATTGTAGTATGTCTTCTATGTTTTCTGTCACTTTGAAAATAATGATGCCTATTTCTAGAGGAATTTGCCGATTTTATTTCACTCGAAAAAGGCTTATCGCCGAAACGCGTCGTCTTGTTGTTTGTGTACAATAAAAACTTGTACATTCTCCTGGTGTGCCGTTCCTTTGCTTTAGCACCTTCGGTGGAAGGACGTATGAAGCTATCTTTGGGATATATATACATATATATATATATATATATATATATATATATATATATATATATATATTCCACCAACTCCGGTAATGAACCGAGGGCTGTCGCGGGCGGTCCGAGTCAGGATACCGGAACTCCTCGTATACACTCCACACTGTCCCCTTAAAGCCAAGGAAACACTCGGACACTCCGTAGAAAGCAAATGTTTAATCCAGCAAGCAGAACGACGCGTTTCACCTTTACGGCTTTGTCACGCTCGTAAAGTCAACATTACACCATGTTTAAATACACCATGAAAAGTAAGTTAACCATTAAAATTGAAAGCGGACTTCTCATACACATATGGCTAAATCAAAGCGCTAATGCGGCGGCCATTTTACAATGTAGTATAGCCTGAAAATAACAGTGCGATAATCACCAATTCCATTCATAACAATTACCATCAAACTTTCTTGTTATGAATGGAATTGGTGATTATCGCACTGTTATTTTCAGGCTATACTACATTGTAAAATGGCCGCCGCATTAGCGCTTTGATTTAGCCATATGTGTATGAGAAGTCCGCTTTCAATTTTAATGGTTAACTTACTTTTCATGGTGTATTTAAACATGGTGTAATGTTGACTTTACGAGCGTGACAAAGCCGTAAAGGTGAAACGCGTCGTTCTGCTTGCTGGATTAAACATTTGCTTTCTACGGAGTGTCCGAGTGTTTCCTTGGCTTTAAGGGGACAGTGTGGAGTATATATATATATATATATATATATATATATATATATATATATATATATATATATATATATATATATATTACCTACTGGCGGTCGCCAGTAGGTAGTTATAGTTAGGACCACGTTTCCATAGGAAAACCTCAACATTCTATTTTGAATAACTTTGGCGCCGGTCGACGAATCCTCGCGAATTTCTCAAAATAGGTGGGGCGCTACGCTCCGCTCCTACCCTGAAAGTCTCGGGGGGATCCGTCAAGCGGGGGCTGAGATAAAAGGGGGGTCCCAAAACGCGTTTTTCCCATGCATTTTTCCATAGGACCTTTAGAACGAGCTACAGCCCGAACGGCTGAACAGAATTACTCAAAATTTGGCAGAGAGGTAGTCCCTAGGTCAAGGAAGTGCCTTTTGTAGGTCTGGTGTAAATCTGTTCAGTATTTCCGGAGAAAATAGCATTTAAAAGCATATATATATATATATGCGCGCAGGGTGCGCGCACCGTGCGAGCACCGTGCGAGCACCCTAACGTGCGCGAGCGTAATTCTGATTGGTGGTTACATGTTAGTCAACGTTCGAATCGGTCGAAATCAGGAAGTGTCGGCCGCCATTTTGTTTGTTTTCAGTGCGAGAGTGAAAAAGGAAGGTGGCGAACGTGAAAAGGGGGCAGGGTAGAGAGTTCCTGACCCCCTAGCCTTTGTCAGGGGGTCCCTGAAGGACCCCGAAGGCAAAAAAAAAATTTTTTTTTTTTTAAAAATCGCGGGGGTGCGCGCACAGTGCGCGCACCCTGAAAAACACAAAAAAAAAATTATTTTTTTTTGCAACAAAAAAAAAAATAATTCGCAGGGTGAAAACCAAAAAAAAAAATAATAATAATTTTTAATACGTAGTTTATTGTAAAATAAATATATAAAAAATAATACATAAATAAATTAGCATTTAAAAAACCGTACAAATTCACTGAAAAAACCATAGGTTTCACACACGTTATAGTTAGGAATTAGCATTTAAAAAACCTTGCTAATTCACTGAAAAAACCATAGGTTTCACACATGTTATAGTTAGCTGGACATTTTACTGATAAAAAACCAATGAAATTCCCCCGTTATAGTTACTGTAGGCAACTATAACTCACGCGACCGTAATCCTCTGCTGATGACATATGTGTCTTTATGAAAAAAAAATATTTGTAATATATGTATAGCTAAAATTTAATGGAAGAAGACATGGGCAAATAAGTGTCTAAATACAGTATTAGCATCAGCAGAGGATTGCAGTCGCGTGAGTTATAGTTGCCTACAGTAACTATAACGGGGGAATTTCATTGGTTTTTTATCAGTAAAATGTCCAGCTAACTATAACATGTGTGAAACCTATGGTTTTTTCAGTGAATATATATATATATGTATATGTATATATATATATATATATATATATATATATATATGTATATATATATATATATATATATAAATACACATATATATATATATATAAACATGTGAAGCACTTCTGGGGGAGCTGCAAGTCCCAAGTGAGGCTGTGTAGTGCTAGCTCAAACTAAAGAATCTGCACACCTTTGACCCTCGACCGCCCAGCCTGTCTGGCCTGTCCTGGATACAGACACAGTCCTGGTGCGGTCCATGGGCAGTCCGAGTGATGCCATTGTGTCGGCTCCTCTGCGCTCCTGCACTCCTACGCTCCTTCTGTTCTCCTCCTCTTCTGCTCTACGCTCAGGTCCCTGGATATAGGGTTGGGCCATCCACTGCCTGCTACCAGCAACTGAGCTAAGACCCTGAGCTGAGACCAGAGATTGGTGATTTGAGTAGAAGCTGAGGGGAAGCCAACCATGTAGCGCTCAGCATCAAGAGGTGGGTAAGCGTGAGTCAGTAAAATGAGTAGGAGGGAACAGAGGAGGAGAGAGGAGAGCAGCGAGTAGTCTTGCAGCAGTCATGTTGATCCCTGTCTATTTCGGACATGCACAGTCCGTGCAGGTAAGAGCGGTGGGGCCGGGTTGGGAGGGATTTCGACAGATCACAACGAGGAAAAATTAAATAAATAATTAATTTCCCTTTGAATGCCGTGGAACTGTCCCCACCGCTCTTACGTGCGTGGCTGATTGCGAAGTGGCCCGACTAGGCTTCTGGTGCGGTTTGCAATGAAGGGTAGGACCCTGCTGCCTTACCCCTTCACCCTGAGCCTGCCTCCTGTAAACTCAATGCCTCTTGGATGCTGGGTAAGCTGTTCACCAATGCTCCTGCATACCAGTCCTAGCTCCTAGTATTGCGTTACTAACACCCCCACATCCTCCCCTGGTACTCCATATCATTTCAAACAGAGAGGGGATAAAAGGATGTAAACATCAAAGAATGCATTTGGCCGCCGACAGTGCTTATACCCTACCGCTTTCACCACAACTCCAGAGAGGAACTCCATAATGAGGTTGGGTAAAACACACAAACTGGTCCCAAAAAAGGAAGCGTCAGACTGCCTACTCTGAGGTGGCCCTAAGAAGGAACGCAAAATTCCAGTTGTAAAAAAACTCCCCAATATACTCCAAGACATCAACAATCAAAAGATTTAATTGAAGCGAGGGGCCCAAGTGCTGGGCGGGTGTCTGCAATGCTGGGTAAAACCCCACACATCCCTCAGGGACAGATAAGACTCCTAAAGTCCCAAACATATGTTATATGTTATGTTATAATATTTTTATAAAGCGCACAGCTACCCAAAAAGGGTTTCCCATCGCTGAGGACTGACAGGGAAAGAAACAGACTAGTTTAAACGCTAGAGGACAATAAGAAAAGCTGATTATTGGTCAAACAGCCAAGTCTTCAGAAATCTGCGAAAGGACAAAAAAGATGGCTCAGTCCTGAGTGTTATTGGAAGAGAGTTCCAAAGTACAGGTCCAAGATAGGTAAAAGAGCGGCCACCCATTCTTTTCAGCTTAATAGTGGGCACCATATATTTACCATGAGTAGCCGATCGGAGCACACGCAAAGGCAGATATGGGTGTACTAGACTTTGAATATATTTAGGGGAGGTACCCGATTTAATTTTGTGCATATAGCACAAGGCTTTGAACTTCACTCTGCTACCAATCTTGAGCCAGTGTAAGTTGTGCAGAGCACTTGAAGTAGAAGACTGCTTGGACAACGAACATAGAAACCTGGCAGCAGAATTTTGCACCACTTGTAATTTTCGGGTGACATCCTTGTTAACACCTAAATGCAAGACATTGCAATAATCCAAACGCGAAGTTACAATGGCCTGTACAACCGTTTTTGAGAGGACGTAGGAAGCAACCACATAATTTTTTTTAACCATTTTAAAATGGTGAAGCATGTGGCAGCTACTTTTACCACCTGCTGCCTCATGGATAGGTCATCATCAATCAGAACCCCCAAGTTACAAACACATTTCGAGGGCTGAGGCGGGGCTCCCATTTCACATAGCCAATATAAGGGACCCCAGAGATCCTTGTTTTTTCCTAAGATGATGAGCTCAGTCTTGTCGCCATTGAGCTTAAGGAAATTGCTCTGCATCCATAGAGCAATATTCCTTAAACCCATCTGAAGATCAGATGAGCCATGGCATTGTCCAGAGGAAAGAGAAAAAACAATCTGAGTATCATCCGCATAGGAAAACAAACAAAGGCCTGATTCTTCTGCTATGTTCGCCAAAGGTTTAACATAAAGATTAAAAAGAATAG
Source organism: Triturus cristatus (assembly GCF_964204655.1). NCBI lineage: Eukaryota > Metazoa > Chordata > Amphibia > Caudata > Salamandridae > Triturus > Triturus cristatus. Next base: position 1,069,906,090 of record NC_140583.1, read on the forward strand.
GGCTCAATATGGAGCCCTGAGGCACGCCATATGCAGAAGGATAGATTCTGGACATAGCCTTGGAAGAAAAGACTTGAAAGGTCCGATTTGTAAGAAAGGAAGAAAGCCAGTCAAGAGCAGTGCCAGTGATACCTTCGTCCTATAAAGTTTTTAGGAGCACAGCATGGGACACCGTATCGAAAGCACTCAAATCAAGACTTCTTCCCAACATTGAATGGTAGGCTCCCCAAATGTCCCGACTACAGTAGCAGCATCAGGGTCGAGGACAGCATTGTGATGATGACTCAACCCCAAAGTCCTGTGGAGTTTCACATAACTCAAATTCAATAGCCTACTGGTGAGGAGAATCCTATCAATGCAATAGAGGGCACCCATCTGGTTTTCTATTCATCAGCAGAGGGGGACTCTTTCATGGCCTACTGAGGATGCTTCAGGGCTAAGAGGGCCGTCCTGAGATGTTCTCAAACATGCTGGGCCACCAGCCACTCAGCAACAAGACATGGCTACCACTGTCACCGCACTTTTGTCGTCTAGCTTAATGAGGCCTCAATTCTCTTTATGGTTCTTGCCAACATATAGAGAGGGTCCTGCCAGTTGTCCAGCTCCATATGCACAGGTTCATGGATCTGATAGCCCATCTCGGGAGCAGGACCATGAGGAAGTAGCATCTCCTGGAACCCCGGTTTTGCAACCATAGGATGCGAATGGAAGCGAGGATTTAAAAGCTCCAGCAGAAGACTCAAGCTCTGGGGGGAAATCCTAAATTCCATGCAAGCCATGGTGATGGCTCTTAGTCACCATACAAGTAGACCTACTTAACATGCTGGCAGTATTTGAATCTGGCATCTATGAAAACTAGAACATGTAAATGCTCTCATACCGTGAGTACAAATAAAGAACAAAATCAGTTTTACCATATGAATGTGTAAGGAAGTAGTCAACAAGCAGGCACAGCTTCCAACAGTAGTTGAAGAAATCCTGGGTAAAATAAGAACTGCCCCAATTCAAATAATGGGCAGCCTATTTGCAAAATACAAAGGAATGAGCTAGACAACATTATCATTCCTGGGAGCTCTGAAGAGTCAAAATTAACAAGTGCAGAGGAATTGTGGGGGGTCCCTCGCTACGGCTAAACCAGAGCTGTAGGGTTAGTCAAGATCAGGAACACTACATAGAGTAAAAAAATAAAGGACAGAAAACAATTACCACGCCGGTACCTCCCTGTCTGACGAAGTGGTAAAGAAAGCCCACCAGAAAAGATAGAAATGGGATTCAGGCCAGGAGATCCATCCATCTGAATGCTTACTCAATTATGCCTCCCAAACTGGAAGAGGACCAAGTTGAAAACACGTGTATGTCGCTGGTTAAACCTGGCTTGGCTGGCACCGACCAGCATGAGTGAGGCACAGAACAATTACAAAATCAAGAAGGAGCCGGTCTGTCTAAACGGCCCAATGAACTAACGGACCTTCCCGTTATTAATGTGGATAAAGACCAAAGTAAGGCCCAGCACGTTCCCGAACACAGTGGTGATTCGACCAGAGGCCATAATTGGCTACCATAGGCAACAGAAAATAATTGTAGTCAGCCCGTTGGCGCTACAGTGAGTTCGGAATGGGAAGTCAGTAAAAATTCTCTCGTTTGGGTCTGGCCCCCAAAGCCCACAACTTAGAGGGTTGCAAGATTTCCTGTCACCTGTGCAGAATTCATACTGAAGGAAAGCCCACTGAGGAAAACTCTGCCCTGTTCATAGGAACGCAAGGAACAGCAAGTGCTGATTTCCAGGGATTGACCTGGAACCAGCAACTTGACTTCCTGGAAGAGAATTGGCACAAGACAAGTCTATTGCGGATTTCAGAATTTAAATCAAGGGGAATCCAGGATGCCTTAAATCAAGAAATCTTTCTCAAATTGATCAAGGCTCTTTAGAGACTGGTGCAGGTGGTTTCAAAGGACATCTTCTCCATTAAATTTTTACCCACAAGAAGAAAGCAGGTATAAGAACTCACCCTGGTCACATTCAGTGCCAGGTGCCTTCCTACAAAAATATTAGAGAACAAAGATCTGTTACAAAGCTGGGTTATGAAGATAGTTATATTGCAGAAGGATCGCTATCCCCTCCTACTTCTACAGCAAGACCATTCAGTACATCAAAATTAATATTGAAATGTGCAGTGGGGCGGCTATCACCCTCTCAGGCCACCGGGCCAACGATTCCGGCAAAAGGGGATCAAATGGCCGCCATGTCTAGAAAAACTGTTATTAAGCAAAATGACACCGAGAGATGGAACTGGCTTCCGTCAGCTCTGATAGTGGCCAACCCTAAAGATTGAACAGTAAAGCAGGCGAGCATAAGCGTTATGAAACATTGGAATATATGCTCATTGAATCTGGGAGGATCCGTAGCAAAAATTGAGGATACCCTTTTGTTGCAGTATCTGAAAAACATTGACATAATATCAGTCCAATAGACATGGGCTCTACCAAGTATAACACTGATAGGGTTTGTAGGATACTGAAGGTTTGCTCACAAAAACAGCGCCTATAAGAGAGCAAAGGGCGGATTGGCTGTATAAGTGAGTTGTAATCTATCCGTAAAGGTCACAGTGATGGGCATAAAGAACTCTGGTCTCTGGCTCTTCATTTGGATGGCTGGTCGAGGCAGGTGGCAGAACCTTTAATTCTTGTTATTGTCTACATCAATCCTAGCAGGACCTTTAATCCTTGTTAATGTCTACATCAATCCTAAAGAAAAGCCCATGACAGTGGACAAAAATTATCAACCATCTACAGGAGTTGAAAAAGGAATGTTTTGCAGCCAATCTGCTAAATACCGGTGACTTCAATTCAAACTAATTCTGGCCCCCAGATGAGGATCACAATGAAGTATCTGCGGCACTACCGGTTTAAAGTTTTCCACCTCACAGGTGTCAAGCTAAGGCTGGGAAAAAAAATTGAGAACCTCTGAACAGGCTGGAATAATGGTTTTGAATGGCAGCCTTCCGGGAGACATTTCACCACTATGGACCAGGTTGTCGAATAAAGTGGTATCCTACCTTGACTATTCTATAGCAAATTGTAGTCTATATGATCGAGTGACAGATTTCAAAATCAACCACTGTCTCGAGAGGGATCATCACCCACAAACCATCTGAGTTAGAGCAAACATGAACAGACTCAGACCAGCAAGAATTCTGCAAGAGGATGCTTTTACCTCAAAGCTAAAGCGTCTAAAATTGGAATGCAGACTCCATTCATGACCTGTTGATTGCTGCAGAGAGATCCTTAGAACTGCCACAACTAAAAAGCCAAACCTAATTGTGGCATGGGAGCGTTTTTCCGAGTGTTTGGTGGCACAATATCCAGCCAAAGAATCACATCAAGGCGCAAGTTGCAACTACAAAAAGAATCTTTGTTGGCCGAGGGCAATTCTACTTCTAAGATCAAAAATTAACGGATCCCTTAGGCCACTACAGCAGTTCCCTTAGAACCCTGCCATGTTAAAATCCATGGGTGACAATCGAAAAAGGCTCAAAACCGAGGGGCGCTTATGAAAAGCAGGTATGAAACTCTCTGGGCTACGCACTTAAATTTATCAGAACAAAAAGATTCAAAGAAGTTCTGTAAGTTTATCAGCAAGGTCGAAAAAGGCCTACGGTCAGCTAACAACGCAAACATCAGTGAGGGTGATTGGCTGGAGTATTTAAAGTCAAATTATACAGGGAGCTTGGATGCTCCAAGCCCTCCAGTGCCTTCTCAAGAGGACTTCAAATTGGCTAGCAATGTCTGCATCCCACTTGAATATTCTGCATCATCAGTAACTGAGATCATTGAGAACTCACTTTCTAATTGTTTGCCTGGCCCGAATAGTACTCCTGAAACCATCCTTAAACAAAATATATAATTTTGGGCAAACTTCTCGAACGCGGTGTTTAATGTCATTCTGGCCTCTGGGATTATTTCAAACAGTTGGCGAGGCTCAATCATCCATCCCATATTTAAAGGAGGGAAATCGTCTTATTTGGAAACCTTATTGTTACACTATGTATCGGTGTGGAAATTAAAAGCTGGAAGATTGCCCCTGAATCAGACGGGCTTCACGAAGAAAAAAGAGACCACATCCAACCTGATGGCTGTGGGCTTGATTATGAAACGAGTGAGTGACACCCACATACCACTGTTCATGTGCTTTGTAGATTTCAAAGCGATGCTTGACCTCGTTCCACGCAATAAAATATGGGAAAAGTTACAGAGCTGGGGGATCCCACGTAACCTACTGGGGGCAAATAAGGCTATTAGATAAGAAAACGTTTGTTAGGATCAAGGTCGGGGATGGGAGTCACCTTTCCGGGGGAGTGGCTACAGAAATTGGCCTGAAACAGGGTTGTGTCCTTGCACCCCGCCTGTTTACCTGTATGTCTCATATCTGTCACCTGCCCTGGGTGCTCTGACACTTGGTGGTCTGCTTTTGTCTAACATCCTTGTCAGACGATTTGCTTCTCTTAAGCAGCACCCGGGTATGGTTGCAAAGACTGATTAGCTGCCTTGTCGTATATTCTGATGAAGATGTGTTAGAGATCAATCTCAATAAAGCAAAGGAAATGTCTTTAAATTAGCACATGGCAACTTAAATGGTCATCAATAGAGGAAAGCACTACCTACCTAGGTGTCAAGCTGGACTAGAGAGTGATCCACCACGAAGGTAAATACCAGATCAGGGATTAATACTCAATTCATACATTTGCAATGGACCATACCCATTCACCCAGAATCCCTGATGCGCTGGGGTCAATTTGTTTCATTCAATGACTTTTCCCTTCTATGAATCATGTAAAGCGTCTTTTAAATACCTATCAATTTAATTAATCAACTTTCCTTCTTCTGTTTCCTACACTAGATTTGAAACCCAAATGGATGGACAGCCGGAGGACAAGAGGTGTTGTTTAGGCCAACAGACCCAGTAAACACTGTTGCACGTCTCTTGTCTCTACCCATGCCTACTCACGCACCGGAAGGCCCTGCTACCTAATGAATTTATAGCCCTGGGAATACGAACATGTGGGTCTGCGGCATGGAGTCTTTAAATCCTCGTAATATCACAAACATTCGGCTGGTACAGTCTCTTCACATTTTTTAAAGTCTGATTAAGATCAACGCAGCGGGGCCCTTCCATTAGGGCAGAGGAGCGACGCCCCTCCACCACCGCCCGCTCATAAAACGATAATAAAACAGGTTTTAAACCCGTTTTATTATCGTTTTATTTTAATCCCCCTGGACCCGCCCCCAGGACTCTGTCGAGTCTTGGTGGCGGGTACAGGGGGATGACACTATCGAGGGGGAGTGGTACTGCATTCCCGTCTCTCTTCACTGCGCATGAGGTGTTTGGCTGGCCGTCTCAGGCCGGCCAAACCCTCATGCGCATTGAACCTTTCTCCAGGCCCAGCTGCGTTGCTGCCACCGGAGAAAACAGGCACAGGCTCCCAGTCAGCCTGGGAATGCAAAGTCTCAGCGCTCAGGCTAATCCTGATGCTGCTTTCATGCATGGGGAGCCTGTCCCAGAAGCAGGAAGAGCACGATGGAGTGGACGACGGAGGCGGTGGCGATCAGGTACAGTTTTTTTTCCCTTTAAATCTTATGTTGTTCCCCGCCCCCATGCCCCTCCCCCCCCCCCTCCACCCCCTAGCTCCCTTCTCTGGCCTTCTCCGCCACTTTGGCAGGGGATGGGCCTCTGCTGAGGACAAGTATACTTTCAAGTAGGTCTGCTGCACCAGGAAGGTGCCAAGGGTCCTACACAGAAGGCCCCTGGAAGAAGGGTTGCCAGAGGCACATTAGGTGTGAAAGTGAGGAGAACACTGTGCCCCCAGTCCTGTCTGTGGAGGTTCGTAGGGTCATGCCCTGTAAGATGGGTTTCCAGGGGGCACATTAGCTGTGAAAGTGAGGAGAACATTGTGCCCCCTGTGTTGTCTGTGGTTGTTCGAAGGCTCATGCGCTATGTATTTTATTGTAAACGTTTTGAGGTGATGTTTTATGTACCTATTATTATGGGGAACTAGTAGGCCCTGTATTTTTTGTTGTGTTTTTTTACTTGCCTTTATCCGTAGAAAACTGCTACAGTATCTACCAAATTTATGGTCCTTTCACACCGTATGGTTCAATACAGCTGTACTTGATGACCGGAGTTTAGGAGGGGATGGAGTGGTTTATTGCACTTTACCATGCATCATGCACTTGATAGAATAACAGACATGTGGTGATGCCCAGGATTTTAAAACTTTTTGCTGCTACCATGGAGGAAGGGGTTCTAAAGTTTGCAGCTACCTCTTGAGGGAGGCACTCTCAGAGGATTACCCAAATATACACAGTGTATTTTACAGTATAGTGCTGCATCATGTTTTTAATTTCTTACTGTTTGATATGGTAAATTGCTTGTTATATTTTTTTGTCTATATTTCTTGCCTGTTATGGTTTTTATTACTTGATAAACTAAATTATACAAAACAACATATTAAAAAATTTCACACTTTATCTTTTTTATTAAAATGAATTCAAATCAAACATTCTACATTTTCTCAAAATATTCTTCACACAAACATTTTTATATTTTTAATAATTATATATCATATTTGTAAACACAATACAAACAACATAAAAAAAGGAACTAATCAATATAACAACACTTACTTCTTTCATTTTATTTTTCAAAAAAGTACATACCCAAACAAATTATTACAAATGGACTAACCTCCGTATACATCACAAATAAAGAGCGAAAAGAAAAAAGACAATTTTCTCATACTTATTAATAGTAATAAATATATATATAATCCAATTTGAATGAATACAAAAAGCAGAGGTCTGAAAGATTTACTTAAATTCTGCAGGTAGGCAGGCATTATAGAGAGAAGCCTTTCTCTAATAGGTTGCCACAACCTACACAATTTGTATTGCTTAGTGTGTGTCTAAATAATAATACACTTCTGCCCAGAGGCAAAAATACAATCTTGACACCAAACATTGGGGTCTAGCTGCATACTTTGAAGCAGGCCCTAACTTTCCCTAGCTTGGCCACGGTGATAGCGAAAACGTAGATGCCAACCAGACTACCTGGTATATTAGGAGAGTGACCCAGCATGATTAGTTTCCTGTCCCACCGGAAGTATATAGACATCAAGTTATTCACTTTGCTAAAAACAGTAGACCAAAAGTAAGACAAAGCTGAGCAGGTAGCAAATATGAGTGTGGTATCAACATCCAAGACCTGACAATGAAAGCAATTTGAGGTCTCCCTACAGCCCATTTTACATAGACGGTAGGGCGTGTAGTACATATCATAGAGAATTTAAAAGAGACATTAAGAGATCTCTGAGCCAGTAAATTGGAAAGCCGAATATCATCCATAGAAACAGGAAGAACCAATTTATTGGACCTCTTAGATTCCATTTGCTCAAAATAATGCTCATGTGGCCCGATTGCTTATAAGCATCTCATAAAAAAGACCAATACTCCCTTGTGTGGGCCAGCGGCTAAAGCAATGCAATGCAAAAATTAATTCTGCGCCATGGAAACGTCCCCATCTGGCAGGCTCCTCAGGAATTCTCAAAGGTGAAGATATCGAAAAAAATCACATTTTTGCACCCCGCAATACTTCTGTAATCCACAAATGCATGGAAAGTACCTTCTCTGTAGAACTGACCAAGTGTCTCAAGACCAGCAGACCACCAGAGCTAAGCATATCCATCTTGGATAATGGAAAATTGGGACTCGCTCCCAAAGTTGTACAATAGTTAAACCTGGAAATCTGACAGCGAGTACAGATATGAGCCCAAACTATATCAAAAACAGCCAAGTACTTCAATATGGTATGTTTGAAGTACATAGTATCAATAATACCTTGTGTGGTTTGGTGCACATTCAAGAAATAAAAATATTCTGGGTACAGTCAAGCCAGCTGCCATTGACCTGGGCCCATTTCAGCAGAGAGTCGACATGTGAAAGAGAACAAGAAATAGCACCAAAGAAAAGGAAGAGCTGGACCACCCATACCCAAGGGGAGTTGCGGGAAGTGCATAGCTCACCGCAATGTTGTGTGGTGCCTTATACATTTTTGGCAACCTGCTTCCACAATGCTTTCTGCAAAAATAATGGAATTATACTAAACATATACAAAAGGTGTTGCAAATTGGTCACTTTGATTAAAGTGCATCTGCCAATGATGTCCAGATGCAATTAATCCAATTTACTAAAAAAAATAACCAAAGATTCTAAATAAAGTTCTTCATAATTAACTCTACCCGTCTCTAGGATATCAGTAGTTATGTGGACCCCTAGACACATAGCTTTTTTAACATAGCGAGAGGGCACAGACTCATGCTTAAGATTTGTTATAACCTGAATTTTTTCCACATTTAACTTGTACCCAGAAACCCTGCCAAATTGATCCACTGCCCTTTCTATATTAGAGAAGGTCTTAGATGGAGAGGATGTCAAGATGGCGATGTCATCAGCCTACGTCATCACTTTTGCACTGGATGTATTACACTTAAATGGGGGCATACAATCAAATTATTTAAGCTTTTAAATATAAGCTTTCAAGTATAGGGAAAAGAGCAGGGGAGACATAGGTCAACCCTCACGAGTACCCCTATGAATACTAATCCTGTTGGATATGTTCCCCATAGACACACTACGAGCCATCACTGAACTGTAAAGAGATTTAACAGCTGCTACAGATGTTTTCCCCGGCACCATCTGATCCATTACCAACCACAAAAAGTCCCAAGAGACCCTGTTAAATGCTTTTCAGCATGCAGCAATATCATTGCAGTGGGCATACGTGATTCTGCAGAAACCTCAAGAACAGATATGGCCAGATTATTATGAGCTGGGGTGTCCTGTGTCGGGATAAAGACATCCTGCATGGGATCCAACAAGAGAGATATGAAAGAGGGTCGAATGGAACAAGGTCCAAGTATAAATTTTAGCATCTGCATTAATTAGTGAAATTGGCTGATACAAAACACAATTGAGCAGATCTTTTCCTTTTTAAAAAAAAATGTAATATCCACCTCCCGCCGTGATACAGGGACAACAGCATAAAAAGAGGAAGTGTTAACTAACTTCACAAAGTGAGGGATACGTATGTCAGAAAACACGTTGGAAAAGTCAGGTGGAATAAACTCTGGACCTGACGCTTTAAAGGAAGCCAGTTGAGATATAGCTTGTGTGACTTCCTGTAACGTGATGGGATCCCCCTAGGTAGCAGTCAGTGATGGCAAATCCAACCCCTGCAGCTACTCCGATACCCCAACATATGAGAGAGGTATATCTTCAGCATATTTAATGGAATTAAATTCCTGAAATGCGATCAGTACATCACCAGTACTTGAAACCTACTGACCCAAAGGAATTCTTACACTAGAGATGACTGACTTAATATTACGGTCTCAGATCTGATAAGTGAGTGAATGCCCCATTACATCACAATTCTCAAAATGGAATACCTGTCTTGCCAAATGCAAAAAGAACTATTGATGGACAGAATGCAGAACAATGTCATACATTCACCCCAGTACAGAGATCTGGGCCTAAATCCATCGTTTTTTTGCTCACCATGCCATTCCAGTTTGGACCCAGCCATATGCAAATCAGTCTTGACCCTGTGCCCCATGAGAACAGTCCAGCCCGGACTGCCAGGCCAGGTCCTCCCTGGACTGGAAACAAGCATCCGAGGACCGGTTTTGCGGTTTCATCCCTCTTCAGCCAGGATAGCTTGATTCCAGTGGCATGGAGAGCACGGGACACACGTCTGAGCATACTGGTCCCACTCGGGGTGACAAATGCAAAAAGAACTATTGATGGACAGAATGCAGAACAATGTCATACATTCACCCCAGTACAGAGATCTGGGCCTAAATCCATCGGTTTTTTGCTCACCATGCCATTCCAGTTTGGACCCAGCCATATGCAAATCAGTCTTGACCCTGTGCCCCATGGGAACAGTCCAGCCCGAACTGCCAGGCCAGGTCTCTTGACTGGGGGTGAATGTTTTGATTTGTTCTGCATTCCGTCCATCAATTGTGTGTCTTTTGCTTTCTCGCCCTAAGTGCGCCAGGCATGCACAGACATGGGTCCTGGGCTCACTGTGCCACTGGAATCAAGCTATCCTGGCTGAAGAGGGGTGAAACCCTCTTAACCTGATTTCAGCTACCTCAGTGTTTCAGAGGGCAGTGAAAAGTGTGTTGAAGGGAGTGAATGAGGTAAAGTGTCTCAGGATGATATGTTTTGGGTGGTAATGTAAGAGAACACAACGAAAGAGTGACGGAGGTTCTAAGGAAATTAAGTGTAGCCAATCTAACCTCAAAAGCTGATAAATGTAAGTTTGAGAAACTTTGATTGAATAACTAAGCCATTAAAGTTCAAGGGGTGGTATAAGACCAAAGGATGAGCTAATAAATACCATACAGCAGATCATTTCGCCCACTAACAAGGAGGAATTGATGTATTTTGTTGGGTTGGTGGTACTGCAACTTCACCAGGTAATACAGCTACCGCCCCTTTAGGATCCTTGGGTTTCATCTGTCAAACTTAGTTTAATCCTGGGTAGCTGGGGCACTGAGCAACAAGATTAGACTGATGAACAAGCGTTAAACAATTAAACAGCTCCAAAACAATTGAAGAAGAAATCAACACTACACTCACAAAGTCTGACACCAATTTATAACAATAGGTTGTATTTTCAGAAGAATTTAGATACTAGAATGAAAAAGATCCACTGAAGGGTTCCAGAGACATAGATTTCACAAGCAACAATAAATCAGTACAATTTCATCCACCCACAAATAAGCCTTGGCAAAGTCAATGAATTGGACACTTAGCAACTGTTTCAAGGAGGTAAGCATCGATGTGGTCGATTAGAAGCACTTGGGGTAACCACCTCTGGCAGGGAGCCAGTCAGGGGGACCAGCAAGGTCCTCAAGAACAGTTACCTTAACAGGGGAAGCAGTCTTTCACCAACTCCAGGCACTATATCTGCGTTGCAATGGATTCCTATGGAGTGGTCCTGATGCAAGGGATGAAGGATGCTTAAGATGCTCTAAGGATGATGTCGATGTGACAGGTTCGATGGATGTCTTCTTGCAGGGATTCCTCGGTCCACAAAGATGGGTAGGGGTCCTGGATGGAGGGTCGATGTCCTACAAAGTCTCCTCCAATCTGGCCGAAGTCCATTCGACCATGGGACTGCCATTCGCCAATTGTCACAGTCACAGGTCAATCCTTCCTGGATCAATAACTTACCATCTGAGGGTCCCAACAACTCTCTGTTTTTTCACAATTCTGTGTGTCGGGTCTTGGTCCTTGGTGCTGAACGGCGGCAGTGGTAGCAACTTGAATACTTTGGGCTACCAACTTGACCCAGCAGGCTTCTCCAGCTGTTGTATCTCTGTGCTGTGAGCAGGAGGCCAGTCGACTGGCCCTTGAAATCTCTTGGCTTGACTGGGCTCTGAAGACAGCTTCTCTCTGAGCAGGACACGACAGGCACAGTCTCTCTCTTTGCTAGACACCAGGTGCAGCAGGTGCAGGGTGCAGTCCTCGTTGGTGCAGTCTCTCTTTGCTGGTCCCTCAGTGCAGCAGGGCAGTCCTTCTTCGGTAATTCTTCTTAGTCAGTCGAGGTCTGAGTTCTGAGTGCCAGAGGTGCCCTAGTTATCTTCAGAAAATAACCTGAGGATAGGATGCGGTCAGTAGCCAATGGGCTACCAGGTTCCCCCCTCCTGAATATCCACTTCCTGGGAAGTGTGGCATCTGGCTTTCTCAGGATACACCATTCTGCCCACTCCCAACATGGTTAGGCCCTCTCTCGACACCGCAGAAGTGTGGCTACCAAGGGGATACACGCACCTGGAAAATACTGTTTGACAACTGGATTCAAGCTCGCCTGTTGGGTGAACACTCGTGTGGCTTCCTGCAGGAGGGAGGCAACACCTCTCTCCCATCCAAGCCCCTTTTGTGTCCTTTCCCGCGAGTCGTTAGCATGTATCCCCAGGAGGGCAGAAACCTCTCTGCAAAACAAGCCCCGTGTGTATCAGTAAACGGGCACTGGAAACCTTCGGCAACTAAAGTGGCAACTTCTAAAGTAGCACTTTGCCCACCACTTACATTAAAGTTGATTTACCCATTGAAATAGATGTTAAATTCACTGATTCTTTTGATATCAAACAGTACCAACCTTAGTATTCCCATGCAGAAGTTAGCAGGGCTGGTGCTAGCCTGAAACACTGTACTGGGCAATTGGGCTACTAGCCTTTCCACAGTAATGTCAATTTAGGGTTTTTACTGCTGGAACATGTAACATTACATATTCCACATTGTATATACAGCACCCTGCCCTAAGGCTCATTAGGCCTGCCATGAGGGTGATTTACATACTTAAGAAAAGAGGTTTGGGCTTTAAATGGCAAATTCGAGTTAGCAGTTTTAAGCTACCCTTCCAGTCTGCAGTGGCAGACTGGGAGCCAGGTTTTACCTTGTCCAACTCAGGGTGGAACACTAAGGGCTGCTGTCCCCAGGGTACACTCTGACTTACAGGCACCTGGTACCATATACTAGGGTCTTATAAGAAAGTTAGCCTATGCCAATTGAGGACATGCCAATTAAACATTCACCATTTTAAGGGCCAGAGCACATGCACTGCAGTTCTGTTTGGCAGGGCTCAGGGCATTTCAGAGCCATTACACCGGTAACTATTGTCAAAATGGGGGCAAAAAAGGTAGGGTAAACCTGTATGAAGCCTGTTTCCTTACAGGTGGGCAGCCAAACACCATAGTTTCACCAATATGGGTGAATGTCAAAGAATCAGGGTTAGAAGGAGCCAAGTCCAACTGGAGGAAAAAGACTTTGTTGAAAATGAAGGAGAAAAACATTGGTTTGATGTTAGAGAGAGCAATGTGAAGGCATAGATCAAAGTGGGCGATTGGATTAATGTACAAAAGAATGTATGCAGCAATCAGATCCCACCAGAGCGACTAAGTTGTACAGTTAAGGTAGAAGGTTCATACATTTTTTTAATCTAAACAGAGTGATGATGTTCAAATTATGAGAAAAGAGGGAAATAACTGGAAAGATTGTGGCAAAGATAGTGACAAGAATAATCAGATTGGAGAAGAAAACAGTGCTGAGAAAGTGTAACAGGGCGACTAAATGCCTAAAATTGTAGAAGATTTTAAAATGTAATAGATCCATAGCTTAACAACAATGTCTGAGCTCCATACTACTGGCCTGAATCACAAAGGTAACTTACATATTTGAGTATGTTTACACTTTTGAGTACTGCTTTTTGGTATTCCAAAATTCCAGCGTTGCCAGTAGGACCTTGTTTCTATTCAAGACGGGTTTTTTTGTTTTGTCAATAACTTTGGTGTGAGATTTGTTAACTATGCATTCCATGAAAAACCTTCTAAACTGCACCCACAAATGCTTTGATAAAGCAACTTTACATGTTTAAAAACATATAACCAATTCAAAAGAGTGAACTTTGAAATTGAAAAATATCAGGCAATGAGATAGGTGATGATTTTGGGGTCCCTCCTAACCTAGGGGGAGGACCAAGCAGATGCCGTTAGCACAAATAGCATATCATGCTAAACGATTCAGTGGTGGTCCCATCCTCTTAAGACCACCCCAAGCACAGTTATTATGGGCAAAAATACAATCCCAACCAAAGGCCCTGCAAACCAATATGGGATGAGATTAGCAGTGGGCAGTGAATATTATAGTATCCAATAGCAAAATAATTCTACAAAGAGCTGCAGTTCTACTCGTCGTTACTAGGTGGCCCTCACGAGTCAAATGCAAAAGCATTGAATCAAGCTGCAGTTCCACTAGTCGTTACTAGATGTCCCTCACAAGTCAAATACAAAAGCATTGAAACCCTTTCATGAAGCTGCAGTTCAGCTCTTTGTAGAATTTATAGTATTAGCTCTCAGCTCAGGGTTTCAATGCTTTTGCATTTGACTCGTGAGGGACATCTAGTAACGACTAGTGGTACTGCAGCTTGATGTAATAATTTCATTGCTTTTGCATTTGACTTGTGATGGACATCTAGTAACGACTAGTGGAACTGCAGCTTGATTCAATGCTTTTGCATATGACTTGTGAGGGACACCTAGTAACGACGAGTTGAACTGCAGCTCTTTGTAGAATAATTTTGATATTGGATACTATAATATTCACTGCAAAAAAAAAACTTTTATCACTAACAAACATATAATCATCCTTCCATCATTTGTCCAACTAACACCCTCCTCTCCTTTCTACCATAATAACACTAACGCACAACACACACACTGCACACCACCACACTTTTTAACTCTTGCAAAAAAACAGTCTAAGACAAACACTCTTACCTCTACTTTATTCCATCCCACACACAACATACACTCTACTCATAAACACATCACCACCCCTCTACCTTACAACCTCCTCTCACAAACAATACTATACAACCAAATCCATTGCGTGAAGCAAATACACCAGCACCCCTTTTCACTACTCTTCAAAAACAAAACATATCACACACACCAGCACAAGATCTTCAAAGCGCAACACCTCATAATACTTACCATCACAAAATACAAACATACACCCACCTTTCAAACCACACAAAGAAACAAACTCCAATGCCAAGCTTTTCTCTTCCACCACACCTAACACAGATACAGCAACACAGCAACTCTCTTCTCTCCACCTCTCATCCATAGGACAATTTATAAACTTACTATATGACCCACATGCTGCACCACCACCTCTCACTCATACACCTTCCACCTTAAATACACACAAACAATATAAGCGACGTGCCACACCTCACAGCTTTGCTTCCCCATGTCTACTGCACAACAATGTTACACCAAGAAAAAAACACAGCCCACCATCTCACTCTCAAATACCATCTCCACCAAATACACACGCAGACCCATCAAAATGCCTTCTTAGCATGCTCCATGAGGAACATGATACAGAACAGCCACACGATTGCTATCCTAATACAGCTAATGCCAGCAATAAAAACACACCTGCTACAAATCCACAAAATACTGATCACTCTTCTACAGAACAAAGTCTCACGATCGCCAAATGCCATTCTTGAAACTGTCTACTAATAAATGCTCGACCCCTCTCTAAAAACAAATATCACTTCTACGACCTTCTCACAGATGCAAAACCAAACATACTATTCGTAACTGAATCATGGTTGGGAGATGATATGGCTCCAGACCTGCATGAAGCCTTTCCTCTAGGCTATCAAACGATCACCCAAAATTGTATAGGCAAAAAAGAAGGTGGTCTAGCTGTTGTGTTCAGGCAAACATTACATATCACTAAAGTTGACGACATCTCCATAAAGAACTGTGAGGCTCTTCTAACAAGATGCAATCCTACACCGTCTTCCTCCTGTAACTTCCTGCTCCTTTACAGACCTCCACCTAGCAAGGCGACATTCCCAGACGCACTTCTAGACACAGTTTCAAACCTGATAACAATACACTCCAACCTATGTGTTCTGGGTGACCTCAACATTTGGTTTGACAAACCCAATATGAGACATCCAAATACAATATTCACTTGCCTAGACGCACTGAACCTGTATCCGATTGTCTACAAACCCGCACACATCGCTCGACATATCCTAGATGTCATTTTGGCTAATACTGAACTAGTTACCTTTCAAACTATAACTCCAATCACATGGTCAGAGCACCACTTGCTTGCTTTCCAACATAAAACAACACCAAGCGACTCACCTAAAACTACCTTACATCCATCCACCTATTGGCAGTGGAACAAACTCAATTTAGAACACTTAGAAACACAACTAACATCAATTACAAATCTGGAAACAATAAATTCTGTTCAAAATCTATATGAATGGCTACAGGAAGCTTTTGCCATCCTGATACCACTCAAAACCACACAACAGAACAAAAGAAAAAAAGCACCTCGGAGAAACATAGAAATAAAAGACATAAAACAACAAATTAGAAAGCTGCAACGTACCTGGCTCAAAACAGATGCCAAACAAGACAAACTTCACCTACAAAAAGTTAACAGATTATACATGTCAGCTATCAAAAAAGCTAAGAAAAGGTACTATTCAGACAGAATTCAAAATGCTAAATGTGCAAATAAAGAATTCCATAAAATACTTAATGAATTTCGCAAACCAAATTGCCTAGAAGGAGCTCATCCTATTACTCAAAATTTCACAGACAAATTGGCAAATCATTACACAGACAAGGCAGACACATTGGACTTGTACTTAAAACAGGAACAAAGCACCAGCACTAACCCTTGTACAAAACAACAATCCAAGAATACTCTTACCCAACCACTCAGTTACTTCCAACACATCTCACATGATGAATTTATGGACCTAGTCAAAGCAAGCAGGTCTGCTGGCAGCCCTTCTGACCCCTGTCCACCACAAACTTTCAAGACAATTCGTTTAACAACCTCTGTTGCCACTCCAGTAAGAAGAATCATAAACGATTCCTTAACTACCGGAATATTTCCATAAGAACTCAAAACATCACACATACTCCCTTTACTGAAGAAAACAAACTTGGACCCGCTGAACCCTGACAACTACAGACCCATTACAAATGGACCTTTCCTGGGCAAACTGATAGAAAGACAGCATTCGCCCAGATGTCACAATTCATTGAAGAGAATGACATACTTTCAGACTTCCAAACAGGATCCGTCCAGGGAGAGGCACTGAATCTGCCCTCCTTGCCATCTGGTATGACCTGAAGTATACAGTTGACCGTAACGGGGTTACTGCACTACTCCTCTTGGACCTCTCGGCTGCCTTTGACACGGTTGACCATGACACTCTGAAACAAAGACTCTATGAAGCCGACATAGAGGGAACTGCTCTAGAATGGATTGTGTCCTACCTTCGAAACAGAGCTAATGTCATCCATACCCAACCTTTCTCTTCCAAACCATACTCCACAAAAGCAGGGGTCCCTCAAGGTTCTATTATCTTGACCAAGCTTTTCAACATCTACATGAAGTCATTACCGGTACTAATCAATCAATTTCACCTCACGTGCTATAACTATGCAGATGACACACAAATACTCCTTCAACTGGAATGCCCAAAAGACATTGGAAAATCCCCAATTTTCAGTTGTCTCAGAGCTGTGGATCAGTGGGTGACCTGGAGTCATCTCAAATTGAATGCTTCAAAAATAGAACTACTCACGTGTGGCGATTGGAAACATTACGACCCGCTTGCCGCCTGGCTTAATGAACTGGGATCACCGCCTAAAGTATCGAAGGAAGTAAAAAACCTCGGAATGACCATGGACTCCAAGCTGCTGATGAATGCCCAAGTGGACAAACTAGCAAGATCAAGCGTTGACACTGTAAAAACGCTGCAACAAATTTCCCCTCATTTTGGATTTCCACACAAGGTCCAAGCTATCATCTACCTTGTTCTGTCCAAACTCAGTTATGCCAATAGCCTCTACCATGGATCACCTTTAATGACCATGAAAAGAATACAACGGATTCAGAACTCGGCTGCCAGACTGCTCTTGCATATCAAACCACGAGACCACATCTCACCTGCATTGAAAGCCCTGTATTGCTTACCGGTTGCCAGAAGATCCACGTTCAAGCTACTTTGTATCACCCACAAAGCAATGCATGCAGTGGGACCGCTCTTCATCAGGAATAAAATCACCAAACACATTCAACAAAGGAACCTCCACTCTAAACGGGCATCTCGCCTCAAAATCACATGATACAAGAAAAAAAACATGGGTGGCACATCCTTCTCTGTTCAAGCAGCCAAACTATGGAACTCTTTACCTCCCAACATAAGATCCACCGACAACCACCTTATCTTCAGAAAACTACTCAAGAATTGGCTCTTCCTCACATAAGCACCATACGCAAACAGAAATTAACAGCATATCCCTCTTTAGATAAGCATGTATTTTTACTATAGATATGTTCCCATCTTTGTGTATTGCTTTGTATAAACATGTAGAATAATTATGTTGTTGAATAAATAAATAAATAAATAAAAATCATCTTTGGTCTACATATACTTACTTCCATTGTGCATCTATGTACCTTCGATGTACTTGGATCTGTGTGTCTGTTACTGTTCTCCTGAAAAAGCATATCCAATGCAATTTCCTATTTCTCATCCTGTACCTCTATCAATATCTTTAATCCACATATACTTACCTCCTCTATGCATCTATATACTTTCAATGTACTTATGGATCTATACATTTATCACTTTCTTCTAATTTAGCATTTCCAATGCACTACCCTATTTCTCAGCCTATACTTCTCTCAATATATCTTCTAGCCCAACCTTCTGACTCATCTCAAACTTCTTTCTGCTACACTTTCCAATGCACTACCCTATCTCTCACCCTATACAGCTATCAATATATCCTCTACATCCACTCTCTTATTTTTCCCAAACCCCATACCACTACTATGATCCCAAAATAACCCTTTCTAGACTCTCTCCTACTCTACACCTCCTTGCATCATCTGACACCTCTTTTTACTATACCGATCCCCCAAAACAAACCTTTCTAAACTCTTCCCTCTGAGTCTTCCCCTCCAAAACCCCGTTTTACTCATCCAAAAGCCTCCTCCTACTGCTATGACCTAAAAATAAAAAAAATAAAAATCCTTCACTCTTCTATCCCTCCACAATCCTTTTCAATCAAAATAACAGACTAACGTGTTCACTTCTCTAATTCCATATTCCACTATCCTAATTCAACACTAATCCTTTATGGGTTTCCAGAGTAGAGGCTACTCGCTAATAAAGCGTTTCAACACCCCATCAGGGTTACAAGCGCTATATAAATGCAAATCTTTTTCAATTTTCTACCCCTCCCCAACCCTTCTCAATCCAAATAACTGACTAACATATCCACCACTCACAGTACTTTCATGTTTCACCATACTAATTCAACATTAATCCTTATGGGTTTCAGAGTAACGTGCTACTCGCCCCCCAAAAAAGGGCTTCAAATCCCCATCAAAGGTAGCAAGCGATATATAATTACAAGCCTCTTTCCCTCTTCTATCCCGCCACCTACCCTTCGCTATCCAAATAACTGAATAACATATCACCACTCAAATTATTTCATATTTCACTATCCTAATTTTCAACACTAATCCTTTATGGGTTCCGGAGTAGCGTGCTACTCGCCAGAAAAGCGCTTCAATGCCCATCAGGGGTAACGTGCTATATGAATGCAAATCTTTCTTCCCCTTTTATCCCTCCGCTTTCCTTCTCAGTCCAATTAACTGACTAATATCCACCACTCGAATTACTTTCATATTTAACCATACTAATTCACCACTAATCCTTTATGGGTTTCCGGAGTAGCGTGCATCAACACCTCATCAGGGGTAACAAGCACTATATAGATACAAATCTTTTTTTGCTCTTCTTTCCTTTTGCTATTCTTCCAAATCCAAATAACTGACTAACCTATCCACCACTTAAAATTTACTTGCATGTTTCATAATACTAATTCAACACTAATCCTCTATGGGTCCCGGAGTAGCGTGCTACTCGCTGAAAAAGCGCTTTGTCGCCTCGTCAGGGGTAGTAAGCGCTATATAAATGCAATTACAATAAAATACAATTAAAAAAACCTTTGAAATTAACTGAAAAAACACAGCTTTCAGGGACGTTATAGTTAGAAATTAGCATTTAAAAAACCTTTGAAATTCACTGACATAAACATAGGTTTCAGGGACGTTATAGTTAGAAATTAGCATTTAAAAAACCTTAGAAATTCACTGAAAAAAACACAGGTTTCAGGGACGTTATAGTTAGTTGGACATTTCACTTGTGCAAAACCAGAGAAATTCGGCTGTTATTTGAGCTAACTATAACTCGCGCTCCCGCAATACACTGCTGATGGCGTCACATATTACATCATTCATGACATGGTCAGTGACATCACTGATGACATCACTAATGGCATCTCAAATGGATATTGTCCTCATTTGAATGGCATTGTGGTGAATGTCATATTATGAAGGACACTGAAAGGAGTATAACTATAAACAGTGATAACAGATTTTAGTCACAATATAAATCATTTGCTATATTTGTAGTCTGGGGTACCCTCCGTTGGGACTTGATGAATTTGTTTGAGCCAAAACATTTCTCTCATGATTTTTTCACTGGGATTATGGAAGATGCTCCGGAAACAAACATGACAGGCCATTTGCTGCAAGTTAAAAGTTATCTTCCTTGGCGCTGCGAGAATATAGTCTGAGATTCTGACTAAAACGTAATTCCAGCAGCAGCCTGTCAGTTGATTCCCCAGTTTTCCACTGCAGCTCCCCACAGTGTTCTAATGAATAGCTAGGTGGGCCAAAATTGAGGTGGCATAGTGTGCAAAATAACGATGGACTGGGATGCGGTCCTGAGTAATTACCAGTGGCTGAAATTAATTCAAAACATTTCATTGTTCAACTTTTTGTATAATTTACTGTATCGCACTAGGTGGGGCAGGTATGCCTCGACATGGGTCCCATGCACACTGTGTCACTGGACCCAAGCTATGCTTGTTTGATGAGCCCTAACGAGGGCAAAACTGGTACTAGGTTGCTTGAGTTCTGGTTAAGGGAGAGCCTGCCCTGGATGTTCAGGCTGGAATGTTCCCATTGAAACAGGGTCAGGGCCAGACTGGGAACCAAAACCGGCCCTGGCAAAGTGCTTGGCTAGCCCCCCGGGAGTGGGGGGGTGGGGGGGGGTTGGGGCTGTGGCTGAGCTGTTTGTCAGGGCCTGTTTCAACTGATTTTGTTACAGGGGGCGATATTGCACCTATGCTGCAAAAATGGCCCTGTATGAAAAATGGCCCCCCAGGGGTCCAAAACCGGCCTCCACCCTGGCGGCCCACCGGGGAAACACCCGGTGCTCGCTACGGCCAGTCCGGCCCTGAACAGGGTCAGGGATTATTTGCAAATGGCTTGATGCAAACTGAGATGGCATGGAGTGCAAAATAACAATGGACTGTGATATGGCCTGAGCTATTAACAGTGGCTGAGATTAATTTAAGTGCAGAAAGAACAATTGGTGGACGAAATGCTGGAAAATGTCAAACACTCAACCCCAGCAGAGAGATCTGGGCCTAAATACATTGTTTTTTTGCTCACCACACAATCCCAGTTTGGACCCAGCCATATGCAAATCAGTCTTGACCCTACTCCCCATGGTAATAGTCCAGCCGAAACTGCGAAGCTAGGTCCACCTTGGACTGGAAACAAGGGTTCTAGGACCGGTTTCGAGGTATTACCCCTCATCAACCAGGACAGCCTGAATCCAGTGGCATGACGAGCAAGGAACCCACATCTGGGCATACCCATTCTGCTAAGGGTGACACATGCAAAAATAACAATTGATGGACAGAATAATGAACAATGTTAGGCACTTGCCCCAGTACAGAGACTGTGCCTAAATCCATCACTTTTTTGCTCACCACGCCATCCCAGTTTGGACAGAGCCATGTGCAAATCAGGCTCGACCTTTCTCCCCATGGGAACAGTCCAGACCAAACTGCCAGGCCAGGTCCTCCTTGGACCAGAAACAAGCATCCTAGGACTTGTTTCTGGGTACCACTCCTCATCCGCCAGGACAGCCCGAATCCATTGGCATGGCAAGCTCGGGACCCACATCTGGGCATACCCGTCCCACTCAGGGTGACAAGTGCAAAAAAGAACAATTGATTGATGGACTGCTGAACAATGTCAAACACTAACTCCCATTACAGAGCTCTGGGCCTAAATCCATTATTTTTAAGCTCACCGTGCAAACCAAGTTTGGACCCAGCCATATACAACTCAGTCTTGACGCTGCTCTCCATGGGAACAGTCTAGCCAAACTGCCAGACCTGGACCAGAAACAAGCATACTCGGACCAGTTTTGGGGTAACACCCCTCATCAGTCAGGACAGCCTGAATCCAGGGGCATGCAATGTAAAGTACAGGATATATGTCCGGGCATAGCTGTTGCATTTAGGGTGACACATGCAAAAATAATTATTGCTGGACCGAATGCCAAAAAATGTCAAACATTCACACCCAGAACATAGATCTGGGCCTAAATCCATTGTTTTTTTGCTCACTGTGCCATCCTAATTTGTACCTACCCATTTGCAAATTAGTCCTGCTCCCCATGGGAACAGTCCAGCCCTAATTGCCACCAGGTCCTCCCTGGACCGGAAACAATCATCCTAGGACTGATTTTGGGGTATTACCAGTTAACAGCCAAGACAGCTTGAATCCAGTGGCACGGCAAGCACCAGACCTACGTCTGGGCAGAACCGTCCCACTCTGGGTGACACATGTAAAAAGAACAATTGAAGGATGGATTGCTGAACAATGTCCAACACTCACACCAAGTACAGAGTTATGAGCCTAAATTAATTATCTTTTTGCTCACCACACCACCCCAGTTTGGATCCAGCCATATGCAAACCAAGCTTGACCCTGCTACCCATGGGAACAGTCCAGCTCAAACTGACATGCCAAGTCTTCCCTGGACCGGAAACAAGCATCCTAGGTCTGGTTTTCAGGTATCCAGAACAGATCATCCAGAACAGCCCAACTCCAGTAGCATGGCAAGGGACCCATGTCTGCGTATACCTGTCCCACTTCAGGTAACAAGTGCAAAAAGAACTAATGATGGACGCAATTTTGAACAATGTCAAACACTCAACCTGAGTACAGAGTTCTGGGCTTAAATTCATTGTTTATTTGCTCACCACACCACCCCAGTTTAGACACAGCCATATGAAAATCAGGCTTAACCCTGCGCACATGGGAACAGTCCAGCCCGAACTGCCAGGTCAGGTACTCCCTGAACCGGAAATAAGCATCTTAGGACCATTTTTTAGGTGTCACCACTAATCAGCAAGGACAGTCCAAATCCAGTGGCAAGGCAAGCATGGGATGCATGTCTGAGTATACCCGTCCCACTCAGGGTGACAAGTGCATAAAGAACAATTGATGGACAGAATGCAGAACCATGTCAAATACTCACCCCAGTAAAGAGATCTGGGCCTAAATCCATCATTTTTGTGCTCACCATGCCACCCCAATTTCGATACATACATATGAAAATCAGTCTTGACTCCCCATGTGGACAATCCATCCCGAAATGCCAGGCCAGGTCCTCAATGGACCAGAAACAAGCATCCTAGTACCGGATTCTGGGTATCACCCCTCATAACCCAGGACAGCCCGAATGCAGTAGCATGGCAAGCACAGGACCCATGTCTGGAACCCAATCAGTGTGACAAGTGCAAAAAGAATAATTGTTTAACGGAATGCTGAACAATGTCAAACACTTACCTAAGTACAAAGATCTGGGCCTAAATCCAACGCTTTTTTGCTCACCATGCTATCACAGTTTGGACCCAGCTATATGCAAATCAGTCTTCACCCTGCCTGCCCCCCGAAACAAGCATCCTAAAACCAGTTGCAGGATATCACCCCTCATTAGCCAGGACAGCCAAAATCCAGTGGCATGGCGAGCACAGGACCCATGTCTGGGTATATCCGTCCCACTCGCGGTGAGAAGTGCATAAAGAACAATTGATGTAAGGAATGCTGAACATTATCAAACCGTCACCCCCAGTACAGAGATCTGGGCCTAAATCCATCACCTTTTACCTCACCATAATATCCCAGTTTGGACTCAACCCTAAGCAAGTCAGTCTTGCCCCTGCTTCCCATGCGAACAGTGCAGCCCGAACTACCAGGCCAGGTCCTCCCTGGACCAGAAACAAGCATCCTAGAACTGGTTTTAGGGTATCACCCTTATCAGCCAGTACAGCCGAAATCCAGTGGGATGGTGAGCACAATACCCTCGTCTGGGCATAAGGGTCACACTCGGGGTGACATGTGCAAAAAGAACAATTGATAGATGGAATGCTGAACAATGTCAAACACTCAACCCCACAAAGAGATCTGGGCCTAAATCCATCGTTTTTTTGCTCAACAAGCCACAGCAGACCCAGTCATATGCAAATCAATCTTGTCCTGCCACCCCATGATGTCCCCTTCCAAGGAGATTATATATACAAGACTCGCAAGAGCAGATGCCACAATGCTTTTAAGCAGGTCCTGGAACCCATGCTAGGTTGCAGTAGGACCCCTTTATTCATTTCAGTGTTTGTAGTGGATACTAGTTCCTGTTGGGGGCAGGAGTCTTCAATACTCCGTAGATTGGTGCTGGAGCCCTGATTTTTGGGGTTCCCAGTGATGGAACCAGTTTTTGTTTCCCTTCTTTTTTCTGGTTCTGGGTCTTTCTCCCCCTCCATGGACCTTGCATGGGCAAAACTTGTGGCCTTAGACTGTGTTGGATTTGGGCCACTTATTGGGGCTGCCTCTAAGGAGTCTGACTGTAGTGGGCTCAAGCATGAAGTATCAAAACTAGGACTTTCCCCCATATTAAGGAACAGCCGTCTTTCTGCCAGTTCTATTTCCTTTGAGACCACACTTACGGCTTCAACCAGAAAGGAATCCAGCGTAGTCAATTCCCTGTAGCCAATTTGCGCTTGCCCATGTTTAAAGAAAGGATCCTAGTCTACACATTACAAGTAAAATAAGGACTCACCAAAATGAATGATGTGCCGCCTGCATATGAGCCAAATAAGGTGGCCCAGTCTCTTCTGGGCGAGGACGGGCGCTGCGGGACACCATTGACGCTTTTGAGCACATCGCACTCTCCCCGGCCCCACCCAACCACATTGAAGTCTGCGGGGACGAAATCTCGCCCCAAACAATGTCAGGCAACAAAGTTCACAGGGCGGGTAGGGAACCACTGCAATTCAGACCTGCGTTACAGGACATCTTTGGCACTTTTGAGCGTGTGGCACTCTCCTCTGTCCTTGCCCAACCCCACTGAAGTCTGGAGGAGGAAGTCCTACTCCAGACAATGGCAGGTAACAAAGCTCACAGTACTAGTAGGAAACCGCTGCAATTCAGACCGCGGCTATGGGACACCGTTTTTGCTTGTGACCGTGTCGCACTCTCCCCGGCCCCGCCCAACCACACTGAAGTCTGGGGAACGGCGTCACACCCCCAGACAATTTCAGGCAACAACATTAACATGCGAGCAGGGAAAAGCTGCAATTCATATCATTGGCGCTTTTTAACGCATCACATTCTACCCGACCCCGCCCAACAACAATGAAGTCTGGAGGATGAAGTACCAACCCAAACCGGTCCTAGGATGCTTGCTTCTGGTCTAGGGTGGACCAGGCTTGGCAGTTGGGACTGGACTGTTCCCATGGGGAGCAGGATCAAGACTAATTTGCGTATGGCTGGATCCAAAGTGGGATGGTTAGAAAGAAGCAATGGATTTAGGCCCAGACCTCAGTGCTGGGGGGGGAGTGTCTGACATTGTTCAGCATTCCACCCATCAATGTTTCTGTTTGTATTTGGGATTAATTCAACCATTCAATCCATCACTTTTTTGTATACTTCAGTGTGTCATACTAGGCAGACAGATATGCGCAGACATGATCTAGTGCACACTATGTCACTGGAACCAATCTATATGTGGCTGATAAGCCATAACTAGGGTGAAGCCGGTCCTAGACTGCTTGTGTTCTGGTTCAGTGAGGACCTGGTCTGGCAGTTCGGGCTGGGCTGTTCCCATCTGAGCGGGGTCAAGTCTGATTTGCATGACTGTGTCCAAACTCAAGTGGCATTATATGCAAAACATTTATTATAATAATGATTAGCTAGAGCGCTAACATTCTGTAGTTATGACAAAAGTGTGACACACCCGAAGCTACCTTGATGAAATGAAAGGTGTAAAACTTAAAGAATTTCCTAGAGATGTGAGCAACATTTGGGGGTTTCTTTTTGTTATAGAAATTAAGATTAGGTCTTTATAAAGCTAAAATGAGGACACATTTTCTATGAATTCTCAAATATTGTTCTCATCCTTATCAGTTAATCATTAAGACATGCAGACTGAAACATGCACCTTCAGCATTAGCACCAGTCTGTCAGTTAACTCTGCCCCACTGACTCAAGTCTCTCTAGGGTAAAGAATAATGAAAATTAAAACAAATATTTGACTCCAAAATAAAAAAATTAAATATTTAGATATTAAATATTAATGCAAAATAGTTGTATATATGCATTTTCAATGTAGAATAAACTAACAAAAATGCTACTGTACTATCAATTTAATGTTGAAATATTTTTCAATTAATGGAAATATATTACACTGAAATAGTTTTTACGTTTAAATTGAAAAAATAGTTTCCAATCCAAAGATTTTACAATGAATTAATATTGATTAAAAGTGATGTACAGCATAATTTAAAATACATTTTGTAACATTTCAATAAAAATGTGTTGTTACATTATTCTTTTTATTCAAATTTGGATATTAAAATGTTTTATTAATAATTAATAAATATGTGTTATTTATATATGTTTACATTAGATTATATTTATTTGTCTTTTTAACTATTTTAAATAATTTTAATGTACCATTATTTCCCATGTTGCCATGGCTGATGCCCTGTGCCTACTAGAAGTAGGCGAGCCGACAAGTTATCATGGAGAGCCAAGCCAGAGCCATGCCACTGGTCTGGCTTGGCTCTTAGAGCCCGAGGACGAGCCGAACCCTGAAATTGTTTGCTATGTAAGTCGTACAACAAAGATCATGTAAAATATAATAATGTCTCAGCAAAGTTTATAAAAAGTCTATTTCTTTAACAAGTGGACTCTTTGACATTAATAGCTCTCATTATAGCACTGCACTGAGAGAACATATTTAAAGGGATGCCTTTTAAACACGAACTTCGATCCATGCTCCCCACCATACACACCGGGGACAGTACCATTAGTGAACTAATGGCATTGTAACGTAGATTATTACAGAGCAACATTATTAGCCTATTATATCTAACCGATATCCCGAACACAAACCCTTAGAGGCCCAACTATTCACAGAAGTGAACCAACGCAAACAAATTACCAGTTTTAATTGCTACACAGAGCCACTAAATGAGTATGTATTCGTCTCTCTGTTTCTGTGAATGATTTGTTTTTACCTATTTTTGTGCAATTTCTGCAGCTTTTAGATAGAGCGAAGTCCATTTGAAGGCACAGGAGCGCCTTACAGAGCACCAGTTACATTATACAATGTCACATTCATTTGTTTAGGCAGGGCCAGGGGAGATTAAGTGATTTGTTCTGAATCACGGGACGTCGAGCGTCCCTGCAGAGACTGTTCTAAAGTCGGCAGATCTGCCATACTGCCACCCACATCTTGGGTAGATGGTTACCTTCCTTTTATTTACTTTTTACTGTTTTTTATAGTGCGAACTCGACCAGAAGGTATTGGAGAGGTTTACATGGAGCACCACTTACATTACATAATGACACATTTATTTTTGTAGCCACAGGGGAGATTAAGTGATCAGAATCACACGATGTTGAGCCGACGCCGAGACTGGAGCCGACGCCGAGACTGGAGCCTCCTTCCTCGGTTCCAAAGTGAGCAGCGCAGGCCCCTCCGCCACATACTCATAAAAGGCCATGCTCCTTATGGGCTTGAGCTTGGAACAAGACCTAAGGCTGAGCTTGAGTCCGCCTACAAATTCGAGCCTGGCTCGAGCTTTCAGTGGCTCGCCCATCTGAAGTGTCTACTCACCCCTCCAGCGCACAGGACTCTGGGAGCAGCATCCGAGCTGCAGATGGAGGGCCGGAGCGATAGATTTCTTATTTCTAGCAGGTGCCACTTGCGGCCACGCGCCCTGCTTCTAATGGGAGGGTCAGGCCCCCATTTGCGGAGAGCAGGCGGCGAGGCGGGAGGGGGTCTGACCTTTTCCTCCTACGCCTCCCGCATCCTCGGGTCTAACAGGATGACGGCGACCTCAATAACCGTGTATAATGCGATTATAAAAGGCCAAGGCGCGCCGGGGAGTGCACGCTGAGCGCCGCCCAGGGCCCAGGAGCTCTGCTCGCCGCTTCCAAGAACAGCGCCGAGGCCGCAGACCTGCTCCGCGACCCCATCACTTGTTTCCCACTTGCGGGCGCACGGGGGCAAACCACCGCGGTGAAACCGGAGCACGACGACCCTTCCATCTTCTAAATAGCTCCCATTTAGGGTCGATATCTTTTCATTTAACGGAGCCGGATGACTGGTAGAAGCAGTGCATCATACATACCCTTATTATGAATAATTCCCAGCAGGTTGGAAGAGGCTGATCAAAGAGAGAGCGCCCTGCGCCCCAACCCTCATGCACAGCCGGCGTCTGTGCCCCTCAATCCGGCCTGATCAATTATGTCCTGCGTAAAAAGGTCCATAGAAAGACATCTCCGCACTCATCTCCCAACATCGGGGTTCCACTCCTGCGTCCGGGATCTGAAAGTCACCCCCCACCACCCTGCCGATAATCACCAACCACCCTGTCTCTAATAGCAGATACTGTGCACCAACCCAGAGGGCAGACTGCACACCTGTGTAGAACTGTTGGCGGAGCTGTGATCTGAAGGCAACTCTTTCCAGCAGCGCCCCTGATTCACAAGTCACCTGTTTCATGATGTTTGGTGCCCAATACGAGCCATTTGTTGCTCCAGGTAAAACTTGATTTCGCCTCTGGAGCGCTCCCCACATGCTAATAGGAGTAGAAGGTAAATTTGGGCCTTTTGTTGAGATTTGGGGGCACCCTGAAGGTACTGCCTTCATTCTCCATATGGAAGCACCACCCTTATCTACTTCCCTTTATCAAAGCTCGCCATTGGTGTCTCAGTCAGAAAACTCTGCGTCTCAGAGTTAGAACCTTCTGATGTATAAAAACCACATCAAGCAGGACACTGCAAGTGATGGCCAACTGGTGTATCCTCTGTGTTTGTTTTTGAAAGTGGAGCATTACTATAAAGCCACTCCCCATCTCCTCTGTGTCACAGATGAACTGTTTTCTGGGCTGTCGATAAAATCAGCATTATTTGTGTTGATGGGCAACACATGTTCACATGAGGAAGTGATGTTACATGACCTCTGACATCAATGATCCCACAATAAGTACTTTATAGGAAGACATATGGCAAGAAATGATAATGAGACAAGAAACCTTAAAGTTAATTCAAGTTTAATTAAAAAGATTGTAATGCTATTAACATTTTCAAAAACAGAGAAACAAGTAAGACTTATTTCTAAATCATACATGCTTCAAAACTCACTCTTCTGTGAAGCAGAGACGTGCATTGTACTAATAGAGAGTGCTTTGTAAAAGAGAGCTCTGCATCACAACTACGACTTCATGAGAGTGTTAACACAAACCAGAGGAGCGAGGACGTCATACAGGTGCCCACCGGTAGGTAAACCTGCGAGTATGCTTGCACTTTCATAAAGTACGTGTGTGCTCCAAAATATTTGTCATTCATATCAAATCCACACATTTTGCACAGTGCCTCATCATATGCAATAAATACACTAATTTGTCCCAAAATATAAGCTTATTAGATGCTAATGCCCTCTTCTGTTCCAAAATATCATGTTGTCATTTGTAGACGTTGGCGTAACTGACGTAATTCTCTCTAGCATAATTACTTGTAATTATGTGTAATTGTGTGAGAGGCGTAATCCAGCAATTAAGCTATCTTCTTAGTGCAAATTGCACTCTCCCTTCTAAAATGGGCCAGATGATGCGTTTTGCGCTGAGAAAAGAGCACTAAATACTACAGGAGGCGAACAGCAGTAGCCAGCAGCTGCTTGCTCTCCCGTAGGGCCATATTTATGACGCCAGTTGCATCGTGCTTGCACCATGAAGCGTGGTACATGCCTGCGCAACTGAAAAATTAGATTTATGAATCCATGCAAGGCCACTTTGCACGGCTCTGAGTGGCTTTACAACTATTGAGTAAACAATGCAGCGCAAATTGCTGCATTGCTTTACTCTGCGCTAGGGAGGAGTTTCATGGGCATTGCGTGGTTGTTCCCGCGCAACTCCCATGATTTTTGACTCAGTCCCAGAATTACCAGGACTGGTAAACATAAGAATGCGCAAAAAATATATGCTGTCCCAGGGGAGGCGTAATGAGGAGAAATATCTTTATTCCCCATTACTTCCTCTTTGAATGTCTGCTGCATTCTGCTGCACACATAGATAGAGGGATACGCCTCTCAGGATTGTTTTTGGGGAGCAAAGTGCCCCTTCCTGCACAAAAAAAGTGCCTGCACGCAACGCAGGCACCCTTGCACCATGCTGCAAGGGTGCCTGCATTGGCAATAGGCAGCTAAAATGGCACCCTCGTAGGAGAAAAGGCAGGAATGCGCTATATTCTTTTAAATATGGCGCATTCCTGCCCTTTCCCTGTCGCACAGTCCATCGCAGCAAGGTGACTTGCTGTGCTGCGTGACAGTTCTCATAATTATATGCCCTTTAGTTCAATGTTCCTGTGCTCCAGCAGTAGTAAGTTTCTTGCCCCAAATTACTCTTAATTAGTCAAGCTGGCGTAATCACGTAATTTCACATCACAACAGTAATGCGTAATAAAATAAAATGTCGCCCAGGCCTAGTCATTTGCTGCAAACATGCATTGTACCCCGAAACATTAGTTTTTCATCATCACAGGGTGACTCAAAATTTGAGCTCTACTTCTGGCTTTTCTTCATTCTGCTGTCACTTGCAGACTTGCTTCTTTTACTCCATATCTACGCTTTTGCTCAGGGAGACTAAATACAGCCTGAGGCTCTTTCCATGTACAGACATTAGTGCGGGTGGCATTCCACCTACATAAATATGTATCTTCTAGCTGTGGAGATATAAATACTAAATAAATACTAAATCTATATTTACCTCCATGCACTTACCTTCTCAATATTTTGGTCCTCTGCATTTTGGTTGCACAACGTCTCGGTAGTCGCTGTTTCGACATACAACCAGCCGCGGCCCGTGGAGGGAGTTCCGTGGGGCGGTAAGGCGGGGCGGGGCAGGGGCAGGGTGAAGGGTTCTAAAAACCGGAATATGGATAATTGCAGGTAAGTAAACAATTAAATAAACAAAACAAATTTCGTATCGCGCGCTCCATCGCAAAATGCGATGCAGCGCGCGCTACGAAATTCGCTACGAAATTCGTTTTATATAGAATTCATTCCTATAGAATGGACTCAAGTTGGAGTCATGAGGGACACTGTCATAAGAAGCAGAGTGAATGGCATTCAGCCTAGGAATTATTTTCTTCCAAGTTCCGCAGACATGAAAATAATAGTAGTAGAACTGTTCTGGCGTAGTTAACTGCTCACAAAGAAACTATATGTTGTGACACATTAAGGAGTTGAGGCACCCACTGTGGAGATCTTTGTGTACCCAGCACGTTTTAGGGCATATTACTGATAAGACAACTGATGTGGTTAATGCAAAAGCTGGAAAGATGTAAGAAACTGTGTGTGTGTGTGTGCGTGCGTGCGTGCGTGTGTGTGTGTGTGTGTGTTAGACAGAGAGATGACAAGTTCCAATAATAAGAACATAGATCAGGGGGGTAATGTGCCTGCTCCAGAGCATTGTGTGTAAAACGAAGGGCAAAGGTTAGCAATTTTGTGTGAAGTAGCTCTGTTGGTTAATACTTTGCCTCAGAAAATCTTGAGTAACCTGCAGGGCACATATTAAAATCCTGGTAAATTGGCTCATTCAGTTATACATCCTCTGCAACCAGCTGCATGCAATCTGCAAGGAATATGTTTGATTCTCTGCAAGTTTTAACTCAGTCTATCGGTATTGTTAGAATAAGAAGTGTTCTATTCAGTGGTAATAAACATTTGTGTAGGAGTAATAACCACAGGAGAGGTAGTGGTAGTAGAAGGTCTCTTGGAGAGCAGGCACACACCGCTTCCTCGTTCACAGTAACTGTTCTAACTGCCAGTCTTCATTGTGTACTGCCATTCTAGAACTCATTTGGCTCATCTGGCTGCCTAGATAGCACATCTCCCCTTCCTTCTTAAATGAACATAAATTACACAGAGGGGTCGATTGTGATGCGGCCCCATGACGGCTCCAACCAATGGTCAGAGCCTTCAGGGCCGCATCATAATGAGCCGCTCAGTTTACTTGCCGACCGCCTAATTATGATATGGGTAGTCGGAAAGTTAACCGGCCAGTCATTCCAACTGGCTTCCGACGTGCTCCAGGAGCCTGTCGGCCAGTCGTAAGCCGGCCAGTAACCTCAAGGGCTGGCTTACCCGCCCCTGAGATTACAATGCACAGTTTCCAGCATGGTTTCCATGCCGGCCTGTCCGACATGGAAACCATGTCAGAAAGCGCTTTTGGGTGCCCACAGCAGGGCCCCCTTGGGTGTGCGGCCTAAGTTTGGGGGCCGAGGGGGCACCTATGGTGCCCCCCTATTGATCCCTGAACCCAGTGGCAGGCACCTTGTAGTGCCTGTCACAGGGTGCAGGGATGAACCACACCTCCGATTTACCTATAGGAGCATGCATAATGCATGCTCATATAGTGAAATGTAGGAATGCGACCGAACAGTGTTCAGTTCCATCCTGGTTAGGCGGCCGGAACCGCCGATCGGGTGTAGGTTGGTCCTAGGATCGAGTTGGTGTCGAGCGGAAGTAATTCCGACCGACATGAAATCGGCTCCTAAGTATCTAATACAGATGAAAGTGATACATTCGTGACTACCACATTTACAAAAAACATAAAAGCCATAATACTCCTGAAATAAAACTGTGAATAAGTCAAAACAATAAGAATAGACCACACACCCCTTCAAGTCACAATATAACCAATGGACAACTTTACTAAGTCACATTGTAACAACAACTAAACTAAGATGTACACTACCTAATTACCGTAATAAAGATGACATTCAAGCTACAGTTTCTTTTCTTTATCTTGAGTTGCATTATCCCATTACAAAATCATTGAATGTTTAAATAATACTGATCTTCCAGCACAAGTGGATACTCTTCCATTGTTCAACTCCTTTGTGTTCACACCAGAAGTAACCACACTGCTTAGTTCAGTTGTTGAGTTTGGTACACTCAAATCGGTACCCAAATCATCTACTTCATCCCACTACCACTCATTAGAATGGGGAGTGCATCTAAGCATTGCTTTGTTACTCTGCCAGTTCAGAATTATTTACATCTTGACTAACCCTGGCTGTAGTTTACGTAGTAGCGCTACGCGTAGCTATGCAAAGTGCACTTCGCACTACGCACGCTACGCGTAGCTACGGGTAGCTACGCGAACTGCGTAGTGCGGGAGGGAAATGCTGTTCGCACTGATTGCACAGTGCCGGATGCTTTTCTGCACTGTGCAATCATTGCAATCGGCATCTTGCACAGTGCAAGCAGTCGTTTTCTGCCGCTTGAGTAGATTTGTACTCGAGCGGCAGCTTTCTCAACACGGACTGGTAGTTTCT
This sequence comes from Triturus cristatus, assembly GCF_964204655.1. NCBI lineage: Eukaryota > Metazoa > Chordata > Amphibia > Caudata > Salamandridae > Triturus > Triturus cristatus. The sequence continues at coordinate 1,069,939,558 of NC_140583.1, forward strand.
CATCGCGAGCGATCGCGAGCATACGCGACCACTCGCAATGAGAAACCTGACTTCCCCACGTTGAGAATCTCGCCGGGAGGTTTATTTTCCACGCTCGCGATTGGCAACTTGATGTTGCTGATCGCGAATGAGGAAAAAGTCTTGCTGGGATGTTGATTTTGCTCGCTCGCAGTCGCCAACTTGACGTTGAGGACCGCGAGCAAACACAAAATGCCCGCTACGCTACTCTACGTGTTTTTGCACTGTGCTACTTGCAATTCGCGAAGTAGCGCAAACTACGCACGCTCCGCAAACGTAGCTTAGTACTACACCCAGGGTTAATCTTGACATTCTACTGAAATACCACACTTTCTTATCATTTAGCATTGCAGATTTCTTATACAGTTCTTTGACCTACAGAGGTTCTGAAAATTTACTACAGCCTCTTGGGCTTTAAAGCCCAGCTTAACTCTCACTCAATCACCAGGTACTAAGTACACATCGTTCACCCCATGCTTCTTGTTGTAATACTCTTCATACAGTTCCTACATTTTAAGTAAATTACTTTTCACCACTGAGGGGGACCATATGCTGCAAAATTCCAAATTCATCCATGCTGTGTTGTCCATTGCGATTGGTTCGCTCTCTCGTAAAATTCTAAATGGACTGTGTCCAGTTAATGTTGGCGCAATCCTGCAAGCCCATACTGTGCTTCCTAACTCTTTATCCCAATCCAGCCCTGCATTAATTGCTGCTTGCACACTGCCTATAATCATTCTGTTAACGTGTTTCCAAGTTCCGTTTCCTGCAGGACGATAGACTGGAGTATGCTTGTCATTGATACCATCCCTAGCCAAACATTTTGTAATCCGCTCAGCTGTGAATTGTGGCCCATTGTCACTAAGTATGGATTGAGCAATTCCTTCCTTTAAAAATGTTCACTTCAAGAAGAAAATTGTAGTGTTTGCATCCATCACCGCTCTTAATTCAAATTCAGCCCATTTAGTAAAGTGATCAGTGATGACTATTATGTGTTTAGTTACTCCCCAATCATCTAAAATGGGTCCCAAAATGTAAATTCTCAACCTCTCCCATGGATCATCTGGACATTCACTATCTCCAAGAGGTAGGCGAAAGACCAATTGCGAACCACAGTTCCTTGGGAGGTACCCCTCTATTCCCATAAGAATATAACCTGCTTCACTAAGAGACAATTCATCCTTGATCTCCCACAACTTCTTGCATTCTTCCTGTAGTTTGCGCTTCTCTGTCCATTCCTTTGTGATGAACTTTTTTATCTGGACTATCATTGATCATAGCCACACTGTATTCATCCCATTCATTTTTAGTATGTTCACCCATTGGTAACGACAAATGGCTCAAGTAGACTGCCCCGTTGTCCTTTGCTACCGGAAAAGTATTCTACATCATATACAAAATCCAACAACCTTATTGTAGTAGTAGTAGCAAATATCTTTATTCGATTTTACATTAAAACCATAAAAGCACATCATATACAGTTCATTAAAAAAATAGAAAGGAAAAGAGGAAGAATTAATTAAGGAAGATGAGACAGTCTCTCTCCGGGATGTTGGTTGAGTTACTGCAATACATATGGGGGCATATTCACAAGGAGCTATCGCCGAATTAAAGGTACTTTATCGCAGCCAAAGTGTGATAAATTTACCTCCCCATTCACAAGCTGGTGCTAACAGCACCACAGCACCAGTTTTCCCGCGATAGCAGACGCAAAAATCATCATCACAGAGGATTCCCGCAACTATCGCTAATGAGATGCAGAGTGGGCGTTCCTGTGCCAAAAGCCGCGACCACACCACTCCTCACCATTCTCAACGACCAGACAGATCGGCGATAAGAACACAAAACCGGCAATAAGCCGCGTTAGCACCAGGAAATCTACACCTGCTCTGACGTGGTGTTAAGTCGGACGGCAGTCAGCACCACAAAAGGGAGACCATCCCAGGGCCACATCGGAAGGGCAACAGATGCCATGGAGCCACACATCATGCTGCCCGGACACCCAAGAGGGCCCCAACACCCACCGAAACCACCCCCCGGACCACCACTCCCTGGCACCCCCATCCCCACCGACCCCCAAAGACATGCCACATCAGCTACACAAAAACATGTACAAAATATTCGGCATGATGTCGCACAATCACAAAAGTTGAAATGCATGTGTGGTCATAGAAATGAGCATCACACATTCACTTTCGAAGCAACAAATAAAACTTTATTAAAATGAACACCGAAATCAATGAAGACACATGGCGACTCCCCTCAGGACAGTCCGTAGGTCACAGCCTGCAAGACAAAAAACATGATGAGAAGGTGTGTCCTGCGCACATCCAAGAACAGAGAGAGCGAAGGAGAGAGAGAGAGAGAGAGAGAGAGAAGAAGAGAGGGGGAGAGAGAGAGAGAGAAGAAGAGAGGGAGAGAGAGAGAGAGAATAAGAGGGAGAGAGAGAGAGAGAAGAAGAGAGTGGGAGAGAGAGAGAGAGAGAGAGAGAGGGGGAGAGAGAGAGAGAGAAGAAGAGAGGGAAGGAGAGAGAGCCGCCCCTGCGCACCCAGGCCACACTGCTCACCTGCTGCCACCGGTGTGTTTCCAACCACTTGCTGGCATGTAGTGCAGTCCATTAGGACACACATCTGAGTCAGAGCCGTCATCTGAAACAGAGTCCAGAGACATGATTGGCACAGTACACACACTCGCACAAGACAACAGCGCCTGCCCGCCCATGCACACCCAGGCAGAGGCATCACATAGGCACCTACCACCCACGGACCATGCCCGCCCATTCACACCCAAGCCTCACTGCTCACCTTCCGCCACCAACGTGTAGGCACCCTCCACCCTCCACACAATGTAGCCACACTCCGCAGGCCACCAGGTCTCACGTGTGTTGCTGGATCTTGAATACTCCATGGCTGAGGACATATCAGTGCACCCGGCAACATCGCAGGCTGCACAGCCGCTCAGTTTTGATTTGTTCAGCATTACGTACATCAATTGTGTGTCTTTTGCACACCTGATCAGCCCAATGGGTGCCACTAAGTCTGTGACCCAGAAGCGAGGCCACGTGGCGGTAGGCCCGCGCTGCCCTGCTGGTTCTGGCCTACACTGCGGTCCAGCAGGGCACACGAAACCTGAGTTGCCCAGACCACCGGGATGGGGCATCATCGCAGGGTGCCCACCCGCTCAGCAGCTTAGGGTGCCACTGACTCAGTGCACCTAAAGGCACCACCCCGTGGCTGCAATGCGCCGGGCACGACTAACCCTGTGCAACCCCAGTCAGCACCACGTGGTGGTCGACCTGTGCCGTACGCAGGCCTGGGTTTCCACTAACCCTGTGCAACCCCAGTCAGTGCCACGTGGTGGTCGGCCCATGCCGTACACCGGCCTGGGTTGCCACTAACCCTGTGTGCAACAAAACTCTTGTGCCCTTCATTATTGGGAACCGTGGCGTCTGTCTTCCAGTCACCATGGGCAGAGAAGAATGTGACGTCGTCGGCCCCTTATGTTGGCGGAGTCACATGGCCTGTGACACCTGTGCCGGATGGGTGTGGTGTGTGTGCAAACCTGCCCTCAGGGAGTGGCTGTGACATGCTGACAACTAGACCAGTGACCTGCACACCACAAGCGAGTTCGCCTTCCACGGGCAGCAATGAGGGCCCCCCCTAGGAGCCTAAGTGGAGTGGTCTGGCCTGCCGTACGCCTGACCAGCGCAGGGCTTGCTACAATGACACGTGGGCTCTGGGCGTGGTTCAGTCCATGTCCGGACAAGGAAGTGAGTGATGCGTGTGTCCCAGTTGTAGTGTCCACGGGACCCGGTACACAAAATGCAATGTAGCACCCACAGGATGACCATCATTGACGCAAGGGAAATCACTGTCCCTACATTCATCCACACATGCATACATGACTGATGATGCACATGACACAGCAGTGCGTCAATGGATGTTTATTGCACATCCAGTGCAGTAATGCAGCCGGAGCGATTCAGGGCAATGCCCAACACACTACACAATATGGGCCCGTGTAGGGCCAGCCAGAGTCCATCCGGGGATGACAAGTCCTGCTGAAGGGAAGGGTACAGTCCGCAGCCTGGTCGCCGTGTCATTGGTCACCAATCCTGAAGTGTCAGGCAATGTCGCTGTCCAAGGTGAGTGCAGTGGAGTGTATCGTGGGTCAGTGGAAGGTCATGAGGCCATGTACGGGACCAAGCAGACACAGGCCACTTGGCGGTAATGAATGCTAGTGCCTCGTCCTTCTGACCACAGTCCCATCTACGTCCTCGTCCCCGGGTGTGTGCCCTGCCCCACCTGTGGGTGTTGCAGAACCGGCTGCCACACTGTGTGCCACTGACTCATCAGGGGCCTGAGCGGATACGCCTGCCATACTGTGTGCCACTGACACATCAGGAGCCTAAGTGGATCCGGCTGTCGCACTGGGAGGCACTGACACACCAGGGGGTGGGGATGTGGATGGTGTGGGGGCAACAGCATTAATCGGCGCCACGCCTCATGGTGACAATGCCATGGTGGAGGTCAGCAGGGCATGACAGATCCCAGCTACATTTCGATGATGTGCAGACAAAATCCTAACTTTGCTACTACTAAATGCCTTCTGTGAATACCAAAATCAGTAAGTTTAGGATTTTGTCTCAGATTAGTTCTGTGAATGGGCCCCCTACTCTCTGGATGCAGTTCAATCAACGCACTCAATTTCCCAACTTTGGGGCCCATTATGATGGTGGGCAGATCGCCATCGCAATGAGATTTATCCACTGCCAGATTACAATGGCGGTGGGTAACGCGGCAGACAGAAAGTCCGTCCTCAGCTTTTCTGCTGGTCGGCAATCGTCACGATTGCCGGCCGGGCGGAAAAAGCCCGCAATATGGTGGCGGTGCCTTGCAGGCATCACCATCCATATTATGATGGTTGCGGTGGGTATGCCTTTCCATGGCGGCGACTCCGCCATGGAAAAGCATGCAGAAAATGACTTTGGGGGCCCGTTGCAGGCCCCCAGGGGGATAGGGGGGTGGGGGGCTGCACTGGGGAGGTACCTATGGTACACCCCGACATTGCCATGCACAAGGTGGCAGGCACCGCGCGGTGCCTGCCACGGTGTGCATGGCAATGCACAACTTGGAATTTTAACATTGCGTACGGTGCTGCAGCCAGCAACACCGTTCGCAATGTTAATGTACTAGTATGTGCCTGCCAGTGTGGCGGGTGCATCCTAATATGGCGGGCGGGACCAACGCACCTATGGCGGACGGTCCCAGTTCTGCTAGGATGGCGGGCGGACGAAAGTCCGCCCGCCATCCTAATAGGCCCCTAAGTCTGAAAACACATCAGGAAATCTTTTCACCAATTCCTCTTCCATGGGACTCACTGGTTCACCCAATAACATAACTTGGTCAATGCTATTGGGGTCAAGGGTAATACCCAAATTCCCTTGATCTATCCACCCAAATACTGATGGTCTTTTAACTCCTTTAACTCCACATACAATTTCCCTTGGAATTTTCTTTCTCTAAATTCGAATGGGACTGTTCTATAAACCAACCATGGGAATGTTCTCACCAGTAAAGGTAACAGAGTACACAGCTGTAGAGTTTAACATATCACCCAGCACTTTTGCAAACTTATCTTCCCATACAGAACATTCCAAGATGGTGTACGGTGACCCTGAATCTGCTACTATAAGTATATCTACTCCACCAATGGTCAAGTCGCACATAGGTATTTTCCTGGTCACTTTATTCACATCCAACACTGCATCCTTGATACGTGAAATGCCTTGATACTTAAGGATTTATTTTCCCCATTCAATTCCTCCTCATTATTTTCTAATACACACTTTATAGAGTCTTTGTTCGCTTCGTTTTTCTTCTTCCTGCAAACTTTGGCGAAATAGCTAATAATACCACAATATGAACACTTAGTGCCTCATTATGATGTCGGGTGGTCGGGCCACCAGCTGCTATTGCGGTGCTCCGGAGACCGTCCGACGAACATGTGGTGGTCCGACTGTCGTATTTCGATTTGACCACCGGGCTGGTGGTGGGAAGGTTGTCGGTATCATGCAGGGGCAAGCTGTGGCCCTGGAAAAGGGCCGCAGCACATGCTGTTGCCATGCAACACCTCCTGCATGTCTGTGCACTGTGTGCCATACATCATGTCGTGCATGGCACACGGTGCAGAAGGTAAGTGTGGGCACTACATGTGCCCCCAGGGACACTTTCCATTGGCCTACGACAGCAGGAGGCTCTATTTTGGGCCCCCAATCCCTTACCAACAACCTTTAAAGGCTTTCGGTAAGGGATATTGTAATCCCGATGGTGGTGCCTTCCTCTGCACCGCCGTCATTCTGTGATGCTCCTCCAACCGCCGCACTGTCGGTATCTATGATCCTGGTGGAGGGGGCAGTGTTGCATCCTAAAGCTGTGGGTCTGACCTTCACTATCATAATACGGCAGTCGGACCGAAGGGCTGTCGTCGTCGGACTGCCACTGATCTTATGTTATGTTATGTTAAATAAACTTCTATAGCGCACGACTCACCCGGGGGCATCTCGGCGCTTTGCTAGAGTTTTTTCCTAAGACTGAAAGGAACAAGGCATTTTAGAATAGGAAGGCTTTTAACTGTTTTCTAAATGTGCTATACATTGTGATTCTGCGAAGGGAGTCTGGAAGCCCATTCCAGTATCTAGGTGCCAAATATGAATAGGATTTACCTCCAGAACGACATAGCCTTATGCGTGGCACTTGAAGGAGGGCCCACGCACCGGACCGCAGATTTCTAATAGGGACGTGCTTAATAAGTCTCTTTTGGAGATATCTGGGAACCTCTACCATTAAGTGCCGAGTGCGTGAGACAACAGATCTTAAAAAACGATCTTTTCCTCACTGATAACTAGTGGAGTTCTCGCAACAGGGGAACTGATGCGGAGCCCGCTGGGTTACCATCCTAGCTGCCGTATTTTGGATCACCTGGAGTTTACTCAACAAGGTCTCACCTATCCCGGCCAGCAGGGCATTACCATAGTCCAGGCAACTGATAACCATTGCCTGAACCAAGGTTTTACGATGGGTTGTGGGCAGAAAGGGGAGGATTTTATGCAGCAGACGCAGGCTATAATAGCATGAGCTGGTTGTCGCAGCTATATGGTCTCTCATAGATAGAGACTGATCTAGTTTTAGCCCCAGATTTTTAACACATTGGGTCGGAATAGGGGCAACTCCCAATTGGGCCAGCCACCAGTCATCTGACCAACTGACAGTTGCTTTACCTATCAGCATTAGCTCGGTTGTGCCGGGGTTTAACTCGAGGCAGTTCCGCGTCATCAGATTTCAAGCAGTCCTCTGGCAAACCAAGCTTTCTCTGCTATTAAGTCCGAGCCAAACGAAAAGATGAGCTGAGTATCATCAGCATAAGAGATGATTTCAAAGCCCAATTTTTCCGCTATCCCGTCTAACGGGGCCATATAAATATTAAATAGGGTTGGACTTAGGCACGAGCCCTGTGGTACGCCTTTATCTAGAGTGATTGAGTCTGACAAATGTGGCCCGAGCATGATTGTCTGAGATCTCCCAGCCATAAAGTTAAGTAACCATTTTAAGGCTCTTCCCTGTATACCGCAGGATTCCAATCTCTCCGCTAGCAATTCGTGCGAGATGGTATCGAAAGCTGCGGAGAGATCAAGCAGTATCCGTATTGCAGAGCTACCTACATCCATTTGTAGCCTAAGCGAATCCGTGACTGTTCAAATAGCAGTCTCGGTGCTGTAGCCCGATCGGAATCCTGATTGTGAAGGATCCAAAATTTCGTTTAATTCGAAATATTGGCTTAGTTGTTTATTTACCATGCCTTCCAACGCTTTTCCCAATAAAGGTAAAAGAGAAATCGGGTGGTTATTTCCAAGTTCTTACGAGTCTGCCGTTGGTTTCTTCAGGATAGGAAGCACGTATGCTTCCTTCCATGTTCTTGGAATATTCCCAGATTGAATAGATGAGTTATATATTTGGAGAATAAATGGCGCACAACTGGTAGCTAAATGGGCTCCGCCAACATCATAATGAGGCCTTTAGTTTTGATGGCGGGGCAAATCTTATCACTAGCCAACTGGTAGCTAAATGGGCTCCGCCGACATCATAATGAGCCCCTTAGTTTTGATGGCAGGGCAAATCTTATCTCTAGCCAAGTGTCCCTTGTTTCCACAACTGAAGCATACTGGTCTTTTGTCATATGTAGCCTGTTTACTCTTATCTGACTGCTTCCACACAGAGTTTTTACCACCTCGCTCCTCATCCACTCTTTCATTCAGCTTTGCATTTGTTACTTTGCATACAGATTCAACGTCAGCACCAGGCTTCAATGCTGCCATTGCACACTTTTTTGACAACTCTGCTTTTTTTACAATAGCTATAATTTTCTTGACTGGCACTTCTCCACACACCCACAATTTTTCTTGGATGCCATTATTGTTAGAATGCATGACAATTTAGTCTTTTATTAGGTCTTCTTGCAACACCCCAAATGTACACGTTACTGCTAATTTCTTGAGGGCAGTGACATAATCTTCAACAGATTCTGTTTTTGCCTGTTTCTGTTGATTTTGTTTTTTTATCTGTCTATGGCTACACACACAGTGGGTTGATAATGGATGCCCAAATCCTCTATGGCTTCTACATCTGCACCTTCCTCAGCTCTTGTTTTTTTTTTTTTTTATCTGGCTATATGCATTTTTGTTCTTCCTAGAGGGAGTATATTCCTCCACATTTTCTTCCTCGAAAGCTGATAAGTAGTTAATAAAATATCACTTCCAATCAGGCCATTTCATCTGAGGTCCCCCAGTACGTAGAAGAAAAGACACAGGTGGACTTAGTCCAACGTTTTGCATATTTGAACCTTCCCTGTGTATGTACTCCAAGATGTGCATTTCACTGCAAAAGGACATACTCTGTATCAATGGCATAAAGCATGCGACTGCCAGGATGTACTATTCACCGTGTGGTTAAATGTAGCAATTTACTATTTGACATTTGTTCACAGCACCACAAGGTAAAATGCAGCAATCTGCCATAAAAAAGTGTTTAAATCATCGTGAAGTTCAATGCACCAATCATCTATTTAACAGGTGAGCAGATCACGCAAAGTTAAATGCTGCAATCCACTGTTAACTGGTGTGTGATTCATCCCAACAAGTTGCTATTTTGCATAACAAGCACTTTTTATCCATAGATTACACTGTTCAAGTATTGATGTAGAGTGATGATGTACACAGAATATTATCAAAAAATGCAACTATTGAGCTGTGAGCATCACGACACATGAATAGCACTCACTACAACGCATGCGTTTTCTACGCATGCCATCACAACGCAAGTCGTTACAACGATGCCTTGTTACATCGCATGCAATTACAAAGCAAATCGATACGACGACTTGCTGTAGGGGGGGCACTGTGATGGAGCAAGGTTTTGTATAAAAAGAAACTTGCTCGTATGCAATCCTCTCGAATATCCTGTAACATCATTACCAACCTGTTTGTGAGTACTAATTTTGCATTACATTTTACATATTGTATCTAGGGGAAGCTTTTCTATGTGTTTCACTAATGAATAACCCGAGTGTCCTTAAAATGGCCGCCAAAAAACGCGGGAACTCTTCTGCGCATGCGTCTATTACATCTACGTAGTATGATGTCTTCTCTAGCTTGGTGGGAAATCTTTGCAGCTGCGCAATAGCTTTTAACATGGCTACTCGAAAACCTCGCATTAACGCACATGCTGTACTGAAACTAACCTATGCAAGTTGTACTAAGCAATGAATGCAAAAGAAATACTAAGTAAATGGGGTTAGAGTAGAAATAAATGGTATACAGTGAATTCATTTAATTTAGTATTCTAACATGTTCTTTTCTGACTTTATTAATAGCTCGCATTTGGGCCTTGGAGGGTGACCGATGTCCCTATCCTTTGCGACAACGACGCATGCGCGCAACCTCCTTGTTCTGAAACTAATGCAAATCATTGAATGGCTGCCAATCCATGTGCTCAGCAAGGACATGGGAAGATCAACTCCTGACCCTACGAGAGGAAGAACCCAAAACATTGTACTACAGATTTATCGATCCACATATGAAATGCTTGTGGGAATAAAGCTTGTGGGGATTAAAACTTGTGGGGATTAAAATTAAGGGGCGGGGAATTAGACAATAGAACCAAAGAAGATGATTGCACTTAGTATTGTGTTATGTCCTCACCTCATTGCCTGGCCCAATCAAATTGAGGGGTGTACATGGAATTGAAACATTTGGGGGTGGATCATACATTTGAATTGGTATAACAGAGGTAAGTTCTAGTTAGTTAGACACACTTGACCCACTTGATGCCGATGCTATGCTGAGATGCTGCCCGATTTTGCTGAAATCTGATTGAAGAATCCAACACTAGGGAAAGATCGCGTAACAACCGAGGAGGCACATCTAGGAAGGGGTCCGGATGAGCCCGAGCCGGAGAGAGTAGCACCAGAGAGGGGTGTAACGCTGGTGTTACATTAGAAGAGGTCACCTTCCCGGTTCTGAACCTGTCCTGAATCCTTGACACTCTGATGTCTAGGTCATCACACCATTCTAGGTAAATATTGTTCTGTGGGGTTGTACTTCGTATTTTGTTCTCTGTTCTTTTTCTCCTCAGGTACTGTCATCACATGAGATTAATTAATGTGAATTGAAATTATTAAACTAACTGAACTACTTTTCCTGATGGAGAATCTTAATGTGTTTACGTGTATTTTGATTTGACTCACAAAAGTATTCATTCAGATAAACCTTTTAAACTCCTACTGAGTCTGTGGTTCTTTGAATAAAGTTAATGTATTTTTCTTACTATTATCGTTTCCTCCCTATTCTAATCTACGACTAGATCTTTCGACACGTACATTTACTTAGGAGACAGGGTTGGTAAGAATACTGGTATAAAAGGTCTCTAAGGTAAAATCAAAATTGATGACCAGCTGACATTTGCTAGCTCATTGAATGTATGAATGTATATGGGCCCAAATTAGTGTTGTATGTATGTGTGTATAGAGCTGGTATACTCCGCTGCATCAACTGGAGTTTAAAATAGTATAATTTACTATTCCAACTCCAGTGTATGCAACAGTTGGGAAGGTGTTGGATTGAAAATCCAACAAATCCAATACCTTCTGCCCCTTACAGCAAGTCGTTGTAACGACTTGCGTTGTAATGGCATGCAATTTATCATATGCGTTGTAAACCATGTTTGCCCCGACACACACACCTACACCTTATTCCTTCCAGCAACAGAGATAATTAAGACTTGTATGCAGCTTCCTGATATTAACTCGCCAGTGTATTGCACTAATCCTGACTCAAAATGGCCATCAGGAATTAAAATAATCTCATTGGGCGATAGGTATGGTTTGAATGGCCTATCCCAAATAAGAATGGCAGGAGTGTGACAATCCAACGTGTGCGCGCTAACTTCCTTACTGTCCAATGTGCACGCTGCACTCATGTGCAGTCTCAACTTCAATGAAGGAGCAGGAGGCTCACACCGTCAATGGAGGGTGCGCAAGGCTTGGTGTGTAACTCGAGCGAGGCTGATTGCTCACACTCACGGTGCCTACCGAAATCCATGTTAGTGATCATTTTTATGTGCCAGTAGGTGTCGCATACTATCAGCAAATGGACGCTAGCCTGCCTACTGGCCAATTCCATGCTCCTTTGTCCGCTGAGACTGAGGATACCTCTGCTACACTCCAACAAGCAGCACCACCATTCTTCGCCTGCTCTCCCGTGGTATGTGCTTCCGTAGACACGTGGAAAGTCGTTGCCAATTTGTAGGAGTAATAACCACACCGGAGGTACTGGCAGTAGCAGGTTTATTGGAGAGCAGGCACACACAGCTTCCTCCTTCACAGTAGCTGTTCTAACTGCCAGCCTTCATTGCATACTACCATTCTAGAACTCATGCGGCTCATCTGGTTGCCTAGATACATACAACCTAGATACCACAATTTGATGCTGCATGCCAAAAAACATCTGTTTGTATTGTGTGCTCTGTAAAAGGTTATTTGTTTAATTGCCCACAAAAATGACATGCTTGGCATGGATGTAGAGTGCACATAGACCAAAATAAATTCGAGTACGTGTAAAGAGCTTGAGAAACATCTGAATGTTTTCAAAATTCAGTTCTAGTCTGTTTCTGAAGTACAATGGGTGCTTTCTCTTTTGAGATGATGGGAACCGGCTGCATAGTTTGAGATTCCTGCTGTGCACAAGCAAAGGGATTGCTGATTATGAGAAAATCAAGCCCTTGTTCAGGCCCTTCATCCTCTCTGCGGTTGTATGACTTTACAATGCATTCCGTTGTAACGCATGCCTTTACCAGGCATCCGTTACAACGCGAATGCCATCACCACGCATATCCTTTACCACGAAAATGCCTTTAACACGCATACTTTTACAACGATTTTTGTTGTTAAATGATGCATGTTAATTGCATTTTCATGTTAAAGTATATCACACTAAAAATCTACCCTTTAAATTTACCCCTGCGCGACATCACCCCCTCATTCCCCCTTACCTCTCCTCTCCTTGATCTTCCTTGGTGACGTTCCATGTCGTTAAGAGGAAGCGGAAGTGTCCTTCCGTTTCCTCTATCGACGCCGATTGCCTCCACATCTCTTTCTTTAAATGACGGAAACAGGTGCATTTTTTTTATATTTTATTTTGGGGGGTGCCCCCCAAGCCCTCTTTTTTAATCCCATGCTTTATTTGGGGGGGGGAGACCCCCCTACCACTCCTAACCCCCCCTTTTTTTTCTTTTAACTTTAGCACACATGCCTTTACTACGAAAATGAAGTGGCCGTTTCCCCCTCTCTGAAGACTGTTCTCTGCACTTCGATCCACACACACAAGACAGTGCAGGGGACCACATGAAATAAGTTAGGAGTCCTGATTTCAGCCTATGGGTATGTTAAACAACACTGCTTTAGACCTAAGGCCCCCAGTAGACAAAGTGAGTGTCCCTAAAGGGTCTAGTCCAAGTGCTCTTCCTCAAGTGCTAGAGTTTGAGTCCCCTTTGAGAAAAAACACGGTAAGAGGCTGATATTAGATCTGCTCTGGAGTGAGAATTCCCCAGTCTATTGAGTCACAACCTGTTCTCTCTTATAGCTAGCGATCATCAGATCCCAGAGCCAGAGACGCTTTGGAAACATTGCTCAGATTTTTTTTTTCTAGGGCGATAGCGCTCCTTTTGTTTTTTTGGGAGTAAGTTCTTCCTTAGAGTTTGAGTCGCCTCAGATTGTAAGAGCAAGGACCCCCATAGGTCACAGCGGTGTCTGTTCTTGGACTCAAAATCCTTGTGGTAAGGTGCCCCCCACTGGTTGTAGTTGGAGCCCCCTTTTGTCTGATCCTTCTCTGTACTTGAAGCCAGATCCTCTTGGGGGTCAGTACACCCTCTGTCCTGAACTCCGAGATCCCTCAGTCCTTGGAGTGAGAGCTCCCACAGTCAGAAACCCCTTGCAGTTAGGGCTCCTCAGACCGTAGAGCCAGAGCCCATGCCCATCTTTGACCCAGAGACCACTTGTAGTAAGAGACCCTAGGGTGCAAGACTGCTACCTCTCCCCCCATTGCTCAGTGCCCCCTTGGCCACATTTAGTAGGGTCAGAGTCGCCATATTTCATAGAATCAGAGCCCCTTTGGAGTCACAGCCCACTCAATCCTGGAGTAAGAGCCCCCTTAGACTTTGTAGTCAGAGTCTTGGGATTGACTCTGACTCTGAGTCCATTGGGATTGGGGTCTCCTGCCCCCTTAAAATGAAAGGTCCCTGCGTCCTTAGGGTAAGAGGCCCCTGCCACCCAGTCTTTGAAGTCAGAGCCCTCTCAATCCTTCAAACTAGAGACCTCCCGCCCCACTTCCTTGGGGTCCGAACCTCCTAGGCTTTGGAGTCAGAGCCCCCTTGGTCCTTTACCCCAGAACCTGCTCTGTTGCAAAGGTGAAAAGCCTTTAAATCATAGCCCCTCAATCCCTGAAGCCAGAGCCCTCAGTCTTTGGAGTCACAGGCGAGCAAACTCAGGCATTGGAGCCAGAAATCCATCATTCTTTGCTGTCAGAGATCCCTTGAGTCAAAACCCCTCAATGTTTGAGTGTAGACCCTCCCTTTTGTCTTTGGAGTCGAAGTCTGTGTCATAATCCATCAATCTTTGGGGGTACCTCCTTGTTCTTTGGAGTCTGAGCCCCCTTGAGCCAGAGTCCACCTAGTCCTCTGAGTGAAAGGCTTGTAGTCAGAGTCCTCGGATCAGGGAGTAGATTTTTTCGTGCCCCTAGACTCCATGTCATGCTGGAGGTAGAGGATATGGTTGGCCTCTCGAAGGAGCTCACATGCCTGAAAAAGACAGCCGAGATTTGATCCAATTAATTGCAGGAGTGAGGCCGGCTTTCATCCCTGCCTGCTCTCATTTGGATCAGCACTGCCTGGAATATTAAGGCGGTGCTTGGCACTCACTACTTCCAAGCTGAAGGAGCTGTAACTATGAAAGATAACCCCCAACCACCTCCATTAATCCACTGCAGTCATAGAAGTTGTGGAATGGATGACACATCCTTGGTCAGCTCACACCATGACAGCACAGGGAGCCACATCACATGAACTTTTACTTTAATGACAACACAGGAAGTGACTTCACAAAGCCTGTCACCCAGAAGGCATCTGAAATCTGAGTCTCAGGTACACAATGACCTCTATAGAAATGTTGAGGGTATTGCGGATAATCTAGAATCAAGCTGAACGTCTACGGCAGTGGTTCCCAAACATTTTAGAAGCACAACCAACTTTTAAGAACAACAAACTTTTGCAACCCATCTACCTTTAATGGACATGAGGCAGGCGTTTTTTAATGTAACTACAGCATTATGTGGTAGTGTTATGTCATTTATAGACAGCACATTTTCCATTGAGATGGCCACTGAATTTGCACAGACATATAGTTTTACTGATAAAACTATATAGCACACAAATGATAACGTTAGGAAATAGGATTTCTGGAAATATTTTTCATTTATGCATCAACAAGTGTTTCGATTTGTTTTGATCCCATTTACATCTCTGTTTCCAGCACACATCAGAATTGCAAACAAAGTGCTTCATTTTTGCTTTCCTCAAATCTGGATGCATAGAGTTCATTTACAGGTATTTACATTTTGTTATGTATTGCAAAAAAACAAAATTCTACATTGTCACTTTATTCACTTTAAAAACTCCTCTCACTTTGCAGTCAGAGAAAGAAAAGTATACACCAATCCCCAAGTTAAGAGAATAAAGCAACCTGATATTTTACCTTTTTCTTTAAATCATGGCTAATGTGACAAGTTAAATACAGAATTTAAAGCCATCTTTATTTATTACTCCGACTTTTCAGACCCACCATAATTCAGCTTGTGACCCACCAGTGAGTCGGGACCCAAAGTTTGTGTCACACTGGTCTAAGGAGCAGAGGGGTTCTAGAGAAATTTCAGACGTCTCAACAGCACCCCTTATGACATGTTCAAGCGTCTTTGGAGATAACATGTCATACTCTATGGCCTCCATGAAGTGGTGTGCACCTTGTCCAAAAGTGAAGAAGAAAGCATGATTTTGTCAAAGTGACTCTCTATAAACTCGACTTATCAAACTTGCCTAGAAAGAAGTTCTGCCTGCTAGCAGTATCCTTTCTCCATGTTGTCGAGAAAAGTACCTCCTTCATAGGAATTGGATAGTATGGGTGATGAAATTCAGCAGGGGACGCTGTGCCACTTTGGTATTTCCTGAAGAAATTAGAGGATTTTCAGTAACCTCTGAGCTTTACGTCAGGCCTAACAAGTGTCACTGGCTCTGTACACAGGTCTATGTTTGGATTGGGTACATTTGGGGGCTTGAAATTGTTTCTTTTGTGGCTTCCATTAATATTGATAGTGGGTAAAATTGTAGATGCAGTAGAATGTTTGCGGGATTTTAATTTTCAGAAAAAAATAATAACTAATGGTGATTTTTACATTGGATCCAATACTAAAATGCTGATATATGTTGGGGTTTAAATTCCACAAATTGATAGCGGATGGTTGCATTTTAAAGAGCACTTTCTCTTTCTAAGAGGTCCCCAAAAGGGTTTTCTTGGTACCAAATGTCCAGTCTGAGAGAATACTGGATTGTTTCTTCTGGAACTTTGCCTGTCGATCCGGTGCCTGAACTCTCTCAGAATCTGACTTTGTGTTCTTGAACAAATTAGAGTGTAAGTATGTATAGGGTGGTGTAATTGTTTTTGAGGTGTGATGAGGTATGAATTTGAGTAATGGATTGCTTTACTTTGTAGGAGATGTTTGGATATGCAATGCTGATTGTGGGTTCAATTGGTAAATTATTCACTGTATAATTAAGGTACTATTCATATTTGTGATTCATATTTGTTTCTTGGTTTGGATATCAGATTCATTGAAATCCAAGATCTCGCGATATTGTGGTTTTAGTTGGCTGCAGAAAGTAGTTTCTGAGCTAATGTGATTTCCTTTCCAGGATTGTGTGTTCAATGTGGTTGGTGTAACTGGCTCCTAAGTGCATGAGAGTAAGGTCATTGATCAGGGTGGATTGCCTCTAGACGAGCTCTGACTAGTCCAAATTGACATGTAAAGAGTACTGAGAAAGTACTGTTCCTGTTGATTCCTAGCAACTGATTGAAACTTTTGACTTCTCTTACTTAATTTGTTGACTTTCTTGTTATTATTTAGGGTAAGCAGACAGGGGGTTATTTAGAATAGATTGGTTTAAAAAATGTGTGTAATTGTTTTTGCTTGTTCAGAGAAAAGAATTGCTGTGATTGGTCAGTCAGGGAGCTGTGCTGGGATTGGAGAGGCATCATCATAAAGCTACCCTGTCATTGTTTGGTTGCTGACAGCAGTTCTGTGAGAGGTTGTCCTCTGACATTTGTTGTTCTCTAGTTCGTTTGTTGTGATTCTGAGATTGTTAAAGCAAAAATAATGGGGAATGTATTGAGAAAGCCTAAAGCTTCTGTAATGCCTGCTACTGAGGGTCGGAAAATACCTGCTGAGGGAACTACTCCATATGAAATGATGACGGACATTGGGTTTTACTCATGCACCTGGTATGAATACACTGCTTCTGACAAAGATTTACAGTTTCCTTTAGAGGGTACTTTATTTTAGTTTTATATAGCGCAAACTTGACCCGAAGGTATCAAAGCACTTTACATGAGCACCAATTGCGTTACACAAGGACACATTCATTTTTATTAGGCACATGGAGATTAAGTGATTTGCCCAGAATCACAGGATGTTGAGCGGCATTGCCCAGACACGAACCCAGCTCCCCATATTTGAGGTCGACCACCCAAGCCGTTAGACCACATCCTCTCCCCAGAGCATCGGAAAGCTGAATTTCTTGAGGCAAACAAGTACAACATGAAGCCGATGTCCAGACCTACACAGGTTGAGGCACTGAATAAATTGGCGCAAATGGCAACAAAGGAGAGACAGAAATAGTCCAAGCTCGTGAAGGGTTCATTTAGGCAGTGGCTAAAGAGCAAGTGGGAATAGAAATGTTGGAGGGAATATATAATGTATGTTGTAAGAGCCTATCCTGCCATAGTCAAGGAAACTAATGGCAAAGACAAGATAGTTGAGGGAGAGACACTAATAATTCTGATGAGGCGAATCATTTTTTAATTATCTTTTGAATTCCAGACCTCCTGTGCATGCAGGTAGAAAAACAAGTGGTTCTCGTTCAGAACCTGACAGGGGAGTGGGAAGAGATGCCACAGTAATACTGTGCAACCTCCTATGGCTGTAGTAAGGAGTATACCGATGGAGACAGCAATGATAGTATTGCAGAATACTAGCAGAGATGTACAGCCTGTAACTCAGGTTCAAACTGACTCCCCTGCTGGGATGGTAGTGGTTGATTTGCCTCCTAAACCAATCAATATTGGCATTCTAAAAATTGAATTTAGTCTGTTGCCATACAATGTCACTGAAATGAGATACCTGATCAAAGAAGTAGTCAGATGTGTCAATGAAACACGTGACCAATTAGAACAATTAGCAGATGATTGTGAAGTGGACATTAGTAGAATGATAAATGTAAAATAAATTGTGAAAAAGGATTTGTCAGATGACAAAATTAAAGAAATGTGCTTGATCACTGTGAGAGTTCCTATTAAAGAGATCATTGAAAAAACAAAGAATGGTGAAATCAAGAAATACAGAGGGAGGTAGAAGAAAGGGACAGCAAGTAAGAGCACAGCGATGCAGACTGAAGGCAAGCAAGGGGTGCAGGAAGTGATTCTGAAGCTGGGACAGGAACTGTTTCTGAATTCTCTTTCAGGGTAATGCAGGAAATATTGTGTATGTGCAATGGACAAGGGCTGATGTTTATGCCTTAACTACTGATTTTCTAAAATTGCGGGAGGAACCTGAAAAATGGTACAAGGTAGTACACAGGTTCACAAACATTTCACAGGTGTTGTGGACTTTTTTTAATTCATTATTTAGGATTGTAGTTCCTAGTGATTTGTGGGCAGAGTTTAAAGCAATGGTTACATGGCCAACTAAGGTACCAGCTAGAGTTCCTTCTAATAATCCTCCTTTTGTGGAGGTAATCGATAAATACAAACAGGTGATTGAACATTTAAAAATTGAGAATCCCTGAAAAGATATGAATTGTGTGAAAATTATGAGAACTTCTCAGGATTCACAGCAGTCAGTGCATGCTTTTTATGAGATGATCATGTAGATTATCAAGAAACACAGCAGAGTAGATGACCCTGAGAAAGATGGTGTTAGTGCATTTGTTTCTACCTTTGTTGTGGATTTGAGGTCACAGCTTAGCAATCATATACAGCGGAGTGAATATTGCTGGCAAAGAGTATAGACGAGATTTTGTAGCTGGCAAAATACAGTAGTGTTTATTTCGACACAAAGCAGAAAAAGATTAAGGAGAAGTTGATGATTGCTCCGATGAAGCAGCTTATGACACGATCTGGAACCCATTTTGTTCAAATATGAATTATGTTCAACCTGGAATAAATGGAATTAATCAAATGCAACGTGTGCAGATGAGAACTAGAGCAATGTAAATGCAGGTTGTGGAAGATGGACGATGAACACTGATGGGATGATTGTGAATGTTGAAATGATGGAAAGAAAATCTGTTTGTCACTTCTGTTGGAGGATGAGGAAGCAGAAGTGTCCAAATATAATTCAGGGTGAATTTGTTCCCCATATGTAGAGAAATGTGCTGGTCCCAACTGCTTAAAATTCTGAGCAGAGCATGTAGAATCAGAAGGCATTTAGAATGCCATTGCCTTCAGATCGAGTGATGCCGCAGAACTTCAGAAACAGAATGCCATATAGTGCAGGCTACCAATAGATTTAATTGATTCTGAAAGATGATGCAGCGGGAAGCAGTTCACGATGATAGTGCCTGAGAGGGGAGGAGGATTGTTTATGCGAAGCTGTCGTGGCTGTAGACCAAAGTGGCCTATATATTGAGAGTGAAGTCAATGGCCATCCTGTTTCAGCTTTAATCGATATGGGTGATACCCGTTCTACAGTCCAGTCTGTGGAAGTCCCAAAGCAGCTCTCTTTAGAAGAGAAGTTCAAGTTGTAGGGATCAGTAATTAACAAATAGCTAATCAGTTTATGGCAGATGTCCCAGTTAAAATTGTTCAAATGGAAAACAAACATCAGTTCACATTGTATGATTCAACTTCTGTGAATCTGTTGGGCAAAAACTTGTTGTGCAAGATGGACTGTGTGATTTATATTGCTTACCGGATGGTATTTACATTAAAGCAAAATATGGTGATTCAGTGTTTAAAATAAAAATCACAAAAAAACAAGAGTTCAATCGTTCACAGCTTCAACAAAAGATGACCTGCCTCTGGATTTAGTACATACTTTTAAGAATGAGGTATGGAATTTTACTGGAAAAGAGATTGGATTGATCAAAAGAGCAAAGCCAGTCAAAATAAAAGGGAAGCCAGGTGCAATATTCCCTAAAACTAAACAGTACAGACCTACAAAAGAAGCAGACAAGAGAATGAATTAGATAATTGAAAAAATGATTGAACAGGGAATCCTCCTGGGGGGGGGGGGGGGCTTGGTAGTCCTTGTAACTCTCTGGTGATGGGAATATTGAAACCTAGTGGTAAATGAAGAATTGTTCAGGATTTACAAAAAATTATTACAATTCTCATCTAATGTTGTCCTGTAGTGCAGTATCCAGCAGTAATCTTGTTCAACATCCCTTCATATGCAGAATGGTATACAGTCATTGACTTCTGCCAAGTGTTCTCCTCGCTTCCTGTGCATGAATATAACCAATTCCCTTTTGTGTTCCAATTTTTGAATACAATTCTCATGTGGTGTAGAATCACACAAACGTATATAGAAAGTCCTTTAATTTCTTACTCAAATTAAATCCTGAAAAAGATCTAGAAAGTTTGAGGTTGCTGTGTAACTCCGTTTTAGTTCAATATGTAGATGACTTGGTAGTGGCTAAACAAAAGAGGATTGTAACCTTGATACAGTTGTCCTGTTAAATCATCTAGCTGACAGTGGGCAAAAGGTTTCACCAACTAAAATGCTGTACTGTAAAAAGGAAGTGATTTTTCATAGATAATACATTGAAAAGGGCATGAGAAAGCCTCAAAAGAACTCATTTCTGCAACTCTGACAATGAGCCCAACAACCTCCCAGAGGAAGGTTCAGATGTTTCTTGGAAAAGTTTCCTTGTCATCAGGTGATTCCAAACCTTTCGTTGATTGCAAAGTCTTTAATGAGGCTAACCCGCAGTGACATACACAGGTACCACTTATCAAAGAATGTACTGAAGCATTTAGAGAACTGCGAGAGAGAGTCTGTATCATGCACCAGCACTCGGAATACTTTAGACTTTTCCCTGTTCTGCCATGAGAGAGTTAGATGTGCATTAAATATTCTTACCAAAAACATGGTGGGTTAATGTGTCCAGGTGCATGTCTACCCGCCGCAGTGGATCCAGTAATAAGTCTACCAGCTTATTTGAAATCAGTTGCAGCTGTTTTTGTTGCCATGGAACAGAGTGAAAGACTCGTGATGGGTCATACTTTAATTGTATATGCTCCTCATTCAGTTGAAATTCTGTTAATGAGAACAAGGACCCAGAACCTAATGAACAGTAGATTGACTCACTATGAGCAAGCCATTCTAAGACCAGACATTAGAAAAACTCAGTTGGAAGTGGCTGATCTGACATTATTTGTTCTTCCTTAGGAGACCAATATGGAGCATTGAGAGCTACCTATACAGTATGTTCTATTAGTTTGACTTTAGAAGCATCTTTCCTGCTGAATGTAACTTTAGCTCAAGTAAAAGATTGGTTGCATTGACAAGAGCGTGTTGCTTGTCTGAAAATGTGAATGTGACAATCTATACAGGCAGCCAGTATGGTCTTTGAGTGGTGAAGATTTTTGCCAACTGGGGTCAGAGAGGGGTTTATGACGTCTTCTGGTGCTTCAAAAGTAGAATAGTACTTACATATTGGGTTTATTGAAAACAGTACAATAGCCAAAAGAGATTGCAGTAGTCAATGGTGTTGCCCATAAGGCTGGAAATGATTTACTAACACTTGGTAATAGGTATGCAGATCAGATGGCAAGGTACTGTACATTACAAGATGAGACAGTTGTGCATGAAAATGAAAATGTTGAATCAAGAGTAAGAACTGTACAAAATGCAGAAAATGTGAATTGTGTCTTTATGAATTTAAAACAAACTTCTTTGAGGGAGTTGAAGGATCTACAGGAAGAAACTCCAGATGAGTAGAAAAAGATATGGGAGAACAATAAAAAGAATCAGGATTTGTCTGTTAATGCTAAAAATAAATATCCACTCCCTGATGCCATGTTGTATCCAATGGGAAAATATGTTCATAATAAATCACATGCAGGGAGCGATAATTTCATACGTAGAAAATATTAGGAAAATACCAAATTTAGAAATGTTGCTGAACATATTTGTGCAAAGGGCTTGACCTGTCAGACTAATTAATGAAGGGTGACCTAAACGGGAATGAACCGTATTGGCAATAAGTAGGCCAATCTACAAAACTCCAAGCAGACTTTGTTGAGATGCCACTTTACAGTGGTTTGAAATACATTTTAGCCATAATCTGTTTGTTTTCTAAACGGGTTGCAGCCTATCCCACCTGGAGATCAGATGGCTTTGCAGTTGCCAGATTGTTGCTGAGGGAACTGATACCACGGTTCAGGATTCCAACTTCTATTTAGACTAATTGTGGAACTCATTTTCAGATTGAAGTTTTGCTAATAATTTGCACAGCATTCACCATTAATTTTCAGATCAAAAAAAGATTTCATTGTAGTTATCATCCACAATCTTCAGATGTGCTTGAAAAAACCAATGGAACTCTTAAGAACAAATTGACAAACGTCTGTGCTTCTACTGGTGTGAAGTGGCCTCAGCCACTTCCTCTTGTTTTGATGAGCATGAGAACTACTCCTGACAGAAGGACTGGTTTCTAGCCACCAAAAGGTGACAAGGAGCAGTGTAATGACACTGACATATACAATTCCCTCAGCTGCATTAGCGTCAGTAACTGATGACATTGTGCTAGATTACTGCAAAGGCCTGGCTTATATGATGAAATCTGTTTTCATCAGGCAAGTGTAGCAACAGAAGAGACAAAGGACTTTCACTGTCACTGATTTTATCTTGGAGACTCGGTAGTAATCCAGAAGTGCGTCAGGAAGATTTGTCCGGAGTAAAGGTTGCATGGACTCTACCAGATAATATTGATGACAGACATTGTGGTAAACTATGCCAGAGTACCACAGTTGATCTACACTGCTCACACAAAGAGAGTAAAAGCAGCAGTGGATGAGCCAATCAGCTGAATCAGATCCACCCAGTCAAAGTGAAGCTGAAAGTCAAGCCAAAGTTCACACCACGGATCGAGAGGGGGTGAAAACTTTGAAACTAGTGAAGAGACAAATGTACTTGAATTTCTGAAGTTTCAGGTAGGTAAAAGCTCTGAGTAAGAACCTGAAATACCTGAAGTCTAGTTTCAAAGTAGGGGTCAGGTGACTTGATTTGATTGAATTATTATAGAACCTCCGTCTGAAAATGGCCAAAGCTACCCCAGCTACACCCAAATCTGCCAAACGGTGTATCAGTAGGTCATGATTGACAGTGTCAAAACCTGCCATCAAATCGAGGAGGATAATAGAGTGAAGGGCAGTTAAGTGTAAAAGCCAAAAGCCTGAGTAGCAGCAAGAAGACATAGGGCCCGATGATTCACAAAGGTAAAATGAGACGAAAGTCTAACTTTACGACTTTCAGTATTCACAAAGGACATTTACTGCTCATAAATGCACTTTCTGGATACCGAAAGTCGTAAAAATCAAATTTTGGTATTCACAAAGGGCATTTACGAGTAGTAAATTCCCTTTGTGAATTCCAAATGGCGTAAAGTTAGAATTTCGCCTCAGATTACCTATGTGAATCGGGCCCATAGTCTCTGATTGAAACAAAGAGAAGATGTAGTTTAACATTTGAGTCACAAGAACTCCTAGACGAAGAAGGTGGTTTGTGTCAGACTATGGAGACAAGACTCAAGTGTAAGTACAAGCTCAAGTTCCTCAGACAGGAAAGAAATCCTGACAAAGAATGGTGGTGAACATAGACTGAATAAGACGCTCCTCAGAAAAGAACTTGTAAAAGAAAACACTGGGATCTCGTAGACCAGCCTGAAAAAGAAATAGACTTTGAGAATAGCGGGAGTGAATCACCTGTGGCCAAAAGATCTACAAGAAGAAGAAGAGTTCTAAATAGAAAGTGTGTTTCACCTGAATAGGAATATCTAGCAACAGTGCCAGAAGAAGGAGAAAGAAAGAAATAATTGCCAGACAAGTTAGAAAATCAATTTGAGAGTAGAGCAGAGACAGAAGAAGAAGCGCCTTAAATTTAAAAGAGAGCTACTGAAGAGGCAGTGTTAGGTAAAGAAATACAGAAATACAAGATAAACGCTAAAACAAAGACTGTAATTTACTTTTGAGAAAAATAACCAAGAAGAAGATTGTTTTAAAATTCTGTTTTGATAATTGTTTTAAAGAAATAATAAGAAAAGAAGACGTTTAATATTGTTTTATAGAACATTTGTGTTGTCTTTCCATTTTTGGATTCTCACAATAAATGTTTGGGCTCAATTAGATGATGGAGTACAGCAAGGACTGTAAAATTGTAGAGTTAGTGATTATATTGATAATATTATTAGTTTTAGTTGGGCTCTGACAGGATCGGCAGGTTTGCCTAGAAAGAATCCAACACTTCTCAGGAATGGCACGGTTCAAAGAATGGACCCACCTCCAGGCACCACTGGGATCCTAAATGAATATGATAGAGGACCCATGAGATGCCAGGTGAGGGGAAGGAGGTAGGAAAGGGACAGCAGAGAAGGAGACCTGAAATGACAAATGAGTGTATTATATGTATGTGGTATTCTATAATCATTAAACAAATATATATGTATATTATCACTGATACCTTCACTAGACATCTTGAAAATCATTCTTTCCCAATAAAGAAAACGGGCTTCCAAAAATAAGATTCTCATATATCTTTTAGGAAATGTGGAGAAAAGAAATCCACAGCACAATTGTTATTTTTTTAATAGCAAGCGTGGATAACTGGTTGTGGCTACCTTATATACAGGAAATGCCCATCTAAAACAAGGCAAAGGATCATGGTATTTGTAGTTGTATAAAATCTAGATGTCATTATTCCTTGTTATTTAAGCTTCATTCATGAGGGATACACATGAAATGATCATTTCATTCCAGATCATGAGAGGCTGTTGATGTGCTTACTACCTCCAATGGGACATGCTTCTATGCAGATGTATAATTAGATACTGCTAGAAATGAAATAAAGCATGATATGTTAGAGCATATATAGAATTCTTCCTACTTCTGTTGGTGAGGGTTCCACCTACATGAAGCTTCCAATATCTTACTATTTATCCTGCAGTGTGAATGTTGCTATATTTAATCATGATGACTTTCTTTCCCCTTATCTAACAGATTTCAATCTGTCTTCAGAAGATCTTCCTATAAAAGAGGATGATCAAGGAATTAAAGTTGATAAATTCCAAAGAAGAATTGCATGAACTGATTCTGGAATTAAACCTACTAATTGGGAGAAGGTATGTGTCTTGAGTAAGAAGAAATTAGTTTATTAGGGAGTATAATGAGAGAGGAGTGATAGTAGAGAGAGACTGGAGTGAGGGAAAAGTTATCATGAAGTATTCAAAGAAGGAGGAAGAATTTAAATGCTCAAATATACATCCTAGGCTGAGGATGGAGCAGGGGCGTAGGGGTGAATTGTATCTGGTACGTCAAAGATCTTTGAAAAATAGTAAAGCTGAATATGTAGGAGAGAGAGTGTGTGAAAGAAGTTATGAGGTAAGTAGGAAATGGGGGAGAGTCTATGCTGAGAAGGAATTCATTTTGTGTGTGGGAAGACTGCTTGTTTCAAAAAGCAGCATAATTGGGTATGATCTTTATATCTTGCTTTGTTGTTTCCTAGAGCCTATCATGTGAATGAGATGGGTGAGTCAGTGAGCCTGAAAAGAATGAAACAGAGCTTTAGGACTGTAGTTCTAGATATATCAGGTGCTATGATTCCTTCTATGGGTGTGGTAATGAATGATGTGAATATTAGGCACTGTCTACTTTAGTGGATAATACAGCTGATGCTTTGAAACAGGTAACTATAGAGATGATTTGTATTAGAGCAATAGTTAGGGAGAATCGGTTAGCATTAGCTATTCTCTTAGTGAAGGAGGGTGGAGTGTGCAAAGTAATAAAGGCCAAAATGTGTTGTACAATTGTGCCTGATAGCAGTATGGTTATAATTATTATATCGTTAGCATTAGTAATATCTCACATGCCACTGAAACTTTAGAAGAACCTGTTCTATGAAAGGCTGTTGGCTCCTGGTTAGTGAGTTGAAAAAGGGTTTTAGTAAGGTTGATGAATCGTTAGTTGATTTAGGGGGGAGTACCTTAAGGTTAATGTTAACTCCTATAATAGTGAATGATTTGTGCAATTGTTTTATTTCTTTTCCTAAAATGATCTCAGAAGGTATTTAAAAAGTGGTAAAATAACGGTATTAAAGGTACGAAGACAAAGAGATGCAGGGAGTTCAAAATGGAATGTATTAAGGATCTAGTTTATAACCAGATGAATATGGCAAAGGAGAGTACCAGAAAGAAGAAATAGAATAATGTTGACTGAATGATTTCCTTGATTAATAAAGTTATATTACTGTGTTTTTTGTGATTATAGAGAGGGTAACTGTAGTAGTGATTTTCTGAGGTTATACTTTTTATGGAAACAAAATAATGGCTTACGATGATTTCTATGTTGGACCCAAAACGCAAATGCTGGTATAATATGTCTGGAGTTAAAACAGGTTTAATATGATGTATAGAAGTGTGTGTGTTAGTGCGATTAAAATGTGCCACATTGTTATGAAAACACGATCTTGGATTAATGTTATGTTATGTTATGTTAAAGAAACTTTCTCGAGTTTGTAGGATGGGATGACTAGGAGATTCAGAAAGGAAGACCTAAGATCCAGAGAGGGGACGTAACGCTGAACCCAAGAGGATGCAAACACCGGGGACTTGCCATGAAGAGCTTTAAAGGTGATGCGTGCTGCTACCGGAAGCCAGCGTAATCCTTTCATTAACGGGGTGACATGGTGCCCTTTAGGCTGATGGTAGATTAGTCTGGCCGCCTGGTTTTGCACCAGTTTTAATAGTTTTTTTTTAAATGCCTGAATGCCAAAGTAGAGTGATTTGGCATAGTCAATGTGAGAGATGACCTAAGGCCAATACTACTTGGGTCAGGGCTTCAGTGGTAAGGAATCTGCTGATCTTCCTGATCCTTCGAAGCTGAAAGAAACAGAAAGAAACCACTGTCGCAATCTGGGCATTCATAGATAAGTCACAGTCTATAGTAATGCCCAAGCTTTTGGTTGAACTCGCGGGGGGGCGGTCCCAGTTCGGTTGGCCGGAACTAGAGTTCCAGGGGTGCGATGGCCCGCCGACTACGATCAGCTCAGTTTTATCTAGGTTCAAGTTCAGGTGGTTGCTGTTCTTCCAGTCACTAATGTATCACATGGTGGATTGGAAGTTGGAAACAGAGGATGCAGACTGATCCATATCAATGATCATTTGGAGGTCGTCTGCATAGTTAAAGGTGCACCCTTACTTTTGCAGAGGGAGCGAATAAGGGAAAGTATGTACAGATGAAAAAGGAGCTGTGAGAGGGAAGAACCCTGCGGCACCCCACAGGTCAGTTTAACCTTGGGGGAGGGGAGATGGGCAAGGCATACAGCTTGAAAGCGGTCTTTCAGAAAGGATAAGAGCCACTTAAGAGCCAGGCCCTGAATCCCGGCGGTGCTGACACTGTTGGCCAGGAGTTCATGGTTGACCGTGCCGAATGCTGCAGAGAGATCAAGAAGTACCAGAGCTTGAGTAGTGCCCTTGTCGGCCCCTTTCCTAAGTTTGTCTAGGACCGTCAAAATGACAGCCTCTGTGGAATGAGTAGGATGGAAGCCCGCATGGAGGGGGTTGAGATACTGTGAATGTTTGAAAAAGGTGCTGAGGCAGTTTGCCACATGGGCTTCCTGAACCTTGGCTAAGAAAGGGAGGGGGAAATGGGGCAGTAGTTTGTAAGAGCTAAAGGGTCTGCCCCTGTTTTATTCAAGATGGGGACAATTTCCCCTTCTTGAACTACCTTGGGAACAATGCCCTGATGAAGGGAGTTATTCAGAAGCGCAAGAGAGGGATCTGGACATGTGAGGAAGGCTTCCCTTAATATATGCAGAGGGCAGCAATCTGTAGGAAAGCCAGATCCCACCTTCCTTAGGAGGTTGGAGAAGGCTTCCCTGGTGATGGGCGGAACCTGCTCCAGCAAGTGAGGGTTCCTGAGCATAGGTGATTGAGCTTTAGGAGGGGCATTAGCAGGTATGCTAGACTTGATGGTAATTATTTTTTCAATAAAGTAGGTATTGAGTGAGTCGCATAGTGCTTGAGTGGGGACGGGTTTCGCTGTGAGTCTATCTGGCTTGGATAGTTCAGCCACAATAGCGAAGATTTCCTTTGATTTATTAGTAGAGCTCAGTATCTTGTTGGAGAAATAGGCGGCCTTGGTTTGCAAGATGGCATTTTTTTATTGTTTAAGATGAGTTCGAAATATATATTTTTGTGTCTGAGGAGTAGTTTTGTTTCCAGTTGCGTTCTTCTTGGCGTAGGGCAAGTTTTTTAAGTTTCAGGTCTTCAGAGAACCAGCGTTAGGCATCGTGGGGTCTCACTATATTGACTTTTTTAATGGGTGCAAAGCTGTTACTGACGGATTCAAGCCAAGATTTAATACTTTGTGTTTATTAATCAGATGCTGTTCAGGTGGGACCGTAGTAGCCAGCAGATTGCGGATGTCTCCAATGTTGGGGCGTCTCTAATTTCTTACCATGCAGCTCACCTTCCTTTGGGGCTTGGCTAAGTATAAGTTGGTGAGGGAGAATTTTATAAAATAGTAGTCCAACCATTAAATGGAGGCTGTTTTGATGCTGCTCTGTCATCCACTCACTCCTATATGCTCCCTTCCATCTGGCCCCGGCATGTTTTCTTTTTCCCCAAAGCTCTGCCAATTGAAAACGAACTGATGTCATGGAGTTTTTCACAGGGCTCTTCAGTTTAGTTGTGGGGCATATTAGGAAAATATCATTTTTCTAATGTTTAAAATCAATTTGGACACCTCCGGAGGGAAACCAATATGGAAGAT
This sequence comes from Triturus cristatus, assembly GCF_964204655.1. Taxonomy (NCBI): domain Eukaryota; kingdom Metazoa; phylum Chordata; class Amphibia; order Caudata; family Salamandridae; genus Triturus; species Triturus cristatus. The sequence goes on from NC_140583.1 coordinate 1,069,968,496, forward strand.
GATAGATGTTTTCTTATAATGGGCTAGTACTAAGAAACTTACATGTGACATAGTTTATTCTGATTTGCCTCAGAAGTTGCTGTTATTTGTGATCATTCACGGTGAATGTGCACTTTCTCTAATTTGTTATGTAAGATTTATGTGTAAAAAAAACCTTGATGTTGGGGATCGCCATCCCTGCTAGGGCTGCAGCTCGATTGTCTTATGATTGGGCTGCCTTCAAACTTATCATTTTTCTGAATTTAACTACTCTGTATAACTATGCATTTGAGTCTTCAAGGTAATTGTTCCATACTGCTTGATTTTTTTGAGAATTTCTGTTATAAAACCCTTTCACATTATCCCCCTGACCTAGAACTCAGTTATTGAGGAATATATGACGTTACAACGTGATCATTTACATTGCGGTACGTTACATCGCGATTATTACAGCGCAAGTCCTTACAACGACTTGTGCTAGAGGCACTAGACTTAGGAATATTATGATTTACTATTCCAACTCCAGCCTACATAACAGTAGGGAAGGTGTAGGAATAGTAATTCATACTATTCCTTAGTTTAGAGCGCCATCCAGCGCACACCGTTGTAACGACTTGCGTTGTAATATCGCCATGTAAATGTATTGCGGTGTAAAGGTCGTTCGCCGTTATTGAGTGGTCTTTACCATTCACTATGCTGCTTTGCTAAATTAATGTTGGGGAGAGTGCGTTTAGTCAACTTGGAAACAAACCATTTGAGGTAAATTGTGGTGATCTGCATTTTTGGGTTATCATGATTATTGGGGTACAGTCCTAAATATTGGGGTAGAGTGTTCCACTACCACAGACAACGTCCATTTACAAGCTTTGTTTCCAATCTTCTTTACATGTATATACAATTACACATGTTAATGTTGTTCAGAAAAACGTCACACATGGAATTTTTTACACTCAGTCTCTCACCAAGAGAAATGTTCCATGCTAAAATTTAGCTGCAAGAGTATTTGAACAAAAAAAAGGCAAGCTTTCCAGAATACTTAACACTGGACGAGGAATAAACATTCTTCAAACCCACATGACTGTTGTTTTTGCGCATATATGCGAAGAGGGCTCCATATATACCGCTATGCCCCATGTTTTACTTTCTGAAGGTTGTTTAATTAGCCTTTCATCAATAACAAAGTGTACGAGATTGCAGGTGCTTCAAGAGACAAAGCTCCAACGGAACCGCCTCGAGGGAGGGCGTGACTGCCGTTGCCTTATCTAAAGAAACACATTAATATAAAACACATTTTCTTTTACAGACTGCGTCAGGCGGGGGAGGTCTGCTGTTATTGCCTGATCGAAGAAAACCCTTTAAAATGTACCCCTTTTGTACTCTTTTAATTTACCAGCTGCGCCACAAGAGGGCGCTCTGCTTTTCTTACCTAAGGAGGATTGTTAAGGAAAACAAACATCTTCTTAGTTAGTTGCATTAGCAGCAAAATCCTACAAGGTCTGCTCTGCTGTTATTACCTGACCTGAAAAGGCCCTTAAAGGTAGAAAAACAAAAACATCTTGTCAATTACTGGCATTAGCAGCACTGTACTCTGTCATTAACTTCTTGCCCGAACAGCCACTTTAAGATAAAAATACATTTGATTTTCAGGATGACTGTACCGCTGGGGTGGGGGAGAGGGGAGCTGTCGGAAATGATGTTATTTTACCCACCCATCCATGTCAGAAGCTTTTGTGAAACTCGGGGCCAAAAACGTTTCCGGACCATTATTAGATTCTTATCCGAGTTGCAGTTTTTCGTTAAGAAAACAAATCAGTAGGTAAATGGAAAACCGTAATTGAAGTTACCTTGGATTCGTAAATAACTATCAGAATGTATGAGGAGAATTTAGAGAACTGATTATAAAAAAGCAGTGAAAAGAACTATTGATGGAGGTATCAGTAGGTTAAAAGATTTTCTTACGTGTATTTATTTGTCTAGTGCACTATCTCCCCGAGGATATCCTGGCACTGAGCAGGTGTGTTTCCCTAACCCATTGTAGGGCCGCGGGTGTTTTTGAAGAGCCAGGTAGGAGGATGACTTGAGGTCTAGTGGGATGTCATTCAATACTTTAAGGGTGGCGTATGAGAAAGCCCTGTCTCCAAATCTTTTTTGTGTATGCTTGTATTGTATTGTATTTTATTTGCATTCATATAGTGCTTACTACCCCTGTCGAGGCGAATACAACCAAAAAAGCTGAGGGTAGAGGCTATTTGAAGCCGCACCTGACAAATGAATAGTGTGTCAAAATGTCAAATAGTGCACGGAACCAAGGAACACTCCCCTCTATGTTCCTCACAATAGGAACCAGTCCTACAACAATATTTAATAAAAAAAGTTTCAGCACTATACAATATAATATATACACGTGTCATATTAAAGTTCAAAAAGACAGTTGGCACAGAAGGAAACAGCCAGATCCGAGGTGTGTGTTTTCTTGAGGTAGTGTCTCTTTATTTATCTTAAAAGATTTTCTCTTTAATGTGCCATGAACAACTGATCATAGCCAACGCGTTTTGTCGCCCAAAGAGACTTCTTCAGGGCTTCACAGTATGGCATAAATGTCAAAACATGGTGCAGCGATTATACAGTTTAAAATTCAGGACGCTTCCTTAAATTTCAAAGATTCTTGTGTTAAGCTGCTGGTGCAGTCCCTGAATGTATCTGTAGATGATGCCCCTGGAAGTACTTCCTTCAGAGACCCCTGTCGAGGCATCAAAGCACATTTTCGGTGAGTCACACGCTTGGGATGTGTGCGAGTACGAGTCCGGCAGACCGGTGGTGTCTAGGTGGTTTGTGGAGGAAGATGCGGCTGTTCAGGCAGTCAGGGCAAATGTTGTGTGGTACCTTTATTGTATGAGGTAGGAGTTTGAACTGAGCACGTGTGTATCGAGAGCCAGTGGAGCTCCCTAAGGTTTGGTGTGATGTGGGTTTTGCATGGAAGGTGGAGGGTGAGTCTGGCTGATGAGTTCTAGATGGTTTGTAGTCCTGTGATGAGTTGCTTGGAGAGTCTGGCGTAGAGGGCATTTGCATATTACAGCTTGCTGGTAACGAGGACATGAGTGACAGTTTTTCTACTGTTGCCTGGGAGCAGTTTTCAGATCTTCCTCAGCATCTACAGGGTGTGGATGCAGGATACAGTGATGTTATTGACTTGTGCGTTGATGTTCTGTTTGTTGTTAATGATGATCCCGAGGTTCTTGGCGTGAGTGTAGGGGGTGGGTGAGGTTCCAAGTTCTGTCGGCCAACAGATGGTGTCCTATGGTGAAGTGTTCTTGCAGACGATCACCATTTCTGTATTGCTGGTGTTGAGCTTAAGATAGTTGGACTTCATCCAGTTGATGACTTTTATCATGCAGATGATAACTTGCTCATTGTGTGCGGGCTTGTGTCCCAGAGGGAGAGTATGAGTTGCATGTCACCAGCATAGGGGAAGAAGTTGATTTTGTGTGTGCGAATTACATTGGCCAAAGGGGTCATGTATGTGTAAAGAAGGTGGGGCTGAGGGATGCACCTTGAGGCCCTCCACAGATGAGTTAACGGGCTTCTGAAAGGCATGATGTCAGGCTGACACTTTAAGTTTTATCTGTCAAGATGGAACAGATCAAGTGGAGAGTGGCTCATTGGGTGTCAATCTAGTGGAGGCGACTGATGAGGATGGGGTGTAAAACCACATCAGATGCTTCAGCAAAGTCCAAGAGGCTGAGGGCCACAGTGTCCCCTCTGTCTAAGATCATGTGGATGTCTTCTAAGGCAGTAATAACTGCTGTTGTGTCACTGTGGTTGGCCATGAATCCAGACTGTTTGGAATCGAGGAGCTGGTGGTTGATGAGGTGACCGGTGAGGCATCTATTGATGATATTCTCTATGACCTTGGCTGGATAAAGCAGGAGTGAGATTGACCCGTAGTTGGGGGGTAACTGAGTCATTGGAGGCATTGAGAATGAGTGTTTGAGAATTGCTGATAGAAGTCCCTTGGTGAAGACGTGGTTGGGGCAGATGTCCGACAGGGCTCTGGGTTGAATGAATTTCATGTGTACAGTGGTCTCCTTCATAGTAACTGCTGACCACAAGGGCAGTGTCCCTTCTTCAGGTGTCTTGTGAGGTGGTGATGCTGCTGAACGTGGCTGTGGGCAAGGTAAAGTCTTTAATGATGGTGAATATTTCCTTGCTACTGTTGGTGCAGGCGTAGAAGTGGTCTGCAAGTGTCATGCACTTGATGTTCCTGATCTTTTGATGGTAGAGTTTTAGGGTGTCTTCGTCCGGGGCATCTTGGCTCATTTTCTACTTGTGCTCCTGTTGCTTGCAGTGAAGTTTTATCAGCTTGAGTTCCTTTGAGTACCAGCTGGGTTGCGGTCAGGCTCTTGCCATAGTGTTGCACCCGAGGGGAACCTGGGTGTCAGTGCATTCAGTAATCCAGATGTTGAAATTCTTGATGTCTTACTGCAGGTAGCTTGTGCGCTCCCACTGGTGTGCAGGGAGAGCTGAAGTCCAGTCCTCCTCCAGGATGTTTTTCCAGCTTCAGTGGGCAGGTCTGGTTATGGTGGGTGTGCAGTGTTGTGAGTCGTGTATACAGAAACTGAGGAGGGTGTGTTATGTCCTGGTAATAGGTGATGGTTTGTCGACTGATGTTGCTGAAGGAGGTGAAAATCAGTTCAAAGAGATGTTCAATGGCGTCGGTGGGTCCAGTGACATACTGGGGGAGGCTGTGGTTTCTGAGCTGTTCTAGAAGGTGGTCGAGTTCGGGTCAGTGCAGTCTTCTAGGTGGAAGTTCAGGTCTCCGAGGAGGATGAAGATGCTTGAGTCGATAATGAGGGGTGTGATGTAGTCCGTGATGTTTCTGGCGTAGTTGGTGTGAGGTCCTGGTAGTCTGTAAATGTAGTTTCTGGGCAGGCTGAAGTTTGCTGTTATGTGTAGTTTGAATGTGAAGTGTTCCATGTAGTTAGGAGATGCGCCAGTGGCAGTGGTGCAACTAACTGTGTACTTGAATAGGATAGTGAAAACATCTACAGGCTTGTGCTGCCAGTCATGTCTCAGGATAAGGTAGCCAGTGGGGGTGACTGTAGCAATGTCTGGTACTGAGACTGTGTTCAGCCATGTTTCTGTGAGTAACAGACATCCTCCGAGGTTGAGAGCGAGAAGGGTCATGGCAGAGTAGTGGAGGGTGGTAGTAGGACCAGGGTTCCTGGTGCTGGGCATGGTTAAGTCAGAGACGGGCACACATAGGCTTAGCACTGTCCCACCTTTGGTGTGCCAGTGGTGGGTCCACGCTATCACTGCCATTAAGTAGGTCCTGGGAGGTGGAACAGAGCTGGGGGCAACAGGTAGGGTTGTGAGGGGCGTTGTAGAAACAGATAGGTAGAATGGGGGTAAAGAGTGGGAAAACAAGGGCCAGTGCAAGACAGAACAGGCACAACAGAGCGAGAGGCACAAAACAAACTTCCATCAACAGAGTAAGAAGAACAGAAAATTATATAAAGCAAGGGTCAAAGCAGAAATGAGGCGCAATGAGGGTCAAGAGATAGAAGAAAAGGCACAAAAACAAAGTCAAAATGATGCACAAGGCAAAGGTCAAAGCAGAGCAACAAGGCACAAAACGAATGTTAAGTAAGGCAGAAAGGCACCAAAACAAGAGTAAAACCATGGCAAAAAGCAGGGCCAAAACAGAGGAATGAGGCAAAAAGCAATGGTCAAAAGAGAGATAAAAGCAAGGCTCAATACAGATCAAGGAGGTACAAATAAGGTTGAGACCTCACCAAAGAGGCACAGAGCAAAGGTCAGGCAGAGAGACAGCACTAAGTGGAACAAAGAGAGATAGGAGAGATGGTAAGTATGCAAGGCACAGTGTGTGTGTGCGTGTGTGTGTGTGTGTGTGAGTGAGTGAGAGAGAGAGAGAGAGAGAGAAGGAGATTGTCAGGAAATGCCTTTTTGTTCATGTTCACCCCCACATTTTTGGACTGATGTTGCTGGTTTATTGACTATGAGAGTGCACTGAGGCTGCTAATCAGACCTCAGTGTTCTAACCCATTACAAAGTATATGTTGAATTGGCTAACCCCAAATTGGCAAGGTCTGCCTTACTTACCAGTCCCTAGTATATGGTACCCAGTTTACCTAGGGCATGTAATGCAGAGTGTCCACACAGGGCTGCAGCACTGTTTGTGCCACCCTGTGTGTGACAGTGTACAAAATGGCTTCCAGCCTGGCCTTGCAGAATGGGTGGCAGTCTGGGAGCTATTGTGTACAGTGGGCAGGGGTAACACTGCTAGTTCGACTTGCCATTTAAACTAATGGCAAAGCCCCCCACTGCCCTGAACAATATATGTTAGTCTCCCCTAAGGAAGGCCGATAGAGCTCTAAGGCAGGGAGCTGTATATAATTAAGTAGAACCAGTAGTTCATATATGTCTTAACAGCAAGACTTCTAAATTGTCGTTTTGCTGTGGAAAGGCTAGAAGCCCTATGGCCTAACACAGGGTTACCGATAAGGGTGGGCGGAATTTTTAATTCCGCCGCGTAATTGGAGGAAGTTAGTAATTCCACGTTACTCTTGTAACATGGAATTACTAATAACATTCCACTGCTCCGCCAGCAAAATTAATCATTCATAAACATTCAGATTAGTAATTCCAATTTGATGCATGTCAAATGCTTACAATCTCACCCAGTCTCATTTTTGTATGGGGCCAGCCTTGTTTCGGGCTCTTTTGGTACATCTTGCATTTGTTTTGGGTTTGTTTTCCAAAATAATCATGCTTGATTTATCAGGTTAGGGATGGGTTAAAGAAACACCAGATCATTGGCGGTAGGAGGAGTGGCAGCACCCATACCTGGCGTGCAGGGGGTAACTACATCTCCCAGAAGCCCCGCTGCCCATGCCCACACCAACACGCCTGGTGGCGCATAAACTTGTGAGAGCTCTACGGAGGAGCGGGTGACTGCTTGCTACTTTTACTGGCATTTTTTCCCTGGATCTTGGAAGTACCTGCATGACCCTCGCTGCCCTGACTGTTTGTTGCCCTTCGTTTCCCCCCGCCGCCGCTGCTGCTGTCATTCCCGCGCGGCCGCCGAGTGGGGGAAACTACATCTCCCAGAAGCCCCGCTGCATACGCCCACACCAACACGCCTGGTGGCGCATAAAGTTGTGAGAGCTCTACGGAGGAGCGGGTGACTGCTTGCTACTTACTGGCATTTTTTCCCTGGATCTTGGAAGTACCTGCACGACCCATGCTGCCCTGACTGTTTGTTGCCCTTTGTTTCCCCCCGCCGCCGCTGCTGCTGTCATTCCTGCGCGGCAGCCGAGTGGGGGAAACTACATCTCCCAGAAGCCCCGCTGCCCACGTCCACACCAACGCGCCTGGTGGCGCATAAAGTTGTGTGAGCCCTCCTGCGTCGCGGGACGCGCGCGGGCGACGCCGGGCTAAGACCGGGCAAAGGGCGGGCCATCTAAGGCTGGGCTGGGCTACCCCCCTTGGCTCCAGTATTCTGTGGACAGTGAAGGAAGATCATACATAGTTTGCATATTGGGTGTCGTTACCTTGGGACATTTGGTTATTTATGCATGCTAATCCAGCTGTAACACACAATATGGTCACCAGGTTACAAACTGGTAGATCATCGCTGGCGGGTGGGTTTGTGCAAGGGACCCTGGACCAGTTCATTGCAAGGGCCGCTTCAGTTTTAAAACACGAAATTGCGCTCACTGAGCGGCGCTTGTCTGCCGAGCTGTCAAATAAACGTTCCTCACTGGGACACTTCCAGTTAGCGACTACACCACCTAATCATGTTATTACTACAGAACGAACAAGCGAGATAGGTATTCCCCCACAGTTACAAGATTTAACAGAGCCATTAATTAGTAGCAGGGAAATAAACCCCATAGATACCAGTATAGGCTCTCAAATTGACATCTCCAATGAGGAACATACACCAGGGACACTTAATAAGCCTACTAACAAGAAGGCTACTGCAAAAATACCTGGCCCGGTTTCCCCAATAAAAAGGAAACGTGGTAGGAAAAATTCAAAAGGAAGTCGAATTAAAACATCTAAATTACTCTCAAACCCTAATAAAACCACAGGTCCTACAGACAGTAAATCTGCCCAAGACCATCTAACTGCTCAGTTTCAACAAGACCTAATGAGCAATATAGAACAATTGGTGAGATCCTTACTGTTACCTCTCATCGAAAGAGTAAAAAGAATGGCGGAGCTATTGGGGTCCATTCAAGATACCGGCATTACCAATATAAACTTACTTAAGGAACTGTCAGCAAATAGGCCTAATTTAACTCACCCCGCCCCGACGATAGTGCCAAATTTATTTAAATCCGCACAGTGTACAGCTCTGTCACCTTCTGCACACGATAGCACTTTAACTAAACAGCCTACGATCCTAAATTCGAAGTCCACATTATTCAGGGAAGTAGGTGATAGAGGGCAAGGTAATAAGCAGCAGGGGATTGAGCAAGGACCCAACACTAGGAGACCCAATCCGGCTAAACATCTTAAAGGCCCAGTTCACCACAGGGATCTTCAACCGGAGGCAGTACCTTATGTCATTGTACTCACAGGGGTTCCAGAGTTAACAGAGGGGAAATTTGAAGGTCGCCAGAACCTTAAAAATAAGGTAGTGCACTGGTTACGAGCGAATTACCCCCAATATAGACGGAGAAATCCTTCATGTTAGGCGACTGGGATGGGTGGGCCAAAGACCCAAGGATCTACATGGGGACATCATTATTATTAATTTTAAGGACTTTAGGGCGACCAATTACTTAAGAGATTGGTATTCTGAGGGCCACGAGAGTGGTATATCCACCGAGACCTAAGTTATTTTTACCCGAGGGCCCTAGTAGGAAATCCTCTGAGACCAAGACATCAAACGGACAGGCCTACGGTGGCACCCATGTTAAACTTCGCTACCTCTAATCACTACGCCTCCCTTTCTGGCTTAGAGGGGGTGGATTGACTCTCAACCAAGACCATAGAGTATGTGAGGGAAAATAAGAGACCTGCAAGTACTGGTGACGATAGAATATATAGGGAAGATTGTCAAACTGAAACCAACCCCAGAGAGGGCCAACTTGATACCCCTGCGAAGTCGACCTATAAGGGCCAATTGATTATTTCCTTGAACTTAGCGGGACTTAAAGATAAGGTGGCCCGCCCAGAATGGCTGGAGATTGTAAATAAACACAACATTCTGTGTTTTCAGGAAACCTGGATGGTCCACGAGATCCATTTATTGGGATATCAAACTTTCAACACTGCTGCCGTTGTTAGTACTCACGGCAGAAATAAAGGGGGCTTATGCACTTATATATCCAATGCATCAGGGACTACAGTGGGGAAGTTTATTTCGGCAGAATGCTACCAGATTTTATTGGTTAACTGGTCGTGCTTAAAGAATATGGCCATTATAAATTTTCATAACAATGCCCATGCATTACATTGGGAAGAGTTAATAACTAGCCTCAGCAGAGTATTAGGAGAGCTAGAAAAAACCGGAGATGGGGATCTGGCCCTTTTATGGGTGGGCGACTTTAATTGCCTTCTCTGCACCAGTTATGTTACCGGTACTTGTCATCTAGCCGAGGATAGGGAAGATATACCAACTCATTTCGGTCACACTAGGTTGGGGGATTTGCTAAACTCCTTGATATGTGAGTTTGATTTGTGTTATATTAATGAAAGTTGCTCACCAGCGGCGGAATTCAAACCAACATATAATGGGAGAGGGGCAAACTCTACAATTGATTTTGCCCTTCTATCCTCCAGATATCGATCATTAGTCTTGTCGTGGGAGACACTTGATGCGGTGATCACTATCCCCTTTCTTTTTGCTTGGCAAAAAAGGGATTGGAACCAACTCTCGAGGTGATCTATAACACCTCGATAAACTTGGTTAGCACTAATGTCTATAGCATTAACTGGGCTAAAGTGGACCCAATGGTCTTTATGCATAAACTGGTTACTAAAGTTTTTGATCAGTTCCAAATTTGTCTCTCTCAGCCTGCAAACAAACAGCAAGTCCTTGATGCCTTTGGGGTAATAACATCCGAAATCAAAATATTGTTGACCAGAGAACATAAATCCTGTACACAGAAAGTGAAGAGCTGGTTTGATAAAGACTGCTCCAAGGCGCATCAAAATTTGAAAGCGGCCCTGCATGAAATTCCTAGATCTCCGTTACTGATAAGACAAACTCGGAAACAGTATAGGGCTGCATTAGTCAGAAGGAAAAAAGTGTTAAAAAATGAAATCTGGCAGAACCTCTACGGGGCTTGTATACAAAAAGACAATGTAGCCTTCTGGATGGCTATTAATGCCCCTTTCTTGTCAGACAGAGAAACAGATATCATCGATATAGCTATATCTGGGGATACATGGGTTAAGCACTTTACTAACTTGTACAAAAACCCTAATGCCCCCGAGACCGATAACATTGTAGATAAATGGGAATGCTTAAAGTCATTCCCACTGGGGGTTGTTTTCGAACATGTGGAGGTCATCAAGGCAATCAAGGATAGTGCACCCAGTAAGGCACCGGGACCTGACGGTGTCCCGATTCACCTATATAAATTCGAATTATCTTTATGGTCGCCCCTATTAACAAATGTTCTAAATTGTGCAAATGCGTCTGGCTTTATCTCCACATGGCCAGAATCGGTGGTCGTACCTATCTTCAAAAAAGGGGACAGGAATAACCCCGTTTGTTATCGACCAATATCCCTTCTGGATGCCTTAATGAAGGTCGCGGGCAGGATTATTCTCAACAGGCTCCAGATCTGGGCAGAGGATAAAAACATCATCTCAAACCTTCAATATGGATTTCGTAGTGGTAAGGGCACGATAGAACAGGGCCTAAATTTAGCGCTGCTTACGGCAAAGTATACCCAAGCAAAGAAAGAAAGCCTATTCATTACATTTGTGGATTTAAGTTCAGCTTTCGACTGCGTTGATCACTCCACGTTATGGACGACGCTTAGTGATATGGGCGTGGACCAGCAGATCCTTCTATTCGTAAGAGAATTGTATAGGGAAGCGGGGGCCAGGGTGCGTTATGGAATGGGGGGCTTGTTCTGACAAATTTAATATTAAGAGAGGGGTACGACAAGGGTGTATATTAGCACCCTTTCTTTTCACCCTATATATTAACAGCGTGGGTCAACATCTTAGTGATTTCCAGTTTGATTACCCAGCTGTCGGAGGAACCCCCATCCCCATCCTTTTGTATGCGGATGATGCAGCAATAATGTCACGTACCATTATTGGTCTACAAAGGGCGGTGGTTGAATTCTCAGCTTATATGAAGACCCGTGGGCTATCAATTAACGTTTCTAAAACATATTCCATGACATGCAGTAACTCACAGAAACACAGCAAGGCAAGTTTTCTGGGGAAAGATAAGATCAAAAACACGGCAAGTTTCTGCTATCTAGGAGTAATTTTTGCCTGCAGGGGGAGATGGAAAAAGGCTGTGTTTGCTAGAAAACTGGCCATTAGTAGGGCCAATGGTGCGTTGATTAATTTCTCCAGGAAATTAGGTGGGCGTCCAGTTAAGGAACTTATCCAGATTTATAAAGCTAAATGTATCCCTGCTGGCACCTACGGCGCGGGGATTTGGGGGATTGCCAATGTGGATCAAATACAAGGAGCTGAAAACGTTTTTTTTCGTTACTCACTGGCAGCACCCAAGTCTATGTCCATTTATTTTAGTCACAGAGAATTGGGGACACCGTTTGTAGAGGATACGATTAAATCATTACCATTGCTTTTATGGCACAAAATCTGGGTAACCCCAGAAACAGCTCTAAATAGAGATGTTGTTTTAGACTGCTTATCGTTAGATGGAGTTGCAAGTATTAAGTGGCTACATTATGTTAAAACTTTGGCATCAGACATAGGGCACATAGAATATTTTGAAAATCCAACGTGCATGGAAACAGTTTCAAAACGTGCACTTAAAAGATTGATTTTGGATTTCTTACTCCATAAAAGGTGGCTTGTGGAAAAAAACAAACGTACAATTACTGAGTACCAGTCATCTATTTCTCATCTAGGCATACAACCATATTTATCGCTGGAAGCTAGTTCCTACGCGAGAATGTTGTTGACTAGGTTTCGGGCAGACACTTTTTTTCGTCTGATAACTTATCCGAATTGTAATGATTGGTTAAAACCTTTAGCGAAGTGTCCTTGCGATGACTCATCGGACCAATCTAATATTCACTCTATTCTGTTTTGCAAATATTACACGATTCCCAGGAGATGGTTTTTGAAGCCGATCCTTGCAAATTTGGGAATCAGGAGTTGCAGGGCAGCTTATTATAAATTGAAGCATCTAGAAACAGTATTTGTGGTAAAAGCTGTCTCCTCTTATTTGAGATCATTAATTGTCATGAGGAACACTATGGGAACGGGGTAACTCAGGTTAAGATGCATTTTATTTATTTTGTTTTATTCCTCCTCACTTTTTTCATTAAACTATGGAAATTTTTCTTTTTAAAGCCATGTAAATAATTTGATTAATTTGGTTCAATCATTTAGCTTAAGGAAATTTTGAGGGATAGAGATGCGTATCACTCCATTTGCCTTACTCCAACTCCGGGGCCAGACGAGAAAATTTCATTATTTTTTTTAAAACTGTGTAAATACGTGGCGATTGCTTTTTATCAAAAAAAATAATATATACTTAATGTTTTTACTTATTTATCAAATGTATTTTGTAATTTGTGCTTTTATGATTTTGCAACAAAAGTCGAATAAAGCTAACTTGAGTTGAGTTGAGTTGCCATGCAAAAGAGTGGCTAGAGAGTGTCCCTGGGCAGGAATGGCCACCGTGCGGTGCGGGGGGCATGCCAGCAGTGTGCAGCGTTTGGTGCCAACTGCGAGGTGAGCACTTGTGCTGAATGCTTTCAGTTTCTATTCTCTGCCGATCACTTCTCACTGCAGGCACTGTCTATGGGATCATAAGTAAAATAATCTCAGGCCTGCTGGTGTTCGGCATCTATGCGGCATCAGGTCAGGTGCCTGTGAACTTTGGGTGAGTGGAGAGCACAGCTTGGAAGGCGCAGTCGGGAGCTCACAGCCCAGCTTGGGGACAGAGAGCCTGGCTCTGCTGTCGCACAGCTACTGGTATCCCAGCAGGTTAACATACTACGCATAGAGGTGCATATTCGGTAAGTGCTGTTCCGGGTTTGTTACCTGTGCATACCACGGGGCAGATTTACAAGCCCCTTGCACCACTTTTGTGTCACTTTTAACATGGGAAAAGTGACGCAAAAGTGGCGCAAGGGGCTTGTAAATATGCCCCCACGTGTTTTACAGCACTCTGCAGAGACTTGCAATATGATGTTCTACTAACCAGACGCCTCTGTTGTTACTAAAATTATGAACTTTCCTGAAAGTGTTTTTTTTTTTTAAATCTCCGTTTGGAGCGATAGATTCTGGAGTATTTGACTGAACAGGAGAAATGAAAAGACAAAAGATGCGTTACTGCAGCGGGGAGAAGTGAAGTAAAACAATAACAATTTCAAAATGGACCCTTGCAAACCAGTCAGAAATGTTATCAGAGTTTAAAAGTCTCTGAGTGGAGAAATCAGGTGCTGGCAGAACGAAGCAGGTGGTAAAGTCTGCCAAGTGTCTGTGTCGTTCTAGTTGGTTGATTTCAGAAGGGATCTTGTTGAAAGTGAGGAATTTGTGTTGGGATCTTATTGTGTCCTCTGAGTAGAGTCACAGCGCTGTGCCCACTGCGCTCGCCTGTCCTCGCTGTGATGGACGGTCACCGTGGGAATGTGATCGTGAGCATATGAAGGAGAGGTGGCTGGCATCAGTTAAGGACTCCTCCAAGATATAGGGGCATATGTATCAAAGGATTTTGTATTCGCAAACGCTGGGATTGGCAAAAAAACAGCATTTGCGAATACAAAATCGCAAAACGCGATGTATGAGCCATTTTCGCATCGCATTATTAAGGAATCGCTAATTTTGCGATTCCTTAATTTTGCGTAAGCATTTAAGGAATCGCAAATAGCAATTCCTTAAATGCTATGTAACAAGCACCCAACTTGTGCGATTTCTCCATAAGAAATCGCAAATTACCACCAACTTCAAGTTGGTGGTAATTTGCAATTTCTTTGAAAAATTCACTTTTTGGCTTTTTTTAAAGTGCCATGTGGCGCACATACATGCCCTTAGGGCATGTATGTGCGCCATATGCGCAAACATGCTCATTTCAGGGGTGCATCAGGGTGTCCTTATGACACCCTTGCACCCTTGAAATTATTCTTAATTTGCGATTCTCTAATTGCGAATTGCGAATCGCAAATTGAGAATGACTTCCTATTCATTCCTTTGGGCCTCCTGGCCCATAGGAATGAATGGGAAGGTATTCCTTAATTGCGATTTCGCAATTTGCTAATCGCAATTAAGGAATAACAAAAAATCACAAAAAACTTGCGAATTTTTAAATACATCCCGTTTTGCGATTCTCAAATAGCGATTCTCAAAAAATCGCTATTTGAGAATCGCAATTACGGATTTTGATACATATGCCCCTAAATGCTGCCCAGGCAGGGGCTAATGGGATCAGAGAGACTGCCAGAATACCTGCTGCTAGAGCAGTTACGTCTCTGTGTAAGTACGTGGGCGGCATCATTACGGGGACAGAGAGGGGTGGGCGGAACTCCGCTGAATCCTACAGAGGTTTTACATAACTCAGTGGAATTCCACAGGGTACAACTCCATGAGTTCCGTCCAACCCTAGTTACCGACTGACCCCTCAGCCTGTCTAACTTATGAATGGGACTACATAGCTGAGTACTGTAAAGTATCAAATTATTCATGGCATTAACCCCGGCCTGATGCCCTGGCCAAAGGCGCGCCAAAGGCAAACCTGTCTGCGCCCGTCCGCATCCGGCCGGGGCCAGGGGCCATAAGCCCTGTCCGTGCCCCGAAAACTATTAGATCTTATAGCTCCCAATCTCTCCAAAAATTAAGTGGAAAGGCAATTGACAACTGTCTACACTCCTTGAATGTCTCAGAAGGTCACTTTAACTGTCCCCACTGTGTTTTTAATCTTCGTCCATCTATTGAAGTCCGGACCCCTCCTGGAAAACCTTCTACACTAAAGATGCTTTTACTGAACTCCAGATCATTCCCTAAACATGCCACTGAAATCGCCATGCTTCTGGAGGAACAAAACCCTGATGTCCTCTTCCTGACAGAAACCTGGCTCAACAACAAGTCTGATCAAGTCCTCACTCAAACTCTCCCTCACGGCTACCTTATACAACGGGTGAATTGTAAGAATGGTAGGGGGGGGCATATCAATAATTTTTAAAGACCGGTTCAACTGTTGCATCACCACAGACCTTCTACCGGACTGCGAGAGTCTCGCCTTCTCCATAGACTTCTCACCCATACTACCTTTTCTTGTCTATTAATATTTCACCCACCTGGGGCCCAAGGACAATTCCTCAACACCCTCTATGTGACTGTTGCTAATTTAGCCAGCTCCCCGTCCAACTTCTCAGTATTAGGTGATCTCAATATACATTTAGACAACCCCTCCGATCAAATTGCGACAGAGCTGACAGTGAATCTCTCCACACTTCAGCTAAAACAGAGTACTTGAACCAACCCACATTAAAGGTCACCTACTTGATCCCATCTTCAGTAATTGTTAAGAACTCACAGTAGGAGCACCATCTCCGCTACCCTGGTCAGATCACTTCCTGACCCAGTTGTCTTGGGAAATCACTGGCCCTACCTTCTCCTCCAACTCAGTCCGCTGCATGGAACGTAACTGGTCTTAGCTTCCTACAGAACAATGGATTTCAGTTCTGGAAGCCACCAGGCCAGCCAGTGATCCGAATCCCATCTCGGCCAATGATAAATTTAACAATTGGATCCAAGGCTCTTTAGATGACGTACTTCCCAAGAGACCCACTGACAAAAAATGTAGGCCGAGGATCTCTCCATGGTACTCCCCGAAGTTACGGGAACTCAAACAAATCTGCAAAAGGTTAGAGAGGATGTGGAGAAAAAACTATGCAGAATCCAGGCAATAAAAACCTATAAAATAGGAATAAAAGCTGCACAAGCTTCTTTCTACGAGGAAAAAATTATTCTAGCCTCCAACTCCCCAAGGAAATCTTCCGGATTGCTAAAACCCTTTTAAAACTGCCCCAGAAACAACCAACCATGGACGGTGCCCATGCCCGCTGCAACAACTTGGCTGAGTTTTTCCACCAGAAAATACAAAACATATACTCAACCTTCTTGTCCACTCACAACCAGCACAACTTGGCTCCTATTACTATACCAGTGTATGGTACCCAAACAGTACTGGAGCTTATTCCCCCACTGGACCTTGTAACACTAGACACCATTATGGCTCGGGTAAAATCGGGCTCCCCAAGAGAACCTGCGCCTCCCCGTGCTTTCACCTCGGCCATTGGGAACATCCTTCCAGTAGTCCTTGATGTGGT
Organism: Triturus cristatus; assembly: GCF_964204655.1. NCBI lineage: Eukaryota > Metazoa > Chordata > Amphibia > Caudata > Salamandridae > Triturus > Triturus cristatus. The sequence goes on from NC_140583.1 coordinate 1,069,985,004, forward strand.
CAATGCCTCCATTTCCTCTGGAGTGGTTCCCCCTGCATGGAAATGCGCAATGGTGAAGGCTCTTCTAAAAAAACCTAACCTTGACCAGGATAACGTGGGGAATTATCGCCCTATTTCCCTCCTCCTCTTGGAGAGGCACATCAACTCAGTCCTTCACAGACCGGCTTCCGTCCCCAACATGGGACAGAAACCACCCTAATAGCAGTAACTGAGGAGTCCAGGAGGAATTTGGATCAAGGGGGCACTGCAGCGATCATTCTCCTGGACCTCAGTGCTGCATTTGACACCGTCAACCACGACATACTGGTCCTCAGACTTAAGAGGTCTGGGAGTGACAGGTTGTGCCATCACTTGGATGCAGTCTTTCCTAGGAGATCGATCCTTCCAGGTCTTTGAAGGAGACGTTGTATCCAAACGTATGTCCCTCAGTTGTGGTGTGCCTAAGGGCTCTTCCCTGAGCCCCACACTGTTTAATGTCAATATAGGTCCTTTGGCAGAGATTGTCCGTCCATTTGGCATAAAAATTGTTACCTACTCTGATGACATGCAGCGCGTGGTGGCATTAAACCATCCCAAGAAATCATCCAGCGACCTAGGAAGCTGCCTAGAGGGGGTAGCCAAATAGATGGAACTCTCTTACCAAAAACTCAGTGGGGACAAGACGAAGCTCATTACCCTCGGTAATTCGCCATCTTTCAATTCTGAGCTGCTTTGGCCCAATTGTCTTGGCCCTGCCCCAGAACCTAAAAAACAGATCGAAAGCCTTGGCATTTGGCTGGACCGCTCCCTGAGATTTAATTACCACGTGGCAAAACTATCGGCCACCTGTTATGGCCTGTTAAGGATGCTACGTAAAATACTCCCTCTCCTCCCATTTCAGGCAAAAAGAATTATGGTTTAGGCTCTCATTCTATTTCACTTGGACTATGGGAACGCCCTTTATTTAGGAGCCCCTCAATCCACTACACACAAGCTCCAGATCATCCAAAACTGCGCATCTCTCCTGCTCCTCCAGATCTCTTAATGGCAATCTGCAAAACCTGCACTGAGGAGCCTTCACTGGCTGCTTGTCAGGGAGAGAATCCAATTTAAAGCTTTGTATATTGTACATAAGTCCTTTTGGAGGAATGGTCTAGCAATCAGTCGATCTATGATCATTCCTTACCAACCAAGCAGAAACCTCCGCTCGGCGTCCTCCTCTCTCACCTTACTCCCAAGAATAATAAGAGCTAATGTGGCGGGCGCTCCTTTTCTTACAACTCCGACAGACTATGGAACACTCTCCCCCCCTCATATACGGGTGGAGCCTAACCTGCTGCCCTTCCGTAAACTCTTAAAAACCTGGCTCTTTAACAAATGCACTTAATTATTGGACATTCTCTGTCTATCCGCGTCCGTCTGTAGCTCTGGGATGTCTCAGGGTAGCTATCGCTCCATACAAATGTTTTTTTCATTTAATTTTTTTTTTTTTCATTTCATTCATTTAGAGAAGGGGAGGAGATTTCCTTTCACCTGAATGGGCCTGGTCTGCCTCTGACAATGCCGTCTCCACCTCCTGCCAGGAAGCCACACTAGAGAAGGCAGAACTGGTTCTGGCTGGGCACAGACACTCCCTGCCTGAGAGGACAAAGGATTTTGGGCTATAAAAAATGGAGCCCAAACCCCTAAACTTTAGAACTCTTTTGGACCAAGAAGACTGCCAAGAAGATGAGCTAGAGAAGCTGTGAGGAGGAACTACCACTTTGCTGAGTGCTTTGCTGTGTTGACCTGCAGTGGCTGCTTCTGTCTTGGGCAGTGAAAGGACTTGACTGAACTTTCTGCAATCTATTCTTGCGAGTTTCTCCAAGGGCTTGAGGTAGAGCTTGCCCCCGGTTCAAGAAGTCTCAGGAACAGCAAAGACTTCAAGTTCTTCTGCCCTCAGCACTTGGAACTGTGTGTTTTGTGCTGCAACAGAAGAAAAAGCAACTCGACTCCGTCTATGACGCCGCTACCGACTCCTTGTCCTGAAGACACTGCAGAGGGCACCGCCTCAACGCGACCCTGGTCTCACCGCCGACGCCTGTTGACACCACCACCGAGCCGCTGCTCGCACCGTGACCTGTGGGCACCGTACTCCACATCGCCCCGCTTCATGTTGCCGCCTTGGTATCCCCAACAAATCCACTCCACACCGAAATTAACACCGCTGCTTGCACTGTGGTTCGAGGGCACCACTCGTAAAGTTACACGATGCACCGCTCTCATCCCGCACCGCAGCCAGGGCCCACCGACGCCGGCGCCATCAACTCCAGTTTGTCAGCCGACGACAGCGCTTCAGCAACGACGATGACGCTGCTTGCACCATGACCTGCCAGCACCACGACGAGCACCGTATCACTTCACACCGTGACCCTGGTCTCGCAGACGATGCCATCTAACTCTGCCACTGAGCCGCTGCTCAAACCACGACCTGAGGGCATTGCATGCTGCATTACTGCACTTGGCACCGCAGCAACCTTCGCCTGCAGACGCCAGCGCTCCTGACTTCAACTGGGAGGAGTTTTATCTGCAACGCATGTGACTTCAAGGGCTCGCCTACTCCTGCACCGACCTCCGGAACCGACGCCTGCGGATACCGTGCTTTTGGAGCTCAACAAGAGGTCTCTGACACCATGCATTTCTAAAGGTACTGTTTTGCGGGTCTTCGCGACATCATAGCTGGCCCATGATGCTGCAGTCAGCCAGAACTGTTTGGATTTGTTGTTCCCGATGCCGCGATAGCCCCAGACGGAGATAGTGATTTCAAGGAACTGTTTTTCAAGGTTATTTTGAAGATTTCTAAGTACTGTATTGGGGATTTTTATAGTTTTTGGTCTTGTCTTGTCTGCCGCAACGCGACCCTGGTCTCACCGACAACGCCTGTTGACACCACCACCAAGCCGCTGCTCGCACCGTGATCTGTGGGGACTGCACTCCGCATGGCTCAGCTTTATGACACCACCTTCGTATCCCTGGCAATGCTGCTCCACACTGAAATCGACACCGCTGCTTGCACCGTGGTTCAAGGGCACCGCTCGTAAAGTTACATGACACACCGCCCTCATCCCGCACCGCAGCCTTGGCCCACCAACGCTGGCGCCATCAACTCCAGTTCGTCAGCTGACAACAGCGCCTCAGTGACGATGATGCCGCTGCTTGCACCGTGACCTGCTAGCACCCCAACGAGCACCGCATCATTTCGCACCACAACCCTGGTCTCACCGATGACGCCATCTGACTCTGCCACTGAGACGCTGCATGCACCGCGACCTGAGGGCATTGCACGCCGCACTGCTGCACTTCGCACCGCAGCACCCAACGCCTGCCGACGCCAACGCTCTTGACCACAACTGGGAGAAGTTCGATCTGCAGCGCGTGTGACTTCAAAGGCCCGACGACTCCTGCACGGACCTCCGGAACCGACACCTGCAGATGCCGTGCTTTCGGAGCTCCACGAAAGGTTGCCAATGCCCTGAATTTCTAAAGGTACGGTTTTGCGGGTCTTCGCAACACCGTAGCTGGCCCGCGACACAGCGGTCAGTCAAACTGTATGGATTTGTTGTTCACGATGCTGCAATAGCCCCAGATGGGGCTATCGACTTCAAGGAACTGTTTTTCAAGGTTATTTTGATAACTGAAGATTTCTAAGTACTGTATTGTGGATTTTTATCCGTTTCGGTCTTGTCTTGAGTATATAATAATATTGAATATTTTTCTAAATTGGTGTGGTGTCCTTTTGTAGTTCTTACACTGTATTACTGTTGGTTATGTGCAAATGCTTTACACATTGCCTCTAAGATAAGCCTGACTGCTCGTGCCAAGCTACCAGGAGAGTGAGCAGGGGTTATTTTAGGAGTGTAACTCCCTTATCCTGACTAGGAAGAAGGGTCCCTATTTGGACAAAGGTACCTACCTCTGCCAACTAGAGACCCCCATTTCTAACAATTCCGCATTGGCAGAAGCTTTCTCTGTCCAGAAATCAAAGGTTGGGGACACCCTCCTGACAAAAATAAGCTGCTGTAGGTAGTTGAGTTTGTCTAGCCATGGACCCAACTCCAGCTTATGGTTGTTGTGTCCACTTACAGCAATAATATCAGAAGAACTGTGGTGTTGAAAGTATCATTTTGGGACTTCAGAGAGTCCAAACTAGCCTCTATCATAATTAGGATAATCAACAACCATCTAGAACCCCAAGCACAATAAAAAAAGGTTGCTACCTAAAACATGATCATTCAGGTGCAGGTTATATGATGTAAAGGGACATATATCCAAACTGAGATCCTATATTTCTTTCACATTCACTTTCATGCATACGAGCTGCTAAAAGGTAACTGCAACACTATTGCAGCACATGTTCAAATATCATGCACAACCCTAAACACACTACTAATAGGTTACGCTATAAACTAACATCAGTTATACACCACTACTAAGTGATTCAACTAACCACAAAATGCTTTAGGACCACATGATGGCGATGTAGCACTTCACAAGTACTACAATACAATGGTATATAATATTTATAGCACTCTGTTAAAGTCAAATTTTTTGCTATAATTGAGGCATTGGTGTGGCCATTGAATTCTCCCAATTTAGTGAGATCACTTGAAATTAAGGTGAATGTCTTGGGACTATGAGGGGAGTAGGAAATTCAACATTCATGACTGTATAGCTTAAGTAGACAATACTTGAATTTATAAAAGTGGGTGAAATACTTAACTGGGAAACAGTGGATGGGTCCACGTGCTGTTGAGACATGGTTCAACTTTGTCAGGTATTGAGTGATGTTCCTTTTACGTTATTTACCAAATTAAGACATACGTGTACAAAAAGATAATTCTGTTATTTAGTTGGACTGAAATAGTGTCTTAGGCCAGGAGACACCAATAGTAAACAAAAATATTAACCACAGATTAAGCCAGTAACCACTGACTTGGCCCAACCCCTTGGGGTGTGCCACATAAATATAATTTCAAATATATTGTGCTACCAAAATATTGAGTAGTAATACTGAACCCCAAAATATTGACAGGTGAGACTATAAAGGTAAGATTAAGTTTACTTTACTTAACTCAACGTGCGTGTACCTTGAGGGACATTATTGTGACTGACTACGAACCACAAGTCCCAGCATGCAACAAAAACACCCATCGGGGTGTCCACTAGGGGGCAAAAATCATAAATTGTGCAATTTTCTTGTGGTTGGTAATTGTTTTTTTGTTGCCAAGGCTTACCTTTGAAAAAGGTCAAGGTTGATCGAACCGCGTCAGGATTGCTATTGCTGTTCACCAGTAAAAAACCATAAAATGTCAGTGTTACGAGTGCGGCTTCATCTTTCCAGAGGGGGAGAAGTGTTTTAAAAAAAAATATATATATATATATCTATATATATATATATATTGCACAGAAGTTCCTCTCCACAAATCCACGGAAAAGAAGATGAGCCACCCCAGTCTTGCTAGGAAAGTGTAAGTTTATTTTACACAAGGGGCAGAAGACGCGTTTCGGCTGACATGCAGCCTTGGTCACATGACCTTTCTGGTGAACCAGGAAGTATATAACACATTGGTGATTTCAGCACGTCACAGCGTGCATTGAGTGAAAGTGAAAACAGACTTGGTCGGACCTGAGAGAATAACAACAATTGTGCAGTGTTGTAGGAGTTTCTCAATTATAGTGGTTCATGGACAACAATTATTATACAATTGTATTATCGACCCATAATATCATTAATTGCAAATTAATTGTGGGGACAATAATACAACAAACATATCAAAAAAGTGAAACACTTTACTCAGAGCTTACTGCATTGCATAAATATAAAGCAAAATGAATTAGTATCCCTGAGGTATTAAACAGTGATGGTCAGTGCACAACAATCAAAGTACGTTTCGCATTTGGGGAGAGTTCTGACGTGATGGTTGACGTACCACATAATCAGATCAATGCTAAACCATTTCAGTACTAGCAAAATAAATTCAGGTATAGTACCATGAAAATTTGTCTTAGATTAGCGCTACGTGTCTATCTATAAAGAATAAAAATAAATATAAAGGTGCATCGTAAGGGTATAGTACCCTCATATTAGCAAAGTGTATATCAATCCAGTGATAGATGTGCGCATATCAGGAACCTTATCAATACGTCATATCCGTGATTATTCGTAGTGAACTTGTCTATCCGTGAGCCCCCAAGCTGCAGAAACAACAATAAAAAAAGATGGTAATATATTAGTGCTTTGACACATACTGAACATATGACAATCATGTTACATTGACCAAACAGGGTAGAGCAATTTGCCTCTGGTTTATAAATTGTCCATATATCCTACACAAAGGAAACAAAACCCAGGAGGACCAAATCACAAGGGGTATATAAGTAAAATTCAAAATTGAATACATAAAATATACATGTGTATAACAGGTTTCACAAAGGGGGGGCTAAGCCTGGCTAAAAAACATACAAAGATTTCTTACAGATGTGAATACATTTCTTCATCATTATTGAGCCCTATTGGAAAAAGGCTGCCCGTCTGCAACATGAAGCGAGATTCTAGTCTCCTAAGGGACTGCATTCTGATGCCACCCCTAGGATGCTTCGGCACACTGTCAAGCGCAAAAAACTTTGCTTTTGTCCAGTCACTGGAATGATGTTCCCTGAAATGTCTGGCGGTACTGTAACTGAGATCTTGGTTGGTGATTGCTCGCCAATGTTCCAAGATACGTTTCTTAACAGGAAACGTGGTTGATCCTACATACCACTTGGGGCAGGGACAAGTAATGGCATATACAACATAGTCAGTATTGCAGTGGATCAGTTTTGGGATTCTCCACAATTTCCCTGTCTTCTGTAGGATGACCTCTCTGACATCCTCAGAGTGACTACATGCTTTACATTTCTTGCAACGTTTGAAACCCTTACCTTGTTCTAACCAGGTCCTCTCTTAGGTTTGAAATGGCTATTCACCAGTAGATCTTTAAGGGATGGATTCTTCCTATATGAGAAGGATGGATGAGGTCCAATCCTGGTTGACAGAATGTTGTCCTGTATAAGGATATCCCACCTTCTCTTCAAGATGTTTCTCAATTGATTTGCCTGAGTGGAAAAGGTGGTTATAAATCTGAGTGGTGTCAGATCGGTAGGGGTAGTTTTCTGTGCTCTGGTTGTCTTGAAGAGGGCCTCAGTTCTATTGATATATATATATCCATCATACAATTTCCTCCTTGGAAATTAATTGGAATGCACTCACAGATTCTGTATTTGATATCCCAATTTTTCTAACCGTGACCAAGCTATCGGCTGATAGCGAAACGCGTTGGTTTGTCCCTTACTTTTTGGATGCTAATGGCTGAATAAAGAAAAATTGGGAAATCAAATACAGAATCTGTGAGTGCGTTCCAATTAATTTCCAAGGAGGAAATTGTGTGATGGATTTTTGACGGCTTGGCTCTGCTGGGTTTCGCACCGGATAATAGAAGCGGCAGGGGTCCATAACATGGAGCCGGTTTTGTGGAAATATATATATATATATATATATATATATATATATCAATTATCGCCCGAGGGCGAAGTAAAGACGCACTCACTTGTTCTTCAGAAGTAATTCAGGCGGATTTATTGATTATTTGCCATGCCCTACGCTTTTCGGTAAAGCTACTTTGACCTTGATCACGGGATTAGTGTGACAGAAAAAGAGGTCTTCTTTTATTTCTACACACAGTTACTTCCTGTTATGTGTTTTAGTGCATTGTGGTTAGTGTAGTACATACATTTCAATTTTAGTGACATTAGTGATTAGTGTGCTTATCTCTTTTTCGTTTTGGAACAATATTTGATATTCATTGTTCTGTCGGCAAATTAATACGTTGTGTCTGTTTTTTGTTTATTTACAGTTTTTCATGCTCCTTGGTGAGCTATTTTTATTTTTGTCCTGTTTGTGTCTTCATTTTGTTAGTGATTCTGGTATCACTCTTTATTTTTAATTTACTCCTTTTCATTTGGTATTCATTCTTATATTTTCATCTTGATGTTATTTTGTTTCATTTGAAGTGCTGGGAAGTATGTCAAAGATGTACATAAAGTTCTTCATTCTGATTGAGACCTCTAGGATCCAAGGTTCTAAAGGCCACTATGTGTCTTGATTCTCTTTGGCGTAGGGTTCTTTCTCGATTTCCTCCCCTTTCTGAAGGTGGTATTTGTTCTATGGCCCAAAATTGAAGATGTTCCCACTGACTTTCATGTTCTTTCTCCATGTGTTTTGCTATCGCGTTTGAGCAATCCTTGTGTATGGTGGCTTGGATGTGTTCAAGGATTCTTTTCTTGACCTCAAAGATTGTACTTCCGATATAGTGTAGCTTACATGGGCATTCCACCATGTAGATGACAAAATTGCTTTTACAGGTTAGATGTTGCTTTATTTTCCATTTAGTCCCCTTGTGGATCTCCAACTCTTTCATATTTTTTGCATATTTTGGCATATAATCAATAAATCCGCCTGAATTATATATATATATATATTCACTTAAAAAACCATAGGTTTCACACACGTTATAGTTAGGAATCAGCATTTAAAAAACTTGGCAAATTCACTTAAAAAACCATAGGTTTTACACAGGTTATAGTTAGGTGGATATTTCACTCGTAAAAAACCAATGAAATTACCCCGTTATAGTTAGTTCAGATAACTATAACTCGCACGCCCGGAATCCACTGCTCATGACGTCACATATTACATCACTCATGACATGGTCAGTGGCATCACTCATGACATCACTGATGACATCATCCTTGTGATAGAGTGGCGGTTGCAAGAAATTTTTACACGGCAGCCTGGCCGTGGGGAGAGGCACCATCGTCACCTGGCAGCGAATTGGAAACCAGATGAGCGAGGCTGCAGGTCTGCACTGTTCGAACCTGCTGAGCACGACGTTCCATATGCAAATTTGGCTTGCCTGAATGAAAAACGACCTACTAAAGGTAATAATTTATACAAAATGAGCAAATGAACATTTGAACTTACCAAGTGAATATTGACTCTCGCATCAAGGACTAAATGTCCCATCATGCACTATAACAAAAGGCACTGTGCACACGCCCACTGAAGGGCGGAAAATAAAACCTAATGTGATACACATGATGCGAGCTTCAGTTGTCTAATTTGCTGCCCCAGAGGAAGAGGTTTTCACCTTGAAACGCGTCGGGCAAACTGGATATATTAATACAATGTGAAGTAATGAAGGCATGCTGCATGACACACGAGCGCCGTCGAGTGATCTCCTAAAGCGCAAGGGCCATTGTTTCAAGAAATTTTTACACGGCAGCCTGGCCGTGGGGAGAGGCACCATCGTCACCTGGCAGCGAATTGGAAACCAGATGAGCGAGGCTGCAGGTCTGCACTGTTCGAACCTGCTGAGCACGACGTTCCATATGCAAATTTGGCTTGCCTGAATGAAAAACGACCTACTAAAGGTAATAATTTATACAAAATGAGCAAATGAACATTTGAACTTACCAAGTGAATATTGACTCTCGCATCAAGGACTAAATGTCCCATCATGCACTATAACAAAAGGCACTGTGCACACGCCCACTGAAGGGCGGAAAATAAAACCTAATGTGATACACATGATGCGAGCTTCAGTTGTCTAATTTGCTGCCCCAGAGGAAGAGGTTTTCACCTTGAAACGCGTCGGGCAAACTGGATATATTAATACAATGTGAAGTAATGAAGGCATGCTGCATGACACACGAGCGCCGTCGAGTGATCTCCTAAAGCGCAAGGGCCATTGTTTCAAGAAATTTTTACACGGCAGCCTGGCCGTGGGGAGAGGCACCATCGTCACCTGGCAGCGAATTGGAAACCAGATGAGCGAGGCTGCAGGTCTGCACTGTTCGAACCTGCTGAGCACGACGTTCCATATGCAAATTTGGCTTGCCTGAATGAAAAACGACCTACTAAAGGTAATAATTTATACAAAATGAGCAAATGAACATTTGAACTTACCAAGTGAATATTGACTCTCGCATCAAGGACTAAATGTCCCATCATGCACTATAACAAAAGGCACTGTGCACACGCCCACTGAAGGGCGGAAAATAAAACCTAATGTGATACACATGATGCGAGCTTCAGTTGTCTAATTTGCTGCCCCAGAGGAAGAGGTTTTCACCTTGAAACGCGTCGGGCAAACTGGATATATTAATACAATGTGAAGTAATGAAGGCATGCTGCATGACACACGAGCGCCGTCGAGTGATCTCCTAAAGCGCAAGGGCCATTGTTTCAAGAAATTTTTACACGGCAGCCTGGCCGTGGGGAGAGGCACCATCGTCAACTGGCAGCGAATTGGAAACCAGATGAGCGAGGCTGCAGGTCTGCACTGTTCGAACCTGCTGAGCACGACGTTCCATATGCAAATTTGGCTTGCCTGAATGAAAAACGACCTACTAAAGGTAATAATTTATACAAAATGAGCAAATGAACATTTGAACTTACCAAGTGAATATTGACTCTCGCATCAAGGACTAAATGTCCCATCATGCACTATAACAAAAGGCACTGTGCACACGCCCACTGAAGGGCGGAAAATAAAACCTAATGTGATACACATGATGCGAGCTTCAGTTGTCTAATTTGCTGCCCCAGAGGAAGAGGTTTTCACCTTGAAACGCGTCGGGCAAACTGGATATATTAATACAATGTGAAGTAATGAAGGCATGCTGCATGACACACGAGCGCCGTCGAGTGATCTCCTAAAGCGCAAGGGCCATTGTTTCAAGAAATTTTTACACGGCAGCCTGGCCGTGGGGAGAGGCACCATCGTCACCTGGCAGCGAATTGGAAACCAGATGAGCGAGGCTGCAGGTCTGCACTGTTCGAACCTGCTGAGCACGACGTTCCATATGCAAATTTGGCTTGCCTGAATGAAAAACGACCTACTAAAGGTAATAATTTATACAAAATGAGCAAATGAACATTTGAACTTACCAAGTGAATATTGACTCTCGCATCAAGGACTAAATGTCCCATCATGCACTATAACAAAAGGCACTGTGCACACGCCCACTGAAGGGCGGAAAATAAAACCTAATGTGATACACATGATGCGAGCTTCAGTTGTCTAATTTGCTGCCCCAGAGGAAGAGGTTTTCACCTTGAAACGCGTCGGGCAAACTGGATATATTAATACAATGTGAAGTAATGAAGGCATGCTGCATGACACACGAGCGCCGTCGAGTGATCTCCTAAAGCGCAAGGGCCATTGTTTCAAGAAATTTTTACACGGCAGCCTGGCCGTGGGGAGAGGCACCATCGTCACCTGGCAGCGAATTGGAAACCAGATGAGCGAGGCTGCAGGTCTGCACTGTTCGAACCTGCTGAGCACGACGTTCCATATGCAAATTTGGCTTGCCTGAATGAAAAACGACCTACTAAAGGTAATAATTTATACAAAATGAGCAAATGAACATTTGAACTTACCAAGTGAATATTGACTCTCGCATCAAGGACTAAATGTCCCATCATGCACTATAACAAAAGGCACTGTGCACACGCCCACTGAAGGGCGGAAAATAAAACCTAATGTGATACACATGATGCGAGCTTCAGTTGTCTAATTTGCTGCCCCAGAGGAAGAGGTTTTCACCTTGAAACGCGTCGGGCAAACTGGATATATTAATACAATGTGAAGTAATGAAGGCATGCTGCATGACACACGAGCGCCGTCGAGTGATCTCCTAAAGCGCAAGGGCCATTGTTTCAAGAAATTTTTACACGGCAGCCTGGCCGTGGGGAGAGGCACCATCGTCACCTGGCAGCGAATTGGAAACCAGATGAGCGAGGCTGCAGGTCTGCACTGTTCGAACCTGCTGAGCACGACGTTCCATATGCAAATTTGGCTTGCCTGAATGAAAAACGACCTACTAAAGGTAATAATTTATACAAAATGAGCAAATGAACATTTGAACTTACCAAGTGAATATTGACTCTCGCATCAAGGACTAAATGTCCCATCATGCACTATAACAAAAGGCACTGTGCACACGCCCACTGAAGGGCGGAAAATAAAACCTAATGTGATACACATGATGCGAGCTTCAGTTGTCTAATTTGCTGCCCCAGAGGAAGAGGTTTTCACCTTGAAACGCGTCGGGCAAACTGGATATATTAATACAATGTGAAGTAATGAAGGCATGCTGCATGACACACGAGCGCCGTCGAGTGATCTCCTAAAGCGCAAGGGCCATTGTTTCAAGAAATTTTTACACGGCAGCCTGGCCGTGGGGAGAGGCACCATCGTCACCTGGCAGCGAATTGGAAACCAGATGAGCGAGGCTGCAGGTCTGCACTGTTCGAACCTGCTGAGCACGACGTTCCATATGCAAATTTGGCTTGCCTGAATGAAAAACGACCTACTAAAGGTAATAATTTATACAAAATGAGCAAATGAACATTTGAACTTACCAAGTGAATATTGACTCTCGCATCAAGGACTAAATGTCCCATCATGCACTATAACAAAAGGCACTGTGCACACGCCCACTGAAGGGCGGAAAATAAAACCTAATGTGATACACATGATGCGAGCTTCAGTTGTCTAATTTGCTGCCCCAGAGGAAGAGGTTTTCACCTTGAAACGCGTCGGGCAAACTGGATATATTAATACAATGTGAAGTAATGAAGGCATGCTGCATGACACACGAGCGCCGTCGAGTGATCTCCTAAAGCGCAAGGGCCATTGTTTCAAGAAATTTTTACACGGCAGCCTGGCCGTGGGGAGAGGCACCATCGTCACCTGGCAGCGAATTGGAAACCAGATGAGCGAGGCTGCAGGTCTGCACTGTTCGAACCTGCTGAGCACGACGTTCCATATGCAAATTTGGCTTGCCTGAATGAAAAACGACCTACTAAAGGTAATAATTTATACAAAATGAGCAAATGAACATTTGAACTTACCAAGTGAATATTGACTCTCGCATCAAGGACTAAATGTCCCATCATGCACTATAACAAAAGGCACTGTGCACACGCCCACTGAAGGGCGGAAAATAAAACCTAATGTGATACACATGATGCGAGCTTCAGTTGTCTAATTTGCTGCCCCAGAGGAAGAGGTTTTCACCTTGAAACGCGTCGGGCAAACTGGATATATTAATACAATGTGAAGTAATGAAGGCATGCTGCATGACACACGAGCGCCGTCAAGTGATCTCCTAAAGCGCAAGGGCCATTGTTTCAAGATATATATATATATATATATATATATATCAATTATCGCCCGAGGGCGAAGTAAAGACGCACTCACTTGTTCTTCAGAAGTAATTCAGGCGGATTTATTGATTATTTGCCATGCCCTACGCTTTTCGGTAAAGCTACTTTGATCTTGATCACGGGATTAGTGTGACAGAAAAAGAGGTCTTCTTTTATTTCTACACACAGTTACTTCCTGTTATGTGTTTTAGTGCATTGTGGTTAGTGTAGTACATACATTTCAATTTTAGTGACATTAGTGATTAGTGTGCTTATCTCTTTTTCGTTTTGGAACAATATTTGATATTCATTGTTCTGTCGGCAAATTAATATGTTGTGTCTGTTTTTTGTTTATTTACAGTTTTTCATGCTCCTTGGTGAGCTATTTTTATTTTTGTCCTGTTTGTGTCTTCATTTTGTTAGTGATTCTGGTATCACTCTTTATTTTTAATTTACTCCTTTTCATTTGGTATTCATTCTTATATTTTCATCTTGATGTTATTTTGTTTCATTTGAAGTGCTGGGAAGTATGTCAAAGATGTACATAAAGTTCTTCATTCTGATTGAGACCTCTAGGATCCAAGGTTCTAAAGGCCACTATGTGTCTTGATTCTCTTTGGCGTAGGGTTCTTTCTCGATTTCCTCCCCTTTCTGAAGGTGGTATTTGTTCTATGGCCCAAAATTGAAGATGTTCCCACTGACTTTCATGTTCTTTCTCCATGTGTTTTGCTATCGCGTTTGAGCAATCCTTGTGTATGGTGGCTTGGATGTGTTCAAGGATTCTTTTCTTGACCTCAAAGATTGTACTTCCGATATAGTGTAGCTTACATGGGCATTCCACCATGTAGATGACAAAATTGCTTTTACAGGTTAGATGTTGCTTTATTTTCCATTTAGTCCCCTTGTGGATCTCCAACTCTTTCATATTTTTTGCATATTTTGGCATATAATCAATAAATCCGCCTGAATTATATATATATATATATTCACTTAAAAAACCATAGGTTTCACACACGTTATAGTTAGGAATCAGCATTTAAAAAACTTGGCAAATTCACTTAAAAAACCATAGGTTTTACACAGGGTATAGTTAGGTGGATATTTCACTCGTAAAAAACCAATGAAATTACCCCGTTATAGTTAGTTCAGATAACTATAACTCGCACGCCCGGAATCCACTGCTCATGACGTCACATATTACATCACTCATGACATGGTCAGTGGCATCACTCATGACATCACTGATGACATCATCCTTGTGATAGAGTGGCGGTTGCGCGAGTTATAGTTATCTGAACTAACTATAACGGGGGAATTTCATTGGTTTTTTACGAGTGAAATATCCACCTAACTATAACCTGTGTGAAACCTATGGTTTTTAAGTGAATTTGCAAGGTTTTTTAAATGCTAATTCCTAACTATAACGTGTGTGAAACCAATGGTTTTTTAAGTGAATTTGTATGGTTTTTAAATGCTAAGTTATGTATTTATTAATTATTTTTTTTTCAAGGTTTTTCACAGTGTGCGCACGGTGCCCTTCGCGCACCGTGCACGCGCTGTGGGTGCACGGTGCGCTGTGCGCACCGTGCGCGCACCCTGCGATTATTTTTGAAAAAAATAAAATGTTTTTTTTCCCCTTGGGGGTCCCTCTGTGACCCCCTGACAAAGGCTAGGGGGTCAGGAACTCTCTTCCCTGCCCCCTTTTCACGTTTTCCACCTTTTTTCCCCCTTTCCTTTTCAGTGCGAGAGACAAAATGGCGGCCGACACTTCCTGATTTCGACCGATTCCAATGTTTACCGACATCTAACAACCAATCAGAATTTCGCTCGCGCACGGCACCATGTGCGCACCCTGCGCGCACGGTGCGCGCGTATAGATATTTATATGCTTTTAAATGCGTTTTTCTCAGGAAATACTGAACAGATTGACACCAGACCTGCAAAAGGCACTTCCCTGACCTGAGGACTACCTCTCTGCCAAATTTCAAGTAATTCTGTTCAGCCGTTCAGGCTGTACCTTCGACTAAAGGTCCTATGGAAAAATGCATGGGGAAAACGCGTTTTGGGACCCCCCTTTTTTCTCGGCCCCCGCTTGACGAATCACCCCGAGACTTTCAGGGTAGGAGCTGAGTGGAGCGCCCCATTTGTTTTGAAAATTTCGCGAGGATTCGTCAACCGGCGCCAAAGTTATTCAAAATAGAATGTTGAGATTTCCTATGGAAACACGATCCTAACTATAACTATCTACTGGCAACCGCCAGTAGATAATATATATATATATATATATATATATATATATATATATATATATATATATATATATATATATATATATATATATATATATATATATATATATATATATATATATATATATATATATATATATATATATATATATATATATATTCACCACAAAATGACCTTGTTTTCTGGAATCCGTGTCCCATGGGCAGGTGGCGAGTAGGAACCGAGCAGGTCTCCCGGTAATTCTATAAACACACAGCGTCTTCTTCACAGAAGGACTCGCACTCGGGAGGGAGAATTGACTGTTTATTTAGTCACTCGTAACGCGTTTCGTCAGTGAAACTGACTTGATCACACGAAGTGTACAAAGAATGGGAGGTGTTTACATAGCTGGGAAAATAAACGACAGACAAAAGTTTGTCTAGTGGTGTCTGTAACGTTGGCGGCCATTTCTAAATGTCAAAAAATTGCCAGTTTATACATATATACGACTAAATAGCTAGTTCCATGCTGTATTAATGAAATCATAATAGACCTCCATTTTCAAAAGTAATTATACAAAGTGTATCAGCATGATGAACTTTACATAACTAGAAAAATATTGGGAAAATAGACGACAGACAAAAATTTGTCTCATGGTGCCTATAGCTTTGGCAGCCATTACTAAATGTCGAAAAGATAATGCCAGAATATACGATTCCATGACTATATGCTTGGTTACATATTAAGCCCACAAAGTCATTTGAAACCTTAATATTCAAAATCAATATACAATAGTGTATCAACATAATGGGCTAAAAAACAGCTATTTGTGGACCTTATGGTTGGCATAGTGCCATGCATTCAACACGCTGTCAATGATAGCATAAATTAGCAAGCATTACAAATTTACATACACGAATTGTGTGTCCTCGCTAGTATTCTGCATCACTCATCGGCAAATAAGTAGAGGCAATGCAACTGGTGCACAGAAAATGCCCCATATTGGGGAGCATGAGTGGTCACATGACATGCTATATACTTGTATATACATTTCATTATCTTACATAAGTAGTCACATAACCACATAAAGTTCTCTTGGATTATATATACATATTTGCCCCTTACAAGAAGGGAGATATATACGGCATAGTGCCCCTTGTATATTGTACACCTTAAGCTTCTGTTCGTTGCAATGTCACTTGCCTCTCGAATCAGACAAGATTCTAAAACCACCAGCACTGTACCACCTCTTTTGCAAAAAATATAGTGCTCAAATAAATCATAAGATCATCAAAAAAGAAGTACAAAGAAAGAATGTAATAATAAAGTTCTTTCCTTACTGTACCCACAGAACCGGGAAGAAAAGGGTAGGGTAACCGGTACGGATGAGAGTAATCCGAAGAGATGGCGACCCTTCCTTTCCTCCTGTGCAACAAAAGAAAGAGAAAAAAGAGAGGGGGAATTATGCCCAACATCCTAAGAAAAAACATAAGTTAAAATTGCACATATTCGTACTATTGAGTCATAGTACCTATAAATGGCTAAAAACATTCATATTTGAACAACCAGCAATCGGATATGCCTAACCCCAAAGGGGGTTGTGCTAACGGAAAAACAGAAGGCACATATGAAACAGTAATTATTCTTCATGTAGGTGTACACTCAGTTCTTCATCCAAATTATGTCCCTTAGGGAACTTAGTTTCCAATACCATTATCCATTTGGATTCACGTTTCCGGAGTAATAAAGTTATATTACCCCCTCTTGGGCCAAGATGGATTTGTTCAAGGATGAAGTAACTAAGCAGGGAGCTGTTGGATAGATGGAAAAGGTCAAAATGTCTCACAATGGGATAGTTGGTATCTTTCTTATTGATGGCCCGCATATGCTCTAACACTCTTTTCTTAGCCATACATGTAGTGCTCCCCACGTACCACAGTTTGCATGGGCATATCAATACATAAATACAAAAGGGCGTACTACAAGTTAGAAATTGGTTGATCATTCTAGGTTTGGTTTGGCCAGGAATATTCACAGTTTTGGACATATGGCTGTTACGGCATGCCTTGCAGTGGCCGCAGGGATAAAAACCGGTAAGGTTCTGTACATTACCAGATGTTCTCGAAGTTACATCACTGTGTACCAAAAGATCTCTTAAACTGCGACCTTTCCTGTAGCTTATTCTGGGTCTATTTTCGAATGTATGGCCAATAATAGGGTCACTTTGTAGAATCTTCCAGTTACTAGTTAGTATTCTGTGTATTCGTTCTGAGTTACCACTAAAAGTGAGTATCACTCTGTTGGTGCCCTCTGTGGAAATTTCTGTAGTGTCCGTATTCGTAGATAGGGTTTGAGCATGGTCTATGGAATTGACTTTGGTAATGGCTTTATTAAGGACCCATTGAGGATAACCTCTTTCCCTGAATCTTTTGACCATGATTTCCTTCTCGCGGTGGAATGCGTCATTGGTACTACAATTTCTTCTCGCTCCTAGCAACTCACCATATGGAATGCTCCATTTGAGTGGTTCTGGGTGGCTGCTAAGAGCGTGAAGAAGTGTATTGCCCGCTGTAGCTTTGCGAAACAGACTTGTATGTAGTCTGTCTCCTTGGGGTTTGATCAGTAGGTCTAAGAACTCCACTGAGTGCTTACTCATACTACTGGTCAGGGAGATGTTACGATCATTGTTGTTGAGTTTATCTATAAACTCAATAGCAGTTTGTTCAGTGTCAGTCCAAATAACAAAAAGGTCATCTATATATCGCGTAATTGCTTAGGAGCGGCTTTTTAACCTACCTCGTTTTGTATTTGTGTTCATTTTTCGTTCTTGTCCCCTTGATTTTAACCGCTAGCCCCTCACTTGCATTATAAAAGGTTTCTCTCACCGCTGTTTGGCGGGCCCCTTTCACCGGGACATGGAGGCTCTTCTGGCGACCATCTTGGGTGTGTATTGGCTGTGACTTGGACGCCTAGCGGCGCCATTTTGGAGTCTCGACGGGCTAGTAGTCACCAGGACGCTAGACGTCTATATAAGGGGGATGACTCTAGGTAGAGGGTCTTGTTAATCTGGAGAGTTTTTATTGCTTTCTGCAGTGAACGTGACCTGCATAGCGCTTTTGCGTAATTGCTTAGGAGCGGCTTTTTAACCTACCTCGTTTTGTATTTGTGTTCATTTTTCGTTCTTGTCCCCTTGATTTTAACCGCTAGCCCCTCACTTGCATTATAAAAGGTTTCTCTCACCGCTGTTTGGCGGGCCCCTTTCACCGGGACACGGAGGCTCTTCTGGCGGCCATCTTGGGTGTGTATTGGCTGTGACTTGGACGCCTGGCGGCGCCATTTTGGAGTCTCGACGGGCTAGTAGTCACAAGGACGCTAGACGACTATATAAGGGGGTCATGATGACGCGCAGCGGTCTCGCGCTGCGGGGTCGCCGGACTGACGCCGGAGTTACGCCAGAGTTCAGCCCGTCTGCGCCCGTCCGCGCTGAGGACGTGCCTGAGGATGTGCTGCATGTGAAGGGGCAGGTAAAGTTCATGTATACCCTGCAGGACTTACTGGCTTTGAAACCCCGGTCATCGTCTTGTCATCATCGCTTTTCGCCCAATGGTCTACTCTGCTCCTTAGAATGTCACACCTGTAAGGTCAGCTGGTCGGCTCGTGACCCTAATAATGAGGTTAATCATACCCCTCATGCTCCGCCCAACATACGTCCATTGGGAAGTGGGTTCCTAGTCAACGCGAGATCATTGATCAGAAATAACGTTGCGTTCTTTGATTTTGTGACTGCTAGGGATCCGTCTTGGGTGTTTATAACAGAAACATGGGCATCGGAGTCTTCGGGCCACGATCTATTGTTGGCTATTCCGGAAGGCTATGCACTGCATAGACTGGATAGAACTAGATGTAGAGGGGGCGGGCTGGCTATCCTTTTTAAAAGCTCATTTACTTGTAGTATTAAGGCCCTATCCGAGTCTTCGGATTCTTTTGAAGCCCTGTATTTCTCGATCTCTGGTTCCCCGTCACTATCTTTCACAGGCATCCTCATTTATAGACCTCCGGGACCCAGATCCAATTTTAGTGGGGAATTGTTCAGAATACTGGAACCATATTTTGGTAGGCCTGCCTTCACTATACTCGGGGACCTAAATTTCCACCTAGAAGATATGGGGTCTAAGGATACTCACGTCCTGTTGGATTCGCTTAACGCATGCGGCTTCACTCAATTGGTCAGTACTTCTACTCATCAAGCTGGCCATATCCTAGATGGGGTATTTTCCAGTGATCTGAGACTTTCAGTTGGTCCTCCTATCCGTCTATCCTGGTCTGACCATTTGGCAGTACCCCTGGAACTAACATCTTCCTTAGCTTGTGCGCCCAGAAGGAATCCCTGCAATAAACAACTTAAAAGGAATTTCAGGAATATTACCAATGATTCCCTTTCTTCTTTTATAGGGGATGGGTCGTCTTTCTCTCTCGGGGAAGTGGAGGAAGCGGCACAAGAACTTGCTAATTCTATCACTAGAGCGGTTGATGCATTAGCTCCCGCTTCTTTCCGATACTCAGCAAGGCGCAACCCCTCTGCCCCTTGGTTCTCTGAGACACTAAGACTTATGAGGCAGAACTGTAGGAGACAGGAGAGAAGTTGGAGAAAATCATGGGATCCTACTGAAGGCAAGGCACATAAGCGCCTGCTGCGAGAATATAAGGCTATACTAACAAAGGAAAAGCAGGAGTTTTTCACTAATCTCACTGCCTCCCTCACTTCACCCAGGGAGCTATTTAAAATTGTGGAGTCCCTTTGTTCTCTTCAAATGCCCGACCCAGTGGTGGGGTCTCAAGTGCTCTGTAATAAAATCTCAGATTTCTTCCATAATAAAATCGAGGACATATACATTGCCCTGGAAGCTCAGAGGAGTGCCTTGGACCCCCAACTACCCCTGGCTTCGGTAAATCTGGAAGTTCGGATCTTGGATCCCCCTAAGACTCTCTCCTACTTCCCGCTGTTATCTTCTGAGGCGATGGATCTTCTCTTGAATAGAATAAAATCGGCCTCCCCTCTCGATCCTTGTCCTCTGACAGTGCTGAAAGCATGCAGGGATACCTTATTACCCCCCTTGATGGAGGTGATGAATGGCGCTTTAACACAGGGGGTCTTTCCGACAATATGGAAAAAGGCAATTGTGAAGCCCTTGCTTAAGAAGCCTACTCTTGATCCTGAAATACTTAAAAACTTCCGTCCCATTTCCTTGCTCCCTGCACCTGCGAAAATGCTGGAGCTCCACCTCAATCATCATTTGTCGGCCTTCTTAGATGCTTCTGGATATCTAGATGATTCCCAGCATGGCTTTAGGAGGTGCCATAGCACCGAATCGGCGCTTACTATGGTGACAAATAATATCCGAATGAAGGTGGATCAGGGTCAGACCACTGTCTTGGTCCTTTTAGATCTCACGGCGGCATTCGACACCCTCTCTCCCTCGACTTTAACATCACGTCTGAGGGAGCTGGGGGTAGGGGGCACTGCCTTGAGTCTTCTGTCCTCCTTTTTAGTTAAAAGGGAGCAGAGGGTCAAGCTTGGTGACTTTCTTTCCCCTGCTAAAGTCTTGCGATGTGGGGTCCCACAGGGGTCGGCTCTGAGCCCGACCCTGTTTAATATCTATGTGGCCCCTCTGGCAAGGCTAGTGAAATCGCAGGGAATGGAAGTTGTGTCATACGCCGATGACACCCAAATTATGGTGTCCCTGGCCCATTCGAAGGATTTATCGGCGTTCAACTTTAGGAACTGCATGCTAGCAGTCTCCGAATGGATGATTCAAAATTCCTTGAAGTTGAACGGTGATAAGACCGAAGTCCTGATTTTTGGGAGGGATCAGGATTGTTGGTCTAATGAGTGGTGGCCCCCCTCTTTGGGTACCTGCCCTATTCCATCCCACTCGGCCAGGAACTTGGGTGTCATATTTGACACCTCACTGTCTATGACTCTCCAGGTGAATAGAACAGTCGCCACCTGCTGGGGGGTCATCAAGATTCTTAGGAGAATCGTATATTATCTTTCCCCTCAGTCACGTATGCAGATCGTGGTGGCGCTGGTCGGATCTAGATTAGACTATTGTAACACTCTTTATGCGGAAATCAACAAGGGCCTTATTCAGCGCCTCCAGGTGGTGCAAAATGCTGCTGCCAGATTTGTCTTAGCGGCACCTATTGACTCATCGGCCACCTTAGCAAGGAAAAGCTTACACTGGCTCCCGATCCAGTATAGGATCTCCTTCAAACTGCTAATTTTGGTGTTTGGAGCTTTAAGGGCTACTCCCTCTAATGCTCTGGGTTCTCTCTTAACTCGGTATCTACCCAGCAGATCTCTTCGTTCTGCAGAGATGAACCTACTGGTGGTCCCCCGCTTTAAGAAAGTCAGATGGGGAAGCAGGGCTTTCTCCAACGTGGCTCCTCGGTTGTGGAACGCCCTTCCATTAGAGATTAAAGCCCTTCCTTCCATGATTCTTTTTAAGAAAGCACTCAAAACATGGTATTTTGCTAAAGCCTATCAATAAGCAACTGTCACTTTTTTGCTGACTTTATCTCGGTTAGGCGCCTTGACGCCCATTGGGCTAAGTTGCGCGGTATAAGTCTGACTTCATTTCATTTCATTATATATCGTAGCCAGATTTTGACTTTACTGAAAGAATCATTAAGTATATTGTCTTTCCTGATGTCCTCCTCCCATTTCCCCATAAATAAATTGGCAAAACTTGGGGCAAAACAAGTCCCCATTGCTGTACCAAGGATCTGTTTATAAATGATGCCATCAAACATAAAAATGTTGTTGGTAAGACATAGATGCATCATTTGAAGTACCAGTACGTAATGTGCCCACATTACGCTAGATGGGCCATGTACGCACGATGCGCTTCGCACACCGTCCGCACACGGAGGACATATTATACGCTTCGTTGTGAAACGTTATCTATTAAATGTTCAATTGACTAATAGGCCATGCACAAAACGTGCCCTGCAGGCACTATTTGCACACGGGGTTGGGAAAAAGTGGATATTTTTTTTTTTTTTATTATTTTTTACTGTACGCGTACGGTAAGCGCAATCGGCGTTTTTTCAAAAAAAAAATTTCTTTTTTACCATTGGGGGTTCTTTTGGGACACCCTGACCAAGGCTAGGTGGTTAGGAGCTGTCTAGCCTGCCCCTTTTCATGTTATCCAACTTTGTTTTTCCTCCCCCCCTCAGAGTGCGAGAGAGAAAATGGCGGCCGCCACTTCCTGGTTTCGACCGATTCGAATGTTTACTAAGATCTAACAGCCAATCAGAATCGCGCTCGCGCACGGCACCGTACGCGTACGGTAAGCTTACCGTAAGCGCACGGTAAGCGCACGGAGCGCTGTCACAGATTTATATATTGATTTAAATGCTATTTTCTCAGGAACTACTGAACAGATTTACACCAGACCTACAAAAGGCACTTCCTTGATCTGTAGACTACCTCTCTGCCAAATTTCAAGTAACTCTGTTCAGCCGTTCGGGCTGTAGCTGTGTCTAAAGGTCCTATGGAAAAATGCATGGGGAAAACGCGTTTTGGGACCCCCCTTTTTTCTCAGCCCCCGCTTGACGAATCCCCCCGAGACTTTCAGGGTAGGAGCGGAGCGTAGCGCCCCATTAGTTTTGAAAATTTCGCGAGGATTCGTCGACCTGCGCCAAAGTTATTCCAAATAGAATGTTGCGGATTTCCTATGGAAACAGGGTCCTAACTATAACTATCTACTGGCGACCGCCAGTAGATAATATATAGATATACATATATATATATATGATGCAAAATTTGTCACCAGCTTCCACGTTGCTTCGGAAAAGACGAACACAGGCCCAGATATCAGTGCAGGAATATCTTATTTATTTTCACCCAGCACTGCCACCATTACGCGTTTCGGCCTGCCAGAGGCCTTGATCATATGTATATCACCACCAGTCTCTCTCCACAGAAAGAAAGAGCGTGACCAGCTCCGGGGGTACAAACAAACTGCTTTATTGGTGTAAAATGCGCAGGCAAGCAAAGGGTTGCTGAAACGCTAGGCAGACGCGTTTTAGGCTTTAATTGTCTTTCCTCAGTGCCCGTTTCAGATGTGTCCTTCTTGTTCACGGGGGTCCATAACTCTGATGTTAAAATTGTGGCCACTCCTCATCACGTGACCACTAGCCCCTCCTTCGCCTCACAGGTGTAAGGCACCTCGCGCCGTTCCTGCAGCCCAACTCATTAAACTCCTTTTTCTTTGACAAAATCTGCACCATTAAACAAAACATTCCTACCACTCAGTCTCCCCTTTTATTTGCAGACACTTTTTACAACCCTGCTACTTTGCACTCCTACCCCCCCATTGATAACGTTAATCTATCTTTACTTTTTTCTAAAATTAAATCCGGCTCCCCTGATGACATCTGTCCCCCTTACATCCTGAAAGAAGTGAGCACCATCATCCCTGGGGGCTTACTTCCCATGTTGAATGGCTCACTTGCTCAGGGTAAAGTTCCCAACAACTTTAAGAAAGCCCTCCTTATTCCCCTCATAAAAAAGGCAGGAGCCAACCCATTAGACCCACTCAACTACAGGCCTATATCTTTGCTGCCATACTGTGCTAAACTTTTGGAATCTCATGTATGTGACAGCATTTCCACATTCCTTGAAAATTCGGAATATCTAGCACCTAATCAGGCCGGTTTCCGCCCTTGCCATTCTACTGAGGCGGTCATCCTCTCGGTGCAGAATACCCTTAGGCGGAATGCGGATGAAGGGATCCATCAAGCTCTGGTACTTTTAGATCTTTCTGCCGCCTTCGACACGGTCGACTATACCATCCTGGTCGACCGTGTCGAACAGGCAGGCCTTAGGGGCCCTGCGCTGGGCTGGATCCGTTCATTTATCACTGACCGCACTCAATCGGTCAGATTGGGCTCCTTCACGGCTCCCACCATACCTACCATCTGTGGAGTACCCCAGGGCTCCTCGTTGTCTCCCTTGCTTTTTAATTTGTATCTACGCCCTCTTTTGTACTCCCTCAGGCACGCTAAGGTCACCATTTTTAACTACGCCGATGATTTGCAGCTCATCTTTTCTCTGAACACCAAGGACTCTGTGGTAGAATTTCAAAACACCATGTCCCACATTTTGAGTTGGATGAGCTGCAATCACTTGAAACTTAACCCAGGCAAGACCGAATTGGTCTTGCCTGGACAGAGCACCCTCAGCTGGAACCCCAGTTTCTGGCCCTCCTGTATGGGTGCCCCCCCATCCAAATCATCCTCGGTTAAGAGCCTTGGTATTTTCATTAGTGAGGATCTCTCCCTGAAAAAACAGGTCGGAGCTGTTGTTTCCTCTAGTTTCTTTCAGCTGAAGAAAATAAAAAAAATCGCCCGCTTCTTCTCCCAAGCTGCCCTCACTCAGATCGTCATCTCCCTTGTTCTGTCCAGACTGGACTTTTCCAACAGTCTTTACCTCGGGCTCCATACTGGAGAGCTAAAACGCCTCCAGCTGGTTCAAAACCAGGCAGCCAGACTTCTCTTGAACATCCCTAGAAGGCAATCTGTCAGATCTGGCTTGAAACAGCTGCATTGGCTCCCGGTTGAGCAACGCGTGACCTTCAAAGCTGGGTGTATTCTCTTCAAGTCTCTACATGACATTGGCCCTATTTTTATCAGAGACCTATTTAAAAAATACAGCCCCTCCCGTAACCTCCGGTCTGCTCATAAAGCCCTTCTGACTATTCCCTCGTATAAGAAGAAGCGTCTCGGAGGCAGCTGCTTTGACCATCTTGCAGCCGCCTTCTGGAACTCTCTTCCTCTTCATCTTAAACTTAGTGACAACATCCTCAGCTTCAGACATTCTCTGAAGACCTGGCTCTTCTCCCAGGCGCATCACTAGCTGTTTTTTTCCTCACCAACCGATGGCTTCGCCTGTTCCTTCCTACAGCGCCATGAAGCCTCCGGGCGTACGAGCGCTTAACAAATTTCATATAACATTAACATTAACATTAACTGCATGCTGGGCATTGGAGTCCACTGATTGTGCTCCTACAGTGAAGAGACATCAAAGACAGCAAGTGCTGCTGTGATTCCACGCCATTGCTGCAGTCACGTAGCAGGTAAAGACCGCCCTTTGTCCCCCTTCTCAAGTAGATCGATTCTGCCTCCTCTCTCCCCTTGCGCCGATCTTCTCCATGTGGAAATCCAGCACCGGGGGGCGACGCGTATGCAGCTTCATGCAGAACACCAAAGGTGCAGGTCTAGACGCGTAGCACCTGAACGAGAGTGCGGTCACAGAGCCAACATCTGCTTGCTGGCAATACTTCACCACCAGTCTCTCTCCACAGAAAGAAAGAGTGTGACCAGCTCCGGGGGTACAAACAAACGGCTTTATTGGTGTAAAATGTGCAGGCAAGCAAAGGGTCCCTGAAACGCTAGTCAGACACGTTTCAGACTTTAATTGTCTTTCCTCAGTGTGGTTATAAGAACCTCTGATAAGGGCGGACATATTGTCCTTTGGTCCCAGGAAGATTATATGAAGAAGGCATACAGTCAGTTAAATGATCTTCAATGTTACAGAAAAAGTACACCACTCAAGTATAAAAGTATCCAGGACTCCTTGTTTAAAAATGTATTAGCCTGGAAAAGTTTGGGGCTTCTAAGCGGGTATGAATATGGATTTATCACAAAAGAACATCCGTTAGTGCCTACCAACTATTTTATACCAAAAGTCCATAAGAACTTTGAGAATCCGCCAGGTAGAGCCGTCATTGCAGCATGTGATGGGCCACTGGAAAACCTCTCCAGGTATATTGACTTGTTCCTACAGGTCCACATGCGGTAACTTAAGTCATATGTCCAGGACACAAGTGACTTTTTAAACAAAATCAAAGATTTGTCTTGGGACACTGGATGTTTGCTCGCTATATACTTGTATTAGAAACAGGGATGGCCTAAGAGCGGTGGATTACTTTCTCAGTACAAGACCAATGATGTATGCACAACATACACGAATGTTGTTAGATATGTTACTTTTTAGCCTTGAAAACAATCTATTCCTTTTTAATGGCCAGTTTTATCAACAGATTCAGGGAGTCGGAATGGGGGCCAGCTTCTCCCCGAGCTATGCCTGTCTTTTCATGGGCTGGTGGGAGGAACTGGTCCTCATGCGTAAATATGAACAAATATATACCACCACCATTGTCTCCTGGTTGCGGTTTATTGACAATCTTTTCATTGTGTGGCGAGGAAGTGAAGAAAGTGCCATAAAATTTATAGATGAAATCAATCAAAATGAGTTTAATCTTAAATTCACTTCTAACATCAGTAGGCACTCAGTGACCTTTTTAGATGTTCAAATTTTATTACAAGATAATGTCTTAACTACTCCACTTTTTAGAAAACCAACGGCAGGTAATACAGTTTTACATGCGTCCAGTGCTCATCCTCCACATTTGATTTGGAGCATTCCGTATGGTGAGATGCTCCGCATCCGACGCATATGTAGCTATACAGAGGATGCAAGGATCAAGCAAACTGAAAGCTGCAAACGGTTCCTAGCTAGAGGTTACAGTACAGGAACAGTGCAGGCCGCTATGAGAAGATCTCAAGCGAGGGCTAGGGAGGATCTCCTAGCCTACAAGTCAAAGCCACCTGAAGAAGTATCTCAGCAGAATACACAACCTGTAAGACTTATTTTAACATACTCTAAACAGGAGAAACAACTGAGGAGCATCATGAGACGCAATTGGCACTTTATCCAAGAAGATCCCGTGATAGGTAACCAGATGCCCTCCAATCCCTCTATTACATTACGAAGATCTATGGGTATGGGGAACATGTTGGTCAATAATAATCAGGAGAGTTGCCATAGAGATATGTGGCTGACAATAAGAAAATGTTTTTTTAAATGTATGTCATGTAAGGCTTGCCAGTTTGGTACCAATGTAAAAACCTTTAAAACTGCTTTTTCTGACACAGCTAGAGAAATTAAGCAACACTTAACATGCAAGACAGAATATTCTGTTTATGTATTAGAATGTGATTGCCATCTAAAATATATAGGGAGTACCAAACTGGCTGTCCACAAACGAATTCTGCAACATATCAGGGCAATAATCAACAAAGACCAAAATTACCCTGTTGCCAGACATTTTCAATCTGTTCATAGCAGTAATCCACAGCATCTGAAATATTACGCTATTGAAGCCATCTTGATTACAAAAAGAGGAGGCGACAGAGAAGCAAAATTGAGACGCCTGGAGACTAGTTATATATTAGAGTTTGATTCCAAATACCCGGGTGGACTCAATACTACGGAAGATCTCCTCTCCACACCTTCTTATGATTAATCAATGGAGTCCTCTTAGAGAAAAACATAAAAACATAGTGAGAGACTGGTTAACCATAGACTAATTTAAATTAAATTAAATTAGATGTAATTGAGGTATCAGGTTGGCTTTAATGTTTCCTATAAGGATGAGTCAATACAATGTTGTTTTTTAACCAATTTTGTACTATTTCTGTATTAACCTGGTTTTTAATGATTGGTATTAGACATAGGGTAATTTTATTATTGTGTTGTATTTCCAGTCATTTTACAGTGTTGTTATAGTATGTATGATTTTAACATTGTATTTATACTATTCCTTCAAGTCATTTTGGTCTCTTAGAAAATTTTGTAAGAAAAATCATGATTGCTTACATCAAAATGAAAAATGATTTTAGTATCATTATCGCGGCTTTTGCACAACCTTGTAATTGGAAACTCTGTTTTCTCTCTATGTGCACTTTTTGGCTTCTTTGCACTTTGATCTGAGGTACTGTAGCACTAGGGCACTTTACTCATTAACATTAGTTATGATGGATAAAATACGGGTCCACTTCAATGCATAATATGCATTATGCGATTAATGAAAATGCATGATAGTGGATCACCCCGAATCAAGTAATGGTATCAGTTGTGTCTATATACTTAGTTTGAAAAGCTAATATATCAATAGGAAGTGACACAATGTATCGGCTATCAGTATGCCATTAGTAGACTTATTATTCTCTACATATCAGATTTTACAACTTACACAGTCACATTTTTATATTTTATTCATTCTTTCATTTAGGTGAGCACATTTTTTTCACGTATAATCATCCATGAGATAGACCTTCAGCACTGCTCTAGAAGGCATTTATGCAGGTATTTTGATTTGTATGATGACATTAAATCATATGGAAAATGACATTGATATTTATATTTACATATTAGTCAATATATTTTATGTACCAAGTTAATATGATCAATGAGAATATTTAAAATGATTATAAGCATTCATGCGTGTATTATACAGAATGAAAGCTGAATATTTTTGAGTATTTTGTCTATTTTCATGAATTCATTTTAGCACTGGCACTTTAAAGAGCGGGACACTGTTTTGAGCGCTGTCATGTGATCAAAGCCGCCTGTACGGCCGATCCGCGTAATGGCAGAACACTGAACAATAAATAATTTGCACAGTTGAAGGTCTGCACTCGTCATTTCAAATCAGAAGCGTTACGAGTTAAAGTGATATATATATATATATTCACTAAAAAAAACATAGGTTTCAGGGGCGTTATAGTTAGCTGGACATTTCCCTCGTACAAAACCCTAGAAATTCCCCCGTTACAGTTAGTTTAGCTAACTATAACTCGCGCCCCCCAAATGCACTGCTGATGACGTCACATATTACATCACTCATGACATGGTCAGTGACATCACTGATGACATCTCAAATGACATCACTGATAAAATCACTGATGATGTCATCCAGTGACTGTGTGTTTCTGTAAAGTTTAAATATGTTTTATATATTTATAGTGAAAGGCCTATGGAAGAATGAGTGGGTGTATAAGTGTGTGAATGGGTGATTTTCTAGGTGCGTAACTGACTCTATAAGTGAGTCATTAAATGTATCTTACTGCAGACTAGTGACTAAACTGTGTGAATGTCTGTATGTGTATGTGTGTTGGTGTATAAGTGGCTGCATGGTTTTGTGAATAACTATATGAGTGTCTATATGGGTTATTGATTGGTTGTCTGAGTATCTGTATGGGTGCCTGAGTGTTTGTGTGGGTAGGGTGTGTATGACTCTGTGCATAGATGTGTGAGTGGGTGATTCAGTGGGTGCATGGTTTTAAGAGTGCATCTGTGATGGACTGTATGTGACTGTATGTAAGGGTGTGTTAGTGATTGAATGTATATCTCAGTTGTACATGTGTCAGTAACTACATATGTGAAACGCACTGTATATGTGTGTAAGAGTATATAACTATCTATATGTGAGAGTGTGTGATTTTGGGAGTGGCTGTATGGATGAGTGTGTGCTTGTATCAGTAATTGTATAAGAGCGACAGAATTTGTTAGTATTTTTATGAGTAAGTGAACTTGAGTGTGTTTAACTGTATAGGTGAGTAAATTGGACTGTGAATAATTATTTGCATGACTGACTAGATGTGTCAGTACCTCAATGGATGATTGGCGGTGTATGAGTGTCTATATAGGTGTAAAAATGCATATGATAGTCCTGTACAGAGTGACTGTAAGTATGAGTGACTGTACAGGTGGGTGAGTGGAGATGTATGTAGACCTAAGAGTCAATGAGTGAGTGTGTAGTTATTGGTGTTGGAGTATCTATGGTTTTCAAAATGCCCGTCTGAAATTTTGAGTCGGTGTATCAAAGGTTATATTAGGGTGTGAGAAGATGCACTAATTTATCACATGGATGACATCATCAGTGATGTCATTTGAGATGTCATCAGTGATGTCACTGACCATGTCATGAGTGATGTAATATGTGACGTCATCAGCAGTGCATTGCGGGGGCGCGAGCTATAGTTAGCTAAACTAACTAAAACGGGGGAATTTCTAGGGTTTTGTACGAGGGAAATGTCCAGCTAACTATAACGCCCCTGAAACCTATGGTTTTGTTAGTGAATTTCTAAGGTTTTTTAAATGCCAATTCCTAACTGTAACGCCCCTGAAACCTTTGGTTTTTTCAGTGAATTTCAAGGGTTTTTTAAATGCCAATTCCTAACTATAACGTGCATGAAACCTATGGTTTTTTTAGTGAATTTCAAAGGTTTTTTAAATGCTAATTCCTATCTATAACTTATCTCTAAAGATATCATGTTTAATGATTTTCATTGGATTTCTATATTTTTCAAATTCAGTGTGTCAATTTCATTAATTATGTTTTTTTGAAATTCTTTTGATCACCATTTTTAAATTTATTTTTTAAATTAATTCTTTTAAAATTTAAAAAATATTATTTGTTTTTATTGGGTTTTTC
This sequence comes from Triturus cristatus, assembly GCF_964204655.1. Lineage (NCBI taxonomy): Eukaryota > Metazoa > Chordata > Amphibia > Caudata > Salamandridae > Triturus > Triturus cristatus. Next base: position 1,070,015,847 of record NC_140583.1, read on the forward strand.
AAACATATTTTTTTATATTTTTAAAAATATTTCTTTAACTATATGTTCAAAAACTTTATTTTATATATATTTTTTCCATGTTTTAGGAACCGCGCACCATATGCACACCGTTCTCGATCCCTACGCGTTAGCATCCGCGCATGGTATGCGTTGGGTACGTGTTTAGTGCGCGATCGCAATGCGACAGGTACGCGACTCCCAGCCTATACGTGAAACGTTCGATGTACGTAACGCGACGTTTACGCACTTCCGTGATGCGTCATCTGCGTCTATGACGCGGTAGGTGCCCGGATCCCGCAAAATATTTAACATTTAAAAAAACATATATATATGTATTTCATGTGAATATTGATTGAAGACAAACTCTAAACTAGTCTAAAAACTAATATATTTTTACATCTAATCCTAGAATTTTTTTTAATACAATTTCGCGGATGCGCGATGGCTGCGTGCTGCGTATGCGCAGGGTGCGCGGATCCCATGTGACCTGCAAAAAAAGAGATTTGATTGGTTCATTACACATCCTATTCTAACTATTGAAAGACCCCACCTATTTCAATCATTCTTTGAGCTTCTTTGGTGGAACATCTCACACCTTAGAACTAGAAGAAACTTTTGGGGAAGATTTCCACAGCTGCAATTTTTCTGAAGACAATGACTTCTGCACAGCAGCCACCATCAGAATCAGACCATTCGTCCGATGAGGAATTTGTTGTGGAACCTCCATGCCCTGAAAGATACACCTCTGTGGTGTGGAAATTTTTTTCCTTCCCAGAAGGACAAAATAAAACAAATTCAACTAAAGTGACATTACCAGAGCAATACCAAACAGCTTTCTGAGACCAGCAACATGTGTAACCTGGGTGACTGACTACACTCCAGCAAGGGCAATCAGCATTAGTGATGCTGAATGTATTTGCATTACTAAGTGCAACCTCAAACCCCACTCGGTTGTGAATACTGTGCATGATTCCACAGGATAAGCAGCTGGGTGTGTGCTAAAAGTCTGCTTCTGCATAAAAAAAATGCTCCCCCTTTACATCTAATGCAAATGTAAAATCACCAGAGCAATACGCAATAAATCTCTGCCTGTAATTCCTATTTGCACACAGAGTCATGTTTTCATATTAGTCACAAAACGAAATTTCTTTGCCAATTTGAAAGCACACTTACTACTCTTTTTTTGGCAAGTGATAAGTACTTTTACAGACTAACACATTTTAAATCCACTTTTCAGATTCTTAAAAAAGCACATGTCCAAACTGCTTTTTCAGACCAGCAACATGTGTAACCTGGGTGACTGAGTACACTCCAGCAAGGGCAACCAGCCTTAGTGATGCTGAATGTATTTGCATTACTGAGTGCAACCTCAAACCCCACTCGGTTGTGAATACTGTGCATGATTCCACAGGATAAGCAGCTGGCTGTGTGCTAAGAGTCTGCTTCTGCATAAAAAAAATGCTCCCCCTTTACATCTAATGCAAATGTAAAATCACCAGAGCAATACGCAATAAATCTCTGCCTGTAATTCCTATTTGCACACAGAGTCATGTTTTCATATTAGTCACAAAACGAAATTTCTTTGCCAATTTGAAAGCACACTTACTACTCTTTTTTTTGGCAAGTGATAAGTACTTTTACAGACTGACACATTTTAAATCCACTTTTCAGATTCTTAAAAAAGCACATGTCCAAACAACATTTTCAGACCAGCAACATGTGTAACCTGGGTGACTGAGTACACTCCAGCAAGGGCAACCAGCCTTAGTGATGCTGAATGTATTTGCATTACTGAGTGCAACCTCAAATCCCACTCGGTTGTGAATACTGTGCATGATTCCACAGGGTAAGCAGCTGGCTGTGTGCTAAGAGTCTGCTTCTGCACAAAAAAATAGCTCCCCCTTTACATCTAATGCAAATGTAAAATCACCAGAGCAATACGCAATAAATCTCTGCCTGTAATTCCTATTTGCACACAGAGTCATGTTTTCATATTAGTCTGAAAACGTAATTTCTTTGCCAATTTGAAACCACACTTACTACTCTTTTTTTTGGCAAGTGATAAATACTTTTACAGTCTGACACATTTTAAATCCACTTTTCAGATTCTTAAAAAAGCACATGTCCAAACAACATTTTCAGACCAGCAACATGTGTAACCTGGGTGACTGAGTACACTCCAGCAAGGGCAACCAGCCTTAGTGATGCTGAATGTATTTGCATTACTGAGTGCAACCTCAAATCCCACTCGGTTGTGAATACTGTGCATGATTCCACAGGATATGCAGCTGGCTGTGTGCTAAGAGTCTGCTTCTGCAGAAAAAAATACCTCCCCCTTTCCATCTAATGCAAATGTAAAATCACCAGAGCAATACCAAACAGCTTTCTGAGACCAGCAACATGTGTAGCCTGGGTGACTGACTACACTCCAGCAAGGGCAACCAGTCTTACTGATGCTGAATGTATTTGCATTACTGAGTGCAACCTCAAACCCTTAAAGTATTCCTTATTTATACCAGTACAACTTAATTTATCGTGAAAACATAGTCCATATTATTTTACATGTTCCTCACATTTAAATTTCTCCCAAAACAGAAAATGATAAACACAACTTCAACAAAAGGAATTCCAATTCTATTATTCATTTCTTAATTTACCATATACATCCCCTCTCAAACTCTAAACTCACCTTTAAAATTAGTTAGTTGTGAAAGAAATGTGGCACTCAAACAGCAGATTATTAGAGCCAGGATCTCTGTTCTGTACACCTCTCTCCTCTCAGCAGAACCAGATAATGGCAATGTTTCCCTCTCTTTTTCCACACATATACATGTTAATTTCAAATCTCAGTGCTTCCCCCTTTTTTTCAAATGTAATCACACATTTCTATTGGTTGAAAACCAACCCTTTTCAAAAAGTACCCTTCCCCCAACTTGACTTCTGCCTAGTACCCTTCCCCCAACTTGACTTCTGCCTGCTACCATAGCAACAGCTCATGGAACACTGCTGTGTGGTGTCAGGTCAGAAGTTCAGCAGACAATGTTTCATTTTCAAAGTGCAAGAGTGCTTGACTTTTCAAACCTAACAGCAAATCCATAGTACTGTTCTTTGGTAACACATTTTTCTGTACCAATACAAAACATGCTTCTATAAATTTACACATACAGCCTAGTTTTTATTGTAGAATAGTATGAAACAGCCAATCAGTTTAAAAAAAAAAAATATATATATGTTTGCCTCCATTTCCAAACTGTCTTTCATTTCTTTTTACCATTCTACTGAATTACACCTCCTGAGTGCATCCAGTTCTCCTTTGAAGATGTTCACAGTGTGGATTGTAGGGCACAGCTATGTCTTCTGGAGTGAAAAGTATGCAGAGAAAACAGGTATGGTGAGAGACCTTGCTTTGCCAAATGTAGACATTAAATGGATTGGTCAGAGAGGGTTAAAGTGGCACCAATTGATGCCATTGGTGAAATCCTTCATGCAAATCCAACACCCTGACCTCATAATAGTGCACTGTGGTGGCAATGACCTAGGCACTTTGACTGGGGTAGGTCTGGAAATGCTTATGAAGGAGACCTTCGCACAACTGTTTTCACTTTTCCCTAAAACTGCCTTTGTGTTTTCTAACATATGCCAAAGGCAAAAATGGAACTGGTCCAATCATTTCTGTCCACAGATTAACAAAGCAAGAAAGCACGTCAACAAATCTGTTTCTGCTTTCCTCCGAGACTATGGTATGGGTTCCATTTACCACAACAACTTGCGTTACGACATGCAAGACATTTATAGAGGAGATGGTGTACACTTCAATGATGAAGGGAACAGAGTCTTCCTCTTGAACCTTAGACTCTGCATCGGTACTTACTTGTAGGTACCACTAAAAACTCACTTCATAAACACAACGGCTCTTTTTAGAGCCCCCTAATATCTAAACACTTAAATCTGCATTTCATTTCTTTTTTTATTTTTTTTCTACCGTACGCGTACGGTAAGCTCACCGTAAGCTTACCGTACGCGTACCCCGCGATTTTTTTTTTAAATTAATAAATGTTTTTTTTGTACTTTTCTGTCCTTCTTTGACCCCCTTTCAAATGTTATGGGGTCTGTAACTCTATTCCTTGCCCCCTTTTCAAGTTATCACCCTTTTTTTTCTGAGTGAAACACACAAAATGGCGGCCGCCGCTTCCTGGTTTCGACCGATTCGAATGTTTACTAAGATCTAACAGCCAATCAGAATCGCGCTCGCGCACGTCACCGTACGCGTACGGTAAGCGCACCGTAAGCTGCCACAGATATATATATTGATTTAAAGGCTATTTTCTCAGAATCTACTGAACAGATTTACACAAAACCTACAAAAGGCACTTCCTTGACCTGAGGACTACCTCTCTGCCAAATTTCATTTAACTCTGTTCAGCCGTTCGGGCTGTGGCTGTGTCTAAAGGTCCTATGGAAAAATGCATGGGAAAAACGCGTTTTGGGACCCCCCTTTTATCTCAGCCCCCGCTTGACGAATCCCCCCGAGACTTTCAGGGTAGGAGCGGAGCGCAGCGCCCCACCTATTTTGAAAATTTGGCGAGGATTCGTCGACCGGCGCCAAAGTTATTCAAAATAGAATGTTGCAGTTTTCCTATGGAAACAAGGTCCTAACTATAACTACCTACTGGCGACCGCCAGTAGGTAATATATATATATATATATATATATATATATATATTCACTTAAAAAACCATAGGTTTCACACATGTTATAGTTAGGTGGACATTTCACTCGTAAAAAACAATGAAATTCCCCCGTTATAGTTAGTTCAGATAACTATAACTCACGCGACCGCCACTCTATCAAAAGGATGATGTCATCAGTGATGTCATGAGTGATGCCACTGACCATGTCATGAGTGATGTAATATGTGACGTCATCAGCAGTAGATTGCGGTCGCGCGAGTTATAGTTATCTGAACTAACTATAACGGGGGAATTTCATTGGTTTTTTACGAGTGAAATGTCCACCTAACTATAACATGTGTGAAACTTATGGTTTTTTAAGTGAATATATATATATCATGTGATCAAGGCCTCCATGAGGCTGAAACGCATAATGGCGATGGTGCAGGGGCTTTGAAAAATAAATCTCTGAATGAGCACACAAACCTGGGTCTATCTTCGTCTTTTTGGAATGGATATCGACGGAGTAGTGGAAATATATATATATATATATATATATATATATATATATATATATATATATATATATAATTCACTGAAAAAAACATAGGTTTCAGGGGTGTTATAGTTAGCTGGACTTTTCACTTGTACAAAACTATTGAAATTCCCCCGTTATAGTTAGTTCAGCTAACTATAACTTGCGCGCCCGCAATGCACTGCTGATGACGTCACATATTACATCACTCATGACATGGTCAGTGACATCACTCATGACATCACTGATGACATCTCAAATGACATCACTGATGACATCACTGATGACATCATCCAGTGAATGTGTGTTTTTCTGAAAATTAAATATGTTTTATATATGTATATCTCAAGGTCGATGGAAGAATAAATGGGTATGTAAGTGTCTAAATGGATGATTTGTTTTTGAAAAATTGATTGTGTAACTGACTGATTAAGTGTATCATAGTGAATACATGGCTTAGTGAGTAATGTTTAAATATGTAAATATCTGTATCAGTCTCTCACTTTGTGTATAAGTGGCTGCATGGGTTGGTGAGTAGCTGCATGGGTGTCTATATAGGTTATTAGTTGGTTTTTTGAGTATCAGTCTGAGTGTCTGCATGGTTCGGTGGGGGGTATTACGTAGTGCATAGGTGCATGAATGAGTGACTCACTGTTTGTATGTGTTGAAGACAGCATGTGTGCAGGACTGTATGGGTGGATGAGTGTATGTATGGGTGTGTTAGTGAGAGAATGACTGTCTCAATAGTGTCTTTATGAGTAACTGCATATGTTTTAAACTAGTATATGTGACTATTGGTGTATATAAGTGAGTATGTGTGAGAGTGAGAGATTGAAAGAGTTCCTGTATGAATAAGTATGTGTTTCTATAAGTGATTGTTTAAAAGACTAAGTATGTGTAAGTTTCCGTAGAAGTAAGTGTGGTGGTGTGTGTATAACTGTATATGCAAGTAAATGTATGTTTGATTCTTTATTAGCATGAGTGACTATGTGTGTGAGTAACTCTATGGATGAGTGGCATTGTGTAACAGGATGTATAGGTGTATGAGTACATATGATGAGTGACTACATGTATGAGTGACTGTATAGGACTGTTGGTGAATGAGTGGATGTGTATGTGGATCTTAGAATTACTAAAGAGGTTGTTGTAACTGGTATTGGTATGTCCATTGTTTTGAAAATTTTAGTCTCTATTTTTGAATGTGTGTATCAAAGGTTATATTAGGGTGAGAGGAGGTCTGCCACTCTATCACAAGGATGATGTCATCAGTGATGTCATCAGTGATGTCATTTGAGATGTCATCAGTGATGTCATGAGTGATGTCACTGACCATGTCATGAGTGATGTAATATGTGACGTCATCAGCAGTGCATTGCGGGCGCGCAAGTTATAGTTAGCTGAACTAACTATAACGGGGGAATTTCAATGGTTTTGTACAAGTGAAAAGTCCAGCTAACTATAACACCCCTGAAACCTATCGTTTTTTCAGTGAATTTCTGAGGTTTTTTAAATGCTAATTCCTAACTATAACGTGCCTGAAACCTATGGTTTTTTCTGTGAATTTCAAAGGTTTTTTAAATGCTAATTTCTAACTATGCCTACAGAGATAGGACATTTGAAGAAAGAAGAAAAATGCACAGAAAGAAAAAAAAGAAGTGCAGAAAGAAGCAACAGAAGTCCTCAAAGACGAAGAAAAGTGCAGGAAGAAGGATAAAGTGCAGAAAGAAAAAAAAGAAGAGCAGAAAGAAGCCTTGTTGCAAAATCATCCTGTACCCTCAACTTTTTCAGACGGATACTGGTGGTAACTGAGTCTGACTAACCAGTCCTAGAGCCAGTTCTATGCTAAAGGACACTTAGAATACAGTGAAAACACCTACATACACTAGGGAACATTATGCGTTGGGGTCCCCCTGTGATTAGCATGACCTCCTCTGTAAGCCCCTAGTATATAATAGGGCAGGGGGATTAAAACTACCTCTTAAAACAGACCACAGGGCGTTTTTGCACACGTTAACTCAGGCCCCGTCCCCTCCCTTCACCACTGTGTAAACACGCCCTTTGTCCGTTTTTAGTTGGGAGATTAAGTTCATTTGAATCCTGAGGGTCCCTAGGGTCCAACTAGCCCACTAGGTACCTCCAGTAAGTGCCACAGAGCTGCATTGCAGAGAGGTGTAAAAAGTGGCACGGCCTGGACCACCTATCTGCAATGCAGCTCAATGGTGCTTACTGGAAGCACTTGGTGGGCTAGTTAGCCCCCAGGGGCCCTCAGTATTGAAGGGAAATTATATCCCCAATTTAAAACGTGCCATAGTGCGTGTTTGCACACGTCACCTCAGGCCCCTTCCCCTCCCTTCACCACTGTGTAAACGCGCCCTGTGGCTGTTCTAATTTGAGAGATTAAGTCCCCTTGAATCCTAAGGGTCCCTAGGGTCAAACTAGACTACTAGGTACCTCCAGTAAGCGCCACAGAGCTGCGTTGCAGAGAGGTGTAAAAAGGGGCTTGGCCTCAGAACACCTGTCTGCAGCGCAGCTCCCTGGCGCATACTGGAGATGCCTGTTGGGCTAGTTGGCCCTCAGGGACCCTCAGTATTGAAGAGGAATTAATTCCCCAACTTACAATTCGCCAGGGGGCGCGTTTGCAGAGTGCTGCAAGGAGGGGGCGTGGCCTCCGGCACGATGCCAGTCTTTTATTTATTTAAATTTTTTAAGAAGGGGGGCTGTGTGGTTCCCCTTCTTATTCTAATGTATTGGCCCTGATGACCCCATCCCCCAGGGCCTGTCTCCTAATTATATTTTTTTGACCCCAATCCCCAGGGCAGGCCACTGTTTTTTATTATTTTTAAAAAATATATATTTATAGACACACCTAGGACATGCTGGACAAACTGTACGTACCTATCACCATGACGATTTGCGTGATATTTATTAAAAGGCGACTATGCATACAATGAATCCACGTGGAATGTATTTACACCACTAGTGAAGCTCTGACATGTCTGATGCCCTACCGTGCCTAATCCCGGTAGACACCCTTGTCGTTTATTTATACAAACATGGGTAGCTATTGACGGGCACATTTAATACACATGCACACCAAGCCATTCAAAGGGGATTCGACAAAAATTCGACCAAAACTATGCAAGAAACCCCCCTCACGGTTAATAAAACACACATCCACTGCCGGATGTGTAATACTTTTTATTTTTCTCTCTGGAAAGGGGTCGAACATCACTTGAGAGTCACAGCGTGCTCCTGGCAGAGCCCAATGCTGTGTTACACCCACCATTGCCTGCTGAGTGCCACACACCTCTGTGTTGTATTCCACTAGCTAGTGCATATGCTATGACACTCTCTAGCCCATGTGCACTGTAACACCACCCCGTGAATATGTCATGCCACACTTGTCTTCGCACGGGTTATATTGCCCCATCTAACGTGCCTTCCTCGATGCCTATGTTATAACGCACAGTGCTATGCCATACATATTACAATCTGGGATCCATATCTTTGTCACAGTGCATATGCAACGTTACACTCCCCAGCACATATTTTATATTACCACTTTAGAGACTAGTTAGGTTACACAACACTACCCTGTGCATATTACACTCCAAGGTGCATAACACATAGCACGCGCTAGTGCCTGCGCTATCTCGCGCTCTCCAATGAATCTGTAATTGCGCACAATGTATTGCATATTATATTTCACGCCCGGTTCATCTTATATCACACTTTTTGGTGCATAGTTTATACCATACACTATATCTAGTTTTCATCTTCAATCGTGCTCTCAGGACTATGTTCTATATAACACTGTGTTCACCTACCCTTTTCACGGGCATTACATTTTGCGATAGGGGGTGGAGGGTCAGGGGGTGTTTCTGCCAAGTGAGCCCGGGGTCACAGTCACAAACGTCCTCTTCTTCCTGAATAAAAATGAGATTATGCTGCATACTTGTTCATATTTTAAGTAGTTTGCACAGACACACGTTTTAAAAACAATAAAGTTCCTAATACCCGCCTTCTCTGAACAGTTAGCTTGCTGCCCCATCCCCTCCTCCCTATTCTCTGTTGTGTGAATCCATGGACTAGCCTCCTCCCTCCTGCCATGCATGGTCTGATGTGCTGCCACTGCCCTCAATTTAGTATGATGTACCAGTCCACTCCTCCTGCCCTCCATTGCCCAATTCTATGCCCCATCATTGACCTCCTGCTTAAACTCTGTGCTTAGCTTGCTGCCCCTATTCTCCTTCCCCCTGCCCTCCGATGTCTTTGTGCATGCCCCTGCTCCATCCTTTTTGCCCACCATGTTCCATGGACCTGCCACTCCTATCTACTCTGAGTGTTCTGTTGAGCTGCCACTCCCCTCCCACCTGCCTAGCATTGTCAGATGACTGTAACCTGTCCCTGCCACCTCCACCCTGCCTGTCCACATGCCATGCCCCTATCCTCTTCCTCCTGTCCTACATGGTCCATTGTACTGCCACACCCTTCTGCCCTCCCTGGTCTGTTGTGCTGCAACTGCTCCTCCTGCCTGCCCCGTGCGGTCTGTTGTGAGGCCCCTTCCCCTGAACTTTCTTGTCTGTGCACAGGTCCTGACCCTCCCTTCTATCCTCCATCGTCCTTTGTGCATGCCCCTGCACCCTCCTTCTTGCCCATCATAGCCATTGTGCTGCCACTAACCCTCCCACTTGCCATGCATGTTCTTCTATGCTGCCATGGCCCCTCCCACCTTCCCTGTGTGGTCAGTTAGCTGCCCCTGACCCCCTCCCACCTTCCCTCCATGGTCTGTGTGTATGCCATCACAGTCTCAGTGTTGCTCTTCATGGCGTGTCTTGCTTCTAGTGCCCATCCTGCCTGACCTCCATGGCTATCTTGCTGCTCCTGCCCTGCCCCCTTGCCCCCAGCCCTCTGTTTACATGTGCAGACCCCTACTCCCTCCCTCCTGGCTTGTCTGTTCCATTGTAATGCCCCTGATCCGTCCCTCCTGCCCTTTATGGTCTGTTACGCTGCAGCTTTCTCTCTTGTCTGTCCATTATGGTCAGCTAGCTACCATTGCCTCTTGCCCCTCTGTTCTCTGTTGTCCATGTGCATGGTCCTGTCCCCTCCCTCTTGCTTTCTATGGATTGTTGTGCTGCACTCCCGTCCCTCATGCCCTGTGTGGTGTATTGTGCTGCTGCAAACCCTGATGCCTGCCCTGCAGGGTCAGTTTGGTGCTCCTCTCCATGTCCCTCCTGTCCTCTGTTATCCAAGTCCATGTCCCTACCCCATTTCCTTCCATGATACAATGTACCATACTTGCGAACAGTTTGAACTTCGTAAGAGGGAGATTTTGAAAAAAAACTGGGGTATTGATTTTCCCCTTTGAGTTACATTGAAAAAGAGGAGATTGTAGACAGGAGACAGATCAAATAAAGCCCATTTGAGCTTAAAAACATTGGACGTTTCCTGGCTGAATCGGGTCTGTTGGCATGTATGGTTGTACTACCATTGCCTCTTCCTTCTGCACACAATGGTCTATTACATTGCCACAGCCTCTCTTGCAAGTCCTGTATTGTTGGTTTGTTGCCCCTGCCCCCCTTTCCACTGCCCTCCATAGTCTGTTGTGCTGCCACTGCCCTTCCTGCCTGCTCAGTGTAGTTACATTTTTGCCTTTGCACCCTTCTACCTGCCTTCAATTTTCAGAGTCCGTGCCCCTGGCCTGTGCCTCTCAACAGTATCCTAATGAACAACTAGATTGCTAACATTCTATATTTATTACAAAAGTGTGGAACGCCTGACGTCATCTTGATGTAATCAAAACTGTAATACCTAGAGCATTTCCTTTAGAAATTACATATATGAGAGGGTCTTATTGGCATCAAAATTATGGTTAGTGCTCTAAAAGACTAAAATAAGGACATATTTTCTGAGTTTTCAAATAGCGACAAAGCACTTTTAAATTCTTTGTTATCTTTATGTTTTTTTATCCAGTTGACCACTTGATTAAATGTTGCACTTAGGGGAGAGGATGTGGTGTTACTTCCAGAACTGCAGACTTTGCAACTGGGGAACCAGGTTGGAGTTTCTGCTTCAGCTTGACATTCTGTGATTCTGGTCAAATCACTTAGTCTCCCCATGTCTACAACCAAAATGAATTTGTTCTTGTGTGATGTAACCAATGCTCATGTAAAGCACTCCAATACCTGACAAGTCTGCACTATATAACACTGCAAAAACACAAAATAATAAGTATTTTGCACACTTCTGTCATTGGGCTATATTTGGGCTACATCTGGGTGATTCTGGGCTACTTTTGGGCTACATTTGGGCTCTTTTGTCTCCGGTGGCCATCTTGGGAGATTTCTTTGTTATGAAGTTTCCTAATTTCCTCATGTACTGCAGTCTCCTCAGTAGGAAATGCTTTCAGTTTTTTACTTTGATTCCATCATGAAGGTATTCAGATATGTCACACATTTGCCATAAATTCTGAATGTTAGCACTCTAGTTGCTCATTAGATCACTGTAGTAAAACTACTGTTCACCATGGAAGTCTGCTCCTGGTATTAAAAGTGCATGTTTCAGTCTGCATGTCAGAATTTTTTAATGAAATAGAAGAGGATTTGAGAAGTCACTCAAAATGTGCCCTTATTTTCTTTCTTCAGCATTAATCATAATTTCTATGGCAAAATGAACCCCCTCATTGTGTTCCTTTTTAAATTAAATGTTTTAAGTGTTACCAGTTTATTCCAATCAAGATGGCTTCAGGTGTGCCATACTTTTGTCATAATGAAGACAGTAAGCGCTCTAGTTGTTTTTAAGAACACTCTGGGACATTCTGTCATTGGGCTATACTTGGGCTACATCTGGGTGATATTTGGGCTACATTTGGGCTCTTTTGTCTCTGGTGGCCATCTTGGGAGACTTATTTGTCATGAAGTTTCCTAATTTCCTCATTTACTGCAGTCTCCTCAGTAGGAAATACTTTCAGTTTTTTACTTTGATTCCATCAAGAAGGCATTCAGATGTGTCACACATTTGCCATAAATTCAGAATGTTAGCACTCTCTTTGCTCATTAGATCACTGTAGTAAAGCTACTGCTCACCAGGGAAAACTGCTGCTGGTATTGAAAGTGCATGGTTCAGTCTGCATGTCAGAATTTTTTAATGAAATAGAAGAGGATTTGAGAAGTCACTCAAAAGGTGCCCTAATTTTTCTTTCTGCAGCACTAATCATACTTTTTATGGAAAAATGAACCCCCTCATTTTGTTCCTTTTTAAATTAAATGTTTTAAGAGTTACCACTTTAATCCAAGCAAGATGTCTTCAGGTGAGCCATATGTTTATCATAAGTAGGACTGTTAGCGCTCTAGTTGTTCTTTGGAACACTCTGGGAAGCTGCAGTAGAACACAAAGGAATCAACTGACAGTCTCTGTCTGCCCTTGTTGGATGTACATGTTTTACTGAGAATGTCAGACTTCATTCTCACATGACTGAGAAATATAATGTGAATTTACAGAAAATAAGCTCTCAGTTTAGCTTATAGATCGCCTTCCAAACCTCTGTGGGAAAAGCATGAGAAAATATTTTTCTCTCAATCATGATATCCCAGCAGAAGGCTTTTTCACATGGTGAAATCACCTTAGAAAATACCACAATTCCTAAAATGAGTATGGTACCATCAACAAATGATTTATAATGTAACTAAAGTCTTAAAACCTTCTATTAACTGCAATGCTTTTTAATGAAGTGCTATCATGTATATTGGTCCCAAGATGGCTGCCAACGCTTCTTGGATGAAGTGCTCACAGCCAATCAGATCTCAGGATGAGATGTGTGGTTAGGCTCCGCCCACATATATATATAATTTTACTTTTAATTTTCTCAGGAACTACTGAACAGATTGACACCAGACCTGCAAAAGGCACATCCCTGACCTGAGGACTACCTATCTGCCAAATTTCAAGTAATTCTGTTCAGCCGTTCGGGCTGTACCTTGGACTAAAGGTCCCTATGGAAAATTGCATGGGAAAAACACGTTTTGGGACCCCCCTTTTTTCTCGGCCCCCGCTTGACGAATCACCCCGAGACTTTCAGGGTAGGAGCGGAGCGGAGCGCCCCACCTATTTTGAAAAATTTGCGAGGATTCGTCAACCGGCGCCAAAGTTATTCCAAATAGAATGTTGCGGATTTCCTATGGAAACACGGTCCTAACTATAACTATCTACTGGCGACCGCCAGTAGATAATATATATATATATAAAATTCACTGAAAAAACCATAGGTTTCAGACATGTTATAGTTAGCGGAAATTTTACTGATAAAAAACCAATGAAATTCCCCCGTTATAGTTAGTGCAGGCAACTATAACTCACGCGACCGCAATCCTCTGCTGATGCTAATACTGTATTTAGACACTTATTTGCCCATGTCTTCTTCCATAAATTTTTAGCTATACATATATTACAAATATTTTTTTTTCATAAAGACACATATGTCATCAGCAGAAGATTGCGGTCGCGTGAGTTATAGTTGCCTGCACTAACTATAACGGGGGAATTTCATTGGTTTTTTATCAGTAAAATTTCCGCTAACTATAACATGTCTGAAACCTATGGTTTTTTCAGTGAATTTGCAAGGTTTTTTAAATGCTAATTCCTAACTATAACGTGTGTGAAACCTATGGTTTTTTCAGTGAATTTGTACGGTTTTTTAAATGCTAAGTTACTTTACGCCATTCGTGGCGTGCACGCCCACTTAACGCAGTTCATTCCGTGCGCGCACGGTGCGCTTCGCGCACCGCGCGCCCACTTTACGCAGTTAGTGCCGTACACGCAAGGTGGGCACGCAGTGCGCTACGCGCACTGCGTGCCCACGTTACGCACCGTGCGCACATGGAGGAAATATTATGCGCTTCCTTGTGATAGGTAATCTGTTAAATTTAATTTGTAAGTGATGACAATAATATGCCATGCACAGAGAGTGTTTTTTTTTTTTTATTAAAATTTTTAGCGTAAGCGCACCGTACGCGTACGGTAAGCGTAATCGGCGAAATTTTCAAAAAATAAAAATTTACCGTTTTTGGCCTTGGGGGATCTTTGAGGACTCAACTAACATGGCTATGTGCATGGGCGCTGTCTAAACAGCCCCTTTATATGTTTTTTGCCTTTGTTTACAGCCCCCCCCTCAGAGTGCGAGAGAGAAAATGGCGGCCGCCGCTTCCTGGTTTCGACCGATTCGAATGTTTACTTAGATGTAACAGCCAATCAGAATCGCGCTCGCGCACGCCACCGTACGCGTACGGTAAGCTTACGGTAAGTGTACCGTAAGCTGGCTCAGATATATATATTGATTTAAAGGCTATTTTCTCAGAATCTACTGAACAGATTTACACCAAACCTACAAAAGGCACTTCCTTGACCTGAGGACTACCTCTCTGCCAAATTTCTAGTAATTCTGTTCAGCCATTCGGGCTGTAGCCCTGTCTAAAGGTCCTATGGAAAAATGCATGGGAAAAACGCGTTTTGGGACCCCCCTTTTATCTCAGCCCCCGCTTGACGAATCCCCCCGAGACTTTCAGGGTAGGAGCGTAGCGTAGCGCCCCACCTATTTTGAGAAATTTGCGAGGATTCGTCGACCGGCGCCAAAGTTATTCAAAATAGAATGTTGCGGATTTCCTATGGAAACAGGGTCCTAACTATAACTACCTACTGGCGACCGCCAGTAGGTAATATAGATATATATATATCACCACCAGTCTCTCTCCACAGAAAGAAAGAGTGTGACCAGCTCCGGGGGTACAAACAAACGGCTTTATTGGTGTAAAATGCGCAGGCAAGCAAAGAGTCCCTGAAACCCTAGGCAGACGCGTTTCAGACTTTAATTTTGTTTCCTCAGTGTCCGTTTCAGATGTGTCCTTCTCGTTCACGGGGGTCCATAACTCTGATGTTAAAATTGTGGCCACTCCTCATCACGTGACCACTAGCCCCTCCTTCGTCTCACAGGTCTAAGGCACCTCGCGCCGTTCCTGCAGCCCAACTGCATGCTGGGCATTGGAGTCCACTGATTGTGCTCCTACAGTGAAGAGACATCAAAGACATCAAGTGCTGCTGTGATTCCACGCCATTGCTGCAGTCACGTAGCAGGTGAAGTCTGCCGTTTGTCCCCGTTCTCAGGCAGATCGATTATGCCTCCTCTCTCCCCTTGCGCCGATCTTCTCCATGTGGAAATTCAGCACGGGGGGGACGCGTATGCAGCTTCATGCAGAACACCAAAGGTGCAGGTCTAGGTGCGTAGCACCTGATCGAGAGTGTGGTCACAGAGCCAGCACCTCCTTGCTGGCAATACTTCACCACCAGTCTCTCTCCACAGAAAGGAAGAGTGTGACCAGCTCCGGGGGTACAAACAAATGGCTTTATTGGTGTAAAATGCGCAGGCAAGCAAAGGGTCCCTGAAAAGCTAGGCAGACGTGTTTCAGACTTTAATTGTCTTTCCTCAGTGCCCTTTTCAAATGTGTCCTTCTTGTTCACGGGGGTCCATAACTCTGATGTTAAAATTGTGGCCACTCCTCATCACGTGACCACTAGCCCCTCCTTCACCTCACAGGTGTAAAGCACCTTGCGCGGTTCCTGCAGCCCAACTGCATGCTGGGCATTGGAGTCCACTGATTGTGCTCCTACAGTGAAGAGACATCAAAGACAGCAAGTGCTGCTGTGATTCCACGCCATTGCTGCAGTCACATAGCAGGCAAAGACCGCCCTTTGTCCCCCTTCTCAGGCAGATCGATTGTGCCTCCTCTCTCCCCTTGCGCAGATCTTCTCCATGTGGAGATCCAGCACCGGGGGGGCGACGCATATGCAGCTTCATGCAGAACACCAAAGGTGAATGTCTAGACGCATAGCACCTGAACGAGAGTACAGTCACAGAGCCAGCACCTGCTTGCTGGCAATACTTCTCCACCAGTCTCTCTCCACAGAAAGAAAGACTGTGACCAGCTCCAGGGGGTACAAACAAACGGCTTTATTGGTGTAAAATGTGCAGGCAAGCAAAGGGTCCCTGAAACGCTAGGCAGATGCGTTTCAGACTTTAATTATCTTTCCTCAGAGCCCGTTTCAGATGTGTCCTTGTTCATGGGGGTCCATAACTCTCATGTTAAAATTGTGGCCACTCCTCATCACATGACCACTAGCCCCTCCTTCGCCTCACAGGTGTAAGGCACCTCGCGCCGTTCCTGCATCCCAACTGCATGCTGGGCATTGGAGTCCACTGATTGTGCTCCTACAGTGAAGAGACATCAAAGACAGCAAGTGCTGCTGTGAATGTGATTCCACGCCATTGCTGCAGTCACGTAGCTGGTAAAGTCCGCCATTTGTCCCCCATCTCAGGCAGACCGATTCTGCCTCCCCTCTCCCCTTGTGCCGATCTTCTCCATGTGGAAATCCAGCACGGGGGGGGGACTCGTATGCAGCTTCATGCAGAACACCAAAGGTGCAGGTCTAGGCGCGTAGCACCTGAACGAGAGTGCGGTCACAGAGCCAGCACCTGCTTGCTGGCAATACTTCACCACCAGTCTCTCTCCACAGAAAGAAAGAGTGTGACCAGCTCCGGGGGTACAAACAAACGGCTTTATTGGTGTAAAATGCGCAGGCAAGCAAAGAGTCCCTGAAACGCTAGGCAGACGCGTTTCAGACTTTAATTGGCTTTCCTCAGTGCCCGTTTTAGATGTGTCCTTCCTGTTCACGGGGGTCCATAACTCTGATGTTAAAATTGTGACCACTCCTCATCACGTGACCACTAGCCCCTCCTTCGCCTCACAGGTGTAAGGCACCTTGCGCCGTTCCTGCAGCCCAACTGCATGCTGGGCATTGGAGTCCACTGTTTGTGCTCCTACAGTGAAGAGACATCAAAGACAGCAAGTGCTGCTGTGATTCCACGCCATTGCTGCAGTCACGTAGCAGGTAAAGCCCCCCTGCAATCCACTGCTGATGACGTCACATATTACATCACTCATGACATGGTCAGTGGCATCACTCATGACATCACTGATGACATCATCCTTGTGATAGAGTGGCGGTCGCGTGAGTTATAGTTATCTGAACTAACTATAACAGGGGAATTTCAATGTTTTTTTACAAGTGAAATGTCCAGCTAACTATAACATGTGTGAAACCTATGGTTTTTTAAGTGAATTTGCAAGGTTTTTTAAATGCTAATTCCTAACTATAACGTGTGTGAAACCTATGTTTTTTTAAGTGAATTTGTATGGTTTTTTAAATGCTAAGTTATGTATGTTTTATTATATTTTTATATATTAATTTTACAATAAGCTACATATGTATATAGTTATAGATTGACTGTATCCTGTAAAAAGGAATGGCTCGTTTAAAATGTTTATTTATTTATTTATTTTTAAGGATTTTCACCCCGTGATTTTTTAAAAAAAATAAAATGTTTTTTCACCCTTCGGGGTCCTTCAGGGACCCCCTGACAAAGACTAGGGGGCCAGGAACTCTCTACCCTGCCCCCTTTTCACGTTCTCCACCTTTCTTTTTCACTGTCACACACAAAACACACAAAATGGCGGCCGACACTTCCTGATTTCGACCGAATCGAATGTTGACTGTACTCTGGTGAGCTTTTATTATCTTACTGTATCCAACTGTTTCACTTTCTCTGCGTGTGAAGAACAATCACTGCTGATTCTTATTTGCAGTGCTGCCTGGACCGAAACCAATAGTGATGGGTGATACAAACACACTAAGTGAGCTCTCCCGGGAATTACTCTGTAAACAGATAATAAAATAACAGCCAGAAATGGATTCTAGCTTCCCATGAGTTTCTACATTCTGTGTGTTTTTGTTGTCTCAAAACACTATAACTTGCAATTTTCATATTTTACAATTATGGAAAAGGAATCTCCGGGAGACACTTTTAAAGCAGTAGTAATGGTGTAGTTTTCAGAGCAATAATGTTGATTTGTCATGTGGAGCTATTATACAGCGCACCAAAGCCTGACATGTCATCAGTAACACTAAACAGAAACATTGTAATAAATAAAAAGTATCCATGAAAACCCTTTGTTTACTGTGTTCCTTTAACTTAAACACAGCATGTGCTTAATGTTTGACAATCTGTATTTGTACCCTACAGTTTGCACTGTATCAAATTGCCTTCAAGCTGCAGCAAGGTGGTATGTGCTGCTAAACACATACTTCAAGGAAGACATGCAAATTCAGCAGTCCTGCCTCCCAGAACTGATGAAAGAAGTACCAACATCTTCCTCAATAACATTCTCTATCATTGATCAAGAAAGAGGCAGCCGTGTTTGTTGTATCCACTATATAGTTGTGAAACATTTTCAGTATACTGACTAATGCTCTATTACTACCGGTAATCTTCATTACTCCGGGTCCCGTTGTCCTCGTCCCATTCATTTACTATGTGGAGATAACCATCTCCCGACAGAAAAAAAGATCAGAAGAATGCTGGGACACTAACCCCGCCCCTCCCACCGGGAGTACATAAGGGGTACTTACCCAGCATTCCGCCTGAAAAACCAAGCCCAAAACAGGAAGGCCGGGCGTCCGGGAGGGAGGGCGGGGTGTATGAATGGGACGAGGACAACGGGACCCGGAGTAATGAAGATTACCGGTAAGTAATAGAGCATTACCCCCAGGTCCCTTATGTCCTCGTCCCATTCATTACTATGTGGAGAATACCAAAGCAGAAAAGCCGGCCTTCCCAAACAAAACAGAAGCCAACCCAAGAAATCACACCAAGGCAGCAACCACAAGAAGCAAAAGGCAGAACCGGCGAAACCCCAGGCAGAGCCCCCGACAAGAGGGAGCCCCACCAACCCTGGACGCACCCAACAAAACAACGAGAGAACATCCAGACGACCAGACCGACAACCACAGAGGCCCCCAGCAGGAACACCCCACAGCCAACCAGAGAAGGGGAGAGCACGGACACACAAGCCAACCGGGGCAAGAAGAAAACAACAGCGAGGAGGCCAACCAAAGAGAAAGGCCAAGAGCCACCAGACCAGCAAGCCAGAACCCGGCAACAGGAGCCAAACCCAGGCACAGAGAACCCACGCCAGCTGAACCCAGGCTCCGGAAAGAAAAGAAACACCCAGGGAACAAGAGGGCCAGAGAAACGCGAAGCCCCAACCAAAAACAACCAAAGACGTCCCCGGGAAAAAAAGGGCAGAGAAGCCCACCAAGGGCAGGACCAAACAGAAGAGAAATGACCCGAACCCAGAGAGACCGGAGGACAAACACCCGGAACCGCACAAAAGAGCAGCAGGCCTCCAGAAAAAAGGGCCAGCAGCAGCCGACAGTCCACCAGCACCCAGCCCGGAAGGCGAGACAGAGCCCACGGACAGGAAAAGAGGGAAAACCAAGGCACCGGGGAAGGAAGAACAAACCCCGGAAGCCAACCCACCAGGCCCAGAGAGACGAGGAAACAAGGCACCAGGGGAACCAGCACCTCTAGGAAACCTGAGCAGCAAAAACCAACAAGGGCAACCAACCAGGACAAAGAGACCTGGAAAAGCAAAGAGGAAAAGGGAACAGGAGGAACCACAAGAACCCCAGAACACAGCTCCAGCAAAACACCCCAACCCCAAACTGGAGGAAACCGGAGCAGGAAGCAACAGCCCGAAGAAGGCACACCCGAACACCAGTGAAGGGATGCAACCGTATGGACAAACGACCCAGAGAACCCAAGACCATAGCAAGGGAACCCCAAGGGAGCCGACAACAACCACAGACAAGCCCAACCAGAGACAGGCCAGGCAGAGACGACCCCAAACAGCCCAAGCAGAAGGCAGGGGCACAAACACAGAGGCCAGCGAGACCGAGGGCCAACAACCCCTAGAGGTCCCAAAGGAGCGGGACAGGCCCAAACAACACAGCATAGAACCCCAACCCACCAGGGGAGAGGAAACACAAAAACAACCCGACCACAGAAGCAACAGAAGCCAGGGAGGAACTCACAAACAAACCAAACCCCACAGCCCGGCACGACCCAAGGCAGAGCACACGCAGGGGACAAACCACCAGGGCACAAAACGGCAACCGAGGACACAGCCGGGAAGCCGAAGCCAAGCAACCCGCACGACCAGAAGGACCCGAAGGCCCAACCCCAAACCGGGGGAAGGCCAAAGAAGAGAAGGCCCCAGGAGAGCACAGGCCAGAGAGCAAACAGCCCCGGCGTCGCCCAAACGAAACCCAAGAGGAGGCAAGCAGGGAAAACAGGAGTGGGTGACAGACCCAAACAGGCATAGCCCGAACCAAGAGGCCACAACATCAGGAACACACCACACCCGCAAGGACTGGAACCCGATAGCAGAGGGACCGGCCACCCAACAGGCAGAAAAGACATCCCGTAAAGAAGTACCAGGCCAACCAACAAACCTCCAACACAGCCCCATCAGGCAGTCCAGGACTGCAGCAAGAGTGCAACCAGGCAACCCCGAGCAGGTCGTACCAAACAGAAACCAGCAGACCAGCCAAGAACAGGAGCCAACAGGGAGGAAGACAGGCAACCACAAGAAGTTACCGCCGAAGGTCAAGCAGAAGCAACCGCAAGCCTGCAGACCAGGAGCGACTGAAACATGGCCCCCGGAACAACAGGAGCACAGGGAAAAGCTGAGGCACAACTTCGGCAAAAAGAACCACCAGAAAAGGGCAGGGACAACACCTCCCCCCCACCCCTCCTTAGCAACTCAAGCCAGAGAAGAACACCGCAGGCCAGAAGAGACCCAGGGGAGGCCAACAGAACCCGGGGAATCCATCCATGCATCAAATAACGGCCACCCAGCAGCACCACTGATACCAGACGAGACCAGAAGAAGCAGGGAGGAAAGGCCGAAGGAAGAAGCACAGCCAACAGCCAAGAGGCCAAACACAAGACACCCCAGGGGAAGCCAAAATCCACCGAGGCACCAGAGCAGACGAGGCGCCCAGAACACCACGCAGCAGTGAGGAACAGAGAGGAGCGACCAGGGTAACCCAAGCACACCGGCAAGGGAGACAGACCCCATAAGAAGGCAAGACCAGCACCACAGCACGCACCAAGAACCAGCAGCCCGTTCAGACGACCCCACCCAGGAGAGAAGCCATCCCCAGGGAGGAAAGGCCACAGGCAAAAACCCCGGATGCCAGGACCGCAACAACCAGGCCCAGGACACAGCCAAGGAGCTCCAGCACCAAGCCCGAAAGTCACGGCCAGCAGACAACCAGGGCAAAAAGTAGCACAAACAAGCGGGACAGGAAGAACCACGCAGAAGCGCAGGCAAAGGCAACATGGAAAGGGACCATGAGAGGTAGAACAGCAGCAGGATGACCGAGACAACAACCTGGCACTGCAACCACAGGCACATCGTCCAGGATAAGCAACGGGCAGAGACCCACAGAGGCCTCGGAGCACCACCCCAGGCCAGGGTCGAGAAATCCTCAAAGAAAAGGAACCCCCAAAAAATACCAGAGAAGGACCACAGCATACAGGAGGAGAGGGAGCCACAAACACGCGCCTCCCCCCCCTAAACCCATAACGGGGAATACCAGAGCACTCACCAGAATACGGAAGGCCACAGCCCCCGCAA
The DNA here is from genome assembly GCF_964204655.1 of Triturus cristatus. Classification (NCBI taxonomy): domain Eukaryota; kingdom Metazoa; phylum Chordata; class Amphibia; order Caudata; family Salamandridae; genus Triturus; species Triturus cristatus. Next base: position 1,070,037,641 of record NC_140583.1, read on the forward strand.
ACCCGGAGCAGAGGCCGGGACACCACCAGGAACAAGGCCCCCACCCAGACAGACAGCCCAAGGCAGCCACGAAAGCAACGCCAGAGCCGAGAAGAAAGAGCACAGTCCCAATGTACAAGGAGAAGAACGCAATGGAAATCCACCCAACGAGAAATACAACTGAAACAGTGCCTGTGCCAGTGGCACAATGGTGGTAGAACACAGGACCCGAGTAGAGCCCAACAACAGGCCCCAGCCCTGCCTGGATGAGCCTGCCAAATGTGAGGAAAAGGCAGCAGCCCAAGGAACAGGAAGCAAAAGACACTGCCCGTCAACGGCAACATCGACAGACTCCCCGCCACCAAAAGCGCAGGAGAAGCAAAGCATGCCACACAGAAAGAAATGGAGAGCAGCACGCCCCTCGGCAGTCCGAGCGAAGACCTGCAAAACAAAATCGGTGAACGCGCCGAAAGCACATCCCTCCAGGCCAGAACCTATGGCAGACATGAAGCACACAACCGAGTGACATGGTGTAAAGGCACGAGTGCATGCCCCAAGGCCGCATCCTTGTGCGCTAAAAAAGTATGCACACACATCAGGGACCACACAAATACATTTCACACCAAACAGCAAATGCATTACATAAACATGGGAGACCAAGTGACGTGCCCAGAATCACACGATCCCGAAGCAAGAGCACTGTCCGGGATAACAAACATGGGACTCCAGGCCTCAAGACCGGCAGCACCATGAAGCACAACACGAAATGGAGCCCTCGGAAACACTGCGTCCCTCAAGCAGTACAGGAGGCAGGAACCAGACCAGCCATGTTTCAGTCCCTCACCAACAAGAACATTGAGCAGTATAAGTGACGCAGCCCCTCACAGTAAGGACGATAACATAACAACTTCGAGACAGGGAATAAGTGAGGGCAGAATTGGGGAAGTAGCTCAGTGGTAGAGCGCATGTACCGCATGTATGAGGCCCCGGGGTCAAACCCCAACATCTCCAGGAGTCACCGCTGCACATTGTGGCGTACTCCAGAAGCCAAACCTGCCATTGTGTAGGAAAGAAACCCGACAATGACCCAATGCCGCACAGACATTTCTTTGTAGGAGGAGCAATCCCCGGCATCTCCAGACTTCTACCATGCGAATCCCGTACAGAGGCAGAAAGCTAGGCAGGCATCACGATCAAGGGGAACAAGCAGTGCGAAAAAAACAAAACACCGCTACGCGGGACTTACCCAGAGTGGGGGCCGGAACACCAACAGGAACAAGGCCCCCACCCCAACATCCAGCTCCGGAAATCCAAAGGGACAGCAAGCGCTGCGCGTCTTCCGCCAGGCCACAGAAAGACGCGCTCAGCAACCCAGAAGCAACCGGGAGGCGGCGCACCAGCTGCAAAGGGCCGGTAACCAGGATTTCCAGCCAGGAACAGCCCGCCTCCGAGCAAGCCCGGCAGGCCGTGAGGCAGGCCAACACAAAAACCCCGCCCGTGAAGCCAGGCAGCCGGGCGGGGGGAGGAGTGAAGAAGCGCACACCACCCCAGCCCAGCAGGATTAGCACCAGCATCCAAGACCATTCTGTCGACAGACAGAAAAAAAGAACAGGCGGAATGCTGGGTAAGTACCCCTTATGTACTCCCGGTGGGAGGGGCGGGGTTAGTGTCCCAGCATTCTTCTGATCTTTTTTCTGTCGGGAGATGGTTATTCCCACATAGTAATGAATGGGACGAGGACAGAAGGGACCTGGGGGTAATGGCCAATGAGGATATTTTTGGCAGTATGGCACATCTGAATGGCCAGTAGTCAGTGGCATACAAGGCTATGCCTCATAGTGTGTCTGACCTGTGACTGATGTATCCCAACTGTAGGAGAGTAGATCTGCCTCTTATGTTGCACCAACTTTTTTTCTGATGTTTACACTGGTTTCTGGCTATAGTCTGGCTGGGACCCTGCTAATCAGGTCCCCAGCCTCTCTGTTCTCTCTAAACGACCTGGAGTGCATATTAGGTGCACTAGTGATTGGATACTGTGGTGTCTTATGAGTCCCTAGTATATGGTACATTGGGTACCAAGGGCATAGGTACTTCACAGGCCTACCAGGGGCTGAAGCATGTATTATGCCACCCCTGGGAAGCAGACTAAATATGACACCAGAGGCCTGCTACTGCAGCCTTGGTGAGGTGGTGCTAGCTCTCCTCACTGAGATATAGGTTCACTATATCTCTCCTGCGCACACATTTAAACCTATCAGTCACCCCTAAGGCAGGCCCTATCAATCCTGAGGGCAGGGTGCTTGGTTTCCATGTGAGGGGGTGCCTCTGCCTGAGCAGGGCCCCTCTACAGCTCTCAGAGTCCATTCTCTGGGGCTGTTTGTGAATGCGGTCAAACCATATACTCTTAAGTGCATTATAACCTCGCGCTAAATGCTATCTTTGGGATGGCTGCATCAAAACATCTCGCGTTTGGTGTCAAACGCTTTGGAATCATACCCCCACACCAGTAACTGGTGTGGGAGTATGATCCCACCCTTCTAGAGGGATAGACATGTACCTACTGTGGAAACGCGTTAGAATCCTGAAGAGCCCTGGCATCACAAAATGGATGCCACCAGTCACAGACACTGGGCTGCCCTCCTACTGATGACCAAAACTCGCAGTGGAGGAGGCCCAACAATAGGTATCCTGTCACAGGGAGGTGTGACCACCTCCCAGACAGGGTTTAGTGTATTGGGGCTGGGTGGGTGCACTCCTAGAGTGCTTTGAAGTCCTGCACTGGGGGAGCAGTAGGCTCCTCTGTGCATACACCAGTTCAAACCGGCTCAGGGGCTACCTGCCCCTGCTCTGGCGTGAAACTGGACAAAGGGAAGTGGGTGTAGCCACCCACTCCCCTGACTCTCCCATAGGTGGGGTCATAGAGCTAGTCCCTCCCTTCTAGTATAAGTTAGGAAACCCTTGCCATTGCAAACTAGATACCCTTGGATGACGCTCTGAAGACAAATCCCGGACCTTTGACGTTCCACTACCTTTGGAAGACGGAAGAATCTGCTTGGAGTCAAGGAGTGACTCCCCTGTTTGGCAGGCACCAAAGCTTGCAATCAACGGTCGCAAACTCCACCGCTCCCGCCGGGGCCCGAAGTTCCTGCAGCCCAGGAAGAGGATTTCCTGACTTCTCCAAGGCCATCGTGAGTCCCCAGCGACGCTGAGGCAAGTGGACCCCACGAGTGATGAGGAAACGCAATCCCTGGGTACCGTGCACTATTTTCGAGTGCAACCCCTTCTCGACATTCTACAAACCTGTGCTTTAGGCCACGTGTGGTCCAAGCCTCTAGCAGGAATCCCTCCGAAGATCAGAGGCCTACCCCATACCGAGTGACCGTGGGCCCCTGTTGAGTGGATCCTCCTGAGGCGTCTTCACGATCCCTTGCCGGTTGGCTTGTGGGTCCCCTGAAGACTTTTCTACAGTTCCAAAGGGCTCCCCTGGTTGCTCCAGGCCTGCCCTGATTTAACTTTGCTGGGTGAGTCCCTCAGACCTTGCTGGTCTGCACCACTGACTTTTTATCTTTTCCACGAGACTTGCTGTTACCAAGGCTTGTTGGCTCCAATCTGGTCACCGACACCACAGTAAGCTGCAGACTTCGTGGGACACACGCCGAATCCAGCTCCTGATTGTCGTCGACACCTACTGGACCTCGTGGCTGAAGAGTCAAGACACCCGGGGATCACCTGAAATCACCCGACGACTGTGGGCATCCATCTTCCTTGTCCCGGGTCACTGCCAAGTGACTTTGAACACTGTCCCCTCTGCTTTCAGGTCTTCCTTCTTCTGAATCCAGGCTTGGATTCCACCAGACACTTCTCCTGTCTTCACAAGCAGCAAGTCTTCAGTAGCTCCCATTGAAAATGACGCCGCGACCCGACACAGAAAGACACCTATGCACCCGGCTTCCCTGGGTGAGGTAACTCCAGCACTATGGTGCTCCTGTGGGTGTTGGCTCTAGAACTACTTACCCTGTAAGTGACTTGCTTGTAAACTCTCCCGTAGTATCCTAAAACTCTTAGGGGCAGATTTATGTTGCCTGGCGCATCTCTGCAAATCAGCAGGGATGCGCCAGGAAAGATGCGGCACGCAAGTTTACCCTTGCGCCACCCATGATGCGCCGCATTTACAATGCGGCGCATCATGGCACAGGAATAAACAGATGTGTGTCGCATCTGGTGCGTAAAGTTGGCACAGTGCTGTTGCGTGTGACACACAACTCCAGCACTCTTCCAACTTGCCCTATCTGTAACGTGGTGCGTCAAGCCTTACGCCTGCTTCAAGCAGGCGCAGAGATTTGACGCATCAGCGTTGGAAAAGTGACTCAGTGAAATCTGGTAGATTTCACTAAGTCACTTTTCAGGGGCGTTCCTGCGACGGAACGCCCCCCCTGCGTTGAAACGCCCACATGAAACCTGACACAGGTTTCATGTGGCGCAGGGCTTTACACCGTGACGCATCTCCATAGATGCGTCACGATATAAATACGGCGCAATGTGGTGCAGGGTTTACGCCGCCGCTGCGTCACAAAAGTGACACAACGGCGGCGTAAAATTGGCGCAAGTCCAACATAAATCTGCCCCTTAATTTCCAATTGCGACTTGCTCCATTGAAGTCAATAGGGATTCACGGCTGTGTTCTCACACTGCATGCGTCTCCCGTGCGTCCTTTACTTACCTGCCTTGGGGGGTTTTGTGAGGCCCCAGTGCTTCTGAAGGCCCTAGGCCTTGTCCCCTTGCAAGTCGTTATCTCTAAGTCTCTTTTTTAGTATATGGTCTGGTACGCCCCTAGGGCCCCAGCCATATTTGTGCTTAATTTATTGTGAAACGTTGATTTATGCATATGCTCCTGACTTCTAATCTCATAAAGAGATTAGCAGAGAGTTGTTAGTAATAAATACATATATATTTGATATATATATATACGTGTGTGGTGTCCTTTCATTTAGTGATTCAAGAGATTATAAGGTAAAACAAGCTGCTTTACATTCCTCTAAAGACTTAGCCTGAAGGCTGCTCTCCACAGCTACCACTAGGATAGCTTTCTTGAAAGGTTGTCTTAAACCTACTACCATAAGAGTCGAATTGTACTGGTGCAAGGTGTCCACTTTAACTAGTGAACAGCATATACCAGGCCAACTTCTCACACCAACTATAACTCCTGGCCTTCCAAAAAGAACCCACCTATCACAAGGTACAAGGAGCAACCAGCAGTAGAGAGCCTGGGTATAAGTATTTTTCAGAGCTTTCTTTCCGTCACTGATCAAACCCTTTCCCTGCGGACCTCTAAATTCTCTGACTCTAAGATAAACCACGTTTAGACAGCCAGACTCCCCTCGGCGATACGATGGTAGGTAGATGTAAAATAGGTGAGAGAAAGAGATACCCATCTTATTGCGGAACTGCACAACGTGGATCCAGTATCACCAAATAATGTGAATCTATCACTGCTGGAAAGTAGGGGGATCCCGGTTCTGGCAGCTATTTCGGGGCTGGATCTAGGATTTGGCTGACAAAGGGAAACATGCAGAATTTGTCCTGATTTGATTTTTCTGACACATTCAGCAGTGCCTGAACATTGTCAGAGCTTTCTGAATTTAGATTTCAACTGGGCCCAAAACAAAGGCCTGATTTAAAGGGCCATCAGCCTTCCTTTTGTTTCGTGTTTAATCCAGGCTAACACCTAGATGCCCCTAAAATGGAAGGAAACAAAGACGCACAACTTGTTCCCACTTCACAAGTACTTAAGAGAAACTATTTGTGGCGGGTTTTTAACTTTGTTCAACTCCCTATGGAAGAGATGTGCTTGTGCTGTAAGAATGCACGATTTAGTGGTCTTTGTGAGTAATTATACAAATATTTATTTAAATGGCACGTACTCATTTTTTAAATTTTATTCTTTTATTGCACTACTCATCTCGGTTTAGGGGGTCAGAACGCTTTACATCACATACAGAAGCACAATAAATCATACAAGTATGTAAAAAATGTACAGGAAATGTTACATAAAAGACTAAGGGTTATAAGATTAGGAATAACATATCACCCATATTTGTAAACATTATATATTAAGAGTGAATGGTTGGGGAAACAAAGTTCACGATATAAAATGTAACACATTGATTATTGTTATCAGTACTAACAAGACTTTATTAATTCCCAAAGGAATCCTTATTTGCAATCTTAGAATAACAAATTGGAAAAAAAAGCAATAAGGAACTAAACCCGCTGATAAATAGATCACTCTAATATATAAGAAGGGTTGCAATTTATAAACTGGAAGTAAGAAAATGGTCTCAGGGTTAAAATCAGTAGCCCACTTACCTCTCTAAATAAAGTACCAATCTGAGAATTGCATGTTGTATGATGTGCAGGCACATTAACCCTCAATGCTACTTTATGAGTCAAAACTGTGACCAGACAAAACATAGAACTCTCCCAGAACTGTGCTAACCATTCGAAAGATCTTACAGCTATTACAATACCTTCCTATTTGCTGGGCACACAATGATCTCTGTAGCAGGTGTTTTAACCCGATCAAATATTTTAAAATGCAGCCTCTTTGTGACCAGTTAGGTGAGCTAGATGAAATTTATGGTCACACGTGTCCTTGTTGCCAATTTCTTTGCAGCAGATCTTTTTAAATCAACGTATTATTCGACTTTCAGACTCTGTGGGGCACATTTACGAGAGAAGTGGCGTAGTGTGGCGTTAGTCTCCATGGTTTAACACACTGTGCCACTTATGAAACACAGGGCTGCACTGTATTTACAAGAATATGGTGCAGCCCTGCGTTTCCCCCTGCACTGGTGCTAATTTAGCTGCCTAACACCAACGCAGGCTCCCTTGCACCATAGTGCAAGGGCGTCTGTGTTGCAGGGAAATGATTGTTTATGTGCTGGGAGGTGTCTCTTCCTGCACACAAACAATCAGTAATGTTGCTTTGTAACTTCTGTGTGTGCTGCTTAAGGCAGCACACATAGAAGCTACAAAACACCGTTTTTTTCCAGTAATTGTTTATGTACTGCAAGGGACACCTTCCTGCATGTGTGATGCACAATTCAGCACACATGGAAACACCAAAAACGAGGAGCATTTCTCCTAGTTTCGCCTGTTTAAGACCAGGTTTTCCCTGTTCTTAATTTTGGCGCTGCTTCCTATTTACGGTACCCTTGTAAATAGTGGGCAGCAGCAAAATCAATGGGCTTTGCAGTGGAACGCCCACAGCAACACCCATTTCCCTCCCCTTTCACGCTAAGGGGTCGATTTCGATCCCGGGTCGGACAGCTCTCCGAGAGCTGTCCGTAGCCTTACCGTGTGGTCGACACGTACCCGTAGCCGGTCCGTCCTGTAGATGAAGTACGATGCGCATAACTGCCAAAAACACGATCGACATGTAGGCTGTGATTAAAGCTCCATTCTCCGTCCGAGCCGTAACTCCGAACGCCAAACCGTGTCGCCCGGAAGCAGTATCCATAGCAGTTTCCGCCCTGACAAGTATGATGCGTACTTCCTACACGCTGGACAGCTCCCCACATACGGCATGTCACAGCATCCGGAAAACAAGCATATCAGCTACGATTCGCGCCACAACTCAATCCACGGCTACGAGACGGACCAGCTTGCAGCGGGTACGAGACGGAGCAACAAGCAGCGTGTACCACACGAACACATCATGAATCCCATCGCGCAGGTCATACCAGTACTCTACATCTATGACCAGATCAGGAACCGACGCCGGCGGCGCAGGCGGTAAGGCAGACACCTACCACACAAACAAACGACACGTACCCGCAAAATGGTACACACACACACGGGATCCACATCCTGGCCACTAACAACAGGCCACCATAGGGGTTGCATGGCCAGCACCGCTAACACCCCCACCCATAGGGCTTATGTTGCCCATCACCCCTGCACCCCCAGTCATAGGGCATATGTTGCCCATCACTACTGCCACCCCCACCCATAGGGGACCTGTTGTCCAGCACTACTGCCACCCCCAGCCATAGGGCTCATGTTGCCCATCACTACTGCCACCCCCAGACATAGGGGACCTGTTGCCCATCACTACTGCCACCCCCACTCATAGGGCTCATGTTGCCCATCACTACTGCCACCCCCAGCCATAGGGCTCATGTTGCCCATCACTACTGCCACTCCCACTCATAGGGCTTATGTTGCCCATCACTGCTGCCACCCCCAGCCATAGGGGACCTGTTGCCCATCACTACTGCCACCCCCACTCATAGGGCTTATGTTGTCCATCACTCCTGCCACCCCCATCCATAGGGGACCTGTTGCCCATCACTACTGCCACCCCCACCCATAGGGGACCTGTTGCCCATAACTACTGCCACCCCCATCCATAGGGGACCTGTTGTCCATCACCCCTGCCACCCCCACTCATAGGGGACCTGTTGCCCATCACTACTGCCACCCTCAGCCATAGGGGACCTGTTGCCCATCACTACTGCCACCCCCACTCATAGGGCTTATGTTGCCCTTCACTACTGCCACCCCCACCCATAGGGGACCTGTTGCCCATCACTACTGCCACCCCCACCCATAGGGGACCTGTTGCCCATCACCCCTGCCACCCCCACTCATAGGGGACCTGTTGCCCATCACCTCTGCCACCCCCAATCATAGGGGAGCTGTTGCCCATCACCCCTGCCACCCCCACTCATAGGGGACCTGTTGCCCATCACTACTGCCACTCCCATCCATAGGGGACCTGTTGCCCATCACCCCTGCCACCCCCACTCATAGGGGACCTGTTGCCTATCACGCCTGCCACCCCCACTCATAGAGGACCTGTTGCCCATCACCCGTGCCACCGCCACTCATAGGATGGTTGATGCGCCACACATCCATCATACTCCAATATTAGGTATGTCAGCAAAATACATCCCCCCCTAACATCATGACAACAGTGTGTAGTCTGTGACAAATGCCCACAATTGTGATTATGACTTCGAACATACAATGTAACTAACAGCACATGTGAGACCAACAAATGAGTGTGCTCTACACAAGGCAAGCATCACTATAGCACTGTGTCAAGGTAAAAAGAACACCCCTCACTGTGTAGAACAAAAGTTAAGTGTGGGCTTCCAAACTGCAGCAGATGTTGAGCGTTGTGGTGAAAGGGTCTAACCCCCCCCTCATCACAGTGACCAAAAGGTAAGTGTCATCATGTTCAAAGCTGCAAATAACAAACAGCATGTATGATCCCTGCTCCCAACACATTAAACACTTCTGGGGCAAACTAGTGGTTGTGTCCCATTCCCACAGAGATGTGGTGAGGCTAACAGTGCTGTGAAAACATAACACACTCTCGGCCATATGCAGACAGGCACCACACATGGGGGCTGACAATGCATACAGTGTACAATGACACAAGAGCAGGGCCATAGGGCTCATGTTGCCCATCACTACTGCCACCCCCAGCCATAGGACTCATGTTGCCCATCACTACTGCCACCCCCACTCATAGGGCTTATGTTGCCCATCACTACTGCCACCCCCAGCCATAGGGGACCTGTTGCCCATCACTACTGCCACCCCCACTCATAGGGCTTATGTTGCCCAGCACTCCTGCCACCCGCACCTATAGGGGACCTGTTGCCCATCACTACTGCCACTCCCATCCATAGGGGACCTGTTGCCCATCACCCCTGCCACCCCCACTCATAGGGGACCTGTTGCCCATCACCCCTGCCACCCCCACTCATAGGGGACCTGTTGTCCAGCACTACTGCCACCCCCAGCCATAGGGCTCATGTTGCCCATCACTACTGCCACCCCCAGCCATAGGGGACCTGTTGCCCATCACTACTGCCACCCCCACTCATAGGGCTCATGTTGCCCATCACTACTGCCACCCCCAGCCATAGGGCTCATGTTGCCCATCACTACTGCCACCCCCACTCATAGGGCTTATGTTGCCCATCACTGCTGCCACCCCCAGCCATAGGGGCCCTGTTGCCCATCACTACTGCCACCCCCACTCATAGGGCTTATGTTGTCCATCACTCCTGCCACCCCCATCCATAGGGGACCTGTTGCCCATCACTACTGCCACCCCACCCATAGGGGACCTGTTGCCCATCACTACTGCCACCCCCATCCATAGGGGACCTGTTGTCCATCACCCCTGCCACACCCACTCATAGGGGACCTGTTGCCCATCACTACTGCCACCCTCAGCCATAGGGGACCTGTTGCCCATCACTACTGCCACCCCCACTCATAGGGCTTATGTTGCCCTTCACTACTGCCACCCCCACCCATAGGGGACCTGTTGCCCATCACTACTGCCACCCCCACCCATAGGGGACCTGTTGCCCATCACCCCTGCCACCCCCACTCATAGGGGACCTGTTGCCCATCACCTCTGCCACCCCCAATCATAGGGGAGCTGTTGCCCATCACCCCTGCCACCCCCACTCATAGGGGACCTGTTGCCCATCACTACTGCCACTCCCATCCATAGGGGACCTGTTGCCCATCACCCCTGCCACCCCCACTGATAGGGGACCTGTTGCCCATCACCCCTGCCACCCCCACTCATAGGGGACCTGTTGCCCATCACCCGTGCCACCGCCACTCATAGGATGGTTGATGCGCCACACATCCATCATACTCCAATATTAGGTATGTCAGCAAAATACATCCCCCCCTAACATCATGACAACAGTGTGTAGTCTGTGACAAATGCCCACAATAGTGATTATGACTTCGAACATACAATGTAACTAACAGCACATGTGAGACCAACAAATGAGTGTGCTCTACACAAGGCAAGCATCACTATAGCACTGTGTCAAGGTAAAAAGAACACCCCTCACTGTGTAGAACAAAAGTTAAGTGTGGGCTTCCAAACTGCAGCAGATGTTGAGCATTGTGGTGAAAGGGTCTAACCCCCCCTCATCACAGTGACCAAAAGGTAAGTGTCATCATGTTCAAAGCTGCAAATAACAAACAGCATGTATGATCCCTGCTCCCAACACATTAAACACTTCTGGGGCAAACTAGTGGTTGTGTCCCATTCCCACAGAGATGTGGTGAGGCTAACAGTGCTGTGAAAACATAACACACTCTCGGCCATGTGCAGACAGGCACCACACATGGGGGCTGACAATGCATACAGTGTACAATGACACAAGAGCAGGGCCATAGGGCTCATGTTGCCCATCACTACTGCCACCCCCAGCCATAGGGCTCATGTTGCCCATCACTACTGCCACCCCCACTCATAGGGCTTATGTTGCCCATCACTACTGCCACCCCCAGCCATAGGGGACATGTTGCCCATCACTACTGCCACCCCCACTCATAGGGCTTATGTTGCCCAGCACTCCTGCCACCCGCACCTATAGGGGACCTGTTGCCCATCACTACTGCCACTCCCATCCATAGGGGACCTGTTGCCCATCACCCCTGCCACCCCCACTCATAGGGGACCTGTTGCCCATCACCCCTGCCACCCCCACTCATAGGGGACCTGTGGCCCATCACCCGTGCCACCGCCACTCATAGGATGGGTGATGCACCACACATCCATCATACTCCAATATTAGGTATGTCAGCAAAATACATCCCCCCTAACATCATGACAACAGTGTGTAGTCTGTGACAAATGCCCACAACAGTGATTATGACTTCGAACATACAATGTAACTAACAGCACATGTGTGACCAACAAATGAGTGTGCCCTACACAAGGCAAGCATCACTATAGCACTGTGTCAATGTAAGAAGAACACCCCCTCACTGTGTAGAACAAAAGTTAAGCGTGGGCTTCCAAACTGCAGCAAATGTCGAGCATTGTGGTGATGGGGTCTAAAACCCCCCTCATCACAGTGACCAAAAGGTAAGTGTCATCATGGTCAAAGCTGCAAATAACAAACAGCATGTATGATCCCTGCTCCCAACACATTAAACACTTCTGGAGCAAACTAGTGGTTGTGTCCCATTCCCACAGAGATGTGGTGAGGCTAACAGTGAGGTGAAAACATAACACACTCTCGGCCATGTGCAGACAGGCACCACACATGGGGGCTGACAATGCATACAGTGTACAATGACACAAGAGCAGAAGTGACCATCACAAAGCATACACACATCTCGAAAATAGACACACTAATCAAAACAACCTGTGTAGACTGTAGGTGTCAGCTCACAAACTCCCATTCCATGCCAGCAATGGCACCTAACAACCAGGATGCATGTGCACAATGATGTGATATGACTCACAGGGACAGCGGGGAAAATCACAGAAACAGCATCCAGACAAAGGCCCACAACAGCAATACCAATGCACTGATGCAGATGCATAAACACAAACAGGCAACCTCACACTGCACATCTGACACAACATGTGTGTGTGTGTGTGTGTCTCAGTATCCCCAGGCAACTACACAACACATGAGGGGGGCTGAACCACAGTGACACAGATGTGGACACAGTGCCATACAAAAGTAAACCATCATTGGGACACCCTTAGTGGGCAATCAGGCATTGTGAGATGAGAGGGAGCACAACAGACACATGTGACACAAGTTTGAATGAACACCAACTAACACAGCAAGAGATTGACACTAACCAGCACTACCCCTAGTGACCAGACATTGGGGTGACACAAGCATGCATGACACCTCCACTGTAATGACAAAGGCAGATGTCATACAAACTGGGAAACCCAGACATGTGTCCTGTTCCAAAAAAGTACATCACACATACACAAACACAAATCACTCAGCATGGCCCCTCATCCATGGACAAACGGGAGCTAGGCGACCATCCATGAAAACATTTACATCAGTCCACCCTCAACACCACACACCCTGAACTGCAACAATGTGCATATGTGAAGCCCACATGGACAGGTGACATTGCACATGCACCCATGACAAACACAGGAATGTTGGGAGGAACTAAGGTGCACAGACTCATCACACAAGGACAGTTTACAACCCTGGGGAATGACAGACATACTGCACAATATGCAGTACATGGCCATGACGTCAAAGCTCACGTAACCTTCACAATACCTGCCACAGTGCCAGTACAATGCAGAAGCCAAGAACCACAAGGCACACATGCTGACACCTGCCAACATTGCAGCACTGAACCCGACAAGTGGGAGCAGTCACTCAGGATTGGCCACGTCACTGACCGACGCAGATGGGCTGAGCGGCGGAGTCCACACCTCCGCACGATCACCTGGTACGGGCTCCTCCCCCTCTCTCTTCCTCGGCGTTCAGCGGTCATGGCGGTTTGCAGCTGGCGTTTCTCGGCAAGACACGCTGCATAGGGATTATGAACTTGGCCAGTCCCTTGCTGACTTGCTGTTTTTGTTGATTTGCTGAATGCCCTCCTGGCTGGTTTTCTTTTGGGCCGACCTTCCTGCCGGTGTCAGAGCTGTAACTCGGAAAGGGACGCTGTAACTATTGCCTTGGAATTCAACCGTGACTGATTAAATCCAAGCCCCTCGATGCCAGAAGAGTGCAGAGCAGGTGAGCAAGTTGCTCTGGGCTGACGGCATGGATGATGCATAGGTGGTCGGGTATCGGTGCCCTGGGTTGATCCTGGACTGGGAAAAAAAGTGTTAAGAGGGGAAAGAGGCGAGGCGTGGTGAAAAAAAAAGAAAAAAAAGGGGACATTTTTTTAATTTTTTTTTAAATTATATATAGAACCATTTGATGAACTTTGCTTGAGTCATGGGCAAACTATTAAATGCACGCATCAATACAAAAGCAAAAACTCGCCGTCAGCTGCCTATGGAGATAAAGAACACGAATAAGGCAACTGATAAGGAGTTTCTAGAAAGTTCAGACGAATTAGATGGACCCTCTACGGCTCCAACAGGGCAAATCCAGCTTGCTATTGTCAAATAGTCTATCTTGCATAGAGGGACCCCAAACTGCGACTTCTTTAGTAGATACCCAGTCCTCAGAAACGGTGTTCAAGCCTGAGTCGGAGTCCGAATCTGTGCCTAGCTCTATTTTAGTACCTCCTCGATTTTTGTATCAAGATGAGCATTCATCCCGGCTGCTCGCACAAAAGCAGGACGATCCAACATTGGTACCCGAAATATTATCACAAAATGCTACTCGAACTGCCTCACTGACTACTCTGGATTTCAATACTGCCCAGTTAATATCAATAAAGCCGTCTTCAGTATCATCAACCTTGGACACCCCATCCATAAGGTCAGCTGATCCTCTCAGCCCTCTCTTAGATATGAACACGGAGTCCATAGGTGAAATTCAGATGTTAGTTAAAGATATGTTGAACTTAATTTTGGATGAAGTTCGGGAAATAAAAAGATTCCAAAAAGCTGAATTAGCCTCAGTACATCAGCGACTGGAGAAGATAGAGGATCTAGTTTCAAGCTTTCCACTCCGTCTTCAAGAAGCTGAGATGCAAATCTCTACCTTGGAAGATCAAATGACAGCAGTTAAAAAGGAAGTCAAAATATTCGATCGAGACAGACGTGCTTTGGAACTAAAACTCGATGATTTAGAAAATGTCACTAGAAGATCGAACCTGCGTATTGTAGGAGTTCCGGAGAGCATAGAGGGTTCCGATACAGTGCGCTGGGGGACCTCCTTTTTAAAACAGAAAGTATTGCCAGAACATGAGGGAGACTTAACAATTACTAGAGCACATCGTGTGCCCGCCAACCTTTTCCCCACTCTACTCTACCTCGCACAATCCTGTTAAATTTCTCAGACAGTCGGATAAAGGAAGCTGTTTTGTCTAAGGCTTACCAGTTAAGACAATTTGCTGTGAATGAAATAACTAAATGCCAGATTTTTTCCGATATGTCGGCAACTGCCGCACGTAGGAGGAAGGAGTTCGTAAAAACGCTTAACCTGTTTAAAGCTAATGGTGCTCAGGCCATGATTGCTCAACAATCTAAACTCAGAGTTCTGGCACAGGGCAAGCAGTATATGCTGTCAGATCTGGATGAAGCACAAGATTTACTGAAGGAAATCACTCAAGGGCATAAGGATGAAAAGTGATGGCTGGAAAGACAATAATTTTTTCGTGGGGGAGGAGAAGTCCAGGATCCAACCCAAGGTTTTGGGGGGTAGATCTGTGGCCGGTGTGGGGTAGGGAAGTAGGGCCTCAGGTGGGGGGATGGGGGTCACGTGGGTGGGGATGGGGGATGGGGGTGATGGGGATGCACGGGCGGAAGAGTAGGGTGGGTAAAGTTAAAAAAATGAAGTCTTTAGTGCTATGTTTTTTGAATATTTTGCGTCAGATAGGTGGTTCTCGGCTTATAAAAGATAAAAAGAGAGACGTCTCCGGAAAATATGTAATTTACTTTAAATATTGAGTGACGACTGTTTGAAAATGATCCCTTCAATGCTATTGGCTTCAATAACAAAAAATAATTACGGGCCATTGAATTATGGATCAAGTCTGAAAATCCCTCGGTAATATTGTTGCAGGAGACTCATATCTCAAACGTAAAATTAGATCAATTTTTAATATTTAAAACATGGGCCTCATATCGTGGTTTCTCCTCGTTCTCTGAAGCTCAGCGAGGGGTGGCAGTTTTTCTAAATAAGAATATTTATGCTGAGATCGTTCACACAGATGAAGATGGCTCAGGGCGCTGGTGCTGGGCCACTTGTAAAGTGAAAAACAGATTGAGACCTATCACGTTTGTTAGCTTATATGCCCCAGTAGATGATAGTTCTTCAGTTTATGAAGATTTGTTTCAATCTCTATTGATGGTGACAGGAGATATTATTATTGGAGGAGATTTTAATCTGCTAATGAATTTAAGATTAGACACAACTACGCAATCAAGGCAGCAATTTAAACCTAAATCATTGAAAGTCATTCTTAATTATAAAAAAACCCTAGATCTTTGCGATCCATGGCGCACTCGATACCCGTTAAGAAAAGAATACACATGCTGGTCAGGCAGGTTTAAGTCTTCATCTCGGATCGACTTCTTTCTTGTTTACAGACAGCTTAATATGCTGCATCAGAGGCCCATTCATAATGGGTTCTCAGACCATGCAATGTTAGTCATTAGTTTCGCTTTAGAACAAAACTTAAAGACTCCCAAGCGCTGGGTATTCAATAAAACATACTTGAATGATGAAATGTGGGTAACATCTTTGAAACTAGAGATTAGTGATTTTGTGTCCCGTAGTGCTAAATCGGCCTGATCAATATCATCTGGGATGCTATGAAGGCCTTCGTTCGGGAAATAATTATAAGTAAAGATGCAGCAGTATTTAAAGCAGCCAAATGTAAAAAAGACGCTTTTGAACAAAGAATACAAGTCTTAAATGAATCAAGTCAGCTGAATCCCTCCAATACGATCTCACATCAATTAGATGATGCCAAAAGGGCATTGAGTGCATTTTACTACGCTCAAAGTGAGGAGATTTTTTACAGACATTCTCAAAAAATATACGAAGAGAGTAATTTCACTGGGAAGTTTTTAGCCTGGCAGGTGAGAGAACAAGCGGCGGCTAATTTGATTAGAGGATTGAAATGCCCAGTGACCCAAATAGACACATCAGATTCAATTGAGATAGCAAAGATAATGCTCTCTCATTATAATAATATCTACAGCCAGCAACATAATATTGATCAGGCAAAGCTATTAGTTTTTTTAGAAAAGTGTGCATTGCCCTGTGTCTCTCAAACTGATCAATCAACATTGCTGTGCCCATTTTCGTTGGAAGAAATAGAATTGGTTGTTAAAAATCTCCCAAATGGTAAGGCTTGTAGCCCAGACGGTTTGTCCGCCGAATGTTTTAAAATTTTCTTTAGTGATTTTTCAAATATTTTGTTGCAATTACTGAATTCGATGTTGGAAGGAGGCCCAATCCCGGATTCTTTTCGGGAAGGAACTGTGGTGAGTTTTTTGAAGAAGGGGAAAGAAGCCAAACATCCGAATTCGTACCGGCCTATTACCTTACTAAATATATATTATAAAATCGTTACTAAATTAATATCAATGCATATGAATCAAATATCAACAGAGTTGAAACATCCGGATCAGAACGGTTTTATTTCAGGAAGGCATCTGTTAACGAACACGCACTATTTAATTGAAGCCTTAGATTAATTTGAGACACGAGGGATCCCAACACTGATTTTGTTATTGGACGCAGAAAAAGCTTTTGATTTGGTGGTATGGGAGACAATTTTTATTATTTTAAGACACTTTGGTATTCACGATAAAATCTTAAATTTAATTTGAAATCTTTATACTTTGGCCAAAGCAAATATTATTATAAACACGGTATTGGTCGGTACAGTTTTAGTTAAGCGAGGCACGAGACAGGGATGTCCTTTATCCCCAGTTTTGTTTGCGTTCTTTATTGAGCCCCTTGCGGCCGC
Organism: Triturus cristatus; assembly: GCF_964204655.1. Lineage (NCBI taxonomy): Eukaryota > Metazoa > Chordata > Amphibia > Caudata > Salamandridae > Triturus > Triturus cristatus. The sequence continues at coordinate 1,070,055,047 of NC_140583.1, forward strand.
AATAAGGAACTGTGCTAATATTCTTCCCCCAATTCCTTCAATGGGAAAGATCAAACTCTACGCGGATGATATTATGCTACCAATTAAACCTGAGCTACATTCGCAAGTTAGGATGTTTCCGATTTTTGAGGATTTTGAAGCCTTAGGGGGCTATCGGATCAATAAAAAGAAAACAGAGATTCTGATTTGTGGGAACAGAGATCCAGAAATACATCCTTCTAGAAATCCGTTCAATGTTTATACGCTCGAATTCTTTGCCATTATCAATTCTGGGTCGGGTCGCCCTGATAAAAATGTCTATTCTTCCCTTATTTAATTTTTTGTTTTCTACTATTCCTTGTTTTCTGCCAGGAACTTATTTTTCCAAGGTAGAATCTCTGTTTTCTGCATTTGTATGGGCAAAAAAGTCACCTCGTATAGCAATTAATATTCTTCATGCAGATTTAGATCAAGGAGGACTCTCTCTGCCAAATATTAGAGATTACTACAATGCTTATTTTAAACAGTATTTGTCGAGGTTCTGGAATCAAATTCAAGGTCAAACCTTATTTATAAATTGCTTTTTTGACTTAATTTGTTTAGAAAATGAGATACCACCCCCCCTGCAGATTTTCAAATCCCCCAAACTAGTCCGTTACAAGATTCTTTTATGGTTTCTCAAAAAACGTACTGCTATGTTTAAAAGATATTCACTCCCACTGTTTAATCCAACAACCCTGCTGTCCAGCATTTTTCCGCTGATGGGCATTAAAAGCGGATCTGAGATAGTAGGTAACTGGGCCAGAGCAGGATTTATTAAAGTAACCGATTTAAAAAAAAATGGAGGATGGATAACCCCAAGAGAGATGGCATGTCTTATTCAGAAGAATTTTTTGTTGGTTCTGTCATATAATACTATCTTCAAATTTTTGGGACAACTTGATATTGAACAGTTTAATCAACACACGCAATTGGTTAAAGACCTCCTTATAAATGATTGCGTAAAGAGACCTGGGGAGTGTAGCATATAGTAGGGAAACGGATTTATGTCAAAAAGCAATAAAAAAATGGCAGGAACAGGAAAATCATGTATTATCTTTGAATACTTGGAAGACCATTAACCATTTTATTTTTAATATACTTCGAGGAGCCAATTGGCGCAGAATGTTATTCTTTGGGAAATGGTTATTATACCCTACTCCCGCAGCTATTTCCAAAATGTATTCAAATTATTCATCGAACTGTTTTAGATGTTTAAAGTACACTTCCGCCAACTGGTCTCATGTAATGGTCCATTGTACAAAAATTAGGGCATTTTGGGATGATATTTTTGTTTTTTTTCAGATTTATTATAAAATTATGCTCCCTTTTATGAAAAATTGATACTTTCTGGTTTTGATCCGGATCCTAAAATCCCCTCCCAGTTGGTCAAATTACTGTATATAGCAATGGCAGTGCCAAGATCTTTATTACTGCAAAACTGGCGGTCAGAACAGATTCCATCTAAATTAGATTGGATACAGAAAATGAGGAGAGTTAGGAAAAGTGAACAAATCTATGCCATGCGGGTGAGAGGAGGAAGAAAATTTGATAAAATTTGGGGACCTTGTTTTGATTCTGATTGATTGTTATTTAGTGGATGATGTTAAACTTTATTATTTGACTGTATTTCAGGTCGAACCCGTTTTCATCAAATTTGATCTTATCTATGTCTGACAAGCATTTCTTTAATGTTACTAAAGTACTTCAATAATTAAATAAAAAAATTAAAAAAAGTGGGAGCAGTCACACACGCATACACATGTCTCAATCACTGAAAGGTACCACCTAGGGACAACTACATGATATTGCGAATAAACAAGTGCCTTTGGGAACCCTGACTGTGTCCCATCTGTGTCTGACAACATCATCACCACTCAGAACTGACAAATCCCAATAATGATACACCAATTAACAGTAGTGTGTCATGCACCCACACATCTGGTAGCCCATGGCAAAGTAGTGGGATGTACACAGTACCACTCAGCAAGCATCAACAACAGGAACATATCAAGGGAACCCTGCCTGTGTATGAAAAGGGATGTAGACACACACACATGTTCATACAACACACACCATGGGCCCAGGCTATGTCACGGGACAACACACTTACTTGAGGGGACCCAACTCCTGTGGAAGCCCAGCTGTGCCAAACATATTCACAGTACGTCTCACTCATGTCAGCAGAACACTTGGTCAGTCAGCCATCAGTTACCACACAGTGAAGGCTCCGGTCACAACAGCCTGGGTACGTGAGTCTCCCCTAAGTCATCTGCACATACTCAAAACATATGTCTAGCAAGTTGCACAGAGGACCCAGTTGCTCCTATACCAATGATGCCCACACTTGTAGGTCCGGTGGTGATGCGCACAAAGTCTGTGAAATTGACAAATTGGAACCACATCATATGTGCATGGGTGCAAGCCAGAGATGTGACCATGCAAATGAAATGTTCACAGAGATGTCCACAAATAGTTGATCATGGCACACCCAGGTAGCTGCAAAGGATGACATGGATACCGACCAGAATAGGATACATATCTCATGGACCACATGGAGCACCTCACATCAACACATCAGTATTCAACATTGGAAGCCAAGCATTACAGGTGCAAGGGCATGTTAAACATCATCAACATAATGTACAGCTAAATCAAGTTCACAGGGATAAAGAAAAAAGCTTTATTCAGCATATTAAAAGTTAAACGTCCATTCAAACAAAAGGCCAATGGCCAGTCCATGTCCAAATGCCAAGGAGTGAACTAGAGTGACAACTGTCACACGTTGCTTGCCTGCAATGCTAAGGACTGGGGTCATCCCCTCGGAGGGGCATACATGGGGGCAGGCCAGGCACCGCAGGGACAGCATCAGGGCGCAGCAGAAGGAGGCAGTGAAGAGGTGGTGGATGCAGGCTAGACACTTGCAACTTCAGTGGAGCTGACTGAAGTGGTGGGTGCAGTCACAACTGTGGGGCACAAGTCAGATGGGGTGGGTGCCGGCACAACTCCAGTGGGCAGGTCAGATGGAGTGGATTGGGTCCCCACTGCAGTGCCCAAGTCAAACGGGGTGGTCGTGGACTCCACTGCAGTGTCTACATCCATGGGAGCAGAATGGGGTGCAGGTGAGGTCGGCAGGACAGGGGGAGGGACATGGTCCCCACATCAGTGGCACTAACCGTCTGACCCGGTGTGGAGGAGCAAGTGGTAGGTGGAGAGGGCCTTAGAATTTTGGGGATGGTGTATCTGTGGGTGGGGGAACCTCTGGAGTGGTGAACTGGGGTATGGAGGACGGAGACTTTGCCTTGGAGCTGCGTGGTGGCGGGGGGGTCTTGCTCTTCCGGCTCCGGGGGGACTTGCGGGTGGGGGTCTCAGTCTGACTGCGCCTGGGGGAGGGTGTCCGGGTGTGAGGGGCACTCCCCTGTGTGTGTGGGGACTTCCTCTTCCCCTTGTAATCAGGATCTGCTGGGTCGGTGGGGAAGAGGCCAAGGTCACAGAGGAAGAGCTTCTGGGGACATGGGGTTGCAGGTGAGGCAAGTGAAGGGGGCTGGGAGCGAGAGGTTTCGGAGGACTGCGGAGTGGTTGTGGATGACTGTGTGTGTGTCTGCAAACCAGCCCCTGTGAGTGTGGTATCAGTCCCCTGCGCTTGCTTGTGTGCACGTCTAGACCTTGGTTTGGGTGTTTGTGTGCTGGCCGTGTCTGTGGCTCTGTGAGAATGTGCAGGTGTTTGTGTGCTTGAGACAGGTAGGCTGCTAGGAATCGTGGGTGGTGCAGGGGTAGGAGGGGTGCGGGACTGTTGGAGATGGGACACTGCTGTCATCAGGGAGAAGGCCATGGACTGATTGGTCCTCTGTAGGGCACACATGCCCAATGAAAAGCCCTCCATGAACATCACCAGTTGCGTCAACAGACTTGTGTGTGCATGGAGGACCTTCAGCATCGACGTCTGCCCTACATGTATTTGTCTAAGTAAGTCCACACTCAGGGCAGCAGGGGACACAGGGGCAGGGGGTGCAGTGCCTGGCGCAAAGGAGACATGCTCACGAACACGGGAGCCTACAGGGACCTTTGGGATGGGAGCCGATGGGAGGGTGGTAATGGTGGTGGTGGTGGCGGGGCCAGCCTCACTAGCTGGGGTTTTGTGGCTGCTGACACCCACCTCCACAAGGGAGTCATCCTCAGAGCTGCTGTGGCCCTCAGCTGGGGGTGATGGTGCTGACGACTCCTCTGTGTGGCTCCACTCGCCCTCCGTGCCACTGGGTCCCCCGACTCCTCTCCTTCTGTCCCTGTCAGGCTCTGCGGCTCCTCCTGGTCCGTGGAGCTGTCCCCTCCTGTGGCTGTGGATGTATCTGGATAGGAATAGGAAGTAAGAGAACAACATCAGTCACCTGCACCGACTGCACACACCACAGTGAGTACATCACATCACAGGGCAAGCCGTGGCATCATCAGCTGAACACAGCTCAAAGTGCCAACACTGTTTAGAATAAGCCAATTGTCATTCTTAACATCAACCATTGCACACATATCCCTCCTTGACTTGCACACATATGTCTGTTGCATGTTGGATGCTAATACCCCAATGTGCCGACATGCACCACCCACACATTAGTTGGACATGCAGGTGAACATGTAGGAGTATGTCACTATACACATAGCACATCTCTTGCTACTGACTCAGTACAGGTGTCCGGATGAAGGGATGGGCAGAGACTCATTTCACATGTTTGTGATGCATGCCAGCAACACTCACTATGATGTTCTCATGTCCTGATGGGCAATGCCACAATGGGGTGCATGGTGCACACTTGAACACAATGTACGATCACTCATAACAAGTTAAATGCCATGGCACTGGGATGCCTGGAAAGTTAGTCAACACTGTCTCCTGTCACAGGGGCAAGGCATCCAGACAACAACAATATGCACTGACTCACAATCCTAGCTCAGGGGTAAAGTTAACTCTGCAGATGACCGGCACACTTGCCCATCCCCTGCAAACAACATATCGAGGACCCAGAAGACCCCACATCATGCAAATCAGACATATGAGTCTCTGCAAACACAACTCCCTGTACATTATCACATCACAGTCTGCCATGCATGTAACCCAGCTGCATGAAGGACACAGTTGCATACACCATTGTGCGCTGTCAGATGATCACACACCTATATGTCACACAAGTCTTGTCTCTCACAGTCACATCTCAGATGTCCTGGTGACCCTCTGAATCATGGACACCCCATTTGTACGTAACAACAAGCCACACCATAATGACACAGTGGCAGACACCTGAGGGCACATGTCACTAAGCACAACCTGTAATTTAATATATAGGAGTGGGATTACAGAGTGTTTCTAAATGCCCTTGAGGAGGCATGACTGCCCAGGTCTACATGAAACAGTGTTTGGCCCTGGACAATAGTCAGGTGGCTAAGCAAATGTGACATACTTGATATACATACTCCTGAGCCCCAAAATTGGAGTACCCTGCTGCATGGGTTTGTTTGGAATACCCCAGCCCCATGTGGCGAGTCAGACCAGCAATTGGAACTCATCTCAAGGGCACACACAGATCACATGTCAGATCTCAGGCAATGGGCAAACAATTGACCCACCCATGAAACACACAACAGAGTCACGGGAACAGATGCTGTCCGGTAGATGAAGCATAGCTGACTGCAGGGACACAGTGCCCTAGTGACACAAGCAACAGACTGTAGGGGCCACACCTGTGGAACAGATGAGGAGGGTGCATCACACAATTGAGGGACCTGAGTATTGGACTACAAGACCTACGTAATGTGGAAGTGTGACCAGGCCAAAAGACTGCAATTAGCATGTCAGACATAGTACACATATTAGGCATGGATTTACCCCCTTCCTGCTGCTGTCTGCCCTTCAGCTGCCTATCCAGGTCCGGGAAGACCACCGCCAGTATCCGGGGCATGTGGGGTGTCAGGGTCCGGTGTGCACCCCTCCTGCGTGGAGGTGACAACTTCAGCTGGACTCTAGCTATCCTCTGGGTCCAGCCTGAAGGTCCTGCCACCTCTTCTGGCAGTTGCGGATCTGGCGCTTGTAGACCCCCATCGAACAAACTGCCCGGGCGATGGTCAGCCATATCTCCTGCTTCTGGTGGGCATCAACCTGAGGATGACAAATTTAAAAGTCCATTAACACACATGCCCCAGATTTGTGCTGCACACATTTGGATATACATGTCATCATCACAAAGGGAAATGAGTTACACAAGTAGTACAACCATGGGGAAGGACAAATCACCTGCATGTCTGACATGTTAACAATGCCTGGATAGTTTAAGCTTGCACTAATGCACTTTAACAGCAGGATACCTGTTCATTAGATGTACCTACACACTTTGGGGGATGAAAGTAGTCAGTGAGAATGCTTGCCACTGGTGTACACACTGCTAGTACTGCTAGTCAGACAACATGCATAATTAGGAAAACAGTAGACTGCACACTCACCTGCTCCCCTGGTTTCCCATAGAGCTTGCTGTACTGTGGAAGGAGCCCGTCCAGCAGGGCCTGGTTCTCCTCCTCAGTGAAAGCTGGGGCCCTCTCCAGAGTACGTGCCATAGCAGGAGCCAGAGGATGCAGAGACAGCAGCAGGGGTAGCAGGGATGTGGTCCAGGAGCATGTAGTGCAGGCAAGTGAGCTCCCTGGGGGCCAGCCAGCCTTATATCTGTGCTGCAGAGGCAGACTCTGTGCCATGTGTCTCCAGTGATAGGTCCAACACGGTTGCATTCTATGAATCTGGCCAATCCATGGAAATGTACGACTCGTACACCCCTTCCGCATTGTTCAAATCTTCACCTTCATGAAACACTTGAAATTGCAACATTGTTGTAGGCATCCAACTGAATTTCCAGTGCACAACTCGTACAAGTTTTGAATCCACATCCGTCTCCATGACAGTCCAGAACCAATGGGTGCGCCCGGCTCGGTCAACTGACTGTACAACGCGTATTTTGAAAATGCACACACACCCGTCTCCATACGATTCAATGGCCAAGGCATACGCCTGTCTCGGACCATGCCTGCCCGATGCGTATGCATGATAGTCACCCGCGTCGGACCTCATTGCAGTCAATGACAAAGCGTATGCACTGCTCGGTCATGAACCGTGCAATGCGTACGCATTGTCACCCGCGTCGGACCTCATTGCAGTCAATGACAAAGCATACACACGGCTCGGTCATGAACCGTGCAATGCGTACGCATTGTCACCCGCGTCGGACCTCATTGCAGTCAATGACAACGCGTACGCATGGCTCGGTCATGAACCATGCAATGCGTACGCATTGTCACCCCGTCAGACCTCATTGCAGTCAATGACAAAGCGTACGCACGGCTCGGTCATGAACCGTGCAATGCGTACGCATTGTCACCCGCGTTGGACCTCATTGGTGTGACTATTCGACGGATTTAACACACAATTACTTGCCAGGGGCACCTGTGCACACCTACCACACTACAGCATTGGCCACACAGTGTCCCATGGCATGTAAGGCTGCATTCCCTGGGTGTTTGGGGGGGGCACATTTTGTTTGTTGGGTGGCACTTTTGTGCCGCCACTCCCAGGCTGTGGACGTGTACATGGGAGCAGAATCCTTTGTGTGTCGTGCACATTACCACTGTGATGTGCAATTGTACAGTAATGGGCATGAGTCACGGACACAGTTTCATGTTGGATATGTTTGGAGCATGTCACATACACCCTGAGTCCAGGGGGTGATGGCATGTACGTCACAGTGAGACCTGTAGCCACAATACTGATGTGCACCCACAGTCTGTGTGCATGTTGTGTCTCAGATGTGTCTGATCACATTACCAATGGGTGACAGTCTCCACATCTGTGTGGTATATGCATAAACCTTGATGGTGTATGTGTGTCTAAGAGACATACATGTAGGGCCTACATGAACAACAGTGGCCACTACCTGTGGGACTTACGCTTGCCTTGTGGTGTGTACGTGATACGCTATGTCCATGCCAGTGACGATGTGGCAATACAGGGACCCTGGGTTTCTGCATGGCAAAGATCTGTGATTCCTGGGAGACATCAGGCCTTACTTGTCACTGCGGTGTGTGTTTGTAACGTCACAGCAGTACATAGGTCGGGTGACACAGCCAGATGATTGGCCACTGACCCCAGAGGTGAAGGTGATGGCAGCCCTGCACTTCTTTGCTACTGGTACCTTCCAGTACACTGTGGCTACTGCTGGTGGTATGTTGCAAACGATGTTTAGTCGGGTGCTACGCGAAATCTTGGAGGGGATATTGCATTTCCTAGACCTGTACATCAAGTTCCCGAGCCCAGCTGAACTCCCTGAAATAAAGGATGCCTTTTATACACTGGGGAGGATGCCAAACGTCATCGGATCTATTGATGGGACACATGTGGCCCTGATACCACCACAGACACATGAGCAGGCATACCGGAACAGGAAGCACTACCACTCCATCAATGCTCTGGTGGTATGTCTTGCTGACATGTCTATCACACATGTGTGTGCACGGTTCCCTGGTTCTGCGCACGATGCCTACTTAATGAGGAGTAGTCGCATTGCAACGCTGATGTCACAGATGCCAGCTCAGCATGCCTGGTTTGTCGGTGTGTACTGACTGTTTCTCATTGTGTGTGTTTGTCAATGTTGTATTCCGCACGCCTACCAAACTCAGCTACTTGTTTATTTTTGTGTGTGTCGGTGACTCCGGATACCCCAACATGCCGTGGTTGCTGACACCCCTCCGGAACCCTGTGACACCAGCCGAGATGCGCTACAATGAGGCACATGGTCGGAGCAGGAGGGTGAGTGAGCGGACATTCAGCCTCCTGAAAAGCCGCTTTCGCTGCCTGGACAAGACCGGAGGGGCCCTCCCATATGACCCTGCAAAGGTGTGCAACATTATCCTTCTATGCTGCATCCTACACAACATGGCAGTGCGGAAGAAGGTGCCTCTCATCCAGGATGACGATGACCAACCTCCAGCACCTGTGGAGGATCCCGGCCTGGGCCAACATGCCAGTGATGATGAGGATGAGGGTGATGTCTGCTCACAGCTCATCAACAACTTCTTCACCTGAATGTGAGTTTCCAGGGTTGTTATGTCAATGTATGGAGTTAGCCTGGAATGTGTTGTGGCTGCTCTGTTGCTGTCTGAGTGTGTCTGTGTGCCACTTGACTGGATACGTGCAGTGATGTGTCCATTCAGGTGGTGTGTACTCCACAATAGGGTAGTACTGCTAACTTGTTTTTGTGTAGGTTTCTTGCGACATGTTTAGTGCATGTGTATTGCATTTCTCTCCTGTTCTGCTGTGCTTTTGACAGTGTCTTGTGTCTGTCCTTCCCAGGGTACTTTGCCTGTTGTTTGGTCAACACTGACCCCCAACACCCAGAATCCAACACCAGTGTGGAAGTTGTCAATTCCCATCAACTGATGTACCACACATCCCTGGACTTCAATTCTCCAAAACTTTGTGAGCGTGTGTCCACGGTTACGTAGAATTACCTTGCAACTATTGTGGAATAAACATGTTGCTGATGTGTAATGAACCTGTGCTACGCTTTGTTATGTGCGTTGTCTGTCTTCCCACATCTGACTGACATCTGCTTACCTCACCTGTGGACTTGTTACCACTGACTGGGGTTGGTGTTGTGTCTGTGCATGCCAATGTGTTTCAAATCAACATCATTGTGTGGGATGAGTAACATGACCATGGTGAGTATGTGTTGTGGTGCCATAGTGGTGTGTCTCCCTCACATGTGTCACATCACCATGACTCACCTAACGTTGGTCACATTGTTGCAGTATTTGGCATGCACTGTGTTGTGTAGCAGATCGACATCTCCATGACACATGACAAGTTGGAATCACAACAGAAGCAAGAATGGTGTACTGGTGAGTTTATTTTCAAACATGTGTGAGGAAAGTGCACAGGATGGTGGGTGCTGTACATTGGTTTTGGAATCCAAAGTTCACATTAGAGTGTTGTAGGGATTCTGCGTATGCACAGAACTATGCGCAGGAAACCAGAACCTTAGAGAATTGTGGTGCACCAGAAACTCCCCTCAGAACTAAGAGCCCCTTATCCGACTAGCTTAGTGTCACATTCGTTATCCGAGATTTAGCTCGGCGGTCCCAATGTATAGACAACCCAGAACAAGCGACTTAGTTATTCTCAGGAATGGTGGGAACCCGAAATACCCGTTTGCACATATATATTAGTCCACAACAGAATAACTAAGACACAGTAAAGTTTAAAGAATTTATTCATAAACCTCGAGTCCTGTTATACAATACTTTGGCTAACATAAGTAGACAAATGGTTAAGATCATTACCATTAACATTGTTACAATACCATAGAATATAAAAGGAGCGATCATATTATAATGACAGTGGAAAATAACCACCCTCCTTTCTCTAGTTACTAATAAAATATTATTAGACTATTAGAAGGTCTCATAGGCTTGCATAGGGGACCCCATACCGTATAGATCAGCTCAGGTGTATCACATCACAGGATCAGCTCAGTGTTCTCTGCAACAGCTCTTCTATCGAATGCCCTAACAATATGCTGCGCTGTGTTATTAAAGCCCTCTACTTTCTGGTATTTGCAGCTGCGTGCATGTTGTGACTAAACAGTGGTACGATCACCCTGAACATAATCAGCCGGCACCGTCTAGTGTCCTAGAACAGTTCTTTACTCGATGTACAGACCAAGGGCACTAGCAACTGTTAAGGATGTATAAATAACATTCACTTGAGACAAGAGCGAGTCTGCATTTCTCAAAGTAATAACATGTAACAACAGTGTCGCGTGCAAAGGCAGTGAAAGCAACAAGATGGTCCTCCAACATCTAACGTGATTAAGCTAACTTAGCACTGTAAATAGGGAGTGGCCTAAAACCACGTGACATCCCCCTTTGATCGAACCACGGTATAACCAGGGGCGAATATTTTTACAGAACGCAGAGTTCAAGAACAATGATGCAGACTAAAGAGCTTGAAATGAGAGTTCAGAAAAATGAGAGGAAGAGAAAAAAATGTAAAAACACAATCCATCGTCCATAGAAACCAACGATCGTTTGTGAAAAGATAAAAAAATAAAAAAAAATAAAAAACTTTATTCGACTCGCCATCAGGCAGTCAATGTAGGAAAGTATAAGCAGCATACGCAGCTGCGGCTTCCAGTAGAAAATCATTTGAGTCATCCGCAAAATTGTCGGACATCCAGTTCAGCAAAGAAAAAGAACACACGTGTTCCACAGGGAAATGAGCATCAAGCACTCCACGTGGACAAGAAGCAGGCATCTCGATGTAACTTCGTGCCAGGAATTCAACTGCGGCTTTCTCGATATCCAATAATCCGAGGACTCCATGCGCCGCACCCAAGGCCATAAACCCGACTCCAGAACAGTCAAACTCATGAACCACTAAGGGATACATCAGTCGATCAAAATCCAGGTCAGGTGACACCAAGTTTGACAGACACATATCCAGAGCCCATTGGAACGGACATTCGAGACAGTGAAAGACAGGCTGTACACAAGTGAAAAACGGGAATCGGAAGGATAATCCATAAGCGACACTCAAGGTAGCCAGTGGCAGTGTTCCATAAAATTCCCACATCCGGCTACGCAGATGGAACACGCTGAATCCGTGGTCGAGAAGCGCAAGTCGTGCAGCCATAGCGTAGTGCGCAGACCAACAGGAGTATGCCAGCAATTAATGCGAGTATCAGAGGAAACCCTCCGAAGACCCCAGAAAAAATAGAATGAAAAATAGCTGGTATTACACCAAAGATAGACTGGAAAGACGTCACAAGGCCAGAGCCTACAATTTTAAAAAAGTGCACCAGACCAGTCGTAGAAGAAGCATTAAAGATAGTGTGTATTAGTGTGCCAAAATGTAGGGGGAGGTCAGTATTCAAAAGCGCTTGAACTTCCGTGCGAGTGTTCGCAACTTGAAGGAGAAATGTTTCTCGTGATGAAGTCAACGCAACCTCCTTTTGAGACAAAAGAGCCCTTATTCTGCTCATCCTATTGAACTCTGCTTTCAAGGTTGGAATCGTCGGCCAGATGGATATATCCAGTCGGCCTTGCGGGGGTGGGAAAAGCACGTTATTACAGCAAACTACTCGTCGTGAAACTGAAACAATATAGGGAATTCCTGCTAACATCCCACAGCAAGCCTCACTATTTAGAAGCAGATAACTACCATTAGCAAGCAGCGTAAATGACGGCGTTATAACTGGCACAGGAATGCCCTTCAAAACGCAAGCTAAATTAGGGGCATTCATATTACACGATCCATGTAATTGGATATGTCTACATACTACAGAATGATCAGGAGCAGACGTACACTCCTCACCCTTCAAATAAACTTCTTTGCCGTCTCTCTCACAACGATATGTAAATGGGAGAGACCAGACTTCATGCAAGAAGGCAGAACCAAGTTTTTCAAATCTGCCTAAGGCATAATGTTTCATGCACGAACTAAACTTATACATAGAAATTGGTAAAGTTACCATTCCATGTACGAGCCACACTGCATAATCCGACTCAGCAACAGAAAAAGGCAAAGGTTCTAATTTTTCTATATGCAGTAGCGAATATGTAGCATCTTTCATAGACATGAATTGTTGTTTTGCTGACAGATTAAATGGGCGGAATAAAGACGAAATATTCATGTAATCCCATGGTACTTTCCCCGCCTTTAACGTCTGCAAAGTCCAAGCAAATTGCATAATCGATCGCAATTGATTTTGACCATGATATAAAACCGACACATCGTCTTGGACAATATCTACAACAGATGAAACAATGTTATCTAATGTATATATTCTTGAAGATAAGGTATTAATACTATTATCTATTACTGCCAACACTTTTTCCATATTGGCTTGGTCAATAGCACGGAGTCTGGAGGCAGCCTCAATCTGGGACAACTTCCATACTTCGTTGTAAACAGCATACACCCATCTTTTGGATCTTCCCAATGCTGGACCTTTAACAAAATCATTCAAATCAACTTTTTCATGTAAACGTGACAAGTGAATTTTAACAGAATCTAATGTGGAATGTTGCAACCATGACTGGCACAATTTACCTACCGAGTAAGTAGTGACAGTGTGTGAGGACAGAAAACGTGGGTCTACTCTATCCTGTATGTACCCGGGAATTAACCCCAAAAATCTACGTTGACAGGTATCCGAACTTTTCTGCCATATTAACCAACCTGCAGGGTCTAATGCACTAATATTGAAGGTGGAATTAGAAACTAAAGACTGCAACATAGTAAGGGACTGATCTGTGTGATTTTCCCAACCAGGATAAGCTCTCAGATCCGGGATCGAGGGGGAATTTAATTTTTTAGAGATAGCCAATCCAAAACAGGTTGTCTGAAAAATAGTAGAATTTAAAAATAACATGTGGTTTGGGATGAGGCAGGCACGATGTAAAGCTTCTGTACCTTGTACTTGCCAAGATTTAGTTCCCCAGACCGACTTGAGATCAATAGTATGTTTCCAAACGTCATACCCTCCAATTGCCAAATCGTCCATAAAGGACTTGGAAAACAATAATCTAGTGTGGGTCAAACGCACCTTTGAAACAGGTTCGTCCTTAAGCTTAAAATAAAAAGAAGCATTATTGGATACACTGAAATCTGAAAAATATGAAAACTTTCCTACCATTGTTTTTGAACTACCAACCTTCGGGGCAGGGCAATGTTCCCACTGCGTAAAATTGACCAAACTACGAAATGTGGTTGCCCTATGAAGAAAATGTGTGCCATAATGTTGATAACAAAATTGTTCTGCATAGTTTTCATTATTCAAATACAAAGACTCAGTATCAAATGCGGCATAGTATTTTAAATCAGAAAACAGTGTCTCTATAGCTTTAACATCCCAATCGTCAGATCGAATGTCTTGCTTAACCATATCACCCATAGAAACACGATATACAGATGGCACATTTATCACTTCCGTGGGCCCATGAATTTGAAATTTAACTGTATCCCATGCTATTCCATCATGAACAGGCCAGGCGGTGATGTTCACAAAGGTCTGGTCCCTCTTCATGATGTGCGACGATGAATGTGGGGCCAAAGTTCCATTAATTAATCTAATTGTAGAACGTTCATTCAGGTAGTGTCCATTTATCAACCTAAAAAACACTACCACAAAACCAATGGACATGAATAAAAAAATGCAAATGAGCACCAGCCAGATGTAAATCCAGGGGGGAACCAAAAATTGTCTCTTGAACCAGGCAAAAAATTTAGAAAATTTGGAAGGGGCAGTGGAAGTCAATGATTCAGTTCCAAAGGAAGAATTAGACTGGACAATGTCAGTTGAATGCAAAAGGGGCAATGGGACATCAGTAGGATATGAATATTCAGCATCATCAGTTAAAGCACCATCCGCAGGTGAAACAGCAGAATCAGAAGGTACTTGCATCTCAATGGCAACCTCAGGTACTACGTCAGATGGTCGCACCACAACAGCACTGCGCATCATTGAAGGGCAAGAAACTGAAGGTGTCAGACTATGGAGTATCGGCCACCCTGTGTAGCTTGACATTGTCAACCGAAATGTACCTGTTGTCTCTGTGACCAGGAAGTGGAGGCAAAACAATTGTGCGGGTACCCTCAACTCCAAGCACCGGCACTGGTGCACGATAAGAGGGTCCAAACTCCTTCTTCTTCTCCACCTTTTCACGGACCAGATCACCAACTCGGGGTAGCCAGCCGACTACCGGAATCTGAAGTCCAGCCTCGGTCGCAGAAGATACGTGCTCTTTTGCTAGAGTGTCTCTTGTTTCTTGAAGATTCTGTAAGACAGTACAGTGGTCATCTAAGTCAAAAGGCGCGGCTGCCGCCGCCATGTCGAGACCCTCAAGGTCAGGGACAAACATTCGAACTCCGAAAAGCATCATGTACGGGGTCCTCCCACCCAGAGACCTTCTAGGGAGATTATTAAGTGCACGCTGGACGTCATACAAATGGGATAGCCAGTGTTTGCCAGTACCTAACACCCGGGCCGTCAATGATTGCTTTAGGTCACGGTTCATTCGTTCCACAACACTATTGCCCTCAGGCCGATATGGAGACGAAAATTTGACTTGGACCCCCAAACTTCTCATAGCATCTTTGTAAGCCTTAGAGGCGAACGCAGGGCCCTGATCAGAGTGAAGGGTGCCACATGCAAAACTCCCTATAAAGACACGCAATGCTTTGATGACAGTCCTGGCGTCAGCACTCCTGTGTGGCCACACCCAAAGAAAACGTGTGCACGAATCTACTGCAACCAAGATATACATGTACGCAGTGTCCGAGGAAAAAGGACCGCAGTGATCTAAATAAACACACGCTAGTGGTTGATTAGAAATGTGTAGCTGCGTTTGTGGTGGACGTGCCACCGTAGACGGCTTTATTTGTTGGCAAATTCCACAATTGAGGACATAAGTCCGTGTATGTTTGTACAAACCGTACCACCAATAACGCTGTTGCAACAGTGACACAGTTGCGGACACTCCGGCGTGCGCTGACGCAACACCCTCGTGTGCAGCTTGTACCAATGCAGGTCTGCAGTCCGAATTGGGAATAACCCTATCCCCAACATCATTAATCCTCACTAACGGGACGTTATCAGGACTTAAGTGATAATGGTATCGAGAAGGGAAACCTCTAGGGAAGTTTTCCCCAGTCTCTGAAGCAGCAATAGCTGCCAAGATGTCATCATCGATCTTACTTTTGGATCTTGTAACTGCTGCTACTAAGTATGTTGCCACTGCTGTTTTAGCTGCCTCGTCAGCCAAACTGTTACCGACAGCATGGACACCAACTCGTTGGTGACCAAGAGTGTGAATAACACTCACAAGGGGTAGACTGCATTTCAGTTCAGACACCCTAGCCCAAAGCGTTTTATGCTTTATTGTGCCACCTTTCGAATCACGAAATCCATTCGCAATCCAAAACATCAGATTGTCGTTGTAAGATTGTACACAATAGTAAGAATCACTCACTATAAGAGTTGTGACTTTATAATCAGCAAACTCCAGTGCAAGCACCAGAGCTCTAAGCTCCGCCAATTGTGCTGTACAATCACCCAAAGTCTGCGTATGCACCGCATTCTGAACGAATTCACCATTCACGAAAGTACCAACAACAATTGCGCAAGCCGCTGAATAAGCGTGCCTTGATCCAGTTGCGGGTTGCGCGGACCCGTCAGTGTATATGACACAATGGAACTCCTCCAACGGGCGCAATGTAAGTGGAGCCGGATGAACTAATTCATACTCCAAACTCTCCTGAGTCTGAAGTCCTGCGTCAAAAATGTATTCGACATCAGGTGAGGCTAAGGAGGTTGCCCATTGTATCCACCGTGGATGCAAAGCTTTAGAATTCGGCACACTTGCTTTAGTGACTGCCTCTAGGGCAGGAAATGGTGTCACCACCATCATGCGTTTCCCCTGTGATAGCGCTCGTTCTTTCAGGATTGCCATCTGAACTGCTGTCAAAACTTTTTCGACAGTGGAGAAACGCATTTCAGCCGAAGTATATAAATGAGATTTGTAAGCAATGGGGACAGTGTCGCCTTCATTGTATGTTAAGTACGTGAACCCCTCAGCACCCGGCACAATTCTAATGACCAGGTTTTTGTGGTTATCACGAGTTTGTAAATATATCGCAGTAAGAAGGTCAGACTGCAAAGAGTGCAATGCAGCCGAATGCTCCGGCAGCCAGCAAGATTTGGTAAAAGTAGGTTGCACCAAGGCATATAGTGTCTTGATACGCTGGGCATATTCAGGAATGTAGGTACGACCGAAATTCAGAAAGCCCAGCAACGATTGAAGTTGTTTCAGTGTCGAAGGGATACGAAGGCGTGCGCATTTCTCAAGGAACTGCGGAGCCAAGCCTCGGCCCTCATTGTTGAGTTCGTACCCCAAGAATAAAACTGTGTACTCGGCAATGTGGGACTTCTTAAAGTTAAACTTGTAACCAAAGTCCGCAAACATACAAATTATGTTGTCCACTCGAGCAAGGTGTGGAAGCAACTCGTCGTCTGTCAAGTAGATGTCATCAACGTACGAGTACGCCTCCGGGTCTACCATCTCTAAGAGAGAGACCACACGGGCAGCAAATACCCCAGGACTATTTTTATAGCCCATTGGGAGCCTTTTGAACACTTTTTGTTTACCACCCAAAGTAAAAGCGGTCCACTCATAACTATGAGGGGATATGTTATGGCAATAAAAACCATTGGACAAGTCGAGTGTGGTTTTGAACCTTTTTCTCACAAGACTATCAACGAGAGCCGAACTATGGGTATTTTGCACCGCACAATTCCGGCAGTGTGAGTTTAAGTGCCGGTAATCCAAAACTAAGCGGTATGATCCGTCAGGCTTCGTTACAGTGAATAAAGGATTATTCATGGATGACACACACGTTTCAATTACTCCCTGATATTCCAATTGTTCAAGGATACCCGCGACGTGAGACCTAGCCTCACGACGCATAGGGTATTGGGGCTGAGGCTGGGGGTCGGACCGCAATGGAAATTCGTGGAGGGTAGAACTTTTATCCCACCCCACCTGATTACGATACAACGCAGGTGCAAGCACCCGCGCCCATTCCTCGGCTAACTTCTCAGACTCCTCCTTGGGCACTACGTGTCCAAAAGAAGGAAGAATGACTTCTTCCCCCCTTGGAGCGTTTAGAACGAAAGCCGGGGGCCAATCTTTCTCCGCCAATAGTATATCATAGGTGGTCGTTAGATTATCCCAAAATACCGCGTTAATTTTTCGTTGTATGTCACCCTCAATATTGAGGACTATGTCAAATAATCTCTCAGGGGGGGCTACGCGAGTATCAGCAGTTTCTACTGTTACATAGATTTTAGTTGCTGTCGCCTCCAGAAATGGACGCAGTGCTCCCCGCACTACTGTAACTTCCGCCGCGCTGTCTAGCAGCGTCAAAGCCCATTTCATGTTCAGAAGTTGCGTCCGCACCATCTGAGGCATACTTCGCTGAGATAGCAGCAACTTTCTTTTTCTGAAACGGAGGACGCGGACGTGCAGAATCCTCCTGCTTGCTTTTTACGTCCGCTTGTCGAGGTTGGTCACGTCCTTGAGCACTCCTGCCTCGCCCACGGTCTCCTCCAACAAAGTGTGAAGCCGCCGATTCCTGTGAAGAACGAGGAGAGCGCTGGTCAGGAACCTGAAACCTATCAGGTGACTTAATACGAGAACGATCACGCAAATCATAAGTGCGTTCAACATACGCCTGAACTGGGGACGCGGGACGAGTCTCCTGTTTCTGTTGCTGTTTATCTTGTTTTTTATTTCTCCAATTTTGTTTTGGAAAGTTGGGTTTATCATCTTTTGTAGACGAACTCACTTTAGTATGCTGTACTACATCAGGAATCTTGATGACGGGTTTCACGCCTAGGGCACTACGTCCAACCATCCTATAGGCCTTTGCAATAACTTTTGCAAACTCCCTCGGCTTATCTTCATCCGCAATAAGCGCCATCATGTTTCCCACTTGAAACTGCATGGCATCTCCTTTGAGATTTCCCATGATCATGGAACAAACTACATCGAAGCTGTCGATAAGCCGCATTCCCAACTCAATAGCTGCTTCCGCCCCATGGTCCTCCTGGACTTTTTTGATAACGGAAGGTAGTACCGACATAGACGTAGTGCCGAAGCACTTCGAATAGGTCGCTGCAAAGACCTTGCCCCAATTGTCACAATCGACAATGTCTGGGACTAGTTCTTTTGGCAAAGTAATAGTGAGGATCCTGTGTTTATCCACAGGACTAGTGTTAGGAAACACGGCTTCTAGTTGATCGAATTTCTCTGCAAGCCAATAAGGATACTCATCCTTATTCTGGGGGCGCTTGCCAACAACCGCGTTTACCATTACAGGACTGATCACAACCGCATGATGGTGATCAGCCCCGTGTCCCGCAACTGTAGGTGCCCCCACCTGTACAGTGCGCGACACATACTGCACTAACGCCCTATGGACCGTAATCAGGGTCGTGTGCAGTACACGTAAGCTATCCACTCCTACCGTCAGGTAGCGTGGATGAGGTGTATGTCCGGCCAGCACCGGCCAAGTAGCTCCTTCAATAGACAAAGGACCCAGTCTCGCCGGGGTGACCGTGTGGGGGAGGGCGCCATTAAACCAAATAGTGTGTTGCCAGGTAGAAATAGGAATTTCTAATGCCATATATGGGGTATAATGTAGAGGCACCTGAGTAGCAGTGTATTTGTGGAACGTTTTATCAACGTCTTCCACAGCCTCAAAGGTAACCCAAGAGTAAAACAACTCATAAGGGTAAGTAGCACTTGCACTTACGACAAATACCACTGCCATCCCGTCATCGGGCACCCCGTACGTCCTCAAATGAGCACGTAGAGACACCCTACTATGAGCGGGAATTTCTACCGCCATAAGGACTTAAAATAAAAGATACAACGAGATCTTTAGTAGCACTTGGGCTTATATTAGTTTAACCTTTTTTATTATCAAGCTTGAAAGAACCTATAGCCTAAAACCTAGGTAGGTTAAGCTGTCACTCCCGTTATCCGGAAACCAGAGTGAGGGCGTTGTGGACTAATAAAAAGCACTACTAAGGCATCTCAGATATTAAGACCAAACGTTAGGTGCGCCATGTTGTAGGGATTCTGCGTATGCACAGAACTATGCGCAGGAAACCAGAACCTTAGAGAATTGTGGTGTACCAGAAACTCCCCTCAGAACTAAGAACCCCTTATCCGACTAGCTTAGTGTCACATTCGTTATCCGAGATTTAGCTCGGCGGTCCCAATGTATAGACAACCCAGAACAAGCGACTTAGTTATTCTCAGGAATGGTGGGAACCCGAAATACCCGTTTGCACATATATATTAGTCCACAACAGAATAACTAAGACACAGTAAAGTTTAAAGAATTTATTCATAAACCTCGAGTCCTGTTATACAATACTTTGGCTAACATAAGTAGACAAATGGTTAAGATCATTACCATTAACATTGTTACAATACCATAGAATATAAAAGGAGCGATCATATTATAATGACAGTGGAAAATAACCACCCTCCTTTCTCTAGTTACTAATAAAATATTATTAGACTATTAGAAGGTCTCATAGGCTTGCATAGGGGACCCCATACCGTATAGATCAGCTCAGGTGTATCACATCACAGGATCAGCTCAGTGTTCTCTGCAACAGCTCTTCTATCGAATGCCCTAACAATATGCTGCGCTGTGTTATTAAAGCCCTCTACTTTCTGGTATTTGCAGCTGCGTGCATGTTGTGACTAAACAGTGGTACGATCACCCTGAACATAATCAGCCGGCACCGTCTAGTGTCCTAGAACAGTTCTTTACTCGATGTACAGACCAAGGGCACTAGCAACTGTTAAGGATGTATAAATAACATTCACTTGAGACAAGAGCGAGTCTGCATTTCTCAAAGTAATAACATGTAACAACAGTGTCGCGTGCAAAGGCAGTGAAAGCAACAAGATGGTCCTCCAACATCTAACGTGATTAAGCTAACTTAGCACTGTAAATAGGGAGTGGCCTAAAACCACGTGACAAGAGTTGGATGTGCTGGTAGATGAAATGTCCAGAGTAAAGTCCAGTCATCTGCTACATTGGCCAACATGAACCCTCCATGTCATGTGGGCGAGTTGTGTGCGATTGGACAAGGTGAACGGGTTGCGCACAAAGAACATTGTCCAGAACAGGTTTAGAGTCCCTGGGGGATGTGCTGGGGCATCTGCCTCTCACATGTCCTTCTTCGGACGACCCCTCTTCTTCCTGGGGGGGATCCTCAGGTGCAGGCCTCTGCGGTGCAGGGGACTCTCTGCCAGAGTCCTCCTCCCTCCCTGTGGCGCTGGCAGATGTTGTGGCCACACAGGGAGGTGTGGACAGGTTTGTGTTGATCTGGCGGAGGCATTGGAGTATGTCCCGATGCACCGCAGTAAGGGCATCCCACTTGGCCTCCATGCGGGCATGGTGGGCAGCCTGCTCCTGTTGCATGTCCTTGAGGATCCCCACTACCTGGCCAAAGCCTCCGGTGCTATCCTGGTACGCATCTATGATGCGTGCCAGTTGGGGGTTCATCATGCAGTCCAGACCCCTCTGCAAGGCACGCCCTCTGCCTCCTACCCATCCCAGCACCCCTATCAACACGGGCAGGACCAGCGGCGGGACGCACAGGTGACACTGGGACCCCTTGGGTGGTGTTGCTGGTGGTGTGTGTTTGCTGTAGCTTCCGGGGGGGTCCTCCTGTGTCCCTGTGCTGTGGGTGTTCAGTGGCCTTGGTCTGTCTGTGTTGGCGGGGGTGCCCTGTCGGTTTCCAGATGCTAGAGGCGTGGGTGCAGATGTTGATGCTGCTGGTGCTGCATGATGACTCACACCAGAGGGGCCAGGTTGGTCGTCGTCATCCGAAGAGGACAGAGACAGAGTCAAACCAGAGAGCTCAGTGTCTGCCAGAGTCTGGGACTGGGAATCCTCTTCATTTGGTGCTGGGTGCCCAGCACCACCTGTGTTTGGAAGAGACACACAATGTGAGTTATGTTTCTACATGCATCGATGGTTCACAAACAGGACATTTTCTACTTTACGAACAGATGCCTGCCTGTACACTGCTTTTTCCCAGCTTGTTACAGACAGTGTTTGATATTGTTGTTGCCCAGTTCCCAGCATGGCCCTGTGCTCCCCACAACAGAGCCCAGTGTCAGACATTCTGTCAGTCCATTCCCACTCCCTGTGAGGTGAGCATGGTTAAGTGTGAGCTTGCTGGGCCATTTGGGTGGGTGGGGAATGCCTGTGACTGCAACTCCCATCATGCTCCTGGCTACACCCCCCTTCCCAGCATACCCATACTTCCTTCCTCTTGACTCTGCTTCCCTGTGAGGGGGTGTGACAGCAATGGCAAGATGGCTGACTGTGAAGTCCTGGTGTTTGTTGGTGCCCAGTTCCCAGCATGGCCTTGTGCTCCCCACAACAGAGCCCAGTGTCAGACATCCTGTCAGTCCCTTCCCACTCCCTGTGGGGCAAGTATGGTTCAGTTAGAACATGCTGGGCCATGTGGGTGGGTGTAGATTGTCTGTGACTGCGACTCACATCATACTCTTGGCTACACCCCCTTCCCAGCATGCCCATACTTCCTTCCTCTTGACTCTGCTTCCCTGTGAGGGGGTGTGACAGCAATGGCAAGATGGCTGACTGTGAAATCCTGGTGTTTGTTTGGCTACAAGTCCAAAGAGAGCCCCTGTGCTTCACACAGCAGCACCCAGTACGGTGTATCTTTTGCTGATATTTCACAGAGGTGTGGGTCAATGCGTTCTACCCAATGAGTTGTGTGGAGTTTGTGTTGAGGGGTGTGTGTGTCTCCAAATGCTGGTAAGTATGGTCAGAACTGTCAGTCCTCCTTCCCACCCGGCCAGACATCCCACCATGAAACATGCTTCCATTGTGGGGCGTGCAAGTTGTCTTTCAGGATGTCAGTCAGTGGTGTCCTGCTTCTGATTTGCGCACATGCCCTACCAGGGCCTTGTGCTCCCCGCAGCAGGAGCCAGTGTCAGCCATCTTGTCAGTAATTTTCCACTCCCTGTGATGTGGGCATGTTTCAGAGAGGTCTTGATGGGCCAATCAGCAGGGGCAGTATTATTTGTGACTACAGGCCCCATCATGCTTTTGGATACACTCACTTCACCTGCATCCCCACTATTCCTTCCTGTCAGTCAGCTGCACTGTGAGGTAGTGTGTTTGTGGTGGCAAACTGTCTGGCAGTGTCGATTTAGCTTTGTGCCACTGCCTTGCTCTATTTGTTTGTAGGTTGGTGCATGTCATGACACAGTTCCAAGTCACTATGAGATGGCAGGTATTGTGTTTGTCTGACTGGCATACACATGTTGGGATGATTATCTATTGGTTAGTGTAGCTTTGCTTGCTGTGCATGGTTTCGCTGTCCCCTTGCCACGCAATCTTGGGTATAGTGTTTGTGTACTCACCAGGCTCTGGTATATCTGTTAGCCCATGGACGCTCTCTGGTGGTAGGATGTCCCGCACCTTCTCCTCCCAGGTCCTGAAGTAGACTGGTTTGGCAGGAGGGCCACCGCCGGTGCACTGACTCAGTGCGTGATCTTTTTCGATGAGTTTCTTGACCCTCCTGCACACGTCATACCACCTGTTCTGGATATCGTCCTTTGTGCGCCTTGCAGGTGCTTGAGCGTTCACCTTGTCCACAATCCTCACCCACATCTTTGTTTTCTGTGACATGGGGGTCCTTTGGACCAATGTACCAAACAAATGTGGCTCTACTCTGATGATCTCGTCTACCAGCACTTCTAACTCACTATCTGTGAACTTTGGATTCTTCTTTGGGGGCATGGTGATAGGTGGTGGTGGTGAGGGATGTGTGTGTGAGGGAGCAAGTGAGGGTGGGTTGGTGTTGGTTTTGCTGGCTGTATGTGTGTGTGCTTTTGGATGAGGTGCTGATGGTGTGTGGGTTGTGTGATGGGTGAGTTGTGAGTGTGTCTGTGGTTGCTAGGTAATGGTTTTTGCTGCTGGCTGTGTCTCCTGTTTTCAAGCGATGATGGTGGTGATTGTAGTCCTTTATATAGATGGAGTTGTGGGTGTATCTTTGTCCCAGTTTTGTTTTATTTGATATTTATTGGCTTTGTCATTGCTTGTTTGGTCCTTTTTTGTCTTTTTTCCTTTGGGTTTTGTAGGCATGAAGGAGACGTTCATCTGACGGATACGGACGCTGATGTTGTCTCGTGGCGGCTTCTCCGCCTCGTTCACGCTGCCTATCTTTTGTGTTTCATACGCTTCGGTCACGAAGGTCTCTATTGCTTATGGGCCCGGTTGTCTGTGCGTGTCGGTCGTGCGGCTTGGTCTCCGTGCGAGTCAGTCTGGTTTTACACGCATTGCATTGTTCTGCGCGGATCGGACATTGCGGTTACGGGTCGGTCGGGTTCGTGTCGGTCGGTGAAAATCGCGTCGGTTTTCCGGCCGATTCACTATTTTTCCTACGGCTCGGTTGTACGGCTTGTATTCCGTACGTGTCGGTTGTAATTCACACGCGTTGCATCGTACTGCACGGGTCGTACGGCGCTGGTCCGTGTCGGTCGGTATCCAGTCCGGGTCCGTGTCGGTCGGTTCTTTTTGCGGCCGGAATCGGATTCAGCCCCTCTGTGTTGCGTGAAAGGGTGCCTTATTTACAAGGCAACGTTAAGCCACGTTAAGTGCCTTGTAAATAAGGCGAAGCCCCTATCGCCACCACAATGTCTGAAAAAGTAAGGTTGTGGTGGCGATAGGGGCTTGTAAATATGTCCCTGTTTTTCAAGCTCTGCCCCTCATGACGCCACCCCCTTTCCTCTGTCACCTCTTGGCTCCTAATTTAATAGGTTTCTATAGTACATTTTTTCCAATTCTAGCACTGGATCCTATACAAATATTTTATTACACTGAGCCTCATTTTTCTGCATTATCACATATGAAAGCACCTTCAAATACATGAGTTCAATATGTGAGCTTCACAAAACCCTCTCGTAAGTTTATTTCATAGACGAGAATGTTGCTCCATGCATAATAAGAGTCTAGGCTACATGATGGATGTGCAAGAAACTGACTTTCCTCTTGTTTTGTTGTTGGAGCGAAAATCCTAAATGTGTCTAAGTTCATTATAAAAAATTATCACTTTAATAAACATCTCTCATTGCAGTGATGAAATCTGATGTACTAAGGTGAAACATACAAGAAATACATTTTTGAATATTTTGAAAAGGCTTTATCATGTTTCTAGTGGTGTTTAATTTAAATGTACCTTAATATTTTCATTTTAGAGTGAAGTGAGACCATAAACTTGTCTTTGCTCTGCTTCTTAATTCATTGCCTCATGCTCCTTTTAAATCAAATGGAAGAGCCACCTTTTGTTTCTCTCAGAAGGCCACCCACTCACCCCCTGCATCTCTGTTACAACCACAGTGAAGGACATGTCTGGCCCCCTTCCCAGGAGGGTACCTTTGTCTTTGTTAACATGTTATCCAACAACAAACTTTGGGCCGATTATGAGTTTGGCCGTCCTACAGGGGACGGTGCAATGTGCTGTTCACTGTAGGACCGCTAAACCTGTGGTGCAACTGCCTGCTAGATTCAGACTTCAATCCTGGTCTGGCGGGTGGTCTTGCGGTGGTCTGACTGCGGTAGTCTGCTAGGCTCATAGAAGAGCCTAGCATGCAGACCACCACAATAAGGGTGCCAACTGCATCTTCCTGCATTGTGTGGCATATATACCACACAGTGCAGGAAGGGGGGCTGCAAATCCAGGGGGACACTACATGTGCCCCCTGCATACACCCCCTGGTTCCTGAGTTAGCATTAGGGCCCCCTTAGTTGCCTCACCACCACCCTTTTCATGGCGGGATCACTGCCATGAAAAGGGTGGTGGTGAGGCAACTCAAAATATGGTTGGCGGTGCCGCTGTGGCACCACCAGCATATTTCCTCCTCTGACCGCTGTGCGAACACCACAGGATATTGGATCCTCAGTGGTCGTGGCAGTCATGTGGCAGCCGACCGCCGCAGTCGTTATACTGCGGGTAGTCCTGCGGTGCGGCGCTGGTTTAACCACCACCACGGATTCAACAGCCCTATGGACTGCCGAACTCGTAATCAGGCCCTTAATACCTTTCACAAGTGCACCTTTTTAATAGACGTGTATTTAGACAATGCTCCTTAATGATTTTTGGAGTAGCCTGCGCGCTGCATAACAGACTCTGGGAGCTTCAGAGAAGCAAGGTGTGTTTCCACGCACTCTCGCACCCTGGAGGGAACATAGATCAGGACCACTCTACTGATGTCTATTACGGTTGTGCCTTTCCGTATGTGGAACTGGACTAGAAAATTATCTGGTGGCCAGGTAACTATCCAATTCTACCCCATTGACTGATGGGGAAATACTGGCACCCTCCCAGGAGCAAATGAATAAAACTCACCAGACATAGCAGGTTTGCTCAGAAACAGAGTGAAATGTATTTATTGGTCCCAAAAGCATGCATCATTGCTAATTAGCAGGGAAGAAGTCAGATCTGCCACCTTAGGGGCTCTCAGACTGCTTCTTCCCCGAGTGGCTGTTTTCTGCATGCTATATAGTTCAGTAATGCCATGTCAGTGGAACTAGAATAAGGCACCAAGCCAAATATGGCTAACATGGATGTGCAATGTCTGCACCATGGCAATTATAAACAGCCAGATATGGGCAGACCAGAAAGGCTGGCTCGGCACTGTGTAAGCAATTTGCACAACCAACCAGATAAGGAAACTTATGATGAAGTCTGGACAAGGAAATTGACCTCTAAGGCTGATTCAGAATAGCTGCTGGAAGCTTGTCCAGGCAAGGTCTGATAGGAAGTGCTTTGGAACTCTGGGCCTCATGTTAGTGTGAGTGCATACATATGAATTTATATGGATATTCATATATATTTTGCAACATTTTGGATAGACCTATCCAACATTAGTGTAAAACCGAAATATATATATATGTTTATATGAAGGAAACATCAGTTACATATCTTTGGATGGCATTACACAGTGTTTGCATAAAATGAATATATTGTCACATTGATACATCCTGATGAGATCATTATTATATCAGCAGGCTGTTGTGATACCGGCAGCATACTCCTAATTAGGTGTCCAACAAATATTGTTTGCTCTATGCAATGCATCAGGCTACATTGTCACTTAGTCACTCAGTTCCCGGGCATTTTCTGCAAGTGTCAGTCATTTAAAGGCATGCAGTGAGCGGTCATCTGCTTCTCCTCCTGGTCCGCAGTCGTCATGTTCAGGGGCGGTTTCACGGACCTGCCCTGCGTTGTCCTCTTCAGTCTATTTTTCTGCAGGTGCAGACCATCACCTTTCTTCGAGACTGCGTTGTGTACTTCACTCAATAGCATCAGTAGATTTCGCGTCCCTCTGACACTTTATGATGGGCCCCCATGGATCGTAGAAATGGTTTGGTCTGTCCTCTTCTTGACTGCTGTGTTGCTCAGGTCCTCTGGTGACAAATGGTCATCAATTTCTTGTACCGTGCTCTCAGGCGTTGGGGTGCTGCCCTGCATCTTGTCTCCTCAATCCATTTGTGGCGTTGGTTCACCGTCTGTGGTTCAGTCCACCTAGAACTAAAAGAAACAGCTTTTAGTTCTCTCACCATGACTATGTCTCCATAATCGCTTTAGAAGTCTTTGCCGCATTACAGCAGTACTAAAGTCAGAGCATCAGGCCATTTCAGGCCTGTTCCATCAGTTGCCTTTACTAATAATCTGTTTTTTGTTTATTTTTATTTTGGAGTTCATTTACTTCTCCTGGCCTCAAGTTGGAGGGTGGTATGGGGTATGCATGTTATACTTTATTCCCAAAAACAACCTCTTTAGCAGAAATGTAGTCACTAAGTGATCTCCTTCTATCGCTATTTATGCCCTGGTGGGTAGCTAGCCTTGGAGAGACGGCTTTCCGGAAGTACTGCGCCCCAGTTGCTGCATTATTCTTTCTTGTTGGATACACCTCCATTCATTTTGAAAACATATCCATCCACACCAGCAAATATTTAAATCCATTCACTGGGAAGCAACATGCATCTGAGCATTCATCCACCCTTGTGCAATATCTGAGGGTCCCTGCTCAAGTCTTGTAAGGGAAAGGAACATACTGCGTGGGGACACAGCCATCTTATCCTGGTAGGCCCATACTCTTCATTATACGGCTCACATCCATCATCAATCCACTCTCTATGTTCATCAGGTGTTGCAAACCATTGTGCTTCCTTTACATTAGCTTGCAACAATTGTCTCTGAATGAGCTGTATTTTTGGGAATGCTTTATTCATTAGTCCCATCTGCACTGGCTGTAACATGCTTTCATTTAATGCTGTGTCAGCGATGGCATTACCTTTGGCTAACTTAGTATTAGCTCCTGTGTAGGCTTCACATTTTATTACCGCTATCCTTGTGTATAATAGTATTGCTTTTAACAAGATCCTTACTAAAGGACCATTTTTAATAATGCTTCTGTTATGAATCCGTGATACTTCCACAGCTGGCCACAAATAAGAACTGCAAAGCATAATGTGAGTCAGCGTAAATGTTAACATTTTTACCCATGAATAGTATTCATGCTTTTGTTACAGCATACAGCTTATCTTACTGGGTAGATGTTTCAAGTGGCAGAGCTGCACTTCAGCTATTGCTATAGCATACCCTGCACTGTAATCAGTGTCTATCAGTCTGCTGGAGGAACCATCAGTGTACCACTCATAGTCTGTGTTTACTAATAGTGGCTAATCTTGGCGTGGTGCCATTTTCTACAATCTCAACACCAACTTAATTAGGGGTCTTGTCTGTTTCCAAGGGAATGGATCTCATCAGAATAACCTATTGCAGGTAATACTTTTGCCAAATTAACAGGTGGGCCTCTTATTATGACATTACAATTTATTTATTTATTTATTAGGTTTTTAAAGCGCGACAGCTACCCAAAAAGGGTTTCCCGGCGCTAAGAGATATTAACCACTTAAGCAGGACTCAAAGCTCAGGGGAGAGGCGGGAGCAAGTTACTGGCAGAAGAGCCAGGTCTTGATGGCTTTGCGGAAGCGGATATAGCTGATTTCCAAATGTAAATGCTGAGGAAGGGAGTTCCAGAGCTTGGGACCCAGTAGGGAAAAAGATCTGCCCCCCATCCTCGCTAGGTGAACTTTGGGTACACAGAAAAGACCTTGATATGAAGATCTCAAACAGCGAGCTGGAGTGTAGGTACGCACAAGGGCTTGCAGATAACTGGGGGCATTGCCCCATTTAATTCTGTGCATAAGGCTGAGTGTTTTGAATTTAACCCTATTTAC
The DNA here is from genome assembly GCF_964204655.1 of Triturus cristatus. Classification (NCBI taxonomy): domain Eukaryota; kingdom Metazoa; phylum Chordata; class Amphibia; order Caudata; family Salamandridae; genus Triturus; species Triturus cristatus. The sequence goes on from NC_140583.1 coordinate 1,070,084,022, forward strand.
GATTGGTAGCCAGTGGAGTGCCTTAAGGTGACCGGACATATGTTCCCTTCTGTTGCACTTGCAGAGCAGTCTTGCTGCAGCGTTCTGCACCAATTGAAGGCGACGCATGATTACCTGTGGAGACCCCAAGTAAAGAACATTTCTGTAGTCTAAACGGGAGGTGATTAGTGCATTGACCACAGACTTTTGAGTGTCGTCAGGTAGCATCCAAATGATTTTCCTGAGCCACCTCAAGATGGTGAAACAGGTGGATGTCAGGTTAATTACTTGGGGCTCCATGGTTAGGCCGTTATCAATGATAATGCCTAGATTGCGTACTTTTTGTGACGGAGTGGGTAGGGAGCCCATTTCGGGTGGCCAATGTCTTAGGTTCCAGAGATTTTGATTTGGGCCCAGAATCAAAACCTCCGTTTTGCTACCGTTAAGTTTGAGCATGTTTTTATTCATCCAGGTGGCGATGTTCCTAAGACCAGACTGCAGAAGGGAGGAGGAGTCGTGATCTCCATTGGAGAGTGAAAATACGATCTGTGAATCGTCAGCGTAGGTAAACATGTTTAAACCTGCTGCTTCGGCGATCTGGGCAAGCGGAGTAATGTATAGGTTAAAAAGCAGAGGGCTCAACACCGAGCCCTGAGGGACACCGTGGGGGATAGGTGGACATTCAAGGTCGCGGTACTGGAGGTGATTTGAAACGTCCTGAGAGTCAGGAAAGATGATATCCAGTCCAATGCTTTGCCCCTGATGCCCATGGTGGAAAGTGAGTTCAACAAAATGTCATGGGAGATGGTATCGAACGCTGCGCTGAGGTCAAGTAAGATCAGCGCAGCGGAGTCACCTCTATCGACTAGGAGGCGAAGATTTTCCATCACACCAAGCAGTGTTGTCTCCGTTGAAAAGCCAGGGCGGAAACCTGATTGGGAGGGATGTAATATGTTATTTGCCTCAGAGAAACTAGCGAGGTGTCCGTGGACATGTTTCTCCATAACTTTGGAGAAGACGGGTAAAAGGGATATTGGGCGGAAGTTGGCCAGGATTTTCGGATCTGCCGATGGTTTCTTAAGAAGAGGTGACACCATGGCATGTTTCCATATGGCTGGGACCTTTGCTGTGGAGAGGGATAGATTTAGAGCTTGGCAGATGATGGAGAGTTGTGGGGTATCAAGAAGTCTAAGTACAGAGATTGGGAGGGGGTCGATGGGAGAACCAGATTTGACTTTCCCTAAAATGTCTTGGAGGCCCTGATTATTTATCTCAGGCCAGAATGTAAGTGGCTCGTAAGACAAGTATGGCGCAGGAAAGATGGCATCCGTCTTCGGATCAAGGTCCTGATCTATCACTGCTTGTGTCAGGTGTTGTTTTACTATGTCTTGGTGAATTGTATCAATCTTATCTGTGAAGAAACGCGCCAATTCTTCACATTGAGCATTATTCAATGGAAGGGGTTTGGCTGAAGTATTTGAGCCCGCTAATTCTCTTACGAGTTTAAACAGAATTTTGGATTTATTGGTGGCATCTGAGATAGATTTCACCACGTAGGTAGCTCTGGCCGTGGAACATGCTTTATGATAGAGCTTGAGTTCTTTTCGGTAAGTCAGGCAGGCTACAGGGGAGTAGTCTGTCCTCCAAAGGCGTTCCAAGCGTTTACACTTGGATTTGGCTACCTTCAGTTCCTCGTTGTACTATGGCGCAGGAGCATTGTGGGATGTGAATTTTTTGCGAGCCAAAGGGAGACAAATGTTTACGGCTCCTAGTAGCCATTTGTTTATATTAGTGGCTACAATCTCTATGTCCTCAGTATTAAATAATTCATCCAGAGGAGCAGAGTCTAATACGGACATAAAATAAGTTATGTCCAGTTTCTTCCAATTCCTTTTGCCGGACTGCCCTGTCCTGCCGGAGGGACTAACAGTCAGATGGTCAGACACGCTGCAGTAAATAAGAAAGTGATCTGACCAATGTAGGGGCACGGCTGGGTGGCTAAGTGACAGGGGAAAACTGGAAACAATTGGGTCCAATAGGTGACCTCCTTTGTGTGTAGCTCCAGAATTCCACAAGGTGAGATTCATGGCGGCCAGATCGTGAATTAAATTTATGCCAGATTTATTCAGATGGTCGTCAAAGTGTATATTTAGGTCTCCAATAATGGATAAATTACTCTAGTTTACTCTGACCGAGGCGACCCAATCCACCAGTTGCGTGGCCCAGGATTGAAACGGGCCGGGTGGTCGATAAATCAGGAGACCCGTGAAGGAGAAATTCGGATGGAGTAGAAGTTTAAAAAGGGCCATCTCACAGGCGTTTAGGGAAACGTGTTCCAGGGTACAGTGCAGCGATTTTTTAAAAATGACTGCTATGCCGCCCCCTACTCCAGTGGTTCGGTCTTGTCTGACAATGGCATAATTGGGCGGAAGGGCTTCAGCTGTATCTGGGCCTGAGCTGGCATGTAGCCACGTTTCTGTAAGAAATAAGGCGTCCAGTAAGTTGTCGGACAAAAGGTCGTATATATTTCTTTTGTGTTTGCCAAGGGATCTGCAGTTTAGGCTTCCGAGAAGCCACGTATGTTTCGGCTTATGGCCTTGGGAAGTGGGCCAACAGAGCTGGGGGACATCGAGTTGGAAGTTGCAGTATGAACACGAGATGGAGTTGTGCCTATCATTAGGTAGGATATTACAGTTTTGCTTAACAGGGGGTCGCATGGAGAACAGTAGTTCAGACGAGTAGACCCTTGATCCAAGAGCGTAGACTCCAGGGGTGGTGGGCCCTGGGCCCGGCCTGGCGCAGACGGGCGCAGACGGGCTTCCCTTTGGCGCGCCTTCGGCGCGCATATGGCGCGCCCACTGCGCTCGTCCGCTGCGCGTCCGAGGAAGGCACATTGATATAGGGAGGCGTGGCCTCAGAAAGTGGGCGTGGCCCGGGTGTTTGGCACGCGATGGCGGCGATGTTGTTCCCTTCCCGTAACAGCGATAAGATCCGCAGTGCAAGGGCGATTCCAGCAGCTTTCGGGGGGTAAGTGCTCACAGGTGAGCATACAGTGAGATTTAAAACAGTACAATACAAAGATAAAATCAAGACAGAATGCGGACAAACTCTCCCGGCTTCCGCCTCAGGAGTGATTAAGTATCTGTGGCGCGCTCGTGAATCAGCACGACTAAGAAGGTTTGAGTTAAAGTGGCCGTGGCCTCAGAAAGTGGGCGTGGCCCGGGTGTTTGGCGCGCGATGGCGGCGATGTTGTTCCCTTCCCATAACAGCGATAAGATCCGCTGTGCAAGGGTGATTCCAGCAGCTTTCGGGGGTAAGTGCTCACAGGTGAGCATACAGTGAGATTTAAAACAGTACAATACAAAGATAAAATCAAGACAGAATGCGGACAAACTCTCCCGGCTTCCGCCTCAGGAGTGATTAAGTATCTGTGGCGCGCTCGTGAATCAGCGCGACTAAGAAGGTTTGAGTTAAAGTGGGCGTGGCCTCAGAAAGTGGGCGTGGCCCGGGTGTTTAGCGCGCGATGGCGGCGATGTTGTTCCCTTCCCGTAACAGCGATAAGATCCGCTGTGCAAGGGCGATTCCAGCAGCTTTCGGGGGGTAAGTGCTCACAGGTGAGCATACAGTGAGATTTAAAACAGTACAATACAAAGATAAAATAAAGACAGAATGCGGACAAACTCTCCCGGCTTCCGCCTCAGGAGTGATTAAGTATCTGTGGCGCGCTCGTGAATCAGCGCGACTAAGAAAGTTTGAGTTAAAGTCGGCGTGGCCTCAGAAAGTGGGCGTGGCCCGGGTGATTGGCGCACAATGGCGGCGATGTTGTTCCCTTCCCGTAACAGCGATAAGATCCGCTGTGCAAGGGCGATTCCAGCAGCTTTCGGGGGGTAAGTGCTCACAGGTGAGCATACAGTGAGATTTAAAACAGTACAATACAAAGATAAAATCAAGACAGAATGCGGACAAACTCTCCCGGCTTCCGCCTCAGGAGTGATTAAGTATCTGTGGCGCGCTCGTGAATCAGCGCGACTAAGAAGGTTTGAGTTAAAGTGGGCGTGGCCTCAGAAAGTGGGCGTGGCCCGGGTGTTTAGCGCGCGATGGCGGCGATGTTGTTCCCTTCCCGTAACAGCGATAAGATCCGCTGTGCAAGGGCGATTCCAGCAGCTTTCGGGGGGTAAGTGCTCACAGGTGAGCATACAGTGAGATTTAAAACAGTACAATACAAAGATAAAATCAAGACAGAATGCGGACAAACTCTCCCGGCTTCCGCCTCAGGAGTGATTAAGTAACTGACCTCAGGAGTGATTAAGTATCGGACAACATGATGCCATTATAACCTGTGTGCCTGTCAGCGGAAAATGTTGTGTCAATCCAGACAACAACAACAACTGTACCAAATGCATGTGCACCAAATGTGGCACCTAGACAATACAAGTATAGTCCAACACAATGAGAGCCGTCCTCTCCACCATCACAGCTGCTGACCCCTAATCACTGCAGAAAGCAAAGTCACAGAGTTGTGTCCCACAGGCCTTTCTTTTCCAGCTGTGTCAGCACACCACTTCATTTGCAATGTTATTTTGCTCTGAAACAGAGATGGAAAGGCAGTTTGTAGTCAGGCAGTCTCCATGATGGTGCAGCACACAAAGTCTCTTTCAATTTCTTGAAACAGTTTGCAAGTTTATTAGTCATAGCATCTGCATTCATGGACCCATTGATGGCAGTAGTTCATTATCCCCAGGAAGGACATCATTCCTTTCTTGGTGGGCAGGAGCTGAATGCCCTGAAACAATTTTTATTCTGTCAGGTGGCATGCGGTGTGTACCTTGGAATATCACAACACCCAGGTAAGTCCCCTCTTTTTGGCAGCACTGGGATTTTGACAATGAGGCTTCTCTTCTGGAGGTAGTTCAGCAGAGCTACAGTGTCCTTTTCACAAGACTTCACAGGCCTCAAATGATGGAGATATCACAGGGAGGTCATCAGCCTACTGCAAGACGATGCTAACACCTTCCAGGCATAGGTGGCCCAAGTCTCTCTTTACTGCCTGCGCATTGACGTTGGGACTCACAGTGAACCCTATGTACTGGGTATCCCAGCACAACGGCAAAGAGGCTTTCTCTCTGTAGATGGACTTTAATGCTAAAACCCACTGAGGAGAGAAAAATACTCTGCCTCTACAGGTATAAATAATAATATAGTACTGGTGTCAGGCACAACAGGCTCTAAGGGAACCACAAGTTCATAAGGTAATCACTTTATGGGGACAGCATGTTTTCACCACCCTCTCTTTTTTATTTTTATTTATTTTAAATATTACTTTATGGTGAGGGCATTTTTCTAAACCTCTCCGTTCCCTAGTTCTATAACCTTAGTGTTAGTAATGTGTACATCCATCCATTTCCTTTTCATTTGTAACAAACTGCAGTCTAACTGCATCATTCATCATCTCTCAACACAACCACACGTGCTCTACAGGGGGTGTGTACAAGAGAGAATCCTTACTGAAGCTGAAAGCAGTAAGTGCCCTGTTCTAACCTATCCTTAGGTATTTGTGAGTAAATTCCATTTATTAAAAACATATATATATATATATATATATATATATATATATATATATACTGCTGAAAAAAATTATATTTATTTATATAAAATATTGAAATGTATCCCTTTATCTCCCACCTTAGTGGAAACATGACATTCTCCTCTGTCTGATTCCTTCATCCTGAAACACTGCAACAATAACACTGATACCCTACTCTTGTGTGCTCTCTGGTATCTACGTTGTACCCCTTGATAATGTTATTCACTAAGGTATTATTTCTCAAGAAAATAGTGATATCCTCATCTGCTCCTACCATAATATGCAATAATTCCTTTAGCTAATGGTACCTAAAACATATCTGTTGTGTCCAATATAGGTCCAGGAAGGCTTAATCAAGGCCATAATTTCGTTGAAACAACTATGTAAATTGTTCCATTTCTTAAATGTAGTTAAAATGCTAATGATGATATCCTGAATATTATTTACATGAATTGAGCATTAATTTGACCCTAAATTTCCTAGGCACATGATAGCCTGAGACATCTTCAGAGCTAAGTTTATTTTAACATTGTCATAAATGAGTATTTTTTTTTTTAATGCTATGGGGCCCGATTCACAGAACTAACTTAAGACAAAATCCTAAACTTACTACCATTTTGGTATTCACAGAAGGCACTTACTCATTTTGGTATTCACAGAAGGCACTTACTCATTTCGGTATTCACAGAAGTTAGGAGTCCTAACTTTAGGACTCCTAAATGCCTTCTGTGAATACCGAAAGTCTTAAAATTAGGATTTTTTCTCAGTTTAGTAGTAGTATAGTTAGGACTCCTAACTTTAGGACTCCTAAATGCCTTCTGTGAATACCGAAAGTCTTAAAATTAGGATTTTTCTCAATTTAGTAGTCCTAAATTTAGGACTCCTAAATGCCTTCTGTGAATACCGAAAGCCTTAAAATTAGGATTTTTCCCAGTTTAGTAGTTGTAAAGTTAGGAGTCCTAACCTAAGGACTCCTAAACTGAGAAAAATCCTAATTTTAAGACTTTCGGTATTCACAGAAGGCATTTAGGAGTCCTAAACTTAGGAGTCCTAAATTTAGGACTACTAAATTGAGAAAAATCCTAATTTTAAGACTTTCGGTATTCACAGAAGGCATTTAGGAGTCCTAAAGTTAGGAGTCCTAACTATACTACTACTAAACTGAGAAAAATCCTAATTTTAAGACTTTCGGTATTCACAGAAGGCATTTAGGAGTCCTAAAGTTAGGACTCCTGACTTCTGTGAATACCGAAATGAGTAAGTGCCTTCTGTGAATACCAAAATGAGTAAGTGCCTTCTGTGAATACCAAAATGGTAGTAAGTTTAGGATTTTGTCTTAAGTTAGTTCTGTGAATCGGGCCCCTGATCTTTTTTGTAAATGACCTGTAGTGGTTTATCCTACAATGTTAGATTCAGGAAATGTTATTAATACAAAGGAATTAAGCAGTTAAACTACTCTTCAACATTACAAGCTTTCATACTGTAATGTAGAAATCACACACTGTCGTCACAGTGGCTCCTTTCAGATACAAAAAATGCTCAAAAAAGAACTTGCTCAAAATTTCAGTTTTCAGAATGCCATAATTCGCTCAGAACTATTGTGCATTAAGGCGCGCAATGTAATTCACATGTCTCCAAATCTACCCTTTGCATGACTTTTAATAGCCTTTGTATTTGACACTGCAGCCATTAGGCCATACTACATTTTAAGTTTGTCACTAAGAGACAGTAATGTTGGTGTTGGTAGATAAACTAATATTCACCCTTTTAATTTGGTGCAACAACATATTTAACCATTTGGACATAGAAATCTTAATGTGCACATTGAAATCTGAATGCACACTTTGCAAATATTTATTTTAAATGCATTTATTTATAACACTTACAGAACTTCTTTTGAAACTAAGCACAGAAGTTTTACTTACATATAGAAAGTGTGTTTCACCCTTTAGAAATAAGTAATTATTTACTATGAGATCCACAAATGTAATTGTTAGGAAAAGCAAGAAAGGAAGTCCTGACTTTTATCCCTTTTCTTTTATCTAAAATAATCAACTTATATTTCAAAACTTTCAAGACTATTTGTCTTTAAGGCAGGGCTTGTATGTGCTATTTGATACTAATTTAAAACTGAGTTGCTGCTGTCTTTACTTGTAGCTTGTTTTATGGCCGACAGGTGTGACCTTCTAAACTTCTCAGGAGAGAAACCAGCAGCTGGTGCTGGGAGTCAGCTCTGTTCATTCTATTAAAACCCAGGCATTCCAAGCCAGTCAAAATCTATCATTTTTATTTTAGCATTTTACCCATACAGCAGCCAAAAATTACTCACACAATGTGAATGCTTTTAATATTTAATAGCATGTATTAGAGGAGAGTGCTGTAACACTTTGCACAGGAGCCTTTTTGAAACTCTAGGCCTGTGTGCATATTTTACTGCTACTTTGAAAATTTGTTTTTTGTTTTTTCTTTCTGTGAGGCCTTCTCTTTTCCTATTTAGTGCCCTTTCCTAGGAAAAGTTAGTTTTAACATTACCATTTTACAATTATTATTATTTTTAATTTTATATAGGTCTAGCTATACTCAATGGTTTCAGAGCGTTTTATTTGTTGTGAGATAACATCTATAAGAGGGACATAAAATATGAACCTTCATTAATACATCAATTATGTACATAAACAAACACAAAATATCTTCTATGAAACACAGGACAATGTATGCAAAGTCCATTCTCTTTTAATATGGAATGCTAGGCAATTCTGCCCAAGTTTTATTTCTAATTTTTTATCTTTTTTACTGCTTCACTTTCCACGATAGCGCGCAGCAAATTAGCATATTTTATATAATTAATTCTTTGAAATTTAAATTTAAAGTGTAATTCTTACCTTTTTTCTGCAGGGCTATCTAGTGATGATTTGTTTTGAACCTTTTTTCCTCCTGGCAGTTTTTAAACAGTTTTCTAGTGGGCTTTTTCTTCTGAGATCACCTCTCATGAAATGTGTTTTGTTTACTCACAATGTGCACTTACCCTGAAAGATAAATACAAAAGGTCTCCTACAAAGGAAAAGTTGTAAGGTAGTGGATAAAATGTGTTAAAAGGAGGAAAATCAACAGTTATGGACCAGCCAGAGACATCACATAAAACCCATTTGCTTTTCTAATGCACTAATGCGCTCCATTTTTTACATAAATCAAAGAAACATTTCAAGGAAACATAGAGGTCCAGTACTGAAGATCAATACCCTATTCAAATGCAGTCATTCTTCCATGACATCACGACGCATATTTCAAAATCATTTCCCTGTGTTCCGTTGCAACCCGCAAATCAGAAGCTCCACTCACTGTATTCTGGGAGGGTTTCTTTTTGTGGGTAAAATCAATACCGCATCCTAGCATAGGGTCGCCTGCAATGGATCTTTATAAAACCCCCGAAGGGTCTAGCCATTTGTCAATTAGTTACTTATCAGTTACCTGTCTCACTACTTCCTATATGTGTAGGTACACATAAATTATTCTCTAACCCAGGCTCTCCTGCAGTGTATGCCACATATCAATTAGTGTATTGATACAGAGAAAATTTTTAAAAACATTCTCCACAGTTCCCTGTCTATTTTAAATGCCAGTCAATGCCCCTTTTTTTAGTACTATGTTTTAAATACACGTTTGAAAGACTGAAAGGTCACTTGCAGCAAGGCTAGTTAGTTATTTAGCTTACAGCTCACTTACCGGCTGATGACATCACAGTCCTTCAATGTCCCACTTTCTGACACCATTCTGATGGGGAAATACTGGCGCCCTCCCAGGAGCAAATGAATGAAACTCACCAGACATAGCAGGTTTGCTCAGAAACAGAGTGAAAAGTATTTATTGGTACCAAAAGCATGCATCATTGCTAATTACCAAGGAAGAAGTCAGATCTGCCACCTTAGGGGCTCTCAGACTGCTTCTTCCCCGAGTGGCTGCTTCTGGGTGCTATACAGTTTTGGCCCCGCCAGACCGTTTCCCTGTTGGATTCGGTCATCCAAGCCTGGCCGGAGTAGTGGAACTAACTTTTAAAAAGTTTGTAAACTTTACAGTTGCTATTGTTTGTTTGTGGTTGGATTAAACATTTACATTTCTTTTAAAAACCAGTATCTCCAGAATCCTCCATTGGGTTTTGCTCATCTTGGACTCCTGAAAATTCATACGAGGATAATATATATTTTTTAATTGGTGTCATGTTTCTTTTGTGTTGTGTGGCTTTCTTATTTTGTTGTTTGGTACTGTTAAATACTTCACACTAATTTATTTGTTCAAGTCTTGCTGCTCAAAGCCATAGCTACCCAAGGTTGAGCTTAAGGTCGTGCAAATGAGCCTGACTGGACCATACCATATAATACATACAAATCCTCACACTGGTGCTTAGTGGTGGAATTCATATCTTGTGTTTAGCTGTATCAGACAATTAATAAGTTAGCAAACACCAACAGGATCTGGCAAGTCGACATTGAGCAAAATGCTTTAAAAGTTGCCTAGTTCTCACTATTACGGCTCTGTTTTCCAGAAGATAAAAAGTCAGAAAAACTCTACACAACGTGGCAAAACGTTTTGCAAAGTCTTGAAAGATGGAGAACAAGGAACTAGACATAGCCACCCTGCCCTCACTATGATTGTTCAAGTGTGCTATGCAGGGACAGACAAATCGGCCCAGAGAATACTGTAAAGCATGAGGGTCTACAGAAGGCCTTAAGAGTCTGGGAAGATGAAAGGAGGCTCAACTGGGAGACTAGTGAGCTCTCAGGATGAGAATGGTGGGTACCCAACAGTAGTGGGTCTTACTGTGGGAGTTAATACCAACAGTAGGGAGGGATACGTTTCTGTCACTGGAAGATGAGGTGGAAGAGTCATACACCGAAATTAAGGAGGCACTCACCATGCTATTTGGCCTCACCCCAGAGGAGTGTAGACAAAAGTTCAGGGACACATACAAGGTGCCAACTCAAACATGGGTGGACTTTGTAGATGTCTCTGTGAAGTCCTGGATTTCTGGATTAAAGGTAACAGGGTGAATACCTATGAGGGGTTCTACAATTTGGTGGTAAAGGAGCACATTGTGACAAATTGTACCATAAAAAAGTTACACCAGCATCTGGTAGAATCTAAGCTATCGAGCTCTAGAGAACTGGGGAAGATGGCTGATGAGTGGGTATGCACTAGTGTTCCCCAAAAGTGCCATGCTGGTGAACCCAAGAAAGGAGGACAGGCCCCCTTCAAGGGAAGATCAGGCCAAGTTTAAAAAGAGAGAAAACCCCAAAGAGACCCCAAAAGATGCCCAATGATTGGGAGCCCAGAGCCACATCCCAGTCAAAGGGAAAGGGGTACCTTGGAAATAACTATGCCCCAACAAAGGCTGTGCTATGACTATAAACAGCCAAGTCACAAGAATGGAAATTCTGCATGCACCAAAAAGTCAGCCACTGATGACCATCCAAAGAGCATTGCCAGTGTAGAGAAGAGTGTGGACGTTGTCCCTGGGGTTTGCAGGGGTTATACTGAACACAATGTAACAATAACTTCCTAGGCAATTGTTTTATCTAGCATAATAGTGCCCTAAAGGTGTCCAATTAGCGTAGCCACAACAAGACTTAAAAATTCCACAGATTTCTTTGTTGTTGGTATACATATCAAAAAATAATTCACAATTAAAGAATACATTCATATATAGTATAGTCATTCAGTGTAATAATTCCATTAAAATTACAATAGTTAAACATAATAAAAACACTTCAGTGGCCATGTAATAATTTTCTACGCGCGTTTCGGCGAAAAGTACGCCTTCGTCAGGAAAAGCCACAACTCCTGTAATCAAAAAAACAGAGACTCGAAATAATATTTCATATATGGTTTTCTTTTTTTGTCTGTTTCAATGTATAATGGCTACAAAGCTAATGGACACATTACTAATAAAGTTGTGTATATCTACTATAACATTGGTCTTATGCATTAGAGGTTAAAGCATGCAAACTGAAATGTCTAGCAATGGGAGGAAAGTTAAGAATAGATTCTGTAGGTAACAGAGCAGAAAAGGGTGTAGCCTGAAATCCAAGATGGGTAGGTGGTGAAAAAGGTAGGGATAAAATAGAAAAACGTAAAAATCAGTGTGGGGATTATGTGGAGAGGGCAAAGAAACTGAAGGCCTAATCTTTGGAACAATGATATTGCAAAGATAGATGGTGCTTACTTGGGATCGTGACCGCACAACCAAATGGGAGGTATGGTGGTTTTCAAGAATAAATAAAGAAAACCTGTAATGATAATAGGTGATACATAAGGGGGTTATACTGAAGCCACTCTAGTTTCCATGGGTGGGGAGGAAATTAAACCCTTGGGCCACTAGCGTGACAGTATGGTAAAGTGCAGACAGTGGCCGAGAATCAATGGGACTGAAGGTCAGGCCTTGAGGGATACAGATGCCAGCATCACCATTGTTATAGCTAAGCTGGTTTCCCCAGGTCAATAACTCCCTGATAAGGAGCATCAAATAATCAAATCTGCCAATGTTACAAAGTCACAACCCATAGCTGTGGTAGACTTTGAATAGGGAGGGGTTACTGGCCCTAAAAGAATAGCGGTGTCCCCTGCATCCCGGTGGAGTGTCAGCTGGCTATGAACTTGAAACTTCTGCCCGGGCAGAGGTGGAGAAAAAGACTCATCCACCCTGAGTGGTGGGGGGGGGGGGTGTCTCCACTAAAGCACAAAAAGACTTAAGGTAAAGTCAAGGTACTTTGGACCCTGGAAAAATGTCTCAAAGTCCTAGTGTCAAGTGAAAGGGTAGGAATTCTGGAAAGGCAACATCCCAAAGTCCACAGAACCAGGAGGAGCCTAACAATGAGGGGTAGGGCCTGGTGTCCGAGCAGGAGGGTGTTTCTGTGAGAGATTTGCCTGACCTGGTCAGGTTGTCCCTCCACAGTGGACTTAAGCCAGGGACAAAAGACTTGTTCCACTCTTGAAGGCCTGAGACAGTTGGCTGTCAAACAGGAAGAAGGTGATGTCACTGGAACCCATAAGGTGCAGTGGGAGGAGGGAATCCTGTTCAGTAAGCAAGGGACCCCATACCAAGGGCAACTAGAAGAGTGGTGTCCCCCAACATTACAGATAAATCCTCATTAACTTGGCCCATAACATCCCCTCCGCTGGACTCCTGTGGCAGACTAAGATCTGGGAGAGGCTGGTCAGTCATTTCTACTTACCCCTGATGTCAGAAAAAGTCAAGAAGTTGTGTTGCTCCTGTGTTACCTTCCAGGCCAAAGGTAAGGCAGGTATAAAACCAAAGGCTCCCCTCATACCACTGCCTGTAGTGGGAACTCCCTATGAGAGGGTAGGGATTAACAATGCTGGTAATAGGCAATGGCACTTGGTTTATTTTGGTGATAGTGGACCATGCCACCAAATATACATAAGAAAATCCCCTTAGAATAGTTACTGCTCCTGGAGCACCTCTGGTCCTACTGCTTTAGCCAAGGTTGGGTTCCCTAAGCAGGTCATCTCAGATAGAAGCACCAACTTCATGTCTGCCTATCTGAAAGTAATGTGGAATAAGTGTTGAGTGACTTATAAGTTTACTGCTCCATATCATGCCCAAGGAAATGGTCTTGTAGAAAGGTTTAACAAGACCATGAAATGCATGATTATGGGTTTACCTGGGAAACTCGGAAGGAGATGGGATATTCTCTTGCTATGTCTCCTGTTTGCATACAGGAAGGTTCCTCAGAACGGAGTTGGTGTCAGTCCATTTGAACTACCCTTTGGACATCCTGTAAGAGGTCCTTTAAGTTTGGTAAGGGAAGGCTGGTAGAGACCTTTCAAAGAGACAAAACTAGAAAATTTTGAGTATGTATTAGGCCTTCACTGCAGAATGGCACAATACATGACAAAACAAACAGAAACTTGGAGGCCAGCACCGAGGAGCTTGTCAAGCACTGGTATGACAAGACGTTTTTTATGGTTGAGTACCAAGCTGGACAACTGGTATGTGTCCTAGAGCCTGTAGTACCCAGAGCCCTCCAAGCTAAGTGGACTATGCCCCACCACATGTTAGAGAAGGGGAGTCACATATCTGGTAGATGTGGGAATCCCAAGACAATCCCATAAGGTGATACAGGAGAATATGCTCAAGCTCCATCATGACTGGTCAGATATCACTATGCTCATGATGACAGATGGGGGAGAAGTGGGGAAGAGTGAACCTGACCTACTGTTTACCAATGACAAAGATGTCTCAGTGGAAGGAGTTGTCCTCTCTTCCACTCTTACCTAGCAACAGCCAACAGACTGATACACAATATGCTCAGTCAGTTTGCTGATCTATTTTCTTTGGCCCCCTGTTTGATTAAAAAATGTGGTGTTTAGCATCCTATTTCTTAAGCAATGGTCACTAATGTATTTTATCAATGTTTCGACCCTGCTAAATGATTTACAAGAAGGTCATCATCAGGACCAAATAAATAGGTAGAACCAAATTGTAGAAATAATCTCTAAAAACAATGGTTGGCCTTCGAAATATACGTTCACTTAAATATTCATTTCAGAGTGGTCACAACATAGTGTTCCCGTCCCCGATTGATAGTATTAGTCACTGAGGCAATCTCCCATTAATCTACAGCATGCCAACAAATGACTGAACAAGCATCTCTCCTCAAATCAATAGTAAGGACAGATTTCAGTTATTTTGTCATGCCAGCGCCATCAGGATATCGGCAAGTAACCGTATAAAATGTTTAATCATTATCACTGTATACTACTGCTGAGTCTGTCCTGTCTGACAGTATTAGTTCAACCTGCAGCTACACACTTAGTCGAAAACTAATCTCCAGACAGTGCCGATACATTAATGATTGCACAACATTTTTTATACAGTTAATTACTGATATACTGACAGCACCAGCATGACAAAATAACTGAAAAACTGTTATTTCAGGTTGGTGAATAGAGTACTTTCAGGTTTGCAAAGATTTAGTGCAGCATATCTGGATGATATTTCCTGTGGCGGCTGGTGACATGTGAAAGTGGTTAGGTGTAAAATTCTTGTCGTATTGCACTACGGCGAACGAGCATAGCGAGTGAATCCGAACAATCCTAGGGGAAGTTCGGGGGATTCTCTCCCCGAGAAAATATTGAAAAAAGAGTGAACAAATGGTGCATTTTGCAAGCAAACTTTAGAAAGCAGGAAGATTAATAAAGCAATACGATTGAATTATTTATCATTTGAGAAATTGTCAATGTTTATGAGCTATAGAGGACAATGTTTGCGTATGCTGATTGGGGGGGGTATATTGTGCCTGTGCGTGACTGCCCCATGTGTGGTTTGTGGTACAGAGTCACTCGGCGGATTGACTGCTAAGTGGCTAAACGGTAACCCAGTTAGCTACTTTTCTGAATGCTAGGTAGCTTATCTTGTTTTAAAAGCTAGCAAAGTTCTGTGACAAAGAAAGGAGGACAAAGAGGTATTGCCACCACCAACCACAACGGAACACAAAGCTATTGACTAATTAATTGCCACTCCTTACAGATCCCGCCAATCCACCACCCTCCCTCCTGCCCATACCAAGGATTTGGTAAAGACCAACAGGCAGTGGGAAACATTTTTGATTTTTAGGCAACATGAAAAACAATAGGTGCTCCTCTACATCCTGCATTTTGACACATCTCCTGTGATTTCACATATCCAGCTAAGATATATTTTATTATTAAGAGTGTCCAGGCACAGACTCAGCTGCATTCACAGAAAGAGTCACAGGCTGAACTAGTCACAGAATCTGGGCCAACGGGGTTTATCACGCACAAATTAGAAATACAACAATGTTAAATCCACCAGTACAATGTCTGTTGTAGTTAACATGCGACTTAGGTTGCGATAAAGGGAGTTTCAGGGGAGTTACACTGCAAAAGTTAGTGAACACTGCAAACTTTTTCATTTCATTTCAGCTTTATTTCGGTTATTGAATCAACCATAAAAGCATAATAGCGACACAAAATACAACAAAAAGTCTTCAGAAAGATCCTCATGTGGCACAGTCCAAATACATTAAGACTCGAAATTCCAACAGCGCACATGGATTAAAAACACGATATCCGTAAACGCATCAGTTTCGAGTATTCACAACATTCTGCAAGTCGTTTTCATCATCAGTTTCTCCTGCAAACAGTCACACAGTTTTTGAAGAGTCCGTTGAAAGGGGCTCAGGTGCAGTGGCGGTCGCTACTAGTCACGGCCGGCTTGACGGGCGGGAGAGGGGGGAAGCGGGACGGTAATTATTTACTAAAAACAAAAGTTACCTTCCCGTGGGTCATGCTCCGCCGCCTCAGCTCCTGCTGCTCTTGGCTGGGTCCGGCGTCAGGAAGCAGGTTTCCTCCCTCCTCAAGCCAATCACAATGCTGCAATGGCAGCGTTGTGATTGGTGCGGACGGCGCCCAGCCCGGCGCCTGCAGGGATGCAATTTTCTATACGTAGGCTGCATGCAGCCTACATAGAGAAAAGGGAGAGTGCGCATGACTGGTTTGGTTGGCCCCAGATGGCCAACCAAACAGTCAGGGCCCACAACAGTGAGAAAGCCACTCCCCCCCTGCCCTCGAGCAGGACCACCCACCCACCTGCCCCCAACCAGGCACTCCAGCTTTCTCACAGTGCGAGAAGTAGAAACATAAAATGGTAGTTTTACCATTTTGTTTCTACTTCTCGCCCTGCGAGAAAGCAGTGGGCCAACGCCCCCACACCCCAATACATGAGCCGCCACTGGATATTTCTGAATTTCACTTTGAATGATCACCTGGTCCACCTAAAAGAAGTGCCTCAAGCCCTCAACAGGCAGGGCTGACTATCAAGGAAAGTAAGTGCCAGGTAGGGCAAGGGTGTATATTTACTTGGGCCACCAAGTGGGTGGAGGTCATGTACAACTTCTCCAACCCAAAATCCAGACAATTCTGTCATGGGAAGCTCCTAAGACACAGAACCAAGTCAGCAACTTTCTTGGGCTGACTGGGTATTACAGGAGGTTTGTGAAAGGGTATGGTACCATAGTGGCACCCTTAACAGAATTAAGGGGCTCATAACGATGGCGGACGGACTTCAGTTCATCCGCCATTGTCTCCTATTTGGGACTGCCCACCAACCATGCAGCTGTCTCACAATAGGAATTGCAATGCGACCGCCACTGTTGCGGTCGCATTACCCACCTTTAACATTGCGGCGGGTGCTGCTGGCTGCAGCACCCGCCTGTTAGAAATGGGATTTTTGGTTGGGTAGGACATGTGCCAAAGTTGGGCAGAAACCACCACTCTAGTCAGGATAAGGGAGTTACACTCCTAAAATAACCCCTGCGCATCCCCTTGGTAGCTTGGCACGAGCAGTCAGGCTTATCTTAGAGGCAGTGTGTAAAGCATTTACACATAACCAATAGTGATACAGTGTACGCACTACAAAAGGACACCACACCAGTTTAGAAAAATATCCAATATTTTCATATACTTAAGACATGACAAACAAGCATTTACAATGCAATAGGTCTCGCATTTACGCGAGTTTGAGCTATTCACATTGCAAATAACAATGCCTTTTATTTGTGTTTTCGTTTTTCAAACATAAATAAAAGGCATTGTCATTTACAATGCCAATAGCTTAAACTCGCGTAAATGCGAGACCTATTGCATTGCAAATGCTTGTTAACCCCTGTTGACCCCCGCAAAGCTCATCAGCATGTGCCCATCATACAAAGGAATATCTGACAATCACATGTTAAACATTTTGCAGCAATTCTATAGTTTCACCGCGGTTGTAAATTAAATTGTAAAATAAAGTTTATATTCTGATTGACGCAACCTTAAAACTGGGGCCCTGCAAACGGTGTGCAAGGTCTTATCTGAATCTGATTGTCTTTTAAACGTTAGGTATCGTATGGTACTATATATTAAATAAATCAATTTGTCACAGTGGCTGCTGTCATGAGCAGGCATTCCAACCCTGACTGATCATTTCCATGTGCGGAGGTGTTGGTTCGGGGTCTGGCACAATGGTGGTTAGAGGATTTGCAGGTTAGTGGCATGCCGGGATCCAGGGCGGACGAGGTGACAGGAGGTCTATGTGGGGAAGAGGGTCGGTTTATGGGCAGGTCATAATAAAATGGTGTGAAAAGAACGCAAGGTTTAGGGCCGTAAACAATAGCGGTGGCCAGTGGTAGAAGCCGCGCGAGTGGGGCAGCACGCGGGGAGCGCTGGGAGGGCCGCATCTCTGGATCAGGGGGCAGGATAGAGGATACTGATTAGGGCAAAAGCGCGCCAAGGGGAGCGGTGGGCAGTAATTTAGGCAGCTAAGGAAGAGGTAGCGAGGGGTCTGGTTACAGGGTGAGTGGGGGGGGGCGAGGCCGTCCAAATGAAGGAATTTATCACAGATAAGGAGAACAGGGTGGGTGATGACTATAATCCAGCAGGTGGTCCCTCACATGGGGTCTGTGCGGTATGGGGTTGGCGCCATTCCCACAATACACAGACTAATTGAATGTTACAAACATAAGGAGAATACAGTTTAGGAAACGGACATAGCGGCCAAGGTTTTGGTTTGCTAAGTGTGACATTTTCCGGTGGGGTTGTGAGTGACCTGTTAGCCGCTGTGAGTGCCGCTGTCCGGCGGGCAGGGGTCGGGCAGTGAAGTGGGTTTGTGAAGCGCTCTGACACCTTCGGGTAAAGTCCGCGCTATATAAAAAAAAAAGCATAAATAAATAAACACAAAGAAGGCATAGGTTGCACAGATTGCACCCATTTGGCCGGCGGGAGGCTCTGACTGCTGCAGGTCGCCAGAGATGGAGGGGCACTGGCCCGGTGGTTTGTGGACGGATTGTGGTTTTGGGAGTGTGCAGTGCACCGTTGGACAGTTGGGTGCTTTCTACAGAAGTGTTTAGCCCCCTCCTCAGCGATGATTTGGTGGTACCTTGTCTCTGGTGAAGTCGCAGCGCGACGGGAGTAAGGTTGGAGGGAGGAAAAGCCCGCCAGGGGGAGCGGCGGAGTGGGGGGGTAGGGGGGCACTAACTTAGGCAGCTAGTGAAAGGAGGGAAGGGGCCATCCGAGGAAAGGAAATTCTCAGATAAGGAGAACAGGGAGGGCCGGCTATGGCCTATGGGGGCGGGCTGGCAAATTTGGTCGGCAGGGGTGGGCGGGGGCTGCTCCACCAGGCACAGCGAATAGCGCCAAATACAAGTGTTTTGGTGGGGTGGGACTGCGGGAGGAGTTGGAACAGTTGGGCAGATGTGACATTGTAGTTAAGAAGTTCAATTGTGGAATGGTTAATTACCGAAGTATGCCTCTCGACTGTGTGAATGATCCAGTCCTCACGTCGGCAGCCAGAGCTTAAAGAGACGACAAAGTCATACACAAACATACATGCTACGTTTTTTGAAAATATCGGAGCCTTCACAGTCATCGCCATGAAACTTTACCAAATGTTTCCAGCCTCTTCCGGTTCTGCCGGCCTCCAGGGGTCATCTTTAGAAGTATTTGCTTCAGCCCTGTACCTTTGTGACCGGATGGAAGGAAAAGGCGCCAGTGCTGCACTTGGAACAGCGAGTCTACAGCGTGTCTTGCTCACGCTGCCTGCACGCGCCAGTAGGCTCTCTGATTGGTTGACAAGGTCTACCAATCTGAAAGCTTATTTGGTAGTTGCCAACCAATCAGGGAGCCGACTGGCAGAGAGCAGACAGCGTGAGCAAGACACTCCGTAGAGATCAAAGACTCGGACTGTGTTTGCGGAGCGTGGCGCGCGCGCGCGCTTGGGGGCGGGGGAGCAGACCCTTTGAAGTGCTCCCAAAAGGTGGATTGCATGGCGGCACGATGCGCGTGATTGTGCGCGTGCTAACAAGGCAATCAGCTTTTTGGGAGCACTTTTCAAACCCGCTCTCTATAGTCTCGCCTTGCGATCGCTTACGCGATAGCAAGGCGAGACCTAAAAACAATAAAAATCCACAATACAGTACTTAAAAATCTTCAGTGATCAAAATATGCTTGGACCTCTCGTTGTGCTTCTGAAAGCATGGCGTCTGCAGGCGTTGGTTCTGGAGGTCGGTGCAGGAGTCGTAGGGGCCCTTGAAGTCACACTCATTGCAGATCGAACTCCTGACTGATGAAGTCAGGAGCGCTGGCGTCGGCAGTCGTTGAGAGCTGCAGTGCGAAGTGCAGCGGTGCGGCGTGTAGTGACCTCAGGTCACGGTGCGAGCAGCGGCTCGGTGGCAGTGTCCGATGGCATCGTTGGTGAGACCAGGGTCGCGGTGCGAAGTGAATGCGGTGCTCGTCGCGGTGCTGGCAGGTCGCAGTGCAAGCAGCGTCGTCGTCGTTGCTGAAGCGCTGTCATCGGCTGATGTGCTGGAGTCGATGGCGTCGGTAGGCCAAGACTGCGGTGTGGGATGAGGGCGGTGCGTTGTGTAACTTTACGAGCGGTGCCCTTGAACCATGGTGCAAGCAGCAGTGTAGATTTTGGTGTGGAGCGTCGTTGTCAGGGATACCAAAGCATCGTCGTGAAGCGAGGCGGTGCGGAGTGTGGTGCACACAGGTCGCGGTGCGAGCAGTGGCTCGGTGGCTGCATCAGCAGGCATCGTCGGAGAACCAGGGTCGCGGAGTGGCGTTGCGGGGTGCCCTCTCCGGTGCTTTCAGGATATGGAGTCAACAGCGGCATCATAGACGGCTTCGGGTTGCTTTTTCCTCTGTTGCAGCACGAAACACACAGTCCCCAGTGCTGAGGGCAGAAGAGCTTGAAGTCTTTGCTGTTCCTGAGACTTCTTGAACAGGGGGCAAGCTCTACCTCAAACCCTTGGAGAAACTCCCAAAAGTAGATTGCAGATAATTCAGTCCAGTCCTTTCACTGCCCAAGACAGAAGCAGCCACTACAGTCCAACACAGCAAAGCACACAGCAAAGTGGTAGTTCCTCCCCACAGCTTATCCAGCTCTTTTTCTTGGCAGTCTTCTTGATCCAAAAGAGTTCTAAATTTCAGGGGTCTGGGCCTCAATATTTATATCCCAAAATCCTTTGATCTCTTAGGCAGAGAGTGTCTGTGCCCAGCTAGAACCAGTTCTGCCTTCTCTGGTGTGACTTCCTGGCAGGAGGTGGGGACGGCATAGTCAGAGGCAGACCAGGCCCTTTGAGGTGCGAGGAAATCTCTTCCCCTTCCCCAATTGCAGCCCAGGTCTATACAGCCCTTTCCTGACCCATCTAGACTATCTGGAGCCACGCCTGCTCCCCAGCTTTCTGTCATCCAAAACCTAGACAGGCAATCCACATTCCAGCAGAGGCACACGAGATGACTGAGCAAGAAAATACCTACTTTCCAAAAGGGGTATTTTCAAACACGGAATGTAAAAATCACCTTCACTAAAAGATGCATCTATAGATTCTGAGTTCAGGCATACTAAACTTTATTTCCCTACCTAGTTCCCAGGGCCAGGTATGTTTATAAGCTGTTATAAACAAACTTCTCATTCTGTCCTATGGGGAACAGGTAGCCTTGCAGTAGTGAAAAACGAAATTGGCAGTAATTCACTATCAGGACATGCCACACACACCAGGGCATGTCCTACCTTTCACGTACACTGCACCCTGCACACAGGGGTACCTTGGGCCTACCTTAGCGGTGGCTGACATGTAAGAAAAGGGAATGTTAGGGCCTGGCAAGTGGGTGCACTTGACAAGTCGACATGAGTACCAGACTGCCCACATGCTCTGCAATGGCAGGCCAAAAAACACTTTTACGGGCTGTTTGGGTGGGTGGCACAATCCAGTGCTGCAGACCACCAACAGCATTTGATCTACAGGCCCTGGCACACACAGTGCACTTTACTAGGGACTGACACATAAATCAAAAAGGCCAATCATTGAAACACCAATCCATAACACATTGTACCGCAGGAGATCTTGCACTTTACCACTGATCAGCAGTGAGAAAAGTGCGCAGAAACACTAAGGCAGCACACACAGAGTCAAAACTGGGAGGTCAGAAAGCAAAAACTTAGGGGAAACACCTCAAAAGATGTCAAGTCTAATACCGCCGCAATGTTAAAAAGGGGTGTTTTACATATCCCTGTACTATGTGACAGGCACCATGTAGTGCCTGTCACTTGGTACAGCGATGTGTTGGGGGCACTATAGGTACCCCCAAAACCCACAGGAATGGAACAGAGGGGAAGGGGCAGCTGCTACGGGCCCCTAATGTCCATCCCTGCCAGCCTTTTCATGGCGGTTGAACTGGCATGGAAAGGCAGGCTGGGATGGATATCATGATCTGTCTGGTGTTGTTTACCAGGCACCGCCACCATTCTGGGTATTGTGGGCAGTCCGTTTGGCGGTCAGATTCTATCCGACTGTCCGACCGTGGCAGTTGGATTTTCCGACCGTGCCTCCAATCTGACCGCCATCGTAATGTGGTTGTCTGATTGGCCTGAATTGGCAGGCAGACTAACACTGGCGTGCTGACGGTGGCTGTGCTCCTGCCATCGTAATGAGCCCCTAAGTTCTAAAAAGCAGCCAAAAAAGTAATGTGAATTGATCAATGTCAAAACACCTTTTACACCCTTAAGGAAGCCTTGTGCTCAGCACCTGTCCTAAAGGCACCTGAGTTTAGCAAGGAATTTGTTGTCCAAACTGATGCTTCAGAACACAGGATTTGAGCAGTACTGACAAAGCTGAATTACCAGGGTCAAGATCAACTAGTTGGCTTTATCAGCAGGCGACTCCTCCCCAGAAGACAGCGGTATCAGCAGGCGACTCCTCCCCAGAAGACAGCGTTGAGGTGCCATTGAGAGGGAAGCCTTTGCTGTTGTTTGGTCCCTGAAGAAGCTGAGACCCTACCTGTTTGGGACTCATTTCACAGTTCATACTGACCACAGGCATCTCAGGTGGCTGATGCAGATGAGAGGAGAGACTTCCAACTGTTGAGATGGTCCATCTACCTACAGGGCACGGACTTTACAGTGGAACACACACATGGGACTGACCATGCCGATCCAGATGGACTTTCCGGGTTCTTCCACTTATTTGTTGAGATCCACCATGAAAAGGGTTAGTTACTAATCACCTTTCATTTGGAGGGGGCCTTTCCTCTCTTTGCATGTTCACCCCCCACATTTTTGGACTGATGCTGCTGGTTTATCAACTCTGAGAGTGCACTGAGGTCTGCTAATCAGACCTCAGTGCCAATGTTCTTACCTATACAAAGTATATGTTGAATTGGCTGTCCCCAATTAGCAAGGACTGGCGTACTTACCATTTCCTAGTAAATGGTACCCAGGGTTCATAGTGCATATAAGGAAAAGTGTCTACCCAGGGCTGCAGCATCTCTACCTCACAGTGGAATACCTGCACGAGCCACTCACTCAAAACAAGTATTGGCATAGCCAATATGTCTCGCATTTGGGACCTTATAAGTTTTTAGCCATGCAACAGTTGATGTTGTTGCACCAAGGATATTGTACTGCATAACTAAATACTTATAAGGTTCCAAAGGCGAGACCTATTGGCTCTTCCAATGCTTGTTCTTCATTATCACATGTAAACTACAAAATAGATGACTTCAGGATGTGTGCTGTACAAAACCTTCTCCTGTGTTTGATTTCATAAACCATAATGTGGTTCATGTACAAGAGCAACCCAGGCCACCCAAAGGCATACATGGCAAGATGTTGAATGTAGTAAGAGGGCGATTTTGAAAAACAAATCCAAGGGGAGTGAGGGGCTGATTTTCCCCATTGACATACATTGAAGAATAGGAGATTTTAGCAGGAGACCCCCAAAGTAAAGCCATTTTGGGTTTAAAATATTGCGATTCTCCTACCTGAATCTGGTCTGCTGGAATGTATGCAAAGGGTGCACATAACAACTGACGTCTCACTATTGGCATTGTTGTCGGTGGGGGGGGGCAAGAATGTTTCTAAATGCATGTTTGAAAACTATCACTCTATAAAAATGCTTAATGCACTGACATTATCTTATGTAATAAGGTGAGACGGTTCTGTATGTAAATGAAATTTAAAAAAAAATTATTTTGAAGAGAATTTGCCGTATTTTTACACATTGTATTTTTACAGGTTTGCTGCAAGATGTCTTGAAAAGTTTAGGTCCTTCCTAAAATTAAGCAGCCAGGACACCCTAATGACTTCCTTTCTTTAAGTTTTAAAAAACTGTGTGCCTGGTTATTTAACATTTTGTGCTTCACACAGGTGTATAGCGCCTTGTACGCTTCTTTTCGCTAATGTTACAAGTACAACCTTGACCATAAGTTATTGGGGCACTTTATATTAGCACCAGTCACTTACATTAATCAAGGATACAATCGCTTTGCTTTTTTAAGCCCGGAGAGATTAAGTGGTATGCCCAGAATCACAGAATGTTGAGCTGACACCGAGTCTGGAACCTAGCTTCCCTCTTCTAAAGTCAGCAGCTCGGGCCTTTATGACACATCCTCTGACTGAGGACGTGTGAGTTTACATATTGTGCAGTTAGTGCTTGCGCTAAGGACCTGGTGCCGCGGTCGCTGACCAGGCACTGTGTCTGTTCTGGGATTTCTCTGTCGGCCTTAAATATGATAGTTATTTTTATTCTCCTTCGTAGAAGCGTGAAAGACCCTCCTACTGAAGGCTGCTTCACAATGTTTCCCTTCAGCCGGGAGGGGAAATGGAGAGTGTCCAGCCTGGCTTCCTGCGATCAGATGGCATTGAAGTGCATGAAAGAGAGTGAGGGGGCGAACGGCTTCTTTCTCTCTCTTGCATCACCTCGGCGCAGCATAACCCACTTAGTTCTGTCAGGGTGGAGGGAGGAGGAAAGGGGCTGGCAACAGCCAGACAGACCCGGCCAGAGAGACGTGAAGAGACGTGACGAGGAATGCAGCGTCCTGCGAGTGGCGAGCTGAA
The DNA here is from genome assembly GCF_964204655.1 of Triturus cristatus. Lineage (NCBI taxonomy): Eukaryota > Metazoa > Chordata > Amphibia > Caudata > Salamandridae > Triturus > Triturus cristatus. The sequence continues at coordinate 1,070,108,498 of NC_140583.1, forward strand.
AGTTTAATTAGCCATGACAAAGTGACGCGGCCGTGCGGCCGTGAAAGTGACAGGGTTGAAGACACCAGGCACGCCCCCTCAGATAACATCAACAAGACATGCTCTGCTGACGAGAGAGGAAAGCCAGATGGCGTCTCTGCTCGTAAGCGCGCACCTGCGCGCGTAACCGCAAGCTCTAGGCCACAAGCAAAAGCGTGGGGGTAGCATCTTCTGAAGCCCACTTACTAAAAGTCTCGCCAGAGCAGCGCTTGCGCTGGCTCAGGCGAGACCTAAAAATGTATAATGCGTCTTTTGTTAGTGATGCGTTTACAGGTGGTAAAGGGAATAAAGCACCCAATTTTTGATGAGGAGAAGGGAACAGGTCTGAACCACAGGGAAAATATTCTCCCTTTTGAGGAAACAATGCACGCACCGCATTTTCAAATCATTTATTTGTGCATTTTTCCACTACATGGAAAAGCCATGTGAGTATATTTTGGGAGGTATGAGTAGTCCTGGAAATCCCTCTGTGACCCCCACAAATTAGAGGAAACCTACATGGCAGATTTTGTTTTTTAATCGAATCTTGTGATGCATGCCCTGGCTGTGAAGTGTTCAATTGTTTTTGCCTCAGTTTGTACATTTTCAGTTCCAACACCTCTTGGATATTCTGGATATTTGAATAACTGCTATTGGAATGTGCTTTTCACAGTTCGATTCCAGCTCTTTGTTCCTGTGAATGTTTTTCTCCTCTCAAAAACATGTTCTAGAAGCCTCCACCCTGAACGTCAGCACTGGCTGTCTTCCTCCAATCACAACACAGATTGTAGCTGCCAGCGTTTCACAAGTGGATGGGAGGATGGGACATCAGCCATGCTTTGACAGGGTATCCCGTTCAACAAGCATTGGCATAGCCAATAGGTCTCGCTTTTGGGACCTTCTAAGTATTTAGTTATGCAGCAAAACATCCTTGGTGCAACCACATCAACCGTTGCGTGGCTAAACACTTATAAGGTCCCAAAGGCGAGACCTATTGGCTATGCCAATGCTTGGTGTGGTTGTGTGTGTGGTTGTGTATGTGTGTGTGGTTGTGTGTGTGTGGTTGTGTATATGTGAGTGTGGTTGTGTGTGTGTGGTTGTTTGTGTGGTTGTGTGTGTGGTTGTGTCTGTGGTTGTGTGTGGGGTTGTGTGTGGGGTTGTGGGTGTGGGTGCGGTTGTGGGTGCAGGTGTGGTTGTGGGTGTGTGTGGATGTGTGATTGTGTGTGTGATTGTGTGTGTGTGGTTGTGTGTGTGGTTGTGTGTGTGTGGTTATGTGTGTGTGTGGTTGTGTGTGTGCGGTTGTGTGTGTGTGTGGTTGTGTGTGAGTGTGGTGTGTGTGGTTGTGAGGTTGTGTGGTTGTGTGTGTGGTTGTGTGGTTGTGTGGGTGGTTGTGTTTGAGCTTGTGGTTGTGTGTGTGGTTGTGTGTGTGTGGTTGTGTGTGATTGTATGTGTGGTTGTATGTGTGGTTTTGTGTGTGGTTGTGTGTGTGGTTGTGTGTGTGTGTGTGTGTGGTTGTGTGTGTGTGTGTGTGGTTGTGTGTGTGTAGTTGTGTGTGGTTGTGTGTGTGGTTGTGTGTGTGGTTGTGGTTGTGTGTGGTTGTATTTGTGTGGTTGTGTGTGTGTGGTTGTGTGTGTGGTTGTGGTTGTGTGTGTGGTTGTGTGTGGGTGTGGTTGTCGGTGCGGGTGTGGTTGTGGGTGTGTGTGTGGATGTGTGGTTGGGTGTGGTTGTATGTGGATGTGTGTGTGGTTGTGTGTGTGGTTGTGTGTGTGTGTGTGGTAGTGTGTGTGTGTGTGTGGTTGTGTGTGTGCAGTTGTGTGTGTGTTTGTGTGTGGTTGTGTGTGTGGCTGTGTGTAGTTATGTGTGGTTGTGTGTGTGGTTGTGGTTGTGTGTATGGTTGTATGTGGTTGTGTGTGTGGGGTTGTGTGTGTGTGTGTGTGGTAGTGTGTGGTTGTGTGTGTGTTTTTGTGTGTGTGGTTGTGGGTGGTTGTGTGTGTGGTTGTGTGTGGTTGTGTGTGTGTGGTTGTGTGAGTGTGTGTGTGGTTGTGGTTGTGTGTGTGGTTGTGTGTGTGGTTGTGCGCATGGTTTTGTGTGTGGTTGTGGTTGTGTGTGTGGTTGTGTGTGTGGCTGTGGTTGTGTGTGTGGTTGTGGTTGTGTGTGTGGTTGTGTGTGTGTTTGGTTGTGGTTGTGTGTGTGTGGTTGTGTTTGTGTATTTGGTTGTGGTTGTGTTTGTTGTGTGTGTGGTTGTGTGTGTGCGGTTGTGTGTGGTTGTGTGTGTGTGTGTGTATGGTTGTAGTTGTGTGTGGTTGTGTGTGTGGTTGTGGTTGTGTGTGTATGGTTGTGTGTGGTTGTGTGTGTGGTTGTGTGTGTGGTTGTGTGTGGGTGTGGTTGTGGGTGTGTGTGTGGATGAGTGGTTGTGTGTGGTTGTGTGTGTGTGGTTGTGTGTGTGTGTGGTTGTGTGTGTGTGGTTGTGTGTGTGTGGTTGTGTGTGTGGTTGTATGTGTGGTTGTGTGTGTGGTTGTATGTGTGGTTGTGTGTGTGGTTGTATGTGTGGTTGTGTGTGTGGTTGTGTGTGTGGTTGTGTGTGTGGTTGTGTGTGTGTGTGTGGTCGTGTGTGTGGTTGTGTGTGTGGTTGTGTGTGTGTGTGGTTGTGTGTGTGTGTGGTTGTGTGTGTGTGAGACGGCCTCGTGGCATGGGCCCTCCCGACCAGCAAGTTACACTACAACCACACTGAACCTCATGGGCACGGCCTCCCGGCTTCCGTGGACCAACATCCTGAGGGCCGACCAGATCCCCAACGTGCATGCCCGGCCGAGGGAGAACGAAAACCCCCCCAAACCAGACCGAGAGGCGCCGACCCTGTCACACCTCTGGTCTCTCCCCCGAGGGAGGTTTCGATCGACCACCAGGCCCCCGGTGAGCGGGCGCCTGGCCTGCTGGGTGTCTGGAGTCCCTCCCAGACCCACCTGAACAGATTAAGGGGCCGAGCGACAGGAAACGCCGACACACCGCCCCCAGGCACCAGACCCCTCTCCGCGAGGACTCCGGACTTCAAAGAGGAGGGGGAGTATAACAAAGGGTGCTGAAGGGACGAGAGGCAGAGAAGATCTGGACTGACGAGAGCCTGCGGACTTGGTCGCGTCTCGATCGCTCCCCGAACAGAAGAACGCTCCCAGAACTCTGAACCCTCTGAGCCCTGCTGACGCTGTCGCGGCTCCCCGAACTCTGAACCATCTGAGCCCTGCTGACGCTGTCGCGGCTCCCCGAACTCTGAACCATCTGAGCCCTGCTGACGCTGTCGCGGCTCCCCGAACTCTGAACCATCTGAGCCCTGCTGACGCCGTCGCGGCTCCCCGAACTCTGAACCATCTGAGCCCTGCTGACGCCGTCGCGGCTCCCCGAACTACGAACCTCCGGTGCCTGCTGAGTGACTCGCGGCCCGCTCCTCCAAGAGAAACGGCAGAGATTGCCGAGAGAAGCAACATCCCCTCAGCTCGAGGATTGAGAGCTGTGCGCCGGATACCTCGCAGAGACACTGATTCAAAGACTGTCCCGCTACCCCTTTTCCCTCATCACGAGATCGCTGCCGCTTGCGGCCATAATTCTGCACCTTCCTTCCGGATCATAAAGATCCCTGACAACTACTGATAAAAGTCTATTGTCTTACAAACGAATTACTGTGTGGTGTCACTCTATCCGCAGAAGAAAGAAGCGTAGTGTGTGCGATCCTAGGTGCGAGACCCTTCCAGGAAGGGCCTCCCTGCTCTTGCTCGGCCTAACTCTGGGAAAGGTGGGCCTCAGGGTGGTCAGGAACACATTCCGCAGCCTCCCCGGGGAACGCCTTCCAACATTTGGTGGCAGGCGACGGGATCCGAGCCAACACCTAGAGATCGTGCAGTAAACGACATACGCATTACCAAGAAGGATGGAGGGAGAAACTTCCCTAGGTGCCGCAGGCACCAACCCGAGCACGGCATTCCAAAAAGACCAGTTAGAATCTTATACACACCGAGAACTGAAACAATTTTGCAAAGACTTTGGAATCGCTACCACCGGACTAAGCACGAAAGAGGACTTCCAGCGGGCATTAAAAACCTGGGTCGAGGCAGAAACTCCCCGGACACAAACAGAAGGAGAACCTCCCAACGAACCACGAAGCAACCCAGGGAGGAACGGCGCCCCCGAGAGGGGCCTATCCCCAGAGGAACTAGCGGACCGAGAAAGAGATCGCAACCACGAACTAGAACTAGCAAAATTAAAAATCGAAGGAGAGCTAACGCTGGCTGAGAAAAAACTGGCGGTGGAACAGTTACGCCTACAAGGAGAACTAGAGGAAAAGAAACGACAGAGAGAACACGACGAGAAAAAACTCCAACTAGAGCACGAACGTAGCCTAAAAGAAATCGAGCTCAAGGCTAAGAAGGCGGAGGCCCGGCCCTCGGAAACCCAACCCATCTCCCCCACCGTGGAACCAAAGGTCCACATCCCCAAAGATGTGGTGAAAGAATACTATAAGAACGACGATATTCAGCAATGGTTCAAGGCCTACGAAGTCACCATGACCTCCCACCGAGTCCCGCAGAAGGACTGGGGGGCTGGGCTGTGGGGCCGGTTCCTGAGTGAGGGGAGAGATACCCTGCTGGACCTGCCCTCCACTGGGATGAACTCCTACAGCCACATGAAAGAGGCTCTAGTAGCAAGATATGGGCTCACCCCTGAAATGTACCGGCAACGGTTTAGAGACTGCAAAAAGATACCCGGTACCACTTGGGTGGAGTACGTGAACTTCTACTGCCGGGCCTTGGACGGATGGATCAAGGGCAGCAAGGTCTCCACCTTCGAGGAGCTGTTCGACCTAATCGCATGAGAACACTTGTCCGCGAATTGCTTCGTAGAGCTGCGCCAGCACCTCCTGGACAGCAAACTCACAGACCCTCGAAAACTGGCCGTCGAGGCTGACCGATGGGTGAACACCCGGGCCTCCCGGGGCCCCGTGGGGGACTACGGTCGCCACAGTCAGGGACCCCCCCGCCAGAGGGGCGGAGGGAATCAAGGCCGGCAAAGGGAGCTTCCGGGGGGATCCCCGCTCAGCCCTCCCAGAGGACCATCTCCGCCCTTTCCAGCTCCACCTCCGGCCAGCACCGGGCCACCAGGGAGGCCGGGGCCCCGAGTGAGGATCACCTGCTTCCGCTGCCAACAGACCGGACACTATGCCAGCGACCCCCAGTGTCCCCTGTACCAGCGGTCCACCACGACGACCCCGCCGACTCGACAGATGGCCTCCGTAGCCCTGGGAGAAGAGATAGAAGACTCCGAAGAATGGGAACCAGCCGCTATGGCCTTGGTCTCCCTAGGGGATCGAGAGATGGTCCCCGGAACGTCCCTGCCCGCCAACACGAAGAAGTACCGACTGCAGGTGACGGTCAACGGTCACCACATCGAGGGCCTCCGGGACACGGGGGCGAGTGTCAAGGCGGTTCATTCTCACCTGGTCTCCGAGGACCAGATCCTGCCTGACGCCTTTTGCCCCGTCATCTCCTCAGACAACTCCGAGAGCCTCTGTCGGATGGCCCTAGTCCCCTTCGAATGGGGGGGAGTCACCGGCAAGTTAAAGGTGGCGGTCCGAACCTCCCAGCCCGTGGACTGCCTCCTGGGCAATGACCTTGAGAACTCCCCGTGGGGACAAGTGGAACGAAGAGCACACCTCGAGATGATGGGCCTCCCCGAGTGGGTATGCGCCACCACGCGCTCAATGACTCTCCGGGCGCCTTCCTCCGAGGGGGGAGAAGCCCTGCCGCTAAACACCACCACCATCCCCGAGATCCAGAATACACCACCAGAGGCCAATGACCCCCTTCTGGACGAACCGACCGCTCCCAATGAAGGGTCAGTGCCTTCCGACCCCGAAACCCTGACCAAACTCGAGGACTTGCCAGAACTGGCCCAGTGGCCCTGCGAAGGGGGCCCCTCCCGTGAAGAATTCTGCCAAGAACAATCCACCTGCCCGTCCCTCATCGGACCCCGACAACAGGCCGAGGCCCAAGCAGCAGGCGACCAGACGGGCACCCACTGGGTATACTGGGAGGACGGCCTCCTGTACAGCGAACAGAAGTCGGCCGAGTTGGGATCGGCCCGGGTACTAGTGGTACCCCTACGCTTCCGAAGTCTCCTCCTGGGCCTGGCCCATGATGTACCCCTGGCCGGACACTTAGGCCAAGATAAGACCTACCAACGGCTCGTCACCCACTTCTATTGGCCCAAGATGCGAGCAAATGTGGAGGCCCACTGCAAATCCTGCCCCACGTGCCAGGCCAGCGGAAAGAGTGGGGGCAAGCGCAAGGCTCCGCTACAGCCCTTCCCCGTCGTCAGTACCCCTTTTGAGCGGGTAGGAATCGACATTGTGGGACCGCTGGACCCCAAGACCGCCCAGGGACACCGGTTCATCCTCGTCCTAGTGGATCATGCCACCCGTTACCCCGAGGCCATCCCTCTCCGCACCGTGACGGCCCCCGTGGTGGGCCGGGCCTTGATGGGGATCTTCTCCCGCATGGGGTTCCCCCGCGAAGTCGTGAGTGACCGGGGTACAAAATTTATCTCCCGTTATATGAAATCCCTCTGGCAGCAGTGCGGAGTATCGTACAAATTCACCACCCCGTACCACCCCCAAGGAAACGGATTAGTCGAGCGCTTTAACAAAACGCTGAAAGGAATGATCATGGGCCTCGAGGAACCCCTACGCCGGAGGTGGGACGTCCTCCTCCCATGTCTCCTGTTCGCCTACCGGGAGGTTTCCCAAAAATCCCTGGGGTTCAGCCCATTCGAACTATTATATGGACACCCCGTCCGAGGACCCCTGAGCCTGGTCAAGGAGGGGTGGGAGACAATCCCCCGGGGGACCCCTCCGGACGTGTTCCCATACATCTTGGCGCTCTGCAACCAGACCCGAAAATTCCGAGAACTCGCAGAAGCAAACCTCGAGGCCAGTCAAGAAGAAATGAAGCGCTGGTATGACCAGAATACTACGCTGGTCAAGTTTCAGCCGGGCCAACAAGTCTGGGTCATGGCCCCGGTGAGACCCTGCGCTTTCCAAGATAAATGGACTGGGCCCTTCAAGGTGGTCGAGCGGAAGAGCCAAGTCACCTATCTCATCGATGTACAGTCCCCGCGGAACCCCCTCCGGGTTCTCCACGTGAACCGCCTCAAGCCCCACTTAGTACGGACCGAATTAAGTCTGCTCCTGGCCACCGACGATGGGGCCGAAGAAGACACCAAGCCCCTTCCAGACCCCCTGGGGGCTAAGGAAACCGATGGATCCGTGGAGGGAGTGAGACTGTCGACCGCCCTCACAGCCCAACAGACCGACGACTGCCGCCAGCTACTAGGGCAGTTCACGGATCTCTTCTCCCTGACCCCCGGGGTCACCAGCTGGTGTGTCCACAACGTAGACACCGGAGACAGCCCGCCAGTGAGACATCGGGCCTACCGGGTCCCTGATCGGGTCCGGACCTGCATCCAGACCGAGGTGACAAAGATGTTAGACCTCGGGGTGATTGAACCCTCCGACAGCCCCTGGGCCAGCCCGGTAGTCCTGGTTCCGAAAGCGACTACCCCGGGTGTTGCCCCCGAGCTGAGGTTTTGCGTGGACTACCGAGGCCTCAATGCGGTCACCCGAGCAGACGCTCACCCTATCCCCCGTGCCGACGAACTCATTGACCGCCTTGGGGCCGCCCGCTACCTCAGCACCTTCGACATGACCAGTGGGTACTGGCAGATTGCCCTCACCGAGGGAGCCAAGGAGCGCTCCGCCTTCTCCACCCCGGATGGGCACTACCGCTTCAGGGTGATGCCGTTCGGAATGAAAAATGCCCCGGCCACCTTCCAGCGGCTGGTGAACCGGGTCCTGTCCGGACTAGAGGGGTTCAGCGCCGCATACCTCGACGACATAGCGGTCTTCAGCTCCCAATGGACCGAGCACCTCCAGCACCTCCGTCAAGTCCTACTGGCTCTGCGCCGAGCCGGCCTCACCGTCAAAGCTAGCAAATGTCAAATTGGGCACGGCTCCGTAACCTATCTGGGGCACCAGGTGGGGAGTGGGCACGTCGCCCCCCTCCAGCCGAAGATCGACGCCATCTTGTCCTGGGAACACCCTGCAACCCAAACGGAAGTCCGGGCCTTCCTGGGCCTCACCGGCTACTACCGGAGGTTTATTAAAAACTATGGCAGCATCGCAGGCCCTCTCACAGAACTAACCTCCAAAAAACACCCCAAGAAAATACACTGGACTCCCTCCTGCCAGAAGGCGTTCGATACCCTAAAGGCCGCAATGTGCGCGGCCCCAGTGCTCAAAGCACCTGACTACGCCCAGGAGTTTGTGGTCCAGACGGACGCCTCGGAACACGGCATCGGGGCAGTCCTCTCACAGTACGACGACAAAGGCATAGATCAGCCCATAGCCTTCATCAGCCGAAGGTTACTGCCCCGGGAACAGTGGTGGAGCACAATTGAACGAGAGACGTTCGCAGTAGTCTGGGCCCTCAAAAAGCTACGGCCCTACCTGTTCGGAACACACTTCCGAGTACAAACCGATCATCGACCCCTGCGGTGGTTGATGCAGATGCGAGGGGAAAACCCCAAGCTGCTACGCTGGTCCATCTCTCTCCAGGGGATGGATTTCACTGTGGAACATCGCCCCGGGACTGACGACGCCAACGCGGATGGCCTGTCCCGATTCTTCCGCTTCAGCGAGGAGAACTGCCAAGTGGATGGGTAGTTCTCCCCGCCTTTCAGCTGGGGGGGGGCACGTGTGAGACCGGCCTCGTGGCGTGGGCCCTCCCGACCAGCAAGTTACACTACAACCACGCCGAACCTCGTGGGCACGGCCTCCCGGCTTCCGTGGACCAACATCCCGAGGACCGACCAGATCCCCAACGCGCATGCCCGGCCGAGGGAGAACGAAACCCCCCCCCAAACCAGACCGAGAGGCGCCGACCCTGTCACACCTCTGGTCTCTCCCCCGAGGGAGGTTTCGATCGACCACCAGGCCCCCGGTGAGCGGGTGCCTCGCCTGCTGGGTGTCTGGAGTCCCTCCCAGACCCACCTGAACAGATCAAGGGGCCGAGCGACAGGAAACGCCGACACACCGCCCCCAGGCACCAGACCCCTCTCCGCGAGGACTCCGGACTTCAAAGAGGAGGGGGAGTATAACAAGGGGTGCTGAAGGGACGAGAGGCAGAGAAGATCTGGACTGACGAGAGCCTGCGGACTTGGTCGCGGCTCGATCGCTCCCCGAACAGAAGAACGCTCCCCAAACTCTGAACCCTCTGAGCCCTGCTGACGCAGTCGCGGCTCCCCGAACTCTGAACCATCTGAGCCCTGCTGACGCTGTCGCGGCTCCCCGAACTCTGAACCATCTGAGCCCTGCTGACGCTGTCGCGGCTCCCCGAACTCTGAACCATCTGAGCCCTGCTGACGCCGTCGCGGCTCCCCGAACTCTGAACCATCTGAGCCCTGCTGACGCCGTCGCGGCTCCCCGAACTACGAACCTCCGGTGCCTGCTGAGTGACTCGCGGCCCGCTCCTCCAAGAGAAACGGCAGAGATTGCCAAGAGAAGCAACATCCCCTCAGCTCGAGGATTGAGAGCTGTGCGCCGGATACCTCGCAGAGACACTGATTCAAAGACTGTCCCGCTACCCCTTTTCCCTCATCACGAGATCGCTGCCGCTTGCGGCCATAATTCTGCACCTGCCTTCCGGATCATAAAGATCCCTGACAACTAATGATAAAAGTCTATTGTCTTACAAACGAATTACTGTGTGGTGTCACTCTATCCGCAGAAGAAAGAAGCGTAGTGTGTGCGATCCTAGGTGCGAGACCCTTCCAGGAAGGGCCTCCCTGCTCTTGCTCGGCCTAACTCTGGGAAAGGTGGGCCTCAGGGTGGTCAGGAACACATTCCACAGCCTCCCTGGGGAACGCCTTCCAACAGTGTGTGTGTGTGTGTGGTTGTGTGTGTGGTTGTGTGTGTGTGTGTGGTTGTGTGGTTGGGTGTGCTTGTGGTTGTGTGTGTGTGGTTGTGTGTGTGGTTGTGTGGGTGTGGTTGTGTGTGTGGTTGAGTGTGGTTGTGTGTATGCGTGGTTGTGTGTGTGGTTGTGTGTATAGTTGTGTGTGTGTGTGGTTGTGTGTGGTTGTGTGTGTGGTTGTGTGTGTGTGTGTGTGTGTGGTTGTGTGTATGTGGTTGTGTGTTTGTTTGTGTGTGTGGTTGTGTTTGTGGTTGTGTGTGTGATTGTGTGAGTGGTTGTGGTTGTGTGTGTGTGGTTGTGTGTGTGGTTGTGTGTGTGTGTTATGGTTGTGTGTGTGTGTGTGTGGTTGTGTGTGTGGTTGTGTGTGTGGTTGTGGTTGTGTGTGTGGTTGTGGGTGTGTGTGGTTGTGGGTGAGGTTGTGTGGGTGTGGTTGTGTGTGTGGTTGTGTGTGGTTGTGTATGGTTGTGTGTGTGTGGTCGTGTGTGTGTTGTGTGTGTGTGTGGTTGTGTGTGTTTGTGTGTGTGGTTGTGGTTGTGTTTGTGTGATTGTGTGTGTGTGGTTGATTGTGTGTGGTTGTGTGTGTGTGTGGTTGTGTGTGTGGTTGTGTGTGTGTGGTTGTGTGTGTGGTTGTATGTGTTGTGTGTGTGGTTTTGTTTGTGTGTGTGGTTGTGTGTGTAGTTGTGGTTGTGTGTGGTTGTGTGAGTGTGCGGTTCTGGTTGTGTGTGTGGTTGTGGGTGTGGTTGGGTGTGGTTGTGGTTGTGTGTGTGTGGTTGTGGGTGTGGTTGTAGGTGTGGTTGTGTGTGTGGTTGTTTGTGTGGTTGTGTGTGTGTAGTTGTGTGTGTGTGTGTGGTTGTGTGTGTGGCTGTGTGTGCTTGTGTGTGGTTGTGTGTGTTTGTGTGTGTGGTTGGGTGTGGTTGTGTGTGGTTGTGTGTGTGGTTTTGTGTGTGTGGTTGTGGTTGTGTGTGTGGTTGTGTGTGGTTGTGTGTGTGGTTGTGTGTGGGTGTGGTTGTGGGTGTGGTTGTGTGGTTGTGCATGTGGTTGTATGTGTGGTTGTGTGTGTGGTTGTGTTTGTGTCTGTGGTTGTGTGTGTGGTTGTGTGCGTGATTGTGGTTGTGTGTGTGGTTGTGTGTGTGTGGTTGTGTGTATGGTTGTGGTTGTGTGTGTGACAGTAATACTAAAAGCATATCAAAATAAAGGAACACAAACATCGAGTTTGTGGAAAGAGAAAGCACATTGTAATTCAAAGGGTGTGGTTGTGTGTGTGGGTGTATGTGTTGTGTGTGTGGTTTTGTTTGTGTATGTGGTTGTGTGTGTGGTTGTGTGTGGTTGTGTGAGTGTGTGGTTGTGGTTGTGTGTGTGTGGTTGTGTGTGTGTGTGGTTGTGTGTGTGGTTGTGTGTGTGGTTGTGTGTGTGTGGTTGTGGGTGTGCTTGTAGGTGTGGTTGTGGTTGTGTGTGTGTGGTTGTGTGTGTGGCTGTGTGTGTGATATGGTTGTGTCTGTGTGTGTGGTTGTGTGTGTGGTTGTGTGTGTGGTTGTGGTTGTGTGTGTGGTTGTGGGTGTGTGTGGTTGTGGGTGAGGTTGTGTGGGTGTGGTTGTGTGTGTGGTTGTGTGTGTGGTTGTGTATGGTTGTGTGCGTGTGGTCGTGTGTGTGTTGTGTGTGTGTGTGGTTGTGTGTGTTTGTGTGTGTGGTTGTGGTTGTGTTTGTGTGATTGTGTGTGTGTGGTTGATTGTGTGTGGTTGTGTGTATGTGTGGTTGTGTGTGTGGTTGTGTGTGTGTGGTTGTGTGTGTGGTTGTATGTGTTGTGTGTGTGGTTTTGTTTGTGTGTGTGGTTGTGTGTGTGGTTGTGGTTGTGTGTGGTTGTGTGAGTGTGCGGTTCTGGTTGTGTGTGTGTGTGTGTGGTTATGGGTGTGGTTGGGTGTGGTTGTGGTTGTGTGTGTGTGGTTGTGGGTGTGGTTGTAGGTGTGGTTGTGTGTGTGTAGTTGTGTCTGTGTGTGGTTGTGTGTGTGGCTGTGTGTGCTTGTGTGTGGTTGTGTGTGGTTGGGTGTGTGGCTGTGTGTGCTTGTGTGTGGTTGTGTGTGGTTGTGTGTGTGGTTGGGTGTGGTTGTGTGTGGTTGTGTGTGTGGTTTTGTGTGTGTGGTTGTGGTTGTGTGTGTGGTTGTGTGTGTGGTTGTGTGTGTGTGTGGTTGTGGGTGTGGTTGTGTGGTTGTGCGTGTGGTTGTATGTGTGGTTGTGTGTGTGGTTGTGTTTGTGTGTGTGGTTGTGTGTGTGGTTGTGTGCGTGATTGTGGTTGTGTGTGTGGTTGTGTGTGTGTGGTTGTGTGTATGGTTGTGGTTGTGTGTGTGACAGTAATACTAAAAGCATATCAAAATAAAGGAACACAAACATCGAGTTTGTGGAAAGAGAAAGCACATTGTAAGTCAAACGGGCGCAACAAAGCATTAACAAAACAACATGTTCTTTGATGTTTGATGTTCTTTGAACGAGAACATCAAAGGGGCGCCGCGAAAGTGATCGCGGGCAAAAGTGAAAGTGATCGCGGGCGCTTAATGAGCATGATGAGGTTTGCCATATGGTGCCTCTGCTCCTAAGCGTGCGCCCGCGAACATGCACTGTAGCTCTAGGCTGGCCATGCTAGCATTTTTTGAGCCCTCACTAAAAGTCTCGCCAGACCAGCGCATGCGCTGGGTCAGGCGAAACCTAAAAGCTCTACATAGGGCTCATGGTGTTCTGAGGACAGGGGGTTATTTATAATGACTTCTGGGCACGCTGTTCCTAGAAACATTACCTCAAAAACAGCTCATTTACTTTTATAGCGCCCCACACCATCGCTTAGCCGGTTTTAAGCAATCCCAACGTTTGTAGGTATGGGAACCAGGACACAGGAATAATAGGCTACCTGCTCAGGATCACACACTGTGTTCTGATGTGAAGTGCAGGATTACATCCTGGATTAAACAATCGACAATTTAAAACAGAGCAGCCCGTCTTCCTCCATGCATCGAAGCACAGCTTTTCTGAGATATCTCAAGTTTTCTGCAAAATACTTCGTTTTCCCCATTAATATTATGGGCGTGCCCCTATCTGTTCACTCACCTTCGCATTGCTCAGCATACGTCCCCGAGTTCAGCCACATAAAAGTGAGTTTTGATTCCCACTACAGTACTCAGAAGCTGAATGTGATGCATCCCCCGAGGCCTTGACCGTATTTTCTATCTGGATGAGGGCAGACAACCTCGTCTCACCCGTGAATGTTACATCCCTGGGGCACGTGGAGAGCCCCTCAGAAACTCGCATCACATTTTGAAGCCGTGCCTATGAAGAGGCCAAAGAAACATTCTAGGAAGCCTGACCTTTCCCTCACTTGGTATTTACCTTTTTCTTCCGACTGTCCTGTCGCCTCTAGTTTGGCCTCTGCCACAGTCTTGTCGCCCAAATAAATGCCACTAATGCGTGTCTTTAAACTCAGAATGCTGCCCCTCTTAGAGAACGCAAATTCTGTTGGTCACCCACAAAACACCCAGGGCCTTAATTATGAGAAGTGTTGCATCGCTGCGACAAAGCAGCGATGGAACACCTATCAGTGCGCCCTCCTTGCGACATCCTTTGATGCGTCATATTTACTGTATGACGCAAGGAATGACAGATACGTCAGTATTACTGACGTATCTGTCAGCGCAAAACTGACGATTAGTAGTGTCGGAAGCGTGACGCAACTCCAGCAATGCAGGTGGGGACTATGATAATCGCACTGTGTCACCCTTACGCCTGCTATGAGGCAGGCATAAGGATTTGACACAGTGGCGTCCTAGAAGTGGCGCACTGAAATTTTATAGATTTCAATGCGCCACATCCAAGAGGCTTTGATGCGGGTGAACGCCCACCCTGCATACATTATACCTGGCGCAGGTATAATGTAGCGCAGGGCTTTCCAAAGTGACGCATCTGCCTAGATGCGTTACTTTGTAAATATGGAGCAAAGTGGTGCATTATTTATGGTGCCGCAGTATCAGTGACGCAACAGCACCGTAAATGTGACGTAAGGCCTCATAAGTAAGACCCCCAGTTGGTACCGACCAATGCTGAAGTTCAGCATTAAAGGACTCTAACAGGTGGTGTGTGTGGGGGGGAGGAGGGGACAGGAGGGCGGAGGGAAGGACTGGGGGCTGTGAGACAGTGAGCCAAATAGATTTACTATAATTTGTGCATTTACTTTCCAGAGCAAAAGGCATTTTGTGCTTGAAAGCTGCTCTTTTCTTAGCAGATATAGCACTTTTCGACAATTTGCTTTAAAGGTGCATTACTTGGAAGTAACTTGGGTAAATCAGGGCAAGTAGCCATAGGTTTTTGACGCAAAGCTCGATCTACTAATACATCTAGACCAGGCTTATTGTTAAAAAAACATAACATCTCTTTGTATCAGGCGCTAGCAACGAGAAGTATTTTAATTTCTCCAAATGTTCCCTACATTACATGTGTTCTGTTCATACAATACACATGAAATCTGTGGAATGTTTAAGAATTTGTCAAGGCATATGTTTTTGTTCTGGTAAACTATGCTTTCAGTACAAATCCTATGCTAGATAGAATGCACACACTTCGGCACCACGGCACAATTTGTGTGTGGTGCTAGGCAGCCTGTGCACAGGAGAGGAGTAGTTAACAGAAGCAGGACATTTTTTAAAATATATTTGGCTTTGTGCTCCTCTTCCCCTCTTGCACAATGCAGGGCAGCAACTTGGTTGCGCAATGTGCTGCGCTAAAGTTTTTAAAATCTTATCTAGGGTCCTAACATATTGTGCACACTTTGGGCAGCACATCTCTAGCGTTTGGGCCTCAATATATGTAAAATAAAAGGGACTGTCTGCACAAGTTGATCTGTGGGCTGCACATAGATTGTGATTATGAGAGGTTGTAAATTTTGCAACCGCACAAGAACCTATTGCAGACCCAGTAGGGCTTGGGGGCTCATTTATGAGAAAGAGTCGCAGTGCAGCGCAGTAAATCACCTTGCTGTGCTGGGTGTCATGGAAACGACAGGAATGTGCCATATTTAAGTCAATACAGCTCATTCCTGTCCTTTCCCCTTCATTGGCACAATTTTGGCAGCCTAGCACCAACGCAGCCACCCTTGCACGGTGCAAGGCTGCCTGGATTGCATGCAGGATTGTTTTTGTGCAGTAAGGGGCACCTTCCTTCACAAAAACAATCCCAGGAGGCATATTTCTCTTTCTATGTGTGCTGCATGAAAGGGTAAGAAACAAGGAGAAATAGAAATATTTCTCCTCATTACGTCTCTGGGAATGCGTCAAAAACCATGGGAGTTGCATGGGAACACTGACCCAATGCCCATGGAACGCCTTCCTAGGGTAACACAACGCAGTGATTTGCGCTGTGTTGCATTACTCCTGATTTTTTAACCACTCAGAGCCATGCATTCAAAAATCTAGTTTAGAGGTTTGCGACATGCATATACCACGCTGCGTGCTGCAAATGTGATGCAAGCCCCTCATAAAAGGACTCAGCATGCAATTTGTGACTCATTCTGCTTTGTACACATCAAAATTCAGCATAACGTGCTGGTATCACATATTATAACCCATTATTAGGTTCACAAACAGCACATTTGCTTTATTCCCTCACAAATGTTTATCCTGGTTTGACCTGGCAAAAAAACTGCTGAGATACAACCTTGGGAACTGTAATTTGTGCCCACTGTTTTAACACTGTTAAACAAGAATTTGCATAGCCAATAGGTCTTGCCTTTGGGACCTTATAAGTGTTTGGCCAGAGCTATTGGCTTTGCCAATGTTTTTAGGCTATTTTGTAGAGTAGTGTGGCTCCTGTGCAGTATGTTGAAAAGTTATAGTTGAAAAGTGATATAAGCTTTTTTTGGTACCATTATGTAAAACAGAACGACCCTATTAAAAAAAGAATTAACGTAAAAATGCCTTCTAGTTTTTTGGTCCATGCAATACTGGCTACTTCTTCCTGCCTGTTCCAATGCTTGTTTGTTAAATTGTTTTTGTTACGGGGTGGAGATTGGGAAATAGTACCTGAATTACAACACAAGCAGCAGATTGACACTAGGGAGAACCAACAGATGCCAGATTCTGAGGGCAGGGTAAGGTGGTGCTGAGTGATTCTGAGGTGGTGATGTGCTGGTGTGGAAGTGATGCTCAGGTGATGCAGAGTGATACTGAGGTGGTGCTGACTGATGCTGACGTTGTGCTGAGTGATGCTGAGGTGGTGCTGAGTGATGCTGTGGTGCTGTGGTGTCGAGTTATGTTGAAGTGGTGGTGCTGGGTGATGCTGAATTAGTGCTGTGCTGAGGTGATGCTGTGCTGACACTGAGGTGGTCCTGTGCTGATGCTGAAGTTATGCTGTGTTGGTGCTGAATCGCTGCTGAGGTGGAGCTGCTTTGGGGCTGAGGTGGAGCTGCGGTGGGGGTTGTGAACTGATGCGGAGGTGGTGCAGTGCTGATGCTCAGATGGCGCTGTGCTGATGCTGAGAAGGTACTGTATTAATAATAAGGTGCTGCGCTGGTGCTGAGGGAGTGCTCAGGTGATGCTGAGTGATAATGAGGTGTGCTGGTTGATGCTAAAGTGGTGCTGTGCTAAGCCGAGGGGGTGCTGAGTCATGCTGAGGTGGTGCTGAGTCATGCTGAGGTGGTGTTGCACTGATGCTGAAGTTGTGCTATGTTGGTGCTGAATTGCTGCTGAGGTGGGGCTGCTTGGGGACAGTGGTGGGGCTGATTTGGGGGTTGTGAATTGATGCGGAGGTGGTGCAGTGCTGATGCTCAGCTGTTGCTGTGCTGATGCTGAGAAGGTACTGTATTAATAATGAGGTGCTGCGCTGGTGCTGAGGCAGTGCTCAAGGGATGCTGAGTGATGGAGAGGTGTGCTGATTGATGCTAAAGTGGTGCTGAGTTAAGCTGAGGTGGTGCTGAGTCATGCTGAGGTGGTGCTGAGTCATGCTGAGCTGTTGCTGAGTCATGCTCAGGTGGTGCTATGCTCACGTGATGCTGCACTGATGCCGAGGTCGTGCTCAGCACATAGTAGCATTGTTTCCACGAAGGAAAGGTACCATCAGCACAGCTTGAATCCGTCTCCGTGCTCCTCTACTGAAGAAGAGAGATGGCATCAAAACAAGCTGGCACTGTCTCTTTGCACGCAGTGTCCATTCATAGGCTACTTACAGAGTCGATGAAGCATCAGCACCATGTGTCCCTGCCTGTGTGCATGCATTGCCTCTACATATACTGCCCACAGGTGAGATTAGGGCATCAGCACGGTCTAGGGCTAACTTCGCATTCAGTAACCATTAAGAAGGAATGATTGTTGCCACCAAATATATTTAATTTTCTTCTTTTTTTTAATCCTGTTTGCAGACGAAAGTCCTTTTCCCAGATCATCAAATTAGAGATGCGTCTGCCATCTGGGCAGCAAAACTGTCACCTCTTTAAACGGCTGACTACAGCAATCAACATCTGAAAGGTGACCAGTTATCTTTACAAATTGTGAAATACAGCATCTGAACCTATGTGCTATGATTTTAATATATTTTGATAACTTTGAGCAGGAACCAACTTGTTCGACTCCTCAACATCTGTGGCAGATGGATTATGTAGAAAGTGTGGCAAATTCATAATTATGTGGAAAGTGCTCTGGTTGCACAACTTCATATTTCCTGCAGCCCAGACCAGGTCACATTATTGAACCATAACAGGGCTGATTCTGTATTTCATCTGTTCAAGGCAAATAAATGAGCTTTATGGTACTCAGCAGTATGCACTACAAAGCCAAAGGCTGCAGCAGGAAATGCCATATACGAGCGTGAGTTATACTGCATATTAGCAATGTTGATATTTTTCAGCATTCGTTGTGAAATTATATCGAAAGGGCAAAACATGATTGATGTCACAATAGGTCTCAAAACCCCCAGTGACATGATCAAACAAAGGAACATTCTGGAATGCCTATTGCAGGACTGGGTAAACAGGACTTTTATCTTTCTCTGCACTGGATTGTCCCTTTAAAGTTTGAGCCCCGCAGGTGTTACTTTGCACTAACTACCACCAAAGTGGCAACCAGAAGCACTTTCACTGACAATCTCAGCAGAGAAGACGAAGCTTGAATAAGCATGGAGTTTGCGCACCCCTTCACTTCCAAGAGTAGGTTGGATGCACACTGACAAGCTGCAGTGCAGGGCTGTGGGTGACGTCACTCTCCAGTGACACCATCTGGTACTTTCAGAAGAATGAAGCTCGTGCCCTATATTCACACAGGACTCTACAGGAGTGAAACACAGTCACCCACACACACACGCACCATGTCACATCTATCTTTATGAAGCACAACCATTGGCTACCTGGGCATGTGTATTCACCATCCAGGCCACCGAGCCCACTTGGATAATGTTCAAAGTCACAGAACGGAACTTACACGTACAAATCTCGCAAGCCCCCCACTCCGCCCCGTGGCTGTTCTCCTAGTTTATTACTTTGAAAATTACAATACCCATTATTTAACCACCTAGAACCAATTACGTTTGCGATATACAGTATATCAACAAGCAGAGTTATCCGTCCACTTGATCTAAATAAATCACTGTGCCCATACAAGTGATGTGGAAGATTCACAAGGAATGGTTTTTCGTCTGATATCTCGGTGGGCGAGTCACGTGTCAGGTGAAAGCATGCACAATCAAATAATTCCCAGGTTGATTTCCATTATGACTGACGCAGACCCCCAAAATTCGTAGGTCGATACAATTATTGCCACTGGTGCGGGTAAGAGCAGGCCTGCCATTTACAGTGCTAAGAAGCCGCAGATCTGTAGCACATTTTATAGAAAAACATTGTTGCCTGGGCTGTTCCAACCACTTAGTAAAATATGAATTCTTGCAAAAGAACGCGGGCTGACTTCCATAATTAATTAAACGCACAAATGCAAACACCAAAGTAAACACAATTCGATTTTAGCAAATGTCTTTCAAATATTGTGCCAATACGCTCCGTTTAAAAAGTATGAAACAACAGCAAAATAACTCTGGGGCATATTAACAAGGAACGGGGAAAATTAACGCTAAGGGAGCTTAGCGTTAATTTTTTTAACGCCCGCTATCGCTGCATAATAACACCTGGTTATCGCGTTATTAACAACGCTAACCGCCGAGGCGATAAAAAATCCAGCGATAGCGGCATTTTGGGAGGTTATCGCTGGTAATGCAGCGATAAAACTACAAGGATAGGGAAATCCTTGTTGATAGCCCATGGTGGATTTAGCCATGTAATCCACCTCCCATTGGATTACATGGCTAAATCTGAAAATTAGCAGACGTAAAAAAGCAGCGTTAACCGTGGTTAGCGCTGCTTTTTTTGTCTCTAACAGGGTTAGCGTGAAGCTTGATAATAGGAGAAATGTCGCTTAGCGACATTTCTCCTATTATTTTGCTCTGGAACGCCCACTTTGCATCTCATTAGAGATGCAAAGGGAAGCGTAGGGAAAAAGGGTGCTAACATGCCATTTTGCATGTTAGCACCCTGTTGTTGAGTGGGCGATATTTTTATCTCCGCTTCTTTGGCTTTTAAAGCCAAAAAAGCGGAGATAAAGCCCTTGTTAATATGTCCCTCTGGGGCATATCAACAACAACCGGCGATAATTATCGCTAAGCGCAATTAGCGCTAGGATAATTATCGCTGGCTAGCAGGGATTTTTATCGCTGAGATAGCGTGCTATTAGCAACGCTTATCTCAATAGCGATAAAAATCCTCACGCTAAGTGGCTAACGTGAGATTATCGCTGGAAACCCAGCGATCATCTCACGTTAGCTTGTTGATAGGGACAGAAAAACTTAGCCATGATATCCTCCTCCCATAGGATATCATGGCTAAGTCAGAAAAATACCAGACGTAAAAAAGCAGCGTTAACCACGGTTAGCGCTGCATTTTTTGTCTCTAACAGGGTTAGCGACATTCTTGATAATAGGAGAAATGTCACTTAGCGACATTTCTCCTATTATTTTACTCTGAAACGCCCCCTTTGCATCTCATTAGAGATGCAAGGGGAAGCGTAGAGTAAAAGGGTGCTAACATGCGAATTTGCATGTTAGCACCCTGTTGTTGATAGGGTGCTAGTTTTATCTCTGCTTTTTTGGCTTTTAAAGCCAAAAAAGCAGAGATAAAGCCCTTGTTGATATGCCCCTCTGTTCTTTATTTCACTGCACAAACGGGACCTTTAAGGAAATTTCTGTATTATTGTAGCAGAAGGGAAAGCAAATGGATGAGTTAAAAAAACACGCTGCCTTTCATTTCCCAGTGTAGCACTTGGCAAAATATGAATTCACACAAAAGACTGTGGGCTGCCTTCCATGGTACACAAATGCATAGAAATAGTACAATTCGGGGTATATTCACAAGAACGTGTAATAACTATCACAAGAGTAGCTTAACGCAACTCTAAACATCGCAGCCCATCGCGGTAAAATAATCCTGTGACAACGTGGAATTCACAACAAGGCGGTACCATGCGATAGTCTGCCTAAACAGCGGAAAATGTCCGTGATACAACCTCTTCGATGGAGATAAAAACACAAACCACAACACAAAAATACCTCAGATGGGCCAAAGCGCGATGAGGAAATCAGCGATAAGCAGCGCAAGGCCTGCAACACACACCTGGCAGGCGGGAAAAATCACCATAAAAGTATAAAAAACACCCAAGCACAAACTGACCAACACCCAAGCACCATGAAGGCAGCCGGAGCAGGCGCAGAGGACGAACGCAACACCACAAGCACCCGGGACGACCAGCCCGGGACCTCTGGGACGGCAAAGGGCAAGGACAAGAAGAAGAGGAAGATGAAGTTCAGTACGCAGGCGAACAGGATCATAGTCACGGAGGTGATGGAACACCATCAACAACTGTTCGTCACCTCCAACGTGTCATTGGGCACCAAAACTGGAATATGGCGGGACATCGTGGACAAGGTGAATGCTGTCGGAGAGCACAAGAGGACAATGGACGAGGTCAAGAGGCGATGGAATGACATCAAGAGAAAGACCAAGGAGAAACTCGCAGCCAACCAGAAGGCAGAAATGCAGACTGGAGGTGGGGGCCCAGCGCCAGAGCTCGTGCTGGATGACATGGAGGAGCTGGTGTCGACAGTCATCAGTGTGGATACTGTGGCCGGGGCGGGGGACCGGACACTGCTCGACAGGACACAACACAACCGCAACAGGGTGAGTGACCACCAGGTACTGCGGGGACGGGTGGAGATGGCCATTGTTGGAAGGCGTTCCCCGGGGAGGCTGCGGAATGTGTTCCTGACCACCCTGAGGCCCACCTTTCCCAGAGTTAGGCCGAGCAAGAGCAGGGAGGCCCTTCCTGGAAGGGTCTCGCACCTAGGATCGCACACGCTACGCTTCTCTCTTCTTCGGATAGAGGGACACCACACAGTAAATCGTTGTAAGATAATAAGCTTTTATCGGTGGTTATCAGGGATCTTTATGATCCGGCAGGCAGGTGCAGAATTAATGCCACAAGCGGCAGCGATCTTATGATGGAGGGAAAAGGGGTAGCGGGACAGTCTTTCAATCAGTGTCTCTGCGAGGTATCCGGCGCCCAGCTCTCAATCCTCGAGCTGAGGGGATGTTGCTTCTCTTGGCAATCTCTGCCGATTCTCTTGGAGGAGCGGGCCACGAGTAACTCAGCAGGCACCGGAGGGTCTTAGTTCAGGGAGCCGCGACGGCGTCAGCAGGGCTCAGATGGTTCAGAGTTCGGGGAGCCGCGACAGCGTCAGCAGGGCTCAGATGGTTCAGAGTTCGGGGAGCCGCGACAGCGTCAGCAGGGCTCAGATGGTTCGGAGTTCGGGGAGCCGCGACAGCGTCAGCAGGGCTCAGATGGTTCAGAGTTCGGGGAGCCGCGACAGCGTCCGCAGGGCTCAGATGGTTCAGAGTTCGGGTTGCGTTCTTCTGTTCGGGGAGCAATCGAGCCGCGACCAAGTCCGCAGGCTCTCGTCAGTCCAGGTCTTCTCTGCCTCTCGTCCCTTCAGCACCCCTTGTTATACTCCCCCTCCTCTTTGAAGTCCGGAGTCCTCGCGGAGAGGGGTCTGGTGCCTGGGGGGCGGTGTGTCGGGGTTTCCTGTCGCTCGGCCCCTTGATCTGTTCAGGTGTGTCCGGGAGGGACTCCAGACGCCCAGCAGGAGAGGCGCCCGCTCACCGGGGGCCTGGTGGTCGATCGAAACCTCCCTCGGGGAAGAGACCAGAGGTGTGACAGGGTCGGCGCCTCTCGGTCTGGTTTGGGGGGGGGTTTCGTTCTCCCTCGGCCGGGCATGCGTGTTGGGGATCTGGTCGGCCCTCGGGATGTTGGTCCACGGAAGCCGGGAGGCCGTGCCCACGAGGTTCGGCGTGGTTGTAGTGTAACTTGCTGGTCGGGAGGGCCCACGCTACGAGGCCGGTCTCACAGCCATGATGGCACACATGCACAATCAAGCAGAGCACAGTGCACACCCTCAATGACTCTGGGTCATCGCCCAGATCTATAGACTGTCACAATGTACAATGCCATGCTGTCTGAATGTCAACATGTACCATGCGGCTACATACATGTGGACACACTGCAATACAACATCTCCCCTTCACATTGCAGGGCCACCATCAACTAACCCCCTGCAGAGCAGTGCCAGCCACTCTTCACTGATGACGAGGAGGACAACCCAGCATCGACGCACAAGCCCTCCTAGACATCATTGACATCATCCGCGACTCACCTCCAGGATCAGGGCTGACCAGCTGCATCGAGGAGACCTCACCCACCACCCACACCACCCAGCAGGAGGCACCCACGTCCCTAGCAGTCTCCAAAGACCCCCAGCAACAACACACAGCCTTCCAACACCATGTGCTGGAGGCCCAGAGGGAGACGGCTGAGCAGGTGCGGGTGGGGTTCGACCTCATGGCCACCAAACTGGACGCCATCCATGGGTGTCTAGGCCCGCTCCACGGTCTCCAATGAGCCCTGACTGACATCGCTGGAGTCCTGACGCAGAGAGAACACCTGTCCGCTCAGAGGGGCAACAGCGATACCAACCATGTGCTGGCACACATGCGGAGGCTCATGGAGGACATGGTGCAGATGGAGGTGGAAAGAATAGCGGCCACTGCTGTACATCAGCGAAATGTAGCTGGGATCTTCATCATGGCATTGCTGCCACAAGGCGTGGCGCAGATGAATGCTGCTGCCCCAACACCATCCACATCTCCGCCCCCTGGTGTGCCATTGCCTCACAGTGCGGCAGACATATCCACTCCGGCACCTGATGTGTCAGTGGCACACAGTGCCTCAGCCGGTACTGCAACACCCACAGGTGGGGTAGTGCACACATCCGGGGACGAGGACATGGATCGGTTTGTGATCAGGAGGCACTAGCATTAATTTCCGCCACCTGGCCTGTTTCTGCTTGGTGCAGCACATGGCCTCATGATTGTCCACTGACCCCTGATGCACTCCGATGCACTCACCTTGGACAGCGACATGCACTGCCATATCCTGTTTGATGACCAATGACATGGCGACCAGACTGCGGACTGTACCCTTCCTCTCCCGCAGTACTTGTCATCCCCGGATGGACACTGGCTGGCCCTCCACGGGCCCATATTGTGTAGTGTGCTCGGCATTGCCCTGTACCGCTCCAGCTGCAGAACTGCATTGGATGTGCAATAAACATCCAGTGACGCACTGCTGTGTGTTATGTCTTTCATCATTCATGTATGAATGTGTGGATGAATGTAGGAACAGTGATTTCCCTTGCGTCAATGTTGCTCATCCTGTAGGATGCTAGTCAGAGGGTGCTACATTACATATTGTGTACCTGGTCCCGTGAACACTACAACAGTGACACACGCATCAGTCAGTCTCATGTCCGGACATGGATTGAACCACGCCCAGAGCCCACAAGTCATTTTTGCAGGCCCTGCGCTGGTCTGGCGTACGGCAGGCCAGACCACTCCGCTTACGCTTTGAGGGGGGGGGGGCCTCATTGCTACCCATCGCAGGTGTACTCGCTGGTGGTGTGCAGGTCACTGGTCTAGTTGTTCGCATGTCACAGCCACTCCCCGAGGGCAGGTTTGCACTCACACAACACCCATCCGACATAGGCGTCACAGGCCATGTGACACCGCCAACATAAGGGGCCGACGACGTCACATTCCCCTCTACCGGTGGTGACTGGATGATGGAAGATCCACGGTTCTCAATCATAAAGAGCACATGAGTTGTTGCGCACAGGGTTATTGGCACCCAAGGCCTTGCTGCTGTCATGGGCCTACCACCACGTTGCGCTGACTGGCGTTGCACAGGGTTAGTGGCACCCGGCTCATTGAGGCCGGCACAGGCACCCCGCCACGGGACAGTGACTTTGGGTGCACTGAGTCAGTGGCACCGTAAGCTGCTGAGCGGGTGTGCAGTCTGTGATGATGCCCCATCCCGGCGGTCCGGACAGCTCAAGTTTTGTGTGCCCTGCTGGCCCTCAGTGTAGGCCAGAGCCAGCAAGCAGCACGGGCCTACCGCCACGTGGCATCGCTTCCGGAATCCCAGAGTTAGTGGCACACATTGGGCTGAGCGGATGTGCAGCCTGCGATGATGCCGGGTGCACTGGTATGTCCTATGCCATGGAGTAATCAAGACCCAGCACCAAACGTGAGACCTGGTGGCCTGCGGAGCGGGGCTGCATGGTGTGGAGATTGCCATGTCCGCGGGCCCCTGGCTTGTGGCTTGCAGCGGCACGTGGTGGGACCTCCTGTCTACACACCGGTGGAGGAAGGTGAGCAGTGAGGCCTGGGTGTGCATGGGCGGGCAGGCAATGTTGTCTTGTGCAATTGTGTGTACTGTGTCAATCATGTATCTGCACTCTGTTTCAGATGACGGGTCTGTCTCAGATGTGTGACCTGGTGTACTGCTATATCTACCGGCAAGTGTTTGGAGATACACCGGTGGCAGCAGGTGAGCACTGTGGCCTGGGTGCGCGGGGGCGGCACTCTCTCTCCCCCTCTCTTTTTCTTCTCTCTCTCTCTCCCCCTCTCTTCTTAGCTCTCTCTCTCTCTCTCTCTCTCCCTCTCTTCTTCTTCTCTCTCTCTCTCTCTCTCCCTCTCTTCTTGGCTCTCTCTCTCTCTCTCCCCCTCTCTTCTTATCTATCTCCCTCTCTCTCCCTCCCTCTCTTCCTTTCTTTCTCCTTCGCTCTCTCTCTGTCCTTTGATGTGCGCAGGACACACCTTCTCATCATGATTTTTGTCTTGCAGGCTGTGACCTACGGATTGTCCCAAGGGGAACCGCCATGTGTCTTCATTTCAGTGTTCATGTTAATAAAGTTTGTTGCTTCGAAAGTGAATGTGTGATGCTCATTTTTGTGACGACACATGCATGTCACCAGTTGTGATTGTGTGACATCAAGCGGATTATTTTGTGCGTGTTTAGGTGTAGCTGATGTGGCATGTCTTTGGTCGGGGGAGGACGCCAGGACGGGGGTGGTGGCGGCGGGTGTTGTTGCCCTTTCGGCCCTCCAGGCCGCATGTTCAGTTGCTCAGGTGCATCTGCTGCCCTTCCGATGTGGCTGTGGGCTGTGCTCCCTTTTGTGGTGCAGGCTGTGTTCCGACTTTGCACCATGTCAGAGCAGGTGTTATTTTCCTGCTGCTAACGCGTCTTATCGCCTGTTTGGGTTCTTATCGCAGTTTTGGCTGGTCGTTGTGAATGTTGTAGAGTGGTGTTGTCGCGGCTTTTGGCACAGGAACGCCTACTCTGCATCTCATTACTGATAGTTGTGGGGGTCATCTGTGGCGATGTTTTTTGTAGCTGCTATCCTGGGTAAACTGGTGCTGTGGGCTGTTTACGCCAGCTTGTAATTGGGGTGATACGTTTCTCACTGAAGCTGGCAGAGGGTCAGAACCAACTCATGGCAGCGCTAGGACAAGGGAGAACAAGTGCCCCTCTCCCAGGAACGGTTGTCCCTCTACAGAAGTTCACTCAAGGGGATGATCCTTTGGCTTTCTTTTTGAACTTCGAAAGGGCCGCTAGGGCCAGCGCTTGGCCCGGTGAGAGGTAGCCTTTCTATCTTGCCCCTCTATTAACAGGGGAGGCGCAAGCCGCGTATCAGATAGTTAACAAGGACGGTACTTCCGGTTATGCTCTGGTGAAACAGTATATACTCGACCGTCTAGGGGTGGATGAAGAGACACATCGACTCAAGTTCCGCCAAGAACGCGGCTCCCCAGGAGACCTTCCAAAGACTCTGTTCTTTAAATTAAAGGCAGCCGCTGACCTGTGGCTCAAACCCCAGGAGGGTAATATGGAAGAAGTGATGAATAAAATTTATCTCGAACAGTTTTTGGAAGCATTACCTTATGGGACACAACGGTGGCTAAAACAGCATGCTGGCTTAACGCTTGAACATGCTGTTGAGATGGCTACGTCTTATGCGAGGGCCCAGGGACGACCCCCTATAAGAGAACCCGAGAAAACCAATAAGACCATCCCGGGCAAACCGGAAAAGAAATATACGAAGCCCCCTTTAGAGCCTTACCGACCACGCCCCCTCAAACCGGACTTCCAACCCAACTCTGGTCCTCAATGCTATGACTGTGGGGAGTGGGGACATATATCAAGGTATTGCCGAAAAAGAAAAGAAAAGGAAGAAGAACCTATGGACGTGAGCTACGCCCCCTATTCTCTTCTATACGCCCAAGAAACAGGCCCAATCTTCTATGTGAGTGTGAATATTTATGGGAAAGTGGTTCGCGCTTTACTTGATTCAGGATGCAGGCATTCGGTGGTTAGAAAAGAATTGGTCCCCCCCTCATGCCTCATAACGGGGAAACAGGTTCACATAAAATGCGTACATGGGGATGTAAGGAAGTATCCCATAGCTAAGATCGCCATCTGCACTGCCGCAGGCACCCGAACCGAAGTAGTCGTTGGGGTTTTGCCTACTCTACCAGAACCCGTGATCATAGGTACCGACAATCCGGGCTTCGTCGCTCTCATGTCTGATGCCTTGCAGGGCACTTCCCGTACCAACCTTCTTGCTTCCGAGCCATGGGCTAGGGATACCCATTTTAGGACAGCACAACTAAACGACTCCTCGCCTACTAATGCTTGGCATATTGCCCGTTCAGGTCAGGACCCTATAACAGTCACCTACCCCATCTTCATTGAAAAAAACGGGTTGTTATATAGGGTGGCCAAACCCGATGCAGTGCCCCAACTCCTGGTACCTATTGCCTTTAGGGACCAAATACTTTTCTTTGCACATGCACACTTACTGGCAGGACATTCAGGGGTAGAAAAAACCGGGCAGGCCATTTTGCAACACTTCTTTTGGCCAGGGATCTATGCACAAATACAACGGTACTGTCAAGAATGTCAGATCTGTCAACGAAGAAACCCCTATGTTCCACCTCCGGTACCTTTGAACCCATTACCGATCATAGGTAAACCTTTTGATAGGATAGGCATGGACCTTATAGGTCCCTTGCCGAAATCAGCTAGGGGCCACCTGTATGCATTGGTCTTAGTAGACTATGCAACTCGATACCCTGAGGCCTTTCCCCTCCGGGCGGCTACATCGACAGCAATCGCCCAAAAACTTGTCGAGGTATTCGCTAGGATGGGCTTTCCTCGCGAAATCATTACCGACCAAGGAACACCTTTTGTCGCACGCTTAACGACCCAGGTCTGTAAACAACTCCAAATCACCCACATAAAAACATCTGTCTACCATCCCCAGACGGATGGTTTGGTTGAACGCTATAATGGGAGCTTAAAACTCACCCTGAAGAAACTTCTATCTGGGGATGGTAAAAACTGGGACCAACTGCTACCATTGGCTCTGTTTGTACTTCGGAGCCAAAAACAAGCCAGCCTAGGCACCTCTCCTTTTGAATTATTGTTTGGTAGAACCCCAAGAACCCTCTTGGAAATTACCAAAGAAAGCTGGGAAAAGGAAGGAGTACACGAAGCAGAAACCTTGCTAGATTACACCCGACAACTCCAAACCAGGTTGCATAAACTGAGGACTATGGCACATGATCACCTAGCCATAGCCCAGACTAAGCAAAAAACGTTTTATGACAGGGGCAAGGAGTGGAGGGAGATGGATGTTGGGGAGTGGGCCTTGGTGTTGCTGCCCTCGTCAACTCATAAACTGAGGAAAGAATGGAAGGGCCCTTTTAAGATTATTAGGAAAATAGGTAGAACTACATACATCATACAAGTTCAAGGTAACAAGACACAGATTTGCCATATCAATTTGTTAAAAAAATGGCTGGGAACACCTCCTCAACCGGTCAATACTCTTACCTTAGCCGAGCATACCGTGTATGACACCCCTATCAACTCTGACATAACAATCGGACAGCGTGAGGAAGTACTATCGCTTCTTCTCAAGTATGCGGATGTCTTTTCAGATCAACCAGGGAAGACCAACATAGCAATACATTCCATCCCTACATCTCCCAGGACGGTGGTCAAACAAAAGCCCTACCGTATCCCCGAAGCTAGGAGACAGGCCTTCCAAGAAGAGGTTAATCAAATGTTGCGCTCTGGGGTGATAGTACCCTCCCACAGCAACTGGTGTTCTCCGGTTGTCCTCGTCCCCAAACCGGACGGCAGCATTCGATTTTGTATCGACTTCAGAGCAGTAAACAGGGTGTCTAAACAAGACGCATATCCCCTTCCTCGGGTAGACGAGTTACTAGAACGCCTTGGGGAGGCTCGTTATATCACCACTATCGACCTCACCAAGGGGTATTGGCAGATTCCCCTCAACCCTGCAGATCAAGAGAAAACCGCTTTCTCTACCCCCTCTGGCCATTATCATTTCACAGTCCTTCCATTTGGGCTGCACGGTGCTCCGGCAACATTTCAAAGAGCCATGGATAAGGTATTGTCTTCTCATACTCACTATTCTTCCGCTTACTTGGACGATATTGTCGTCTACAGTAAAACGTGGAAGGAACATTTGATACATTTGGAAAAGATACTCTGTAGTTTAAGGAGAACAGGCTTTCACATCAATGCAAAAAAAACTAGAATAGCCTTCAGGAAGGTGAAGTATCTAGGATATGTCTTGGGAGACGGTAGGATAGAACCCCAGACCGAAAAAATCAAGGCTATCCTTGAAGTTCCCTATCCCAAGACCAAAAGAGATCTGCGAGCTTTCCTGGGCTTAGTGGGCTATTATAGGAGGTTCATTGCTCAGTTTGACGACTTGGCTGGCCCTCTCACTGACCTCTTAAAGAAAACTCAGTCATCCCCTAGACTACCTGCCCCTACTCCCAGGGAAACCCGTGCCTTTGAGTCTCTAAAGACCGTCCTCACTACTGCACCCGTGTTGATTTCCCCGGATTTCTCGAAACCCTTCATCCTCCAGACGGATGCCACAGGAGTGGGTATAGGGGCAGTCCTGTCACAGGTAGATCCAGAGGGGTCGGAGAGGCCGATCCTCTTCATCAGTCGTAAATTGTTCCCCAGGGAGGCGGCTTACTCCACTATCGAGAAAGAGTGCTTGGCAGTACGTTGGGGAGTGGACAAACTCAGATATTACCTGGAGGGCCGACCTTTTGTTTTGTATACGGACCATGCCCCGCTGACGTGGCTGCAAAGGAACCGTGGTCACAATGATCGCATTCTCCGATGGTTCTTGGCTCTACAACCCTTTCAGATTGAGGTTCGGCATCGGAAAGGTCTGGAGCAGGGGAATGCGGATTTCTTGTCCCGATTCCCCGTTTCCCCCGATCGGGGAAATCCCGGGGGAGGGATGTGTCAGGGGGTCCCCACCTGCCACGAGCCGGGGGAGGACTTTAATCCCTGTTCGTTTCCGCCCCGACTGCAGGACGGACATGGTCCCTTTAAGACAGACCGGACAGTCCCGGAGGAGGGGACCCCGCCTCTGACGTCTCCGGCCGTCCTCCAATCAGATGCCTCATTGCCGTTCAAAGGTCGACGTCAGGGAGAACACGGCGCGACGCAGCCAGGAGAGGAGAAGTCGTCCAGAACAGATATGGAAGTCCTTTTGAGCCAGGAGTCGGAGGAAGTCGGAGCCTTGCCGCCGCAGGAGGAGAAGAGAGACGGTCCAGAGGATTCGGCGTCCCAGGAGCAGAAAAAGCCGGGAGGCCAACGAGACCACGCTCCGCCCCGCCACACTTCTGGAGAAGTGTGGCACCACAAGGTACGAGCCAAATTTCGGGGACTCGTATTCCCACCGGGAGGGAACAAGTAGGGGTGGGTGACGGTGGTTACAGGACGGGTGGGTGGGGTTTACAGTATAGGAGAAAGCTCACCTCCCCTACACGGGTACGCTGTTGCACGGTGAAGGTTCCCTGGTGACCTCGTCACTTCCCCTCCTCCTCCTTTCACGTTCGGTATTCCCGACATTGGATATAACCCCCAATTTCTCTTTCCTTTCTACCCGAGAGACACCTCTGGACCCCTGTCAACCTCAAGTCGGAAACGTCCCGGGCTGAGAAGGAGAACGACCAGACCAGGCTACTAAGAGCTCCCCGAGAACTCCGGCTTCGTCACAGACTGTTCCTTGGGTGGACGCTTTCTTTCTTTGAGCTGGAACTACGTTAATAAAAGTCCAGATCCTTTGAACCCACTGCTGTATCCTGGTCCTTATGTTACCTTGAAGTGAGACCCCTCCATCACTTCTTACAATGGCCAACAAAAAAGAACAATGAGTGAAATCCGCTGGGAAGGAATCAAGCACCCAAAGGAGAACGAAAAACAAAATATTAAAAGGGACAATGCAAGCAACCAATAAAAAGCCAAAAGGTGGGATGAAAGACCATTTAGTGAATACAGCATGCCTTTCAGACAACGCATGCATGCTGCCTAGGCTCAACCTAAAAAAGCTTCTGCCTTTGTACCCTGATCTCCTCCCTCATACTAATTGTGTCACCAGCTCCATGGGTGCTAAGGAACACCATATTATTGGTTGGGACCTGCCCTTTTCATATGAGCAGGCAAATCGATGAGAGATGACTTGTGTGGCCTGTTTTTTTGGTACATTAAAACAGGTCTTTTTTTAAGAGCTTCAATGCTAATTGGACTAACACCATTGCAATGGCCTGCAATTGCAGCCTGGAGTATGTGCTGCAGTCTCCCCACACCTTGGCACCCTTTACATAAGAAAATCACACCAAAATCTGGCTTTCGATAAAGCAGTCACCTGGCAATAGCTATGGGGCATTCCTCTATTGTCATCCTTACCTCTACTCACACTGTCAGCCAGGTCTGGTCAGAATGAACAATAGGCCCTGTGGCCCAACCATTGGCTCTAGTCCTAAATTATTTACGGAGCTCGGCTTCACAGAACATAACCTGGTGCCCATGACCAGCAGCGTCACTAGAGGGGTGCGGGGGTACGGGGGTGCGGACCACACCGGGCGACACCAACCCTAGTGAAACCACTGCCCATGACCGCCTCCCACTCTATCCCTTGGTGCCCAAGTACCTCATGCTGTACATCTACATGTTATGTTAGTTTCTTGTATAGCTCTTTATGTCACCTGACGTTCGCTCCTTAGCTATCTGTTCAAGCCCCCGGGGACGGGGGGCTACACGTGCTCCTCACATTGTCCTTCTGCCTCAAGTTACTCACACTGCCCATGTGGGACTAGGGCGCAGAAGCAAAGATAGCCAGTGAAAAATACTCTCTGTGGCACGCCAAGCAAGAACAAACAAAAATAATAATAAGGATTGCCAAATCAATAGCCCTGGCAGTGGCTGCCAGCCTCAGACACGCTGACAAAGTCGGCAATTTTCCAGACCCGCTCACCTTCTAATGGCCCCCTGATGAAGTGATTGATACAGGCATAAGTTCTACCATAACAACAGTGTGCAAAAACAGATTTTTAAAATGTAATTTGCCCAGTCTTAACCCTCACACGCTCAGGAAGTTGGTGGTAATTAAATACAAAAAAATCCTGAATCATTTCTTTCTCCTTACTTGACTTCACCTCACCTCTTCTATCTCATCCCTCTCTCTTTACCTTCCTTTCTCTGCCTATCTCTACATCACTATGTACTTACACCCTCTCCATTTCAACCCTCTCCACCTCACCTACCCCCCTGGCTGACCTCTACCCCAGTATGTCTCTATCTACGCCACACCTCTCTCCCTCTCTCATGACCGCACCTCACTCGGCCATTCTCTGGGCCTACCTTCACAAGTTCCTCTCTCTGCCCCCTTTATTTACATTAACTCTACCTCTATCGCATGCCTCTCTCCCTAGCTCACTGCTCTTTTTCCATCTCACCTTTCTGGATCTCTCCTCCATCTGCTTCACTTCTGTCTCAACCCCATCTCCTGCTTTACCTCACCTCTCTCTCTCTCGCTCTTCATCTCCTTGTGCCTTAACTTTTTATCTCTTTCCCAGACCTCTCCCTATCCCACCGCCCTCTACCTTACCTCTCTATCTTCTTTCGCTCTCAACTTCACATCTCACTCTTTCTTTCATTTCTCTACCCCACCACTCTATATCTGACTATCTAACCTCCCAATTCACCTCATTGATCATTTCCGATCTCACCTTTACTCTACCTCTGTCCCCTATACATCATCACTCTCACTCCCTTACTCCTTTCTCACTTCCTCTATTTCTCTGGCTCTTTTTCTCTATTCCCATTAATTTCCCTGTCTCAATCTTGTGCATCTCTTTCTGCATTGCCTTTTCCATTTGAACTCACCCTGTCTACCTCAAATATCTCTTCCTATCTCTCTTAGTAAATATCTCTGCCTCATCCTCTCTTACACCGTATCTTAGTATCAAGCTCACCTCACTTTTTCTATTTCACCTGTCTCTCTACTTCGTCTCTTTCCGCACTGGATCTTGTTTCTCTTCTGCTCTTCATCCCCTCTCTCTTTCTCATTGCCTCATAACCCTTTTCCTGACCCATCTTTCTATACCACTGCACTTGTTGCCCACATTCATCGCACAACTTTCTTTCTACCATTATGTCTCTCTATGCTTCACTCAATACCTCCAGTTTCTATCTGTCCACTTGTCTCTGTCTTTATCTCTTTCTTGCACGTTTCTACCTTACCACACTTAACTGCATCCCTATGTGTACCTTTCTTTACTTACTCTCGCTACATTTTCTTCCCCATATCTTCTTTCTTCCTCTGCACCTCACTCTGAAGCCCTACCTAACCCCAACCTAACTTTCTGTAACCATCTCTTCATTTTTCTACCTCTATGTGTTTTGCCCTCCGGATCCCTCACCGTTCTCACTTTACCTTACATCTCTCGCCCATCTCACCTCACCACATCTCTATTTCAACCTCTCTTCTCCTTCTACTACCCCTCTCTTGCTATAGGGTTCATGTTTACCCTCCATCCTTATGCCTCTCTTCCACTATAATTTCTCTTACTCAGCAGAGTTGGACTTTACTGTCTAGCAGGGAACTGCACATATAGAAAGAGAAGTGGAACAAGGAAAGGAAAAGATAAATAAGGGAAAGATAATCGGATTTCAACCTAAGAAAATGGTGAAAATCCTCAAAGCAATGCTTTCTTTTTCACTGTTGCACCAAGAAAACCAGTAGTGAAAGGGACTTTTTTTGTACTAACAAATGCAGCAACTGAAGCTACAATTTCAACCACTATATGCATATATCTGATTTTACTATCATGCACTAGTCTCCTAAACATCAACTGTTGGAAGGCGTTCCCCGGGGAGGCTGCGGAATGTGTTCCTGACCACCCTGAGGCCCACCTTTCCCAGAGTTAGGCCGAGCAAGAGCAGGGAGGCCCTTCCTGGAAGGGTCTCGCACCTAGGATCGCACACGCTACGCTTCTCTCTTCTTCGGATAGAGGGACACCACACAGTAAATCGTTGTAAGATAATAAGCTTTTATCGGTGGTTATCAGGGATCTTTATGATCCGGCAGGCAGGTGCAGAATTAATGCCACAAGCGGCAGCGATCTTATGATGGAGGGAAAAGGGGTAGCGGGACAGTCTTTCAATCAGTGTCTCTGCGTGGTATCCGGCGCCCAGCTCTCAATCCTCGAGCTGAGGGGATGTTGCTTCTCTCGGCGATCTCTGCCGATTCTCTTGGAGGAGCGGGCCGCGAGTCACTCAGCAGGCACCGGAGGGTCTTAGTTCAGGGAGCCGCGACGGCGTCAGCAGGGCTCAGATGGTTCAGAGTTCGGGGAGCCGCGACAGCGTCAGCAGGGCTCAGATGGTTCAGAGTTCAGGTAGCGTTCTTCTGTTCGGGGAGCGATCGAGCCGCGACCAAGTCCGCAGGCTCTCGTCAGTCCAGGTCTTCTCTGCCTCTCGTCTCTTCAGCACCCATTGTTATACTCCCCCTCCTCTTTGAAGTCCGGAGTCCTCGCGGAGAGGGGTCTGGTGCCTGGGGGGGCGGTGTGTCGGGGTTTCCTGTCGCTCGGCCCCTTGATCTGTTCAGGTGTGTCCGGGAGAGACTCCAGAC
Organism: Triturus cristatus; assembly: GCF_964204655.1. Lineage (NCBI taxonomy): Eukaryota > Metazoa > Chordata > Amphibia > Caudata > Salamandridae > Triturus > Triturus cristatus. The sequence goes on from NC_140583.1 coordinate 1,070,143,012, forward strand.
GCCCAGCAGGAGAGGCGCCCGCTCACCGGGGGCCTGGTGGTCGATCGAAACCTCCCTCGGGGAAGAGACCAGAGGTGTGACAGGGTCGGCGCCTCTCGGTCTGGTTTGGGGGGGGGGTTTCGTTCTCCCTCGGCCGGGCATGCGTGTTGGGGATCTGGTCGGCCCTCGGGATGTTGGTCCACGGAAGCCGGGAGGCCGTGCCCACGAGGTTCGGCATGGTTGTAGTGTAACTTGCTGGTCGGGAGGGCCCACGCCACGAGGCCGGTCTCACACGTGCCCCCCCCCCAGCTGAAAGGCGGGGAGAACTACCCATCCACTTGGGAGTTCTCCTCGCTGAAGCGGAAGAATCGGGACAGGCCGTCCACGTTGGCGTGGTCTGTCCCGGGGCGATGTTCCACAGTGAAATCCATCCCCTGGAGGGAGATTGACCAGCGTAGCAGCTTGGGGTTTTCCCCTCGCATCTGCATCAACCACCGCAGGGGTCGATGATCTGTTTGCACTCGGAAGTGTGTTCCGAACAGGTAGGGCCGTAGCTTTTTGAGGGCCCAGACTACTGCGAACGTCTCTCGTTCAATTGTGCTCCACCGCTGTTCCCGGGGCAGTAACCTTCGGCTGATGAAGGCTATGGGCTGATCTATGCCTTTGTCGTTGTACTGTGAGAGGACTGCCCCGATGCCGTGTTCCGAGGCGTCCGTCTGGACCACAAACTCCTGGGCGTAGTCGGGTGCTTTGAGCACTGGAGCCGCGCACATTGCGGCCTTTAAGGTGTCGAACGCCTTCTGGCAGGAGGGAGTCCAGTGTATTTTCTTGGGGTGTTTTTTGGAGGTTAGTTCTGTGAGAGGGCCTGCGATGCTGCCATAGTTTTTAATAAACCTTCGGTAGTAGCCGGTGAGGCCCAGGAAGGCTCGGACTTCCGTTTGGGTTGCAGGGGGTTCCCAGGACAAGATGGCGTCGATCTTCGGCTGGAGGGGGGCGACCTGCCCACTCCCCACCTGGTGCCCCAGATAGGTTACGGAGCCGTGCCCAATTTGACATTTGCTAGCTTTGACGGTGAGGCCGGCTCAGCGCAGAGCCAGCAGGACTTGACGGAGGTGCTGGAGGTGCTCGGTCCATTGGGAGCTGAAGACCGCTATTTCGTCGAGGTATGCTGCGCTGAACCCCTCTAGTCCGGACAGGACCCTGTTCCCCAGCCGCTGGAAGGTGGCCGGGGCATTTTTCATTCCGAACGGCATCACCCTAAAGCAGTAGTGCCCATCCGGGGTGGAGAAGGCGGAGCGCTCCTTGGCTCCCTCGGTGAGGGCAATCTGCCAGTACCCACTGGTCAGGTCGAAGGTGCTGAGGTAGCGGGCGGCCCCAAGGCGGTCAATGAGTTCGTCGGCACGGGGGATAGGGTGAGCGTCTGCTCGGGTGACCGCATTGAGGCCTCGGTAGTCCATGCAAAACCTCAGCTCGGGGGCAACACCCGGGGTAGTCGCTTTCGGAACCAGGACTACCGGGCTGGCCCAGGGGCTGTCGGAGGGTTCAATCAACCCGAGGTCTAACATCTTTGCCACCTCGGTCTGGATGCAGGTCCGGACCCGATCAGGGACCCGGTAGGCCCGATGTCTCATTGGCGGGCTGTCTCCGGTGTCCACGTCGTGGACACACCAGCTGGTGACCCCGGGGATCAGGGAGAAGAGATCCGCGAACTGCCCTAGTAGCTGGCGGCAGTCGTCGGTCTGTTGGGCTGTGAGGGCGGTCGACAGTCTCACTCCCTCCACGGATCCATCGGTTTCCTTCACCCCCAGGGGTCTGGCAGGGGCTCGGTGTCTTCTTCGGCCCCATCGTCGGTGGCCAGGAGTAGACTTAATTCGGTCCGTACAAAGTGGGGCTTGAGGCGGTTCACGTGGAGAACCCGGAGGGGGTTCCGCGGGGACTGCACATCGATGAGATATGTGACTTGGCTCTTCCGCTCGACCACCTTGAAGGGCCCAGTCCATTTATCTTGGAGAGCGCAGGGTCTCACCGGGGCCATGACCCAGACTTGTTGGCCCGGCTGAAACTCGACCAGCGTAGCATTCTGGTCATACCAGCGCTTAATTTCTTCTTGACTGGCCTCGAGGTTTGCTTCTGCGAGTTCCCTGAATTTTCGGGTCCCCCGGGGGGTTGTTTCCCACCCCTCCTTGACTAGGCTCAGGGGTCCTCGGACGGGGTGTCCAAATAATAGTTCGAATGGGCTGAATCCCAGGAATTTTTGGGGAACCTCCCTGTAGGCGAACAGGAGACATGGGAGGAGGACGTCCCACCTCCGGCGTAGGGGTTCCTCGAGGCCCATGATCATTCCTTTCAGCGTTTTGTTAAAGCGCTCGACTAGTCCGTTTCCTTGGGGGTGGTACGGGGTGGTGAATTTGTACGATACTCCGCACTGCTGCCAGAGGGATTTCATATAACGGGAGATAAAGTTCGTACCCCGGTCACTCACGACTTCGCGGGGGAACCCCATGCGGGAGAAGATCCCCATCAAGGCCCGGCCCACCACGGGGGCCGTCACGGTGCGGAGAGGGATGGCCTCGGGGTAACGGGTGGCATGATCCACTAGGACGAGGATGAACCGGTGGCCCTGGGCGGTCTTGGGGTCCAGCGGTCCCACAATGTCGATTCCTACCCGCTCAAAAGGGGTACTGACGACGGGGAAGGGCTGTAGCGGAGCCTTGCGCTTGCCCCCACTCTTTCCGCTGGCCTGGCACGTGGGGCAGGACTTGCAGTGGGCCTCCACATTTGCTCGCATCTTGGGCCAATAGAAGTGGGTGACGAGCCGTTGGTAGGTCTTATCTTGGCCTAAGTGTCCGGCCAGGGGTACATCATGGGCCAGGCCCAGGAGGAGACTTCGGAAGCGTAGGGGTACCACTAGTACCCGGGCCGATCCCAACTCGGCCGACTTCTGTTCGCTGTACAGGAGGCCGTCCTCCCAGTATACCCAGTGGGTGCCAGTCTGGTCGCCTGCTGCTTGGGCCTCGGCCTGTTGTCGGGGTCCGATGAGGGACGGGCAGGTGGATTGTTCTTGGCAGAATTCTTCACGGGAGGGGCCCCCTTCGCAGGGCCACTGGGCCAGTTCTGGCAGGTCCTCGAGGTGGGTCAGGGTTTCGGGGTCGGAAGGCACTGACCCTTCGTCGGGAGCGGTCGGCTCGTCCAGAAGGTGGTCGTTGGCCTCTGGTGGTGTATTCTGGATCTCGGGGGTGGTGGCGGTGTCTAGCGGCATGGGCTCTTCCCCCTCGGAGGGAGGCGCCCGGAGAGTCATTGAGCGCGTGATGGCGCATACCCACTCGGGGAGGCCCATCATCTCGAAGTGGGCTCTTTGTTCCACTTGTCCCCACGGGGAGTTTTCAAGGTCGTTGCCCAGGAGGCAGTCCACGGGCTGGGAGGTTCGGACCACCACCTTTAACTTGCCGGTGACTCCCCCCCATTCGAAGGGGACTAGGGCCATCCGACAGAGGCTCTCGGAATTGTCTGAGGAGATGACGGGGCAAAAGGCGCCAGGCAGGATCTGATCCTCGGAGATCAGGTGACAATGAACCGCCGTGACACTCGCCCCCGTGTCCCGGAGGCCCTCGATGCGGTGACCGTTGACCGTCACCTGCTGTCGGTACTTCTCCGTGTTGGCGGGCAGGGACGTTCCGGGGATCATCTCTCGATCCCCTAAGGAGACCAAGGCCATGGCGGCTGGTTCCCATTCTTCAGAGTCTTCTATCTCTTCCCCCAGGGCTACGGAGGCCATCTGTCGAGTCGGCGGGGTTGTTGTGGTGGACCGCTGGTACAGGGGACACTGGGGGTCGCTGGCATAGTGTCCAGTCTGTTGGCAGCGGAAGCAGGTGATCCTCACTCGGGGCCCCGGCCTCCCTGGTGGCCCGGTGCTGGCCGGAGGTGGAGCTGGAAAGGGCGGAGATTGTCCTCTGGGAGGGCTGAGCGGGGATCCCCCCGGAAGCTCCCTTTGCCGGCCTTGATTCCCTCCGCCCCTCTGGCGGGGGGGTCCCTGACTGTGGCGACCGTAGTCCCCCACGGGCCCCGGGAGGCCCGGGTGTTCACCCATCGGTCAGCCTCGACGGCCAGTTTTCGAGGGTCTGTGAGTTTGCTGTCCAGGAGGTGCTGGCGCAGCTCTACGAAGCAATTCGCGGACAAGTGTTCCCATGCGATTAGGTCGAACAGCTCCTCGAAGGTGGAGACCTTGCTGCCCTTGATCCATCCGTCCAAGGCCCGGCTGTAGAAGTTCACGTACTCCACCCAGGTGGTACCGGGTATCTTTTTGCAGTCTCTAAACCGTTGCCGGTACATTTCAGGGGTGAGCACATATCTGGCTACTAGAGCCTCTTTCATGTGACTGTAGGAGTTCATCACGGTGGAGGGCAGGTCCAGCAGGGTATCTTTCCCCTCGCTCAGGAACCGGCCCCACAGCCCAGCCCCCCAGTCCTTCTGCGGGACTCGGTGGGAGGTCATGGCGACTTCGTAGGCCTTGAACCATTGCTGAATATCGTCGTTCTTATAGTATTCTTTCACCACATCTTTGGGGATGTGGACCTTTGGTTCCACGGTGGAGGAGATGGGTTGGGTTTCCGAGGGTCGGGCCTCCGCCTTCTTAGCCTTGAGCTCGATTTCTTTTAGGCTACGTTCGTGCTCTAGTTGGAGTTTTTTCTCGTCGTGTTCTCTCTGTCGTTTCTTTTCCTCTAGTTCTCCTTGTAGGCGTAACTGTTCCACCGCCAGTTTTTTCTCAGCCAGCTTTAGCTCTCCTTCGATTTTTAATTTTGCTAGTTCTAGTTCGTGGTTGCGATCTCTTTCTCGGTCCGCTAGTTCCTCTGGGGATAGGCCCCTCTCGGGGGCGCCGTTCCTCCCCGGGTTGCTTCGTGGTTCGTTGGGAGGTTCTCCTTGGGAGGTGCTTAGTCCGGTGGTAGCGATTCCAAAGTCTTTGCAAAATTGTTTCAGTTCTCGGTGTGTATAAGATTCTAACTGGTCTTTTTGGAATGCCGTGCTCGGGTTGGTGCCTGCGGCACCTAGGGAAGTTTCTCCTTCCATCCTTCTTGGTAGTGCGTATGTCGTCTACTGCACGATCTCTAGGTGTTGGCTCGGATCCCGTCGCCTGCCACCAAATGTTGGAAGGCGTTCCCCGGGGAGGCTGCGGAATGTGTTCCTGACCACCCTGAGGCCCACCTTTCCCAGAGTTAGGCCGAACAAGGGCAGGGAGGCCCTTCCTGGAAGGGTCTCGCACCTAGGATCGCACACGCTACGCTTCTCTCTTCTTCGGATAGAGGGACACCACACAGTAAATCGTTGTAAGATAATAAGCTTTTATCGGTGGTTATCAGGGATGTTTATGATCCGGCAGGCAGGTGCAGAATTAATGCCACAAGCGGCAGCGATCTTATGATGGAGGGAAAAGGGGTAGCGGGACAGTCTTTCAATCAGTGTCTCTGCGAGGTATCCGGCGCCCAGCTCTCAATCCTCGAGCTGAGGGGATGTTGCTTCTCTCGGCGATCTCTGCCGATTCTCTTGGAGGAGCGGGCCGCGAGTCACTCAGCAGGCACCGGAAGGTCTTAGTTCAGGGAGCCGCGATGGCGTCAGCAGGGCTCAGATGGTTCAGAGTTCGGGGAGCCGCGACAGCGTCAGCAGGGCTCAGATGGTTCAGAGTTCGGGGAGCCGCGACAGCGTCAGCAGGGCTCAGATGGTTCAGAGTTCGGGTAGCGTTCTTCTGTTCGGGGAGCGATCGAGCCGCGACCAAGTCCGCAGGCTCTCGTCAGTCCAGGTCTTCTCTGCCTCTCGTCCCTTCAGCACCCCTTGTTATACTCCCCCTCCTCTTTGAAGTCCGGAGTCCTCGCGGAGAGGGGTCTGGTGCCTGGGGGGCGGTGTGTCGGGGTTTCCTGTCGCTCGGCCCCTTGATCTGTTCAGGTGTGTCCGGGAGGGACTCCAGACGCCCAGCAGGAGAGGCGCCCGCTCACCGGGGGCCTGGTGGTCGATCGAAACCTCCCTCGGGGAAGAGACCAGAGGTGTGACAGGGTCGGCGCCTCTCGGTCTGGTTTGGGGGGGGGGGTTTCGTTCTCCCTCGGCCGGGCATGCGTGTTGGGGATCTGGTCGGCCCTCGGGATGTTGGTCCACGGAAGCCGGGAGGCCGTGCCCACGAGGTTCGGCGTGGTTGTAGCGTAACTTGCTGGTCGGGAGGGCCCAAGCCACGAGGCCGGTCTCACATCAACCAAGTCAACCTTACCTTGTCTTTCCTGCAACAGGAGGTACACGTTGCTTATCCATTAATTCCACGTAAAATGTTGTTTTACATGTAAAGTAAATTCTGGATGCAAGCGCAAAATGAAATGGCTTCATCAAAGGTTGTTCAAGTTTTTTTTTCTGTTGGTATTATTTGGTTGATGGACACCAGGCGGAGTGGCTTTTCACTTGTTTTTTCTTTCCCCTTTTTCTGAAAGTTTAACATATAATTAAAGATTGTTTGACACCATGAAGGCCTGATTTAGCCAAAAATGGATTTAAAAAAGTCAAAGTTGTTCCAAACAGTGGCCAACAAAAATACCTTGCCCAGGCTCACAAAATCCTTAAGCTGTCACTGGCCAGCCCTTTATCTTCGTTAATGCTTTATTTGTATTACCATGGTCTTTGTAGAACTTTATTGTAGAGGGGAGCTTCTGGGCACTTGACAATATAAAAAAGAAAACATTGGCTAAAAGCAAAAATATGTTTTGGTCTCAAAAAGCACACACTGTCATAGCAACACTGGCACTACTGGAAACAGCTTTGCGTGTGTATGTGCTCCTTGTGAAAGAGTAGCATGCCATTACTCACAGTAAAGTTAGCTAATGGTTGAAGCTGGCAGACATATTGCCCCGTGTTGGTTGTTGTAGTGGGTGGAAGAAAAATAGGAGTGACACAGCAACAGATCAATTAATCAAGAAGGCTGACTGAAAATCTCTGTAGGTGATTATATCATATGTATTTTTTTTTAAATCATATGGTCTTGACTAAAACCATACCTAAAAAACAGAAAGCCGTAAACTAAGGGCAGACATCGATGTGAAGTATGATGATGCTTTTCTTTCCAATGCAGCAGCACGTATGCCAGCAGCACGTATGCCTGGATCGTGATATAGACTTGCTTTCACCAATAACTTGGCCCCTTGGCACTTTGTGCTGATATTAGCCTGGTGGTGTAGTTCATCCATGTGGAGATTCTCCCATGGTTTGTTCTACAAACAACATAGGTGTGGAGGTTTTATGTCAGAACATCCGGGACAAAACTATAGTGCGACCATTATACAGAGACCTAAATATCGAGCACCTAAATATCGTGAGGGTAAGTGCATATAGGTAATCTAGATTTAGTATTCTTAACTCCACATCCACGTACCTCCACAATAATAATATTGTCAAGCATATATTTGGGAAGTTAGATATAGTAAACCTTTACTTACCTATGTGCACTTACCAACACGATATTTTGGTGCTCGATATTTAGGCCCCACAATACTTTGTAGTGGATTTTCTAGTGAAATGATGGTATGCAGGGGTGGTTTGGAAGGAATGGATTACTCTCACGTAAGCGCATGTTAAGAAGCCGAGAAAGTCGCGTAACCATTCCAACCAAAAAGTGTGAATGTGTACAGGGATGTGTGCAGTTGTTTAACTCTGAATGCTGGCTCACAGTGGGGGTCTGGAGGCCCTACACCTGACTAGTGTATTTTATGGCAGTGTTGTTGGCCAATGGACCTTGTATCCTTACATAAAATGAAGTAGGTGGTTGCCTACCAGAGTCTCTCAATGTTTGTTGATCTTGTGTTTCTCATTTCAGGCAGTCTCCATCTGGCTGTAGTAGAATGATGCTGCTCTGGACTCGTTTTAACTTATCTCCTTGTAGTTGGAATCAGCTTCTACTCATACTGAAGAGTTTCTGTTAATCTTGAAGAAAGTGTTCTGTGCTGTTGTTTCTGGTGTTTTTTGTCCAAATACTGCTTACCATCTGTGTCTTTTTGTTCTTCCATTTCCCCTGCACCCCTGTATCCTTATCCCCGTATTTTCCAAGTTGTCTGTGAGGTTTCTATTCCCCGGGGTTCCCTGTGACCTGACTCCCAGCCCCTGGAGGGTCCCTGATGCTCTATATCCCAGAACTCCTGGACAGGTGAACGGATGTCGACAGCCAGAACAGATAGGTAGAGCAAAGTGTGGACACAGCCACTACACACCTAGCCAGGGACAGAGCAGCAGAGAAAAGCTTGGCTCTATGTTTAATTAATGAGGGGTAGCTCTGCTTCTGTGCTGTCTGTGACATGCAGCTGAGGAATATTCCATAGAAGGAGGAAAGGTCAACAGGGCTGGAAATTATGCGTTAGCCACATATCTCCAAGGCACCCACTCATCTACCGGGCAGCGGTTTTGTGTTTACTGTTGGATGCACTCATACATGTGATCCACAGATGGTTTAAGGCATGGGCAAAGTGGACAAATGTCCATGGTTTCAAACTATCAAGGGCACCTTGGAAAAGTGATCTTTCCGGCTCTATCTAATCTCTGTCTATTTCTCTATCTCAGCTTACCTCCCTTCCTCAACCTCTCACTCTGTCCACCCAGTGGCATTTTAAAGATGTTAGGGTGAGACACATTTCAGCAGTTTTTGTGTGACACTGTTTCTGAAAGATTAAGGTATGATAGAATATAGTTTGCCATCATGAGGCCCTGAATTAGCAAATAGGAAATATAATTCAAAGTTGTTTTGAATATGGGCCCCCAAAATGGCTTGCCCGGGTCCGAAACAATCCTTAAGGCGACACTGATATGATCTCTCTCTCTATTTGTGTGGAACTCTGACCCTACAATATATAACAAACCTCTACAGTGTCACGACATATGAGGCACATAACTTTGTGAAAGTGAAAATCCACCCAACAGCTAAGTAATTAGTATTAATGAATGATCAGCTAGCGGTGTGCTTGACACCTGATGTGGCCACTCAGTGTATGAAATGATCTATATGTTGCTGCTGATGATGGACCCAGTCACCAGCCTGACCTCATTTGACATGATCAGACTGAACAGTTCGCCATCTTGGTTCTTCTCATGGGAGCTTGTACAGAGATTAGGAGGCTTCATGGCTTTATTTGGCAGATGAGAGTCTTGGCTGCCCAGAGTTTCTTAATATCATTCTGATGTGACAGCGTTCGGGTCTGTCGGGCTCTATTCTCTTGGCGCAGACAGGCTGAGACGGTAACAAAGAGCTTTGCTCCTATTTGCGGCGCCAATCACTTTCCCTTCGCAGGCTTGGCTATTAGCGATGCGCTTCTCCCTCACTGCACATGGCTGCCCTCGTGAGATTAAAGCGGCTGTACTTATAGACTCGGAAGCCAACAGAGGTCTGACGGGGGTTCTCACGTCTGCGTGAAGGAAAGAGCTCGAGCGCAGCCCGGCGCGTCGCTATTCAGCGCTCAGGGAGAATTATGCATGTATTTATGTTGATACAGAGCTGGTGGCAGCTATTGAAATCACACACTGTGCAGGACACAAAGGGCAAAGCAGGACACATAATAAAGTTTAACTCCTTGGTTTAGTCATAACAGGGAGGGGAGGATCGGTCATGAGTGTGGTATGTCCTGTGTAGTGTCCTGCTGGACACGTTCTAGTGTTACGATGTGTTTGCACCCCACAGCACACACCCACCCATCACAGGCATCACCAGTTAGGTGACCCTGGAAATAAAAGGGGCACGCGCACGTGCCCTGGGCCAGTTCCAGTACCCTACTACAATATGTCTGTGTCATCCTTAGAAGCTAAAAACACTTCTCTTTGTGGGAGCCTGGGCACAACCTAGCCAATCATAATCATTCTCCTTGGCACAGGTGCCACGGTAGGGCTCTCTCTCACAGCGCTTGGAGACCTGGAGGTGATTATGCCCTCTAGACATCCCAATTACAATGACAAGCATGTGGACCCAGGGCCCACGACACTACAGTCCAGGTCTCAGGAAGAGTCTTATGTACACCGTACATGTGAGATGTTGTAACCTGACACCCAGTCCAGGGCCAAAATAGCAATTTTGACACTCAGGCATTTTTGTTTGGTAGGCTGCAGGCTAATGGGCAGCTTCAAAAGTAAAATGAGCTACCTTGACCCAATCATGGCGGCATTTCTAGTTGCGTCTCACTGCAGCGTGGACTTGGTTAGAACCTTTTTGAGACGGATAGATTTTGTCTACAGTCCAGCCTTGGTCCAATGTACACAACATGGGTTGGGTATGGCAGCCTCAGACAGTGTCTCATGCACATTATGTGGTTTCTATGTTTGGTCCCAGATGAAGTTTCATGTACACTATGAAATTTGAGTGTTATAGCATTATGCCGAGTGTTATGAACGTCTGAAGTTTGGGTGTTATTGCCTCAAACAAAATCAGATGTACAGTTAGAATTCTGGGTGTCATATTCTCTTTTACACTGTTGGGCTTTGTGTGTTTTATTGTCCATAGAGGGAGTCTCCTGGTACGCTCTAAGGTTCTGGTGTCATAACCGCATAGTCTAATTGCACTGTCCTGTTTGTGTGCTCTTACGGATGCAAATGACATCTCTTACACTATGAGGTTTGTGTGTAATAGCCTGGGACAGGGTCCCACATGCACAAGAAGGCTTGTGGTCATAATAGCCTCACACAGAGATGGGTGCACTAGGAGGCCTGGATTTTAGAGCTTCAGACAGAGTCACATGTTCTCTAGGATATTTGGGTGTATAGCCTCAGACAGCCTCTTGTGCACTATAACGCTTTTTACTTTAGTCTCATAGGTAATCTTTTACTGTCTACGTAGTTTAGGGGTTAGGTATTATAGCCTAATGTACATTATGAGGTTTGGTTGTTATTGCCACAAGACAGAAGGGTACGAAGTTCCTTTTAGTGGTGTGTTAGCCACTAAATGTGTACTCTAGGTGGTAAGGAGGGGGGGAATACCTCCTTTCGGAACTAGGACCCTCACACACCCAGCAAGCTAGGTGTCATGCTTCATCATATGGGTCTGCTCCTCGTCGGGCCGGCGCTGCAATGCTCGACGGGCACCCATAAAGGGGCTATTTTTCGGAGATCTTTTGTTCCTCGCCGTATCGGTGCCGTGGGTGTGAGGGTCTAGGAATGTGTAGATGTAGGATGTGAATGTAAAACAGGTAAGGGAACCCTTTGTGATAAATTTTATTCTGTGAGCGTCCCACCCTGGTTAAAAGGATTAGAGGGGGGCAGCTGTTTTGTTATAAGGTGACAAAAAGTTCGCTCAACCCCCAGATGGTCAACATGTTTCTCGCCTCAATAAGTCACAGATGGGATCAGGTGGGGATTCCTCAGGACCGTGTGAATGATACAAACTATCTACAGTGAATGGTGTGGTGCAACGCTACCTACCACTTACTCTCCCCGAGGGTCATTACCCTGCCATTGAACCTGTTTGTATCCTCCTCTTTTGCGCCCTCTTCCTCTGCCCCAACCTCTGCCTAAAAAAGGTGGGTTGCTTGCAGGAAAGAATTGAGATTGGCCATGGGATACATTGGAAATGGCCAGTAGGGAGGATGTGGGGCTTGGAAATTTTGTATGGGCTAGACAGCAGCCAGTGGGTGGTTGTTTCTCCTTTGATTAGGGCCCCCCCAACTCCCGCTGCTAGAGTCACTACTAGCTGAATCTCTTCTGTTTGCATCACTACTTTCATCAGAGGAGTAACTAGTTTTGTTGGACGTATAATCTGCCTTCAGGTAAGGATATATTTTTCCCTTGTCAAATCTGTTTAGATCCTTTTGGAGCTTGCTGACCTTCTGTTTCATCAGGAATTCCTTGTGTTCAGCTATCTCATTATTGAGTTCAGTCAATTTGGATTTAAACAGGGTCGCCTGAATCGTGGTTTTAATGGCTCCCTCTGCCAATTGTATTTTAATTAGGAGAGCGTCAGCTATCCTTCTTGCCGTGTTAATAATGAGGATAAGTAAGTCCCTGGTGCATTTCCACGCCACCAGGGACCACTCCTTCTTGAAGACTGCGTTGTAAAGAAACAGTCTAGGGAAGTTTTTAACTATCAGACCATTAGGTGCGATATTGGCCCTCAGATACTCCGTCATCATCGCACAGTGTAGTGTGATTTTGAGCCATTCCCTCTTCATATTAGTGAGAGTTGTCTAATCCTCGGATGATGTTCCTGAGGTAGTGGACCTTCTCCCCCTAAGATGGAAGGTATATTCCTAAGAATTTCTGCGGCTATCTCATTGCCGAAGCTGAGACCTGGGTTATCGTCCATTGTGACTAGTATCACAGGGGATGTTGTAAACCTTTAAAAATAACAAAATGACTGTAACGTAAGTCCCAAAGAATGGGCCAATAAGAGTAACTAATTCTCTGGTAACCTGCGTAGTGCCACGGGAATGCCCGTGCGAAGGTATGTCAACAAAAGGGGGGACAGGAGGGGCTTGATATAGGTCCAACGTACATGCCCTAACTTAAGCCACAAGACAGAAGGGTACACAGTTCCTTTGAGTGGTGTATTAGCCACTAAATGTGTACTCTAGGTGGTAAGGAGGTGGGGAATACCTCCTTTCGGAACTAGGACTCTCACACACCCAGGAAGCTAGGTGTCATGCTTCATCATATGGGTCTGCTCCTCGTCGGGCCGGCGCTGCAATGCTCGACGGGCACCCATAATGGGGCTCTTTTTCGGAGATCTTTTGTTCCTCACCGTATCGGTGCCGTGGGTGTGAGGGGCTTAGGAATATGTAGATGTAGGATGTGAATGTAAAACAGGTAAGGGAACCCTTTGTGATAATTTTATTCTGTTAGGGTCCCACCCTGGTTAAAAGGATTAGAGGGGGCGATTTTTTGTTATAAGGTGACAAACATTTCGCTCAACCCCCAGATAGTCAACATGTTTCTCGCCTCAATAAGTCACAGATGTGATCAGGTGGCGATTCCTCAGGACCGTGTGAATGATACAAACTATCTACAGTGAATGGTGTGGTGCAACGCTACCTACCACTTACTCTCCCCGAGGGTCATTACCCTGGTGGATGGCAGTCAACCTAGAGTACAAAGGAAATATTATAAAAACATGATCAAGGTGGGGGGAGAAAGAGATATCCCCTGATGAATTCAGTCGTAATGTTAAATTTTACACAAACATAATACAAGATTTCTTGCTAAAAACATACAGAAACCATTCAAGCTCCATAGGTGCTTCCATACAACTCCCCTGTGTATACATACTTAAAAAGTGGTGATATGGACCTTAGTGGTGAGAGGTCGTGGGCTCACCTTTATGCGGTTTCTAGTACTGCCACATCAGTTAGCAGCGGATTGAAAGGACACTCAATGTAGTGTCTCTATATGGAAAGACACATGAAGGACCAGATCAATTCATTGGCTGCATGCACATATAGTTTGTTGCTCACTTGCTGGCACTAGTACAATTATCGAAAAGGAGCAGAAAGTCCAGGTCAGGTCGGTTGTAATCTACCAAAGTGATCCCAAACCAATTTGCACTAGCGAGTTTAAAAGGCCCACACAGGGCCGGTATGCCTGGGGGAGGAGCTGCGCTCAGTGTCAGGAACCGAAGGCTAGAGGGGCCGTACCAGTAGAGCTGCATGGCGTGAGAACCCCCACCCCACACAGGGACCCAGCCGCGTGTAGGGCTGGTACCGTAATGCTGACGGTGTCGGCTTAGAGCACAGTGGCTGGATGCACCCCATGTCTGTACCCGGAACCTCTAACCTCAAGTAATCCGCCGGTGTCAGATTGAGCCTCCCCATAGGATGCGCACACTCACCTGCTCCCGTTCAGAGCTGCATGTCTGACCTACCCGCTCCGCTGCCGCCCGGAAGGTATCTTGTCGCTGCGGGAACCAGTTTAAAAACTTGCCGTAGTGATTGCAGAGTAGGCAAATTGGCTGCAGCTGGGGAATTACGAAATCACGCGATAGTTGAGGCGTGATGTCGCTATAGACTAGACCATGGCGGCCATCTTAAGATGTGTTTTTTGGTAGGTGGGGGTATACTGATATAAACAGGATGCTAGTGTGTAATGGCTGCAAACTCGCCACGTCACTACGAAATCACGCGGTAGTTGAGGTGTGATGTCGCTGTACACTAGACCATGACGGCCATCTTAAAATGTGTTTTTGGAAAAAGGAGATATACTGGTATAAACAGTATGTTAGTGTGTAGCGGCTGCAAATTCGCCACGTCAGTGAGTGCCATGCTGTACGTGGGGCGAGCACAAATAACACCATGTGGGGTGCCTCATTACGGTCATTTAGGCCTTAAAAAAACGGACTCACAAAATGGTGAAGGGCATGATGTCATTGTGACCAGAATCATAGCGGCCATCTTGGAGTATGTATTCTAAAAACCCCAAACCTTCTTGTATTGGAATGAGATAAATGTGTAGATGATGCCAAATGGGTATAATGTTCCTCAATCAACTACCAACAAAATGCTAAGGTAGTTCACACTACATGGGTTGCCTGCTAGGGCAGTTTAGCATGTATTGGTTAACATGCAGTGTATCCTAATCACCCAAGAAATGAAGTGGGCAGTTAGCATGTATTCGTTAATTAATGGTGCTCCAAGGGATGTCATCATTTAAGCCACCATTGGCTGAGTCAAGGTGGAACACGGACCTTTGTTCAATCCTGAACAGAGCCGTGTGTGTTTTTTGTTGGTGTGCCTCAAGAACTACCCAACGTAAACTTTCTGGAGGATGTCTCGGTTCTGTAAAATGAGTATACAGTTTAGTGTTTGTCTTAAGGCAATGAATACTGCTTTTATGTTCAGTGATTTGTGTCTTGATGGCTCTCATGGTCATCCCGACGTATCTTTTCTGTGTTTAGTGATGGTCCATGTGAATGTGTCAGATAGAACCAGTTCTTTAGTTTGTTTTGTCTGAGGACAAACGGTACAAGATCCGCAAAGGTAGTTATTGCTTCAGGAGGAGTCTCATGCACCCACCAAGATTTTGGAGCGATAGCGTCAGATAGAGCCTCATATTCTATGAGTTTTGAGTGAAGAGATTCAGTTGGAGCTCTTGTACACCATAAGGTTTGGGTGTTATGGTCTCAGGTGGATTTTCATGTGTACTGAGAGGTTTGGGTGTCACAGCCTCAAATGTAGTCTCATGTACGCATAGAGCCTCAAGTACACTAAGAGGTGTGGGTGTTATAGACTCAGGTGCAGACTCAGGTACACATAGATTCTCAAGTAAACTATGAGGTTTTGGTGTTAGGTTCTCAGATGTTGACTCATATCCTCCATAAGGTTTTGGTGTTATGGCCTCAGTTGACTCTCATGCACTCTCACAGGTTTGGGTGTTCCTGGAGAGTTGGCTGTAGATTAGTGAGGTTATGTTCACTTTTATTTTTTGAAAAATAAATGCTTTGCACTTATGGAAGATAGAACTCTAGTTAACATAGCAGTAGTAGGCCTCATACTCCATTTTGTTTGTGACATTTGCTATCATTATTTTGTATCACATGGACACATTTTTATTTTCCTGCCTCTGTAAAGTAATGTTTGAATGTATTTTCATAGGCAAGACATCAACCCTCACCAAAATATTAAATGGTGGGCCAAGCACAATTGTACATGTTCAAGTTTTCACCTAGCTGTCTTAGCAGAATCACACAAAATGTTGCAAAATGTGTTCTAGTAAAGGTGGCGTCCATGCGAAGCTCCATAATGTACAATTATGAGAGACTTTTGGAATGTATTTTTTTGCAACTGATTGGTTTATCCTGTGGGAACTTTGTACAAATGTAATTAAAGTATGAAATCCATTGTTCATAGACCTATAAAAGTATGCTCTTTTTTGATGTGTGAGGAGACCTTTCTCTAATATTTTAGGAGATGAATCCATGCTGGATTGCTCTCCCATTATATACTCTATATTTTGCTGACCTGAACTTCGCTGAGTTCTTTGATTGACTGTGCACTCTTCCTGACCTTTGCACTTTGAATTATTGGTTATTTTTTTTCACTATTTTACTTGATTCCAGTATGTCTTAAAATCTGAAAATAAACCTTTAAGAACCTTTAAGATTTAAACCTTCCCTGCCTGTCATTCTTATAGGACCAAATCGGTTGTACGTGCCTACAATGAAATTGTCATTTAGAGTGCTTTACAGAGAACCAGGCCCTGCAGGAGTATCAAAATCCGCTAAGGGATTAACACCGCTCTCGGTCCACCAGTCGCGCAAGAGACCCAGAGGGAGCGCAATGTCAGCTATTATAGAGGAAAGAATTTCAGAAGCTTCCTAAATTGCACCAGAGTACTGGTGAGGGTGAGTTTGAAAAGCTGTTCCTAAATGTATTATACTCTACATGGGGTGAGCTTTAGTGCAATATAGCTTAAAGTAAAAAAGACAAAAGCGTGATGACGCCGCCAGCTTTGACCGCGTCGTGGCATAGCACTTTTTTCCTTTAGGCCATGTTGCACTGTAGCTCATGTAGCTGTCCAACATGTAAAAAAAACATTGACAAAGCCAATAGACTTTCCATAGGCCAAACATATTGGCTTTGCCAGTGCTGGTTTTTGCATGTGGACGCGTGCTGGCAGGCGTATGGGGTGGAGAATCATTCTAGAGGTTTTTGGGTGTTTTTGCCTGCTTTTGTAGTCAAAGAAAGACGGATCTTTTTTGGGACTTGTACTCACCCACTGTTCTCTGCTCACGCAACAAGCCGCACTGCTCCCCGGTCCACCTCGGGTTGTCCCGCTTGAGTGGAGGGAGTATCTGGCTAAGAATTCACTTTCCCTCCCTTCCAGGCAAGAGACCGGAGGGGGCGGAGCATCTTAGGTCCTGTAGCCCACACTCCCTCCAAGACCTCAGAGGAACGACATATGATAGTTGCCGACACTCCTGAAATGTGGCAGTTGAGTACATTACTTTCTCACCTTTGGGTTTCACTTTCAACCGAACATTAATACATGCAGCCCCCCCACCAATCATGTCAGCCTAAGCATGTTCCTGCTGAATTGCGGATCACTCCCTAAGCATGCCACTGAAATTGCCCTGTTACTAGAAGAACTTAAACCCAATACTCTCTTCCTGACAGAGACGTGGCTCAATGCAGAGTCAGAGCCAGACCTCATTCAAGCTCTCCCCCACAGCTATCTCATACAACGAGAAGACCGCAAAAAAGGCAGAGGAGGAGGCTTAGCGATCATTTTCAAGGACCACTATACCTGTCGCATTCTCCCAGACCAGGTACCAGACTGCGAGAGTCTTTTTTTTGCCATTGGTTACTCCCCAACGAGTACCTTCTCTGGGCTACTTATCTCACGCCCACCTGGGGCCTTTGGCTAATTCCTTCCCCCAGTAAATCTGTGTATAGGAAGGCAATAATAACCTATAAAGGCGAAATCAAAGTCGCGCAAGCGGCCTTCTACGAAGACAAAATCAATGCAGCCTCTAACTCCCCCAAGTAAATCTATCGGATTGCCAAAACCCTCCTAAAACTGCCTCAGAAACAACCTAACCTGATTGATGCCCAATCCCGCTGCAATAATCTGGCGGAATTCTTCCACCAGAAAATACAAAAAATATACTCCACCTTTTCCCCAACACAATCCGGACCAGCCTCTGTTGCCACTACTAGCCCTAGATCTTCAGTCACCCTGGACGCCCTTCCTCCTTTAGACCTCACTACCTTAGACCCCCTCATGCACCGAGTGAAATCTGGTTCCCCCTTAGACCCTGCACCCCCACGAGCCCTGGCACCAGTCATAGGAAACATCCTGTCTACCACCCTCGACCTGCTGAACACCTCCATCTCCTCGGGCGTTGTCCCCTCCCCCCTGAAAACGCGCCATGGTCAAGGCTCTCTTAAAGAAACCCAACCTAGACCAAGACAACCTGAGCAACTACCGTCCGATTTCCTTCCTTCTGTGGCTGAGTAAGATCTTAGAAAAACATGTCAACTCAGTGCTGGTAGAGTTTCTGGAATCTAACAACCTACTTGATCTCTCTCAGACTGGTTTCTGTCTCCAACATGGAACCGAAACCGCCCTCCTCGCAGTAACCGAGGAGGCCAGGAAAATTCTCGACCAAGGGGGCTATGCGGCAATTATTATTCTCGACCTAAGTGCCGCATTTAACACTGTAAACCATGACATGCTGATTCACAGACTTATGAACTTAGGAGTATCAGGCGGTGCCATCGCCTGGTTAAGACCATTTTTAGCCAACCGCTCTTTCCAGGTCTTTGAAGGCGACGTTGTTGTGGTGTGCCTCTGGGCTCCTCCCTGAGCCCCACACTGTTGAACATTTATATGAGCCCACTAGCTGAGATTGTCTGCCCTTTTGGCATAAAAATCATTAGCTATGCCGATGATACTCAGCTTGTGATGTCCCTAAACCACCCAGAGAAGACACCAAGCAACCTTAGAAGTTGCCTTGAGGAGGTTGCCAACTGGATGGCACTCTCCTGCTTAAAGCTCAGTGGGGACAAAACGAGCTCCTAGGAAACACCTCCTCCTTCAACTCGGAATTACTTTGGCCAAGTTGCCTTGGCCCTGCCCCAGTACCCAAAAACCAAATTAAAAGCCTTGGCATATGGCTGGACCACTCTCTTAATTTTAATCATCAAGCAGCAAAACTCTCGGCCTCTTGCTATGGAGTACTGAGGTTGTTATGTAAAATACACCCCCTCCTCCCATTTCAGGCAAGATAAAATCATGGTTCAAGGCCTTATTCTATCGCGCCTAGACTACGGGAATGCCCTATATCTAGGGGCCCCTCAATCCCCCACCCGCAAGCTCCAGATAATTCAAAACTGTGCAGCCCGCACACTCCTCCAGACCCCTCATCAAGATTCAGCAAACCCGGCACTGAGGAGCCTCCACTGGCTGCCAGTAAGGGAGAGAATCCAATTCAAAGCCTTGTGCATTGCCCACAAGGCCTTCTGGAAGAGTGGTCTGGAAGTCGGCCAATCGCTGATTACCCCCTATCAACCTAACAGACATCTTCATTCAGCGTCCTCCTCTCTCGCCTTACCCCCAAAATAAAGAGAGCTAGGTGCGGCGGACGTTGCTTTTCCTATAACTCCGCCAAGTTATGGAACGCCCTCCCCCATGCATGCGGTCGGAGCCCAATCTCCTACCCTTCCGTCAACTTATAAAAACCCTACTATTCAACAACCGACCCTAAACCACTGTACCCTCCTCTCTTGTCCACGTTCGTCTGAAGCACTGGGATGCCTCAGGGTATCTATGCGCTATATAAATGTTTTTTTCATTTCATTTACAACCTGAGTGGGCAAAAGGAAGAGGATCTGCCAGTGTCCCAACATGAGCTGAGACAGAGCTCTATGAATTCAGCAGTCTTGCCCTATAATGCCCCAACTGGAGGTCAGCCTTCATATGACCCCCTCCCACCGCTGGCTGCATTACAGTAGTTTCTGAACAGCTCTCAATGAGCCATATGTCTGCATTTAAACACGTAAATTGGACGTGTCTCACTATGGGTAATATTTGGCAGTGAAACGTTGGTAGTGTTTCAGAATACAAATGACTTTAAAATGAGTGGCCGAGTAAAATGACCTGACAAGGCTGAGAGATGCATTCCAAAGAATGCACTGCCTGTTGTGCATTTTGGAGACCTGACTTATAACCATTGTCTCCTCACTTGACCACATGGTCAGATGAAAGAAACAACAACTGCCAGCAGTCCACGCCGAACACGACACACGGCCAGTTCTCCTGCCAGCAGTGCCGCAAATCCTTCCCCGCCTCCCCCGCCACCAACACCACCGATGCCCTAAAATGCATCCTCCTCAACGTCTGCTCCTTGCACAAGTACGCCCTAGGGATCTGGAACCTCCTCGACTCTCTCTCACCCGACGCCGCCTTTTTCACAGAAACCTGAGCCAACGCCTCCACCGCCCCGGACATCGCCATCCCAGAAGGATACAAGATCCAGAGGAAGGGCCGCCCTAACCACCCGGGAGGAGGACTCGCCATTGCTCACAGAAAATCCCTCCACCTCAAGCAACACTTTTCCTGCGGCCGAACACCTGCACTTCCAGGTTCGGACCAGCCCCAACTCCACACTCCGCGGCACCCTCGCCTACTGGCCCCCTGGCCCGAGCCCTCTTCGCCAACACCATCACCGACTTCATGGCCCCCCACGCCGTCTCCTCCATGGACAACACACTCATCGGAGACCTCAACTTCCACTTCGACAACCCCAGCGACCCCAACACCACCACCCTCCTGGATAACCTCGCCTACATCGGACTAAAACAACTCGTCACCACGCCGACACACAAGGCAGGTCACACCCTTAACTCCATCTTCGCAGGAGGAAACAACATTCACTTCAGTAACACCACACAGCCCCCCTGGACTGACCACCACTGCGTTCACTTCCTCGTCGACAAACCCAAACTGCCGAACCCATAGCTGCCAAGGTTTCAGATTGCTATGTGTGACAATTTCATAATTTCAGTGTAATTATGAGTGATATTTCAACAACTATGAGTGACACTTCCGCGCGAGCAAAATCAAGCAATGAAGACGGGGGAAACATAAAAATATCACTAATTAGATCCATTTGAGCAACAGGAAATTCTAAGAAGCTCTACAAAGTGTTGTAAAGCAGCAAAAATGGAAGGGTACTAACATATTTTGGCAGTTATCTTAAGCAGTACTTTAGCTTTGCTCCCAAAAGTCACTGTATCACGCAGTAAAAGATCTAAAATCAGTTATCTAGAGCCACTATAGCTGACATCGCTGCTCAGCCTACAGAGGCACCATTTCAGCATAGTTGAGGACACAAGCAGTGAGCTGCAGGCTCATGCTGATGCACGCTCAGCTTTAAATTAAATATATTGAAAATGAGCCCTAAGTAAATGTGTGCCACGGCCGGCCACGACGAGTCTCCGACAGCCAGTCCTACTGTCAGCTGAGCAGAGTAGAGAAATGCACAGAGGACTGTAGAGAAGTGATTAATCACGATGCTAGTTTGAGTTGCTGCAGCTGGACTTTTATTATGTGCTTGTCCTTTCAGTGCAACTAAACTCAACTGTAACTCAGAGAGCAGTCAGAGGAGTTGCTTTCACGATACAACATAAAGCAGCAACTGGCTGCAGTCTCGTGTCTTGCACTCCTTGGGAAATACCCTCAGCCCTGCCCCAGTGCCCCTCCCACCGCTGATATCCGAAGCCTGCAATGCCACGGAGCCTCGGCCGCCTGGGACCTCGACGAAAATAGGATGTGGTCCGTCTGCTGCGCTGCCGCCTCTGGTGCAGGAAACCAGGGTTTGAGCCTCGGGGTCGCGTCCACATCCTGTGAATCTGGGCAAATCATTTAATCTCCCCGTGCCTAAATGTGTAATGTAAATACGGTGCTATGTAAAGCGCTCCAATACCTTCGGGTCGAACAAAAAAAAAAAAAAGCATTGGCATAGCCAATAGGTCTCGCCTTTGGGACCTTATAAGTGTTTAGCGATGCAACAGTTAATGTTACTGCACCAAGGATATTGTGCTGGATAACTAAACACTTAACCGGTCCCAAAGGCGAGACCTATTGGCTATGCCAATGCTTGTTAGCATTTGAGTGTGATTATAGAGGTATGGGCGAAACCGTTTAGGGCCGTTCCGTCCAGAATTTGATGGCCTGTAGTGTTGAAAGCACTGCTAGATAACAAGGGTATAAGAAGTCGGGAATGGGCACAAGTGAAGGGTATGACATGAAATTCCAAATGTCAAAATCATAAAATGTGTGATTTAAGATATGGATGTCGTTTAAGAACAAATGTGTTATTTTCTTGAAAGTTAAAAACAACCAATAACTGCATTGTAAATAGAGACACGAGTTTTCCATTTTTACTATAAATGCTTCCCTCTCTTTATTTTAAAAATCACAAAGAAGTAGAGGTTAAGGGTCTGATTTGCAAAGGGACTTACGTGTAGTAAAGGTACAAGTGTGGAGTCTCTGCACTCTGGGCAGCCTCTCTGTCCAGCGCACTGCAGTGAGTGCAGTGCGGAGATTCTGCCATGAGTGAAGAGACACGTAACTTTATTGCATATTAGTCCCTTTGTGATTTGAGCCCTAAGCCTTCATTTAAGGGTCTCACCATATGTTCAATCATGTCTGCTAGATCAAACGTTATGCATATAATCAGAAGCCCTATTATTAAAACATGCCATCTTGTAATGTGCCATACATTGTCATTACCTTTTCTGTTTGCGAAAGGCACCAGTTATCGAAAGTAGTAAAATAAACTTTTACTAAACTCACCTTGGTGAAACTGCAACGATTACTGCTGCTTATTGAGGAGCATAAGGGCTGGTACCCAGCTAATGCCCCGTGCGCTCATTGAGAAAAGTGTGGGGTGACCAGCAATATCAAAGGAGAGGCAGAACGATCTAAGAGTATGAGCATAGACAAGAACAGAGGAGAGGATAGGATAGTTGAATGAAGGGTCCCGAACACAGGAGAGGGTTGAGTAGTCGGTTACAGGACAGGCAGTCAGTGCGAAGGGAAACGCAGGGGAAACTGTTGGATGAAAGAGGCAAAGATTTGATGAAGGGAGGACGAAATGGTTACAGGGGGGGGCACAGGGTGGATTAGCTACTTTCATAAGAGGAAACGTTTGTTAGGAGGATGTTGTGTTAAATCGTAATAATGTAACTGCGCAGGGTTGAGGCCTTGAGCACTGTGGACTAATTATAGTGTTAATATTGGAGCAGATGTAGCAGGGTGAAGTCATGAGCAGGTAAGGATGAACAATAGAATACTGATAATTGAAGATGATGGAGAGAGTAAAGAGCTGAAGGTTTGCACAGAGCGCTTGTGGATGGTGAGGTAATGAGGTCCTGGAAATAGATAGATTTGACACCTCCTAGATCATTATGCAGTGTATGAAGGGCTTGCTTATTAACCAAGAAGTTAGCAGTGAATATGTGCTTTCGCCATTTATGTACTGCTGCCCTCATTTACTGTTATGCGCTCTTATTTCAAGTGTAATTCATGGCTGAGGCCTATCTTTGGTACAAGGTGGATAATGAAGCAGTTGTATGAGCTGTAGTGCAAGACTGAAGTGAGGTCTTTATAAAGATCACGTGGAAAGCAGTGAGAGCAGTGGGGTCCTGTTTTCTACAGCAGATGGGTACATGAGAGAGCGATCTACAAGGAGGCGAACTGATTTGCATGTGAAATGCGTGATGTCAGATGGAGCGATGATGGGTTTAGATTTGGATAAAGTGTTTGAAATTGGCATAAAATTGAGTGGCTTACCTTGCTTGTGGGTGGGATTAAGGAAGGTGTCATTTGAGGAGTGATCAGACAGAAGTGGAGACACTGCCGAAAGCATCAGTAAAATATTTTGGCAAGTTATGGTCACACCAGTGAAAGCAGAATCGTTTGGTGAAGGCAATAAATAGGCGTGTAGCATAATTTCCGCCAGCTGTAACTGAAAGCCATTACTATATAGTAACAGAGACGAATGCGTTTCCAGATGTTTGGAATGAAAGAGGCTCATGGTGCGAGTCCTAATGAGAAAACATCTTGTCATCCATAAGAAAACACTGACCAAGGAGAGTAAGATCACATAGGTATGCTTTACTAAGGTAATACCTAAAACAAAACAAATGTTAGATTGGTTTTGAAATAGCAGTAAAATCATGAGTCTGAGTCTTAGGACCTGGAAGGCCAGTGCAATCAGGAGTGAAATACGGACAGTATTGGAGCATGCTAGTATAAACTATGTTCAGAATCCTTTGAGACACCTTTAAAAATACATTTTAATACAAGTAAAAGGGATAGCTCCTTTCCGCTCCTAAAGCGTCTTTTTTTTAACGCAGAACAAAATGCTGTATGGTGCTCTGTAAAACACGTTAGCGCCACCTGGTGTATTTCATGCAATACGGCCCCAGAAAATTCTGCCAAATGCAATGAATCTCCTTCACATAAACAAAGGCAATAAAAATCAAACATCAAAGCGGAGAAAGTGAAAGTAATCGAGCAGAGCATCAAAGGGCTGGGTGAGAAGGGAGGGGGGAATGCAAGGGTCAAAGCGGCTAAAGTGAAAGAAAGCTATAGAGAAGGGAGGGGGGAGTGGGAGCAGCTGTGCACGTGCATGTGATCGTGCACTCAAGGTTTAGGCCAGCCAAAAGACTGTGGGTAGCACTTTGAAAATCCCACATACAAAATGTCTCTTCGAGCCTTTGGCTCAGCGAGACCTAAAAAAGGGCAGGCTATAGTCTCAGCCTGCTCCTTGTGGTGCACGCTCACCACCAGCAGGCGGTAAGTGGGTACCATTGTCATGATGTGTCAGCTGATCAGAGCGCTGCTCAGTGACGCTCTAAAATTAAATATTTTTCAAGTCCGATATTACAGTCTGACCTGAGTGTCAGTGACGGAGATCTAAGAGACAACGAGTCTACAGCAGCCGTCCGGTCGCAGGGACGTATTTGCATGATGAAAACCACGGGCAACATTGCGTGGAACGGTGGGGCTGCCTGTGCCAAAAGAAACATAAGCATAAACTGCCGCCCGCTGATCCCGCCATGGCAATTCATGGACACAATGTTGCAGTCATGTGACTCCATGTCACGTGACTGCCCCTGCGGAGCAGCGCACTTCTGACTAGACTGTCACATACACTGAGCTGCCAGATGAGTGCTAATAGCAGCGCTCCCATCTCCTGCGCAAGCTGTTGTCAGCAACTTCACGAGGCTCTATGAATGCGTGACTTTTCATTTTCGTGCGGTGATGCGGATCACTACACGAAAATGCGTTAGTCTAACAAACGCTTGTTGCGTGGTACTTGGCAGGGCTGCGAACCCCGCTCCACGCCCCTGACAAAGAAACTGGATCAGAGTCACTGAGGAGCAGCTCAGCTCCTTCCTTAACCGCAACACCCTCATGGCTGCAACTGACGCCAACCTTGCAGCCAGCGAATTTCATACGTGGATCTCCAACTGCGCAAACAAACTTGCCCCACCATGCAATTCCAACAGACACCGCCGTAGAAAAGCCACCTGGTTCACCACCGACCTCCAAGAAGCCAGACGCACCTGCAGACGCCTCGAGAAGAACTGGACAAACAGCAGGACACCAGAAAACCACACCACCGACAAAAACTCCATGACGGAGTACCACCAATGCATCAAAACCACCAAAAGAACCTTCATCCACAACAAAATTTTCGCCAACGCCAGCAACTGCAAGGAACTCTTCAGCATAATCCAGGAATTCACCAAGCCCCCCCCCCCCCCGAAGCCATGGACATCACCCCTTCCAAGGACCTCTGCGAAAAGCTCGGATCCAACTTCCACCTGAAGATCATAAACCTATACAACAATTTCAACGACCAGACTCCTGACACAGCAACCACCTCGCCCCCGACAGCACCAGACAGCCCACCATCTCCACCTGGACCCCTGTCACAATCGAAGAGACTACCTAGACAATGAAAGGCATCCACTCAGAGGCTCCCACGGACCCCTGCCGAACCCACATCTATCTCAAGCCCTCCGCCGCCATCGTGCCAGAATTTAGTCACACCATCAACACCACCCTCAAGACCGGCACCTTCCCCGATGACAGAAAACATGCAGAAATGAGACCCCTACTCAAGAAACCATCAGCAGATCCCATGGACCTCATGAACTACTGGCCTATCTCGCTCCTCCCCTTCAGGGCAAAAGTCGCCGAAAAGACAGTCAACACACAACTAACCAGGTTTCTCAAAGACAACGCCATATTCGACCCTTCTCAATCCGGGTTCTGCAGCAACCACAGCACCGACACCGCCCTACTCGCCACCACAGACGACATCTGCACCCTCCTGGACCAAGGCCACACCGCAGCCCTGATCCTACTCGACCTGTTAGCAGCATTCAACACGTTCTCCCACCGCACACTCGCCGCAAAAACTAAACACCGCCAGCATACAAGGAGCTTCCCTCGACTGGATCCGCTCGTTCCTCACCGGCAGGAGTCAGAGGATCAGACTGCCACTGTTCCTCTCCGAACCCATGAAAATCAACTGCGGAGTACCCCAGGGATCATCGCTCAGCCCTACCCTCTTAAACATCTACATGGCCCCCCTCGCCGTCATCGTCAGACAGCACGGCCTCAACATAGTGTCCTATGCAGACGACACCCAACTCATCATCTCACTCACCAGGGACCCCACCACCACCAAACGCAGGTTCCAGGAAGGAATGCAGGACGTTGCATCCTGGATGAGAACCAGCTGCCTGAAGCTCCACTCTGAGAAGACAGAAGTTCTCGTCCTTGGAACCACCCCGTCAGCATGGAACAACACCTGGTGGCCCACCGCCCTCGGCACCCCCACCCCCACAGCCCACGCCGAAACCTTGGCATCATACTCGACTCCTCCCTCTCCATGAACCAACAGGTCAATGCCGTCACCTCCAGCTGTTTAAACACCCTCCCCATCCTCTGCAAGACTTTCAAATGGATCCCCCCTGAGTCAAGATAGACAGTCACCAACACCCTCATAAAGCGGGCTCGACTACAGGAAAGCTCTCTATGCCGACATCAACAAGTCTCTACTCTGAAAGGCCCAGACGATACATAACACTGCCGCCAGACTAATCCTCGGCATCCCCCGACACAAACACATCAGCCAACACCAACAGAACCTTCACTGGCTCCCCGTCGAGAAGAGAATCACCTTTTAAAATACTCACCCACGCCAACAAATCCCTCCACAACACCGGACCCCAATACATCAACGAGAGAATCACCTTCCATGCACCCAAGAAAAACCTCTGATCCGCCAACCACACCCTCGCCGAAACCCCACACATATACGCAGAGCCAGAACAGGGGGAAGAGCTTTTTCCTACATCGCAGCCAAGACCTGGAACGAGCTCCCAATCGACATCAGACGCACCCCTTCCCTGAATGCTTTCAGGAGGGCCCTCAAGACCTGGCTGCCGACCCTCCCTCCTCCCAGCGCCTTGAGACCCTCACGGGTGAGTAGTGCGCTTACAATTCCGCTGATTGATTGATTGACACGGTGTGGTCCTTTACAAATAACTTCATCCCCATTCGCACTGTAGCTGAACGTTAGGTGTTGTATTCGCTGCTGCACACTCCACCACTCAGTTCCTCAGAACTGCTGCAGCCACCAGGCAACATTTTGCAGCATATATAACTTGCGATATTAATCATATACCCTGTAAATGGCTGCATCTGCCATCAATTCCCATTTCAGTAGGACAAATCGGTGTAGAAACTGAAAGCAAGCGCTATAAAAAGAAAAAAAGTGTTATGATACGGTCAGAGTTGAACCCTCTCATATTCCCTTTTTTCTTGTTAGGCCGAGCTTGGGCAGTGGATGCGCTGCTCTGCGTGGCATGCGGTATTCAGGTAGGGACTTGAAGCTCCGCCCACTCTCTGCCCATATTTTTCAATGGCTTGTGTCATTGTCAACTGTAAACAGGCTGTTAATTGGTGAATAGGCTGAATAGTCCCTCCTTAGTACCGCCCTGTCTCATTTTGTAACCTCCCATGGCGAAACCATCTGTTACATGTGTTGTTACTCGGTAGGCTTTAATTACAGCCTCCGATCACTATTTTATCAAATAGCTTAGTTCTGCCTGCTGTTGCAGGCAGGACATGGTCACGCCTAATGCTTTTTTGTATTTTTATACCGTGGGCGCTGATCGCATTCGCAATGCAATAGGCCTCGCGTTTGCGAGAGTTTAAGGTATTGGCATTGGAAATGACAATGCCTTTTCTTTATCTGTTTTAAAAACAACACATAAATTAAAGGCATTGTCATTTACAATGCCAATAGCTAAAACTCTCATAAATGCGAGACCTATTGCATTGCAAATGCTTGTTAAACTTGCTAAATCATCACGGAAGAGGGTGTAAAAACAAGAGACTGTCGGAAGAGGGCTTGGGGTGGAGGATGAAGCAACATGAGGGAACTGAGAGGGAAGGGCGGGAGAAAGCGAGATCGTACAATGGCATGCACTCTGATACAGTGCATGGTAAAAAGTAAAAAAGTTCTGTGAGCAACGTGCAGGCAGTGGAGGGACACTGGCCGCAAATAGGAAGCTGTGCTAGGTCAATGTTCCATGGCAGGAAGAGAAGCCCCAGGAAGAATGAATGCAGGAGGAGACAAGCAGCTGGCAGGAATCAGGAGGCGTAACCAGTAAGAAGCAAGGAAACAAGAGTTATGTTGAAGCAAATCAATGGCAAGTATTGGTGATTAATGGGTGGACTCTAAACCCATTTTTAAGCTATGTTTTAGAAAAACAAAAGCTTTAGCTGATAGCGCATGCGCGCTGTAGGTAAAATCTCAAACGAAATTCTGTTGCATATTAAGTGGAATAAGTACAGCACATGTGAAAATCTACACAAATGAAGTGTCAATTCACCTATTAAAAATTCTGAAGTGATCAATGAAGTACACTCACTGAAAATTATAAACAAACTATTGGGGATACACCAATATAGGGACGCTGTTTGTGGTATAGGCCTGAATCTGGCAAGCTGGTACAATAATTTTGTACTTTTTTTTTATTTCAGGCATGTCACAAATAAGAAAACAAAAAAAAATTGCTACCAACCAAACGTGGCCTCAATATGTTTGAAATAACTGTTACCTCCTGCATGGCACCATAGGCTTGGGGAAAATTCAGGGCACATACATTTGAGGTACAGAACAAGTCAAGTTGCACTGAGGCAATGCATCAACAGTCTGCACATTTGTGCATTTTGATGTTAAAATACGTTAGCACATTTTAGACAAATCTATTGGCTTTGCCATTGTTTTTTTCCCCACAGAGGCACTGTAAGTGCAAAGGGCATTTCCGGACATGGGTAACATGCTCGCTGTGCTATAGGACCAGGGCTGATTTGCTGATTTGCATATGGTTGGCCCAAGTCTGTAGAGGGACGTGAGCAAAAGAAACAAATGATGGACTTGAATACAACCAAAAGTAATTATCAGTGGCTGAGATTAATTTAAGCATTTTATTTCATTTTTCTCAGTAGCTACAGGAGTACTTCCTACTGTTGTCCCTACCTTGCTGGCAGTTAGGTGGTGGTTGTCCCTACTAGTGATCCAGCGCCAATCAAGACAACTGACCCATTATCAGTGAAATTGCTCTCCCTCCCTCGCAGCACCACCATTAAGTGAGGCTTTCCCCCGAGCCCCTGCACTCGCAAGTGTTGGTGTTCGAGGCCCTCCTCCACACGCAGGTTTCACCTGCGCCTCATCCCTGGTGGTCCAGTGGACCTCTGTCTCAATTCTCTCACTCTGCTTTTTCACTTGCTTTTTCCCATCACTTCTATCTCCCCTCTTCACTCTCCTTCTGGGACTTTCCTCCGTTTTCTGTCATTTTCCCCTCATTTCAAGCTCCCCCCTTCACTCTCCTTCTGTGTCTTTCCTCCGTTTTTCACTTATTATTTATCCTCATCTCAATCTCCCCCTTTCACTCTCCTTCTGTGTCTTTCCTCCACTCTTTCTTGCACTTTTGCTGCCTTATTTGCACTTTTCTCTCTCTTTTTGCCTTTATCCTTTTGCCTTTTTCAGCCTGTTTTTCCCTGCCTCTGCTGCCCCCGCGGCCCCTCCCCCCCAGCACGACCAGTGTGACCGGCCCAATCCAGCTCCCCTCCCCGCTCCCACCTCCCAGCTGTCCAGCCCACCCCGACCCCTACTTAATGGCGGCCGCTGTGGGGACAGGCAAGCAAGACCACTGACTCATTGTCAGTGAAATTGCTATCCCTTCCTCGCAGCTCCACCATTAAGTGAGGCCTTCCCCCGAGCCCCTGCACTCTCGAGTGTTGGTGTTCGAGGCCCTCTTCCACCCGCAAGTTTCACCTGCGCCTCATCCCTGGTGGTCCAGTGGACCTCTGTCTCCATTCTCTCGCTCTGCTTTTTCTTTCCTTTTTCACTTGTTTTTTCCCCTCACTTCTATCCCCCCTTCACTCTCCTTCTGGGTCTTTCCTCCGTTTTCTATCGTTTTCCCCTCATTTCAAGCTCCCCCCTTTACTCTCCTTCTGTGTCTTTCCTCCGTTTTTCACTCGTTTTTTACCCTCATCTCAATCTCCCCCTTTCACTCTCCTTCTGTGTCCTCTGTGTCTTTCCTCCACTCTTTCTTGCACTTTTGCTGCCTTATTTGCACTTTTCTCTCTCTTTTTGCCTTTTTCCTTTTGCCTTTTTCAGCCCGTTTTTCCCTGCCTCTGCTTCCCCCGTGGCCCTTCCCCCCCAGCTCGACCAGTGCAACCGTCCCAATCCAGCTCCCCTCCCCACTCCCGCCTCCCGGCTGACCAGCCCTTCCCGACCCCTACTTAATGGTGGCCACTGCGCGGATGCTGCGCGGCTGCGCCACTGACGCCCATCCGCGACCCGACTGCGACCAGCGCCAGAAAACCTGGATCTCTGCACCACCAACGCTACGACCCAGCGGCACTCCAGGCTCTCAACCCAGGCCGCAACAACAACTGCAAGCTAGCATCACCAGCCGACATCCACGGACCCTTCAGCCGTCACCACTGCCGGCACACCTGCAGCACCGCCAAGACCATGGGCCCAGCGCAACCCGCCCGCAAGAACACAAACGAACCGAAGACCTTGCAATGCATCCTCCTCAATGTCCGATCCCTCCACAAACACGCCACCGAAATCTGGGACCTCCTCGACAGCACCACCCCGGACATAGCATTCTTTACCGAAACCTGGACCAACACCACCTCGGGATGGGACATCGCCATCGCCATTTCCCAAGGATACATGATCTCCAGGAAGGACTGCCCCACCCGCCCGGGAGGAGGAATCGCCATCGTCCACAAATCCACACCCTGCCTGAGCACACTCCCCGACGAGCCCACAGACCTGATGGAACACCTTCAAGATACTGGCCAACCCTACCTCCACCCTCAGAGGAACCCTCATCTACCGACCCCCTGGATCCCGTGGACTTTTCGCCAACACCATCACGGACATCATCTCCCCGCATGCCATTGCGTACACCAACTACACCCTACTGGGAGACCTCAACTTCCACCTCGACAACCAACTGGACCCCAGCACCACATCACTCCTGGACAACCTCCACAACATTGGACTCTGCCAGATCGTGACCGAACCCACGCACTCAGCAGGACACACCCTTGACCCCCTCCTCACACCAGGAAACTCCATCACCTTCAGCCACACCACCGAACTCCCATGGACTGTCCATCGATGCGTCCACTTCACCTTCAGAACACCCACCATCCACAGACACCAGCACCTGCTCGCACGAAGAAACTGGACCAGAATCACCGACGACCAGCTAACCTCATCACTCAGCAACTCCACCCCAACCATCGCGGAAAACGACGACCCCAACACCACAGCCTGAACCCTGCACAGATGGATCTCCAACAGCGCCAACACCATAGCCCCCTTCAAGAAAAACAACAACACCCACGCCAACAAAGCTAGATGGTTCACCACCGAACTTCGAGAATCCAGACGCACTTGCCGCCGCCTCGAAAAGGCCTGGAGGAACACCAAATCCACAGAAGCCCACAACAACTTCAGAACTGCCACCAACGCCCACCACTAAATCATCAGAAAAATGAGGAAAAAAGCGATTGAAGACAGAATTTCCACTCATGCACACAACAACAAAGAACTCTTCAACATCATCAAGGAGTTTGCCCAACCACCAGCGAGTCCAACGACATCCCTCCCTCACAAGACCTCTGCGACAAACTCAGCACCTTGTTCCACCACAAAATCAAGAGCATCTACGACAACTTCGAAGAAGACAACCAACACACTGAACCCTCACCAACCACCCCGACACCCTGAAGCCAGCGATTAACAACTGGACAGCCCTCACCACCTAAGACACACTGAAGACGATGAAGTCAATCCACTCCGGGGCCCCCACAGACCCCTGCCCCACCACATTTTCAACAGAGCCGCCAACACCATCGCACCCATGCTCTGCCACACCATCAACCGCTCCCTGGCAACCGCCTCGTTCCCCGATGACTGGAAACACGCTGAGGAAACCCTCGGCGGACCCCACCGACCTCAAAAACTACAGACCCATCTCCCTGCTCCCGTTCCCAGCTAAAGTCATCGAGAAAGCCATCAACAGCGAACTCGCCACTTTCATCGAAGAGCACAACATCCTCAACTCCTCCCAATCCGACTTCAGAAAAACACCACAGTACGGAAACCGCCCTCCTCGCCGCAACAGATGACATCCGCACCTTACTGGACAAAGGAGAAACAGCAGCCCTCATCCTCCTCGATCTCTCAGGAGCGTTCGACACAGTCTCTCTCCGCACCCTAATACGCAGACTCCACAACGCAGGGATCAAAGACAAGGCCCTCGACTCGATCTGCTCCTTCCTCTCTGGCAGAACGCAGCGGGTCAGACTCCCCCCTTTCCTCTCGGACCCTAAACTTACCACCTGCGGAATCTCCCAGGGGTCCTCACTCAGCCCTATGCTCTTCAACGTCTACATGGCTCCACTCGCCCCCATCGTCAGAACCTACGAACTAAACATTGTATCATACACAGACGACACCCAACTCATCCTCTCCTTATCCAACGAACCCAACACCGCCAGACACAACTTTCGAGAAGGCATGGAAGCCATCGCCAAATGGATGAAAAACAGCTGCCTACAACTAAACACCAACAAAACGGAAGTACTCATCATGGGCCCAAACCCCGACGCTTGGAACGACACCTGGTGGTTCCCCGCCCTCGGATGCCCGCCCACCCCCACAGACCAGGCACGCAACCTGGGAATCATCCTGGACTCAGAGCTCAAAATGGACTGCCAGATCAACTCCGTCTCGTCCTCCTGCTTCCACACCCTCCGCCTCCTACGTAAGACCTTCAAATGGATCCCCCTCGAACACAGAAAGACCGTCACTCACGCCCTGGTCAGCAGCAGACTCGACTACGGCAATGCACTCCATGCCGGAATAAATAAAAATCTCACCCGCAAGCTACAGAACATCCAAAACACCGCCACAAGACTGGTCCTCAACCTGCCAAGACACTGCGACATCTCCCATCACCTGCTCACACTCCACTGGCTCCCCATTGAAGCTAGAGTCACCTTCAAGATGCTAACCCACGCTCACAAGGCCCTCCACAACACTGGACAAGAATACCTGAACAGTCGACTCCAATTCCACGCGCCCCAAAGAACCCTACGATCAGCCCAGCTCTCCTACGCCGTGGTCCCCCACACCAGAAAGACCAGATCGGGAGGCTGCTCCTTCTCCTTCCACGCGGCCAGAGCCTGGAACGACCTTCCGCTCCATCTCAGACAGACAACATCGCTCCCTATCTTCGCAAGAAACCTCAAAACCTGGCTCTTTGATAGACCCCCTCCTTGATGGACTGGAACCTGCGACCCCACCACCCCCCAGCACCTTGAGACCCTAACGGGGGAGTAGTTGCGCTTAACAAACACCTGATTGATTGAATCAGGGATCGATAACTAACCAATAACACAAACACAGGCCCATACACATTTATTCATCACCCACTAATCCCTGTTGTGCTGGGTCATCAAGTTTAACCCCTTCGCCGCGGCAGGAATTCCGCTGCGGCGCTGGGGGGGTTTGGGGGCAGTTGCGGGTCCGCTGTGCTCGTGACGGAACCACTCCGTCACGAGTCATGGGTGAGCTGTGCTCATGACGGAGTGGTTCCGTCACGTCTCCGCCCACTGCGCTAATCGCCCACACAGGCAGGGAATTAGCACCGCGTGGGCGGAGCGGCCGCCAACGGCCGCAGCATGACGGAACCACTCCGTCATGAGCACAGCGCACTCGTGGCTCATGATGGAGTGGTTCCGTCATGAGCACGGAAAGGGTTAATCAGTTGTTCCTTCTACAGACTCGTATCTAACACACTAAATACATACTGAGCCTGTATATCAACTTCTTTCCTCTGGTCGATTGACCTAAAGTTGAGAAGTTGATGGTAATAATTATTACTATTCTATCTTTCTATACAGCTAAAATAATCACAAAGTCAGTGTAAAGTTAACAGTGCTTTATCACAAAATAATGTGAAGTAAATGCTCATCATGTACAGGTTTACAAGGCAAACAAAGAATACATCACAGAGAGAAAGAGATTATTATCAATGCAATCAGAGACAAACTCATATCAAATGAACAAAATGCAAATGAAGGAGTGGATAGGCGAAGAGAAAAAAGTTTCAGAGACAAAAAACATTTTTAAATGATAATGCAAAGTACGGATCATTAGCTATACTAACCTATGGAAAACTACCCCTCTGGCCAAAGGAATAGCGGGGTCCCCCGAATATAGATTCAGGGAACAAAGTATAGATCAGGTTACAGCGTTCAGGTCAGGAAAACAGGAGACAGGTAGGCCTCTATCAGCAAATCGATGGAACGTGACAAACACCCTCCAGCTCCCAGCTCACGCCAACAAGAACCCTAGCCTCTCCACACCTCCCAGGACACCTCAATTATACCCTAAAAACGTACATGTCCAACCGACATTAGTCGAAACATTTTCAGAAAACTCAGTCTCTCATTAACTAATTTAGGGGGTGTTCTATCACACCACCATTGTCACGTTCATCATTTTCACTGCGTTCTTTGTTTGCACATTTTGAATTACGTTAACCATATCTCTTGAACATACATTTCCTCCAACAAGCAACATGTTGCAAGTCTCTATATTATCATTGTTCACTGCTGCAGTTTCCGTGGAGGAAGGTTGTACATTTGCACTCGATCCCACGGCCATCCTTCTATTACTTGGCAGACACACAATAAATTCTTGAAGGTTATCAGTCTTTGCCTTCTCCATTCTCTCTCAGGGTCCAATTTTTATTCTCCATTATTTCTCATTAACCCTCGACAAACATGCAAAGTTGTAGGCTCGTACTCGCTACAATACAATGAACGAGACACAAACATTATTAATTTCATGAATTATATTTCTCGCTGTTTACCACCCACCATTGCACTATCCCACATTATATTCCTAGCAAGATCATTAATGTGCAAAAGCAGCATTATTTTTATTTCATTTTGAAGCAGAACGCAAATGCGGCCTAGTCTTTCATGCATTAGTCCACGCATTAGTGCACGCATGCGCAAAAGCATTTCCCCATGTTTCTGTGTTTTGCACGTTATTTTCACAGCACACTGTTGGTAAATGTTACGAGGAGTTAATCCGAGCAGGTTTTATTTTCTCAAAACCCTGCTCCATCACTAGGGTGACGAGTGTATTTGCTGCTGTGGTTCCTGCTTTTGGTGATGTTTCACAGAAGTCATCACAATTTTGCCCAATGTTGTTCTCCCTTCCTTGCAGGAAGTTGCTGCTATTATTGTTGTCTCTGCCCTGGTGGCAGCTGTGGTCCATACTGGAACTCCGCTGTGTTCAGGGTGTTACTGCTGCAGTTGTTACTGCTGTTGGGCCAGCTATTGCTGCTATCACCCCTCCTTGGGTGAAAGGAATTGTCGCTGGTCTAGTCCCTGTCGTGGTGGCAGCTGTTGTCTTTGTTTTAAGTACAGCTTTAGTTGTCTTCATCAGTCGGCATGCAGAAGTTCAAGACATCTTCTAGATTATCCTCCCTGTTTCCCTCGCTCTCCTTCTCTTTTTTTGTGGTTCAGTGATCTGGGCAAATAGATAGGGAGAAGGCAGGGCAGTAGGAAGACACGCCCTAACGCTCTTCCTAACACGGCATACTCGGCATTACGGTCTATCCTGGGTTTGTTTCATACCACAGACTTGGGATTAAAGTTTCTGTTTATTTGCTCTGTCATACCAATTCAAAAACGCTGGTCATTTTTCTGCACCTATCTTATTTTAAGGATATCTCAACTACTTTTACAAACTATTCAAGACATCTAAGAAACCACTATCAGGAAAAGATTTCTTCCCATTTTTGTTAGTGAGTTTCATCCACCATTTCAGAAATCTGCAAAAGCCTTTGCTATGCAGGTGCTTAGATTTTTTTCTGCTACAATAGCTTTTCGATCACTCATAAATGCACAGCAAGAAGAAGACTGCGGCCATTATGCTTTACCGCGTCCCTAGAAGGGGGTTGGAAAGAAAATGGAAGGTAGGGTATTGTGGTTCCTTTGGTTAATAATGTCAGACTGATCTTCTTGAGCAGAAACAGTGGAGTAGCTAGCCGTTGTGCTGCCCGCGGCGGTCATTGCTGTAGCCGCCTGAGTGAAAGAGCAGGGGTGAGGGTGCTGATGGTTTTTGCGTTGCCGACCGCGGTGGTCGCATGAAAGAGTGGAGGGGGGATGTGGAGGTAGCCGCCCCCAAAAATCATGCCACCCGGGGCGGACCGCACCCCCTACCCTCTCTTGCTACACCACTGAGAAGAAAGGTAGGATAGATATCCCCTTTCTTTCGGTTGTGCGCCTGCAGGGCATGGTGTGGTGGGGTCGAAGATCCTCCTTCTCACCCATATTCATCATTCAGTGGTCTGTGCTTCAGGTCCTGGTGGTCCTGCCTATCTTCATGTATTCACACTATTCTCTATAGCCCAATCGCGCTATACCATGGATTAGATACACACCATCACTTCTGTGGGACTCCTCCCATTCCTATCTACACAATCAGTCTATTATCCGATTGTGTCCTACCTAGAAAGCACTTTGGTGCACCTTTTAACACTTAATGGCCTGTCACAACCAAAGAGCGAAGCAAAGCAACAAGTAACCCCTTCGCCGCGGCAGGAATTCCGCCGCGGCGCTGGGAGGGTTTGGGGGCAGTTCTAGTGGCGCTGTGCTCGTGACGGAACCACTCCGTCACGAGTCACGGGTGAGCTGTGCTCATGACGGAGTGGTTCCGTCACGTCTCCGCCCACTGTGCTAATCGCCCGCACAGGCGGGGAATTAGCGCCGCGTGGGCGGAGCGGCCGCCAACGGCCGCAGCATGACGGAACCACTCCGTCATGAGCACACGGCACCCGTGGCTCATGACGGAGTGGTTCCGTCATGAGCACGGAAAGGGTTAATAAGCATGATCAGATTTCACCTGAATTGAGTTTAGGGTGCTGACACTGTTTGGCCAAATTACAGGGTCCAGCGCTAGGCCGTGCACCTCCCCAGCACCCCCGAAGACATCTCTCCCTTACTGTGCTGCCTGGGGTCGTTGTGTCGTTTGTTTCTGAGTAAAGATACTTCCCAGCACACAATTAATCCGGGTCTGTAAGAAAAAAAAACAGTAGGGGAAGACAACATAGATCTAATACATATTTAATGCAAATATATAGCCAACAAGAAAAAATATTCTACGCGCATATTCACGAGCCGGGGGGCTAATGCTTCGCTTTCTGAGCCATTGCAGCATTCAATGCTAAATTCACTTTATTTTTCACCTTTGTTTATACACTTTCAATAATGCAGTAAGTGTTGAATAGAGCATGTGATTTAAATTGAAACTCAAGATAGCCGCTGATGATAGGTGCCTAGCTCTTCTTGTGGGAAGAATGGGAGAAGTCCTTGTGAAGGGGATAGAGGCCTTTATTTATGAAGGGCTTGTACCGCTGTTTCGTCACCTTTTTGTGACGCAGCTGCGACATAATGCGCTACACTGCGCCTTATTTACAAAGTGACGCATCTAGGCAGATGCGTCACTTTTTAAAGGCCTGTGCTACATTATACCTGCATCAGATATAATGTATCCCCAGTGATAAATCCTAGTAGAAGTGGTGCAGTGAAATGTATGAGATTTCACTAAGTCACTTCTACGACTTAATCTTTACGCTTGCTTCAAACAGGCGTAAGTATAGACGCAAGTCTTTTCACATGGGACTCGCCCATTAGATTTTTGGAGTTGTGTCAGTTTTCCGACACACTCTAGCAATGTGTCATTTTTGCACCACCAGATACGTCAGAATTCCTAAAATATGTGTAAATCATTGCGCCATGGAGTGCCATATTGTAAATACGGCACATCCATGGTATCGCAAGGATGGTGCTGTGAACGGTGATGCATCGCTGTTTTGGCACAACGATGAGTCACTTTTCATAAATGAGGCCCAGAGTGTGGTAGGATAGAGAACTGACTTCACTGAATCTGAGCTTTCTCGCTTGTCAAGCTGACCTGCAGCGTACAGCATTAAACTACAAAATGTCAGTATATATAAAATGCCTGTTAATGTGCATAATAATGCATAGGCGTTGATAATACTTTTAAACAGGTATAAAATGGTTGCAAAATTTCAAATCCTAAGTATTGTGCTATAATAATATTGTAGCAAGAATACTGACAACAAAATATTGCGAAGGTAAGTGTGTAATGGTAAGTATAGATTTACTATTCTCGAATACACAGCTATGTGTCTTATATACATATCTTCAAGGTAGGTGATGTGTCAAACCTGGCTTTTTGCCAGTATTCCCAAAGTCTGGAAGTGCTTCAGGATTTTGTACTCCTATCACAGGAGTTGGGCTTTATCAGGGGTTCGGCAGATCATGGTAGAACGGCGAAATGCAGGACTGGAAGTGCTGACTTGTATGTATGGATTTTGGAACAACTTTAGTTGTTTCACCAAATGATTGATCTTGCAACAAAATTTCATACGTAGCATACATATTCAGAAGTGTTTTGGTCAGCAAGCTTCATTCATTGGTCTGATAAACTGTCACTTACATGTTGCTTTCACCCATCACAGCACACAGCATGGTCAATAGGTAAGCCCACTTTACACAGTCCTCTAGCACTTTGAGTGACTGCACAAAGTATGTGTACGTTGTTCATGTCTGCCCAAAAACAGTTCCTTTTCTTTTAAGTTGCAAAGCTGGTTCAGAGTGTGCTTTTTATTTTATTTATTTTTACATTAACTTTAAATGCCAGCTGTCTTCATGCAATCCAAGTGCCCAGTTTGGTTTGTTTTCTGTCTCCTTTTTTTCTGTCTCCTTTTTAAAGTGCTGTTAGAGAGTGTTCAAGTAATATTGTAGCTGTCTTCATTTTGAATACTTGGTTAGGTGGTATTTATTCTTGTCTCCTTCACAAATAATAACATATTAAATAATGTATGATACAGCTAAATGGGTAGTGGAACAGCTGCTTCAGTGAATGTTTTTAAATATAAAAATTTTATTGCAAGCACATGAAGGCCACATTTGGGTGTTACAATATTTTCTTTTGTTTTCTTTTTTGTGACATGCTTGAAATAAAATAATAAAATTATTATTGTACCAGTTTGCCAGCGCCAGGCCTATTGGCTTTGTGAAGGCTTATTTACCCTGGATCTTAGCTATTTTCTATGCTTCTAGACAGTTGGGATGTTGGTATATACATTTTGTAGATTAGTGGCACAGATTTATTCCTGCATTTGAGTGGGTAGTACCTTCCTGAAGCTTCCTTTTTTCACTCACCTCTATGCTATTTTTAGGTCCAAATGAATGCTTACCGGATTATACCATGCATAGACTCTTTTGTTCATTTAATGCTGAGCACCCAAGCGATCACTTATTTCAACTGCAAAATACAAGCTTCCTATGTGAGCTGCTCATGAGGTTATTTTTTGGACATTGTGGGAAGGATGATTTGTACCCTTTATGATAGTTCATTTGTTTTTCTTTTGTTATTATTTCCACTGTTCCGAGTAGCCTTCAGTGCTCATCTACTTGTGTGGGTAATACTGAGAGTAGGGCAGGGATGTCATTGTTTTCTTACAGAACTGGGGATTCCTTTCTAAGATTGATTGTGGATGGTTATCTTACCCTCAATGGCTTCCTCTAGTAGAATTGTGTTTTTAGGTTTCTCCTAAATAGTTAATGCTATGGGGCAGATTTCAAGGAAAGTGATGCATCTGTAGATATGCGTCACTTTCCCCGTGCCATCCTGAGAAACCCTTGCGCCACCACAGGTGCACCTTATTTACAATACGGCGCACCATGGTGAAAGGATTGGCAGATGCATCATAACATCTGACGCATCTGTTGGCGCAAAAGTCACGCATTGCTGGAGTTGTGTCGCACGCACAACGCAACTTCAACAATGCAAGGGGAGGCCTATCATTGTGCTGCGTCACTCCTTACGCCTGCTCCAAGCAGGCGCAAGGTTTTGATGCAGTGGCGTCCTAGAAGTGGCGCAGTGTATCTTGTAGATTTCACTGCATCACTTTTACAAGGCTTTTTGCGTGGGAACGCTCACCCTGCATACATTATACCTGATGCTGGTATAATGTGACGCAGGCTTTACAACGTGACGCATCTCCCTTGATGCGTCACGTTGTTAATCGGCCGCATTTTTACGCTGCAGCTGCGGGAAAAAAAGTGACGCAATGGCGGCACAAAAATGTCGAAAGGGCTTGTAAATCTACCCCTCCGTATCTGCGAGACATGTTGGGGCAGATTTACAAGAAACTGACGCATCTGTACAGATGCGTCAGTTTCCCTGTGCCTCCATACGAAAACCTTGCACCACCAATACGGCGCACTACGGTGCAACGATTGACAGATGCGTCAGAAATTCTGATGCATCTGTTGACCCAGAAGTGACGCATTTCTTGAGTTGCTCATGAAATTGACGCAACTCCAGCAATGCCCCACAACAGATAGGTGAGTCCCATTTAAAAAGCCTTGTGTCACTGGATTTTGACGCAGTAAAGGTGTAGAGTGACGCAGTGAAATGTTGTAAATTTCACTGCGTCAGTTCTACATGGCTTTTTGCGTGGGAAAAAAAGTGACGCAATGGTGGCCCAAGGAGGCTCAAGGGGCTTTTAAATCTACCCCGATGTTTACACACAGTGGGCTTACAGCCTGCCCATAGCTTACCATTTGTTAACTTCAATATCGCTCTCATTTTCTTTGTCTCCATTTGTCACGGCATGCGAGCATCTTGTCTTCTTCTTGTGTTTGGCCCTCCCCTGGAGCAAGGTACTTGTGTCCATTCACTGCTTCCATTTTTGGAACAACTTATTTCTTTGAGTTGAAGCAGTCCATATAAGTGCTTTGAGTCTTAAGTTTGTTTGCCATATCCCCATACATGTAGCTTCTTTTCCCTCCCACCATCCTACACTGTACTCTACGCCAGGGTTCTCCAAAGTCAGTGCTGGAGGACCGGATCCATTTCAGATTTTTAGCATTTACCCATTTAGATAAATGGAGTTATCTTAAAAATCTGACACGGATCCGGCCCTCCAGGACTCACTTTTCTGACAGTTTCTATGACACTACACTATACTTTGTACCACTCTACTCTATGCCACTGTACTCTTCATCACTGTACTCTATGCCGCTGCACTCTACTCTATGCCACTGCACTCTTCTCTACACCACTACATTCTATTCTACACCACTGCACTACACTCGACTGCACTCTGCTCTCCAACAGTCTATGCCACCGCTCTCTACTCTGCACCACTATATGCCACTGCACTTTGTGCCAATGAACTTCACGCCACTGCATTCCTTTCCACTGCACTCTACTCTGCACCACTCTAAACCACGCACCACATGCCATTCATCTCTACTCTGCACCACTCTACGCCACCGCACCACATGCTTTTGCAATCTACTCTATACCACTCTATACCAGTGCACCTTACACCACTCTCTGCCACTCTACTCTACGCCACTGCACTCTACGCCACTGCACTCCATGTCACTCTTCTCTTCTCTGCACCACTCTATGGCACTGAACTCCACACCACTGCACTCCACACCATTGCACTCCACGACACTCTGCTCTTCTCTGCACCCCTCTAGGCCATTGCACTCTACACCACTGCATTCTATGCTGCTGCACCACTCTATACAATTGCACCACTATACTCTGCACCACTCGACTCTGCACTCTATGCCACTCTACTCTACATTGCTCTGCTCTGAGCGACACTACTCTACGCCACTGCTCTCTATGCCACTCTACTCTATGCCACTGCCACTACACTTTATGCCACTCTGCTCTTCTCTGCACCTCTATACATCACTGCACTCTGTGCCACTGCACTCTATTCCGCTGAACTCTATTCTACATCACTGCACTACTTGCCCCTGCACTCTACTCTGCATCAATATATGCCACTGCACTCTACTCTGCACCACTCTGCACAACTGCACTTTATGCCACTTTACTCTAGGCCACTCTGCTCTATGCCACTGCACTATATGCCACTCTACTCTTCTCTGCACTATTCTACACCACTACACGCTATGCTGCTACACCACTATGCATCTGCACCACTCTATGCCCCTGCACCACTTTATTCCACACCCTTCTAGTCTGCAGCACTGCACTCTGTGCCACTGGACTCCGCTCTACTCTGCACTCCTCAGTGCCACTGCACTCTACTCTGCACCACTGCACTGTACACTACTCTTCTCTGCACCACTGTACTGTACTGTACTCCACTCTGCACCACTGCACTCCACACCACTCTCCTCTACCGTGCATCACTTTACTTAATGCTACTGCTCTCTACACCACTGCACTCTATGTTGCACCACTCTGTGCTGCACCACAATACTCTATATCACTCTATTATGCTCTGCACCATTCTACCCTACACCAATCCCTCCTACACTACTGCACTCTACACCACTCCACTCTGTGCCACTCAACTTTACTCTATGCCACTCTACTCCACGCCACTTCACTGCTCTACACAACTTCACTCCATGCTGCTGTACAACATGACTAAAAGACATTGGTAAAGCTAATCGCTCTTGCTTAGGCAAAACCTATTGACTTTGACAATGCTTGTTTGTTGTGGTTGGTGCTGTGATAATTGCAGCCAGAAGGCTGATGAACACACTGAAGGATGGAGTGTCTTTCTGAAGTTATTAAAACCTGGAGTACGTCTTTTCTCTTCTCAGAACTTCAAATTTTTGGTTATCTATCTCTTTATTCATTCTCCATATGTAACTGCAAGGTTGTGATCTTAAAAGTGCATCCAAGAACCTCTGCATGAACTGCAACAGAGAGCGATCATATCTCCCAAGGAGCGCAGTGAAACTCGCCTGCGAGATGTGCTGCAAATAGTTTTTCCTATCACACTTACTTTTCAGTTTTAAAAAAAATCTAAATTCAAGTGAAAATTGACCCACTTCTGCACCATGATGGTGAATCTGTTACTGCTCCCAAATGCCTGCGTATGCCCTCCTCTAGAAGAGGCCTGGGCAGAGTTCACGGAGTTCCGCTATGGGAAGTAACCAAAAAACACAGCCCTACACAGAGTTCCGCAAGCAGCGGGGAGAATTTGGTCACGCTGTTTGCGCTGATTTTTAGCACCAGGTGTTTGTCCCATGCTAGAAAATCAGCGCAAACAGCACCATGCACAGCACAAGAAGGCGCTGCTTCTTTCGGCCGCTTGAGCAGGTGTTCTTGTTGAGCAGCAGCTTCCTCAACGCAAACAGAAGGTTTCTCAACGTGAGCAGGAGCGGCCATCCGTGACCGCCCCCATCGAGAAATCTCAGCGGGAGGTGGTCTGGAGTAAGATTTTCCTTGCTGGTGCTCGCTAGCTTAACATTGGCAAGCGTGAGCACGGAAAAAACTCTGTGCGCTATGCAGAGTGCGTAGAGGGAAAAACTTAGCAAACTCCGTGAGTGGAGTGGAATTTCACACCTAGGCCTACTCTAGAAGCACGTTTTGTGTGTTTTCTTTCCCTGTAGATGGGGAGATACATGTGTCTATGGAATCTTGTGCTGATTGGGTTATTTCTCTATGGTTCCCATGATAAACCCATCTTTGAAGTCTGGCTATGGAAACATCTCCTGTAGCAGCTGTGCTTAGTGAGTTCTTTCCTCATGGGTGCTAGGATTAACCCTTCTTGACCTTTTGCTAATTGTGTTGTTCCCCCGTCAATATCATGGTAAACACTTTGATGAAAGCTGACACTGATTGTTTTCTACCCCTATAGAAATGATGATAAACATTTATGGAAACTAGTGCTCTATGTGTTCTTCCCCTATGGATGCCATGATAAGCACTTTTATAGAAAATGGCAATGTGTTCTTCTCCCATAGCTTTATATTGATAAGCACTTTTGTGGAAGCTGACAATGATTCCATTCTTCCCCTATAGATGCCATGGAAACTTCTTATATGGAAACCTGTTGTAGTTTCATCAGCAGCTCTTTTTAATTCTTAGTGGAATCTTTCCCTATAGAAGACCATAAATCCCTTATGTGGATATATGGGTTGAGCACCTTTCTCCCTGCAAGACTCAATGACCAAGGTAAGCCGGATCCAAGTGGAAATTTGGAAATGTACCGGAGCTTCTATGAGTGCTGTCGAGGTGAATGAGGAAGTCTGTCAGTTGTGAGGTTCTCATTGGCATGTGACTGTCTGTCTTGAACGCAGCCTAGCAGGCATCACCCAATTTCCCACAGCCCAGCTCCTCTCTGAAGCATGCCAGTGTGATCTGCACACTGTACAGAATGTTATTACTCTGATAACAACTAATACAGCAGT
Organism: Triturus cristatus; assembly: GCF_964204655.1. NCBI lineage: Eukaryota > Metazoa > Chordata > Amphibia > Caudata > Salamandridae > Triturus > Triturus cristatus. Next base: position 1,070,187,415 of record NC_140583.1, read on the forward strand.
TTACTGCTGCCCTCCATAAATTATTAGCTGCCTAATCTCTCGGCTGAATCAGCCTTACCTGTAATTATGCAGAAAAGGTATTAAAATGCAAAATACCCAATCACTTTAGTTGTGTTAAAAATCCCATTTCCGCTGTATCTCATCGGTTCTGCTACAAAGATTTCTTTTCTGCCTTTTTTTCTTGTCCATCACAAGTTTAATAAGAAAGGGCCTCAGGGAGGGAGGTACGCCTGCTGCTTATACAAAAAATCACCCCGAGCAGGCTTTCAGGGGGCAATAGGGCCTGGGTCTTTGCCCCCCTCCTTTTGGTCCTCCATCGTCGAGCTGTCATTGGGCCTTATTATCCTGCAGTTTAATAATTCAGATGTAGCTTGATGTAAAACTTGGGGGCAGTAATTGCAGGCTCACTTATTTGCCAAATGAACTACTAATGGGCAGACGAGAGAGCGCCATCGCTCACCATTAATTGCGTGGGGGTCACCGCGGGGTCTTTGGAGGCGTGGTTGGTGTGATTCACCTCTGCAGGATATCTCTTCCAGGCCTGCTTGCGTCTAATGATGCCACTGTCTTGAGATTACATTACATTCAATGTTCCTACCGCAACTGGATACTAGCATACTTTAGAAACTGATGTAAAATGTAAACAAGCATTGGCAAAGCCAATAGGTCTCGCCAATGCAAGAGCCATTGGCTTTGCTAATATGTTTTAGCAATGTTGTATACCAGAGAGTCTGCTGTTCAGCATGGCTAAAAACTAGTAGGGTAAAGGGGAGTGCCATGGAGGGAAGTGTCATAAAGTGGAGTAGAGTGGAGTGGAGTGTTATGGGGCAGCGCAAAGGTGCATTGAGTGGCATACAGTAGAGTTCAGTGGCATGGAGAGGAGTGAAGTGCAGTGTCATGGAGTAGTGTACTTTGTTGTGGAGTGTCGTGGAGGGAGTAGAGTGTCGTACAGTGGAAGGGCATAGAGTTGAGTGGCGCATAGTGGAGCACAGCGTTAGAGTTAAGTAGAGTGTCGTACAGTGGAGTGGCGTAGAGTGTCGTGGCGTGGTGTATAGCGGGGTGGAGTGCCGATAGAGGGTGTTGCATAGAGTGAAGTAGTGTTATAGAAGAGAGTGGCGTACAGTAGAGTAGATTGTAACAGAGTGGAATGGCATGGAGTGAAGTCGAGTGGAGTAGTGTGTCATAGAATAGAGTGGATTAAAGTGGCATAGAGGGTGTTGAGTAGACATAGGGTGCCTTGGTTTTGAGTAAAGTGATGTAGAGTGCATTGGGGTAAAGTGCACTGACTCACAGTAGCTCAGAGTGCAGTGACACAGAGTAGAGCGGTGCAGAGTAGATTGCAGTGGTGTGGAGTGCAATGGCATAGAGTGGACTGGTGCAGTGTGAAGTACAGTGGTGCAGAGTGGAGTAGAGTGGCATAGCGTGAAGTGGAATGAAGTGGAGTGGTACAAGGTAGAGTGTAGTGGTGAAGAGTAGAGTGGCGTAGAGGGCAGTGGTGTAGAGTGCAGTGGCATAGAGTACAGTGGTGTAGAGTGTAGTAGAGTTGAGTGGAGCAGAGTAGACTGAAGTTGCATAGAATGCAGTCATGCAGAGAAGAGTGTCAGAGTACACGATCGTAGAGTGCAGGGTCAGAGAGTGTTGCAGAGTAGAGTGGTGCTGAGTAGAGTGGTGCAGAGAAAAGTGGGTGCAGAGTAGACTGGTGCAGAGAGCAGTGATGTAAAGAACTGTGGTGCAAAGTAGAACAGAGAGGCATAGAGTGCAGTGGTGTACAGTGGCATAGCGTGCAGTGGCGTAGAGTGCAATGGCATAGAGTAGAATGTTTTATATTATAGTAGTCTAAAGTGCAGAATTACAAAGTAGTTGGCGCAGGTGCATTGGCGTAGGGTGCATTGGTTTTGAGTAAAGTGGTGTAGAGTGCATTGGCGTAGCGTGCAGTCGTTTAGCGTACATTGGCATAGCTTAGACTGCAGTGGCATAGAGTGGAGTAAAGTGGTGTGGAGTGCAGTGGCAGAGAGTGTAGTGGCACAGAGTGCAGTGGCGTAGATTGTTTCAGAGTAGAGTGGAGTGGTGCAGGGTAAAGTATAGCGGTGCAGGGTAGAGCACGTGGCATAGAGTAGAGGTGCACAGTCTTGATTTCAGCGGCATAGAAGGGAGTGGCGCAGAGTGGCCTAGAGTGCAGGCTCAAAGAGTGCTGTGGCGTAGAGTAGGTTGTTTCAGAGTGGAGGGAAGTAACTAGAGTGGAATGGTACAGTGTAGAGGGGAGTGGTGCAGGATATAGTGGAGTGGTGTGGAGTGGTGCAGAGTGGAGTGGCCTAGTCTGGAGTGGTGTAGAGTGCAATGGTGCACAGTAGGTCAGAGTAGCATGGAGTGCATTGGTGTAGAGGGCTGTAGAGTGGCTTACAGTGGTGAAGAGTAGAGTGGCATAGAGTTCAGTGAACGAGAAGTGCTACAGAGAAGAATGTCGTAGAGTGTTACGGAGTGTAGTGATGTAGAGTAGAGTTGCGTAGAGTGCATTGGTGTACAGTGCAGTGGTGTAGAGTGGTGCACAGTAAAATGACAGAATGCAATTGTGTAGAGTGGTGTAAAGTTCAGTGTAGAGTATAGTGGCGTTCAGTGCAGTGGTGATTAGTAAATTGATGTAGAATGCAGTCGCGTAGAGTGTATTGGTTTTGAGTAAAATGGTGTAGAGAGCATTGGTGTAGATTTTAGTGGCACAGAGTGCAGCAATATAAAACTGAGTACCATAGTGTGGAGTAGCATAGAGTGGCTTGGCACAGAGTGGAATAGAGTGGCATAGACTGCAGTGGCATTGAGTAAATTGTTTCAGTAGTGGCGTGGAGTGCAGTGGTAGAGAGTATAGGCTTGTAGCGTTCAGTGGTGCAGAGTAGATTAGAGTGGGCTAGAGTAGATTGGCATAGAGTACAGTGGCATAGAGTGGAGCATTGCAGAGTAGAGCGGCATAGATATCAGTCGTGGAGTGAGCAGTCTTTCATAATAGAGTGACGAAGAGTGAAGTAGCATGGAGTGGAGTGGTGCAGAGTAGAGAGGAGTGGTGCAGGCTAGAGTGCAGTGGCAGAAAAATGGAGTGATGCAGAGTAGAGTGCTGTAGCGTGCACTGGCATAGAGTAGAGTGGTGCAGTGGTGTAGAGTGCAGTAGAGTGACGTAGAGTCCAGTAGACTGGCATAGAGTACAGTGGCATAAAGTGCAGTGGTGTAGAGTGCAGTCATAGAGAGTCAAGTGTTGTATAGTGCAGTGTTGTAGAGTGGTGCAGAGTAGAACAGAGTGGAATTGAGTGCAGTGACATAGTGCACAATAGTGTAGTGTGATGTAGCGTGCACTGAAGAAGAGTGCAGTGGTATACTGTAGAATGTTGTAGAGTACAGTGGTGTACAGTGAAGTGGTGCAAAATAGTTGACACTGGTTTTGAGTGATGTGGTGTGAAGTGAATTGGCGTAGAGTGCAGTGGTTTAGAGTAGAGTGGCATTGCCTAGAGTGCAGGTGCATGGAGGGGAAACATCCTTTACATCGCGGTGATTACACCGCAATGCATTTAGAACGCTGCCATTATAATTCAAGCGTTACATCGACTTGCACTTGAGGGCGCTATAACCTAAGGAATAGTAAGATTTACTATTCCAACACCTTCCCTACTGTACGTAGACTGGTGTTGGAATAGTAAATCTTACTACTCCTAAGTCCAGCGCCCTCCAGCGCAAGTCGTCGTAATGACTTGCATTGTAAAAACTGCGATGTTACATATCGCGATCATTTTCATCGCGTTGTAGCATCACATATTCGTGTAGAGTGCAGTGGCATAGAGTGGAGTAGTGCAGAGTGGCAATGAGTGCAATGGCCTAGAGTGCAATGGCATAGAGTAGATTGTTTCAGAGCAGAGTGAAGTGGAGTAGAGTGATGTGTTGCAAGGTAGAGTACAGTGGTGCAGGGTAGAGTACGCTGTTTTTGAGTAAAGTGGTGTGAAGTGAATTGGCATAGAGTGCCAATGTTTAGAATAGAGTGGCGTAGCCTGAAGTGCAGTGGCACGGAGTGGTTCAGTGTAGTGTGCAGTGGCATTGAGTGGAGTAGTGCAGAGCTGCATTGAGTGCAGTGGCCTAGATTGCAACGGCGTACAATAGATTGCTTTAGAGTAGAGTGAAGTGGAGTGGAGTGAAGTGTTGCAAGGTAGAGTATAGTGGTGCAGAGTAGAGTGCAGTGGCATAGAGTAGTGGCATAGGGCACAGTGGCATAGAGTAGAATGTTGTCGAGTATAGTGGCACAATGTTGATTGCAGTGGCACAGAGTGGATTGTCACAGAATGGAGTAGAGTGGCATAAAGTGCAGTAGCACATAGTGCAGTGGTGTAGTGTAGATTGTTTCAGAATATATTGAAGTGGCATAGAGTTGAGTGGTACAGAGTAGTAATGTAGATTGCATTTGCATAGATTGCAGTGGTGTAGAGTGGTGTAGAGTGCAGTAGTAAAGAGTGCAGTGCTACATAATGGATTGGGGTAGAGTGCACTGGCATAGAGTAGAGTGGTGCAGAGTAGAGTAGACAGGCATAGAGTGAAGTGGCGTAGAGTTCAATGTCAGAGTACACTGGTGCACGGTAGAATAGAGTGGCGAAGAGCACGGACGATTGGCATAGAGTGGTGTAGATTAGAGTGCAGTGGTGCAGAGTAGAGTGGTGCAGAGTAAAGTGGCACAGAGTAGAGTAGTGCTGAGTACAGTGGCAGAGAGTTCAGTTGAAGAGAGTTCAGTGGCAGAGAGTGCAGTGCTGCAGATTAGAGTGTCATAGAGTGCAGTGGTGTAGAGTGCAGTGGTGTACAGTGGTGCCAAGTAAAGTGACGTAGAGTGCAATGGTGTGGAGAGAGAAAGAGTGGCGTAGAGTGCAGTGGCGTGGAGTAGAGTATAGTGGTATAGAGTGCAGTGGTGCAGAGTTGATTGACATTGAGCGCAGTGACGTAGAGTGTATTGGTTTTGAGTGAAGTGGTGTGGAGTGCAGTGGTTAGAGTAGAGTGTCTTAGAGTGCAGTGGTACAGAGAAGATAAGAGTGGCTTAGACTGGATTGGTGTAGGGTGCAGTGGTGTAGAGAGCAGTGGCTTAGAGTTCAGTGGCTTAGAGTTCAGGAGCATAGAGTGGCATAAAGTAGAGAGGCAGAGACTGCAGTGTAGCAGAGTATACTGTTGCAGAGTGCAGTGGTGTATAATAGAGTGGCATGTAGTGCATAGGATGCAGTGGCAAAGAGTAGTATGGGGTAGAGTGCAGTGGAACAGAGTAGAGTGGCGTAGAAAGCAGTTTCACAGAGTAGAGTGGCGTAGAAAGCAGTGGCGTAGAGTACAGTGGTGCAGAGAAGATTAGAGTGGCATAGAGTGCAGTGACACAGAGTAGGTTACGGTGGCGTAGAGTGCAGTGGCATGGAGTATAGTGGTGTAGAGTGATTTGGTGCAGAGTATATTGATATAAAGTGCATTGTATTGAGTAAAGTGGTGTATACTGCACTGGCGTAGAGTGCAGTGGGATAGAGTGCTGTGTTGCAGAGTTGGGTGGAATAGAGTGGAGTGGTGCGGAGTGGTGTAGAGTGCAGTGGCGAAGACTGAAGTGGTGCATGGGAGAGTAGTGTGGGGTACAGTGCATTGGCATAGAATGGAGTGGTGTAAAGTAGGGAGGCGTAGAGTGGTGCAAAGAAGAGTGCTGTAAGGTGGGGTGGTGCAGAGTAGAGTTGAGTGAGGTAGCATGGAGTAAGCATGGTATGGTAAAATGCTGCCATTACAGACATCACATCTTCAATTGAAACGACCATTACATTTGCAATCACAAGCATTTTTAATAATAAAAGTATACAGTGCACATATGATAATGTGTGGAAATGTCATCACTGGATGCATTGATTTGATCATCAGCACAGTTCATTTACACACATTTAAATGTTATTGAGTGCTAGAAAAAAAATAACATCTGTACAGCCTTCCTTAAGCAGACGCCCACTAACCAGTTTGACTGTCACATAAATCCTCCCATTTTTAAGTCAGAAAAAGAAAATTAAACACCAAGCTCCTTAGAAGACACAGTCTAACCTTTTATATCTGTGTTTGAATGCACAGCAAATGTGACAAGATAAGAACAAAGTTTAAAGGCCTGTTTCCAGAAAGTGAGTTTGTGGAAGAATAGAATAAACAAGGTTTAGACAACAGGAGGGATGAACTCGAGCTGAACAGCAAAGCAAATAAAGCCAACAAAAAGACAGCCAGTAAATATGAGTTACAAACCACAAAGCCAATGGTAAGCAACGGGTGGACTGCATTCCTAGGCCATCTTTTTAAATGTACCCAAAATGTCTTCAGCAAGCCAAACTTTAGCTGTGCTGTCTGGTAAGCTGTGACCTAAAAAAGGGGGCTAAACAAAAATGGGAAAATAGAATTTGGTTTTGATGCTGGACCAGAAAAGTAAAGCTTGCAAGTAACTTGTGTCTTGTACATAATTCGGAGTCTATTACTCCCCCTCAATCCCTTGCAGTTTGTGCATAGCCTTATTTGATAGGGTTCTCCGGAACTACATGACTCTGTTAACATTTCCACCCAGGGTTCAGTTGTGGGAAATGGCTGTGGGACCCAGGGCAATCAAGGGTTACTGACATGGTCAAACTGGGACAGAAATTGGCCCGGGATCAAAATGAAAGTGGCCGCCATTGTTGAATTAAATAGACAAAAAGGTTCCCCACATTCTGCAAATAGGGGCAGCTTTGTACTTGTAAAGAGATGCTATATAGGTGTTCTCAATGTATAGGAGACTGCATGGAGCCTGTTGCAGAGAAAACTTGTGGCAATATAAGGAAAATGAACAGTAAAACCCATCAGATATAAAACAAGGCCACATACAACTATACAACCGGCCCAAACTCTGACCTGTCAGACCAGCCCTTCAGGCCCTGCCGGATTGCCCTATAGCCAGTCCGACCCTGGTTACTGGACTGAAATTGTAACAATTGAGGCCTTTACCTCTAGTGTCATGGGGCTTTCCTTACTATTGGACCCAAAACTGAGCACCAAGTGCAACCCTTTAACACTTGACCCTCAACCAGAGTGAACCAGAGAAGTTCAAGGTTTACTCAGGGAGGTGGTGTGGACTAGAGATTCAGATTACAGCAAAGAACACATGCATGAATAATAAGCCAATATCTAGTTAGTACTTTTACTTACAAATGAATCCTTCCATACTGCTAAATATGATACACAAACACAACAAATATACATCAAGGAAATGCACAACACCGTACACCGGGATTTCACTATTCAATAGCCCATGCCTTCTGTCCTTAGCAAACAGCTAACTTTCTGTGCTTGATAAAGCAAAATCGCTGTCTCTTAGATTTAGTGCCAGTGTCTAATGCAGGGAAGGAAAGGGTAATGGTTTTAGTCCTCAATTCCAAACTCATGGATTGGGGAGGCTTCAAATATGTTCCCATAGTCCCTCCAGGGGCCTCAGTACTTTACTGTTCGTAGATGCACACAGTACCTTTTGCAAATGAGGTTCAATGGCCATGGATGCCCAGAGTCACAGCCAAGGGAAGAGTGGTCCATGTTAGAGAGATCTTCTGGCACCCAGGGACTAACAGCGCAAAGCTGATACAGGGTAATGTGTTGTTTAGTTGGTGGTACTTTTTGATCCACTGGCCAAAGTAAGTATTTTTAACTCTTCAAACATTTGAAAGGTCAGAACAAAGAAATCCTTGGCTCAGTTGATCTTTTACCACACACGGAAACCCATGGAGCTGGGGACCCAGACATGCACAAAAAAGACTTCATGGGTCTGGGTTTCCAAGGAGAATATCTCTGCACACATTTACAACTGGTTTGTGATGTGTTCTTGAGAAAAGTCTTGCCTAGTAATTCAATCAAACAATTCCAGCCGCAAAGGATGTCTTGTTGGTAGCCAGCCACTCAGGACATACACGGGGGGTCATGGACAGAGGGAGCCCACCACAGTGATCCTTGTAGAGCTGATCAACCCCCTGCACCACATGGAGTCAGTGCAGTAGATGGTCCTTTGACCCTTTTCTTCACAGCTTTATAGATACAATGCAGCCAGGCTGTCTCCACTTTCCACAGCAAGCAGGCTTTTCGAGAATGGCTTGTATGGTCTAAACTTGCAGGGGAGCTGGTAGTCAAAGATCCTAGCCCCAGTCAATTTATCAGGCACATTGATGTGTGTATCCAGGCCTCGGTCAAGAAAAACTCCAGCACACTGAATAGGGTATCTGTTCATTATTTATAATCCATTTGGCCAATCATTTCTTTGCAATGTTAAGATTTTGGGGGTCAATCATGTCTTGCAAATGTGGATATGATTTCCAGAAACGCTTCTCTTAGAACTAGTTTGTGCTGGTTCCTGACTGTATTTGCCTTTTTCCACAAACTGGTCCAACTATAGTATTTTTCATCCAAATGCAGGAGGAAGATGGCACAGGTATGAGTGTACTGATAGAACCAGAAGCTTATGCTTCAAATGAGAGGAAGGGACACCACTACCACCAATCATTAAAATTTGACTATAGGGAAGCTCAGTGGGTAATTGACAGTGCTTATTTTGCATTGGTGGTTGCAGGTGGGGCCCACCAGCACTCATTTTTGGAAACCAGGAAACCAGCATTAACTTTTCTCATCAGATTATTAACCAGAGGAAGAGAGAGAGAAAGAAAACAAGGGGAACAGAAGGAAGACGTGAAAGATTGGGAAAACATGACAAAGAGAGAAAAAAGGAACCTGCAAGAGTGAGAAAGGAGGGGAGGGAGTGCCTGGTGGTGGAGTAAAGAGTCAAGTGGTGGAATCAGGGCTACGCAGCCATGGTATTTGGGACACCAACTTCCAGTAATGCCAGCGGCAATGCTTCTAAGCAAACCTTGGGGCCCCTACACTTTTCTTTTGCAAGTTAAGTACTGGTACTGGCAAAGAACACTCTAGGGCTACACCCCAGTAAGAAAAAGCAAACAACATGCCACTAAATCCACCAGCAAATAGACGCTAGTGTATGGAAATGCCTCCTTTTCCATGATCCCCCCCCAACATTTTGGACTGATGCTGCTGGATCTTCAACTCTGAGAGTGCACTGAGGCCTTGTAACCAGACCTCAGTGCCAGTGTTCTAACCCATTACAAAATTTGTGTTCAATTGCTTACCCAGAATTGGCATATTCTGACTTACTTATAAGTTCCTAATATATGGTACCAAGGGACAGAGTGTCCCCCCAGGGCTGCAGCAATTATTGTGCCACCCTGTGTGTGAAGAATTTCAAAATGGCTCCCAGACTGCCAATGCAGCCTGGAAGAGCAGTTTTAAGACCTCTCATTCAGCTTTGCCATTTAAACCAAAGCCAAAGTCCCCACTTACCAATATATAAAAGTCTCCCCTAAGGAAGGCCTACGGAGGCAGGGAGATGTATGTTATTAAATAGAACATATATTTCTAATATGTTCTACCAGTAAAACTTCCAATTTGTAACTGTTGCTGTGGAGAAGTTAGTAGCCTTTTTGGCTAAAATAGAGTTATTGGCTGACTTCTTAGCCCAGCTGACTTCTGAATGGGACTACTAAATGTGTACTTCAAGGTATCAAATTGATCATGGCATTAAACCTGATTTGATGCCCAAGTTAAATTGAAAGTCACTTTTACGGAAAGGCAACTTTTAGAAAGTTTGCTAGACACCAAAAGCTTTCTGCTCTCCAGAGCAGTAGTATGACCAACTCCCAAGCTCAGAAACAATTGGAACCCGCTACAGAGAGAGGTGTTACCTCCCTCTTGCAGGAAGCCAAATAGGGTGTTCGCCAAAAAAGACAAGGATTCTTCTGGTGGGCAAATGGCGATCACACTCATGTAGGACTGTCTTTCGTTCAGGTAGACAGGCTGGCAACGGGAACAGAAAGAGGAGACCAGTGCCCAAACCAGTTTTCTCATAGTCATGTAGCCCACAGGTTGCCACACTTCTAGGGTGGGCTACCAAGCTCCTAACATTCAAGGAAGGGTTCAGAAATCTTGAGAGTGGGCAGAAAAGTGTACTCTGGGATTGCTAGATGCCACCCCTAGCTGGAAGTCGTCACAGTACATGCGGGATCCTGGTAGTCCATTGGCTAGTTACTGCATCACCCCCCCCCCATCCTCCACGGGCACTTTCTGTGCATAAATATACCACCGCTGACATCCTGAACCTCAAATCACGAAGAATCCGGAGAATGGAACAAAGAAGGCCTGCAATGCTGTCCCCTTGGACTTGTCAAGAGACGCTGCACCGACTGCTGGACTGCACCTGGGTCTAGCAATGAGAGGACTATGTCTGTGACTCCTGGCTCATAGAAAAGTCACGCCTGAGCCCCAGATTAAAGAAGTCACTCCAAGGGTCAGTAGGCTAACCCTTTGGATCCAGCACCAAGGCGATCAATACTGAAGAAGCCCACTCCAGCAAGTCAGTATTCAAATTCTTTGAATCACCACTGATAACCCCTGGGCTACTCAAGAGACTGATCCTTGATGCCAAAAGTTGCGCTCAAGTCTGCTGGACTAAGGAGTGCCATCTGACTCCAGATTGGTCATCAAAGAGAGACGCCAGCCTTTATTAAAAGATACCACTGGACCCACTCTACATGGAGATCAATAGCCAAGTTGCAGCTGACCATCTACTGGCTCAAAGAAAACTTTAAGGGACACAGACCCAGTGGCCAAAGATGCGCCACCTTACCCGTGAACCGAGGAATTACCACAATGACATCCCCACTGGCCATACAGCACCCATTGCACCTTTCAGCATCCTGCATTCTAGCATCAGGACCACTCCATTGAACTCTAGGATGGTCTTGATGTAAAATGTGGAACTGGACGTGAGATACCTTTGGTGACCAGGTAACCATTCACATGCTCCTCATTGATCCCGCCCCCTACCCCTCCACCACCACTTTCTCCCTTTCAGATTTGGCTGCCCCACTGAGGCTGGACTAGTCAAACACAACCTTTTCAAAAGTTTCAAAACTTTACGGTTTCCATTGCTTGTTTGCACTTTGGACTAAAAAGCTGAGCATCAAAATTCTTAAACTCGGATCAAACAAAGGATTTTTGAAGCATGCCCAATCCGCCATATTAAGCTGTTTCCACATAGGTATCTCTAAATAGATATGGTGAAGGCGAGGTGGCACCAGTCATGGGCCACGGAAATGAGGGGCGCAGGCACCCTTGGGCAGTGGATGGTCGATGTCAGGATTTTCTGAGTAGGTACCCATCAACTTGATGGAAGAAACACAGATAAATAACAGAGTCAATTGCGTCTTCGGTCTGTAAATAACCGCGCGTAAACCGAAAGCAGCAGAGGCACGCCCTGCGCACCTCCTTGACGGCAGCCTGGCGCCTCGAAGCCCTGCGTAGAGCTCGACACGTCTGGAAGCGCGCGCTCCCCTCCCCGCCTACTCCTCCTCACCGCTCAGCTCCGGCTGTAGGGCCCGGGATTAAAGAGCGCTGACAGCTGAGACAGCCCCAGAAATTAAAGTGATACATTTGAGGCAGGGGAAACAGTGGGGGCACATTTTTCATGCACATTAAGGATGGCATTTCTGATCTTTAATTAAGCGCGGCGGCTGTGCCTTGCCTGGAACCGTTCACGGCTAGCCTTTTAACAATGTCTCTTAATGCGTTTCCGTGGCTTCTCACGAGGCCTGTGGGGTCTGCCTGCCCCTGTTCGCGTCAGTTTAAGGGAGCGCGGGAGGAGGATGCGCGAGCTCACGAACTTCACCCTACGAACTAAGCGGCAGCACCACGTTTTTGTGGTAGATGTTTAATGTTTCTGTATCGGTTTAGGTGCATCTAAGCTGCAGAGTCTTGACCTCTACAAGAAATAAATCTGCAAAAATGAATATAATTAAGAAATAGCAATGCATGATATAGGTACCAATTATGAGGCGCGAGACCAGTGTTTGCAAAGCCTGTGTGCCTGTCTCCGCCGACCTAAACCCACCTGCGAGATCTCATATCCCATGCAGACAGTGCAAACTCGCATTCATCTCAAATATCCCTTGCGCGTGGCTGTACGTGTGCGGTGATTAAACATTCTGCAAAGTTGCTTTCTTGAAGGAACAGATACTTGGGGGATTCTGCAATTTGTTCTGCAACGTTCAGAGGGGCATATTATCAAGATAGGCGATAAAATTATCGCCGCTTTAGCGGCAGAAAACTGCCGCTAAAACGGTGATAATGGGCTTGATAATATGCTCTATGGAATTCCAATTGAAGCTCAGGTTAGATGTCCTTCACATCTAACTCTTGAATCCAGTGGCAAAGTGAGCAAGGGACCCACGTCTGGGCATACCACTCTCGTCGCCAAATGTAATAAGTATGGATGTAGTCGATGTATGATGATAAAAGTAGGTTTATTAGATCTCTTGTTCAGGTTTACAGAAGAATCAGCTCTTAAGTATAATAATAATGAAAGCCCCACCAGGAGCAGCTCCCTTGCTGCTCAGCCCAATCTCCCAACTGACATCCATCCACAAGCATCCCCAACATTCTCACATTGCATCACACACACCAACATTCTATTATTCATCCACATTGGCTGAGCAGCAAGACAGGTAAGCGTGGAAGGTACATAGCACCCAAACCCGGATACCACACATAGGGCGAACAAAGCGATACCAAAGGGGATGATGTGACTTTGCCACTGGATTCAAGATAGCCTGGCTGATGAGGATTATGAACCCGAAACCGGTCCCAGGATGCTTGTTTCCGGTCCAGGGAAGACATGGCATGGCACTTCGGATTGGACTGTTCCCATGAGGCACAGGGTCAGACTGATTTCCATATGGCCATGTCTGAACTGGGGTGGTGGAGTGAGCTAAAGAATGATGATGGATTAAACCCAGATCAGTTGACTGGGGGTGAGTGTTTGATTAGCTCAAACGCTCCGTCCATCATCCCCTTTGGTATTGCCATGTTCTGGTGTCAACGGTAAACACCCAAAATATCGATTCCAAAATATCTACTGCCCAGAATATCAAAGTTAAAATATAGAGTGGACAGAATATCGACTCTACAAAATATAGATAGGTCAGAATATCGAAATTGGGGTACAAAATATCGATTACCAAAATATAGACCTTAAAAATATAGATTACCAAAATATAGACCTTAAAAATATCGAATACCATAATATCGAATTTTAAAATATAGATTACCATAATATCGAATGTTTTTTTTGTGTTATGTATGGTAGTATATGTGTTAAAATGATGTATTATTGTTGTAATGTATGTTTAATTTATTTAAACAAATGAATGTTATGTAATTTAATTATTGCGTAATTTAATTCCGTAACGGGTTGTGGGTTTATAGGGGAATAGGGTGGGAAGTAATTTAATTATGGTTAATTAAATGTTAATTATATTTATATGTTTTGATAATTAATTAATTGATAATTAATTATTAATTGGTAATTTATTTTTATTAATTGGTAATTAATTTATATTAATTGATTAATTGATAATTATGTTAATTGTATTTGTTATTAATAGGAGCGGGTTGTGGGTTTGTAGGGGAATAGGGTGGGAAGTAATTTAATTATGGTTAATTAAATGTTAATTATATTAATATGTTTTGATAATTAATTAATTGATAATTAATTATTAATTGGTAATTTATTTTTATTAATTGGTAATTAATTTATATTAATTGATTAATTGATAATTATGTTAATTGTATTTGTTATTAATAGGAGCGGGTTGTGGGTTTGTAGGGGAATTGGGTGGAAAGCAAATTAATTGTAATAAAGTAAATAATTAATTTTTTATTTGTGTGTATTGATAATTGATAATTAATTTGTAATTGGTAATTAATTATTATTAATTGGTATTAAATTTGTATCAATTGATAATTAATATTTTTAAATGGTATTTAATTGTTATTAATTGGTAATTATTTTTAATTCACTTTTTATCAGTATTGATAACTAATGTCATTTTATATTTAATTTAAATCATTACTTTCCCTACTGTTGCACTCTCTGGAGTGGGAATAGTAATTTTTACCTCTACGCCAGAGCTTTCCAAAGTATGTGTCGCGACACGTTACTGTGTCGCCTGACCTTCGTGGGTGTGTCGCGCAACAGGAGCCTTGGCCCTCGCAGTGAGGGCTTGAAGGCAGGGGCGCAACGGAATTGAGCTCAAAGAGCTGTCTGTGTGTGCGCGCGCCCAGGCTGAGACAGCTTCCCACACACACAGACAGCTTTGAGATTATCGCAGCCGCACCCGGGTACTTCACAGGTCTTTACAAGACCATTAACGAGGCTTTGTTTATTTTTTTCACCCCTCCATCTCCACATGGCGAAAGGGACAAATCCTTTGTTTGTCACCGGTAACCTTTGCCGACTGTCCTGCTGCGTGGATATTTCCTTTTCTATGCAGTGCAGGAGAAAAGAAGTTTGTTTATTCCTGTCACCTTTCCCGACCCCTGCAGCAGTTTATCACACCAGGCTGTGACACAGTTTGACTAATAAAGTAGGTAGGAGAATTTGTCACTATTTGTTTTTCGATTTAAAATGTGCACAGGACCAGCAGGACACATACTTTGTGCGTGCTTCATTTAAACAATTTTTTTATCATTATCATGACCGATGCAGGATAAAATAAGACAACACAACATGCCCAGATAACGCTGGTGATTAATGATCCTGCTGGAGGGCAATCGTTTGTCTGTCCGTAGTTTTTAAATGCAGATCAACTGTATTTTATGTGGAAGCTCAGTGGGTTACTGCCTTTGTCACAGAGATCCTTGTGCTACTTGCAGTTCAGAAGTTACAATCCTAACATAGGACAGTGACCAATGAACTGTCACCAAAGAGCTGCATACAAACATGAATGGTGTAGTTAGAACTTCGCTTATTTTTGTTTTGTGATATAGTTAGAACTTCCTCAGTCTTTCATTATTCTAATGTTGCTGAAATGAGTATGTTTGGGCAGATATACATTTTTATCAGTAAAGCTGACCCCCATGTAATACTCTTTAAATCCTAAAGTTGTTTCCCCACACCAAACCCTCTTAAAATATATTGCCCACCAGTATGTATGACGTGATTCATACACCTTGTAATCCTCATTGGCTTATGTGACATTCCCTGTAGACTGATTTACATACTTGTATGACTCATTGTCTCTGTATAATGTGTGCGTGGTGTAAAGTACTGACACACACTACACTGACATGAGTAGCGCTGTACAACAAATGAAATGCATATGAGAGAGGGGCTACGTAAAGATGAGGGGCACTGTTGGAGGGTGGCAGCGAGGGAATCTGAGGAGGAGGTGGTGGTGGGAGGGGCTATGGAGCAATGAGGGGCACTGTTGGAGGGCGGCAGTGAGGGAATCCGAGGAAGAGGTCATGGGGTGGAGGGGGGGAGCTAGGGAGAGACGAGGAGCACTGGTGGAGGGTGGTAGAGAGGGAGTCTGAGGAGGAGGTCATGAGGGGGAGGGGCTACAGAGAGATGAGGGGCACTGGTGGAGGGTGACAGTGAGGGAATCCGAGGAGGAGGTCACGAGGGGGAGGGGCTATGGGGAGATCAGTGGCACTTGTGGAGTGTGGCAGTGAGGGAATCCGAGGAAGAGGTCAATAGGGGGGCAACTATCAATTATTTAACAAATCCTCTCAATTATCTCACAGCTTTAATGACTGCCGCTGAAAACAAAAACTAAAAATCAATATTAGTCACTGCCAGTAGCACAAGAAACCAAACATGAAAGTTATATGTTTGTTTAGCAGGTCTATCGTAAGTACATTTGAGCTCATTACAATATTTAACAAATTAGATTTTGCTTCGGGGTTGTGCAAAAAAATTATGCAACCCCGATGCAAAATCAGGGCCTTAACATGTATTTATTTTTTTAAATCCTGCCACAAAGAAACTGGCAACAAGGAGAAATGCGGCAGTAAATCTGTTCTACTCAACTGGTTGCAAAGTCTGTATTTTAAAATATCATGGGGTTAAGGCACCTGTGGCAGAGATCTTTGTGTGCTCAGTAAAGCTCAGGGAATAATAATAATGGTAAAATAACTATTTGCTGGAGAGGTTTGTGTTTTGTCTAGTCCCAGTTTTGGATCAAAGTAGCATTGAGGGTTAATAGGTCTCCTGGAAAGCACACTATGTAACGCGCAGATGACAGATTTTTATTGTATGTAAATGGGCAAGTGAGTTAGCGCTTTGAACACAGAGATCCTTTTGTTACTTGCAGTTCATACATTGTAATTCTTCTAATATAGCACAGTGAGCCAAGAAGGACATGTGGCTCCTACACCTTGTAACTCTCCCCATCTTATGTAACATTCCCTTGGTTTACACACATCATTTATTGTCAATGTATAATGTGTATGTATAAAGCACTCTGACACTACAATGGGATTAGTAGCACTATAGCGCTGTAAAAGAAACAAAACAAAATAGTGGCATTTAAATTGTTTGTGTAAATACTGGGACAGACTAACAAATCTGACATTCCTACACACATGCATATCTCTTATATAAAAGGACTGAACAAAGTCAAAAGCATGCCTGCCTCTTGTGTGATGTGATGTGATAAGCTATGTGCCTTTGTTTCTCCTCCATTTCATTTAGATGTGAGGCTCCTGATAGCTCCCAGCCTGGATACTCCAAGAAAAGGAGACCTGATGGCCCCTTAACTTCGACCTTTGTTATAGGCCCAGCTGGAATCTGATAAGCCCCTTCCCCGTCTGTACATTGCTGCTTGGAACAAAAGCAAACAATGTGCAGGCACTGTTGAATGTGTCCCGGTGTCTAAAAATTGCACCAAGACAAGTTTACCATATTTCTGTGGGGCCCAATCTCATAGCAGGGTAGACTGCGATCACCCTGTGAAAAGAGTGGATAGACTCAGTCTACCCTCAACTTGTGCCCGGTCTACTACATAGTGCCAAGAGATGCATGTGCATCTCTTGACGCTATGTAGCAGCTATTGCTCATTTTAGTAATGATGAAGTTCACCTGTGTGCCCTAATACTGAAAAGCGAGGGCAAGAGATCTTTGCAGTGTAAGTTAGTAGATAGGTACATAGTACATTTCCTTTACAACGAACCATGAAGCGGTGTTTAGGAAATTATTAATATGCTAGTTAAAACAGGTGCATTTAGAAAACTGAGGCCCAAGCTCCTAACTAGCAGGAAGGCCATTTATTTTCTTGATCTGTGCGTAAGTGGATGAGCTCAAAGGGGTAAGTACACATCACTTATCATTTTGCTGGCTCGGTGAGTGAGGTGAATAATAAAGCCGATCTACAAAGAAAACGAATCAACAGGGTTGGGGCGGGCGGGAGGAGATGGAGTGAGTGAAAACACCAGCACTCGTGTGGAGTGCTCAAAGACAAAGAAAATAGTAGCTCCTATAACGGGAGTAGTGGAAGGACGCAAGCACTTGGTCCATGTTCAGGGGGAGGGTCAAACACAGGAAGAAGCATGACGCTTTTATGCTATGGACTAACGGGAACGACGGATATGAGAGCACGATGGAGCAAACAAGTGGTAAGGCAATGGGCGGGCTGAAGCCCACAGATTGAAAACATGCTGTTCGAGACAGCATATGCGCAGCCTAGACGGGACCTAAAAAAAAAAGGACAGAATATGACAAACAAGGCCAACATGCTTAAAGTTGATTATTATATAATAGCTCACCAGCAACTTAATATTTGGCCCAATACAGGAAATAGGTTTTCTTTTGATAACGTGGCGAAACAAAAACTCCACAACCCAACCGACAGTTGATCTAATGTACTGCCTAGTTTTTTTTAACTGGGAATTATTCTAATTTGATTCACATGTTTCTTTTTAGTATTTAAGAAGGAAGAAACGTTTGCCAAAACCAACACTCCATATGCTGTGGGGTGCCCTTTTTGTGCTGTAAATCACTGGGGCATGTGTCGATGTGTGCATGATTATATTCTTGTTTCAGGCACAAACCTAACCTTACTCCCTGTTTTGCCAGTCACTGTCTTTGTTAAAAACAGATTCACAATTGCTTTATTAAACCTTCTTGCTTTCTCCAATTTGATTGAAAATGCACCATTTGCCCACTATTTTTAAACCCCCCCCGAACACCTCTGTGGTGATTCCGGCTCACTCGCTACGCTCGCTCGCATTACCGTGTCACTAAAGCAGGAATGTCAAAACAGTGTGTCACCAGCATGAAAAGTTTGGAAACCTGTGCTCTACGCTATCCAACGCTTTCCCTACTGTTGCACTCTCTGGAGTGGGAATAGTAATTTTTACCCCTACGCTATCCAACGTTTTCCCTACTGTTGTACTCACTGGAGTGGGAATAGTAATTTTTACCCCTACGCTATCCAACGCTTTCCCTACTGTTGCACTCTTTGGAGTGGGAATAGTAATTTTTACCCCTACACTATCCAACGTTTTCCCTACTGTTGCACTCACTGGAGTGGGAATAGTCATTTTTACCCCTACGGTATCCAACGTTTTCCCTACTGTTGCACTCACTGGAGTGGGAATAGTAATTTTTACCTCTACGCTATCCAACGCTTTCCCTACTGTTGCACTCTCTGGAGTGGGAATAGTAATTTTTACCCCTACGCTATCCAACGTTTTCCCTACTGTTGCACTCACTGGAGTGGGAATAGTGATTTTTATCCCTACGCTATCCAACGCTTTCCCTACTGTTGCACTCACTGGAGTGGGAATAGTAATTTTTACGCTCTCAGTATCCAACAAAATCTCAACTTTTTTAAAATTACTTATATTATGTTTACATTTTAAGCTATTTTATATTACATTATATATGTTTTATTTAATTGTTTTTCATATTTAATTAATTTTATATTATTTTTAATACATTTAAAAAATTCGATATTTTGGCTAACTATATTTTGACAGTCTATATTTTGGAATCGATATTTTAGTACTTACCTGTTTGTAGATAGGGAGTCGATATTTTGTCCCTCGATATTTTAGTGTCGATTTTTTGTATAGTCTATATTTTGTCCCTCGATATTTAGTCACTGAACCGGTGTCAACTTCTATGGGAATTCTCGAGGGCATATTATCAAGCCCATTATCGCCGCTTTAGCGTCAGTTTCCTGACGCTAAAGCGGCGATAATTTTAACACTGATCTTGATAATATGGCCCTCAGTGTCCCCACATTACCTCAGGGGAAATTGAACTGTACTCCGAGTTTAAATGGAGGAAAATGTTACTTTGTTGACAGATCAGCATTTTATTTCTAAATGAATGTTGAAAAGGGGAAGGAAAGCTACAAGGACATCTATGAAAATTGCTCGGTATTGCAATTGAATTTACATAGCGCTTCGTGCTGCTGAGTCGCACACTACACAGTAAGAGTCCCATAGAGGAGAGGGAGTAGCACCCTACGCTATAGCAATGTCATAGATGAGAGTGAGTAGTCGCTACACTGTAGGAATGTCATAGAGGAGATGGGGTAGCATGATACACCTTGGAATGATAAAGTGGAGAGTGAGTAGCACCCTACACCATGGGAATGTCATAGAGGAGAGTGAGTAGCATGATACACCTTGGAATGATGTAGTGGAGAGTGAATAGCATCCCACACCATGGGAATGTCATAGAGGAGAGTGAGTAGCATCCTACACCATGGGAATGTCATAGATGGGAGTGAGTAGCACGCTACACTATAGTAATATCATAGAGGAGAGTGAGTAGCACGCTACACTGTGGGAATGCCATAGAGGAGTGAGTAGCATGCTACACAGTAGGACTGTCATAGGTGAGAGTTAGTAACATGCTACACTATAGGAATGTCATAGTGGAGAGGGAGTAGCACGCTACACTGTAGGAATGTCATAGAAGAGTGAGTAGCAACCTAAACTGTGGGAATGTCATATAGGAAAGTGAGTAGCATACTACACAGTGGGAATGCCATGGATGAGAGCAAATAGCACACTACACTGTAGTAATGTCATTGAGTAGATTGAGGAGGGAGCTACATCCTGGGAATGCCATAGATTATAGTGAGTAGCACGGTACACTGTAGGAATGGCATTGAGCAGAGTTAGTATCATGCTACACCATGGAATGATATAGAGGAGAGTGAGTAGCACCCTACACTGTAGGAATGACTCAGATGAGTGAGTAGCATCCTAAACTGTTGGAATGTTATATAGGAGAGTGAATAGCATTCTACACTGTAGGAACGCCATAGATGTGAGTGAGTAGCACGCTACGCCATTGGATTGCCTTAGAGGAGAGTGAGTAGCAAGCTACACTTTAGGAATGTCGTTTATGAGTGAGTAACATGTTACACAATGGGAATGTCGTAGAGGAGAGTGAGTAGCATGTAATCTGTAGGAATACCACACCCTACTCTGTAGGAATGTCAAAGATGAGTGAGTAGGACGTTACATCATTGGGAAGACATAGATATGAGAGAGTAGCATGCTACACTGTAGGAATGTCAGAGAGGAGAGTGAGGATCACGCTACCCTGTATGAACGTCATAGATGAGAGTGAGTAGCACGCTACACTGTGGTAATGTCATAGAGGAGATTGAGTAGCATGCTACACTGCAGTAATGTCATAGAGGAGCATGAAGAGGACACTACACCCTGCCATAGATGAGAGTGAATAACATGTTACACAGTGGGAATGCCATAGATGAGAGGCAGTAGCATGCTACACTATAGGAATGCCATAGTGAAGAGTGAATAGCATGCTACATCATGGAATGATATAGTGGAGAGTGAGTAGCACACTCTACTGTAGGGATGCCGTAGAGAAGAGTGAGTAGCATGCTATACCGTATAATGCCATAGAGGAGAGTGAGTAGCACGCTACACTGTAGGTATGTCATAGAGGAGAGTGAGTAGCATGCTTTACTTTAGGAATGCCATAGAGGAGAGTGAGTAGCACGCTACACTGTAGAAATGCCATAGAGTAAAGTGAGTAGCAAGCTACACTGTAGGAATGCCATAGATGAGTGAATAGTATGCTCTACAGTGGGAATGCCAAAGATGAGAGTGAGTAGCACACTACACTGTAATATTGACATAGTTGAGAGTGAGTAGCACCCTATGGTGTAGAAATGTCATGGATGAGTGAGTAGCACACTAAACCATGGGAATGTCATGGATGAGAGTGAGTAGCATGCTACACTGTAGGGATGCCATAGAGTAGAGTGAGTGGCACGCTACACCGTGGGAATGTCATAGATGAGAGTGAGGAGCATGCTACACCATGGGAATGTCATAGAGGAGATTGAAGAGCATGCTACACTGTACAAATGTCATAGATGAGATTGAGGGGACCGCGCCTTGCACTACAGCCTTAACCGCCACGCAGCGCCACGCAGCAGTACCTACCTGGCTCCTGGGCTCTAGGGAAGAGTCCCCTTGACCTCTTTGCTCCGTTGCTGTCAGTCTCCCTCGCCGCCGCTCGCTCCATCGAGGCCGCTGTAGGGGGGACTACAGCCCCCAGCATCCAACCTGTGACCCGCCCACTTCCGGCGGAAAGCGCGCCCGGAGGCGCTACTTCACCCGAGGCTCCCCCCGCATCGCAGGACGCGCGCGGGCGTCGCCGGGCTGAGCCCGGGCAGAGGGCGGGCCGTCTGTGGCCGTCCGGGGCTGGACGAGGCTGGGCCACGGACTATGGCCCACACTTCTAAGGCTCTGGACTTGCAAGTAAGATATCATATAGACTAGCGGTGTATGTTTGTAGTCTCAGCAGGGTGTATTGTTTGCTTTACAGTGTATACTACCTGGTGAAGACATTGTTGCTTATTTTATCTATAGTTAGTAGCAGCAGTCTACTTCATGTCTAAGCCTAGGTCTGTAAAACTAGCCGCCACAAATGATATTAGGACAATGGATAACTATCTTGTCAAAGTGGTAGATAAGATTAATAAAGACAGGAGACATTAATTTGGCAGATTGAGTCCAGAAACGTCACCAATAAGGTTAACCTTGCCCACTACTCCAATGCTCCCCTTAGATAGTGGCTGTGTTAACACTAACAATGTAGATGTAAATAATGACCTGGCTACTCTAGTAAGCACTGAAGAGCGTGTAACCCCAAATGACCCTGGTCCCAGCCAGAGTCCGCCCATCTGTCTAAAGGATATTTCTACCCCATCTCCTGTGCGGAGAACGGTGCGTGCTTGCAGGAAGGTTCCGGTCAAGAGGGTGGTGACCCGAAAGCCTAAAAAACAAGGTCCAGCCCCGCCAAGCAGGGGGGTTACTCCAGAGTCAGAGCCCATTAATAATGCTGAGGGAAGCACTCTTCACCCAGCACACATAGAATACTTGGTATCTATCCTACAGTCCACACTAGAGGCTCTGATTAGCCCACTGTTGGTGAAGCTAGATTTAGTTTCACTAGAGGTTACCAGATTGAAAGGTCTCCTAGATTCTCATTTGATTCGGCCTTCCTCCCTGTCGACCCCTCAACCAGGTCCATCGGGCTCCACAGGCCATAGTTTATTGGAACCTGTATTATACACTACTGTTAATACCAGGGAGGGCGGTCCTGAGGGCAGTAGTCAGGCACCGCGGGCTGTAAATGCTTTGATTACCAACCCACCTATACAACCATCAGTGGGTACTCTACCTGCATTAGCACCTACCTCACGACAATCATACATAGCACAAAAAAGCCACCAGAAGATCTTAGTAGAGAGTGAAGTTACTGGGAGCATTAAACCCAGGAGGAATAATGTTGTCAATAATGTTGTCAACCTCCCACCACAGTGTGTCCCATACACAGTGGTATTAACTAACGTTCCTGAGGTCGACTCCTGCATGTCTAACCCTAGGCTGGAAACCCATGACGCTCTGAAAAATAAAACACTTGCTTGGCTGAACAAGAACTGTGGTTTTCCGCTGGCTTTTTCAAATGACTTAATATCCACTCGTAGAGTAGGTTGGATCGGTAATGGTAGGAAAAACATAAGAGGGGATTGCATCATTGTTAATTTCAAATATCCACAACATGTTGCTACTGTCCTCCTAAGAGCTGCCTCTCTACCCATCCAGGATAACTTAGTTTGTGTTAGACCTCTTGGATATTTTTATAGTCATCTGACCAGCACCCAACTACGATTACCCCAACAGCCAGAGCATCGTGGATATGGTCCGATAAGGGGAATGGCTAGTCGTCTTTCTAATCTGCCTGTGGATGTATCTGTGTACCATAATGGTGGGGATTCTTATGGTCATCAATCAGTGAACAGGCAGATGGACAACATTCTTCCCCTTTATAATCGCTACACTGCTTTATCCTCATTGGAGGAAAATGATTGACTTTCCGACGTCACGAGGAAGCCTACCCAGTTACCAGCCTCATTTCTCAAAATAGCCACCTGGAACATTGCTTGTATAAAGAACAAAATTGGGAACCCGGAATGGCTATTGACACTCAAAGCCTTTGATATCATTGCTTTACAAGAGACCTGGGATTTGACGAATAGTTTTTCCATGGATGGCTATAGCCACTTTTGTATCCCAGCTATCAGCAGTATGGCAGGACGACCTAAGGGGGGCCTTTTGAGCTTATTTAAATTGGACATAAAAGGTAAACTTTCTCAATGTTCATCTGGCTCGGAAAACTGTCTGATCGTTGAACTTGTTTCGCAAGAAAAGGCCAAGATCCTTTTTATTAATTTTTATAACTCTCATGCTAACGATTGTACCAGTCAAAACTTAGAAGTACTGGACAAATTCCTGTCAGTCTATAGTACCAATGTACATACTTTTGAATTAATATTATTAGGGGATTTTAACATACACCCATGTTCCCTACCATGCATTAGTCAGGATGTTGATGCTCCCCCCCTCTCCTCCTTAACGCATTTAGAACATACCAGGCGAGGTGAACTTCTTGAAATCTTCCTAGCAAGATGGAATTTATATGAATCAGGCTGTGGGGACGGGAAAAAAAGATCCCCTACTTTTAAAGGAAAAGACGTGGGTACCATTATAGATTATATTTTTTTGACTTCTTTTTTGTGAAATAATGTGATTAAATATTATACAGAGGTATCAGTTTTTAGTGACCATAATCCTGTTCTTTTAGAACTGATGCTTGCAGACGTAGTCTCCCTAAAATCAGTTAAAGATAGAGGGGGAGTAAATCTTATGGTTAAAGACCAAAATCGCAGGTTGAAATGGACAAAAATAGTCCCTGAAACTTTTTACAGGAGGTTTTGTCTAGGACCGAGGACGAAGTTGCAATATGTTTAACAAATAGATCTCAGTGCAACAAGGTCATAGCGGCCTTTGATTACATTTGCATAGAAATTGATCGTAGCCTCCAGAATAAATCCAGCTCGAAGGTGTTAGTGGGTAAAAGATGGTTCGACAAGAAATGCTCAAAGGCTCACGGTGACCTACTTAAAGCCCTAAAAGCCACTCCCAAAATCCGTGCGGAGATAGTGAGTGCAAAGACTGTATATAAAAA
Organism: Triturus cristatus; assembly: GCF_964204655.1. Taxonomy (NCBI): domain Eukaryota; kingdom Metazoa; phylum Chordata; class Amphibia; order Caudata; family Salamandridae; genus Triturus; species Triturus cristatus. Next base: position 1,070,211,878 of record NC_140583.1, read on the forward strand.
AACAATTCTAGAAAGAAAGAGGGTTTTGAAAGATAATGCTTTAGCGCAACTTCTAGAACCAGAAACACTAAAAAATAGTGGTCTATTCTGGAAAACAATAAATCAGCAACTTTTCTTAGAGGACTCAAATACTCCTCTAGAGGCAAATATTCCTGACGAGGGCTGGATTAAACACTTTAATGACATATATACAGAATCTAACAGCACTGTTATTTTCGCTGCCCCCACAGAAGCGGAGGATGGGGAACTGAGTACTGCTAAGGCCACTGTCTCCTTTGTACCAGCAGAAGTGGAACGGGCAATAGATTTGACCCCGAAAAACAAAGCTCCAGGCCCTGATGGGGTTCCAGGGGACGTTTTTAAACATGCACCTAAGTTTTGGTCTAAAATTTTATGTAATGTTTTTAACGTCCTTACAACTGACAAAATCCCGGACTCATGGAAAAAATCCATTATTATACCGGTCTTCAAAAAGGCAAACAGGCAAGACCCATCCTGTTATAGACCGATTTCTTTAATCGAGTCATCGGTGAAAATACTGGGTAGGGTCATTTTATCAAGACTGAATGATTGGTTAAATGAGAAAGGGGTTTTGTCTAATGTTCAGTACGGTTTTAGAACTAAAAGGAGCACAATTGATCAAGGTCTCAATCTGCACTTACTGGTTGAAAAATACACGAGGGCTAGGGAGGGGTCCATGTACCTGGGGTTCATGGACCTCTCGTCCGCCTTCGACCTTGTAAATCGCTCTAAGCTGTGGAATATTCTGCTTAACATAGGCTTGGACAGGGCTCTTGTTTGTCTCTTAGCTGACCTTCATTCTGATCTAATAGCTGCGGTTAGAGTTACTTCGGAAGGGCGTTGTACAAGTAACTTCAAGTCAGAAAGAGGGGTGAGGCAGGGGTGCATTTTGGCACCCCTCCTCTTTACTGTTTATATAAATGCCCTTGAACCTTCCCTAAAAGAGGCAACTCTTGATGTTCCGCTTATAGGTGAACTTGGTATTCCAGTTCTCCTATACGCGGACGATACTGTTTTGCTCTCCCGTACTGGTGTGGGTCTTCAACGGCTACTTGATGCTTTTGAAGTTTTTATGGGTACTCTGGACCTAAAGATCAATGTCAAAAAGTCCCAAATCATGATAATGGGTAAGGGAAAAATATAACAAGTTAATAAAAACATTTACATGTGGGAAACAAGAGCTCTGTAGAGTAGCCACTTTCCCCTATTTAGGGATAACTTTTGAAGAGAGAGGTACCTGGGGTCCCCATATAAAAAATAGAAATATTGCTCTCGCCAGATCTTCTTCTGCCCTCCAGAGTTTTACTAAAAAATTGGGAGCAAGACCAATAGTTACTCTGCTAAAAATTTATAAAGCCAAAAGCCTGGCCATTGCTACTTATGGCAGTGCTATTTGGGGCAATTGTTCCATGGAAAGTATGCAGATTACTGAAAATAAATTTTTAAGATCAGTCCTTTCCGTTCCCCAGTCAACTTCTACATACATTGTTCATTCTGAACTTGGCATGGGATACATCTCAGACCTGATTAAAGTGGCCCCTGTCCTGGCCTGGCTTAGGATCTGGCTGAATCAAGAAATTCCCCTTAATCATACCATCCTAAAAGACTGTTTGAAGCTAGACAGGGTAAGTAAAATACCGTGGCTGGCCTATATTAAAAACAGTCTTTTTAAGATAGGGAGACCAGATCTCTTTTTATCCCCGTCCACAATAACTGTAAAAGACATAGTCCTGATTAAAGGCTTGATGGGAGATATGTTACGACTAAACAGGGAACAAGTAGAACTTGAGAAACCAACGGTAAGGTCGGGTATTATCCTGTGTACTCATGTTGGCCCGGAACCATACTTAACTATTGTTAACTTGCCTTACCATCGCTTCCTCCTAACTCGTTTTCGGTTGAATCTGATCCATTTATCTTTGGGTCACTTTCCGACTTGGTGTTCTCCCGAAAACGCTTTGCCGTGTAAGTGTGACAACTTCTCGATTCAGAACACATTGCATTTTTTGATGTTCTGTGATCACTTCACGGCCTTAAGAAGGAAATATTTGATTCCGATCCTCAAGGAGGCTGGGATCATACAGGTCAAGCCAGCACTTTTGTTTCTCCAGCTATTACAGACCCCAAGGATAATATCCCATGTTGCTAATTTTCTAGTGGGGGCTATTAGGGTTAAGAAAAGGTTGTTGTCTGACAATCCTGTGAATTTGGGTCCCTAAACAAGATGAACCGTATATTGCCCTTTGATAATGGTTACTCCATGAATATTTTTTTACACTGTTGATTTTATATAAGTGTTGTGTATAGTTTGTTTTATCTTAACTGACCTCTTTTTAATGCTTTTTTAGGATTGGATTTTATAGAAAGTATATATTTTTGTATTATTCATTTGTAAATAGTAAATGTATGTATATATATTATGAATTTACTCTGTATTAATTACATTTTTGATCGAGTGTATATATATTGTTCCTCTGTCTTTTTATGATATTGATTTATCGAAATAAAGTATTATGACTGACTGACTGAGATTGAGTTGCACGCTACACTGTAGGAATGCCATAGATGAGAGTGAGTAGCATGATACACATTGGAATTATATAATGGAGAGTGAGTAGCATCCTACACTGTAGGAATGTCATAGATGAGAATGAGTTGCACGCCACACCCTGGGAATGCCATACAGTAGAGTGAGTAGCCCTCTACACTGTAGGAATGCCATAGATGAGAGTGAGTAGCATGATACACATTGGAATTATATAATGGAGAGTGAGTAGCATCCTACACTGTAGGAATGTCATAGATGAGAATGAGTTGCACGCCACACCCTGGGAATGCCATAGAGTAGAGTGAGTAGCCCTCTACACTGTAGGAATGCCATAGATGAGAGTGAGTAGCATGCTAAACTGTGGAATGATAGAGATGGAGAGTGAATAGCAGGCTACACTGTAGGGATGTCATAGGTGAGTGAGTAGCATGCTACACTGTGGGAATTTCATAGATGAGTGAGTAGCATGCTGCACAATGGGAATGGCATAGAAGAGAGGGAGTAGCACGCTACACTGTAGGAATGTCATAGAAGAAGGCGGGAAGCACACTTCACCATAGGAATGCCGTAGATGAGTGAGTATCATGTTTCACCAGGTTTGTAGTGCGAGGAGGTTCCCGATGATGAAGTATGCCACCCACGGGTGGGTGAGGGAATTTGTCCTATAAAAGGGAATCCCCCATACTCCAGTCCTATTTTTCGTTGACCAAGGGTGGCTCGGTTAGTGCTACTACATAGATGAATGAGTGTCATGCTTCACCATAGTAATACCATAGATGAGCTAGTAGCACGCTTCACCGTAGGAATGACAGAGGAGACCATGAAGCACGCTTCACCGTAGGAATGACATAGTGGAGACCATGAAGCACGCTTCACCATAGGAATGCCATAGATGAGTGAGTATCATGCTTCACCATCGTAATGCCATAGATGAGCGAGTAGCACGCTTCACCATAGTAATGCCATAGATGAGTTAGTAACACGCTTCACTGTGGGAATGACATAGAGGAGACCATGAAGCACGCATCACCAAAGGAATGTCATAGATGAGTGAGTATCATGCTTCACCATCGTAATACCATAGATGAGCGAGTAGCACGCTTCACCATAGGAATGACATAGATGAGCTAGTAACACGCTTCACTGTGGGAATGACATAGAGGAGACCATGAAGCACGCATCACCAAAGGAATGTCATAGATGAGTGAGTATCATGCTTCACCATCGTAATACCATAGATGAGCGAGTAGCACGCTTCACCATAGGAATGACATAGATGAGCGAGTAGCACGCTTCACCGTAGGCATGCCATAGAGGAGAGCGTGAAGCACACTTCACCAATGGAATGCCATAGATTAGTCAGTATCACGCTTCACCATCGTAATGCCATGGACAAGTGAGTAGCACGCTTCACCGCCAGAATGGCATAGAGGAGAGTGTGAAGCACGCGTCACCATAGGAATGCCATAGATGAGTGAGTAGTACACTTCACCATAGGAATGCCACAAAGGAGAGCAAGTACCATGCTTCACCATACTCAAACTGCAATATGTCTCAAAAATATTTAGAGCATTCTTTAATTCCGTCATTAAAAACTGCCCTTTAATTAAAACTTCTGTTTGTCGCCTGTTCTTTTAAATTCCCCTTTGAAATGTCCCTCTCCTTCCCTTCCATCCTCTGCATGCCTCCTCTCTCTGAGAACAACCTGCTCTTACATGCGTGTTTAACTATTTTCTAGTGCAGCATATTTCCCACAACTCATTTACTAGATCAAAATCTCTCCTCCTTCCTCTGAAAGTCATACTAATGCAACCTAACAATACCAAATCTCCTCTAACTCCTGTATTAATCCCACCAACCGTGAGCTTGAGCTCACCCCCCACTAATGATTGCAACCAGCCACTATTACTTCAGTCCAGCATAAAAAATGATGAAATGACTGCATGGAATGGTTTGCTTTGAACATACAAGAGTAATCCCAATAACTAAGATTAACCATTAAAACTATACCAACCATTAAACTTGGGTTCTGGAGCAGAATGCTGCCCGACATAAAGCACTTCGACACCGTGTCAGGAATAGTAAGCGCTATATAAATGCAATTACAATTACAGAATGGATGGCCAGGGCTGAACTGGGACCCTTAAGCAGCCCTGGGAAATTTGTCAGACCAGCCCCCGTACTGTGTGCAGCGAGTGCAGCGAGCGAGGCTGACTACTACAAAGGGGGACTTTAGGGGGCTCTCCCCCCAAAGATTTGACAAAAAATTGTGCATTCTACAACACATTTATCATTATATATTCAATTGTATTTTTTAAAAGCATAGTAAAGGATGACCTTACTGTGCACTAGGATAGGACAATCTTTGTTGTGGCTCTTGAATGATTCCCTCACTGTCAACCTCCAACCTAACCTAACCATGCCTCTCATCTCTCCATTGCCCATCTCTCACATGTATTTCATTTGTTTTATTGCACCTTTCATACCAGTGTAGGGTGTCGGAGCACTTTTCATCACACACACATACAGAAACAATGAATCATACATGTGTAAATCAGTATATAGAGAATGTTACATAAGGCAAAGGTCTCTTGGGTTCAGAGCATTCATCAGGACATAAACTCTGCCCCTAAGTTGTTCTTACAAACATGCAGCACCATCATGCATGCATCAACAACATTTTACTAGCCTAGATTGCTATATTTCTGTCTTGATTCCCACCTAGGAAATCCTGTAACACCACATGCGAGGAGGGGAGACATACCTAGGTAGTCACACATTTGTCAAGGGTAGCACTACCCTATTATAAAATTATTGGTTTTCTTTGACAGCAAGTATGGAATACTTTTCGTAACGTTACAGTTCACTTAAGGAGGGTGTTTCCCATTTCTATTACACTCAACATCTCTGATCCCTTTCCAAGAAAAGTGTCCTATGATAACCTTCTCTGGGCTCTTTTGTTCATATATTTTTGTGGCCTGTCAACAGTAGAGATCAGTGGGTTTCAGATAGTGCTTGAGAGTATGGTATAGGGCTGGTCAAAAGCAATGTTGTATAGTCTGTGGGAGTAAATATCAGGGGCTTTATTTTTGCTTAATGATAGAGCAAATCTGACACATCCATGCGCTTGCATGTGTGAGGACAGAGTGGTGCTTGACGCTTTCAGTAAAACCTCCAAGTTGTGAACTCATTTTGGAAACTCAAGGCATTTTGGGTGTTTTGAGTGTTTTGATTGGCACAGGAAAGACAATTCTATTAACAGAACAGTAAATATACTTCCCCTTTCTAAATTAAAAAAAATATGGAATAGTCAAAACTTGGTCATTTAACAATTCCAGAGAGAAACATGAGATGTGGAGTTTAATTTTAGAATATTGAAGTGTGGCCAATCAAATAGATGGATCTATTGAGGGGCGGTCAGACTCATTGTCTCCACTCAAAAGTAAGCTAAATTGTGAAAAATGGCGGGTTTTTAGATTTACTATTCCAACTCCAATGAAAGAAACTTTGAAGCAAGAATGGAGCAAGTATTGAACTCTGGGAGCTTCAAAGTTTACTATTCACACACCAAAATAAGTAAGTTTAAGGAAAGTGTTGGTCTCTGGGAGGTGAGGGAAGGCTGGGGTGGTCAGTTTTACTTTTCCCACTTCAAAATAAGCAACATTGGAAAAATTGTTGAACTCTGAGGGGTATCACATTTACTATTGTCATATAAAACCACGCAACACTAGGGAAGTGTTGGAATTTGAGGGCGGAGAAGGGAGCAATGAGGTATTCCCAATATAAAATAAACAACATTATTGAAGATATTTGTCACAGGGTGGGTCAAATGTACTATTCACAAGGCAAACCAATGAACATTAATGGAACACAAACAAAAATAATAAATATATATTAAAAACATCATGAAAATATAAGTTATTTGTTGCATGTTAAAGTCACAAGGATAGTAAAATAAAATTAATTGAAAAAGAAAACCTTTAAAACTAATGTTAAGATAAATATTAAAACAAATCTAAAAAAAAAAGTATATAAAAGCAACAGTTTATTTCTCAAAATGTAGTTTTAAGTTTATACAATTAAAAGTAAGAATTCAATAATAACACATTTTAAAATCTGAAAATTATTTTGGTGTTACGAATAAACTCCCTTTAAAGTTCTTTGTGTCTACTCGTTATAATATATTTCTTTAAAAATCTATCTGTTAAATATAAAACATATGTTAGAAACAATCAAAGAAGAAACTTTCCATGAACAAATATTTGAGAGAAAAAATTAAAATAAATACATTTAAACATACTTCCCAGCCAAAACCCCTTTAAAACACATCTCAACAAATAAATAAAATACCTCTCAAAACATATTATGAATTTGATTACAATATTAAAAACAATAAAATTGTTTTGCTGAATAAAGAAACTATTAAAACCACCCAAGACCTCTAAAAGCCCAACAACCCAAAGATTACATTTACAAATTATATTAAGAAAGCAAAGGAATAAGCTAAAAAAAAGAAACACCCCAGTACATAAAAAATTTAATTTTCTAAAAACGTCAACAACAAAAAAAAGGATAATAATCAAATAAATTAAACAATATTAACATTTAAACCCTAAAACAATATTAAATACCACAACATTACAATAATAGCTAATTTAAACTTCAATATTACTCCTGAAAAAAGGTATTAGATATACTTTCAATTGATATTCAAAACTTGGAAGTAATGACGCCCATCATATTATGACTTTGATTTTAAGCACCATCAATATTTTACCATCAATATTAAGGATCCACACTGGTGTTTTCGTGATAGAGCTTTACTGTCTTATGCATGTTAGGCTAAAGCCCAGCATTTAACTGGCTGTTCCAGAGTTATACCTTCTTCTGATATATACCCTTGCCACAAACTTCCCGAATTTCGCCCTAGGACAGCCCGCCTCTGATTTGAACACATAGATGGGCATAGTTAAAAAGGGCCGTCTTACCTCTTAGAGTCAGATAAATTATTTGGGAATGGAGGGATTGAAGTCAAATTCAGACTGCCAGAAATGTCTGCTATGGCAAGGGAATCTATGGAAATGGCAGTGTAGACCTGGAGTGCCCCTAAATCTCATGCCTCTAAAATAACCTTCTATGTCTGAAACAAGAGCCTCAAGCAATGTTAGCATATGTTGCTCCTCCTTGGGCTCCGCATGGCACTCTCTATTAGTTTATTTGTGTCAAATGTGCTGAGCCTTGTTGCTCCTAAGCAGAATCAATATAGTGCTCTCTTGGTAGCTCGACAGTGCCTCCAGTGGGGAAATAGTCTATAGAATGTGATTTTTACATCGTAGTGCCTTTACCACGCATTATTATCACACAGGTTTTTACCACGTATAGGCCTTTACAATGCTGCATGCAGCTGCATGATATTTGGAGGTTTAAAAACTCGCTAGTGAAGGAGTTTTCTTTATTCTCACCTGTACACTGTCTACATACACGATTAGACCTACGCAGACAGGTAAATCCTTAATAGCCAGAATTTCTACTGTGGAATACATAGTGAAGACAGTGTCTGACCATTGGCCATTAAAGCTAAGTTTGACATGGGGAAGGGAAACAACGGGAATTCCCCCCTGGAGTCTATGAGCTGAAGCAATACTCAATAATCCATATCAGACCACCATGTGTGAATACAGTTCGTCATGGAAAATGATACATCAGCATCCAACACATTGATTGAGTGGGATGCCTTTAAAGTGGAGATTAGGTGACATTGAATTAAGACGACACAAGGACTATGTAAGCCAATAGATAGTCAGATATTGTTAATTTAAAGTGATTTGGGAATAGCTGAAAAGAGAGAAAATCTGAGGAAGAACTACTGGGAATTGACTGACAGGAGGCAGACAACACGGGGAGGGAGACAAGGCGGGCCAACTGCTTGGTTGTTAAGGACAGGTACCCAGCGGACACCAATCAGAGGCTTCAGAACCTCACAGGGGGGAGAGGGTTAACACATAAGAGGTGATAAATGCTAGCTTTGCAGAATAATACAGGGACTTTAATGGCACCTGAACAGAACACAACACCACGTGTTCACACCAAGCTCCAAGCAGTGAACATACACACGATTGACCCCCTGTTTCACCAAGAATTAGAGGAGTCTCTGAGTATAGAGGAGATCCACTGTGCAGAGGCAGGAATGGCATACATTAAAATGTCTGAGATGAATGGTCTACCCCTAGAATTCATCACCACTTATAAAGGGGTGACAGCACACAAACAACTAGAGGTGCTCAAGGTGGCTAGGGACATGGGCTCTTTACTGGAATCTTTGGAGGAAGCACTGTTAGTGTTCCTGCCCAAACAGTGCTGCGATCCCATGGTCGTATGAATAAATAGACCACTGTTGCTCTTGAAATTAGATTATAGGATACTGGGTAAGATATTAGTGACCAGACTGCTTCTCCGTGACACAAATATTACAGCAGGACCAAAGCGGGTTAATCCCGGAAAGGAACACATTTTTAAATATACGCCGACTTATAAATCTGATGTATACTGCTGAGAGGAAAAAGAGAGATAATTCGGTCATATCACTGGGCATCGAAAAAGCTATTGATATGTTAGACTGGCCATATTTTATAGTAGTACTGGAAAGAATAGGGCTTGGACCAGGCTTTATTTGCTGGGTGAGCTTATTGTACACTTGCCCAATTGCCAGAGTGTACACAGGCAGGACTATTGATAAATCTACTATTGGAGGGGGAACCAGAAAAGGGTGCCCACTATCTCTGACCATCTTTGCATTAGCCTCCATGGCTTACTAAGGGCATAAGCCTCAGAATGCAGCATTATGACTGGAGCCGGTTGCATATGATATCCTTATATGCTGGCAAAGCACTAATTTATTTGTGCAAACCAAGTACTTCTTTGGACAGCCTGATAGCCTTACTGTCCACCTTTGGTGAACTCTCAGGCCTAAAAATTCACTGATCCCTCTGTGCGGGACTGAAGAGGGCAGGGAAGGTAACACATGGAGTAAATGGCTGGAATGAAAAGGGGATATCTTCAAATATTTGGGGTCCAGGTGTATCAAAGAAGTAAGATTTCATTGGTGGAAATCTGGGACAGGCTGTTACGCCGGCACAACACTCGTTGCCATTCTGGAGGGTTTGCCACTGTTGTCAATGTGATGTGTAGCCATAAATAACAAGTATTTTCAATGCAATAGGTCTCGCATTTGCAAGCGTTTAGGCTGTTGGCATTGTAAATGACAATGCCTTTTATTTATGTTGTTGTTTGAAGCAACCCATATATAAAAGGCATTGTCATTTTTAATGCCAATAGCTCAACCAACTTATAAAACAGACCGGGTAACAACACAAGTAAAAAGTCCAGTCATTATGGGAGGTTACAATTAAAGACAAGGCGGTACCAAGGAGGGACTACTAAGCCTATTCACAAATGAAAAGCAACGATTTTGCAAGGACAGTAACAGGAGCCAATTGAAATGATGGTCAGGAAATGGGTCACTATTACCTCAATACAGCATGCCTCGCAGAGCAGCGCATGCGCTGCCCAGGCTCGACCTGAATAACTGCTCCTGCCACGGGTACTTTATTTTTTGCCTGCCATCCCTGTGTAGTCATATGGCAAACACTTTTTTACTGAACCACACAATATTCTGTCAGATTTGTTCTGGAGCTCTAGAGTAAAGAGGATTGCATTGACTTCGGGCCCCCAGTTATGCCTCTAGTGACTCAAGTAGTGAGAAAGTGGATCTGCTCCTGGAAATTGAGTGAGACCCGATTGTAGATTGGGTGCTAAATTCAAGAGGGTGTGGGGGCGGTAGAGTGCCCCAAATAGATTAATCATGGTCGAGAAAAAATGTTAGGATAAAGAAGTTTAATGAGAATAGCAGGGGCTGCTCTACGAACCTCAATTAATGCTGTAAGCACCGTCGTGGCTGAAGAAACTAGTGGAAAAACATAATAAGAACTTATGGATTGATAGCGGAGTGACTCATTTAGGGGATTTTTATAAAGATAATGCGTTGTACACGTTCCCAGAGCTGTGCACCAAATATGGATTCCTGATAGGACAATTTTTCACATACAAATGCCTTCAAACATCAATTGTACCACAGATGGGGACAGGCATGTGTGACATGGAGACCGTTTCATTGCGTCCTGACTCAGGGTAATCGAAGAAAAACAATCACTACAATATATGCCGCACTGTTGGCATGGCAGACAGTGGTGAGAGTGAGAGTGAACGTTGAATGGGAGCGGCCTGTGGGTGCGAATATATCGGACAACAAATGGAGCAGGTCCTAGGAATGTGTAAAAGCAGAATCCCACAACCCCAGGTTTAACCCTGGGCGTGGTTCGCGAAGTAGCGCTACGCGTAGCTACGCAAAGTGCACTTCGCACTACGCGATCTACGCGTAGCTCTTCGCGAACTGCGCAGTACCTTGTTCGCACTGTGCAAGATGTCGTTTTCAATGATTGCACAGTGCGTACAAGCAACCGGCACTGTGCAATCATTGAAAACGGCATCTTGCACAGTGCGAGCTGTAGTTTTCTGCCGCTCGAGTAGATTTTTACTCAAGCGGCAGCTTTCTCAACGAGGACAGGTAGTTTCTCATCGCGAGCGGTCGCGAGCATACGCGACCACTCGCAATGAGAAACCTGACCTCCCCGCGTTGAGAATCTCGCCAGGAGGTTTATTTTCCACGCTCGCGATCGCCAACTTGATGTTGCTGATCGCGAACGAGGAAAAAGTCTCGCCGGGATGTCATTTTGCTTGCTCGCGGTCGCCAACTTGACGTTGAGGACCGCGAGCAAGGAAAAAATGACCGCTGCACTACGCAATGCTACACTACACGTGTTTGCACTGTGCTACGTGCAATTCGCGTAGTGCGAAGTAGCACAAACTTCGCAAACTACGCGAGCGTAGCGTAGTGCTTTGCCCAGGCTTAGTTTAGATTTACTCAATTGAATTATTTAAATAAAAAATGTCTCACAAAACGGCTCTTGCATTACATGTAGGAGGGGATGTCCACGGAGTGCCCTAGGTGCCACCAGTAGGATGCCAGATCTTACTGTATGGCAGGAATGTTCCACACTGTAGACTACATGGGGGGAGGTGATGCAACATATATCCGAAATTACTGAATAAAATCTCAAACCGACACCAGAACTTTGCCTATTGGGGTGGATGACACGTAAAAAAGGGACAAGTGCTTTTGTAAGTTCGTTGATCTGGCACTGATATTATTCAAGCACAGCATAGCCGTGTTGTGGTATTCCCCAAAGACTCCCCTTCTGTTCCATCATACTACTCCTCTACAACAAGCTCCATATTAGATTATACGTTTGCAAGCCTCTCATTGTTTCCACACATCCTGGGGTTCGGAATGGGGACAAGGGGGAGAGCGATCACCGTCCACAAGAAACTCTGCTAATAGCCACTGCACCTACCTTCATCCACCGAAATCTAGCCCTGGGGCCCATCCACACCTCAAATCTAAGGAGGACAAAATGCGCAGTGGCTAATACAGAGTCCCTGTCAGGGCCAGCAATTGAGCTCTTCAAGTCACAAGCAACAGGCTCAAATGACCAAAGAACCCAATGGGAACATTTCACTGCCACATTACTAAACTGTCGGGTCGCACCATCAACAAAAAAAGATCACTCCCAGGCTCCGAGCCGGAGAAATAGGATCCCGGAAGCACAAAGGGACCACCTAAAGCTCCTTAAAAAATCAAGAAACAGCACCTTAAGCGCTTTCAGAAGACAGCCAGGGGCCTTAAGGGCTCATACACTTTTGAGGAACCAAAGGAACTCACTAAAAAAATTGAAATGGGAAATTAATAAAGAGAAAGAAAATGCAACTTGGGCAAAGCTTCTTCATGACATAAACCACCCACAATGATAGCGCCCGCTTTTGGAAAACGGTGAATACTATAATTCACCCTCAACACGAGGGAATTTTGTCACGTATCTCAGAAGAGATCTGGGTTGAATTTTGAACTGAGTGCTTCAACTATCAAAAGGGAGGCATCCGTATATTGGACTCTAACAGACGGCTAACTAGAGAACACTCAGGAGCGGGACCCAATGAGATGCCAACGCCGAACACGCCTGACATAGACAATATATCAGCACGCGAGGCCATTGACCCAATGCCACTCTTAATAGAAAAGCAGATCGCAAAAGGGAGAAAAGAAGGGCCTCTGGGCCCGAACGGCATCCCACCGGCACTGTTCAAAGCTAAGGCGGCTGACTGAGCAGACATCCTGCAACCTCTTTTCTCGGAATTCAGGCTATTAATCAGATTATCAGAATCATGGAAAGGCTCGACAATTGTTCCAATTTACAAGAATGAAGCCAAAGGCCCAGCCGAGCAACTACCACTTGGTAGCACTGATTGACAATGAAGCAAAATACTTTTCGGGCACTGTCCTAGAGTATCTCACAGCCTGGGCAGAGGACAATGAGATAATACTGCAAAATCAGACAGGCTTCCGCAAAACGGCAGGCACAACAACAAATATCCTTGCAATCTCCCTACTCATCGACGCAGCCAAGACTGCCAACTTCCCACTACATCTATGCTTCATCAACTTTAGTGGTACAATCGATAACATTGAGAGAGGCAGACTGTGGGGGAAGCTAGCACGCTGGGCAATCCCACAGGCCATCCTAAACACCTTGTCACTTCTCCACCCAGACACCTGGATTCTGGTAAATTGGGCGGCAGGACTCACCTTTCTTCTGAAGTCCCTACAACAAAAGGCTTGAAGCAGGGTTGTGTGCTTGCACCCACCCTTTTCAGCCTATTCATGGCTGATCTTCCGCAAGCTCTTAACACCTGCAACTCACATGCACCCAGGCTATGAGGCAAAACATTGACCAATCTTATATATGCCGAGAGATGTAGTGCTGCTCAGTCATACCTATGTCGGTCTCCAACATCTACTCATCGTAATGCAGAAATATGCCACAGAGAATAACCTAAAAATCTACTTTAGGTAGACACAGACAATGACGGTAAACAACAAAAGGAAACGGCAGAGGAGATGGCACCTGGGAAGTACACAGCTTGAACCAACAACTGAATACAAATTCCTAGGCGTCATCATTGACAAAGAAAGGTCCTTCACCTGCCAGAAAGAAGAAATCAGAAGTAGAGGCTTGGTCATAGCAATATCAATGAAATTTCTCACATCTAAACTGACGGGCCTACACTGAGCCCTCTCCTGAAGGTAGTACAAGCCAAACTACTCCCTACGATAACTTATGGCAGCGAAGCAATGAGGGATAGATACGCAAACTTACTGCACAGAACTCTAGTTAAAGCATACAGAACCATGTTTAGCCTCCCGACCTACACCTCACCAGCTCAAATAAGGCTGGAGTTTGGCTTATTAAAACAATCCTGGCCGGGTATGGCACTTACATCATCTGCTGAAATAAGATCAGGTCCTCAACTTCAAACACCTTAAACTGCTATGGCAAGAACTCCAGCACAGGGAAACATCCTGTGCAAGGAGCTACCTACAGGAATCTCTGGAAACTGCCAGGCTCACAGAGCTCTGGAACACACAGCTTCATCACCCAGCCTTCAAAAAATTGGTCTGGACGTGCGTAAAACAACTCTCACTGGTGGAATGACAAGGCAATCTTTTCAGCCAGATCCCAAGCCTGGATGACCCTAAATTCTTACAAAACACTTGCACTTCAAAAATACTTCAATCAGGGTTATCCTAAACCAATAAAAATAAAATTCCTAAGACGTAGACTTGACATTCTTCCATGCACTCAGCACCTCCCACCCTGGCTGTGGGCATCGATCCAAAGCAGTTGCAGGCTGTGCGATACAGAGCAAGGAGACATTCTGCACTTAATCTGCACATGCAAGGAGCTGCAGCAAGAGAGGACATAGTTTCTAAAGGCCCTCTTCAAGCAGTAAGGAATTCGCACTAGGAGGCAAGCGGTGCTGGCATGCTTTGACCCGGTGGCCATGCAACTGAACTGCAGAACGGTAACATTTCTTATGCTGGCCTAACAAAAAATGCCTAAAACGGCAATCCAATATCTGCAATGTCAGTAATAAGTTGCCTATGAAGACATTGGCTCACAAGCTGGTCACTGCATCTCTCTGTTGCAATAGGAAAAGAGCATATTTTTTATGTATAAAATATCAGCTGGTGCCATACTCATTAGGTGCCACTACCAAATATGTTTGCACTGTACGGCACCTTACCACGTGTATCTATGGTTATATCAATGTATTTTTAACAACTGCACTGCACTTTATTACATGTATTATTGATGCACTCTAACGGCATCACCGGCTATTTTAACCACAGTCATGTACGTACTGTACAGCATTTTATTATGTGTATTATTGGATTTACCGATGAATAACAACAGTTTTATTGGCTATTTTAAAATGTTGCAATGGTTTCCAGTAACTATGCAAATAAAATAAACTTGAAACATGTTGTGGTAGGCAGGTGAGAGCTCCGAATGTTAAGATTTGGTTGAGAGACATTTAAAGATGGGCGTTAACGGAAACAGGAGTCATGGGGCTTATTAGGAAAATAAAAAGAGGGAGCATGTCAAACATGATATAGGACAGGGGTCTCCAACCTTTTCTGCAATAGGAGCTACTTACAATCAATAAAAATCATCCTGAGCCACTAATATCATTCATTAGTGTTGTAATAGTGGCCGCATCAGGCAAGATTACGTTGGTGGCCACCGTATGTAAAATTATCCATGGTGATTACCTGAGGGAATCAGGCAGGATTTCAATCAGTAATGCCCCTGACACCAAGGTAATAATATTAATAATAAACCTCCCCAACGTCACATGATTTATAACTCAAATATCAGTTTTAAATAGATTTTGGAAACTCAAACATGAGCTTATCAGTTCTGAAACTGCACACATTTCTGTATCTAATACACACTTATCAGTTTTGGTTTACATATATTCAGTCAAGCTAAAGCTTCTAATTTAGTTGGCTGGACTGGACACAGGAGAGCTACTCGCAGGTAGCTGGAGAGCTACCAGAAGCTCATGAGCTACTCGTTGGAGAAGACTGATATATGATGTGTATGTAGTACGAGTGAAAGCCAAAAGTGATGAGCGACAAACGTGATGGAGGCTAAGGAACGTTTGGTAAAAGGCTGAAAAGCCACTATTAGACTTCAGTAAGAAAGTGTGTGTCAACACATGCTCAGGGCTGGACTGGGAACAGAAACCGGCCCTGGAAAACTGCTCAGCTGGCCCCGCCGGGGTGAGGGGGAGTGCAGCCTAGCAGTTTGTGACAGCCGGGTTCTGCCGATTTTGTTACAGGGGGCCGATAATGCCGACCCCCGGTAACAAAAACAGCCCCCAGGGGCCCACAACCGGTCCCCACCCTAGCAGCCTACCGGGGAAACTCCCGGTGACCCCTATGGCCAGTCCGGCCCTGCACATGCTTCAGGATCGTAGCGCAAGTATGAGTTAGAAATGGTGTTCCTCTATTGCAACCCACTAAAGGCCACATATATACTGTAGAAACGGGTCTTGTGGTTCATTACAGTGCACCTGCACACTGAAATGACACTTAACATACTGTGGTACCGCGTTCTTCTTGTACTATGGCACATCGTAGCTCCTTATAGTCACAATATGTTTACGCCGTTCACCTCTGCTCATTTTGCTGTTTATTGCTTTTTTGTTTCTTTTTCTGTTTAATGTTTTTTTGTGCTTGACCCAATATCTTTCGGGTCACCTGATCTTGCCGCGTGGACAGGGTGGTATATTTTTTATATGCTGATATTCTACATGAATGCATCACTGTTGTGCTATTAGATGGAAAACCTTGCCATGTCACAATGTTTCTAATGCTCAATCAGGAGAGTATTGTGAAAACCAACAAAAATCTATTTAACAAACAAAAAGAAAAAGGCGAATAGAAAATTGTCTACAGGTGTAAAGTTTGTAGAATTACTTCAAGTCCAGAAACCCTATAGGACCGTCACAATGAATGTATTTGCTTTTTTGCAGTTCTGCAATCCTGCTGTACTACCACAACCCTCAGCGTTGCCTCCGTAAAAGTTTGATGCAGTACCCCGGTATCACAGGGGAAAAAATGGCAAGGCCTTGGGGCGCTCTAAGACCATTGGGGTTGGCCAAAACGGGTCTTGGAAACCCATGGGGGGTTGGGCGACCAGGCCTTTCCATAGGCGAGGTCCTTTGGTGAGCCCCATGCTTGGCACAGCCAAAGGCCATCCAACTCCCCGCCGGGGAGTTGGATGCCTGTCGGGGTTGTGGGCTGGCCTGGCCATATGTGCCACGTGGTACGACTAGTTAGGTATGGTAATAAAATAATACTTTACATTAACAAACATTGGCAAAGCCAATGGGTTTTACAGTAGAATTGAGTGGCGTGGAGAGAAGTGTTGTGAGTATCATAGAGTAGAAGGGCCTAGAGTTGAATGGTGTAGAGTGGAGCACAGTGTCAAAGTTGAGTAGAGTGTCATAGAATGGAGTGGCATTGAGTGCTGTGGAGTGATGTAGTGGGTGTTGCATATAGTGGAGTAGAGTGTTGTAGCGTAGGTGGCATAACCAGAGAAGATTGTCATAGATTGGAATGGCATGGAGTGGAGTAGAGTGGAGTAGTATGTCATAGAATAGAGTGGAGTAAAGTGGCATGGAGAGGCATAGAGGGAGTTGCATAGGGATTCGTAGAGTGGAGTAATGTCCTAGAATGGCAGAGAGTGTAGTAGAGTGCTGTAGAGTGGAGTGACATAGAGTGGAGTAGAGTGTCAGTGGAGTAGAGTTTAATGGAGTAGAGCATCATAGAGTGGAGTATCGTGGAGCGGAGTGTCATAGTGTGTAGTGTAGTAGAGTGAGTCGTGTGGTCTAGAGTGAAGTGGCATAAAGTATAGTGGTGCAGAGTAGATTGCCATAGAGTGCATCGGTTTTGAGTAAAGGGTTGTAGAGTGCATTGATGTAGAGAGCAGCGATGTAGAGTAGCACCGAGTACAGCGGCATAAAGTAGCGCAGTGCAGAGTTGATTGCAGTGGCATAGAGTGGAGTGGTGCAGAGTGGAGTAGAGTGGCACAGAGTTGCGTAGAGTGGAGTAAAGTGAAGTGGCAAAGAGTGCAGTGGTGCAGGGTAGAATGCCGTGGTCTACAGTTCAGTGATGTAGAGTAGATAGGTGTAGAGTGCAGTATTATAGAGGTCAGTAGAGTGGCATAGAGTTGGATTGTGCAGAGTAGAGTGCAGTGGTGTAAAGTGCAGTGTTCTGGAGTGCTTTCATCCATAGTTGAGTGTCAGAGTGCAAGGTTGTAGAGTGCAGGGTCGTACAGTGATGCAGAGTAGAGTTGTGCACAGAGCAGTGACGTAGAGTACAGTGGTGTAGAGTAGAATGTTGTTGAGTATAAGGGTGCAAAGTGCAGTAGTGCAAAGTAGTTGCTGCAGGTGCAATGGTTTTGAGTATTTATTGTATATACAAAGTTTTATATAGCGCAAAATATGACCATAGAAGTGTATCATAGCACTTTACAAATGTAATGGTAAGTAGAAAACAAGACAACCAAGAAACAGAAATGCCTGCAAGAACTGCTGCAAATCAGGAGGACAGTGAGTTAGAAGCTAGGATGTAAACAGCGAGCGCAAACTCTGGTTGGAGAACTGCATCAAACAGTATCCAGATAAATGAGTCGGTGGGTTCAGGTTCAAGTTTTGTTTATTAAAAATAGTTTTACTTCTTTTTTGAAGGATGTGCTTGAAGGGTTCAGTCTGACTTCAGAGGGTAGGGAGTTCCAGATTCTAGAGGCCAATCTGCAGAAAGTTTGGTTGTAGATTTTCTTTTTCCGAATTTTGTTTGAGGTTTCAACAGCAAGGTACTGGTGCGTCTAGATGATCTGCCTCCGCCAGACAGTTCCAGTATATCAGCTAGGTACTTCGGTGTGTTGAAGTGTAGGGATTTATGGGTCAAGCAAGCAATTTTCAGCTGTATCCTTGCCACATAAGGGAGCTAGTTCAGTGCCTTCAGATCTTTAGTGATGTGGTTGTTCCTTTTGGATCCAGTTATGAGTCTTGCAGCACAGTAGAGGGATGCTCTTAATGAAACCAACTTGGTTCTCAGCAAACCACATAGGATTGACTAATCTGGGGATCATTGAGGCTTGCACAGCTAGTTTAAACTCGTCGAAAGGGAGGAAGGGTTTTATTTTTCTTAGAATGTTCATTTGAAAATGTGCTCCTCTGGTGGCCGAGCTGATGTGTTCCTGCAAGCTGAGATTGTTGGCAAGTGTTATTCCCATTGATCTTGTGCAATCTATAATGTGTGGAAGGCAGTTGTTAAATGTTTCATCCAATCTTCAAAGTCAAGGGATCGTTTTGGTAGTGGATTTTTTAGCAAGTTGAGTTTGAGGTGGTTTCTGGTCAGGCAGTTTTGGATTTTTAGCAAACTTTTGTTGAGTAAATGGATATCTTCAGGGGAGGGTATTTTAGGTATAGTTGGGTGTCATCTGCATACAAGTGGTATTGTACTTTGGAGAATTTCATAATTTCGGTTAAGGGTTCCATGAACCGGTTAAAGAGAGTAGGTGATAAGGGGAACCCCTGAGGGACCCCTAAAGTGACCGGAGTAGTAGTGGACAGGGATTGGTCAACCTTGATTCTTTGAGTCCTGTTGTGTTGAAACGAGGCAAACCAATTTAGGACAACCCCGGATAATCCCATTCTACATTCACTGAAGTGAAAGAGGCTGTTATGTTTTACCATATCGAAGGCTGAGGATAGGTCTAGGAGGATTAGGAGTCAGGATTCGTTTTAATCTAGCATTTTAAGCATGCCATCGACTATGTGTGTAAGGACTGTTTCACTGCTGTGACCCTGACGGAAGCCGGATTGAAAATGATCAATAAGGAGGAACTGAGCGATGTGATTGCATAGTTGGGTATGGATGCATTTATCAAGGAGCTTTGTCAGAGAGGGAATGGTGGACATTGGACGAAAGTAATCTGGGTTTGTATGATCTGCTGCAGGATTTTTTAGAATGGGGGTTACCTGCCCTGATTTTACGCAGTCTGGTAAAGCCTTTGAAGTAGTGAAGCATTCACTATCTTAGTCCAGATAGGGAGTAGAGAAGTTTTAACCTCATCTAGGATTTTAGCTGGTAGAGGGTCGCAGAAGTGGTTTGATGGTTGAAGTGCTGTTAAGATAATAAAAATTGCATTTTCATCAAAGGTTCTGAATGTGTTCCATGACGCATTGTGTTTGAGGGTGAGTCCTTGTAGGTCTGGGGCTGCTCGATCAGAGGTGGGCTAAGGATACTTGGAGGTATCATCAGGAGGGGCTTAATTGCTGTTTAGATATTAATTTCAACCTTTTTTGCCTCTTCAAGGAACACTGAGGCAAACATATTGCAGTTTGGGTGCGGATTGGACCCTAATGTTGAGGGGTTGGGTTGTTGAGTGGATTGAGGTTTTATAATTTTGAACAGTTTTCTTGGGTGATTTCTGGCTTTGTCCGGTTGAACTCTGAAGAAATTTGCTTTTGAGTTTCTAATGCGTTTATTTTAGATGCTTGTTAGACTTGGCACCTTTGGTGTGGTTTCCCCTGACCTTTTGCCTCTACCTCCTGTATTTTTGATGCTGCGCTTAATTTCGTTTTTGCTGGCTTAGATGCTTTGGGCACTTTGCCACTGCTGAACAGTGCCAAAGTGCAAGTGCTCCCTGTGTAAAATATTGTTACAATTGGTTCTCCCTAATTGGAATATTTGATTTACTGGTAAGTCCCTAGTAAAATGCACTGAAGTGTGCCAGGGCCTGTAATTCAAATACTACTAGTGGGCCAGCAGCACTGATTGTGCCACCCACATGAGTTGCTCTGTAAAGGTAACTCAGACCTGCCACTGCAGTGTCTGTGCGCAGTTGTTAACTGCCATGTCGACCTGGCAAGTGCACCCACTTGCCAGGCCCAAACCTTACCTTTTTCTACATATAAGGCACCTCTAAGGTAGCCCAAGTCACTTCCCTTGGCAGTGTGCAGTGTATGTTAAAGGTTTGACATGTACTGGTGTGTGTGACATGTCCTGATAATATTTAAGGGGGCACATGTTCCCTTTGAGTGAGTGGGGGGTCTCAGGTTGCTTGAAGGTCATTGTAAGTCCATTCATGCCTGTTGACTGTCTGCTTGGCAATGACCTGGAGATCTCACCTTGGAGGGAGGAGGAGCGCCGGGCTCATTTAAAGATGTTGGGACTGCCTGAGTGGGTGTGTGTGACCACTCAGGCAATGGCAGCCGGTAGTGGTACTCAAGAGGACCTGGAACATGAAAGAGTGGCCCAGTTGCCTGCCAGAAAGAGGAAGGGCAGGTGACATGGAAATCAGCCCCCGAAGTTCCCACGGTCCAGGAGGAGGCAGAACCTGAGGGGGATGCCAGGGAACCTATATGAGAGCAAGTAGCCGAACTGGGCGTCCTGCCTGAGCTGACTCATTGGCAGCAGGAAGAAGGTCCCTCCAGGGAGGAGTTCTGCAAGGCGCAGATGGAATGCCCTACTCTTGTCGGTTTGTGGCAGCAGGCTGCAGACCAGGCAGCAGGTGGGCCATCCGGATCACATTTGATATATTGGGAGAATGGTCTCCTTTACAGTGAGCATAAGGTCGCTGAGACCAGTGCTACTGGACCTTACTACTAGGTCTGGCTCATGACGTGCCTTTGGCAGGACATTTGGGGTGTGACAAGACCATTCACAGGCTTCTCACCCACTTTTACTGGCCCCAAATGCAGAGGCACATTGGCACACATTGTAGGTCGTTTCAGACTTGACAGGAATGGGCAAGACAGGATGGAAGTGTAAGGCTCCCCTCCAACCCTTTCCTGTTGTGAGCACCCCTTTTGAGCATGTGGGCACCAACATTGTGGGGCCACTGGAACCCAAGACAGCCTTAAGCAACAAGTTTATCTTGGTCTTGGTGGACCATGGCACCCGGTACCCAGAAGCTGTCCCTCTCAGGACAATCACGGCCCCTGTGGTGAGCTGTGCATTGATGGGGATCTTTACCTGCGTGGGGTTCCACAGAGAGGTGGTCTCTGACCAGGGTAAAAACTTCATTTCTAGGTATATGAAGTCACTGTGGGAGGAGTGTGGTGTAATGTACAAATTCACCACTCCTTACCACCCCCAAGGGAATGAGTTGGCTGAGAGATTCTACCGAACCCTGAAAGGCATGATAACGGGTCTCCTAGAACCCATGAGATGTAAGTGGGACGTCTTTCTATCATGCCTATTGTTTGCCTACAGGGAGGTACCGCAGAAATCCTTAGGATACAGTCCCTTTGAATTGCTGTATGGGCACCCTGCGAGAGTAGCTCTGAGTTTGGTGAAGGAGGGCTGGGAGAAATCTCCTGGTAAGACCCCCCTCCCCCAAGATGTGTTCAGCTACATGCTGTCCTTCAGAAACCAGACTCAACGCTTCAGGAAACTCGCTCAGGTGAACCTGAAAGCCAGCCAGGAAGAGATGGAACGATGGTACGACCAGAATACCACTCTGTTTGAGTTTCAGCCTGGCCAAAAAGTGTGTGTGATGGCACCAGTGGAGCCTTGTGCACTCCAAGACAGTGGACTGGTCCATTTGAGGTGGTGGAGCACAAGAGTGATGTAACCTACCTGGTTAACTTGCAGACTCCTAGGAACCCTTTGAGTGTCCTGCACGTGAACCACCTCAAACCTCACTCTGAGAGGTCTGAAGTAACAATGCTCCTGGCTACAGATGATGGGGTGGAAGAGGAGACTGCGCCTCTTCCTGACCTCCTGTCAGCCAAGGAACATGATGGGTCAGTGGATGGAGTGAACACCTCTCCCACGCCGACCCCAGAGCAGCAGCGGGAATGTTGTCAGGTGCTGGAACAGTTCGCCTCCCTGTTCTCCCTGACTCCAGGATTCACCAATTGTTGTGTCCATGATGTGGACACTGGGGACAGTTTACCTGTATAACATAACATTTACAGAGTAACTGACAAAGTCATGACCAGCATCGAGGAAGAAGTTTCCAAGATGTAGGTGTTAGGGGTGATAGAGCACTGGGCTAGCCCATTGGTCTTGGTTCCAAAAGCTGCTGCACCCAGTGCCACTCCTGAACTCCAGTTCTGCGTGGGCTCAATGCCATCACCAGGACTGACACGTACCCCATGCCCAGAGCTGATTAGCTAATTTTTCAGCTGGGAACTGCCCGGTACCTTAGCATGTTTGATCTAACATCTGGGTACTGGCAGATTACCTTGACTGATGGGGCAAGAGAAAGGTCTGCATTTTCAATGCCAGAGCAGTACTACCAGTTCCGTGTCATGCCCTTTGGGTTGAAGAACGCCCCCACCCCATTTCAGAGACTGGTCAACCAGGTACTGTCCGGGCTGGAGGAATTCAGCACCACTTACCTGGATGACATTGCTGTGTTCAGCTCCAGCTGGGAGAAACACTTGCAACACCTCTGTGAAGTGTTGAAGGCTCTGCAGAAGGCAGGCCTCACTATCAAGGCAAGTAAGTGCCAGATAGGGCAAGGTTCAGTGGTGTACTTAGGACACCAGGTAGGAAGCGGCCAGTGGCCCCCCTACAACCCTACTTGTTTGGGACTCACTTCTGGGTTCAGACAGACCACAGGCCCCTCAGATGGTTGATGCAAATGAGGGGTGAGAACCGAAAACTGCTGAAGTTGTCCATCTCCCTACAGGGAATGGACTTTATGGTGGAACACCGGCCTGGTACAGAACACGCCATTGCTGATGGTCTGTCCAGATTATTCTGCCTTAGTGATGAGAACTCCCAAGAGGGTGGGTAATTTTCCCCCTCTTTCAGCTGGAGGGGACACGTGTTAGACTTTGCATCTTTGGCGTGGTTTCCCCTGACTTTTTGTCTCTACCTCCTGCATCTTTGATGCTGTGCTGGATTTCGTTTTTAATGGCTTAGATGCTTTGAGCACTTTGCCGCTGCTGATCAGTGTCAAAGTGCATGTGATCCCTATGTAAATTGTTGTTACAATTGGTTCTCCCTGATTTGCATATTTGATTTACTACTAAGACCCTAGTAAAGTGCCCTGAAATGTGCCAAGGCTACCAGTGGGCCTGCAGCACTGATTGTGCCACCCACATGATTAGCTCTATAAAGGTAACTCAGACCTGCCACTGTAGTGTCTGTGCGCAGTTGTTAACTGCCATGTTGACTTGGCAAGTGCACTTGCCAGGCCCTAACCTTTCCTTTTTCTACATGTAAGGCACCCCTATGGTAGGCCCAAGGTACCCACCTTGGCAGCGTGCAGTGTATTTTAAAGGTAGGACATGTACTGGTGTGTGTGACATTTCCTGATAGTGATATACTGCCAATTTCGTTTTTAATTATTGAAAGGCTATCTTGCCCCATTTGATAGAATGGGAAATGCTTTGTAACATCTTACAAGTATAAATACCAACAGGGACAAGATAGAGAAATAAGGTTTAGGCTCTCTGCACTCATCTTTTAGTAAAGAAGATTTTTAATTCATGTGTTTGAAAATGCCACTTTTAGAAAGTAGGCATTTTCTTGTTTAACCACTCTGTGCGTCTCTGCCACCTGTTTGTGCATTGACTGTCTGGTTTTGGAGTGACAGGGGCTGGGGATGCATTCACTGTAGACAGCCACTGGGAGGTATGAGGTGTGCCTGGCCCTTCCTGGATGACTCAGAGCTGGGTTGAATAGACCCTGGTTGAATTTAGAGTAGTGGGAGGAGATTTCCTTGCACCTGAATAGGACCCTTGCACAATGTTGTCTCCACCCCTTGCGGTCATGCTGCACCAGTGAGTACAGAACTGGTTTGGACGGGGCTCAAAGACCCTTGCACAAAGAGAACAAATATATTTTGGGGTGTAAGTATTAGACCTAAAACCCCAGAACTTTAGATCATTTCTGGAATTCAAGAGGAACCTTTGCCAAGGAGAAGAGCTAGAGAAACTAAAGGAGAGGTCTGCTCCTTTGCTGTGTGCTGTCTGGGGTTTGCCTGCAGCAGCTGATTCTGCCAAGGAAAGGATAAGGACTTTGCTGTGTGCTGTGTCCCCTACTTGAGGAAGATCTCCAAGGGCCTGTGTGTGCTGGCCGCCTGTTCTGAAGTCTCAGGGACACAAAGCCTTCACCCGAGCTCCCCTGAACTTCCTTGCTGGGAGTTCTGACCTGCCAAGAGGTGCCTGTGACTGTGTTGGGCCTCTGGAGGTTGTTCCGGCTGCTGTGAGCTGGAAAAACAACGCAACTGCAAGAAAATCGACGCATTGCCTTTCTTGCGGCTGTTTTTCCAAAGCAGCACCGCTGTGCGGGAACAATCTCCACCCATCGCTGCGCTGCTGCCGAATCCAACGCAGCGCCTGTCACCACTGCAAGAACCGATGCATCGCAGGGTCTCTGCTGAAGAAGCCAACACAGCGCCGCTCGATGCCGCCACATCGATTGCCGATGCATCCCGGATTTACACGCATCGTACCTGTGCGGCAAGTTTTCCCGATGCATCACCCGCGGACCAGAACCATCTCGGAATCAACGCATCACTTTCCCCTACAGACCGGTATCGGCACATGACTTCTCCTGCGTGCAGCAGGACTGGCGCATCGGCTCCCCATGGTCTCAGGATCTGACGCATCTCTTTGTTTTTTTACGCTTCCCATCTCTGCGGCTGTTTGGCCTTGTGAATTTTGATGCATAGACAGGCACTTTGTGAGAAATCACTCATTCCATCTCTGAGGAAGATCTGGGAGCAGTGTTGCCCTACGTTGGTAGTGATGAATTTCATGATTTGTTAGATGAATGAGAGGTTGTCACCTGGTGTGTGATAGATCACATATAATTTGCATAGTGATCTGTTGTTGCTCACGATGTTTAGGCTTAGGTATTCACAAAAGGATAGCTCACAGTTTGTAACTGAATCACCGTGAGGTTATTGCAGTGTATACAGGCAATGCCTCCTCCCAGTCTTTTAGGTCGGTCTGATTATATAATGTCATAGCTGGGTGTGACGAATATGTCAAGGATTGGTCCAGATGAGTCATTTAGCCATGTTTCTGTTAGGAATACTAGATCAAGCGCATGCGCAAGGATGAGGTCAGTGATGCCCGCCATGTGTTGCATTTTATTAATTAAGAAGCATGCATTTCAGGTGAGGTTTGGTGTCCGCTGAGGTTGTATGTGTCATGGGGACTAGCATAAGGTTGGACTTATCTTCGTCTCAAGAGCTTGGTCCCGGTTCTCTGTGTGGGTTTGTCGCAATTGTTAGGATGGGATTCTGACTGTTTGGGTTGTCGTGGTGTGCAGGATTATATATGAGGAGAAGGGAGTGATTGTCACTGTCTGATAGCGGATCCTTGAGCCTGACAGGTCTTGTAAAGATGTTGGGGTAGGCTATAGATTGTCATCTTGTGAGAGGGGGTGGTGAGATACTTGCGAACCTGTAGTACGTAGTGATTGATGGTAGTCGTGAGTTGTATATTATGTTTTGTGAGTGGATGTGTCTCTAACTTTCTGGAGTCCTTTTGGGCCATCTGTTATAGGCCAACTTTGATGTGATATTTATTAGGTCCTGTAGGTCAGACTTGAGTTGATGTAGGTCTTGTGTGATTCTGTCAAGTCTGGATTCTATGGAGGCATGGGTGCATGTGGTTGTGGTTTGGGGCAGTGGTCCGGTAGGTGGGGCAATTCTCTGGCTTGTGTAGTTGGGCTGGTGCTGGTCTGAGAGAGTTGGTGAGGAAGAAGGTATGGATGGTGATGGTTTTAGGCATTGTTATAAATGGAGATGGTTATTTTAGTGTTGAAAGTGGGTGAGGGAGCTACGCATAGTCTGATAAGTTTTCCTGGATGTAAAGATCAAGAGCATCGAGTAGAGGGCTTTCCTCCATTGACTCTTTTTTTGTGTAGAACATGAGATCATTTATTAAGGTTCCGTTAGATGTGCAGAAGTAGGGGTCAGAGATTAGGATTTCTGGGTGCTAATTGAGAAGTCTGTGTTTGAAGGTCTTGGAGGCCTTTTTTGTTAGATTGGGCAGATATTTAATTTTATAGACATTGCAGCCATCAAATTCAGGGTTGGTGTCGAGTGCATAGAGTGAAACGGGATCCATGTCTAAAAAGGAGCAGGACCCAACTAGGCAAAAGAGCAGGTATAGCAAGAGTGGTCACTTATTGGTTGCCATCTTCCTAGCAGTGATAGGAACGGAGGGAGTCTTATGATCTTTAGGTCTGTGAACTTTTTTAGTCTAAGCTTATTGATTATTGGAATACAGGCATGACCTACTGTTAGAGTAGGTAGGTAATAGAGTAGTGACTGCTTGTACGGGTAGCACCTCATCATTAATATATAGTTAGTGATGGGAGTCATCAGTCATGCTGGAGGGAAGGGATGTAAGTGTTATCTTGCACTGTGAACCAATGGCGAGCAGATTACAGAGAATATCCTATAGATATAAGAGGAAGTGTTGACATAACCACTAAGAAATGGCCACACCATTAGTATCTAGGGTTCTACCTGGCTGGGGGCTGAAAGTCTTTCCTTCATTATGGTTTTGCTGCCCGTAGAGAGCCTTACCTTGCGATCAATTAGTTCAATAGAGGATCACCCAGTACTGTTCAAAGATTACGGCTCCTTTAGACATGGGTGTTCCTGCCTTGTTGGAGAGCCGAGGGTCCTTCTTTTCTGTTGTGTGACTGCTTAAGGCAGAATTTGTCTTTCCTATCCATGTGTCTGAGAATAGCAAGTCCTCTGTCACTTTTGCTTAGGAGGAGTTCCGCCATCTTAGGAAAAGGCCAGCATGGAGTGGAGGGGTGAAGAATTGGACATCCAGAAACGAGGTAAGACTAATTAAGAATAGATTGCAGGTTCTTTATTGTAGAAGGTATCCAAGAGACCCCATCCTTCAACTCCCAAGAGCAACTGACACAGTGTTCAAGGAGTAACATTCTCCCTCAAGTACATTCCATACTAGAATACAATAACCCAGCATGACATAGCCAGGTGACATATACCCACTCTAGAACATTACATCACCTCCCTCTTTTAACCTAGAACACTACATCACCTCCCTCTTTTCCAACACAACAAACCCAAAACACAAAATAAAAATGCACAGCAACAAATAATAAGCCTTAATCTTGAAATCTTTGAGGAACTCTCCTCAACCTGACTGGCCTTGACGACTCAGAAAGTGAAGGAAGAGAAGGAACTGGTAAAGCATGAGACAAGCTTTCCTCCACACATTTAGAAGGACATTTTGCAACCCTGTTAAGATTCCAAACTCTATGATCTTGGGTTCTGACAGCATTACCTAGAAGTCTGATTACTTTAATTGGTTGACCAAATTTTGACCTCCCAAACTTCCTTTCAGGCAGCTTTACCCTGACCCAATCACCAACCTGAATAACCGTTTTTTTAACACCCTTTCTAGTGTCATACAACTCCTTTCTCTTTAACATTTTATCCATTTCACG
Organism: Triturus cristatus; assembly: GCF_964204655.1. Taxonomy (NCBI): domain Eukaryota; kingdom Metazoa; phylum Chordata; class Amphibia; order Caudata; family Salamandridae; genus Triturus; species Triturus cristatus. The sequence continues at coordinate 1,070,239,945 of NC_140583.1, forward strand.
ATCCTTCCAACCTTCAGTTTTGTCAATAACACCACCCACTTCCAACCTTCTGGATGTCACCCAAAGAGGATTCACCTGCGTGCTAGGCACCCTTCCTCTAAATAGAGTAAAAGGGGATACACCAGTAGAGGAATGAGGCGTGACCCTATACTCATATACTTTTTTATTGACTGCATCCTCCCAGTCATATTCAGATATTAATGCCAACTGCATGGCCTCTTTGAGCACCCTCACAAACCTCTCAACAACACCATTACACTCGGGATGGTACAAAGCAGCCCGTTTATGTGTAATCCCTCTTTCACTGAAAAATTCCTCCACAATCCTGGACACAAACTGCACACCATTGTCTGTCAACACAGATGCTGGCAAACCCTCACCAGCAAATAGATCATCAAGAAACTTAATAACTGCAGCCGAATCAACACTGTTTACTATTTTAATGACTGGCCACCTCGAGAACATGTCCACATAGACCAAAACATACTGATCACGAGACTTCACCTTAACCGGCCCAAGAATATCAACTGCTATATCTGTCCAAGGACCATTTGCTTGCTTCCTGATAACCATGGGTTGTGTCCTACATTTAAGAATCTTGTCACTCCCCGCACACTGAGGACACAAGCGCACCAATCTTTCAACCATAGTGTCCATTGCAGGCCACCAATAAACTTCCCTCAGTCTTTCCTTCGTCTTCGCAATGCCCATATGACTGGAGTGTGCATTCTCAACTAACTTTTGGCGCACTGCACCAGGAACAACCAGTCTACTACCTCTAAAGAGAAGCCCATTTGAAAAATACAACTCTTCTCTAACATTCCAAAAACCCTTAATCTCCTCATCACACATACGTTTCTCACACCACCCATCACGGACAAAACTTACAACACGCTGAAGAACAGCATCATCCCTCATTACAGCATTCCATTCTTCCTCACTAACCACCCCCTGGGTGACTAAACACACACTCCATTCTTCTCCAGAACATTCACCAAGAAAATAATCTTCCTCATCATCACCTTCATCAGAAACTGTGGAGCCACCAAGTCTTGACAAACAATCTGCGAGAATATTGTTAGCCCCAGGCAAATAATGAACATCAAATTCAAAGTCTTGCAACGCTACAACCCATCTCCTTATCCTATGTGACACACGGTCAATACCTTTATTTCCGAAAACTTCCTTCAATGGTTTGTGGTCAGAGACTACAACAAACCCTTTACCCCACAAAAATTTCCTCAGTTTACGAACCGCCCAATACACGGCTAGAGCCTCTTTCTCAACCACCGAGTAGTTACACTCTGCCCCTCTAAGAGGCCTTGATATGAACAAAATGGTATTGTCCCCTGTTTCACCAGACTGTAGCAACACCGCACCCAGTCCTTTGGAGCTAGCATCAGTCATAACATAGGAATCTTTAGTAGGATCAAAACTGGAAAGATTAGGAGCTCTATTCAGACAATCCTTAATCAAGTCAAACTCAGCACTACAAGATTCATCCCATTTGAACTCACACCCTTTCTTTAGTAACGCCCTGATCTTTTCTGTATTTTGAGCAAAACCAGGGACAAATTTGTAATAAAACTCTGCCATCCCTAAAAATTTTGTGAGTTCATCTCTACTTGTAGGATAATTCAATTTACAAATGGCCTCTACCAGAGACGGTTTTGGCTTGATCCCTGACCCAGAAATTACATGCCCCAGATACTCAATCTGTTTTACATCAAATTTGCACTTATCCAACGTGAGGGTGAGACCAGAATCTTCCAACCTAGAGAGAACTTGATTTACCCTTTCATTATGTTCTCCCAAACTCGACCCATAAACAAGGATATCATCCTGATAGATTTTGACTCCAGCAACATCCCGTAAAGTATTCTCCATCACCTTTTGAAACACTGATGCAGCCGATATTAAACCAAAGGGCATTCTAAGAAATTTGAAAGTGCCAAACGGCGTGATGAAGGCCGTCAAATCTTGGCACGAGGGATGGAGTCTGACCTGATGGTAGGCCGAAGATAGGTCTAGTGTAGAAAAGTGTGTGGCCCCACCTAACGAGGATAACATTTCCGTAATGTTCGGAAGAGGGTAATGATCTACAACCACAGCTTTATTTAGTTCTCTCAAATCAATACATAGCCTGGCCTCTCCGTTGGCCTTCTGGGCCATAACTACCGGAGAAACCCACTCCGTAGCTTCAATTTCTTGAATGACCCCACTATCCAGCAATTTTTTTAGCTCGTCCTTCATCTTGCCTCTTACCAATAAAGGAACATTTCTGACTTTAGCCACCACAGGATTAGAATCCTTTTTTAGTTTAATGAGATGTACATACTTTCCAAGACACCCTAGTTTCTTTTCAAAGACTTTAGGGAACTTACTTATCCATACACTGTTATCAGAGATGGAAGCAACAGTGGATAGATCCCTCAAACACACCGAAGGAGATTCATTGGGATCTAAATAAACCCCAAGATCACGTTGGTGTAACCAACTGATTAAAGAGTCCCCTTTCATTGAGACATAAATCTTCCCTGCTGTGATCCTCCCTTTAAAATCTATTGTTCCCATAAAATATCCCAAAAGATTTATAACTTGACCACCATAACCTCTAGGGATAATATCTGGTTTAAAAGAATCGAACAACATATCTACAAGATTGTCATTAATCAACACCTTCTCTATAGGTCCATCTGTTGCCTGACCGCATATTTGAGATACAATCAGATCACCCTCATCTTGCTCATAGATGTCTACCTCTCTCACATTTTTTGTATTTTTGCTCGACCTACAGCACTTAGAAAAATGACCCTTTCTTTTACAAATGGAACATGTTGCTTTCCATCCGGGACAATCTTTGAAATTAGCTACATGTCCTGCATTTCCACACCGAAAGCACTTCACTGAAAATTTAGGAATCCAGTTTTGAGGTATGACTTTAGAGGAACCTGAACCAGATTGTAATGATGACTTGACCAATTTGTCGGAATTCTCAGAAGACTTTGTTTTGATCTCTTTGACATCAGTGTTAGCATTTTTGTCAGTGTCCGAACCCTTTTTTATGGCTTCCGAACATGCTTTAGAATGTTCGTGCATTTTCAATGTGGTGATAACTTCTTCCAAAGGTGGATTATCTTTCTGTCAAAGAGCATCTTTCGCCTTCTCAATCGAAGAACCCAACATGAGTTGATCTCTAAGTCTTTCCTCCAAACTACCAGCGAACGAGCAAGTGGAAGCCAGCTTGCGCAATGATGTAACATACTGCTCCACAGTTTCATCATGCCTTTGAACTCTCTTGCCAAAATGATATCTTTCTAAAATCATGCTCATTTTTGGTAGATAATGTAAGTCCATTTTCTTAATACAAATTTCATACTCATTGAGGGAGTCCCCATCAGGTAGGTCTGGAAGGTGTTCAAAGACTTCTTGGCCCTCTGAGCCTAGGCAATGTAAGAAAAGAGCTGACTTTCTCTCTGCACTCAGAGATGTACCACAAACCCTGGCATAATTGGCAAAAACCTTTTTCCATTTTATCCATGGTATGGTCGGATCACCAGGAGAAGATAGAAAGAAAGGAGGAGCAGTGACGTTTTGCATGGTCGCAAGAAGAAATGAAAAGCAAATAACCAAAATAAAATATAAAATGGGTAATAACACAACACTACCTCTCTTTTATACACCACAAGCAATCGTGATTGTCTCCATCACTCAAAAACCATGTACATATATCTTCAACCAGAACACGATGTACAATAAGGTAATTGCAAATAACACCTCGTGACCTGAGCCACTAATTAGGAAAAGACCCAGCAAGTTTAAAGAAAACGAACACCTCACACAAATACGACAGAAAATGATCTGCAAATGAAGAAGTAAAAATCAGCTGAGCAGATCAGCGTTGAGAAAGACAACGATGCTGTGCAGATCAGCGTTGCTGATAAATGTCACGAAACAGCATCATAACACTAGAAATGATCTGCAGTGAAAGACTATAAAGCTGTGCAGATCAGCGTTACCAAAGCAATTAAAACGCTCAACAGTACCTTAAGATTATTCTTGGCATCCTTGCAAAGAGCAACGTGAGCACACTGCAAAAAGTTGTGGGGATTGCGCACTCGGTTGCCAGGAAACCGGAAGAAGCGAAGACACCACCCTGGGCCTAACGCGAAATGGGTTGCCAGGCAACCGTGCAGAAGGCCGTGGAGACTGCGCACTTGCACTCGCTTGAAAATGACGTTGCAGCAGCGCGTAGAGGAACGTGAGCAGCTCGTTGGTTGCTAGGCAACAGTGCGAAGGCTATGGAGACTGTGCGCTTTCACCAGAAACGAGAAAAAAAAAAAAAAAAACTTTACTCGTGCTTTCAATATTGTACAACGGCAGTCGGGAAAGCCAGGCCCCCACAGAAGATCCGAAGAAAAGCGTTGAATGGCTGTAACACACAGACGCTATGCAACGGTGATCAGAGAAGCGATCCAAGCTTGAACAGGATCAGACACTTTGAAATGATGGTCAGGGTACTGGAAACACAGCGGAAGGAAGTGAGTACTTTATCCCTCAGCGTGAACTTGAACTTGAGGCACAGAAGGGTGACTTGAGGTCCAAAAAGAACAGGATGCTAGTTGGGGTCTCTTGTTGATTTCCACTCGTCGCCAAAATGAAGAATTGGACATCCAGAAACGAGGTAAAACTAATGAAGAATAGATTGCAGGTTCTTTATTGTAGAAGGTATCCAAGAGACCCCATCCTTCAACTCCCAAGAGCAACTGACACAGTGTTCAAGGAGTAACATTCTCCCTCAAGTACATTCCATACTAGAATACAATAACCCAGCATGACATAGCCAGGTGACATATACCCACTCTAGAACATTACATCACCTCCCTCTTTTAACCTAGAACACTACAAGGGGCCCTAAAATGGAGGACTGGCTATAGTCCAGTGAGGTATCCATTGAGACACCCTAACACCGAAAGACAAGCGGGATGGGTGCTGCTCCTTTTTCCACAGAACTTGCGACCATCAGCCTGTATACTGGGTAGGGCGGGTCTGCCACTACCAGCCGGTGCTGTGCCACCTCTGGAAATCACTTCGTGAGGAAGGCGGCAGCACTAGTAACGTGGGTCCACTGTCGAGCTCGCAGAGCAGAATGGGCCAGTTTGCATGATGGACGGGGGGCGGTACCGGCAACCAGCGCTGTGGTCACCTAATGAGGAAGTCAGGCAGCTCAAAGAATGAGGACTCATCTCTGACTCCATGGTGCAGAATGGAACAGTCTGCAATATGGATGGAGGGTGGGCCAGGCACATCACACCGGTTCCACGACGCAGTCAGGGATAGCACTGTGGATCCAGGTCGGCGCGCCCCACCACGGACCATTGAAGACCCCAGGAGGTCAGCGGCTCTCCAGTTAGATAACAAGTGTGTGGCAGGAGAGGGTACGTGGTAGCAGTGTCCTGAGCATATCCTCCATTGGAACCGTGGCAAAGCTGCCCCAATTCAGATCGAACAGCTGGACATCTGGTTGGCACCCCCGTGCTGAAGTGGCTCCGCAGCAGCAGAGATCCGTGGTCCAGAGCTTAGTGGGCGAACATTGCCGGTAAGAAGTTTAGTACATTTTTCTCGTTGTTTTGCTAGTTTCAAAGTTGGTGGAATGGCAGGGTAAAGACAGGATATTTATGGGTTAATCATCCCAACCCTGGGAGCTTCTTTGTCTAGCTCCCGCTCAGTAGTAGTGTAGAGTATTGCGCAGAGTGCAGTGGTTTAGAGAACAGTGGCATAGCATAGGCTGCAGTGGCATAGAATGGCGTAGAGAGCAGTGGCATTGAGTGCAGTGGTGTAGAGTAGATTGTTTTCTAGTAGAATGGGGTAGTTCAGGGTAGAGGACAGTGCAATAGAGTAGAGTGGTGTAGAGTAGAGTGGCACAACATTGATTGCAGTGGCATAGAGTGGAGTAGCTCAGAGTGCAGTGGCATAGAGTAGATTGTTTCAGAGTACAGTGAAGTGGTGTAGTGTGGAGTGGTGCAGGGTAGAGTGGAGTGGTATAGAGTAGTGGGGTAGAGTGCTTTGGCATAGAGCACAGTGTTGCAGAGTTCAGTGGTGCAGAGTGGAGTGGCCTAGACTGGAATGGCGCAGAGTGTTGTGACATAGAGCGCAGTGGTACACAGTAGATTAGAGTGGCATGGAGTGCATTGGCATAGAGTGCAGTAGAGTCGAGTAAAGTGGTGCAGAATAGACAGGCATGGAGTAGAGCGGCATACAATTCAGTGGCAGAGAATTCAGTGCTGCAGGGTATACTGTCATAAAGTGCAGTGGTGTAGAGCAGAGTGGTGTAGAATGCATTGGTGTAGATTGAATTAGCATAGAGTGGTGCAGGGTAAAGTGATAGAGTGCAAAAGATAGAGTGGCGAAGAGTAGAGTATAGTGGCATGAAGTGCAGCAGTGCAGAGTAGATTGGCATAGCGTGCAGTGGCGTAAAGTGTATTGGTTTTGAGTAAAGTGGTGTAGGGAGCATTGGTGTAGAGTGCAGTGACATAGAGTGCCGCGGTATAAAATTGAAGGGCGCAGTGTGGCATGACGTTGAGTGGACTGGCGCAGAGTAGAATAGAGTTGTGTAAACTTCAGTGGCATAGAGCAGATCGTTTCAGAGTAGGGTGGAGTGGCATAGAGTGTAGTAGTATAGAGTACAGAGTTGTAGAGTGCAGTGGTGCAGAGTAGATTAAAGTAACATAGAGTGGACTGGCTTAGAGTGCAGTGGCACAGAGTGGAGTGATGCAGAGTAGAGTGGCGTAGAGTTCAGTGGTGAAGAGAGGAGTGCTGCAGAGTAGAGTGACATGGAGTGAAGTGGTAAAGAGTGGAGTGATGTAGAGTAGAGTGGAATGGTGCAGGGCAGAGTGCAGTGACCTAAGAGTGGAGTGATGCAGAGTAGAGTGGTGTAGAGTGCATTGACATAGAGTTGAGTGATGCATTGGCATAGAGTGCAGTCACATAGAGGGCTGTAGAGTGGCATGGAGTTCAGTGACGTAGAGTACGGTAGAGTGTCGTAGAGTACATTGGCATAGATTGCAGTGGTCTAGAGTGCAGTCATGTAAAGTAGAGAGGCATAGAGTGCAGTGCTGTAGAGTGCAGTGTCATATAGTGCTACAGAGCAGAGTGGTGCAGAGTAGAGTGGCGCATAGAGCAGTGACGTAGAATACAGTGGTGCAGAGTAGAATGGGATAGCGTAGAGTGCAGTGATGTAAAGTGCAATGGTGTAGAGTGACAAAGCTTGTTTAGTGATGTAGAGTGCAGTGGCATTGAGTAGAATGTTGTAGACTATAGTGGTGTAAAGTGCAGTGTTGCAAAGTAGTTGACATAGGTACAGTGGCGTAGGGTGCATTGATTATGAATAAAGTGGGGTAGAGTGACTTGGCATAGAGTGCAGAGGCGTAGAGTAGAGTGGTGCAGAGTGGCATAGATTGCAGTGGCATAGAGTGCAGTGGTGTAGAGTAGATTATTTCAGAGTAGAGTAAAGTGGAGTGGTGCAGGGTAGAGTGTAGTGGCATAGAGTAGTGGCACACAGCACAGTGACATAGAGTAGAATGACATTGAATTGAGTGGAGCAGCATTGATTACAGTAGCATAGAGTAGAGTTGTGCAGAGTGGAGTAGAGTGGTGTAAAGTCTAGTGGCGTAGAGTAGATTGCTTCAGAGTAGAGTGAAATGGTGTAGAGTGGAGTGATGCAGGGTAAAGTGGAGTGGTATAGAGTAGTTGCATAAAATGCATTGGCATAGAGTGCATTTTTGCAGTGTGGAGTGGCATAGAGTAGTGTTGAGTGCAGTGGCAAAGAGTGCAGTCGTGCATAGTAGAGATGGGTAGAGTGCATAGAGTAAAGTGGTGCAGTGTGGAGTAGAGAGGCATAGATTGTAGTGACGTAGAGTGCAATGATGCACAGTAGATTAGAGTGGAGTAGAGTGCGGAAGAGTGGTGTAGAGTGGTGCAAAGTAGATTGCAGTAGCATAGAGTAGTTTGGTGCAGAGTAGAGTGGCGCAGAGAAGCGAGGCATAGAGTTCAGTGACAGAGAGCTCAGTGGCAGACAGTACAGTACTGAAGAGTAGAGTGTCGTAGGGTGCAGTGGTGTAGAGTAGAGTGGTGTAGAGTGTATTTACACAGAGTGCAATGGTGTACAGTGGTGCAGAGTAAAGTGAGAAAGAGTGCAGTCGTGTAGAGTTGAGCATAGTGGCGTACAGTGCAGTGGTGCAGAGTAGAATGGCATAGAGTGCAGTGGCATACAGTTTATCGGTTTTGAGTAAAGTGTTGTACAGTGCATTGGCGTATAGTGCCATGGCGTGGAGTGCAGAGGTGTGGTGTGAAATGGCATGGTGTGGAGTGGCGCAGAGTGCAATAGAGTGGCATAGACTGCAGTGGCAGAGTAGGCTGTTTCAGAGTAGATTGATGTGATGTAGAGTGCAGTGGCATAGAGTAGAGTGTCGTAGAGTACAGTGGTGAAAAGTAGATGAGAGTGGCTTAGATTGGATTTGAGTAGAGTGCAGCGGTGTAGAGTTCAGTGGTTTATAATTCAGTGGCTTAGAGTTCAGTGGTGTAGAGTTCAGTGGCGTGGAGTTCAGTGGTGTAGAGTTACGTAAAGTAGAGTGGCAGAGAGTGCAGTTTTGCAGAGTATACTGTCATAGAGTGTAGTGTTGTATTGTAGAGTGGCGTGAAGTGCATTGGTATAGAGCGCAGTAGCATAGACTAGAGTGATAAAGAGTGCAGTGGCACAGAGTAGATTTGCATACAGTGCAGTGGTTCAGTGTAGAATTGAGTTGCAGAAAGTGCAGTGACGCAGATTAGAATAGAATGGCATAGAATGCAGTGAATTAGATTATAGTGGCATAGAGTGATTTGGTGCAGAGTAGATTGGTGTAGAGTGTCTTGGATTTGAGTAAAGTGGTGTAGAGTGCAATGGTGTAGAGCACAGTGCTGCAGAGTAGGGTAGCATAGAGTGGAGTCGCACGTTGCGAAGAGCGTAGTGGTGCACAGTAGTGTTGTGTTGGGTAGATTGCATTGAGATTGAGTGGAGTGGAGTGGTGTAGGGTAGAGAATATACTAGAGTGTAGTTTTGAAGAGAAGAGTGCAGTGACGCAGTGGGGAGTGGTGTAGTGTGGAGTGGTGCAGAGCAGAGTGCAGTAGTGCAGAGCAGAGTGGAAATGTCATCACCCAATGTTTTGATTTGATCATCAGCATAGTTCATTTGCAGACATGCACATTTTGTTGTTTGCTAGAAAAAAAATAACATCTGTGCAGCCTTCCTCAAGCAGATCCTCACCAGCAAGCATAATTGTCACATACATTTTCCGACTTTGAAGTCAGAGAAAGAAAAATAAACACTGAGCTCCCTGGAGGACACAGCCTGACATTTATTTATTTATAGGTTTTATATAGTGCTAGCTAGACCTGAATATATCAAAGCGCTGTACATATAATGCAAGATCGTTAAATTGAAGTACATACATATATATATAGACCAAGAAAAGCTTTGTGCAGTCAAGGTAGTTACAAAATGAGGACATTAGCAAAGCACATGTCAATGGTGTTAATGACATATAAAAAGCTTAAACAATCAAATGGCCTCCATGAAGGGTCTAGAAGAATTGGGTGTGATCTTTGGTGACATAATTCAGTTTGTTTGAGTATTAAAGAATTTGTTGAGCAGTAGGTATTAAAGGTCCCGTTTGAAGCATGAAAAGGATGGGTTACTGTGGAGATCTCTAGGTATTGAGTTCCAGAGCCTAAGTATTCCCAGAGAATGAGTGAGTCTGTGAGGAGTTCTTTTTCAGTTTGGGAGTAATGAGAAGAAGTGAGTTGGAGCTTCTCAGAGCCCTAGCTCTTCCTGCTTTGGAAAGTTGGGAACCTAGGTAGTTTGGGTTGTGAGTGTGAAGGGCTTTCTGTGTGATGCAAGAAGTTTTGTAGATACATCTTCCTTTCATGGTAAGCCAATTGAGATTCTTGTGGGCCGGTGAGATGTGCTCAACTCATTTAAAACCTGGTGGTAGCTGGGCAGCCGTGTTGAGAGCTGTTGTAAAGGAGGCAAGATGGGATTTCGGAGTTCCTGTGAGGATGGCGTTGCCATATTCAAATTTCGAGAGGACTAGAGAGTGCACTACAGTCTTAAAATCATCAGGCCGAATAAAAGGTTTGATTTTCTTGACATATTTAAGAGTGTACGGCGCTCCTTGGGCTGAGTTATTGATGGGGTACTTTAGTGAGAAGTTTTTGTCCAAAGTGATGCCCAAGGAATTTACGGAGTTGGATAGTGTAAGAGAGTGTCCAGGTTTATGAGTCAATCTTGGATTGGTAGAGGGTTGTCTTTCGGGGAGAAAAGTAGTAGTTCCGTTTTGTTGGGGTTCAACCGTAAGTGGTTGGCGTTAAGCCAAATATGTACCTTGATTAGTGTTTTGTTCAGTTGTATGATGTCACTCAGTGATTTAATATTGTAGTAAAGTTGAGTGTCATCGGCACATAGGTGATATTTGACCCCTGCTTGGTTCAGGATAACAGTAAGGGGCTCCATGATGAGATTGAAAAGGGATGGGGAGAGAATTGAGCCTTTGGGTACCTCATAAGGAAATAGTGTTGGTTTTGAGAAACAGTTGTTGATTTATATTTGTTGTGAGCAATGTTGCAGGTACGATGTGAACCAACTAAGGACTGTGCCATTAATACCACTGCGGTTCTTGAGTGTATCGATTAATGCTGGGTGGTTTACAGTCTCAAAAGCTGCCAATGAGCCAAGTAGGATTAGAAGGTATGCATCACCTTCATTCAGGGATCTGCGAATGTCATTAGAGATAATGAGACAAGCAGTTTCTGTGCTACAGATTTTCATGAATCTTGAATGGAAGGTGTCCTGGAGGTGGAATTCCTTTATATGTTGGTTGAGTTAAAGAAGCACACATTTCTCCATTGTTTTGGCTAGGAATTTGATCTCTGTCTTTCAATGCACAGAAAATGTGACAAGATAAGAACAAGATTTAAAGGCCAGTTTACAGAAAGAGAGTTTGTGTAATATATATATGTTCACTTAAAAAAAGGTTAAGGTTACAGAGATTTGATAGTTAGGAAGGAAAATTTGAAAAACCTTAGAGTTACGCTAAAAAAACATAGGTTACAGGGAAGTTATAGTTAGGCTGACATTTTGCTCATACAAAACCATGGAAATTCAGTAGCTATAGTTATCAGAGCTAACTATAACACATGCCCCCGCAAATAACTGCTTATAACCTCAAATCTTACATCACTCATGATATGGTCAGTGACATCACTGATGACTTCTCAAATAATATCCCTGATGACATCATTGATGACATCTCAAACGACATCACAGATAACATCAGCCAGTGATTCTGAGTGTTTTCTAAAAGTTACTGTGTGTTGAACATATATACTACTGTAACTAGCTATGGGAGTGCCTGTATGGGTGAGTGAGTGGGTGTGTAAGTGGTGTGTAGAAGAGTCAGTGGGTATGTGAGAGACTGTATACATGAGAGAGTGCATGTGTGAGTTTTTGTATAGGTGAGCGAGTGGTTGTGCCAGTGGGTATGTAAGCATGTGAGTGTGTGAGTATCTATATAGGTGAGAGAGATGGTATGTCAATGGTTGTAAATGGTGAATGAGAGGTTGCGTGAGTGGCTGAATGGGTGTCTGAACACATACTTAGGTGTCTATATGGCTGAGTGACAGGGTACATGAGTGGCTGTCTGGGTGCATCAATGAGTGTGTAAGTGGGTGTATGAGTGGCTGTATGCATGAGTGAATGGGTGTGTGAGTGGCTGTATGGGTGAGTACGTGAGTGCAAGAGAGGTTTTCTAGGAGAGTAGGTGCTTGTCAGTATTTACGGGTGAGTGACTACATGTATAAGTATATGTCTGAGTAACTGAATGGCTGTGTGTGTATCTGTATGGGTGAGTTAGTGGCCGTGTAAGGGACTTTATGGGTGAATGAGTAGATGTGCGAGTAGCTGTCTGGGTGAGTGATTTAGTGTGTCAGTAGATGTATGGGTGTATGAGTGGGTGTGTAAGTGTATCTCTCAGTATGACTAAATGTGTGAGTGACTGTATTGGTAAGTGAGTAGGTATATGAGTGGCTGTATATGTGAGTTTGTGGTTGAGTTATTGGCTGTATAGGTGAGTTGATGTATTACTGGCTGTATGGATCAAAGAGTAGGTGTGTAAGTTCTTATATCGGTCTGTGAATAGGTGTGGTAGTGGTTGTATGGGAGTGGGAGTGGGGGGTATGAGATGTTGTATGGGGTGTAAGTGGGTGTGTCCTTGCTTCTGTGGATGATGTCATCAGTGATGTCATTTGAGTCGCTATGATGTTGGTAACGTGACGATCGTGCCTTTTTCATAAAGTGCAAAACACTTATATGCACACATTTTACGGTATTTTAGGCATTAACGGTTTATTACTGTAGAGTTCAAACTCATGTTTCTCTAGTGAATTTCTAAAATATTGGTTTAACTTATATTAATTAGTCAAAAATAGTACTTTAAAAATGTATTTTCCCTTTTTGCGGTGACACCGAAAGTCGCAATGAGGTCTGTAGTCATGAATACCGCATGTTTTTGAGATCACGATGGTCGCGAATAACTCACGACGATGTAAAACAAAAGTAAACATTCAAGGGCCATGAGCACATTACAAAAAAATAATAATAATTCTAAACATTGCACTACATACATCGCCTTAAACATGGCTGTTTAAAAACCATGTTTAAACTCATGCTTTTATACTATATTTCATTAAGAACTTCTTTAAAACCTTTTTTCCATTTTTGCGGTGACGCCGGGAGTTGGGATGACGCTGGTAACCAGGACGATTGCGCCTTTTTCATAAAGTGCAAAACACATATTTGCACACATTTTACAATTTTTAGGAATATAGGGGTTTATTACTGTCTCGTTCAAACTCAAGTTTTTCTAGTGAATTTCCATAAAAACCATCCTTAAAACCTATTTTCCATTTTCATGGTGACCACGGGAGTCGCGATGACATCGGTAACCATGACTATTGCAAATACGTTGCAAAAACGCAAAGCAAAAGCAGGAATTTAATATTTACCACCACCACATTCAAAATGTATAACCACATAATTAATTCTAACCATCAAACTAGATACATCACTAGCTAAATAACTCAATAAAACATGTATCACTCTCTCAATATCTCTATAAGAGTATGTATTAATGATTCTCTGGATTATGTGACTGGGTCTCTGAGGAAGTCTGTTACTCGGTGCATGTGTCTTTGAGTAGGTCTTTAAGTGGGTGCATGAGTGGTTCAGTGATTCTCACTGGGTGCATAACTTTCAGTGGGTCTGTGACTGGGTTGGTGGATATGTGAGTGGGTCTGTAAGTGAGTGTATGAGTCTCTCAATGAGCCTGTAATTGGGTACAAAAATCTTTGAGTTAGTATGTGACTGGGTGCTTGAGTGTCAGGGTGGGTATACAAGTGGGTGCAGGAGTCTCTATATGGGTATGTGAGTGTGTGAATGAGTGTCTGAGTGGGTATGAAAGTGGATATTTGAGGTTGTGACTTGATCTATGAGTGGGTGCAAAAGTGTTTCGGTGGGTCTCTGAGTGAGTGTATAAGGATTTGACTAGATCTGTGACTGGTTGTATGAGTCTCAGAGTGGGTCTGTGAGTTGGCCGTGCGTCTCTAGGTAGCTCTGCGAGTGAGTGTGAGTCTCTGACTGGGTGATTTAGTAGGGTCATGAGTATCAGAGTAGGTCTGTGAATGGGTGCATGAGTGTCTGAGTGGTTTGGTGAGTGGGTGCATAACTCTCAGTGGGTCTCTGACTAAGTGTGTGAGTGTCTGAATGGGTCTTTGAATGGGTATATGAGTTTTCTGAGTAGGTCTGTGACTGGGTGAATAAGTCTCTGAGTGGATATGTAAGTGGGCGTATGAGTCTGTGAGTGGAGCTGTGAAATGGTGCAACAGTCTCTGAGTGGGTCTGTGAATGGGTGTATTAGGATCCGAGTGAGTCTGTGAGTGGCTGCATGAGTGTCTGAGTGGGTATGTGAGGGGGTGTATGAATGTCTGAGTGGGTATGTTATGAGCACATATATTTCTTTTCCATTTTCACCAATATACACAAAGTCACCTCGAACTTCACGATTTTCCTGTGGCAATACTCAAGGTGGCCACGCCAGCAGTTGTGGCGTAATCGCGAATATCGTGTGTGATAAAAAAACATCTATTTTGGACACATAACTTGTGTCAATATCACCCCAATTTCGGAAATATGGGGATCAGAGTGCCACAAGCATGACCCCTTATGTCAGCTCTCACAGAAATGTTTACCCCCGGAACCATTCCCCAATTGATAAATAGCAGCCGCATCTTTCTGTGCAGGTTATAGCCAGCTAATCACAGCATTCCTGTAGGCATGTGCATTCACGATTATCCGCGATGTCACTGCGAAATATCCACAGCCACAGATATCACTATAATTTTCAACTTAAATTTCTCAAAAACTACTGAATGGATTTACACCAAATAACAAAAAGCACAATCCATGGAACAAAATCTAAGTTTCTGTCAAATGTGGTGTAATTCGGTCCAGTGGTTCGGGCTGCAGTCGTGTTGACAGGCCCTATGGAAATAAACATTGCAAAATCAACCTTTTCTTACCCCATTTTTCTCAGCCCCCACTTCACAAATCCCCACAAAACTTTCCAGGTGCAACAAAAATCTCCTGAGCTCTTTTTCGGGAAAATTTTGTGAAGCTTTGTCAAATGACGCAAAAGTTACAGGCAACTCAACAAATGCTTTTCCTATAGAGACATGCCCATAACTGCAACTACCCACTGGCAACTGATTTTCAGTTGCCTACATCTATAAAAAAAGGGGTTGCCATAACGTGTTTTCTCTATGTTAATTCCCATGGGGGCATATTATCAAGGGCCGGCGATAGAATTATCGCCGCTTTAGCGTCCGTTTTCGGGCGAAAAGTGGCAATAATTTTATCGCATTATTAACAAGGACACCTAGTGCCTGTTTCCTTGATTTAGCTCCCGTTTTTGTCACGACTCGCATTGCATCGATAATGAGATGCAAAGTAGGCATGGCTGTCAAAACAACACGGGAAAATATCACTAAAGCTGCTGTGCGATATTAACAACGAGGCGTAGCGATAATCATAATCGCGCTAACTCTGCCTTAATGCAGGAATTTAACGTCTGCTAAATTCCTGACTAAGGCATACCTAACATGGGAGGTAGATTATGGGGTTAAGGCCACAGGGGCTTATCACCAAGCTTATCGCCATTTTACAAGCGACATCGCTGTTTTTTCAGCGAGGTTTGGCCATTTTCCCGCTATCGCTGGAATATTTATCGCCATAGCGGTAAGCGTTGATAATACAGCTCTAGCTTTGCGATATATTCCAGCGATAGACGGCGATAATGAAAAGCACGCTAAGCGCGCCCAGCGATAATTATCAATGGGGCTTGATAATATGCCCCATAGGGTCTTTGAGGAAGCTTACAGCCTGAACTGTGTGATGGAATTACACCAAATTTGTCACAAGGCTATATCTTGGTACGCAGATTGTGCATTTTGTAATTGGTGTAAATCTGTTCAGTAGTCTGGGAGATGTTAACTGGAAAACAAATTTGTTTATATAAGAACGCGGATTGCCCGTGGATCTTACAGTGCCTGTGTTGTAATCTGATTGGCTGCTAAAACTTTAACAATGAAGTGTTGGCAGCAATCTTGGGACACGGCTTGAGCTGAATCCCACAGAAAATGTAAACAACAAAGAAAGGGGGCAGGATTGGACTTCCCTGACCCCCTAGAACTGGTGGTGGGGTCCCACAAGGACCCCGCTGAGGATTGAAAAAAAATTGGAATCAATGGGCCCGATTCACAGAAGTAACTTATGACAAAATCCTAAACTTACTACCATTTTGGTATTCACAGAAGGCACTTGCTCATTTTGGTATTCACAGAAGTCACTTACTCATTTCGGTATTCACAGAAGTTAGGAGTCCTAACTTTAGGACTCCTAAATGCCATCTGTGAATACCGAAAGTCTTAAAATTAGGATTTTTCTCAGTTTAGGAGTCCTAAAGTTAGGACTCCTAACTTTACTACTACTAAACTGAGAAAAATCCTAATTTTAAGGCTTTCGGTATTCACAGAAGGCATTTAGGAGTCCTAAAGTTAGGAGCCCTAACTTTACTACTGCTAAACTGAAAAAAATCCTAATTTTAAGACTTTCGATATTCACAGAAGGCATTTAGGAGTCCTAAAGTTAGGAGTCCTAACTATACTACTACTAAACTGAGAAAAATCCTAATTTTAAGACTTTCGGTATTCACAGAAGGCATTTAGGAGTCTTAAAGTTAGGACTCCTAACTTCTGTGAATACCGAAATGAGTAAGTGCCTTCTGTGAATACCAAAATGAGTAAGTGCCTTCTGTGAATACCAAAAAGGTAGTAAGTTTAGGATTTTGTCTTAAGTTAGTTCTGTGAATCGGGCCCAATGTTTCCACAAATTCATGGTTGGATTTGGGATTTGTGGCGAAATTGAAAAAAAAGAAGCGCTGGCTCCCCCGCTTCTTTTCAAGGAAGCCCCAGGGTGGGCCATATAACATAAGCATGCAGGCATTATAAATAGACAGGAGGGGGCACAAGGGGCTCCCTCCAAGGCTTTGTAAAATACACGGGACTGCCACCTCCCCGGGACACTTTTAAAAAGTATGCAGGATGCTCACGTGGGGCCCCGTGCCACAAGGACTGCGACCTCCAGGAGGATTAAATTAATACATTTGGGGTTCTTCGCAAACCCCACCATGCCCTGGGGACCGCCACCTCCCCGGGTCTGTTTAATTTTGAAAAGGGGGTCGTCACAGACCACCCCCCGGACCTCATGGACCACCACTTTCATGGGCCAAAATAAATTTTTAAAAATGGGAGTGGGGCCGCGAACCCCTCTCCTGGGCTGTTCTCGTGGTCCGCCAGCTCCATGGGGCAGGCCCTCATACAAAAAAGGCAGGGGGACCACCCCCCAGAGCCGGCTCCTGCTATGTCCCAGGGTGCCCTCCCCGGGACATAGCTGCTTGTTGTGGCTTGATGACATCTTTAACGCACCCGCCAATCCACAGCAAACGTTCCGCTTCCTGCAAGAGATTGCATTAAAAATACTCTCACTTGATGAAAGTGGAGAAAAATTGCTTTCAGACACAGGGAGCTGCTTTTCCAGCAGCTCCCTATGTCTGAAAGCAATGCAGGTTCCTGCAGGAGACCAGGAGCCAGCAGGAACCGCAGGCGACTTCAGGCTCCCCCCACAGTCCCAGTAGAGACTGGGTGCCCTAAAGGTACCCAGCAGCTCTGGACAGGCCCCTGGGGATGGGGTCTCCAGGGCCGAAATTTACCCTTGGAGGGAGACGAACAGCCTCCATCCACCAGTTGAGAATCGTTGGGCCCCAGGGGATGGGATCCCCGGGGAATAAATCAGCCTAAGGAGTGGGGCCTTGCCCCTTGTTAAAAATATATAAAATAAAAAGCTGGGCCCTGGGCAATAAGTGTTCCCGGGGCTGAAATCAGCCCAGGCAGGGGGGTCGCATGACACTCTCCCTTATTGGAAATAGGCTATTCCCCAGGGGATGGGGTTCCGAGGCTGGAATCGGCTCGCGTGGGGGGCCGCAGAGCCCTCCCTCACTTATTACAAGAAAGCAAACAAATAAGAAGTCATTTGAGATGTCATCAGTTATTTTAGTGACCATGTCCTGAATGATGTAATATGCGCGGTAATAAGCAGTGCATTGCAGGGGCATAAGTTCAAGTTAGCTCAGGTAACTATAGCTATATATAACTATAACTGCTTAATTTCACTGGTTTTGTACGAGTGTAATCTGAGCCTAACTATAACATTCCTGTAACCTTTGTTTTTTTCATGGAATTTCTAAGGTGTTTTACATTCTATTTTCGAACTATAACTTCCCTGTAATCTTTGGGTTTTTAAGTGAATTTCTAAGGTTTTTTCAAATTCTATTTCCTATTTCCTGAGTAGGTCTCAGGAATCCTGCTGCGTCAGACCTACTGGGGGTAACAGGAGGGCTTCTGTGACCACAAGAACCCTCAACATCCAAAAGGACTTCATCCCCCACCCAGCAGTGCGCCAGGAGGCACATTTGAAGAATGTTGTAGAAAGAAGGCGTGGCCTCCGAACTCCTCTTAGCGATTCTGCTGTGTGAGACTTACTGGAGGAACAAGGAGACTCTAGAGCCAAGGGGACTTCATACCCAACCAGAAGTGCGTCAGGAGGCGTGTTTGAAGAGCGGTAGAAAAAGGGGGCATGGCCTCTGAAGTCCTCTCAGCAATTGCACTCTGTGTGGCTTACTGGAGGTAACAGGAGGGCTTGTTGGCTCTCATGGACACTCTGGAGCCAAGGGGACTTTATCCCGCATCCGTACGTGCACCAGGAAGCACGTTTTCTTAGTGGTGGAGTGAGGACCCCATCCCTGAGACCTGGCCTCTGATCTGGGTGCTCTGGTCTCATCCAGGGCACCAAGACACCTTGTTGGGGACCGTGGGGGAAGCAGGCATTTCTTTGACAGAGAGAGCTTCTCAACATGCAGTTCCCTTTGTCCAAAAGCACTTCTGCTCTGCTTTCAGCAAACAAGAGCATTTTTAATGCTCTTGCTTGCTGAAAGCAGGGCAGTGTTTGCTATGGCTAGGCGAGAGCAGTTGGCACCCCGGTACATAGCAGGAGCCAGCCCTGGGAGGGGGTGGCCAGCCGCAGGGCCATCCATGACTCCTGGAGGGGGGGCCGCGTGGCCCCCATTAATATTTACAAAAGCCCTGGGGAGGTGGCCGATCATGCATTATTTAAAATTAAAGCCCCAGGAAGGTGGCGGCCCTCTGGGCTGCTAAGGGAAGGTCCGCGCAGCCCCCTCTGCATTAGATTAACACAAAGTCCAGGGGAGGTGGCAAACTCTGGGGCCAAGAGCCCCCATTGATTAAAATAATAAACTCCGGGGAAGTGGTGGTCACTGTGGCAACAGGGGAGGCCGAATGGGCCTCCCCCACATTTAAAAAAAAGGATACCCAGGGAGGTGGTGGTCCCCGTGTAAATAGTAAGCCCCAGGAGAGGGGGCCTGTGCGCCCCCCTCCTATGATTACAAATGCCACCGGGACCTGGACAACCAGGGGGCCAGTTAGAAATGGAATGAGGGAGCCGGTGCTCCATTAAAAAAAAAAATGTTTGGCAGGATTTGCGGATCCAGCATGACCTCTACCTAAATTGTTTTGAAAAAAATGCTTGTTTGGCCGTGTGGGGTCCCTGAGGACCCTTCCTCCCCCCAAAGAGGCTTAGGGGGTCAGAGTGCTTCTACCCTACCACCTTTTCTTTTTTTTGTGCATTTGTCCCTGTGACTAAGTTCAACCGAGTCACAGGATGGCTGCCAACACTTCCTGGTTTGAAGGGCTGGCAGCTAATCGGATCTCAGCACAAAATCTCGGGTGGAATTGCAGATCTTCTACATCCCCAGTTGTATATCTGAAAAACCTTTAAATAACTCTACAACTGCGGAATGAATTCACACCATTTAACAAAAAGGTCGCTTTCTGCACCAACAGCTACCTTTCTGCCAAATTTTGTGTAATTCCAATCAGCAGTTAGGGCTGTAGCCTTGTCTAAAGCTCCTAAGGAAATGAACATGAGAAAATTGCATTTCTAGACCCCCCTTTTTCCCGGCCCTCATTTGACAGATCACACCGAAATGTTCAAGACAGCAGCTGAAGTAAGCGTCAAACTAGCTATGAAAATTTTGCAAGGATTTGTCAAACGACGCCAAAGTTATTAGCAAATAATAAAATATTCTTCCTACTTCCTATGGAAACTACATCCTAACTATAACTACATAGTGGTGGGGGGCTATTTCTTCGTTAGTCAATCTAACAGTGTAGTAATTTTGGAATCCACATTAATCAGTCACAGCATATCTCAGTGTGTGCTGCTTTGACGCCTCTGGAAGTGTTGGTACTGGCAGGCGTGTTTCAGTGTGAGATGCGCAGTCATAGGCTGCTAATGCAGATGTGAACAGATGGTTTTATTTATAGCACACACTCTGATGTGCAAACACTGGCCCCGAGGGCATCAATTTGACATGCAATTATTAGGAAGAGAGACACCTTACACAATGATTTCACCTTAAAAAAGCATCGCTTTCATTTCAACCCTGCAAAAATCAACATTGCAGCAGGTGAAGCAATGTAAATACAATAAATCTGCCAGTCTCACCCACCTACCTCAAATACTTTATAAGTAGGCCAGTAGGCATCTCTGCATAAAATAAATAGCAGCAGGCACACCTTTCAGATAGAAAATAGTAATTTGGTTTAGTGTTCCCACTCTGCAGGTGAATCTACTGCCATTATGTATGGAGAGATAGCTGCAGTTATCCCAATAAATTGTAACTGGATTACAACAAATTAATTATTACATTTCCAGTATGATTAGAGAAGATAAAGGGGTTGTTTTGTGACCAAAGGTGGGAGCTCCCAATGGAGACTCCGGTTAGGGGACAAACCAGAGCATGGTACCACTGTGACAGGGACTTTGGACTTCTCTCTTCATAACTAATTCACAATGGACAAAACTTGGGCAGTTATTCTTATCTTGGTGGACGGGCAGCAGGTTTAGTCAGTGAATTAAAAGTTTTAGCCAGCCAGAGGGTGAGACACATGGTTAACTAACAAAAAAGATGCCTCTCTCTGTAAAAGTAAATGAACCAGAGCTTCACACTCCATTCAGTTGGAGCATGTAATGCTTAAAGCCGTACATTTCGGTGCTAGTTATGTACTTTTACTCAATGCAAACTTTGGAAAATCTGCCTTTTTTGCATGATTCCCCCATACTTTTCCAATTTTTCTGGATGCTATTTTTGATATCTCCACAAAACAGAAGAAAAGTAACCGTGTGCCCCTTTAAATATGGTTAAATTGGTTTACTGCATTACCTACTGTGCAATCCACAGAGTGACCTGTGAAACATGACTTCAAGCCTATCTAGTGTAGCCTGACTGCAGCAGTATAAAAATCTGCTGTCAAACCTTTCAAAATAAATTTTTTTAACAGGCTGGAAATCCTGCTTTTAAATATTGTGAAGTCACCCCTAAGTACACCTTATCGACGAGTTAGAGTGCATTATTTAAAAGTGGAACATGTGCGAAATTAAAGTCTGCATGTTTCTTCAGTGATTAGCCCCCAAAAGCTTTTTTCACTAGCAGAGCTGTGGCCAGATCCTATAAATTGTCAAAGTACAGATTTTAGGGGCCTCATGTACAAAAAATCTGGACCCACTTTTACTGAATCGTTTTTAATTTTATGAATCGACCTTTGTACTAATAGGTCTGTTTACAAAATACAGAATCATATTGGGTCATGATTCTACCTACATCATCAATGTTCATGAACTAGGTTGCAAATTGCATCCCATTGCGATTGGCCACAATCACAGGGATGGTGGCATGCTAGGGTCAGCAGACCACCATTTCTTTGATTGCTTCAAAATAAAACAATCTTAATGCAGCCCATTTTTCTTAAAGGGATTTAGGATACATTTAACCCCTTCGCTGCTAGGCCTTTTCCCCCCATGTGCTAAGCCTTTTTTTTGGCTATTTGGGGTAGTGCGTGCTTAGGCCCTGTTAGAAATGGGATTTCTGGTTGGCTAAGGCTTGCGCCAAAGTCAGGCAGAAACCACCACTCTAGTCAGGGCAAGGAAGGTACACGCCAAAGATAACCCCTGCTCACCCCCTTGGTAGCTTGGCACGAGCAGTCAGGCAATGAGGCAATGTGTAAAGCGTTTGCGCGCGCACCCAGCGACAACACCCAAGGCCCACCACAAAAGAAACTCCACATAAGGTATTATATAAAAATAACCTTTGTATTATACCAAACACATTAGATAAAAACACACACTTTACAATGTGCCAACAGGCACGGGCAGAATTTACAAGGGATTATATATACAGGGGACAGGGCCACATGGACCACTGTCAGGAATTAGCACTTTTTAGAAATAGCACTTAGAACATAGGAATAAAATTACTGTAGCACAAAATAACATATATAGCACACAACCAGTAACTACCGGTATCAGGTAAGTACCACCTACGCAACCCTAACCACCTTAGGAAAATATCGCGCAGGGAACCAGGACCTCACTAGTACCACCTGTACTAGGAGAAAAACCACCTAAGTATCACAATACCTGTAGGGGTAAAAGCAGATTACACATGACGCATAAAAGCACATTCAGAGGTGTAAACACAAGGGAAAATACAATTGCGCAAGAACTCACATAAGCCACCACCTGTGGCAGTCCCTGGGCCAACTGGCCTGGTAGGGGCTAGGACGCCCTGTGTTCAGCAA
This sequence comes from Triturus cristatus, assembly GCF_964204655.1. NCBI lineage: Eukaryota > Metazoa > Chordata > Amphibia > Caudata > Salamandridae > Triturus > Triturus cristatus. Next base: position 1,070,262,364 of record NC_140583.1, read on the forward strand.
AGTCAGGGGCAAGCCTGCGCAGGCTGCGCAAGCCAGGCGCACAATGCACAACCTAAACAATGCAGCTGCCCACTAAGTGCTGGGCAGCTGGAGAAATGAGCGTGGGCACCACTGTGCCTTCTTAGGACAAATAGGGCAGTTGTTGGAGCCTCCCTGGGCTCTAAACAAATGAATACGGCCCCCAATAACGTTGGAGCGCACCAGCGCTCGAAGAACACAATGCGGAGTGTTGGAGCCCCACGAGCGCTCTAAAAATAATATGCCCCCACGATGGAGCGTCTTCGCGCTCTAGGACCAATATGGCCCCGTCTGTCGGAGTCCCTCTGGACTCTTGAACAATGTCCATCGTGGGAGCCTTTGGGGCTCTAAAACCAATTTGCACCCAGAAGCGTGGGAGTCCCGCTCGGGGGACTCAGCAACATCAAATGCCCTGGGAAGAACTTGCCCCCTCGGTGAAGCAGCCCGCAACTGCGGCGCTGCGTGAAGAAGGGAGAGGGCAGAACGGACAAAATCCTCAACCGCTTGGAGCCCCACTCACCTGGGACTCCCGCGTCGTCTCCTGCTCTCCCGGGCTGTTCTCAGAGGACTTCAGAGCCTCAGGCCTGACGGGCGGTGCGGGGGAATCTCCGGGGCTTCAGCCAGCCGTGCGTCTTCGGTGGGAGGCGGGGTAGGCTCCCGCCCTCCTGCTTCCGGTTCCTGTTGTCCCAGAGGCCCGCCCCCGGCCGCCTGACTTCCTGGGATTCCCTGGCCGTGGCGGTGATTCTCCGGCCGTCAGAGGGGTAGGCTCCCTCGCAAGAAAAACAAATAAGCGGGGTGGGCACCCGCCAACGAAATAAACCAATAAGCGGGGTGGGCACCCGCCAACGACCACGGCAATGCGGGGTGGGCACCCGCTTCAAATCGGCAAAAGCGGGGGAATCCCCACGTCGGGGTTCCCCTGTTAAGGATCGCAGCTCAGCGCTGCTGGGGCCACAAATGGAGCGCTCCTAGCGCTATAAGTAAAAAGTGCTTCCAGGCTCTTGGGCAAGAAAGCAAGTCCAGCCAAAGTCTTCAAAAGCAGGGGGGGCAAAGACTGGGCCCAGGGGCCAGCTCACAGGGCCCTCCAGCAGGGAGGCAGTCCCCAGTGGCGGTCTCTCCTGGCGCCTAGCAGCAGCAGGCCCCCCTCAAGTTGGATCAGCAAGAGAACACCAAATGTAAGGGGACACAGCCCCTTTTTATACAGTAAATCCTTTGTCTCATGGTGCAGGGAAGGGGCGAACCAGTTACAACTGGTCCCTGCGCACTTTGTTTTGCTCAGCCCCTCTCCCTATTCAGTGGACAGGCCAGAGTCATCAGTCGCACCACAGGGGGCGGAGCCAGCATTGTGTGGGGAAAACCCTGCCCTATTCAGGACCCAGGTGTACTCCTCCCACCCATCTAGCTGCTGATCTCCCCATTCACCACTGGGTGACTCATCCTGACTCTGGGGATTTCCCTAGCCCGTCACATGACCTCAACCAGCCAATCGCCAGACAAGCCACACATTTCATACTGCACACTGAAGTGCCCACTTCTAGAAGTGGCACTTCCACACTAGGTACATGCACGCCGCACACATCATCGCGCAGCATTCACTCACACGAGTCCGCACATACCAAACTCGGGCCTGCACACCCCACGCATCAGGAACTACTAGGGACCCACACATTCCCCATGCATTCCTATGGGAGGGCAGGCCTATCTCACCACATGCACTCAGAGTGCGCACACACTTTATCCTGGGACACAGGAAAAGTGCGCAGAAACAAAAAATCACCACACCAAGTCACCAATAAAAAGCAAAAAAGTTCAGGGGTGAACCTGCCAGAAGGGCCAAGTCCAACACAACCCTCTTCCAGCCAAAACGCAGGGCAGCCCAATCACCACCGTGATGGACTTCCCTGCTTGGGGCGATAGAACACGGACGCAGGCCCGCAACTGCAGGGACACCCTCCGGTTCTACGCCACGGTAAACCCATGGAATTCTTTCTAACACCACTGTCTGGACCAACTGGGCTACCCCACTGGTACTCCCAAGCTGTCCGCGGCCAAGACCAGGCCCTAGGCCACCTAGGTGCCACCGGTCTTTGCCTAATCACAGAGTGGGGGGTAGTAACCCCTGGCACATAGCGGCCATTCTCCACTCTTCCTCTCTGCAAGACAGGACTAGACTGCCACTGGTTCTCCAGCCCAGGGTCTACACCCTCAGGCGGACCAGGAGTCTCAGGGAAGGCTCTCCTCCCCCCACCTCTTCTCCTAGGGTTCCTCCTCCTCCGGCGAGGGGTACACCTAGAACGCCATTCCAACCCAGGGTTTAACCCCTCAGGTTGTACCGGGGCCAGAGGTGGGCTCTCCCACCCTCTGCACCCCCTTCCAGAGCCCTGCTCCCTACCAACTGGGGCGGTACCTCTGGAAGAAGAACCGGTCGGGACGCTGGTTACAGACGTCCCACCCTTCAGGTCAGGCTGATCCTGAACCTGGCCTCCCAACCTCCGGCCTAGAACCTTTGGTGGAATAATTGCCTGGCACTCCAGGACTTCTGGGGATTTCCAATTCAATTCAAATAGCTTTATTGCGGTTGAATTTCCCATAAAAGCACATAGCAAAAAAACAAAACGAGAAAACAGACAATCCGATTCATGGATGCAGTTACACAACATTACATTATTTAAAAAGAATCGATCCATTAAAAATATAAATAATTCCATGATTTAAAAAGATATCATAACAATACAATCCTAAAAAAACTAAAATATTTCTTGATCTCTTGAATTCGATTTGGCTAGTCTTGAGTTAAAATAACATTATTGATCAAATTCCTTCGAACAATCCACATTAAATGTAGGAATTTGGCTAATGTACAGACAATTAGTGGATTAGTGTCTGTTTTTAGTATCCTAAGAAAGGCCAAATAATGTTTTATGCCCAGGTTCTTACACAACTGTATTATCCAAGGCTTCCTGATAAAAGCATAAGCAGGACAAAATAAGATGACATGGACCAGGGTTTCATCCTCAGTAGTGCAGCCCGGGCAGGGTCGTACAGCTCCCCCCTTCCACCTATCGGATACAGAGAAAAATGGCAGTGTACCATTTCTAAACTGTAGATACAGTTTCTTGGCTAGTGTTGGTTGGATTAAATCAATCGCAGACTCAAAGCTATAAACGGATTTTACATCCAGAAAATTGTCAGTTAAGCTTGAGGATTTTACTGAGCGAATATGGTTACTTAGGTTATTTTCCCTGACCACACTATTCAGAAACTTCTTTGGAATAGCTGTGCAGGAGACTTCAGGATTAAACCAGAGTTCCTCAAAGCCATTCGATATAAGTGACTGTTTTACAAAGGCTAGCCAGGGAATCCTTCCTGAACCAATAGAAGCCATGACAATTTGGAGTTCCTCCCTATAGCTCACCAACTCAGGTGTACTCCAGAGACGCTTCCAATAGAGTAGCGGTCGAATGGCAATAGCGTCTGCAATTGGACGGACATTGAGATCAAGTCTTAGTGGGAGTAGAGGAGTGCTTTTAGGGAGGTCCAATAATTGTCTAAGAAAGTTATTTTCAGTTATAGATAGGGTACTTATTGGTGTATGACCCCAAAGTTCAGCCCCGTAGAGAGAGGAGGCCCTAGCTTTCACTTTGAAAATTTCGAGCGGTGCACTAACTATTTTTAGTGTACAACTCTTCTGTACTTTGAGAATGCCCCCTGCTACTTGCGTTAGTCTTAAATTAGACTTTGCCCACTTGAGGACCCCAACACATTTTATCATTTAAGGTCACACCCAGATATTCAAATGTTGAAACCCTTTCAAGAGGTCTACCACCCATAGTTGGGTGGGGGCAGTTAACAGTTTTTGCATTAAAGGCCGTGTACTTAGTCTTGTCTATGTTATTCACCAGGTTTCTTTTTAAGCAGAAATTGGAAAATTGGTCTAACACGCGCTGCATCCCCATTGGAGATTTTGAAAGCAGAAGCGTGTCGTCCGCAAACATTAAGGCGGGAAATTTACGGGCGCCTATTTTGGGGGAGTCTATATCTTTTATGGCCATGAGGTCTTCAATAAGCCCGTTGAGAAAGAGAGAAAATAGGGTTGGAGCAAGGACACAGCCCTGCCTAACACCTTTCTCAATCGGAAAGGCTCCGGTTAACTGTCCTTGTTTGCCGAAGCGTACTTTTGACCAGCGTGTAAGATTTTAAGTTGGTGGCATAAATAGGGTGGAACCCCCATTGATAGTAGAATGGACCATAATTGTTTTCTATCCACCATGTCGAAAGCAGATTTTAAGTCGACAAAAGTAAGATAGAGACTACCCCTTTCCAATGCCACATGCTTCCAATATATCACTTGTAGCCGGAATAGTTGATCAATTGTTGAGGTTTTCGCCCTAAATCCCGCCTGAAGTGGCGTCAGAATGTTATTGTCACTAGACCAGCTCTCCAAACGTTGTAACAGTACCCTGGCGTAAATTTTTTGTGTGACATCGATAAGGCTAATCGGCCTATAATTTGAGGGTAGGAGCGGAGAGCCCTTCTTATATATTGGGATAATCTCCGCCCCAAGACAGGAACTATCAAAGGTTGCCCCTCCAGGATTGCGTTGTATAAAACCAAAAGGTATGGGGCCCAGACTGATGGTTCTTCTCTAAATAGATCACCTGGGATACGATCGAGCCCCGGAGCTTTATTGGGCTGGATCCTGAGTATTGCCATCTTTACTTGGGCCAGTGAAATTTTTTGCGCAGGCAGAATGGGGATCACAGGCAGAGGACTCTGCGCAGCCACCTGAATACAGGAGGGAGAGAGAGAGTAGAGATCTTTGAAGTGGGAGGACTAGGCTTCCTCTGATATATTGGGGATGATTGCAGATCCACCTTCTGGGTTCCCAGTATGGACAAGATTCCAAAAAGACCTCGCATCCTTTGCTGCGAGGGCAGTTGAAATAGCGGCCCAGCGATCAGCCTCCCATTCGGATTTAGCATTTTTTATCAATTTCTTATAGGCTTGTCTAGCCTGGATGATGTGTTGACTATTTCCTTTGTTTAGAGCCAGTAGTAATGCTAATTTGGCATCTCTACAACCTCTGTTAAACCAGGGATTACCACCGAAACATGGCTTGGTTTTAATAGGACCTACTTTATAAAAGGTGTCCGTTAACAAAGAGACCATCTCACCATGGATAGCAGTAAATACAGTCATATCCATAGCATTAGGGTCACTGATAACGTGGTTGGTTTTTTCAAGTAGGGGAACTACGTTTCTATATAAATTTGGCATTACATCTGCAGAGGATTTTGCAGCTGCCCATCGAATTCTTCTCCCACCTTGTACTAGCCTTAGATCGGTTCTGGGAGAACTGATTTTAACACTCTCCCCACAAGTTAGTTGGAGATTCAACTCAGTTATCAAGGGGTTGTGATCACTTTCTGAGCGCCGACAGACGGTAAAATCCAGAATGTTAGACCAAAATATCAGGCTCACCAGAAAGTAGTCTATAATTGATGTATGCCCCAGGCCGTTGTAAGTAAAGTGAGCAGGGGTGTCACTATTAAAACGACCATTACAGGCTCTGAGGGAGAATGTGAGGGAGAGGGAGGTCAATTGTAAAGCTAAGGCTGACCAGTTTTTAACAGGGTAAGCAATAGGAGGAGGAATTGACCAGGTCTCGTCCTCAGCCTTGGTCATTGTAGGAACCCCATGTAATGGTTCAAAGTGACAATTAAAGTCACCTCCAATCAACAATACTACATCGCTCCCCAATTTGTATAGTAACGCGGTTAGCATATCCAGGGTGTCGGAAGTGCCACCAGGTTTTACTGGCCGCGAATAAATATTAATCAGGGCCAGCTTGGGTGTTCTCTTATGTGACATCAGGATACATGTGAGATCCGGGCTGTTTGTCACCATTCGTTTCAACGTAAATCCAAGGTGGATGCCTATCCAGGTACACAACCCCCCTGACGGTCTACCCCTTGCACCTTTAACTGCAGGTTCTGCATATGTTACATACCCTGCTCTATGGGTGGGAGCCATAGCCCCTGTTTCCTGAAATAGACAGATCCCATGGGAATCCACAAAGGTGTACCAATCAGGAATATCTAAGTTAGAAACAAGTCCTGCTATGTTCCATGATAACATTTTTAGGGAGCCTTTGGAGTTTAGAGACTCAGTTCCCACATTGCCCTCATCACAGGGAGCAGCAAGGTCATGTATCCCAGCGTCAGGAAGGTTAGAATCTGTCTGAACACCAATATACTGAGATTGAGGCACCAATGAGCAATTAGGAATCATAGGGGATGGTCGGACGTCCCTAGACTCCCCAAGTGTTATAGGCAAGTTCACATTGGACACTGCATCAGCCTCTTTAGACAATCTGGGGTTAGATAAAACATTAGCCACCTCTGGATGCTTATTTCTAATAGTTACAGAAACTTCAACATTTTTGTAAGCATCAATTAGGTGGGGCAGGGGGCGACGGGACGGCACTAAAAGTCAGTCAACTTGATCAAGCAAGCTGTATCGATTATGTAACAAGATACCCATCAATTCCCCCCTAGGCGGTCTACCCCTACTTCTAGGTGCGAGCTTCCAGGGGTCCTCTTGGTATGGCCTCAAATCAGACCCCCCGTATTCGGGGAAGGAATGAGAATGAACTGTTGGATAAAAATAATCTAGCCTCCATGTTTTAATCATTGTATTAGAGCTTGATTGTTGCCAACTGCATATGTGATCAACTGCCCTAGAATCCTCAAAATTAATAATTATACAATCTCCTCGTACATTTTTAGATCTGAAGCCTACCCACCTCACTCTTCTAACATGCAGAATTTTACTATAAATAAGACTAGGCAAGGGTCTATATAAATTTAGCCAATGCATAGTCTTATTCCTAAGCTCCTCATAAGATTCCGATTTATTACTTAATAATTCCGGAACCTCCGTTAGAACAACAACATATGGAGCACAATCGGGAGGTAAATTAATACACGGTAAAACTTGAGAGTTAGTGTTTCCAGCAACATGCTCCATCACTGGAATGGCAGAGTTTGATAGGGATGCCGGTAACAGCGGTTGGATGGGATGTACCTTATCCGCGAGATTGGAACTATTACTAAAGTCAGTAATAAAAGAGCCCACTGTTGAGCCCTGAGTGTTGGGCCTTAAAGGTTGGTCTTTTGCAATAATATCAGTTTGTGGGTTGATAGCATTAGATGGAGGAACTAGGACTTTAACTTGTGTTTGTATGGCCAGTAAGTCTTTTGTAGTGGACATATTTTCCATAAGTAATGCCTCCATTTTCCCAAGTCTGACATCTAAATGTTGCAGCATTTGCTCCACGGGCTGGATAAGGGAAGATAGAACAAGGCTCAGTTTTTCCACCAGTGAGTCTAAGTTCAGGGGACAAGATTTTACAGGTAGTGAGCCATTCTCAGCAGGGGTATCTATTGGAGTCCCAGGGGAGCAGGACTCCAATGATACTGTGGGGACCATAGTCCGGGGAGGAAATTTAGTCATAATTTTTGGATGTTTCAATTTTCCTCCCCTTGACGAGGTAACGGCCTTTCTCTTCTTCGGTATAGCGCCCTCCCTAGGCCCGAGGTCCTTTTCTTTATTAGGGTTCAACTCAATTGGGGCCATAGTGGTGTTGATAGACTGCCTACGTAGTAGTTGCGCGGGGTCTTCGACCCGGGCGTCTGTACCAGTCCCAGTGTTTGATGAAGTGGTTGGGTGCTCCTCGATAATTGAATTGGGTTGGGTGGGAGCAGGTGAGCTGACGTGAGCAATAGTACCCAAGGAAGATCTTCTTAGGAAGACCGGGTCTTGCGATAAACGCCGCTGTGTCAGTTCAATTTCGTGCTCCAGTATTGAGGATGCCCTTGTTATGAACTGGTCGAGTGTCCCAGCTACCATCCCAACAGGTGTAGCTTTAGTAGCCCTTCTAGTAGCCATTATTGAGAAGTGCTTAGAGAAAATATATCAGTTACAGCTACTCACTTATCAGTTTGAATGAAGGGGGGGTGGCCCAGCCCAGCCTCGTTCGGCCTCTGACGGCCGTAGACGGCCCGCCCTTTGCCCGGGCTTAGCCCGCGCGCGGTCCCGCGACGCGGGGGCTGCTGCTCAGTTTAATGCGCCTCCTCGCTGCGAAAATCTGCTTCGGCGGCTCTCCTGCCGCAAGAGGTGCTGGGAAATGTAGTTTCCGGTCTTCGCTCCGCGGCCGCGACCGATGAAGACACGGCGGCGGTAGACCGGAGCTAGCGGGATGCAATGCCAGCGCAGGGGGAACAATCCTGAAGGCGAGGTACTGGTAGGCGAGGTACTGGTAGGCTTGTCTGACGCCTCCTCAGTGGCAATTTAGCATTGACAGAAGTGCTGCCGTGTGAGGCAAAAGCTAGAACAGGATACCTGATTCTGGGGATTTCCACTCCATCCCCCTGAGGCTATCAAATGACACATATGTCGAGCGACTGTCTGTCTGGCGCTGATCTCCCGTCCCCTGTCCACCTGACAGTGCGCGGAGATCCCCCAGAACAGAAGTGGTATCACCCTGGTCACTACACGGGATCCTAGCCCAACTGGGTAGTCCCTGACCCACCGGCTCTTCCACTGGGGAACTCATCCCCCAATCACTCCTCACGCTGGACTCCTGTACCCTCCCTACCGGAGCGGTACTGCCAGACTCCAGAACCACAGGAGCCCTGTTTACAGGCGCTCCAGGTCCTCTACTCACTAAGAGATCTTCCTCAAGTGGACTAACAGGACAGCCTAGGTCCCCAACTTGGTGTTCCCTCATGAAACCATCCAAGTCCTGAGGCAGGGTTTCGGGCCTCTGGGGACCCTCGGTCACCCCCTTACTCCCGCTCCACTGAGCCAGGCAGTAAGCCCCTACACCCTCCTCGCTATCCTGGGACCTAGCTGGGCTACACTGAGCCTCCTCCACCACACTGGGCTGGAGGATCTCTGACCCACTATTGTTGGAATCTCTCACTAATGACTCTAGAGAACCTCTGGCCCTTTCCCAGCGCTCTGCTTCCTCTGCAAGTTCCCATGGACAAAAAGAGTTATACCTCAACAGGTGTTGGCGCAACCCTGGAGAACAACTACTGAGCATCTGCTCTTTGATAATCATATTGAGTACTTCATCCAAATCCTGCTCCGGGTTAAACACCAGCCAGTCCACCAGGGCATCATGACATTCCTCCACAGCCTCCTCCCAAGACTGGTGAGACAGCTTCTTACTGCCCCTGAACTTCAACCTACGTTCCTCCTCTCGGGAACAAGGTACCACACTCGGGGAACTGAGACTGGGACTCTCTATACTGCACTTTATATCGCTGCCACCACTGGACTCCACCCTCACTGGGGAATCCAGAAAACTACCACTGTGCTCAGGGGACAGGGAAAGGGATGAGGCGCTATCTCCTACGCTGGACCCAGCAAGGGACTCCCTACCTACGGGGTCCTCACTCTCTACTGGCGTCCAGGTACTGTCATCTTCTTCTGAATTTTCAGGGCTCCCCACAGACCCACCACCCTCCAGGTGGGAGGCCCGGGCCCTGTCTTCCTCACTGCGCTCACGTTTCCATTCACCTGCTTGCCATCCAATCATGTGGTTCCTCAGTTCGTACACAGTGTCTGACTCTCTCACCCCTATGTTTCTCTCTCTACAGAACCTTTCCAACTCCTGCATACTGTAATAAACTAGATCACTGGGATCAAAAGCAGGCTCCATTCTGGCAGACGTTCTAGAGAAAAGATCACACAGGGAACCTAGGGGTCTGCGTTTAACACAGGAGCACACAATTCACAAAAAGGGGTTCAGCAAGCTCTCTATCCCAGAGAACTCACACTCACTTGCCTAGTGCCACACACCACTCATCCACACACAACCCTCCCCTCGGACTGGTAAGGCAGTTTCTACCACCCCTGATTCCTCAACCTGACCACCACGTGACACAGGTACCAACTCTGGGCGCAGGGCGGGGGACAAATGTACAGGACACTATTACGCTGCCACCACTGGATCCCACCCTCTGGTGAATCCAGAAAACACAATGCACTTGGGGGGATGATCTACCCTCCCGAGCTAGGGACACCTAACTCACAGTGCACAAAAACACATTTCCAAAGAAATGACAATTAAAAACAAACTTAAAACAATAATCCACATACCAGGTGATTTATCTAAATGCAGAGTTTTGTAGTGCGGCCAGTTGCTGCTGCGGTACAGCGCAAACGCAAGTCCAAATCCCACCGCTGATCACCAATGTTAGAAATGGGACTTCTGGTTGGCTAAGGCTTGCGCCAAAGTCAGGCAGAAACCACCACTCTAGTCAGGGCAAGGAAGGTACACGCCAAAGATAACCCCTGCTCACCCCCTTGGTAGCTTGGCACGAGCAGTCAGGCTTATCTCTGAGGCAATGTGTAAAGCGTTTGCGCGCGCACCCAGCAACAACACCCAAGGCCCACCACAAAAGAAACTCCACACAAGGTATTATATAAAAATAACCTTTGTATTATACCAAACACATTAGATAAAAACACACACTTTACAATGTGCCAACAGGCACGGGCAGAATTTACAAGGGATTATATATACAGGGGACAGGGCCACATGGACCACTGTCAGGAATTAGCACTTTTTAGAAATAGCACTTAGAACATAGGAATAAAATTACTGTAGCACAAAATAACATATATAGCACACAACCAGTAACTACCGGTATCAGGTAAGTACCACCTACGCAACCCTAACCACCTTAGGAAAATATCGCGCAGGGAACCAGGACCTCACTAGTACCACCTGTACTAGGAGAAAAACCACCTAAGTATCACAATACCTGTAGGGGTAAAAGCAGATTACACATGACGCATAAAAGCACATTCAGAGGTGTAAACACAAGGGAAAATACAATTGCGCAAGAACTCACATAAGCCACCACCTGTGGCAGTCCCTGGGCCAACTGGCCTGGTAGGGGCTAGGACGCCCTGTGTTCAGCAAAGTCAGGGGCAAGCCTGCGCAGGCTGCGCAAGCCAGGCGCACAATGCACAACCTAAACGTTGCAGCTGCCCACTAAGTGCTGGGCAGCTGGAGAAATGAGCGTGGGCACCACTGTGCCTTCTTAGGACAAATAGGGCAGTTGTTGGAGCCTCCCTGGGCTCTAAACAAATGAATACGGCCCCCAATAACGTTGGAGCGCACCAGCGCTCGAAGAACACAATGCGGAGTGTTGGAGCCCCACGAGCGCTCTAAAAATAATATGCCCCCACGATGGAGCGTCTTCGCGCTCTAGGACCAATATGGCCCCGTCTGTCGGAGTCCCTCTGGACTCTTGAACAATGTGCCTTGTGGGAGCCTTTGGGGCTCTAAAACCAATTTGCACCCAGAAGCGTGGGAGTCCCGCTCGGGGGACTCAGCAACATCAAATGCCCTGGGAAGAACTTGCCCCCTCGGTGAAGCAGCCCGCAACTGCGGCGCTGCGTGAAGAAGGGAGAGGGCAGAACGGACAAAATCCTCAACCGCGTGGAGCCCCACTCACCTGGGACTCCCGCGTCGTCTCCTGCTCTCCCGGGCTGTTCTCAGAGGACTTCAGAGCCTCAGGCCTGACGGGCGGTGCGGGGGAATCTCCGGGGCTTCAGCCAGCCGCGCGTCTTCGGTGGGAGGCGGGGTAGGCTCCCGCCCTCCTGCTTCCGGTTCCTGTTGTCCCGGAGGCCCGCTCCCGGCCGCCTGACTTCCTGGGATTCCCTGGCCGCGGCGGTGATTCTCCGGCCGTCAGAGGGGTAGGCTCCCTCGCAAGAAAAACAAATAAGCGGGGTGGGCACCCGCCAACGAAATAAACCAATAAGCGGGGTGGGCACCCGCCAACGACCACGGCAATGCGGGGTGGGCACCCGCTTCAAATCGGCAAAAGCGGGGGAATCCCTACGTCGGGGTTCCCCTGTTAAGGATCGCAGCTCAGCGCTGCTGGGGCCACAAATGGAGCGCTCCTAGCGCTATAAGTAAAAAGGGCTTCCAGGCTCTTGGGCAAGAAAGCAAGTCCAGCCAAAGTCTTCAAAAGCAGGGGGGGGCAAAGACTGGGCCCAGGGGCCAGCTCACAGGGCCCTCCAGCAGGGAGGCAGTCCCCAGTGGCGGTCTCTCCAGGCGCCCAGCAGCAGCAGGCCCCCCTCAAGTTGGATCAGCAAGAGAACACCAAATGTAAGGGGACACAGCCCCTTTTTATACAGTAAATCCTTTGTCTCAAGGTGCAGGGAAGGGGCGAACCAGTTACAACTGGTCCCTGAGCACTTTGTTTTGCTCAGCCCCTCTCCCTATTCAGTGGACAGGCCAGAGTCATCAGTCGCACCACAGGGGGCGGAGCCAGCATTGTGTGGGGAAAACCCTGCCCTATTCAGGACCCAGGTGTACTCCTCCCACCCATCTAGCTGCTGATCTCCCCATTCACCACTGGGTGACTCATCCTGACTCTGGGGATTTCCCTAGCCCGTCACATGACCTCAACCAGCCAATCGCCAGACAAGGCACACATTTCATACTGCACACTGAAGTGCCCACTTCTAGAAGTGGCACTTCCACACTAGGTACATGCACGCCGCACACATCATCGCGCAGCATTCACTCACACGAGTCCGCACATACCAAACTCGGGCCTGCACACCCCACGCATCAGGAACTACTAGGGACACATACATTCCCCATGCATTCCTATGGGAGGGCAGGCCTATCTCACCACATGCACTCAGAGTGCGCACGCACTTTACCCTGGGACACAGGGAAAGTGCGCAGAAACAAAAAATCACCACACCAAGTCACCAATAAAAAGCAAAAAAGTTCAGGGGTGAACCTGCCAGAAGGGCCAAGTCCAACAGGCCCCTGTAACATTTTGACCACATAAGGTATCCATGCCAAATTTGCGTCCTTTTCTTCCAACATCATGGGCATTCTAAATGTACCCAGGATTTGGGGATTCCCTTGGAGGGGTCCCAGAAATTATCCAAAATACAGCTACATTTTGGTTTTTGGGGGAAAAAAGGTCTGCAAATGAAAGCGTCTGGGGTTTTCCCTGAAAATGGTATCAAAAAAGGGTTTGTGGGGCTGAAATCACAATTTTCCCAGCTTTTACGGAATGACAGACTTTTGTCAGAAAACCAACATTTTTTACAGAGTTTTGGCATTTTTCTGGGACATAGCCTATTTCTGCTATTTTTTGTGCTTTCAACCTCCTTCCAGTTAATGATAGAAATGGGTATGAAAGCAATACTGGATCCTGGAAAGCTATACATTTTAGAAAAGCAGACAACATTCTGAATTCAGCAAGGGGTCATTTGTGTAGATCCTTCAAGGTTTCTTTATAGAAACTAACAGTTAAATACAGCAAAAATTGAAAATTATTTGAAAAAAACCAGCCTTTTGTGTCAACGTTTTTACCTGTAACTTCTTCTAATTAGGACAGCTCTTTGAAAGCAATATACTGTTACATCCACTGGAGCTTTCTGGTTGTGGGGATATATAGGACTTATAGGTACACCAAGAATCCGACGAACCCAGAGTCAAAAACTGAGCAGTAATTTGCAATGGCTTTTTATTATGTACCGGGTATATAGAAATTTTTGTGGGAAAATGTATACATGGAAAAATTGGTATGAAAGACACCTATGTATTTCTGAAATGGGAACAAATTATAGAGTTTAGAAACAGTAGATATTTGCACATTTTCGAAATTGGGAATACTCATACTAGCTTGAGAATTATCGGTCATTTTTCAAAATGACTTCTTTTTTACACAATTTCTTTCATTTGGAAGGCTGAAATGCATTGAAAGTCAACAGGTAATAACAGTTGCTTTACAAATCTGAATTACCCTAAGTCTCCCGATAAAAATGGTACCTCACTTGTGTGGGTAGGGATAGTGCCCACGACAGAAAATGGCTCAAAACCCAACGTGAGCACACCGCATTTTCACAATGAAAAATTACCCTTTTTTTGCAAAGTGCCTAGCTGTAGTTTTTGAACCCTAGCTCTGCCGGCACCTAGGGAAACCTAGCAAACCTATATATTTTTTAAAACTAGACACCCAGGGGAATCCAGGATGGGGTGACTTGACTGCCTCCCACCAGGTTCAGTTACCCAGAATCCCTTGCAAACCTAAGAAATTGTAAAAAAAAAATATTTTCCCCACATTTCTGTGGTGGAAAGTTCTGGAATCTGCGTGGATCCACAAATTTCCACCCACCCCGCATTCCCCAAAGTCTTCAGAGAAAAATGGTAACTCTCTTGTGTGGGTCGGCCTAGTGCCCGCGACAGGAAACGGTGCAAAAGGCAACGTGGACACACCTCAATTTCGCAGTGAAAAATGACCCTTTTTTGGCAAAGTGCCTAGCTGTAGTTTTTGAACCATAGCTCTGCCAGCAGCTAGGGAAATCTAGCAAACCTATACATTTTTGAAAGGTAGACACCCAGGGGAATCACGGATGGGGTCACTTGACTGCCTCCCACCAGGTTCTGTTACCCAGAATCCCTTGCAAACCTAAAAAATTGTCCAAAAAAACACATTTTGCCCACATTTCTGTGGTGGAAAGTTCTGGAACCTGCGTGGATCCACAAATTTCCACCCACACCGGTTTCCCCAAAGTCTCCCAAGAAAAATGGTACCTCACTTGTGTGGGTCGGCCGAGTACCCGCGACAGGAAACAGCACAAAACGCAACGTGGACACACCTCAATTTCGCAATGAAAAATGACCCATTTTTGGCAAAGTGCCTAGCTGTAGTTTTTGAACCATATCTCTGCCGGCACATAGGGAAACCTAGCAAACCTATACATTTTTGAAAACTAGACACCCAGGGGATTCCAGGGAGGTATGGCTTGCGTGCATCCCCCAACGTTTCCTTACCCAGACTTCCCTACAAACCTCCATTTTAGCTGAAAAATTCCCTTTTTCACACATTTTTGTGTGGGAAAGTTGTGGCATCACTGGGCTGACACAAATTTCCTACCACCCAGCATTCCCCCAGGTCTCCCGATAAAAACGGTTGTTCACTCGTGTGGGAGGCCCAAGTACCCGCGACAGGCAAGGGCACAAAACGTAGTGAGGCGACATCAAAATTGCCAATCACAAAACAACCTGGTTTTGCAAGGGGGGTCACCTGGGTTCTTGGCCCCGTGCTCAGCGGCCATCTAGGGAAACCTACCAAACCCACACATTTCTGAAAACTAAACACCCGGGGGCTTTCAGGGAGGTATGGCTTGCATGGATCCCCCAACGTTTCCTTACCCAGAATCCCCTGCAAACATCAATTTTAGATGAAAAAAATCACTTTTTTCACACATTTTTGTGTGGGAAAGTTGTGGCATCACCAGGCTGACACAAATTTCCTACCACCCAGCGTTCCCCCGGGTCTCCTGATGAAAACGGTGCCTCACACATGTGGGAGGCCCAACTACCCGGGACAGGCAAGGGCACAAAACGTAGTGAGGCGACATCAAAATTGCCGATCACAAAACAACCTGGTTTTGCAAGGGGGGTCACCTAGGTTTTTGGCCCCGTGCTCGGCGGCCATCTAGGGAAACCTACCAAACACACACATTTCTAAAAACTAGACACCCGGGGGCTTTCAGGGAGGTATGGCTTGCGTGGATCCCCCAACATTTCCTTACCCAGAATCCCCTGCAAAAATCAATTTTAGCTGAACAAATCACTTTTTTCAACACATTTTTGTGTGAGAAAGTTGTGGCATCACCGGGCTGACACAAATTTCCTACCACCCAGCATTCCCCTGGGTCTCCCGATTAAATCGGTGCCTCACTCGTGTGGGAGGCCCAAGTACCCACGACAGGCAAGAGCCCAAACCGTATATTGAGGCGACATCAAAATTGCGTATCACCAAACAACCTGGTTTTGCAAGGGGGGGTCACCTGGGTTTTTGGCCCCGTGCTCGGCGGCCATCTAGGGAAACCTACCAAACCCACACATTTCTGAATACAAGACACCCGGGGGATTCCAGGGAGGTATGGCTTGCGTGGATTCCTCAAAGTTTTCTTACCCAGAATCCCCTGCACACCTCAATTTGGATGTATGTCGTTACAACGCACACTTTTACAACGCATGCTCTTACAACGCATTTTTTACAACGCACAATCCATTACAACGCATGACATTACAACGCATGACACTACAACGCATTTTTAAAAACTACCTTTACAACGCATTCCATTACAACGCATACTACCATTACAACGCATACCATTCCAACGCATAATATTAAATTGCATTTAAGGTAAGTATTAGATAGTATAGGGGTAAAAATTACTTTTCTAACTCCAGGGGGTGCAACAGTAGGGTAAGTGTTGGATAGTATAGGGGTAAAAATTACTATTCTAACTCCAGGGGGTGCAACAGTAGGGAAAGTGTTGGATAGTATAGGGGTTAAAATTACTATTCTAACTCCAGGGGGTGCAACAGTAGGGTAAGTGTTGGATAGTATAGGGGTAAAAATTACTATTCTAACTCCAGGGGGTGCAACAGTAGGGAAAGTGTTGGATAGTATAGGGGTAAAAATTACTATTCTAACTCCAGGGGGTGCAACAGTAGGGTAAGTATTGGATAGTATAGGGGTAAAAATTACTATTCTAACTCCAGGGGGTGCAACAGTAGGGTAAGTGTTGGATAGTATAGGGGTAAAAATTACTATTCTAACTCCAGGGGGTGCAACAGTAGGGTAAGTGTTGGATAGTATAGGGGTAAAAATTACTATTCTAACTCCAGGGGGTGCAACAGTAGGGTAAGTGTTGGATAGTATAGGGGTAAAAATTACTATTCTAACTCCAGGGGGTGCAACAGTAGGGAAAGTGTTGGATAGTGTAGTTTAATATTATGCGTTGTAATGGTATGCGTTGTAATGGTAGTATGCGTTGTAATGGAATGCGTTGTAAAGATAGTTTTTAAAAATGCGTTGTAGTGTCATGCGTTGTAATGTCATGCGTTGTAATGGATTGTGCGTTGTAAAAAATGCGTTGTAAGTGTAGTGCGTTGTAAAAGTTGCGTTGTAAAGGTTGTTCCCCCTCAATTTTAGCTGAAAATTCACTATTTTCACATGTTTTTGTGTGGGAAAGTTGTGGCATCACCGGGCTGACACAAATTTCCTACCACCCTGCGTTCCGCCGGGTCTCCCGATAAAAACGGTGTCTCACACGTGTGGGAGGCCAAACTACACGCGATAGGCAAGGGCACAAAATGTAATGAGGCGACATCAAAATGGCCAAACACAAAACAGCCTGGTTTTGCAAGGGGGGTTACCTGGGTTTTTCGCCCCGTGCTCGGCGGCCATCCAGGAAAACCTACCAACCCCACACATTTCTAAAAACTAGACACCCGGGGGCTTTCAGGGAGGTATTGCTTGCGTGGATCCCCCAACGTTTCCTTATCCATAATCCCCTGCAAACCTCAATTTTAGCTGAAAAAAACACTTTTTTAACACATTTTTGTGTATGAAAGTTGTGGCATCGCCGGGCTGACACAAATTTCCTACCCCCCCCAGCATTCCCCCGGGTCTCCTGATAAAAACGGTGCCTCGCTCGTGTGGAAGGCCCAAGTACCTGCGACAGGCAAGGGCCCAAAACGGATTGAGGCAACATCAAAATTGCCTATCACCAAACAACCTGGTTTTGCAAGGGGGGTCACCTGGGTTTTTGGCCCCGTGCTCAGCGGCCATCAAGGGAAACCTACCAAACCCACACATTTCTGAAAACTAGACACCCGGGGGCTTTCAGGGAGGTATGGCTAGCATGGATTCCCCAACGTTTCCTTACCCATAATTCCCTGCAAACCTCAATTTTAGCTGAAAAAATCACTTTTTTAACACATTTTTGTGTGGGAAAGTTGTGGCATCGCCGGGCTGACACAAATTTCCTAACCCCCCAGCATTCCCCCGGGTCTCTTGATAAAAACGGTGCCTCACTCGTGTGGAAGGCCCAAGGACCTGCGGCAGGCAAGGGCCCAAAACGGATTGAGGCAACATCAAAATTGCCTATCACCAAGCAACCTGGTTTTGCAAGGGGGGTCACCTGGGTTTTTGGCCCCGTGCTCGGCGGCCATCAAGGGAACCCTACCAAATCACATATTTCTGAAAACTAGATACCCGGAGGATTCCATGGAGGTATGGTTTGCGTGGATTCCCCAACGTTTCCCTACCCAGAATCCCCTGCAAACCTCAATTTTAGTTGAAAAAATCTCTTTTTTCACACGTTTTTGTGTGGGAAAGTTGTGGCACCACCGGGCTGACACAAATTTCCTACCACTCAGCATTCCCCCGGGTCTCCCGATAAAAACGGTGTCTCACACGTGTGGGAGGCCCAATTACCCGCGATAGGCAAGGGCACAAAATGTAATGAGGCGACATCAAAATGGCCAAAAACAAAACAGCCTGGTTTTGCAAGGGGGGTTACCTGGGTTTTTGGCCCCGTGCTCGGCGGCCATTTAGGAAAACCTACCAACCCCACACATTTCTAAAAACTAGACACCCGGGGGCTTTCAGGGAGGTATGGCTTGCGTGGATCCCCCAACGTTTCCTTATCCATAATCCCCTGCAAACCTCAATTTTAGCTGAAAAAATCACTTTTTTAAAAAAAGTTTGTGTGGGAAAGTTGTGGCATCGCCGGGCGGACACAAATTTCCTACCCCCCCCAGCATTCCCCCGGGTCTCCTGATAAAAACGGTGCCTCACTCGTGTGGAAGGCCCAAGTACCTGCGACAGGCAAGGGCCCAAAACGGATTGAGGCAACATCAAAATTGCCTATCACCAAACAACCTGGTTTTGCAAGGGGGGTCACCTGGGTTTTTGGCCCCGTGCTCGGCGGCCATCAAGGGAACCCTACCAAATCACACATTTCTGAAAACTAGATACCCGGAGGATTCCATGGAGGTATGGTTTGCGTGGATTTCCCAATGTTTCCCTACACAGAATCCCCTGCAAACCTCAATTTTAGTTGAAAAAAATCTCTTTTTTCACACGTTTTTGGGTGGGAAAGTTGTGGCACACCCGGGCTGACACAATTTTCCTACCACTCAGCATTCTCCCGGCTCTCCCGATAAAAACGGTGTCTCACACGTGTTGGAGGCCCCACTACCCGCGACAGGCAAGGGCACAAAATGTAGTGAGGCGACATCAAAATAACCTGGTTTTGCAAGGGGGGTCACCTCGGTTTTTGGCCTCGTGCTCGGCGGCCATCTAGGAAAACCTACCAAACCCACACATTTCTGAAAACTAGACACCCAGGGGCTTTCAGGGAGGTATGGATTGCGAGGATCCCCCAATGTTTCCATTCCCAGAATCCCCTGCAAACCGTAAGTTTAGCCGAAAAAAATCACTTTTTTCACACATTTTGTGTGGGAAAGTTGTGGCATCACCGGTCTGACACAAATTTCCTACCACCCAGCGTTCCCCCGGGTCTCCCGATAAAAACGGTCATTCACTGATGTGGGAGGCCAGAGTACCCGCGACAGGCAAGGCTAATGCCCCCATCTGCCCCCCTGGGGGGCAGGAAGGCTGTAATTTTTGCAGGGGAGGGGTGGGGGCATGGGCATGCCTGTTTTGGGGAGCCCCTACCCTAATTCAAATTTGCCTAAAAAAATCCCTGGCGACTAGTGGTCTTTTTGCCCTCCCCGGGATTGCAGATTGGGGGCTAATGCCCCCATCTGCCCCCCAGGGGGGGGCAGAAAGCCCACTAGACGTGAGGGAGTTTTTTTGAGCAAATTTTAATTAGGGTGGGGGCAGATCGGGGGCTACTGCCAATTGATTGACATTTCTCTAGGAGGGGCATTGCCATGCCCTTTTTGGGCAGCCCCCACCCCAACGTCAATAAAAAAAATAATCTCTGGTTTCTAGTGGGCTTTCTGCCCCCCCGGCGGCAGATTGGGGGCTACCGCCCCCGTCTGCCCCCTGGGGGGGCAAAAAGACTGAGATTTCCCTGGTGGGGGATTGCCAAGCCCTTTATTGGGCAGCCCCCACCCCAACATCAATCAAAAAAGAAAAATCCCAGGTTTCTAGTGGGCTTTCTGCCCCCATTTGCCCCCCAGGGGGGGCAGAGAGACTCTAATTGTGCATGGGGTGGGGTGGGGGCTATGGCGTGCCCATATTGGGCAGCCCCCACCACTATTTGGTAGTAATAAAAAAAATCCCTGGCTTCTAGTGGGCTTCCTGCCCCCCCCGGGGGGGCAGGTTTGGGGCTACTGCCCAATCTGCCCCCCAGGGGGGGCAGAAAGACTGAATGTCCCTAAAAAAACATGGGGGGAGCAAAGGCCGCTCCCCCCTCCCTGGCGCTAGTGGGTAGATCCCTGCTTGGGGATCACCCTCTTGGATCCACTAGGGAAGGGTACCATTGGAAAGGGGAGATTCTCCTCTTGCCAACGATACCTCTCCCAAGTGTTTCAGTGCTCGGGGGGCTGAGATAGCCCCACGAGCACTGAAACTGAAACTAAGTTTCAGTTTCGTTTTTGTTTCAATGACGATCGCGTGCCATGTGTGCGATCGTCATTGTAACAAAATCTAAACATAGGCCTGGGGAGGTTGGGGGAGCTCTTCCTCACCTCCCCAGGCAAAAAAAAAATTGGAAATCCCTCTGCTGCCTGCAGCAGAGGGATTCTCTGAGCATGTGCTCATGACGGAATGGTTCCGTCATGAGCACAGCAGCACTTGTGCTCATGACGGAATCATTCCGTCATGAGCACTGAAAGGGTTAAAGAAAATGAAAAGTTATGTAATCTTTTTTCTGTAGTAGCAGTGGTCCTATGGACCACTGCTTCTCCTTAAAAAAAATTTTAATCAACATTTGCAAAGTGGAAGAGACCCTTTTCCTGTTCGGGAATGGGTTACACCCTCCTTTGAATTCGTAGTAGAATATTAATGTTTTGTAACTCGATTTTAGTAACAAAAACATTAATACATACTATAAGGAATGAGTATTTGGGAAGGATGCCCGCCTAAACACACCCCTTCCAAACACTAATTCCTTATTGTTTACTGAACCCATTTAAAGATTCGCTAAACTTTTTCTGAATAGTCAGTTGGGTATAGTACTGTGAAAAAATTGTTTTAGCAATCACAAAACCTCAGATTTTTTAAAATTGAGAGCTTTTCGACCGTTAAAACACTCTGTATATGAGGTCCATAAACTTTTGTCTGTAAAATAGAAAATGGCCAAAATACTCATTCAAAGTTGATTTTTCATATTTATCAAAAGCCCAATTCATTGATGAAGTTAGATTTTTAATATATATTTAGGAAAAGTAGCTTTTAGAAAGTTACTTTTTGCCAGCCTCAAACTCCTGTGAGCTGCTTTGCATTAACCTGCTGGCAGCTGCTCAGTCAGTGATTAACCTTAATGAGGTATGAAAACTGCTCTCAAAGCAGATTAATGGCATAGGCCTTGTGACAGGATGGCCTGGGTATGAGGCATTAGATCCGTATTAACCCAGGCAGGACTGTTGGGGTTGGACCCTGAAACTCCATTAACTTGAAAGGGACAGAGTTGAGGCCTGGCTATTCATAGTCTAGTGTAAGGAGACTCTTGAAGACTGGAAAACCTTTGGACCTAAGGCCCATACTAGCAAGACTTGCTCCTAACAAAATGGGAGGGAAACTACCCCTAGGTCTAGTTTGGAGTGGACACACGATAGGGGATTGCTCATTTCTTTGGCATATCTCTAGGTGGACACAAGAGCACTGCACAGTGGAGGAAGGGATTCCCCTCTTGTATTTTAGGAGTGAGTGCAATTGTGCGATTGTTTGCAGTAGTGAAAGCAGGAACCCCTGAAAAAGAGTGTAGGGTTGCCCCACAAACCTTTCCCCAGTGGTAAGAGACCTTGCATTACTTACCCCCACCCAATCGCTAATGCCAAGCTTAAATGTGGTACCCCAAGGAACTCTCCTCAGAACACTTTGTGGATCTTCAGCAGATCATAAGTGGACTGGACCTGTTGTCTGTGACCTCATAGGAGCCCTGGAGGAATGGACCTGTTACCACCTGTACTGAGGACAAAGAAGTGGACTCCAAGGGCCAGTTGGATGACCAACTGTGTGGCTATAGGATCTCACCGAATTGCAAAAGGCCTTTTCCTGAATTGACTAGTTGACCAGTACCACCCGGACCTGAGCTTGACATGGTCCACATGTTTCACACCTAGTGGGTCCCTAATGGATACCATGGCATTTCTTCAGGACCATGAAAAGAGTGTGTGAAAAAGGGGTTAAAAATAGGAATCTGAGACGGCGACACCCAGGCTCCCTATATTACCTATATTCAGGTTCTTATGTGGGTGTCAATGCACCTATGAGGAACATCCAACTCGGTGTCCCTCTGTCCAACCTGTATCGAAGAGAAAATATTAAGAGACAACATTTCTGCTGGGTATGGAAACAAGAGAATAGCACTTCTTGGCATGCTAATACATCAGTGCATCCCGTGCAGACTGTATAAGGAACGAGGCATGCTATCCTTCTCATGTCTTGAACATCGGGGAAAACCGACAGTGCGGTGCTCATAATAGTACCTTTTGGTGCAGTGCATGTAGTGACATTCTCAGTCCTAATCATGCCTACTGCACGGCGAGATCATGGGACTAGATAACAAAAGGCGACTCGGTGGTATGTGCGTAATACCCGAACGCGATAAGAGGAAAATTGTGATTTTTGCAGAGAGGCCCATAGGCCAGGATCAGTGGTATGGCCCGTGAGGCTGACTATATCTGGTCGTATTTGTGAAGGGAGTGAATTATTGCTGCCAAAATCAGCTCAAAGGTCGTTCCGTGCAGAGCAGACACACAAAACACACACACGTGGCTCAGCATACACACATATATTTGATAAATATCATACCCCACCAATCGTAATGGGTGGCTGTGTCGGCGTTGGTAGCAAGGTGGCAAGAGGATATCTGTGAGCGACATGGTAGGCCATAGTCAAGGCGCGCTAGTTATTAATAGTGTTACCTGTTTGGACGCGGAGATCCAGAAGGAAAATACTCACATGGCCTCTCCTAGGAAAGCAGCTTAATACCTGCCCATAGCAACTCAAATGCCGGTGCTCAGCAGACGGCGTTGTGTAGGTTATATGCACACGCCCCATGTGTTGAACCAGGAAGGCCCGGGGGTGTGGGGCGGAGCTTGATGATGCACACAGATACGTGCGGGTGTCATATGCGTGGCAGCAATCTTCGGTGAGGGTGGTGCCACTGAACAGAGGGGTCTGACCGAGGCTTGATGACGCGCACGGAGACGTGCGGACATCAGTTACGTGGCGGCCATCTTGGGTGAGGGTGATTCCACATGAACAGAGGGCTCTGACCCCTGATGGACCACAGGCTAGAGGCAAATTATCAGACCAATTCAGTTTGCTTTCAGAACAGATCTTTGATATCTTTTTCGTAAGTGTTGCTTAATTTCTACAGCTTTTGCAAATGTCTTGCACTACTGATGAAATGAAGTCTATTTCTCAATCACTCAAAAGGTGACTTGGGATCCGAAAACAAAAATCCCTAAGTAAACACTGGCGGCTCCTCCGCTAAGGTGGAGGAGCATCACCCCACTGCTCAAAAAAAAAACGAAAATGATATTAACGTATCGCTATTATCATTTTAGTTTTCCTATTGCAGTCAGTGGCTCTCGGGCAGGGCTGGCCAGAGCAGGGGAGGAATGGTTTGCTCTCTCTAAGTGCTTGCAGCTGCTTGGCCAGCTGTCTTGGGCTGGACAAACAGGCATACGCCTCTCGTCAGCAGGGAGTAGGAAAGAGTGTAGGGTTGCAATGTAAGCTGCTAAAATCATTATCAGGTCTAGTACCTCTCGTAGCAACGCAGGTGCGTAACCTGAGTCCGTCGACTCCCCGGCTCAGAGAGCCACTAAATAGTTACATCAAAATGGTCGCACACTGCTGACCTACCTGCGTGTCACCCCAAAGAACTGTGGTCCCTGTAGTCAGCATCGACGGACTCAGGTTACGCACCTGCGTTGCTACGAGAGGTACTAGACCTGATAATGATTTTAGCAGCTTACATTGCAACCCTACACTCTTTCCTACTCCCTGCTGACGAGAGGCAACTACCTCGAAACACGTGTCCAGGGAGTGCTAACGCTATTCACACTTGCACTCACGACACGAGTATAGGTGTATCCGCCGACGCTGACTACAGGGACCACAGTTCTTTGGGGTAACACGCAGGTAGGTCAGCAGTGTGCGACCATTTTGATGTAACTATTTAGTGGCTCTCTGAGCCGGGGAGTCGACGGACTCAGGTTACGCACCTGCGTTGCTACGAGAGGTACTAGACCTGATAATGATTTTAGCAGATTACATTGCAACCCTACACTCTTTCCTACTCCCTGCTGACAAGAGGCAACTACCTTGAAACACGTGTCCAGGGATGGCTAACGCTATTCACACTTGCACTCACGACACGAGCATAGGTGTATCCGCCGACGCTGACTACAGGGACCACAGTTCTTTGGGGTAACACGCAGGTAGGTCAGCAGTGTGCGACCATTTTGATGTAACTATTTAGTGGCTCTCTGAGCCGGGGAGTCGACGGACTCAGGTTACGCACCTGCGTTGCTACGAGAGGTACTAGACCTGATAATGATTTTAGCAGCTTACATTGCAACCCTACACTCTTTTCTACTCCCTGCTGACGAGAGGCAACTACCTCGAAACACGTGTCCAGGGATGGCTAACGCTATTCACACTTGCACTCACGACACGAGCATAGGTGTATCCGCCGACGCTGACTACAGGGACCACAGGTCTTTGGGGTAACACGCAGGTAGGTTAGCAGTGTGCGACCATTTTGATGTAACTATTTAGTGGCTCTCTGAGCCGGGGAGTCGACGGACTCAGGTTACGCACCTGCGTTGCTACGAGAGGTACTAGACCTGATAATGATTTTAGCAGCTTACATTGCAACCCTACACTCTTTCCTACTCCCTGCTGACGAGAGGCAACTACCTCGAAACACGTGTCCAGGGATGGCTAACGCTATTCACACTTGCACTCACGACACGAGCATAGGTGTATCCGCCGACGCTGACTACAGGGACCACAGTTCTTTGGGGTAACACGCAGGTAGGTCAGCAGTGTGCGACCATTTTGATGTAACTATTTAGTGGCTCTCTGAGCCGGGGAGTCGACGGACTCAGGTTACGCACCTGCGTTGCTACGAGAGGTACTAGACCTGATAATGATTTTAGCAGCTTACGTTGCAACCCTACACTCTTTCCTACTCCCTGCTGACGAGAGGCAACTACCTCGAAACACGTGTCCAGGGATGGCTAACGCTATTCACACTTGCACTCACGACACTAGCATAGGTGTATCCGCCGACGCTGACTACAGGGACCACAGTTCTTTGGGGTAACATGCAGGTAGGTCAGCAGTGTGCGACCATTTTGATGTAACTATTTAGTGGCTCTCTGAGCCGGGGAGTCGACGGACTCAGGTTACGCACCTGCGTTGCTACGAGAGGTACTAGACCTGATAATGATTTTAGCAGCTTACATTGCAACCCTACACTCTTTCCTACTCCCTGCTGACGAGAGGCAACTACCTCGAAACACGTGTCCAGGGATGGCTAACGCTATTCACACTTGCACTCACGACACGAGCATAGGTGTATCCGCCGACGCTGACTACAGGGACCACAGTTCTTTGGGGTAACACGCAGGTAGGTCAGCAGTGTGCGACCATTTTGATGTAACTATTTAGTGGCTCTCTGAGCCGGGGAGTCGACGGACTCAGGTTACGCACCTGCGTTGCTACGAGAGGTACTAGACCTGATAATGATTTTAGCAGCTTACATTGCAACCCTACACTCTTTCCTACTCCCTGCTGACGAGAGGCAACTACCTCGAAACACGTGTCCAGGGATGGCTAACGCTATTCACACTTGCACTCACGACACGAGCATAGGTGTATCCGCCGACGCTGACTACAGGGACCACAGTTCTTTGGGGTAACACGCAGGTAGGTCAGCAGTGTGCGACCATTTTGATGTAACTATTTAGTGGCTCTCTGAGCCAGGGAGTCGACGGACTCAGGTTACGCACCTGCGTTGCTACGAGAGGTACTAGACCTGATAATGATTTTAGCAGCTTACATTGCAACCCTACACTCTTTCCTACTCCCTGCTGACGAGAGGCAACTACCTCGAAACACGTGTCCAGGGATGGCTAACGCTATTCACACTTGCACTCACGACACGAGCATAGGTGTATCCGCCAACGCTGACTACAGGGACCACAGTTCTTTAGGGTAACACGCAGGTAGGTCAGCAGTGTGCGACCATTTTGATGTAACTATTTAGTGGCTCTCTGAGCCGGGGAGTCGACGGACTCAGGTTACGCACCTGCGTTGCTACGAGAGGTACTAGACCTGATAATGATTTTAGCAGCTTACATTGCAACCCTACACTCTTTCCTACTCCCTGCTGACGAGAGGCAACTACCTCGAAACACGTGTCCAGGGATGGCTAACGCTATTCACACTTGCACTCACGACACGAGCATAGGTGTATCCGCTGACGCTGACTACAGGGACCACAGTTCTTTGGGGTAACACGCAGGTAGGTCAGCAGTGTGCGACCATTTTAATGTAACTATTTAGTGGCTCTCTGAGCCGGGGAGTCGACGGACTCAGGTTACGCACCTGCGTTGCTACGAGAGGTACTAGACCTGATAATGATTTTAGCAGCTTACATTGCAACCCTACACTCTTTCCTACTCCCTGCTGACGAGAGGCAACTACCTCGAAACACGTGTCCAGGGATGGCTAACGCTATTCACACTTGCACTCACGACACGAGCATAGGTGTATCCACCGACGCTGACTACAGGGACCACAGTTCTTTGGGGTAACATGCAGGTAGGTCAGCAGTGTGCGACCATTTTGATGTAACTATTTAGTGGCTCTCTGAGCCTGGGAATCGACGGACTCAGGTTACGCACCTGCGTTGCTACGAGAGGTACTAGACCTGATAATGATTTTAGCAGCTTACATTGCAACCCTACACTCTTTCCTACTCCCTGCTGACGAGAGGCAACTACCTCGAAACACGTGTCCAGGGATGGCTAACGCTATTCACACTTGCACTCACGACACGAGCATAGGTGTATCCGCCGACGCTGACTACAGGGACCACAGTTCTTTGGGGTAACACGCAGGTAGGTCAGCAGTGTGCGACCATTTTGATGTAACTATTTAGTGGCTCTCTGAGCCGGGGAGTCGACGGACTCAGGTTACGCACCTGCGTTGCTACGAGAGGTACTAGACCTGATAATGATTTTAGCAGCTTACATTGCAACCCTACACTCTTTCCTACTCCCTGCTGACGAGAGGCAACTACCTCGAAACACGTGTCCAGGGATGGCTAACGCTATTCACACTTGCACTCACGACACGAGCATAGGTGTATCCGCCGACGCTGACTACAGGGACCACAGTTCTTTGGGGTAACACGCAGGTAGGTCAGCAGTGTGCGACCATTTTGATGTAACTATTTAGTGGCTCTCTGAGCCGGGGAGTCGACGGACTCAGGTTACGCACCTGCGTTGCTACGAGAGGTACTAGACCTGATAATGATTTTAGCAGCTTACATTGCAACCCTACACTCTTTCCTACTCCCTGCTGACGAGAGGCAACTACCTCGAAACACGTGTCCAGGGATGGCTAACGCTATTCACACTTGCACTCACGACACGAGCATAGGTGTATCCGCCGACGCTGACTACAGGGACCACAGTTCTTTGGGGTAACACGCAGGTAGGTCAGCAGTGTGCGACCATTTTAATGTAACTATTTAGTGGCTCTCTGAGCCGGGGAGTCGACGGACTCAGGTTACGCACCTGCGTTGCTACGAGAGGTACTAGACCTGATAATGATTTTAGCAGCTTACATTGCAACCCTACACTCTTTCCTACTCCCTGCTGACGAGAGGCAACTACCTCGAAACACGTGTCCAGGGATGGCTAACGCTATTCACACTTGCACTCACGACACGAGCATAGGTGTATCCGCCGACGCTGACTACAGGGACCACAGTTCTTTGGGGTAACACGCAGGTAGGTCAGCAGTGTGCGACCATTTTGATGTAACTATTTAGTGGCTCTCTGAGCCGGGGAGTCGACGGACTCAGGTTACGCACCTGCGTTGCTACGAGAGGTACTAGACCTGATAATGATTTTAGCAGCTTACATTGCAACCCTACACTCTTTCCTACTCCCTGCTGACGAGAGGCAACTACCTCGAAACACTTGTCCAGGGATGGCTAACGCTATTCACACTTGCACTCACGACACGAGCATAGGTGTATCCGCCGACGCTGACTACAGGGACCACAGTTCTTTGGGGTAACACGCAGGTAGGTCAGCAGTGTGCGACCATTTTGATGTAACTATTTAGTGGCTCTCTGAGCCGGGGAGTCGACGGACTCAGGTTACGCACCTGCGTTGCTACGAGAGGTACTAGACCTGATAATGATTTTAGCAGCTTACATTGCAACCCTACACTCTTTCCTACTCCCTGCTGACTAGAGGCAACTACCTCGAAACACGTGTCCAGGGATGGTTAACGCTATTCACACTTGCACTCACGACACGAGCATAGGTGTATCCGCCGACGCTGACTACAGGGACCACAGTTCTTTGGGGTAACACGCAGGTAGGTCAGCAGTGTGCGACCATTTTGATGTAACTATTTAGTGGCTCTCTGAGCCGGGGAGTCGACGGACTCAGGTTACGCACCTGCGTTGCTACGAGAGGTACTAGACCTGATAATGATTTTAGCAGCTTACATTGCAACCCTACACTCTTTCCTACTCCCTGCTGACGAGAGGCAACTACCTCGAAACACGTGTCCAGGGATGGCTAACGCTATTCACACTTGCACTCACGACACGAGTATAGGTGTATCCGCCGACGCTGACTACAGGGACCACAGTTCTTTGGGGTAACACGCAGGTAGGTCAGCAGTGTGCGACCATTTTGATGTAACTATTTAGTGGCTCTCTGAGCCGGGGAGTCGACGGACTCAGGTTACGCACCTGCGTTGCTACGAGAGGTACTAGACCTGATAATGATTTTAGCAGATTACATTGCAACCCTACACTCTTTCCTACTCCCTGCTGACAAGAGGCAACTACCTTGAAACACGTGTCCAGGGATGGCTAACGCTATTCACACTTGCACTCACGACACGAGCATAGGTGTATCCGCCGACGCTGACTACAGGGACCACAGTTCTTTGGGGTAACACGCAGGTAGGTCAGCAGTGTGCGACCATTTTGATGTAACTATTTAGTGGCTCTCTGAGCCGGGGAGTCGACGGACTCAGGTTACGCACCTGCGTTGCTACGAGAGGTACTAGA
This sequence comes from Triturus cristatus, assembly GCF_964204655.1. Taxonomy (NCBI): domain Eukaryota; kingdom Metazoa; phylum Chordata; class Amphibia; order Caudata; family Salamandridae; genus Triturus; species Triturus cristatus. Next base: position 1,070,291,776 of record NC_140583.1, read on the forward strand.
CCTGATAATGATTTTAGCAGCTTACATTGCAACCCTACACTCTTTTCTACTCCCTGCTGACGAGAGGCAACTACCTCGAAACACGTGTCCAGGGATGGCTAACACTATTCACACTTGCACTCACGACACGAGCATAGGTGTATCCGCCGACGCTGACTACAGGGACCACAGGTCTTTGGGGTAACACGCAGGTAGGTTAGCAGTGTGCGACCATTTTGATGTAACTATTTAGTGGCTCTCTGAGCCGGGGAGTCGACGGACTCAGGTTACGCACCTGCGTTGCTACGAGAGGTACTAGACCTGATAATGATTTTAGCAGCTTACATTGCAACCCTACACTCTTTCCTACTCCCTGCTGACGAGAGGCAACTACCTCGAAACACGTGTCCAGGGATGGCTAACGCTATTCACACTTGCACTCACGACACGAGCATAGGTGTATCCGCCGACGCTGACTACAGGGACCACAGTTCTTTGGGGTAACTCGCAGGTAGGTCAGCAGTGTGCGACCATTTTGATGTAACTATTTAGTGGCTCTCTGAGCCGGGGAGTCGACGGACTCAGGTTACGCACCTGCGTTGCTACGAGAGGTACTAGACCTGATAATGATTTTAGCAGCTTACGTTGCAACCCTACACTCTTTCCTACTCCCTGCTGACGAGAGGCAACTACCTCGAAACACGTGTCCAGGGATGGCTAACGCTATTCACACTTGCACTCACGACACTAGCATAGGTGTATCCGCCGACGCTGACTACAGGGACCACAGTTCTTTGGGGTAACATGCAGGTAGGTCAGCAGTGTGCGACCATTTTGATGTAACTATTTAGTGGCTCTCTGAGCCGGGGAGTCGACGGACTCAGGTTACGCACCTGCGTTGCTACGAGAGGTACTAGACCTGATAATAATTTTAGCAGCTTACATTGCAACCCTACACTCTTTCCTACTCCCTGCTGACGAGAGGCATCTACCTCGAAACACGTGTCCAGGGATGGCTAACGCTATTCACACTTGCACTCACGACACGAGCATAGGTGTATCCGCCGACGCTGACTACAGGGACCACAGTTCTTTGGGGTAACACGCAGGTAGGTCAGCAGTGTGCGACCATTTTGATGTAACTATTTAGTGGCTCTCTGAGCCGGGGAGTCGACGGACTCAGGTTACGCACCTGCGTTGCTACGAGAGGTACTAGACCTGATAATGATTTTAGCAGCTTACATTGCAACCCTACACTCTTTCCTACTCCCTGCTGACGAGAGGCAACTACCTCGAAACACGTGTCCAGGGATGGCTAACGCTATTCACACTTGCACTCACGACACGAGCATAGGTGTATCCGCCGACGCTGACTACAGGGACCACAGTTCTTTGGGGAAACACGCAGGTAGGTCAGCAGTGTGCGACCATTTTGATGTAACTATTTAGTGGCTCTCTGAGCCGGGGAGTCGACGGACTCAGGTTACGCACCTGCGTTGCTACGAGAGGTACTAGACCTGATAATGATTTTAGCAGCTTACATTGCAACCCTACACTCTTTCCTACTCCCTGCTGACGAGAGGCAACTACCTCGAAACACGTGTCCAGGGATGGCTAACGCTATTCACACTTGCACTCACGACACGAGCATAGGTGTATCCGCCAACGCTGACTACAGGGACCACAGTTCTTTAGGGTAACACGCAGGTAGGTCAGCAGTGTGCGACCATTTTGATGTAACTATTTAGTGGCTCTCTGAGCCGGGGAGTCGACGGACTCAGGTTACGCACCTGCGTTGCTACGAGAGGTACTAGACCTGATAATGATTTTAGCAGCTTACATTGCAACCCTACACTCTTTCCTACTCCCTGCTGACGAGAGGCAACTACCTCGAAACACGTGTCCAGGGATGGCTAACGCTATTCACACTTGCACTCACGACACGAGCATAGGTGTATCCGCTGACGCTGACTACAGGGACCACAGTTCTTTGGGGTAACACGCAGGTAGGTCAGCAGTGTGCGACCATTTTAATGTAACTATTTAGTGGCTCTCTGAGCCGGGGAGTCGACGGACTCAGGTTACGCACCTGCGTTGCTACGAGAGGTACTAGACCTGATAATGATTTTAGCAGCTTACATTGCAACCCTACACTCTTTCCTACTCCCTGCTGACGAGAGGCAACTACCTCGAAACACGTGTCCAGGGATGGCTAACGCTATTCACACTTGCACTCACGACACGAGCATAGGTGTATCCACCGACGCTGACTACAGGGACCACAGTTCTTTGGGGTAACATGCAGGTAGGTCAGCAGTGTGCGACCATTTTGATGTAACTATTTAGTGGCTCTCTGAGCCGGGGAGTCGACGGACTCAGGTTACGCACCTGCGTTGCTACGAGAGGTACTAGACCTGATAATGATTTTAGCAGCTTACATTGCAACCCTACACTCTTTCCTACTCCCTGCTGACGAGAGGCAACTACCTCGAAACACGTGTCCAGGGATGGCTAACGCTATTCACACTTGCACTCACGACACGAGCATAGGTGTATCCGCCGACGCTGACTACAGGGACCACAGTTCTTTGGGGTAACACGCAGGTAGGTCAGCAGTGTGCGACCATTTTGATGTAACTATTTAGTGGCTCTCTGAGCCGGGGAGTCGACGGACTCAGGTTACGCACCTGCGTTGCTACGAGAGGTACTAGACCTGATAATGATTTTAGCAGCTTACATTGCAACCCTACACTCTTTCCTACTCCCTGCTGACGAGAGGCAACTACCTCGAAACACTTGTCCAGGGATGGCTAACGCTATTCACACTTGCACTCACGACACGAGCATAGGTGTATCCGCCGACGCTGACTACAGGGACCACAGTTCTTTGGGGTAACACGCAGGTAGGTCAGCAGTGTGCGACCATTTTGATGTAACTATTTAGTGGCTCTCTGAGCCGGGGAGTCGACGGACTCAGGTTACGCACCTGCGTTGCTACGAGAGGTACTAGACCTGATAATGATTTTAGCAGCTTACATTGCAACCCTACACTCTTTCCTACTCCCTGCTGACTAGAGGCAACTACCTCGAAACACGTGTCCAGGGATGGTTAACGCTATTCACACTTGCACTCACGACACGAGCATAGGTGTATCCGCCGACGCTGACTACAGGGACCACAGTTCTTTGGGGTAACACGCAGGTAGGTCAGCAGTGTGCGACCATTTTGATGTAACTATTTAGTGGCTCTCTGAGCCGGGGAGTCGACGGACTCAGGTTACGCACCTGCGTTGCTACGAGAGGTACTAGACCTGATAATGATTTTAGCAGCTTACATTGCAACCCTACACTCTTTCCTACTCCCTGCTGACGAGAGGCAACTACCTCGAAACACGTGTCCAGGGATGGCTAACGCTATTCACACTTGCACTCACGACACGAGTATAGGTGTATCCGCCGACGCTGACTACAGGGACCACAGTTCTTTGGGGTAACACGCAGGTAGGTCAGCAGTGTGCGACCATTTTGATGTAACTATTTAGTGGCTCTCTGAGCCGGGGAGTCGACGGACTCAGGTTACGCACCTGCCTTTGTTACGAGAGGTACTAGACCTGATAATGATTTTAGCAGATTACATTGCAACCCTACACTCTTTCCTACTCCCTGCTGACAAGAGGCAACTACCTTGAAACACGTGTCCAGGGATGGCTAACGCTATTCACACTTGCACTCACGACACGAGCATAGGTGTATCCGCCGACGCTGACTACAGGGACCACAGTTCTTTGGGGTAACACGCAGGTAGGTCAGCAGTGTGCGACCATTTTGATGTAACTATTTAGTGGCTCTCTGAGCCGGGGAGTCGACGGACTCAGGTTACGCACCTGCGTTGCTACGAGAGGTACTAGACCTGATAATGATTTTAGCAGCTTACATTGCAACCCTACACTCTTTTCTACTCCCTGCTGACGAGAGGCAACTACCTCGAAACACGTGTCCAGGGATGGCTAACGCTATTCACACTTGCACTCACGACACGAGCATAGGTGTATCCGCCGACGCTGACTACAGGGACCACAGGTCTTTGGGGTAACACGCAGGTAGGTTAGCAGTGTGCGACCATTTTGATGTAACTATTTAGTGGCTCTCTGAGCCGGGGAGTCGACGGACTCAGGTTACGCACCTGCGTTGCTACGAGAGGTACTAGACCTGATAATGATTTTAGCAGCTTACATTGCAACCCTACACTCTTTCCTACTCCCTGCTGACGAGAGGCAACTACCTCGAAACACGTGTCCAGGGATGGCTAATGCTATTCACACTTGCACTCACGACACGAGCATAGGTGTATCCGCCGACGCTGACTACAGGGACCACAGTTCTTTGGGGTAACACGCAGGTAGGTCAGCAGTGTGCGACCATTTTGATGTAACTATTTAGTGGCTCTCTGAGCCGGGGAGTCGACGGACTCAGGTTACGCACCTGCGTTGCTACGAGAGGTACTAGACCTGATAATGATTTTAGCAGCTTACGTTGCAACCCTACACTCTTTCCTACTCCCTGCTGACGAGAGGCAACTACCTCGAAACACGTGTCCAGGGATGGCTAACGCTATTCACACTTGCACTCACGACACTAGCATAGGTGTATCCGCCTACGCTGACTACAGGGACCACAGTTCTTTGGGGTAACATGCAGGTAGGTCAGCAGTGTGCGACCATTTTGATGTAACTATTTAGTGGCTCTCTGAGCCGGGGAGTCGACGGACTCAGGTTACGCACCTGCGTTGCTACGAGAGGTACTAGACCTGATAATGATTTTAGCAGCTTACATTGCAACCCTACACTCTTTCCTACTCCCTGCTGACGAGAGGCAACTACCTCGAAACACGTGTCCAGGGATGGCTAACGCTATTCACACTTGCACTCACGACACGAGCATAGGTGTATCCGCCGACGCTGACTACAGGGACCACAGTTCTTTGGGGTAACACGCAGGTAGGTCAGCAGTGTGCGACCATTTTGATGTAACTATTTAGTGGCTCTCTGAGCCGGGGAGTTGACGGACTCAGGTTACGCACCTGCGTTGCTACGAGAGGTACTAGACCTGATAATGATTTTAGCAGCTTACATTGCAACCCTACACTCTTTTCTACTCCCTGCTGACGAGAGGCAACTACCTCGAAACACGTGTCCAGGGATGGCTAACGCTATTCACACTTGCACTCACGACACGAGCATAGGTGTATCCGCCGACGCTGACTACAGGGACCACAGGTCTTTGGGGTAACACGCAGGTAGGTTAGCAGTGTGCGACCATTTTGATGTAACTATTTAGTGGCTCTCTGAGCCGGGGAGTCGACGGACTCAGGTTACGCACCTGCGTTGCTACGAGAGGTACTAGACCTGATAATGATTTTAGCAGCTTACATTGCAACCCTACACTCTTTCCTACTCCCTGCTGACGAGAGGCAACTACCTCGAAACACGTGTCCAGGGATGGCTAACGCTATTCACACTTGCACTCACGACACGAGCATAGGTGTATCCGCCGACGCTGACTACAGGGACCACAGTTCTTTGGGGTAACACGCAGGTAGGTCAGCAGTGTGCGACCATTTTGATGTAACTATTTAGTGGCTCTCTGAGCCGGGGAGTCGACGGACTCAGGTTACGCACCTGCGTTGCTACGAGAGGTACTAGACCTGATAATGATTTTAGCAGCTTACGTTGCAACCCTACACTCTTTCCTACTCCCTGCTGACGAGAGGCAACTACCTCGAAACACGTGTCCAGGGATGGCTAACGCTATTCACACTTGCACTCACGACACTAGCATAGGTGTATCCGCCGACGCTGACTACAGGGACCACAGTTCTTTGGGGTAACATGCAGGTAGGTCAGCAGTGTGCAACCATTTTGATGTAACTATTTAGTGGCTCTCTGAGCCGGGGAGTCGACGGACTCAGGTTACGCACCTGCGTTGCTACGAGAGGTACTAGACCTGATAATGATTTTAGCAGCTTACATTGCAACCCTACACTCTTTCCTACTCCCTGCTGACGAGAGGCAACTACCTCGAAACACGTGTCCAGGGATGGCTAACGCTATTCACACTTGCACTCACGACACGAGCATAGGTGTATCCGCCGACGCTGACTACAGGGACCACAGTTCTTTGGGGTAACACGCAGGTAGGTCAGCAGTGTGCGACCATTTTGATGTAACTATTTAGTGGCTCTCTGAGCCGGGGAGTCGACGGACTCAGGTTACGCACCTGCGTTGCTACGAGAGGTACTAGACCTGATAATGATTTTAGCAGCTTACATTGCAACCCTACACTCTTTCCTACTCCCTGCTGACGAGAGGCAACTACCTCGAAACACGTGTCCAGGGATGGCTAACGCTATTCACACTTGCACTCACGACACGAGCATAGGTGTATCCGCCGACGCTGACTACAGGGACCACAGTTCTTTGGGGTAACACGCAGGTAGGTCAGCAGTGTGCGACCATTTTGATGTAACTATTTAGTGGCTCTCTGAGCCGGGGAGTCGACGGACTCAGGTTACGCACCTGCGTTGCTACGAGAGGTACTAGACCTGATAATGATTTTAGCAGCTTACATTGCAACCCTACACTCTTTCCTACTCCCTGCTGACGAGAGGCAACTACCTCGAAACACGTGTCCAGGGATGGCTAACGCTATTCACACTTGCACTCACGACACGAGCATAGGTGTATCCGCCAACGCTGACTACAGGGACCACAGTTCTTTAGGGTAACACGCAGGTAGGTCAGCAGTGTGCGACCATTTTGATGTAACTATTTAGTGGCTCTCTGAGCCGGGGAGTCGACGGACTCAGGTTACGCACCTGCGTTGCTACGAGAGGTACTAGACCTGATAATGATTTTAGCAGCTTACATTGCAACCCTACACTCTTTCCTACTCCCTGCTGACGAGAGGCAACTACCTCGAAACACGTGTCCAGGGATGGCTAACGCTATTCACACTTGCACTCACGACACGAGCATAGGTGTATCCGCTGACGCTGACTACAGGGACCACAGTTCTTTGGGGTAACACGCAGGTAGGTCAGCAGTGTGCGACCATTTTAATGTAACTATTTAGTGGCTCTCTGAGCCGGGGAGTCGACGGACTCAGGTTACGCACCTGCGTTGCTACGAGAGGTACTAGACCTGATAATGATTTTAGCAGCTTACATTGCAACCCTACACTCTTTCCTACTCCCTGCTGACGAGAGGCAACTACCTCGAAACACGTGTCCAGGGATGGCTAACGCTATTCACACTTGCACTCACGACACGAGCATAGGTGTATCCACCGACGCTGACTACAGGGACCACAGTTCTTTGGGGTAACATGCAGGTAGGTCAGCAGTGTGCGACCATTTTGATGTAACTATTTAGTGGCTCTCTGAGCCGGGGAGTCGACGGACTCAGGTTACGCACCTGCGTTGCTACGAGAGGTACTAGACCTGATAATGATTTTAGCAGCTTACATTGCAACCCTACACTCTTTCCTACTCCCTGCTGACGAGAGGCAACTACCTCGAAACACGTGTCCAGGGATGGCTAACGCTATTCACACTTGCACTCACGACACGAGCATAGGTGTATCCGCCGACGCTGACTACAGGGACCACAGTTCTTTGGGGTAACACGCAGGTAGGTCAGCAGTGTGCGACCATTTTGATGTAACTATTTAGTGGCTCTCTGAGCCGGGGAGTCGACGGACTCAGGTTACGCACCTGCGTTGCTACGAGAGGTACTAGACCTGATAATGATTTTAGCAGCTTACATTGCAACCCTACACTCTTTCCTACTCCCTGCTGACGAGAGGCAACTACCTCGAAACACGTGTCCAGGGATGGCTAACGCTATTCACACTTGCACTCACGACACGAGCATAGGTGTATCCGCCGACGCTGACTACAGAGACCACAGTTCTTTGGGGTAACACGCAGGTAGGTCAGCAGTGTGCGACCATTTTGATGTAACTATTTAGTGGCTCTCTGAGCCGGGGAGTCGACGGACTCAGGTTACGCACCTGCGTTGCTACGAGAGGTACTAGACCTGATAATGATTTTAGCAGCTTACATTGCAACCCTACACTCTTTCCTACTCCCTGCTGACGAGAGGCAACTACCTCGAAACACGTGTCCAGGGATGGCTAACGCTATTCACACTTGCACTCACGACACGAGCATAGGTGTATCCGCCAACGCTGACTACAGGGACCACAGTTCTTTAGGGTAACACGCAGGTAGGTCAGCAGTGTGCGACCATTTTGATGTAACTATTTAGTGGCTCTCTGAGCCGGGGAGTCGACGGACTCAGGTTACGCACCTGCGTTGCTACGAGAGGTACTAGACCTGATAATGATTTTAGCAGCTTACATTGCAACCCTACACTCTTTCCTACTCCCTGCTGACGAGAGGCAACTACCTCGAAACACGTGTCCAGGGATGGCTAACGCTATTCACACTTGCACTCACGACACGAGCATAGGTGTATCCGCCGACGCTGACTACAGGGACCACAGTTCTTTGGGGTAACACGCAGGTAGGTCAGCAGTGTGCGACCATTTTAATGTAACTATTTAGTGGCTCTCTGAGCCGGGGAGTCGACGGACTCAGGTTACGCACCTGCGTTGCTACGAGAGGTACTAGACCTGATAATGATTTTAGCAGCTTACATTGCAACCCTACACTCTTTCCTACTCCCTGCTGACGAGAGGCAACTACCTCGAAACACGTGTCCAGGGATGGCTAACGCTATTCACACTTGCACTCACGACACGAGCATAGGTGTATCCACCGACGCTGACTACAGGGACCAAATTTCTTTGGGGTAACATGCAGGTAGGTCAGCAGTGTGCGACCATTTTGATGTAACTATTTAGTGGCTCTCTGAGCTGGGGAGTCGACGGACTCAGGTTACGCACCTGCGTTGCTACGAGAGGTACTAGACCTGATAATGATTTTAGCAGCTTACATTGCAACCCTACACTCTTTCCTACTCCCTGCTGACGAGAGGCAACTACCTCGAAACACGTGTCCAGGGATGGCTAACGCTATTCACACTTGCACTCACGACACGAGCATAGGTGTATCCGCCGACGCTGACTACAGGGACCACAGTTCTTTGGGGTAACACGCAGGTAGGTCAGCAGTGTGCGACCATTTTGATGTAACTATTTAGTGGCTCTCTGAGCCGGGGAGTCGACGGACTCAGGTTACGCACCTGCGTTGCTACGAGAGGTACTAGACCTGATAATGATTTTAGCAGCTTACATTGCAACCCTACACTCTTTCCTACTCCCTGCTGACGAGAGGCAACTACCTCGAAACACTTGTCCAGGGATGGCTAACGCTATTCACACTTGCACTCACGACACGAGCATAGGTGTATCCGCCGACGCTGACTACAGGGACCACAGTTCTTTGGGGTAACACGCAGGTAGGTCAGCAGTGTGCGACCATTTTGATGTAACTATTTAGTGGCTCTCTGAGCCGGGGAGTCGACGGACTCAGGTTACGCACCTGCGTTGCTACGAGAGGTACTAGACCTGATAATGATTTTAGCAGCTTACATTGCAACCCTACACTCTTTCCTACTCCCTGCTGACTAGAGGCAACTACCTCGAAACACGTGTCCAGGGATGGTTAACGCTATTCACACTTGCACTCACGACACGAGCATAGGTGTATCCGCCGACGCTGACTACAGGGACCACAGTTCTTTGGGGTAACACGCAGGTAGGTCAGCAGTGTGCGACCATTTTGATGTAACTATTTAGTGGCTCTCTGAGCCGGGGAGTCGACGGACTCAGGTTACGCACCTGCGTTGCTACGAGAGGTACTAGACCTGATAATGATTTTAGCAGCTTACATTGCAACCCTACACTCTTTCCTACTCCCTGCTGACGAGAGGCAACTACCTCGAAACACGTGTCCAGGGATGGCTAACGCTATTCACACTTGCACTCACGACACGAGCATAGGTGTATCCGCCGACGCTGACTACAGGGACCACAGTTCTTTGGGGTAACACGCAGGTAGGTCAGCAGTGTGCGACCATTTTGATGTAACTATTTAGTGGCTCTCTGAGCCGGGGAGTCGACAGACTCAGGTTACGCACCTGCGTTGCTACGAGAGGTACTAGACCTGATAATGATTTTAGCAGATTACATTGCAACCCTACACTCTTTCCTACTCCCTGCTGACAAGAGGCAACTACCTTGAAACACGTGTCCAGGGATGGCTAACGCTATTCACACTTGCACTCACGACACGAGCATAGGTGTATCCGCCGACGCTGACTACAGGGACCACAGTTCTTTGGGGTAACATGCAGGTAGGTCAGCAGTGTGCGACCATTTTGATGTAACTATTTAGTGGCTCTCTGAGCCGGGGAGTCGACGGACTCAGGTTACGCACCTGCGTTGCTAAGAGAGGTACTAGACCTGATAATGATTTTAGCAGCTTACATTGCAACCCTACACTCTTTCCTACTCCCTGCTGACGAGAGGCAACTACCTCGAAACACGTGTCCAGGGATGGCTAACGCTATTCACACTTGCACTCACGACACGAGCATAGGTGTATCCGCCGACGCTGACTACAGGGACCACAGTTCTTTGGGGTAACACGCAGGTAGGTCAGCAGTGTGCGACCATTTTGATGTAACTATTTAGTGGCTCTCTGAGCCGGGGAGTCGACGGACTCAGGTTACGCACCTGCGTTGCTACGAGAGGTACTAGACCTGATAATGATTTTAGCAGCTTACATTGCAACCCTACACTCTTTCCTACTCCCTGCTGACGAGAGGCAACTACCTCGAAACACGTGTCCAGGGATGGCTAACGCTATTCACACTTGCACTCACGACACGAGCATAGGTGTATCCGCCGACGCTGACTACAGGGACCACAGTTCTTTGGGGTAACACGCAGGTAGGTCAGCAGTGTGCGACCATTTTGATGTAACTATTTAGTGGCTCTCTGAGCCGGGGAGTCGACGGACTCAGGTTACGCACCTGCGTTGCTACGAGAGGTACTAGACCTGATAATGATTTTAGCAGCTTACATTGCAACCCTACACTCTTTCCTACTCCCTGCTGACGAGAGGCAACTACCTCGAAACACGTGTCCAGGGATGGCTAACGCTATTCACACTTGCACTCACGACACGAGCATAGGTGTATCCGCCAACGCTGACTACAGGGACCACAGTTCTTTAGGGTAACACGCAGGTAGGTCAGCAGTGTGCGACCATTTTGATGTAACTATTTAGTGGCTCTCTGAGCCGGGGAGTCGACGGACTCAGGTTACGCACCTGCGTTGCTATGAGAGGTACTAGACCTGATAATGATTTTATCAGCTTACATTGCAACCCTACACTCTTTCCTACTCCCTGCTGACGAGAGGCAACTACCTCGAAACACGTGTCCAGGGATGGCTAACGCTATTCACACTTGCACTCACGACACGAGCATAGGTGTATCCGCTGACGCTGACTACAGGGACCACAGTTCTTTGGGGTAACACGCAGGTAGGTCAGCAGTGTGCGACCATTTTAATGTAACTATTTAGTGGCTCTCTGAGCCGGGGAGTCGACGGACTCAGGTTACGCACCTGCGTTGCTACGAGAGGTACTAGACCTGATAATGATTTTAGCAGCTTACATTGCAACCCTACACTCTTTCCTACTCCCTGCTGACGAGAGGCAACTACCTCAAAACACGTGTCCAGGGATGGCTAACGCTATTCACACTTGCACTCACGACACGAGCATAGGTGTATCCACCGACGCTGACTACAGGGACCACAGTTCTTTGGGGTAACATGCAGGTAGGTCAGCAGTGTGCGACCATTTTGATGTAACTATTTAGTGGCTCTCTGAGCCGGGGAGTCGACGGACTCAGGTTACGCACCTGCGTTGCTACGAGAGGTACTAGACCTGATAATGATTTTAGCAGCTTACATTGCAACCCTACACTCTTTCCTACTCCCTGCTGACGAGAGGCAACTACCTCGAAACACGTGTCCAGGGATGGCTAACGCTATTCACACTTGCACTCACGACACGAGCATAGGTGTATCCGCCGACGCTGACTACAGGGACCACAGTTCTTTGGGGTAACACGCAGGTAGGTCAGCAGTGTGCGACCATTTTGATGTAACTATTTAGTGGCTCTCTGAGCCGGGGAGTCGACGGACTCAGGTTACGCACCTGCGTTGCTACGAGAGGTACTAGACCTGATAATGATTTTAGCAGCTTACATTGCAACCCTACACTCTTTCCTACTCCCTGCTGACGAGAGGCAACTACCTCGAAACACGTGTCCAGGGATGGCTAACGCTATTCACACTTGCACTCACGACACGAGCATAGGTGTATCCGCCGACGCTGACTACAGGGACCACAGTTCTTTGGGGTAACACGCAGGTAGGTCAGCAGTGTGCGACCATTTTGATGTAACTATTTAGTGGCTCTCTGAGCCGGGGAGTCGACGGACTCAGGTTACGCACCTGCGTTGCTACGAGAGGTACTAGACCTGATAATGATTTTAGCAGCTTACATTGCAACCCTACACTCTTTCCTACTCCCTGCTGACGAGAGGCAACTACCTCGAAACACGTGTCCAGGGATGGCTAACGCTATTCACACTTGCACTCACGACACGAGCATAGGTGTATCCGCCAACGCTGACTACAGGGACCACAGTTCTTTAGGGTAACACGCAGGTAGGTCAGCAGTGTGCGACCATTTTGATGTAACTATTTAGTGGCTCTCTGAGCCGGGGAGTCGACGGACTCAGGTTACGCACCTGCGTTGCTATGAGAGGTACTAGACCTGATAATGATTTTATCAGCTTACATTGCAACCCTACACTCTTTCCTACTCCCTGCTGACGAGAGGCAACTACCTCGAAACACGTGTCCAGGGATGGCTAACGCTATTCACACTTGCACTCACGACACGAGCATAGGTGTATCCGCTGACGCTGACTACAGGGACCACAGTTCTTTGGGGTAACACGCAGGTAGGTCAGCAGTGTGCGACCATTTTAATGTAACTATTTAGTGGCTCTCTGAGCCGGGGAGTCGACGGACTCAGGTTACGCACCTGCGTTGCTACGAGAGGTACTAGACCTGATAATGATTTTAGCAGCTTACATTGCAACCCTACACTCTTTCCTACTCCCTGCTGACGAGAGGCAACTACCTCAAAACACGTGTCCAGGGATGGCTAACGCTATTCACACTTGCACTCACGACACGAGCATAGGTGTATCCACCGACGCTGACTACAGGGACCACAGTTCTTTGGGGTAACATGCAGGTAGGTCAGCAGTGTGCGACCATTTTGATGTAACTATTTAGTGGCTCTCTGAGCCGGGGAGTCGACGGACTCAGGTTACGCACCTGCGTTGCTACGAGAGGTACTAGACCTGATAATGATTTTAGCAGCTTACATTGCAACCCTACACTCTTTCCTACTCCCTGCTGACGAGAGGCAACTACCTCGAAACACGTGTCCAGGGATGGCTAACGCTATTCACACTTGCACTCACGACACGAGCATAGGTGTATCCGCCGACGCTGACTACAGGGACCACAGTTCTTTGGGGTAACACGCAGGTAGGTCAGCAGTGTGCGACCATTTTGATGTAACTATTTAGTGGCTCTCTGAGCCGGGGAGTCGACGGACTCAGGTTACGCACCTGCGTTGCTACGAGAGGTACTAGACCTGATAATGATTTTAGCAGCTTACATTGCAACCCTACACTCTTTCCTACTCCCTGCTGACGAGAGGCAACTACCTCGAAACACTTGTCCAGGGATGGCTAACGCTATTCACACTTGCACTCACGACACGAGCATAGGTGTATCCGCCGACGCTGACTACAGGGACCACAGTTCTTTGGGGTAACACGCAGGTAGGTCAGCAGTGTGCGACCATTTTGATGTAACTATTTAGTGGCTCTCTGAGCCGGGGAGTCGACGGACTCAGGTTACGCACCTGCGTTGCTACGAGAGGTACTAGACCTGATAATGATTTTAGCAGCTTACATTGCAACCCTACACTCTTTCCTACTCCCTGCTGACGAGAGGCAACTAACTCGAAACACGTGTCCAGGGATGGCTAACGCTATTCACACTTGCACTCACGACACGAGCATAGGTGTATCCGCCGACGCTGACTACAGGGACCACAGTTCTTTGGGGTAACACGCAGGTAGGTCAGCAGTGTGCGACCATTTTAATGTAACTATTTAGTGGCTCTCTGAGCCGGGGAGTCGACGGACTCAGGTTACGCACCTGCGTTGCTACGAGAGGTACTAGACCTGATAATGATTTTAGCAGCTTACATTGCAACCCTACACTCTTTCCTACTCCCTGCTGACGAGAGGCAACTACCTCGAAACACGTGTCCAGGGATGGCTAACGCTATTCACACTTGCACTCACGACACGAGCATAGGTGTATCCACCGACGCTGACTACAGGGACCAAAGTTCTTTGGGGTAACATGCAGGTAGGTCAGCAGTGTGCGACCATTTTGATGTAACTATTTAGTGGCTCTCTGAGCCGGGGAGTCGACGGACTCAGGTTACGCACCTGCGTTGCTACGAGAGGTACTAGACCTGATAATGATTTTAGCAGCTTACATTGCAACCCTACACTCTTTCCTACTCCCTGCTGACGAGAGGCAACTACCTCGAAACACGTGTCCAGGGATGGCTAACGCTATTCACACTTGCACTCACGACACGAGCATAGGTGTATCCGCCGACGCTGACTACAGGGACCACAGTTCTTTGGGGTAACACGCAGGTAGGTCAGCAGTGTGCGACCATTTTGATGTAACTATTTAGTGGCTCTCTGAGCCGGGGAGTCGACGGACTCAGGTTACGCACCTGCGTTGCTACGAGAGGTACTAGACCTGATAATGATTTTAGCAGCTTACATTGCAACCCTACACTCTTTCCTACTCCCTGCTGACGAGAGGCAACTACCTCGAAACACTTGTCCAGGGATGGCTAACGCTATTCACACTTGCACTCACGACACGAGCATAGGTGTATCCGCCGACGCTGACTACAGGGACCACAGTTCTTTGGGGTAACACGCAGGTAGGTCAGCAGTGTGCGACCATTTTGATGTAACTATTTAGTGGCTCTCTGAGCCGGGGAGTCGACGGACTCAGGTTACGCACCTGCGTTGCTACGAGAGGTACTAGACCTGATAATGATTTTAGCAGCTTACATTGCAACCCTACACTCTTTCCTACTCCCTGCTGACGAGAGGCAACTACCTCGAAACACGTGTCCAGGGATGGCTAACGCTATTCACACTTGCACTCACGACACGAGTATAGGTGTATCCGCCGACGCTGACTACAGGGACCACAGTTCTTTGGGGTAACACGCAGGTAGGTCAGCAGTGTGCGACCATTTTGATGTAACTATTTAGTGGCTCTCTGAGCCGGGGAGTCGACGGACTCAGGTTACGCACCTGCGTTGCTACGAGAGGTACTAGACCTGATAATGATTTTAGCAGCTTACATTGCAACCCTACACTCTTTTCTACTCCCTGCTGACGAGAGGCAACTACCTCGAAACACGTGTCCAGGGATGGCTAACGCTATTCACACTTGCACTCACGACACGAGCATAGGTGTATCCGCCGACGCTGACTACAGGGACCACAGGTCTTTGGGGTAACACGCAGGTAGGTTAGCAGTGTGCGACCATTTTGATGTAACTATTTAGTGGCTCTCTGAGCCGGGGAGTCGACGGACTCAGGTTACGCACCTGCGTTGCTACGAGAGGTACTAGACCTGATAATGATTTTAGCAGCTTACATTGCAACCCTACACTCTTTCCTACTCCCTGCTGACGAGAGGCAACTACCTCGAAACACGTGTCCAGGGATGGCTAACGCTATTCACACTTGCACTCACGACACGAGCATAGGTGTATCCGCCGACGCTGACTACAGGGACCACAGTTCTTTGGGGTAACACGCAGGTAGGTCAGCAGTGTGCGACCATTTTAATGTAACTATTTAGTGGCTCTCTGAGCCGGGGAGTCGACGGACTCAGGTTACGCACCTGCGTTGCTACGAGAGGTACTAGACCTGATAATGATTTTAGCAGCTTACATTGCAACCCTACACTCTTTCCTACTCCCTGCTGACGAGAGGCAACTACCTCGAAACACGTGTCCAGGGATGGCTAACGCTATTCACACTTGCACTCACGACACGAGTATAGGTGTATCCGCCGACGCTGACTACAGGGACCACAGTTCTTTGGGGTAACACGCAGGTAGGTGTGAGACCGGCCTCGTGGCGTGGACCCTCCCGACCAGCAAGTCACACTACAAACACGCCGAACCTCGTGGGCATGGCCTTTCGGCTTCCGTGGACCAACATCCCGAGGGCGGACCAGATCCCCAACACGCATGCCCGGCCGAGGGAGAACAACACCCCCCAAACCAGACCGAGAGGCGCCGACTCTGTCACACCTCTGGTCTCTTCCCCGAGGGAGGTTTCAATCGGCCACCAGGCCCCCGGTGAGCGGGCGCCTCTCCTACTGGGCATCTGGAGTCCCTCCCGGGCACATCTGAACAGATCAAGGGGCTGAGCGACAGGAAACCCCGACACACCGCCCCCCAGGCACCAGACCCCTCTCCGCGAGGACTCCGGACTTCAAAGAGGAAGGGGAGTATAACAAGGGGTGCTGAAGGGACGAGAGGCAGAGAAGACCTGGACTGACGAGAGCCTGCTGACCTGGTCGCGGCTCGATCGCTCACCGAACAGAAGATCGCTATCCGAACTCTGAAACCACCTGAGCCCTGCTGACGCTGTCGCGGCTCCCCGAACTCTGAAACCATCTGAGCCCTGCTGACACCGTCGCGGCTCCCCGAACCCTGAACCATCTGAGCCCTGCTGACGCCGTCGCGGCTCCCCGAACCCTGAACCATCTGAGCCCTGCTGGCGCCGTCACGGCCCCCCGAACTCTGATCCATCTGAGCCCTGCTGACGCCGTCGCGGCTCCCTGAACTAAGACCCTCCGGTGCCTGCTGAGTGACTCGCGGCCCGTTCCTCCAAGAGAATCGGCAGAGATCGCCGAGAGAAGCAACATCCCCTCAGCTCGAGGATTGAGAGCTGTGCGCCGGATAACTCGCAGAGACACTGATTCAAAGACTGTCCCGCTACCCCTTTTCCCTCATCACAAGATCGCTGCCGCTTGTGGCATTACTTTTGCACCTGCCTGCCGGATCATAAAGATCCCTGACAACTACCGATAAAAAACTTATTGCCGTATAAACGACCTACTGTGTGGTGTCCCTCTATCCGAAGAGAGAGTAAGCGCAGCGCGTGCGATCCTAGGTGCGAGACCCTTCCAGGAAGGGCCTCTCTGCTCTTGCTCGGCCTAATTTTGGGAAAGGTGGGCCTCAGGGTGGTCAGGAACACACTCCGCAGCCTCCCCGGGGAACGCCTTCCAACATTTGGTGGCAGACGACGGGATCCGAGCCAACACCTAGAGATCGTGCAGTAGACGGCTGACGCACTACCGAGAAGAATGGAAGGAGAAACTTCCCTAGGTGCCGCAGGCACCAACCCAAGCACGGCATTTCAAAAAGACCAGTTAGAATCTTATACGCACCGAGAACTGAAACAATTTTGCAAAGACTTTGGAATCGCTACCACCGGACTAAGCACGAAAGAGGACTTCCAGGGGGCATTAAAAACCTGGGTCGAGGCAGAAGCTCCCCGGACACAAACAGAAGGAGAAACCCCCAACGAACCACGAAGCAGCCCGGGGAGGAACGGCGCCCCCAAGGGGGGCCTATCCCCAGAGGAACTAGCGGACCGAGAAAGAGGTCGCAACCACGAACTGGAACTAGCAAAACTAAAAATCGAAGGAGAGATAAAACTGGCTGAGAAAAAACTGGCGGTGGAACAGTTACGCCTACAAGGAGAACTAGAGGAAAAGAAACGACAGAGAGAACACGAAGAAAAGAAACTCCAACTAGAGCACGAACGTAGCCTAAAAGAAATCGAGCTCAAGGCCAAGAGGGCGGAGGCCCGACCCTCGGAAACCCAACCCATCTCCTCCACCGTGGAACCGAAGGTCCACATCCCCAAAGATGTGGTGAGAGAATATTATAAGAACGACGACATTCAGCAATGGTTCAAGGCCTATGAAGTCGCCATGACCTCCCACTGAGTCCCACAGAAAGACTGGGGGGCTGGGCTGTGGGGCCGGTTCCTGAGTGAGGGGAGAGAAACCCTGCTGGACCTGCCCTCCACGGTAATGAACTCCTACAGTCACATGAAAGAGGCCCTGGTAGCCAGATATGGGCTCACCCCTGAAATGTACCGGCAACGGTTTAGAGACTGCAAAAAGATACCCGGTACCACCTGGGTGGAGTACGTGAACTTTTACAGCCGGGCCTTGGACGGATGGATCAAGGGCAGCAAGGTCTCCACCTTTGAGGAGCTGTTCGAACTAATCGCATGGGAACACTTGGCCGCTAATTGCTTCGTAGAGCTGCGCCAGCACCTCCTGGACAGCAAACTCACAGACCCTCGGAAACTGGCCGTCGAGGCTAACCGGTGGGTGAACACCCGGACCTCCCGGGGCCCCGTGGGAGACTACGGTCGCCACAGTCAGGGACCCCCCCGCCAGAGGGGCGGAGGGAACCAAGGCCGGCCAAGGGAGCTCTCGGGGGGGATCCCCGCTCAGCCCTCCCAGAGGACAATCTCCACCCTTTCCAGCTCCACCTCCGGCCAGCACCGGGCCACCCGGGAGGCCGGGGCCCCGAGTGAGGATCACCTGTTTCCGCTGCCAGCAGACCGGACACTAAGCCAGTGACCCTCAGTGTCCCCTGTACCAGCGGACTGCCACCACAACCCCGCCGGCTCGACAGATGGCCTCTGTAGCCCTGGGGGAAGAGATGGAAGACTCCGAAGAATGGGAACCAGCCGCCATGGCCTTGGTCTCCCTAGAGGACCGGGATATGGTCCCCGGAACGCCCCTGCCCGCCAACACGAAGAAGTACCGACAGCATGTAACGGTCAACGGTCACCGCATCGAGGGGCTCCGGGACACGGGAGCGAGTGTCACGGCGGTCCATTGTCACCTGATTTCCGAGGATCAGATCCTGCCTGACGCCTTTTGCCCCGTCATATCATCAGACAATTCCGAGAGCCTCTGCCGGATGGCCCTAGTCCCCTTCGAATGGGGGGGAGTCACCGGCAAGTTAAAAGTAGCGGTCCGAACCTCCCAGCCCGTGGACTGCCTCCTGGGCAACGACCTGGAGAACTCCCCGTGGGGACAAGTGGAACGAAGGGCCCACCTCGAGATGATGGGCCTACCCGAGTGGGTATGCGCCACCACGCGCTCGATGACTCTCCGGGCGCCTTCCTCCGAGGGGGGAGAGGCCAGGCCCCTGAGCACCGCCACTATCCCCGAGAGCCAGAATACACCACCAGAGGCCAACGACCCCCTTCTGGACGAACCAACTGCTCCCGGCGAAGAATCCGGGCCTTCCGACCCCGAAGCCCTGACCAAACTCGGGGACTTGACAGAACTGGCCCCGTGGCCCTGCGAAGGGGGCCCCTCCCGTGAAGAGTTCTGCCAAGAACAAAACACCTGCCCGTCCCTCATTGGACCCCGACAACAGGCCGAGGCCCAAGCAGCCGGCGACCGGACTGGCACCGACTGGGTATACTGGGAGAACGGACTGCTTTACAGCGAACAGAAGTCGGCCGAGTTGGGATCGGCCCGAGTACTAGTAGTACCCCTACGCTTCCGAAGTCTTCTCCTGGGCCTGGCCCATGATGTACCCCTGGCCGGACACTTAGGCCAAAATAAGACCTACCAGCGACTCGTCACCCACTTCTATTGGCCCAAGATGCGAGCAAATGTGGAGGCCCACTGCAAGTCCTGCCCCATGTGCCAGGCCAGCGGAAAGAGTGGGGGCAAGCGCAAGGCTCCGCTCCAACCCTTCCCCGTCGTCAGTACCCCTTTTGAGCGGGTAGGAATCGACATTGTCGGACCCCTGGACCCCAAGACCGCCCAGGGCCACCGATTCATCCTCGTCCTGGTGGACCATGCCACCCGTTACCCCGAAGCCATCCCTCTCCGCACCGTGACGGCCCCCGTGGAGGGCCGGGCCTTGATGGGGATCTTCTCCCGCATGGGGTTCCCCCGCGAAGTCGTGAGTGACCGGGGTACAAACTTTATCTCCCGCTATATGAAGTCCCTCTGGCAGCAGTGCGGAGTATCGTACAAATTCACCACCCCGTACCACCCCCAAGGAAACGGCCTAGTCGAGCGCTTTAACAAGACACTGAAAGGGATGATCATGGGCCTCGAGGAACCCCTACGCCGGAGGTGGGACGTCCTCCTCCCATGTCTCCTGTTCGCCTACCGGGAGGTTCCCCAAAAATCCCTGGGATTCAGCCCATTCGAACTGTTATACGGACACCCCGTCCGAGGACCCCTGAGCCTGGTCAAAGAGGGGTGGGAAGCAACCCCCCGGGGGACCCCTCCGGATGTGTTCCGTTACATCTTGGCGCTCCGCAACCAGACCCGAAAATTCAGGGAACTCGCAGAAGCAAACCTCGAGGCCAGTCAAGAAGAGAAGAAGCGCTGGTATGACCAGAATGCTACGCTGGTCGAGTTTCAGCCGGGCCAACAAGTCTGGGTCATGGTCCCGGTGAGACCCTGCGCTCTCCAAGATAAATGGACTGGGCCCTACAGGGTGATCGAGCGGAAGAGCCAAGTCACCTATCTCATCGATGTGCAGTCCCCGCGGAACCCCCTCCGGGTTCTCCACGTGAACCGCCTCAAGCCCCACTTTGTACGGACCGAATTAAGTCTACTCCTAGCCACCGACGATGGGGCCGAAGAAGACACCGAGCCCCTCCCAGACCCCCTGGGGGCGAAGGAAACCGATGGATCCGTGGAAGGAGTGAGACTGTCGACCGCCCTCACAGCCCAACAGACCGACGACTGCCGCCAGCTACTAGGGCAGTTCGCGGATCTCTTCTCCCTGACCCCCGGGGTCACCAGCTGGTGGGTCCATGACGTGGACACCGGAGACAGCCCGCCTGTGAGACATCGGGCCTACCGGGTCCCTGATCGGGTCCGGACCTGCATCCAGACCGAGGTGGCAAAGATGTTAGACCTCGGGGTGATTGAACCCTCCGACAGCCCCTGGGCCAGCCCGGTAGTCCTGGTTCCGAAAGCGACTACCCCGGGTGTTGCCCCCGAGCTGAGATTCTGCGTGGACTACCGAGGCCTCAATGCGGTCACCCGAGCAGATGCTCATCCTATCCCCCGTGCCGACGAACTCATTGACCGCCTTGGGGCCGCCTGCTACCTCAGCACCTTCGACCTGACCAGTGGGTACTGGCAGATTGCCCTCACCGAGGGAGCCAAGGAGCGCTCCGCCTTCTCCACTCCGGATGGGCACTACCGCTTTAGAGTGATGCCGTTCGGAATGAAAAATGCCCCGGCCACCTTCCAGCGGCTGGTGAACAGGGTCCTGGCCGGACTAGAGGGGTTCAGCGCAGCATGGACCGAGCACCTCCAGCACCTCCGTCAAGTCCTGCTGGCTCTACGCCGGGCCGGCCTCACCATCAAAGCTAGCAAATGTCAAATTGGGCACGGCTCCGTAACTTATCTGGGGCACCAGGTGGGGAGTGGGCAGGTCGCCCCCCTCCAGCCGAAGATCGACGCCATCTTGTCTTGGGAACCCCCTGCAACCCAAACGGAAGTCCGGGCCTTCCTGGGCCTCACCGGCTACTACCGAAGGTTTATTAAAAACTATGGCAGCATCGCCGGCCCTCTCACAGAACTAACCTCCAAAAAACACCCCAAGAGAATACACTGGACTCCCGCCTGCCAGAAGGCGTTCGACACCCTAAAGGCCGCAATGTGCGCGGCTCCAGTACTCAAAGCACCCGACTACGCCCAGGAGTTTGTGGTCCAGACGGACGCCTCGGAACACGGCATCGGGGCAGTCCTCTCACAATATGACGACAAAGGCATAGATCAGCCCATAGCCTTCATCAGCCGAAGGTTACTGCCCCGGCACCAGCGGTGGAGCACAATTGAACGAGAGACGTTCGCCGTAGTCTGGGCCCTCAAAAAGCTACGGCCCTACCTGTTCGGAACACACTTCCGAGTGCAAACGGATCATCGACCCCTGCGGTGGTTGATGCAGATGCGAGGGGAAAACCCCAAGCTGCTACGCTGGTCCATCTCTCTCCAGGGGATGGATTTCACTGTGGAACATCGCCCCGGGACTGACCACGCCAACGCGGACGGCCTGTCCCGATTCTTCCGCTTCAGTGAGGAGAACTCCCAAGTGGATGGGTAGTTCTCGCCGCCTTTCAGCTGGGGGGGGCACGTGTGAGACCGGCCTCGTGGCGTGGGCCCTCCCGGCCAGCAAGTCACACTACAAACACGCCGAACCTCGTGGGCACGGCCTTTCGGCTTCCGTGGGCCAACATGCCGAGGGCCGACCAGATCCCCAACACGCATGCCCGGCCGAGGGAGAACGACACCCCCCAAACCAGACCGAGAGGCGCCGACTCTGTCACACCTCTGGTCTCTTCCCCGAGGGAGGTTTCGATCGGCAACCAGGCCCCCGGTGAGCGGGCGCCTCTCCTACTGGGCGTCTGGAGTCCCTCCCGGACACATCTGAACAGATCAAGGGACTGAGCGACAGGAAACCCCGACACACCGCCCCCCAGGCACCAGACCCCTCTCCGCGAGGACTCCGGACTTCAAAGAGGAAGGGGAGTATAACAAGGGGTGCTGAAGGGACGAGAGGCAGAGAAGACCTGGACTGACGAGAGCCTGCTGACCTGGTCGCGGCTCGATCGCTCACAGAACAGAAGATCGCTATCCGAACTCTGAAACCACCTGACCCTGCTGACGCTGTCGCGGCTCCCCGAACTCTGAAACCATCTGAGCCCTGCTGACGCCGTCGTGGCTCCCCGAACCCTGAACCATCTGAGCCCTGCTGATGCCATCGCGGCTCCCCGAACCCTGAACCATCTGAGCCCTGCTGACGCCGTCGCGGCTCCCCGAACTCTGATCCATCTGAGCCCTGCTGACACCGTCGCGGCTCCCTGAACTAAGACCCTCCGGTGCCTGCTGAGTGACTCGCGGCCCGTTCCTCCAAGAGAATCAGCAGAGATCGCCGAGAGAAGCAACATCCCCTCAGCTCGAGGATTGAGAGCTGTGCGCCGGATAACTCGCAGAGACACTGATTCAAAGACTGTCCCGCTACCCCTTTTCCCTCATCACAAGATCGCTGCCGCTTGTTGCATTACTTTTGCACCTGCCTGCCGGATCATAAAGATCCCTGACAACTACCGATAAAAAACTTATTGCCGTATAAACGACCTACTGTGTGGTGTCCCTCTATCCGAAGAGAGAGTAAGCGCAGCGCATGCGATCCTAGGTGCGAGACCCTTCCAGGAAGGGCCTCTCTGCTCTTGCTCGGCCTAATTTTGGGAAAGGTGGGCCTCAGGGTGGTCAGGAACACACTCCGCAGCCTCCCCGGGGAACGCCTTCCAACATTTGGTGGCAGACGACGGGATCCGAGCCAACACCTAGAGATCGTGCAGTAGACGGCTGACGCACTACCGAGAAGAATGGAAGGAGAAACTTCCCTAGGTGCCGCAGGCACCAACCCAAGCACGGCATTTCAAAAAGACCAGTTAGAATCTTATACGCACCGAGAACTGAAACAATTTTGCAAAGACTTTGGAATCGCTAACACCGGACTAAGCACGAAAGAGGACTTCCAGGGGGCATTAAAAACCTGGGTCGAGGCAGAAGCTCCCCGGACACAAACAGAAGGAGAAACCCCCAACGAACCACGAAGCAGCCCGGGGAGGAACGGCGCCCCCAAGGGGGGCCTATCCCCAGAGGAACTAGCGGACCGAGAAAGAGGTCGCAACCACGAACTGGAACTAGCAAAACTAAAAATCGAAGGAGAGATAAAACTGGCTGAGAAAAAACTGGCGGTGGAACAGTTACGCCTACAAGGAGAACTAGAGGAAAAGAAACGACAGAGAGAACACGAAGAAAAGAAACTCCAACTAGAGCACGAACGTAGCCTAAAAGAAATCGAGCTCAAGGCCAAGAGGGCGGAGGCCCGACCCTCGGAAACCCAACCCATCTCCTCCACCGTGGAACCGAAGGTCCACATCCCCAAAGATGTGGTGAGAGAATATTATAAGAACGACGACATTCAGCAATGGTTCAAGGCCTATGAAGTCGCCATGACCTCCCACCGAGTCCCACAGAAAGACTGGGGGGCTGGGCTGTGGGGCCGGTTCCTGAGTGAGGGGAGAGATACCCTGCTGGACCTGCCCTCCACGGTAATGAACTCCTACAGTCACATGAAAGAGGCCCTGGTAGCCAGATATGGGCTCACCCCTGAAATGTACCGGCAACGGTTTAGAGACTGCAAAAAGATACCCGGTACCACCTGGGTGGAGTACGTGAACTTTTACAGCCGGGCCTTGGACGGATGGATCAAGGGCAGCAAGGTCTCCACCTTTGAGGAGCTGTTCGACCTAATCGCATGGGAACACTTGGCCGCTAATTGCTTCGTAGAGCTGCGCCAGCACCTCCTGGACAGCAAACTTACAGACCCTCGGAAACTGGCCGTCGAGGCTAACCGGTGGGTGAACACCCGGACCTCCCGGGGCCCCGTGGGAGACTACGGTCGCCACAGTCAGGGACCCCCCCGCCAGAGGGGCGGAGGGAACCAAGGCCGGCCAAGGGAGCTCTCGGGGGGATCCCCGCTCAGCCCTCCCAGAGGACAATCTCCACCCTTTCCAGCTCCACCTCCGGCCAGCACCGGGCCACCCGGGAGGCCGGGGCCCCGAGTGAGGATCACCTGTTTCCGCTGCCAGCAGACCGGACACTAAGCCAGTGACCCTCAGTGTCCCCTGTACCAGCGGACCGCCACCACAACCCCGCCGGCTCGACAGATGGCCTCTGTAGCCCTGGGGGAAGAGATGGAAGACTCCGAAGAATGGGAACCAGCCGCCATGGCCTTGGTCTCCCTAGAGGACCGGGATATGGTCCCCGGAACGCCCCTGCCCGCCAACACGAAGAAGTACCGACAGCATGTAACGGTCAACGGTCACCGCATCGAGGGGCTCCGGGACACGGGAGCGAGTGTCACGGCGGTCCATTGTCACCTGATTTCCGAGGATCAGATCCTGCCTGACGCCTTTTGCCCCGTCATATCATCAGACAATTCCGAGAGCCTCTGCCGGATGGCCCTAGTCCCCTTCGAATGGGGGGGAGTCACCGGCAAGTTAAAAGTAGCGGTCCGAACCTCCCAGCCCGTGGACTGCCTCCTGGGCAACGACCTGGAGAACTCCCCGTGGGGACAAGTGGAACGAAGGGCCCACCTCGAGATGATGGGCCTACCCGAGTGGGTATGCGCCACCACGCGCTCGATGACTCTCCAGGCGCCTTCCTCCGAGGGGGGAGAGGCCAGGCCCCTGAGCACCACCACTATCCCCGAGAGCCAGAATACACCACCAGAGGCCAACGACCCCCTTCTGGACGAACCAACCGCTCCCGGCGAAGAATCCGGGTCTTCCGACCCCGAAGCCCTGACCAAACTCGGGGACTTGACAGAACTGGCCCCGTGGCCCTGCGAAGGGGGCTCCTTCCGTGAAGAGTTCTGCCAAGAACAATCCACCTGCCCGTCCCTCATTGGACCCCGACAACAGGCCGAGGCCCAAGCAGCCGGCGACCGGACTGGCACCCACTGGGTATACTGGGAGAACGGACTGCTTTACAGCAAACAGAAGTCGGCCGAGTTGGGATCGGCCCGAGTACTAGTAGTACCCCTACGCTTCCGAAGTCTTCTCCTGGGCCTGGCCCATGATGTACCCCTGGCCGGACACTTAGGCCAAAATAAGACCTACCAGCGACTCGTCACCCACTTCTATTGGCCCAAGATGCGAGCAAATGTGGAGGCCCACTGCAAGTCCTGCCCCATGTGCCAGGCCAGCGGAAAGAGTGGGGGCAAGCGCAAGGCTCCGCTCCAACCCTTCCCCGTCGTCAGTACCCCTTTTGAGCGGGTAGGAATCGACATTGTCGGACCCCTGGACCCCAAGACCGCCCAGGGCCACCGATTCATCCTCGTCCTGGTGGACCATGCCACCCGTTACCCCGAAGCCATCCCTCTCCGCACCGTGACGGCCCCCGTGGTGGGCCGGGCCTTGATGGGGATCTTCTCCCGCATGGGGTTCCCCCGCGAAGTCGTGAGTGACTGGGGTACAAACTTTATCTCCCGCTATATGAAGTCCCTCTGGCAGCAGTGCGGAGTATCGTACAAATTCACCACCCCGTACCACCCCCAAGGAAACGGCCTAGTCGAGCGCTTTAACAAGACACTGAAAGGGATGATCATGGGCCTCGAGGAACCCCTACGCCGGAGGTGGGACGTCCTCCTCCCATGTCTCCTGTTCGCCTAGCGGGAGGTTCCCCAAAAATCCCTGGGATTCAGCCCATTCGAACTGTTATACGGACACCCCGTCCGAGGACCCCTGAGCCTGGTCAAAGAGGGGTGGGAAGCAACCCCCCGGGGGACCCCTCCGGACGTGTTCCGTTACATCTTGGCGCTCCGCAACCAGACCCGAAAATTCAGGGAACTCGCAGAAGCAAACCTCGAGGCCAGTCAAGAAGAGATGAAGCGCTGGTATGACCAGAATGCTACGCTGGTCGAGTTTCAGCCGGGCCAACAAGTCTGGGTCATGGTCCCGGTGAGACCCTGCGCTCTCCAAGATAAATGGACTGGGCCCTACAGGGTGATCGAGCGGAAGAGCCAAGTCACCTATCTCATCGATGTGCAGTCCCCGCGGAACCCCCTCCGGGTTCACCACGTGAACCGCCTCAAGCCCCACTTTGTACGGACCGAATTAAGTCTACTCCTAGCCACCGACGATGGGGCCGAAGAAGACACCGAGCCCCTCCCAGACCCCCTGGGGGCGAAGGAAACCGATGGATCCGTGGAAGGAGTGAGACTGTCGACCGCCCTCACAGCCCAACAGACCGACGACTGCCGCCAGCTACTAGGGCAGTTCGCGGATCTCTTCTCCCTGACCCCCGGGGTCACCAGCTGGTGGGTCCATGACGTGGACACCGGAGACAGCCCGCCTGTGAGACATCGGGCCTACCGGGTCCCTGATCGGGTCCGGACCTGCATCCAGACCGAGGTGGCAAAGATGTTAGACCTCGGGGTGATTGAACCCTCCGACAGCCCCTGGGCCAGCCCGGTAGTCCTGGTTCCGAAAGCGACTACCCCGGGTGTTGCCCCCGAGCTGAGATTCTGCGTGGACTACCGAGGCCTCAATGCGGTCACCCGAGCAGATGCTCATCCTATCCCCCGTGCCGACGAACTCATTGACCGCCTTGGGGCCGCCTGCTACCTCAGCACCTTCGACCTGACCAGTGGGTACTGGCAGATTGCCCTCACCGAGGGAGCCAAGGAGCGCTCCGCCTTCTCCACTCCGGATGGGCACTACCGCTTTAGAGTGATGCCGTTCGGAATGAAAAATGCCCCGGCCACCTTCCAGCGGCTGGTGAACAGGGTCCTGGCCGGACTAGAGGGGTTCAGCGCAGCATGGACCGAGCACCTCCAGCACCTCCGTCAAGTCCTGCTGGCTCTACGCCGGGCCGGCCTCACCATCAAAGCTAGCAAATGTCAAATTGGGCACGGCTCCGTAACTTATCTGGGGCACCAGGTGGGGAGTGGGCAGGTCGCCCCCCTCCAGCCGAAGATCGACGCCATCTTGTCTTGGGAACCCCCTGCAACCCAAACTGAAGTCCGGGCCTTCCTGGGCCTCACCGGCTACTACCGAAGGTTTATTAAAAACTATGGCAGCATCGCCGGCCCTCTCACAGAACTAACCTCCAAAAAACACCCCAAGAGAATACACTGGACTCCCGCCTGCCAGAAGGCGTTCGACACCCTAAAGGCCGCAATGTGCGCGGCTCCAGTACTCAAAGCACCCGACTACGCCCAGGAGTTTGTGGTCCAGACGGACGCCTCGGAACACGGCATCGGGGCAGTCCTCTCACAATATGACGACAAAGGCATAGATCAGCCCATAGCCTTCATCAGCCGAAGGTTACTGCTAGGCCTGGGTGGTAAATTCCGTTCCGTTCGCGGAATTTGCGGAATTTGGGCAATTTCGCGTTCCGCGGAGAACGCGAAGTTGCCCAAAAATCTGCGTTCCGCGACTTCGCGAAATTTTTTGCTTGTTCGCGTTCTCAATATGCGTGTTCGCGAGATATTTCACCCCGAGCACGCAAACAGCGATCGCGAACAGGAAAAAAGTATCGCGAACAAGCAATTCCGCGTGTTCGCGGAATTTCTGCGTGTTCGCGGAGATTTTTACCGTTTCGCGGAGATTTGCGTAACGCGATAACGCGAATTCCGCCCACCCCTAGTTACTGCCCCGGCAACAGCGGTGGAGCACAATTGAACGAGAGACGTTCGCCGTAGTCTGGGCCCTCAAAAAGCTACGGCCCTACCTGTTCGGAACACACTTCCGAGTGCAAACGGATCATCGACCCCTGCGGTGGTTGATGCAGATGCGAGGGGAAAACCCCAAGCTGCTACGCTGGTCCATCTCTCTCCAGGGGATGGATTTCACTGTGGAACATCGCCCCGGGACTGACCACGCCAACGCGGACGGCCTGTCCCGATTCTTCCGCTTCAGTGAGGAGAACTCCCAAGTGGATGGGTAGTTCTCGCCGCCTTTCAGCTGGGGGGGGCACGTGTGAGACCGGCCTCGTGGCGTGGGCCCTCCCGACCAGCAAGTCACACTACAAACACTCCGAACCTCGTGGGCACGGCCTTTCGGCTTCCGTGGGCCAACATGCCGAGGGCCGACCAGATCCCCAACACGCATGCCCGGCCGAGGGAGAACGACACCCCCCAAACCAGACCGAGAGGCGCCGACTCTGTCACACCTCTGGTCTCTTCCCCGAGGGAGGTTTCGATCGGCCACCAGGCCCCCGGTGAGCGGGCGCCTCTCCTACTGGGCGTCTGGAGTCCCTCCCGGACACATCTGAACAGATCAAGGGGCTGAGCGACAGGAAACCCCGACACACCGCCCCCCAGGCACCAGACCCCTCTCCGCGAGGACTCCGGACTTCAAAGAGGAAGGGGAGTATAACAAGGGGTGCTGAAGGGACGAGAGGCAGAGAAGACCTGTACTGACGAGAGCCTGCTGACCTGGTCGCGGCTCGATCGCTCACCGAACAGAAGATCGCTATCCGAACTCTGAAACCACCTGACCCTGCTGACGCTGTCGCGGCTCCCCGAACTCTGAAACCATCTGAGCCCTGCTGACGCCGTCGTGGCTCCCCGAACCCTGAACCATCTGAGCCCTGCTGACGCCATCGCGGCTCCCCGAACCCTGAACCATCTGAGCCCTGCTGACGCCGTCGCGGCTCCCCGAACTCTGATCCATCTGAGCCCTGCTGACACCGTCGCGGCTCCCTGAACTAAGACCCTCCGGTGCCTGCTGAGTGACTCGCGGCCCGTTCCTCCAAGAGAATCGGCAGAGATCGCCGAGAGAAGCAACATCCCCTCAGCTCGAGGATTGAGAGCTGTGCGCCGGATAACTCGCTGAGACACTGATTCAAAGACTGTCCCGCTACCCCTTTTCCCTCATCACAAGATCGCTGCCGCTTGTGGCATTACTTTTGCACCTGCCTGCCGGATCATAAAGATCCCTGACAACTACCGATAAAAAACTTATTGCCGTATAAACGACCTACTGTGTGGTGTCCCTCTATCCGAAGAGAGAGTAAGCGCAGCGCGTGCGATCCTAGGTGCGAGACCCTTCCAGGAAGGGCCTCTCTGCTCTTGCTCGGCCTAATTCTGGGAAAGGTGGGCCTCAGGGTGGTCAGGAACACACTCCGCAGCCTCCCCGGGGAACGCCTTCCAACAGTAGGTCAGCAGTGTGCGACCATTTTGATGTAACTATTTAGTGGCTCTCTGAGCCGGGGAGTCGACGGACTCAGGTTACGCACCTGCGTTGCTACGAGAGGTAGTAGACCTGATAATGATTTTAGCAGCTTACATTGCAACCCTACACTCTTTCCTACTCCCTGCTGACGAGAGGCAACTACCTCGAAACACGTGTCCAGGGATGGCTAACGCTATTCACACTTGCACTCACGACACGAGCATAGGTGTATCCGCCGACGCTGACTACAGGGACCACAGTTCTTTGGGGTAACACGCAGGTAGGTCAGCAGTGTGCGACCATTTTGATGTAACTATTTAGTGGCTCTCTGAGCCGGGGAGTCGACGGACTCAGGTTATGCACCTGCGTTGCTACGAGAGGTACTAGACCTGATAATGATTTTAGCAGCTTACATTGCAACCCTACACTCTTTCCTACTCCCTGCTGACGAGAGGCAACTACCTCGAAACACGTGTCCAGGGATGGCTAACGCTATTCACACTTGCACTCACGACACGAGCATAGGTGTATCCGCCGACGCTGACTACAGGGACCACAGTTCTTTGGGGTAACACGCAGGTAGGTCAGCAGTGTGCGACCATTTTGATGTAAACATCGAAACCACTTGGATGATCTTACCAGACGCCATAGTCATGACAGAAAACATACAGACAATCATGAGCACATAAGAATAAGAGTCACATTTGGGCATCTGGATGAAGTCCACCTGGTCAGTTGGAGCATAAAATGCTAAAATGAGTACATTTTGGTGCTAAATGTATACACTGTTTATCAATGCAAACAAATTGAAGAAAGAATGTATGTTAAATTGAAACTACAGTTGGGCGCTAGAGAGTCGGTGCAAGGATCTTTTAGTGCTGTGTTTGCCATACTTTGGTTATAATTCATTAGCAGATAACTAACAAAATCCTATAAGATGCTAATGCCAGTCATTAAATATCCCCTTCCATATTAGCCCATAAAATATGTCATACTCTATTGAAAATTATACATGCACACTTTATCTCAGTAAAACAGTTTCCTTATATTACAGTATTTGAAAGTGGCAAATGCTTTAACTGTTTTCACATTATGTTAATTTCAAGAAGAGCTCTTAGGGCTTCCACTGGCCAAGCTCATTCTCTCAAGCCCCTTTAAGGAGGCTTTTGTGGTCTGGAGTTATATACTATACATCCTTGCACACAGGAGCTTTCAGTCTGTACATGCCATCTATTGGTCAGCAGTAAAATAATTCATATTTTGCTTATACTGGTCATGGCATACAGCATGGAGTACAAGGTCAGCACACACTTCAGTCAGTGGCTTACCTGACTGTGAGTGATGGCCTTCTGCTCTTGCACAATATAGACGTCATCACACTAAGAGGCCTATTAGGATGGCGGGCAAAAAACCACCCAAACCGCCGTGGATCCGGAAATCAACCACCCGCCGGCACCGTTGAAAATCCGACGTCCAAATTAGGAACAACCGCCAAAAAACACCGACCGCGGTGGAACGAGGCCAAGAAAAAACGCCCGTAGCGGGGGGTGATGGCAAAAATCCGCCCGCGGCGGTCGCATTCGCGGCAGTGAAAAATCAAACCACCTACAGGACAGCGGAAACACCGCACGTCAAATTAGGATAACCACGTTCTGCAGTTTCCGACCACCGTGGTCGCAGACAGTGATGAATGGGAGAGCCGGCGGAAGAGCTGCAGCACAGCCACCGCTGCGGACGCTCCCTGACAAATATGGCGGACGAAAGAAAAAACCCACAAGAAGGCCACAAAGTGCACACAGCAAACTAGCCATGCCCCCAAAAACACAGAACACACCCCAATGACACAACCACATGGCAAATACAAAAATACAAATCCCAGGACAACCCACACAACACACCTGACAGAAATAACCCATTTGGACACACCCACATAGCTGAGTATAAAAACCAGCCCTTTCCCTGACCACAATCCTTTGCAACATTCCAAGACTGAAGGCCACTAACCCTGACAACAAAGGATAGGCAAAGCAACACACCAGCACTACTCACACCACACACAGCACCACCACCACTTCTACAGCTGCATCTTTGACCACCCTTTGCACATCACACACCATACACATCACCCCCACCACTCACACCCATGCACCCATAACCCCTTTGCACATCACACACCATGGCAACAAATAAAATGCCGAAATTCACAGAGAGTGAGTTGAAGGTTATGGTAGATGAGATAGTCAGAGTGGAACCACAACTGTTTGGTAGCCTGGTCCAACAGACACCATTAGCCACAAGAGCTCAAATGTGGGCAAGGATAGTCGATAAGGTCAATGCAGTAGGGACCACCCCGTGCCCAAAAAATGAAATCATGAAGCAGTGTCATGACCTGAAGAGGGTTGTCAAACAGAAGAGGAGCAAGAACTGTGAGCTGGCTGAGAGGACTGGCGGTGGCCCTCCCATCCCACCAAAACCATTCACTGCATGGGAGGAGAAGGTGCTCTCCATACTGCATCCAGAGAGTCTCACAGGAGTAGCCAGGGGTGTGGAGGCTGGTAAGTACAAACAAATGACTGCCACCACACTGCTATGTACTGTCTTGCACAACTACAAAGCTACACCTCCTAGGCCCAAGTGCATTCATATGCACCACACACTCCCCAACACGTCTCACAGATCCAACATTCACTCACTCACATCCACCCCAAACATAGCTAGCAACATCACCATGGGGGCATGTGCACAGGCAGCCAGCACAACAACTTTCACCAGGCCCCCTTGTCCCACAGCTCAGCAAGATGGAGCACTCCACACCACATAGAAGCATTTGGAAGCCATTGTTCCACTACAAACAAACTAACAGGTAGGTAGCCATCTTGCCATGGAGGCTGTGTGGGGGTGGGAGACCTGCACAACAACTCACACCATGCACCCTTGTCGCCCAGCTCATCAAGATGGAGCACTCCCTCCCACCCAGATGCATGTGGCAGCCATGTTATCACTACAAACAAACTAACAGGTAGGTATCCATCTTAACAGTGAGGGTTGCTTGTGGGTGTGAAGACTGTACTACAACTCCCACCATGCCCCCTGTCCCACCCCGGAGCAGGATGTAGCACTGCTCCCCCACCCAGAAGCATCAGGAAGCCAATGTCTCACCACAAACAAATTAACAGGTAGGTAGCCATCTTGCCATGGAGGCTGTGTGGGGGTGGGAGACCTGCACAACAACTCACACCATGCACCCTTGTCGCCCAGCTCATCAAGATGGAGCACTCCCTCCCACCCAGATGCATGTGGCAGCCATGTTATCACTACAAACAAACTAACAGGTAGGTATCCATCTTAACAGTGAGGGTTGCTTGTGGGTGTGAAGACTGTACTACAACTCCCACCATGCCCCCTGTCCCACCCCGGAGCAGGATGTAGCACTGCTCCCCCACCCAGAAGCATCAGGAAGCCAATGTCTCACCACAAACAAATTAACAGGTAGGTAGCCATCTTGCCATGGAGGCTGTTTGGGGGTTGGAGGCCTGCACTACAACTCACACCATGCACCCTTGTCGCCCAGCTCATCAAGATGGAGCACTCCCTCCCACCCAGATGCATGTGGCAGCCATGTTATCACTACAAACAAACTAACAGGTAGGTAGCCATCTTAACAGTGAGGGTTGCTTGTGGGTGTGAAGACTGTACTACAACTCCCACCATGCCCCCTGTCCCACACCTGAGCAGGATGGAGCACTGCCCCCCATCCAGAGGCATTTTCCAGCCATTGAATGGTTCACACTCACCTAACAGGTAGGTAGCCATCTTGCCTGGGAGGGCTGTTTGGGGGTGGGAGGCCTGCACCACAACTCTCACCATGCCCCCTGTCCCACCCCTGAGCAGGATGTAGCACTCCACACCACCCAGAAGCATTTGGAAGCCATTGTCCCACAACAAACAAATTAACATGTAGGTAGCCATCTTGCCATGGAGGCTGTTTGGGGGTGGGAGGTCTGCACCACAACTCTCACCATGCCCCCTGTCCCACCCCTGAGCAGGATGTAGCACTCCACACCACCCAGAAGCATTTAGAAGCCATTGTACCACTACCAACAAACTAACAGGTAGGTAGCCATCTTGATATGGAGGCTGTTTGGGGGTGGGAGGCCTGCATCACAACTCCCACCATGCCCCCTGTCCCACCCCTGAGCAGGATGTAGCACTCCACACCACCCAGAAGCATTTGGAAGCCATTGTCCCACTACAAACAAACTAACAGGTAGGTAGCCATCTTGCCATGGAGGATGTTTGGGGGTGGGAGGCCTGCACAACAACTCGTACCAGGCCGCCTGTCCCACACCTGAGCAGGATATAGCACTGCCCCCCACCCAGAAGCATTAGGAAGCCATTGTCTCACCACAAACAAACTAACAGGTAGGTAGCCATCTTGCCATGGAGGCTGTTTGGGGGTTGGAGGCCTGCACTACAACTCACACCAAGCACCCTTGTCACCCAGCTCATCAAGATGGAGCACTCCCTTCCAACCAGATGCACGTGGCAGCCATGCTATCACTACAAACAAACTAACAGGTAGGTAGCCATCTTAACAGTGAGGGTTGCTTGTGGGTGTGAAGACTGTACTACAACTCCCACCATGCTCCCTGTCCCACACCTGAGCAGGATGGAGCACTGCCCCCCATCCAGAGGCATTTTCCAGCCATTGAATGGTTCACACTCACCTAACAGGTAGGTAGCCATCTTGCCTGGGAGGGCTGTTTGGGGGTGGGAGGCCTGCACCACAACTCTCACCATGCTCCCTGTCCCACCCCTGAGCAGGATGTAGCACTCCATACCACCCAGAAGCATTTGGAAGCCATTGTCCCACAACAAACAAATTAACATGTAGGTAGCCATCTTGCCATGGAGGCTGTTTGGGGTGGGAGGTCTGCACCACAACTCTCACCATGCCCCCTGTCCCACCCCTGAGCAGGATGTAGCACTCCACACCACCCAGAAGCATTTAGAAGCCATTGTACCACTACCAACAAACTAACAGGTAGGTAGCCATCTTGCCATGGAGGATGTTTGGGGGTGGGAGGCCTGCACAACAACTCGTACCATGCCCCCTGTCCCACCCCTGAGCAGGATGTAGCACTCCACACCACCCAGAAGCATTTAGAAGCCATTGCACCACTACAAACAAACTAACAGGTAGGTAGCCATCTTGCCATGGAGGATGTTTGGGGGTGGGAGGCCTGCACAACAACTCGTACCAGGCCGCCTGTCCCACCCCTGAGCAGGATATAGCACTGCCCCCCAACCAGAAGCATCAAGAAGCCATTGTCTCACCACAAACAAACTAACAGGTAGGTAGCCATCTTGCCATGGAGGCTGTTTGGGGGTTGGAGGCCTGCACTACAACTCACACCAAGCACACTTGTCACCCAGCTCATCAAGATGGAGCACTCCCTTCCAACCAGATGCACGTGGCAGCCATGCTATCACTACAAACAAACTAACAGGTAGGTAGCCATCTTAACAGTGAGGGGTGTTTGTGGGTGTGAAGACTGTACTACAAATCCCACCATGCCCCCTGTCCCACACCTGAGCAGGATGGAGTACTGCCCCCCACCCAGAAGCATCAGGAAGCCATTGTCCCACTACAAACAAACTAACAGGTAGGTAGCCATCTTAACAGTGAGGGGTGTTTTTGGGTGTGAAGACTGTACTACAACTCCCACCATGCACCCTGTCCCACACCTGCGCACAATGGAGCACCACCCCCACCCAAAAGCATGTTGCAGCCATTGCATTGTTGACCGTCATCTAACAGGTAGGTAGCCATCCTCACAGGGAGGTCGGGGGGTGCCTGCACTACAACTCCTACCAGGCAGCCCTGTCTCAACACAAGCAGGATGGAGCACTCCACACCCAGAAGCAGTACCAAGCCATTGGCTCGCTACAAACAAACTAACAGGTAGGCAGACATCTTCCCTGGGAGGTCTGTTTGGGGGTGGGATGCCTGAACAACAACTCACCCCAGGCCGACTCGTCCCCCAGACCATCACAATGGAGCCTCCCCTCCCACCCAGATGCATGTGTCAGCCATTGTATCACTAAAAACAAACTAACAGGTTGGTAGACATATCATGCTTACTTGTCACACCCCTGAGCAGGATGCAAGCCTCCACCACACACACAAACAGATGTGTCAAGTCAAAGCCAAATGGGAAAACATAACAGGTATGTAGCCAGGATGTGCACACAGCCATTCTCCTCAAAAAGCATGGTGCCACATGACAACACCAGCCCTCCCATTGCACACACATACACACAGATCCTATTGCCACTCACAGTGTACACACAGTTAAGCAAATGAAACTGTCACAGCAACCAAAGTGTGACACACCAATGCACATGTAGAACAAAGTCTGGGCACAATCATGCACAGCACTGAATTTCATGTGTAAGTACCATGGGGCCAGAGCAGCAAAACACAAATGAGAAACAAGAAAGCATGGTTGGTGGTACAAATCCAGATATGCACATGACAAGACCAAGGTATGCAGGAGATGACAATGGCCAGTTCAGGCCCAGATGTAACATCTGACAGGGCAGAGTAAGCCTAAAATAGTCCTCACCGAGATTTTTAGTTGCGCTAGTCCCTAGATGGCAACATGTCCCTGTACTCACAAATTATGTACGTTGCGCATGGTAGGTATTGACAACTAACACCATGGACAAGTAATGCATGTACCACAGCATCATGTCAGGAGGCACAGTAGTGCACGTAGAATAAAATGTGATGATTAGTCAACTGTGTGGTGTACAAACAGTGAATGATATACAGCTAACACAAAGCTTTTGGGGTGCACTACAATGGCCATCTCCCATCTGACCCACAGGTGACCAAGAACTCACTTCAGAGGACAACACCAGCAACCTGCAGAGCCAGTCTCCCCCCGGTACATGGACTCTTGGATGTTGACTCCCAGGATTCTCTGGACGATGAGCTCGAAGCCGGCCCATCTGGTGTGCCAGGGCACAACAGGTCCCAGGACCCCATTGTCCCCCCCACCACTTCTGCTGCAATACCAACGTCTCTGTAGACCCCTGCTGTCACGGCCTGTGCACCCTCCACCACCACCATCACCACCATCACCCCCACCAGTGCTGCCTGCAACACCCCCCCTGTCCCAGAGGATGACCACCCCACCCCACCGACTGAGGAGGGCAGGGAGAGGATACAGTGGTGAGGCAACAGGTCCGTGGCAGCAGGGAAGGTGGGAGGGGCAGGGTCACTCACAGACACCAAGAGGCTGGGACCTAATCCCTGGACCACATTAACAGAGTCCTTGGGGCATATGAACGTGCCCAGAGACGAACGGGCCGGACAGAAGAAGTGTTCCGTGAGCTCATCCTGCTGATGAGGTCCATCGACACCCGCATGGGACAAATTGTGGACCTCTTGGGCCAGCAAGTGGCGGTACTGAGGAACAGGCCTGCGCCACAACCAACACCTCCACTTCCCTCTGGTGGGCTGCAGGATGACAGTTCACCATCCTCCCCTGTGGCCACAGAGAGGGGTGAGTTCTCAGATCCCACTGACCCTACAGCAGGTTCCCCTCCTGCCAAGCGATGAAGGGGCCGTCCGAAGAAAACCCTGGGAGTAACTGGAGGCAAAGCATTTGTCAAACACCAGTCACGGAGCCAGCCATGATGGCAACCCTCTTCACCACTGCATTGACTTTTTGGAATGTCCTTCCCCACACTGCCTTGTGAATGGCATCTGTCTGTTGGACTGGGTCACCACATTAATGTTGTGACTACTCGATTATCTCATTTACTACAACTGTCAACTCACTGCTCCACTAATCACCTCAATGTAAATGTTCACCCCCCCTCACATGTCACCATTGTTAATAATAAATCCTTACACACATGTTGTTGTGTCTGCTACGTCTTTATTCCAGGATGTATGGTCTTCAACATGATTACAGTGTACCAGGAGTATGGAATGTATGTAGGCAAGGAGAGGTTGAAGGCACCTAGGAAAACACAACAGAACAACATTCACTAGTCTGGGTGTGGCATCACAGACATCACACAACACCTACCATCAAGATAATCCAACATGCACACATCACAATGGGCAACAAGTACCCACATACACATCCTGTCGATGTACAAAACTGCCCTGTTCCAGAAACATTGTCAGTCACCACTGAGTCAACAACCAGCTGCAGTCACAAAGCGCACATACTCCTTCACAACAACAGCAACATCATCAGACAATGGATCCGTTGTACATTGTCACTCACCTTTAAGTGAAGTAGCGGGTGATGATCTGTTGACGCAGGTCAACACCTTCCTCATCTCCACTGTCCTCATCACTGGACATGGGTTGGTTTGCAGGCGGGGGCCTTTTCTGCTCATCATCATCCTGGATCAGGGGGATCTCCTTGAGAATGGCTAGGTTGTGGAGCATGCAGCATGCCACTACAATCTGACACACCTTCCCGGGCGAGTACATCAGCTCACCTCCGGTCTTGTCCGGGCAGCGGAAACGTGACTTCAGAAGACCAAAGGTACGCTCCACCACACAACGTGTCCTCCTATGGGCATCATTGTAGCGGACATCAGCTGGTGTCCTGGGATTCCGCAGTGGGCTCAGCAACCAAGGACGGTTGGGATATGCAGAGTCACCTAGGTGTGACAAACACAGATACACATTGCAATGTTGCTGGGTCAGAGGACAGCATGTCACACACACACAGCACGCTATCTGACTAGGCATACTCACCCACAATTCATGCACGCTCAGGAAGCAGATTAGCCATCAGCTGTGGTACAATGCTGTTCCGTAGGATGTAGGAGTCATGGGCTGAGGCTGGAAATTTGGCACAGACGTGGATGTATGTCGTTACAACGCACACTTTTACAACGCATGCACTTACAACGCATTTTTTACAACGCAAAATCCATTACAACGCATTGCATTACAACGCATGACACTACAACGTGTTTTTAAAAACTACCTTTACAACGCATTCCATTACAACGCATACTACCTTTACAACGCATACCATTACAACGCATAATATTAAATTGCATTTAAGGTAAGTATTAGATAGTATAGGGGTAAAAATTACTTTTCTAACTCCAGGGGGTGCAACAGTAGGGTAAGTGTTGGATAGTATAGGGGTAAAAATTACTATTCTAACTCCAGGGGATGCAACAGTAGGGTAAGTGTTGGATAGTATAGGGGTAAAAATTACTATTCTAACTCCAGGGGGTGCAACAGTAGGGTAAGTGTTAGATAGTATAGGGGTAAAAATTACTATTCTAACTCCAGGGGGTGCAACAGTAGGGTAAGTGTTGGATAGTATAGGGGTAAAAATTACTATTCTAACTCCAGGGGGTGCAACAGTAGGGTAAGTGTTGGATAGTATAGGGGTAAAAATTACTATTCTAACTCCAGGGGGTGCAACAGTAGGGTAAGTGTTGGATAGTATAGGGGTAAAAATTACTATTCTAACTCCAGGGGGTGCAACAGTAGGGTAAGTGTTGGATAGTATAGGGGTAAAAATTACTATTCTAACTCCAGGGGGTGCAACAGTAGGGTAAGTGTTGGATAGTATAGGGGTAAAAATTACTATTCTAACTCCAGGGGGTGCAACAGTAGGGTAAGTGTTGGATAGTGTAGTGTAATATTATGCGTTGTAATGGTATGCGTTGTAAAGGTAGTATGCGTTGTAATGGAATGCGTTGTAAAGGTAGTTTTTAAAAATGCGTTGTAGTGTCATGCGTTGTAATGCAATGCGTTGTAATGGATTTTGCGTTGTAAAAAATGCGTTGTAAGTGTAGTGCGTTGTAAAAGTTGCGTTGTAAAGGTTGTTCCCCCACAGACGTACGGGATTATCATATCTGGCTGGCACACCACCTGCACATTTATGGAGTGGAAATGTTTTCGATTCCTGTAGATGTGATCACGTGCCTGTGGTGGTACAAGCCCAACATGGGTGCAATCAATGGCACCAACAACATGGGGGATGTGTCCAAGGGGATAAAAATATCCCTTCACAGCAGCCAATTCCTGCCCCCTGGGGAAATGGATATATGTGTCCTTGTATATCATCATGGCGGAGAGGACATCCCGTAGCACCATGCTGAACATCGGTTGCGACATCCCACCTGCGCTGGACACCGTGTGCTGGAATGATCCAGTGGCAAAAAATGCAGGGCCGCCATCATCTTAGACGTGGGGGTGAAAGCTGTTGGATATGTTCGGCGAGGCTGCAGGTGGGGCTCCAACTGAGCACAAAGGGTCTGTAGGGTGGCTCTATCCAGACAGAATTTCCGGATGATCTCCTCATTCTCCATGTCTGCCAGCACTGTGAAGGGACGATGCAGATTTGGTCTCCTCCTAGTTGAGATGAAAGTGGACACATGTCAATGCAATACATCATGAGATGGGCACATCATCTCATGTTTTGGCGGACACAACGCCAACAATGACTGTCATCAAAATTGTGCTACAGACCAGCTGACATGTAGGGACTCCTTCAGCTACACTGATCGTACACCTGTCAACTGACACACAGCAAGTGCCTCCAAATCATACTCGCCATATGAGAATTCACACATGGATATGACCACGTTCACCATGGGCACGCCTGGGAGTATGTCATCCAGCATTAGTATAAAAATGCAACACCACTGTCTCATATCTAGCTGCTGCACCTGACACACCTTCAGGCATTAGTCAAACCTGGCACACATCAACAACATAATGATCACAGGCTGAGGGTACATGACAAGTGTGTGCATGGTCAAACATAAGCGAACAGGCACATATGGACAATCTTCATCTTGAAAAACATCGCAGTGATTTTCACTACACTTTTACACCTTGACATATGTACACATTGGGGAGTCCATAACAACACTGTCCTGTGTACAGGCCCATCAATATCACAAATGACATGTGAGGGAGTACATGCCAATCTAAGAAATCACATACACAAACATGGCATGTGTACTCAGCAGTGGGGTGCATGGCACATTGGCATTGTGTGCACTATGACGTGCCATCAACCATGTGGCTACTGTGCACTGTGGATGACTGCCAGATGGCCATTGACACAGCATGATGTGTCCATTGGTGCTGTCACAGTCACCCGCCACCCATATCACGGTACCCCATGTCTCTGTATGGCACCCAACTCACAGTAGCTACCGCCTGGCCCCTGCGGTGTGTCACCGCCAATGCCCGGGACACAATCGCAGTAGTGATAGGCATATGTACATGGTGAAATGGCAGTTGCCATGCTCCGCCACCAAAATACCGGTCACCCATGTCTCTGTATGGCACCCAACTTGCAGTAGCTACCGCCTGGCTGCTGCGGTGTGTCACCGCCATGGACCATGCCCTTACAGTCAATGGTATCCGCTATCGCAGTAGCATGATGCAATTTTGAAAATCGTGGTAGGCGTGCTCCGCCACCGCGGAGCCGGTCATTGGATGCATTTGAAAAAGGCTGACCTGGAACCCCTATTGCAGCAGCTTAGGATCACTGAAACGACACCAGCGGGCTATATATGTGTGGGAGAGAGCCCCACATTTCCACTGCTCACAGAGTCTTCTGCCTGAGACCCCTCAGCTGCTGCTGCCTCCAGGGACTGCTGCCTGAGACCCCTCACCTGCTGCTGCCTCCAGGGACTGCTGCCCGAGACCCCTCACCACCCACTGCCGCTGCTGCTATCTCATGTCCACAGTGATGGCAAGGACTGAGAAGATCCGTGCCAGTCCCTTCACAAGCGAGGAGCTGGAGGTCCTGGTGGACAAGGTGCTGACACAGTACCCAAAGCTATATGGCGTCCCAAATGTCATGGTAAATCTTCAACAGTGGGGGTGAGAGTGCGGGGGGGCACACATGTAGTCGGTCTGATGCAGTATGTGCCTGAGAGTGTGGGGTTGTGTCATGCACTGCCTAACATGCTGTTTCCTACGGTGAAGGGGGTGTACCCTACTCCACATGTTTCCCTGCCTGCACATCAAGATTGGAGGGACATGTCTTGTCTTGTCAGCCATACAGTGACACAGCAAGTTGGTAATGCAGGAGTCAGGAAAGTGATTACTTGTGTGAATGGCTGTGTGGGTCCCTGTTGTCCATCTCAGTGTGAGCCCACCTGGCCTGCACAGTCACCGCCCAATCTGACAAGGACACATCACTGAATGTACAGAGTGTTACATGTGTGTTTTTTGCAGGACTCTCCCTCAATGAGCCATATCATCCCTATAGATTGCACACGACTGGCCCTGTGAGAAGGGTTTGGGTATGTGAGATCATGTCCCTCAATGTGATAAACATGACACAGTGAGCTATTCACAGGGCAAGGTCATTGAGGCCTGCGCAGTGTTGGATACAG
Organism: Triturus cristatus; assembly: GCF_964204655.1. NCBI lineage: Eukaryota > Metazoa > Chordata > Amphibia > Caudata > Salamandridae > Triturus > Triturus cristatus. The sequence goes on from NC_140583.1 coordinate 1,070,334,255, forward strand.
TGAGTCTCCCCCCAAGCACATGTTGATGTGTGACGTATGTCTTGCTCTACCTGGAAATGAACAGTAGATGTGGGCAGAGTATACATGGCTTTCTGTGCTGGCATCTTGCTTGTACATGAGATGTGCAGGTACTGTGTCCCCTCTCACACCTGCATGCATTTACGTGTGCTTCTCACATGCAGATGTACCATATGAGATGTATTCCTGTCTCAGCAAGACAAATCTGTGGATTTGTGATGAATCAGTTTCATGCTACTGTCCTGAGTGATTTTGTTACATGAAATTGTGTCACTGATGTTTGCCCCTCTTGTCTCCCATGCCTGCAGCTCAAAGTACACCAGCGTAAGGCCATGTGGAGGGCCATTGCGAGCAAGATGCGGGCTCTGGGTGTCTCAAACAGACGGCGCACCCACTGCCACAAGAGATGGGACGACATCTCACGGCTGGCAACGAACGTTGCAGAGATGACATTGGGGCTGCTCCCTCGCACTGGCAGGTTGGCACGGCGCAGCATGACACCACTAATGTGCAGCATCTTGGCCGTGACACACCCTGAGCTGAATGCACGATTGAAGGAGCATCAGCAGCAAATTAGGGGTGAGTATTCTGAGATGGGTGACTTTGGTTGTGTGGCTGCATGTGTACACAGCCTGTGCCAGAGCTGGGCTATGTGATGTTGGTAGTGTGATGCAGTGGCTTGTAAGTGGCCTCTGTGCTGGGTGCAGCAGTCATGTATTTGTCCTACCTGTACTTCCCAAGGGAATTTGAGTACTGGACATTTCAATAGCATTCTGGGTGGTGGGCTTAGGTCTGAGCTATTTGTGTTACTGTTTGAACGGAGCCACATGCAGGATGTTGTGCTGTGTGGTCATCACATGGCTCAATTAGGCCTGGTTTTCTTATTTACATGCACTGTTTGAGTGACAAAAGTGTGTGTGCACAATGTTATTGCACAGGTTGGCATGCAACATGTAGATTTAGTCATCTTCATGGTTGCTTTGCATGCATATGTTTGTTCTGTTGCTGCCACTGAACTGAACCTACATCTCTCTCTCTCTCATGCAGCATATCCCATGGTCACGGAGGGACAGGGGACGGACACCAGTGGTGGGGAAACAAGCACAACAGCTGCACAGGAGCCCAGTGACACAGATGTGACCAGCGCCTCGGAGGGGGTCAGGAGTCTGCTGGAGGAATCACAGCCCGAGATGCAAAGTTCAACATCATCTAATGCCAGCGGTGACGCATCCATGTTGGTGGGCACAGGGAACGGGTCTCTGCATCATCTTCCACCACACAGCATACAGTGCCCACCCTCCCAGCCACTTCCTCTGGTGTTGCCCGTGTTTGCACCATTAAGAGGGGAAGAGTGTCCTTAACCCCAGGCACTGCAGCCCCTGCCCCTGTCCCCCCTGCTGCCATCAGTGCTGAGTCTGTGGACCTTTTGCGCCAGCTGTGTGTAGGCCAGACAGCTCTCCTCAATGCGTTCATTTGGCTCAGGTGGTTGCTTTCATGGAGGGCATACATTCAGACGTGGTTGGGCTGCACCAGACTGTCCAGTCTTTGTCCTCCGCAGTGACGGCAGCCCTTCAACTGGCACAATCTCAGAGTCCAGCTCCAGTCCCTTTGTCCATCCCCATGCCAGTGGCCACGTCTGATGATAGTGACCACGCTCCACAGACCTCAAGGTCACGGTACCGCACACGTAGCACACAGCAGCAGCAGCAGCCCAAGCGGTTCAGGCCGCAGACACCATCCCCACAGAAAACCAAAGCCACCCCAGAGTGCAAAGACAAAAGCCCATCACGCGACACCAGGGGTCAAAAAGCAAAGAAGCAGACCTCAGGGTCACATGCCTCAGAGCCATCCCCAGCCAAGGACTCTCCTGTCCCAAAAGGGTCTCGCAAAGACAAGCAGACAATTTCCGTGCACACTGAGAAGGTGGTGACTGTGAATGTGAGAAAGTGGCCTGATATATGCTGTCCACTAGTTCTAGTGGGCACCTTTTATCAGTCCAAACAACCCCTTATGGTGATAGGTTAAAGACAACCTTTATTGAAAGCTATCCTAGTGGTAGCTTTGGAGAGCAGCCTTCAGGCTGAGTCTTGAAGGAATGTAAAGCAGCTTGTTTTACCAGATCAGAATCTCCTGAATGACCAAATGAAAGGCGAACCACACAAGAGATATATAAAATATATGTGATTATTACTAAACACTCTCTACTACTCCCGCCATCCACACAAAAATTATGTGATCACTTAGCGACTCACTTCACTAATACGATCGACACAATATATTGCTCCTTCGGGCCTGAAGAGGATGTTTACGAGAGAGCCCCCCTGTGAGAAGGTGGCCTGATATATGCTGTCCACTAGTTCTAGTGGGCACCTTGTATCAGTCCAAACAACCCCTTATGGTGATTTGGTTAAAGACAACCTTTATTGAAAGCTATCCTAGTGGTAGCTATGGAGAGCAGCCTTCAGGCTGAGTCTTGAAGGAATGTAAAGCAGCTTGTTTTACCAGTGTATAATCTCTTGAATGATCAAATGAAAGGACAACCACACCAGGTATATAATTAAAATATATGTATTTAGGTTAACACACACCCTTCTAGTCTCTTTATGAGGCTGGAGTTCGAAGTACTTAAGTAAAAGCACAAATACACGTTTGGGCCCTAAGGGCGTACCAAACCATATACCAAAAAAGTGGTATAAGAACGACGACTGGAACAGGTACTAGACCTATTGCCTCTAGAATCGCTGGGACCCCAAGGAACCACCAAAGGTAGTGACACAGGGGACCCACGGGGACTGTATGCAGTGTGTAAACAAAACCGCGGGTTCCTATTATCTTCTATGGACAATGTCGCGGTTGGAAATTTAAAGATTAGGGACACTTATAATCGGGTCTGGACCAAACCCTTTTGGACCTAAGAAGTTCTAGGGCTAGCACCCACGAGAGCACCGGAGTACTCGAGTTACCTCACCCAGGGAAGCTGGGTGCATAGGTGTCTTTTGGTGTCGGGTCGCGTCGTCGATTTCAATGGAACCCTGCAAAGAACTGCTGCTGCAGTGAAGAGGAGAAGTGTCCGGAGAGATCCAAGCCTGGATCTAGGATGTAAGGAACCTGAAAGCAGAGGGGACAGAGTCTGGGTCACTTGCCAGTGACCTAGGGCAGGATGGACCAATGCCCACAGATGTCTGGTGCTTCAGGTGAGTTGATGGGTGTTGATGTGTGTGTGTCCATGCAATGTCTACTACATACATGTGTCACCCAGGAGTAGAGTGCCTGTTTGTGTGATTGTTCAGGCCTGTGATTGTGATTGTGTGTACATGTGTGAGTTGTATGTTGTGCACTGTGCAGTGTGTTGGTGTGTCCTTACAGTTCTGGCTGACTCCTACTTGTTGCTTTTGCCAATTGTGAGTATGCAGAGTATGTGACTGACAAGTCAGGGTTTTGTTTTGTTGAACAGCCGTGTTTCTTGATACTGTTTGTACTTACTGTGCATATCTGATCTACCACACTGACATTGTGGGTGTCATGTTCTCATGCACTGCTGTCACATGGTGCTTTATTGCCTCCAGTGTGGCATGTGGTGTGCGGTGTCATACCATCCCCTATCTGTGCTTCAGATGCCTTGACATTGTGAGTCAGCACTCCCTCTATTCGTGTATGGTACACTCCTGCCATGTCCACTACTGAAGTGCACACCACTTCACTTTGATGTCAGCTGTCCCCTTGCGTTGCCTGTGTGTGTGCCTCCCCATCACTTCATTTGTGACACTGTGCTTTGTGGTGCAGATCTTTGGCCAGGAGCACTGTGCCACTCGTGACATTTCTCCAATTAGTTATCTGTGTTGTTCTTGCACTGTTCAGCAGTCATGGTTGCTCATGTGCAGTTCAACAGTTTGTGCTGCCCAGTCCTCTGGTCAAGTTGTTTCCACTTTTGTGTCCCAGACTTGTGCATCTGTGGGGGTTGTGTTAGTTGTATGTGTGTATGCTGGGGTACTGCTTGACTTCCTGAGTGTGATGTTGTCAGTGTGCTGTGTTGATTGTTGTTGTGGGTGTTCATGATGTGTCACTCATGGCTGTGTGGGACTGTTATGTTTTGTGTGCACACAATGCTTGTTGTGCATGCAGTGCTGTGGGTGTATGTTGCCTTGTCCTGGCCTGATGTGCATCCCCTGATGTCCTGCTGTGTTTGCTATGTGATTGATAGTCATGTGCATCTGTTGTGTGTTTGATGGGGCTGTGTTGTTCTGTGATGGTGCACTTCTTGTCTGTGTTGTGGTATGTTGCCTGTGCATTGTTCTTGACTGATGTGGTTGTGCACTCCAGTTGTGTCTGTGCTCCCATTGCCTTCCCACAGTTTGGCTGCACAGATCATGTGTGGTCTTGTTGTGGTTCTGTGTGTGTTTTTGTTGAGTTATGTGTTTGGCTGTTGTTTTTGTGCAGACATTGGTTCTGGCATCCCTGTGTGTGTGTGTGTGTGTGATGTTTGTGGATACCCCCAGGGAGTGTGATTGTTTGTCTGTGTATTGACTGGACATTATTGACACCCTTCTGTGTGTCTGACACTGGGGTTGTGTGCTGCAGGTGTGAGGGGGATATGTGTGAAGAATCCTACTTGTGTTTGACAGTCATGGAGTGTGTCAATGTGCCCTGTGTGTTGTGCTGCTGGCATACTCCTGTGTAGTTGTTGTGTACATATGTGTGGCTGTTCACAGTTTGACTTCAGGGCCTTACTTTCATCCCTGTGCCTATACATGGGTTGCCTTGCTGTCTCCCTGAGTTGTTGCACTGAGGTGACTGTGGTTTGGGTTCACTCACTGTGCCAGCCATGTGTGCTTTGATGGGGTGAGGTTGTTGTTCTCTGTTCCTTGTCTTGCATGTGATGTACACATGCTTGTTGGTTGTCTCCTTGGCCTCCCATTTGTGTGCACCTCACTTTGGCTATCCTATATGTTGTGCTCCATTGCTGCTGGCATGTGGTCTGTGTATGTGGCTATGTGTCAGTGTGGGGTATGTCTTTGTGACTTGGCAGGCTGTGTGTCCAGTAGGATGTTTGTCCATTGTATGTGTGTGTGTTCATTTTGTGCTTGTACTCAGCTTTCTTGTCAAGAATGTGGTGTTGTTGTGGAGTGTTGGTTGCCCTGGGCCTGTGCTTCTGTGCTGTGTGTTCCTCTGCAGCCACTCCTGCTGTGGATGTCTCCCTAGTTGTTTGTTGTGTGGTGCAGGGTGTGGATTCATGTAGCTTTATGTTGGGCATGGGCGTGCACAGGGGGGGCACATGGCATGTCCATTCATGTTGGGGGGGCAGTGTGTGGAGTGGGGAGGTGTGGCCCTGTGTACTTTATGCCCTGCCCATACCTGGCGCTGGCCCTGCCTTCTGCATTGTGCGCATGTTTTCCCTTGACTTCACCGCTGCGGTGACATGACCGGGACATTACTTGGAGATCGCGGTGATGTGTGACCTGGCTGCGGAGGGGTGACTTGGTGGCAGGTAGGACATGTCTGGGTACACTTGTGGATGTGTTCCTGTCCCCACCAGGGTGTCTGGTGTGGCCAGGGACCCTGTATCAGCCCATGAGTTGTGTGTAAGCCTGGGCAAAGCACTACGCTATGCTTGCGTAGTTTGCGAAGTTTGCGCTACTTCGCACTACGCAAATTGCACGTAGCACAGTGCAAACATGCGTAGTGTAGTGCAGCGGTCATTTTTTGCTTGCTCGTGGTCCTCAACGTCAAGTTGGTGACCGCGAGCAAGCAAAATGACATCGCGGCGAGACTTTTTCCTCGTTCGTGATCAACAACATCAAGTTGCCAATCGCGAGCGTGGAAAATAAACCTCCCGCCGAGCTTCTCAACGCAGGGAGGTCAGGTTTCTCATTGCGAGTGGTCGCGTATGCTCGCAACCGCTCGCGATGGGAAACTACCAGTCTGCGTTGAGAAAGCTGTCACTCGAGTAGAAAACTACTTGAGCAGCAGAAAACAACCGCTTGCACTGTGCAAGATGCAGTTTGCACTGATTGCACAGTGCGGACAAGGATCCGGCACTGTGCAGTCAGTGCGAACAGCATCTTTCACAGTGCACTACGCAGTTTACGAAGCTACGCGTAGCTCGCGTAGTGCGAAGTGCACTTCGCGTATCTACGCGTAGCCCTAATTTGCAAACTACGCCCAGGGGTAGTTGTGTGTTGTGGTTGTGTGCGGGATTGTGTAATTGCGTACCTGCGGCGGCGTCCGCGACGGTCCATAAGTTGCTGGTGATGTATCAGGTACAGCACCGGAAAGACGTGAAAAGCTGGATCCATTGCGGTCTGGAACGGGAATCAGGTTTCGCGCTCCGCTGTCGAGCTTCCGCCGTCTCTAGTTGGGCGGTTTCTCAGCTGCGGTGCGACTGGCTTTTTGAGGCATCCTGATTTGAACAGCGGACGGGACGTCATTCCGCACGGCGGTGAGTCTCCATTGGCTCCCATCTCCGCGGTGGCGGGCGCACTTTGAAAGCTGTGCGCGTCGCACCACGGCAGAAGGGAATTGGCTGTGTTTGGCCATACTAATATGGCGGGCGTGAGGCCCACTGCTGGCGTGTGGAAAAAGGCATTTTCCGCCATCACAGGCACCGCGGTGGTGCCACCGCCCGCCATCCTTATAGACCCCTTAGTATTCTCCGTCAGTGACAGGGACCACTGGAACAATTTGCACTTTCACATTAAGAAAGCAATATTTTCATTTTTAGACAAGGAGAGGGCCCGGTAGCTCATGTGCCACCTCTTCATACAAAACACATTCACAATCAAACCAAGCATTGGAAAAGCCAGACGTTGGCAACCAAATGCTAGACCTATTGGGTTTGCCAATGCGTGTTTCAATATTGCAGAGGAGCTGGCATGCAATATCAGGCACTCTATGGTGTTTACCTTGGCACTTTTAAGGCAGCACGTCCTATTTTAAAGTGTAATAGTCACCCAAGATCCACTAAACTCCCAAATTGTAACTAGTCTCTTTCTTAATTCATTTAGTTGAGAGATCAAAATCACGTCTGTTGCCATAAGAATACACTGCTTGGTATTAATCAAGTGATATAGCAATAAAGTTCTCTTTATTTGTATATATGTATCCACATGTCAGTTAATCATTGCGTCTATGGCCCTCGACTGTTGATTAACCTATACTTATGACACCAACAATAAATGTAATTGGCACTATTGGGCTGATTCGATTGCGGTCGGACCCAACCTCGTAATTACGATCCGACCGCCTTGTAGGCAGACAGAAACATGCCTATTTGCATTGAGGCTTGTGCTGCGGCCCAGAAAAGGGCCGCAGCACAAGCCTCAATGCAAAAAGGCATGTTTAGAGAAATCCCTGCACCGTGTGCCAGGCAGCATGTGGTGCCTGGCACAGGGTGCATGGATGTTTCGGGGGGCACCATGGGTTCCCCCCCAGCCCCCCATAGCAGATGGCCCAGGGGGAACAGAGGTCCTGCTAGGGGCCCCCAAACTCGCTTTCCGTCTGCCATTTCATGGCAGAGGGAAAGGGACATTGTAATCCCAATTCAGGGATTACCTGTCCAACTGCTGCCCCGACGGGATCTCTGATCCTGTCTGAGGAGGCGGTCTTTCCCCCGCCCACATCACTCCAACTGCCTTCATCGTAATCCGGTGGTCGGACAACAGCCCTGGATGTCGGGTGTACTGCCACTGATGGTCTGTCGGTGGTGGTCTGTACGACATCGTAATCTGGCTCTATATTTTAGCATTAAATGTACGTCACGTACATTATGGATGTGAGGACACAATTTGCACTTAATAACAGAGCAAACAAGCATTTGCAATGCAATAGGTCTCGCATTTATGGGAGTTTAAGCTATTGGCATTGTAAATGACGCCTCTTATTTAGGTTTCAAAAACGAAAACATAAATAAAAGGCATTGTCATTTACAATGCCAATAGCTTAAACTAGCGTAAATGCGAGACCTATTGCATTGCAAATGCTTGTTTAGGACTAGTCCCCTGGTACACACATAGGCAATTCAAACACAGAGAGGTCCAAATCATGGCTCAGCGAGATGAACGCTCCTCAATGAAATTTGCAGATCACAAGATGAAATCTCAGCAAGGCCGCTCTGCCTGTTATCGTTCCGAGGCTGCAATACTGAGGACTATTAAAGTTGCTAATATTAGCACCAGTTACCTCGCTTAGAAACGGCAGTACAGAATCAAGCGCCATAATATGTATAAAGATCACAATCAATGCACGCCCTCCAATCCTCCACTCCTATGCAATCTCACTTGCAGTTCCTAAATTCCTACATGTGTTTTACGACTCCGCTTCTATGGGTGGCGCCTGGAGACTGAGCTAATAACCTGGTGGCAGCATGTCTAGAATTATTATAACACTGTCCTTTATGTGTTTATGAAGTTGCAGCTGCAGTGCCTAAAATGTGACCATTTGCATAGGTTTAGGGAGTGACAACATTTGCTTTAATAATCCCGGTTTTAGGATGAAGTCATAGTAAATCAACAGCAATCCTATACAAGAATTAACAAATGAGAGACAGATTAGAATTTGAAACCAAAAGTAGTATTAGGCATGTGACTTTATCTTTCTAAAGGCATTAGCAAAAAACGCTACTTACAATAGGAGCCCAAAAGAATATTCTCAAAGAAAGACAAGAATACAAACTATAGTCGAAAAGAAAATGTATTCTAATGAAGAGTGGAGGCAAATGGAAGGACGTAGAGAAACAGCAATGGTGAAATGGCAAAATGGATAAGGGAGGCTGTGCTTACAGTTATGGGGGCTAGATGGCACTGAAAGTGGCACAAGTCTAGAAACGGCAAAATTATGAGATTGAGGCTACAGCATTTTCGACATATGGATTTACCGCATTTGCCATGTAATCCATCATCTACTGCACCATCTGCGGTATAATCTGCAGATTTTAACAGAAGAAAAAAGGTTTCTTGCCCAAACGGACCACAAATGATAACAAAAACGCTTTAGCGCGCGCTGCTGAGCAGTAGAAAACCCTTTCATAAAGGTGGACTGCACTCTTCCGTTCCTAGTCAGGTAAAAGCTTTGCCAGGTAGCATTAAAGTGTAAAACAATCACAAAATAAAGAGGTAATACTAAATCACAAAATGTGCTGCATAATTTGACTTTTCCTGCAACATTATTTATAAACGCTTCCACATAATTTGTTCATCCACTGCCGAATAATTCCAGTGATCCTGCATATAGCCCTTTGGGAAATGCAGTCATTTGTGCCAATGGTTGCTTATCGTGTGCACTGGAAATAATTTTTGGGACCAAGGCTACCTTTTGAACATCAGACTGGTCCAGAACAGGATGGAGGCAGAAAAGGGAGGAAGAAAAAGACAGGGAACACATTAAGAAAGGAAGAAAATGGGAATGAAAAATCCTGCAAGAATGAGATTAAGTGCAGGGTGCTGCATGAGAGGCAAAAAGTATGTTCAGCATCCCCGGCATTCCGATGCTAGTTCCTGATCAAAAAGTTTGGGTAACAGACTTTATTTAACAAAATAAGCACTGGATACAGCATGTCAACCATCAAAACGGTAATAACAACGCATGTTTCAAAGTGGGGGTCACACTGCGGTCCTGCACTTCCCGGGGGCGTCTAGAGGACTGAATCAAGCCTAGCGTGCCTATTGAAGGAAGTCCACAATATGTATTTATTTTTTCCTGTTCCATAAAGCAAGTTCTCGAGCCTGGGCAGCTAAATCCCTTCATACAACGCTTTGAGCGGCAGAGACGCGCTGTCACCGCACCAGAGCTTTCTCATAGACCCGCCCCTCCATGACTCAAATGTCTAGATGCCGAAACTAAGTACTTTCTGATCGTTCTGGTTACAGAGAATGCGACAACAGGGTCAGCGTCGCACTAGTGCACACATGCTTTCGGCGCGTGCCGAGAAGGCGAAGGGCGGGGCCTGTACAATCAGTAATCCCGAGGACGTCATATTATAACAAGCACGGCCAAAGCGGATGCGCGTCGACATCTCCTGTCCCGGCAGGCACGCATTGTGCTGAAAGTGCGGCCTTGGCAGGACAAGCGTGCAGTGGGAGCTTGTGAGCGTGGACAGGAGACCCCATGCGCGTGCACATCGGATGTCCGTGCGCGCACATGGTTTGTCTCCCTTCGCTAGCAAAAGCCACAACAATAGAGTCTCACCAAGGCGAAGCGGCGCATGCGCTGCGTTCGCTAAGCGAGACCTAAAAACACAAGTGGCACAAACAGCAGCCACTGCCATTCAGTTCATTTTTACCTTCCTGTGTCCCTGAAGTCGACACCTTACCTGACTGCCCTGGACTCTATATTTGTTGCCGGTTGACCGTCTCTCTCCCGCTGCCGCGACTCCAACGCGGCCGCCGTGAGGAGAGGGACCACATCCCCCAGCACTCCCTGCGGCGGAAGAGCAAGCCGCTTCCTGTGGGCTTGCGCCTGGAGGCGTATAAACAGCAGCTGGGCTACCGCCTCGCGGGACCGCACGCGGGCTAAGCCCGGGCAAAGGGCGGGCCCTCTGTGGCCCTCAGAGGCACGAGGAGGCCGGGACGGGCCAGAGACCCTGGCCCCTGGACGATAACGAGACAGAGTATTACGGATTGGAAGGTCCAGTGCTTAATATATTGTGTGGATCCTGTATGGTTCTCATTGGTGGGGACCTTATGATATTGCCCATATTATATTCTGCCAGTCATATTCTGTAGCGTTACTCCTATGTCCTGTTTTTGTTTAAGTGATATTAGATATTTTTAACTATCCTATTACTATTAGTTAGGACAAATCCAGTTTTGCATATGTCTGAAAATAGCCCACACACAATGACCACGCGGGAAACCAGAAGTAAGACTGCGACTGGGGGGATTAAGTTGACAGGAACACTCGATGATTTCATAGTACGTACTAATTCCCTGATAGATCAAGGGATAGTACTAATGGAGAGAAGGGTATCCCAAGATCTAGCTTTTGCTAAGAGGTCATCGTTGGGCAACATAGCTGTGGCACGTAGCCCTGAAAATATTTTATCCGAATCTCCTTCACTACAAACACACGTGGAGGAACATAATAATGCTGGTACCTATTTAGCCCCTCAGAATCCAATTATCACGGGCCTTCAACCATTACATTTGATGGAAAAAACCATGCCCGGGGCATATCTAGACACTCAGGCTGAGGTTGTAAACAGACAACTAAAAGGAAAAAGGCAGGGGGCAATCCCTAAAAATAAGTGTGCTAAAAATAATAAGTTAACTGGCAAAAAAGTAAAGGTAAAAGCAGTTAAGATGGGTGGTACTAGAGAGGTGAGCACTAAAGAGCCTGTGGTAAAAGTAACTGGGATTGAATCAGAGAAAGAAGTTGCTAGGCGTAAGACAATATCCTTGCCTATGATAGATGTCACTTTACCAGATGAGACATTAGCTGATACTTTTAGTGAGAGTATCATGGTTAATAGTACAGGTGAATCTGCAGAAAGGGAGGATTCCTTGATACATACTTTATCAACGCTAATTAAATCCTTACTTGCCCCCATAGAAGAGAGGCTTTATGGTATAGAGAAGCTACTTCAGTTATTGCAGAAGGATATAAAAATACAGCACTGTAGCCAGAAAAAAAGGGTTAATCATGAGATCATACCGGTGGATAAACCGTTGATAATAAATGATAAACGGTTGGAAGGGAAGAAAATAACACCTACAACTTCTCTAATTAAATCCATGCAAAATACCATCAGCCAGGTAGCGAGCATAGATGCTCTCAAACCAACCCCGGTTACTGAAGCAACTTTATGTACAACAGTCCTGCCCTCTGCACCCACTTCTAACCCTAATAAAGCCCAACACGAGAAAACTGAAAAACGTAGAAGCATCAATTTACCTCCAGACGCATGCCCTTATGTGGTAGTATTATCAGGGGTCCCAGAATTGGCTCCTCATATTATGGAACCCTTTGAAGCACTCAAAAACAAGGTGATACACTGGTTAAACTCTAATTACCCCATACCCTCAGTTCTAGCCAGCAGAATCTTAATGGTCCAAAGGGTGCCATGGGTGGGTTACAACAGGAAGAGATCACAGGGGGATTGTGTGGTCATAACTTTTGAAAACCCGCAAACAGTAGATTATATCTGTCGGGGGGCCCCTAGGAATCAGGGTTTGTCGATTATAGTTAGACCCCTGTCTTATTTTTATACCCCAATTGAACAGCCAGATGACAGATGGAGCTGGACCAGGGACGAAAATTTTGCTAGGGAAGGGAGGAGATATGACATGTATAGGGACTTAAATCTTAACAGTCAGGGAGGGAGGGAAGATGACTACTGGACCCTAATACAGTGAAGGGCTGGGAGAAATCAAAATGTTGGCCAGCAATATTGTGGAGACTGGCCAGGTGTACAGTTTGTTCCATATTCCCTCCCATGCTATAATAGATTTAGTCCACTGGACATGGTTGACTGACGCCCGGAGTATGAAGAATTTCCTGACCTGTTGTCACCCGTAAATACTATTTTAAATCCACTAGTGCTCAGTTTTTCGCAGGAAAACTCCGATACGACCACTGGCAGTCTGTCTAATAAGACCATACCAGTAAGTAAAGAATCAAATAATCTGGACAAACTGGAGCCACAGGAGTATGTCAAATGTAAAAAGGGATCACCTTTTCAAAGTAGCCAAAATCTGATCTCCGGTTCAATAGAAATCCTGGGTGAATCTACAGCTGAAATAAATGAGACTGATAGGGGCCATGTCGTCATGGACGAGGCAATAATACCTAGCCATGAAGAAAATTGTACTGTGATGTTTTGGAATGTGGCAGGTTTAAAACAGAAAATTTCTAATCCCTCTTGGAAAATAGCCATAGATAGTATGGACATGGTGGCCTTGCAAGAAACTTGGACCATAGAGCCCATACATTTAATTGGCTACAAAACTTACTGCACTCCGGCAGTAGGAGGGATACACGGGAGACCTAAAGGAGGTCTAATTACGTACCTCTCAAATCGTTTATCATATGAGAAGGTCCGCTTCCACTCAGAGTGCAGTTTCTATCACAAAGTTGCGATAGATACTAAATCTGGGATCAGTCTTGTTATTATTAATTTTTATAACAATATCCCAAGTATTGTAATTCAGGAGATTATGAAAAGGCTAAATGATGATTTACAAGGGGAGATAGATAGCAAGATGAGGGAAGTAATGATTTTATGGGGGGGGGATTTTAACTGTCATCTTTGCAAAAAGGGTCAAAAAGGAATCTGTGGTTTAATGTTAGAGCAAGACATTAACCTCACACACTTTGATCATACTCTAACTGGGGACTTGTTGAACGAGACATTATTTAATTGTGATTTGGGAAATGTAAACGAATTGGCCACGCGCCCAACACCATTTCTCCCGACCTTTATTGGGAGGGGTGCATCGACTACCATTGATTTTATTATTTGCTCGAATACTTCTGGATTCAGGGTCTCTAGTTTCAAGATTTATGAATTGCCACTGAGTGATCATTACCCACAAGAACTTGAAATTGATAGCCCATTTACAGCATGCCAACATGATAGCGCGCAGATACAGGCTGCCCCGGATGTTTTGATGGGGAGACAAAATGGGTATTCCCTTCAGTGGAGTAAGGTGGTTCCGGACGAATTCTTAGCTAAACTGGTTAATACCTGTACAGATAGCTTTAGAACTTGCCTGGATGAAAATTCAAAAAGCGAAAATATAATAGAACATTTTAATATTATAGCAGCCACCGTTAAAGAGAGTTTGAGGGCGGTTTCCAGGAATAGGTCTAAAAATGGTAGAAGATGGTTCGATCATGCATGCACTAAGGCCCTGACTGAGCTTAAGCATGCCATTCATCGGGAACCCCGGGACCCCCCTTAATAAGAGACTTAAGGAACCGTTACAATTTGGTACTGCAACAGAGGAAGAATACCATAAAGAGGATGGTTTGGGAAGAACTATGTGATGCCTCACAGTCTAAACATACATCTGCATTTTGGAGGGTGGTTAATGCGCCTCTCATTTTTGATAATACTAAGGCTCACTTAGAAATTGCAATTAGTGAGGATGACTGGGTCACACATTTTTCCATCCTCTATATGAGCTTAGAACAGAGCTCACATAAAGTTTCTACCTCACTATGTGAGAAAGGGATGGATGTACAAAAAGTAGCGGTTACTCCATTGGAGGTCCTACGGGAGAAAGGGGGGGTTGCCGAAAAAATAGTGGTTACCCTGCCTGAGGTCTTATTGAGCCTGAAAGCTACAAAGAGCGGAAAGGCAGCAGGTCCAGACGGGAACCCAGCTGATCTGTATGAAGCAAACAGTGATTTCTGGGGCCCCGTTCTGGTACAGCTCTTTAATGCAGCTTTAGCGAGGGGCTTAAGTCCGTCATGTTTTACATCTATTATCGTTCCCATTTATAAAAAGGGAGATAGACAAAATTGCGCATGTTATAGGCCAATATCCCTACTCGATTCATCTATAAAAATCCTCGGTAGAGTTATTTTAGCAAAATTACAAAACTGGGCGGAGGAAAATGGGGTAATAAGTGACCTACAGTTTGGTTTTCAAAGGGGCATAGGAACTATTGAGCAGTGCTTTAATCTATTTCTTGTTCAGCAGAAGTATATATCGATAAAGAAGGAGCGCCCATATTTTACATTTGTCGACCTTACTTCTGCTTTTGATTTTGTGTCCCATAATAAATTATGGAATCTGATGCAAAGGATGGGCGTGGATGATCCGATTATTTGCTTCTTGAGGGAGCTGTATTCTGGGGCTACAGCTACTGTTCGCTATGGAAAAGGGGGGGAATGTAGTAGATCTTTTGGGATAGGGCGTGGAGTACGCCAGGGCTGTGTCCTGGCGCCTTTCCTATTCCTGATCTACATAAATGGGTTGGAGCGTCGTCTACTGCAGGAGGGCAGAGATGTGCCTGTTGTTGGTACTCGGTGTATCCCTGCGCTCCTGTATGCGGACGATGCTGTTTTAATGGCGCGAACACCAATTGCCCTACAAAATTTAATAGTATCCTTCAATAAGTTCATGCACAGTTTGGATTTAAAAATCAACTTTACTAAAACTTTTATCATGAACTGTGGAACACGATCCAAGAAGAAGATGAAAACTATGCAAATAATTAATGCTTGCTTAGAAACCACGCCCACCTTTTCTTATTTAGGCATCTTGTTTCATGAGACTGGCTCATGGACACGCGCGATTAGGGCAAGAACACTTTTGTTCTCAAAGACAATAATGGCTTTAAAGAGTTTTATACAGAAACTGGGAAAGAAGCCCTTCAGGGAAATTTTAACTGTGTATAATGCAACGTGTATATCGGTGGCTGTGTATGGAGCAGGACTCTGGGGGTATGCCAATATAAACGCTATGCAATTAATTGAAAATAAGTTTATGCGGTACATGCTGTCTGTACCCGATAGTATTGCAACCCTTAATTGTCACGAAGAGCTGGGACAGCCGTATATCTCAGATATAATAAGAATGCAGCCCATTTTTCTATGGCACAGGGTCTGGACTGTCAATGAGTGTGTTGTAAATCGTGCCATACTTCAGGATGTGCTACAACTTGAAAACATAAATGTTTTCAAATGGTTAAAGTATGTGAAGACCTTTCTGACAGAAACACACTGTCAACAATATTTTGAGGATCCACTTTCAATGGCAATCATCTCTAGAAAATTACTGAAAAAACTGTGCATGGAACACCTCAGGGAAAAAAGATTGTTAGAGGAAATAAAGAAAAAGACAGTGTGTTCCCATCAGTTGATACTGAGTGGTGCCAAATTACAACCATACTTATGCCTCTCTATGTCAAACTATGATAGATTTTGTCTTACACGTTTTAGATTTAATATTGTTTTTAGATTATTAACCTTCCCAGAAATGAACTCTTGGTCCAATGAATTGTGTTTATGCCCATGTGATGAATTATCTTCGCAATCTGACATTCATGTGCTGTTTTTCTGTAGATTTTATACTTTGCCCCGTAGGAAATTTATTGTCCCAATTCTTAAAGAGATGATGGCAAAAAGGTGCCGTCCAGCGTTTTTAGAATTGCAAAGAATGGACACTGTATTTATTGTTGCTTCTTTGATAGAATTTTTTAAATATGTTTTTAAACTGCGTAAATCAATGGATGGATAATTCCTAACCGTCCATATAGAAAATTTGCACTTCTCCCCTGTTATAGCAACTATGTATTGAGTCATTTTTAACTGTATTTGTATTTTTGCCGCTTTTATGGTTACTGTTTTTTAACCAAATAAAGTACATTTTGACTTGACTTTGACTTGAGTAGTTCCTGTATGCTGGTGCTACATTTCTGCTGCTGATGGTGTGCAATTACATGCTGTGGAATAATAGAGTAATTTCGGAAATTGTGCATGACAAACGTAACCTGAAATCATTGAAATGACACGAGACTAGTTTGATCTATAATTTCCTTTATTAGGTGCTTGCCAGAAATTTGCTGGAAAACTGTTCAGCAGCCAATATTTCATTACTGTTACCTCATGGGATGGACCCTGGTGGGAACTTGGTCCATGTGATCGAATTTTAAATGAATTACCTTCCTTGGAAGCAGCTACTGCTTCCATCCGAGCTTCCACCTAGGTGAAAATGTTATCATGTTCAGTCATTCAGGATCCCCTTTGCCCTTCCTCAAGGCGTTGTCTAGAGCTATTGCACTCCATTGGAAAACAGAATGTATCCAGTGGTAAAGTGACATGGGCGCCATATTCTCTCAAGCTGTCAATCTTGGCTTGCACTCTAGAGTCTGATTTATTAAAATAATGAGGCAAGTCCAGCTCCTGGAAAAAGCAAGCCTCAGCTAGCAAAAGATGTTCTTTTTTTTGACAAACAAATTTTAACACTACTGTCTTATTAGTATTGAGTAAGGGTTAGCACTCAGCATCCCTTCAATATGAGGCTTTAAGTGGGCCGGGTCCCCTGGGGTCTCAGACCTGGCAGTAATTAATAACTACATGAGAAGGGTCCCTATTGGGTCCTATAATCATGCCCTTAACTTTAGTGCCAAAAGCAATGATCGATTGATTGAACAATCAAAGTAAAAAACAGCAAAGTAATCTGAGTCTGAAATTTGGCTCCTGTTTATAGTACACGTTTTACCTACTCTTGCATTCCCTACGAGTGCTAGCTATTTCCATGATATTGTGTTTTTGTATACTTTGTGTAACATTTTACTCTTGTATAGTGCATACCTTACACTTCCAGGTGTTTATACCGGGCCATGATTGAGAGATGTGGAGATGAGTCTGAAGGCGATGCTGGTATCTCACAGTGTCTGTCAGTCGATCAAAATGGTGCTCTGAATACAAGATCATCCAATCCTTGGCCTCTCTGCAGAGCGCACAGAGCAATGGTCACTTATTCCATGTGTAGTTGTCATTCTGTGCAAATGTGTATGAAAGGGGTACATAGGTGTCAAAATATTGACAAGGCAAAAGTAAATGAAAATGGAGTGCTTACAGATGAGTGAGTGCGTTGTGTGTTTGGGGTGGTAAAGTGAAGGAGATGTGAGGAAAAGCAGCCAAGAGAAAGTGAAAAGAGGGTGCCAAAGAGGAAAGAGATGAGGTTTAAGATATGCAGATGGAAGACGTGGAGAGAAAAAGGGTGTACATGTCTAACATTTTGAGAGTCACTCCGACACTCTGAAGACCACTACCATTCGACAGTCGTCAGTGATGCTTGATTCACAGTCTCACAATTTAAGAAACAAGACACACTCTTAATTACATAGGCCACATCCCTTTTAGAGACCCCCCACATTTTTCATCCCACTGAAAACCCTGATCCAGGAAATATGCTGGACATGCCTGCTTTACACCATTGCAAAATGCTCTTTTTTACTGAGCACTTACTATCCCACTCTGCAACTTCTGCCTCTCAATTCTCATTATGCAAGAGCTTTATCAAGAATGACGTCCAAAGGGTTATATTCAGATTTTCTAGAGTACTGATCGATCCACTTTATCAAAAGCAATGTGGAAGTCAACAAGACAACTGAACAAGTGCCCACTCTCCGTGCATATAGATCGTCCATCTAAATAATTAAACACAAAATACAGTAAAGGATGCTCTCTGTGATTGAGACGAGTCGAGTTTCCATTTTACCAACTCATCTTCTCCGCCCATGGTTCAGTTCTCTTGGCCAGCGTGGATATGGTGAATTATGTGCGGAAATGTATATTTGATTGTGTCATAAGTGGGTGGGTGGGGGATCTTGCTAGCTCCTCAAGTTCTCATTGTATTCTTCCTGTCTCATCAGTGTCATCTTAAGCATTTTGGATTACCCGGCAGGAATATTTGGGGGGCCTTTTTTGCACCAACTTTGAATTTTATTATCCATTTTTTGCTAATTTAACTCCTCTGTTGACTATCTACTCTGAATTATATGTTAAAGGTTAATATGGAGAAATATACAGAAGTGAGCTAGACAGAAAGTTTACTTTCCCAGGCACCTCTTGGATGGTTGAGGGCCCTGAGTTATTGTCGTTTTCCTTATTAGGCCTTAAAACATCTCTGTTTCTCAGTTGCATCTTCGCTTGATTCAGATCCCCTGCTCATTGATGTCTGCAGGATGAGAGGGCTGTCTTTGCAGAATTCTCTTGTTGTCTTAACAAAAGGACTGCAAGGGAGTCTTCACTTGCATAAGGGTTTCGCTCCTGTAGATGTGAGAGTACCCCTGTTGTTTTTAGGTCGAGCATGGGCAGCGCATGCGCTGCTCCGCGAGGCGTGCTGTATTCAGTCTATGGGCTTTCAAAATGCCTAGCGCTTCTAGTTGGTTGGTTGGTTGGCCTGCCTTTCAAAATGTATTTACTCTGGTTGGTCAATAGTGTCAATCTGTCCCGTCTTTGGGTGCTTGGTTCCCTCCCAGCAGACTTCACTGTTTGTTTCTTTTGACTGGCCAGCTCTGGCCATCTGTTGCTTCCTTGCTCGCACCCCCTCTTTACCGTCATTGGTGCCATCACTTTAATCTTCCCAGTGCCGTCCCCACACCACCACCTCCCATCGTTGCTGCTTGTGTTATTTTGTTTTCAAACACTGGAGGAGCGGCCATGTAGAGCTTCTGCTATGCTCTTCATTCAAGAAATGCTGCAGTTTTGGGAGGCCGCCGCTTTTAGTGCATAACGTAACACTTACACGTGCGCTTCATTTTTCAGGATGGTGCCCACTTTTATCAAATGCGGTGGCTTCGGAGTGGGGGGGCGGTCAATTTTAAGGCACAGCGTAAAACTTTTCTCTACATGGGAGCAGCACCTCATTTTTCATCAGGGCGTCCGCTTTCATCATATACGGCGGCTTCGGGAGGCCGGGCACTTTTAATGCACCAGTAAATGTTGCTGTACCCACAATAATGTGCTGCATCGAAATACTTAGGGCCATATGTAGGTAAAATACATTTACCGATTCTTAAATACCGAATTTTACCGATTCGGTATTTATGAATCGGTAAATGTAATGTAGGTAAAAAAATACCGAATCGGTAAGTGTCGGTATTTTAGAATCGGTATTTACTGATTCGGTAATGGCAACTGGCTTCCCATTCATTCCTATGGGCCTGGTGGCCCATAGGAATGAATGGGAAGCCAGTTGCCATTACCGAATCGGTAAATACCGATTCGGTAATGAGGGAGGCATCATCATAGGTGGCAGGGTGTCACATTGACACCCTGTTGCACCCCTGATTCGTCCATGTGTGCACATGTGGTGCACATACATGCCCTAAGGGCATGTATGTCTGCCACATTGCACACTTCAAAGTGCACAAAAATGCTTTTTTACACCTATTCGTCATTTACCACCAACTTTTAGTTGGTGGTAAATAACGAATCCCCACACCCACGACACACTCCCCCTACATCTCATTTCAGGATTCGGTATTTACCGAATCGGTAAAATTACCGATTCGGTAATTTTACCGATTCGGTAAATTACCGAATCCTGAAATGATCCCCCTACATAGCAACAGCCTAAATACCGGTCGGTAACGGTATATTTACCGAAAATCGGCCGTTACCGACCGGTATTAGGCTTCCTACATATGGCCCTAAGTTCCCAAAGGCGAGACTGATTGCATTGCAAATGCTTGTTTAAAGACTGATGAAAGGGATTCTATTGTCTCCTGTCATCCGTGAAGTACTCCTTGGTTTAGGCACACATACACTTAAAATGGGTTTAATTTCTGGCACTGTTGTTGTCTTAGTCGAGGGCTCCACATTCATTGTCTTTCTCTCCCTGTAGCACGCTCACTGAATGTCAACAGGACGGGGGCACTGCCTCCCAGGGCGACGAGTACAGCACTCTTGTGAGTCTGAAGTGGTAAAGTGCCTTCAGCGCCTCCTCTTAATCTTAAAACAATCCCATTGACTTTTGGCTTTAGCGGATTGCTGCTGTGAATTTGCCTTTCAGAAACAAATTGACAGACTTCTTGATGTGAGCGAATTTCTGTGCAGCCAGTGGGGGCGAGTCGTCGATTTATTATTAGAGCTCTAGTGTTGTAGTGGTACTCTGGTTTTAAAAAGAAATCAGCACGCAAGCAGACTCTCTCTCTCTCTCTCGCTACCTTTCTCTCTCTTTCTCTCTCTCTCTCACACTGCACAACAGCACCTTCATACAGACACTCTCTGACAATGTAGAAAGACATACGCACACACAGGCAAATAGAGATGTGTATGCATGCAGAACCACACTGATAGGCACAGGGTACCCGGACATACAAGTATCTCCACACAAGCACACATACACACTCATTCATGCATATCCATGCAATTAACACAATGCATGCATATGCGCATGCAGAGGCGCAACTAGAGCCAAATTTCGGGGGGGGGGGGGGGGCTAAGAAAAAATTTCGTGGTGCGCTGAAACTTTAAGCAATAGGCAGAGTGGAGCTGCAGGGGCTCTTAGAAGGGGTGAAACAGCAAGGCCTCATTAACATGCAAATGGTCTTTTAAAGACCTGTGAAGTGCTCGGGTGCGGCTGTGTGGGTGCCCGAGAAGCTGTCTCATCCCGGGCTGCCACACACGACGGGGGGGGGGCTGAAGCCCTTTGAGTCCAAGGGGTGTTGCGCGCCTGTGCGCATGCACATGCAGTCACTCACACGTGCTGCATACCTGCCAACATGTAGAACAATCTAATGGTGTGAGGAGGGGCGGGGGTTTGAAGGGGGCGGGTCTCGTGCCGAGAATTACCTACGAGGCACTTATGAACACCACCCTGTCGCCAAGCCCCCTCCTCCCCCCCAAAAAAGCTTGCTGAAGCTGGTGCTGATGTTCTGGGGTATTTTCACACCTCTTAATGTACGTCTGCAGTTCAAAGCCTCGGGAAACGAGCTGGAAAACAACTATTTACGGTGGTTTTTTAGCTTGTTTTCACTACCACTGTGTGATATCGGCTCCTCACTGGGAGACCGTGTGATGGGAGCCGATATCAGGGGTCACACGGTAGCACCTTGTAAGTTGGCAGGCATGGTGCGGGAGGGTGGCACTGGCGCATATTTTTGGACACCGGCACTTATTTTTCCGTATCAGATATTTAGGGGCATATTATCAAGCACAGCGTTAAAATTATCGCCGCTTTAGCGGCAGAAAACTGCTGCTAAAGCGGCAGTAATGGGCTTGATAATATGCCACAGAGAATTCCCATAGAAGCCCATGTTGACACCAGAACATGGGCTTCTCTGGGAATTCTCCGGGGCATATTATCAAGCCCATTATCGCCGCTTTAGTGGCAGTTTTCGGCTGCTAAAGCGGCGATAATTTTAACGCAGTTTCTTGATAATATGCCCTCACGCGAGTGCAAGAGACAGAAAAACACACAGAGCAGAATATGGAGGAAGAAGAAGATTGCAAAGCCTTCACAAACAGAAAGGCAGGGAATGTCTGATAGAGGATTAAAGATTAGGCTGTGCCATTTGGCCGCCAATGTTTAATTGCACCGGCCCCTGGCTTCTGAGCAGAGCTTCAGCACCAGCACTCTTTTTTCCTAAATTAAAAAACACACATGCACACACAAACACTAGCATTGTTTCCCAGAGGTACACACTCTACTGAAATCAAACATTAAAGCAGGCTGTTTGGGGCAAACTGGTGGAAATGTTAACTCCTGTCTTTTAAAATGAATTAGAAACCATGTTATTATGCTGGCTTGGGGACTTTAACAAAAGAGGCATTGGCAAAGCTAATAAATCTTGCTTTTTGGACCCATTGGATTTGTCAATGTAGTTAGCCAATGCTGCACAGCATGGGCAACAAAAAAAAAGGTGTGATGACATGGCCCCTTTTTCCAGTTGCACCATTCTTTAGGTGCACAAGTTCATCGTAATGCTTGTGCCTGCCTACAGAATGACACAGGCACTGTTTCCCTTTTTCTTTTAATGCCCACACAAGATGGTGCAAAAACAACAATTGATGGATCGAATGCAGAACAATGTCATACATTCCCCCCCGTACAGAGATCGGGGCCTAATCCATCGCTCACCATGCCATTCCAGTTGAGACCCAGCCATATGTAAATCAGTCTTGACCCTGCACCCAGTGGGAACAGTCCAGCCCGAACTCCCAGTCCAGGTCCTCCCTGGACTGGAAACAAGCATCCTAGGAACCGGTTACAGGCTTTCAGCCCTCATCAGCCAGGATAGCTTGACTCCAGTGGCATGGAGAGCACGGGACTACCCGTCCCTCTCAAGGTGGCAAATGCAAAAACATTAATTGGTTGACAGAATGCAGAACAACGTCATACATTCAGCCCAGTACAGAGATCTGGGACTAAATCCATTGTTTTTTTGCTCACCATGCCATTCCAGTTTTGACCCAGCCATATGCAAATCAGTCTTTACCCTGCACCCAATGGGAACAGTCCAGCCCGAACTGCCAGGTCAAATACTCAGTGGAATGGAAACATACATCCTAGGACCGATTTTGGGCTTTCAGCCCTCATCAGCCAGGATCGCTTGACTCCAGTGGAATGGGGACCACAGGACCTACGTCTGGGCATACCCGTCCCACTCGGGTTGACAAATGCAAAAACAACAATTGATGGACAGAATGCAGAACAATATCATACGTTCACCCCATTACAGCGATCTGGGCCTAAATCCATCGTTTTTTTGCTCACCATGCCATTCAAGTTTGGACCTAGCCATATGCAAATCAGTCTTGACCCTGCACTCAAAGGGAACAGTCCAGCCCGAACTGCCAGGCCAGGTCCTCCCTGGACTGGAAACAAGCATCCGAGGACCAGTTTCGGGCTTTCAGCCCTCATCAGCCAGGATAGCTTGACTCCAGTTTCATGGAGAGCACGGACCCACATCTGAGCATACCCATTCCACTCGGGGTGGCAAATGCAAAAACAATTGATGGACAGAATGCAGAACTATGTCATACATTCACCCCAGTACAGAGATCTGGGCCTAAATCCATCGTTTTTTTGCTCACCATGCCATTCCAGTTTGGACCCAGCCATATGCAAATCAGTCTTGACCCTGCACCCAATGGGAACAGTCCAGCCCAAACTGCCAGGTCAGGTCCTCCCTGGACTGGAAACAAGCATCCTAGGACCGGTTACGGGCTTTCAGCCCTCATCAGCCAGGATAGCTTGACTCCAGTGGCATGGAGAGCACGGGAAAACCCGTCCCACTCGGGGTGACAAATGCAAAAACAATAATTGATGGAAAGAATGCAGAACAACGTCATACGTTCAGCCCAGTACAGAGCTCTGAGCCTAAATCCATTGTTTTTTTGCTCACCATGCCATTCCAGTTTGGACCCAGCCACATGCAAATCAGTCTTTACCCTGCGCCCAATGGGAACAGTCCAGCCCAACCTGCCAGGTCAATTACTCCCTGGATTGGAAACATACATCCTAGGACCGGTTTTGGGCTTCAACCCTCATCAGCCAGGACAGCTAGACTCCAGTGGCATGGAGAACAGGACCCACGTCTGGGCATACCCATCCCACTCGGGGTGACAAATGCAAAAACAACATTTGATGGACAGAATGCAGAACCATGTCATACATTCACCCCAGTACAGAGATCTGGGCATAAATCCATAGTTTTTTTTGCTCACCATGCCATTCCAGTTTGGACCCCGCCATATGCAAATCAGTCTTGACCCTGCGCCCAATGGGAACAGTCCAGCCCGAAATGCCAGGCCAGGTTTTCCTTGGACTGGAAACAAGCATCGTAGGACCGGTTACTGGCTTTCAGCCCTCATCAGCCAGGATAGCTTGACTCCAGTGGCATGGAGAGCACAGGACTACCCGTCCCACTCAGGGTGACAAATGCAAAAACAACAATTGATGGACAGAATGCAGAACAACGTCATACATTCACCCCAGTACAGAGATCTGGGCCTAAATCCATTGTTTTATTGCTCACCATGCCATTCCAGTTTTGACACAGCCATATACAAATCAGTCTTTACCCTGCGCCCAATGGGAACAGTCCAGCCAAACTGCCAGGTCAAAAACTCCCTGGAATGGAAACATACATACTAGGACCGGTTTTGGGCTTTCAGCCCCCATCAACCAGGATGGCTTGACTCCAGTGGCATGGAGAGCACAGGACCCACGTCTGGGCATACCCGTCCCACTCGGGGGTGACAAATGCAAAAACAACAATTGATGGACAGAATGTAGAACAATGTCATACATTCACCCCAGTACAGAGATATGGGCCTATATCCATAGATTTTTTTGCTCACCATGCCATTCCAGTTTGGACCCAGCCATATGCAATTCAGTCTTGACCCTGCGCCCTATGGGAACAGTCCAGCCCGAACTGCCAGGCCAGGTCCTCCCTGGACTGGAAACAAGCATCCTAGGACCGGTTACGGGCTTTCACCCCTCATCAGCCAGGATAGCTTGACTCCAGTGGCATGGGGAGCACGGGACTCACATCTGAGCATACCCGTCCCACTCGGGGTGACAAATGCAAAAACAACAATTGATGGACAGAATGCAGAACAACGTCATACATTCAGCCCAGTACAGACATTTGAGCCTAAATCCATTGATTTTTTGCTCACCATGCAATTCCAGTTTGGACCCAGCCATATGCAAATCAGTCTTCACCCTGCGCCCAATGGGAACAGTCCAGCCTGAACTGCCAGGTCAAATACTCCCTGGATTGGAAACATACATCCTAGGACCGGTTTTGGGCTTTCAGCCCGCATCAGCCAGGACAGCTAGACTCCAGTGGCATGGAGAGCACAGGACCCACATCTTGGCATACCCGTCCCACTCGGGGTGACAAATCCAAAAATAACAATTGATGGACAGAATGCAGAACAATATCATATGTTCACCCCATTACAGAGATCTGGGCCTAAATCCATCTTTTTTTGCTCACCATGCCATTCCAGTTTGGCCCCAGCCATAGACAAATCAGTCTTGACCCTGTTCCCAATGGGAACAGTCCAGCCCGAACTGCCAGGCCAGGTCCTCCCTGAACTGGAAACAAGCATCCTAGGACCAGTTACGGGCTTCCAGCCCTCATCAGCCAGGTTAGCTTGACTCCAGTGGCATGAAGAGCACGGGATTACCCGTCCCACTCAGGGTGACAAATGCAAAAACAACAATTGATGGACAGAATGCAGAACAAATTCATACATTCACCTCAGTACAGAGAACTGGGCCTAAATCCATTGTTTTTTTGCTCACCATGCCATTCCAGTTTGGACCCAGCCATATGCACATCAGTCTTGACCCTGCGCCCAATGGGAACAGTCCAGCCCGAACTGCCAGGTCAGATACTCCCTGGATTGGAAACAAGCATCCTAGGACCGAGTTCGGGCTTTCAGCCCTCATCAGCCAGGATAGCTAGACTCCAGGGGCATGGAAAGCACGTGATCCATGTCTGGGCATTCCCGTCCCACTCGGGGTGACAAATGCAAAAACAACAATTGATCGACAGAATGCAGAACAATGTCATACATTCATCCCAGTACAGAGATCTGGGCCTAAATCCATGGGTATGCCCAGACGTTGGTCCCTTGCTCATTGTGCCACTGGATTCAAGCTAGCCTGATTGATGAAGGGTAATACCCAGAAACCGGTCCCAGTATGCTTGTTTCCGGTCCAGTGGGGACCTGGTTTTTGGCAGTTCGGTCTGGATTGTTCCCATGAGGGACAGGGTCAAGACTGATTTGCATATGGCTGGGTCTACACTGGGGTGGCATGGTAACCAAAAGAAGGATGGATTTAACCTGATCTCTTGACTGGGGGTGAATGTATGATTTATTCAGCATTCCGTCCATCATTTGTTTGCGTAGCACTTTTCACCCTAAGTGGGATGGATATGCCCAGGCGTGGGGCCCTTGCTCACTGTGCCACTGGATTCAAGCTAGTCTGGCTGATGAAGGGTAATACCCAGAAACTGGTCCCAGGATGCTTGTTTCCGGTCCAGTGAGGACCTGTCTTGGCAGTTCGGTCTGGACTGTTCCCATGAGGCACAGGGTCAAGACTGATTTGCATATGGCTGGGTCTAAACTGGGGTGGCATGGTAAGCAAAAGAAGGATGGATTTAACCGAGATCTCTTGACTGTGGGTGAATGTATGATTTATTAAGCATTCCGTCCATCATTTGTTTGCGTAGCACTTTTCACCCTATGTGGGATCGGTATGCCCAGATGTGGGTCCCTTGCTCACTGTGCCACTGGATTCAAGCTAGTCTGGCTAATGAAGGGTAAGACCCAGAAACCGGTCCCAGTATGCTTGTTTCTGCTAACGTGAGGAACTGTTTTGGCAGTTCGGTGTGGACTGTTCCCATGAGGCACAGGGTCAAGACTGATTTGCATATGGCTGGGTCTAAACTGGGATGGCATGGTGAGAAAAAGAACAATGGATTTAACCCGATCTCTTGACTGGGGGTGAATGTATGATTTATTTAGCATGCCGTCCATCATTTGTTTGCGTAGCACTTTTCACCCTAAGTGGGATGGATATACCCAGATGTGGGTCCTTTGCTCACTGTGCCACTGGATTCAATCTAGTCTGGCTGATGAAGTGTAATACCCAGAAACTGGTCCCAGGATGCTTGTTTCCGGTCCAGTGAGGACCAGACTCGGCTGTTTGATCTGGACTGTTCCCATGAGGCACAGGGTCAAGACTGATTTGGATATGGCTGGGTCTAAACTGGGGTAGCATGGTAAGCAAAAGAAGGATGGATTTAACCGAGATCTCTTGACTAAGGGTGAATGTATGATTTATTCAGTATTCCGTCCATCATTTATTTGCGTAGCACTTTTCACCCTAAGTGGGATCGGTATGCCCAGATGTGGGTCCCTTGTTCATTGTGTCACTGGATTCAAGCTAGCCTGGCTGATGAAGGGTAATACCCAGAAACCGGTCTCAGGATGTTTGTTTCTGGTCCAGTGAGGACCTGTCTTGGCAGTTCGGTCTGGACTGTTCCCATGAGGCACAGGGTCAAGACTGATTTGCATATGGCCGGGTCTAAACTGGGATGGCATGGTGAGCAAAAGAACAATGGATTTAACTTGATCTCTTGACTGGGGGTGAATGTATGATTTATTCAGCATTCCGTCCATCATTTGTTTGCGTAGCACTTTTCACCCTAAGTGGGATGGGTATACCCAGATGTGGGTCCCTTGCTCACTGTGCCACTGGATTCAAGCTAGCCTGGCTGATGAAGGGTAATACCCAGAAACCGGTCGCAGTATGCTTGTTTCCGGTCTAGTGAGGACCTGGCTTGGCGGTTCGGTCTGGACTGTTCCCATGACTCACAGGGTCAAGACTGATTTGCATATTTCTGGGTCTAAACTGGGGTAGCATGGTGAGCAGAAGAACAATGGATTTAACCCAGATCTCTTGACTGGGGGTGAATGTGTGATTTATTCAGCATTCCATCCATCATTTGTTTGCGTAGCACTTTTCACCCTAAGTGGGATGGGTATGCCAGACGTGGGTCCCTTGCTCACTGTTCCACTGGATTCAAGCTAGCCTGGCTGATGAAGGGTAATACCCAGAAACTGGTCCAGTGAGGACCTGGCTTGGCAGTTTGGTCCGGACTGTTCCCATGAGGCACAGGGGGAACACTGATTTGTGTATGGCTAGGTTTTAACTGGGGTAGCATGGTGAGCAAAAGAACGATCAATTTAACCCAGATCTCTTGACTGGGGGTGAATGTATGATTTATTCAGCATTCCGTCCATCATTTGTTTGCATAGCACTTTTCACCCTAAATGGGATGGGTGTGCCCAGACGTGGGTTCCTTGCTCACTGTGCCACTGGATTCAAACTAGCCTGGCTGATGAAGGGTAATACCCAGAAACCGGTCCCAGGATGCTTGTTGCCGGTCAAGTGAGGACCTGGCTTAGCAGTTTGGTCTGGACTGTTCTCATGAGGCACAGGGTCAAGACTGATTTGCATATGGCTGGGTCTAAACTGGGGTGGCATGGTGAGCAAAAGAACAATGGATTTAACCCAGATCTCTTGACTGGGGGTGAATGTATGATTTATTCAGCATTCCGTCCATCATTTGTTTGTGTAGCACACAAGATGGTGGATGCTACTTCGATCAGTAAATAAAAAAGGAAATTGTTTTATGACAAAATAAAAATTAAAAAGGACATTGAGGCACAGGGGCAATGGAGGAGTAGGTGGAGAAGGAGAAAAGCAACCCCCATGAGAGACTGCAACATGTGGGCAGAGGGAGAAGAACACGATGGAGAGAACAACGCGTACTGCATGTGTGGGGGAGTTTGGCGAGGGAGTTTGGCAAAGGAGAAGAACATGAGAGAGAGAATGTGCAGCACACTGAAGAAAGAGCAACACTGTGTGCAGGATACAAGATCGCGATTGAGAAAGCAACGAGGAGTGCATGGGTATTTGGAGGGAGAAGAAATGAGGCAGAACAGGCATCACATTAAGGAGGGAGAGAGGAACGGTGAGCGGAGGGGGCAGTTAATATGTATTTGTAAACTGTATCTATATAGCGCTTACTACCCATGATGAGGAATTAAAGTGCTTTGTGGCGAGTAGCACGCTACTTCAGAACCCAAGATCAGAGGTTAGTAGTTAGTAGATTAGTGATTTTCTTTCTTTCCTTTCAGCAGTAGTTGTGCTAAGTTTGTATACATCCATATACCTATATTTACAGCTATCTCTTTATTATAGTTAAATGTGGTCAAAAGATATGTTTTCATTAAAAAAAATAAAAACCTTAGAAATTCTCTAAAGATACCAAAGGTTAAATTAACGTTATCATTAGATGAATATGTCAATGACAACATTAACGTTTTCAACTAAAATAAACACAGAAATTCACCAGTTATAGTTTGCAGCACTAACTATAAATTGCGTCCCGTCTTGACCTGCTCATGACCTCACATCACATCACTCATGGCATATTCTATTACATAATTTATGACATCACTGATGACATCTGAAATACCATAATTGATGGCATCACTGAAGACATCACTGATGACATCATCCAAACTTCCTTAATACACATTGCTATTTAAATGGGTATACCATTAGAGGTATGAAAGCAAATGCAGAATGCAGAATTACCTCAGAAGAATATGAAGTGTCATTAGTGCCATCATACATACAACCCCCATAGATAAAGCAAGCTTGTGTTATGTGTAAAAGTGACAGTATCCCATACACTTCATGGGGAGCTGAGTTCATGATGACTATTCGCCACAGATGAAAGAATAACCTATCCTGCACATAGTGTTCCCTCTGTAAACGACTGTTGAGGGAAAACCAAGTTCCTCCAGATACAGAAGCGCTGCCACATAACTAATTCCCTACTAAGGATGGTCTTTACATGTATAAAACCCCTGAGAGTCATTGAACCTACATTAAGAAAAGAAGTGTATACAAGTAGAAAAGTGGGTACTGTTGACACTGTTTACTCTATGGAGAGTACCATACTCTTTGCAGACAATGAAACTCTCATGAGAAATACACCACCACGGAGTATTAAAAAGTATCTACTAAGCACTATGTACTCTCTATGCTGAACTTGTCCAAAGAAAGACTATTCACTTAAAATAAACTGGGTCAGCAGATGTTAAAGATGATACTACCTACAACCTTCATACTGTGGTGCCAAATTTACAGATAGCCTTACTTCTGCAGAAAAACAAGCACACGTACATAGGTTAGTACCTGATGCACACAGTCTTCTATGTTAAGCATCAACCGTCATGCTGAGACAATTCTGTCTAATAACTCAAGACTGCTTAGAATAAATAGTATGTAGAATTGTTGCCCTGCTGGAAACTTTTTCTGAAATACCAAAAACGTTGTGCGGAACATAATGAACACAAGTCAACTGTCTCCTGCACACAGAGTTACTGTTCAATACAAACATTTATAACGTGTTCAAAACCTCTAATCAGCTATGGTGCCTTAGGAGCACATGCATTTTGTAAAACACTTATTCCGATTAGCTGGACACAGGCTGCACAAAATTAGGTAGAAAAGTAATATGGTAGTTACCCGCCACTATGTAAACTATAAAACAAACACAATCATTTCATGATGTCAACAGTGAAGTCATCAATGATGTAGTTTGAGATGTCATCAGTGATGTCAAAAAGTATGTCATACAACATGTCGAGAAATGTCATGTGTGAGATCAGAAGCAGTGCATGGTGGGGCACAAGTTATAGTTGGTGCTGCTAAATATAACTGGTGAATTTCTGTGTTTTTTTAAGTTCAAAATGGTAATGTTGTCTTCGACAAATTCACTTAACTATAATGTTACTTTAACCTTTGATTTTTTCAGTGAACTTTTAAGGCTTTTAAAAAATATATATATATTTTTATATACTGTATACAATCATCAATACTGTTGCAGGGTTCACCCCAACTGGCATAAATCATTAGTACAATGCTGTATATGTGGTTCCCCTCTTGCTGGTTAGATTTTGATATAGAAGGAGATGTAAGGAGGAAAGGACAGAAAAGTTAGAGATGAAAGAGAGAAAGGGGATAGGACAGGCAAATAGAGAGATATACATTCTTGGCTTAACATTAGCGACCGATATATCAACTGCATTTTGTTTATCTCAACTCGAGGATATTGAGTTCATCTTCGAGTTTCCCCAGTTTCAAACTTGTGCTGTGTCTTGTGCCGTGGGTCGTTACAGTAGAGGTTAGGGTCAGTCGGCTATGGAGGCTTGTAGGGGTCTAGGGACCTGTCCAGAGCTTCCCATAGCCCCCTAGATGACGCTTTCCAGGGGAGAACTGCAGCGTCCTCTGAGAGAGAGAAGTAACTAATGGACCTACTACTGACAGCTGCGGTTAAACTGGTGCTAACCAATTGGAAAGACACTAGCAACATTTTTAAGGCTTTTTAAAAACAAAAACACACATCAAACTATAACGTTACTTTAACCTTTGTTATTTTTCAGTGAATTTCTATTTTAACTAGTGCATACTCTACACTACAGCTTTGTAAAGGACTATGACATAATGTCTACAGTGACCTTGTGTGTGAATATTTTGGCAATGTGATTGTTCCTCGAGTGTCTTCATACAGAAATCAGTGACAACATGAATCCTTGTGTAGAGAAGGCGACGAGACTACAGACAAAAATATGAGTCTCTGCAAACAAGGGTACATCCACTTAAATATATGAAGTAAGTGTATTTTTCTTTGGTGGAGATGCCCCCTTCCAATAGCCTATTATGGCTCCAGAGACCACTTTTCCTGGGGCCTACCTTTAAAATACATTGGTACCCACCCACAAACAACATGTTGAGGGCTACAGGTGGAACCCCAGGGCTCCTGTGGCCCCAGCCAGCTCACTGTATGGTGCAGGAGCCAGCATTGCTCCTGCCCGGAGGGATCAACTATTTATGCTGCTCCCTTCAGGTGGGAGCAACATCTTATTCTATTTCCTTGTCTGCATCAGTGCAGGCAAACAGATCACGGGACCCCGCCGGGCGTTATAAGCGGGTTTTAAAATTCAATTTTTAAGCAAATTTGCAGATGTACCCGCAAGTCTGTGGCAAAGTTGTTACAAATTTAAGCACGGTCGCCCGCACTTCCTTACTAATCGGCCCCCAGATGGACTAGGTATATCTGGTGGTGAGGGGCAATGTTTGTGACTACATCTGAGGAGCTGCTCTTATATTCAGGATACTATTGCTAACATTCATTGACTTCAAATGCTTACTCTTGCATACTTTCCGAAAGCTTACTGTCCTCTCCTTGACTACTCTGGAGTACTTTTGTTGACTTGTGCAAACCTCACAGTGCTCTGACTGGCTTTACAGAACTTGGTTGAAGTATGCAGAGTTTGACGTTCTCTTGTTTGCTTGTAGAGATCAACTTTCTGACTTGTGCAGTATTCAAACTGCTCTTATTTAATTGTATTTAAATGACACACTTGTGTGGGCTTCAGCACTGTTCAGCGTGCTCTCAATAACTTCTACAGTACTTATTTTGACTTCTGTTTAGCTCACCGTTCTCTCCTTGTCTTCTACATAATATCGCACATTTGCTGACTTACACAGAGCTCACATGGCTCTTGTTGACTTGTGTGGGTGATTTAGTGCTTGCATTGTCTTCTGTGTGGCAGTCCTCCTGTTTGCTTGTGTAGATGATACTGCACTTTTGTTGACCTGTGCGATACTCACGTGATCTTGTTGACTTGTATAGAAGACAGAGTACTCCTTTGGCTTATGCAGAGCTCACTGTACTCTCATTGATTTCTAAAGACCACAGAGGGCCCTCACAATGAGTTTTGCGGACTCTAGTTATCGCACGGCTATTATTTCTGACCTTATTGACCAAAAGCTGACTAATTAGAGAGGATGTGGATGTGATTGCCACCATTTACTTCTCATTAGCGTAATGCTCTCTTTATAAGTTTTAATGAGTGTTTGTTTTCAATGAATTGCAATGAGCCTAGAGCTCCTGCGTTGCCTTGTAATTATAATAGTGACCTCATTGACCTGAGAAGCTATTAATTTGTAATGAAATCCCAATTTGTTGCAATGGTTTTAGAGCCATCTTTGAGTGGTGACGCACATGGGGAGGCGCTGACCATTTGTCGATGGACAGCGTCCAATTGTGAGTGTTCTAAATGAGTCAGCGTGAATTGTTTTGCGGCTGATAAAAGGGGCTTGATGGATATGGAAATTACAAATTAATGCCCTCCGTTTGTGCGTATACATCTCAAGGGCTAGACAGGAAGTAGCAAGTTTCTGCACGGCACATTTATGGATGAGCTGACTTTTTTGCAAACTGCTATTGGTGGTTGAAAGTAGAGTTGTGAGTCCTTCCCCAGTCTTTGATTTATTTTTTCCAGGAGTCCTGCAAAATAGGGACAATCAGTGTCAAATGTGAGGGTGATACCTGGCTAATCAGAAAAGGACTTGGACCACAAGCGTTTTGCACCGGTTGGTGGACATGGCACAAAATGGCCGTTGGAGGCATTGCGTCACTGTTGACGGAAGCCGGATGTAGATTGGTGCGCAGAAGGCAAAAGGTTCAGGGCACAACCTTCCCGTCAGAGGTGGGCGAAACGTATCGGTATCAAAGGAGAACCTGTAGAATTCCTCAATATCCTGCGCATTTCTTTTATTTTGGAAAATCTGTCCACCATGGAGAATTAGACTGCAATGGCCTGAAAGAATTAAGACCTTCTTCCCACATACTGTCCCAGCTCCCACTGTTTGTGCACCTACACAAACATGTGGATACTCACATTTCATTATTCAGCAAAAAACAATCAATCAAACAGTCTCTGGATTCTGCTGAGTTTTCCACTGGATTTGGACAGCATTTCGTAGAGTTTACAAATATTTAGATGAGTCTGCAGAATAGTGGGTGCTATTTGCATTATTGACAGCATAATGTAGGTAATATTGTGTGGAGCTGTTCTTAGTCGTATTTTTGATCTACACTACCATCGATACCAAACCTATGATGGAGCATTGAGAAGGGCTGGGGTCTAAATACTGGGTCAAGCTCCAGAACTCTTAAGAAACATCTTTGTATCAGCAGCTCTGAAAGAAGTTGATGGTACTGTCTGGCAAGTACCACAGAAGCAGAGGTGACATCTTTGGAAACCTGAGAAAATGTCTAGGGCCGCATCGCACCCACCTTCCTCCTTCAGTAACATTACTCAGTACTGGTAACATACCTTGTAGTAACTACTGAAAACTGTGGTAAAATGGATGATACAAGGGGCACAGATGGACCCTGTCACAACTCTACGGGACTTTGAGAGTCACAGTCCCACTCTTTGGTATGAGACTGATTCCGCCCCAGCTCTGATGGGCTTTCAGTGGCACTGGCCAATAAGGAAATCACCAAATGGCCGTCAAGGCAAGTCAGTCTTTGCTCCTTCTCCGACTGGATATCACACAGCTCCCACCTGTGGAGTGGTGTGATTGATGTACATTTTGTAAATTGCGCACTTTAATTGTTTCATACAGATCTGGTGTCACTCTCAGTAGGTGGAATGCGGCTCATCCTTCAACCGAGGCGAGGAATCTCTTCTAGTCGCAAGAGACCTGCTGCTGCTCTGCGAATCATGGAGCTGCAAACTTAGAATAGGGGTCGATGAGGGAGGACAAGCAGAGACTTCCCTTCTTGTGTTAGAAAATCCAACTAAACTACTCTGATTGAAAGCAGTTGGTCCTTCATTCGCGCAGGTGCGACTCTTAGGCATTTGAGGTCAGAAGGTTCCACGTGGGTCGCAGTAGCATAATGCAAAATGAAGGGGACATACCTGCAGAATGTGATAAGGGCACCTGGGTCTTCTATAGCTCACAAATATTCATTGGCTTTGGGCAGAATGGGGTCCCCCTGAAGGGTTGGGGGTCCCATGAAGGGTTGGGTCCCCATTTGCTGCAGGGTCTGCAGCAGTGGCGGCTCCTCCGCAATGGCATTGAGAAGCCGGGCTGCAGAAACCCCCACAGGCCACCTGGTATGAGCGAGGCGTCTTTCCTGCCCACTCAGACCAATCCCCGAGCTGCTCTGCGGTGCGGGGTTGGACAGGGAGTATGTCCCAGGGGCTAAAGGGACCAGCAGGCAGGAAGAGGAGAGGCATCGCGACGAGACGCGATGTTGGAGGTGGCCAGCGGCAAAAGTTATGTTTTTTTATATTGTATTTTTTACCCCACCCTAGCGCGCGACACCTCCCACGCGACCCGACCCGCTCCACCACCCTTTGTTTATGGTGGCCGCTGCTGGTCTTCAGGGACCTGTTCAATACCTCTAATAAATCCCACAAACAAACAGCGAACAGCAAGCATTTAATATCAGAGGTTCACACATATGGGTGTCACAGACACTTGGTGGATTGTAACTGTGAGACTGAGATCAAAAGGCCTCTACTGCATTTTTTGCTGGAGTAAGAGATTTACGTGTGGATCTTTAATCAGCCATAAAGTGGGCAGACATTTGGTGCTTGAGATTAGAAGGTTACTGTTGAGGGGTTGTACAGATTAGCAGTGTGGAGCAGCAGGGCACAAGTCCTAAAAAAGGAAGTGGGGGGACTAACCAAGTTAGGTAGTATTCAAGTGACATCATGGCATGTGACATCACAGCACATGACATCACAGCGCGTGACATTGCACGTGGAATCACATGAAGGAATATCACAGTAAGTGACAGCCCAACCCAGGAGCGTACAGGAAGTGACATCACAATAAGTGACGTCAGATATTAACAGATATTCAGACCTCACACATATATTTAGTAGATTTATCAGATTTTCTGTTGCAGTTGTGCCAAAAGAATGATGCAACCCGATGCAAAATCTGGACCTTAACTTAAACATTTATTTATTTTAAACTCTGCCACAAAGAAATTGTAAACAAGGAGAACCGTGTCAGTACTCTTCTGCTTAATTTGGGTGCCAAGTGTGCATTTTAAAATATTTTATGGGGTTGAGGCATCTCCTGCAGAGATCAGGGAATAATAATAATGGTAAGATGACTCTGGAGGACAACGCATTTTGATGGAGAGATCTGCCTTTTGTCTAGTCCCAGTTTTGGATTAAAGTAGCATAGAGGGTTAATGTGTCTCCTCAAAGCACATCATGTATCATGCAGATGACAGATTTTAAATTTATGTAGATAGGTAAGTGGGTTACTGTGTTTACGACAGAGATCTCTTTATTACGTGCAGTTCATAAATTGCAGTCCTTCTAAAATAAAACAGTGAGCTATTTAGTACATGTGACTTCTACACCTTGTGACCCTCAAGGCCTCATGCAGGCCCACCGGAATTATGTGATTCTGCAGCCACAGCATTTTTCACATAGCTATGGCATTGCCACATTTGGCACATAATCTATCATCTGCTAAATAATTTAAAGATATTAATTATCCCCAAAAATGAGTTTCTAGCTCAAACGGATCCAATGTTACTAAAAATGTGGCGATGCGTGTTGCTGTGCAGCAGAAGGCACTTCACAAAGGTTGTCTGTTCACCTTTCAGTTGCATATTGGTGTATTTGAATGCTAAACTAGTGCTAACTAGGTGAAACCTTTGTCCAGACTGTGTTAAGATGAGTAAATATTTCAGAATAATGAACTCGTACTATCGAAAAATGTGTTGCATTTTGCTACATTATTTGCATTTTCATGACACCGTAACATTTAATCCTTAAGTGCCACATAATTCCAGCGACCCCGGTATTATATAACACATCCTGTACATTGATTTACACACACTTGATTTATTATTATTGTATAATATGTATGTGTCATGTAAAGCTATCTGACACCCAACATTGAGATGAGTAGTGCTATAAAAAACATAAAACAAAATAGTGGTATTTAAAATTATTTGTCTAACAACACAGCAAATACTCTTACAGTGCATGCATATATCTTATAAACAGGCACTGAACAAAGTCAAAACCATGCCTCTCTTAAGTACTTGTGAAGTAATAACAAGCTGTGTGCCTCTGTTTCCCCTCAATTGCATTTGTATCCACGTGTGAGGCTCCAAATAGCTCCCAGCCAGGATACTGAAACAAAACGAGGCCTGATGGCCCCTTAAATGTAACCTTTGTTTTTGTCCCAGTTGGAATTTAAAATAACCAAGTGTAATGGAGTTAGCAGCCTAGTAGTTGGGGAGGGCGGAGCCAGGGTGGTGGAAGGAAGAGGAGGAGTCATGACAGGATAGGGGCAGTTAGAGTAGGGACAAGGCAGAGATAACAAGTAGGATAATAAAGCTCCTGTTACACCACAAGAAGTGTCTGTGGTTATTTGTAGCGCGATGCTACAACTGGCGATGAGGGTGGGATGAGCAAGCCCCACTGACCACGGAGCCCCAGAGATCGTCGAGGAGCCGGTAGCAGCCACAGGAACAAGTGTGGACCGGCCTGAAGTGACGAAGCCGATCGCTCCGAAGCGCGACTCACGCTAGATGCGTGTGTCTTGAATGACGCTAGTGTTTGCAGAAGTCGGGAGCCCACCCCGACCCTGCCTTGTGCCCAAGAACGGAGAGAGAAGTGCCCCAACGTCGGAGACGCTGTCCCTGAAAGCCTGCCAGCGAGCACCGGTGAGCGCGTTGAAATAGGAGCTGAAAACCCGTCGATGCCGGCAGACCTCACGCCCGATGCGTGAGCTTTGGCACGCTGTCGCGAGGGAAAAGCGGGAAGCTGCAGAATAAGGCGGGAGCCCACCCCGACCTCACCTGATAGCTGTCGCCGCTGAGGAAAAGCAGGGCCTGAGGAGTGCCACCCTTGAAGCTGCCCGCCGGTGAGTCCAGCATGGAAAGGACTGAATGAGCCGGGAGAGAAAGCCTTGTGCGTGTGTAGTGACGGCGGCCATCTTGGAGTCAGGCGGCTTTCAAGACAGACCCCTTGAGTGTTGCAGAGCGGCCATTTTCAGGATTAAAGTAGCATAGAGGGTTAATGTGTCTCCTCAGGCACCCAGCAAATAAGCAAGCCTTGTCAAGTGCAAATAAACAAGCACTGGCGAGGAGACGTAAAACAAGCATTGTCAAGTGCAAACAAACAAGCATTGCTAA
Source organism: Triturus cristatus (assembly GCF_964204655.1). NCBI lineage: Eukaryota > Metazoa > Chordata > Amphibia > Caudata > Salamandridae > Triturus > Triturus cristatus. The sequence goes on from NC_140583.1 coordinate 1,070,372,309, forward strand.
GTGCAAATAAACAAGCATTGGCAAGAAGAAGTAAACAAGCATTGTCGAGTGCGAATAAACAAGCATTGGCAAGTACAAATAAACAAGCATTGGTGAGAAGAAGTAAACGAGCACTGTCAAGTGCAAATAAACAAGCATTGTCAAGTACAAATAAACAAGCATTGGCGAGAACAGATAAAGACACAGGCACCAACAAAAGGGTGAGAATAAACGAACGACACTATGGTGACTCCTCCTGTCTCACCGTCGAGGAAGCTCCTTGTTGCGGGAGGATCACACCTGCGAGCTCCGGAAACCTCTGACCGTGACCACAGGAGGGAGTATGGGCCCCAAGTGGCAAGAATGGTTAGAAGACTTCGAAGATTACATCGAGGGATCCAGAGTGACGGAAGACAAAGAGAAGTTAATTGCCCTCCGCAACCTAGCAGGCCGGGAGATAAGTAAAATCATCAAGGATTTCTCACCTGCAGATAGTGGAACATATGACAAGGTGCATGAGGCACTAAACAAAAAGTTTCTACATAAAAGAAACATGGACTATGAGCGCCACGAGTTTCACCAAGCACGTCAAGGAAAAGAGGAGGCAATGAGTGCATTTATCACCCGGTTACGACGGCTGTCGAGACACTGTGAGTTTGAAACCTTCTCGCCTGACGCTGCTATCAAATCACAAATCATAGTTGGCTGTCACTCAGAAGCTCTCAGGAGACGGCTACTGAGGAAATCCCACGAATTGGAAGAGATAGAAGAAATGACTCGTATATACGACGAAGCGGAGGAACACGCCGCTACCATCGAAACGGGACACAACGGCCGTCAGGAGCAAGCGCACCGTGTTCGAGACCGACCTCGTAGCAGAAGGAAGTATTCACGGGAGAATAAATGGAGACAGAGACCGTCGTCTCACCAACGACGCCCGGAGTACAGGAGTAGAGAAACGGGACGAAGGGACCAAAAGCCAGAGAGGACTAGCCGATGTTATCGGTGTGGTTATGACTATCCCCATATAGACACCTGTCCGGCCATGGGTCAGCGATGCAGGAAATGTGGGCGATCCAATCACTTCGAAGCCATGTGCGGGGACTATCACAAAGAAAGGCGAGGTGAGACAATGAGATCGTCCCGCTCTGACACAAGAAAACATCACATTAGAGCTGTTCAAGGAGAGCCCAGGTGGTCCCCAGGTTCATCACATTCCAGCCGGGAATCACACAGGTCACGCTGGGGACGCAGATCCCCATCTCGGGACTCGAGATCATCTTCCTCCAAAGACTCGACCTACACTGTGGAACACTTGAACCTGATTGCGGACCCATATCAACTGAAAAAGTATCCACGCCTAGATATTAAAGTGGGGAATCATGACACCAAATTTATATGGGATAGCGGAGCCTCGCTGAACTATATCCCAGTTGCGGAACACGAGAAAATGGTCCTGAAACCCCCACTAACTTTTGCACCGGTCCGGGTCTTCACGTGGATGTCCAAAAGACCACTCCCCTGTCTGGGTAAATTCCACACAACTCTCACCCATGGCGACATCACCGTACAGGCGGTCATACATGTCATCAAAGGGCCTGAAGCCGACTGCCTACTTAGCCTCCCCACTGCGGAGCGTCTTCGTCTGGTGGAAGTCTTATTCACGGTCAACGACAATAAGAACTGTGTCAGCAAGTTTCCCAAATTACTTCCCAAACCGGGGAAGGCGGAGAACCTGGCTGACTACATGCCCCGCCACCCTCTGCCGTCGTCAGAATCCAAACCATCGATTGCTGAGGAGTATATCCACTTCGTGGATAACAAAGCATTGCCACCTGCCATTCCCATGGACGCCATTCGGGAAGTCACCGCCAAAGACACTGTCTTGCAAATGGTCCTCCACCGGATTCAAACTAATGGATGGAGATACAACCCGCGAGAAGGAGACACAGCCTCTACAATCCGGAAAGAGATACAAGCATTTCGCCACGTCTGTGATGAACTGTCGGTCACCACCGATGGAGTCATTCTAAGAGGTCAACGACTTGTCATCCCCAGTCAACTACGGCAGGGAGTTATCAATCTGGCCCATGAAGGCCACAGAGGAGTAGTATCTACAAAGCGAGCTCTACGGGAAAGCGTCTGGTCCCCCTTTCTGGACCAAATGGTGGAAGCTACACTGAAGGATTGCCATCTCTGTCAGTTGACCAGCAAAAGCAATCCACCGGCACCACTACAAATGACCACCTTACCCAGTGGAGTGTGGCAAGAAGTTGCCATGGACTTCTATGGACCGCTGCAGTCCGGAAAATATGTGGTTGCCATAATTGACGAATATTCACGATTTCCCATCGCACAAATAATATCGTCCACAAGCGCCTCCTGCACTCTCAAAGTGCTAGATGAGATATTCGCAACATGGGGTGTCCCCAAGGAAGTCAAAACAGACAATGGGCCCCCATTCAATGGACACGAATTCAGTGCTTTTGCGAAACACATGGACTTTGAGCACAGAAAAGTTACACCACTCTGGCCACAAGCGAATGGCACCATTGAGAGATTGATGGCTACGATCAAAAAGACATTTCAGCAAGCCATTGCTGAGAAGAGAGAACTGCAGGCAGCTCTGAATGAAGTTCTAAGAGCCTACAGGGCAACTCCCCACTCAACCACCAGACAATGCCCTGCGACCCTCATGCTAGGGCGGCCAGTGAGAAATCGTATCCCGACAGGGGAAGGTGCTCTGCAAGCGGTATCACCAAATTACATGCACCAGGAAATAGCTATGACTGACAAGCATAACAAGGACAAAATGAAATCGTATGCCGATGCCAAGAGGAGGGCGAGGTCTCCATCCTTGCATGAAGGGGATCATGTCTTCGTTAAACAGGAGCAGCAGAGAAAGACTGATTCCCGATTCCGTGACGAGCCACTATTAGTTACCCAGCAGAAGGGCACGATGCTGACGGCGGAATCTGAACAACGCAGAATCACCAGGAACACCTCCCCCTTCAAGAGGTGTCCGCGAGACATAAAAGGACCTGGGGTGAGCCCGACTGACACTCCCGCACCTGAAGAACCTGATCCTAGTGATACAGGAGGCAGAGGTCAGCAGAGTGAGTCCATGCCGAGCGTGTCCACTGGGAACATGTCACTACGGCCACGTCGTGAAATCCAGCCACCCAAGAGACTCATTGTAGAAATGGACTGAAGCATTGTTGATTGTTTGTTTTATTAAGAAAGGGGGAGATGTAATGGAGTTAGCAGCCTAGTAGTTGGGGAGGGCGGAGCCAGGGTGGTGGAAGGAAGAGGAGGAGTCATGACAGGATAGGGGCAGTTAGAGTAGGGACAAGGCAGAGATAACAAGTAGGATAATAAAGCTCCTGTTACACCACAAGAAGTGTCTGTGGTTATTTGTAGCGCGATGCTACACCAAGCCCCCTCACTGCCTGCACGTTGCTGCTCAGAACAAAAGCAGGCAACATGCAGGTAATGCAGAATGTCATCCGAGCTCAGCATATTTTAGTGGGACCCGACTTCTTGGCAGGGTGGACAGCGTCCCCTCTGTGAAAATAGTGGGTGCAGGGCGTCTATCCGACTTGTGGCCTGAACAGCAGTCAAGCGTTAGATGGTCATGGTGATGGGTTGCTCGCCTACAGTGAACAGAAGTTGATATCTGCAGTCAGAAGGTCTCTGTTGAAGCTAGCGCAGAGATGCAGTGCAGTTGAATGCCCATCACTGGTGAGGAACAGAGCTTCATTCATTTTATCTTCAGACTCCAAAAAGGCGTAGTGGCTATATCTCTCTTTTCTCACCACTCTCTTCTTATGCTGTTTCTAGCTCCCTCTCTGTTTCTTTACCACAGACTCTGTCTCTCTTCTCAATCGCTCTCTCCCTCTCCCACTCCTCCTTTCTCACCTTCCTCCCTTTTTCTTCTTGTACACTTTATCTCTGCTCCCACTCTTTCTCATTCTTTCTCTCTCTGCCCTGCCCAAATTCTTGTCATTTCCTTGTTCTGCTGTCTCTGGTGTGGGGTTCATTTATTTTGTCCCTCACCAGCAGATTTTCCTGGCGGCGAGGCACAGTAAGAATAAAAGCCATCTGACTGTCTACCCTAAACATGGCAGACAGTCGGATGGCGTACTGCAGACAGCACCTACTCCATCTAAAGACGTTTTAAATTGACGGAGTACATTTTACTCTGTTGGCATAAAACTTGCAGCCTTCCTGACTCAAAATTGGGTGGGTGGACCTTGATTTTGGTGGCCAGGATACTCTGTCGCCATTGCAATGGAGAACCTGTCAGCTAGAGATCTACTTAATGCAAATCAGTACTGACCCTGCTCCTCTTGGGAGCAGCCCATCCTGTATATTGGTCATCTCTCCCATTCACCCTGTGGCCCACTATTGATTTAAGTTTGGAAATTTGGGAGTCTCACCCCCGGAATCACATTGACTAAGCTACACCTATGAGCATAGGAATCCTCTCCCCCTTCAGCTACAGCCACGTGTGTGCTTGCTGGGACATGCATTAAAGAAACAAACTGTGTGGGCATGTGTACATGAGCATGCAGGACCACGGCTCGGCCTCATGACGCTTAGTCTGCTTGAAAGGACCTTAGTCACAAAAAACAACTTTTTACCACTCTAGCAGTGGCGGCCACCACTAACAAAGAGTGGTGGCCGGATGGAGGGAGCACGGGGGTGGTGGGAGAGCGAGCTTGACGGGGGGACGATGGGTTAATAAACATTTTTAAAACTTACCTGACGCCGCGGACCACCTCCCATGTCGCTTCACTCCTGTTGGCCTCTTCCTGGGTCCCAACAGCCCCAGGGAAGACTCCCAGCCAATCCCTGTGCTGCAGACCAGCACAGGGATTAGTCTGAGCTGGCTGAAAAAATGCCCTGCTCAGACCAGGGAGTCTGAGAGGGATTCTTCAGCACTGCTGCTGAATGCAGTCGGGCTAAAGAAACCTAAGTGCGCATGTGTGTTTTGGTCGGCCTGAAACGGCCGGCCAAACACACATGAACACTTAGGGAGTGCACAAGTACTCCTCCTCCACCCTCCCATGCCCTGCCCCTCCATGTGCAAGCTGGCAAACAAAAAATAAAACAATGCAGTAGCATCGGTTTATTTTTTTCAGGCAGTGGGGCGACGCTCCTCTGCAAATGCGGAGGAGCCACTGCTGCACTCTAGAGAGATCTCATATCACAACAGATAGGCAGTGGTTTGGTTCAGGTGAGAACAATTCTGGCAAATGCAAGAGGCAGTGGTTTAGTTAGTGTGATATTATTGTGATAAATAAAGTAGACAGAGGGCCATATTCTCAAGGAGCTATCGCCTAGTTAACGGCACCTTAGCGCAGCCAAACTCGTGATCAATTCATCACCCCATTCACAATCTGGTGCTGACAGCCCATAGCACCAGTTTACCAGCGATAGCAGCCGCAAAAAACATTGCCACAGATGACCCTGGCAGCTATCGCTAATGAGATGCAGAGTAGGCGTTCTCTTGCAAAAAGCCGCGACAACACCACTCCACAACATTCTCAACGACCAGCCACATCTGCGAAAAGAGCACGAAACTTGCGATAAGGCGCATTAGCAGCAGAAAACTAACACCTGCTCTGACCTGGTGCAAAGTCGGAGGACAGTCTGCAACAGAAAAGGGAGCCCAGCCCAGAGCCACACCCGAAGAACAACAGATGCTATGGAGCCACTGAACATACGTGCCAGACACCCAAGAGGGCAACAACTCCCACCGCCACCACAGCCAGGACCACAACCCCCCCCTGAGGCAGCACAAACAAAGACAGCGGACCCACAGGAAACGCACCAGCCTCACAGACGTAACACCAGACGATGTCATTGCCCACCACATGCTGAAAAGGACAATCATCCTATGCATCCTGACCCTCATCTCCCAACAGGCCGACGGCACCAACACAGCGGACAACCAACATCCCACCCCACACAAAGCTACTACCTGTTGGCCTCTGGTACCCCCCCAACCAACAACCACCAGAGTCCGAGGAGTCTCACAGCCAGCCACATCAAGCCCCCCCAACTGTCTTGGATGCCATCATCAGCTTGGTACCACACTACCTATCCTTCCTCCACACTGCGCAGGAACAGCTGGAGACCAAGCAAAGCATCAAAGCCATACCTGGATTCCCTCGCATGTCAGGGGGCAATTGAATGCACACATGACCTACTTGTGCCCCATGGTGACACTGCACACAATATCTGCTACCAAAAGCACACACATACCATCACTGTGCAGGCAATAGTGGACCAGCTGGGAATCTCCACCAACCTCGACGCCAACCACCCATTCCGAGTGCATGAGTACTACATCTTCCGACAGCCCACCATCACCTGGCGCTTCCTGACTGGTACTTCGGGAAATGCGCTGCTCGTTGGCAAGTACCAAATGAACACACCACACACCTCAACTCCACAACCAAGCAACTCACAACACTGGGAATGCACACGTCACAAACTCACATACAACATGCCAAACAACATGCCCACCCACCAGACATGACAGCACAACTTACTCGGGCAACCTGGACCAGCCATGCACATAAGCCATCAACTGCATGGCACCTCAGCCAGACGATAGCAGATTGTGGGAAGAGGTGGGGACCAGGCATGTGCGAAGGAGGCAACTGACCTATGAATGACAATGTACACAATGCCAAGTGTGGCGTAGAAGCGATGGCCAGACTGCAGTATGCAGACCACACACATAACCATGTTGACATACACCGCTGGTGTATGGAGTGCAGGGGACAGTGGACACAACCATGTCACCCCAGCCAGTGGGGAAGATCCCGGAAATGTAGCTTGTTACGTCCCCCCGGTAAGTGTGAGCGGAGCGGGCTGGCCTGGTGTACACCAGGCACGCGTAGAGGTGTGATTAAAAGAACGTAGCTCTGGACGTGGTCCTCTTCCAGAATGCCCAACGACTCTGCCAGGGCGGTGCCCATCAACCCGCCATGAGGCTGACGCCGTCGCCATGAGCGGTGTTGCCTGCGTTCCTGTGCGCATGCTGCACCCCGGTTCGCAGGGCCCCGTACCAGTCCTACCGGGCCCTACGCAGCCAGGCCTCAATGCACACCTATCAACACCGGCATGTGTCGATGAGGGTCCACCACGTGCCCATGCAAGCTCCATGCTAGAGTACCGCGAACCTGTCAGCCTCCTCAGACTATCATGGCCTCCGCGACACCGGCACGCTGTACTCCCTTCTTGTTGAGGTACTCCACCTGCATGCACAGCGGAAATGTAGGTCACACATTTGTAACTGAGTCTTGATTACACTATGGCAGAGAACATCAATTATGGCATATTTTCTCTCACTGTACTCCCATCGATGTGGTGCTACCAAGTCTGTGCACAGCAGTCCAACAACAGGTGTCCGTGGGCCCATGTGGACTACTGCCCTCGGACCACGCTGCGTTTGAGTTGTTCGCACATGTGGAACTGAGTCTTGATTTGTCAATGGCAGAGTACATATCATTGCACGCAAGGAGAGGTGTAAGAGGATGACGCGTTTCAGTCTGGAGGGTAGAAGGATCATCGTTACAGGGGTGATTGAACACTACCGACAACTGCCCTGGTGTCAGTAACTCTGTGCATCGCGAGCCAACGACATATGGCTGTGGGCCACTGCTGACAGCTGCCTCCGGCCTACAATGTGGTTGAGTAGGTCACACATTTGGAACTGAGACTTGATTACACCATGGTCGAGAAAATCAAGAATGGCAGATTTAACTCACTATACTCCCTTCGATGTGGTGACACCAAGTCTGTGCATAGCAACACAAACATACGTGTATGTGGGCCCTTGATGACTACGCCGTCAGCCTACACTGCGGTCCAGCAGGTCTCACGCCAATCCAATCCAGTCCGTACCAGGCTGCACACGTCATCGTCGCTGACTGAACACCTGCTCAGCTCTGTTGCTTTTGCCTACGTCAACCACAAGTCACCCCCAAATGTCATGTCAACGTCGTGTGTTAGAGTTTCAGGAGGAGCTCGCTGAACCGCTGCCTCAGGCCTCCACTGTGGTCGAGTAGGTCACACACTATTCGAATTCAGTCTTGATTTATTTATTGCTGACATTATGTCATTGTACAGGCCTTAACGCAGACTGCATCCCCTTGCAGCTCCGGTGCCACTAAGTCTGTTGCCCAAGACCCATGGACACTTTCTGGTTGAACTTTGGTGGCGACTGAGTCCATGGACTTGGGGTTGTCATCGCCATCATGTCGGTGATACTGACTTTGTGGAAAAAGCGATGCCATGGCATTCGACTCCTCTATTTGCTGCTTCCGGACAGCTTCCACCCTCTGCATCATGCCCTGGAGGAAACCTTCCACTGTTCCCCCCAAGCCTCTGCCATGTCCACCTTGGACATCGAAGAGGACCCGCTCAGCACTTCATGTGCCCGTATCTCACTGCACCACAAGTCCCCATCCCGTGGTGGTGTGCCTGTGCCGGCCGCAGTGAATCCGGGGACACTAACTCTGTGCTGATCAGGTCAGGGACCCCTTCTTCTGAGATGTTGGATGGCCTCTGAGGCGATGGCCTTGGGGGCATCAATGCCATGTGTCTGTGGCCCTGCGCTGTCCGCTGCCTCCGGCCTCAACTGCGGCCCACCAGGGCTCACACATCAAATCGAGTCATGACTGGCCCGGACGTCGCATCACCGCAGGAGGCACACGCCACCACTGCCAGGACCAACTCCAACCGCCAACTGCCAGTGTCAAACCGGTCGCACTGGCAGACTGACAGAGTTGCCTGCACCTGTCATGGATGTCATCTTCTGCCTGATCCCCTACTCAGCACTCCAGGTGCTGAGCATCATCGTCCATTACTGTTTTGGTTATGTGCTGTGGAGTGCTCACGCAGCAATGTCACCTCAGGCAGTGTGGGAGACCTGGGACGGCGATGAGGAAGATGATGCAGGTGTGATTCCCCCCCCCCCCCCACCCCCCCCTACTGCAGCTGCATCAGGAATGTCCGGAAGGGACACAATCCTAGACATTTTCTTTACATGAGCACACTCAGCTCTGGGGCCCCAACCTCAGTGACCTGAAACTCACAGACACTTCTGTTTGTATGTTGGGTGACCACTGTACTTGCTCCGGCTCCCTCCATGTTGCTCAGCAGTTGACTCTGTTATGCAGTTGTTTTTTATTTCCATTGCACTGCTGTCCACTGTTCAAGTTGTTGCCAGCACCAAGCACTCCGTGTGGGCTGCCTTATACTCACCCCACACACAACCAGCACAGGCATCACTGTACATGTGGCTCTGCCAATAAAGAAGCCGGGTGCACGTGCCCGTAGCCAGTTCAACATGATATCTGCGTGTGTCCCTGTGGTCTTGTTGTATGCATGAGGGCCCTGGGCCCTAGGACATTACATTGTGCTGTGTACAGTAGATGCAGACATGTCACTGCAGGCAGCGGGTTAGAGCCTGGACATGTAGCCTTGTCGTCACCCACACAAATCGTAAGGGGAGTGGACTGTGTTGTCGTACGCAGAGCCAACGTGGGTGTGTGACTGATCTGTGCATGACCCTGGGCATGTACGTCTGCATGTGTCTGGGAATGTGCATCTGCATGTGTCTCTCTGGCAGGGTGGGTCTCCTTTGTGGGGTGTAGGTGGTCCCTGAAGGGTAATGGACACCCACGTATGTGCTCTAGTTCGCCTTCCATGGGTTCGGAACACACCCGCACCTGTTGGGCCACCTCCTTTTGGCGTTCTGACACCTGGCATTGGGGTGTCATGTGTGGTTCCGTGAAGTGTTGTGAGCCTGCTGTGCTTGCGGTGATTCATGCTGTGTGGTCTGTTTCAGGGGCTGGGTTTTCCTCTAAGTGGCCTGGCTGCCCTGGTTCTGGTGATGGGTTGTGTGGGATGTCAGTGGGCTTCTGTAGGGCGTCAGTGTCGTAGGTGTGGTGGTCCACTCCGGCATCACTGATGTGTGGTCTTCTGTGCTCTGTTGGAGGTGTTGTGTGTTCCTCTGCAATGTGGAGGGGAGATGCATGTTGACATTGTGTTGACATGTGTGTTGGTGCATTGTTCTTGTTTACATGCAGACTGTATGACAGTGTACATTGTGACTGTTTTGGAGGTGCAGGATTTAGATGCGGGATAGTGTACATTTGGACTACATGACGGGTGTGAGTTTTAACGTGTACATTTCCATTTCACAGTTTCCAGCTCTGTCAGCTGTGGTGTGCCTGTTTCTGCACGTGTGCGGAGCCAGATGTGTCTTCTTTTCTGCAGTGCCGGGGTTGCACATTGTACCACATTGTCGTCAATGTGGATGTGCTGTTATTGCTATGTGTGTGTGCTGCAGTGTGCCACGGGGATGAGGGACATGATCCAGGGTCATGTGGGTGTGCAGTGTGCTACACATGGTTGTGCATGTGTGCCATTGTGCCCATCTGCCCCGTCCCCCCAGTCCCTGGTCTTTACTCACCCTGTTGATGTTGTGTCAGGTTCTCCCGAGGTGTGTCTGCACTCCCACCTCCCTGCACTGTCTCCGCACTGTTGACTGTGGCCTCTGTTTTCTCCAGGTCCTCCTGTGGTGCAGGACTCCAACCTCCTGTCTCTGTTACTGCCTTCCTGTTGGTGGCGTCTTTGTGCCTGGTTCAGATTTCCACGTCATGCCGGCGCCTCTTGGCTTCCTCCATTGGCCTCCTTGACACTCCGGCTGCATTCAAGGTAGTCTGATTGTGGTTCAGTTGCTGGTTATGTTCTGTCACCTCCGTGACGCTGGCCTTGTTTTCCTGTGGACTGCACCCTGTCTTCCTCTCCCTCTTCTCCTTGGCCTTCCCTGAGCCTGTTGTTCCTAGCTGGTGGTCTGTGGGGCCTGTGGGGTTCGCGTTGGCCTCTGCGCTCGGTCAGGGTGCATCCATGTTGCTATGCACTTTGGCTTCTTTCTGGTGTGTTGTTTTTGTAGCTTTTATAGTGCATTTTCCCGCCAGACGCGTGAGATTTGCAGGCCTGTGGCTGTTTTCTGCAGCTTTTTGTATCAGGCTTGGCCTCATCGCAGTTTTTTTGGCGTTCGTGTTTCGAATTTTTGTGGCGTGCCGTTGATTTTAACGCGACCATTTGATGCGTTATCTGGTGACTATCGCATGGTACTGCCGTTTTGTGAATACTTGGTTAACACGGCGTAAATTTCCCGCGATTGACTGCGATGTTGTAGGTTGCGTTAAGTTACTTTTGCGATGATTATCACACGTTATTGAGAATATGCCCCAGAAACTATTATATTGTGAGAAGTAAGAGCCAAAGACTTTATGACAAACCTGTCTTACATTGCCCAGTATTTTCTTCTGAACATTTATACTGTACATGCCTGGTGCTGAATGGTGTAAAAGAAATCCCTTTTCCTAAAAATGCATTGGCTGGATTAGTCGAGTTATCAAGTTCTATTACTGATTCTTCTGAGTTTGTAGCTGGCTAAGCGTTCTATCACTGTGCCTAGCTATTTTGAGGGTCAAGTATGAGGAGATGTGCATGGTGCTCCATTTTGAGTCCAATCGTATGTCAGTGAGAGGTAAAAGACTTCAATGGACACAACTGGAGCCCATATGACCCCTGACTGCCCTGGCGATCCTCCAAACCAGTTTGAACACCCTCTCTCCTTAGCTTTCTCATCCTCTTCATGTCTCTCTCCCAACTCACCCCTCTTTTTGTGCTTTCTTCCAGGGTCGTAGCTACTAATAGCGCAGGTGGTGCAGTGGCACTGGGACCCTGAGGAGTCATGAGTGTGAGAAGTTGGCCTCGTATATGCTGTCCACTAATTAAAGTGGGCACCTTGTACCAGTCCAAACAAGCCTTATTGATGATTAGGTTAAAGACAACCTTTATTGAAAGCTATCCTAGGGTAGCTATGGAGAGCAGCCTTCAGGCTAAGTCTCGAAGGAATGTAAAGCAGCTTGTTTTACCAGATCAGAACCTCCTGAATGACCAAATGAAAGGAGAACCACACAAGAGATATATAAAATATATGTATTTATTACTAAAAGCTCTCTACTAATATCTTTATGAGATTAGAGCACAAAGCACACAATATTAAATCACTAGAGCGACAGTAAACAGCACAATACACAGCGGGCTCCAGGGGGAGACCGAACCATATACTAAGAAAGTGGTATTACAACCACGACTTGACTAGACACAATGCCTAGAGCACGTACAATCGCTGGGACACCAAGAAACCACCAAAAGTAGTGACACAGGGTACCACCGGAGGACGGGTGCAGTGTATGAACACATGCGCGAGCTCCGTACAATCCTATGGGAAAGTCGCGGTTGGAATTTTAAAGATTAAGGACACTTCGAAGAGGACTTTAAGCAAACCCTGTCAAACATAGAAGGTTCTAAGACCAGCACCCTTGAGATTACTGAGATACCAGTGTTACCTATCCCAGGGGAGCCGGGTGCATAGGGGTCAAGTGATGTCGGGAACCTTTGTCGTTTTCAATGGTGTGATGCGGAAAAGTGCTGCTGCCGGGAAGACGAAATGGGTCCGGTGGAATCCAAGCCTGGATCCAAGGTGAGAAGAACCTGAAAGCAAAGGGGACAGAGTCTGGGTCACTTCACAGTGACTAGGGGCACGACAGACGAATGCCCACCGATGTTGGATGCTTCAGGTGAGAAGAGGCGATGCTCGACTCTGCAGCCACGGGGACCAGGAGACGTCGACGATGACCAAAGTCTGGAAGTGAGCTGTCCCACAAAGGATGTCGAGTGCTGCGAGGTCAGTGTTCGGATTGAACACCAACAAGCCTTGGCAACTGCAACCCACGTGGGCAGAGGAAAGAAGCTTTGGTGGGGACCAACAAGGTCCTGGGGACTCTCCAAGCCATGGAGAGTCAGGGCACATCTGGAGCAACCAGGAAAGCCCACGGAAAGTCAAAGTTACCTTCACAGGGACCCACAGGTCAACGGTAAAGGGATCGCGAAGGGACCTCAAGCTGAATCACGAAATACCGGCCCACGGAACACTCGTGGAGTGTAGGCTGGAAATCTTCAGTTGAATTACTGCTCAGGGTCAGGACTACAAGAAGCCCAAAGCACAGCCTCAGGGAATGCCGAAAAGCATATGCTGCTGCAAAAGTACAGGGTTTCGGGTTGCACGGTCCCCACGAGGGATACTGGACTCAGAATTGTTGAGAGAGCAGATTGACCTCAGAGACCTCGGGAACCCACCTCCTGTGTTGCAAAAATCTTAGGAGTCCTCAGGAGCTTGCAAGATGCAAACCGGTCAGATACGTTCAGGTGCCTGCCTTGCAGGGGAGTAACTCCTTTACTCCAAGGGAGATTCTTCAGTCATCCAGCATAGTGTAGATCGTCGAAGTACTTGGTTTCTGTAGCACAGTTTAGTCCAGGTAAAATCTAAAGTCCTGTAGTCAGGGGTTCCTACTTTATACCCAAGGAAGGGGTGGGACAAACTCTGGGCACCCACCTATGGGAGGGTCAGGACAGAGGGGTGGCTATACCCATGTCCTTTGTCCAGTTTTGCGCAAGAGCAGGAGCAAATGGCTCCTGCAACTGGCTTGAGCTGGACTATGCACAGGGACAACAACATAGAATCTGCTGGTCCTTAGAAAAAATATATATATTTACAGACAAGTAGCCAGCGCAACCCAACAGGATAACATAAATTGGGAAAGTCCTATTTAAGAGGACGGAATCCCATCACCCACTGAGGTGGCATGCTTCATCGTTTGGGATCTCTTCTTGGGTCCAACCTAGTGCAGCCAAGGAGCTACAACTCCTTGCTAGTGTAAAGGAGGAGCTTGCGGATGTTTTAGTATTATCCGGGGGCTAGATCTCCTAAGATCGATGGAGCATGAAACAGTGTGGTGAGAGTGCATGATGCAGTGTATGAAATAAGTGAGTTAAAATTGACTACCAGGAGAAAAACAAATTTATTATGTATCCCATGGTGTCAAGGGTTAAAAGCAGTAAGAGTGCGGTCTGAATAATGGACGAGCGCGCTGGGGAAAAATGCTGAGAAGGTCTACATGTTTCAGCCAATCTTGATCACAAATTGATTATGGCTTTCTTCAGGACCTAGTTGTTACTACTGCAGAAGTGCAGCGGGTTGCTGGGGATTTTTCTTTTCTTTTCTTCAATGTTGACTGAGGGCTATGCACGTTCGTTAAATCCCGGTGCAACCTCAAACTTGGCACTGTTTTTTAGCAATATTTTTCCTATTGCTGGCCTTACGGCAAATGGGGTCATTTTTCCAGTGGTCAGGCTTCTTACAGACATGGCAATAAGGTTTCTTTTCAGGGAAGGAAGGAGTTTGGGACCGACCCCCAGAAGAGGACTTCTGGGGCCCTGTAGTGCATTTATCTTTTGATTTATCCCCACCTCTCTCTTGGTTCTTGGAAGAATCTGTCTTCTGGTCACCACCCTGATTATTTGGCTTTGCCCTGGTTCTGATCCATTTATCTGCCTTCTTGCTCAATTCTTGGGGAGAAGTCAGATCTGAGTCCACCAGGTACTGGTGTAAAAGCTGTTTTTGACAATTATTAAGGATCTGCTCCCTCATAATCAAATTGTACAATCCTTAAAAGTCATGCACCTTGTTGCCATGTATTCAACCTTCCAGAACCTTAGTAGCACAATCTACAAAGTCAACCCAGTCCTGAGTTTGTGCTTTCTGGGTGTCTCTGAACTTAATCCTGTATTTCTCAGAGGTTAAGCCAAACCCATCAATGAGAGCACTCTTCAGGACAGTGTAATTGTCAGCATCCTCTTCTCTTACAGTGAGGAGTTTGTCCCTACCTTTGTCTGCAAAAGATAGCCACAAGATAGCTGCCCACTGCTCTTGAGGGACCCTCTGTACTTTACAGGCCCTCTCTAGTGTAGTTATCCACTTTTGGATGTCATCCCCACTCTTGTAGGGAGGGACTATCTTGTTTAAGTTCCTATGAGAATGTTATCTACCTCTAGGGGCATTGTTGCTGCCACCATGGTGCTCTAGCCGCAACCTTCTGGAAGCTCTCTGGAGCTCTAGGGATTCCCAGTCTAAGGCCAATTATTCCCTCTTGATTCTGAGTTTGGTCCTCTCATACTCAAGTAACTGACACTTCTGCTCATACGAGGAATCCCTTTAATGAGAAGCAGAGGTCCCTACAGAATTACCAGAATGATTAGAGTCCTGAGAAGAAGATCTTGATCTTCTTGGTATACTGTTAACTCTCCCTGGTGGAGTAAAGAAAGGGCCACTGGGGCCTTCTCCCCCACCTGAAGGAAGAATTGGGTTGTCCAGGTTAGAATCATCTTGATCCTCCTGGTCAGCATTTGAGTCCAGGTCATAGAAGTTTTCACTTCCTGGTATGTTCTCATCTGCTGTCCCACCCAACTTGCCTGCCTCATCAGACCCTGGGGTCTTTCTGAGGTCATCTAAAAGCAAAGTCTCTATGAGACGTTGGGTGCTGGCATGTCTCCCTGTCTTCAGTTTCCTAGATGTACACATATTTCTCAATTCCTGAAATGAGAGATGGCCATACTTAGTTGGCAAGGAACCACTGGCTTCTGGCCTAGAAGACACACTAGAGTTATGTGGTGTAGGCACCTACCTAACCTAATGGGAACTAAACTCTCATGAGTTGGAGAAAGGGTGTGCTAGACCCTTGACTACCCAACTCCAAGTTCAGTAGAACTTACTTATTCTAGTCTTGATTTATATGTACCTAATACCTTTAGTGGTTTTCAGTTAATCACTCAATGAGATTTATCTGGTAAAACAATAGCAAGCTTGAAGCCCAATCGCTGCACACCAATATGAGAAGTTGGCCTGGTATATGCTGTCCACTAATTAAAGTGGGCACCTTGTACCAGTCCAAACAACCCTTATTGATAATTAGGTTAAAGACAACCTTTATTGAAAGCTATCCTAGTGGTAGCTATGGAGAGCAGTCTTCAGGCTAGGTCTCGAAGGAATGTAAAGCAGCTTGTTTTACCAGATCAGAACCTCCTGAATGACCAAATGAAAGGAGAACCACACAAGAGATATATAAAATAGATGTATTTATTACTAAACACCCTCTACTAACCTCTTTATGAGTTTAGAGCACAAAGCACACAATAGTAAATCACTAGAACGACAGTAAATAGCACAATACACAGCAGGCTCCTGGGGGGAGACTGAACCATATACTAAGAAAGTGGTATAACAACCACGACTTAACTAGACACAGTGCCTAGAGCATGTAGAATCGCTGGGACCCCAAGGAACCACCCAAGGTAGTGACAGAGGGGGACCCACGGAGGACGGGTGCAGTGTGTGAACACAGGCGCGAGCTCCGTACAATCCTATGGGAAAGTGGAGGTTGGAATTTTAGAGTTTAAGGACACTTTGGAGAGGACTTTACGCAAACCCTTTCAAACATAGAAGGTTCTAAGGCCAGCACCCTTGAGAGTACCGAGATACCCGTGTTACCTATACCAGAGGAGCCGGGTGCATAGGGGTCAAGTGATGTCGGGACCCTTCGTCATTTTCAATGGCGTGATGCAGAAAAGTGCTGCTCCCGGGAAGATGAAAAGTGTTCGGTGGCATCCAACCCTGGATCCAAGCTGAGAAGAACCTGGAAGCAGAAGGGACAGAGTCTGGGTCACTTCATGTCGGGTGCTTCAGGTGAGTGACTCTACAGCCACGGGGACCAGGAGATGTCGACGATGACCAAAGTCTGGAGGTGAGATGGCCCACAAAGAATGTTAAGTGCTGGGGGGGTCAGTGTCTGGATTGAACACCAACAAACCTTGGCAACTGCAACCCACATGGGCAGAGGAAAGAAGCTTTGGTGAGGACCAGCAAGGTCCTGGGGACTCTCCAAGCTATGTAGAGTCAGGGCACGTCTGGAGCAACCAGGAAAGCCCTCGGAAAGTCAAAGTTACCTTCACAGGGACCCACACGCCAACGGACCAGGGATCGCGAATGGACCTCAAGCTGAATCACGAAATACCAGCCCACGGAACACTCTTGGAGTGTAGGCCAGAAATCTTCAGTGGAATTACTGCTCGGGGTCAGGACTACAAGTAGCCCAAAGCACAGCCTCAGGGATTGCCGAAAAGCATATGCTGCTGCAAAAGTACACAGTGCACAGGGGTTCAGGTTGCACGGTCCCCACAAGGGTTACTGGTCTCAGAATTGCTGAGAGAGCAGATCAACCTCACAGACCTCAGGAATCCAGCTCCCTGTCTTCAGTTTCCTAGATGTACACATATTTCTCAATTCCTGAAATGAGAGATGGCCATACTTAGTTGGCAAGGAACCACTGGCTTCTGGCCAAGAAGACATACTAGAGTTATGTGGTGTAGGCACCTACCTAACCTAGTGGGAACTAAACTAACCGCGGTTATCGCTACTTTTCTTACGCCTGCTTTTAATCTGACTTAGCCATTATATCCACTGGAAGGTGGATATAATGGTTAAGTCTGTCCTGCCCTATCACCAACGTTTCGCCAATCATTGTGCGATTATCGCTGGATTTTCAGCGGTAATCGCACAATATGTAGCTATCGCTGGTATTTTTATCGCTTTTGAGATAAGCATCGCTGATAGCGTGCTATCTCAGCGTAAGAAACCAGCGATAGCCGGCGATAATTATCCTAGCGCTAAGTGCGCTTAGCGATAATTATCACCGGTTGTTGGTGATATGCCCCTTGGTTTCTGTAGCAGAGTCTAGTCCAGGCAAAATCTAAAGTCCTGTAGTCAGAGATTCCAACTTTCTACCCAAGGAAGGGGTGGGATAAACTCTGGGGACCCACCTATGGGAGGGTCAGGACAGAGGGGTGGCTACACCCATGTCCTTTGTCAAGTTTCGTGCCAGAGCAGGAGAAAATGGCTCCTGCAACCGGTTTGAGCTGGACTATGCACAGGGACACCAAATGTGCCCTTGTGCAGACTTCAAAGCACTCTCAGAGTGCACCCACCCAGCCCCAATACACTAAATCCTGCCTGGGAGGTGGTCACACCTCCCTGTGACAGGAAACCTATTGTCTACTGGTGTGGAGGTATGATTCCAAGGTGTTTGACACCAAACACAACATGTTTCTAAGCAGCCGTTTTAAAGTTAGCATTTACCGCGAGGTTATAATGCACTTAAATATATGTGGTTGGCTGCATCACAAACAACCCTGAAAAATAGGTTCCGAAGGCTGCAGAGGGGCTCTGCTCATGTGGGTGCACCCTCTCACATAAAACCCGGCACCCTGACTCCAGGATTGGTAAGGCCTGCCATAGGGGTGACTGTTAGATTTATATGTGTAGTGATTTAGAATAGATATAGTGAACCTATATTTAAGTAAGGGGTGCATTCACCACCGTACACAGGCTGCAGTAGCAGACCTGTGGTGTCAGTTTGAATGTTCTCTCAGGGGTGGCATAATACATGCTGCAGCCCCTGGGAGGCCTCTGGGGTACCTAAGCCCTGGGTACATAGTATACCATGTACTAGGGACTGATAAAGGTACCCCAGAATCCAATCTGGAGTGTACCTAAAGTACATGCAATCAATTTAGGGAGAAAGCAGATAAACTGGGGTCCTGATTAGTAGGATCCCCGTCACACTAGTCGAAAACCAGCAAAACACCAGGAAAAATATGGGGGTAACCATGCAGTCAGATTCCACCTTCCTACAATGAGCCCATCCTGCTCCGCACCAGCTATAGTCATTTATAAAAGCCAACAAGCTCCAGCTTTTTTTTAGGTTGAGCCTGGGCAGTGGATGCGCTGCTCTGCAAGGCATGCTGTATTGAGGTAGGGAGTTGTAGCTCCGCTCACTCTTTGCCCACATTTTTCATTGGCTTGTGTCATTGTCCACTGTAAACTGTGGCTGTTCATTGGTCAAAAGGTTTAATAGTCCCTCCTTAGTACCGCCTTGTCTCATTTTGTAACCTCCCATGGCGACACCCCCTGTTACAAGTGTTGTTACTCAGGAGGCTTTAATTACAGCCTCCGAGCACTATTTTCTCAAATAGCTTTGTGGACACGCTCTCTCCTACGGTTTTTTTAAATTTTCATAGCACGCATTTGCAATGCAATATGGCTGGCATTTGCAAGAGTTTAAGCTGTCGACATTGTAAATGACTATGCCTTTTATTTATCTGTTTTAGAAACAATGCATAAATAAAAAGCATTGTCATTTACAATGCCAATAGCTCAAACTCTCATAAAGTGGAGATCTATTACATTGCAAATGCTTATTTATTTTATATGCTCCAGAGTCCTCCTTGAGGCTTGGAATTATGTTTACTTTTGAGAGGGGGTGGGAAGTCACGGGAAAGGAAAGGAAAAGTCAAAGGCCCCAGGCAGCCGCTGTGGAACTGAAGGGCCTGTAATGCTCGCGGGCGCTGGCTCCTGTCTGCCAAGGGCCACGTTGCTTCATAATAGGAATACCGCACTGTCATTAAACCAATTAGAAATCAGCTCTGCACTAGTAAGCACGAAACATCAATACTAGCAGGAAGAGGCGGGGCAGTGTGTTTGCTGGTGCGTGGGTCTGCACAGAGCTTGGCGGTGACTGCCCAATTTAGGGGCATATAATCAAGCACGGCGTTAAAATTATCACCGCTTTAGCAGCAGAAAACTGCCGCTAAAGCGGTGATAATGGGCTTGATAATATGCCGCAGAGAATTCCAATAGAAGCCCGGGTTCACACCAGAACATGGGCTTCTATGGGAATTCTCAAGGGCATATTATCAAGCCCATTATCGCCGCTTTAGCAGTAGTTTTCTGCCGCTAAAGAGGCGATAATTTTAACGCCGTTTCTTGATAATATGCCCCATGGTCCTTGTGCGGGCAGATCAGTGGCATACTGTAAGTGGGAGGAGCCCTGACAGCGCCCAACACTGGCAGTAATTCAAAATTGACTTTGAAATGGACCACTGCCGTGCCCCACATTCGTATCCTTAAATTTACAGGCGGATCGATTTTACGACAATCAGTGCAAAATGCCTTACGGTAATCCGTGCCAGTGATATCATCGCTGTAAAATCTATGCTTCAGTTCATATTGCATTCCCTATGATAATCTGCTGTTTTTAGATACACCTTTATGCAGCCGGGTCTTTCATCCAACATATGACGTTTGGTAACTGATAACTGAGTTGCCTCGAGGTGTCTGGGTGAGTTCTGGTGGTTGGTAGGTATGAATGACAGAGAATGATTGAGAGCTCCAGAATTGAGGCTGAAGAGTCGGTGAGTTTCTCACAGTGCCTGTCAAACGGTTGTAAGTGTTCAGAAAATGCTCATCCAATCTCTGGCCTCTCTGCAGACCACCCAGAGTGATGGTCACCTATGTGACAATTGTGGTTGGCATTCTATGGGAAAGTGAGTACAAGAGGAATACACAGCTGTTGAAAAATTGACAATGTCAAAAGAAGGGAAAATGTATTTATAGGCGAGAAGAGTGAGTGGGCGATGATGAAGGGGAGATAATTTACGGAAGTAAATGCAGAAAGACAGAATGAAAAGACAGTGATGAAGAAGGGGATAAGGTGTGAGACGTTCCGATGAATGGATTTTAGAAAGAGACATGTGGAGTGAAAACGGCCGTAAGTGGGTCAGGTAGAATGAGAAACTGCAGAGAAAGGTGCCGACAAAGTCAAAGTGTGAGTGATTAAAACACTCAGAAGACCTCTCCATTGCCCTTTCCACTGACTACTGTAATGTTCAATTCGTGGTGTCCGATATTCAGAATTGAAACATATTTAATTCAAATTCTTCAACACAATATCATATAATTTGTTAGTCATACATCTGATATTAAATAAAACTCAGTGCCAACAAGCATTGGCAAAGAAATAGGTCTAGTGTGCTTTAGGTGTGTGGTTTTGTTTTGGATGATAGGTCTGGATGAACCAACACAAACCTTACAGAGAAGCCCTTAATGGTGGTCAGGAGGTGCTGTGCCTGGCACGTGACTCTTGCTCCAGTCGCAGCCGCCACAGTAGAGAGTTGGTGGGGTAGATGAAGGAGGTGCGGGGGGAAAGCTGGAGGGGGAGCGCGCGGTGGTCTAACAAAAAACATAATATATAAAAACACACTTACCGGGAGCTCCTGCCAGCCTCCCACGTCGCGCTCTGCCTCCTCCTTCTTGGTCCCAGCAATCACTGGGGCTGCATCACGGACTCCCTGCAGTGCCCGCGCTGCTCTCATGTGAGAGCAGTGCGGGGATTGGTCTGAGCGGGCTGGAAAGACGATCCGCTCAGACCAGGGAGTCTGTCGGGGTTTCTCCAGCCCTGCTGTTCATTGCAGCCGAGCTGGAGAAACCTAAATGCGCATGTGAGTTTTGGTCGTCCTGAGCTGGCCGGCCAAACACAAATGCGCACTTAGGGAGTGCACATAGCAATTCTTCTCCCCATGCCCCGCCCCTACCTGCTCAGAGCCGGCAAATAAAAAATGAAACAATGACATTGTTTTATTTTTCAGTTGCTGGCTGTTCGCCAGGCTGTGTGGCGACGCTCCTTCGCCATTGCGAATGAGCCGCCGCTGTCAAGCTCACCTCTGTAAGACCATTCTCTTGCTTACATAGTCCAAGCCTTTTGTCACGCATTGCTAGTTGTACCTTTCAGAGCACCAGCCCCACCTTTTCTATCCCACTTAAAGTACCGGACAGGGGAGTTGCAGCATTGGCACAGTAATCTATTCCGCTGTCATCTCTCTCTCCTTTACTGTTATTTTTAAAATCTGTATTATTTTCTGTTTTAATTGGTCGCTAGCTGCGTTCCATTACAAAAATAGTTTTTATTCCAAATGCACAATTAGTCTGGCTTCTTATAGGTGTTTAATGTCGGATTTTTCACACTCTGAGGACAATGTGAGCAGAGAGAGATCGAGATGTGGGGACTGTAACCATGGAGGTAGCTCAGTAGAGTGCGCGCCTGCTGTAGAGCTTTGTGTGCACAGGTTTGAATCTGGATGGGATGAACATTGTGCTAAAACGAGCACCAATGAATTGCGCAGTCACAACACATGGTATTTCTGCAGGAAGAAGCATTTTGGTTGGTTGAGTGCACTATTCAAATGGCGACTACTATTGCCCTGGAACTCTGCCATCCACTCTATAAAGAAGCCAGACTGAATTATCTTCAAGTGTGTCTAAGAGGATCGAAAAATATAAAATGATCCTTGTGCAAAAATCAGCTTCGCAGTTACGAGGGGTACGATTACCTTCACACCACTTTACTACAATCGCGAATATAAGTGATGCAATTTTTGGCACACCCGGTAATTACTGGGTATGACAAATACTGCACCTTCAAATTTTTGCCCAATACATTTCTGTAGATTAGGGGCCATATTATGTATATGGTGCTCTTTCCTTGTTTTGGCCATTGTGCACCTTTCAAAAGGTGCGCCGGGTGCAAACAGGGAAGTGCTGCTGTATTGGAAGGAATGCGCTGCCCCCAGGGCAGCCCAAAACTCATGCTGCCCTTGGGGCAGAGCATTCAAGTGAAATAGCAGAGAGGTGTGTTTCACAGAGCAGGAGGCGACCCGCCTGCACTTTGGAGAGGGGGAAGAGATCCCCTTGCATGCAGGCGCAGTGAGTGAGTGCAACTGCCTGCAGGTGTATGTCTGGGGGGGTGGTGGTGGGGGGGTGGGATCCATAGGACTCTTTTCTTCCCTCCAGAGGGATGCCTTTATGAGGCGCACCAAAAGTGTGCCACTTTTTTGTGACACACTTTCAGTGCCCCTCCTAAGGGCATGTATGCCTCTGTGCCTGCGTCCATAATATGGCACGGGCGCAGAGGCACTGTGATTCCATTGTTTGCTTAGGGCCACGCCTCCAGGAAAATGAGGGAACACTCTCACATGCGCCAGTGCTATCAGCTATACCGAAGGGGACGCACAAGTGTCTTCGGCCCCTTCTGTAATACCATTGTGCTCCAGATGCGCACAAAGCTGACACACATGCCCGTTGTACCCCCAGGGCACAATGTATAATGTGGCCCCAGGGCTGCAAAATAGATCAAAGGAAAAAGGCCTGGAAAATTGCAGAACTTACAGATTTTTGTGTATTGAGAACCACAATCTGTATGTTATAACCCATTTTTGTTGGGTCAGTTTATAATGGGTGCTACTTATTGCACAATTAAATTCCCATTCCCAGATTATTGGTTTAAGTGTGATAAATAGCACACCACTTTGTGGGATACCGGCAAACGAGGCCAAGGTAAGCTAGGCCCATACTGCACTTTTCAATTATCTCAATTTCGCAGCTACCTTATAACAATCATAAAATCTTAACAATATGGTAAGCATTAAAAAAAATTGTTTTCTGTGCTTGAGGTTGCAACCTATTTAGAATTAAACTTTAAACAAGCAAAGTATCAAAAGAAGGGACAACGCTTATTAAGGAGTCTTTTTAAATAGTTGTCTAAAATCACAGATGTGACGAAATGCTGGCGTTAACATAGACAACTAGCACTTCCAAGTCATCAAAATGCTACATCGCAGTACTCCACACCACACCCACTTTAACAAATATAACTTTACCCCATTCTATTTAGTGTAGAGTATCATATAGTGCTGTTTGTATTGAAGATGGCCTAGGTCTTAGCTGTATATAAATGCAATATGTGCATGAATACACTAAACCATCTCACTATCCCAGGAGTCCAACCTGTGAAATACGTTACGCTTGGTTTGTTACAGTCGGTGCATTAGCTCACTGAGCTGCCTTACTATTTGAAAGCCCGGTGTTACATAGGTATTGTGATCCCAACAAGGGTCCAGAAGGGCTGGAGCCAGGCCAGATTTTCAAAGTTAACACTGACTGTCAGATAGTCTTTTCGTAAATCTATTATTCATAAATTGTCTATGTGGGTAGTCATAGACCCTGGCAGAGACCTGGCCCTACTGTGCCAATGCTGGGCAACCCTACGAAAAAACAAAAGACCCAGGCTCCACACATTTTAAGGGAGAGTGTTTACTGATCACTACCAAAAATAAACCTTCTCCCCACTTCACCAAACCACTCCAGAGGCTGTGGGGATTTGTGAGGGGTTGTTCAAGTGAAGGCTGGCTGCGGTAGGACTACAGTGATCTCTCGTTGGTCCATATCTCTTGTAAATCCCCCAGACGGGGTTTTCGTTTGCTTTCTGGTACTTTTTGTTTTGTTTTCCCCGTTATAAATGCACCAGTACACAAGCAAGTAAAATAAGCAAAATAAGAAAGGAGTGGAAGTGCTACTCGGTGATGTCTCTGCGTTAGTGCAGGGAGAGTGGAGTCTTTGTGAGTCCATTTACACATTTTCCCCAGGTTTTCTTGAATATTTGCACACATTTTCTCGCAGGGGAAGAACCTCCTCACTGCCCCTGTGGATGTATGATTCAAGCGCACTCGTATTTTATAATAAACATAACGTTTCTGCCTTACCGGTTTTAACATGCACTAGCCGCCACTGCTCAGTAGACACTAGACAATGTGGATCCTCCACTACTCTGTGCTTGGTGGAGAGGAGATGCACGCTGGAAGGGCTGAGAAGACCATATTAGGTTATTTCATGTTCCCTTCCACTATCACGCACCACTGTGGCTCCTTCGACCCCATAAAGGAGACATTCTCTTTTTTATGCCTTCCAATAGCTCTTTGGCTGTTCATTTGCGTGGTGGCGATAAGGAGAGAGAGAAGAGAAAAACAGAAAACAGTGAAAGACAGTGATAAAAAAGAAAGAAAGAGAAGGGAGGAGAGAGACAAGAAAGTGAGGAGGATAGACAAAGACATGGAAATAAAGATGTTTAGGGTAAAAAGGAGGAGGTACTGGAGGGTGGAGCAGCTGAAAGGGGCAGCGCAATAGTGGAAGCACAGACAGGAAAAGAAGGTGAAGGGAAAAGTAAGGCAAGTAAATGTGGGAAGAAGGGTACAGCACTAAGCAGAAGAGATCATGGGTTTGTTTTGGGGCATAGAGCCAACCTGTCCCCTTTGAGCCACATGCAACACTTAGAGATGACAATGTTGCAGCATTTAAAAACAAAAACAAAACTGTCATTCAGAACTTAAGTAGGCCACTAGCAGACAGAGCACTGTACCTCTGCTGGGCAGAGCAGTCTTAACTGCATTAAAGGCCCCCGGGCAAAGCAGTGCATTGGGCCCTGCCTACACAACCACTCACAGGTATACAAATGCATAACGGAAAATGAGTGTTACATTCTGGTCTGCATGGGGCCTCCATCCTCGTGGTGCCCCCGGGCAACTGCCCAGCGTGCCCATGGGTTAAGACGGCACTGCTGCTGGGTGGGCGAGAGCATGAATAGTGCTACGGTGCAGGGTGTGCTTTATATCTGCACCAGAGCATAACTGGATCCTACTCATTCTCCAGCTTCTCCAGGCTGTCAGGGCGCAGGGCTATCGGCTGTGCTGCAGGTCCAATGCCTCAACGGCGTAGGGGTATTAGGGGCTCACCCAGCCCCAATCATGACTTTCTTTTTGTATTTCAATTCTGTAGTAAGTTGTTCCGTGACTGATACAAGAGTATAATCAGTGCTTAATTTGTAAAAAAAAAAAAAAAAAAAGAAGTGCCAGGGCTCTTTTCAGGAGGCCACTGTAGCTTGCACCACGCATTGCCCCTGCCTGCGCTGCCAATGGCAGTAACAGCACAACTACTTACCACCACACTCCTACAACTGTGACAATTTGTACTGTTTCAGGCCCCTAAAGCTATAGGAATGGCTTGGGCGGCAGGTAATAGTAATTTTTTCAATGTATATTGAATTAATAACTGACTGTTGTTGTGGTCATGTCTAAACCTGCCAGATAGGCCACCTTGTGGTAGACTTTCACAAGCAGTAGTGTTGACAATTAAGTGCCAGTGCCGAGCACCAGAAATCACCGGCTCAAATTAAGCCCTGAGTATAACACAGAAATCTCATAGTGCTCAATGTAAAAGGTGGTATAACCACAGTGATTCAATGCAAAAATGAATTCAAGCAACATATTAGTCCCCCCCCAGAGGCGTCACAATGTTGAGAAACAGTACAGTAAACAACAAAGTACAGGGGTCAACTAACAGAAGCAGTAAATGGGCAAATGCGTATCGGATAAATGGGGAGGAAGGAACTCTAATTGGCATGGGGATAGCCAATCTCTCTTGATGAGGCCAGGGATAAGGGCAAATCCGCCCTCCGACCCCTCCAGATCAAATTTGCCTGTCAATGAATCCTTGCACCATGGCGGTCATTCAACGCAAGTCTCTCTCAGAGTGGGCAGGGAATAAGGGACATCTATCTATCCAAGGTGAACAACAGTGCGGACAGTAGTCCGCAGAGCCAGGGGAGGGGGGCTATAGATGTTGATAAATGGGGGCAATATGTAGAACAACAGATTATATGATGGATGCAAGGTACCCCCTTGGTTGGTTAGGTGTGTATGTATCCTCAGTCAGTCAGAAATGAGCCCCAGACCTATACAAATGTCTGTAGCTAATTGTTTAACTTATAGATACATTTTTCAAAGTACTCCATTTCATCCATGTTTTCTAACTAGGACTTGAAGGTGGAAACTTGAGTCATTTCGAGTAGCGTAAGATCGCCAGTTTGGCCACCCATAAGGCTGTAGAGAGCCATCTATTAATTAGTGTGCCAAGTCTTAGGGGGGAGGTTGGAAGAGTTGTGCAGGGGCACCAGTCGGGTAGTCAATGGTCTAGTCACCCGTAGGTCCTTCTTCAGGTGTTCCCAAATGTGCGCACAAAAGGTCTTCAGCCATTCGCAGTTCCATAATAGTTTGGACTGCATCACCATCGGCCACACCACATCTCCAACAACAAGAGTCTGCACTCAGTTGGGCACTCTGCAACCTTGATGAAGACCACGGCCAGTAGTGGAGGATCCTAAAATAGCTATACTTGAGGTGTGTCTCTCATGGCCCTTTGTTATGGTCGACCAGGAGAGTTTCCTACTCATCGTCCAAAAAATATGTGGTGAGACAAGTTTCCCACCAGGCATGCAGCGCTGTCGATGTGGGAGAGAAGAAGCAATGGCCAATCAGTGTGGTATATAATCCCGCAATAACCCCTCCAAAGTTTTCCAGGTGTATAGGTATTGAGTAATGGGGGAGCTGGGTAATTCGATGTATGTTCTCCCTAGAATGTGAGTCAGGGCATTGGATCATTTATTATATCTCCACTGCTGGGAGTGAGGGATGGCAAATTCCTGTCTCAAGTCAGCAAACGTCTTTATAGAGCCATTGGAGACCAGGTCATTGATGTGACATATGTTTGATGCAACTGGGCCAGTGAATTTCTTTCCCCCACCGTGATGGCCACATTGCGCCATAAAGTAGTCTTAGAATGAGTACGGTGCAGGACTTGTACCAGTCTATTTGCCCTGTAAACTGGTATCGTGAGGCGTGAATGATGGGATTGGAGAGGGAGATAGGGGGTGGACGTGAGGTGTAATATACAGCAAAGTCAGTGGACGGCTGTCATATGTGCCATTCCAGTACTATCCAGGGTGTGGTCAGTAGATAAACTGAATGGGCCAATTGTTGTGCAGACCATTAGCCCTCCAAATGTGGGAGACATAGGCCAGCCATGTCTGTGGAGTAGTGAAGTTTGGCTCCCTTTATTCTCACTTTGCACAAGTCCCATATGAACTGTGAAATAGAGCGTAAGATGCTCTGGAGGCAGGGTGGTGGGATGAAGAGGGGAAGCATACCGAAGGTATAGTTGAATTTGGTAGAACATTCATCTTGATGACCTGAACTTTTCCCGGTAGGGACAGATTCAGGGAGGACCACCTACGAAAATCACATTCCATGCGGTCTATGGTTGGCTCAACATTGTCTGAGACCATATCATGCAGGCCCCGGTTGATGCATACTTCGAGATATTTCAGTTTTGTCTGAAGCCACTTAAAGAGTAGGGTGTCCAGAGAGGCTTTTGTGGTGGTGTGTATCAGGCCATACATTTGGACCAGCTTACTTTGCATCTAGAAAACTGTGAAAAGGAGTTGAGTTCGGATACCAGGGAGGTTGCCGAATCCAAAGGGTGTGACAGTATCATCCATATAATAAAAGACCTTGCTTTCTCCCACAGGTGTGTGAATGCTTTAAGGTTGTCATTAGAGCATATAGCAATAGCTAGAGGCTCCACTGCCAGTAAGAACAGCAACAGAGACAGAGGACACCCCTGTCAAGTTCCACTGTAAACAGCAAAATACGGGGACGGGAACCCTCCACATGCAAGAGGTGCGGTGGCAGCATGGTACATGCTTTTTGCAAGGGTGAGAAAGTTGTGGCCTATGCCGATCCTCTCCATGGTCTGAAATAGGTGGCCCCAATCAATATGGTCAAAGGCGTTTTCAACATCCAGGGAGAGGAGGACCATTAGATCCATATCCTCCCTCACCTGCCAAACTACATAGGAGAGAGTATGCATATGATTGGTGGAGGAGTGGCTGGGTATGAAGCCCGCCTGTGAAGGCTGTATGATGGCCAAAATTAGTTTATTTGGGCATGCTGCCCAAATATTGGCCAATATCTGAACGTCCGCGTTTATCAGTGAGATCGGCCGATAACTGGAGCATTCTACGGGGCCGTTCCAGACACTCTAGCCCTAAGGAACTCAGGAGAGAGCTGTCCATTGTCTAGGGCCGTTTTGTAGTCTGAGATCAGTGTAGGGACAGTCTGTAGTTTGGTGATTTTGTAAAATCTCATAACCCTTCCTCCCCAGGGACTTTTCCGGTGGGCATGGTGTCAAACGCACATTGCTCCCTCCAGTTGTGCAAATTGGGTGGGGGCCAGCTTCAGCAGTTGGAGGGGTCTAAAAAAATGAGGTTTGAGCATCCAGAGTTGGGGGCATTGGTGAAGAGGCTCATAGAGGCTCTTGTAGTGTTTCTGAAATTCTGCCGCTATTGCCGTCGGGTGGGTTACAAGCCAGCCATCTGGAGTGCAGATGGTGGGGATAGCCCTAGAGGAGTCCTGTTAGCAGATTTGGCGGCAATGTTGGCCTGTCTTTTCACCCTGATCGTAATGTCTCTGTCTTATGCGGGAAAGCCTTTCTCTGCTTCCTATGTGCAAAGTGTGTTCAGTTGATAATTAGCCGAGAGGAGCTCCTGGAGGAGGGTCGGACTCTGGGAAGAGTAGGCAGAGGTCAGAGACCTAATTTGGGTTTCCAACTGGCGTTTAGAGGCTGTAAACTTCCATTTGGCCAGTGCCGAGTCCCTCATCAGCAGGCCACATACGAGGGCCTTTCCGTCCCACACATAGTTTGAGCCGAGGTGACTGAAACTTTATTATCCTCCAAATATCTTTACATGCATTCAGCGTGGTGTTGTTTTGCACCTGGGTCTTTGCTTTGAGAGGTATTGCGGTACCAAGGGCTTTGCGGGGTCCTGTCGTAATCCCTGATCTAAGGATAAATCTATGAGATCATGGTTGGAGACCTCATCAGGGACAACAGTCACATCCATCAGATGTAGGGTCACAAGAGGGGGCCAAATATCTTTCCATGCATTCAGCGTGATGTCGTTTTGCATCTGGGTCTTTGCATTGAAAGGTTTTGAGGTACCAAGGGCCTTGCAGGGCCTGTCTTAATCCCAAGTCTAAGGATACATCTATAAGATCATGGTTGGAGACCCCACCAGGAACAATAGTCACATCCATCAGATCTAGGGTCACAAGAGGGGTGCAAAGGAAGTAATCAATGTAAGTCTGAACATTATGAGGGCACGAAGTGGAAGTGTAGTCTCTGTATCGGGGTGCAATAGTGGGTCGTAGAGGGCGCGACGTTGCATTAGGTCTCGCAAGGCATTCTGATCGCAGTTGTGGTGTATGTCTAGTCTACCCGGTCCATCAAGGATGGGGTCTATCTTTATGTTATAGTCTCCATCAATAATAGCCCTAGAGGTGCCAAAGGATGTGAGTAGCCTAATGATTTGGGAAAGGAACCCAGTCGTAGTCATCTGTGGGGCATACACGGAGCCTGCTAGAACATGCATTCCCTGAGTTAGTCTTGTGAATATGTGTCTTCCTTTGGTGTCAGTCCAAGTTTGGAGGAGTTTGTACATGAAGTGCTTATGAATAATATTAGAGACTCCACGCTCTCTGGATGGGCAATGCGCCTCAGCCTGGCCCTGTGACTTAGGTGAGAAGGTGGGATCCTAGTGTGTAGGACATGGCCATCTCAGTCTCTCCGGAGGGGGTTTCTTGGAGAAGGGCGATGCCAGGTTTTTGCTGGCCCAGAAAGGTGAGGATTTTCTTCCATTCAATGAAGCGTGTCAAGCCATGAGAGTTGAGGCAAATTACTTTCAAGAATCTCTGTGCCACGGTGTGCGTCATAATGTGGGAACAGTGCTGTAGTGTGTGAAGTCAAACCTTGGGGGAAGGTTGACTAGAGAGCCAGAGACATCAAACATGGCGTTCGAGGGGAGTCAGATCAGTGAGGGGGGGCTGGCGGGGGTGGTTTTTGTTGGGATGGGTGAGCATGAAATGAATGGGGAGGCGAGGGCTTCAGAAAAGGACTAACACCAGGATCACCCGGTGACAATTGGGAGATCTGCTTTGGAAGTGGGAGCAAGTCCCGGGGCCATGTATACGGCAACAAAAACCTTTGGTCTGAACCTGTAAATGGTTTGTGAGAGGAAGCACTGTATAGGAAGGAGTGGGGCCACCTATACAACCTAGGGTAGTCCTCAGATCGAGTGGGAAGACATGAAGGGGTAGGTAGCAAGGGCAGGGGAAGGCAGCCCTGAGCACTTGGTGTGGGGAGGGCCGACACTGGTGGGGTATGGGGCAGTAGGGCCTTGCAGGACCTGTACATAGATCTGCAACATCAGTACCGTTGCTCCTCTCCTCCCCATTCCTTCCATCAACAAGGGAGGTCCTCCTGATCGTGGTATAGCAATTCTGGCCCACTTCTATGTAACTGAGTCCCAGTGTTTTAGTTCATCCAGTGTAGATGTGTCCATCCAGGTCTTGTCCTGTAGACTTGTGGGTGGGAATTCAGAGTTGGCCGCAAATTGAGCAGTGTCCATCGTGGTGTAATCTAGTGCATCCAGAAATGATTCCAAGTTCTGCCGCTCGTTGTATTCGGACATTCTGCCTTGAAAGGTGATGAGCAGGTGGCAGGTACCATGAGACCATATTTCCTGTATTTATTCTTGAGTTGACAGAGGGTGGAGAGCCAAAAACTGTTTGATGTTAGTAGATTCCGAAGTTCACCACTAATGTGAGAACACAACATAATGTGAGATTTGTCATAGCAGTTGGGGCCACGTTTCTTAGCTAACTGGAGAATTTGCTGTGCATGTTGATGTCTCACCCACCATGCCAAGACGTGTCACAGGCGTTGGTCGTTGGACTTTCGTTTGGAGTAGACTCTGTGGGCCCTATGGAATTTGATGGCGGGTAAATATAAGGTTTATGATGGTGGGGATTGTTGCGCCCAGAAATTGGAACACATTGCTTTTCTTTGTGCTCTCCGGTAGTCCAATGACTTTTGTTGTCCCGGCATCTGTGGTCTTCAAGGTCAATGGCCTTCTGCAGGAGGTGCCAGATATCTCATCCCCAGTCTATCTGGAAGCTAATCCAGCCGTGATTCCACTTCCTTCTGCAGCCCCTCCAGAGCAGTTAGTTGGGACTGAAAGCTTTTGATGTTACCTCGCAGGTATTGCACTTCCAAGTTGGTTCAGTAACAACCAACGTCATCTGGGCAATGGATCCCTCACTGTCAGCCAGTTCGTACATAAGCTCTGTGAAAGCCATCTCCGGTATGACCGGGACTGGAGGTGTATCAGCGCTCGGCGCTTTGACCTGGGTGGTGTTTGCTACGGTTTCCAGGAATGAGATGTCGTCACTCCGGGAGAGAATGTGGTCCGTCGACTAGATTGCCGACTTTGGTGCTGGAAACCAGGGTTGGAGCCTCGGGGTCGCGTCCACATCCGGTGATTCTGGGCAAATCACTTAATCTCCCCATGCCTGAATGTGTAACGTAACTGGTGCTCATGTAAAGCGCTCTAATACCTTCGGGTCGAGTTTGCGCTATATAAATCTGCATTTAAAAAAAAAAAAAGTGAATTGACAAACGGGCTTTGATTTCAACATGAAACGATTCAGGAAGTTGGAGGTGACCCGGGGGTGGCACGGCCGTGGCAAATAAGAGTGCATAAGCACTGTATCGATGAGTCAGTCAGGACAGTGGTCACAGCTTTAGTGCATGAAGTCACTGAGGCAGTGAGCTTCAGGACCCCCGGGAGGTCAGCCCCTTGCGGAAGGTGGCACAGTTCAGACACTGCAGATCCATATGTAGGGCCCCAGAGGGATTTGGTCAGTAAGTCTTTCCCAGAGTGTGAGGCCACAGGTGCAGGAGAAGCAGAGTGAAGACAAACAGATAACTCCCCCCACAGACGGTAGGTATGGGCTCTTGTAGGAAAGTGGAGATTATGCAGTGAGGCTGGTTAGGCTCCACTTTGCAATACTCTCACAATACCCCAAAATAGGTCCTTTGGATTCACACTAATAAAACTCTAGCTCAGTCCTGGTAGAGTGGCATAGAGCAGTCAGGCTTTACTAGAGGAACATGTATTGAGCATTTCAGAGTTCCAACATGGGCGATAAGTAATTGACATGATTCGAAAGAAATCCAACACCAATTTATAAAAAGTAAAGCAGATTTTTATATAAATTTAGACACCTAAACAAACACACTCATCTAAATATACCCTAAAATATGAATTTTAGAAGAAAAAATAAAACAGTGCAATTCACTACAACAAAACTTTAACATTGCGGTTAATGGAGAAAAGCACTAGTGACAATTGGTCACTTGCAGGTCGAGTCGTAGTGAAAACCAATGGGTGGTAAGGTGATGCAGGTCCCAGGACCAAGCCACGCCAGTCAGTCGAATTTTACCTGCCTCGTAGAGCATGGGTTCAGAGTGGTGCTGGCTGTCCCTGGTGCTGAATCGGGATTCATGGGGAGGGGGCTGGTTTTACAGATTAGATGGTGCTGACAAGGAAACAGATGCAAAATCTAAACAACGGGGCAACTGAGGTGACAAATTAAAGATACTGCGGAGTTCCCTCGAGGTGCAGCGTCGAACAGTGATAATGATTTCTGGACAGGCAGCCAACAAGCCTAGGCAGTGGCCTAAATAGAAATAAGCTACTATAGAGACATATAAGCTTGCACTTATATGTCCACACATTTAAATAATGCATCTTGCCTCGTGGGCTCATAAGGCCTATCTTTGGGGTGACTGACATATATTAAAAATAGTGCTGTGACCTTGCTACTTATGGTGAGGGCAAAGTCGAGTTGGAGCAGTTTGCACTGCTCCTGCAGTCTGCATTGGCAGGCCTGCTGTCATCTGTTTATTTGGGTCACTCAGGGGGGCACAATCAGTGCTTCAGGCCCTGGTGGCCCGTGTAACACCCATGCCCTGGGTACCACTGATACCAGTTACCAGGGACTTATAAGGGGGGAGGGTTAAAGTGCTTGTCAATTGGGGTTGCCAATTCACATACAACTGTTTCAGGGTGAGAGCACTGGTATTGGGGCCTGGTTAGCAAACTCCAGTGCACTTTCATAGTCGAAATCCAGTAGCTAGTAGTCCAAATAGGGGGCAGAGAGTGGAGAGACCATGCAGCAGTTTGAATAGTATGAAGGGCTTGTAGAGTACCACTGCGGCCCCACCTGGAATCATCAATATTTTGGTGAGTCTCAAAGAGTGCGGACCTTGCCTGGGCAGTTGTGCGCACAAGGGTTGCAGGAGGCCCTTGAGAGGGCCTTTCGGTGTGCTAGCTCCAGGTGAGGACAGTGGGGTCACTGCAGCACACCCCTCTTCAGTCAGCGGACATTTGTAGACTTTGATACTATGGAGCAGGGTACTACACCCTCCCGGTGTCCCTCATGCCCTAGCGAATCTGGGGCCACGAGCAAGAAGGCTAACTCAGATGGGGCAAGTGCTCCCCGCTTGGGGGCCCACCATAGATCCTGTTACAGGAGTGAGTCCTCCAGTCTGTTGAGGATTGATGCGGACGGTGCAGCTGATCGCAGGGATTGCCGGAGGAGGCGCAGGCACTCTCTTTGTGAAATAATTTTATGCCATACCACCATTAAGCGTAAAAGGCCATTTTATTATAACAGGGTTGCAAACAGTTGATCAAACTCAACAACATTAACATAGCGTCAGAACATCTTGATACCTCCTCTTCTTCACGCAGCAATTCTTACCTTGCACCCAACTGTCACCTCAACACCTTTAGGCCCTCAGACTTCAAGCAGTGGCCATAGAAAGAGGACTCTAACTATGAGCAAATGGCAGCCATCTTGTAAAGAAGTCTTTAACTGGGCAGCTCGGCCGGGTTATTACAGTGGAAACATTTTTTTACTGGTGAGCAGCACTGCGTGTTACAACAACTATCCAAGGGGTTAATGAAGCTATTATATCTATTACACGGCTGTGAGGCACCACTTAGAAGGACCAGGGCTTCAATGCAGCTTCTGCTGGACCAGCAACCAGCCGGATTTAAATCAAAGAAGACTAACTTAAAGATTTTGGTTTTCATTATGGAATTCCTGGAAGCATACTGCCTACAACACCAGCCTACCTGACTCCAATATGGCTGCCAGTTGACACATTTCCAGGAAAAGAAGCTCAACAAAACATGCCCAACCAATAGGTATATTATTGCTGATGGGAACTCTCATGCTGTGGCGCCTTCTTCTACCTCGCCTTACTGAAGCATGCTATGCTTTGATCAAGTTTCTGCAGCTCTACAACAGCACTGGCACCAGCACTCCAACAAAACAAGCCCAACCAACTTTAGATAACTGTCCAATCCCACCAGCTCATCATATCAATGACATTGAAATTCTAAGCCCAGCCCCATCTATCGCTCTGTGTAAGACTATAAAATGAGGTCTCCTTCTAACTCTAAGAACACAGCGCACTTCACAAGGTTGTGGATGACCACATGATGACCATCTTTACTCTAGAAATGGTTGTGTAGGTCAAACCTATAACTTTCCAACCGGTATCAGCCTCCAGCATAACGACGACACCCGTTGCCCCCAGCTACCCCGCATCTCCCCTTTCCAGATCTGGCGCTAATGCTTTCAAGCTCAAATACCCCCAGACTCTTTGTCCAATACGCAATGAAAAACCTGAAACACAGGACCTTGAGGGACTTCCTGTAAACCTTTTTCATAGACCAATATAATTGCCAACGCAAAGGCTCCCTCAAACCTGTCCTCCTCCTCTTCACATACAACACTGACCTTGGGATCAGGTCCTTGTGCAATTTTCTCCCATCCTCATCTCTTTCTATCATCCTCTTTGGACGCAAACTCAAATGCTTTTCCCCTTTGGCCTCTCGGGCAACCTTTCTATATCTATCTACATCAACAGGAAAATAATGTTCAAAGCCAACAACAAAATCCTGGCCACGATTAACTTTGTTTATCTCACACTCAAGCCTTTCGACAATCCTCCATGCTACCCTTCTTCGTCCATCCATAACACCACTCACCCATTCTCCTACCCTTCTGGTCCACCCAGCAACACCTCTCACTGCAAACTCTTCTACAAGCGGATATGGCCCCCACAACACATAGCTCACCACCGACACTAGACCTTGAACATCCCTCCATCTCTGCACTGTTCCTCTCCAACCTCCTACAAACCATTATCTCCCCCTCCGGTTGCCACCTCCACCCTTTTCTCTGCCCCACAGTTGGTCCATATGTCTCCCCCTCACCCCCTACCTTTATACCCCCTGCCCTAACATCTCCCAGCACCAGATATCAACAACCAGCACCTCCCCCTGCCTGCACTTCAACCACTCAGAGTCAGTTCCTGACAGTCCACCCCAATCCTCCCACAATTACCGAACATAACTGTCCTCCATTCAACAAGCTTCTTTTCTCATTCTCTCATCTCTCTTGAAGAATGGACTTCCACACATCGACTCTATTCCATCTAAGAGACTCTCTGTCCTCTAGTCACTTCTCCCCTCATCAACCCCTGCGGACTCTCCCTCGCATCCGTCCGGCATACCGAGACAGCTCCCTACCCGAACTCAAACGGACACAATCACCCCTAGACAAGTCAGACCTACTGTTAGAGTTTGTATCATTTGGCATGTTTCCACTGTCTTTTTGCTTACTGGCCTCCTGGTTTTGATGGTATTCTGGACTTCATTTTTGCTGGTTTGTTGTCTCTGCGCACTTTGCCACTGCTGATCAGTGCTAAAGTGCAAGTGCGCCCTCTGCAAACTGTGTTACTGATTGGTTATCCATGATTGGCATATTTGATTTACTGATAAGTCCCTAGTAAAGTACACTGTGTGTGCCCAGGGCCTCTAAATCAAATGCTATGAGTGAGGCTGCAGCACTGATTTTGCCGCCCACACAAGTAGCCTTTCAAATGTGCCTCAGACCTGCCACTACAGTGTCTGTGCGCACAGTTTTAACCTGCCATGCCGACCTGGCAAGTGCTCCCACAAACTCTTTATTATATGTAAATCAACCCTAAGGTAGGCCCAAGGCAGCCCCATGGGCAGGGTGCAGTGTAATTAAAAGGTAGGACATGTAGTAGTGTGTTTTTACACATCTTAATAGTGAAATACTGTGCATTTAGTTTTCACTATTGCAAGGCTATCTCTTCCATTGGTTAACACGGGGTCAGCCTTGAAACACTTTTCAAGTGCAGATTCCCATTGGAAGATGATAGAAAGTTGGAGTTCGGGATGTCTGAACTCACTATTTAAAATTACATATTTTAGAGCAGATGGTTTTTAAATTGTGTGTTTGAAAATGCCACTTACTTTTAGAAAGTGGGCATTTTCTTGCTTAACCATTCTGTGCCTGCCTCTGTAATCCATGTCTGTGTTGCCTAACATCTGTGGCCTCCTGCACACACTCTAGACAGTCACACAAAGGGAGCTTGGATGTGCCTTGCATATCCTGATGACTCATCACCAGGCTGATGGGTCTTCCTGGGCTAAGAGTAGTGTGAGGAGTTGCCGCTGTCCTGCAGAAGGAAATCTTCACCTCCTGGAGAGAGGCTGGGACAGAACAGGAAACAACTGGATTGTGTGAGCAACAAGGACTGTCTTTGAAGTAAGTCTCCTTCAAAGGCCAGAGCTAGTAAAAGTATTGAGGCCCAGACTCCAAAACTCTAGAATTCTTTATTCTGCCAAGAAGAAGAGCTGGAGAAGCTGACATGAAGAGCTACCACTTTGCTGTGTGCTCTGCTGTGTTGGTCTCCAGTGGCTGCTTCTGTCTTGGGCAATGAAAAGACTGGACTGAACTTTCTGCAACGTATTGCTTGAGTTTCTCTAAGGGCTTGAAGTAGAGCTTGCCTCCTGTTGGAAGTCTCAGGAACATCAAAGATTTCAGGTTCATCTGCCAACAGTACTGGGAACTGCGTGTTTCGTGCTGCAACAAAAGAAAAACAACTACGACACCGTCAATGATGCAGCTGCTGGCTCCATGACCAGAAGGCACCACCCAGAGTATAGCCCCACTTCACAACATAACCCTGGTCTCATCAATGCCACCAGCCGAAGCCGTCACCGAGCCGCTGCTTGCACCGTGACCTGTGGGCTTTGCACCTTGCATTGCCTTGCTTAACATTGTCGCTCAGGTATCACAGACGATGACGCGTCTTTGTCACCGATTCCACTGACTGCATCGTGACCTGTGGACACCACTTGTGGAGAACACAAAGCATCGCCCCACTTCACACCGCAGACCTGGTCTCACTGATGATGATGCCCTCCGCTAACATCGACGCTGCTGCTTGCACCATGGCATGTAGACACTCCTCGTGAGGTACACGAAGCATCGCACTGTCCCACAGTGTTGCCCTGGTCCACTGATGTCAGCGCCATCGACTACAGCCTCGTCAACCGATGCTGCTGCTTGCACAGTGACCTGTGGGCACTGCACGAAGCATTGCCTTAATTCGCAACTTTGGGTCTACCTACAACGCTTCAGCAATGATAATGCCACTGCCTGCACCGTGACCTGTGGGCAGCGCACGTCACTTCGCATCGCTTGACATCGCTGCCCTGGTCTCACCAACGATGCCGGATGCCATCACTGTGCCGCTGCCTGCACCGTGACCTGTGGGCACCGCACGTCGCATCGTCCCACTTTGCATCACAGCCCCGACACCATCAACGCCTGTGCTCCTGACTTCAAACTCACTGAGTTTGATCAGCAACGTCTGTGACTTCAAGGGCCTGATGCGCTGCATTCCCAAAGGTACTGTCAGTGGATCTTCCCGACAATGTACCGATCCGCAACCTCGCAGTCGGCCTGAACTGTTGGAATTCTTGTTCAAAATACCGTGATAGCTCCAGGTGGAGCTATCAACTTCAAGGAACTGTCTTTTAAGTTGATTCTTGTAATATTCATATCTTTATTACTCTATGTTGGATTTTTATCGTTTTCATCTTGTTTTACACAGATAAATATTGGCTATTTATTTAAAACTGGTGTGGTGTCCTTTTGTAGTGTTTTATCTGTAGTACTGTGTGTTATGTGCAAACGCTTGTCTGATATAAGCCGGACTGCTCGTGCCAAGCTGCCAAGGGGGTGAGCAGGGGTTATGTTAGAAGTGTAACTCCCTTATTCTGACTAGAAGGAAGGGTCCCTACTTGGACAGGGTACAAACCTGCCAGCCAGAGACCCCCCTTTTCGAACACCTACTTTATCTCCTAAAGAGTTATCTCCAACAACACTGCCATAAACCCACACACCAGAAAGGTGCCATTCTGGATCTGATAATCTCCAATTTCCCCAACCTAAAGACATATGACCCCATCCCATTTGACCGGTCTGACCAAATGAAGATCCCGATCTCCCAATACGGCTCTTATAGAAAAACATACAGACAACCTTGGAAAGAGAAAATATGGTTCAGGGACACATCCAACCTTGACACTGAAGCAATGGCCTTCATAGCCCTCCCTACCCTAATTTTGATTACTGCTCATCTTGCTATTAACAAGGCCACTGACAAGTAGGACTCCAGCATGGAATCCCTTGCACCACTTCAGCTCCTATGTCATTCATTATCCTCTGCAACTACTTCATGGATTTCTTTGATTAAAAAGTTAGAGACATACATATCTCGCTACCCACCAAAAACTCCCTAGAAACGGTTGAGATTCTACCATGCAAGGCGCTACAAATATGGTAATCTTTCTCTCCAATTTATGAACAGGATCTAAGATAAATAACCTCAACAGTACAACCCTCAAACCACCTTCAAGAAGTTATTCCAGTTCCGTCAGCAAATCTCTTGCCACACATCTACGCCCCATATGGACCATCTTGGTCAACTCCTCTCTCAAACAAGGCCTTTTTCCAGGATGACTAAAAGTGGGTCAGATCTCTACTCTCTTGAAAAATCAACCTCTCAATCATGCAAACTTGAACAACTACTGCCCAGTCTCCACACTCCCACTTTTAGGCAAAGTCATTGAAAGTTGTGTAGCGTCCCAACTCACTTCACACATGTGAACAAACAACATGCTAGAGACTCTCCAATCAGGTTTCCGCCAGGGTCACAGTACAGAAACTGCAATCCTCCAAATAGTTGATGACTCCCTTACAATCCTCGACTCAAGTAACTCCTGCCTCCTGGTCCTCCAGGATTTATCCACTGCATTTGTCACTGTCAAACATCTCGACCTCCTTCATACTCTAGAACAACGCATGGGATGTGGAGGCACAGTCGTCAACTGGTTCTCCTCATATCTAACCAACCGTTTCCAAATTGCAAAAATGGGCAACTCGTTCTCGAGACCAGTCATTGTTCACAAAGGGGTCGCTCAAGGTTTGATCCTCTCACAAACCCTCTTTAACCTCTATCTAGAACCACTAAGTGTGTTTCTCAGAAGCTCTGGGATTGTCTTCCACATGCATGCCGACGACACCCAAATATACATGAAAATCCGATCACCAGAAGACGCTGCCTTGCTTTCAAAAGCATTCTTAAAGATTCAGAACTGGATTTCCAACCACTATTTCAAACTCAACCCAACTGAAATAGAATTTCTTTTGATCTCACCTCTGAAAGCAAAACCATAGCACATGTATGGATGGCTAAACTTCCTGCCCTGGATGGCTGCCCTGCCATTGTCCATATTGCCAGATCACTTGGCAGCACCCTTGATAATCATCTCAATCTTCACAGGAACATCACAGCTGTGGCCCACAGCTCACAACACCAACTTAGGCAGCTTTGGGGCATCACAGAATTAAATCTGGAACAAGACCTCAAAACAGTGGTGCAGTCTCTCGTTCTCTCCAGACTAGAATATGGAATTACCCTTCTTTCAGGAATTCCTAAGGTTCACCTAGGCCCACTCAGAGCAACACTACATGCTGCAGCATGCTTCGTTTTAGGTCTCAAAAATAAGACCACATTTCCCCTGTCATGCTAACCTTCACATGGCTTCCCATTCAAGGGCAGGCCCAACTTAAATCTGATTGCATTACCCACATGGTGCTGCACTCTTCTTCACCCTCCTATCTAAACGAGAAACTGAAAATCTCTGAGCTAAAAAGGGTTTAACCCCCCCCCCCAACTTTCAGTCAAGAATGATACATGAATCAGTCTTTCTCTGCTAGTGCCACTCGAATCTGGAACTCTCTGCTTCTCTCCGCCTAACCACCTAACTGGTCACATTCAAAAAGGACCTCAGGCTCCTCCAATTTGACAGACGTCTTGGTTAATCACCCTTGACCAGACACAAGTACTCTCTCCACCTCGATCTGAACTACCTTCATTATATTACCCCACCATCTAAATCGATGCTTTAACGGTGTGTGCCCTCTGACCAACTGCTGTAACTGTCTCTTGGGGTAACTCCTGCACACATCTACCGATGTATAGCGGCTGCTCCTCCACGCCCCCACTACCAGGAGTCTTAAAAACGAAAAATTTAAAAATAATAAACTAGGTTTATTATCGTTTTATTTTTTTTCTACAGCCGAGTTTTGGGGGCAGGGCCAAGTGGGGGGCAGGGACGAGAGGAGGTGTTTAGCATTGCTATTCAGTGTGCATGACGGTCTGGCCGGCCGTTCAAGGCCGAACAAACCATCATGCGTAGTGATGCTGTCTCATACCCAGCTGCGTTGCCGGATTGGAGAGAGCAAGCACAGGCTCCCAGTTTCACTGGGTGCGCAACTCATTGGCGCTCAGGCCAATCCTGACGCTACTTTCATGCTGTCACGAGCAGCATGAGGGCAACGTCAGGATTGGCCAGTGGAGCCTGTGCTTGCGAAGAAGAGGAGCTTAGAAAAGCTTGATGCGGTGATCCGGTGATACAGCAGGTAAGTTACCTTTCTTATTCTTTTTGTTGTCTTATACCTCTCCCAACTCCCTGCCACTTTTCCGTGATACAGCCCACCACTGCCAATGTAATCGTGCAAATGTAATTACTATACCTGTAACCCATGTATCCTGCATGTTGTAAAGCGCTCTGATGCCTTCACGGCCATGTGCGCACTATAAAAGTAGCAAATACAAATAAATAAATAAATTTGCTTCCCTCTCCTCATACATCCAATTGCAGATCTCCCTATATTTTCTCTCTCCCTTGTTCAACGTACATTCTCTCTTCTGTTTTTTCTTGCTTCTTTTTCTTTCTTTTCTCTTTCAGAACTCCCTCTCTCACTGTGCTCCAACCGTGCCACCCGAGGGGCCGCTGCCCACGTCGTGTTTTGTGTTGTGATCCTGAGGGCTGGGATATGGCGCGCGCCGCCCGCAGCCGCTCCTCGGGCCTTTCATGACGCTGATCTTGGTTAGCAGCCTTTCCTTCTGCTGCATGTATAATGCAGGTTCCTCAAGAGGCGCTGCGCTGGTATCACGTCGCGGCGGAGGCTACCCATGTTCCACCGTCCCTGCTGCCTTCACTAATCACCGTCCTCAGCCCAGCGTGTTCCTCTGACAGGCGAGCAGTGTGTGTGTACACGAACAGCCTGCCTCCGCCGAGAGTAGCGGTAATTGAGCGCCTACCCGTTAGCTAGAGTAACCGCAGGCTCCTACGGAGGCCCGAGTGGTCACAGCGGGGGAGGAGCGCCATTGTCACTGCGGTATCGCGAGGACCACCCCACGTCATTAGTGAGCCTCAAAAACAACCCCCGAAGGATGTCCTCACAGGGGGAAGGAAAGGAGTCTGCCACGAACACTGTTGCCTGAAAAGCAGGGCACAATTTCTAAGGAAAATATTGGGGAACTAATTATCAAATGCAAATCACACTGATGTCACGTGAATTGGCGTCACAAGAAGTGATGTCATGCTTTTATAATAATTTTCACTTTAAAGGTCAAGAGCCTATTTTACAAGAATAACAAATTAACATCATCAATACATTACATGACAAAACATTTTTTGGTTTGCTATGTATGCATCATATACATTAAAAAAAAAAGAAAAAAAAAAGTCCAGTCTTTTCCCACATATCAAATTGTAACTGAGCTCGGAAGTCGCTGAAAGTTGCAATATTTTTAAATAGACATCAGGAACTTGAAATTAGATGTTTGAAATGTTTTTAGTGATTCAAGAAAATGTACTGGGGGTGTTTTTAAAGATTCAACTTGCTGTTAATGCATGTTTGTTTCTTCTGATGTTCTTTATCCACATCCACAGCACAAAAGTGTTTTACATTTATAGTTAGTTAGACAATAGACAGGTTTATTTTGTCAAGTTCTGTGCTCCTCAGATGAGAGATTAAAAGTACCATTCTCACAAATAAAAGGGATTCTGCCAGTGGAATGGAGGTTTAGAAACGTCCTGAGGCCAGGTCACACGCATCCTGTGTATGAAAATACAAGCAGCTGAAGAGCCTGTATACATGGCTACATGTCTCAGCATTGGGCTAAGGGGAACGGAGGGCCCTTTCTAAAAAGAGTTGTGGGACTCTGCACACCTGTGTCCACCCCCCTACTTGTGCCCTGTCTTAAGGGCTGGACTCAGATAATGTGATGGCCTTCTCCTTGACCAGGTACAAAGCAAACCAATTCTTGGGCTTACCTCCCCATGTCCGACAGAAAACAGATGGGCATATTTACAAGCCCCGATCACCACAGGAACATCACTTTTTGCGACGTTTGTGTGGCGATAATCCTATTGCCTTATTTACAAGGTGGCATTAAGCCA
Source organism: Triturus cristatus (assembly GCF_964204655.1). Taxonomy (NCBI): domain Eukaryota; kingdom Metazoa; phylum Chordata; class Amphibia; order Caudata; family Salamandridae; genus Triturus; species Triturus cristatus. The sequence continues at coordinate 1,070,415,454 of NC_140583.1, forward strand.
CTTAACGAGGCTTAACGCTGCCTTGTAAATATGGACCCCTTTCACCCTACACTTAGCCTGAAAGGGGTGGGCAATGGGTGTTGCAGTGGGCGTTCCACTGCAACCACCATTTATTTTGATACTGCCTCCTATTTACAAGGGAGGCGTAAATAGGAGGCAGCACCAAAATTAAGACCAGGGAAATCCTTGTCTTAATATGGCGAAACAAGGAGAAATGATTAATTTCTCCTAGTTTTTGTTGTTTCTATGTGTGCAGCATTGTGTAGCACACATAGAAACAGCAAATCGCCATTAATGATTGTGTATGTGCAGGAACGTGTCCTTTCCTGAACATAAACAATCATTAAACAAATGTCGATTTGCAACTTCTATGTGTGCTGCACAATGCAGCACACATAGGAGTATCAAAGCGCCATTCTGAATTGTTTATGTGCAGGAAGGGACACCTTCCTGCACATAAACAATCATTCCCCCCAACGTAGACACCCTTGCACTATGGTGCAAGGGTGCCTGCCTTGGCGCTAGACAGCTTAATTTTGAGCCAGTGCTAGCAGAAAGGCAGGGGTGTGCCGCATTCTTGTGAATACAGCACATCCCTGCATTTTCAGAATTGTGAAGTGTGGCATTAGCAATTTTTGTTTAAAGCCACGCTTAAACATTTTGCTGTAAATATGTCCCAGAGTTCAATGAAGGCCGTACCGACACTGAGTGCGTTTCTTTGAGGCTTCGGCTGCTTGCGTTGTTACAGCTACTCTTGTTTTTAAGTTCAAACTACTCTCATGGGTCCGCTGAAGCTCGCTCCACAATGGTTGATGCTCTGAAGCTCTGACGAGTATGGGGCATATTAACAAGGGCTTGGGATAAACTTATCGCCGCTTTAGCGTCCGTTTTCAGGTGTAAAGCGGCGATAATTTTATCGCTTTATCAGCAAGGACACGCTAGCGCGTGTTTTGCTGATTTAGTGCCCGTTACCTGCACGCCTAACTTTGCATCGCTAATGAGACGCAAAGTAGACGTGCCTCTAAACACTCCATGGATAAATATCACGAAGGCAGCTTCGCGATATTTACAACGAGGTGTAGCGATAAAATTATTTACGCTACCTCGGCCTTAACGCAGGAATTTAACGTCTGTTAAATTCCTGACTAAGGCATACCTGACATGGGGGGTGAATTGTGGGGCTAAGGCCACAGGGCCTTATCAGTAAGCTAATCGCCCTTCTCCATGGAAAATCGCTGGAAAACCAGTGATGTTCCATGGAAAACGGCGAAATCCCCGCTATCTCCGGAATATTCATCACCATGGCGCTAAGCGTTATAAATACAATGCTAGCTTGGCGATATATTCCGGAGATACAAAAAAACGCGCTAAGCGCGATCAGCGATAATTATCGCTGCCTGTTGTAAATATGCCCCTATGTTTTTTGCAAGTAGTATTGCTTTGCCTCTACAACTCGGCAACTGTCTTTGTTCTCCTGAAGGTCAGGCTAACACCATTGGTCCTCTAATCCCTGGACTACTGTTATTGTTCTACTAAAGTTCTGACTATGATCATTGTTCTTCTGAAGCATGATATGCTATCATTGTTATTTTGAAGTTTTGACTACTATCAGCTGTCATTCTTTCTGTGAAGTTCTATCACCAGGGCTCGTATCAAGGGTAGACGCATTACAATGATTGGGGGTTGAGCGGCACACCGCCAAGATGGAGGTTAACAAACTACATTAACAAACACCCTGCGACTCTGGAAATGCTAGGAGCTGTGTATCCGAAGAACATGAGTATGTAATCTCTAAATGTCAGAATACCATGTGCTTGAAAACTGAAACCATCAACACATTAATCTCTGCCTATTGTTTTCCTCCCTCTAGGCCTCACTAACTGTGTTACAAGATCAGAAGTTACATATCACACAACAAACTATAACAATGGTCTCTATTGCCCAACAGGTCCATCACTCAAACCAACTGTCTGGATCTGTGCCAATGTTAGAGACCACCACTACACCCCAGGAGCATGCCAACAGTGAAGACGACAGTGCAAGACAGCCTGATGTGGATGATGGTGCTGGTCCATCTGGTCTGACTGAGCAAACCCCGACTGAGAGTCTCACTGTGCCACAACACTACACAACACCCTGCAATTACTCAGCCACAGATTGCTGCCGCAACCCGGGCCTCTAGCACAGTGGCCCCATCTTGTGTCCAACAGTCCAGGCTCCTGAGGTTCCTGTCACCACCCCTGCCACTGAAGAGCCAGCAACTAATGGGGCACCCCACACTGTGCTAAGGGCACAGGATCGTTGGGAAAGGGGTAGTAGGAGGGTATCTGTGTGCCAGCAGAGGGAGGCCTCTGGCGAGAGTTCCCCCAGTCAAACATCGACTAGGTCTTGTGAGCATAATGACACTCCTAAGACAAGATGGACCAGATACTGACCAAACTCAGGGAGATGAAGCAGGCGCAGAGAGATACACACACATAGAGTTAGCAGCTCAAAAACACCAACGTGGGCTGCCTCATTGGAGTACTGGTAGACATAAACAACAATCTGGCCAGGGCTTTTCCATCACAATCCCTCTCTTCCTGTGGTGGCTCATCATCAGGCCCCTCTACATCAGTTAAGCCACAGGAAGGGAGGCCCTGCCAGAGGAGCAAACCACATCCAGCAACCAGTCACTGCATCTGCGGATCATATCGCACTGGCATGCCTGGGCATCCACGGAAATATCCAGCCTCTTCGGTTGGCCAGACCAAGTCCACCGCCAGCAAGAAGCATCAGACCTAATTTCCCTCTATGTAAGACTATCATTTACTTTGCTGACCATTTCGGGACCCATTTCCCTTTCTGATTGTAGGAGCATGTTGGACATTGGAGTCCAAACAATTTGCCCTGAACAATAATAACTTCATCAACCATGACGAACTCCTTCACTCTTTACTTTCATTGTTCTCCATATCACATATTGCCTAATTCCCTCTTGTTCGTGTAAATAAATGCACTTCTCTGAATTTCCTTGACTGTTGTAGTATATCTCATATCTATCAACACATTCATGTATTCCCATCTAAAGTTTACAAATACAAAGTGTTCCTTGTGTAGGAATGGATATTTAGCATGTACACAATTTTCACCATAGGTTCGTAGCCATGTGTCACAAAAACGCCCACAAAAATCTTTTTACAAATACCATCTTTCTTCCATCTGAAATACAATGAGCTATCATGATGTCAATTACATACAAAAGAAAACAGTACACCAAAATACATATGTAAAAACATTTTCTAGTCACAGACATAACATACATGGGAAGAAAGGAGCATGTTAGATATTTTGGAGGTGTTGAAGCCATTCATCATGGATCAGTGTCATCACTTGGTCCCTGCTCTCCTGCCCCACAACACACATTCGACAAGTATCACATCAATAGTCAAAGTGAGGGCTGCACTGTTGTTTTCCACCTGTTCCATCCAGTACACAGGGACAATATCTGATGGTATCTCATGAACAATGTTCAGTCTTGTGCTAGCATAACTCCTCTTGTATTCGAAGAGCCAAATTCACAGCTACATCCAGTTCACCAATCATCACGAATAAGCCAATGTGAAAAGTGCTTTGCATAAGTATGCTACACTCCCACATGCAATTGGAGTCCATGATGGTACACATATTGTATCAAGAACAACACACAACAATGAACAAGTCCAAAGTACAAGGCCGACCTCCCACTCAATTACTCTGCAAGTTGTCTTGCTTCCGGATTTGTATTCCCAAACTCTGTGTCTGTCAGTTCCAGGAGCCAGCCATGTCACCATTGTACATCAACATGTGGCCACAGATGGCACAACTCTGAAATTTCCAAATGAAGATGACTAGGTTTAGGCACCTAGAACAGGACAGTATTTAAAGAGTACATTAGAATGAAAACATATACAATATTCCACATAGTCAATATCTGGAGAACAGAGTCTTGCCCTACAATGTAACGTGAACACTGCAACAAAAACAAGACTCACATATGTCATGATCTTGTTCCAAATACACCTTTGACCACAACTTGTCCAGGTCTGGATATACCTATAAATCTGCTTTACAGACTTCTGTCATCACAACACAAGGTGCTCTCGTAGTCCTAGTAATGTAAGGTCATAAAAGAACTTGCACTCAGGAGAAGAGGTTGTTGATGAGATCCTCACGAAAGCCCACTCGTTCTTCATTACTGTCATCTTCATTTGGAATTTCATGGTCTTCACCTGGTGGGTTGCCATGGTCATCATTATCTGTGCTGATAAGAATGTTCCTTCACAGGCCGATGTTGTGCAGCAGGCTGTAGGCCACAGCAATTTGAAACAACTTTACGGGTGAGTAGAGGAGGGCTTCCCTGTCTTGTCCAGACATCTGAATCTGGCCTTCAGGAGCCCAAAAGCTCACTCCACAGGATATTGTGTTTTTCCCTGGGCATCATTTAAGCGGACTTCCACTGACATTGTTGGGCTCCTCATTGGTGTCAACAACCATGGTTGGTTGGTATGCGCAGAGCCGCCTAGATGTAAGTCAGACATCAGTGCAAAAACGAGTCACACTCTGTGTTGACCTGTAATGACATTACCCATAGAGCGTTAGGAAAGGTCATACTCACCAACAAGCCAGACCCTCTCTGTTTGGAGTTGTAACATGATCTGGGGCATACTGTTGTTCCTCAGTACGAAGGAGTCATGTGCTGATCTTGGGAACCGGTCACAGACGTTTGAGATGTACAAATCCACAAGGCATACAGCGTGCCCGTTGTCTGAATGGTAGTGTCTGCGGTTTTGTTAAGCTTGTTCCCTGTTGTGCGGTGGTACCAAGGCAATATGGGTGCCATCAATCGATCTAATCACATCTGGCATGTGAGCAATTCGATAGAACTCTGCCTTCAGAACTCTGCCTTCACATTAGACAAATCTTGCCATCTGGGGCACTGGGTGTAGCTGTCAATGTGTCTCTTTAACCCCTTCCCCGCTCATGACGGAACCACTCCGTCATGAGCCACGGTTGCGCTGTGCTCATGACGGAGTGGTTCCGTCATGCTACGGCCGTTGGCGGCCACTCCGCCCACGCGGCGCTAATTCCCCACCTGTGCTGGCGATTAGCGCAGTGGGCGGAGACGTGACGGAACCACTCCGTCATGAGCACAGCTCAACCGTGGCTCGTGACGGAGTGGTTCCGTCACGAGCACAGCGCCACCGCGCTGCCCCCAAACCCCCCCCAGCGCCACGGCGGAATTCCTGCCGCGGCGAAGGGGTTAAAAAAGAAAGGATTTCTCCTAGCACACAACTGAACACTGATTGAGACATACCACCAGCAATTGCCACTATGTACTGGAAGGAACCTTGTGGCAAAAAAATGCAGAGCTGCCATCAGTTTAACTATTGGTGTGACACACCATGGACAGATTTCGTGATGAAGTAGGTTGCAGTCTGATTTGGTGATGGTTTTGATGTAATTACTTCAGGGTTTGCATGTTGTGTACAGGCCAATGGTGTATTTATGTATATGCTTACCTTTATTTGATTATTCATGGTTGCTGATGGGCCTCTTTATACTACAGCTACACCTGACGAAGGGCTTGTTGCACGAAATGCTTTTGGTGAATGTCTGTATGGATATCCAAGATGTAAAGTGAATTCTAATATGTTGCAGAAAAAAGCCTGAATGGGCATTTCTTCAGCTGCCTCTGTGTGAATTTTGGAGTATTTGGGAACAAAATGGATTACTTGGACTTTCTGGAGCAAAATTGGATTCCACTTGATTCTTGTTGGCTAATGCACATATGGCAGTGGAACTTGAATCTGGTGCACGATGGCGCACTGGTTAATTATTAATTCTATGGACATACCATTGGGCATAGCACGCATCAAGCTTGCACACCTAAATTCTGCCACTGAGCATTTTATCAATATTGTTGACTGTTTAAATAAGGTATGCACTCAACCACTTATTCTTACATCCCTGTAACAATGCCACATGTGGTTAAAGGTGTGTCCCGTGAAAGCTGACTATACCACAGCAAGTCAATCTTACGTAGTCAGATATCACATTATTTAATTGATATGCCCGCACATTCCAAGAGATGTGTCTCTCAGTTATAGAGATGCCTGAATGTTAGGATGTAGTTTATACTATGTTACCTGCATGAATGGTCCATATGCATGTAGTAAATGGGCCTGTCAGTAAAGGTAAGTGTACAGTGATGCACAAGTACCTTGGCTTTCATAAGGGCACAATGGTGTGGCGTTTCCCATAGATCATCACCTGACATTAGTGTTAGAATGTCCCTGGCCTACATAATTGTAGTGGGCAGCATTAGTTAGTTCAGGACCTGACTAGGGTTGAGCACAGTCAACATGTGCATAATAACTTGAGGATCAATGTCATAATAGTGTGTAGACTGTGGAAATGACACATGTATTGTGTTAAGTGGTAATAAATGTGTGTTGTAGCTGCTTACAAGATGTATTCAGACCAATAATTTGTCCTTATACAAGCTGCCCAGATCATTTTCATCATCTTTCTCATCCATATAGATCAAGGCCCATGAAAAGCAAGGCTTGTGGAAAGCCATTGCTTGGAAGGTGCCGACCCTGGGGGTCTATAACGGGCACAGTATCCACTGCAGGAAAAGGAGGGAGGACCTAAAATGCGCTACCCACAAGAGTGTCAAAGGACAGCTTGAAGAGTACTCTCAACCATCAAAGCGTGTGTGCCAGACGCCCCTAATGACCCACATACTGGCGGTGGCCGAACCGCAGCTAGATAGACAGTTGAAGGTCCAATAGCAGCTACTAGAGGGTGAGTGGCTGCCAGATTCCTTGATGCCACATTGGCTAACTTTTGTGTTACAGGCGGGAATTTGCCAAGAATTATTGAGGGTTGCTCATATGTGACGCACATACAAATATTTTGGTCGTATAGATCTGGTAGTAGCTGCTTGCTGCTGTGCTATGCCTATTGTCTGTGACCAAGATCATAGCAGAGTCCAGCCCACTATGATTTACAGTCTTTTCCAGAAACATGATTGAATATAGTTCACTCAAATCATTTTTGTATGTAGTAGTGGATTACCATTGTCCCAACAAGGACAGTAGTGTCCATTGTGTCAGGGATGATGCCTACTGTGTCTCATTTGATGTTGGCCCTCTGACATGTGTGATAGCATACAGTGCACGTTTGATGCAGACACTGAGCAGTAGTTCCCCTTGGTAAGTGGGTAATATAAAGTGAACCAGGATAACAGACATCACTGGTGCTATAACTATTAGGCTGTAAATGTTGTCATGTGCACCTTTCCCTGTTGTATCGACTTTTGCACTACAGTTGCAAACATGATCTACATGTCTTCATTTGCTCATGACTGATTCCAACCTAATTGTGTGTGTAGGCCAATCTGTATTAGCAGCTATGCTACCGTACATAATGCATAAACATGGCAGTACAACTTGTCCATCATTCCATCAAGATGTTGTATTAAGTATATGACAATTTGATTGCTGCAGAGCCTTGTTTGGAATATGTATTATTACATTTCACTTTGAGGACCTAATTGAAGAAAGCAGGTTGCTATGGTATACAACAAATCCCAAAATGTACAAGGTCTTAGGGTATCCTAGCAGGTACATGAGGATGGAGATCCTACAACTTCAGTAATGCAATTGTAGCTGTCTAGGGGTACACCTTCACTGTCAGGAAGTGTTGAAATTTGGGGTAGCATGCAAGCATGTCCTCGTGCTAATTTATCCATGAACAAACAGGTACTTGTAAGTTGAGTCTTCTGACTGCTTGAGAAATGTTCTGTGATCAAAGCTGTTAGTAAAGTGTGTGCCTGGCACATGCTATAAACCTATTTTGTTTTGGAATTCAGCATCATCCCAGGCAGGTGGAGGAGAAGACTTGGCCTACATCAGATGGGGAGCACCTGGCCACAGTGCTTCTGGTCAAGAAACATCAGAGACCGATGGAGCCAGTGGCCCAGAATTACGGGGGTACCACTGAGGACGCAAGCTCGATTATGTCATCTCCGTCTGAGTCAAACCAAGGAACAGTCTCCCACACCCCAACCCATCCCTTCCAGTTCCCAAACCACCACTCCCAAGAAAAAAGCCACCCCTTCCGCCAAAAACAACAACTCCACCAAAATCCCAATGCACCACTCCCAAGAAAAAAATCAGCCCCTCCTAAATCCCAAATCACCGCTCCCAAGTAAAATCGACCTCTCCCAAATTTGAACCCACCACTCCTAAGAAACAATTGACTCCTCCTAAATCCCAAACCACAATTCCCAAGGAAAAATCTACCCATCCTAAATCCGACCTCACCACTCCCAAGAAAAAAATCAACCCCTCCTAAAACCCAACTGTAGGAGGCTGGCTTAGTATATGGTGCACACTTATTTAAGTGATGCACCTTGCACTAATCCAGGCAACCATCATGGTGATTTAAGTGGTCTTTTATAACCATAGAAAGCTCTCAAAGTGGTAGCTGTGGAGGCAAGCCTTCAGGCTTATCTTGAAGGAGTGTTAAGCAGCTTAATTACCAGTTTAATCATGTAGTGTAGGTTAAATGAAAAAGAAGCACACAGTGTTTATATAAAATATGTCTATTTATTGCACAACACTCACTAACACATTGGTATATTTCCTACCCGAAGATATCAACACAACTACACAACAATGCGTCAATTGCAAATAGGTAAACAAGCACAAAATACAGTGGTCTCCAGGGGAGACCATACCATGTATTTAAAAAGTGGAATGCGAACTTCAACCAAAGTCGGGACTTCGACCAGGAGACTCAGAGTAGCCAGGGACACAACGAGCCTCTCAATGTATATACCCAGGAACCCCACGGAGGCTGTGTGCAGAGCGGAAACACAGCAGCGGGCTCAAGAAAAGTAAACGGGAAAGCCGCGGTTGCAGTTTTCAAGAAGAAGAACCCTTCCCAGTGGACCCTGAAGAAGCCCCGTGGAAGACAGAAGGTTGGAGTGTCAATCCACCCGTGGATATACCAGGAACCAGGATACCTACACCTAGGAAGCCGGTTGCCTCGGTGCGAAGTGATGTCGGAAAGCGCCGTAGACCACAATGGAGGATTTCAGGAAAGATGCCGCTGGAGAAGACTGTGCATGAGTCCAGTGGAATCCAAGGGTGGATTCTTGAAGTGAAGAACCTGTAAGCAGAGGGGACAGAGTCTATGCCACTCGGAGGTGAGCAGGAGGCACATAAGTTTAATGGCCACCGATGTCGGACGGTTAAGAAGTATTGACGGTGACTTTGTAGCGGCAGCTTTGAGCACCATGGATGCTGAGGAAGACTAGGAGTTGTGCATGAACTGTCCCACGTCAGAAGTCAAGAACCAGGAGATAGGTGTCCAGTGGGAGCACCAACAAGCCATGGCAGCTGCAACTGGCATGGAGAACGAAGAAGGACCAGCAAGGCCTCAGGGACTCACCACAAGCAGGAGAGACAGAGCAGGGCCCAAGCAAGCAGGGAGCCCACTGGAGCAGAAGAAGACCCTCAAGGTGACCCACAGGCCGAAAGCACAGGAGTCAAAAGAGGACCTCAAGCAGGTCACCAACAAATCAGGCCCGCGGTGCAGAGGAGGTGGTGGTGAGGATGCTGTACTTGGCAGGAAAAGATGCTGGAGGCTGGAGCTTCTTGTAGCCCGAAGATCTCTGGAGTGCAGAGCCAACAAGCCTTGGCAATGGCAAGTCGATGCTGTTCACAAGGGTTTGATCCCAGCGGTTCCAACAAGGGATACTGGCCTCAAAATTGCAGAGAGGACATTTCAAGCCTCAAGGGAGTTGCAGAACCACCTGTGTTGCTGAGCCTTTCGAAGTCCGTGGGACATCAGGAGCAGCATGCCGGGCAGCTTTGTTGTGATGCCTGCAGATGCAGGGGAGAGACTCCTTCACTCCAAGGGAGATTACTTCAGGTGTCTTTGATGCCCACAGGTCTGTGGTAAATAAAATCTTCTTTACCGGACTGAATTTCATACGGAATCTTAAAATAAAGTAAAATAGCTCAAAATAACAAGAGGCAGAATCCGTGGTATAAGAGGTTTTCTAAATGGGCTTTATTCCACTCAAAATGGCCGACTCGAGTCGCGGCCTTCAGGTTCCGTCACCACGAGGGTTCAGGAAGTGAAGTACAATACTTTATTGACAGACATGCATTTTTATAATAAGTACATTACAATGAAACGAATGTAGAAGGCGTAACATTTGATAAGAAAAGTGACATAACAGGTACGTAATCGAAACTAGGCGTAATAAGGAATAAAAGAAACATGATTGGTTAGGATTATCAGACATAGGTGGATCTATAAGATAATACTTGGCATGGATGCGCGCGCAGCAGCATGACGTGTGAGTGACGTGCAACTAGGGGGTGAAGGGACTTGACATTTAGCTCTACATGTGGAGACGAGAAGTCTGGGGGGTCAAGTCAACCTAATCCCAAATCATATCTAACATCCTATGTTTAAAGAACTATGTTATCCACAAGGAAGGACTCTCGGACAGAATCTAGTCTATACTGACTGTGTGCGTGCACAAACGCCTAAGTGTCTATATGAGATGCGAGAGGCAGAAAACTTTCCATGGCAGCAGGGCTATGAATCACTTGCAGGAGGACGGAAAGGCTGAGTCCTTTGCTTGTGAGCTAAAGGAAATGTTTACCTAAATCACTAGACAGGAATGCATCGGCTGGAGAGCAAAATAGATAATTCGAAGGTGAAATACAGCTTCTTGGCAGGCAGGCGAAAACTGGCCGAGGCAGGCACCGTTAGCTGCACAGGGAGTAGGACAAAGTTCATGGATACAGATGCGAGCTCAAGCTGAAGCTGTCAGAGACAGAGAGCAGGGAAAGGCTTTGAGGACAGAATCGGGCCTACTTGCCTGAACTGTAAAAATGTAGTAACTTAGCCATATAAAGTCGGTGGCCTTTCATACTTAGGAATCGAATATCCAGCCCATTGATGGCGGATCTGACAGAGAACATGTCGACGGTAGACACACATATATTTGCGTTCTTAGAGACTGGAACTGGAGGGAACATACATGTATTTGTAACATGCATATAGAACCGTTGGGGTCCAAGATAGGGGACATAACTGATCAGGAAAATCCACATTTCCACATTCCCTCCTTGTCCCCTACTTGCCCTTCAAGAGATATCAATCTTCATCATTCCATCGATTTGCTCATGGAGCATCATTTCTTCTTCCTTCTTCTTCCGGTATTTTGAACGAGAACTGTGATATGGAATGCATGATGTGGCACACAGACCACAAATCGCTGGTCCACATTGCAGGCATAAACAACAACTGAAGAGCATAAGAAGGCCAATACCTAGGAAGGATAGAACTCTCCATCCCCAGGCTGATATCACACTCCAAAACCACCCGGACCACGTCCAAGTGCCTGGATTTTCGTGTATCTGGCTTACAATCTTATGAAGGCGTGTTATAGCTTTATATACAGATGGCGAATTTTCTGGTATGAATATGCAGCAGCTGGATCCGATGACCCTGCAAGCTCCGCCCCTATCGGCCAGGATGACGTCAAGGACAAGACGATTCTGGAGAACAACAATTCTCATCACTGATTGTTCCTCTGTCAGATTGCCTAGGGCGGCTATAGTCTCGTTTATTACAGCTTCAAGAGTCTTGGTGAGTCTGCGTATCAGCTTACTATTTGATATGGTACCTATATAGGGAAAGATACCTTTATTGAAATCTACATACTTGTCCCATGCCGTCTCAGTATAATCGACAACTGGGAGATCTCTACGCTCTCTTTTGTGTACTAAATGAACATTTCGATAATAATCAGGGGGAGCTAGGAAAACAGGTGGCAGAAGGAATGCTATGTAACAGGTACCATCCCAATCTAGAGGCAGACGCATATATGCAGTCTGACCACATATAAAGTAAGAATGGCGAGAAGCTCTAAATGAAGATTTACCTTGATCACTATATTCTACTGTAGTAACGCATTGGCTATGGCCCATGTGTATGGAACCAACTTTTCTCACACATAATTCACCCTTAACTGGAAATACTGACATAGTGGGCAGAATTAGTTCAACTTCGGTTTTGACATTCAAAATCATAAGATTAGGCGTAAAATTACCTAATTTATACACTTCATTTTCTAAATCAGTTCCTGTTCTACTGGGGTGACCCTCCTTATTAGGGTGACAGACTTTGAATAAAACTAGATTCAGATTTCCCCATATCCAATGTTGTTGATAAACTGCTGTGTCTGGGTCTATGGAATTTAATAAACTAAACCATGCTCCACAGGAGCCATTGTGTGTGAACGGATGTGGAAAGAAAGGCAGAACTCCTTTGTTATTCTGATAGGGAGGGAGTCGGCCACACACCCAACAATTGGTGGCATTACTAGTCTGATGGGAATGATGTAACATACTAATGAAGGTGTTGTTGCGCAGCGCAAGTCTATAGGACAACTCATGTGGGGGTAATTCACTAAAAGAATGTTCATCAGTTATATTGAAAGCACGTTTAGAAACAGGATAATACATATGCAACAATATGCTTGCAGTAACTATTAAAAAACTCAAGGAAAACAAAATTAATAAAGTCACAATACAGTGGCTACGCAGTAATTTACAATAAGCATGTCGTTTCATTATGATTCTGGACTCTACATCATTCAGACCTAAGGGATACATGTCGGGACAGATTCAACCGCTTCACCTTGGAGAGGACTTAAACAATCAAATCGTCCGACAGTTTGGATCTGGACCTGAGTTTCTGCTTATAGAATTCGGTGCTACTGGCCTCAGCCAAAGGTAGCTTTGAGTCAATGGGGGAAGACACACGGGGAGTACTGTTTGTGTCAGGAGGAAGTCCATGAAATTTCTTGATATGGCTGGAATGCACCCAGCCTTTTCTCCCTTCGATCTTCACAGCTGTTCTGGTCGTCAGCAGGACCAACTTAGGAAGCCTCCACCTTGGCTCCAGTTGGGTTTTCCGATCAAAATTCCTGACGAGAACATAATCGCCGGGAATTACATCATGAGGTTTCACCTCGGTGTTGTCGGGAAAAGCTGCGACTACCTGTGAACGACAAGATTGTAGTGCAGACATCAAGGAAGCCAGGTAATCTGTCAGCATATTACAGTCAACATCAGTTATTTTACGGGGTATAGGCGTCCCCCACATATTCGGTGGTCTACCAAAGATCACCTCATAAGGGGATAGCCCTGTTCGAGAGTGTGCTACCATTCTCATGAAAAATAGCGCAACTGGTAAGGCTACTATCCAGTCCACACCTTTTTCCTGACATATTTTAGACAATCTGATTTTTAAAAGTTGATTATGTCGTTCCACGAGACCTGCTGCCTCGGGGTGTCGGACACAGTGGAATTTCCACTGATATCCCAACAAAAGCGAGACATGTTTCATTAATTCGGAGGAGAAAGGCTGGCCGTTATCTGAATATACAACACGTGGTAAACCGTACCGTGGGAAGAATTCTCGAACTAGCTGCTTGGCAGTAGTCGGGGCAGTGTAATCTGATACGGGATACGCCTCTGTCCAACGGGAGAGAGCGCAGACAACTACGAGAACATATTTGAATCCTCGACAACGTTCCATCTGAATATAATCCATCTGGAGGACTTCAAAAGGATGGTCAGGAGGCTGAAATCCACCCTGCTCTACGGGAACACCCTTTCCTGGATTAAACTGACAACATATCATACAGGTACGAACTTTTTGTTTAGCTGCTGCTCGTAAATGTTTGTTGAACCAAATGTGCTGAATGCTGTCTAGCATAGCCTTCTCTCCTAAATGTGCTGGACTGTGAACTGTAGCTATAATGGCTTGAACCATGGAATCAGGGAGAAACCATACAGATTTCTCCTTCGTCATCCATCCTTGATCTGTCTGGATCCCTCCTAGTTCAGTCCACTTCTTTATTTCTTCTGCCGTGGCATGTGTCTGTATGTCAATTACGTCAAGTGCGGGATCCTTAATTGTCATACACTGTGTTGGTGTCTGAACTATTGGCTTTGTCATGTCTAATGTGCGATTCTGAGCAGTCTGTTTAGCTGTTCTGTCAGCTAAATCATTGCCTTGAGAAATGATATCAGTAACCTTCGTGTGTGCTTTACATTTCATAATCGATATAGCAGTGGGTAGATGTATTGCGTCTAACAAAGCATGAATGAGGGGTCCGTGCTGAATGTGGGCACCATGGGAAGTTAAATAACCTCTCTCTCGCCACAGCACGCCGAAGTCGTGTACAACTCCGAATGCATAACGTGAATCAGTGTATACATTAACTTTCTTATTTGTGGCTTGAATACAGGCTTGCGTTAGAGCAATAAGTTCTGCTGCTTGGGCTGACAAAGTATCTATACAATTTGTCTCAATAACTTTAGTGTCTGTTGTGACTGCATACGCGGCCACTAAATCTCCTGTACTTGTTCTCATGCACGATCCGTCTACATACAACGTCAGGTCTGGATCTAACAATGGAACGTCTGTCAAGTCTTGTCTAGGTTTCGTCTTTATTTCAATGATTTCAACACAATCATGAGCTAGTGGGTCTGTTCCAATTACAGGTAATAGTGTAGCAGGATTCAATGTATTACACCGTCGGATCTCTATGTGTGGTTGAAACAATGTCAGTTCATAACCGGTAAGTCTTGCTATGGTCAAGTGTTGTGTTTGTGTTCGGTTCACAAGAACCTCTACTGCATGTGGTACTTGTACTGTCAATGGGTGTCCTAATACTATGGCATCGCTTTGTCTGATTGCTAAAGCTGTCGCTGCCACTGATTTCAGGCATGCAGGCAAAGCCTGAGCTACGGGATCTAATGTACTGGAAAAATAAGCACATGGCTTGCGTGATCCTGCTTGATCCTGAGTGAGTACTGACAAGGCAGTACCTTCGCGTTCTGTAACAAAGAGTGTAAAATGTTTGCTATAACATGGTGTTGCTAAAACAGGTGCTTGACATAAAGCTTCCTTTAGGCTTTCAAAAGCTTGTGTATGTTCCTGAGTCCAAGGGAGAACAGTCGATGTGGCTGCCTCCTGTGTGGTTAACTGAATGAGTGGTTTTGCTAGAAATGCGTACTGAGGGATCCACTGCCTACAATATGAAGTGAGGCCTATGAAAGCCCGCACCTCCTTTTGTGTCTGGGGTATTGACATGTTAGCAATTAACTGGATGCGATCTGGTGTAAGCTGCCTTCCCTCCTTGGACAGCGAGTGACCAAGATAAATAACTCGCTGGACACAGAATTGCAGCTTAGAAGGAGACACCTTGTGCCCCTTGTCGGCTAGAAAATGTAAAACTGTCAGAGAAGCTTTTTCACATTCTGGCTCGCTTCTCGCTGTGATCAGCAGATCATCGACATATTGAAGCAGTGCAGTATTGACTGGCATGTGGATACTGTCAAGTTCTCGTTTCAGTGCTTGGCTGTAGATGCTGGGGCTTTCTGTGAATCCTTGGGGAGCGCGTGAGAATTTAAAGCTGCGCCCATTTAAACTGAATCCGAACAAGTATTGGCTTTCCGGATCTATTGGGACGCTGAAAAAGGCATTCTTGAGATCGATTACAGTAAAGAATGTCGCTTCGGAATCAATTGCTGTCAACAATGATGATATATCAGGGACCACAGGGAATTGTGGTACAATACACTTGTTTAGTTCACGCAAATCAATAACCAATCGGTACACTGGTGGGGCAGTAGGATCAGTTCGTTTAAGAATCGGAATTATCGGTGAATTACATACATTGGAGTCTGTTTCTACAACTACTCCCTGGGCAATCAGCTCATCAATGATTTTCAGCAAAGCCACTACAGCATCATGCGGTAACTTGTATTGTCGCATTCGTGGTAGTACCACTCCTGCTTTCAGTGTGACTCGATAGGGTGTAATGTTCATGCAGCCAACATCCGTAGGGCCTTGTGCCCATAGATGTACTGGTAAAGTCTGTAGTCGGGGATCCATGTCTCTAGACACATAGTGACCTTTAAAATCACGTAAAAACAACCTTACTCCTTCCGGAGAACAACATATTATGGCTCCTAGTGCTTTCAGAGTTTTAATTCCTAACAGATTTTCTGGGCATGATTTAGTAAGCAATAAATCTGTAGTTCGTGTCAAAGGTCCTATCGTAAGTGGTAGAGGCTGTGATACTTCATTAACAATAGGTTTTCCTGAAAAACCAAGGGAAACATTTTGAGAGCCTGAGAGGGGTGCCCCTGGAACTTCACTACGTTTTATAGTTGTTCGACTCGCCCCTGTATCGAGTAAGAATTTTCTATCTTGACCTAATAATTCACTATGTACATAAGGTCCTTCTTGATCTACAGGAATCTCGATAAGCGGTAAGTCAACTTCCCTCTCTAGGCTGGTTCATGCGTAACGCTGATACTCAGGGTATTCATACTGTGCAGTCTGATACATTTGTCGTGTTGTGGTTTGTGTGGCAGTAGCAGGCAACGGTGGTGCAGCTGGCACAAACTGTATGGGTTGCTGTGAGGCTGGCATGGACTGTTGTTGAACTGGCATGGACTGTCCATGCTGCATAGCTCCTTGTTCATTCTGATCTTGTCTAACTAATCGTGGTCTCTCCTTTGCAATACCTGTAGCTATATTACGTTTCAGGACTGGACAATCGTGTACATAATGGCCCAGTTGTTTACAGTAATTGCAGGTTCCCTTTACAGGAACTGCAGAATCACCAGAATGTGTCACACCCTTTTTGTGACCATCTGCTGGTACTGTCTGAGAAACTAGCATTTTCATTTTTGTATCCTTCATGCGTCTATGCTCGTGTTCTTGTTCATCCCTAATTCTATTGTGATGATACTGTAACATTTGTAGCATTTGCGACGGAGTGTTACTTTGCCAGGTACTCTCGAATTTCAATATTCTATTCTTTACTGGAGGCAATGCATTTTCCACTAATTTTGTCACAAATAAATGTGGATATGAGTCACTACTTGCTTTTATACCACTATTTATACCAAAACATTTTTCAAATCGAGCATAATAATCGCTTGTGTCTTCATCTTGCTTTTGTTTGCAGGCTGTGATTGCACCCCAATCTTCCTTTTTTGTAGTTAATAAACGTGGCAGTACCTGTACTAGTAAACCTGGTAACAGTTTAACTTTATCCCCGAGTCCTGAACCTGCAGTTCGGCCCCTTTCTTCCTCTGCTAATGCTGTCCAGTCTATCTTTTGGTCACCCACTTCCCACTCTTTTTCTTTCAGTTTTTCATAAATGCCAGCAGGCAAAAGCACCTTTAATATCGTCATAATATCAGGAAAGGTGTACTCTCCCATCAGTAACATGTCTTTAATTTCTCGGTGGAAACCCGCTGGGTCTTTGTCATGACTAGGTACTACTTTTTTCATTTCTAATAATTCCATTTTTGATATGGGTGTGTAAACAAATACACGGTGAAACTCATTGTCTTCGCCTTTTATTGGGTGCACTTCTCGTAGGGGATTTTGTCTATCCATATAGTACGGCGCTCTTTCTCTGCGGGGCAGCGAGAGAGAATCCGGACTTACAAAAAGGACATACTGCTTACGTGACACTAATATCTCTTTAATTAGCTTGTTACTAGAACCTCTCCATCTGTTCGTGAGTAGTTCCGTTAATATATCAGGTAAAGGACCAGGGTCAGCATGTTGGCTCTTATATAATATGAGGAGTTGCTGAATCATATAGATTCCAGCTAAACGTTGTTCATCTGTACTGAGATTAAAAAACGTGTGTGCTACGGTCTCATCACCGTATTTTTCAGGACTGTCAATCCAGTGAACGGCTGATCTGGCTAATTCTTGCTCATCCATGGAATCGAGGAGGTGGTAACCCCTTCGTTCTCGTAGTATTTTATCTGCGGCTTGAAACGAATGTTCAGGAGACTTCAGATTTATTATAGGCGTCGGATACGTTCTGCTATTATTTGGGCATACTGAGTGTATGGGATCAGAAAAACATCTAGCATTATCACAGGATCCTCCTCTGCCTACATAGGCTATGGTCTCTGACTGTCTTGCGGAATTCCCTGATTCGGACACTTCATCTTGCTCAAACTCGTCTGTTCCCAATCTTTCTTCATGAATACGCTCTATTTCTTTACGGATTTTTCGGCACATGGCTATTATACAATTTTGCTTATCGTGTCTCCCTTCTGATATATTCTGACTCCATCTTGTAAGAATAAGCATTGCATTCGGGTCTACCCCCGGGCGGTCTTGATTTCTGATCACACAGTTTATGAGGAAACGTAACAGTTCCCCCTGTATTTCTACTTTCTGGAATTCCATAGCTCTGTTAATACATCCTGGATCTCGTCCTGTTTGAACAAAATGATATATGTTATCTAGATGCGTAGTCATTCCTGGTAACCTTGCTAAATACTCTGCGGCTCGCCTGATACGTAATGATGCCAGGACCATTTCGTCCTCTTTACCAACCACCGGGTCATATCTACAATTTACAAGGAGTTCTTTAAGCGTACGTTCACTTACGAATTTAGGTGTACGAGAATGCGCTGACTCTTGAAAAACAAGTTTATTTATTCTGGGTGGTGTAAAGGTAATGCTAGCACCTCCCGTGGCCCCATCTGGGGCGTCGGGTGTGAATGGGTTCGTTGAACGTGACACAGCAACTATGGGTGTCGATACCTCTGTAGAGTCGACTGCGGAGACAGATGCGGAAACAGATGTGCTTGCCGAAGCTTGTGTCGGGACTTGCTGTTGCACGGGGACAGATACCTGATCCTGACGTTGAACCCCTACACCAGACGGTCTATGTGGTGCGGCGTTAGCATACTCGGGAGCTGCGTCGTCTAGATATGAGGAAAGAAAAACATCTTCTGCGGTTCTGGGATGCCCTTTTTGATGTACCTTAATTGGAAATAATGGGGGTGGCAAGTCTTTTGGCATCTCTGGAGCAGCCTTAGGTAGTCCTTCGGCTAGAAGGGGATACATACCATTCATAAGAGCATTTCTTTGTCTACTTACTTGTTCTGATTTCACTCGGATACCTTCCTCAATTAATAGATTTTCTTGAACTTTATTTGAACTTTCTTTACTCCTCTCTTCTTGTCTACGTGCTTTTTCTGTACGTCTATGAGATTCTTTACGCCATAACTCAACAGCGTCTTTCTGTGACTGTCTGACCTTTCTTTTCCATAACTCTTCCTCTACTTTCATGATGCACTCTGCATCCCAGGTTCCCGCTACGGGCCACCTTTGACTTTCCGGCAATCCCTTGGTATAATCTACCCATAGATCAAGAAACAATATGGCATCTAAGCCATGCTTATGGTACATAAAATGCCCTGGAGTGTCCCTAGGAGGAATAGGAACTGCTTCCTCAAGCACCCCTTTTCTGGTAGTAATCTGTCTTAACTTCGAGAAGAGCGGCATATTGACAACTGATCTGATACTTACTCTTGAACTTACTTAATACGAAAAACACAATAATGAACAGTGAACAATGAACAATCATTCATACCACAATATGCAAGACATTTAAACACTTTAAATATTGAACATTAAATATTTTAACAATGACCGACAATGATGACAGTCTGCCTAACTAATCACCACGCTGAATTCTTGACAGTAACTGAATACTTCGGAATACTTGATATACTGCTAAACAGTACATATACACTGCTAAACAGTGCAGACCGGATTTGTGTACCCAAATCCGTCTTGACCGGCACAACCTATGTGCGCGTCAACACGCCTCCCCGGCGATGGTACTCACCGAGTAGCTCCTTGAAACGGAAGGCCTCAGAGAATGGACAGGACTCGATGACTGCGGACAGCGGACCCTCTGGACATCGGGATTTTGAGAAACCTGGTGGGCCTCTGTATACCTCGGATCTTGCTCTCTCAGCTAGGCTCTGGTCGGGATACTTCGCACTTCTCACCGCCTCGTCTGGGTTGATCGCAGCCTCAGTCGCCCCCGCTTGACCGGAGGGAGCTTACAGGAAATCCTGCTGGTACGCGTTTATGGTCCGTCCAGCTGTGGCAGGAGACCGGGCCTGCAACGCACCGCCGGCGCGTGAGATGAGAAAGTGTCCCTGTTCGGGCGCCATTCTGTGGTAAATAAAATCTTCTTTACCGGACTGAATTTCATACGGAATCTTAAAATAAAGTAAAATAGCTCAAAATAACAAGAGGCAGAATCCGTGGTATAAGAGGTTTTCTAAATGGGCTTTATTCCACTCAAAATGGCCGACTCGAGTCGCGGCCTTCAGGTTCCGTCACCACGAGGGTTCAGGAAGTGAAGTACAATACTTTATTGACAGACATGCATTTTTATAATAAGTACATTACAATGAAACGAATGTAGAAGGCGTAACATTTGATAAGAAAAGTGACATAACAGGTACGTAATCGAAACTAGGCGTAATAAGGAATAAAAGAAACATGATTGGTTAGGATTATCAGACATAGGTGGATCTATAAGATAATACTTGGCATGGATGCGCGCGCAGCAGCATGACGTGTGAGTGACGTGCAACTAGGGGGTGAAGGGACTTGACATTTAGCTCTACATGTGGAGACGAGAAGTCTGGGGGGTCAAGTCAACCTAATCCCAAATCATATCTAACATCCTATGTTTAAAGAACTATGTTATCCACAAGGAAGGACTCTCGGACAGAATCTAGTCTATACTGACTGTGTGCGTGCACAAACGCCTAAGTGTCTATATGAGATGCGAGAGGCAGAAAACTTTCCATGGCAGCAGGGCTATGAATCACTTGCAGGAGGACGGAAAGGCTGAGTCCTTTGCTTGTGAGCTAAAGGAAATGTTTACCTAAATCACTAGACAGGAATGCATCGGCTGGAGAGCAAAATAGATAATTCGAAGGTGAAATACAGCTTCTTGGCAGGCAGGCGAAAACTGGCCGAGGCAGGCACCGTTAGCTGCACAGGGAGTAGGACAAAGTTCATGGATACAGATGCGAGCTCAAGCTGAAGCTGTCAGAGACAGAGAGCAGGGAAAGGCTTTGAGGACAGAATCGGGCCTACTTGCCTGAACTGTAAAAATGTAGTAACTTAGCCATATAAAGTCGGTGGCCTTTCATACTTAGGAATCGAATATCCAGCCCATTGATGGCGGATCTGACAGAGAACATGTCGACGGTAGACACACATATATTTGCGTTCTTAGAGACTGGAACTGGAGGGAACATACATGTATTTGTAACATGCATATAGAACCGTTGGGGTCCAAGATAGGGGACATAACTGATCAGGAAAATCCACATTTCCACAGGTCGGGAGAAGATCCTGGAAGAAGCACAGACAGAGACAATGAAGAAGACTTGTAGAACAGCGAGACCAGGAGTAGCAGGAGTTTTCCTTGAGGCAGTCTCAGTTCCAGGCGAAGTCCAGCAAAGTCCAAGTGCCAGACGGTCAGAGTGACAAGGTTTCTGTCTCGAGTCTTTTCTCATGATGAATCTGAAGAGGCACCCACAGGTAAGCCCTTAAGCATCCTAGGGAAAGGGTTGTAATGACTCAAGGGTCACTCCCAGAGGAGAGGCTGTGCAGAGGGGATGATAATCCCATGTCCTTTGTCCAGTTTCGCGCCAGAGCAGGAGCCAAGGGCTCTCTGAACAGGCTGAAACTGGAGTATGCAAGGAGGGATCCAAATGTGCCCTTCAAAGCAGTCTGGCGGCGCTGGCAAGAGCCCCCACCCCAGCCCAATACACTAAGTCCTGTCTGGGAGGTGATCACATCTCATTGTGACAGAAAACTAATAGTTTTACCTTCCCCTGCTTGAGCTCAGCTCAGCAGCAGGAGGGCAAAATCGTGTATGTGGTTGGCAGCAGCACTAGCTTGCTGGCAGACCCTGAAAGGCTGTTACCCGGAGTCCTGGAGACTTGCTGAGGAGCCCCCCAGTGCATGGAATCATACCTCCTCCACCGGAATTGGTGTTGGGGTATGATTCCAACATGCTTAATACTAAACATGCCTAGGTTCGGCACAGCCACTACATAGATAGATATTGCATAATGACGGATGCCCACTATGTGTATCAAAAGGGCTGGCCACAATAACAAAGCCTGGAGAATTGACCTTGGGGTTTGTAAGGGTGTCCTGCCCATGCAGGGGCACCCTCCCACTTGTAACCAAGCACCCTGCCCTCAGGACGGAAGAGCCTTCCATAGGGGTAACTAATAGGTTTTAAGTGCAGTGACCTTAGATATAAGGAAACGTATATCTATCGTAAGTGGTGCTAGCACCAATTTACACTGGCTGCAATGTCAGGCCTGTAGTCACAGTTTGAGTGCTCTCTCATGAGTGGCACAATACATGCTGCAGTCCATGGGACACCCCTGATGTAGTTATGCCCTGGGTACCGTAGTACCATATACTAGGGACTTACAAGGGTACACCAGTAGCCAATTGTGGATGTACAGAAGTACTTACCATGGCCAATTTAGGGAGAAAGCACAGTGACTGGGGTCCTGATTAGCAGGATCCCAGTCAGACTGATCAAAAACATACTGACACCAAGCAAAAAGTGGGGGTAACCATGAAGTCTGATCCTACTTTCCTACACCAACCCACCACCCCCAAGAAAAAACCAAGACCTCTGTAATCCCAACCTACCACTCCTGCAACCCAATATACCCCAAACCCCGCCCCGCCAAACCAAGCCCCCCATTCCCAAATGACATGTTTGTGGTGTCTGGAATTCTCACTCTATGCCCCTTCCTGGGGAGTTTCCCCTGGCAGTGTTTTAGTAGGCAAGTTATGTGGCACAGCACTGTGTAGGTCCACAACAGGACATATTTGGACTGGGCCTTGGTCTTTTTTCCTACCATTTCCTCAGTTATGGGTAAAACAAAACATGTGTTTGCTGTGGAAGAAATTTGTCCTATCATTACTTCTTTTGCTATTTAATGTTCATGTATACTTGGGGATGTGTGACTATAGTTGTGCTTCTTTAACCCTGATTGCTGTGCAGTTAGGAGAGGATTGTATATTCTGGCCTTGCAAACTGTGTTTGGAGTCAAACAGGACAGGAGGACAGGTTCAATGGATGGATATGTGGGACAGATTAAAATTGGACCTGACATTGAATTCGATGGTTCATCATGTGGTAATTATTTCTGGTTGTTTTAGTCAATGTGGAAATCATTTAAGTTGAAGTTCTCCCCATGATGTATACTGTATATGTGTTTGATGTGTGCAAGCTAGTTATTTGTTTTACTACATCTGGGGTTGGTATTGTGTGTTGGTATTTTGGAATTACTTTTTGGAAATTGTTCATTAGTGTGTGTTTACCTTACACCTTGTTGATATTTCAGCAGAAAATCCAGTTACTGCTGTGTTTGGTTATATATTTTGACATTACACATTACACACATCTGTATAACAGCTGGCTATGCTATTGGTTGTCCTTTATGTACTTCACTCCGCAGGTACTGGGAGCATGGAGTTTCGGGGCATGTGCAAAGTGGACTGCTGCCCAGACACTAAGGCTTTCAGGATTCCCCCTAGCATTGCTATTATGCAGGGTTTCTTCACATTGCGACCTTTGCATGCTTCTTACCCTGTTCAATTTATATCCTATTTACCTGGCATTGCCTTTTGGGGTGGGTGCTGTGTGAGAATACATCATACGGATTTGGCATGGCATGTATATTTTGTGGTTCTTTACACATCCTTGCAGATCCATGTTTGATATCACAGCAGGACGTGCCATTTGGGAAATGGGAGGATATCACAGAAAATGATAAGTGCAATATTCATGAGTTGCTGCCGCTGTGTTACGGTAACTGACTGCCGGCATCACAATATCCAATTATTGTTTGTCATCACATTGCAGCGTTTGTGGTGCGTGCCTCTGCAGTGTCGGTAAACTGGCCAAAGTGGGCATCATGTAGTTGTAATTGGATTCTATGTTGTGTATATTTCCAAAGGGGGTACTCTCAAAAGGAGGCACTGTTCCCTGGTGAATATGGTCAAAGAGCGACCAGAATCCACACAAGAATTAGAGGGATAGAAGAGTAGGTCAAGGATTAGGTACTAAGGATAGCGGGGGAGACACAAATTGTCTCTTGTTGCCCTCACACACCCCAAAGGATGTCATGCTTCATCATCGGGCGTTTGCTCCTCGTCGGGCCGGCGGTGCAATGCCCTACAGGTCCCCCGAAGGGTCTCTTTGGCGGAGATCTTTTAGAGAACTGCCAATGGGTGCATGCGGGTATGCGGAGGGGGGAGAGTAGACAGTGCAAGGTAGTGTGTGCAAGGTGAGTTAAAAATACCTAAGGGTTACCAAAGACAGAAGGGTGATTTAATAAAGAGGTACCCTTGGTACATTAAAAGACCCGAAGGTAAATAGTTATTAGTCAAGACGTTATGTGTCTAGATAACTTACAAAAAGGTCGACATGTTTCATGCCTTGGGTGGTCAAAATGATCCTAGGCGTTTCATCAGGACCAGGGGTGGTAGTGAAGTGAGGTAAGTGTACAGACTTCCCCCACACTGCGCAGGAACAGCTGGAGACCAAGCAAAGCTTCTGTGCCATAGCTGGCTTCCCGCACGTGTTGGGGGCAATTGACTGCACACATGTTTTACTTGTGCCCCCTGCCGACACTGCACACAATTACCGCAACAGAAAGCACATGCATTCTATCAATGTGCAGGCAATAGTGGACCACAGGGGACTGTTCACCAATGTAGTCGCCAACTTCCCAGACAGTGTGCATGATTCCTACATCTTCCAACAGTCCATCATCAACCAGCACTTCCAGGATGGCACCTATGGAAATGGACAGCTCGTTGGTAAGTACCAACGGAACACACCACACACCTCAACTTCATAATCAGACAACTCACAACTGTGGGAATGCACACTTAACAAAATCACATACAACATGCCAAACAACATGCCCATTTACCAGACACGACAACACAAGTAACTGTGGTAACAGGGGCCAGACATGTAGACAAATCATCCACAAAGCCATAGCCCCTCTGCCACACAATTGCAGAATGTGGGGAGAGGTGGGAACCAAGAATGTGCAAAGGAGGCAGTTGACCCATGAATAAGAATGTACACAATGCCAAGTGTGGCGGTGATGTGCTGGACAGTCTTGAGTATGCAGAGCACAGACATGTCCATGTGGACATATACTGCTGGTGTTTGTAGAGTTGTGGACAGTGGACAGTGGGAAAAACCTTGAATATGTAGCTATGTCGCCCCCCCTGTAAGCATAAGCGTAGTGGGCAGGGCCGGCGTACGCCAGTCCAGTGTAGGAGTGTGAATAGGTAGCCCAGGGCTTTGGGAGTGGTTCACTTCCGTGACGGCCACCAAAGTAACTACTGCGTGTGTCTCTGTGTCCGCCATATCCTGACCATAGGCCTATACACATGTGGCCGACCACCTTCAATGGACAAATCTACACCGGCAACGAGGGGGCTATGTCACACGCCACCCAGCACACATCTCATCATCGCCTGCAGGGGCATGTCTGCCAGGGTGGCGCCCCTCACCCTGCCACTATGCCACCGCCGTGACCGGCGGTGCCTGTGCGATCCTGTACGCTTGCTGCACCCCGGCCCACTGGTCCCCAGACCTGTCCGGCACACAGCCGTGATTGCCTGCCCCTGAGCACCCAGGCCTCACTGCTCACCTGCCGCCACCGGCATGTCTCCAAGAGGGCCCAACACGTGCAGGTGCAAGCTTCAAACCCGAGGCCCGCTAGCTTGGCAGTCTCCTCAGCCGATCGCTGGCTTCCGCGCACCAGGCCCCAGCGCACCCAACGGCACCGCACCGCGAAGTTCTGTGTGTGCTGACTGCTCCCTTCGACCTCCACTGCGATCCAGCAGGTCTCGGACAAATCCATTCCAGACCGCCCCAACAGGCCTACTGCATCATTGCAGGCTGCACACCCGCTCAGCTCTTCAGGTGGGCCTAATCAATCAATCAATCAATCATAGGCATTTGTATAGCGCACTGCTCACCCGGAGGGTCTCAAGGCGCTGGGGGGGGGGGGGGGGGGGGAACGCTACTGCTCGAACAGCCAGGTCTTGAGTTGCTTCCTGAAGGCGAGATGGTCTTGCGTTGTCCGGAGGTGGATGGGGAGGAAGTTCCATGTCTTGGCTGCCAGGTAGGAGAAGGATCTTCCTCCGGCGGTGGCTCTGCGGATGCGGGGGACGGTGGCGAGAGCGAGGCTGGCGGAGCGGAGCTGGCGGGTGGGCTTGTGGAAGGTCAGGCGGCTGTTGAGGAACTTGGGGCCCAGGTCATGGAGGGCCTTGTGTGCGTGGGTGAGGAGTCGGAACGTGATTCTTATGTTGACGGGGAGCCAGTGCAGGTCTCTCAGGTGTCCGGAGATGTGGCTGTATCGGGGGATGTCCAGGATGAGTCGTGCTGAGGCGTTCTGGATCCGTTTGAGTTTCTTCTGGAGTTTGGCGGCGGTGCCGGCGTAGAGGGCGTTCCCGTAGTCCAGCCGACTGGTGACGAGGGCCTGGGTGACCGTCTTCCTGGTCTCGGTGGGGATCCACCGGAAGATCTTTCGAAGCATGCGCAGGGTGTTGAAGCATGAAGACGAGATGGCGTTGACTTGTCTGGTCATCGAGAGGGAGGAGTCCAGGATGAAGCCTAGGTTGCGTGCGTGGTCCGTTGGCTTGGGGGTGGCTCCCAGGGCGGAGGGCCACCAGGAGTCGTCCCAGGCGGAGGGTGATGATCCCAGGATGAGGACCTCCGTCTTGTCTGAGTTCAGTTTCAGGCGGCTGTTCTTCATCCATTCGGCGACGTCTTTCATCCCTTCGTGTAGGCTGGCTCTGGCGGCGTCCGGGTTGCTGGTGAGGGAGAGGATCAGCTGGGTGTCGTCGGCGTAGGTGATGATCTTGAGGTTGTGTTGACGTGCGATGGTAGCGAGGGGGCTCATGTAGACGTTGAAGAGGGTGGGGCTGAGCGATGACCCTTGTGGAACGCCGCAGATGACTTCGGTGGCCGCTGACCGGAACGGGGGGAGGCGGACTCTCTGGGTTCTTCCGGCGAGGAATGAGGTGATCCACTCCAGGGCCTTCTCCTGGATGCCGGTGTTGTTCAGGCGCTGTACCAGGGTGCGGTTGCAGACAGTGTCGAACGCTGCGGAGAGGTCCAGGAGGATGAGGGCCACAGTTTCCCCGTTGTCCATTAGGGATCTGATGTCGTCTGTGGCTGCGATGAGGGCGGTCTCCGTGCAGTGCACCGCAGGTCATCCTCCAGCCTCCAGGCCACTGCATCATCGCAGGCTGCTGACCCACTCAGCTCTTCAGGTGGGCCTAACTCAGTGCACCGCAAGTCATCGTCCAGCCTCCAGGCCACTGCATCATCGCAGGCTGCACACCCGCTCAGCTCTTCCGGTGGGACTAACTCAGTGCACCACAAGTCATCGCCACGTGGCGGTAGGCCCATGCAGGACGCAGTGCCTCAGGTGCCACTACTTCAGTGCACCGCAAGTCATCGTCCCGTGGGGCTACCCCACAAGTCCGCCTCCAGCAGCACAACAGCATGTCCTTGGTAATGCCACTGGAGCCCTTCACAGTCACGGGGCCAGCCCTGTCCCAGGCAGGCCGCTGGAAAGCCTGGGTGGAATGTCTGGACACGTACTCCGAAGCGCACGACATCTCAGCGCCGCGGCGGCGGACCACGCGTAGGTGTGTGAGGAGTGTGAAGAAATGGCCCGGGGCTCTGGGCGTGGTTCAGTTCTGGGCTCTGGGCTCTGGGCGTGGTTTAGTTCTGGGCTCAGGGCGTGGTTCAGTTCCGGGCTGGCCACAAAAGTGACTATGGTGTGTGTCTCTGTTATAGTGTCGGTACCACCCGGCCCTTAATCGACAACGTTGCAATCTAGCATACACCCAGAGGGCGAGCTCGCCCGAATGGATAAATAAAAGGTGGTCTTGGCTCATACATGCCAACTGTTGTGTGTGTATCTTTATTGCCGCAGCATAAACCAAATAAGTAACAACAAGGTGCTAGTACTGCAGATAACTTCATTATTCTCATTCGAATAAGAAAAAGGAATTTTGAACTAAACAAAAACCTTGGACAAAATACTTTATCAAATGAGTAAATCAATTGTTTAATTATTTTGAGTTTAGTTGACCTTCAACTATATAGAACAATCAGAGAATTCTACAAAACACTTAAAGAACAATAATGTACTGAGATTTGCAAACCAACACATTCAATCATTCATCACACTTCAACTCATTTATTCACATTCATTCATACATTCACTCAGAAACATGCAAGAAAATGATTCATCAAGTATTTTCAAGAAGAATCACAACAATTTTTCTATAAAAACCACAGAATAAGGAATAGACAATGTAGTTCTAATATCAAACACAGTTAAATGAATTTCAATTCTTGCGGCAACAATAAGGTCTACGCGTTTCGAGTCCCCATAAATCGTAGGGCTCTCATCAGGACCTGTAGGCTAGAAACAAAGAGGGTAGTTCAGTATACATAGACGCCTGAACCATCTTAAGAGCTTATTAATAAGTGCACAATGGTACACTAAGTTGTTACCTCTGATAAGTAGGAAGTACTTCGAGATGAATCTAAAAATTAATAATAATGACGAAATCAGAAAAGCTGTGAAATGAATTGTGGGATACATTCATGTGATTAAACATTCAACCTTATATATCTAAAATGACTTACATGATGGATGTTGAGTCTTTTGTTGGAGACCTAGATCGAAATTGAGCAGGAGGATTTAGTAACTAATTCAGTGACGTTGGTAGCAGACTGTTTAATTGGTAAAGACTTACTTAAAAAGAAAGTGTTGTAGTCCGTATGTCGAAGCAGATAGTCGGACAAGTCTCGTTTATGTAGCTGAAAGAAGAATATGCGAGCATTCCGTAAATGTCGTGCTGGGAACATTAATGCTGAACGTTTGAAGCAATGGACGTAAATTACCTTCGTTGGCGCAGGTGCAAAGGTCAAGCACAACAATTCATAAGTCTTTATCTTTGTTCAATGCGGGGGCACTAGAAGGAAGGTGCGATAATTGATATCAGAAGGATACGACAAATAGGTCTTTGATTCTGAGTGCGGGGAGGCAGGAACGTACCTTAAAGCTTCCAGTTGTTTGTAGTTCGCTCCGTCTAACAAGTCCGGGAGTTCCGCTCACGTGACCGGGCGGCTTATGATGTCGCGGAGTAATGGAGGAAAGACTGTTCGTTGAATGTATCTGTTTTTTTCCTTTTTAAAATAAATTCCACATAGAGATGAATAAAATGTTTACAAAGGTCAGAAATTGACACAATGTTAAATAGAATAATTATGAGGGAGAGAGCGCAGTATGTGTCGACTGAGTGATGTAATGAAACCGCCATAGTGCCGCTCAAGGTATCAATGGGCATTGTTGCAAATCTTTGTGAGTTGTTCACCAAAGAACATGTAAGCTGAAACCTTCATAAAGTTGGTAGTAAGTGCAGTGCAGTAATATTGATTAACATCCAGAACAAATATATGAAAGTTGTTAAGTCAATTTAAATAATTCTGAAAGTTCGTTCAAGCCATTGGTGGCTGTATTAAATTTCAGAATGAGCATTGCTTCGCGTCTTGACAATTTTAGTTCCAGATCACCTCTTCTCTCGTCTTGCTCGACTTTTGAGATAACTGTCCATATTAGGTCTTTGGTTGAATGATTATTGGTTGTCCAATGAGTAACCAATGGGGCTGTTTGAACGTTTTTGTTGATCCTTGATTTATGTTGGGAGATTCTTATTCGGATCTCTTGACTTGTTTTTCCTATGTACAGCAAATTACAGGGACACCGTATTCCATAAATGACGAATTTGCTTTTGCAATTCGTGAAGGATTCATGTTTCCAATGGATGGAATTGTGTGTGAAAAGAAATCCTTCTTCAGTGGATGAACAAAACACACAAGTGCCACATTTGTAATGACCGCGTAATGGAGGAAGTCCAATGTAGTCGCGTATCTTATTCTGTTTCTTCTTAGGCATGGCTGCCCGAATTATTTGATTGGCAATATTTCGATCCTTTTTGAAGGCAAAAAGAGGGTTTTGTTTGAGTGATTCATCGATGTTTTTAATCAAATGCCAATTTTGATTGATGACTTTTTTAAACAAATTTGAATTGGGACAAAAGGTAGAGACACAGACGATTCTGTCCAGAGATGGTTTAGCATTTTTTTCGAGGAGCGTTTCTCTTGGCGTGAACCAAGCTCTTTTTAACGATTTCTTGAGCAGTTTTTTAGGGTATCCTCGTTGTTTTAAATTGTCCAGAAGTTTAGATGCATGTAACATATATTCATCTTTATAGAAACAGTTGCGTCTAATTCGCAAGAATTGTCCGTAAGGTAAATTTTCTTTTAAGTTCCTGGGATGATTGCTTGTGAAATGTAACGCTCTGTTGCGGTCTGTAGATTTTTTATAAAGGGTGGTAACCAGACCATCTTCTGTGGGATACACCTCTACATCAAGGAAGGGGATCTTGACTCTTGAGTAGGTGAGGCTGAATTTAATGTCATCTGTGCGGTCATTTAACCAGCAATGGAATTTTTTAAGATTGTCTTCGGAGCTTGTCCATGTCATAAAAACGTCATCTATATAACGCATCCAATTACCCACATGTTGGATAAAAGGGTTGTTATTGTAGATGAATCTTTCCTCGTACTGTGCCATAGTACCGCTAGTTCAGGTGCGAAGGGGCAACCCATCGCTACTCCTTTGACTTGGTAGTAGAACACTCCATTAAAATTGAAAAAGTTTTTCTTTAAAGCAAAGTTTGCTAGATCCATGATGAACTCGCTGGGTACCTGCATAGGTTTTTCTCTACTTTCCAAGTATGAACTGATCACAGCCAAGCCATCGTCCTGGGGTATCTGAGTATACAACGAGACTACATCCAGTGCGACAAGGAAATGTGAATTTTGTTCAAACTTTATTGGAGCCAGTTTATTGATAAAGTCAGTAGTGTCTCGTAGAAAGGATGGAACGTCATAGATGAAAGGTTTTAAAAAATGATCAACAAACTTGGAAATAGGTTCTATTAAAGAGTCACAACCCGAAATTATAGGTCTTCCTGGAGGTGTTGTTTGGTCTTTGTGTATTTTTGGAAGAACGTAAAATAAAGGTGTTCTTGGATTGTTATTTTGTAAGAACTCGTATTCTTTGTTAGTGAGAAAACCTTGTTTGAATCCTTCTTCGATTTTTGGGAAGATGATGTTTTTTAGTTCAAGAGTTGGGTCTTTGTCGATCTTTCTATAGCAAGCCGTGTCATCCAACTGTCTCATGACTTCTGATGTATAGTCTGCTATGTCCCAAACAACAATTGAACCACCTTTATCCGCTTGTTTTATTATGATGGAGTTGTCATTTTGAAGGTTGTTCAAGGCTTCCATTTGTGATTTTGTTGTATTGAATTTGATCCATCTTTTTTTGTTTTCCATGTCCGTAATGGCTGATAGAACAGTTTTTTCAAAAACTACTACTTCTTTAGGAATCATGTTAGCAGGTGGACAAAAGCAGGATTTTTTCTTAAGGCCAGTGTTTTGAATAGGTTCTGGATATGGATTTAGAGAGAAAAAAACCTTCAATCTGATTTTTCTACAAAATTCAATGGTCTCTGATTTCAACTTGACAAAATCTGTATTTTTTGCAGGAACGAATGTTAAACCCTTTTCAAGTATACTTTGTTCAGCCAAAGTCAACGGTCTTTTAGAGAGATTATGAACTAATGATGTCTCTAATTTTTGTAATGTTGGCGGCGAGTTGACATCTCCCAAGGTTGAGTATTGAACCGTACTCTCCCTCGTGATCGAAGTTGGCCTCTTCCTAAAAAAGGAGTCTGTGTTGGAGGTTGTTGAAAGTTACCTCTTCGATTATTATTTTTATATCCTTCGTTTATGTCTCCTTCACTGCCACCGGAGGAGGAAGATGTTTCTGAAAAGGTGATAAAGTTTTTTGATGACCTTCCTTGAAAATCAGAGAGGTATCTACGTGATTCTGTCCGTGTGTAAAAATCTGCTTGTAGATACGGGTAGACTTTATCTAAGGAGAAATTTCTTTTATCTTTTTCAAACTTGTTAGTTTTTTGATTTACAGTGTAATCTTTAAATTCTAGGATCTCTTTTTCAACTTTCTCTAGGAGAGTTTTTGCATCTGTTATAACTTGGTTTGTTTTGATCTCTGATTCAAGTATTTCTATTTCCTCCAGTTGTTGTTTAGAGATACGCTGTGCAGTTTCAACTGTAAGAACCATCAGATCTCTACTGCATTTTGTCTCTATCAAACTGTATCCTTTTTTGTATAATGGATCTTCTGTAAAGATGACTGGAATATTTTTAATTTGCAATCCACTGGGGATGGTGCCTGTTTTTAGATGCTGTATCAGAAAATGTCCATGTAAATCTGTCCGAATTTGTTTCTTTTTTAATCTCAAGAGTTTGTCTGCTTCATTTTGATTTTTAGCTGAAGAACTAAGTGATGCAGATGCAAAAAGAGGGGGGGCGTCTAAAAGTTTTCTTATATGTTCCTCGCTATATGCAAAAGTATCATTCTCAGCATAAACCAAAGGCCTAGCCTCAATCGCAGCGCAAGTTCAGCCAGGCCTGAACTCTACATCTGTGTTCGCCCTAACCTTACCATAGGCCTACACACAAGTGGCCGCCCACCGTCAACGGCCCACATTACAATGTTGTTGTCAGTCTTGCGGACATGTGCAGACAGGCATGACAATGGTGTGCCGTAGGAGTGCAAGTGATGCAACCGTGCAGCGCACACAAGTAAATAGGCTCCGGGGGAGGGAGGAGCAGCTGTGAGGCTACGTAATACACATTGATCCCACACATTTGCCAGAAGCAATACATGGCAAACATGAATCCCAAAGTCGCACAACTCACACGCCACACAACTTGTGAGTCTGCCAACACAGCATGCAGAACCACCAATTTACACTAATCTCACTTATCTCTCACAGGCGATCAAGGATATGCACTCTGCCCGTGGATGATGACACACCTCCGGGCCCCGAACACCCCGGCAGTACAATGTGGCCCAAAAACGCACCAGGGGCATTGTTAAGCGCACATTTGGCATGTTAAAGTCATGTTTCAGGTGCCTGGACATCACAGGTGGAAGACTCCTGTACAGCCCAGAAATAGTGTGCAAGATGATCATTGCATGTTGTGTATTGCACAACATATGTGTACGCACCACTGCCCCGTGGATCCAAGTGCCAGATGCACCGGACGATGATGAGGAAGATGAGGCAGGTGAACCACATACCACTGCAGCTGCAGCAGGAATAGCCCGAAGGAACACAATCATTAACAACTTCTTCGCATGAGCACGTCACATTGTGACTGTCCTTAGCAATCACGGAACAGTACAAAATGACCACATGAACAGCATGTGCTAGTAAATTCATTGCAACACACATTCCCTGTGTGCATGTCAGTCCTCTGCATTAGCACATCAATCTGACAAGTGTAAGTGCAACATTAAGGCTAACAATCTCACAAATAGCAAATAGATGGTGGGGATGTCACCTCTGTTCAGAGAGGCTGTTTAGGGTGTCACGTATTTGAAATGCCATTTCAGGGTGTCAAATGTAGTACGTAATCCCACTCATCAGCGTATCACATGTGTACAAAAATATGACATGAAGTCTGACATTGGTGTTCAAAAAAAGACAACAGGGTGTAATTTGGGGTTAGATATGAAATTTCGGGTGTCATTTGGGGTCAAATATGAACCACCCTGATGCAGAAATGCACCCTGTGACTCAAGTCCCACAACATGAGCAACATGGACGTAAGGGGATGACGTCAGGGGTTGTTTGTGCACGTGGATGTGTCAGAGTGTGACCTGCTCCTTTATGGATGTGGTCCACACTCAGCTACCTCAGTGTCATGGCATGCACCATGTCATGATAATTGGACTGCAGCCATGCTAATCGTCATGCAGTGTCACTTGCATTGTCAGTGTGGCCCATGGACCCTCAGCTTAGCTGAGTTCAGCACATGTGCATGGGTTTGTTGTGAGATTAGTGATGTGTGGGGAGGGCCCCCTCTGGGCACATTGTCAACGGGGGCCTACTTGCTGTTTCTATGGGTGCTGCAGTATGCCAAGGAGATCAGGGACATGATCCAGAGTCATTGTGGGTGTACACTGTGCTATACTTAATTGTGCATGTGTGCCATTGTGCCCATCTCCC
Source organism: Triturus cristatus (assembly GCF_964204655.1). Taxonomy (NCBI): domain Eukaryota; kingdom Metazoa; phylum Chordata; class Amphibia; order Caudata; family Salamandridae; genus Triturus; species Triturus cristatus. Next base: position 1,070,449,711 of record NC_140583.1, read on the forward strand.
CCCGTACCCCCAGTCCCTGCTCGTTACTCAACCTGTTGCTGTTGGGTCAGGTCATGTTGAGCAGTATCTGGTCCCCCATCTCCTGCCACTCACCCCACTGACGACTGTGGACACCATTCTCTATATCTCATCCAGCTCCTGCTGTGGCGCTGGACTCTCACCTCCAGTCTGCATTGCTGCTTTCCGGTTGTTAGCGAGTTTCAGCTTGGTTTTGCGCTTGACATCATTCCAGTGCTTCTTGGCACTTCTCTCCGACTGCATTCACCTTGGACAAGATGGACTGCCATATTGAATTTTTAGTTGCCAGTGACACAGTGGAGGTGAGGAACAGTTGTTGGTGGTGTTCTATCACCTCCGTAATCAGGTTCTTGTTTTCCTGCGGACTGAATCGTGGGTTCCTCTTCTTCTTCTCCTTGCCCTTCTCCTTCCCCGAGGTCCCTGGCTGGTCCTCCGGTGGGCTTTTGGGGTTCTGGTTGGCCTCTGTAGTTGCTCCGGCTTTCTCCATGGTCCTTCTCAGTTGTTTGGATTTCGTTTTTATTTATTTATTTATTTGCAGCTTTTATGGTGAATTTTCCCGCCTGACGTGGGAATAGCAAGCCTGGCGCTGCTATATCGCTCATATTTTCATCGCTGTTGGGCCCATCGCAACTTTTTTCACATTCAGGTTTCCTTTTTTATTGGCGTCCCGGTAATTTTAATGCGGACATTTGGTGCTTTATCGGGAAACTATCGCCTGTTGCCGGCATGTTAAGAATACACCATTAACACGGTGTTAGTTTCCCGTGATAGACGGCGTTATGTAAAGTTGCGTTAACCTAGGTTGGTGATAATTATCGCCCGTTCTTGAGAATATCCCCCAATGTCTGACAATAGCCTTTAAAAAAACTTTTTGTCTTTAACATGGAGATTGCGCCCCATAAAACCATGGTTGAAAGTCTAACCAATCTGAAACCTCCTCTTTTGTCCACATTTGTTAGCAGTGATGACTACCAAGAAGCACCAGAAATGAGCAATCTGTCCACTGGAAAATCCACTAGAAAAATCCCCTCACCATTGGACGTTACACCTCTCAGGCATATAAACAATTTGAGATAAATGTCATCAAAGTAGTCACCATAAAAGCAGGTAACTTTCTTTTAACAGGTGCCCTATTTTAACACAATGTTGTCCTTTTTGTACAGTGGAAATAAAAGCATGGTTTTCAAACAGTTAACAGTCTTTAAAATAATCATGCATAAAAACATCTTACATTGCAGGTTCTTAGTGAAGTACAATTTTGGGAACAAACTGTTAACAAACATCCTTTTTTCTGTGTTTCTAAAGATCCATACAGAATGGCATCGAAAAACCAAGCAAGCTACGCGCAAGTAAAAAGAGAAAATAGAAATCTCAAGTATGGTGTCTACCTTTACTGTAAGGAGAGAATAACTGAGCTTAGGAGTCATTGGAGGTGTGTGCAGTATTATTTTTTGTACCATTGCACAGGCTGAGCAATTACTCTTGTTGACACTGTTGAAAAGGCCACAGAACATAACCACTCTGCCTCTGCAATGGATAACAAAGTGAGAGAGAATATTCAGCAGATAAAAGTTCTTGCAACCACCTCCAATGAATCCTGTGAATCAGTTTTGAGGGAGGTATCCCAAAACATTCCCATGCATGTATATGTCCGCAATTCCTAACCTTAGAAGAATTATCCAAAGACAAAAACAGGAAAGTAACCCTCAACGAGTAACACTCCAGACCTACTCAGACATTAACATTCCTCCTGAGTTATCTGTAACCTTTGCTAACTAAATGTTCCTTTTGCAAGACAACAAAAGTCCTCAGATACAAATACTATTAGTTAGCACACCCATAACCTCATAGCTCTGGAGAATAGTAATATATGGATGATGGATGGCACCTTTATATCCACCCCCCCATCTATTCACCCAAAGATACACAATCTTTGTCAATATCAATAACACCACAGTTCCTATAGTTTACAGTTTACTCTCCGACAAGCAATCCTCAACCTACATTGAATTTTAGACAGTGAAAAAGCGAAAACACTAAGGGCATTATTACGAGTTTGGCGGTCTGACCACTGTAGGACAGTGTCCATCCCCACCAGAAGTCTATGGTGCTGGCTGTCCAAAGACCACCATATTACGAGTTGAACACAGGGACAGTGGTGTGGAGGTGGGGATCTTGCAGCAGTGGTGAGTATTTTTCACAAATATATTGATATATGCCTGTGCATTTTGACACATATGTGTCAGATGCACACATATGCAAGCTATATATGGAAAAATACCATATACCCATTACCGGGGTTCAGCCCATAATTGGGAAGTCCTGGAAATGTGTATATGATTTGAAAGGGACTTACCAGAAGATTGCCGCAAACAGGGTTGTAGTCCTCGGGGTGATGATCCTGCTGTGAAGGAATGACCTGGAGAAAGGGAACCGCATCGGAAACTGCCTGGCAGAAGAATAAAGGGGTGAGTGGCACCCCAAATCCTATGTCGAACCCAGCTTGAAGCAGGTGGTTGGACCTCTGTGATCCACTCATGGATCAGGAAACTCACTATATGCACGCCGGTGCAGCTACCCTGTCCCTCGGGTGCCTTTCCCGACTGCGAACTTGGTGGTCTGATGGCAGTCTTGGCTGTCCATCGGTGGTCTTCGCAAAGCTGATCCGCCCAACTCATAATACGCAGTGGTCCCGCCAAGCATATGGATGCCTCTACACCACTGCAGCACCGCCACAGCTGTTCCCTTGTGTATGCGGTGGGGGTGTAGCGGTTCCACCACCCATATTGCAATAGGGTGGTGGGGAGAGAGCCACCACCGTGCCCACATGAGCCTGGTAGTCCGCAGACTGCTAGACTTATAATCAGCCCCTAAATGTCTTTCAAAGATATTATATGGCAGTGAAGTATGGGTAATACCTCAGTGCACAAGTTCCAGTTTGCACAAAACAAGTTTTTAAGGAATATCTTGAGAGTGCCACAAAGTACCCCGTCCTGTTCTGTCCATGAGGAGCTCCGCGTTAGATATAATGCTGGATTAGGACATGGGCCACGGAGGGTGCCCAATTAAATGGATTGATTTTGCCTGATTGTTTGTCTCTTGACAATGTGTGTAAAATCCCCTGGATCACTTGTGTGAAGGGGTCCCTCACTAGCTTAGGCAGGGCAGACATTTTTTATAATAACCATTCTCTTAGTCTCTGGGAGCTCAGGTGCATGGGGGTATTTGTTTTTTGAACATGCCCATTTTCATCGTGAATGCTCATAGCTTGTGAAACCTATGGTACCGGGGAATTTGTTATTGAAGACTGTCCAGGGAATGGAGACATACCTCTCTCTTCTCTCTAATGAAAGAGATAGGTTTGTGGTGGCTTATTTCAGGTTTAACCAGTTGCATAATATTTTGGCCACTTCTTCTGGTTGGGTTCGATCAAGTATTTTAGGGCCCTGTGGCTACGATGGAAAGTCTCCACAGGATACCTAACATTTTGTACTTCTTTGTAAATATTTTAGTCGGCCTAGGAAGCAGTGTCTTCGGCCCCTCCTGAAAGCTGTTAACTTCATGCAAGCGCGCGAGGCTCTTATGTATTTGCAGCTTTTACAGAATGAGCATACCCTTTTTGCTGTAATCTCTTTTCTTAGGGAAGCTCTGCGGTCAAGAGAATCTAGAGTTGATTGATTTTAATGTGGTTTTAATGCTCAATTATTGTATAGTATTTTAATTGTGATTTTTAATTGGTATTTATTTGTCATTTTGAATATCTTGCAGTTGTTTAACTAATGTATTTGCTCTCTGGTTTTCTTTTCTTTTATAGATGTATTTGCAACTGAATACATATTGTTTATGTTATAGTACTCAGGAATTACAATTGATGCCTGAGTATTAATTCACTTCCCCACCCAAAAGCCCTATCACCTTCACATCCCGTGCCTAAAGGTGCGTGCTACATGCTCAGAAATATTTTAAATAAAGTAATTTAAATAATTTTAATTAATTCAAAATACATTATACATTAATACTCTGGTATTCAAATTCATACCTGAGTATTTATACACGGCCCCACTCAATACCCCTATTTCCCTCACATCCTGTGCCTGAAGGTGTGTGTTACAGATTTAGAAATATTTAAAATATATGAATTTGATTCATTTTAATTCATTCAAAATATATAATATATGAATATTGAGTTATTCAAATTCATACCTGAGTATTAATACATTTCCTAGTCCAATACCCCTATGTCCCTCATATCCCGTGCCTAGAAGGTGTGTGTTATAAACCAAGAAATATTTATATAAATTAATTCAATTGTTTTAAATTACTCAAGATACATTATAAATGAATGCTCAGCTATTAAAATAAATACCTGAGAATTGATACACTTCCCACCCATTACACCTATATCCCTCACATCCCGTGCCTAAGGATGTGTGTTACACCAATTTTTTATATAAATGTATTAATTTATTTTTAGGTGAATTTAAAATAGGATCTAAATTAATACTCGGGTATTACAATTAATACTTGAGTATAAATACACTTCCCCACCCATTACCCTTATATCCCTCACATCCCGTGCCTAAGGGTGTGTAACACCTTTGGAAATGTTTTATAAAAATAATTTAATAATAAATGTATAAAAAATATATAAATTAATACTCAGGTTTTAAAAATAATATCGGTGTATTAATACACTTCTCCATCCAATAACCCCACACCCCTTACATCCCGTGCTTACACCCATTTAAAATAATTTTAAAATAATTTTCTTTTTTTACGTTTATAGTGCAATAGTACTACAGTACAGTATTTATAGTATAATAAACCAAATACTTGTCAATATACGTACCCACTAATGTGTTGTAAGTGCCTTACACAATAATGCGTGGTATTGGCATGCGTGTTAATGCCATTTTCGTGGTAATGATTGGTAAAGGCATGCTTTGTAACAACCCCTGCATGGTAATGGCTTTTTTGTAATGGCATCTTGTTGTAATGAATGCATTGTAATGGTTGTTTCCTGTGTCAAAGCGCTTTACATCACACTTACAGATTATACATTGACAATAAATCATATGTGTACAGCAATATAAAGGATGTGTTACTTAAGACAGTGACGGTTACAAGGTGTAGGAGTCACATGTCCTTCATACCTCATTATGTTATATTAGAATGATTACAATTTATGAAATGCAAGTAACAAAAGGATCTTTTTTTAAAAGCAGTAACCCACATATCAATTTACATAAAATAAAAATCTGCGTGTTACATAATGTGCTTTGAAGGAGACATATCAACCCTCTATGCTACTTTCATTCAAATCAAGGGCTAGGCAAAGTACAGATCTTTCCAGCAAATATGTTATCGTCAAGAATTATTTTACCATTATTATTATTCCCTTAGATTTTGCTGGCACACAAAGATCCCTGCAGCAGGTGCCTTAACCCCATAAGATACTTTAAAATACAGACATTGCAACCAATTAAGCAGAACAGATTTATTGACATGGTTCTCCTTGTTGGCAATTTCTTTGTGGCAGGACTTAAAAAAATAAATGTAGAAGGCACAGATTTTGTGTCGGGATTGCGCCAATATTTTTCACAATCCCAATGCAGGAACTAATTTGTTAAATATTGTAATGCGCTCAAATATACTCATGATAGACCTGCTAAACATATGTGTGGTCTTAATATCTGATGTCCCTTCCTGTGAGTTCAAGGGTTGTGATGTCACTTCCTGTAATGCCCCATGCGATGCCACGTTCAGTGATGTCAATTCTTGTGAAGTCACTTCCTGTGATGTCACGCACGGTGATGTCCCTTCCTGTGATGTCATGCACAGTAATGTCATGCATGGTCATGTCACACCCGTTCTGCCTAACTTGGTGAGTTCCCCCACTTCTTTTTTTAGGACCTGACCCCTGATTATCACTATTCCTGTGCATCTTGGACTACTATCATTACTCCTCTGCAGCTCAGACTACTATTATTGCTCGTTTGAAAATTGGCTCAATATTATTTATCCTTTGGAAGAAAGTTGGACTACAATCATTGTTCCTCTGATTCTGAGATTGGTACCATTGTTCATCTATTGATTGAACTACTACAATTGTTTTTCTGAAGCTTGTACTACCATCAATACTCCTTTGAAGCTCGGACTACTATAGTTATTTCTCTGATGCTCGAAAACCTATCTTTGTTTCTCTGAAGCTCGGACAACTATTGTGTTTCTCTGAAGCTCGGACTGCTATCATTGTTTCTCTGAAGCTCGGACAACTATTGTGTTTCTCTGAAGCTCGGACTGCTATCATTGTTTCTCTGAAGCTCGGACAACTATTGTGTTTCTCTGAAGCTCGGACTGCTATCATTGTTTCTCTGAAGCTCGGACAACTATTGTGTTTCTCTGAAGCTCGGACTGCTATTATTGTTTCTCAGAAGCTCGGACAACTATTGTGTTTCTCTGAAGCTCGGACTGCTATCATTGTTTCTCTGAAGCTCAGACTACTGAATTGTTTCTCTGAAGCTCAAACTACTAATGTTGTCTCTCTGAAGCTCACACTACTAATGTTGTCTCTCTGAAGCTCGAACTACCTTTGTTGCTTCTCTGAAGCTTGAACTACTATCATTGTTTCTCTGATGCTTGCACTACTATCATTGTTTCTCTGAAGCTTAAACTACTATCATTGTTTCTCTGAAGCTCGGACTACTATCGTTGTTTCTCTGATGCTTGGAAAACTATCTTTGTTTCTCTGAAGCTCGGACAACTATTGTGTTTCTCTGAAGCTCGGACTGCTATCATTGTTTCTCTGAAGCTCGGACAACTATTGTGTTTCTCTGAAGTTCGGACTACTATCATTATTTCTCTGAAGCTCAGACTACTGAATTGTTTCTCTGAAGCTCAAACTACTAATGTCTCTCTGAAGCTCAAACTACTAATGTTGCTTCTCTGAAGCTTGAACTACTATCATGCACGGTGATGTCCCTTCCTGTGATGTCATGCACAGTAATGTCATGCATGGTCATGTCACACCCGTTCTGCCTAACTTGGTGAGTTCCCCCACTTCTTTTTTTAGGACCTGACCCCTGATTATCATTATTCCTGTGCATCTTGGACTACTATCATTACTCCTCTGCAGCTCAGACTACTATTATTGCTCTTTTGAAAATTGGCTCAATATTATTTATCCTTTGGAAGAAAGTTGGACTACAATCATTGTTCCTCTGGTTCTGAGATTGGTACCATTGTTCATCTATTGATTGAACTACTACAATTCTTTTTCTGAAGCTTGTACTACCATCAATACTCCTTTGAAGCTCGGACTACTATAGTTATTTCTCTGATGCTTGAAAACCTATCTTTGTTTCTCTGAAGCTCGGACAACTATTGTGTTTCTCTGAAGCTCGGACTGCTATCATTGTTTCTCTGAAGCTCTGACAACTATTGTGTTTCTCTGAAGCTCGGACTGCTATCATTGTTTCTCTGAAGCTCGGACAACTATTGTGTTTCTCTGAAGCTCGGACTGCTATCATTGTTTCTCTGAAGCTCGGACAACTATTGTGTTTCTCTGAAGATCGGACTGCTATTATTGTTTCTCAGAAGCTCGGACAACTATTGTGTTTCTCTGAAGCTCGGACTGCTATCATTGTTTCTCTGAAGCTCGGACAACTATTGTGTTTCTCTGAAGCTCGGACTGCTATCATTGTTTCTCTGAAGCTCGGACAACAATTGTGTTTCTCTGAAGCTCGGACTGCTATCATTATTTCTCTTAAGCTCAGACTACTGAATTGTTTCTCTGAAGCTCAAACTACTAATGTTGTCTCTCTGAAGCTCACACTACTAATGTTGTCTCTCTGAAGCTCGAACTACCTTTGTTGCTTCTCTGAAGCTTGAACTACTATCATTGTTTCTCTGATGCTTGCACTACTATCATTGTTTCTCTGAAGCTTAAGCTACTATCATTGTTTCTCTGAAGCTCGGACTACTATCGTTGTTTCTCTGATGCTTGGAAAACTATCTTTGTTTCTCTGAAGCTCGGACAACTATTGTGTTTCTCTGAAGCTCGGACTGCTATCATTGTTTCTCTGAAGTTCGGACAACTATTGTGTTTCTCTGAAGTTCGGACTACTATCATTATTTCTCTGAAGCTCAGACTACTGAATTGTTTCTCTGAAGCTCAAACTACTAATGTCTCTCTGAAGCTCAAACTACTAATGTTGTCTCTCTGAAGCTCAAACTACTAATGTTGCTTCTCTGAAGCTTGAACTACTATCATGCATGGTGATGTCCCTTCCTGTGATGTCATGCACAGTAATGTCATGCATGGTCATGTCACACCCGTTCTGCCTAACTTGGTGAGTTCCCCCACTTCTTTTTTTAGGACCTGACCCCTGATTATCACTATTTCTGTGCATCTTGGACTACTATCATTACTCCTCTGCAGCTCAGACTACTATTATTGCTCTTTTGAAAATTGGCTCAATATTATTTATCCTTTGGAAGAAAGTTGGACTACAATCATTGTTCCTCTGATTCTGAGTTTGGTACCATTGTTCATCTATTGATTGAACTACTACAATTGTTTTTCTGAAGCTTGTACTACCATCAATACTCCTTTGAAGCTCGGACTACTATAGTTATTTCTCTGATGCTCGAAAAACTATCTTTGTTTCTCTGAAGCTCGGACAACTATTGTGTTTCTCTGAAGCTCGGACTGCTATCATTGTTTCTCTGAAGCTAGGACAACTATTGTGTTTCTCTGAAGCTCAGACTGCTATCATTGTTTCTCTGAAGCTCGGGCAACTATTGTGTTTCTCTGAAGCTCGGACTGCTATCATTGTTTCTCTGAAGCTCGGACAACTATTGTGTTTCTCTGAAGCTCGGACTGCTATTATTGTTTCCCTGAAGCTCGGACAACTATTGTGTTTCTCTGAAGCTCGGACTGCTATCATTGTTTCTCTGAAGCTCGGACAACTATTGTGTTTCTCTGAAGCTCGGACTGCTATCATTGTTTCTCTGAAGCTCGGACAACAATTGTGTTTCTCTGAAGCTCGGACTGCTATCATTATTTCTCTGAAGCTCAGACTACTGAATTGTTTCTCTGAAGCTCAAACTACTAATGTTGTCTCTCTGAAGCTCACACTACTAATGTTATCTCTCTGAAGCTCGAACTACCTTTGTTGCTTCTCTGAAGCTTGAACTACTATCATTGTTTCTCTGATGCTTGCACTACTATCATTGTTTCTCTGAAGCTTAAACTACTATCATGGTTTCTCTGAAGCTCGGACTACTATCGTTGTTTCTCTGATGCTTGGAAAACTATCTTTGTTTCTCTGAAGCTCGGACAACTATTGTGTTTCTCTGAAGCTCGGACTGCTATCATTGTTTCTCTGAAGTTCGGACAACTATTGTGTTTCTCTGAAGTTCGGACTACTATCATTATTTCTCTGAAGCTCAGACTACTGAATTGTTTCTCTGAAACTCAAACTACTAACGTCTCTCTGAAGCTCAAACTACTAATGTTGTCTCTCTGAAGCTCAAACTTCTAATGTTGCTTCTCTGAAGCTTGAACTACTATCATTGTTTCTCTGATGCTTGAACTACTATCACTGTCTCTCTGAAGCTTAAACTACTATCATTGTTTCTCTGAAGCTTAAACTACTATCATTGTTTCTCTGAAGCTTAAACTACTGTCGCTGTTTCTCTGAAGCTCGAAATACTATCGCTGTTTCTCTGAAGCTCATACTACTATCGTGTCTCTGAAGCTCGGACTACTATTGTTGTTTCTCTGAAGCTTCAACTACTATCCTTGTTCCTTTGAAGTTTGGACTATTACTCTTGCTCCTCTGCAGTTCAGATGAGTATTAGAGTTCTTCTGAATCTCAGACTGCTACCATTGTCCCATTAATGCCTGGACTACTATTATTTTTTCTTTGAAGGATGGACTGCTTTCATTATTCCTCTAAGGTTCGGACACCTGTTAAATTTCCTTTGAAGCTTGATCTGCTATCATTTTTCTCTGACACATGGACTACTATCATTGTTCCCTTAAAGCTTGGACTCACTAGCATTGATCCCACGAAGTTTGGACTATTGTCACTGTATCTTTGAAGCTTAGACTGCTGAGGTCGTGATGATTGATTTGCTGCCATTTTGTTTGCCGATGTTGGGCATAGTTTGTACCGCTTTACCGACTGACATATTTATACTTACTTACATGCTCAGCACAGATAAGCAAAGAGTCACTGATGACCAATTCAACGTATGCAAGTTTACACTTCATGTAACCTTTTAAGGGTCCGTTATCATTTTCTCATGAGAAAGATGTAGGTCTCCTGTCTGAGTTTCAGTTTCTGTCACACAAATTCTTACTTGAAACATGCATTAAGAAAACCTGGAAGAAGTTCTGCTAATTGGGTTAGCATACATGCTCCCAGCGAAAGAATAGGAGATATTGCTTTGCCTGATTTGCTGTATTAATTTGTGCCTACTTCATGTGGGCACACGAGTCGTTCATCTTATATTTCTCTTAAGGCTTGGACTACTACCATTGGTCCTCCGAAGCCCTGACTATGGCACCCATAGCTCAGGCTCCACTCATTCATACCTGCCAACTGGAAGAACACTTTCAACGTGTGAGGAGGGTTGGGTCCATGGAACGGGCAGGGCTGATTGCCTCAGAAGTACCTAACACTTTAAAATCCCACCCCGCCCCCAAGCCCCCTCCTACCCATCCCACACAAAATGCTTTCATAAGGCTGGTGCCAACGTCCTGGGGTGTTTTCACACCCCTTAATGGATGTCTGCAGTTCAAAGCCTCTGAAAACAAACAAACAGGAAAACCACTATTTACCGCTGGCTCCACTAGGATCATAGATACCAGCAGGGTGAGGGTTGGAGCAGCATCCCTGAATGGCAGTGGTGCCGAGGCAGGCACCACCATCGGGATTACAATATCCCTTCTCGACAACCTTTTCGTGGTGGAAATCCCACCATGGAAAAGCTGTCAGAAAGGAATTATGAGGGCCCCAAACAGGACCCCATCCATCGTGGGCCACATGTAGTGCCCCCCTCAACTCAGTGCACTGTGTGCCATGCACAACATGGTGCATGGCACATGATGTATAGACATGCAGGCAGTGCATGCACAGCATCGGCATGTGCTGCAGCCCTTTCCAAAGGCCGCAACATGCTCCTGCCATGTTTCTGACCGCCCGTCCGGCAGTCGCTTTGCAATATGGCGGTCGGACCGCCTGCATGCTTGCTGTGTGTTGGACTGGGCCCTTTTTGGCTAAAGTTCCTTAAACTTTTTGCCTTCCACCTAGACCTTTTTCTGACATGATGTTGCCGATTTAGATTCTTTGGGCACTTTGCCACTGCTGTCCAGTGTCAAAGTGCAAGTGCTCCCGGTATAAAGTGTTATGGTAATTGGTTGTCCATAATTGGTATGTTTGTCTTACTAGTAAAGTCCCTAGTAAAGTGCACTATGTGTGCCAGGGCTGGTAATGCAAATGCTACTAGTGGGCCTGCAGCACTAATTGTGCCACCCACACACGTAGCCCTACAAAGAGATCTCAGGCCTGCCACTGCAGTGCCTATGCGCAGTTTGTTAACTGCCTTATTGTCCTGACAAGTGCACCCACTTGCCAGGCCTTACCCTTCCCTTTTTTATGCACATCAGACACCCCTATCGTAGGCCCAAGGTACCCCCCTGGGCAGGGTGCAATGTATGTGAAAGGTAGGACATGAACTGAGGTGTGTACCATGTCCTGACAGTGAAATACTGCCAAAATCGTTTTTCACTGATGTAAGGCCATCTTGCCCATAGGACAGAATGGGGGATGCTGTGTCCCATGTTTAGAGCATATCTTCCCATAAGCATAAGATGGAGAGATGGAGTTTAGTGTGTCTGAACTCAGAATTTAGTAACACATCTTTTTGTGAAGATGGTTTTTAAATTATGTGTTTAGAAACCACGCTTTTAGAAGTGGCTAGTTTCTTGTCTTAAACTATCCTGTGTGCCTCTGCCTGGTTGTGTATTGACTGTCTGGGTTTGGATGTGACAGGGTCTGGGGTGTGCCCTGACACCAGGGAGGAGTAGGTGAGACAGCAACAGGCTGGCCTGCATTTGATGTGGGGGGAGGGGTAGCCCCCTGGATGTGAAGAGGGCTGTGTTGCTGCCACCAAAGGATGGCTCCACTTCCTGCAGAGCATCTGGGGCCCAGACCCTGACTATCAAAGGAAGAGGGTGTGCACTGGCAGGAAGACACCCAGGTCTGGTTTGGACCGGGCTCAGAGTCCCCTGAACACAAAGGCTTCAAAGGCATTTAGGGGAATAAATGTGAGAGCTGAAACTCCTGAACTGAAGACTGAACTCAAGCCTGAACAAGCATTTACAATGCAACGGTCTCGGCATTGTTAAAGTTAGAGCTATTGGCATGGCTCATGACAATGCCGTTTATTTAAATGTTTTAAAAACAAAAACATAAATAAAAATAATGTCATGAGCAATGCCAATAGCTCTAACTTTACCAATGCCGAGACCATTGCATTGTAAATGCTTGTTCTGTAACTTCATGGAGTTCCATGGAGTGAAATTTTTCCCACCCCTACATTAAATGTCGTGTCTAGTTGAAGACTTTTATTTTACATCAAATACACTTGAGACCATTAAGCGCAAGGGGCAGTTGGTTAAAAAAAAATAGATTCTGTTTTCCTCGGTGTTGATCTGGTCTTTACTCCGCGTCTGAAGTTAAAGATATGAATCGAGCGCACAGTGCTGTGTTTTGGAGCAAAAAAAGTATATGTGTCAGAGGTGCGTGTAGCTCCTTTTTTGAGGGTAAAACTAAGCCCCCTTCAAACAGAAACAAGGTGATGGGGTACACAAACAGACACGTATACACAGAACACAAATAGAGACAGACGCACAACAGACACATTAAGCATTCCCGCTCACAGACCTACCCACAGAGACTCACGCAAACACAGCCAGACTTATACCCAGAAACCCACACAAAGACACAGACTCGCAAACACACAGGGCACAATCACAACGTCACGTTCATAAGCACACATACATACAGCCACAATCCGAAACACAAGCACACACAATCAAACCATCGCGAGTCAGAAAGGCGCCAGAGACTGAATAAACGATGTGAGTGCGTGAGAATTGCCCGTATGTTGATGCCTCAGAGGTGGAGTGAGCGACTGCGGTGCGGGTGCAGTACCAGGAGTGAGTGTTCTCTCGAGTGGGGCGAGGGCTCATTTTGTGGGGGGGGGGGGTGCTCCCCACCTCCCGCGGTAAGGGCCGAGGTGGGGCGGGCGAGGCCGCTGTAGATAGGGGTGACAGTCGGCAATGGAAGCCAGAGCCCCTAGCCGGCGGGGGCCGTCAGACGGGAGCCTCCGTCCCTGCCCGGGAGATTAGTGCGTCTCCCTCACCGCATTCCCCGCAATCCTGGCTGCTCACACAGACCCCCGCCCCCACCCATGAATCATGGGCTTGTCACCCTGCACCAGGCCGGAGACACCGCTGTATCACGTTTATTGCACTTTAAGTGGCGGGTGGGCTGGGCCACTAAGGGGTGGTGGGGGAGGGGGCTGGGATTGAGGTAGCGCCATGAGGGTCTTGAGACCTCTCCCAGGTGCTCACGCGACACTTCCGTGAAGGGACAGGCAGCATTGTGGGTCTCTGGATCACACAAGGAGCGCGGTGCTATATAGTGAGAGAAACAAAGCGCGCTGACACCTGAGGGAAAAGTAGCGTAGGCGCTATATAGAAACCCACAAATAAATAAATAAACAAAACAAAGAACACCCTCTCCCACAGTCTGATGCACGAACTAATCAGGGTATCCCATTAATATATACGCGTATTTGGGTGTGGGGGGTTCCTTCAATAAAAGTAGAAGCATCGAGGTGCACATAGCCACCGAAGGGGCATATAGTTATCTTTAGGAAATATATGCAAACCTAGAAATAACGCCCCGATTGTCGTCCCATTTGAGCATGACTTGGCTAGGGAAAATGAGGCTTGTCTCAACTTTCTATAGTAATAAGAGACCACCTTCGTCCCCGTCTCTCTGCGATTTGTGGCTGAAGATATTGAACAGAGGTCGAGCTTGAGGGAGGGTTGGGGGGGACGCGGCAATCCACAGTCATCGAATGATAAGAGCGTAAAAGCAATAGACGTCACCCACCGCAACGGGAAGAAAAGCCTCAAGTCAGCACAACACATACTATATGACAATTAAACAAGCGCGTGGTACAAGAAACGACACAGACGTGAAATGTGTACTGGGACTTTCTAGTTATTGACTTTCCCAAAGATAAGTTACGAGACACCCATTTCTGGCACAACATTAATGTTACATCTCAGGCGCATTTTTACAATCCCCTTTTTAAAGTGTGCCTAAGGCTCCGGGGTATCCTATGTTTGAATTTTAATGGAATGTTTTGTCGATAGTGCTTCACACCGCACTTTAGCCGTTTCTCGGCGCTATAAATACCAGGTATTGCTTTTGGCCAATGTAGTTTTCCTCAATTAAACGGCTTTGACAGGGAGGCTGGTTAGGAGTTGCCGCATGTTTCAGCGGCAAGCGTTTAACTCCACGAACCCTCCTGTGGCTTACAGGCCCTGGCAGTCGTGGACTCTGGTGATAGATTTGTGTCTCTTGCGTTTACAATAGAAGCTGTCATTTTAAATATATTTTCTTCATTTATTTCTGGCATTTCCAGCTTGTCAGGCCTCTTGGGTGGGAAGCGCTGTTATTGGTGTTTTTATGTGTCTGTCCCTCTCCGTCACCCATCACAGAACAGATTCATCTTCAAAGACGCCCTCCCATCCCCTAACCGCGAGCCTCGGCATGTGATGGAGAGGGAAAACGTGCGTGTTTTTTTTGCTCATAAATCACGGGGAACAGGTCTGAGAGGTACCCCTATAATCACCCGGACCAGGGAGCCCGTCTGCTTCTAAAGAAACTCGAGGCGGGGATGGCTGGCACCGCTCCTTCTACAAAATAAAAACACAAGCCGAGGGCACCGGAAGACACCACTGTAGCAATCCAGAAAGAATTCACACACAAACACTGCGCCAGCACATGCGTGGTTAATAACAAGCGCACAGTCAAAACACTAACGTAAAGGGTGAGGGTGGGGGGAAGGTGGAAGGGGGAGGGCCGCACAGATGCTTTGCTGTGCCGGGGAGCGACATGGAGGGAAGGGTGGGGGAGATACAAGCATACAAGGGAGACAGCTGAATTCTATAATTCAGTGCTGCAAGAAAAAGAAGAAAAAAAACAGTTCCTGTAAAGAAAGCACAGCAAAAGGCAAGCACACCACCGCCTTTCTCCGAGGTCAAGAAGAAATGCCTCGGAGAAAGGCAGTGGCGGATTCGGATTCGGGGGCGTGTTTGTCTTTTCTCTCCTCCAGCCATTGGCTGGAGGAGAGAATGAGACTTTCTTTAAAAAACACGCCCCCCGATCCGAAAAGGACGGGGCATAATCGGAGTGACTGGACCTCTTCTCCAGTGGCTGGCCAGCATTTAAGAGGCCAGCCAATGGAGAACAGGAGAAAAGAGGGGCGGGTGCAAGCCCCTCTTCTCAAAGACATTAAATCTCCGGACTTCCGGTCTGCCGACCGGATGGTCCCGAGACCTAAAAAGGATTGAAACTACTTTGTGATCAAGAGGAACCTCGACTGAAGAGAAGGACTGCCTTTGCTGTGTGTTCTGGGGCTGACCTGCAGTTTGCTGATTTGACTAAGGAGAGGACAAGGGACTTTGCTATGTGCTGCATCCCCCTGCTCGAAAGGACTTTGCTGTGTGCTGTGTCCTGAAGTAACTGGTCTCCAAGGACCCGAGAGGAGCTGGCTCCCTGTTGTGGAAACTCAGGAACAGAAACGTTTCCAAGTGTGTCTCAGTGATGCTGTGTGCGCGTGCTTTTTGCAGCCTGAGACCATTGTGAGAATTGCCCCGTGACCGTGTGCAAGTTTCGAAGTGTGTCTCAGCGACGCTGTGCGCGTATGCTTTTTGCAGCCTGAGACCGTCGTGAGAATTGCCCCATGACCATGTGGCCCGGAGCAGTCTTGCGCTCTGCTTCGATCGACAGCGTGACCAGAAGTGCTGTGATCATTATCGCCATCGGCCCGTACCGTCGTCCCAAGGGGGAGCCGTGAGAAATCACCGCCACCGGCCCGAGCCTGCCTTTGCCAGGGAGAGACCTGTGAATCTTCACCATGTGGGTCCGAGGTCCGATGCCCAAGATCAACGGAGTCGCACTGGGAGCCGATCAGTTGCGTGGCCGTTGCCTGGTAACCCGACTCTCACTGCGAGGAGCAGCTGCCGCCAACCCAAAGCCACACAGCATGACGCTCAAGCCGCGAGGAGAGGAGAGAGAGACTGCACCCCCCCCCAGGTAACGCTCAGCGAGCGTGCGGGAGTCGCTGCCTGGGGCGGAGTGATTGCTACGAGAGACCGCTCTCGGCCTGTCGCATCTTTGCAACGCGAGCCTTCACTCAAGTTAGGATTGGGGAGCTGCATTTTATTTCCTTCGTAAGAGGATTGGGGGCATCTTTTGGCAATCGCTGACCGCGAGTCAGCCAGGAGTGGCATAGAGACCTTCACGAGCACCGCGATCGGTGCCGAATTGTTTTTACAATCCGCATTAGTACTTGTACTATGTACAGCATTATTAATTGTTTTTACGATCCGCATTAGTATGTGCACTATGAACTGCATTATTACTTCTTTGATGATCTGCATTAGTACCTGCATTAAGGACTGTCTTATTTCTACATTACAAACTACATTACGAACTGCATAGCATTGCATTAGGAATGCATTAGATCATCGTGAACTGCTCATCAATGCCGCAAGAATCTACAATTGATTGTTGGCCTAATAACTGGCCCAGTAAAATATTATGAATACGCATATGCTGGATATTTTTTATCGTTTGGTCTCATCATATTTCTTCTTGATAAAGATACCGCTATTTCCCTAAGTCAGTGTGGTGTCCATTTGTGGTGTTATCACTGTGTTACTGGGAGTGTGGTTGCAAATACTTTACACATTGCCTTGGAAATAAGCCAGGCTGCTCGTGCCAAGCTACCTGAGGGTGAGCAAGGGTTATCTAAGAGGGTATCCCTCCTTTCCCTGACTAGAAGAAAGGGCCCCTATTTGGACTAAGGTACCTACCTCAGCCAACTAGAGACCCCCCGTTCTAACACCGGGGGTGTGTCCGACCGGCATCGTAATGATGCCTTAAGTTTCCAAACAGAGTTTATGTATTCCACAAGTCCACCTTAGGGCTGACTTTAACAATTTTCGGACTTTTGCATTTTCTTCCCAGACCTGCCTCAGTCTGTCAGGGGAGGCCAAAAATGAAGGCCCTTAAGGCCCTTATATCCCTTACACCTGACCCATTTCAAAGAATATCGGAGGTACTGGGTAGAAGCCCTGCAATTGACATTGTTGGCTCAGGCTCTCTCCAGCTCTCCATTCTAGATGCCATTCCAGTACAGGAACCAAAATGAATTGCATCTGGCAATAGCCACATCTATTGGGGGCCCCAGTTCTCACTTAGTAAGAACACAGAGAGAATCATTGTTCATTTTTGGGAACTAAAGTTGGTGCTTTTTAAATACTGTTTTATTGTCCCGTCTCTCTCAAACTGCATAAAGTTACGCATGACTAGATACTCTGAGCTAGGGGTGGGCGGAATTTGCGGAATTAACCTTCGCAAATTATCGCGAGAATGTTTAAAATTATCGCAAACAAGCAGAAATATCGCGAAGATGCGGAAGTTTTTTTCCGGCATGTTCGCGCGATTTTCTGCATGGTTGCGGGTCGCCAACTTACCCATGTGGCTGCTTGCGGGCGCGGCCATCTTGTTTTGAGTTGTTCTCGCGGTGCATGATCGCGAGAAGAAAGACGTGATCGCGCGACGCATGACGTCACTGCGGGCGCGAACTGTCGCGAGACAGCGCAAATGGCTAAAAACAATACAACATCTCATGGAGAACGCGACCGGATCAAGAAAACTTGTCGGCGAACGCAGGGATTCAGGTAAGGCGATCGCGCGCGCGCGAGAATGTATCATTTTACAGCGCGAGCAAGAAACAAATTATCGCCAAGCTGCGGAAACCGGAATTTTTGACATTTTCGCGCTCTCCGCGGAACGCAAAAATGTCAAATTATCGCAATTTCCGCGAACGGAACGAAATTTTTGCCCAGGCCTACTCTGAGCCCATATCACAGAACGGGCGTTTGTGCCTGTTTTGTGTGCCCAGGGCACTTTGGTATTCCAGAGGGGGCCGCAGACACTTGTGCGGGCCCTGGTGTGATATAGATAGCACTTGTCCAGATGTAGCACCAGCTCTATCGAGAGAGGGAGTTCCTTCATTTGTATGGGAGCGTGGCTCCATGCAAATGAGGGACTCTCTTTGCCTTTGCGCCATATTATCAACGTGGGCACAGAGGCAAACATTCTAAAAGTTTTTTTTTCTTAATTTGTTTTTTGGCATTTCAATGCAACCAATAAAACACAACAACATATTCATCAGTGCAAAGCAATGACACAGGTGATACGCAGATAATATACAGTACTACAAAACGGGATGGACATACTTCTTGCAGCATCTTATCTAAGCCAGTACAGGATAGTACATGATAAAAGGCTAATAAAGCCGATCTAGGGGCTGGGGCCCTCCCATATGAGGGGACAACAGACAGATTGGTATATAATGGAGTTCTGGTCTCTAGATTGCTTATGTATCCCTTGTCCGGTTTCCAGTTTCTGCACCGGATGGACATTAACACTTGGGTATATCTTTTGGCATGGATGTGGGTGGCATTAGTTCCCAGAATGTTGTTAATTGTGTATGACTAAAAGTGAGATCCTGTATCCAAGCTGCCACAGTTGGCACCATCCTCTTTCCCCAGAATATGGCTACCCTCCACTTAGCAAAAAGTAATAACATAGCATGTAGTTTCCGAGTCTCAACAGACGTGTCTCCTACATAACCCAGTAGAACGATGAGTAGCTCAGGGTCGACTGGTGTGCCAATTATATCATGAATTCTATTGAAAATCGTAGTGCAATAAGATGCCAGAGGAGGGCAGCTCCACGCCATGTGCATGAACATGGCCATGGCGTAACCGCATATTCAGCATCAATAGTCTGCTCTGATCCCCATGTGGTGTAGCTGAGAGGGCGTTCTGTAGAAGCTATGAATGTACTTAGAATGAATCAATTGCAGTTTGTAGTTGGGAGATAATACCATGAGTTGACTGCAACAGAAAGCCCATTGGTCTTCCATTATCTGGTTGTGTATCTCCAAGTTCCAGCCCTAAAAGGCTCTTAGCTTAGTTAGGGGGGCGCTATTCTGCATCTTACTGTACAGGCGCATTATGAGCTTCCGGGGGGAGGCTGTCTGAATAATGTTTTCAAGGTCCGTCAGTGTGGGCGGGGGGGGGGGGGTGGGGAAGGTTGTGTGTGTTTGCCTGTAAGTTGCCCTTAGTTTATAATATTGGTATTTTCTGGTGGAGCTCTGAACTCGTCTTCAGGATATAGATCTGCAAAAGTTCGTATTCCTAGATTCCTGGCTATGGATCTACTGGAACCCTCTTCCATCGTTGGGATCATGGGATTGTGCGCCAGAAAGATAGATGGCGTGTATAACATTTTCATTTGGGCTCTATCTCGGAGTCTGTCCCACGTCCACCTCAGAGTCTCGACTGTCGATTCCATCCCGCGGTCGTCTGTAGGTCTGGTATACAGCCACCTGGAGAAGAACCCGCGCCGCCACGTTCAACTCGACAGCTGTATGCAGCTGAAACTAGGTGGGATGGAACCAGAAATGCAAAAATTGAGCTTGTGCGCAAAAGGCGTTCAGCTGGACGTCCGGGGCACACAACCCGCCCTGAGTCAATGGCAGCATCAGGAGTTCCCATAAAACCCACGCCTGTGGGCCCACCCACACCGTGGATATTAATAAAGAACGTATTGTGCTAAAGAAAGCTTGGGTGAAGGGGATCGGGATGTTAACAAATAGGTATAAAAATGTTGGTAGAACCACCATCTTAGCCACTGCAATCCTCTCAGCCAAGGAGAGAGTCAGCCATGCCTATGCATTGACCTTTTCCTCCAATCCTGTGACGACTCGCCCAAAGTTCATGTTCCAGATCTCTTGCTCATACTGGCTGAGCCAAATACCCAGATATGTTACTGGGCCATTAGCCCATTGGAGAGGATAATCGATGGGGAATGTAGTGGTGGTATCTGTGAGTGGAAAGAGGGTGGACTTTGCCCAGTTTATGGGGATGCTGGATATTCGTCCAAATTGTAATAATTCATGGAGGACGGGGGAGTGTTCACCGCGGGATCATTAATATATAGGGTAATATCAGAAGTCCCCTAGTGCTAAAACCCAGACCTCTGGCAGCATGATGTTGTCTTATCCGCGCCGCCAGTGGCTCTATCGCAATAGTGAAGAGGAGGGGAGAGAGAGGACAAACCTGCCTCGTTCCCCACATAATGCAGAATGGGCGCAACAGCATACCATTCATACGGATCCTAGCGGATAGCTCCATTTAGAGCAGACGTATGAGACCCAGGAAAAGATTGCTGAACCCCATTTTATGCGGAACGGTGAATAGACATGGCCACTCCAACATGTCAAACGCTTTCGTGGTGTCTAGAAAGCCTGCAATTACTTGCATGTGAGGATGTAAATAGTGTAAAACAGTGAATAAGGTGCGGAGGTTATGTGTCGTAGATCTCCCTGGGATGAATCCTGACTGATCTGGGTGTGCGATTAGTGGGAGCAATGGCTGCAGTCTGTTCGCAAGCAATTTTGCGAAAATGTTGACATCCACATTAAAAGTGATAGTGGTCTGTATGAATCAACTTTGTTGTTGGGTTTACTGGGCTACATCAGTGTAATGATAATGGCTTTGCGCTTTGAGGGCAGTAGGATTCCAGTATCTGGGCCTCTTCATAGACAGCGGTAATGTGCTTGGCAAGGTCTGCAGCGTAGATTTTGTAAAATGCAATGGTTAGGCCATCTGAGCCAGGGTTTTATCAGAAGGAAGATGGTGGATCACTTGGGCAACGTATTCAGCAGAAAAGGGAACATCCACATATTCTCTCTGGCCCCTCCCCAACCAAAGTAGCTCTAGGAACTCCAAGATATGCTGTAGACCCTCCGGGACTGATCGGTACGTGGCTGTGTATAAGTTAGCATAGAATTGTGTGAATCGATCTATGATTTCTTGAGGGCCTCTGATCAGGGTCTGGTTATCTCCCTGGATCTCGGTGACGTAAGCAGCAGTGCGCGGTGCCCGAAGCATGTTCACAAGAGTTTTGCCTGGCCTGGCCTGTCCCCTTCCCCGTACCGCCTAGCCTGTGTGTATTTGCCCATAAATGTCACCTCTTGCTGTGCCTCTTCCTCAAACTCCAGCAGATTTTCTTTTAGTTGGGCTAGGAGGGCGGGATCGTCAGTGGCATAATATTGTGTCTCAAGCTCTCTGAGTTGTGCCTCAAGGGAGGCGAGTGTGCTCCTGATTGCCTTTAGTACCCCAGCTTGATGTGCAACACATTTGCCCCTAATAACCACTTTAAACACCTCCAATAAGGAGGCATGGGACGTAACAGAGCCAGTGTTAAGAGTAAAGTATTCAACAATGTCACCCAGTATTTCCTCCTTCAAAGCCTCGTCCAACAGGGTGTTAGGGGGAAGCCTCCAGCTGAACATTCTTTTGGGTGTGTTAGGCATGGTCAGTCGTAGGAGCGTGGTCAGATAGCGACCTGGGAAGGTGAGAGACCTCCCGTGTTCACGTCACCACATCGCATGATAACAGCCAAGAGTCTAATCTAGACCAGACCCTGTGGTTTTCTAATATACATATACCTTCCAAAGTGTTTTGGATGTGCCTTCTCCATACATCAGTTAAATTTATATCCGAGAGAATAGCATTCAGTGTGGGATGAAGGGAATGGGACAGACCCTTTCTGTTTACTGCATTGTTGAGCACAGCATTAAAATCGCCACCACATATTATAGTGTCACATCCAGTGGACTTGATTTTTGCCTATATGGTTTGGAAAAACTCTGGGTGATCTGTATTGGGCCCATAGATTGCTGCTAATGTGATCTTTACTCCTCTAGACGCCCCAAGCAGTATAACATATTTCCCCTCCGAATCGAGATGGGATTCACATAACTTCCAATCTAAACCCTGCAACACAAGCATAGCCACGCCTTGCGCATATTTTGAATATATGGAGGAGTAGATGTGTCCCCAATGTTTGTGTTTTGACCTAGTAGAGGGGGTACTGTTCAAGTGGGTCTCTTGTAGGAAGCAAATATCTATGTGGTGTCTGAGTAGGTAGGAGTGGACCAATGTGGTTGTCCTGTGGTTGTTGAGCCCGCGATGTTCCAGGTTAATAGGTTCAGTGTCATCATGTCATACCTATTGGTGGCAGGTGGGAAACCTCATGATGAAGGTCTGGTGCCTTGCCCCTCCCAATATCAGTCCGTTGCGTGGTAGTAGTTTTTGTGTCCCCATCTCCCGCCATAGTCCGTATGTAACTCGTGTTTGGTCTGTATCGTCGCCTAAGGAAATTGTGGCTGTATGGCATTGCACTGACTAAAACCATAACATCAATCTTTCCCACTCTCACCCCTCCCATAACAAATGCCCCAATCAGGTTGTGTGTTACCCTCCCCCTTAGAAACAAACACGTCATTTCGCTCCCAATATAGATCAGAAGCGGTAAGCGGGAGCTCTCCCTGGGGGGCGTGAGGTCGCCAGCATACCACCCTGCCTGGGGTGGGGTGGCCAAGAGTGGCAGAGAGCCGATACCTGGAGATCAAGAGCTGGGGACCACTGTTGCACCACAGCTGCATCCAGTGTACAGTGCTTCTACCCAACAGCCAACAGAACAAAACTGAAGGATTAGTCATTGTCACTTAATCCGGCCTCCGAGGTATGCCCAGCAGGAGATCTGTTTGCATTCTTCTTCCCCCAACGTGCTTGGCAAACTTCATTGCGGATTTAGCATCTGTGAATTGGTGAACAGAGCCTTTGTATGTCACTTTAAGCTTAGCAGAATATAGCAAAGCATAGGGGATCTTGTCCTGCATTAGGATACTCTTCGCGGGTAAAAACTCCCTACGGGCCGCCTGCACCACTGGGGTGAAATCAGGATAGAACCATATTGTATTACCTTTGTGGTTGATGGTCCCTCGCTCTCTTGCAAGTCTCAATATGAT
The DNA here is from genome assembly GCF_964204655.1 of Triturus cristatus. Classification (NCBI taxonomy): domain Eukaryota; kingdom Metazoa; phylum Chordata; class Amphibia; order Caudata; family Salamandridae; genus Triturus; species Triturus cristatus. Next base: position 1,070,473,000 of record NC_140583.1, read on the forward strand.
GTCACGGTCCTGATAATTTAAAATCCGAGCTAGTATTCGCCTGGGTGTAGCTCCAACTGGCAGCTTGGGGCCCAGCGTGCGGTGTGCTCTCTCGACCGCGAACACTGCGGATAGATCAGGGCCAAAGAGTTCCCGTAGCAGGTCGTCTAAATAGGCCTCCATTTTGGAGATGGCAGTCGTCTCGGGAATTCCAGTTATCCCAAGGTTATTTCGATGAGATCTAGCCTCTTAATCTTGATTCTTTGCCCTGATCAGACTGAGTACCTTGTCCATGTGCAGTAATTGCTCTTTGGTTTCGTATTGGAACTTATGGTTGTCCGAACTTCGGTTTTCCAACAGATCCAAGCATGTCTACCTGTTTTTTAACTGCATCTAGTTGAGAGGTAAGCACATCCAACCTAGTGTCTATGGTTTTTAGGCTTGATCTCATTTCCAACAGTAACGTGCGGGGGTCCTCTCCTTGTTCCTCTGATTGTGCATTAGTTGAACTATTGGCACCCCCTTCTAATTCATTCTCCATTAGCCTTGAGTGTCTTTTGTTTTTGAACGTTAGTTTTGGCTGTTTCGCATCTTGTTTGCCCATGCTGCTGTGTGTTGTGTTTGAGTTGCTCCTTAATTGGGTTTAGGTGTAGCAGGCCCAGCGCTTTGTATTGCCGCAGTGACCAGTCCCTGAGGCCCAGTCCTTAACAGGCCGGAGCACCCCAGCCCAAAGTTTAGCCTGCAGGGCCCCGCTGTGCCACGTACAAGTACAATAGCGTGCTGGTGCAATGGTTGTTATTTGTGCACTTGCAGGCCTTGAGTCGCCAGACACACTCGGGCCACTGTTGCTCTAATGGGAGTCTGAAAAGCTTGCCGAAACACTCCAGCCGCTCTAGTGTGATATTTCAAGCCACCTTAGGGCAGCGGCAGACTCTGATACCTCTTCACCCGCCCTTTCCTACATCCACGGTAGGCCCAAAGCACAAAGTACAGCGCATACTTTACAGGGGGTAGCTACACGAGACTGCACCCCCGCAGGATCATGTCTGCCTTGGCCTCACTCGCAGGCGCCGTCTCGCCGTCAATCTAGGAGTGCACAGGGGGGAGTTAATGGGAAGGGGGTCCAACGCTAACCTTTCAGTCCCTGCAGGGATGCGTATCGCTATGGTTCCCCTGCCAGCTCAGCCAGGGCCCCACCCATGGGGACGCCTGTGTTCAACATGGTGGTGCAAAACTCTTGCGTCCCGGGGGGCCCAGACGATTTCTGCCAGGAGCGACAAATCCCCGACAGCACAGGCCCTCCATCCGTCGCCACCTTGCCACGACAGCTCGTCTGCAGCGCAGCCCCGTAGGCGATGCCCAGGGGCGATTGAAGTTCCACGATGGCTCTCCAGCTGAGCTGATTTTAAAAGGAGTATGCCTCAGGAGGCAGAGCACGTTTCGCAAGCGCCCATCTTGCAGCACAGTTAGACCACGCACCCCCAAACATGTCAAAAGTTGACACACTTTCAATGCACCTCCTAAAGGCAGACAGATGGAGGGGAGAAAGGGGGTCCCATGGACCCCCAAGACATCCCCGTGCATGTGGGTGCAGTCAGTCAGTCAGTCAGTCAGAATATCTTTATTCGACTTATTACAAGTCATACAAAGAACAAAAAAAAATTACTTTGCAATGCAATGCCTACTATACATCTATTTACATTTCCCACACACAAAAAAACCTAATAAACAAACAGAAAAATTTTTTTTAGACATGGATAAAATATTTCTATACAAATCTATCACGTAAACATGCTCTAACAACAAGAGAAGTTTTAAAGTAAGCTATGGCTAACAGGTTTCGCCCGCATTGCGGCTACCAGAAAGTTTGCCATACAAAAAGTAACATGTATGTTAGGTAGTAGTTTTAGAAAGAGCAGGGCTGGTCTTACTTGGACAAAACCAGCTTTTTTCAAAATAGGCAACAAATATTTCTTTCTCTGCTCATGGTATATACTACAAAACATAACAAAGTGCAGAGTATCCTGCACCGAAAAATTGTCGCAGCAGCACGGTGGGGCCTGCTCAGGCTTCTGCCAGGTCTTAAATGAACCTAGATAAAAATGTATCAAATTAAATCGGAACTTTGATAATAAAAACCTGTGATATGGGAATGTGACAAAGTTCAAGTAGGGGGCGAGTGAGGGTGTACAAACCAGGAGGTTATGTGCCCTTACTGCGGGTTTCAACACTTCGAGATCCTCCCTCCGTGCTTCCTGCCTATCCCTAAATAACTCTTTGATGGTTACTATGTCCTGTCTCCTAATATTTTCCGGAGATGAAAAAAGATCTGGGCGACCCATATCTGCAAGGGTTTTAGCTACATATGCCAACCAAGGGATACTGGTGTATTTATCCAAGGATAAGACATCGTGCAAAATCTTGTGGTTCAGAGGTAGGTCATCATTTGTCCACAATTTCAGCCACAAGGTTAGCGGAGCAAGGCTCAGGGTATCAGACAGATAGGGCAGACCCACCTCCTTATGGATGGAATACGTTGGGGTGGATTGCGGGACTGAGAGCAAGGATCTAATGAATCTATTTTCTGCTCTCTGAATTGGATCCAGGTTTACGTAACCCCACAGTTGGGAACCATAGGCCGCTATGGCCACTGGTTTGCTCTTGTAGATTTTCAGAAGGGCTTGCATGGGCCTAGCCCCTAGCTTCCCAGCAAAGCCCAAAACCGCTGAGGAGGATCTTATTACCGCCAATCTTTTTGCTCTTATCTGAGGGCCCCAAGTTCCTTTCTGGTCAAATATTACCCCCAAATATGGAAATGTGGACACGTTGGTGACAGGGACTCCCCTGCAAAAAAATGTTTTGTGTCTTTTTTTGTTGCATTCACGCCCCATGACCATCGTGTGTGATTTAGAGGCATTTAACTTAAGGTCCAGCGTCTCCATGAAGCTACCAAAAGCGTCCAGGAGATGCTGTAGGCCTACCCCAGTGCGGGCTATCAGCACTGCATCGTCCGCATACAGGAGCGCTGGAATTTTGACATCTCCTGCATGCGGAACGTCGGCTGCCTGTCCCTGCAGGTGACTGCCCAGCCTGTTGATGTAGATGGTGAATAATACAGGGGCTAGAATACAACCTTGCCGCACCCCCTTAAGGGATTTAAACAGGGGGGTACGTCTGCCATCATTTGTGACTCGGACAGCTGCAAAAAGCTCCTGGTGCAGTTTAGCCATAAACACAACCAAAGACTCATCAATGCCCATCTCCAACAATAACTGCCACAATTTCGACCTATTCACCAGATCAAAGGCAGAGGAGAGGTCCATAAATGCAAGGAACATGGAGCCCTCCTTTGCCACTGTATATTTAGAAATTAATAGATGTAAGTTTATACATTGTTCGATCGTCCCCTTTTTTTCTCTGAATCCATATTGTAGTTCAGACAACCCTCCACGGCTCTCAACGTTGTCATTAAGTCTGGCTAGAAGAACTCTGCCTAATATTTTTACCGTTGAGTCCAAAAGAGATATGGGCCTATAGGAGGCGGGATCATCTCGCTGGCCTTTATTTTTATAGATAGGGACTATGGTGGATGTGGCCCAAGAACTGGGTACATGGTTGTTGGCTGCGTTAAACACTTTCGACAATACCGCCGACCACAATTTGGGAGAGTACATGAAAAAATCAGCGGGAACACCGTCAGGGCCGGGAGCTTTATGTCTTGTTGTAGCCATCAGGGCTTTTTCTACTTCTTCGGGGTTGAAGACCAACGGGTCTGCCACTATAGCAGGTACTGAAACATCTGCAGTTCCTTTGGACCCACCCTCATATACATTTTTGAAGTGGTTTAGCCATTTGTCGTCGGTGATCACACAGTCCATAAGAGCATTATTGTCTTCAGAAAATAACGGTTGTCTAATGATCTCCCAGAATCTTTTACTGTCCTTCAGTACTGCAGCTGAGAGGAGATTTTCCCATGCTTCGCGTTTAAGGGATTCTTTGCGGTTCTTAATGGCAACCTTGTAGCGTTTCCTTAATCTAACAATATCCTCCCCAGCCCTGGGAGAGGTTTTTAACGCTGTCAACAATGCTCTGTGCGCTTTTGAACAAGCAGAATCAAACCAACGTTTTGTTCCAGAAAATCCTTTTTTTGGCTTGACTAAAAGATCCTTAGCCACCTGGCCACAAATTTCCTCAAAAGCCTCTATAATTTCTTTACCTTGCGCCCCCGATTTTTGACAGATGGCCACTTTGTCCTTTATTTTTGGAAAATTTATTTCATAGAAATTATCCGGGATCACTTTGGCCCATTTCAGTCGTCTGTCTTGGTCGCAGGGTTTCAGGGGGTGTGCTGGTTTAAGTGCTTTTGGCGGTGCTCCCATCTGGCCACCCCAGGCCACTTCAAGTAGTACAGGGTTGTGGTCACTGTAGGGTATTATGACTGTACAATAGACCATAGACCGGTTTAAAATACCTTGTGAAACAAAGATGTAGTCTATCACTGAGCCATGGTGACTGCCAATGTAGGTTGGCGCCCTAACGCCCTTATCGGGTTCATAAAGGTCATGGTTTGCTAATAATTCTTCTAACTCAAGCCCCTCTGTGGAGTGTTCAAAGTGGGGGCCCCGAGGGGCCTCCTCGCCCCCCTCAGTTACATTGTCACCTCTTCCCATACAACCCAGATTACATAGATGAATATTAAAATCTCCTAATAGGATAAACTCATAAACTAAATAGATATTCTGAGACACTTTATTTAAGATATTATCTAGGTTAGCGACATTACTCCCACTGTGTTCGCTGTTCCTAGAGTTGTAAAAATTAATATATATCGTCCTGCAATTGTTACTAGTCGTCCTTTCAACCATTAGGATGTTTACGGAATCTGTATTTATCTGCCTATAGGTGCCCTTCAGATCTAGAGAAAACATAATGGCCAAACCTCCTTTAGCTCTGCCCATGCGGCTAGGGACTGCAGGGATAGAGAAGCAGGTGAATCCATCCAACCAGAAATTAGCCGATATGTCCCACGTTTCTTGCAGGGCAATTATATGTTGCTTAGAAATAAAGCTCACACATGCTTTGTCCTGTCGTTTTGCAGATGAGCCAGCTATGTTCCATGTTATAATTTTACAGGCGTTGGTAGGTAACCTCAGCTCTTTTTCCCCCAACAAACACCCCTCAGCTAAGCTTAAGGATCTGACCGCCTTGTTCTGAGCTACCTCAGGTGCGTTCTGTGTTGGAACGATGTTCAGGGTTGACGCTATGCAACCCTCCCCCTGGTATGATAGCCCAGGGTTGTCCAACGGGACATAACTCTCAAGTGTTTCATAAAATGTAAGCAGGCGGAGACCGTCATTGGTCACTCACTGCACCCACCTGCAAGGGGATCTCTCTCGCCACTTGAAACTGCAGGATGGTTGCCGCATGCACAGAGAAACAAGGGGCAGCTTTAAAACAGCTGCTCCGTACGTTTCTTAAATACGCTGCCCTGGGGGAAGCACAAGCTCACGATTGCCCTGAAGCAGTGCATTCTTCCTAATAGGACGCTTTAAGAAAAAGTGCGCCCTTTCTGCAATAGGGCGTCAGGTGTTGTTAGGTCTGGTGTTAGCCAAGACCCTTTGATTTTACTAAAATATGTATAATATGCTTACATATAGGGGCTTTTTGCCACCTCTCTTCATTCACTGGTCTGGTTTTGTGTTGTTCACATTTTGCTCCTACCCACCACTACGGTTAGGGCTACGTAAACCACTAGTAAAATTCACTCTGACTGACTGAATTTTACTCTTTTACATCCGCACACAAACTAGTTCCCTTCGGTGCCAGTGTTTTTGTTTTCCGTTTATATATACTTTAGTGTTGCCTTTGTGTTTAGAGGCTGATTTAATAACAGGATGCTTCAGATCTGAGAAACAGGCCACATTCCTTCACTAGCAGATTCAATCTCCTGCCAATTCTGTTGCAAATTCCTTTTGGAGTGGTTTGCTTTTCTGGCTGCTGCAATTTTACGGCATACCAGATTGTGCCCATTTTAAACTTTTCTGTACTATGCTATCCTCTTTTTACTCCTTTCTTCTTCTTTCTATTGCCTTCATTCCTTCTTTTTCCATATTCTCTTCTGTTCTTCTTTGATTTTCCTTTTTTCTATCTGTCTTCTTTCTATTTGCCTCATTCCTCTTTCCTTTTACTTCTTTTGTTCTCATTTCTTTTTCCTTTTCTTCCATTTTGCTTCTCGCACTCTCTTTCTTTCCTTTCACTTCTTTTTCCTTCTTCCTTTTCTTCTCTTGCTTTCTTCATTCTTTCTTTTTCCTTCATGACTTCTTTTTCTTTCCTTCTATTTTTAATCTTTCTTTTCCTTATTTCCTTCACTCCTTCTCTAATCCCCTTCTTTCTTCTTTTTTCCTTTCCTTATATTTCCTCTTTTTTCTTTTCCTTTTTCTCTTTCCTTCTTTTTGCTTCTCCTTTCTTTTTTCTTTTCACTTCTTTCTTACTCTTCATTCTTTCTTTCTTTTCCTTCTTGCCTTCTTTCTCCTTCATTCTTTCTATTTCCTTCTTGCCTTCTTTCGTTCCTGCCCTTTTTACCTTCTTTCCTTCTTCCATCTTTCCTTCTTCTTCCTTTCTTTCTTTGTCCTTCTTCTCTGCTTGTTATTTATTACTGAATCCTTATTTTGCTTAATACCTTATTTTTCCTTAATTCCTTTTTTTCCTTTCCTTTTCTTCTATTTTTTTTCTAGTCCGATTGACTTTTTGAGGTCTGTGTAAGTCAAAAACGTTTGATTTTACTAAAATTATTTGTATAACATAGTTACTCACAGGGGGTTCAGCCAGGCTTCCAGCATTAGTCTGTGGATAGTGTCATTTACATTTTTCTTCCACCCACTCGATCATATATTAAAGGGCAATTTATCAACCCACTAAAGCCATTGGCTCACTTCACTACGAGTTACAGCATGCCACCCTTTCACAAGGAACACATAAATACGTAGACTAGTTCCCTTCCGTGCCAGGGAGTACTATTTTAACGTGTGTTTTTTTGAGACACAAAATCTTTTTTGCCTGTAGCAAATCATTTATTTTTTTTAGATTCATGAGGTCCATTTTGCAAAAACCATTACAAAACAACAATTGCCAGAAGGCCAGCGACCAGCACCAGACCCATGGGCTTTGCCAATGCTTGGTTTTTGCTTTGCATTCTGGTAATTGCAGTTTTGCATTTCTAAAGTAAAGAAATCAACAAGTTCAAGAATACAAACCAGAAAACGAGCACTAGAAAAGCTACTCATGCCTGACAAAGTGCAATTAGCAAACATTGGGGCAGATCTATGTTGGAGTTGTGCCACTTTTACGCCGCCGTTGCGTCACTTTTGTGACGCAGCGGCGGCGTAAACCCTGCGCCACGTTGCGCCCTATTTACATAGTGACGCATCTATGGAGATGCATCACGGTGTAAAGCCCTGCGCCACATGAAACCTGCGTCAGGTTTCATGTGGGCGTTTCCACGCAGGGGGGGGGCTTGGAACGCCCTGAAAAGTGACTCAGTGAAATCTATAATATTTCACTGAGTCACTTTCCCAACGCTGATGCGTCAAAACCCTGCGCCTGCTTGAAGCAGGCGTAAGGCTTGACGCACCATGTTAGGTATGGGGTAGGTTGGCACAGTGCTGAAGTTGCGTCGCACTTGCGACACAACTTCAGCACTGCGCCAACCTTACGCCGGCAGATACGTCACGCATCTGCTTGTCCTTGCGCCACGATGCACCGCATTATAAATGCGGCGCATCTGCGGTGGCGCAAGGGCAAACTTGCGTGACGCTTCTTCCCTGGCGCATCCGTGCTGATTTGCAGGGATGCGCCAGGGAACATAAATCTGCCCCATTGTTTTTATTTTTTGGACCTCCTAAAAACATTTCTGTTCCTGCTTGAGAACAAAACTAGCTTCCTTTGAAGTTGTATTTGTTAGGACGTATTTGGACACATTCAAGCAACTAATCTGGTAAGGCATGGGGAGGGGCACTAAAAACACGATTGTGTTGAACCAAACCTGTTTCGTGTATTTCTGAATTACTGCACCCGGTACAAAATCCACAGTCTGCTAATAGATTTCAGATTGCAATGGAAAATATATTTCTAGCTGAAATTGATAAAAAATGAATAACATCTGTACACATTGAGTGCAATGCCAAGCCATGCATTATTCAATGATCATCTTTCAGCTGCTGATGGACCTAATCGGGTATTAAAAAAGGCAACTATTGTGTCCATGTAGTGTCAAACTTACTTTCAGTGTTTTTTTTTTTTTTTTTTTTTTTGAAACCGTTTATTGCATTTTGAAAAAGTTACAGGTATGGGCCTACAACCACCCGGCCGGCCGCTAGAGTGACAAAAGCATATGACATACATACAGTAAGAGTCTCTTGGCGGTGCAGATTGGTAAAGCAGGAGACATCAATAGCGCAGGCCGCATAACTCCAAGCCCACAATACGGTTTCCTTTTATCAAAACAGAACAACACAAAAAAAAACACACCCGCAAGGCAACCCGCAATCCAAAGTGACGGCACGTGCTCCGTAAGTGGGGGATCCCAACCAGCAGCAAAACTCTGAAGAGGGGAATGGGAGTAGATCAGGGACTGGGGAACCACGTGCCCACGGCTGAGGGAGGGGGGTCGGCTAGGGGGACGGGGCTGGCGAGGCAGCCGGTAGCAGTGGCGGCTCACAAATACCCCCGCGGTAGGCGTTCCAGGGGCCCCAGATTTTCACCCACGCCCCAGGCTTACCCCTCGCCACATACACCACCTTTTCACGAAACATACACCAATCCATATGTTCTTTCCAGGCCAACACCGCCGGGGGCCTCTGGGATCCCCACAATTGAGCAATGTCACGCTTAGCTATCATGTATCCCAGAGTCACCCACCGCGTCTGCGGGACCGAATAGTCATTTGGTTCCCACACATTCAGCAAGCATCTCCTCGCTTCAGGCAACAGCGCGACACGCGTAACCACACGCAGAACCTCATGCACACCACGCCAGAATCGCTCCACCTTTGGGCACTCCCACAGTATATGCATGAAAGTTGCCAAAGCACCACAGCCACGCTTACACAATCCGTCACCAGCAAAGCCCATATGTAGAAGCCTTGGCCCCGTCACGTAAACCCGGTGAAGGATCTTAAGCTGGATGAAACGAAGGCGAGCCGGGATGGCCACCTCCTTCGGAAAGGCCACCGCGGAAATCCAATCCTCGTCGTCCAGTTCCAGCCCGTCGGCAACCCAGGCCTCGCGGAGACTAGTCAGCAGGCACGATCTGTCGTTGATCAGTTTTTTATATATAAGGGAGATTGTGCTGTCTGGAACATGGCCATCCAGCACTCTGTCCTCCAGGGGGGAAGACTCCGGGATGGACGCGACATCCGGAAAGACGGAGCCCAGCGCGTGGCGGACTTGTAGGTACCGAAAGTACTCACTGCCTTGCAGCTGAAACTCCGTCTGCAGCGTCTCAAAAGTTTTGAATCCCCCCCTCGTCCATAGATCTCCCACCGTGCTGATTCCGATCGTGTCCCACTTCTCGAAGCCCTTCGATGTCCACAGGGAGCCCAACCTCTCAGACGCATATAGCGGTGACGCCCGGGTCAAACGGTCCTCCCACCCCATAGCTGCATTAGCCGCGTGCCAGACACGCACCATGACACGCGTCGGTCCCGTCAGACGGGAGTCAGGCGCGCCAGAGTAGAGCGCTCGATTGTAATCGCCACCGGGCAGGAGCATCTTGTCCATTTCAAATGCCGGGTTCAAGGCGGGCCCGTAAAGGCCATGATTAATTGCAGCTAGTTGGGAGGCCCAGTAATACCGTTTAATGTCCGGGAGGGCGACCCCCCCATCGTACCACGGGAGCGTCAATTTAGTCAGAGCAATGCGCGGCCTCCCGTCCCAGAACAGGCGCCGCTGGAGGCTCTCCACCTCACGGAAGTAGCGCGCCGGAACCAAGTCCATAGTGTTCTGGAGGGCGTACAGAAAGCGCGGCAAGGACATCATCTTAAACAAGGCCGCTCGGCCAAGCGGCGAAAGCGGAAGACGCCGCCAACGCGCAACGTCCTCCTTCAAGCGCTGGAGGGGGGGTAGCAAGTTCCGCTCATAGCGGGCCTCCGGGTCTAGAGTAATATATATACCCAGGTACCGGAACCCCTGGGAGGCAATCTGGATCGGGCAGTCCCGTGGTAGGGCCGGAGCCTCCCCGGAAAGCACATATACGCAGGATTTCGCCCAGTTGATGACGAGGCCTGAGTTACGACCGAAGGAGCGCAAAACATCAACCAGGACAATCAGCGATTTACGCGGGGAGGCGAGATACAAAAGGATATCATCGGCGTAGAGGGACACGCGGTCCTCATGCTCGGGGGTCCAGCGGAGACCACGGATAGAAGGGTGCCACCGTAGCCACTCCGCCAAAGGCTCCAAGGCCAGTGCAAACAGGAGCGGCGACAAGGGGCAACCCTGACGCGTGCCCCGCTCCAGCGCGAATGGGGCCGAGACTCGCCCATTCACCACCACCTGCGCCAATGGTCCCGAATACAACAATTTGACCCAGCTAATGAATCCCGGTCCAAATCCAAATTTCGCCAGCATCGCCCAGATGTATGGCCATTCAAGCGTGTCAAACGCCATGGTGGCGTCTAAGGACGCCAAGATGGCCGGCTCCCGCACAAACGGGACACGCGCGAGCACCCCGTGCAAGCGTCGCAGATTAAGAGCCGTGTTGCGGTGGGGTATAAAGCCAGATTGGTCTTGGTGGACCAAATCGCCCACCACGCCAACCAACCGGTTGGCCAACACCTTGGCGAGGATTTTGGGCTCCGCGTTCAAGAGCGAGATCGGCCTATAGGATGTGACCCGCTCACGGGGTCTCCCCTCCTTGTGGATCACCACGATTGTGGCCAGACGCTGGTCCGGCGGGAGGGAACCCTGCGAGTGGGCCGCCAGGAACATCGCGCGCAGGTGGGGCGCTAGTACATCCGGGCGTAGCTTGTAAAGCTCGATGGGGATACCATTGGGGCCCATTGCCTTGCCGGATGCAACCGAGCGAATAGCCAGGGCAATTTCGTCCGAGGTGGGAGGAGCGTCCAGCAAATCCCTGTCCTCCACCGTAAGGGAGGGCAGCGCGATGTCCCGAAGCAGGGCATGGGAATCTTCCTCCGAGCAGGGGGAAACCGGGGAGTACACCTCGCGGAAGTAATCTGCGAAGCAGGAGACAATGGCTTCCGGCTCGGTGACACACGCACCATCCATCCTCTCAATCAAAGGAACCACACAACTCGCTCTCTCCCTCTTATCCAACCACGCAATCAATTTGCCAGCCTTATCACCCACATCATACAATCGCCCCTGCTGCTCTCTACTGAGGCCCCTGGCCGCCTCCGTGACGAGGGCCCTATAGGCCGCCTGCTTGAGGTGTAGAACATGCAGCTTGGCATCCGTTACCCCGCTCCCCAGGTCACCCTCCAGTTCCGCAATCTCGGCCTCCACCCGGGTCACTTCCTCCCGCTCGCGCCTCCGGGCATGGGAGATAAAGGAGAGGGCCTCCCCTCTGAGAACTACCTTAAAAGCCTCCCACAGGGAGATGGCCGAAGGGACAGACCCCACATTCTCGTCAAAATATCGCTGTAAGGATTTGATCAAGTCGGCACGAATGGTGGGGTCGCGCAAATACCATGCATTGATTGGAGCCACCCTGCCCTCCCCCCTCGGGAAGACATCGAAATGTAACAGCAATGGGGAGTGATCTGAAATACCCCGCGCCAGATGGCACACCTCCCCCACCCTCCCAGCATAGGCCGCCGGGACAAGGATGTAATCAAGCCGCGAGAGGCTACCATGGGCACCCGAGTGGAAGGTGTATTGCAGCTGTGCGGGATGCTTTAGTCGCCAGCAATCCACCAGGCCCAGTGTGTCTAAAAGGCCGGACAGCCACGCCTGTGCCCGGGGGAGGTCCCTAGGGGGATGACGATCCATAGACCCAGAAGCTACCGCATTAAAGTCCCCCCCAACCACCAGCAGGCCACCCGGAAGGTCCAGGAGGAGGCGCCCCAGGTCCGCAAATGTAGTAGCTTGTAACCCAGGCGGGACGTACACTGATTTAAAAATAAACACTCTACCCTCCATTCTACCCACCAGGACAGTGTAGCGTCCCCTCTCATCATGGCGCACCTCATCAATCTCCAACGGGAGCGAGTTCTTGATCATGATACCCACCCCCCGCGAGCCCGAAGTGAAGCCCGAATGGGCCACCAAACGATAGCCCCGCCGATTCATAGCCTGAAAGGAGTTACCTATAAGGTGTGTCTCCTGCAGGAAGACAACATCCGGTGAAATACGTTTCAAGTACTGCAGGACCACACCACGCTTAATCCTATCCCCCAGGCCGTTAACATTCCATGACAACACAGTCAAATCCCTACCCCCCATCGTACGTAGAAGCAATCAGTCGTCCCCCACAGAGCATCTTGAGAGCAACAATACAGTAGCGGGTTTGCCTTGCGGTGCAAACAAACAACACACCCCCCCACCCCACCATCCCAACAGAACTCCCCCCTCCCTGCACCCCTGCATGAGCCCAGACAGCCCCCCCAAAGTGCAGTGTGCCTGTCGCCCCATAGATGAAAACTAACTAGTCCCCCAGAGGAGGAGGGAAGCCCCCAACAGACCCCGAACGACCTCCATAGGAGGGGAACATATACGATCAATAAATGGTAAAGGAATGGTGTCCAGAGCAAGGCCTATTATTCACCCCTCAATTCTGATCCGGCGGGCCCTCCCCGCTGACCGCACCCCCCCCACCCCCATCGGCCCCGATCTCCAGGCAGAGTGTCCAACCAGTCCCCAGCCGCCTCGGGCCGGTCAAAGAAGTGCGTGCGACCATCCACCTCCACCCTCAGCTTAGCTGGAAAAAGCATTGAGTACTTAAGGTTCAGGTCCCGTAAGCGACGTTTAACACCGAGAAAACTCAGTCTCTGCTTTTGGACCGCCGGAGTAAAGTCTGGGTAGAAATGCACATCCATGTTATCAAGCTTGACCGGTCCCTGTTGCCTGGAGGTCTGCAGGATAGCGTCTCTGTCCCGAAAGTTAAAAATCCGGGCAATGAGAGGCCGTGGCGGGGCACCGGCCTTAGGTCTGCCCCCAGGGACCCGGTGAGCACGTTCCACCGCAAAAAGCTTACTCAGCCCCCGGGGCTGGAGATGGGTAAGGATCAATTCTTCCACAAAAAGATCTGCCGCCTCCGCCTCTCGTCCCTCCGGCACGCCCACAATACGAACATTATTCCTCCGGGCCCGACCCTCGGAATCCTCCAGTCGCCGGTCCATCAGGGCGCTCGCCTGGCCGAGCCGGCGCACCTCCTTCTGGAGGGCCACCACATCCGTCACGAGGCTCGTTGTAGTGTGGGCCAGGGAATCGACCCGGTCGTTCGTTTTGGACAAGTCAGCCCTCACGAGGCTCACATCCACAAGGACCGAGTCTATTTTTTGCGCTAGGGTGTCGAAGCGCTGGTCCACCGAGGCCTTCATCTCTGCGATGGCGCCCATGACGTCCCGGAGGGTCAGATCCACCGGCTGAGCAGATGCCTCCGTCAGGCCCGCCGGGGATGTGCGCGATGTCTCCGGAGATCCCTTCTGGAGAGTGTAGCGGTCCATACTGTTGGATTGGTGCGCCGGGCCACGGCGGGTCGCCCTCACCTTCGCCCGGTCGCCATCTTGTTTGGTGGACATGCTTGCTCTCCCACCGTCGTGCCAATCTCCTCGAACGGGCCGATAAACCAGTTCACGGGTTCCGGGGGGGGGGAGGGCGACCACCGGACCGCAGGACGACCCACAGCCGGCGGGCCAGCCGGGCACCTGGACAAGGCCACACCACCGCACCCCGCTCCGCAGCCCTACCTCGCTTGAGGGCAAGGAGGGCGCAAAAGCGAAAGTGAAAGCGCGGGGTACGCGAGTCGCCCAGCCTTGCCCGCCGCTGTTGTTCACTTTGTCCCCGGATCGCCCCACTACTCCAATCCGGGGGGCCGGCGCGGGGAAGGCCGCAACCTTCGATCGGTGCTCCCACCGGTGTCCGGGGTCCGATTCGAACCCGAAAAACGGGTGGCGCCTCAGCTCGGGTTCACCGACACAGTCCCCTCAACTAGGACAGGATATCGCCAGGATTAATTCAGGAGGTCGCGGAGGTCCTCGGGAGCCTCGCACCTACGCGGCCATCTTGGTTGCGCGCTAGGCTCCTCCCTCTCCTTACTTTCAGTGTTAATTGAATGGTGGTAGTTGGGGGCTTTTGGGTGCCGCAGGAAACAGAAAACATAAATACTTACGTGCAATTCAAAAGGGTGGAAAGTCTGTTCACACAAATTAATCTTTACATCAGAGTCACAGTTCTAAAATTAAAATGAACAGCGATGTTAAGGTCCAAGAACTTAAATCAGTGTGTTCCATGGTGAGACACATATGGTATAACAATGAAATGTATTATACTGTAACCAGGGTCAAATCGAGAGGCTCTGTAGTGTGAATTTAAGGTTCACTTGAAAGCTCTGAACATCTCTGGGATGCGCTAAATCCATGAGTTCCACCTTAAATTGAATGAATTGTTTATATGTACTGCTGGGCTCAACCTTGCCTGTGCTTTGCACAATCTATTTCATTCTGGGCAATAGAAAGAATAGTCTTTAGAAATTGTGTGTTCATGTGCTTCCAAGCAAGGCCAAATTATTAATTGTGAGTTCCTTACATTTTGAATGATATTTTTCTGAATTCATGGAAATATTAAATATGTAATAGTGAATAACGGAATATTTTTAACTGAGGTGCTCTAGGTGACAATAAGTCGTCATTCAGAACTCCAAGGTGAAAAACACCCCTTTTATGTTTTTTTTGACCCATCTATAAATGTATGTTGTTTGTGACCATCCCAAATTATCAGTGCAGCGTTCAACATCTCACAGATATGGAGTAGTAATGAGGGAGCCATCTACAACATGGCAAGCCTCCCTAAGATAAAAACAAGCATTGGCATAGCCAATAGGTCTCGCCTTTGGGACCTTATAAGTATTTAGTTATGCAGCACAATATCCTTACTGCAACAACATTAACTGTTGCATGGCTAAACACGTATAGGGTCCCAAAGGCGAGACCTATTGGCTAAAAATACAACACTGCAGCTCCAGGCATAAATGGTCACCAGGACTCTATTCCATTACAAAGTTGCATTGAAGTGCAAAAATGGCACTCATTTACTGATATCTCCCGTTTGGACTTCCAGCTCAATTTATGTTATGTGCTCCATGCAATCAAAATCCCAACTGTTGACTCTTTAAGCTGTCAGAAAAACTAGCCCACATTTGTGACACCATCCTATGCTCTTAAGATGGGACGGTTGCTCGCTCTATTCTGTACTGCACAAAGAAAACAGTTAATTGGATCTTCAGCGAAGTACACAGCCTTTGAATTTCTTAAATAGAAATGTTGCTTCAAAATGAAGCCACTATCAGAATACAGCTGAGGAAAAGTCATGAAACATTAATATCTTTGGCTTAAAAGAATGTGAAACAACGTAAAACTGGAATGTAGAAGTGTCATTCACAGTTCTGTCTGTCTTACTTGAATACTCCCCTGCTTTCCCAAGCTGCATCTTTGAGTTAGCTGATGTTCTGAAGAGTACAGAATGGAAATATGTATACATGTTAAAACAGAGAGGGAGAGAAAAGTTGGCATAGAAAGAGAATACTTTCTAGATTTGGTAGTTGACTGTCAAATGTGTCTATGCCTTTTGAAATCTTTCCAGAAAAATGTGTCTTTTCTTGCAGGAGCATACACATCAATAGTGCAGCGGGTGAAGTGGCACAAAGGCCTTGGGAGTGAAGGTCCCCACTACTCTGAAGATGTGGCTATCTTTTTCTAACCAGCCAGTGGCTAGGGTGCCCATTTTCCCTATGTGAAACGGGATTTATGACACTCCTGCGGCTCCACTGTTTTCTTGTCCTTTACGCTATCTGCTCTGAAAATGCAGCATTCACTTTCTGCCCCAGCATTGCCTCCCAGTTGAAGTCGGGTTCTTACACACTAGCTAGAGCACCCACAAAGCTGACACAGTAACAGACATCACATTCAGAAGGAAAATGAATCCTACTGCTGTAGAGGTCCACATGCTTTGAAAAAATATAATATGACGCTGACCTGTGAAAATGTATTAACATGGAGTCACTTTTTCTGAAGACCAAAGGGCATATGTATCAACATCTCCATTTGCGATTCTCAAATAGCGATTTTTAGAGAATCGCTATTTGAGAATTGCAAAACGGGATGTATTTAAAAATTTGCAAAGCTTTTGCGATTTCTTAAAATTCCTTAATTGCGATTAGCAAATTGCGAAATCGCAATTAAGGAATACCTTCCCATTAATTCCTATGGGCCAGGCCCATAGCAATGAATGGGAAGTCCTTCTCAATTTGCGAATAGGTATTTGCTAATCGCAAATTGAGAATAATTTCAAAGGTGCAAGGGTGTCATGATGACACCCTGATGCACCCCTGTAATCAGCATCTGTGCACACATGGCGCACATACATGCCCTAAGGGCATGTATGTGCACCACATGGCACTTTGAAATATGCAAAAAACGTGCATATTTAAAAGAAATCGCAATTTACCACCAACTTGAAGTTGGTGTTAATTTGCGATTTCTTAAGGAGAAATTGCACAACTTGGGTGCGTGTTACATTGCATTTAAGAAATCGCAATTTGCGATTTCTTAAATGCTTACGCAAATTTAAGAAATCGCTAATTTAGCGATTCCTTAAGATTGCGAGGCTGAAATGCCTCATACATCTCCTTTTGCGATTTTGTATTCGCAAACGCTTTATTTGCGATTCGCAGCGTTTGCGAATACAAAATCGGTTGATACACATACCCCTAAAAGGCTTATTAATGGGCATCATGCGCATCGCGTAAGACAAGAATCAAGACTGCTGTAGTTGTGTGAGCGAGTCAAAACAAGTCACTTTATCGTCTTCGTGACTACAAAATTAACTTACCTGGGCTCCGCTCCTTATTCTTACATTGATCTGCACCTATCAAAAGCCAAACATGATATTTTTGCTTTCGTGAAAACAAAGAACTCCCTGTTTTTGATTGAAATGATTAGCAAATCTTGGCAATAATTTGGGAAACAATCATTGATGTGATATTTCACATACAAACTAATGGCACTCCTTTGCTAGGTTTTGTTCTTTTCCTAAACTATACTTAATTTCCCATGAAGATTCAGTGCTGAAGAAGGCGCTGATGCCAATAATCACAAGGGCCAAAACATAGACACATTCACAAGAGCTTGTTCACATGTGAGCCTCTTCTACAGCGTGCAGAATAGAAATAGAATCACAACAGTACTTTTTATATTCCACCATAGAACAACCTAACTTTTATGCTTTTAATTGGCGTAACAGCATTGTTGCACGTGGTGTCAATCGGTTACTGCACAAAAATAGCGTGTCATTAATAAAAAATAATTGATGATTAGATATGATACATATGTATATATTATACACATACACACACACAAAAAGCTGCAATTGTTATTTGTTTAATAGATAGACCTTTAGACAATACATCCATTTGCCAGTTTCCCATGTAAAACATATTAACTGACTTAGCACCAATTAATAGACTATTGTGCAGGTCTTTGATTGTTGTAAAATTATGTTCAGGAATTCTATGCCCCAACATTTGGCCTTAACGTTTTACATTTTGAGGACCTTATTTGGCATGGGGGCAAATGTGCCTGAAATGATGCTTACATTGGAATGCAGAAAATTCATGCTATTATCTTTGAAATATGGTGTCTCTGGGTCGTCTCCATATGATGGGGTACTTATTTAAGAGCTGTAGATTCAATATGCGTTGTTTCTTTTGCCGTATACTTGAAGATGGTCACAGGTTGAATGTTTATAAAAGGTAGTTTGTGGATAAATTTGATTTGGCGCGCCTTGTACTTATAAGCAAAGGGTAAACCACATTCACAGTACGCTCTAAAATATGCGTAGCCCTGTATGCTTTGTACTACATTTTTGTGAATCTGTTGTTTAAAAGAAAGGCTGACCGTGTACTTGGGTAGATTGTGTACATAATGCCTAGTCTCTACAAAGTGACTTCACAAACCTGTTTAAAAAGGTTTAATTCTCAATTATTGGTGCACGAAACCATAATGTGGCAGCAGAACATAAAAATATCTTCTGCCACAACAACGTCTTTTGAATGATGGTAGAACTAAGAGACTTAGAGCAGAAGATGGACAATGACCTGGTGGTATGTGTTTCCTTAATTAAAAAAAAAAGGAAATGGGCCTTCTGTGGTAGTGAGAGAAAGATAGCTCATTGAAACATTCATGTTTTGAGATATGCAATGCAATGGCTTGACGACTGCCCATCGCTTTAAATTCTGTTGTCATTGGCCACTAGTCTGGTTTTGCTATTCTGAATATGCCAATGATAAACGTGAATGATGCTCTTCGTACAGGAGGAAAGGCGGTGGGGTTTTCTATGCCGTTCTGAGACAGCAAACTCAGGAGCTTGCTGTATACAGTTACAACTATAAGTCATGGCCATCTTTTCATTCACCAATGCTTGTTTAACGCACAATGGCAAGGTGACAGAAAATGAACAGAAAACTACGCATTTTAACGGCTAATATCCAGCGTGTTGTATTCTAATTGCAGGCATCTTACAGGTGCCGCACCGCACCATATGCGTGACACAAACCCACTCGTATTTTCACAGTCATTGGCAAGTGAAATTATGGAAGATTGGATTCTAGAAACGGTAACGATTGGACATTTTTACTAGGTGAAGCAGCAGTCGTTAAAACTAAAAAGTTAAAGATTCTTACTGGTCAGTTATGCGCAGTAACTTGCCTAGAGCTTGTGCCTAGACTTTGCCAGTAACCCCCATTCACCTTCCGTGCCCCTAGCAAATTGGACCGGCGCTGGTCTTATCAGCCCACAGAATCAATTATAATAAGAACCTACAGCCGGCTCGCGTGTGGAGCATCGCAGATCGCAACTGCAGCATTGACATGCAAGGCCCAGCCTGCCGCCACTGTTTCAACCAACAACACGCACACACGCCACCGTGCATGTTCATTGCCATTAGCCCAAGACCAAAGGCTGCAGCTAAGTGGCCGCCGTCATTAGTATGTAAGAGGAATAGAAGGAGTGTGCTGCCGTCAGAGATTGCCAGGGGGACAGAGGGTGGCGGAGGGCCACATGTGTTTGAGGACCTGTATTTACAGGTACAACAACATCAGACGGATTACGGCGAGAGACATGTGTCCTCCTTATCTCGTCTCCGTAGAACAACCGTAAACAAAGAAGTGCTTTTCAAACCTCTAGGAGGTTTTATTTGACAGTTTCACTGACTGCCGATTTTATGATAAGCCGCAGTGAAACAGTGCTCTGTTTACTCTCTACAAAAGACAAGCACACCTACTGGCCCGCATTAGAACACCATCTTCAGTCAGAGTCGAGTGTTGCAGTGCGGAATGCAAAATCCCTCCCTTCGTCACAGATCATAGATCACACACAATCACTACATTCGCTGGTGGGGCCCATAACACCAACATACACCCATCGATTAACCTGTTTCAAAGAGGTGATTGTTCCACTCGCTGTAATGGAAGAGAGTACTCACATATCCCTATTCATAAAGATCTAAACTTCACCTTTAGTACTCCTCCCATGAATAGGCCATGGATCAACTAGCTGCAGGTTGGAGTGATAACAAAATCTATAACATCATTTACATAAATACATTTTCTCACATAATAACAACCCAACACAGTTCTTGTAATGAATCTTAAATTTTATCTAAATAATTGAAATTCGAGTCTCTGGTTTAATCAAGCAAATAGATCATCATAGTTACCTATTCTGACTAAAAGTCGCCCTCTAAGTCAAAATCTTGGTCATCGGTTCATACTGTCAGAGTCTTAGGAAACAGCTGTCCTGTAGTGTCACCGTCCTCTCCGTCAGCATAACGTCAGGAAATCGAAAATCTTCTGAAGGGTCTCGCTTTTTCATCCTCTCTATTCTACCATTTTTATAGTAAAATTACATTCCAAAGTGTAACAAATGATATTTTGAACGATTCTTATTGGTCCATTTAAATTTGTTCGACTTCTTTCCCATACGTATAATGTGTCTTTAGATATAGTTCAAATTTTCTCCACGTAATAGTATCTTTTCATTGTTTCTTTCAGAGCAGCTGGCTGATAGCCCGGTGTGTTCTTGGGTGGGACAGTTGAGTTAGGGTCGTTCAAAGGCCACTGCAGCTGATGGCGACACATGCGCACTTCACCCAGAGATGCTCACAAATGAAGTCAATTTCGTCTGATAGGGATGTCGGCCATTTTGTGGCCACCAAATTGTCAACTTAAGCAAAGAAACACAAAACGTAATTAATACATGGAAATGACTAATAAAAGGTTATCCCCTTACTAATACCCATATGTGTGTGTATTTATCTAGCAGAAGCAACACTTAATGCAGGTTATATTTATATTAATAAAGCACACATCACAAATACATCACGAAAGCAACATATAATCATGCAATTTCTGATTGTCTATTATTAATATGCATACGAAAATTAGTTTACGTATTAATTAGGCCATGCAAATGCAATTCCCACGTGTATTTCTTATATTAGTAATGTTGGTCAATGCACACAGCAAACAATTAGTACAATTACTATTAATTAATTATTCATTTTAATCTAAACATGCAAAATGGAGAGGGTATACAATTTTTTTTAAAGAAAACCCCACTCCAGCAATCCCCCTTTGGTGATTTTATCACCACCACATCACAAAATTTATTCACCCTTTTATGGAAAATTGAAATGTATTCTTGCTCTTAGTTATAATTCAGTTTATTCTTCATCTCTTTTTGCCTTTTTATACAAACTTTCTTTCCACTCTTCTAAAGTTATCTCTGTTAAGTCTCCTTCTGGATCATTCTTTCTTTTTAGTTTTTCTCTTTTTATTTTATTCTTTGTTTTCTTGTTTTTACAACACACATCCTAATCTTAATATTAATAGCACGAAAATCACACATGTTAATGGAAATAATATCTTACCTATAACTGTACTACCTATTTTCACTAAGACATTTTTAATAGCAGCAATTTTCTTCCCAATCTTTTCCCAAACACCTTCAACCTCCAGGGGTACAATTTCGTCATGCAATTCAGTCATATTTTTAATATAAACTTTCAGATCTTTGCTTTCGTCTGTAATGTAAGTGCAACAATGTTGAACTTTCAGCATTCCACAGACTCCACCCTCTTTTGCCAATAAGATATCAAGGGCAAGTCGATTTTGCATTACCATAGCACGCATGGCAACCATTTCAGTATTAACCAATAAAAATCCTCCAGCGGTGCTTGTTGACAAGCGATCCACTACTGTCGATAATCTTCTAATATTGTTCGCATTCAGAGATATTCCCACTGCTGGTATCAATGCTCCAAAAATGTCACCTACAATTTCTGCCCAAGATTCTCTTTTACTACGTGTTAATTGATTATCTAACCTATGTACACCATCTTTACCTCTATCCATGTAACCTATGTACACCATCTTTACCTCTATCCATGTAAAAGATTTTTGGAAAGACCAGGCCTACGTAACATGTGCCATACCAATGGTCTGGCAAACGATAATATGCCCTGTTCCCACAGATAAAATAAAGTCTAGGGAAAACTGGATCTCTTCCACCTTTAAATCCCCATCCACCTATGATTCGGTATGTATCATGGCACTCACTATTCCCTACAAAATGATTGTCGTACGCCGTTTGATTTCTTCTTATACACAGTTTCCCTTTCTGAGGCCAACCTAAAGCCAAAGTTGGATTAGACTCTCCCTTCGTATGTTTTTCCATTTCTACATCCCAGACTGTTCTCTCCCCTTTTCCTTCAGATCCCTTTCTTTTCATCTTCAATCTCCTTTCTTCGACCATGTCTAGGAATGTCTTTTCTTCATTCTTCAAACTGCATGTCAAATTATTTTTAAATATATACTCTAATGTTAGTTCCTTAGTTACTAAGAAAAATTCGCCTAATACCTTAGCAGGTCTTACTTTGTTTAGTTTGTTATTAGCAGGTACTTGTGCAAAAATGTTATCTACATCTGAAAAATAATATTCTAATTTACCTTTTTCATAAAATAAGCTTGCTATCATACTACATGCTATTCCATACGTTGCTAGATGGTGATGATAAGTCACTCCCTCTGACACAGATGCAGGTAACTGCATACATACGTAGCAGTCCCTTACGTCCATGGTCTTTACATATTCATACAATGACTTTGAAAACACATTATTTGAAAAATCATTAATAGACCTATCTTTATGTAAATAATTATTATCTATTCTAGTCGGAACTACTTTTGGAATCTTCTTTATGTTAGTAATGTTTTCAGTGTGTCCTTCTAGTGTATCTATAGTGACCTTAAAAGAAATCAACAGAGCAAGTATGCGCCATAGAAGCATTAATAATCCTGTACAACAACAACACATTTTACACCATCTCTTCATGAATGCACATCTCCTTTTGCTATTATCTATGTTAGCCATCTTGTTAATTTGGACTGTGTCTTTTGACTTAGCCTCTTTTATCTCGCAACTAGTTCTCTAATCTTAGGCCTCTAAGGCCCTACTTAGTTCTACCAATATCTATCGTTTGATTCATTTGTTACTTCTTCATCAGTAGTTTTCTAGATCTTCTCAGTTTGGCATTTCATCATTTTTCACTTCTTTCTGTTCATCCAAATACAGAATTTCCTGATCTTCCGTTTCCTCTTCTCCGATGTCGGATAAGATAACTCTTGGGATTCCTGCTTCTTCCTCTTCTTCAACCACTTTCAGTACAGGCTCCTCTGGATTTCCATGACTATCTGCCTCTTCTTCCGTTTCAGGCAGTGCCACGTACGTCCATTCCGGTGACTTATACTTCTGGTTAGGTTTCCTTGTTCTTTTTCCTTCTTCCTTATCTTGAGTAGTTTCTTCTTCTTTTGATTTTTCTTGGCTTGTCACTTCATTCACCTGATCTGCTCTTGGTGATTTCACTCGGGTCAGTCGATATCTCAATCTCTTTATTTTGTTTGGCCACACTTCGTCCTTTTTGACTCTTTTCTGTTTACTTTCTTTGTTATTCTTTTCCTCTCTCCAAGCTCTTTTTCTTAGAACTCATCCTTCTGGTATCTCATTTTCACTCTCTTCAGATTCTGTCTCAACTTGCTTTTTCTTTTCGACAACTTCTTTTTCCACCACTGTTTTCCCTACTTCTGTCCCTCCTCGGGTCTCCGACACGCAATCTTCCTGCTGGCTACTTGTCCCTTCACCTGGCTGGATGTTGCAGTTCCCTACACCTCCTCAGGGGTCTTCCACAATCTGTCCCTCTCTCTCTGTACCTGTCCCTTTTTCACTTTGATCTATTATTTCAGATCGAATTTCTCTTGGTCTTCCATCTGAAACTTCCTTCTCTCTGATTTCTTTTACTGCTTCTTCGTTGTCTTTTCCTTTTTTCTTACTGTGTTCTTTTCTGGGACCTTGTCTCCCTTGTTCGTCTTCAGAATCTGAACTGATATCAGAAATCTGCAATCGTCTTTTCAGAGAGATACTTCTGGGGACTAATATTTGATCAGGCTCTTTTTCCCCCCTTTCAGGATTTTCTTGTGTTCTTGGCTCTTCGTTATCTGATTCAGTACTTGACTCTGATTCGTCATAGTTCTCTTTTCCTTTGCCGTCAACTGGATTTGGTATCCTCAAAGTATGGCTGGCATGGATCCAATTCTTCACTCCAGCACACTTCACAGCTGTTGTTGTGGTCAGAATGACTTGTCTTGGTTTTCCCCACCTTCGAACCAAACAATTCCTTCTTCTGTGGACTTTTATCCTTACCCAGTCTCCTGGGCTCAGATCATGGGCTGGCTTCCTTTCAAGGGTGGTGGAATCCGCTCCAACCTGATGAAACACAGAATGAACTGCGTCAGCCAGGCCTTTACAGTATTCCAACACCATGTCATCAGTTATTGTCATCAGCTTGTTGACTGGAATGTACACATGCCTCATCGCTCGTCCCATGACTATTTCATGAGGACTTAACCCTGTGGTTCTGTCTGGTGTTGCTCTAATGGTCATTAAAACAAGTGGCAAGACATCAGGCCATTTCATACCAGTGGCTAAACACATTTTCCCAATTCTGTTTTTGATTGTACCATTCATCTGTTCAACCACACCAGAAGCCTCTGGTCGGTAGGCACAATGTAGTTTCTGTTGTACATTCAATGCTTCACAAATCAATTTTACAATCTCGTTATGAAAATGTCCTCCTCTGTCTGATTCAAGAGTCACTGGGAACCCAAACCTGGGGATGAATTCTCTCAAAAGTAGCTTTGCCACTGTCATCCCATCATTTCTTCTTGTTGGGAATGCTTCCACCCACCTGGAGAATAGGCAAACTACAACCAGAACATACCTCAGTCTGTTACACGGAGGAATTTCAATGAAGTCAACCTGCATTCTGGTAAAAGGTCCACCTTCTCGGCCTATGGTTCCTAGACTCACCACTGTCTTTCCTCCAGGATTGTATTGCTGACATATTAGGCATCTCTGACATAGGCTTTCTGCTACAAGTCTGAATTTTGGATTCTACCAGGTCTGCTTAAAAGACCTTATCATGGCGTCTCTCCCTATGTGTCCCTAGCCATGATACATCCGTGCCATGGTAGACATCATGCTATCAGGCATTACTGGTCTTCCATCTCGATAGACCCACACACGGTCCTTCTCTCTTGGTGCATACCCTGCTCTTATCCATTGTTTCATTTCCTCATCTCCTGACTCTTCCTGCAATTGTCTCACTTCTTCCCAAGTTCCTACTGTGTTAGTAAACATTACTGAGCAAGAAGACATTTCTCTCTCCTTGGCCCGATTGACCGAATTCTGGTTCCGTGCACAATACTGTGCCATATCATTCGCATACCTGTTTCCAGTAGTGATGTAATTACTACCTTGACTATGGGCAGCACATTTTACCACAGCCAATTGTTTAGGCAGCTGTATCGCCTCAATCAACTTTCCAACCACTTCAGCATTCTTTATAGGGGTTCCACTTGAGGTCAGGAAACCTCTTTGCAGCCAAAGCTGGCCGAAATCATGGACGACCCCGAAGCCATACTGGCTGTCAGTTATCACAGTCACTCTCACACTTTTCCCAATTTTACATGCTTTGGTCAAAGCAACAAGTTCAGCTACTTGGGCTGACCTCACTCCTTTCAAATAAGATGCTTCCATCACTGCTGCAACCGTGCATACTGCATATGCTGTGCTTAACACTCCTTCATCTGTTCTCAAACATGACCCATCAACAAACAACACAAAATCACTCTCTGGCAAAGGTAGATCTTTTATATCTGGTCGTGGCATTGTGCAGTACTCAAGCACATCCAAACAATCATGATCTGCTTCATCTCTCACTTCCACATTCTCAGCATCAGGTAACAACGTTGCAGGATTCACATTCACACATCTCACAAGGCTCACATTTGTTGCACCTAATATGTAAGGGTGGGCGTAGTGGGCGTAGTGGGGCTACGTGAAGCAGCACGTAGTGTGCCCAAATCTACGCACACTACGTGCTTCGCGTAGCCCCATTACGCATGCCCGCGCATGCGCATTTCTTGCGAGAAATGCGCATGCGTGGGCGTCCGCGCATGCGCATTAGTCAGAAGAAGTTTGAAATGGAAGAGGGAGCCCCGGAGACGCCGCGTTTCAGGTAAGTTTCTTTAATTTAGTATTTATTGAAATTGCGGGGGTTTGATTTAAAAGGAGGGCGGGCGGGAGGCGGGTGGCAGCGGCAGGCAGCTACGCTTCGCCCTGGGTGTGCGTAGCGCTAGCCTGCTTCGCCTACTTCGAAAACTGCGAAGCAGGCAGCGCTACGTACACTACGTGGGCGAAGCGTAGTGTCTCGCCCAGGGTTACTAATATGACCTTCTCATACTTAGTCAGCCGACTATGTGTCATATACTGAGTACGACTCCTTGTCAAAAGAATCACCACATCATGAGGTACAAACACTTTCAACGGATACCCCATCACAATACCTTCACTCTGCTCCAAACTTCGACATGTTGCAGCCACTGCTTTCAGACACCCAGGTAAAGCTGCAGCCACTGGGTCAAGCATTGAGGAAAAATATGCAATTGGTCTCCTCAACCTTCCATGCTTCTGGATCAACACAGAGAGTGCACATCCATTTCTCTCACTGCAATATAACTCAAACTCTTTCTCATAGTCAGGCATGCCCAGTGCTGGTGCTTCACACAAACCCTCTTTCAATCGTTTGAATGCTGCCAATTCTTCCTTGTTCAATTCAAGGGGATCTTTTACATCACTCCTTGTTAGTCGTACCAAGGGTTTTGCAATCAGGGAAAAATTGCTAATCCTCTGACGGCAGTACCCCACCATACCCAGAAGCATTGTCACCTCTCTTTGGGTCATGGGGGCTCTCATTCCTTTTATAATTCTGATTCTGTCTATCGTTATTTTTCTCAGTCCTTTCTCAATTTTATGTCCTAAATACTGTACTTCTTTCTTACAATACTGTCATTTTGCTGGTGACGCTTTCAATCCTCCGTCTGCCAAATGATTCAGTAGTGCTATTGTGTCTACCTCGCAAGCTTCACGTGTTTTCGACGCCACAAGGTCGTCGATATATTGCACTAGTACTGAACTTTCAGGCATTTGCAGACTTTCCAAAGATTTCTTCAATAAATGATTGAATATTGAGGGGCTCTCTGTATACCCCTGTGGGATTCGGCACCATGCCAAAATCCGCTCTCCAAAACGAAATGCAAAAATTGGCTGACTGTCATGGTGCAATGGGATAGAAAAGAAAGCATGACATAGATCAATCACTGTATACCATTCCGCATCATGGGGTATCTGGTACGGAATTACTGATGGGTTTGGCACAATAGGACAGCATGATACCACAATTTTGTTTACCTTTCTAAAATCTTGCACTATCCTGAATTTCCTATTAGGCTTTTTCAGTCCCATTATCGGTGAATTACATGGACTACTCATAATTTCTCTTAGAATTCCTTGCTTGATCATTTTCTCAATTATTGGAGTAACCCCTTCAATTATCTCCGGTGTCAATCTGTACTGTGGGACATTTGGATAGCTTATTCCTTCCTTCACAGTTATTTTGACTGGATCTACGTTTCTCATTAACCCTACATCTTCTCCAGTAAAATCCCACACTTCTGCCTTCACTGATTGTTTTAGTTCTTTAGGTAATTCATCAGGGTTGAATATTGCATAAGTCTCAGTTACCTCATTTTCTCTGTTAGCTATAGTCATTTTATACAGCACATCCTCATCTGGTGTTTCAAATGCTATTCCATCTGGAGTACAGAATATAGTGCAATTCATCTTGCACAACAGGTCCCTTCCTAATAAATTCACTGGACTAGTGTCACACACAACAAAGCGGTGCATCTCTGTAAATTTCCCTACACTAACTTTCACTGGTTCTGTCAGAAACGTTTTTATCTGTCTGTTGGACACACCAACCACTTGGATTGTTTCATCCGAAAGAGGAAGATTCTTAACATCAGCTGATCTAACAGTTGATCGAGTAGCAAGAGTATCCACTATGAAAGTAATATTTTCATCATTGACCTTCTCATCTTCAAATGGTCCTGTCTGGTCTACTTCTAGAGTAGCGCCAAGTACGCACTCTTCTTCCTCTTTTCGGCACTGTCAATAGCTTTCCTCTGAGTCACTCTCATCGCGTTGCAACCAATACTGTGAAACGGCGCGAGCGCGCGGCGGTTTATTTACCTGTTCTTCATTGTAGAATCCCGATTCATTACTATACTTCTGGGTGTTTCTGCTCTGCGGGAAAGGTGGTTTTGGCACTTGATTCTGTGAAGTAACCACCTGCTGCTGTTGCTGCAGTTGACCACTCACCTCATTCTGCACCTGCGGATTCAATGATGCATTTTCATTATTAATACTTGGAGGGTATTTACACTCAGATTTCCAATGCCCTAACCTACCGCAATTATGGCATGGGAACTTCTTTTTAGCTTCTTCTATTTTACCTTTCCCTTTTCCTGGACCAAATCTTTGTTTAGTTCCTGGGTTATTTGCTTGTTTGACCAATTGAGCTTCCTGCCTTTCAGCTACCTTTACTTGTGCCCACATTGCGTTTTCTTTTAATTTTCGCTGTTTAGCCTCAATTTCGTCACTGAAATATTTAGCATGTCTCAATACTTCATCTATTTTCTTATTCTGCCAGTCAACTGTATGCTGTTTTATCATGTCACCAATTTCGGGGCGTAAACCATATACGAATCTGTATACGAAATGACTCAAATCCTTATCACTCAGGTTCTCATCTCCACTGAACTGCTTAAAAGCTTGAATTAGTCTCTCATAGTATGCATGTACTGATTCCTTTCCTTCCTGATGTTTTCGATCAATTTTTACCCAATCTGTCTCTTTAGGGGGCACTTTGTTTTTCAAAAATACCATAACCTGTTCATACTTCTTCATTACCTCAGGGTCTGGAGCTCCTGTTTTAGGATCCCTAGGGTACTCCTGAGTCGGCCAGTTGATCATCAGTTTGCACTCTGTCCACAAATCTGCCGGTACTATTATATCGAACAGACTATTCAAATCTATCCACAGTACCTTTGACAATTTTACAAATCTGTCTACCTGCCTGTACCACTCGACGGGCTTTTCGCGTAGTCGAGGAAAATCATTCGTAAATGACAAAATGTCCTGTCTTGTCCATGGGACGTGTACATATCCTCCTCCTGGGATCTCCCTCATGGGGTATTCAGTCACTACCTATTCTTTCTCTCTAACAGGGAATGCTGAAACTGTCCTGTCTGAAGCATCATTACGTTTTCTATACTATTTAATCTCCATTTATCCACATCTTCCCATTTTCTTAATACAATGATTATGTCCTTAATCTGACCTATCTGCACGGTGGTGTTCAGATTTTCAATGTCTTTTTCAGTAAAATCAACTCGATAGGGTTTCTGTAAGGCTTTTACCTTATCAATATCTATACCCATTTCATTCGCAACTTCTCCTAGTCTTTCATGCAGATTCCTCGCTCTCCATGTCACACTTTTGCATAGGAATAACAGCTCCTCATCCTGATAAAATTTTAATTTTTCTACAGGAATAGTCGCTACAATCAATTCTTCCAATACCATCCGTAATTTAGCCACATCTATTGACTGGGAGTCTTTATCTTGTCTCTGCAACCATTTTAACCATTCACTCAGTTCTTCCACAGATGGTCCTGCCGGGTTCTCTACGCTACCCTGCTCTGGATTTCTCTGGGGTTCCAACAAAGTTTCTACTGTTGTGCTACTCCTTTCAGCATAATTCTGATTTATAAAGGGATTATTTGAAACATGTGGTTCAAACATATTTACTGTCGGTCCCCATGAATTTTCAATTTGACTCCATTCTGGACTCTCAATCACATTATTGTTCCGGTATGGTACCGTTAAACAATGTTCGCTATCCTTTTGCTTCTCAAAAATGGGCATTACAGGACCTATGGTCACTGGAACTGTTACAGCTTCTAGATTCTTAGTTAATTCTCTTATTTTCTCTGTCAATTCTAGAGTTGTTTTGGCCAAATCCGCTGAATTTTCGCTATCTATTCTATTCTCTTCTCTGATTTCTTTTCTGCCTCTCTGATGGAGTTTCTTTTTTCTAAATCTGGTGACATAGTCTCAGTCTTGATAATTCGTAATGTTCCTCTCATTGGAGCATTTGGTGTCATACATTTCTGGTTCTGGTCGGTGCGGTGGTGGATTTTTATAAAACACATCATCCAACACAACATCATCTGAATCATTTGCTCCGTAACCTCTTGATTCCAAATTATTCCTTTTTTCCACACATTTTCTTCCTTGATTCTCTCCTACCGCTCTTACAGGAAACATACCCTCAGTCATACTTGCATTCCGCCATCTTTTCATTCGATCATCATGCGTTTTATGTCCATATGACCTGCCAAACAAGTATTTGTAACTTCTACCATTCCTTTGCTTTTCTCGCTCATGCACTTCGTCTTCCCACTATGTCAATGCCTCAAACTGCGTCGGTCTAGGTCTTGGTTCTAAGTACATCATCTTTTGGCGCAAGTTTCTTAAAACAGCCAAATTAAAGGAACCATGTTCTTGTCCTTGGCATATTTTACCCAATTATCTACCCAAATACAAGTATGATATCCATATTTCGCAATCATTAAAGCTGCGGGGGTTTTCGGTGAAGGAATTAACTGTCCTTCCCTAGTTTTGACCTGTTTATCTTTCTTGAACCACTTTTTTAACTTTACCAAACCAGGATTTCTTTTCCCTATCTGGTGGCTGGTAATACATTTTCTTGGTTCCTGTGTATCGCTAGTCTTTTACAACTGTACCGCTATTCTGTCCACTCACAGCGTGACTTCACGCTAACGCACCAATCAAGAGCGTCTACGTCACTGTCACAGTCCTTTAATATCAGCGCGACTTACACTAACGCACCAATGGGAAGCGCTTACGTCACCCTGTACTTCTCCTATCCTAGCGCGGCTTTACACTAACGCACCAATCCGGGGCGTTTTACACTTCTGACCCACTGTCCAATCCCAGCGCGGTCGTTCTGACGTCAGCAGCCGCTGCGGCAGCTCTGCTCCTGTCTACCCCTCCTTTACAAGACCTCTCCGTGAACTCTTATTGCAACTTCTACAATTCTATTAGTAACAACACTAAAACATCTCCATTGTCTGCTCCGCTAACCAAAGAATAGCAATAGACCTTTCTCACGAGAATTCCGTCTTTCCCGAGAGCAGCGCTTACCTCTGCCCTACTATGAAATTGTTACTTCTGTTGATAAAGTAGCACATCCCTCTACTTCATCCTTCTAGCAAGCATTAGCTAATTGTTTCTCTGGCATTTAAGAAATAAACCTAGAATTTTGCAATCAACCCGAATGCCTTTACATTCACACTCGTTCACACAAGAAAATGTAGTACATACGCACAGAATCCTGTCTTTCCCGAGAACAGCAAACAGTCTGTCCTTACTACAGAATTATGACACACGTTAACAAAGCAGCGCTTCCCTCTACTTTGTCCTTCTAACAAGCTCAGAGAACACCTGCTACCTTTTCAGTGATAAGAGTTATCGGTATGCCAATTGGTTTCCTGGTACTTAAAGACCAAAATTTCACAGGTAACCTTTGCTATCATACACACTTCTCTTACACCGAGAATATTTCTAATGGTAACACACGACGATGCCGCCGAATCGAACCCAGACAATGCGCCGTGCAACTTCACTTGTCACACGTTTCCCCTGTGTACCTACAGGGCAACAACAATTCCGTCTTTCTCGAGAGCAGCTCTTACCTCTGCTCTGCTACGGAACTGTTACAAACTTCCGACTTCCTACATCCCAGAAGCCGTGCTAACAACATATAACTCAACGCAACTCAACATATAGTGTTAGTACATAAATCAATACCAATCAATAATCAATAAGCTATTTACAAGCAATGATCACTAAATCAAACAGTAGTAAACCATATCTCTGCTACCAAGAAAAACTGTTGCAGCGCGGAATGCAAAATCCCTCCCTTCGTCACAGATCATAGATCACACACAATCACTACATTCGCTGGTGGGGCCCATAACACCAACATACATCCTTCTAATAACCTGTTTCAAGGAGGTGATTGTTCCACTCGCTGTAATGGAAGAGAGTACTCACATATCCTCTCCGTCAGCATAACGTCAGGAAATCGAAAATCTTCTGAAGGGTCTCGCTTTTTCATCCTCTCTATTCTACCATTTTTATAGTAAAATTACATTCCAAAGTGTAAAAAATGATATTTTGAACGATTCTTATTGGTCCATTTAAATTTGTTCGACTTCTTTCCCATACGTATAATGTCTCTTTAGATATAGTTCCAATTTTCTCCACGGAATAGTATCTTTTCATTGTTTCTTTCAGAGCAGCTGGCTGATAGCCCGGTGTGTCCTTGGGTGGCACAGTTGAGTTAGGGTCGTTCAAAGGCCACTGCAGCTGATGGCGACGCATGCACACTTCACCCAGAGATGCTCACAAATGAAGTCAATTTCGTCTGATAGGGATGTCGGCCATTTTGTGGCCACCAAATGGTCAACTTAAGCAAAGAAACACAAAACGTAATTAATACATGGAAATGACTAATAAAATGTTATCCCCTTACTAATACCCATATGTGTGTGTATTTATCTAGCAGAAGCAACACTTAATGCAGGTTATATTTACATTAATAAAGCACACATCACGAAAGCAACATATAATCATGCAATTTCTGATTGTCTATTATTAATATGCATACGAAAATTAGTTTACGTATTAATTAGGGCATGCAAATGCAATTCCCACGTGTATTTCTTATATTAGTAATGTTGGTCAATGCACACAGCAAACAATTAGTACCATTACTATTAATTAATTATTCATTTTAATCTAAACATGCAAAATGGAGAGGGTATACAATTTTTTTTTAAAGAAAACCCCACTCCAGCACGAGCACTCTCTTCAGAGTCGTGCACTCTGGTACCGTTGGTATAACTGCCTGCGTCACATGCTGACCAGGTATGTTGTCAGAATAGCTGAGGCACGGTGTTCGCGTAGCTAGTGAATGGGCCAGTGTTATAAAATTATTGAAAAAAAATGCCCCACTTAAGTGTTTTGATAGAATTCTAAAAACATGACGTGCAAGAACATAGAGTCTCTTCTGTCATCGCTCGCAACCTATTCGTTCACTGGGCTGTTCGTGCAATCCGCTCTGAAGGTAGTTTTTTCATTACCTCCACCAAGCGATTTGTTCCAAATTATCGAGGACGCCAGTGGTAGAGATTCCCTGGCCTTCAATGCAAGAAATGAAAATGGCCCATTGACACCAGCCTTGGTTGTTAAAAAAACAAGCCTTGAGGCTTGAAGTCCGATGCCAGCGACAAAAGTAAAAGTGAGGGGGGGTGTGCAATCCCGGGTGTTGTGTCTGAAAGAAAAAAAGCATGCGAGTGGTGCAGTATGGAGAGGCGGGGTGGTGGGGGTGGGAGTGGATGCCAGCAGAGTGACGTGATCTGTGGTGGGGGAGGGGGAGCCAATTGAAGAGCGGAGAGAGGCACGCAAGGCTTACTGGCGGCTGCACGCGTGCACGTGCACATAAGCTTGAGGCCAGGAAAGCCTCTGGTAGCACTTTTAAAAGCCTGTTTACTAAAAGTCGAGCAAGCAGCGCATGCGCTGCTCTAGGCTCGACCTAAAAAAGACCTAGGTTCCTGCGACTCATATTTACCACCCTCTACATTTACCCTCCACGCCCCCATATCATAAAAAAATGCCTATCCCCCAACCCCACAACCCTCCGACTCTCTCCCTGCTGTCATTGTCTTCCCTCTCACACTAAGAGCTGGGAGCCGAGGCAGCACTGACAGCAGCTTTGTGGAGCTGCTGGTCAACACGGCATGTTTTTCCTTGAGCATAAGTGTGCAGAGACTTGCACTTCCAGGGAAATATGGCGGAGCCTTCTTCTGTAAATTACAAAAAATTCTAGGGCAACTATTTCTAAACACAATCAAGGTAAAAAGTCACAAGATGGCAAACAGAGAGACATGTTGGTACAAAAATAGAAAAATACTGTTTTTTATTATTATAAAATAGAGGTATCACTGTATCTATATTATATTTTTTTCACAAGAATATATGATCATTGCATATAATTTCCAGTAGGATAAATGCACTTCATTCTTATATCGTAATCACACATCCTCATACATTCATCCATTTGCACATTTCTCATAAAGACTAATAAAGGTGAAATCAATGATAATAATATACTGTACAAAAGAATAAATAGTCTGATATTGCAATGGTCTCTACACATTTGTGGCCTAACCAATGTTAAGTATTTTTCAAAAAGCCTTCTTCTGTCTCCTTCAGGTCTCTCGAGACCCTTTAGAGATGGTAAAAGGCGCATGAGATTGACAGCTGACATTTCACCACTTCACTTGGGTCTCTGCAGATCCAGACAACACTGGTGAATACAGTGGTCAAAGTGCATTAATAAAAGTGTGGGAACTTTAATGCTGTGTGCAAAGGGGGAGGGGTGAGTGAGTGTGGGGCGGGATCAAAGGTGTGGCTAAAAAAAGTAATGTTTTGTAACATTTTTTCGGACTTCACCTTCAGGGGACTGCATATAAAATAAGGCACAGATTGAATGAAAAATAAATTCAAGTTAAGCTAATCAGTGGGAAATTCATTATCGTACATTATGAAACCTCTATTAGCTAATGAACTGCAGAGGTGGGTGTCTGTAACCAGAGACAAAGAATTGGATCCTCGTTGATGCAGCGGAGAATAGTGAGGTTCGTTTAGTAATATGAGGTCCCAGTCTATGACAGAAAGCGCCCAGTGGCATAACACAGGCCCCCGCAGCCCCCGCAGTGCGGGGGGGCTACCAAGCTCCAGGGGGCTCCCTCAGCCCACTACTGTGACTGGAGAGCCTATTGATTGAGCTCAAAGGGGGCCCCTCCACGTACCTTGCAGGGAGGCCCCATCAAGTTTCGTTACGCGAGTGACAAAGCCATGTGAACATGTAAATACTTATTTTAAACTTGCATTAAACACAGTATGATAGGCTGCTACAAAATGCACAAATAGGTTTAAGTGCTTCCAAACTATAGATTTTAGTAATACCCAGACTGTATATTGTGCAATTTTGTTTTATAAGTGTTTCCTTTAAAAGAACACCCTTCGCAACTCAGCTGGTAACTCCCTTGCAATACCACTCAAAAAGAATAAATGTATGTCATCAAGAAGTTTCAAGTGATTTCATCAATTAAAGCCAGAACCAACTTCCAGGAACCCTTTACATTTGCAGATTGACCAGTTGTGCACATTTGCGTTTCTTTCAGGCAAGCAGGCACCCTGGCAAGAAGGCTTGTTTAGCTGCCTGCCCCTCCCTCTGTTTCACAGCATGGGGGACTCTCGCCTTACATTTAAGCTGAAGCATTTCAACTCTCAGAATTAACTGTCCCGGGACAGTCTCTTTTCTCAAAAAGTAGGGGAACCGCCATTCTTAAATTATGAAAATTCGGGCATGTCGTGCACCTCAGATCTCACTCACTTCGACCACTAGGTGAACACATGAAAAGCAAGTGCTTCTCCTAGGGAAACCACAACAATAAGAAACAACCTGTTTCCCATGGTTGTTACATCATATCAATAAATGACTGGATTTTGATCTGGTTATTCATGCAAACCGATCTAATGGAAGCTATACATAAAATGTATATGTGTCTTTCTTAAGAACCTTATCCAATTAAATCTATATAGCCCTTAAATCCCTTTTAGATTAAAATCTCGAAAGCTCGATAGCGTTACAGAACTGTT
The DNA here is from genome assembly GCF_964204655.1 of Triturus cristatus. Classification (NCBI taxonomy): domain Eukaryota; kingdom Metazoa; phylum Chordata; class Amphibia; order Caudata; family Salamandridae; genus Triturus; species Triturus cristatus. The sequence continues at coordinate 1,070,508,544 of NC_140583.1, forward strand.
ACATAATTTTGCTTTGGTCACACAATATGGCACATGATTTGTCTTTTTTGCTGCATAATGTCCCTTACCTCATAATTCGATCTTCCCCTGCTACATAATTGCATTGGCTCTCGGTATAGGTAAACAGCTCCATAATAAGTTACCCTATTATTGAGACCTCTGAAGTGGTCTCAAAATGCATCTCCATCCTGATGCGCGTTGTCTAGTTCCAAGATATCCACAGAGCTCTTCCAGTGCATCTCTACAGTGGCAGGCACTTTGCACTGCAGTTTCAGTACACGTAAGAGCTCTCAAAGTACACATCTAAGGTGACCTGCAAAATGTACTTTTCTTCCTGTAATAAAACACCTACCAGATTTCCATAGTGTGTGTTGGAAATTGGTCTCTTGTTGGCAGAGGTATGCACACTATTTTAAAAGTACATATCCTACCTTTTAGTTACACAGCACCTTAGGGCTATCTAGGGCCTACCTTAGGGGTGACTTATGTGTAAGAAAAGGGAAGTTCGCAGCTTAGCAAGTGCGTTTAAATGCCAAGTTGTAGTGGGAGTAAACTGCACACACAGGCCTATCAATGCTAGGCCTGAGACAGGGTTGAAAGGCTACTTTTGTGGGTTGCCCAATCAGTACTGCAGGCCCACTAGCAGCATTTAAATTACAGGCCCTGGGTATATGGTATATCACTTTAAAAGGGAATTATAAGCAAACCAAATATGCCAGTCAGGCATATACCAATGTCATAATGTTTTGTGGAGAAGCACATGCACTTTAACACTGGGTAGCAGTGGTAACGTGCTCAGAGTCCTAAGGATTTAACCCAGATCCTTGTGACTGGGGGTGAATGTTTGCATTGTCCAGCATTCCGTCCATCAATTGTTTCTTTTGCATACGTCCCTAAGTGGGAAGGGTGTGCCCAGACGTGGGTCCCGTGCTCACTACACCACTGGATTCAAGCTAGCCTGGCTGTTGAAGGGTGATGCCCTGAAACCGGTCCCAGGATGTTTGTTTCCCGTCCAGGGAGAACCTGGCTTGGCAGTTCGGGCTGGGCTGTTCCCACAAGGAACAGGGTCAAGACTGATTTGCATATGGCTGGGTCCAAACTTGGGTGGTGTGGTGATCAAAAGAATGATGGATGTAACCCAGATCCTTGTGACGGAGGGTGAATGTTTGCATTGTCCAACATTCTGTCCATCAATTGTTTCTTTTGCATACGTCGCCCTAAGTGGGAAGGGCAAGCCCACACGTGGGTCCTGTGCTCACTACACCACTGGATTCAAGCTAGCCTGGCTGATGAAGGGTGATGCCCTGAAACTGGTCCCAGTATGCTTGTTTCCGGTTCAGGGAGAACCTGGCTTGGCAGTTCGGGCTAGACTGGTCCCACAAGGAACAGGGTCAAGACTGATTTGCATATGGCTGGGTCCAAACTGGGGTGGTGTGGTGATCAAAAGAATGATGGATTTAACCCAGATCCTTGTGACTTGGGGTGGATGTTTGCATTGTGCAGCATTCTGTCCATCAATTGTTTCTTTTGCATACTTCAACCTATTCCCAGACGTGGGTCCTGTGCTGACTACACCACTGGATTCAAGCTAGCCTGGCTGATGACGGGTGACGCCCTGAAACCGGTCCCAGGATGCTTGTTTCCAGTCCAGAGAGGACCTGGCTTGGCAGTTCGGGTTGGACTGTTCCCATAAAGGACAAGGTCAAGACTGATTTGCATATGGCTGGGTCCAAACTGGGGTGGTGTGGTGATCAAAGGAATGATGGATTTAACCCAGATCCTTGTGACTGGGGGTGAATGTTTGCATTGTCCAGCATTCCGTCCATCAATTGTTTCTTTTGCATACGTTGCCCTAGGTGGGAAGGGTATGCCCAGGCATGGGTCCCGTCCTCACTACACCACTGGATTCAAGCTAGCCTGGCAGATAAAGGGTGATGGCCTGAAACCGGTCCCAGGATGCTTGTTTCCGGTCCAGGGAGGACCTGACTTGGTAGTTCGGGCTGGACTGTTCCCACAAGGAACAGTGTCAAGACTGATTTGCATATGGCTGGGTTCAAACTAGGGTGGTGTGGTGAGCAAAAGAATGATGGATTTAACCCAGATCCTTGTGAATGCGAGTGAATGTTTGCATTGTCCAGCATTCCGTCCGTTCATTGTTTCTTTTGCAGAGTCCTAAGGCCAACAAAAAGATACAGCAAAAAGAGGAGGTAAGCAGGCAAAAAAGCTTGGGGAAGAACACCCCACGGATGACAGGTCTAACAGTCTAACCATGCGTCTATGATTTATAAAATGCAACATACTTTTGCGCGCCAATACCAACATATAGTTAGAGCTCCCACAATACCCCTCTAATTTGGCCTGTGGCATTCATGAATATCCCATAATATAGACGTGGCACGCTTACTTCATGATGCACATCTCTTCTGCCCTGCACCTATTCTATTACTGAGGCAGCCATGGAGCTCACAGTACACCCCTCTCCTGAGCTTCATCTTGCAGACTAGTCAAGGTCAGTAGCTGCCCACCCCCGGCCAATGTGGGAGGGCCGGCTGGGCCAGAGGAGGGAGGTGTGGAGGGTATGGGGGTTAAAAAAAAAAAGAATTACCTTGCGGCTACCGTTTCACTCGCAAATCGCCTCTTCCTCCTTCTGGTCCTGAGCACAGGCTCCTAGCCTTCCCTGCGGCCAATCCTGAAGCTGCTCTCGCTGGACATCAGCTTCAGGATTAGCCAGAGCGCAGGCAACTTGCGCTCCCAGGCAGATTGGGTGCCTGTGCCTGCACTCTCCAGCCTCTGCAACGCAGCTGGGGCTGGAGAGAGCATCACTGCGCAGGAGTGGTTTGGCCGGCCTGAGACAGCCGGCCAAACACCTCATGCGCAGTGAAGGGAGTGCCCACCACTCCCCCTCCAGCAGTCATCCCCTGGACCCGCCCCCAAGACTCGTTAGAGTTCTGGGAGCGGGTCCAGGGTATTAAAATAAAACGATAATAAAATGGGTTTAAACCCCATTTTATTATCGTTTTACTTTCTGCTATTGTCGGGGGGGGAGGGGGGTGGAGAGCACTCCACGACCCTACTGGAGCAGCCGCCCTTGGATACGTCAGATGGGATATCTGTGGCATTTGTGGTGCAACGTCCCATCCACCAAACTCTAAGTCTGTGTCTTAGTTCTGGAAGGATATCTCGGAGCGCGAATCATCATAAGTATGTTGCCCACATATAAGAAAGATTTCACATGAGTGCATGGTGTGTCTTTTTCCTTTATTGAGGGGGCTGTGGTAGACAGAGGTTCTAGGGACAACAGAAAGAGCAGTAAGAAAAGAGACAGCCCCGTCTTGTTCCCCAAGAGATACAAAATGTGCCTGTCATAAGTTCACTACAATTAACCGGTGCTCATGTGTTGTATATCGCCACTCGGCTCTAGGCATAAAACCTTGCCCCAAACCCACCTGCTCCATAGCCTTAGAGAGCTACTCACATTCAACACAATTGCACTCTGAAAAGATCTGTGTAAATAAAGAAGGTCCGCTCTTCATGGGTTGGAAAAGGGAATTTATTCCAGATCTAAGGCAATACATCCATCACCGGGCAGTTACACAGCAACGGAATCCTTAACGGTTCAGGGAGTGCAGAGTAGAACGTTCGCCACGTTCCACGAGTGTTCCAATGGTGGGGGTGGGTGGAAGAAACCAACAAGAACTAGATACAACACATCTTCCCCCCAATACAGTTTCGGAACCACAATAAGATCAATACGTAACAAAGTCTTTTTGCCAACTTGGTTTGGAGTGCACCCTTCTCGTGCACATCCTTAAATCAGGATTGATATCTTGGTGGTTACCGTTAGGTCTCACATTACCTTCATTTAGAATTAAATCATCGCTCTTATCATGAACTATTCTGTCAACACTCCAATATTGGCCATCGTCCAACTTCACCACATTCTTAAAGACTTTGCTTACCACCTTCTTTCCAGAGAATTTAGAACAACCAGACCTTACAAAATTTGGTAGTTTCACACTTACCACATCACCTACTTCAAAAACTCTAGTAGGCCTCTGCATCCTTTCGTTGTATCTATCTACATATTTCTTTTGATTGATATGTATCTTTTCCATAATCGTACCTCTACTCACCTCCTCTTCTCTTCCCCCAACAAGCCATAATGGGCTTAACTTGGTACCTGGCTCTCTACCTTTAAGAGACTTGAATGGTGACACACCAGTGACTGAGTGAGGGGTGATAAGATAGGACCAAACCATGTCCTCCAGTGCTTTCCTTACATTGCTGCTGTTTTTAACATTGAGTTGAATGCAGTCCTTAATCATGCGATTTATGTGCTCTACCAGCCCATTTGCTCTAGAGCAGTACAACGGTGTAAGCTGATGTACAACTGAAAACTTGTGCAGAAACTCTTTCATACATGCAGAGGTAAACTGAACCCCATTATCTGTTACCAAAATCTGTGGTACCCCTTCGGTACGAAATACTCCTTGGAGGAAATCTTTTACACATTCAGTAGTGATGTTTTCAACTACCTTGACAATTATCCATTTAGAATGGTAGTCCACTAACGTGATGATGAATCTACCTCCTAGTCCTTTCACATCTAGTGGGCCAACAATATCCATGGCTAATTTTACCCAAGGAGCGGTAGGAACTTCCACCGCAATGATTTTCCCTTTGCTCACCACTTTACTCTTGTCACTCATTGCGCAAGGTATGCACTCTCTTACTTCCCTCTCCACCATGCTGTCCATTTTCGGCCACCAATAATGTAGTCGAATTTTACTTTTGGTTTTGCTGCAACCTAAATGTCCCTCATGTGCCAAATGTAATACCTTCTCTCTCATGGCCTCTGGAGGTACCAGTTTGTTTCCTCGATATATGTTAATACCTTGTATGTGCAACTCATTTCTTACTTCCCAAAACACTTCCTCACCTTTTTCCAACATTTTTTGACTGCAATGCCATCCTTCTTGGATAAGTTTTTTTACTCTTGGGAATAACTCATCCTTAGATACTGCTTCTTCCCATTCAACCTCTTCCAAGCCATCAGAGACTGAAGAAACTACAATTTCATCCCCAGGTTCCTCCTCACTTTCCTGATTCTCAAGCGGTAGCCTTGACAAGCAATCAGCTGCTTGATTCTTCTCCCCCGGTATGTACACCACTTCAAAATTGTAACCTTGGAGGCCAAGAAACCATTTAGAAATCCTAGGTGTTGTACCTCCCAGATTTTTTGATGTAAAAATACTTACTAGGGGCTTGTGATCTGTCCTTACCATAAATGGTATGCCCCACACGAATGTTCTAAAATGCAATATGGCCCAATAGCATGCCAATGCCTCCCTTTCGATTACTGAGTAGCGTGATTCAGCTGCAGTCAAGGCTCTTGATGCAAACGCCACTATCTTTTCTCCACTTTCAGTTACTTGACTGAGAGTAGCTCCGACCCCTTTTAAACTTGCATTAGTAGTAATGATGGTGCGTTTACTAGTGTCAAAACAACCAAGGAATGGTGCCTCAGATATCCTATTCTTAATCATTTTGAAGGCCTCATTACATTTACCATCCCACTCAAATTTTGTACCTTTCTTAAGTAAGCATCTCAGAGGGTAAGTCGTGTCTGCAAAGTTTTTTATAAACTTTGAGTAATATTCTGAGAGCCCCAAGAAGGACTTGATCTCTTCCTTGTTAGTAGGACATGGTGCTAATTTAATGGCATCTACTAGATTAGTTTTAGGCTTGATTCCTTCTTGTGAAATGACATGTCCTAAATAGGTGACTGACCGGACACCAATCTGGCATTTTTCCTTCTTCAAGGTAAGACCTGCTTCCTTCAATCTACTTAGTACCAACCGCAGCTTCCCATTGTGTTCAATTTCATTCTTCCCATACACCAACAGGTCATCTTGGAAACACAAAACTTGCTCCAACCCGTCCAAGATATTCTGCATTGCCCTTTGGAAAACTGCCGCCGCTGAGGCTAAACCAAATGGCATCCTACAAAATTGGAATGCCCCAAACGGCGTTATGAACGTTGTAAGTGCCTTACTCTCAGGGTGAAGTCTTACTTGATGGTAAGCTGACGATAGGTCAATTACTGAAAAGATTTCAGCTCCACATATCTGGTTTAACATATCATTTATATTCGGCAATGGGTGCCTATCTATCCATATGTTTTTGTTTAACTCTCTTAAATCAATGCATAACCTAATGCTGTTAGTATTCCCTTTAGCTGTGATAACTATGGGTGCAACCCACTCTGCACATTCCACTGGCTCTATGACCCCTTGACTAAGAAGTCTGTCAAGTTCAACTCTCAATGGTTCTTTCATCATGATAGGAATATTCCTACATTTATGGGCCACTGGTTTAGCTTCTGCCTTCAATTTTATTTTATGTTGGTAATCCTTCATGCACCCCAGTTGATCATTGAAAAATTCTGGGAACTCCTCACAAATCTCTACTCCACACACACCTCTTTCCACCAGCATAACTGGTGTATCGGCACTGGGATCCAACTTCATTCCAAGATCTCTCTGGTGACCCCACCCAAGCAAGTTGGCTCCTTTCCTTGCGATATACACTTTTCCTACTGTACTCCTGTTCTTGAAAGTTATTTTCATAATAGCTACACCATCTAAAGGAATAGGATCCTTATTATACCCCACTGGTATTACATCAGGAGTGTGCACTTTAATCTCTTCCTCCTTAAATTTCTTCCTGAATGTCTCACTGTTCATGAACGTGAATGGTGAACAAGAATCTGCAAACATCTCCACCCTTTCTCCATCTAACCCTATTTCACACTTTGGTAGTTCAATGTGATTCACACTGCTTCCTTCCACAACCCTCACTTGTAATACAAAGTTCCTTCTGTATCCTTCTCCATACTCCACACTGTTCACCGTTCTACTTGACATATCTTTGCACGCTCTAGCAAAATGGCCCTTGCGATTGCAATTTCTGCACGTAGCTGTTCTAGCCAAACAATTCATACTATTAGCCAAATGCCTACTACTCCCACATCTGAAGCATTTCATCCTGTTCTCACTGTATATCTTCTCTTTGTTAATCACCTCCTTCCCTTCTTTCTTCTTCATATTTTTTATAGCACACACCTCTCTGAGTTCCTCACTTACCTCATTCACACTGTTATCTCCCGTGGAGTTCATCTCCTTCATGCATTCCACTGTATGCTCCACACTCTTAGCAATATCTATTGCCATTTTCAGATCAGGATTACCTACAAGTAATTTTCCCTGAATCTTCTTGTTATTAGTACAGCGTACAAGTTGGTCACGTATCAAAGATTCTGTAAGGTCGTTGAATTCACATGTGTTCGCAAGCCCTCTTAAACTAGCAATGTAGTTCCCTACCTTCTCGTTCTTCCCTTGAACCCTTCCATAGAATTTATGTCTTTCAAGAACCACATTAATTTTGTCTGCAAATTGAAGCTCTAGTTTTCTCATGCTACAATCATAAACATCTCCCCTTTCTTCATCTTCTTCCTCATCCTCCACCTCTGGCAAGCTGTCAAAGATCTTCCTTCCCTCTGCCCCTAAATTATGAAGCAGAATATGCTGTCTCCTTATCGCTGAAAACCCACTTGCCCCTATAGCTATGAGGTAAGATTCAAAGCTCTTCTTCCATTCCTTCCACGTTACTAACGGTTCTCCTGCTTCTGATAAAAATGGTGTAGGTTGTAACATACTTGCTGCCGCCATAATGATCACCTCACACACACTATTCCAAAATACCTCACGTATACTCATCCACCCCTCACACACAAATTACTTCACTTTACTTCTTACAAGTGTTTTACGATAGTCTCAAGTTCCCCTGTTCCTTCACCAATTTACGAAGGTGTCCTTACAGTCTGACAAAATGTCTCACCGTACTTCTTCCAAGTCAGGTAACCCACAACCGCTTGCGATTCAGTTTCCAAAATTACTGATGTCCTTTCATTGTTCCCGTCGAGCAGCTCATCAAATCAGCCTTCCTTCCCTTACTCCGCTTGCAGTCTTCCTCGGTATAGCTTATAAAATCGTTGCGCATGTCAACACTTCCTCTCTCCCCCTGTTACACTGACACGCGTATGCTCCGTCTGCTCCGTCGTCACTCTGCGCCGGTCCGTCCTCACTTCTCCTCAGGTTTCACCGACGCGCATATGCCCCGTCAGCTCCGTCGTACTCAGCGCAGGTCCGCCCTTGGTCCTCCTCTCGCCGCACCGCGCATGTGCTTGGTCAGACACTATTTTCTACGCAATATCCGTGTCTACCATTAACTTCTTCGACGCGCTGCACACCAAGGAGACCTCCGTAGCTTCCTCTTCACTTGAATTTCTTTAATCTCTCCTTTACTCCACTTCTCACTCCAGAAAGAATTCTTCACCATGCGAAACTGACAGTGCACAGTAAGTCTTTTTTTCTGTCTTCCGTTAACTTTAAGTTCAGTTCTCCTTTTATTACTTTTTTACTCCGGCCACACACACGAAGGGGATATATTGCTTCGCCCTCCGCACGATTTCTCGTCGCCAATGAAAAGATCTGTGTAAATAAAGAAGGTCCGCTCTTCATGGGTTGGAAAAGGGAATTTATTCCAGATCTAAGGCAATACATCCATCACCGGGCAGTTACACAGCAACGGAATCCTTAACGGTTCAGGGAGTGCAGAGTAGAACGTTCGCCACGTTCCACGAGTGTTCCAATGGTGGGGGTGGGTGGAAGAAACCAACAAGAACTAGATACAACACACTCCTTTTCAGAATCTAGGGAGGCCACAAAGGCTTCCTGAGGGCTATCTCGCTTTTCATAGTTTAAATCAAAATGTTACATGATAAGGGTGGGATGATGTGGAGTAACGGCCAGAGTTGCTGACTTTAGAGCTGGGGGACCAGGTTCAAGTATGGACGTTGTCTCAACATCTTGTGATTCTGGGCAAATTCCTTAATCTTCCCGTGCCTACCAAAACATGAATGTGTCCTTGTTTAACGTAACTGGTGCTCATGTAAAGAGCTCCAATACCTTTGGGTTAGTTTGCGCTATATTAAAAAAGCGGACAGGTACGAACCCCATTTGTGTCTCATCTGTGGGTATATAATCGAACTTCGTAATTGCACCACAAGAATAATGGCTACTGTTTTACTTTTTTTTGCTGTGTTCATGAAAGATGTGGGGTGACAGCTACCACCCTCCCGTGGGCCTTTGCCTGGTTTCCATAATCACCCTATGATGGCCTCCTTGGAAATGTGGCTCAGGTGCCAATTGCTTTGGCCTCCTCGAAAGCGTTATACAGCAGTGGTTCTTTTGAGTCTTTGATTGTTTAGTAAACTTTGTTGGGGAAACTGCTTTCAGCCGTTTGCTTACAGGCTGGGAGGTCGGGCATACATTGAGAGATCGCCTCTTTCGCGCTCGCTCCTCCATCAGTCCTCTTCCCTCTTCTGATGGTGTGGGTCAACGCAGGTCTTTTGGGAAGTCTTCTGCTTGCCTGGTGTCTTTGAGATCTGACTGACAGGGAGACAGACCTCTGGCACAAAACACAGGGATGTGTGATTTCCGCCAGGTGTGTCAGCGTGGAGCCAGCCTTGTTCTGCTCTGAGGCTATAGCCAGCTGGGATTGTCTTTGTTGCACTTGATACACCCGCAATCTAACTGCTTCTCCCGCCTTTTCGTACTGCCTGCATCTTAGTTTCATTAAAGCACATCCCGACTGTGTAGCAGCAAACGGTTCAAAGATTTTTCCTCTAGACAGCCGAGGAGTGCATTTGTGTGGTTTGAGCTAAACTATGCAGTGAGATTCCAGCCGCGCTGGTTTCGTGATGGGCGCTTTGCCTGAAGCCGGAAACAATGGCACAGAGAAGACTAAAGCTTCACTGTCTAATTTATATGTGTTTATGTGGGACCAAAGTGCTTCTTTTCTTCTTCCTGTTTAAATCTGTCCGCTGCTATTCACCATAGCCTGAGGGTGTCAGGGCCTGGGCTAGTTCTAATAATATCTAGGCGGCATTCAGCGCCAGGACACCTTCGGGTAACCCTTGCGCTTAAGAGGTACAATTAACATAACATAACATATCAGGTGTATTGCAGCACGGTCAGGTGTGCAGTGGAAATAGAAACGCCTACAGTGACTTCATCTTGTGAATGGACTCCCTTTCGCACAAAAGAGATACGCAACTCCCTTTCTCACGAGATACGCAACTCCCTTTCTGACGAGATACGCAACTCCCTTTCTCACGAGATACGCAACTCCCTTTCTCACGAGATACGCAACTCCCTTTCGCACGAGATACGCAACTCCCTTTCTCACGAGATACGCAACTCCCTTTCGCACGAGATACGCAACTCCCTTTCTCACGAGATACGCAACTCCCTTTCGCACTAAAGAGATACGCAAGACAGAAACAGACACCAGTAAAATATGTGCTGAAACCAGAGTTTCAATATATGGCCTAGTCACGGGGCCGTGATCATTTAAAAAAAGAACACACATTTCCAAGAAATAACCTACTGACCGAAGCACTCAACGGAGCATATATGGTCTAGCGTGAAGTCAGGTATTGGCTTAGACACGAATAGAAGGCCCGCCCACCACAAACAAGATGGCGTGGCTTTTATGATCAGCATATGCGCTAGTGGTAAGCAACAGAATGTGGCCAGGAGGCAACCATTGTATCCGATGTTAGAGAAAATGTACATAGGCTATGCGTAATCAAAGATGCTTTGAGGCTTGCTGAACGCGTCTTTGCATGCGTTACTTCAGGAGGCCTCCCAGCCGTGAATAAAAGTGATCCTTAGAAACCAAGATGGAAGACTGCTGTGGTTTTTGATGGGCGGAGGGAAATAAATCACCACGTTTGACATTGGCACCTCAGATGGGACACTTCTTGTGGTTAGCAACCTTGAGGGTCAAGCCACAACCTCCCCATCACTGGTTAAAGAGCGCTCAAACAGGTAAGCAGACACCTGTGTTGTACAAAACCTGCCTCCGAGGGGGAGTAGTGGGTCCTCATGGTTGGGGATGACAGGTGAGCCCAAGACAGTGTCCGAATGCATTTGTGTCCTTTTTAAAAGAGTCTTTCCCTCTTGAGGTTCTTGGGAGGTGCAAAAGGCACATTTTGGATGTTGTAGGGCGGACTACTAATTAGTTAGATGTGACTAAGAATGCCAAAGTGTCTGCATTAAGCCAACAGTTTGATAGTGATGTGTCCATCATGGGTCTTGGTGGCCAACCAGGAATTAAGTGTCACTCAAATATTAGGAAACTGACAGTAGTATGATCGTATCTAGTGTTTTTTTTTTAATAACTCTATTATACATGTGCAGAATCTGACATAAGTACCATGGCAACACATGGACAAGGACAATTTAGAAAAGCAACTACCTCCTCTATCTGAAGGAGTGTCCAAGTGGATCGCTGCCCTAGAAAGACAAACAGCAGGTGCACAGCTGGGCATAGGGGAGGTAAATAGTCTCCTTGCAAGCATAGTAGGGGATGAGACAGACAACATGTTCAACATAGTTCCAGTGAATAAGGCAGGACAAAGAATAACAATAGTTCATCGTGCAAGAGACGCAGAAGCCTTTAACAGTGTGCGTGCAGTAGTATGGAGAGAATTAAGAAGGCGATACCCAGATGTGCCAGACATAAGCAACATGATCAGCAAAGTAATGAAAAAAGATGAGTTGGTATAAGACTACCTTAAACGCATAAGACAGTTATGGATAGCAGAGATGGGTCCCTTGGATGCACAAGGAACTAGATTGTTTTCCCACATTGTTACAGATGGCCTGCCTGAAGATTTACAGCGACCACAAGATTCAGTGGTAGCAATAGACGGCAAACCATGGCCAGAGATACAGGGAATAATACTACACCATGTAAAAAGAAGAGTGGAGAAAGAAAGGAGAGCAAAGGAATATATTCAGACAAAATAACAGCAAAACTGGCAACTCAGAAACTAGAATGAAGCACAAAGAAAGAGAGTGCAATAGCAGCAAAAGTAGTTACACATGTACCGCACGTTTAATAGGTGCAAATGCCACAGCCACAACAATAGCAGCAGTGGTACCAGGCAGGAAATACCACCGATCCCCACAAATGATGGAAGGTGTGCAGCAACAGGGGATAGGTAGAGTTAGAGACAGAGGAAGCAAACTTAATATAAGATGTTTTTTTTGCACTAGTAAAAGTCACCTGATGGCAGATTGTCATTTTAGGGAAAGACCACAGGGACAAGTAGTGAATTTCCCCATGCACAGTAGTTACAGCAAATGACACAAGGGGTTGTGTACACTTCACTACACATGACTCCACAGCAGCCAATGCAGGTGATACAGCCATAGCTAAATTACCAGGCAGGAATGGTTACATCCACCCTGGGGCAAATGCTGGTGCCCCAGTACGTCAGACACGCACAACCTACATGGCAGTCAATGATTGGGGGCACAGTTTTCCAAGCAGGGAATAATCCTTTCTTTACACCATGACGGTCTGTACCTGAGAACCTGATGTGCCCTGTAATAGCGAAAACATTGCATTACAAACAAGAGCTATAGCATACATGAATACATAGGGAAAAATATACTTTTTTGATTGATACAGTGGCAACAAAATTGCACATTAAAAAGGGAGGGTTACCACTTTCAAGTAAAACGATGGCAGCACATGAGTTCTCAGGGGAAATAACGGCGCCTCCTAAAAGATCTCCGACAAAGAGCCCTCTCATGGGGCCCGTGGAGGATAGCAGCACCACCCCCACGAGGAGCAACACTCGATGATGATGTATGACACTCGCAAGAGTGCGTGAGGGCACTAATTTCTAAAGGAGAAATTCCCCCACCTTCATCAATTGGAAACCACACATAGAGACTATTTTCCTTTTTTCTTTTCTACGTAACCAAGTTGGTTATGACTCTTTGTTTAGGAACAGTCACCAATCAGTGAGTACATGTGAGTTCTTGGGAGCAACGGAACTGGACCTAACTTTTTTGTAAATGCTCCCTGCCGCCCCTCCCCTCCCCCATTGAAGTGTTTTGGGAAATAATGAAGGCGCCATACACCTGTGAGATTCCAGTTCAGGTCAGAGATTCTGTAGTATATGAGTCATTATTATATGAACCACAAGCTTCTACACATCTATTAGGAAGGGATTTGTTACACAAACTGAACATGTCAATTACATTTAACAGTGATGGGATAATGCTCTGCTCTTATACAAGAATGCCATGGATGTGTAAGATTTTACAAACTACCTCAGACAATACAGAAGTTCAAATGAGAGGCATACCCTTGAATACATCCTTGCTACAGAAAGGTATAATGAAGTTTTTAATGACAGAACCAGTTTTGGTTACGCAAGTGAATAGAAACACCATCCAAGTTACGGTTTTGACCAGAATTTCTAGAATTGGAGACAGAGGAGATATTAGTAATACCCCTGAACAGTATCAGACTATCTAAAATATTTTGAGTTGTAGAAGCAGAAAATCACACAAAAAATGCATGGGTCACAGTGATAGTCACAACTCCAGAAGTAAAAATGTCAGACATTTCAGATAGGGATAAACTAGAGGCAAAGGCAGATGATATTAGAATACATTTTCCAAATACAGTAAGAACTGAAATACGAGTGGAAGAGTACCCACCACTAATGGTCAGGACAAATAAAGATCAGAATGGTGAGTTATTTACACAAGTATCTCCACACCTATGGTCATAGGATTCAAATGACATAGGACTAATACTAAGTGCTGAGCCCCTTAGAATAATCTTGAAGTCAATTCTACAGTTACCCAGAGTCAAACACAATACACTATTTCACATGAAGCAAATGAAGGAATAGCAGTTACCATACAAGCCTTTGTGAAGCAAGGAGTTTTATATCTCTCACCTCCACCATGCAACACCCCAATTTTTCTGGTGCACAAATCATTGGGAAATAATTGGAGGATGGTGCAGGATTTTTGTGCCTTGAATGCAATAGTGGTACAAGAATTTCCAGTAGTGCCAGACTCTTCAGTGATTTTAACCAACATCCCAAACACAGCAAAGTGGTTTTCAGTGATTGACTTATAGAATGCATTTTATGGTGTACCCTAAATGTAAATGTAGTTGAGCTTATATAGCGCACAGCTACCCGCAGTGGGTTTCCCAGCGCTTGCTTAGGGAACCCGTCCTGGTATTCCCCTGTGAGATAGCAGGGTATCCACAAGGTCAAAGTCAGGCATCCCGCCGCGAGGGGCCGTTGTGGAGATTAAGTAAGCTATTGCCCAGAGTCGCAGAGTGTGAACCTGTGAGTCGAGGAGGCACCGGGGCGAGAATTATCGAGTCCGTGGAATTTTTAGCCCAAGACCCGCCGAGGCGGGGAATTGAACCCTGGTCCAGGACTGATCTCAGCTTCCGGGTCTGCCGCCTCTAACCCCTGAGCCACACTTCTCCCTACACACAGAGAGTCATTATTTGACAGCATTTACATTCTCTGGAATTCAATGTTTGCATTCTCGCTTGCCTCAAGGGTATTGTGGGTCACCCTCAGTTTTTAACAGAGTTTCGAGGAATGATCTGATGAATTTTCAGTGTGAAAGTACAGTACTACAACATGTGGACGGTTTGCTGATTTGCAGTGACACTAAGGCACAGTGTGAAAAGGACACAGCGGACTCACTGATACTGTTAGCATACAAAGGTTACAACGCTGAAAAGCATAAATTGAAGATTGATCAACAGCAAATACAATACCTAGGACAAGTAGTGTCTGCTGATGGCCGTTACATTACTCAAGACAGAGTGGAAGTAGTTTGAAATCAACCACTACCCCAGACAGTGAAGGCTTTACATAACATCTTTAGGGCTATGCAACTTTGTGAGACAATAGATTTGAATACAGCTCTGACTGCACCCTTGTACCAGATGATCAAGGGCACACCTTCGAGACCATGACAATGCAGTGGACACCACCATTTCAACAAATGTTTCAAGTATTAAAGGACTGCATAGCCCCCGCCCCAGTGCTAGCAACACTGAATTATAGTAAAGAGTTTTCTCTGTTCTGGAAATACCATGACAACAGTCCTTATACCAAAGTACCCTATGGGCCATGAACCCATAGCTTATTCCAGTGGCCAACTAGATGAAATAAGGAATGGACAGTTTCCATGTGAGCAAGATTGCAGCCGCTGTATTTGCAGTTAAAAAAGCAGCCATGATTACAGCAGGGAGCCTGCGATGTTGAATGTAAAACATGCACCTTTTGCAGTTCTACAAAAAGCACCTTAACAACTCAGAGAACATCAGGGTATGAAGTAATACTTTCCAATCCAGCTATCAAAATAATTTGTGTCCACACAGTAAACCCAGCTTAGTTCCTCGTTGAACCATTGATAGAAGTTGATAATGATTGTGAAACACATTAGGAAGAAATAGAAGAATATGCTTCAGAATTAGCACTACCACACAGTAAAATACTGGTCATTGATGTGCCATTCCTATTAGACCAGCAGACAGGAATAAGACATACAGGTGCAGCAGTGGTAGAAAAGATAGGAACAACACCAAATGTTATGCACTCAGTATTACAATACTTACCACTGCCATGACACTTTTCATCACAAGCTGCTAAACTGAAAGGCTTGATACAAGCTTTGAGAACAGTGTATCCAGATCATGTTACTGTCTATTCTGCTTATGTCACCTATAAAGTACATTCAGGCTTTAGTAAATGGGAAAGAAGGGGCTTCAAGAAAAGTGATGGAACACCAGTAGTCGCCTCTTACAAGAATTGATTTCAGAACTAAGAAGAGGGGGAACAAAAGCAATAATAGGATGTCAATCACATACTGGGGGATCAGACGCCATTTCCCAAGGGAATGACATACCAGATAAAGCAGCTAAAGAGGCAGGACAGATGTGCTCACCAGTATGCATAGTACCAAAAGAACAAATTGAACACACTGATGTATCATGTCTTACACTAGCAGCACATCATTTGCAAGACATCCAAGAAACAGCTCCAGTAGAAGAGAAAGAGGTTTGGGACAAAGAGGATGTGCAGTTTCAATTGTTTTCCTCTACAGACACAGGGAAATTACTAATGTCACAGCATTTGCTGCACTTACCATTGACTCAATTACATTTACTATTAGATACAATTTCAGCCGATTGGTTTGTCCCGGATCTTCCGAAGATTATAGACATCTTTTTACATCAATGTCTTATATGTAAATGGTATAGTGCAACAATACCACCAGTGACACCAACATAACCCATTCCACGAGCCGAAGGCCCCTTCCAAGAATTACACATAGGTTATGTGGACATGATTCACAGATGCCAGAAGATGAGATATTTGATAGTAGTTGTCTGTCCAGTCTCTAGACGGATAGAAGCAGGGCCTTGCCGCAATGCATATGCCAAAAGTGCAGCTAAGTTCCCAGTGAAAGAAGTTATCACAAGATGGGGAATTCCAAAAGGGATTCGTTCAGACGATGGAAAACATTTTGCCAACAATATATTTGAACACATGGCTAAATTAATAGGCAGACATCACTCTTTGGTATCAGCCTATCACCCACAAAGTAACGGAATAGTTGAGCACCTTAATGGTTCTCTAAAAGACAAAGTATGGAAACTATCAGTTACACAAAAATAAAAATACAAATTTGCTTTACTGCTTACCATTGGCGTTGTTCGCTCTGAGGAATGCTCCCTCTTCAGACTATAATTTGAAAACACATCAAATCATTATACTATAGAACCTGATGTTGTCTCAGCTGGACCAGTCTACCATGACAATATTAACTCTTCATTGCCCACATTTCGGGTCCGCCCAGAGTCCGGTATTCCGAAGTTTGCACTACTCAATTCCTCTCTTTTTGCTCAACAAACCCACCAGAGACGGCGATGCTCCCGTTCCATTCACCACTCCTCTGTGCTTCCACAATTTGCGGCTATCTGGCCATGGTCAAGCTCTATCTTCATAGGCCACAGTTTCTAATCCCAGTAAGATAATAAATGAGGGTAATACATGTGTTTTGGGGTCACGATGTAATTAACACTTCTCCCGTTCATGGTTCCCAATGCCATTATTATAGCATCAGAGTTTAATGTGTCTGCTGCACAGATTGGCAGAGAAGATACATATTACAGATGTGATGTGTCATCTGAGCCGTTTCAGCCCTTTTAGGTATATTTGCATTGAGTTACAGAAACAGCTGAATCCAGGGTTTTAAATAACCCAGGATTTCATCATTGTGGGAAGTCAGGTGTCTCTACGACAGCGCCGCCAGGGTAGTAGTGGCTTCACCAGTGGCTGTCTCAGAGTCCTCTCTGGTTATAGTCGATAACTGCTGAGTTACTGACCTTTCCACTGCAGATCACACCACCCTCCTGCTCCTTACTCTTCGCAATACCAGCAGCCTCAGAGACTTGCAGTGGGGCAACCTTTGTGCTCACTGACTCAGGTTTCCTAACCACCTTCAACAACTCATTGCACAGAGCTTCCATCCTTTGTGCA
Source organism: Triturus cristatus (assembly GCF_964204655.1). Lineage (NCBI taxonomy): Eukaryota > Metazoa > Chordata > Amphibia > Caudata > Salamandridae > Triturus > Triturus cristatus. The sequence goes on from NC_140583.1 coordinate 1,070,526,059, forward strand.
TTGCTCTGAGGGCACTAACAATGTTCCAGTTGGCACGGGTATACCAAAATGCAGTCATTGGATCCTGTGCCCTTAGGCCTTTTGAAGAACTGTTTGGCAAGCTCAGTAAACATCAATTTGCTGTCAGGGTCTATCCCAACAAAAAAGACAGGTAACTAACTCCCTACAGGGCCAAAGTAGCTATCCTGTGGACTGCTGATTGTGGGGGCTTTCCTGGGCATGAGGAGTCTACCTTCTATTGAAGACAGTCAAAATGTCAGCATTTCTTGTGGGACCTCTTCCACTCTGGGTGCCTACCCCCTCTCTACACTGAAGTGTTGTGCAGCTCCCCGATCCTCTGTGCAGTTTAGAGCGCTTTAGGGTTCTTAGTTTCCTTGAGTCTTGCCCCCCTCTCCTTGTGGTTTCCCTCCTGTGTCATCTTAGGTACTCTGGTGCTGACCCACTCATCAGTTACCCTACCATGCTCTCTAGGCTTAGTGAGAGTGCTGTCCACTTGATGCTGGTGAAACCACAATGAACTGTTTTTAATGAAAATGTGTTCCTTCATGAGCAAATTGAAAAGCTCATTATTTGTTGCAGCCTCACTGCCTTCCACCTAGGCCCCTTGTGACTGTAATGCTGAGAATCCTTCGTAGTATCCATAAATTGTTGACAGTACCAGTGATGTAGCTAGTCCTTTGGGTGCCTGTGGCAGTCCCTTTATTTGCCACGTCGCAGCGGCCGCAATGAAGAGCGGGGAGGGGGGAATTTGCAGCTGCCCGCAAAACTCGCCCCCCCACCTGCTCTGCCCCTGGACAGCACTGCTCTGAGGTCAGCCCAAACTTGCTCATCAATGTCCCCTTCTTTTGAAGGATGGTTTGAGTTCTGTCTTCTCCAAGCCAAGGACTCCATTCCTAATCAATATATAAAATCTTTTCGGAAGCATGGTAGTCACATGTTTCTGCTCTACCTCAGACATATCAAGTGTAGAAGAAAGAAAGTAAACAACCCCCGCTTCATACTAAGGTACTAAGGGCCTGATGTATGTAGGAAATGGTTTGCGATTAACAAATAGCGAATTTTTGCGATTCGCTGTTTGGTAATCGTAAGCACTCTTGTACGAAAGTGTGCTTTACACTCTCTATGATTCCAAGTGGGTCACACATAGACCTACCTCACTAATATAGATGAGGCAGGTTTCGGTTTGCGACCCATTGGGAATCGCAAAAATCACAGGGATCGTGGCCTGCTGGGGTCAGCAGACCTCCATGTCTGTGATTGCTTTTCAATAAAGCAATGTTTTTTTGTTATTTTTTATGCAGCCCTTTTCCTTAAAGGAAAATGGGATGCATTTCAAAAAGAAACATTAAAAGTATTCTTTTCATATTTTAAGAGTAGTCATGCTACTAAAATGTTTTTACAAACATTCACAAAGAGGAAGGGGTCTCTTGCGAATGGGTTACCACTTACTTGAAGTTGATGGTAAAATGATAAAGTTTTGCAATCACATTCCGGTTGCAAATCATTCACACATACCACTGCAATTCAGTATTAGGAAAGAACGCCCTAAACATGGCCCTTCCTAATACCGAATCGAAAATCCAATTTGCGATTCGGTGATAGATTACCGAATAGCGAATTGGGATTTTGCACATTGAAAAATGTCTTTTTTCATTGGCAATAGGACTGATTCTGTGAATCAAGCCGTTGCAAATGGAAAAAAAAAAGCTTTGTACATCTTGCCCAAAATCTTTAGGGTGATGGGGTTGTGGCTTCCCCACTGTAGAATGGATTGAGTCTGTAATGTTGACGTGTGGATGGTGGAATGGAGAGAGTGTTGGAATGTTAACTGTGTGACTCGCCGTTACTACTCTGAATGATGTTTCTCCATTGTACTGTTGCACCTTTTATTTGTGGTGTCTGAGAAATCAATCTTCTTGAAAACAACATTGTGACCAGCTATGTTCTTTGCCTAACTCCTTGGCAACAAGTGATTGACAGATTGTGGAAACAACAGTGCGTGGCAGAGTATCAAATACAAGTCTGGAGGGTGAGACACAGAGAGAAAGATTCAGCGTTAATTCCTCATGCTTTCAGCAAAGTAGTCAATGCAAGGAATGCAGTTCATTGTCTGAGGACCCATTACAGTCGCGCTTTGGGTGTGTAGGAGAGGCATGGTAAAGGAAAAAGCAATCGGTTAAATGCATATTGTGATGTGTGTTCACCTGTCTTGGCAGCCATCTAAGGCGTGGAGGGCATGGTAGCAACTTGCGTTCCAAAGCACTAGCATGTAGGTGGATTGTCACCCTCTTCCCAATCCGCACAGAATGATTGTAGGGAAAGACACCGTGTTCTCTACATTGGGCCCAGCAAGTGTTGCCTTTTGTTCTGTATAGTGCCTCATCAGTGTTTCATAGGACCATGAAGGAATCACTAGAGGCTATGGAGGCGTTTGTTGCCTTTTGTGTTCGGGGAGCATGATGTCAACATCTTGCAATCTTTGTTCAAGAAAGGAATAACATTGAAATTCAACAAATGCCTTTTCAGAACTGACAGCTTGGAATACTTAGGCCATATGATTTCCTAAAGATTGAATGAGATCAAAGAGCAGTCACCTTGAAGTGATTCTGAGTGCCCTGGAACCTATTACCAAAGAAGAATTGATGTAATTTTGTGGTCTATCTGAATGTTACACAAAATTGTTTGATGATTATGCATCAAAGGTGGAACTAATAAGAGTGTTGATGATTATGAGTGTCAGAACCATCTCCTCAGAAAGAGCACTGATCTACCGAAAACCAGCAAACGATTTATCCTGATCTTACTTAATGCAGATGATGCTGTTGTAATATCGACCACTGCATGGGATTGTAAACCTTACTTCATGTATTTGCCAGTTACATGAATGACTTCGACTTGCAAATCAACTTCAGTAAGACCATTATTATGTCCTGCTGCCTTTGGTCCGCAAAAAAGTATTCTTTTAATGTAGGTAGAGTGCCCATAGGGAAGGCAAACACCTTTTCATATCTGGGTGTTCTGTTTGATTCTCAGGGCTCATGGGTACCACAGAGAGCCAATAGGAAAACTCTATTGAAACCATGTTTAGGCTCTCCTGCAAGCTAAGGCTGAATCCATGAAAAAAAGGTGTCCAGTCGCACAAAACAAAAAGTGTTTCGGTGGCTACATATGGTGCTGACATTTGGGGCATACTGGATGTAGCAAATTTACAGATTGTGGAAAATCACATCCTTAAAAGGCTACTAGCTCTGCCATTGAGCTGTTCCACCTTCATAATGCACAAAGAAGCGAGACTTACCTACCTGCAGTTGCATTGTGTGGAGGGGGACCACAGGGGCAGTTGTCTGGAAGGATACTTGCCCTGGGCGCTGGCAACCCAAGCTACACTGCTGCCTACCTGTTTGATTTTATTAAAAAATCAACCAACAATGCCATAATATTCTAGATCACACTCAGCATGGATTTAGGCTGCTGCACTGTACAGAATCTGCATTAGTAGTTGCCACTGCAGAGATTTGTAGACAGGTGGACTCAGGAGGTAGGGCTGCGTTGATTCTTCTTGATCTCTGCTGCGTTTGACACGGTGAGTCATTCTCTGATTGTCAACCGGCAACTTTTACCACCCTCAGTTTTTTTCTCTTTGATAAAGAACAAAGTGTGGTTTCTGGTGATCTTGGTATGAATTCCTTTTTCCTTACCCTGTGGAGTGCCTCGGGGTTAGTTATTGTTCCCCATGCTATTCAACATGTATGTCACCCCGTTGGCCAAACTTATAAGGTCCTGTGGTTTTGTTGCTGTGGCCCATGCAGACAACATGCAAATAGTGATGTATATTTCAACAGATTTCGAGGAAGTTTCCAGTAAATTAAGAAACTGTCAGTGAATATTGTTCTATGGATGCAAGAAAATTGCTTAAAGTTAAAGTCTAAAAAGATAGAGGTTATTCTATTCGGCTCTGATACTTCGTTTTGGAACATGCCTTGGTGGCCCTCTAACATTGGACCTCTTCCTTGTCCAGTTACGGAAGCCAAAAATCTGGGGGTGATGTTTGACTGATAGCTTTGCTTCTCTGAACAAATAAACCAGGTCACAGGAATGTGTTTCCATGTATCCCTTTGGAAATGCATAAGATGGTTGTCTTATTAATAGTACTATCTAGTATAGACTATTGCAACACACTCTATTTGGGGATCCAGGAAACAATTACAATGGAAGTTCTAATCACTTCAGGATGCAGCTGCTCGTCTTATGCTTAAAATACCAAAATATAATTCCATCTCCAAAGGTATTCAGGACTTACATTAGCTGCCAATCAGTGAGCGAGTAAAATTCAAGGCCCTTTTCATAGTCCATGAGGCTTTGTATGGCGAAGGTCTGCCCCACTTCCAGAAAATCTTTTCTTGGCATGTACCCTCTCGCAAACTAAGATCAAGTACCACCAAACTGGTGGTAGTTCCTAGAATAAAGAAAGTTAGCGGCATATTATCAAGAAACGTCGTTAAAATTATCACCGCTTTAGCGGCAGAAAACTGGCGCTAAAGCGGCGATAATGGGCTTGATAATATGCCCTTGAGAATTCCAATAGAAGCCCATGTTCTGGTGTCAACATGGGCTTCTATGGGAATTCTCTGCGGCATATTATCAAGCCCATTATCGCCGCTTTAGCTGCAATTTTCTGCCGATTAAGCGGCGATAATTGTAACGCCGTGCTTGATAATATGCCCCCTAGATGGGAAGGGAGAAGCTTCTCCTTCTTAGCATGTAGACTGTAGAACACCATACCCCTTGACCTCAGATCTCAATCCAACAGAGTATCCTTCATAAAAATGCCTAAAACATGGCTTTTTTTTCTATCCACAACACCTGGTTAACTTCTCATCACTTAGAGAACGCTAGCAGTACGACGCTTTAAAAATAGCGCGCTTTACAAATTTACTTTACTTACTTACACTCTCACACACAGTTCAGCAGACTCAATCTGCTTCCAAGTCCAGCATCACATGAGTTTGTAGATCTGGTTATACTTTTCTCCTCAGACTTTCAGCTGTGTTCCACTCTGGGACTAGGAGCTATGAGATTCCACACACCCTTCGCCCCTTCTCCCGCTACAGAGGGTCTATATTTCCGAGTCTCTCACACAAATGTCGGGCAGCAGAAGTGTGCCTTTGTCAATTCAATCCAATACTTCTCACTGAAATGCCAGCAGTTATAAAACCTAGAAGAGAGGCTGGGGATGTACTTGTTGTCATTCCCCATGCCTTCAATACAAAACAGTCTTTCCTTTATGGCAAAGACCCTGCTCTATGGGTAACCAGTTCAAGCTTTTCAAACGTTGCAACTATTAATGATCACAAAACCTAGGATGCCTGTGTTTATCCCATTAACATTTGGTCCCTCCCATTAAATAGTAAGCCTGGTCTCATCTAAACCGGATTACAAGCCCTTGGCTTTAGGCTTCAGTGTAGGACTGGTTAAAAATATATATTCTTCCTCCTCGACAATCCCAGCCCTGCCAGTTCTTTTGAAGATGCACTGAAGGGCCTTCCTCTCTTATCTCCTACCTGGCCTCCTAGAAAGGTGCCTACACATCACTTACCTCCTCTGCACCCCCATGGGGAGACCTGCAGAGGGAAACCAGCCCACCTGCAGCTCTGTCCTATAGAAAATAGGCTGGCTGTGCAACAAACTGAATGCAGTCGACGTATCCACCATAAACAAACACCAGTGAGCAGAGTCAAAATGGCAGCAGTTTTCAGCAAGTAAAAAGGGACAGAACGATGTGAAAACTTGGGTTTTCTACAGTGTCCATTTTGAAATGATGGCACGCTGCAAAATGAGTGAAATTCTTGGGATTTCTTATAGGTAGAATTTTTCAGTTTTTCTTTTGTACAAGAGATATCCTACTTGCAAAATCTGAAGTGTGGATACCAGAGTTTTGATTTGCAGCTATCTGTGACAAACCTTGTTCTTATTGATCAAAAAAGTCGTTGAGATCTTTAGAAAAATGCAGGTGGTCTGGAAGAAACGATTGATGGGGAGTTGTGCTAAACTGTATTAAATATCCCTGAACTGTGTCTAGAACCTTTGGGTGATACACTGCCAGTGTGTAAAACAAAATGTGCTGAACAACCCAATATAATAAGTGGAACAAAGGAGGATTTGATGGCTACAAGAGGTCCTCTTTGTACTTTAGTTCCACTGTAGTAGTAGCATCTATCTATATGTGAGAAGAACTGATGTCTAAGTTCTTGGTTGGAGAAATTAGAGCCTTTGAACAGTGAGGCTTATTCACAAGCCCATTGCGCTGAAGGTGCGTCACTTATTTTGATGCACCGGCGGCGCAGTGTGCCTGCCCATATTTACAAGGCTAAGTAAAGCCACCCTGCGTGGCTTTTCATGGCCTTGTAACTATGGCCCCCTTTAACACATTACTGTGCGTGAAAGGGGCGTTCCATGGGTGTTTCTGTGGGTGTTCCCACACAACATCCATGAATCCTGACGCATTCCCAGATTTAGAAGGTTTTGTAAACCTAGTATTACATCAGATTCCTAGCCTCCACAGGGGAGGCGTAAGGGAGGACCAATGAGGAGAAATAATTTTATTTCTCCTCATTTTTCCTTTCTCTATGTGTGCTGCATTCTGCAGCACAATAGAATCAGGCATTCTGCCGCACACATAGAATCAGGAAAACACCTCTTGTGATTGTTTTTGTGCAGGAAGGTGCCCCTTCCTGAACACAATCATCCCTACAACGCAGACACATTTGCACCATGGCACAAGGGTGCCTGCGTTGGCGCATGGCGGACCATTGTGCTCCAGCGCAGGGGGAAAAGACAGCAATGCAGCATATCTTGTACATAATGCGCATTCCCGCCCTTTTCTGTTGAAGCACGGCAGCACAGCAGGAAGGCTTCCTGCGCTGCTGTGCGTCAAAATATTGTAAAGGAGGCCTTCTGAGTGGAACCTTGAAGCATAATGTCAAGCAAAGCAACTTCCTCTCTGAAGGCCCTTTTCTTAAACCTGCTGCCCAAAAACTCTTTTTAGAGAACACTGTGCCTTGTCCAAAGATGCAAAAGTGGAAACATATTTGCTGAAGTCCTTAGTGAAGCAATTGCCGAACAGCATTACTTTTGCTTGTAGACCTGCCTCCTCTTCGGCAATATTACCGAATTTAGGATCGATTTCAATCACCAATGATAACACAATATTGAACATTACTGAGGATAACAATGTACTTATCGCAACTGCGAGCAGAAAGAAAAGCGGGCTTGTGCTCACAGCCAACACTATTATTTTGCTTTGGTTAATATCTGATTGGTTTACTACAGTTTCTGTCCCATTGGTCTGTGTCAAAGAGCATGATGGGAACTATAGTCTTTGTTTTCTTAGTTCTATATAAAAAATCAAGAAAAGTTCATGCAAAACATGAGGTCCAGTCTTCCCATTAATTACCCTAACATATATCTCCCAGTACTAGTATCAAGCACCTCCTATTCTCCTGCTGCTTATAGCTCTCAGACAGAGCTCTCTGGGTTAATCCCAACAGTACAGCACCCTCACAGGCTGCTCTACTTGTGCCCCTTACCGGGCCTCAAACACCTCCTGCTTTTCCAGTACTGAGAAACTTATACACAAATTTCTTGTCAGTCATTTCTCCAAAGATTTTGGGCATGTGGGAGAACGGGAACCCTGATTATAGGCCATTGTCAGACTGTTAAGACATGTGCCATGAACTCTCTGATTTCAAGGAAGCAGTTTCTAGGCTGGCAGAGCTCTTGTGATGACCCCACTGTGTCTGCTACAGAAAAGAAAGAAGTTGTCTTGACCCAACCAAGGTTATGCACATGTTGGGCGCAGTATAGTGCCCTAGGCACATACGTTTGCCTGCTCCGGCCTAGGATTACATTGAAAAGCAGATACAAGAAGAAGAAAGCTGCTAGTCTTCAATACAGTGCCCAGGACACAACACCACTTTGGGGCCTATTTATCAAAAAGTAACGCAGCGTAGCAAGTCACCTTGCAATGCTGCACTGTGTTATAGGGAAAGGGCAGTAATGCGCCGTATTTATCACAATACAGCACATTTCTGCCTTTTCCCAAGTGCTGGCGCACAATGGTCTGCCTAGCTCCAAAGCAGGCTCCCTTGCACCATGGTGTAAGGGTGCCTGTGTTGCTTGCAGAATAGTTTTTTGCACCTTCTGGCACAAAAACAATCCCCTGAGGCATATTCATTTTTCTATTAAAAGAGGAAGTAATGAGGAGAAATGGAGATATTTCTCCTCGGTATGCCTCCCCTTTGAAGGCGTAGCATTTTGGCGCATTCCAAGGTCTACCAGTAATGGTAAATCTGAGTCTGCATCAAGAACCAAGGGCGTTGTGTGGCCAATGGGCAGAGTAACGCAACAAAACTATATTTGTTGCGTTACACTATTCCAGATTTATCAAGCCGCTCAGGGCCATCCAAAGTGGCCTTGTGTGGCTTGATAAATCGCATTTTAGCATTTGCGTTGGGCATGCACCATGTTGCATGGTGCAAAAGCGACGCAACGCCTTGATAAATATGCCCCGCGTTGTATCAAGGCACACATGCCTTGCCCTGTATTCGGTTCTCTTCAGTGGTGAATATTCTCTAAATCTTGACTGTCCTTTCATTGTGAAGAGACACGAGCAGCTCCTCCCAGAAGCAGGATGACACAGTAGTGCAAGGAGCTATTTTTCAGTGCTTGGCTCCTGCTGTGCCGGGGCTGTGGGTCTTACACACCGCTCTGCTGATGCACCTCAGCCCCACCTGCAGCAGCCCTTGCCTTTCCACTGCTCTGGAAATTATACACAGCTCTGCTTATACAGACCACGCCCTCCTTGTGAACTACTGAAATTGCTACCCCCTGAGCCCTTGTGGATGTGTTTATAGCTTATCCCTGCCCAGTGAGACTGAGAGAACGAGTTTGGGTCTCAGTGACAGATCTGCCACCAACGACCCCCCGATAAATCAAGCTTTTACCAAGTCCCTGAACACTCGGATCTGAGTCCGTAAAACAATTCACACTTGGCCTTTCAAGCAATCAATGGCCGTAAAAGGCCTTAGAGCCCCGAGGCCAAACCTGGTGGCGGCGGTGATGGAGTCTCAGCTTCTGACGGTCTCCTCACAGAATTGATCGCTGAAGAGAGCGGCCTGACAGCGACGTCACCCGCGGGAGCCCAGAGCAGAGAGGAACCGGGCCGCAGGCGTGGGGGCTGACCCTGAGGGACCAGAGCAGAGACGAGTGGCCTATAATAACAGAGACAGAGCTGAGACAACGTGAATGTATCCCTGAGCCCAGGCCGCAGACCCTGGGGCAGGGACAATCACACCAGGAGTAGTACAGAGGTCAGGGTCCCAGTGGAGAGACAGACACGCCAGAGGTAGCAAGGAGGGGACCCAGTGGAGAGACAAACACGCCAGGGATAGCATAGAGGGGACCCAGTGGAGAGACAGACACACCAGGTGTTAAATGGTAGCGGCAGTTTCAGTCGATAACCTTTCAAGTATTGCCCGGCGGTAATCGCCTCTTATACCATTCGATGATTAAACAACAAAGAGGCAGGCGCCGGAGACTGGAAGGCAGGAAACAAAGTTTTATTCCGTTGGAGCAGAACACATCAGATCGGACAGCAAGGTATCGTCACGAGGTGCTCTAACTGCATCTCTGAGACCTGGTCTCTTATACACACGTTTATGACTTTATTGCAGGTTTATCATACATGGCACATTCTTGAGATCGCTTTGATACATAAAAGAACATCCTCAGAATCCCCGGCTCAGATCCGCTCCCACACATAGCTACAGTAGAAGTCCCCACCCCACCCACAGTAGGAGATGGCTATCACACAGCTGGACATTCCGCCAATTCCCGGGGGTGTGTGCGACTGGTCGGGTCTCAGGGGGTGGGGGCCTTGATCTACTGTAATCTCTTTGATGTGAGGTGTTTCCCTTACAGTAGTGGCAATAAACTGCATCCGCAGGGCTAGGTGATGGCCTCCTGCGCTGCTGTGCGTCAAAATATTGTAAAGGAGGCCTTCTGAGTGGAACCTTGAAGCATAATGTCAAGCAAAACAACTTCTTCTCTGAAGGCGCTTTCGAAAACCTGCTGGCCAAAAACTCTTTTTAGAGAATACTGTGCCTTGTCCAAAGATGCAAAAGTGGAAACATATTTGCTGAAGTCCTTAGTGAAGCAATTGCCGAACAGCATTACTTTTGCTTGTAGACCTGCCTCCTCTTCGGCCATATTACCGAATTTAGGATCGATTACAATCACCAATGATAACACAATATTGAACATTACTGAGGATAACAATGTACTTATCGCAACTGCGAGCAGAAAGAAAAGCGGGCTTGTGCTCACAGCCAACACTATTATTTTGCTTTGGTTAATATCTGATTGGTTTACTACAGTTTCTGTCCCATTGGTCTGTGTCAAAGAGCATGATGGGAACTATAGTCTTTGTTTTCTTAGTTCTATATAAAAAATCAAGAAAAGTTCATGCAAAACATGAGGTCCAGTCTTCCCATTAATTACCCTAACATATATCTCCCAGTACTAGTATCAAGCACCTCCTATTCTCCTGCTGCTTATAGCTCTCAGACAGAGCTCTCTGGGTTAATCTTAACAGTACAGCACCCTCACAGGCTGCTCTACTTGTGCCCCTTACCGGGCCTCAAACACCTTCTGCTTTTCCAGTACTGAGAAACTTATACACAAATTTCCTGTCAGTCATTTCTCCAAAGATTTTGGGCATGTGGGAGAACAGGAACCCTGATTATAGGCCATTGTCAGACTGTTAAGACATGTGCCATGAACTCTCTGATTTCAAGGAAGCAGTTTCTAGGCTGGCAGAGCTCTTGTGATGACCCCACTGTGTCTGCTACAGAAAAGAAAGAAGTTGTCTTGACCCAACCAAGGTTATGCACATGTTGGGCGCAGTATAGTGCCCTAGGCACATACGTTTGCCTGCTCCGGCCTAGGATTACATTGAAAAGCAGATACAAGAAGAAGAAAGCTGCTAGTCTTCAATACAGTGCCCAGGACACAACACCACTTTGGGGCCTATTTATCAAAAAGTAACGCAGCGTAGCAAGTCACCTTGCAATGCTGCACTGTGTTATAGGGAAAGGGCAGTAATGCGCCGTATTTATCACAATACAGCACATTTCTGCCTTTTCCCAAGTGCTGGCGCACAATGGGCTGCCTAGCTCCAAAGCAGGCTCCCTTGCACCATGGTGTAAGGGTGCCTGTGTTGCTTGCAGAATTGTTTTTTGCACCTTCTTGCACAAAAACAATCCCCTGAGGCATATTCAATTTTCTATTAAAAGAGGAAGTAATGAGGAGAAATGAAGATATTTCTCCTCGGTATGCCTCCCCTGGGAAGGCGTAGCATTTTGGCGCATTCCAAGGTCTACCAGTAATGGTAAATCTGAGTCTGCATCAAGAACCAAGGGCGTTGTGTGGCCAATGGGCAGAGTAACGCAACAAAACTATATTTGTTGCGTTACACTATTCCAGATTTATCAAGCCGCTCAGGGCCATCCAAAGTGGCCTTGTGTGGCTTGATAAATCGCATTTTAGCATTTGCGTTGGGCATGCACCATGTTGCATGGTGCAAAAGCGACGTAACGCCTTGATAAATATGCCCCGCGTTGTATCAAGACATTCCTGCACACCGCCTTGCCCTGTTTTCGGTTCTCTTCAATGGTGAATATTCTCTAAATCTTGACTGTCCTTTCATTGTGAAGAGACAGGAGTAGCTCCTCCCAGAAGCAGGATGACACAGTAGTGCAAGGAGCTATTTTTCAGTGCTTGGCTCCTGCTGTGCCGGGGCTGTGGGTCTTACACACCGCTCTGCTGATGCACCTCAGCCCCACCTGCAGCAGCCCTTGCCTTTCCACTGCTCTGGAAATTATACACAGCTCTGCTTATACAGACCCCGCCCTCCTTGTGAACTACTGAAATTTCTACCCCCTGACCCCTTGTGGATGTGTTTATAGCTTATCCCTGGCCAGTGAGACTGAGAGAACGAGTTTGGGTCTCAGTGACAGATCTGCCACCAACGACCCCCCGATAAATCAAGCTTTTACCAAGTCCCTGAACACTCGGATCTGAGTCCGTGAAACAATTCACACTTGGCCTTTTGAGCAATCAATGGCCGTAAAAGGCCTTAGAGCCCCGGGGCCAAACCTGGTGGCGGCGGTGATGGAGTCTCAGCTTCTGACGGTCTCCTCACAGAATTGATCGACGAAGAGAGCGGCCTGACAGCGACGTCACCCGCGGGAGCCCAGAGCAGACGTGGGCGCTGACCCTGAGGGGCCAGAGCAGAGACGAGTGGCCTATAGTAACAGAGACAGAGCTGAGACAACGTGAATGTATCCCTGAGCCCAGGCCACAGACCCTGGGGCAGAGACAAACACACCAGAAGTAGTACAGAGGTCAGGGTCGCAGTGGAGAGACAGACACGCCAGGGGTAGCAAGGAGGGGACCCAGTGGAGAGACAAACACGCCAGGGGTAGCATAGAGGGGACCCAGTGGAGAGACAGACACACCAGGGGTAGCACAGAGGGGTCCCAGTGAAGAGTCAAACTATCCAGGGTTTACACTCCTGCCAGTAGGTGACACTATAGGCCACCCGGATTTTTTGCTTTTTGAGCACCTAATTATTGAGCTTTTACTGTGGGGGAGCCTCATAAGTTGGGACTCACCCACAGTGAACTCAGGATGTAAGAGACTGCATGGGGATTTTACTGGTGTCCTCCTGGCTTGACCAGGCCACTGCGCAGCTGCTGGAGTAAGGGACACCGGGCTGGTTACATGCAGACACACGTGTACATGCGTGTGCACACGGGTATGGGCTGCGCAGGGGAGATTCCTAGCGTGTGCAGTCCAGGAGCAGCTACAAAGTGAATGGTGTGGCAGGACTTATGCAGAATTGGGTGGTGACATGAAATAGGCTTTATCCAGTGGGAAGAAACCTGCCAGGGAAAGTCAGTGTGCTTTACAGTGTTTATTCCATTATTCTCTTATAGGGATAGGGAGCACGTGGGCTAGTTTCACTTTCCTAAGGCCTACAGATACCAGACATGCACTAAAGTCCACTGTAGCTGATGTGAAAAGAAGTGTTCTGCAGAGTCGAAAGTCATATTTGTACTGCTTTTGGATCATACAGGACTCTTATATTTCTCTGAGCCAGCCATAACCAGACCCTGGCTGAGGGCTGACCTCAGCAGGATGGATTGATAACCTTTCTTCCACAAGCTAAGGCCTCCTCTCCAGGAAGAGAAGATGGGTGGGGCTACAGGCTCATCCATCACTAGGTGCCAGGCACCAGGCTGCACCAAGGAGGAAAGGCAGCGTAGGGGGAAGAGGCTTCCGAGATCATATGGCCAGAGACCCTGGACGACGTCATTTTGAACCAACCCAGAGGCTGGACAAGAAGGAGGGAGCAGGGGCAGGGAAGTGATGTGTCACTGTTTAATAGGACCAGCAGAGACTTCCTGCCAGCCCTCTACTCAACTTTAAAAAAGTGCTTGCACCGGAAGAGAAGCTTTCTCTGGGGTGTGGTCTGCTGAAGCAGAAGGTGCTGGAGCCTGGCGCAATGGGCAGTTGGAAGGAAGAACCCCCTGACTGCCCCCAGGGTCCTGAAAAGCGCCAGATGAAGAGTCCAGGACCAGTGCGCAGAAGCAAGGGCCTCTGCGCAGGGGCCCAGGAAAAGAGCAAGTGAAAGGCTGGCGCAGGGAGCCAGTGAAGACAGCTCCCTGCTGAATCCACCCTCTTGGAGACCAGGAGGGCAAAGGAGAGTGCTCCCAGTGGCTGGGGGACGCCACCGAGAGCAAGAAGACGCGAAAATGGGGCAGATCGGACCCCCAGGGGCTGAGATATGGCCCCCCGGAAGGTAGGCGACCATTGACCCCTAAGAAGACCGACGACGTGGGGCTCCGCCTCCAGTCTCAGAGATGCCCCCAGGGTGGGTCAGGTCCCGAGGCTGCCCCCAAGGAGAAGTAAAGCCGGGGAGCGCCGTCGCTCTCCCCGTGAAAATGCCCCCACGGGGTGCCAGGAGCCCACCCTGTCCCCCGACAAAAATGGTGATGGGGGCGTGCCGTCGCGCAACCCCGTCAAGAGGAGGAGGGGCCCGGGACCCCATCTCTGGGCCCTGAAGTGGCAGAGTAAGGAGGAGCACGGGCGTGGCCCCCCCGAAGGAGTCCGGGGGCCTGGGACCCCATCCCCGGGCCCTGAAGTCAAGGAGGAGAAAGGGGGGAGTGCCTCTGCACTCCCCCAAGGCCAGCGGGAGTCGTGCTGGCCTCCATGTCTGCAGAACTGCAGGGCCGGCTCCCGCGCCAGCACGCGAGGGTGCTGGCCGAGCGGGGAGCTGGTGGGGCAGCCGGGGTGGGCTCCCCGGGCTGCCCTCCAACGGACAAAAGGCAGGCGGGAGTCCTGGGTGGGACCGGGACCCGGAAGAGGAGACGTGGTGCTCGGGGCCCGGGTGGGACCGGGCCCCAGAAAATTAGCCGATCAGCTGGGGTGGGCTCCTCGAGCCGTTAACCTCACCTGGGGGTCCGGGTGGGACCGGGCCCCCCACCGAGACCCTGGAAGGCGGCGAAGCGCCGGCGCGGCTCTCCCCGGCACAGCGGGAGAGCCGCTCATATATTATTCAAGAAAGGAGCTTGAAGCGCCCCATAATGCCTTGCAAGGCATGGGGAAAGGATTGTTTCGGTGCTTGGTGGCCCCCCAGAAGGGGGGGGTCACCCTCAATGGTGAAAAGGTGCTGGGAGGAGCTGCTGGAAATGCGCAGTCTTTTTCCCCAGCACGAAGAGAAAGTCCCACCCTAAGTGTCTTAGGGATTTAAAAGAAGCAACCCCTCAAGGGCTCAGACAGTAGTTAATACTTTCCAGGCTGGAACTTGTGTTCTACAGCTGAGGGTGTATTGTGAAGTGCATCATGAAGGACACGCTGAGTTGGGGATGTCTGGAGAAGGGTATCCCCTGGAGATGAAAAGGTGTAATTACACCAAAATGCATTTACTAATGGTTATTTCTTTTAGGGGGACTGATGTTCACCAGTTGGTGCAACAGGATAAAGGTGATGTCATAAGCAAAGTGACAGTTATATTGTCAGACATTCCTGCTAGGGTGTCTGGCTGTATGTGCGTAATCCTGTGATCATCTGTGATGCCTTTAGGGGCTGTAATTGTAATGCATTTTAATGATACCCAAATGTTATGAGTACTATCATTCTAAAGCGGTGCTTAAACATGTATTCTTGCTGCTGCACTTAGGTGAAGACCCCAGACTGCTAGCCCTTAAGATGTGGAGGTGCATACTTTATGGTTAGTAGATGCTCAGTCAGGGTTATGTGTCACCAAGGCAGGTGTATCCATTTTTAATGCTTGTTGAGGTAATGGGGTGGGTCGCTACTGGGATGGTGCCAGTGCGCAGGGCCCACGCCACAGGGGATGTTCAACTAATTGCATTGGGGGCAAGATGATGTGCATACATGGGAGTGGTGGTATTAGACCCCACCCCCCCACAGGATGGGTGGAGATGTTATGCAATGTCACAAAGTAATTCCAACAGCTTATGTACATTTGTAAATTGGTGCATAGTATTGAGTGGTGTGTGTGTTTAATAAATGTACTCTTACTTTTATAAAGCAAAGTACAGACTGGACAATCAATTATTGACTGTTATTTTTGCACACCTGCAAATGGCGATTACTAACCCACACCACCTCCCTTGAGTAAGCCTCAGACTGCTCTGCAACGCTACCCTCTGAGAGTCAGGCGCTACAATTGGGTGTTTGGTTCCCAGTGAAGGACAAATGTAGTCATGTTATTTGTGCAGGCCTCACAGATGCTGCCTCGTTTTCCAACATATACCCAAATTGCTTCTACCTTTCTTAATATGTAATCTTCAGTGAATTTGTAAATTTGTACATATGTAACTCCAACCGCTGATATCTGTATTAGACTTATGTACTTACTACCAATCTTATGTGAGTTTAGAGTTTATCTGTTTGTATCTGTTATGTAATTCATGTACTCTGAAATCCTTATGTAATGTAACTGGTTCTATTCTAAAGCAACTTGACACCCTCCGGTAAAGTTTGCACTATATAAAAACGCATAAATAAAAAAAAAAAATTAAACACTCCCAGGGAGGTTGGAAAGACTTGGATGGATCACATGGGCTTGGAACCCTCTCTGCGCAGGGGATGCCAAATCCCCACGTGCTGACCACACTTCATGTGGAGGCCATGTGGAGAGCTGACATCATGTGTCATACGATGGCACCCGGTGAATTGGCAGGTCTGAGTCTAATACAATGCTTGAAATTGAAAAATAGAAGTGCAGGTATCCTGTACCAGAGTACCTGTTTGTTTCAGATAAGTGCTGGTACTCTCCAATTAAAAGTATTACATCTCTCTTAAGAAGTGAAGGTACTCTCCCTCTCAAAATAAAAAAGTGCTGATACTCAGTACCAGCCCATTTAAAGCACTGGTCTAAAGTATAAAGGCAGGGCCGGCTTAAGAGCAATGCGACTGGTGCGGCCGCACTGGGCACAGGCCTGGAGGGATGGCACTGACCTCAGGTGGGGGAGCTGTGTTTAGCAATAACTTACAATTTAAAAGCAGTTGATGCAGAGTTCCATGTGCATCCAAATTTCAGGCAGCAATAAAAATGTCAAGATAACTCTTGTGATCAATGTTCCTGCCCTGAGAGAGAGATGGGAGTTTTGTCTAGTGTTAATTTTGACTCACCATAAAGTAGCACAGAGGGTTAAAAGTCAGCTGCAAATAGCAGATCTGCATTTAAAGTGGATAGCTGATTGGATTAGTAAAGCCAGTCTTCAAAGGAACTTTAAAACAGATGAAATGTATGCAAGGGAGGGGCTATGGAAAGATGTGGGACCCTTTGGCTTGGTGGTAGTGAGGGAATCTGAGGGGTGGGTCATGGGGAGTGGCACTAAAAAGGATTGTTGCACCGGGCACCACCAGCGCTTAAGCCGGCCCTGTGTAAAGGGGAAGATCCCTGAGCAGGACTCCGGAAGTAGATGACTTGCAAATGTAGCAAACAGCTAAAAGAGTCAATGCTGGGGGCGGCACAGTCAAAAGACTTCCCACTGCAGGGGAGAGAGAAAAGGGACTCTCATCTGAGGACTGGCAGTCGCTTCCCATAGCAATGGATCAGAGAGCGAGGACTCAAATCCAGACACTAGCAGGGCCTACTGCAGGCGGATGATCAATACGGCAATGCATGTTTGCTTCATTTAGATCAATGTCTAACGTACTTGTACTTACCAGCATGCGGAGGGTGTAGCTATACGTCATTAATGAATGATGGCCAGGGTTCACAGCGCGGTGCAGATGCCGCCATGATTGACAATTAGAGATAAACCAATGTGGGCCAGAGACGGGCTGGCCATCAGCCTTCATTCAGCCTTCACTGTGCTGTATCGATTGCTGGCCTTTGACAGGTAGGATCACTCAATCCTCTGCTAAAGCTGGAAGGTTGCAGGCATCCGAGGCACAGCCAAAGTTTGGTAGGAATGAGTCCGATTTGACTGGTTCCGATCTTGCACTTTGTATTCCAAGGGGAAGGAACCTCATTGTGAGGTTACAGTTTTCCCAGATTGTCCCCTTTGTATGGATATATGACACTCTTATGAAAACAAATCTACATGCATGAGCTGAGCGTTCAGCTCAATGCACCCAACTGATGAGTCACCAGAAGGAAGTCAGTGAGGGCAAATAACTGCTATGTGTGTCTAATCTGCGGGTACTCACAAACATTTTCCCAGGGATCACAAAGTTTGGTCTGTGATGTGACGTAGGGCTGCATTGATGCCAGCAGGATGGCGGTCAGGGGAGTGGCAGTAAGGTGGGTGCAGGGGAAACCAAAAACTTTGGATTATTCCTGGCTTTTCCACTGAATTAAATGGTGTGATCCTAGGCGATTGTTTTATTTGACTTCCCCTCCTTTTTCATTATCTCATATGAGGATCTTGAAATACATGGCTTTAGGATGTGTGCTGTACAAAACCTCCTGTGTTTGATTTAATAAACTATAATGTTGTTCATGTATAATATAAACTCTAGATCACACAAAGAGTTCACATAATAACCGATTTGCCTCTTCTTTCACTACCGGCGTTGTCCGGGTGGAAGAATGAAAGTTTCTAAAATCATGTTTGAAAACTATCACTTTAAAAAAAAATACTTTTCAATGCATTGATAGAATCCGATGTAGTAACGTGAAACAGTTCCACATGTTAATGAAATACACTTTTTGAATTTTGAACAGACCTTTCCTACTTTTACACTTTTGCTGCTCACTGCCTTTAAAAATGAAGGTGTTTCTAAGTTTAAGCAGTGCAGGACACCCTAGTTGCTTCCTTTAGTTATCTTAAATTAACCTTTAAATAAATGTTTGCCTATTTATTTAACATCTTTTTAATGTTTGTGCTAAGTCGAGCCCAGTGCTGCTGTTGACCAGGGGGCCGCATGTAAACTTCAGGACGGCCTCATGCGGCCCCTGGGCCCTATCTTGAGTATCACTCTAAGGATTCATTTCTGAAGGTGTGAGGGAGGAAAGTTTCCTCTTGAGGGTCGAAAAACTGCAGTCAAACCACCTTTGCTATGGTATCCCTAGAGAGGGCAGAGGCATTAGGGCCAGCCTGACAACACCATTCATCAAAGTCCTTTTCTTAAGAGGAGAGGAAAGAGTTAATGTTTTTCATTTTGTAGACTGAAGCTGGCAAGCCAGGTGACCCTCTCCAATTTGGAGTGTGGCTCCCTATTACACTCATGTGCATGTGCACACCGGAATCGCAGAGAGGGAAGTGGGTGACTGCGGTGACAGCAGTGGCGTAACGCAAAATAATGACACCCTCCCCACACACCTGCCTGCAGAATGCGATACGGGTGAGAGGCAGGGAGTTTTCCACTAGTGACACGCAAGTTAAATTGAATCACATGTTCGTCACAGACTCTTCTGCCTCACCCAGACACCGCACTTATCTCCCGATGATTAGTGGTTCCCAAATACGAGCCCCCCGTTTTGGTCTTAAGTTTAACTGAGACAAAAGTCTATCTTTACTGCTCGTAAATGCCCTTTGTGAATACCGAAAGTCATAAAGTTAGACCTTCGTCTCAGTTTACCTTTGTAAACCGGACACCTAGTGTTAAAAGTCCATCCGTAGTGAGCATGAAAAAGTATTCATCCGATAATTGATCTGGAAAGCTGCCTGGTTTCCAGCCTACAGGCCTCGGTGGCAGCAGAGATTTTTCTCAGTGGGGACGGCGAGGGTCCTGGGGTGTGACCGTAGAAATATAACCGTTGTCAGCAAGGAGAAGCCTGCTGAGAGACAAGCGATCGATGCGCGGGAAAGCAGAGCTCTGTTTCTGCCATAGTTAGTTTTAGGAAATCGAATTTTGTGGTTAGACTGACAGAATGAGGGCAGAGTGAGAGAGCAGACTCACTAGAGTGCACCTGGGAGAGCTGTATATTGTGACTTTGGAGTGGACCACAACGCTAAACACTCATGAGAATAAAATATTATGGGTGGTGTGGGGGGGGGGGATGGGCTGGGGAGTGCCCTTATTTGATTAGACGTCTATGTTGCTCCTCCCCCACTCCCTGGCAATTTGTTTCAAAGATCCTGCCTTCTCCTGTCTGGAAAGTTTAGGCAGTTTCCTGCCTTTGCGTGTTTTTCCCGCATTGCAAATTTATTTTTCTGCCAGGTGAGATTGTTTTCACTCTAATTGAACCCAGTGAAGCAGTAAATGTTTGCAGATTTTTTTTTTGTGTATGTTCAATTTGCTTAGCTTTTCAAGGAACAGCGACAGGGAACACTGTTTCTGCAATGTATATCCTGAGCACAAGCATTTTGTTGCTGTTATATAGGATTCCATAATAAATTGTCACAAAAATCATAATTTTGAAGTTGCAAAAGTAGTGGTGAAAAAGTGAAAAACGTTGCGGAGTTTCTCATGGACCTTCACAAAAGTTTTTAAAAAACACAACTTTGCACAGCCTCAGAGTTATCATGGGATCTCACCGACAGACAATGTTGGAAGCTGACTGGGGAAGAGCAGAGGCTGTCTACAGCCAAGACACACACAAGGTCACAAGGCCCAGAGTCAGTGTGCCCCACTGGAAGAGTGAAAATGGATAGAGTGACCACATTTTGAAATCCAAAAATGGGACATTCAACAAAAATAGAAGTAGGGCGAGTGCTTAATTTGTGAAAGAAAGACTGCCAATTCCGAAACTCTGCTCAGATCAAAAGCCGGTGCAATGAAACCTTGAGGCGCTGGACGCCAAGGCTGATAGCCTTCATCCACACCAGACACTCCCTGCCCTTTCCCCTTTTCTCCCTCTTGCAGGTTCCTGCTTTCTCATTTTGTGACAGTTTTGCGTCTTTCTCTTCCTCAGTCTTTCTGATCTGTATGTTCTCCCTCTCTTGTACTCGTTAAACTTCTGATGCAGGAAATAAGTGCTGATCCCCCCCAAGAAGTGCTGGTGCCCCCTACTTAGGATCTAGGTCCAGAGTAGGCATCTGGACACCTAGCCTGCCACTTGCTTGTGGCCTCCAGTTTCTGCTTGTTCCAGACTGATCCAGTGACATCGCTACTGCCCAGATTTTTCTGCAGGAGGTTTTCCCACCCGGGTTTTCCCACTCACCGCTCTTCCCGCTAACAGAAGCTCAACCCACCCCAGGACCTACTTAATGAAGGCCACAGTGTG
Source organism: Triturus cristatus (assembly GCF_964204655.1). Lineage (NCBI taxonomy): Eukaryota > Metazoa > Chordata > Amphibia > Caudata > Salamandridae > Triturus > Triturus cristatus. The sequence goes on from NC_140583.1 coordinate 1,070,546,829, forward strand.
ACTGCGCCATTGGAGTGGAAGAGGCAAGTGTGTCTGCTCCCATCCATGCCTAGACCATGCCCAGTGCCATGACCCCTGGCCCTCCTGGCCCCAAAGATACACCATCACACAGCTCTACACCCTCAACTCTAGACACTGCAACAAACACTGCCACCTCGCCAACCCACGCTCCATAGTAGGACCTATCACCTGCACCCACTGCCACTTTAGCTGCCAAGGCACACACACCAGCCCACCAATCAGCCTCATTCCGAACACACCACAGGCACCACCTGAACAAAAACACAAACTTGCATGCACCCTTCCCAACACGTACTCACTATGCAAACATTCCACTGAATTATGGGACTTTATCGTCACCCTCGCACCCAGCATCGTCTTCCTCACCGAGATCGTGCTCAATCCCACATCTGCCCCAGACATTTTCACAGCGATCCCCGATGGATATAAAATCACTCACCAGGACTGCACCAACAAGCTGGGAGGAGAAACAGTCATCTTCCACAAAGAGACCATACAGTACACCACCACCACCCCCCTGGAACATCTCAACTTCAAGCTCCACACGGACAACAAGACAACCATCAGAGGTACCCTCACATACCGACCCCCAGGCTTGTGCTCCAGCTTCTGCAACACCATCGCAGACTTCATTGCACCCTTAGCCTTAGACTCCCAGGACATCTTCCTCGACAACCTAAATTTCCACATAAATGACCCCAACTCTAACAACACAGTACACCTCATTGATAGTATGAGCAGCCTTGGTTTGACCCAGATCATCCACAACCCTACACACATCATAGGACACATTCTGCTTCCCATTTTCCTTTCCAGCAACCATGTCAACAAGCATTGGCATAGCCAATAGGTCTCGCTTTTGGGAACTTATAAGTATTTAGTTATGCAGCACAATATCCTTGGTGCAACAACATCAACTGTTGCATGGCTAAACACTTGTAAGGTCCCAAAAGCGAGACCTATTGGCTATGCCAATGCTTGTTCTTTTGGGAGTGGTTGTGAGCAGTTTCATCTCAACACGTGGTACAAAAGGGGGTGGTGATGGACGGAGCATCAGAACCAATCAAACACTCACACCCAGTCAACAGATCTGGGTTTGATCCATCACCGTTCTTTAGCCCACTCTGCCACCCCAGTTCAAACATGGCCATATGCAAATTAGTCTGATCCTGTGCCACATGGGAACAGTCCAGCCCGATCTACCAAGACATGCCTTCCCTGGCCCAGAAACAAGTTTCCTAGGACCGGTTTCTGGTATTTCAGCCGTCTTCAGCCAGGCTTGCTTGAATCCAGTGGCAAAGTGAGCAAGGGACTCACGTCTGAGCATACTCTGACAACTTATGGCGAACAAAGCGGTACCAAAGAGGGTGGTGATGGATGGAGCATCAGAACCAATCAAACACTCACACCCAGTCAACAGATCTGGGTTTGATCCATCACCATTCTTAAGCCCACTCTGCCACCCCAGTTCAGACATGGCCATATGCAAATCAGTCTGATCCTGTGTCACATGGGAACAGTCCAGCCCGAACTACCAAGCCATTCCTTCCCTGGACCAGAAACAAACTTCCTAGGACCGGTTTCTGGCATTTCAGCCGTCTTCAGCCAGGCTTGCTTGAATCCAGTGGCAAAGTGAGCAAGGGACTCACGTCTGAGCATACCCTGCCAACTTATGGCGAACAAAGCGGTACAAAAGGGGGTGGTGATGGACGGAGCATCAGAGCCAATCAAACACTCACACCCAGTCAACAGATCTGGGTTTGATCCATCACCGTTCTTTAGCCCACTCTGCCACCCCAGTTCAGACATGGCCATATGCAAATCAGTCTGATCCTGTGCCACATGGGAACAGTCCAGCCCGAACTACCAAGCCATGCCTTCCCTGGACCAGAAACAAGCTTCCTAGGACCGGTTTCTGGCATTTCAGCGGTCTTCAGCCAGGCTTGCTTGAATCCAGTGGCAAAGTGAGCAAGGGACTCACGTCTGAGCATACCCTGCCAACTTATGGCGAACAAAGCGGTACAAAAGGGGGTGGTGATGGACGGAGCATCAAAACCAATCAAAAAACACTCACACCCAGTCAACAGATCTGGGTTTGATCCATCACCGTTCTTTAGCCCACTCTGCCACCCCAGTTCAGACATGGCCATATGCAAATCAGTCTGATCCTGTGTCACAAGGGAACAGTCCAGCCCAAACTACCAAGCCATGCCTTCCCTGGACCAGAAACAAGCTTCCTAGGACCGGTTTCTGGCATTTCAGTCGTCTTCAGCCAGGCTTGCTTGAATCCAGTGGCAAAGTGAGCAAGGGACTCACGTCTGAGCATACCCTGCCAACTATGGCAAACAAAGCGGTACAAAAGGGGGTGGTGATGGACGGAGCATCAGAACCAATCAAACACTCACACCCAGTGAACAGATCTGGGTTTGATCCATCACCGTTCTTTAGCCCACTCTGCCACCCCAGTTCAGACATGGCCATATGCAAATCAGTCTGATCCTGTGCCACATGGGAACAGTCCAGCCCGAACAACCAAGCCATGCCTTCCCTGGACCAGAAACAAGCTTCCTAGGACCGGTTTCTGGCATTTCAGCCGTCTTCAGCCAGGCTTGCTTGAATCCAGTGGCAAAGTGAGCAAGGGACTCACGTCTGAGCATACCCTGTCAATTTATGGCGAACAAAGCGGTACAAAAGGGGGTAGTGATGGACGGAGCATCAGAACCAATCAAACACTCACACCCAGTCAACAGATCTGGGTTTGATCCATCACCGTTCTTTAGCCCACTCTGCCACCCCAGTTCAGACATGGCCATATGCAAATCAGTCTGATCCTGTGCCACATGGGAACAGTCCAGCCCGAACTACCAAGCCATGCCTTCCCTGGACCAGAAACAAGCTTCCTAGGACCGGTTTCTGGCATTTCAGCCGTCTTCAGCCAGGCTTGCTTGAATCCAGTGGCAAAGTGAGCAAGGGACTCACGTCTGAGCATACCCTGCCAACTTATGGCGAACAAAGCGGTACAAAAGGGGGTGGTGATGGACGGAGCATCAGAACCAATCAAACACTCACACCCAGTCAACAGATCTGGGTTTGATCCATCACCGTTCTTTAGCCCACTCTGCCACCCCAGTTCAGACATGGCCATATGCAAATCAGTCTGATCCTGTGCCACATGGGAACAGTCCAGCCCGAACTACCAAGCCATGCCTTCCCTGGACCAGAAACAAGCTTCCTAGGACCGGTTTCTGGCATTTCAGCCGTCTTCAGCCAGGCTTGCACATGACAACAGAGGCTTTATTGTAAATAATTCGAATTAGTAACTACAAATGGTACATAAGTGACCATCACCATCTGTGCACCGGAGAGAGGCCAGGGATTGAATGAGCATATAATCGGAAGCCTGTTATGGTCCGCTGACTCACACTGCTGTCAGCCTCAGCTCCAGAGCTCTCATGCCCCATCATGAACAACCATTGTACCATCCAAGCACTGGTAAACCCAATACCTTAGCCTTTCAGAGCCGAGAGCTCTTTGTTTTGCTAGTACTTAATAAAGCCAATTACAATAAAAAGTTGCATTAAACCGAAGAGAGTTAAAAAAAATCAATAGATTCAAACTGTTTACATATGGAATATATTCAACGTGTATATAGTAACACATTGCTAAAACCATTTCCAAAGCCAATAGGTCCCAAAGATTATACAGATTGGCTTTGCCAATAGTTGTTTCTTAAGCCATGGGGGGGGAGAGGCTGCATTCTTAATGTGAGCTGTGGCTGAGTGGCCTGGTTTCTGTGAGAAATGCTCAACTCACCCTTGTTAGCCAGTCTCAAGCAACAGGGCCCTATGCAGGGTTAGGAAAGGAGCCCCCTCCCTTCCCCCATTAATTGAGACGGCGTGGCCTATGGAGATGATTGGTCTGAAGCTGAGAATGTACACTTGATTAAAACAAGGTCTGGAGAAACATCGAGAGCTGATTTAGTCGATTAGGGATTATATGTTAGTGTCCTTCTGCCAGACTCAAGACCACGCGAGCATCTCACCGGGTGAAACTGACTCGTAATAAACATTAAGTGGAAATCAGAAATGTACCATGGATCTGTATGTGAGTAATTTAGTTGCCGAGACATTGCAACATGAGTGATCACTGTAAAATGTGTTGCTTTTTATTGTTGTTTACGCAGTTTTTATTGTTGTTTACGTTCCATTTATTAGGAATGTAAACTGGAAAAAAGTAAACAAAGATATGCTAAAAAGAAAGCAGTCAGGCTTCCTTCGGGGAGACGAATGTGGCACAGCCGCGTCAGGTCACCAAAACAACAACCAGGTAAGAAGTCTCCAAACCAAAGAGAGTATAAAAGATAGAGCTGAAGAGATATAATGCACCAAAATGAGTGAGGTCATGTAGAATTCAAAAGTTAGAGCAAAGATGAATTGGTAACTCTGGGTAACAAGCATTGGCCATGCGGAATGCATAGATGGTGGTTGCAGCGTTAGAGAGAGCACTTAATGAGCCATGACGGCTTGAAGGCTTAATGAGATAAGAAAGGCAGATGGCGGCTGCGCGCGTTCCCGCGCACATGCACGCAAGCTTTAGGCCACGAAAAGCTTGTGGGTAGCACTTTTTTTACCCCCTACTAAAAGTCGAGCAAGCAGCGCATGCGTTGCTCTAGGCTCGACCTAAAAACAGCCACGTCAAAGAACTCACATGGACCAATCCCTCCATCGTACACTTCAGCATCTCCAGCCCCCGCACCTCCACTCCCAAGATGACCAGCGCCCCAAACCGTAGGTGGAACAAAATCTCAGAGATCAGCTAGACGGATGCCCTCAATCCCTCCAACCCTGCTACCACCACCAACCTTAAACAGAGAGTAAAGAACTTTAATGCCTGGATCACCAATTGCATCTACAGCATCATCCTCCTCAAGAGCAACATTCAGAGAAAATCATCCAAAAAGACAAGCTAGTTCACCCAAGGCTCAAGACAGCAAACAGCTGGAGAGGAGATGGCGCACAAGCAAGGGCATGTCCAACAGGGCAGTCTTTAAGAAAACCTTCAAACTCTACCACTGTCTGCTGAGTGCAAGAAAGAAGACAGCCCTAGCTGCACGCATTGAAACCAGCACCAACAACACCAAGCAACTTTTCTGCATCTTTAAGAAATTCTACAGCACGGCTGCTAGCGAAAAGAACATCACACTTTTACAGGAACTGTGCGACAACCTCATTGGCTTCTTCCATGACAAGATCACAACCATATACAGAAACTTCAAACCTCAAAGCCACGCCTATGGACTTCCTCAACAGATATGCCTTCACTACAACCAACACAAACCACAGACTGACCACCTGGAACCTCCTCTCCACCCAGGACCCCACCTCCACCATGAAATCCATCCACTCGGAAGCTGCCATAGACCCATGCCTGCACCACATCTTCAACCTCAGAAACCAAAGGATTGGCCAGGAATTCACGACTCCGCTCGTACATCTGTATCACCACCGCAACATTTCCCGACTCCTGAAAACATGCAGAAGTCAGACCACTACTCAAAAACCCCTCAGCCGACCCCAGCAAACTGAAAAACGACAGGGCAATCTCCCTGCTCCCATTCCCAGCGATCAGTGGAAAAGTCCATCAACAAGCAACTCATGACACACCTGGAACAGAACCAGCTACTCAATGCCTCCCAATCCAGCTTCTGCAGCAATCACATTACCGAACTACCCGGATTGCAGTCACCGATGACATCCAAACCCTCCTTGACAGAGGAGAAACAGCAGCTCTGATCCTCCTCGACCTCTTGGCAGCCTTCAACACCATATCCCACCACACACTGATCGAAATAGTCCACCACATCGGCATCCAAAGGGACGTGCTCAGATGGATCACCGCTTTCCTCAACAGAAGAACCAAGAGCATCCACCTCCCACCTTCACCTCTGAACCCAAGCAATCACCTGCGTTGTTCTCCAGGGCTCATCCCTTAGCCCCAGGCTCTTAAATGCACATAGCTGGCCAACATTGTCAGATTCCAGGGTCTCAACATAATTTCATACACAGATAACACCCAACTCATCCTTTAACAGAAGACCCTGCCACCACCAGAACCAACTTCCACATTGCATGGTAAGTGCCACTGACTGGATGAAGAACAACTGCATGCAACTGAACACAGACAAGACAGAAGTGCTGATCTTTGGCAACAGCAGCAACACATGGAAGGACTCCTGGTGGCTATCAGACTTAGGACCCATACCCACTCCCTCCGACCATGCCAGAAACCTCAAAATTATATTTATTTATTTATTTATTTATTTAGAGTTTGTAGAGCGCGTAGTCACCACGAGGGTATCCCAGCGCTAGAACCTTGTTGCTCAGGAGGGGGAGCGGCTAGGTAAGAGACCGGATTAGGGGAAGAGGAGAGTTTTGAGGGTTTTTCTGAACCGAAGTAAATCGGGCTCTGTTCTGACGTTCAGAGGGAGTGCGTTCCACTTGAGTCCGGTGTTTACCGAGAAGCGGCGGCCCCCTATCCGGGCCTTTTTCACCATGGGGATCGTGATAAGGTTTCCGTGCTCTGAGCGAAGCGCTCTCGTGGGTCTGTAGGGGGTGATCCAGTTGTTTAGTATGGGGGGGCCGGTGTTATGGAGAGCCTTATGGGCCAGGCAGAGGGCCTTGAAAGTGACCCTTTCTTTGATCGGGAGCCAGTGTAGCTTCCTAAGAGCGGGTTTGGCCGATGATCTGGCCGGGGTGCTAGTTAGGAGTCTGGCGGCGGCGTTCTGAGCCTTTTGCAGAGTTTGGAAAGTGGATTCCGGGGCGCCCAGGTAGATGGCGTTGCTATAATCCAACCTGGATAGGATTAAGCCCCGGATCAGCATAAGGCGCGACTGGAAGGGTAGGAGAGGGATTACTTTCCTGCAGGATTTAAGTAACCCGTATTTGACAATAAGTTCACTATAAAATCACAGATCAACTCGATTTCTTCTGCCTGCTTCCGCACTCTGCTCATGCTATGTAAGATCTTCAAGTGGCTACTACCACACACTGAGATGCACCATGACACAGACCCTCTTCACCAGCCGACTGGACTATGGCAACACCCTCTACATAGAAATCGCCACACACCTCCTGCAGAGAATTCAGACCATACAGAACGACGCAGCCAGACTCATACTCATCCTCATCCTTCCCCGACGAACCCACATCACATCCCTCCTCAGGCAACTCCACTGGCTCCCCGTACAGATGAGATGGCAATTCAAGCTGCTGACCCACACAGACAAGGCTCTATACAACCACGGACCTGTCTTTTGTGATTTGGTGTAAATCCGTTCTGTAGTTTCGGAGCAATTCATAAACTTTGTATATTTTATGCTGCAGTGGATCTGATTTTAAAATAAGATCCGATTGGCAGCCACCACATCAATTAAGATTTGTCCGCAGCCATTTTTAGACTCGGGGACTCAGTCCCCTGTCTTATAGAAAAAGTAAAAAACTTATAGTCGGGCAGGGTAGGGATATCTTGCCCCTTCTAGGCCTGGTGAGGGGGATTGCCGAATCCTTGGAGCCAAAAACATATTTTTAAAAAAATATTTTACTGTGACTTCACAAAGGATCCCTGGGGTGATGCCGCATGTAGTCCCCTTCCCAAGCCTTTGAGAGGCTCAAGGGACCCCACCCACTGGGGCCACATCCAAATTTAATGGGCTGGAGGGTGTACGAACCCTCATTCCCAGGCCATTTACAGGACCTAGGAAGCCCATCTCAAAGAACCGCTTCACATTAAAAGGGGACAGTAGCTTTCAACTCCTTTTTCAGGCTATAAACAAGCCTTGGGGTCCCCATGCTCTGTGGCCAGTACCCATTTAAAAAAGGGTAGTGAGACTAGTGAGACTTGTGTCCCCTCCTTACCGAGTCATTAACAGGCCCCATGGGGCTGAAATACATTAATATACTATGGGTTTCCCATTGTTCACCTAAGACAGCCTCAGCAATGGCAGTCAATGCGGCTGTGGGGAGAGCCCCAGGGCCCCTGCAGCCCCTGCCAGGTGGCCTGCCTGCACCGATCATGGTGTGGCAGGAGCCAGCTGTAGTAGTATGCTCCAGCCCAGCTGACTTTTTCTGCTCCTGCCAGGTGGAAAACTATGTTCCCTTCCTGCAAGAGTGTGGGCAGAGTCTTTAGGTTCTCCTTGCCCATGCTCATGCCCATGCTCTTGCACGCAGGGAACTGCGGTGTCCCGGGGGTTGGAGTCCTCAGGCCACTTGTGCCATTGGCCATGGGTCCCTGGTGTCACTGGATGGCTTCGGAGGAGAACCCCACACCCCCTCCCCAAATAAAATTTTTAGAACACCTCTGATGGGGTCTGGGGAGAGTACGTGTGGCCCCTCTCCACAAAAAAAGAAAACGCCCAGGGGATGGGGTCCGTAGGTCCCTCAAGTGGTATGAGAGGGGGGGTCTGATGCCACGCTCCATGAAAAACAGAAAAAGTCCCTGGGGCCCCCTCAAGGCTTAGAGAGGGGGCCCCCTTCCCAAAATGAAAAATCTGTCCTGCGGCAAGGAGCCCCTGGGGCTCTTACTTGTCCCCTTCCCCTTAAAGAAAGACATCAGAGACAGGAGATGGGGGTCACTGGGGCCTATGTAGGGCTCCCAAAAGGAGGGGTGCCATCTCCCCATAAAATATAATTTGGCCCTGAGGGATGGGGTCCTCAGCGCTCTTAGGGGGATCAGGAAGTGGGGCTCCACATCACTCCTCTTTAAAATACAAATCATTCAAGGGGGTGTGGTCCCTGGGACCTATAGAAAGCTCAGGAGGAGGCGATATGGTACCCTCACCATTAAAAGGAATTGACCTCAGGAGATGGGATACCTGGGGGACATGAAATGTCTCAGTGAAGGAGCATTATGCCACCCTCCGGATGATAAAAAAAATAATAATATATAACAGTGAATGTGAAATGAGCGGAGTAGCTGCTCATTTCACAGTCATTGCTCCATCTAGAAAACCCCACATAATGCCCTGCAAGGTTTTAAAAAAATATATATGTTTTGGATGCTGTGGCTGTGGTGTCCCTAGAAGAGGCCATGCATTGTTTTATGTAATGGAACGCTGCATAGAGTATAGCAGCCATCCCACAACATAAAATAAGCACAGTAAGTCTCCTGGGTCATTGAAAGCATGACCCGAGAAGAGCTTTTGCTTTTTAAAGCACTCTGAGCTGGATCTGCATGCTTTTTATATTGAGTGCTGGGGCCACTTGTTGCTTTCATGGCTTCATTTTGTGGCCTGAAAAATGTTTAAAAAACACAAACTCAAAAACATGTTACAATTTTTTTAAATCATTAGATTAGATAGTTAAGGTTCAATAAACTGCGTCACCCAATAATCTTCCATAGTCTATACACATATTGTCCTCCTCCAAATGACAACTGCCACAGACCCAAAATCAGATGCAATTTTATATAATAGGGAAGCAACAACAGAGCAGAATATTATACATTCATGAAATAGTTAATGATGACTTTAAAAAAGTACTCCATGCATTTCTCATTGGACTCAAGTACCTTAGAAAAGGTACTTGATGGCATTTTGAATTTCAACCATTTTTTTAGCATTACTGGCTACATGCAATGTGTTCAGTCGGTCAAAAACACCTTCAAATCTGATAAAAAATCTTTTGACAGCAGAGACAGAGTTGAGCTTAATAAATGATCTTTTAAGCACTGATGAAGCTCTGTGTTTTCTACAAAATCGAAACGCGTTGGCTGTTCTGCTGTAATTTTATGCTAACCTTCAGAAAAAAAGAAAGAAAAATCACTACAACTGCAAGTTGAAAATCTCTGGAGTGCTTTTCATGAACTGATTTGTGAGTGTTTAATACTCAGCTTTGTTGTTGCCACTCCATTATTTAATTTTTTTTAAAGGCTTTCTTGGAAATATTTTATGACAAACACTTTTATTAAACATTGCTATGTGTAAATTAATGAAACATACATTTGATTATTGGTGACTATTTAACATGTACAAGAAGTCTGCGTTATATATGTTGATGTGCTGAACCCTTGATATAGCCAATAGCCCCACTTTTTATTTGTTGGTGAACTGGTCCTTTGACAAAGTCAGTAGGTCTGCCTCGCTTAAAAAGACACCCTTTATATTATTACCTTGCATAGCTGTGTGTGTCATTAGGGGTTGGCCTGGCCCTGCACCCAACCCCACGCCGCTCACAGCTGATGGCCATATGATGCAGGTTGTTGGGTGCCCAACCCTATGCTGGGCATGGCCTTCGGGGGTTGGGCTCCACTGCCTTGTCCCTTTTCACTTTCCCCCATTAACTTTGTCCTCACCTATAGCAAGTGGCCCTTGATCCAAACCACGGTCAGCTAGTAGGTGTTATTTCCTGTTAGTACAGTGGAATGTGGAGCACTCCATTGAATACAATGGAGTGCTTCTACGGGCCGGTAAAGGCCCGCAGAGCAACATTCCAATGTTTTTTAACCCTTTCGCTGCGGCGGGAATTCCGCCGCAGCGCTGGGGGGTGTGGGGGGGGGGGGCAGCGCGGTGGCGCGGTGCTCATGACAGAACCGCTCCGTCATGAGCCGCGGTTGAGCTGTGCTCATGACGGAGTGGTTCCGTCATGACTCCGCCCACTGCGCTAATCGCCCGCACAGGCGGGGAATTAGCGCCGCGTGGGCGGCGCGCCCGCCAACGGCCGCAGCATGACGGAACCACTCCGTCATGAGCACACGGCGACCGTGGCTCATGACGGAGCGGTTCCGTCATGAGTGGGGAAGGGGTTAACAAAGGCCTCTGGAGCCCGAAGGGATTTCAATCCCCTCGGCTCCAGAAGCCTTTGTTTTATTTGTTAGAATATTCTGCCCTCTAGTGGCAGAATGTTCAAATAGCTTTATAGCCCTTCGTAGCTGGCCTATACCGGCTATTAAAGTCCTTCTCCCTTGCTAACGGCCCTCGCCTTCGGCTCAGGCATGTAACGGTCGAGCGGGCCTTAAATAGCCGGTATAGCCGCTATGGCGGGCTATAAGGCTATATTACAAGACAACTCCAACTTCAGGCTGAAGGCTCAGGAAAGTGCCTAGTCTAAGTTTGCCGGTTACTGTGCTGTGCCTTTTCCTTCCTTGTTTATCCTAGGACTCTGGTGCTGAGCTCTGTAGGAACATTTAGTGAAAACTCAGAATAACCACTACTACTCCAGTCTGTAGCTTTCCTGTATTCATAAAAAATGTTATTCAGAGAATGACCATTGTCTTTGTGGACTGAATTCTCAAGGCATTTTAAACATTTAAATGTTGCGCTGATTCTTTTCCCTTGGGTTCTTTTCTAGTCACAATTTGAAGTATTTCCTCCATGTTTTGTTTATGTAGGTTAACATGGTTATCTGCAGAGGGAGCGGCTAATACCGCAGGGAAACATGTTTACTTTCTGTGATATGACATAGCAATTAAAAAGAAACTCAAAATATGTCATGTTTGGAACATCAGTTTACATGATGGAGTATGTTTACTGTCTGATTCCAAGAACAGCTAGCTTAACTATTCCAAGAAATAGCAGTACGTCATTGTCGTGTTAACTGTATAAAAGACAAAGACAACTGTCCCACAATTTAAGAAATTGTAGAATCGGGTGGAGTAGGTTTATAGGCCAAGCTCTCAGAAAAGAATAATGGAGAGCTGACATTCCAACTTAGGAAGGTGGAGATGGTTCTCGTTTTTGTAAGCCTTGGGTCGGACTGCTTTTGAGATAGTTTAATCGGTTTAAATCGATATCAACTCTGCCTTCTATCCTTCTGACGTTGATGAAATGAGTAACGTTTAGTTAGATAACAATCACATAGGGCCTCATATAATATGTCAAATAGCACTCCTCTAATACCATGCTGGGAATTACTAGTACCATTTTGAATATGAATCCTGCAGTTTTCTGAGTTATTCCCTTAGCAATATGTTTAAACATGGCAATTTGTGTTTAGTCATTGATTTCTATCCCACAAATTTGCGGAAATGCGGAAATGCAGTGCTTGATTTGAGCTGATGGTTTCTGGTGCTCAGCACCCGCACTTAATTGTCAACACCTACACTTATGACAGTCTGCCACATGATGGTGCTGTTTTGTCTAATTTAGTAACAAGAACAACAACAGTTGTTTATTTATTCAATGTACATTAAAAATGGGGCCTGCAATAGTCTGCATTGTCACACATGCACGAGTGTGAATGTTAGTAGTTGGTTTGGTACTCTCACTGGTAGCGCTGACAGGGTAATGTATGGTGAAAGCAACAGTAACCTAATGACAAGGACCTGGAACATATTATTTTACAAATTAAGCACTGCTGATGTGTATCCATCCACTCCAGACAGAAGGCTGAATGGCAGGCCAGCATGACCCAGAAGAGAGCTATGGCGCATCACAGAACACCCACGCCAACCAGTGAACAGCATTCAACCCAGAGCCAGGAGATGAGAAGTAGGCACAGTCCGCATGCAGGAAGCCCGATCTGCTACGGCAGTAAGCCTTACTCCGCACCACTTACACAGCAGAGGCCGGGCAGGGTTCTTATTGGACAGGACAGGCCCTATTAGCAAATCAGAGGGCTAAAAATGTGGCCCACTTTTGCATATTGAGTCTGTTTTGAAATGACTGTTTAGCATAGAATGGGAAACTGCATGAATTTGTGCTTGCTGAAGGCATTTGTGTGTGTGATAATATCAGTGCAATCAACCGTAAAAAAAAACAGCCCATCAGACCATAAAACAGGCCCACAAACAGACAAAACAATCAAGCATTTGCAATACAATAGGTATTACCTTTACGAGAGATTGAGGTATTGGCATTGTAAATGAGAATGCCTTTTATGTATGTCTTGTTTTTAAAACAGATAAATAAAAGGTATTGTCATTTACAATGCCAATAGTTTAAACTCTCGCAAATGCAAGACCTATTGCATTGCAAATGCGTTGGGCACTGGTGCTATAAAGATTTTTTTTTAAAGCTTAGGAGAAAGCGGTTGCAGGCAGGACAAAGCTATTTGCGAACATAGTGTTCGAAGGCCGTAATTAAAGCCTACCGCGTAACAACACACGTAACAGGGGGTGTCTTCATGGGAGTTTACAAAATAAGACAAGGCGGTACTAAGGAGAGAATACTAAGCCTATTGACCAATGAAAAGCCACAGTTTACAGTGGACAGTGACATAAGCCAATGAAAAATATGGACGAAGAGTGGGGGGAGCTTCAAGTCCATACCTCAATACAGTATGCCTCGCAGAGCAGTGCATGCAATGCCCAGGCTCAACCTAAAAACACTGTTCCAACCCTCAGGGCACTGCTAGATTGCTGTATAGGCCAGTTCGACCCTGGTGCCAGAAATAGGAGACTAAATAGCCAGGGACAAGCAGCAGTGTTTGTGGGGGCAGATAAAAGAATAGGTAGGGATAAAGGTTACTGGTATACATGGGGCAAGACTAAGTATGCACTATTGCTGCACAAGTGCCAAATGTATGGCACCCCTTCCCTTTGAGACCCCAGGCAAACCAGCTTACCTTCACAAACATGCTGAAAACTAACAACATAAGGAGACTTGAGTAAATCTCGTCTGGAACTGATGGTAAACAAGTAAAGTGGATGGTCAGACTCAAACCATGGACATTTCATGACTCCTGTCTGCAAACCATTGTCTGTCACCGCAAAGTACTTTTTAGCCACTTACTCTCCTGATTAGATTGACTGACTCCAAAACTGGACGTGACAAATACCTTATGCTTCTTCTTACTCCTTCAGATGGAATATAAGCATTCACCCATTTAATCAACTGTCACACTCCCCAGTTGCTGTATTTAATTCTATATTTATTTATTTAAGTGCTGTAAAGAAGCCTAGTGAATTGGACAGAAAATGGAGCAAACAATATCTGCATTTTAAAAATACAGTGTCATTTAAGTGTAAATTTGGGGTAAATGCGGTTTTCACCATTCCTTGTTCAGCAAGTCTCAATGGAAGGAGCAGAAGGAATGTTCTTTTGTATAATGCCCATCAATACCTGTACATGTGAGTGGTATGAAAAATTTGAATTTCGTTAGCAGAATTTTGCAAAAGTGAGATGTTGAAATTCATGTAATAGTTGCTATGTGTTAGAAATGGGGCTTCTGGTTGGCAGAGGTGTGCACCTTGTCCAAGCAGGAAATGGAATCCTGTCATGGTAAGTCACAAACACACCCTAAATTAATGTGTGCACACCCTCAGGCAGCTTGGCACAAAGCAGTCAGGCTTAACTGAAGAGGCAATGTGTAATGTATGTGTGCAACACTTCAAACAGTAAAACAGTGAAACCCCACAAAAGACTCAACGCCAAGTTAGAAATATAGAACTTAATTTTATAAATAAAACAAGGCCAAAACAACAAAAATCCAATAAGTAGAACTTGACATATAATATTTTTAAAGGGTGAAACTGTAAAATAACGCTTAGAAGCAATAAGCTCTTATTTGGTATGTCTGGTCATACCAGATTGGGATGAAGTCAAAAGTAGTTGGACTGCAATGGAGCACAGGTCAGATACAGAGATCCAATCAGGCCCACTGAACAAAAGTGCTATAATACTGGTTGTGTCGATGAAGATGTGGGGTGCAGCCAAGCGATGCACCGGTGTTCCCCACGCAGCAGGATTGATGCTTTGATTATATCCATGCAGCAGCGGGGATGCATCAGTTCTGAAGGCGATGCGCTGGTTCTGTGATTTGATGGTTCTGAAGGCGATGTGCTGGGTTTCTCCATGCAGTAGAGATGATGTGTCAATCTTCTCCATGCAGTGGCGGCGATGCGTTGGTTCTGCAGCGGTTTTGAGGGTGTTATATTCGGTACTGTTCCTGCAGCAGCAGCAATGCGTCCATTCTGCTCATGCAGCAGAGGATGCGTGTGTTTCGCTGGAGCAAGCACCTTAGGCCCACTTCCAAGGGTCCAGGACTGGGGTGGCACCACTTGGTAGGGCAGACTCACAGATTTAAGAGTCCAGGTGTGGAAGCAGGATCAATGGACGTTTTTTATGTCTCTGAGTCTTCAAATCGGGAGGTAAGCCAGCAAGCACTTGGAGCCACTCTGGGTTCAAGTGATGCAGGTCCAATCATTCTCACCCAGGCAGAGGAACAGCAGGCGGCAGGGCAGCACAATGAGCAGGAGTCCAACAAATCAGCAGTCCAGCAGAGTGGCAGTCCTTCAGCAGCACAGCAGTTCTTCCTGGCAGAGTCTTCACAGGCCCAGAAGCTGAAAGCATGGTGTCAGAGGTCCAGTGCTTATACACAGCTCGGCCTTTGAAGTGGGGGAGACTTCAAGGAAGGCTTTGAAGTGCACAGACGTCCTTCCTTCCTTCCCTGGTTCCAGGCTCACTGCAAAAGGGTATGCGACCCTTTGTGTGTGGACAAGACACAGCCTATTTATGTGTAAGTGTGAGGCTGTGCCCAGCTCCTCCCTCCCATCTCCCAGGATGGCCCATCAAGTCACACCTAAACTCCCTTTGTGGGTGGCTCTCTAGAGGGAATACACAAAGCCCACCTGTTACCCAACCCATGCTGAACAGACACAGGCAACAGACACCATATGGCTAAAATAAGAAAATGCCCACTTTACCATAAGTTGTGATTTTAAATTATGAGTCCAGAGACACCAAACTTGAAATGTCTATTTCTTTGCAATTGGAAATTATACCGTTAAAATGTAATAAAGTAACCCCAATGTTATCCTATGGGAGAGGCAGGCCTTGCAGTAGTGAAAACAAAATTGAGAGTTGTTCACTACCATTACATGTAAAAATTAAAAGTATATGTCCTACCTTTGGGTTGTCCAGGACCTACCTTTAGGGTGACATATGTCTAAAAAGGGAAGGTCTAGCCCTGGCAAGATGTTTATCTTGCCAGGTTGAAATGGCAGTGTAACTGCACACACAGGATCTGCAATGCCAGGCCTGAGACATGGTTACAGGGCTACTTAAGTGGATGCCACAAGCAGACCTTCAGGCCCAGTATTAGCATTTAATTTTCAGGTCAGGGGCACATCCAGTGCACTTTACTAGGGACTTACAAGTAAATTAAATATGCCAAATGGGTATGAGCCAGTGTTACCTTGTTTAGAGGACAGAACACACACACTCCAGCGCTGGTTAGCAGTAAGTAAACTTTATTTGCATTGATTAAATTAAATTTCACGAAAGAAAAAAAAAGAATAAAGCAGTAATTCAATTGCCTTAGACAAAACAAAGGAAGAAAACGCATTAATCAATTGTGCCATGAAATCAGTATGAACCCCCTCGAGAGATTTAAAAATATCTTGAAATGCAAGTACAGTTAAAAGAGTGTCTTGTGGTGCAGGCACACAGTGTTTGGGCATCATCAGCATCCGCACGTAACTTATCAAGCGGCCTCATAGGTTCCTGAGGCTACCAAAATATAGAGTAAAAAAGACATGTTAAAAAGGTATTTTAAAGTAAAGGGATGCTGTCTGGGGCTTACCGGGCATGTGACCTATCTGGAGACCTCCCAAAGACCTGGTAAAAAGGTATTTTAAAGGGCAAGTGTGTGAGAAGTTGGCCTGATATGTAGTGCTCACTATTCCAGTGATCACTGTGTATCATTCCAAACGACCCTTATTGATGATTGGTTGTAAGTCAACCTTATAGACCAGCTATCCTAGTAGCGTGGACAAGAGCAGGCTAAACTCTAGAGGGCGTGTTAAGCCAGCTGTTTACCATCACATATACCCCTTGAACGCCAAGTGAAAGGACACCACACAAGTTGTTATGAAAATAAAGGATATTTATTTATAACAAGACTACCCTGGCTCTTTATGAGTCAGGGAGCTAAGCACAATACAAAACTCTTAGGAGAATACTTCTAGTCGCACAATTTACACAAATGCCCGAAGGGCACGAAACCATTTACACTGCAAGTGGAATGGGAGAGGTTAAAGAGTCTAAAGTTACTGATTCCGGAGGAATCCGATCAGTTGGACTAAACGGGAAAGGAGCTGGACACTTGTAGAGTGAACCTACGATGGAGCACCGAGATGCTCGAGTTACCTAGCCAGAGGCTGCGGCTGCGTGGGGTTCAGCAAGATGTCGGGAGTCCTTGTTGTAGTCTCGGGAGCCTGAAAGAAGAAGTTGCTGGCAGGCGACCAGTGTCGATGTTCAGCGAGATCCAAGCCTGGATCGGTGATGAAGGAAACCTGAAAGCAGAGGGGACTCAGTTCTCAACCGCTAGCCAGCGATCGGGGGGTACCAGGAAGGTACCGGCTGAAGTCACCTCGACCAGGTGAGTGGATGACGTCGGACTCGGCTGTTCCTCGGACCAGGAGGCGCGGCGGCGACCAGGATGGAGGGCGAGCTGTCCCACAAAGGTGTCGGCTGTCGATGATGCTGGGCCCAGGAATGGGGCAGCGGATCTTGGCAGTGGCAAGCCCACGCGGTGGAGTCAAGATGGCGTCTGGAGTGGACCAGGAGGGTCCGAGGTACTCCTCTGTTGAAGGGGAGCAAGAGCCATTCTGGAGCAACCAGACCAGTGATGAAAACTGTCGTGGTGCGTCGTGAAGAGGGCCACAAGCCGGTCGGCGAGTGGTCGGACAACGCGGTGAGCAGCAAGGAGCAGAAGGGCCCCCCACGTAGGTCTCGTGGATGCTGGGGAGGCAGACTTCGGTGCTGGAGCCGCTCAGGGTTAGGGCTTCTCAAACCCTAGGTGCACTCACTCGAGGGTCCCTCGGTGGGCGCGCTAGATAAGCGTCGTGCAGGTTCTGAAGATGGCCGGTCCCGCAGGTCTCGTCACACCTACGAATCTCAGCTGGGCTGACGATGTAGGTAGAGGTCAGAGATGGCAGGGAACCCGGGTCTCGTCGAGCTGGGCAGTCTTGTTCCGTAGGAGAGACGTACAGCAAACCGCAAGCGCTTAGGTGGTGCCTGCTGGTGCAGGGTGGCTACTCCTTAGCCACAAGGGAGAGTCTTCAGAAAAAGTCAAGAGTTCCTTTCGTGGAAAGTAGTTCAAGATTCAGAATTATCCAATTTGGGAAGGGGACCTGCTCCCACCTTTATTCTAGGAAAAGGGGCTGGCCCGTGACTAGGTCCTACCTATGGGTGGGGCCAGGAGGGGGGTGGTTACACCCCTATCCTTTGTCCGGCTTCGCCCCAGCTCAGGGGCTGGTGTGCCCCCAAACTGGTTTGAGCCGGGCTATGCACAGTGAGCACCGGGGTGCCACTTGCAATCACCTTCCTTTCAGCCCTGCCTACCTGGGATACACAAACCCTGTCTGGGATGGTGCTAACACCGCCCTCGACAGGAAACCCTTTGTCCAAGCTCCCCTCGCTGGAAGGTCTCCCAGCAGCAGGAGGTCAGACTTGTGTCTGGTGGCAGCATCCATTTTGTGATGCTGAGGCTTGAGTCAACTTTAACCGGGGTTCAAGGTTACTTCCATGTCGTGTCCCTCTAGAAGGGTGGAATGCTAACCCCGTCGCCAGAATTGGCGAGGGGTTCATATTCCAATTCGTATGACACCTTACTCGACATGTGTGGGTGATGCGATGCCAAAGTTAGCAAATAACCGCGAGGATTATAATGCATTTTAAGGTAGTTGGCCCGCGTCACCATGGAACGGCTATTAGGACTTGGTTCCGCAAGCCGTCGACGGGCTCAGCTCGCGCCAGAGCACCACCCCACATGAATCCCCGCACTCTGCCTTCAGGATTGATAAGGCCTGCCATAGGAGTGACTGATAGGAATCCATGTGTCCATTTTAGGGTTAGGTATAGGAATACTACACCTACAGCAACGGGTGATTACACCACCTTGCCCCAGCTGTCGTGCAGCCAGTTGTGTCAGATTTGGGTGGCCATCCAGGGGTGGCATAATACATGCTGCAGCCCCTGGTAGGCCCTGGGTACACCGATGCCCTAGATACCTGTGGTATGCTGATACAGGGACTGATAAGGCGGCCCAGTTCCAATTGGTGGATGCACCTAATGTACATGTGTGTTAATTTCGAGAGAGAACAGCTAGGCTGTGGGTCTGATTGGCAGGCCCACAGCCGGGGAAAGTCGTAAACCAATGAAGCAAAAGCAAAAAATCTGGGTGATCATAGGATTGCAGACCTTACTCTCCTACAAAGTGTACGGATTAAAAGGTTTATCAAGCTGGTCCATCGGATTGTAAAAGTCTCACGGCTGTTTTAGGTTCATACATGCAGAATTGTCAGAAAGATTCAGGGTGCCAGGATAGCCCGAGGTTTTAATGTAAGTGTCTGTTCCCCAGCTAGCAACCTGGCCCAAGTGCCACAGCTTTGTCAGAGGCCCTAGGGCAGCCAGAGATGTTTTACAGAGCAGGCGTGTGGGTTAAAGTCTTATCAAGCGGACTCGTGTTTTAGTGTGAGTGGCCACTCCCCGCCTGACCACCGTTATCACTGGGCCTCGCTGTGCTCATTTACTTTTATGTTGATTATTTGTTCTAATTTATTTGGAAACTTCATGAAGTGGCAGTTCAGTATGGGGTCTTTGGGCTCTATACAAGATATGCCAGCCTACCTGCATGTGCGGATCCCTTTGATTTTTATGGGGGCTTGCGGAGACGCCTCCTATCCGCAGCCAAATCAGGGCAGATGTGGGCAAGGTGCAAGAGATTCTCTTTGTTTGAGCTGCATAAGTGACAGCCTCTGTCACCAGAGTACAGCCATGCTGGTTGTTCTGCTAGTGTGGGTAGGCGGCCCAGGCAGCACTGCAGCAGCTTTAGTTTCAGGTGAGGCTGGTATGTGCAGCCATGCGGTACAAAAGGGGGTGGTGATGGACGGAGCATCAGAACCAATCAAACACTCACACCCAGTCAACAGATCTGGGTTTGATCCATCACCGTTCTTTAGCCCACTCTGCCACCTCAGTTCAGACATGGCCATATGCAAATCAGTCTGACCCTGTGCCTCATGGGAACAGTCCAGCCCGAACTGCCAAGCCATGCCTTCCCTGGACCGGAAACAAGCTTCCTAGGACCGGTTTCTGGCATTTCAGCCGTCTTCAGCCAGGCTTGCTTGAATCCAGTGGCAAAGTGAGCAAGGGACTCAACGTCTGAGCATACCCTGCCAACTTATGGCGAACAAAGCGGTACAAAAGGGGGTGGTGATGGACGGAGCATCAGAACCAATCAAACATTCACACCCAGTGAACAGATCTGGGTTTGATCCATCACCGTTCTTTAGCCCACTCTGCCACCAGGTATGTGCAACCAGGCACGTCGCTGGCTACAAGTGCGAGTAACTGTTAATGAGCGTCCAGTGTGTGCTCTTTTTGCAAGCTCCTCTTTGTCCCTTAGGAGAAGGATTTTGCCCATTGCAGAGTTAACTATGTTTTAAAAAGCATTTTATGATAGTGGCAGAGCCCATGGGTTCCTAGGTTGCAGGTTTACTAAGTATTGATCCAAATATTCTTTAAAGCTGGTGCTATTGTTACAACTGCCTGTGTCGTCGATTGCTAACCACAAAATGTTATTTAATGCATTGGGTTCTGCATGTTTCAGTTGAAAGCAGCACTTGACTATTGCACCCTGCCTCTCGGTTGATTGCCTCATGAGGCCAAACTCCAACTGTATCTGGCTTGGAAAGGAGCTCTGTGCTAAGTTTAAAGCATAACAATAAACCTTTGCTTGGAGTTTGTCTATTAAAGCTGATGGAGCAAGGATTCGTGAAAGAAACTTGCTTGGATTCAATCCTCTCAAATAAATGTGTAATAATGTAACCAATTTGTTTTGTGAATACTAAAACCGCAATACACCACGAACAAATGTATCTAGGGGAAGCTTTTCTATGTGCTTTACTAACCCGTAACATGAATGTTCTAAAATGGCCGACAAAACGCGGGATTTCTATTGCGCATGCGTCTACTGCATCTACGTAGTATGACTCTGTCGCTTTTGGTGGGAAACTTTTGCAGCTGCGCAATGGCACTAAAAATGACTGCTTCTAACTCACATGCTAATGCACCTGCTACTGCTAAACTAAAACTCGTAAGTTTTATTAAACACTAATGCAAAAGATTAAAATAAGTAAATGGGGTTAGAGTAGAGATAAGTGGTATACAGTGAAATTATTTGGTTCTGTGTTCTAACCTGTCTTTTTCTGACTTTATTATTAGTTCTTATTTGGGCCTCGGAGGGTGACTGGAATCCCTACCTCATATGAACTGCACGCATGCGCATAGAGACAGGCCAGAAACAATGATGGCACCAGTGTCACTCAGCCAAGGCCACCTTGAATGAAGAAGCCTGAGAAGCTCAACTGATGACCCCAGCGAGAGCAACAATATTGAATAAAATGTTTTAATTCACTGAGTAATGTGAAATGCGTGTGTGAATAAAGCTATGGGAAAAGAAAATTAAGGGGCGGGCACATAAACAATGGCTCATAGAGAAAGCTTACATTTTAAGTGGTGTGATGAACTCACCTCCTCATCCTGACCAATCAGAATAAGGGAAAACATAAGAATTGATACTTGAGGGGGTGGTACACTATTCAAGAATAGTATAATTGAGGTAAGGTAGCTAGAGACCTCGTCTGACTTGTCAGATCTGTCATTCCGACTCGTCACTGACCCAACGCGTGTACTGCTCCAGTTCTTGTCCGAGACGCTGTCTCAGACCCTGCTGCTGCCAGAAACTCTGTCTGAGAGTTCGAGATACTGATTGATAATCTATTCATCTAGCGAGATTGCGGAAAAAGGACACTCGATCAGAGGGGTATTTTTTTATTTTTTTTATTTAAAAGGTTTTATATAGCGCTGGCTGGACCCAAGGGTATCAGAGTGCTTTACAGGATTAGGTAATACAGAGTTGCAGTATAACTTTTATACACATAAGTCAGAAAACAAGGCATACAATGGTTGGTTTAAATGAGGTAAAAGTTAACAGAGATGTCATAAATCTAACAGCATATTGAAGATAATAGGCGTGGAGGAAAGCAAAGGTTAGTTATTGGATGGGGGAAGGAGAGAAAGAGTAGGGTTACTAAGGAGGGTGAGGGGTAAGGGGGATGGAGGCGGAAGGAAGTTATCTATGCTAAGAAAAGGGGGGAGAGGTGGTCATAAATGAAAGAGTTAGGGCAGGGGTAAGCATATGTATCCAGTGACAATGTAATTAAGGACCCCAGTATTTGTTGAGAAGGAACAGTTTGAGGTCTTTTTTGAAGCTGGGGTAGGAGGGGTTACAGCGTAGTTCCTTAGGGAGAGCAGTCCATACGGCAGGCGCATTTCCAGAGAAAGAGCGAGATTGTGTAGATTTCTTTTTTAATAAGGGTGGGATTAGGATGAGAGCGTTAGTGCTCCTCATATTTCTGGTACAGCCCGACTTGTGGAGTTTATCAGAGAGGTAAGATGGGGTGTTTTGATGGAGGGCTTTATGCGTGATGCAGGCAGTCTTGTAAGTGGATCTACCTTCAATAGGAAGCCATTTAAGGTCTTTGAGGGCGGGGGAGATGTGATCAAACCGCTTACAGTCAGTAATAAGCCTGGCAGCAAGGTTGAGAACAGATTTGAGAGGGGCAAAGTGGACTTTGGGAGTTCCAGAGAGAGTGGCATTACTGTAGTCGAGTTTAGATAGGACCAATGATTGTACCACTGATTTAAAGTAATCGGCAGGAATCAAGGGTTTAATTTTTTTAAGATGGTGGAGTGTGAAGAGAGCGCCATTGGCCGAATTTTTTATATGGGGAGAAAGACTGAGGTTCTGGTAAATGCTAATGCCGAGGGATTTGACTGAGCTAGAGATGGAGAGAGAGCAGTTAACAGCTTTGATGTCAGAGATCCAATGTAGAATAGGGAGAGAATTGTTTTTAGGAGAGAATAGAATGATTTCTGTTTTTTTAGGGTTAAGTTTTAGGTGGTTGTGATGGAACCAGGATTGGATCTTAGACAAGGCAACGTTAAGGTGCAAGATATCTGCATGGGATTTGATTTTATAGTAAAGTTGGGTGTCATCAGCATAAAGGTGGTAGCTGATTTTGCTTGCTTAAGAATGAGTGTGAGGGGTTCCATGAAGAGGTTGAATAGAGTGGGGGAGAGAATAGAGCCCTAGGGGACCCCCAAGGAGACAGGCAGAGGTTTGGAAAGACAGTCGCTGACTTTAATTTGTTGGGTTTTATGTTGGAGGAAGGAGGGGAACCATTTAAGAACAGCGCCATTCAGACCAAATCGGTCTTTGAGAATGTTGAGTAAGGCGGCATGGTTGAGTATGAAAAGCTGCAGAGAGGTCGAGAAGGATGAGAGGGAAGATTCACCCTTGTCTAGAGAGTGGTGGATGTCATCGACTATGTTGAGCATAGCTGTTTCCGTGCTGCAGCCCTTTCAAAAGCCTGATTGTAAGGCGTCCAGGACGTTGAATGATTCAATATGTTTGTCTAACTGGAGCAGAGCGCATTTTTCTAGGGCCTTAGATAGGAAAGGAAGGTTAGAAATAGGGCATAGATTATTTAAGTCATTGGGGTCAGCTGTAGCGTTTTTGATGGTGGGGGTAATTTGTCCTAGTTGGAGGGAGGCAGGGACACTACCGGTAGTTAGGGAGGAGTTGATGATAGTGGTCCAATAAGGAGCGATGATGTGCTTTAGGTCCTGAACAAGGTAGGCTCGAAGGGGATCTTTGGTATGAGAGGAAGGTTTAAGTTTGGAGGTGATATTGAAGACATCCCGTTTCAAAACTGGACAAAAAGTACTCCAGAATGCATTGTTTTTTAGTTGGGGGGCGATGTAGTCAGGCTCATGAGGGGTGTCAAAGGGGGGGAGTTGGGAAGAGTCCGGTCCAAGGTAAAGGGAGGGAGGATAATTAGATGGGATGTTAAGGTAGGGTGTCTGGCCATAAGGGAGGGGCGTTAGAATGAAGGATTGATCAATCTTGTTGATTTTATCTGAGAAGAAGCTCGCAATTTCTTCACATCTCTCGACCGTAGCCATAAGTTTGGGGGGGGCTGAGGCAGTTTGGCTTTTGACAATGCTAAATAGTTCTCTAGGTCGGTTTCTTGCCCGGTCAAGTTGTGAGCGGAAGAAGGAAGTCTTTTCCTTAAAGATGTGTTTTTTGTAGTTGGCTCTTGCAGCTCTGAGGAGGATAAGATTTGAGGGGGAGGGCTGTTGCCTCCAGGAGCGTTCTGTCTGTCTAAGAGCGCGTCTTTCACTGTTGAGGTCTCTATTGAACCAGGATTTGGAGGGGTTACGTTTCAGCTGTTTTAATTTGGCAGGAGCAATTTGGTCAAGGACATCAACAATAGATTTGTTGTAATGTTCTGTAAGGTCACTAGCACTTTGAGAGGGAGGAGTAAGGCTTAGGTGAGCTTTAATTTTTTTCTCCAGTTCGCCTGGAGGAATACGGTGGAGATTTCTAGTCAGTTTCTTTTGGTTGGAGGTGTTTGTGTATGGTGGGGGTGCAGAGCTGTTTATCGTGAAGATGATGAGGTGGTGGTCAGACCAGTCAATGGGGATGATGTGGGAGAGAGAAGCCAGTTCCTTGCTTGTGATGATAGCGTCAAGAGTGGCACCTTTGGTGTGTGTTGGGGAGTGGCAGAGCTGTTCCAAGTCATTGATATCAAGTAAGTCATTGATGAGATTAACCGAGTGGGTCATCATTATTATTCCAGAGGAGGTTAAAATCTCAGAGAAAGAGGTTTCTAGATTTAGAAGACGATGATTGTGTGAGAAAATCAGATAGTTCTTCCACAAAGGAAAGAGGGTCTCCAGGGGGGTGGTAGATGGTATGTAGGTGGATAGGGGGGGATCCATGAGTTATAAGATCAGCACCAAGGTATTCAAAAGTAGTAAGGTCAGGGTGCTCGACAGGTAAGAGTTGAAGTTCTTCTTTATAGATTATGGTGAGTCCGCCTCCGATTTTATTAAGCCTGTCTTTTCTGAGGATGGAGTAACGGGGGGGAGAGAGCAGGTCAAGTATAGATGTTGAGTGGGCATTGAGCCAGGTTTCTGTAAGAAAGGCTATGTCAGTGCCTTCATTAAGGATACTTTCAGCGATTTCTGTTGCATGACAGGCTGCTGATCGGCAGTTAACCAGCATGGAGTTAAGGGGTTTAGGGTCAGATTTTTTGGGGGGGAGGAGGAGTGGATGACGGAGAGTTTTTGCGGGGGTCTAGGTGAGACTGGGGAGGACGAGATTCGACTTGTCCCCTGGATCACAGGAATGGAGGAATGTGGGGATAGGGTGTTTGTCGTCGAGGTAATAAGAGAGTGTTCTTTATTAGGGTCACGGAGGTCAGGAGCGGGGAGATGGCTCGGAAAGAGGAGTGAGCTGAGAGAGCCAATGTTGCAGGTCGGTATAGAAGGAGGATTATCGTAAGGGGAGGTATTCCCTTGGGGAGGGAGTGTGGGCTCAGATTGTACAAACTCCAAGGGATAGGAATGATTGGAAGGGATTCTAGAAGAGAGGAAGTTAATTTCATTTCTGAGTGAAGAGAGCTCTAGTACCAGGGTTGAGAGATGTAGTTCTATATTGAGGAGTGATTGGGTGAGAAGTGAGATAGGGAGGGGGGCACGAAGGTCATGGGGGAGGGGGGTATGTTCCTTGTTAGTCATGGATGGTGGTTTAGGGTGTGGGTGGGGTGGGAAGCCAGGAGGAGGGGAGTGGGGGGTACGTAGGTCGCGGTGGGGGGTGTCTGTTCTTTGTTGGTCGTGTATGGCAGTTTAGAGTGTGGGTGGGGTGGGAAGCCAGGAGGAGGGGAGTGGAGTGCGTTAGGGTTGCAGGGTAGAGGTAGAATTAAAGGATGTGAGAGGGCACTCTCAGGAGTTAGCTGGGTGTCATGGGACAAAAAGGGGGCATGGGAGGGGTTAAGAAGGTTGTTGATTAGATAATGGGGGGGTTGGTTACTAGGGGAGGCGGTGATAGGGGCTGTTAGTGGAGTCATCGAGGGATCATAAAGAGGAGGGAGGGTTAGGGTGGTTGAGGGAGTTGTTGGGAGGTTCCTGGGAGATAAGGGGATTGGCGTTAAAGGTGGAGCCGTCGGGGGATCGGGAGTGGGAGAGCGGGGGAGAGGTTGTGGTGGCTGAGGGGGTTGTAGGAAGGTTACTAGGAGATGAAGAAATAGGAGTTATAGGTGGACCCATCAGAGGGTAGGGGAGCAGGGGACCAAGGGGATGTGGGGGGGTTGGGTGGCTGTGGGAGTTAAGTGAAAGTCATGGGGCCCGATTCACAGAACTAACTTAAGACAAAATCCTAAACTTACTACTTTTGGTATTCACAGAAGTTAGGATTTTGTCTTAAGTTTGTCTTAAGACAGACTTAAGACAGACTTAAGACAGACTTAAGACAGACTTAAGTTAGGATTTTGTCTTAAGTCTTAAGTTTGTCACCGCCCTAACCTTGAGCAGGTTAGGGCGGTGCGAACGGTGTGACCACACTGAATACCTATTTCGGGTGGGTGTGTAGTGTTTCCAAGTATATTATGGTTTAAAAAAAAAAACTTGCTGCCTCCTTCCTGGCCTCCAGTAATTTTCAGAAACAATAAAAATGTCATGATAACTTCGGTGATTAATGTTCTTCCTAGAGAGAGATCCGAGTTTTGTCTAGTGGAAGGGTTGACTCCTGGAAAGGTAGCACAGAGGGTTAATGTGCCTGCTGCAAAGAACATGTACCATGCAGATCACAAAATGGGACCATGATGAATGGTCATTTAATGTCAGCTGTAGATGATGGATCCCTGAACAGTGTCATGTATGTGCATGTTTGCATTGTGCTGAGGGGATTACCAGGTAATTGTTCACGCAGCTCTCTGATGGATGTCACATGCGGTTTTTCTGAGTCCCCAGATAGATCATGCAGTCTGTGTGTTCTCTTTTGCACTGGCAGTCACTGCCAGTCACCGGTGTATTCAACTGTGTAGCCTTGGACTGTGTCATGTATGTGCATTTAACGAGGTAACTATTAGCGGTGATACTACGTGTCTCTCGGTCCTCTTTCAAGTGCTTGCTGGCCTTTTTCCCCCCAGCAACTCCCCCCCTCCAGGGGTGGCAATCTGAGGGATAGCCCCGGGCGCCACAAGCTCTAGCTGGATCACTGACGAAATATCGAGAAGAAGAATATCGAATTGCCAAAATATCGAAGGAAAAATATAGAATGCCAAAATATGGAAGCCCTATCACCAAACAGGTAAGTACAAAAATATAGAATCCAAAATATTGTTGTAAAAAATATAGTTAGTCACAATATCGACTTATTTTAAATGTCTTAAAATTTATGTAAAATTAATGAAATAAAACATATAATTAACTGAAACATTTCTTCAAAAACCCCCAAGCTTCGAAGTAGCACTCCACAAGAGTATGGTTAACAAACCCTTTTATTCAGGAAAACGGCTTCGTGAATCCAAATGAATCTCTCTCCCTGACGCGTTTCAGTGCTCCAGGCACCGTAATCATAGGGCGGCAGTTAAGTAAAACATGGAACAGACGTCCACCTTTAATACCCATGTGGCACTCGCCTTCCAGTAAGCGGTATGCCGGGAGTGGAAGTCCCAATTCTTCCGTTCAGGTACAGCCATGTATTTACCCACAATGTTTTTGCTGCCAATTTGCATGAATTTTCAGCCCTCGGTGGGCCTCAGATTGCACGTATTCGTTTTCCATTCTTTGTACCCTTGTGCTGCAAGGGGCCGCAGTTTGATAACCAGCCCGCAGACAAAGTCCAGTTGAAAACAGCGGTGCATACTTCCACGGCCGGAAGCGCCGTGTATTTATTTCTTCAAAAACCCCCAAGCTTCGAAGTAGCACTCCACAAGAGTATGGTTAACAAACCCTTTTATTCAGGAAAACGGCTTCGTGAATCCAAATGAATCTCTCTCCCTGACGCGTTTCAGTGCTCCAGGCACCGTAATCATAGGGCGGCAGTTAAGTAAAACATGGAACAGACGTCCACCTTTAATACCCATGTGGCACTCGCCTTCCAGTAAGCGGTATGCCGGGAGTGGAAGTCCCAATTCTTCCGTTCAGGTACAGCCATGTATTTACCCACAATGTTTTTGCTGCCAATTTGCATGAATTTTCAGCCCTCCGGTGGGCCTCAGATTGCACGTATTCGTTTTCCATTCTTTGTACCCTTGTGCTGCAAGGGGCCGCAGTTTGATAACCAGCCCGCAGACAAAGTCCAGTTGAAAACAGCGGTGCATACTTCCACGGCCGGAAGCGCCGTGTATTTATTTCTTCAAAAACCCCCAAGCTTCGAAGTAGCACTCCACAAGAGTATGGTTAACAAACCCTTTTATTCAGTAAAACGGCTTCGTGAATCCAAATGAATCTCTCTCCCTGACGCGTTTCAGTGCTCCAGGCACCGTAATCATAGGGCGGCAGTTAAGTAAAACATGGAACAGACGTCCACCTTTAATACCCATGTGGCACTCGCCTTCCAGTAAGCGGTATGCCGGGAGTGGAAGTCCCAATTCTTCCGTTCAGGTACAGCCATGTATTTACCCACAATGTTTTTGCTGCCAATTTGCATGAATTTTCAGCCCTCCGGTGGGCCTCAGATTGCACGTATTCGTTTTCCATTCTTTGTACCCTTGTGCTGCAAGGGGCCGCAGTTTGATAACCAGCCCGCAGACAAAGTCCAGTTGAAAACAGCGGTGCATACTTCCACGGCCGGAAGCGCCGTGTATTTATTTCTTCAAAAACCCCCAAGCTTCGAAGTAGCACTCCACAAGAGTATGGTTAACAAACCCTTTTATTCAGGAAAACGGCTTCGTGAATCCAAATGAATCTCTCTCCCTGACGCGTTTCAGTGCTCCAGGCACCGTAATCATAGGGCGGCAGTTAAGTAAAACATGGAACAGACGTCCACCTTTAATACCCATGTGGCACTCGCCTTCCAGTAAGCGGTATGCCGGGAGTGGAAGTCCCAATTCTTCCGTTCAGGTACAGCCATGTATTTACCCACAATGTTTTTGCTGCCAATTTGCATGAATTTTCAGCCCTCCGGTGGGCCTCAGATTGCACGTATTCGTTTTCCATTCTTTGTACCCTTGTGCTGCAAGGAGCCGCAGTTTGATAACCAGCCCGCAGACAAAGTCCAGTTGAAAACAGCGGTGCATACTTCCACGGCCGGAAGCGCCGTGTATTTATTTCTTCAAAAACCCCCAAGCTTCGAAGTAGCACTCCACAAGAGTATGGTTAACAAACCCTTTTATTCAGGAAAACGGCTTCGTGACTGAAACATATTTAAAAATACTTAAATTACTTTAAAATTAATAAATAATTAATGTAAGTAAAAAAATAATAATAATACATATATATTAACGTAATATTAATTTTAAAAAATGCAATATTTTTTGCGTAGGATAGCGGGCGGGTAAAATTTACTATTACCACTCCAGTAAGTGCAATAGTAGGGAAAACGTTGGATAGCGGGAGGGTAAAAATTACTATTCCCACTCCAGAGAGTGCAACAGTAGGGCAAGCGTTGGATAGCGGGAGGGTAAAAATTAGTATTCCCACTCCAGACAGTGCAATAATAGGGAAAGCGTTGGATAGCGGGAGGGCAAAATGTACTATTCCCACTCCAGTGAGTGCAACAGTAGGGAAAACGTCAGATGGCGTTGGGGTAAAAATAACTATTCCCACTCCAAAGAGTGCAACAGTAGGGAAAGCGTTGGATAGCGTAGGGGTAAAAATTACTGTTCCCACTCCAGAGAGTGCAACAGTAGGGAAAGCGTTGGATAGCGTAGGGGTAAAAAATACTATTCCCACTCAAGTGAGTGCAAATGTAGGGTAAGCGTTGGATAGCGGGAGGGTAAAAATTACTATTCCCACTCCAAAGAGTGCAACAGTAGGGAAAGCGTTGGATAGCGTAGGGGTAAAAATTACTATTCCCACTCCAAAGAGTGCAACAGTAGGGAAAGCGTTGGAAAGCGTAGGGGTAAAAATTACTATTCCCACTCCAGAGAGTGCAACAGTAGGGAAAGCGTTGGATAGCGGGAGGGTAAAATTTACTATTCCCACTCCAGTGAGTGCAACTCTAGGGTAAGCGTTGGATACCGTAGGGGTAAAAATTATTATTCCCACTCCAGTGAGTGCAATAGTAGGGAAAGCGTTGGATAGCGTAGGGGTAACAATTACTATTCCCACTCCAGTGAGTGCAATACTAGGGAAAATAATAATTTAATATTTTATTAAAAATAAATAAATTATTAATACCAAATAAAAATATTAACATTAATTACCAATCACACAATATTTAATAATTAATTTATTATAAATACCAATGTTTTTTTATTAATAACCTATTAATAATTAATTAACAACCAGTTAATTTTCAATACCAAAAATAAATAAATAAAATTAATACCAATTAATAATTAATTAAGAATAAATTAATTAGCAATATACAAAAATTATTTCAATAATTAATTATTTACAATTAAATTAATTCCCACCATATTCCCCTATAAACCCACAACCCGCTACAAATAATAAATTAATACAATTAACATAATTATCAATTAAACAATTATTACTAATTAATCACTAATTAATACAAAGTATTTACCAATTAATAATTAATCAACAACCAATTAATTTTCAATACCAATTAATAATTACCTAATAACAATTAAATTACTTCCTACCCCTATAAACCCACAACCCGCTACAGAAGTAAAACACAAAATTTAATTAAAAATAGTTAATAATTCCTAAAAATTATTATTTAATGTACTATAATTAAATTACTTCCCACCCTAATCCCCTATAAACCCACAACCCGCTACGGAATTAAATTTCACAAAAATTAAATTACATAAAATTCATTACTTTAAAAATATTCAAACATACATTCCAAAATGTATACATACTTTTAACACATATACTAACACTTAAAACACTATAAAAAAAATGATATTTTTAACAACTATATTATGACTGTCGATATTACTTACTTCTATATTATTTAAATCGATATTTTATTTCTTACCTGATTTTCGATATTCTTCACCACTATATTTTGGCAATTCGATATTCTGTCCATTCTATAT
Source organism: Triturus cristatus (assembly GCF_964204655.1). NCBI lineage: Eukaryota > Metazoa > Chordata > Amphibia > Caudata > Salamandridae > Triturus > Triturus cristatus. The sequence goes on from NC_140583.1 coordinate 1,070,577,876, forward strand.
TAAAAACTCGATATTCTGTCCTGTCGATATTTTGAATTCGATATTATGTCTGTTTACCGCTCTAGCTACGCCTCTGAGCCGAAAGCAGCAGTACAGACTCGTGTAGTGTGGGTAAGTAGTTATAATGGTAACGGACAGAGTGGATAGCTAAGGTGGTTCAGAAGCCCGGGGTGTAGTAAGAAGAATCCAGACGTAATTGAGTTAAGGGGCACTACGAGTTAATTGATCATAAATATGAGATACAATGAGAAAGGTGAAGCACACTGGATTGGGGTTGCAATTTCAATTTCGGTGTCAAATATAATTAGAATCACAGTCGCTTAGAAAGGCTGGGGGGGTACGTTAAGGAGATTCATGTGGAGCAAGGTTTTTTTGACTTGAAGCTCTATTAGGTTAGAGTCAAAAGAGGAGAAGCTCCATTCAAAGATGGCCACCAAAGTGATGGAGTGTCAGAAGTCCTTTTTTTGTTTCCTAGCACTACAGAGCATTAAGTACAGGGGCTTGGGAGAGTCCATTGGAAGTCCACAAAGTTCGAGACAAAATGGGCGCCAGGGGACATATCAACAAACCTTACAAGTCAGTCTCAATGGGTGAGAGGTACAATTGATTTTGATTCAAGACATGAAGAGCCAGCCGTACTTGTAGGCGGGCAATCAAACCATATTTCCCATAGGGGAGGGGGGAACTTCAGAGGACTCACAGGCGGGGATAAGCGAGAGCCAACAGGACAAACCGTCCCAGCAAAACTAAACCAATTCTGTGCACACAGGTTCCCATTGGCAACATGAACCTTCAAATGTCTAGGAACATCGGGGCAGAGTCAGGGCGCCGCGCCGTCTTCGGCCACAACTCCCGAAAGAGGCTTCTGATCTACGGGGCCGCATGTCCCGCTACGTCAGCTATTCCCCACCCCACCGGCCTGGGAAGATCAAACTGAGTCACGGTTGCGGGCGCCGCACACCACGCACTCAGCAACCCCAGTGCAATTAGCAGCGGGTCAGACCTCCGTGGCCCCCCGATCAGGAACTTAGCAGAAGAGCACGGAGAGCCTCCTCGAGCTCCGTCGTGAGGGGGGTGGGGCGTGCTCCCCCTCACACAGATCGAGGCTCCCCTTCACCGTCCTGGGGGCAAATGGCGGAGACCAGCACAATCAGTTTGTGCCCCAAAGTTCGCCTCCTCATGTCCCCACCTTGCCTCGTCCTCAGATCAAAGGGCGAAGCCAGATATAGAGGACTGTGCCTCCCGTCGCCACCTTGGTAGCATGGTATGTGGACTGGCGGGGGATGCGTTCTCCAGGACAGTGCCCCAACGCTCACCTTTCCAGCCCTGCGAGATCGGAGCAGCCAGCATTCCTCGTGATCCACAAAGATCACTCCGTGTCCCGGATCGTGGCAGCAGGAGGAGGTCGCAGTCCAGGATCCTCGACAATGTCCATGGAGCACGGGGTGGCCATCGTCATGGGAGAAGCTCGTCCAGTGACTACTGTGACGGGAATTGGTACCGGACATGCTCAAGCCCCGAACCCCTCAACGAGACCACGGTGGGCCACGGAGGAGCATCGACTTGTCCAGGAGGCTTCCGGTAAGTTTTTGCCAGGAGTGTTGGTTTTCGATTGTCGTTGGCCCGTTTGAAAATCCGATTGAAAGAGTAGTGTTGTTGAAATGTTCATCTGTGGTGTGGTGATGAGCAGGAGGATGGATGGGGGCATAGATAGGGATTTTCACAAACTTGTGATCCCAAGCCCCGGAGCTTCTCAGGAGAGCTCCTGCCCAGCAGCCATCTTGGCCAAGTACTACGCTGGCGTTGTACTTTACGAGAAGTTACCCTTCCAGATCTGAATCTGCCCATTCTTCTACCTGTGACCTATCATGGAGATTCTATCTGGCCTCCATTACGGAGTTGGGTTCATCTTAGACCATAGGTAAATATAATCAGCAATTCTGTACCTCTGTGCCTATTTTTCCTTTTCCCCCTCCTCCTTTTACAGGTACTGTAATCATTGATCATTTTGGTTTGCTATGATTTATTTGGTGTATTTTGCCTCTTGATATGAAGGAAGGTGGTTACTGTGATTGAATTTTGACTCGCAAATTAACTAAGATAAAGTTTTTCAAAACTTCTTGAGTCTGTGGTTATTCAGAGTAATGAGGTAAATGTCATTCTACCTTAAACTAACTCAGCAACCTGATTCATCAAGGAAATGAAACAAAATGTATTGAATTGGTAAGACTTGGTAAAGGTGAATAACAAAATTACAGGTATTACTCAAAATTGATGCCAGCGGGGTATACTAGCTTATTGTATGAATGTGGTTTGGGACCAGGTGAGTATTAGGTGTATGAGTGACCAGAGCTGGTGACCCACGCTCCATCAAAGCTGATTCAAGGCCATGAAGGGCCTCACTGCCGTGGTTTAGGGTTGGCAAAACCTTTGCCGCCATTACCTTTAAAAGAGGGTTAAGTGCTAGATCTTTCAATCTCTTGCGCAGGGTGTTAAAAGCGGCAATTAGGGCACTGAACTTGTTTGTGATGGTTCAGATCTGTTTTTGACTGTTCCCTTGTTGTCTAGCAGTACGCCTAAGTACTAGTATTCTTTTGCTGGGTCCAGGACATACGTACCGAGGTGCTAAGTTGCCTTGTTTTTGATTGCCACACTAACCATCATCGCTTTGGTTTTGTTTTGTTTGATGGCCAGGTCATTTTGCGTAGAGTGCAGGTGTAGTGTGTGAATCAGTCTCTGAAGGCCTCCTTTAGTTTAACTGCAAAGTACCGCATTGTCCGCATACAACAGCTGGCTCAGTGCTGATGTGCCAAGGCAGGGGGAGGGGGCGTTGCTTATAGTTTCATTAGGAGCAGGGGAAAGGTCAGTGATGAAGAGGTATGGAGCCAGCACGCGCCCCTTGTATGTAGATATTTCTTGACAGTAGGGGGCCATCACCAATCTTAACCCGCACCCATGCTTGGCTATAGTGTGACTCAATGATTCTGAGCAGGTGTGAAAGGATGTTCCAAGCCATGAGCTTCCTCCAGAGCTTCGCTCCGTTTACAGAATCGATAACCTACTTATAATCAACAAAGCAAAGGTAAGCAGTGTGATTCTGCTTTCCCATTTTATCCAGCAGGATTGCAAGGACCAAGATGTTTGTAACTGTGCCAGAACCTCTCTTAAAACCAGATTGAGTTCTTGGGATTTTGGGGGTTGAGTCCATCCAAGCAGTCAAATCATGTTAGACAAGGGATGCAAAGTATTTAGCTTCATTACCTAGGAGAGAATTGATATGATTGATCTCTGGTAGTGTTTAATCTTCCACTTCATGAAGTGGGGTGATGACTGCATCTTGCCACGAATCAGATACATCGCCCATGTAGACTGCCTTGGAATAGAGAGGGGACATTGGTCCTGCCCAGTGCTGTGGATGTCATTTGTAAATAGCCTGGAGTTTTCTGTTAGGCCCAGGGACACCGTCTTGCGTGCCCTCGGTGATAACATTTGCAATTTGTTGTTCAGACAGTTGTGCTTCTTCTAGATTGGAGGAGAAATGAAAATCTATGTCTGAAGTGAGTTGAATTTGTGAACAGTGGACTCCGTGCTGAGGTTACATGTAGGGCATGCCCAAGTTGACAGATCGATGTTCAGCTAGGGTGTGTATTTGGGATGGGTTTGGTGCCGGGGAAGACTCTTCACAGAGAAAGACTGGGTTGTCTAGCAGCAGCAGTGTGGAATTTACCTCTAAGAGTGTTATAGGTGGTGAGTCGTTTGCTGTTGAAAAGTGTTTCTTGAGAAAGGCCACCCAGCACTCTTCCCTGATTGGAATGTTGCCTAAGGCCTGCTGTTTTCGATTTAGATTGTTCACAGTTACCCACACATTTCTGGAGTTGATGTGCTTGCTGTCATGGGGCATCTTAATCCAGAAGTCATCTGTGTCTTTTTGTTGTGGGCCCAGATGGACTTTATGTAGTCTTTTTTTGCCACCCTTAGGGTATCTAGGTTGTTGTTATTTTTAACACAATCCCTTCGAACAAGCCTCAATGCCTGGTCTAGTTTCTTCTTGGTCAGGTGACAGGCTACTGATCTTTTTTCTTGTTTTTAGCAGTTCCTGGGGTTGCTAAAAAGTATGGCCTATGTTGGCTGTCTTTACTACAATTGCTGTTTGCAATTAGGTAAGTTATAAATTGTTGTCATGTTGCTGAGTTAAATTTTAACTTTCTCAGTCTTCTAGAACTGCCGTGGCGCTGATGGCAATCTTCACCATGGACATTTCATACCATTTCAGTTTCTTATACTTCATGGTGAACTGGGAGCCAATCGTGGAGGGCCATCTCTCAACGACCTCTCTTCTCAGGTCTAAGACCAATGTTTGTGGGATGTGGTCACTCTCGCAGCACTCTGCAATTTGGAAGGAGTGAATGGCAGAAAAGAGGGCAAGCGATAGAAAGGTGTAATCAATGATGGACTCCAACTGTGGGCCGACATAGCTGAGATTTCAGGACAGTCGTCAGGTGATCTACTGTTGAGTGTTCTCATCCTGAGGTGTTTACTGTCTAGCACAAAATGTTCCCCATGTTTATCCTTTCGCTTCCTGAGGTTTCTCACCTGGGGCTGAATGTTCCAACAGATGTTCTGTTGTTTAAGAAAATCATAATTTACTCCAGTACTGATGAGATTCATGTTGGAATCACCCGTGATACTAAATTTGGGTTCCGGTGCGCAGTTCATTTGGTTTAAGATAATTGGCTTGATTTTCTTGATGACAATATTTTTTTATATGTGGGGTAGGTTGAATATAAACCTTTATTATGCTCAAGGCCCACTTGCGTAATAGACTGGTGATGAATGTGATCAGAATACCTGGTCCGATTCAGGTAGCATCTCAATTTGTTCTGCCAAGAACAGCGTGATATAGGTTGCCACTCCACCAGCGGGGCGACCACATTTTTTGTTTTTTTCCACCGGTTTAAAATGGACTGAGTAGTCTTGAACGCTAGGTGGTGTAACTACCCATGTCTCCTGGAGGGCAGTTATGTCAAACTGGTTCGGGGAAAAAAAGTTTTTGTCACTCTCTATCTCGCTTTCCAAGCCAGGAATGTTCCAGGAGCATTGTTTGAGGCTTGTGTGGCGTGCCCCTTTTCCGGGGTTGCAATGTCAATTTCTGATTCTTATGTTTAAGGCTCCTGGAAGACAACCCAAGTCCGGTCTCTTGATATAATTTATTTGTTGTGCATGTTGACTTGCTGAGGCTGTGTGTGCTAGAGCAAGATGTTGGGGGGCATAGGGCATGATTTTTATGCCCCATTCCTTAAAGACCTCTTTTAGTCTTTTAGAACTAAGGTCAGTATGGCTGATGATGGGAAAGTAATCATTGTGGATTCTCTCAGGGGGTGATTATCGTCTGTAAAACATTTTTAGGTCTCGCCTGACCCAGCGCATGCGCTGGTCTGGCGAGACTTATTGAGAGGGCTCCAAAAAGTGCTACCAGGCCAGCCTAGAGATACAGTGCATGTGCGCGGGCGCGCGCGCCGCGCTTGCCGCGATTACTTTCACTTTCGCGGCCGCATGGCATAGCCAATAGGTCTCGCTTTTGGGACCTTATAAGTATTTAGTTATGCAACTGTTGCATGGCTAAACACTTATAAGGTCCCAAAGGCGAGACCTATTGGCTATGCCAATGCTTGTTACTGATGTCCTCGGAGGCAATGTGGGCCAAGGCCCTAGCAGTTTTAAGAGGTTACCCCAGTTTAGGATATCGTGACGACCCTTGGACTCAAAATCAGGGTAGAAAACAAGGTTTGTTTCGCCATGCTGAGGGTGGAAGTCGCTGGCCCAATTGGATTCAGTTCCTTTGTATTAGGTATAGTGCTTTGAGGGTTGTAATTTGGGGCGCCTAAAATGATGTTATTGAGCCATGTTCCTTGAGCGAGGACATTTCTCTTAGTGGGTGTAAGGCGAGGGTTGAACACTGGATGCAGCACTATGTTGCGGGGGCAGGAGTTCTGTTAGGATGTTGGTTATTCTGTTGGTTAGTGAGTCTCACAGTGAGTTTTACCAGAGAGCACAAAGATCGTGATCTGGGCTGGGAAGCTTCTACACAACAGTGTCCACCAGCAGAGTCTGCCCACTAAGTGGATCGCTTTGAAAGGCCACCGATTGGGCGCTGCAGGAGTTTCTATCCCCTGTGGCACAGTTAGGTGTTTGTTCTCTCTGTTCGTTATGTGACGTTTTGCGTCTCTATTCGGTGTCGGGGGGATCTTTACTGCGTTTTTTTGTATTACCCTCTTCAATGCCTATGACGAGCTGGTCTCGTCATGGGCCGCGGTTGCGCTGTGCCCATGACGAGACCAGCTCGTCATAAACCCCGCCCGCTAATACAACGGCCGGCACAGGGCGGGGAAAGGGGCGGGCACTGAAGGAGTTACGATTAGGTAGAGCTTTCTGGACAAGTGGCTTGTTGAAGATATGTAGCTGTCTAGGCTTCAATGATTAAGTTGTTGAATTTTGAGTCGAAACTTGATACATATACAGATAGGATGTTAAGAAGGTCTATGTGCATGTCAAATTTAACTGAGTAGTAATTGGGGGCGTCCACGCATGCTTGCAAGGTGTGTTTTTTAACAGAAGAGGCCAAGTGTATGAGCAGTCACTGTTTTACCTGCTCGGTAGACTTTCCGTTGATGGTGACTGTGCTGATAGCGCATTGATGAAAAGGAGTCAGTCAGCTGGTCCTGCCATCGATTTGGCGTTTGTGCATGGGCTATCCTTTGCCTGCTCCGTTGCCGGGGTTGGTGCATCTTTAATAGTCTCTGCCGTGTGTGCGAAAGTTGACCTCGTTGCGATGGTTAAATCTCGCTGTGTTGAGGCTCGGTCCGTATCCCCAGGCGTGCTTCTGGCCAATGGACGCAAAGACAACTTTGGATACTGTGCTGGAGAGTGAGTAACCAGCTTAAATGTCTAGTAGGGTGAATGCATTTGTGAAAAGTTGCTTGCATCATGCATTATCCGCAGGGCGGTTGCACGCAGAGCCTAAACCTCCAACTTTATATCTTGTTTTTGTGGGTGGGGCAAAGACTGAGCGAGCTCGGCTTGGTTAGCTGGCTCAACTGCCCTAAGGGCCCTGGAGCGCGTTTCTCCTGTAATATCTGGGCATCACCCAGGCAGCCATGTGATGGGGTGAAATCTGAAGAAATTCGGAGTCCATCCTCTGAACTGACTTCCCCTGGATTGGCAGTGCCTTTAACTTGATCTGGGGTTGGGACATGCCATCAAACAGGATCTGTGGGGTTAGTGGCTCTGGCAGGCCTTTTAGAACGTCAGTTTTGAGGAATGGTTCCTAGCTTGACTGAGAAATGTGAACCTGTGTGAAATTTTCTGGCTCCTTTCAACGTATATCCATTATGGGGGAAATTAAACAGTTGGGTACTTGACTTTTATTTTGCACTCATAAAGCAGTCTTGCGGGCTTCCTCAGGAGCGTCCCGACGCCCCTCCTGTCTAGCTGCGGGGATAGCGTGTCTTGTCAGACTTCATAATTGAGCTTGGGTTACGCAAATGTTTTGTTGCCCATCTCAGCTGCTTCTTTTCCATGCCTTGGGTGAGATAGGTTATATCGCAAACTAGTATAGAGGCTAGTTGGGGGCTATACAACTATTGAGCGTTGTTCCCTTCCCTAGTGGGGTTGTGAGCTAGTAGATGCAGGTAGGTGCAGGCATGCCAAGTATTGAATTAGTGGGATTATTTGGTTTAGTTCAGTGTCGATGCAGACTCTTTCCATAAGTTACGGCTACTTGATAAGCGCTGAGCTGCAGCTATAGGTTGCAGCATGTAGCATGGGTTTTTGGGCAGGTAAAAATTGGTGCAAACGCGGCAGATGAGTCACGTTTCTCTCTAAAGTCTTCCCCGATCTCATGGTCCCCTTGCTTGCATTAATTTTTCCCAACAGCTCCTTAGCAGTCCAAAAAGGGGTGCAGTTCCTGCTCTTTAATCCTGCTAGAAGGATCCTTAAATGCAACTAGATGCTGCATAATACTAAGGGGTCCATTAGGATGTAGGCGCTGGCGGTGCGGAAAAATGCCTTATTAGTATGGTCAAACATAGGCCAATTCCCGACCGCCGCGGTGCGACGCGCACCGCCATCAAAGTGCGCCCGCCACCGCGGCAGTGGGAGCCAATGGAGACCCTCCGCCGTGCGTAATGACGTCCGCCCCGCTCCACAAATTAGGATGACTCAAGGAAGCAGACGCACCGCAGTGGAGACACCGCCTAACCAGGGACGGCGGAAACTCGACAGCGGAGCGCGAAAGCAGAGTCCCGGTCATTACCGCCAGGGACCCAGCTCTACACGTCTTTCCGGTGCTGTACCTGCTACATCACCAGGAACTCAAGGACCGCCACGGACGACGCCGCAGGTACGCAATAACACAACACACAACCCACGGCCTGACACCGGGTCCAAATCCACATCAGACACCCTAGGGGGGATAGAGACACATCCACAAGGGCACCCACACATCACCCACCTGCCACAAATGCACCCCGCCGCATCCTGGACACACAGCTACCGCCACCATGCAGCAATGTCCCGGTCACGTCACCGCAGCGGTGAACACAAGCAAATACATGCACAATGCAGAAGGCAGGGCCAATGCCAGGCATGGGCAGGGCACAAAGACCACAGGGCCACACCCCCTCCCACCACACACTAGCACAGCCCATGAAGGCACACACATGCCATGTGCCCTTCCTGTGCACCCCATGCACAACAACAAGCCAGGGCAATACACACCCTGCACCACACAACAAACAATCATGGAGATACACACTGCAGGAGTGGCTGCACAGGAACACACAACACACAGCACAGCAGAACAGGGCCAGGGAAACACACACAACACCACACTCAGGGAAATATAAATGAGGACAAGCAACAAATGAACACATACAAGGAACCAACATCCAAATGGACACACAGCTTGCACAGTCACACATACATATCACAGACTGACACACACACACATACGCACCCCACATGCCAACAGAAATGGAGCACAACAAATAGGGAAACCAAAGTGGGCTGCACACAAATGGAAGGCCATGGAGACACACAACAAGCATGTGTACATCACATCAACACAAGGAACAGAGCACAACACCCTCACACCATCAAAGCACACATGGCTGACACAGTCAGTGAAATAAAACCACAGACAGCTCAGTGCAACCACACAGGGAGACAGCAAGGCAAACCATGTATAGGCACAAGGATGAAAGGATGAAAGGAAGGCCCTGAAGTCAAACTGGGAACAGCCACACATACATACAACTACTTTACAGGAGTACGCAAGCAGCACTACACACAGGGACCATCTACACACCTCAGGACTGACAAACACCAGTAAGATTCTACACACATACCCCCCCTCACACCAGCAGCACACAACACCAGTGCCAAACACACTGAAGGCTGCCAATACTTGACAGGCAATACACACACAACCACACACCCTGGGCTCAGCCACAAACATCACATACACACACACACGGATACCACCACAAATGTGGAAACAAATACAACAGACAAACACATAACCCAACTGAAACACACACAGAGCCACAACAACAGATATGCCCTGTGCAGCTAAACTGGGGAAAGGCAATGGGAACACAGACACAAAAGGAGTGCTCAATTTCATCACACGGGAACAATGCACAGAAAACATTCCACAACACACACAAGAAGTGCACCATCACAGAACAACACAGCCACAGCAAACAAACAATAGATGCACAGGTAGAACAATCACATAGCAAACATAGCACAACATAAGGGGATGCACAACAGGCAATCACAAGGCAACATACACACAGCACAGCAAGCACAACAAGCTGTGTGTGCACACCAAGCATACCAGAAACACACAGACATCAGTAACAGAACAGCAACCCAAACAAAACCATACAGCACAGCATAAAGACAACAGCACACCCAGGAAGTGAAGCAATAACACAAACAACACGCATACATCCAACACAACACCCAATAGATGCACAAGTCTGGGACACAAAGGTGGAAACAACTTGACCACAGGACTGGGGCAGCACACACAGTTGAACTGCATAGCAGCAACCATGACTGACAAACAGCACCAGAACATCACACATGGCCCATTGGGGAAATGCACTGAGTAACACATTGACCCTGGACAAAGAACTGCACCACAAAGCACAGTGGCACAAATGAAGTCATGGGGAGGCACACACACATACAAACCAAGGGGACAGTTCACACCAAAGTGAATTGTACTGCATGTCAGTAGGGGACATGGCAGGCGTGTACCATACACAAAGAGAGGGAGGGCAGACCCACAATGGGTAGCACAGATAGGGGATGGCATGACAACACACACAACATGCCACACTGGAGGCAAGAGGGCACCATGGGACAGCAAGGCATGAGAAAACACAACCACAATGGCAGTGTGGAGCAGCAGGTCTGCACAGACCCCCACAAACAGCCACCAGACACAGGGATGTGCAACAGAACACAACACTGAATTGCCAGTAACACCCTCTGCATACTCACAAGTGACAAAAACAACAATTAGGAGTCAGACAGAACTGCAAGAACACACCAACACACTGCACAGTGCACAACATACAACTCACACATGGGCATACCACCACATCCAGAGGGATGAACAATCAAAACAACAGGCACACAACTCCTCGATGACACATGTGTGTAGTTGACATTGCAGAGGCATGCACACATCAACACTCCCCACAAACTCAACCCCTTCACACTGCACACTACCTGGCCATCCAAGAGCACACATGGAAAGTAAGACATGGGACTAGGATGACTGGCCATCACAAGATGACCACACACATACACCACTGGGCACACATATAGGAAGAACACACACATGATGACCCTGGACAGCCTGCCTGAAATACTGTGTGCAGAAACCCACCCTGTGCTGGCAGTGACCCCCCAACCTGACATGTGTACAATAGAGCCAACATGAACTAATCAAGAAAATGACTACTGCTAAACATTCGAAATTGACACCATTGCCACCACAAGTATCTGGGCCAAGAAGAACTGAAGCCCCTGTCACCCCTGATAAAAGAGAGCAAGTGAGCCCAAACATTGACCATGTTGAAGTGCCACACAGACCATGTGGCACAGTAAACCATTTACACACAGCAAAAGAACTGTATTCAGTAAGGACACTGACAAAATAGACAACTGGAGCAACTGTCTTTATTCACAAATTGCACAGATAGTCACCATGAGAAGAGAAGAGTAAGGCACAAAATGCAGAGCATGTCCATGAGAAGCTGCACAGGCAAGGGCAAAATAGCAGTGAACAACAAGGCCAGTGGCCATGGCAGAGTTCAGAGTAGGTTCATGAGAATCTGCACAGGCAAGGGCAAAACAGCAAGGCCAGTGGCCAGGGCAGAGTGCAGAGTATGTCCATGAGAAGCTGCACAGGCAAGGGCAAAACAGCAGTGAACAACAAGGCCAGTGGCCAGGGCAGAGTGCAGAGCATGTCCATGAGAAGCTGCACAGGCAAGGGTCCAACACAGCAGTGAACAAGGCCAGTAGCCAGGGCAGAGTGCACAGTATGTCCATGAGAAGCTGCACAGGCAAGGGCAAAACAGCAATGAACAACAAGGCCAGTGGGCAGGGCAGAGTGCAGAGCATGTTCATGAGAAGCTGCACAGGCAAGGGTCCAACACAGCAGTGAACAACAAGGCCAGTGGCCAGGGCAGAGTATGTCCATGAGAAGCTGCACAGGCAAGGGCAAAACAGCAGTGAACAACAAGGCCAGTTGGCAGGGCAGAGTGCAGAGCATGTCTATGAGAAGCTGCACAGGCAAGGGCAAAACAGCAGTGAACAACAAGGCCAGTTGGCAGGGCAGAGTGCAGAGCATGTCCATGAGAAGCTGCACAGGCAAGGGTCCAACACAGCAGTGAACAACAAGGCCAGTGGCTAGGGCAGAGTGCAGAGTATGTCTATGAGAAACTGCACAGGGAATGTGTGCGACTGTACCTTTCCATGGCCAGCAACACAGTCAAGCGGCAACAATGTGCAGTACAGGTCCTCCTGTGTGAGACACAGGTGTGTGAGGGTGACTACCACTCAGACATGGCTGTCATGCAGACTGGGAGCTGGCTGTGCCTCGGGGACTGTCGAGGCACTTAAAGGGGGAGAGAGCGGAACAGCTGGGGTAGAGCGATCAGTGTCTTGGCAGGCTGGAGGGCTGCTTGGACCAGGTGGTGTAGTGGCACGTGGTGGTGGAGTCATGCAGACGGGAGTCACGGTGTGGCTGGGAGATTGTGGAGGGGTGCCCTTCCATTTCTTGGGGATCCTAAATGGCTTGCCTGACTTGGGGTCAATGGGAATTGGTGTCGGCACAACAGGCACACACACCACCACTGCTGCAGCAGCTGCAGGCGCTGGCAGCCCCTCTTGTGATGTGCTGGACCCAGCTGAACGCTTTGCCTTGCTTTGCCTCTGCCCCCCCTCCCCTGTTTACTAGGTGTCACCCCTACAGTCCCCTCTGGCCCCTGCTTCACTGGGCTTGGAATGGGAGTCGAGGTGGTTGGTGATACTGCCTTTGAGCACTTCCCAGGTGTATCCTTGGCATGCACCACCTCCTTGGTGGGCACAGACACTGTACGATTATCTTTGCGCGATGCCTTGTGGCAAAGGTGTTCAAACTGTGGGGCGCGCCCCCCCCTAGGGGGCTGTGGTAATGTTCCTAGGGGGGTGCAAATGCCTGTGTAAATACTTGTAAATGAAGATGGCATGAGGTGCGACTTTCTTTATTCATCGCGTTTCCAGGCTGTCTTCATTTGCACCCAGCAGGTAAAGGTCAGAAAACGATGGCAACTGTTATTCTTGGCGCTATGGTGGCGGGTTCAAAGGCGTGGCTATGTGGCTAAAAAGGAAAAGAAAAGCATTTCCTGTAAGTATTTGGTTGATTTTTCACATTTAGCTAGCTGCATATAAATTAATGCACATACCATAAACAAAAAATAAATGCAAACTAAAATAATCCTTGGGAACACTTTCTTTAATATTATCAAACCTCAATTCATTAATGCGATCACTACAGTTGTCTGTGAAACCAGAGAATCAGACAATTGAATCCTGCTTGGTATAGTGTGGAATCCTGACTTTTGTATTTATAATTCTGTGAAGTCCCAGCCTGTAACATAAAGCACTGTGAATATGCAAGTAATTATTAACATTTTTTATTATACACTATATAAGCAAGGCTGCTGGAATTTTGCACAAAAAAGGATGAAATTATATGGCAGAGTTGACTAAATGATGCCTTGGGAAAAAAAAGCCAACACATGCTGCTTAACACAGTGGTTTTTGTGATAGTGTTTCTTTATTATTTTATAAAGTTTACGCATGCTAGCACTGTGTGGGCAAATGTTTCACCTCATTAATGCCAGATTAACCCTAAATTCAGCAATAACCAGCAGAAAGCTGACTGTCAACCTTTGCGATGGGCCTTCCACTGCGTGGCAACATGTGTTTTTGCCTTTTTAATAATTTTTGATACGTTTGAGCTAGAAACAGATTTTTGTTTGTTAAAAGCTGTAGAATATGCAGCAGATGGTGAATTATGTGACTTGTTGGATTTTAAATGGCGATCACTACAATTAGTGCAGCAGGTGTAGTGGCACTAGGGCAGTACACACCAATTGTGTCTGTGTTACTAGCATAATGGTGGATGGAAACCCTTTTTTCCTGGTAAGCATTAGTGCCCTAGTTCCCCTTGCAGCGCAGGGAAGAGGTCCAAAGCAACAGGCGGCAAGATGTGGGATTTACTCCCTTTTCTTTTTAACACAAAGGAGCAGACAACCTGCTTTGGACCTCACGTCTAGGAGTGATTGACCAATGGATAGAGTGGGCAGAGTAGTAGGTATCATTTGTAATACTGAAGCAGTTGCATGGGGGCCAGGGGAATGAGGCGTGAAAATAAACCCAATTCGTTTTTTTTTACTGTCTTTTCTTGATTATGTTGGGGCCCACTATTGTTACCATTGTTTTGCAAGTGTTGCTTTGGGCCTCGGACCAATGGCCCAATAGAAGGGAAAATATAATCAGGGGAGGCACATTAGCTTAGGCCTCAGAGAGATGACAGAGTGGGGAAAGTGGCAAGATGGAGGCCCATTTTTTTCAGTAAGGGGCAGAGAAGACCGTCACCTCACAAGGCAGTTGATCTCATTAATGAAGCAGATGCAGTGGCCCTCAGTCCCAGGAGTGAGAGGCCCAATGCATAACAATTATGACTTTTTCCATTTATAAAAGGGAATTGTAGGCTTTTCTTCCTAGCATTAGAGGTGAGAGCACCCTTGCTGCAAAGTGGTGTACAACATGCCTGAGCCCATTTTATTCTGAAAGTGACAGAGAATCTGTTCCAAGATTGGAGTGATGGCCGTTCATGGTGAGGTAGAGGTGAAAGAGGCAGAGGACACAGTCTGCTACTCAAGACTGCAGCTGTCATTAGTGCTACATGTGCAGTTGCATTGGGTCTCAGGAGTGTGAGGGGGTTACAATAGCCCAAGTATCAGGAGTCGTGTTGATATATTCGCTCTTTTACCAGGGTCACATTTAGTGTGGATTCTCAGTTACAGAAAAGTACCCTGAAATGGTAATCCCACCCCCTGCACTCGTCCTGGATCTTTCCACTACCCCAAGTACTGACAATGTTTTGAAGGGGGGCCCTGACTCGAAAACATTTTTCTCAGGGGGGGCTCACAGCAAAAAAGTTTGAAGACCTCTGCCTTAGGGGCAGGAGAGTCCTTGGATGGGGATGCCACTGAGGCATGTGTGCCTGAGGTCTGCTGCTTTGCTAATTGTCCCCTGGTGTCGCCTGACAGGCTTTTCTCCCTGCCCTCTGGGGTGCCTTTGGTCTTCTGTGGGGATGGTGTCTGCGCACGGGACTGCTTGGGTTGTTGCTGCTGTGTGCTCCGTTTGCTGTATCGTGACTTTGATGTATGTGGACCGTGGTCACTATCGTCAGACGTGGCCACTGCCTGGGTGGTGGACAAAGGGACTGGAGCTGGACTGTGAGAATGTGCCTGTTGCAGGGCAGACATCACTGTTGATGACAAAGCCTGGACTGTCCGGTGCAGCCCACCCACGTCAGAATGTATGCCCTCCATGAAAGCAACCACCTGGGCCAATTTCTTGTCGTGGTCAATGAAGGCATTTAGGAGAGCTGTCTGGCCTACACACAGCTGGAGCAAAAGGTCTACAGACTGAGCACTGATGGCAGCAGGGGGGACAGGGGCAGCAGTGCCAGGGGTGAAGGACACTCTTTCCCTCTTACTGAGGCGGACACGGGCAGCACCAGAGGAAGTGGCTGGGAGGGTGGGCAATGGCCGCTGTGTGGTGGAAGTCGATGCAGAGTCCCCGTTCCCTGTGCCCTCCAACATGGATGCATCCCCGCTGGTATCGGATGATGTGGTGCTTTGCGTCTCAGGCTGGGACTCCTCCAGCAGACTCCTGTCCCCCTCTGATTCCGCTGGTGACATCTGTGTCACTGGGCTCCTGGGCAGCTGTGGTGCTAGTTTCACCCCCACCGGTGTCCGTCTCCTGTCCCTCCGTAACCACAGGTGATGCTGCATGAGAGAGAAAGATGAAGGGTCAGGTCAGTGGCGAAAACAGAACAAACATATGCAAGCAATGCATGACAAAAGTTGAGCAAATCTACATGTTGCACATCACCCTGTACAATCACATCATGCCAACTCACTACATAGACTCAAGCAGTCCATGGAAACTGGAAACTCAGGCATGAGTGAGCCATGTGATGACCACACAGCACAACACCCTGCTTGTGGCTCTGTTCAAACAGACACACAACAAGTTCTGAGCACACCTAGGGACATGATGGGGGCACACAACTTGTTGCCAATGACAGAACTGGATGTAACAGGAGGGGACAACACAGACCCAGACTACAACATGACAGTCCACAATGGACAGTAGCCCATGCCACCCACCATGTCGTACCTTGGTGACAATAGATTGCTGCACATTGCTGTAAGATATCGACCCCTCCCCAATATGGGTGCATGCAATGGACGCATTGATGTACGCGCAGTCAGATTGGGCACACTGCCGTTCCCTCCCATGGGATTCCCAAGACTACACCAATGCAGAAGAAACCTGAAGAGCACAGCTCAGAATGTAATGTGAAGGCACAACATCCAAATCACCTTTGTAAGTACAGGTAAGGCAAATGCATGCCACAGACACCCAGGCCAGCAGCCACTTACATGCCACAGCATCACACTACCAACATCACAGAGGCCAGCACTGGCACAGGCTCTGTACACATGCAGCCACTCCCATCCAAAGTCAGACTCCCCAAATGCTCACCCCTGGCTTGCTGCTGATGCTCCTTCAAACGTGCATCCAGCTCAGGCTGTGTCACCGCCAAGAAGAACCATTAGTGGTGTCATGCTGCGCCGAGCCAGACGCCCAGTGCGAGGAAGCAGCCCCAGGGTCATCTCCGCCACATTCTTTGCCAGCCGGCTGATGTCATCCCATCTCTTGTGGCAGTGGGTGCGCCGTCGGTTTGAGACCCCCAGGGCTTGCACCTTCGCTGCAATGGCCCTCCACACGGCCTTACGCTGGTGTACCTTGAGCTGTAGGCATGGGAGACAAGAGGGAGAAATGATCAGGTACACAGTGCCATGTACCGACATCTATCAGTTTTTCAGCAAGATACAACAAAATCACATATCCAACGATAGATTAATCAGAGACTATAGTACAGCCCACATGTGACCCCTGCATGGGAAAAGCAGATGTTAAAGCATGCAGGTGTGAGGGGGAACTCAGTCCCTGCACATCTCACACACATGCAGGATGCCAGCACTGAAACCTGCCTGCCCACATCTCCAGTCAATTGTTGGGTTGAGCAACACATACATCACATATCAACCTGTGTTTGTGGGGTGACCCACTGTGTCCAAGACTGCACAGACCTCAATGTCCCTGCCCTGTGAATAGATAACTGTGTCATGGATGTCACATTGAGGGACATGATCTCACAAATACAAAACACCCTTCACAAGGGTGGTTGTGTGCAATTTACAGTGCTGAGATGGGCCACAGCTGAAGTGCAATATGAAAAGACTGATGTCATGCTCTGTAAGTGAAGTGATGTGTCCTTGTCTTTGTAGACGGGGACTGTGCTGTCCAGCTGGGCTCACACTGAGATGGACTACAGGGGCACACACAGCCATTCAGCCAAGCAATCACTGTCCTGACTACAGCATGAACAACCTTCTGTGTCACTGTATGGCTGACAACACAACACAGGTCACTCATACTTACATGTGCAGGGAGGGAAAGCTGTGCCATTGGGTACACACACCCTCCCACTGGAGACAGCATGTCAGGCAGTGCATGACACTACCCCACACTCCCAGGCACATACTGCATCAGTCCACTACATGTGTGGCCTCCCTGCCCTACCACAACACTGTTTAAGACTCACCACGACATTTGGGGCACCATATAGCCTTGGGTACTGCGTGAGCACCTCGTCCACCAGGACCTCCAGCTCCTCGCTCGTGAAGGGACTGGCACGGATCTTCTCTGTCCTTGCCATCACTGTGGACGTGAGACAACAGCAGGTGATTTTGGTGGCGAGGGTCCCCAGGCAGCAGTCCCTGGAGGCAGCAGCAGGCAAGGGGTCTCAGGCAGCAGTCCCTGGAGGCAGCAGCAGGTGAGGGGTGTCAGGCAGCAGTCCCTGGAGGCAGCAGCAGGTGAGGGATGTCAGGCAGCAGTCCCTGGAGGCAGCAGCAGGTGAGGGGTCTCAGGCAGCAGTCCCTGGTGGCAGCAGCAGGTGAGGGGTCTCAGGCAGCAGGCTCTGTGAGCAGTGGCAATGTGAGGCTCACTTCCACATATATAGCCCCCTGGTGTCGTTTCAAAGGTGCCAAGCTGCAGCAATTGGTGGTCCATGTCTGCCTCTTTCAAATGCATCCAATCACCGTCTCCGCGGTGGCAGAGCACGCCTACCGCAACCTTCAAAATTGCATCATGCCACCGCTATCGAGCTTCCCATTGGCTCTAGGGCAAGCTCCATGGCGGGGTAACACCGCTGGGGCCCGGGGTGCGCTACTGCGATGGTGCATCTTTCAAATGCAGCCAATGACCGCCTCTGCGGTGGCGGAGCACGCCTACTGCGATCTTCAAAATTGCATCATGCCACCGCTATCAAGCTTCCTATTGGCTCTAGGGTGAGCTCCATGGTGGGGTAATACCGCTGGGGCCCGGGGTGCGCTACCGCGATTCTAGTGGCGGAGCATGCTAACCGCCATTTCCACATGTCTCCATGCCTATGACTACTGCACTGGTGTGAATGGGGGTGCTGGTGACACACCGCCGGTGCCAGGCAGTAGCTACCGCGATATCGGTGCCATGCAATAGCAATGGCCATCTGTCACACATCAACAGTGCATAGTGCCAACATGTTCAATGGCACATCATTGTGCACACGATGCCAATGTTCAATTTACTCCACTGATGGCTACACATGCCATGTTTGTGTGTGTGTAACATACATTTGTCTGTACCCACTCACATGTCACTTGAGGATTTGATGTTGGTGTAGGCAGGACAGTGGGGTCCTGGAGTGTACAATGTGTACACATGTCAATGTGTTGAAGTCCAGTGACAATCACAGCAATGCTCGTTTCGATTAATGTTGATCTAATTAGCATTGCTCTCATGTCTGCTCATGAACACATTCATCATTCCAGCGCCAACTGTGGTCATTGTGTGGTGGATGTGTGCCAGGTTGGAATGACGCATCAAGGTGTGACTGGTACAGCAGCTAGGTAGGAGACAGTGGTTTTGATTAGTTACACATATGCTGGATGCTAGACTCCCAGGCGTGCACATGTGTACTGTGGCCATATCCCTATGTGCATTCACATAACCAAAGGAGGTGTTTGAGGTACTTATCCTGTGTAAGTTGACACGTGTGCCCTATGTGTAGCTGAAGGTGTCCCTCCATGTAAGCTGGTCTGTTAGTCATTCTAGATGTCAGTCATTGTTGTCGTTGTGTCATCTAGAACGTGATATGCTGTGCAAATCTCTTGGTGTATTGTATTGACATGTGTCCACTATCAACGCCAATAGGAGGAAGCCAAATTTGATTCATCACTTGACGGTGCTGTAGGACATGGAGGATGTGGCGATCATACGCAAACGCTACCTGGACAGAGCCACCCTGAAGACCCTTTGTGATCTGTTGGAGCCCCACCTGCAGCCACGCAGGACATTTCCAACAGCTTTCACCCCTACTTATAAGGTGATGGCAGCCCTGCATTTTTTTGCCACTGGATCGTTCCAGGAGACTGTGGCCAGAGCTGGTGGGATGTCACAACCAATGTTCAGCATGGTGCTGCGTGATGTACTGTCCGCCATGATGCTATACAAGGACAGATACATCCATTTCCCCAGGGGTGCTGAATTGCCAGCTGTGAAGGGAGACTTCTATCCCCTTGGACACATCCCCAATGTTGTTGGGGCCATTGATTACACCCATGTCGCTCTTGTGCCACCACAGGCAAGTGAGTACATTTACCGCAATCACAAGCATTACCACTCCATCAATGTGCAGGTGGTGTGCCTGACAGATATGACCATCTCGCAGGTGTGTGCCAAATTCCCAGGCTGGGCCCACGACTCCTACATCCTGAGGAACAGCATAGTGCCCCAGCTGATGGCTTTCAGAGCGTGCATGGATTGTGGCTGAGTATGCCTAGTCGTGTGGCGTGCTGTGTGTGTGACCTGCTCCCCTGAGACTCTGCGACATTGCAATGTCTATTTGTGTTTGTCATACCTAGGCGACTCTGCATATCCCAACCGTCCCTGGTTGCTGAGCCCACTGCGGAATCCCAGGTCCCTGGCTGAAGTCCGCTACAATGAGGCCCATGGGAGGACACGTCCTGTGGTGGAGCGCACATTTGGCATGCTCAAGTCACGTTTCTGGTGCCTTGACAAGACCGGAGGTGCACTGGCATACTCGCCCGGGAAGGTGTGTCAGATTGCTGTTGCATGCTGCATGCTCCACAACCTAGCCATTCGCAGGGAGATTCCCCTGCTCCTGGATGATGGTGAGGACTAGGTCTGGGCTAAAATTCGTTCCGTTCGAGGAAATTGCGATAATTAGAAATTTTCGCGCTCCGCGGAAAGCGCGAAAATGTCAAAATTTCCGCATTCCGCAGCTTAGCAATAATTTGGTTCTTGCTCGTGCTGTAAAATAATACATTCTTGCACGCGCGCGATCGCCTTACCTGAATCCCTGCGTTCGCCGACAAGTTTTCTTGATCCGGTCGCGTTCTCCATGAGATGTTGTATTGTTTTTAGCCATTTGCGCTGTCTCGGGACAGTTCGCGCCCGCAGTGACGTCATGCGTCGCGCGATCACGTCTTTCAACTGAAAACAAGATGGCCGCGCCCGCGAGCAACAACATGGGTAAGTTGGCGAGCCGCAACCATGCAGAAAATCTCGCGAACATGCGGGAAAAAAACTTCCGCATCTTCGCGATATTTCTGCGTGTTTGCGATAATTTTTAACATTTTCGCGATAATTTGCAAAAGTGAATTTCGCAAATTCCGCCCACCCCTAGTGAGGACCCAAGGCCCCAGACTGCAAACCAAGCCGTGTCCAGTGATGAGGACAATGGAGAGGAGGAAGGTGTTGACCTGCGTGAACAGCTCATCACCCGCTACTTCACTTGACGGTGGGTGGCAATATGCAACATACCCATTGTCTGATGAGATTGCTGTTGTCGTGAAGGGGCATGTGAGAATTGTAGCATCAGCCAGTTGTAGACTCAGTGGTGGTTGGAAATGTTTCTAGGACATGTCATTTGGGAACATCAACGGGACGTGTATGTTGACACTTGGGGGCCATTGTGACATGTGCATGTTGGGTTATCCTGGTGTTAGGGCTTGTGTGATGTCTGTGGTGCCACACCCAGACCAGTGACAGTTGTTCTGTTGTGTTACCCTATGTGCCTTCGACTTCTCCTTGCCTACATACAGACCATGATCCTGGTACATTGTGATCATGTTGAAGACTGTACACCCTGCAAAAAAAGACGAAGCAGACACAACAACATGTGTGTGAGGATATTTTATTTACTATGGTGAGATGCAAGGGGGGTGTGCATTTCCATGGGGGGGGAGTGAGTTGACAGTTGTGGTAGATGAGATGGTCGAGTAGTCACCACATTGCTGTGGTGACCCAGTCCAACAGGCAGATGCCATTCACAAGGCAGTGTGGGGTAGGGTAGTCCAAAGAGTCAATGCAGTGGTGGAGAGGGTTGCCATCATGGCTGGCTCCGTGACTTGCGTCTGGCAGGTACTTTGCCTCCAGATACTCCCAGGGTCTTCTTGGGACGGCCCCTTTGTCGTTTGGCAGTGGGGGGCCCTGCTGCAGGGCCAGTGGGGTCTGAGGACTCACCCCTCTCTGTGGCCTCAGGGGAGGATGGTGAACTGCCATTGTGCAGCCCACCAGAGGGAGGCGGAGGTGTTGTCTGGGGCGCATGCCTGTCCCTCAGTAAGTACCGCCACTTGCTGACCCAAGATGTCCACGATTTGTCCCATGCATCTGTCGATGGACCTCATCAGCAGGATGAGCTCGTGCAACAGATCGTCCGACTGGCCCGTTCGTCCCTGGGCCTGTTCGTATGCGCCCAGGACTCTGGTGATGTGTTCCAGGGAGTGGGTCCCAGCCTCCTGGTGTCCCTGGGTGACCCTGCCCCTCCCACCTGCCCTGCTGCCACGGATCTGTTGCCTCACCACTGTGGGCACCCGCATCCTCTCTCTGCCCTCCTCCATGGGTGGCGTGTGCGGAGCATCCTCTGGGACAGGGAGGGTGTTGCTGGCAGCACTGGTGGTGGTGCTGGTGGTGGCCGCACAGGCCGTGACAGCAGGGGTCTGCTGTGGAGTTGTTGTTGCCGCAGATGTGGTGGGGGGACGCTGGGGTCCTGGGACCTGTTGCTCCCTGGCACACCAGATGGGCCGGCCTCGAGCTCATCGTCCATGGAATCCTGGGAGTCAACATCGAGAGTCCTTGTACCGGGGGTGGAGACTGGCTCTGCAGGTTGCTGGTGCTGTCCTCTGCAGTGAGTTCTTGGTCACCTGTGGGTCAGATGGGAAATTGTCATTGCAGTGCACCAGGCAAGCTTTGTGTTAGCTGTGTGTCATTCACATTTTGTACACTGCACAATTGACATATCATCACATTGTTGACTGTGTGCAGTACTGTGCTCCCTGACATGATACAGTGGTACAAGCATTACTTGTCCATGGTGCGAGGTGTCAGGGCATACCATGCGAACCGTGTCTAATTGAGTTTTACTGGGACTTGTTGCCATCTAGGGCCTGGCACAACATGTGTTTAATTGTGGACTCATGGTTTAGTTGTCTGACCTAGAAGACGTCAAATCTGGCCATGGACTGGCCATTGTCATCTCCTGAATCCCTTTGTCCTGTCATGTGCATATCTTGATTTGTGCCACCACACATGCTTTCATATTTTGAGAATGGTCCTTGTTACACTTTCCCCATGGTGATGCACATGTAGCTAGTTAGTGTGCATGAATGTGCCCAGGCTTTCTTCTACTTGTGCATTGGTGTGTCACACTTTGGTGGTTGTGGCAGTTTCCTTGGCTTACCTGTGTGCACACTGTGCTTGGCAATGGGGTAGGTATGGCTCTTTGTGCAATGTGAGGGCTGGTGTTGTCATATGGCACCATTTAATTTGGGAAAAATGGGTGGGTGCACATACTGGCTACCTACCTGTAAGTTTGTTTGTTGTACTGCAATGGCTTCCAACTGCTCCTGGGTGGGGTGGGGGAGGGATCCATCCTGCTAGGCTGTGGAAAAGGGGGCATGGTGGTGTGAGAAGGTGGCCTGATATATGCTGTCCACTAGTTCTAGTGGGCACCTTGTATCAGTCCAAACAACCACTTATGGTGAATGGTTAAAGACAACCTTATGTGAAAGCTATCCTAGTGGTAGCTATGGAGAGCAGCCTTCAGGCTAAGTCTTGAAGTAATGTAAAGCAGCTTGTTTTACCAGTCTATAATCTCTTGAATGATCAAATGAAAGGACAACCACACCAGGTATATATTTAAAATATATATATATTTAGGTTAACACACACCCCTCTAGTCTCTTTATGAGACTGGAGATCGAAGTACTTAAGTTACAAGTGATCAAGCATCAGTAAAAGCACAAATACTCGTTTGGGCCATAGGGGCATACCAAACCATATACCAAAAAAGAGGTATAAGAACCACGACTGGCACTAGGCTTATTGCCTCTAGAATCGCTGGGACCCGAAGGAACCACCCAAGGTAGTGACACAGGGGAACCACTGGAGCTGTATGCTGTGTGAAAACACAACCGTGGGTTCCTATTATCTTCTATGGGCAATGTCGCGGTTGGACATTTAAAGATTAGGGACACTTCTAATCGAGTCTGGACCAAACCCTTTTGGACTTAAGAAGTTCTAGGGCTAGCACCCACGAGAGCACCAGAGTACTCGAGTTACCTCACCCAGGGAAGCCGGGTGCATAGGTGTCTTTTGGTGTCGGGTCGCGTCGTCGATTTCAATGGAAGCCTGAAAAGAACTGCTGCTGCTGGGAAGAGAAGAAGTGTCTGAAGAGATCCAAGCCTGGATATAGGATGTAAGGAACCTGAAAGCAGAGGGGACAGAGTCTGGATCACTAGCCAGTGACCGAGGGCAGGATGGACCAATGCCCACAGATCGGGTGCTTCATGTGAGTTAATGGGTGTCTTGACTCTTCAGCCACGAGGGCCAGGAGGCGTCGACGAAGTCCACGAGCCGGATTCGAGCTGTCCCACGAAGTCTGTCGAGTGCTGCGGTGTCGGCGACCAGAATGCACCCAACAAGCCTTGGCAACGGCAAGTCACTGGAATTCAGAGAAAGGACTGCGGTGCAGACCAGCAAGGTCTGGGGGACTCACCCAGCGAGGGCAAGTCAGGGCACATCTGGAGCAACCAGGTACGCCCAATCATAAAAGGAGTCACCTTCGTGGGGACCTGCTAGCCAATGGGCTAGTGATCGCGAAGGAGCCTTGAGCGGTCGCACCTGAAGCTGGCCCACGGGTCACTCGTGGAGTGGAGGACAACAATCTTCGGTGCAGGAGGTGCTCAAGGCTGGGGCTACTCGGAGCCCAAAGCACAACTTCAAGGAGAACCAGGAAGATAGTGTTGCTGCAAAAGTTCATGGTGTCCAGGGGTCACGGTTCCACATCACCCACGATAGCCACGGGCCTCAGCTTTGCTGTGGACTCAGGGTAGCCTTGGGGAAGTCTGGAAATCTACCTGGGGATGCAGAGACTTTGGCGTCTGGCGGGAGCTTCAGAATTGCAGACCAGTCAGTTGCTTCTTTGATGCCTGCCAAGCAGGGTAGTCACTCCTTCACCCCAAGCGAGATTTCTTCAGCCTTCTAGTCAGGATAGAACGTCGAAGTTCCAGGATGTACGTTGCAGAGTTTCATCCAGGGTAATCTAAAGTTCTAGGGACTTGATTCCTATACTTATACTAAGTTTAGGGGATGGACTAACTCTAAGGCCCCACCTATGGGTGGGCCAGGAAAGAGGGGTGGTTACACCCATTTCCTTTGTCCAGTTTCGTGCCAAAGCAGGGGCAGGTAGCCCCTGCAACCGGTTTGAACTGGGGTATGCACAGGGACACCAAATGTGCCCCCAGTGCAGGACTTCAAAGCACCAGAGAGTGCTCCCGCCCAGCCCCAATACACATCAGCCTGTCTGGGGAGGTGGGGACACCTCCCCTCGAAAGGACACCTATTGTCCAGGCCTCCCCTGCCGGAGTTTCGGTCAGCAGCAGGAGGCCAGACCCGTGTCTGTGGCAGAGGCATCCATTTTGTGATGCCAGGGCTCAGGAAAGTTCTACCGGGTTCAGCCAGGTGTGCCCCGGGATTCCGATCAGAAAACCTAGTTGAGCGCCCTATGATGATGCTTTGCACCTGAAAGGGTGTATGAGGGCACTTCTAGCACCCACCCAGGAGTATCTGGTCTTCACTTTACATTTTAGAACCTATCTTGAGACTCTACTTTCCCTTTCTTTCTTTTGTAGCAGACCATATAGGGACTGCTATTTTCCATCCAAGGAACTGTTACCCATCTGTATTCGTGTATACCTTTGGAGCCCCGGTACAGGACCTTTTCTAGTTTGCTCCTTGTCCCTCCCTCTTTAGTGTGTTTACTAAATGTATCACAGAACAGCCATAAGGAAGTATTTCTGAATGCTGCAGAGGGGCTCAGCTCATGCTTGGGCACCCTCTCACATAAAACCAAGCACTCTGCCTTCAGGATTGTCAAGGCCTGCCATAGGAGAGGCTTATAGGTTTATATGTGTCTGTATAAGATAGTGATATAGGGAGCCTATACCACAGTAAGGCGTGCAAGCACACCCTTACCCAGGCTGCAGTAGCAGACCTATGGTGTCATTTTGGAGTGCTTCCCAGGGGTGGCATAATACATGCTGCAGCCCCTGGTAGGCCTCTGAGGTACCTATGCCCTAGGTGCATAGTATACTATATACTAGGGGCTTATAAGGCACTCCAGAATCCAATTAGATATGTACCTAATGTACATGGAAACCATTTTAGAGAGGAAGCAGCTAGGCTGTGGTCCTGATTAGCAGGGCCACAGCCAGACTAAGGTCGAAAAACAGTGAAACACCTGCAAAAAGTGGGGGTACCCATGTGAAGCAGATCCTACTCTCCTACACAACCCCCCCCCACCCAAATGCAGGGACATTAAACTAACCTTGACCACTTGAGTCTTTATGTTCTAAGTGGAAATACCTAGAGAGTCCATCTGCTTTGGCATGGTTACTCCCAGGTCTATGGTCCACTGTAAAGTCCATCCCCTGTAGGGAAATGGACTACCTAAGCAGTTTGGGGTTTTCACCCTTCATTTGTTTTAGCAATAAGAGGGGCTTATGGTCTGTCTGAACAAGGAAGTGAGTACCAAACAAGTATGGCCTCAACTTCTTCAGAGCCCAAACCACAGCAAAGGCCTCCCTCTCAATGGCTGACCAACGTTTCTCTCTAGGGGTCAGCCTTCTGCTTATGAAAGCTACTGGCTGATCCTGACCTTCTTCATTCATTTGTGACAGTACAGCCCGAACCCCCAATTCAGAAGCATCAGTTTGAAGAATTAACTTCTTGGAGTAGTCAGGACTCTGCAGAATGGGATCAGTACACATGGCCTGCTTCAGGTCATCAAATGCCTTTTGACAGCTAGCTGTCCACTGAACCTTTTTGAGCATTTTCTTAAAAGTTAAGTCATTCAAGGGTGTCACTATTGATCCATACCCTTTGACAATTCTCCTATAGTACCCAGTCAAGCCTAAGAAGGCTCTCACCAGAGTCTGGGTAGTTGGAGCAGGCCATTCCATTAGGGTCTGGATTTTGCTCTGCAATGGTTGAACCTGGCCTCCACCTACAAGGTGACCCAGGTACACAACCTGACTCTGCCCTATCTGGCACTTAGTAGCCTTGATAGTTAGGCCTGCTTTTTGCAGAGCCTCCAAAATATTCCTTAGGTGTACCAGGTGATCCTCCCAGGTGGAGCTAAAGACAGCAATATCATCTAGATATGCTGCACTAAAGGCTTCCAGGCCTGTGAGAACTGTATTCACCAACCTTTGGAAAGTGGCAGGTGCATTCTTCAAACCAAAGGGTATTACCACAAATTGATAGTGCCCACTAGTGGTAGAAAATGCTGTTTTTAGCTTTGCATCATCAGCTATTCTGATCTGCCAGTAGCCAGCTGTCAAGTCAAATGTGCTAAGGTACTTGGCTGAGGCCAAAGTATCTATAAGCTCATCTGCCCTTGGTATTGGGTGAGCATAAGTCCTAGTGACTGCATTGAGACCCCTGTAGTCCACACAAAACCTCATCTCTCTTTTTCCACCACTGGTGTGAGGTTTTGACACAAGGACCACTGGACTAGCCCAAGGACTATCTGAGGGTTCAATCACACCAAATCCAACATTTTCTGGATTTCTGTCCTGATACAGTCCCTGACATGGTCAGGTTGCCTATAAATCTTATTTTTAATAGGCAGACTGTCCCCAGTGTCCACTTCATGAGTGCACTGGGTAGTCTGACTTGGAGTCAGTGAGAACATGTGTCTGAACTGATTGAGAACCTGTCTGCAATCAGTTTGCTGCTGGGCAGTGAGGC
Organism: Triturus cristatus; assembly: GCF_964204655.1. Taxonomy (NCBI): domain Eukaryota; kingdom Metazoa; phylum Chordata; class Amphibia; order Caudata; family Salamandridae; genus Triturus; species Triturus cristatus. The sequence goes on from NC_140583.1 coordinate 1,070,605,179, forward strand.
TGCCTGCCAAGGCTACACCATCAACTGACCCATCATCAGGGTTCTGTGAGAGGAGGTCAGGGAGTGGGTCACTCTCTTCCTCCTGTTCCTCATCAGTTGCCATGAGCAAGTCCATGTCAGCCCTGTCCACATATGGCTTCAGCCTGTTGACATGGAGAACCCTATGGGGACTCCTGGGAGTTCGTAGGTCTACTAAGTAAGTAACCTCTCCCTTCTGTTCAACAATGGTGCGGGGTCCACTCCACTTGTCCTGGAGAGCTGCTGGGGCCATAGGCTCCAACACCCACACTTTCTGTCCTGGCTGGTAAACAGTCAGTACAGCCTTTTGGTCATGCCAGGCTTTTTGCAGTTCCTGGCTAGCCTCAAGGTTGTTGTTAGCTTTTTTCATGTACTCAGCCATCATGGAGTGGAGACCAAGTACATAGTCCACTATGTCTTGCTTTGGGGGCTTGAGAGGTAACTCCCATCCTTCCTTAACCAAACACAATGGACCCCTGACCGGGTGACCAAACAGAAGTTCAAATGGGCTGTAGCCAACCCCCTTCTGAGGCACCTCCCTGTATGCAAATAAAAGGCAGGGCAAGAGCAGGTCCCATTTTTGCCTAAGCTTCTCTGGGAGTCCTTTGATCATGCCCATTAAGGTTTTGTTGAATCTCTCAACTAAACCATTGCACTATGGGTGATAGGGTGCGGTGAACTTGAAATTCAACCCACACTCCTTCCACATAGCAGTTAAGTAACTTGACATAAAGTTTGTATCTCTGTCAGATACTACCTCCTTAGGAAAGCCTACTCTTGAGAACACACTCAAGAGGGCTCTTGCCGCTACAGGTGCTGTAGTGGTCCTCAGGGGAATTGCTTCTGGATACCTGGTGGCAAGATCCACTACCACCAGTATAAATCTGTGTCCAGATGCTGTTTGAGGATCCATGGGACCAACAATGTCAATCCCAACCCTCTCAAAGGGCACTCCCACCACAGGTAGTGGGATCAGGGGGGCCTTTGTAGTGCCACCTGCTTTGCCACTGGCTTGGCAGGTAACACAGGAGCGACAAAACACCTTGGTGTCTTCAAACATGTGGGGCCAGTGAAAGTGAGGAACAATTCTGTCCCAAGTCTTGTTCTGGCCTAGGTGTCCTGCTAGGGGAATATCATGGGCTAGTGTCAATAGGAAACCCCTAAACTTCAGAGGTATATCCAACCTCCTGGATGCACCAGGCTTGGGGTCTCTACTCTCTGAGTAAAGGAGTCCATCATCCCAATAAACTTTATGGGTACCACTAGCATTCCCAGCAGCCTGATCAGCAGCTTGCTGTCTGAGGGTTTCAAGAGAGGGGCAGGTTTTCTGCTCCTGGCTCTGATCAGACCTGGAAGGGCCTCCTGTCCCCAAGAACTCAACCTGGTCAGGTTCAAGCTCCTCTGGGACAGTTCCTTCTTCAGGCTCAAGATCATCTCCCTGAGGAGACTGATCAGCATTCTGAGTCAGGTGGGAAGGCTCTGCCTTAACCCTACTGCTCCTCCTCTTGTGAGGCACCTGGTCCATTATTCCAGAATCCAGGGCCTGTCCAGTTTTAGACATTTTAGCCTGTGACCTAGTCACAGCAAAGACATGTGCATGGATCCCCAATATTTCTGCATGTGTCCTAAGCTCCATTTCAGCCCAAGCTTAAGATTCCAGATCCTTGCCAAGCAAGCACTGTTCTGGTAGGTCCGCACTTACCACAACCTTCTTAAGGCCAGTTACCCCTCCCCAGGAGAAGTTAACAACTGCCATAGAATGGTCTGTTCTGACATTGCTAGCATTGGTCACTTGGTACATTTCACCAAGTATAATCTGCCCAGGATCCACAAGATCTTTTGTCACCATTGTGACACTTGCTCCTGTGTCCCTGAATGCCCAAGCTTCTACTCCATTAATTAAAGGCTGCTGTCTGTATTTTCCCAGATTACTGGGGCTCACAAAGGGGGACATATCCATGCCCCCATCACTGACAAGCACAGCCTGAGTTGGTACTCTGACTAGGCCAGAGTCCATCTCAGAACCCAGGGTCAACCCTACTACACCCTTCTTCTGTGTATTCCCACCACCAATTGTAACTGCACTATGGGGAGCAGGTGCCTTAGGGCATTGGTGGGGGCTGGAGTATTTTCTTTAGCCTTGGTGCAGTCACTGGTCCAGTGAGTTTTCTGTTTACAGATTTTGCACCAGGGCTTCCTATGGCCTTTCCCTTTGTTAGCCTGTGAATCCCCACCGAAGAAGATTTTTGGGGCCCTTGTGAAGACTTCTGGTCTTTACCCTTGTCCCCACCCTTATCAGAGTTTTTGGAATCTTGCTTCTTAGGGTCACCACCTTGGTTCTGTACCTTCTGCCTCACCCTGGTTCTGACCCATTTGTCTGCCTTCTTTCCCAATTCTTGGGGAGAGGTCAGATCAGAGTCTACCAGGTACTGGTGCAACAGCTGATTTTGACAGTTATTAAGAATCTGCTCCCTCGTTATCAGACTATACAATCCTTTGAAGTCACACACTTTACTGCCCAACAACCAATCTCCCAGAGCCTTAGCAGCACAGTCAACAAAGTCAACCCAGTGTTGATTTTGTGCTTTTTGGGTATCTCTGAACTGTAACCTGTATTGTTCAGTGGTTAGGCCAAACCCATCTATTAGAGCACTTTTCAAGACTTTGTAGCCATCAGCATCCTCTTCTCTTACAGTGAGGAGCTTGTCTCTATCTTTGTCTGCAAAGGAGAGCCATAAGATTGCTGCCCACTGACCTTGAGGGACCTTCTGTACTTTACAGGCCCTCTCCAAGGCAGTTATCCATTTGTGGATGTCATCCCCACTCTGGTAGGGAGGGACAATCTTACTTAGGTTTCTATGGTCATAAGACTTCTCCCTATCCCTAGGGAAATTGCTGCCACCAAGGGACTCTAGTCCCTCCTTTTTACTAGCTCTGTAGAGTTCCAGGGCTTCCCTATCTAAGGACATCTGCTGCTTTCTGAGGTTGAACTTGTCTTGCTCATACTTCAGCAGTCTCTCTCTCCTCTCTTGGGAGGTTTCCCTCCCTCTGTGAGAAGAAACAGAGGTTCCAATAGAGGAGTTAGACTGGATAGATCCCCTTGACAGAGATCTATCCCTTCTAGCCCTGTTGTCAGGCCTACCAGAAGGAATAAAGGAAGTAGCATTATTGTCATCCTCCTCATCCTCATCCTGGTGGTCACCAGAGTCTGGTCATTGTCACCAGTCTGGTCAGCATTAGAGTTAGGGTCAGGGGAGTTTCCACCCCTGGACCTACCCTCAGGTGCTGCCCCACCCACACTGTCTACATCATCAGGCCCACAAGGACCTGTGATATCATCCAGTTTCAGTATCTTTATGAGATGCTGGGTGGATGGACTCTTGCCTGTCTTCAGCTTTCTAATGGTACATAAGGACCTAAGCTGTGCAAAGGAGAGATCCTCATATTTATAGGGAAGGAGCTCACTGGTTCCTGTTAGGGAACCGCTGGTTCCTGGCTGGTTAGACGTTACTAATGTGGTGTGGTGTATTGCACTACCTACACTAGTGTGGCCTACTAAACTCTCTTGAGTTGTAGAAAGGGTGTCCTATCCCTTAAAACACAACTCTAAGTTCAGTAGAACTTACTGTAGCTAAACTTGATATTATATGTACCTCAGGTACCTTTAGTGGTTTTCAGTTGATCAATTCAATTGAGATTATCTGGTAAAACAATAGCAAGCTGGAATCCCACACGCTGCACACCAATGTGAGAAGGTGGCCTGATATATGCTGTCCACTAGTTCTAGTGGGCACCTTGTATCAGTCCAAACAACCCCTTATGATGAATGGTTAAAGACAACCTTATGTGAAAGCTATCCGAGTGGTAGCTATGGAGAGCAGCCTTCAGGCTAAGTCTTGAAGGAATGTAAAGAAGCTTGTTTTACCAGTCTATAATCTCTTGAATGATCAAATGAAAGGACAACAACACCAGGTATATATTTAAAATATATGTATTTAGGTTAACACACACCCCTCTAGTCTCTTTTTGAGACTGGAGTTCGAAGTACTTAAGTTACAAGTGATCAAGCATCAGTAAAAGCACAAATACACGTTTGGGCCCTAGGGGCGTACCAAACCATGCACCAAAAAAGTGGTATAAGAACCATGACTGGAACAGGCACTAGGCCTATTGCCTCTAGAATCGCTGGGACCCCATGGAACCACCCAAGGTAGTGACACAGGGGACCCACGGGAGCTGTATGTAGTGTGAAAACACAACTGCGGGTTCCTATTATCTTCTATGGGCAATGTCGCGGTTGGAAATTTAAAGATTAGGGACACTTCTAATCGAGTCTGGACCAAACTCTTTTGGACTTAAGATGTTCTAGGGCTAGCACCCACGAGAGCACTGGAGTACTCGAGTTACCTCACCCAGGGAAGCCGGGTGCATAGGTGTCTTTTGGTGTTGGGCCGCGTCGTGATTTCAATGGAAGCCTGCAAAGAACTGCTGCTGCCGGGAAGAGAAGAAGTGTCCGAAGAGATCCAAGCCTGGACACTTCTCCTCTTCATGGCAGCAGCAGTTCCTTGCAGGCTTCCATTGCAATCGACGACGCGACCCGACACCAAAAGACATCTATGCACCCGGTGCTCCCGTGGGTGCTAGCCCTAGAACTTCTTAAGTCCAAAAGGGTTTGGTCCTGTCTAGAACTAGTGGACAGCATATATCAGGCCACCTTCTCACAGTTGTGTCATTGGGGTGTGTTTTGTGTATTTGGGAGGCATGTCTAGTTTTCTGTGTGCACTTTGTGGCATTCTTGTGGGGTTTTGGCTTCGTCCGCGATATTTTTGACGGTTCGTCCGCCGCAGTGGCTGTGCTTCAGCTCTTTCGCTGGCTCTCCCATTCATCCCATTGTGCGCCCTCGGCGGTCGGAGACGGCGGTACGTACCGCGGGACCGTCGGGGATATACCAATTTCCGGGGCGGTGTCTCCTCTATACGTGTGGCGGGTTGTTGTGTTTCCGCCGTGAATCCGACCGCCGCGGGCGGGTATTCTGGGCCTCGTACCGCCGCGGTTGGATTTTTGGGGCGGTTAATGCTAATTTGGCCACCGGTTTTCCCACAGGGCATGCGGGCGGTTGTTTTCCGCTTCCATGGCGGTCGGGGTGTATTTCCGCCCTACATCCTAATGGACCTCTAAGTGTCCTGAGGGCACAAAAGGCGCCTTTTGCACCCACTTTGTGTGCCCCCAGGGGCACTTTGGTATGACAGATGGAGGCGCAGATGCCTGCGCATCCCCTTCAGTAATACCGATAGTGCTAGCACACTTAAATTGCCAGCGCTATCATCAGGGGGGCACCTCTTCATTTGCATAGGGGTGTGCCCTATGCAAATGAGGGAATTTGTTTGCCTCTGCACCATATTAAAGACATGGGCGCAGAGGCAAAGCAGCTCTCACGAGGCACACTCACAGTTAGCCACCCCTGAGAGCAGACCTCTGAGGGGAGAAAGGGGGTACTACAGACCCCCAGGCATCCCCTTGCAGGCAGATGCAGTCACTGACTGCACTCGCCTGCAAGAGGATCTCTGATCCACTTTAAAAGTGCAGACAGGTTGCTACTTGCACTGTGAAAACATGCAAGCTGGGGGCAGTGCAAGTTTGCGGCTGCCCTGGGGGCAGCACATTTACCATAATGGGGTGCATTGAATTGTTTGCGCCCAAGGCACTTTTTATAGGTGCGCGGGCGCAAACAATGACAATGGGTAATACGGCCCTAGGAGCACGCTTTTCTTAGGATTTGTTAACAGATAAGAGTTGAATGCTTTTTGACAGATTATATGGAGGCAAAGGATGCACTCTTTTCTAAGTGCTTGCAAAGTAGCAGTAAGTAGATTTCAGAGGTGCACTGACTGAGGAGACATTGAGGAGACAGTGAGAAGGCAATGTCGTCGCCAGCCCAATGCTGCCCTCAGCATGTAATTGCATCTTCTATAGAGCTGGAGAGGTGGCTGAGGAACACGTTGACCAAGACAAGGACCAGGGGCCATATTATAGATGTTCCCCGGGGGCGCAACGGGCATTTGCATCCGCTTTGCTCGCCCTGGGGCATTTTGGCATTACAGAAGAGGCCACAGATGCTTGTGCATCCCCTTTTGTAATACCGATAGCCAGCTGCGGCCCGTGCAGGTAAGAGTGGTGGGGTGGTGGGGCCGGGTGAGGGGGGATTTCAACGGACGATGATTAGGGAAAATGAAACAAATAATTATTTTTCTCTCGTCATCGTCCGTGGAAATCCCCCCCCATCGGGCCCCACCTCCTGCCGCTCTTACCTGCACGGGCTGTGACTGCCGATAGTGCTGGCGCACATAAAGTGCTAACCCTATCTGCAGGGGGCATTCCCTCATTTGCATGGGGGCATGCCCCATGCAAATGAGTCAATCCCTTTGCCCCTGCGCCCGTGCCATTTTACAGACACGGGTGCATAGGCAAAGAAGCTGTCAGGAGGCGCACAAACAGTGCGCCACCAAAAAGGTGGCGCACTGTCAGCGCGCCCCGTTAGAGCAGCCCTCTGGCAAGGGGAAGTGGGTCCCATGGACCGCCCAGACATTCCCTTTAAAAGTGCATATTTATCACCTGAATGCTCTAACATAATAGGGACCCTGGTGCGAGGGAGTGCACAGCAGAGAGCAGGCCGTACCACAAACCTAGGCGGGCCACCTCAGCGCTCTGCTGGCTCAACCCTCAGAAAGAGTACTACACTCCACACCATCGGAGCCCAGCTACAATCAAGGAATTGTAGCTGATTGCTAGGGTTAATTATTCATTGCCGCCCCCTCTGGGGGTTGAAGACATCAGGATATGCCCGGTATGCTCCTGTGCAGTCCTGCCTGCCTCTCACCTCTGACATTTTTGGAGAGATGCCCTCTGCAGACAGCAGCATTGGTGGTGGCCTTAGCGGGAGCACCAGGGCTGCACTGCGCTGCTAGAGCTCATGCTCAGCCCCCTGCGGGCTGAAGGTTGATGGTAGGCCTGGGGACAACAGGCAGGCAGGGGTACACAAGTCATCTTCAGATGAGTCAGACCACTCCCAACACACCAGACCCACCCGAGGGCTGGGAACCTTTGATGGCACCACAGACGGCAATGGACGGTAGTGAGGGAGTATCCAAGCTGCGAGCGAGTGAGGCAGCAGCCGCCTCCGCCGCATTCTCCTACAATGGGCACGGCCGAGTGCAATGCGTGTCTCTGCGTCTCCATCTCAACTGGTTAGCAGTGGTCAAGTGCTCAGAGTTCTAAGGCCAGCAAAAACGAAGTCAGCCCAAATTAGGAGGGAGAAGACAAACAGTTTGGGAGTGACCCTGCAGGGCCCTTTTCCAACACTATGTTTGACACCCAAGCAGAACTAAGCCTGCAGGTGAATTCCACCCTTGCCCATTTCCAAATAAAAGCTTTTAAGGTAGATTTTTCATGCAAATCATTTTTGCAGGCAAATTCTCCTGCAGAAACTATTTTGTCTTTTATCCATGAGGACCACCATTTTGAGGGTAAACAAGTTTCCTACTTTGTGAAATAGCTCAAGCTTTGAAAACGTTGATATCACTGCCTACATGGAAAGTGTTTCATGGGCAGATTACCATCTTTCAAACACAGTACACCCACTTGGATTTTCCCATTGACACCCTTAGGTAAAAATATACATTAATATACAACACCCCCTACCTTTAAATGCAACTCTGAAGTGTATTGGATGTGGACTTGAGAGAGGAGTAATTCAACTCTACAGACTATATACTATGAGGATGGTTGCCACCTTTGTAATATACGTTTTAGGGCCAGTCGGAGGCACACGTTAAAGTGTTGAGGCATACACCTAGCGCACCATTGAGCCGTATGTGTGAATGCAGGATGTATGGGAGCTGGCCTTCAGATATGAGGGCTAATGGAAATCCTTCTCACGTCTCCGCACCGTGCTCCTTCTTTGTGCTATCAGCCAGGGCACTCCTCCTTTCGCAGCTTCTCTCTCCATGTCCTGCTTGGATGCATTCATTGATTTTACCATTCAATAAATGAACGCAGTCTGATGTCTGGAGATTTGCTTATTAATACCTGTGGACACCGACAGAACCCACAAGTCTTGCAGGGGGTGGGATGTGTCAAGGATCTCACCTGGATTTTCCGTGGGAGCGAGAGGAGGTCACGATGCTAGGTCCCAGCCTCCTTATCGAGCGAGATGGCCCAACTAAGTCTAAGCCAATCCCGACCAACGGGGTACAAGGGAAAGGAAGAGAAAACTGGTTGCGTCCACAGATGACTTGCTGCAGGAGGTGCGTCTATCGGGACCCGTCTATGGATCTTCCTACAATAACTAACAAAATATCACCTAGAAGCGCACCCCCTAGCTTCTTCTTAAAAGCAGATGACCCTCAGAACTGTTAGTGCATATTTGAACCCCTTCTCCTGTCTAGTGAGGTGTTATGAGGTCAACTGGCATTGCCATAATGTCTAAGTGGGAAAAGAAAGAACAAGCATTGGCATAGCCAATAGGTCTCGCCTTTGGGACCGTACAAGTGTTTAGCTATGCAACACTTGCATAACTAAATACTTATAAGGTCCCAAAAGCGAGACCTATTGGCTATGCAAAGCGATCACGATCAAACATCACAGCGGCCGTGCGGCCGCCAAAGTGGTAAAGCGCGGCCCACGCACCCGCGCACATGCACTGTAGCTCTAGGCTGGTCTGGTAGCACATTTTGGAGCCCTCTCAATAAGTCTCGCCAGACCAGCGCATGCGCTGGGTCAGCGAGACTTAAAAATGGGTGGGTAAGAATAGATGTAGTCAATCACTTATTTCTGACTTATTAGACATGTATTATAGTGGCCTACCTGGTACTCTTATGATGCCTTGGTACCACAGGTTGAAATACAGGATGGCAGAGTAAACAAAACAAATATATGAACAAGAGAACAAACATCCATACCATCTAAAGTGCATTACATCATGCGCAAAGTTTTCAAACAATTCTAGCTCATGACCTCTGTAATATCATTGAAAAAACCGAGCAAGCCTTGTATTAGCTTTGTCACACACTGAGTTCATGCAATGTTAGGATCTTAATGCCCAGTCCTTAACTATAAACAATGTTGTTTTCTGCCCTTTTTGCCCGCACAGATAAGAACAGCCATACGATGGTCTGCAGGGAACAGAAGGGCTGTGATAAAGGCACGAGTCAATGAAGTACTAGCATTTCCATGTTGATTATATATATTATATTCATATGCGTAATAGCACGTTACCCAAAATAGGCTCATGTGCAGCTTTTCTTTGTTTGTCCTGGTTATTTTGAAGGTAATCAAATAATACCCCCGACCATGGGAGGGGAGAGTGGAGGGGAGGAGAAAAGGAACAAGGAAGCGACGCCTAGATCAGACGCCCCACCCGACGAGGGACGCCGACGTAGAACACCAAGGACCGCAAGGGAAATGCAGAAATCAGGTGAGTGATGACGTGGCAGGAAGCTGCAGGCCAAAAAGACTAGAACAGCAAGCTTTACAGACTGCACGCTTCACTCCTGCCACACACTGGAGTCTGATGCAGCGAGGGCAAGCCTGACAGGATACTTATAAGTCAAATTCAAGGGCTGGGATATTGTGTAGATGTTTTTCAAATTCAGATTAAAGGACATAGGCAAGATGGGGGAGGGTCAGTGATTAATTTGTGGAAAAAAGCATACTCGCAAGGGCCCAAAGTTTCAAAGATGGGTGCTGTCACATGTGGAGATTGCTGTTGTGGGGCACCGGCACTCTTTTTGTGGGATGTGGACCAGTGGTGACTGCTCCCAGGCAGTAGTAGTGAGGCGGTAAGGGTCTAAAAAAAAGAAAAGATCACTTACCTGCTGGCCTTCCGGCTGGCTGGGCACTACCTCTCCTCCGTCCTCTCCATCCTCTCCTTCTGTGTGAACCGGAAGCACACAGGCTCCCAGACTTCTCTAAGCCAATCACGAAGCTGCTGTCATCATGACAGCAGAGTCGTGATTGGTCTGAGCGGTGTGGTTCAGCGTTCAGACAGGGACTGGGAGGCTGTGCATGTTCTCCTCCCAGGCTGTCCATTACAGCCCGGTGGAGAACATGCTAAGTGCGCATGACTATTTGGCCGGCCCAAGAAGGCCGGTCAAACCGTAATGCGCATTTAGAAAGTGCCCTAACCACTCTTCCCCCTGCTCTGTGAGCAGAGTAGCCCAGCCTGCTCCACCCCAAAGAACTGCCTCAGCATGGAAAAATAAAATCAGGGCCGTAGCGGGCACTGGGCATTTCCCCGGTGGGCTGCTAGGGTGGGGGCCGGTTTTGGGCCCCCTGGGAGCCGTTTTTGTTACCAGGGGCCTTCAATATCGGCCCACTGTAACAAAATCGGCCGAAGGCTGTAGCAAACAGCTCGGCCGCACCCACCCTCCTGGGGGCTGGCCGAGCAGTTTGCCAGGGCCGGTTTCGGTTCCCAGTCCAGCCCTGAATAAAATGATAACAGTGTGTTATTATCATTTTATTTTTCCCTTTTTGCTGTGCTGAAAACCAGTGGGGCGACACTCCTCCTCCTTAGTGGAGGAGCCGCCCCTGATGTGGACTGACTTTTCTTCATGAGACGTTTTCTCAGAGCAAGAGAGAGAGAATGGCAGAAATGGAACAAAAAAGGAGGAAGATAAAGATAGAAAAACAGTGACAAAAGGAGAAAACAGATGAAAAAGAACCTAAGAGTGTGAATAAGGAGAAAGAATATGTAGGGTGGTGAAAGGAAGATGCACGAGGTGGCATCTCTAGACCAGACAACCTTCGTATTCAGCGGCACCATCATCCGACAGAGGCTACGGCGGGGTGCTCCTAAGAAATATTTTAGGCCCCTGCACTTTCACAAATTAAATATAGCTCTGCACAATGAGGAAATATGAATTTTGTGATCAATTATGTCCCCTATCGTAGACCCCAACGGCTCCATGTGCATGCTATAAGTACATGTATGTTCCCTCCTGCTCCAGTTTTGAAGACGCAAATATATGTGCGTCCACCGTCAACATGTCCTCTTTCAGATCCGCCATGAATGGGTCAGATATTCCATTCCTAAGTATGAAAGGCCACCGACTTTATGTGGTTCACTTTCCACATTTTACAGATTCAGGCGAGTAGGCCCGAATTCTGTCATCAAGCCTTTTCCTGCCTTCTGCTTCTGAAAGCTCCAGTCTGAGCCTGCATCTGTATCCATGAACTTTGTCCTACTCCCTGCGCGGCTAACGGTGCCTGATCCAGCCTGTCGCCTGCCAAAAACTGTATTTCACCTTCAAGATTATCTACTCCGCTCCTCATCCGATGCATTCCTGTCTAGTAGTTTAGGTAAACATTCCTCCAGCTACCGCGCAAAGGGCCAGGCCTCGCTGTCCTCATGCAAGTAATTCATAGCCCCGTTACCATGGAATATTCCTACCCCCTCGCATCTAGTGTAGACACTTAGACGCTTGTACACGCACTAACAGTCAGTATAGAATAGATTCTATCCTAGAGACCTCTCCTTTTGGATAACACAGTTCTTTAAACATAGGATATTAGATATGATTTGGGATTAGGTTGACATGACCCCCAGACTTCTGTCTCCACATGTAGAGCTAAATGTCAAGTCCCCTTCACCCTCTAGTTGCACGTCAATCACACGTCATGCGGCTGCGCGCGCATCTCTGCCAAATATTTCTGCTGACATTGCAGGATTCTTTTATGGATCCACCCACTTGTGACATCATGTATAATGACGTTTATTAAATTACGCCCATGTACCGCCTCTATTAGTTACGTATGCACCTTTTATCTATACTATCAGCTGTTACGCCTCTTGCATCTGTTTCACTGTAATGTATTTTCTATAAAACTGCTTATCTGTCAATAATGTATGCCCTTCCTTCCTGAACTTTCGTGGTGATGGAATAGAATGCCTACAATTCGAATTGTATTCCTTTGTATAGGAATAAAGCCTTTTAAAACCTCTAATACCACGGATTCTGCCTCTTATATTTACTGAGTTATTCTTAATAGATTTTACCGCATAAAAAATAGTACCGGTAATGAAATATTTACCACATAAATTGGCGCCCGAACAGGGACACTTTCTCATCTCACGCGCCGGCGGTGCGTTGCAGGCCCGGTCTCCTGCCACAGCTGAACGGACAAAAACGCGTACCTGCAGGATTTCCTGTATCTCCCTCCGGCCGAGCGGGGACGACTGAGGCTGCGATCAACACCCAGACGAGGCGGTGAGAAGTGCGAAGTATCCCGACCAGAGCCTAGCTGAGAGAGCAAGATCCGAGGTATACAGAGGCCCACCAGGTTCCGAAGTTCCGAGTCCAGTCGAGTCGAGTCCAGTCCGGTCCAGTTTCAGTTCCGTTCCGAGGCCTTCCGTTCCGAGCTACCCGGTGAGTACCATTACCGGGGAGGCATTTTACGTGCACATAGTCTGTGCCGGTCAAGACGGGTTTGGGTACACAAATCCGGTCTGCACTGTTTTAGCAGTGTATCTGTACTGTTTAGCAGTATATATAGTATGTCTTGCATATAAATAAGTACTATCTAGTGTCAGTATTATGTCAGTAACCAGTTTTCTATTAGTTATCATTGTTCGTAAAACTATTAAGTGTTAAATGTTTAAAATACGTTCTATATATTGTGGTGTGAATGACTGTTCATTATTGTGTTTTCCTGTATAAAGTGTGTTCTAGTAATAAGATCTAAAAATGCCGCTCTTTTCGAAACTAAGACAGATCAAAACTAGAAAAGGTGTACTCGAAGAAGCTGTTCCCATCCCACCTAGGGACACTCCAGGGTACTTTATGTATCATAAGCATGGCCTAGATGCCGTATTATTTCTTGATTTATGGGTGGACTACACCAAAGAATTACCAGAGAGTCAGAGATGGCCCGCAGCGGGGACCTGGGATGCAGATTGCATCATGAGAGTAGAAGAAGAATTATGGAAAAAGAAAGCCAGACAGTCACAGAAAGATGCCATTGAATTATGGCGTAAAGAATCATATAGACGTACAGAAAAAGCACTCAGACAGGAAGAGAAAGGTAGAGAGAATTCAAATAAAACCCGAGAAAATCTATTACTTGAGGAAGGTACCCGAGTAAAATCAGAACAAGTAGATAGACAAAGAAACACTCTTATGAATGGTATGTATCCTCTTCTGGCCGAAGGGTTACCTAAGGCTACCCCGGAAATACCAAAAGACTTAACTCCTCCATTGCTCCCGATAAAAGCACATCCCAAAACACATCCCAAAACAGCAAAGGACGTTTTTCTTTCCTCCTATTTAGATGACGCAGCTCCCGAGTATGCTAATGCCATACCACCCACACCGCTTGCCGATGGTGTTCAACACCAAGAGCGTTCGTCTGTATCCCCGCAACTACAAACTCCTACACAAGTTCCAACAGGCCCGTCCGTTTCTACAGTTTTTCCCGCATCTACAATCTCTATCCTACGCCCAACGAATCCTTTCGTGCCTAGCACCTCAGATGGTGCTACAGAAGGTACGACAGACATGTTTGCCACACCGCTGCGAAATAAACAGACCCTTAGAGATTTAGCACTCCAACGTACACCCCAACTAGCGACATCCGACATGTTTAAAGAACAGCTTGTGGATTGTAGATACGACCCAGTACCAGGTAGACAGGATAAATTGCTCATATCATCACTACGTATAAGACGAGCTACATTATATTTAATGACGATACCAGGAATGGGTGAACACCTAGACGAAATATATTGCTTTGTCCAAACAGGACGAGGTCCAGAAAGTATTAACGAAGCTATGGAATACCAGAAAGTGGATGTCCAAAGACAACTACTACGTTTTTTCATAAATTGTGTAATTAGGAATCAAGACAGGCCTGGGGCAGATCACAATACCATGCAAAGACTTGCCAAATGGGGTCAGAATATATCAGAAGAGAAACATGATAGACAGGCGTGTATAATCGCCATGTGTCGAAAGATCCGCAAAGAAGTAGAACGAATACATAAAGAAAGACGAGAAACAGACAGAGTAGAATCAGAAGAAGAGGAGGAGCAAGAATCAGAGCAATTAGAAACGATAGCTTATGTAGGTAGAGGAAGACCCCATAATAATACCAGAGGTTTTAATGATCCGATACGTCCAATACGTCCAGAATATAATAGACATTTTCCAAACCCTATGTTAAATACAAAATCCCCTGAACACCTATTCCAAGCCACTGATAAATTACTCCGAGATCGAAGGGGGTACCATATGCTCGATTCCATGGACGAACAAGAATTAGCCAGGTCAGCAGTACAATGGGCTGACAGTCCCGGCGAATACAACGATGATGTACTTGCACACACGTTTCTGAATCTTGACCCATACGAACAGCGTTTAGCTAGTATATACATGATTCAACACCTCCTTATATTATATAAAAGCCAACACTCCGATCCAGGACCCTTACCTGACATATTGACAGAACTACTCACGAATATATGGAGAGGGTCAGGTACTGATTTGATTAAGGAAATTCTAGAATCCCGAAACCAATATTTAAATTTCGTATGCCCAGAACACGTTCCAGTTCCCATTATGGGAAGAAAAATGTATCACATAGATAGACAGAACCCGTTACGCGAAGTGCACCCAATAAGAGGTGACGGTGATAATTTTACACGCGTGTTTGTGTACACGCCTATAACTAAACTAGAATTATTAGAAATGAAGAAAGTAGTACCCAGCCATGACAAGGATCCAGCAGGTTTCCACCGTGAGATAAAAGACATGTTACTCATGGGAGAGTATACCTACCCCGATATTATGAAAATATTAAAAGTCCTATTACCCGCCGGTGTTTATGAGAAACTCAAAGAAAAGGAATGGGAGGTGGGAGACCAAAAGATAGATTGGACAGCATTAGAAAACGAAGAAAAGGCCCGAGCTGCAGGAGCAGGGCTTGGGGAAAAGACTATAGCACTAGCAGGATTACTAATACAGGTATTGCCACGTTTATTAACTACGAAAAAGGAAGATTGGGGTGCAATCTCAGCCTGTAAACAAAAGCCAGATGAAGACACTAGTGATTTCTATTCCCGATTTGAAAAATGTTTTAGTATAAATAGTGGCATAAAAGCCAGTAGTGAGTCATATCCACATCTGTTTGTGACAAAATTAGTTGAAAATTCTCTGCTGCAAGTCAAGAATAGAGTATTGAAATTCGAGAGTACCTGGCAAGCTAATACCCCATCACAGATGCTACAGATGTTACAATATCACCACAATAGAATTAGAGAAGAACAAGAACACGAACAAAGACGTATGAAAGATACAAAAATGAAAATGCTTGTTGCACAGTCAGTTCCAGCCGATAGTCATCAAAAGGGTGATTCCGCAGGTCCAACGAAAGGGACATGCAACTATTGTAAACAACAAGGTCATTATATACACGATTGTCCAGTCCTGAAACATAATATTGCCACAGGTAGAACGCAGGAAAGACCACGTCCACCTAGACAGGATCAGAATCAACAACAAATCCCTCAGCATGCACAACCTAGGTTAGCTCCGCAACAACTAGCTCCGCAACAGGCAGCTCCACAACAGATCGTAGCACCACCACAAGCGCAGCCTATTGCTACAGCACAAGCAACAACACAACAGATGTATCAGTACGCACAAACAGATTATCCCGATTACCAGCGATACTCATGAGATAGCCTAGAGAGGGAAGTTGGCTTACCCCTTATTGAGGTTCCTGTAGACCAAGAGGGACCTTATGTACATAGTGAACTATTAGGGGAAGACAGAAAGTTTTTACTTGATACAGGGGCAAGCAGAACAACTATAAGACGTAGTGAAGTTCCAGGGGCACCCCTCTCAGGCTCACAGAATATTTCCCTTGGATTCTCAGGAAAACCTATAATAAATGACGTAACACAACCTCTTCCACTTACAGTCGGTCCCTTGACACGTACTACAGATTTATTGCTTACTAAATCATGTCCAGAAAACTTGTTAGGTATAAAAACATTGAAAGCTCTAGGAGCCATTATATGTTGTTCTCCGGAAGGAGTACGACTATTTTTATGTGACTATAAAGGTCACTACGTGTCTAGAGACATGGATCACCGACTGCAGAATTTACCTACACATTTATGGGCACAAGGCCCCACTGATGTTGGTTGCATGAACATTACACCATATCGAGTTACACTAAAAACAGGAATAGTACTACCACGAATGCGACAATACAAGTTACCACCAGATGCTGTAGTGGCTTTACTGCAAATCATTGACGAGCTCATTGCACAAGGAGTGGTTGTCGAAACCGACTCCAATGTATGTAATTCCCCGATAATTCCGATCCTTAAAAGAACGGATCCAAAAGCACCACCAGTATATCGATTAGTTATTGATCTGCGCGAATTAAATAAATGTATTGTACCACAATACCCTGTGGTCCCAGATATCTCTTCATTACTCACAGCTATTGATTCCGAAGCAACGTTCTTCACTGTAATTGATCTCAAGAATGCTTTCTTTAGTGTCCCAATCGATCCGGAAAGTCAATATCTGTTCGGATTCAGTTTAAATGGACGAAGTTTTAAATTCACACGCGCACCTCAAGGATTTACAGAAAGCCCCAGCATCTATAGCCAAGCACTGAAACGAGAACTTGACAGTATCCACATGCCAGTTAACACTGCCTTGCTTCAATATGTCGATGATCTGCTGATCACCGCCCGAAGCGAACCTGAATGTGAGACAGCATCACTGACGGTTTTGAAATTTCTGGCCGACAAAGGGCACAAGGTGTCCCCTTCTAAGCTGCAATTCTGTGTCCAGCGAGTTGTTTACCTTGGGCACTCGCTGTCCAAGGAGGGAAGGCAGCTTACATCCGACCGCATCCAGTTAATTGCTAACATGCCAGCACCCAAGACACAAAAGGAGGTGCGGGCTTTTATAGGCCTCACTTCATACTGTAGGCCGTGGATCCCTCAATATGCATTTCTAGCAAAACCACTCATCCAGTTGACAACACAGGAGGCAGCCACATCGACTGTCCTCCCTTGGACTCAAGAACATACACACGCCTTTGAAAGCTTAAAGAAAGCTTTATGCCAAGCACCTGTTTTAGCAACACCATGTTACAGTAAACAGTTTACACTCTTTGTTACAGAACGCGAAGGTACTGCCTTGTCAGTACTCACTCAGGAACAAGCAGGATCACATAAACCATGTGCTTATTTCTCTAGTACATTAGATCCAGTAGCTCAGGCACTTCCTGCGTGCCTGAAATCAGTGGCAGCAACAGCTTTAGCAATCAGACAAAGCGATGCCATAGTGTTAGGACACCAATTGACAGTACAAGTACCACACGCAGTAGAGGTTCTCTTGAACCGCACACAAACACAACACTTGACTATAGCGAGACTCACCGGTTACGAATTAACATTGTTTCAGCCACATATAGAAATCAGACGTTGTAATACGTTAAATCCTGCCACACTGTTACCAGTAGGCGGAACAGATCCATTGGCACACGATTGTGTCGAAGTCATTACTATCACGACGAAACCCAGACAAGACTTGACAGATATCCCTTTGTCAGATCCAGACTTGACATTGTATGTAGATGGGTCATGTATGAGAACAAGTACAGGAGAGTTAGTGGCCGCTTACGCAGTCACAACAGACACTGAAGTCATTGAAACAAATTGTATTAACACTTTGTCAGCTCAAGCAGCAGAGCTCATCGCTCTAACACAAGCCTGTATTCAAGCCACAAATAAAAAAGTCAACATATACACAGATTCACGTTATGCATTCGGAGTCGTCCATGACTTCGGCGTACTGTGGCGAGAGAGAGGTTATTTAACTTCTCACGGTGCCCACATCCAACACGGACCCCTCATTCAAGCCCTATTAGACACGATTCATCTACCTACTGCAATATCGATTATGAAATGCAAAGCCCACACAAAGGTTACCGATATCATTTCTCAGGGTAATGACCTAGCTGACAGAACAGCTAAACAGACTGCTCAGAATCAGACTCACACAACTGACACGACAAAGACAATAGTTCCGACACCAACACATTGCATGACAGTTAAGGATCCCGCCCTTGATGTAATTGACATACAGACACATGCTACACCAGAAGAAATAAAGAAATGGACTGAATTAGGAGGGATCCAAACAGATCAAGGATGGATGACGAAGGAAAAATCTATATGGTTTCTTCCCGACTCAATGGTTCAAGTCATCATTAACACTATACATAGTCCAGCGCACCTAGGAGAAAAAGCTATGCTAGACAGCATTCAACACATTTGGTTCAACAAACACTTGCGAGCAGCAGCTAAACAAAAAGTTCGTACCTGTATGATATGTTGTCAGTTTAATCCAGGTAAAAGCATCCCCGTAGAGCAGGGTGGATTTCAAACTCCCGATCATGCTTTTGAAGTCCTCCAGATGGATTATATCCAGATGGAACGATGTCGAGGATTCAAATATGTTCTCGTAGTTGTCTGTGCTCTTTCCCGTTGGACAGAAGCATACCCGGTTTCAGATTACACTGCCCCGACTACTGCCAAACAGTTAGTTCGAGAATTCTTCCCACGGTACGGTTTACCACGTGTTGTCTACTCAGATAACGGCCAGCCGTTCTCATCCGAACTAATGAAACACGTTTCCCTTTTATTAGGCTACCAATGGAAATTCCACTGTGTCCGACATCCCGAGGCAGCAGGTCTCGTGGAACGCCATAATCAAACTCTGAAAATTAGATTGTCCAAAATATGTAGAGAAAAAGGAGTCGATTGGATAGTAGCCTTACCAGTTGCGCTCTTTTACATGAGAATGGTAGCACATTCTCGAACAGGGCTATCCCCGTACGAGGTGATCTTCGGTAGACCACCAAATATGTGGGGGACGCCTATACCTCGCAAAATCACTGATGTTGACTGTAATATGCTGACAGATTACCTGGCTTCCTTGATGTCTGCACTACAATCTTGTCGTTCACAGGTAACCGCAGCTTTTCCCGATAATACTGAGGTGAAGCCCCATGACGTGGTTCCTGGGGACCTGGTCCTGGTCAGGAATTTTGACCGGAAGACCCAACTGGATCCTAGGTGGAAGTCACCGAAGTTGGTACTACTGACTACAAGGACAGCCGTGAAAATCGAGGGACGGAAAGGGTGGTTGCACTCGAGTCATATCAAGAAATTTTATGGACTACCATCCAGTGTAAATACTCAACCCTGTATTCCCTCACAGACAGACTCAAAGCTCCCCTTGGTTGAGCAGACAAACTCAGAACTTTACAAACTAAAATTAAGGTCTAGTAAGTCAGACAATTTGATTGTTTAAGTCCTCTCCAAGGTGAATCGGTTGAATTTGTCTCTGACATGTATCCTCTAGACCGGAATAGAGAAAGAAATCATCAGATGCAGCTTAAGAAGCATGCGTATTGTAAATCATTTCGTAGTCACTGCACAGTAACATTATTAATTTTGTTTTTTCTAAGTCTTCTGATCATCATTGTCAGCATACTATTGCACATGTATTACCCTATTCTTAAGCGTGCTTACAATGTAACTGCAGAACATTCTTTTTGCGAATTACCTCCGCATGAGTTGTCCTATAGATTTGCGCTGCGCAACAACACATTCATTAGTATGTTACATCATTCCCATCAAACCAGCAATGCCACAAATTGTTGGATATGTGGCCGACTCCCTCCCTATCAGAACTATAAAGGAGTTTTCCCCCTCTTTCCCTATCCGTTCACACACAATGGCTCCTGTGGAGCATGGTTTAGTTTGATTAATTCCCTAGATTCAAAATCCGCAGTTTATCAAGACAACTGGGTATGGGGAAACCTGAACTTAGTTTTACTTAAAGTCTGCTACCCTAACAAGGAGGGACTTCCCAGAAGAACAGGAACTGATCTAGAAAATGAAGTATATGGATTAGGTAATTTTACACTTAACCTTATGATCCTGAACGTTGAATCTGAAGCTACACCAATCTTGCCCGCCATGTCAGTATTCCCAGTAAAAGGGGAATTATGTGTAAGAAAGAATGGTTCCATACACATGGGCCATAGTAAATGCACCACTGTAATAAAATTCAGTGATCAAGGCAAGTCTACATTCAGAGCTTCTCGCCATTCCTACTTTATATGTGGTCAGACCGCATATATACGTCTACCTCTAGATTGGGACGGTACCTGTTACATAGCATTCCTTCTGCCACCTGTTTTCCTAGCTCCTCCTGATTATCATAGAAATACCCATTTAGTACACAATAGACAGCAGAGAGATCTCCCAATTGTCGATTACACTGAAACAGCATGGGAAAAATACACAGATTTCAATAAAGGTTTCTTTCCCTATATAGGTACAGTCACTAATAGTAAACTGATACGTAGATTAACCAGAACCCTTGAAGCAGTAGTGAACGAAACTATTTCCGCCTTAGGCAATTTAACAGAAGAGCAGTCTGCTATGCGGATTGTTGTGCTTCAAAATCGTCTTGTCCTTGACGTCATCCTGGCCGATAGGGGCGGAGCTTGTAGGGTCATCGGATCAAGTTGCTGCATTTTCATACCAGAAAATTCGCCGTCAGTATATAAAGCCATAACTCGCCTTCATAAGATTGTAAGCCAGATACACCAGAGTCCAGGCACCTGGACTTGGTCCGGTTGGTTCTGGGGCGTGTTGTCAGCCTGGGGATGGAGAATCCTATCCTTCCTAGGTATTGGCTTTCTCATACTATTCAGTTGCTGCTTATGTCTACAATGTGGGCCAGCGATTTGTGGTCTGTGTGCCACCTCGTGTATCCCACATCCAAGTTTTCGTTCGAGATCCCGGAAGAAGAAAGAAGAACAAATGATGCTATATGAACAGATCGATGGATTGATGAAGATCGATATCTCCTGAGGGTCCGTAGGGGACAAGGAGGGAATGAGGAAATATGAATTTTGTGATCAATTATGTCCCCTATCGTAGACCCCAACGGCTCCATGTGCATGCTATAAGTACATGTATGTTCCCTCCTGCTCCAGTTTTGAAGACGCAAATATATGTGCGTCCACCGTCAACATGTCCTCTTTCAGATCCGCCATGAATGGGTCAGATATTCCATTCCTAAGTATGAAAGGCCACCGACTTTATGTGGTTCACTTTCCACATTTTACAGATTCAGGCGAGTAGGCCCGAATTCTGTCATCAAGCCTTTTCCTGCCTTCTGCTTCTGAAAGCTCCAGTCTGAGCCTGCATCTGTATCCATGAACTTTGTCCTACTCCCTGCGCGGCTAACGGTGCCTGATCCAGCCTGTCGCCTGCCAAAAACTGTATTTCACCTTCAAGATTATCTACTCCGCTCCTCATCCGATGCATTCCTGTCTAGTAGTTTAGGTAAACATTCCTCCAGCTACCGCGCAAAGGGCCAGGCCTCGCTGTCCTCATGCAAGTAATTCATAGCCCCGTTACCATGGAATATTCCTACCCCCTCGCATCTAGTGTAGACACTTAGACGCTTGTACACGCACTAACAGTCAGTATAGAATAGATTCTATCCTAGAGACCTCTCCTTTTGGATAACACAGTTCTTTAAACATAGGATATTAGATATGATTTGGGATTAGGTTGACATGACCCCCAGACTTCTGTCTCCACATGTAGAGCTAAATGTCAAGTCCCCTTCACCCTCTAGTTGCACGTCAATCACACGTCATGCGGCTGCGCGCGCATCTCTGCCAAATATTTCTGCTGACATTGCAGGATTCTTTTATGGATCCACCCACTTGTGACATCATGTATAATGACGTTTATTAAATTACGCCCATGTACCGCCTCTATTAGTTACGTATGCACCTTTTATCTATACTATCAGCTGTTACGCCTCTTGCATCTGTTTCACTGTAATGTATTTTCTATAAAACTGCTTATCTGTCAATAATGTATGCCCTTCCTTCCTGAACTTTCGTGGTGATGGAATAGAATGCCTACAATTCGAATTGTATTCCTTTGTATAGGAATAAAGCCTTTTAAAACCTCTAATACCACGGATTCTGCCTCTTATATTTACTGAGTTATTCTTAATAGATTTTACCGCATAAAAAATAGTACCGGTAATGAAATATTTACCACAACACCTATGGTTTCTGTGAGACATTTTCTGCTTAAATCAGTGTTCTGCAAGGGAAATAATGTGAAATGTCATGCCAGCAAAATTTAAATAAACTTAAAATTAATTTACGCGAAATATCCAAATTTCGTAAGAGTTCGTCAGCAAAATGAAAATGTTTCTCAGACATAATTCAATGCTTAACATACACTCAGATGTCATTGTAGTATAGAAATCAGGATTCTTTGGTAGGTAGCGAACTGGGTGACTTGAACCTCTATGTTTATGAGCCAGCATCAAAATGAAAGAGTCCACAGTACTATGGTAATGAAAAAACATAAACAAAGTTCATGCTACCGTTTTTACTGTGTTCTACACAGCATAATGAATGGTCCCAGACATAATATTGCTACCTCTAGCTCTTTAGTGATATGAACTATAATAATCTTTTTATGTTGCAGTGACCTTAATAAAAGCCACAAACACCTTTGTGGGAAATATTTTGAAACATGTTTATCAATTAAACAAGTTGAGTTTATTTGCCGGCAGCCCAGTGTCGGCGGCAAGTTCAAATGAACAGCAGGCATCCATCCCACAGAAATATGAACTGTTCCATTAGTAACCAACATTTACCATTTTTAGGGCCAGATGTAGGTAGACAAATAGCGATCGCAAATGCAGAAATTCGCAGAATTTCTACATTTGCGATCGCAAATAACCCATGTGAAATGTAGAGACAGAAAAACCGAATCGATAAATAAAGAATCGCTAAAAATAAAGGAAAACAGTTAGCGATTCCTTATTTAGTGAATATGCCACACCGACTCACTATCTTGCAAGTTGCTAAATAAGGAATCGCAATATAAAGTCGGAAACCAATGTACATAAAACCGCAAATAGCGATTTTCTAAAAAATCGCAAATTTGGAGTCGCAAATTAACACTGACTCAAAGCAGGTGGTAATCAGGTGCACTTCATATAAACAGCCCCAGAATGCATCTGCGTGAACACAATGGCGGCCCTCTATGTCATTGCAAGGCGGATGTAAGTAGCAGCACTGAGGATCTGGAGACCACAGGAACGCGTATACAGATTGCACATCACACTATTCCAACTCACAGAGGCAGAAATCCATGAGAGGTACAGGCTTCACCCCACCACCATCCTAGACCTGATACGTGACCTGCACCCAATCCTGGAGCACCAGACACCAAGTGCACACGCAATACCACCACATGTACATTTCTTTTGTTGCCTGCACCTACTTGCATCAGGTAGTTACCAAGGGGTCATAGTTGTGGCTGGTGGTGTCTCACAGAGTTGCCTGGCACGCTTCTTCAACACATTCCTGGATGCTAGTATGCAAAGAATGCACCACTACAGCCGGTTCCCCAGCACACAGACGGAACTGCATATGACAAAGACGGATTTTTATCAGAAGGCCTACTTCCCACATGTCATAGGGTGCATCGATGGGACACATATTCCAATCTGCCCCCCCTCTGCTACTGAGTACATATATCGGAACCACAAATCAACAAATTCAATCAACGTACAGGTCATTTGTGAGGCCTCTCACATCATCACCGATATTTTAGCAAAATTTCCAGGGAGCACGCATGACTCCTACATCTTCAGGAACAGTGGGATTTATACACGTCTTGCTGGGGGTGAATTTGGAGAAGGATATCTGCTAGGTAAATCAATGTGACACACCCTGATGTATACCTTGAATGTATCTGTTGCTGACTGTGAATGATGTTTCTTCCTTTACCACTTAGGTGACAGCGCATATGCGGTGTAGTCATTTATCCTGACTCCATACCTCAACCCATCTTCCCCAAGTGAAAGGAGATTTAATGTGGTGCATAAATCAACGCGGAATGTGGTTGAGCGTACATTTGGACTCCTGAAAAGCAGGTTCCGCCGCCTCCACAAAAGTGGAGGTGCACGGCTGTACCGCCCTCTGATCTCCTGCAAGATAATAGCAACATGTGCCATGCTACATAACCTGGCCACAAAGAAGGGAAAACCCGTGGAACTCACTGAATCAGAGGATGATGATGAGGAATGTCCAAAGCCAGTGCACTGCGCAGCAGGTGTCGCAGCAGCCCCAGATGGGAGACACAGACAGGCTGAGATCACAGGCAACTATTTCTGAGCAAGTAATGAGACAAAGCGAGTAGTTGCAATTGTGTAACAGTGTTTTATTGACCTTATGTCAGGCAATAGGAATGCACACCGCCGCACCATATTGGCCCCTCAGTGCCTCAACAATCCCAGCATGGCATTGATACACTGCATGCTCATTGTCATCCCTTATAATTTGGTTACATGGGTTACCTCACCCATCTCCCAATGTCAGCTGAAGCATGGCTTCATTTCCTGCGCCCATGCACAGCACTGCTCCGCTCACCCTGTATACTGCCTTCCCTAGAGGACTGTCCTGCGGCTGGACCGTGCCTTGCACTGCGCCTCCTGGACTCCGCTATTGGTGGAGTGATGCTGCTGCAGTTTGTTACCTACTCACCTTCACCACCATCCCCAGACCCTGTGGCAGCGATGTGTGTTGTCGGGAGCTCTTCCAACGCAGTGGTGACAGTAACCAACCCACTTGCCACATCACGGCTGCAGTGGGCCATCTCCAACTGCATGGCCACTGAGCGTCTGCTGAGGACAGAGGTGGCATTGCAGAGCCGGTTCACCGCCTTTGTGTACCCTTCCATGCGCTGTTTCTCCCTGCGCCTTGCCCCATGTTCCATGTCCATTTTGCTGCACAACAGCCTTATAGTATCGGCCATGTCCCACATGCCCTCTGCAACGGTGGTATTTAGAGCATTTATGCCCTCCTTCATGTCCCTCATATGTCTGTTCATGTACACCATCTGGCGTTGCATTGACCGCATTGTTTAACCTTGCAGCCGCTGCACCTTCAACATGTTTCCCTCCAGACCTGCAAATACACTGGAATCTCCTCCCTGTGCATCTGGACTGTGTGCCCTTGGTCTGTGCCGTCGGGCACTTGTGTGGCAACGCTCCATGGGTGACTGTATCTCTGGATTCTGTCCTGCATGGTCTGTGGGGCTCCCGTGCTCTCCTCCTCTGAACCCTCCATCTCCTGAAGGCTACCCACTGTATGCCTCCTGCTTCTCGGTGGTGTTGGTGGTGGTGGTGGCGTGAAATCTGCAGGTGTCAGGGCCTCAGCATCCTGAGTGTTGTGTTCCCTAGGTGCCTCTTCTGTCTCCCTCTCAGCAGTCTGGGGCAGTGGTTCGCCTGTGGATACAGAATGTCAATTTACTGACTTGCCTGGCGGCACTTGTGTTCCATTAAATTACATGTTTGCCATTCATACTGACAGTCCCCAGCTTGCTTATTTACAGATGTGGGTCACATGCACTTGGGTTCATTGGAATAACTGGTATGCTATGTGTTAATTAGGACTACATCTCCCAAGATGCATTGCTTGTTGTTAGCAAATCATGGACTGGAGTTGAATTCATACTTGCTTAATGGGGATTGGGGATTGGGGAGGGGGGCTTGGCATGCTGTGCATGCTTCTTACCTTGTCTGTTGTTTCCTCTAGCTGAGCTGTCAGTGTCTCCGATGCCAATGATGCTCTAAGGCAGGAGGGTGGACTCCCTCCACCATTTCATCCAGGGGTGTTGGTACTGGCGCAGTGGATGTTCCGTCACCTGTCTGATTGGCTTGCTTGAGCCTGTCAGACACCCTCTCCTTGGCATGTTTGCGGAGGTCATACCAGCGCTTCTTGAGTTCGTCAATGGAGCGCTGGGTGACACCAATGGCATTAATTTTTGCCTGTATTACGAGCCATATCTTTCGTTTCTGCGATTCCGGAACATGCAAAGAGTGCTTGCCAAACAACTTGTCATGATCCTTTACCACCTCCTCAATTAGGACGTCCAACTCCTTCTCAGAGAGTTTGTGTTTCCTCTTACTGTCAGCCTGCTCCTTTCCCTTCTCCTGTGTGTCCATGCTTGTTTTCGGTGTCTGCTTGGGGATTCCTGTGCAGCTCCTGGGTCTGTGCTCCTGCTCCCTGCCTCTCCCACAGCTTCAGGCTCAGTGAAACAACATGTGTCAGGCCGCTGTCTGGTTGTGATGTCATCAGGCTGCACCCGATTAGCTGATTCGCTAATTTGCAATTTTTTAAAATTGCGATTTCGCAAATACTGATTCGGTAATGCGGATTCAGTATTTTTTTTTGCGATTATTACCGAATCGCTAACTTTTAGCGATTTTTTATCTACATCGGATTTTGCAAGTTCTTAATAGCGATTTGGTAATAATCGCTATTAAGAACTCGCAATTTGGGTTTTACCTACATATGGCCCTTAATGTTTTAACAATTATTTATATAATTGGATATTGTCGCAAACACTTATTAAATATCTAGACATTTAGGTGCAGCATATTCAATACCATTAATCAAAGAATGACAAAGAGTACGTGGCAGTGCACAGGGCAAAACATCTAGGAGATAGTGCGGCTAGGTCTAAGGTCAACACACAAATATAGTAGCACATATATGATTAGGACATTTCTCCCCCTTATTATCTTTAAAATAGCTGCCTCTGTTTCATATATTTGACAAAAAAGTGCCCACCACTCACAAGCAGTAGGACGAGTCTGACTAATCCATTCCCTGGCAATACACAAGTGAGCCACTATGACTGCGATTGAAATAATGACACAAAGGGGCCATTATGATGGCGGGCGGATCGCCACCGCTGGCTCGACGATGCCGATCCACCCGCCATCCCAACTTGACTTACCCCCACCATATTATTATGGTGGGGGGTATCGTGGCGGATGGAAAGTCCGTCCGCTGCTTTTCCGCCGGTCAGCAATAGTTACGATTGCCGGCCAGGCGGATTTGGTCACTAATATGGTGGCGGTGTCTACCAGGCAGGGTGGGTGCACTCGGGGGGTACCCATGGTACCCCCCTGCATTCCCGGTGCCTGCCACGTTGTGCATGGGAATGCACAACATGTCAATTTGGCATTGCAGCGGGCGCCGCAATGTCAAATATGCAGAATGTGACTGCCAGGGTGGCGGCCACATCCTAATCAGCGTTATGGGACAGCCACACATCTGGTGGCCAGTCCCAGCACCGCGAGGATGGCGAGCGGACGGAAGTCCACCCGCCATCCTAATGAACCCCAAAGTTGGGGACCAGCATCAGGTTTAAATCCCAACATAATATTCTTTATGGAGAGCCGAACATCCCATTCTAGATGCTGGGAGAACAGCAGGGCCGGACTGAGAACCCAAAGCATCCCTGGCAATTTTGTAAGGCCAAGCCCCTGGAGGGGTGCACAAGTGTGCATTGCTGCTTTTGTTACTGGGGGTCAATATTTTAGGACTGCTGCAAAACCGGCCCCCAGTAACAAAACCAGCCCCCACCACTGAAAAACCGACCCCCACTCTTCCAGTCTCCTGGGGAAATGCCCGATGCCCGCTACGGCCAGTCTGGCCCTGGATAACAGCTGGGCAATATCATACCGCTAGCTATTTAAATGCGGACAGCTAGAAAATATATGGACAATATCTGCGGGTTGTAGCCCACACCTCGAACATCTACACTTATTATTAGTGTTTTTGATGGCCGCTTATTAATCTTCTCTGGTGTGCAGAACAGCAGACAGAGGGGTCTAAATTGCTAGAGCTTTAGATTGACTCAAACAAAGGAGGAGTTTATGATATCAAAAGCAACTGAGATATCCCTGATGGAATTGCCCGACCGATCTTAACCCCGCACTTTTCTAAATTGGACAAGTTATCCTTTCTCTGATTGCTGATAATTCTATATAATTCACTAATTATCAACTTGCCGTCCATATTATGCATATATATCAAGATCGCCAGGTCGTTAAGAGCAGCA
Organism: Triturus cristatus; assembly: GCF_964204655.1. Lineage (NCBI taxonomy): Eukaryota > Metazoa > Chordata > Amphibia > Caudata > Salamandridae > Triturus > Triturus cristatus. Next base: position 1,070,633,254 of record NC_140583.1, read on the forward strand.
ATGTAGTTAGAATTATGAAGCAAGTAATCTTGAATTTGTATATATTTGTCAAACAACTGTTGTGGGAGGTTACATAGTGATTGTAATGTAGCAAACGCTAATAATCCATGATTGTCACATAGCTGCCTGACTGATTTTGCTCCTTGACAATACCATGATCTAGCCACAGAACACATATCACCCCAGATTTCACATATATCTTTAATAATCTTGAAATGTACTCACGTAAAATAGTTCAGATCAGAGAGTCTGCATGGCAGATACTTCCAGCCTCCCGCCAGCTTATTGATACACTAAAAAGTTCAGATCAGGGCTACAGTCGGTATGGAGGTACCTAATTTGTGATCCGAATGCTGGTAATGGTGACGTCTAGTCATTTGAACAGAGAATGGAGGATGCGCATTTTGGATCGCTCAGAAGAGATACAGAAATTTAGGAAGTATATTCATTTTGACTATGTTACAACACCCTAGTATGCTAATTGGGAGCCGAGTCCATGCCCACATCTTTGCTATGTATAAATGGAGCAACTGCTCATAATTTAGTTCTTCTATCTGATGTACCCTACTGGTGATCCTGACCCCTTGATTGGTGGCTACTGGAACTACACCAGAGACTTTTTATCAATTGCGAATTTAAGCAGAATTTGTGTTTTTAGTATATTGAGTCCATATCCAGCAATGGCCCCAAAACTCTCGGCCTCTAGTGAAATGTGTTCACTAGATTGGGATGGGTCTACTGAATGCACAACAATGTCATCTGCATAAGCACTGATTTAAAATTGCACTCCATTCAATACTTTTGACAGGATCCAAGGATTCTTACTAAATTGTCTTAAACAGGGCTCTATATACAAAGTGAACAGCAGAGGGGATAGTGGGCACCCTTGCCCTATCTCCCTGCATATTGTAAACAACGCTAAGCTGTGTTTGTCCAAAACCAACCTAACCATTGGATTCCAATAGAGGCTTTATACATGATTCATATATTTATCACCAGTACCCACGGTCTGCATGTTTAATTAGAGAGGTATACCCAAGCTACCCGGTCAAGCGCCTTTTCAGCTTCTAGGAGGATCATACCGACCTGTCTCCTAATGGCGTTTATTGTGTCACATAAAGTGATAGCAGCGTTTATATGACTAGTCGTATTTCTTGCTGGGATAAGCACGTGTTGTGGTGGGCAAACCAGGTTTGCTATATCTGCAGCAAGCCAGGTAGCCAACGTTTTCACGTATATTTTAGCATCTAAGTTAAATAAAGAGATAGGTCAGTATGACCTCCTTTCCTCCTATTATAGATAAGCAGTGATGTTAGTGTATTTCCATAAATCTGGAGTATCGCCGCCTTGATCAATACTAAGGACAACCAACATAAACACAGGTGTAAGTAATTTTATCAATGTTTTGTAATATTCAAGCAGTATAGAATCAACTCCTGCCGCCTTCCCCAACAGAAGAGGCTTTATTGCCATCTCTACATCCATCAGGGGGATATTATCCTCTAAAGCCTATACTTGTGACTGGCTTAGCCGCGGGATGTTACTTCTTTGTAAATATCCAGCTATTTTGATCTGCTGCAATGAAAAGGAACTGTCATATATCTCTTGGTAAAGGTCCCTTAATGTAGAGTATGGCTTGCGAGCCAAAATGCTTTTTCCTTTCCTTATCTATGCCAGAACTCTCCCAATTGTCTCTCCGTATTCGTATTGGGAGTCCCTCTTAGCCTTATATGCTGCCGGGACCTTCTCCTTCTTGACATGATCAGCCCTGCTGCAATATTGCATCAATCCTAAATTTAAAAAAATTATCCTGATGTTTATCTAACAAAGCTTGTACATGCTCCTTGTCCCGTTTTTGTAATTCTATGTGTGATTGATGTGTTCTCCATTCCTGAGTCAAATTTTGTTCCAAAATGAACTGCATAGTCAAGTTTACCCCCACTTCAAATCTAGGCCTGCAGAGCATCCCAGAACTCATTAAGAGCCAAGGTGCCTACATTGACCACTATGAACTCTCTTAATGAACTAGTCATTCTAGTTCAATAGTCTGGGTTCAATAATAATGATCTGGTAAAAGTCCACAGATGCTCTTCCTTCTTAAAATGCGGTACTTTAAGAGTAACAAGTTTAGATGTGCTCCGATCTGTGGTCTGAGGTAATCTTGGGACAGACCTCTATTTTCGATTGGTGGATCAAGCCCAGCAGCATATAGACCATATCAATCCAGGAATAATGTTTAAGTGCCACAGAGTAATAAGTGTACCCCATACTCCATACGTCAAACAAACCATGTACCAGAGAAAGGGGCCTGATTATGAGTTTGGCGGTGTGGGAGCAGGCTGCCACACCACCACCCCTCTCCCACAATGCCAAACACCACTGCTGACCACCCGCCAGATTACGAGTTTCCTCGTGGTTTGGCAAGTGGTCCTTTGGTGGTCCCGCAGTGGTGCCTATTAGAGAGGCACCGCCATGGGAACACCAAAGCCCGTTCGTGCATGTCATGGACTGTGCAGTGCATGTGTGCAGGAAAGGGGGTGCATACGTACAGAGGGGCAAAACATGCAGCCCTTGCATGAATCCCAAGGCCCTGAGGAAACAGAGGGCCCACTAGGGCACCCTTAGTTTCCTCACCGCCAGCATTTTCATGGCATGAGCACTGCCATGAGACTGCTGGCAGTGAGGAAACTCGTAATATGCTTGCCGGTTCTTCAGCGGCACCACCAAGTATATTGCGGCCTCAGACCACCGCGCCACCACCAGGGATCACTGATCCCTAGTGGTATTGGCGGTCCTATAGTGGTCCAACTGCTGTAATCCTAATATGGCAGTCGGACCACCGGTGTGGTGATCAGAGAGTGGAGGTAGAGGATATATTGAGAGAGGTATTGGTTGAGACATAGAGCAGTACATTGGAGGGAGCTATATACATATAACTCCATAGCAAGGGTGTACGTGTATATTGAAAATAACAAGAGATAAAAAATGGAATTGTATACAGTTCCATATGTGTATTTATGGATAAATAAATAGAAATTCAGACTTTCAGCTGTTTGTAAAGCTAATTTATTTCTGTATTTTTGTATTTTCTATTTATTTTATTTTTATATTTTCCTTTAATGTTTCAATAGCCAAGCACTTATAGATGTGTTTGTTATGATTATATTTACATATTGTGATAGATAAATAAAATAAACAAAGACCCACAAGCAAATATTCAAATAACTTATATGAAAACTATGCAGTGACCTATATGCATGTTATAGCATAAAATAATGTGTATATATATATTCACTTAAAAAACCATAGGTTTCACACATGTTATAGTTAGGTGGATATTTCACTCGTAAAAAAACAATGAAATTCATGACATGGTCAGTGGCATCACTCTTGACATCACTAATGACATCATCCTTGTGATAGAGTGGCGGTCGCGCAAGTTATAGTTATCTGAACTAACTATAACGGGGGAATTTCATTGGTTTTTTACGAGTGAAATATCCACCTAACTATAACATGTGTGAAACCTATGGTTTTTTAAGTGAATTTGCAGGGTTTTTTAAATGCTAATTCCTAACTATAATGTGTGTGAAACCTGTGGTTTTTTCAGTGAATTTGTACAGTTTTTTAAATGCTAAGTTATGTATGTATTATTATTTTTTTTATATATTTATTTTTCAATAAACTACGTATTAAAAATAATTGTTTTTTTTTATGGTTTTTCACCGTGCGCGCACGGCGCGCGCACCCCCGCGATTTAAAAAAAAAAATGTTTTAATGTTTTTTTCTGCCTTCAGGGTCCTTCAGGGACCCCCTGACAAAGGCTAGGGGGTCAGGAACTCTCTACCCTGCCCCCTTTTCACGTTCGCCACCTTCCTTTTCCACTCTCGCACTAAAAACAAACAAAATGGCGGCCGACACTTCCTGATTTCGACCGATTCGAATATTGACTGACATGTAACAACCAATCAGAATTACGCTTGCGCACGTTAGGGTGCGCGCACGGTGCGCGCACAGTGCGCGCATGGTGCGCGGCTATAGATATGTATGTGCTTTTAACTGCAATTTTCTCAGGAACTACTGAACAGATTGACTCCATAAATGCAAAAGGCACATCCCTGACCTGAGGACTGCCTCTCTGCCAAATTTCAAGTAATTCTGTTCAGCCGTTCGGGCTGTACCTTTGACTAAAGGTCCTATGGGAAAATGCATGGGGAAAATGAGTTTTGGGACCCCCCTTTTTCTCGGCCCACGCTTGACGAATCCCCCCGAGACTTTCAGGGTAGGAGCTGAGCGGAGCGCTCCATTAGTTTTGAAAATTTCGCGAAGATTCGTCAACCGGCACCAAAGTTATTCAAAATAGAATTTTGAGATTTCCTATGGAAACACGGTCCTAACTATAACTATCTACTGGCGACTGCCAGTAGATAATATCTATATATATATTCTAAAAAAAAAGGTTACAGGGACGTTATAGTTAGGCTCTGATATTACACACGCGACACCATAGAAATTCAGCAGGTATAGTAATACTTATCTCAAGAAACTACAACTATTGTCCTAAGGTAACTATAACTCGCGCCCCCACCACGCACAGTTTCTCATCAATAATTTTGCTGCTAATTTTGCAGTGATATTATCAATGATGTCAGGGAATATGTAAATACTGCTGTAATATGTGAGTAATTAGCAGTGCATGGAGAGGATGCAAGTTATAGTTACCTTATAACTGCTGAATTTCTATGGTTTTGAGCGTGTGAAATGTGAACCTAACTATAGCGTCCCTGCAACCTTTGTTTTTTAGTGAATTTTTAAGTTTAAATAAAATTATATTTCCTAATTATAACGTCCCTGTAACCTTTGTTTTTTTCAGTTAATTTCTAGGGTGTTTTTAACGTAAAGTAATATTTAAATACCATACGTTAATCCAACCGTTGTCGTGCATGGTCTGGCTCAGTGGTGGGTTGACTGCAGGGCCTGGCTTTCAGCCTAGCCCCCCAGTCAACCACCTGCATGCAGCCAACACCACACTATGCACAGCTTTAGGCCAAGGACAGCAGGGGGTTGTCCGGAAGGCCAGGCTTGTGGCCAGTCCCTATGGCCAAAACCCCCAAAGGCAGCCAACCCCTTGGCCCCCACCCCAGGCTTCTTTTTGCCCTGGGGACCCCATCCCCTGTGGCCGGGTACATTTTATATGGGGAGAGGTCACATAGTCACCCTTCCCTGGCCAGTTTGCCCCAGGATCCCAACCACCCGGGCTTGGTATTATAAAAATGTGGAATGGGAGCACACGGCCCTATTCCCATGCCAATTTTGGCCCCAGGGACCCCATTCCCGGGATCCAGCCAATTACTAAAGGGGGAGGGGGCTGCACGGGCACCCTCCCTGGGCTGATAGAGGCCCCAGGGGCCCCATCCCCTGGGGACAGGCCATTATCTAAATTGGAGTGGGGCATCAAACCTCCCTGGGCTGATAGAGGCCCCAGGACCCCATTCCTCGGGCCACTGCCAGTAAAGGGTGGGTGCCCTGGTGTCCACCCAGGGCACCCACTATGTCCTCAGTGGGGGCCACACGGAGAGCTCCAAAACCCCGCAGCCCCAGCTGGATCCTCGCATCCAGCAGGAGCCAGCACTGCTCCTGCACATAGAGAGCAGCTAAAAAGGCTGAATCCTGCGTGCGGGAGCAATATTCAGATCTGTTTCCCTGCCCGCATCACTACGGGCAAGGAAACAGATTTGAAGCCTACTCTCAGCAGGCGGGAGCATTTTACATGTTTCCGCCAGGTGGGAGTGGACTTCATGTTTGCTCTCACTAGGTTGGAGCTTTGACATTGCTCCCACCAAGCAACAGCAAACACAAGTTTCCCTGTCCATGGCAGTGCGGGCAGGGAAACAGTGCTTAATTTGTAAAATATGAAGTCCAGGTGCTCAAGTGTTAGTCAGAGGCCACACCTACTTTTCTCCGGCTCCACCCACTTCCTCCACTGGGTCCACCCACTTACTCTATTGGCTCTTCCCACATCCTCAATTGGCACTGCTAAAAGTCAGACTTAATACCTGATCTGAATTTCAGCAAGGGAGCCTTCTTCATTGTAAGGCTTTGATAGGAAGTTTCCCTGCCCTGTGAAATTTTTTACAAAGATTACATCAAAAGTGCATTTAAAGCACAATTTTGGAATAAATTAGCTAAAATGAGTACACAGAAGGACCAGTGCAAAAAACAACTTGTGCACTGACAGTTCAGTGCAAAAAACAACTTGTGCACTGGCAGTCCAGTGCAAAAACAACTTGTGCAGTGGCAGTCCAGTGCAAAATCAACTTGTGCAGTGGCAGTCCAGTGCAAAAACAACTTGTGCACTGGCAGTTCAGTGCAAAAACAACTTGTGCAGTGGCAGTCCAGTGCAAAAACAACTTGTGCAGTGGCAGTCCAGTGCAAAAGCAACTTGTGCAGTGGCAGTCCAGTGCAAAACAACTTGTGCAGTCCAGTGCAAAAACAACTTCTTTATAGCACTCCATTGCTAAAACAACATTTACGCAGAAAGAAACGTGCATACATTTTTTTTACTGATAATCCAGTGCAAAAATAACTTGTGTCTGACAGTCTAGTACTAAAACTACGTTTACACAGGAAGACCAGTGTTAAAACAACATTTGCATGGACAGTTCAGTACAAAATAACTTTTGCACTGGCAGTCCACTACAAAAACAATGTTCAAACATGAAGACCAGTGTAAACACATCTGCACTTGTAGTTCATTGCAAAAACAACTTTAGTACTGACAGCCCAGTGCTAAAGCAACATTTGCACTGGCAGAGCAGTACTAAAACGACATTTACACAGAAACACCAGGGTTAAAACATTTTTTTCCCACTTAGGATCCAGTCCAAAAACAATGTTTACACAGAAAGAGCAGTGTAAAACCAACATCGTCACTGACAGTCCAGTGCAAAAGCAACATTTGCATTGACAGTACATTGCAGAAACAAACACCTGCAGTGGTCCAAGCGTGGGCAGCATTTACTCTGACCGACTGGCACAAACAGCTCCTCTTACCAACTTCTATAAAAACATTGAGCCAGCATTATTTTTTACAATATTTTAACAGCAGTTGGCATGTGTAAAAGTGCCCTGAATCAGTGAAAATGTTGTTTTATCTGACCCCCGTGTTCAGTCTTTTCAGGAACAGCCTCAGGAACTACATTTCGTTTGAGGCAGAGTCAAAGCCGGCAATGTGTGTGCCCAGGAGGCCTAGTGATGCATTGGCGAGGGTGATGTGTGAACTCACCCCGCCCTGAACAGCTAGTGGCTCCTGCAAGCAAGAATCAGGCCGTGCTGACTGGTTGTAACAGAAGTGGCACATGGCAGGGGAATGTGTACTCTGTGGGCGTCATTTAACCGAAGAGAAGCCCAAGTGACACAAAATAAGGGAAGCTAGCCTCAGCCAGCAGAATGGGGCTGGGCACACGCCATACTTGATATCCTTGGTAGCTCCCCGTGACATCCAGAGTCAATGCGGGCCGTGTCCCTGTGCTTTGGCCTCTGCTGGCGCTATTTTCCTCTCGCATCTGCGGCTAAACCTCACTGACTGACGAGTGGTTGACAATGGCCACAAACAAGCATATTGTTCCTCAAACGCAGTGGATTATGGGTCAGGTTACCAGATGACTTAACATCACCCAGAAAACAGAGCTTTATTTTTCACTTAATCTATTGCATTGTGGGAGTTGTGGTTTACTTCAGTTGATCTACTCGAACTTCACAGCTGGAAACAACGAATAGTCAAAGAAACATCCCAGTGTGCAGAACTGGGTCCTTGGCAAGATAAACTTAAATTTTAAACATACATACACAGCGATGCCAACCTTCAGTTCTCTCAAAACATAATGTGAAAAAATCGCCTTAAACTGCCTCTCGGTATCTGACTGGGACCGATTACCATTTCGAATATTAAAACCTGATGAAGTAATTTACAGGTGAATACATGTCAGTTCGGGAAGTTAAATGAGAACCAGGCAGTTCTCTTCTGCACCCACATGAGTTCATCAAATTCAAAGGCCTCGTCGTAATTTGTAAATTGTTTCCTACTGGTAATTAATGGGGAGCTGCTCGGGGTATCTCGAGGTAATGGTGAGTGTGGGCAGGCCCTAATTTGTTGGAGACTAGACTTCTCCTCCTGGCCCGGAAGTGGCTTTGTACTTGCACTTGCACAGTACCTGTCGCCGGAGGCATGATTGCTCCGGGCAGGTCTTGGAATCGTCCCTCGGTGATTCACTCACTTCACACTTCACTTCATGCATATGAAGTGGACTGCGAAGTGAACAACCGAGTGACGAGTCCAAGGCTTGCCCTGAGCAATCATGCCTCCGGCTCCGGGCACGCGGCACTGCAGCAAACCAGTACAATGTCACTGCCCGGCCCGGGTCAGGACAGGAGAAGGCAGGAAGAAGGAGGGCAGGGACCGGTGCACTGCAGGGCCACCCGGCCATGCATCCCCCATCCAGCTAACTTAACCTGGGATGAACTTCATGTGGAGACGGAGCTACCACGCCGATGCCGGTAACTGTCACGTGACGCTACCCACAAGTCCATGCCACGGCCCACCCAAAAAAAAAAACAGCATTGGTAATGTAATGGCTTTTGGCCCTTACTTACGATTACCGTCCTGGTGGTGGTGGTCGGGCGGGCTGGCAGTTATATTAGATAGGCGGCCTAGGCCAAGCTGCTTGCTTACTGCACTACGACGTTATCTGGCTAACCACCTCAACCCAGTACCCATCCGCTGATGACTCGTGGTCGTGGCAAGAACGTGTGCCAGGCGTGACATTTTGAAAAAAATCTGTGCACGCTGTCTGGCGCACAGCCCTATACCGTCCTCCACAGAACAAAATCCAGCCCCTTGCGCAATCAGTATCCCACCCACCGGCAAGGGCCGCCACCTAAAAGCAATTTCAAAATGCGCATCTGCGTCGTGACCGTGGCTCACAATCTCATCTGCATATTGGATTAACATTCATTCATGCAGTAAATAAATTTGAGTCGGACGGTCTGAGCCAGTATGTGATGGGCTGAGTCAGGAGTGAGGTAATTTAATTTTAATTACTGTCCAGTCTACGTCTACGGGCGGGGCATATGCCACATTCACATTGCCATATGACTTGCAGAGTTGCAGACACCTGATTTTACAGTAGACCCGGCCCTCATAAATAAGTGCCGGTGCTAAGCACCGGAAAGCACCGGCACAAACTAAGCACTGCAGGGAAATCACTAGGTCCCAGGGACATAGCTGGCACCAGGCCTTGGGGATGGGGTCCCCAGGGCCATTATTTGCTCTGGGAGGTGGGCCCTGTGGCCCCCTCTCCATTACTAAACTGGCTGGGCCCTGCAAGATAGGGTCCCCAGGGCCGAAATCAGCCCAGTCTGAGTGTCTGTGTCCCCCTCACCTCTGAATCTACGGCAGGGCCCTGGGGATGGGGTCCTGGAGTCAAAAGAAATCTTTTTTCTGTAATAACCCCTAAACTACTGAATGGATTTATACCAAATTACAAAAAAAGATCTTTTTGGACCAAGATCCAGCTTTCTGATAAATTTGGTGTATTTCCGTTCAGCTGTTCGGTCTTTAGTTGTGTCCTAAATCCCTATGGGGAATTGCATGGGAAAAATGCGTTTTGGGAAAACCCCTTTTTCTCAGCCCTTGCTTGATGAATCACCCCAAAACTCTTCAGACAGCAGCTAAAGTGAAAAATTTCTTAAAGATTTGGCAAACTTCGCCAAAGGTATTAGCAAAACAAAAAATCTCTATTCCTATGGAAATGAGGTCCTAACTAAAACTACTTATTGGTGACGATATATATATATCTATATATCTGTCACCAGTACATATATGTGTATATATATATATATATATTACATATGTGTGTGTGTGTGTGGTATGTGATCAAGGCCAGCATTGGCGGAAACATGTAATCAGGGATGTCATTTGAGATGTCATCAGTGATGTCACTGACCATGTCATGAATGATGTAATATGTGACATCATCAGCAGTGGATTGCGGGCGCGCGAGATGTAGTTAGTACAACTAACTATATCGGAGGAATTTCAATGGTTTTGTTCAAGTGAAATGTCCAGCTAACTGTAACACCCCTAAAACCTATTGTTTTTTCAGTGAATTTCTAAGGTTTTTTAAATGCTAATTCCTAACTATATCAGGCCTGAAACCTATGTTTTTTCAGTGAATTTCAAAGGTTTTGTAAATGACAATGTTTAATGTATTAATTGTTATACTGATTTTTTTATACTGATTTACTACATTGTTTAAACTGTTTATTTTTAGATATTTTATTTTTTATTTACATTATACAATACAATACAAAATATACTGTCTCAGAATGAATTACTTTAGTTTAAATACTTTGCAAATAGGCAATAGACTTTTAAGTACAGTAGTTACAGTTGTTGCAATGGGCAACACAATTTCAAAGACAAAGCAACATTGAGCTCACTGTGAATTTCTAGTCAAATGCAATTAGTTACTTTATGGATTACTTTTCTAACCACAGGACTGGATGCTAGATTCAGTCATTGGACATCTCCTGTAAACAGTTGAGTAAAAGCGTTTTGGTTACAGTAGTGATTTTTAAGGATTATTATTGTATTTTAAAAGTTGACACAGAACATTTTTCACATAGAATCACCAATGTTATCCTATGGCAGAAAATTCACTTAGCAGGTAAGTAGTGTTATCGTTACTTTTTCTTACTCAGTGGTGGATCCTGGATCCAGCACAGGTGAATCTCCTGTAAACAGTTGAAAGAATGTGTTTAACTCATACAGACGATTGTTCAGGAATATTTTTAGTTTGTGAAAATAGACACTTAGAAACTTTTCTACTTAAATGCACACAATGGATTCCTATAGAAGGAAATACAAGTTACTGTTAAGTACGGTTAAAATAATTTTTCAGGGTCAGTGCTAGTCTAAAAGATGCAGCCCTGGGTTTTCTCCTGATAACAGGTGAGTAAATCGCAATTCGTAGTTCGGCTGATTTTAGAGGAATATTTGTACGTTTCAAAAATGGACACTTCGAAACTTTTCTGCTGAAAACCACACAATGGATTCCTATGGAAGGAAATACAAGTTACTGGTAAGTACGCTTAGAATTATTTTTCAGGGTCAGTGCTGGGCTAAAAGATGCAGCACTGGGTTCTCTCCTGAGAACAGTTGAGTAAATCGTAATTCGTAGTTCGGCTGATTTTAGAGGAATATTTGTACGTTTCAAAAATGGACACTTCGAACCTTTTCTGCTGAAAACCACACAATGGATTCCTATGGAAGGAAATACAAGTTACTGGTAAGAACGCTTAGAATTATTTTTCAGGGTCAGTGCTGGGCTAAAAGATACAGCCCTGGGTTCTCTCCTGATAACAGGTGAGTACATCGGAATTCGTAGTTCGGCTGATTTTAGAGGAATATTTGTACAATGGTAAAGGAAGGGGCGGGGCCTGAGGTGACGTGTGCAAACACGCCCTGTGGCGCGTTTTAAGTTGGGGAATTAATTCCTCTTCAATCCTGCGGTCCCCTGGGGGCCAACTAACCCACCAGGTACCTCCAGTATGCGTCAGGGAGCTGCGTTGCAGAGCGGTGTTCAAAGGCCATGCCCCTTTTTACAACACTCTGCAATGCAGCTCCGTGGCGTTTCTTGGAGGTACCTGGTGGCCTAGTTGGCCCCTAGGGGACCTCTGGATTGAAGAGGAATTAATTCCCCAACTTAAAACACGCCACAGGGAGTGTTTGCACACATATCACCTCAGGCCCCGCCCCCTACCTTCACCACTGTGCAAACGCGCCCCGTGGCGAGTTTTAAGTTGGGGGATTAAGTCCCATTGAATCCTGAGGTCCCCTGGCGGCCAACTTGCCCACCAGGTACCTCCAGTATGCGCCAGGGAGCTGCGTTGCAGAGAGGTGTTCAGAGGCAACGCCCCTTTTTACAACACTCTGCAACGCAGCTCCGTGGTGCTTTCTGGAGGTACCTGGTGGGCTAGTTGGCCCCTAGGGGACCTCTCAATTGAAAAGGAATGAATTCCCCAACTTAAAACGCACCACAGGGCGTGTTTGCACAGTATCACCTCAGGCCCCGCCCCCTACCTTCACCACTGTGAAAACGCGCCCCGTGGCGCGTTTTAAGTTGGGGGATTAAGTCCCCTTGAATCCTGAGGTCCCCTAGCGGCCAACTAGGCCACCAGGTACCTCCAGTAAGCGCCACGGAGCTGCGTTGCAGAGAGGTGTAAAAAGGAGTGTGGCCTCATTACACCTCTCTGCAACGCAGCCCCCTGGCGCATACTGGAGGTTCCTGGTGGGCTAGTTGGCCCCCAGGGACCCCCAGTATTCAAGGTGAATTGGTGTAAGGAGGGGGCGTGGCCTCCGGCCGATCCGGTCTTTTCTTTTTTCCTTTAGAAGGGGGGCTGTGTAGCCCCCCTTCTTTTTCAATTTTTTTGGCCCTGGGGACCCCATCCCCCAGGGCCTGCCCCCAATTTTTGATTGTATAAAAAAAGAAAAATGGGGAAGAGGGCCGTGTATAATTTGCCCCGGGGACCCCATCCCCCGGGGCATGGCCCTTTTTTTACATTTGTTTTTTTTATGGAGGGGGGCTGCGTGGCCCCCCTCCTCTGGCCACTTTAAGGCCCCGGGGACCCCATCCTCCGGGGCCGGACATTGTTTATTTATTTTTTTAATTGGGGAGTGTGGCCGCGTGGCCCCCCTCCCAGGCCACTTATGGCCCCGGGGACCCCATCCCCCGGGGCCTGGCCTCTGTTGGGGGCCGTGGGGGGTCCCCAATCACCCCACGGTCCCAGCCCGCTCCCCGCGTCCTGCGGGAGCCGGCATTGCTTTTCCACATGGGGAGCAGCTAACATGCTGCTCCCCATGTGGAAAAGCAATCAGCTTTTCTTCATTGAAGCAAGAGCAGGTTCCCCTGCTCTCGCTTCAATGAAGCAAAGCAGTTTGCAATGACAGGGTGGGAGCCGCGAGGCTCCCGCCCTGTCATTGCAAACTAGAGTGTCCCGTGGGTGGGCACCCCGGGACACTGCAGGAGCAGGCCCAAGGGGGTGGTGATCCCCAGGGCCTATTCGAGGCTCCAGGAGGGGGGCTGCGTGGCCCCCCCTCCCACACGGACAAGTTGCCCCGGGGGTGGCGGTCTCCGGGGCTGCGGGGGCCTGAGAGCCCCCCTATCCCAAATAATTTTAAGCCCCGGGGTGGTGGTCCCCGGGGCTGCGGGGGGGCCGTGAGTCCCCCCGCATATAGTACCTCTGAGCCCCGGGCAGTGGCGGTCCCCGGGGCAGTGTGGGGGGAATTGGGACCCCCCACACTTTTTTTATTACTGCCCCCGGGATTTGGCCCCCCGGGGGCCAATTACCAAAGAAGCGTGGGAGCCCCGCGCTTCTTTTTTAAAAAATGTCGGCCGAAATTTGCGCTGGGTGCGCGAATCTCGCCAATTTTCTTTTTTTTTTAATGCTTTCTTTGGCCCTGGGGGTCATTGTGGGACCCCCTGAGCAGGCCTAGGGGGTCAGGATGTTTCTACCCTGCCTCCTTGTCGCGTTTTTCACGTTTGTTTTATAGGTTTCTTGTGTCTCGGTTCTACCGAGGCACAAGATGGCTGCCAACACTTCCTGATCTGGAGTGTTGACAGCCAATTAGAATACAGCTCGTGCACGACAGGGTGCGCGCTGGGTGCGGGGAGGGTGCGCGGATCCTCCGAGGCCGTAGATATATCTATCTTTTTAACTCTAATTTTCTCAGGAACTACTGACCAGATTTACACCATTTAAGCAAAAGGCACGAGTCTGAACTGAGGACTACCTCTTTGCCAAATTTGGTGTAATTCCGTTCAGCAGTTCGGGCTGTAGCTGCGTCAACAGGTCCTATGGGAAAATGTATCGGGAAAACGCGTTTTAGGACCCCCTTTTTTCTCGGCCCCCGCTTGACGAATCACTGTGAAATTTTCAGGGTAGGAGCGGACCGGAGCTGGCCAAAAGTTTGGAAAATTTCGCGAAGATTCGTCAATCGGCGCCAACGTTATTCTTAATAGAATGTTGCGGATTTCCTATGGAAAATAGGTCCTAACTATATCTACTTACTGGCGACCGCCAGTAGGTAATATCCAATATATATATATATATATATATTCACTGAAGAAACAAAGGTTACAGGTATATGTACATTTGTTAAGCAGATGAATTTAATATCGTACATGTGTCCTGGCCCTGGGAGCTCTGGCGCTATTCCAGTGATTTGGAACAGAACACGCCAAATGCAATCTAAAAAAAATATATATATATACATTTAAAAATAAACCTAATACCAAACAAAGCTGCTGACGTAAAACAAATCAAGAGCTTTGTGCATCATGTATATTTTAGGTAAAATATTTGCAAGTCTGCAAGTTGCTGAATAAAACACAAGTGTGATGGATCTTCCTGCGGCAGGGAGGATCTCTGGCTGGTCTCCTGAGAGTTCGAGGTGGGCGCTCAGTGCTGCAGCGGGTTATCAGAGGTAGGGGAAGCCCCCGCTCCACAGAGCCAGGGTGCAGTGGTTATTACTCAATACCGTTCATCACTGGAGGCTTCCAGTGCTGCTCTCAGCAAAGAAAGCTAAACATAAATCACCGCCGGGGCTCTACGTTCCTAAAAATATAATGTGGGTGCTGAGCAGGAGGTAAGAGAGCTTGAAGGAGCCAGTGAATATAATATAGTCCAGGATACTGGAGAGTTATGGTCTGCAGTCACAGAGAGGGGTCTGTTTGACCCGACAGCAGCGCGTGGCAGTCATTGATTAAGCAGGTGCAGATATCCAGACCCAGAAAGTTTTGAAGGTCTATTACAGCCGAATTATGGCTGTTTATTTCCAGGGCTGGCCGATAGGGCCCTCTGGCAATGCCCGAGGAGCTGGTCTGGGAGGTCAGTGCTTTGGTCAATTTTTGATTGTCTGAGGGCCCTGGTCTAGGTCTGCTGGACCAGTTTTTACTGTTGATTTCCATGATATTACAACAAACATTGCCGATATCATGCACAAGGGCATGATGTCTCCCATACTTTGCAAACCACTTATACAATGTGTCTTTACAAGCTCAAAATAGCCCTGATTTGCACAATGTGGGCCACTTTTTTTTATCTATCTCATTCGATAATAGTGGCCTCTTTTATTTTAATGCCAGGGCCTAATTTCTGTACCTGTCCGACCTTGTTTACCAGAGTAAGAGGAGCAGGACCGGCTCATGCCAGGGATTAAAGGCGGGCAGGGGAGGGGGTCGAAGGGATGGGGCTGTTCGATAACAGAGACTATTAAAATAATTAAGAAGAACTTACTTGCTGCCCTCCAGGATGGCGCTCTTCTGCTCCTCTCATCTCTACTGCAGGCAGACAGGCACATGCTCCCCGACTGCCCTTCGGCCAATCCTAAAGCTGAACTCATGCATGAGAGTAGCTTTAGGATTGGCCTGAACGCTGATGATTTGCACTCCCAGACAGACTGGAAGCCAGTTCCTGCTCTTTCCAACCCGGCAATGCAGCTGGGGTTGGAGAGAGCTTCACTGCGCATGTGGGTTTGGCCGGCCTGAGCAGTGAATAATAGTGCCCAACACTCCCCCTCCAGCCAGTCATTACCCTGGCCCCACCCCCAAGACTCGGTACAAAAAAAATCAAATGATAATAAAATGAACCAGTTTTATTATAGTTTTATTTTTCACGTTTTTTAGATGCTGGCAGGGGGCACGACGCTCCTCCACAATAGTGGAGGAGCCACTGCTGAACAGGAGGTGGCATTTTTCATGCACACATTATGGCCCCAGGCCCCTTTGCTATAGCACTGGTGGACAGGAGACTATGCAGGCCATAAAACACAGAGGAAGAGATAAATAGAAATGTCTAAAGCAATGGAGTACAGCAGAGTTGTCAGGAAAGTCCTCGAGGTCCATGTGACCCAAGGGAAGTGAGGCAATCTCTGCGAGAATACTGTGACAAGTATATTGCTGTTGTCTTTGGAAGCACGGGAACCAAGTACTTCTACGAGCTCACTGAAGTGGCCAGAACTTCCTCCTGAAGCATGGACTTTAACAGGTAGTAGGACCCGGCTCGACATTCCGTCAGTACACGTATCGCTACTCATGACGGCCGTATTGACAGTAATTATGTTACTGTATACCACAGCCCAGATCGGGCTTGCCCTAATCTAGGGAACACAGTCCGGTGGTTCTGTAATTGACTAGCGGACCAGCTGCATCACCCACTTACACCCGATTCAAGCAATTGGAATTACCCTGCCATCTGGCCAAGACGTGGCGCCGTGCGTACATGCCATAGATTGATTCTAACTGGGTACCCATATCCGACGGACTACAATTGAATTGTAATTAAGGCCATTTTCATGCTTCACTTACCGTGAAAGGGCCATGCATTGGGTGTTGCAGTGGGTGTTCTCCTGCAACACCCATTGCTTTTTGATGCTGCCCCATATTTACAAGGATGGGGCAGCACCAGAAACTAAGACCAGGCAAAACCTGGTCTTAGGATGGTGATATGAGGGAAAATTATTATTAATTTCTCCACTGATTTTGCCCTTGCAGGACACTTACAAACAGCAAATTGCCTTTAAAGATTGATTATGAGCAGGAAGATGTCCCTATCTGAATACAAACAATCACCCCTGCTGCACAGGCACCCTTACAACAAGGCGCAAGGGTGCCTGCGCTGGCGCTAGGCAGCTTTTTTAGTGCCAGCGCTTGGAGCTATGCAGGGGTGTGCCGTATTTTTGTAAATAAGGCTTATCCCTGCGTTTAAAAAATGTTGGAGCGTGGCGTTATCAAATTTGGAGTAACACCGCGTGCCATTTTATTGTAAATATCGTCCTTGGTGCCCTACTGTTAGTCTTGGGGGTGGTGGGAGGTCGTACTTGTATGGGGAAGGTAGGACCCATTGTTTGGGAAAGTGGGATTAATGAAGAGGGGTGGGGATGGGTAAAGAAGCCCACTCATTGATGCCAGTCGGATGGAGGGAACTGGTTAATGGGGACTCCACAATGACAGATTCAGTGGGGTGCAGTTTAGGCATTCACACAGCCCCGAAGAGGCAGAGAAAGAGGTTAGCTCACTCGAGCTCAGATGGGTATTTGTTGCCTGAAGAAGGCAGTGGAAGCAGGGAGTAGGCTCACACGTCTCATACGGTCTTCAGTAGAGTAGTATAGTCATTCCCCTTAGAAAGGGGCAGCCAAGATGACTACCTTTGGTTCTCGCCTCAGTCTGCTTTGTTTTGCAAGCGCTCCTGAATGCAGAAGAGAAACAATGGACATGCTAGAGGAGCAAGCACGTATCCAGTCGTGGAAGCTGTTGACCTAAATCCATTGTCCACTCAAATCCTAAAATTGCTCTTAGTAATTGCGACAGCGAATGACATAATATTGCATTTTGTTTTCAGTGAGGAAGATCTCCATGGAAACCAGTTTCAGGTGAAACAGTGCCTCTCAGGGTGTGAATACCTCTCAGTTTCTGTTCCACAACATAAAGCACAGTGCGTGGGAAGGAAGAGCACCATGTGTTCCACTGTGGCCTCCTGTGCATATTGGGCTTGCTTCTACACCACACTTATTGTTGAGGTGTCCCTCTTGCCAAGTGGGGAACAGCCGTTACAACGCGGTTTTTACCACGCTTTGCCATTACATCGCATGCGTTACAACGCATGTGACGTTACAACACGTGGTAAAAACCACGCATACCATTACATCGCATGTGCTTTTACAACGCATGCGATGTAATGTGTAATGGCGGCGGCTATCCAAGTCGTTGTGGGGAAACTGAGGCTGTTTCCTCACAACGACGTGCACCAAGCAGGAAGGAGGAAGCAGGAACCGGGAGCAGAGACGGCGATGCTGGAGAGGAGAGAGGTAAGGGGGTTTGTGTTTGGGGTGGGGGTTACTTTTGTAGGGTTTAGGGTAGTGTAAAAGTAGTTTTGTAATGTTTGTGTGGGTTTTTTTATCACGTGTTAGTGTGTTTTTTGTAGTGTCGTTTTGTAGTGTTTGTTTAGTGTAGTGTATTAGGGTTTAGGGTAGTGTAGTATTGGTTATGTAGTGTAGTGTTTTAGGGTTTAGGGTAGTGTTGTAGTGTTTGAATAGTGTAGTATTTTAGGGGTTAGGGTAGTGTAGTGTTTTATAGTTTAGGGAAGTGTAGTAGTATTTGTGTAGTGTAGTGATTTAGGGTTTAGGGTAGTGTAGTAGTGTTTGTGTAGTGTAGTGTTTTATGGTTTAGCGTAGTGTTGTAGTGCTTGTGTAGTGTAGTGTTTTAGGGGTTAGGGTAGTGTAGTGTTTTAGGGTTTAGGGTAGTGTAGTAGTGTTTGAGTAGTGTAGTGTTTTAGGGTTTAGGGTAATGTTGTAGTGTTTGTGTAGTGTAGTGTTTTAGGGTTTAGGGTAGTGTTGTAGTGTTTGTGTAGTTTAGTGTTATTGAATTTAGGGTAGTGTAGTGTTTTAGGGTTTAGGGTAGTGTAGTAGTGTTTGTGTAGTGTAGTGTTTTAGGGTTTAGGGTAGTGTCGTAGTGTTTGTGTAGTGTAGTGTTTTAGGGTTTAGGGTAGTGTAGTGTTTTAGGGTTTAGGGTACTGTAGTAGTTTTTGTGTAGTGTAGTGTTTTAGGGTTTAGGGTAGTGTAGTAGTGTTTGTGTAGTGTAGTGTTTTAGGGTTTAGGGTAGTGTTGTTCAGTTTGTGTAGTGTAGTGTTTTAGGGTTTAGGTTAGTGTTGTAGTGTTTGAGTAGTGTAGGGAATTAGGGTTTAGGGTAGTGTTGTAGTGTAGTGTTTTAGAGTAGTGTTGTGGGGGTCATGCAGGGTAGTGTAGTGTTATTGTAGGGAGAGGATGGGGGGGTGGGGGAGAGTTGTGTAGGGGTAGGGTAGTCACTTACCTTGCAAACTTTCACCAGGAGTATAGCTGTACCACGTTCGCCTTTTCATTGTAATGGCATGCGTGGTAAAGGCATAGTCGTGGTAATAGTTTGCGATGTAATGGCATGCGTTGTCATTGACATCGCGTTGTAATACCCGCGGTGGAATGGCACGCGAGGTATTAGTATTCGATGTAATGACATACATCCTTGCCAAGTCATACTCCGAGCCACTGGAACTGGTTTGGTTTTAGCCCAGTGCCACATTAGATCCTTCCTTTACTTTTCTGTGTTTTATGTTGCACAGCAGAGAGGGCACTTGGCTTTACAAAGGATTTTTGAGGGAGGGGGCTTTAGCTATCAGCACAGGGGCAAGACATGCAGGGTGAAGGGAGATAGCTAAGTTTGATAACCACTAAACCTGTGATGCACCACATACCCGCAGTGCTACATACACATGGGGGGTGCCTCAACATGTGAACCATACCTCATGTGTAGCTGAGCATGTTCATTCATACTTTGGAAACACACAGGGGGATATACAAAAGCCTAATCATGACATCCTACGTAGATTTTCTAGAAAGAGGCAGGAGCAGCCATGGTCTATCCATTTGGGCAGAAAGGCAATGCTCCCTCACCTTTTCTGGAGAAGAAGTGTCTGTCAGGCTGAGCAAATGTCAGCCTGACAGTCACTCTACTTGTTCAGGTCATGCAGCCAAGAGCTAGACATGCCCTAAATGCGCAGGCTCCTAGCTTCCTGAGCTTAACTTGGCCAGGCGGAGGATTTTACAGCCCAGTGGGCGGGACCTGCTCAGCCTTGCAAAAGTGCCTTGAGGCCCTACTTCTCGTCAGGAGGAGAAACTTCACTGATTGCCTCGGACCTGGGCGCTTCAGGTGTCAGACCAATGGGAGAAAGCAGCAGTTCCAACCCTTCTTGGACCTCTGAGGCATTTCTCTCCAGGAGCTGCAGGACTGGTAAGTTTTATGTTTTTGAATGTTCTGTTCATGATTGTGTGTATGCATAAATGTATTAATTTGTTGTGAGTGAGTGTTGTGAATCTGTGTGTGCTCATTTGTGAATGGATCGGTTTGAGTGAGTAAGTGTATATGTGTGCGTATGTGGCCCACCGCCCCCCGCCCTGCCAAAACTATCAACTGCCACTTGGCAGGAGGCAGTTTACTACCACTAAATCAGCTGTCATCAACCTTTAGTAGAGTCATGGACTGGTCATGGGGCAATAGTCATCAATGATAAAAGAAATAACACTTTGGTGGTTCCTAATTATCAGAATCCAGCACTTTGTTGGTGAGCAAAATGCTAACATTATGGAAAACACCTATTAGGAAACACGTAACAATGGGTCTCTTGTGCTAGAAAACATACTGGGTCTTCCTGAAGCATAAAAAAGGAGAAGCTTGTCACATGTGCATTCCACATCCTAAAAGTCTCAAGAAATATAGAGAAGAGACCAAAGTGAGTGGGTGGTATCTCAGCTGTCTCACCTGTCCGTTGGGGGTGGCAGTGCGCTATACAAGTACAAACACATTTACATTTACATTTACTTGACAGAAGACAATGGAGAGACAGGAAATTTAGAGAGAGAGGGGGCTGTCTGATCCAAGAGAGGAAACCATTGGGTCAAACAATGAGGAGACAGAGAAGATTCTCTGGCATTCAACATTGGAGACCATGGAATCAAAGATAGAACAGTGTAATCCAATAGGAAAAAGTGAAGAGTCAAGAAATTACGGAGTGTGGGCTGTTTCATTCTACAAGAGACATTGGGAGACAGGAAATGTAGAGACAAGGAAAGAGAGATGTCCAATGCAAAAGAAAACAATATAGTCAAGTAATTATAGAGAAAAGATTTTCTATAATTCACAGAGGTCGGTGAAGAGTCAAATCGCAAAGGGGTAGTTAGTGATTGGCTTAATCTATCTGAAGGGAGTCAACATGCATGGAAACAAAGAGAGGACTGTCCAAGCCAATAGTGGAGCATCAATAAATGAAAGGAAAGAGAACGTCGTCAGTATAATGTAACAGAGGAGAGAAGTGGATCTGAAAACATAAAAGCAGGGAGGGAATAACCTAATTCTCCAGTAGACAGAAGGGATTCAAGACAGGTAGACATAGAAAGGGGACTGTCTGACCTAACACGATTAAAATGAGTGGCAAGAAGTGTAGATACTGAGAGGTTATTATGTAATATGAACACTAACAGCAGGGAGGCAGGAAATGCAGAGTCAAAGAGAAAACTATCTAATCTGAACAGGAACAGCAGATAGTCGCGGAAATGTGGATACAGAGAGGATTGTTTATTCCACAGGACAAAGTCAGAAAATTGAGAGGCGGAGATAATGGAGCTATCTGTTCCAACTGTCAAGAATCAAGAAATAGCGAGGATTGTCTAATCCAACTGAAAAGTGAGTCATTTTTCTATTTGAAAGCTCTATTGACCTAGCAAATGAAAATGAAACTTCTCTGATAGCAGAATAAAACCTCGAGGAGTGTAGGATGAGACACATTCTTTCTATAGAAAGAGAAGACCCTTTAAACACACCACCCTGAAGCTAGTATTTACAGAAAGCCAAGAGTGATTACAGTGGTGTAACATTAGCCCCTGCAGACCCGGCGGTGTGGGGGCACCCATCTCCAGCGGGCCCTCTCCAGCACTGTGCGCAGGCAAGAGCCCCTAGCCTGAGAGCTCCAGACTGGGTCCGGATAAGGGAGACGGTGTCCTTTCCATGTACTTTGCAGGGGGGGCCCTCAAGTTTCATTAGGCCACTGAGTGATAAGCAAGAGTGATTGATCAACAGAATAAGGGCCTTATTACGACTTTGGCGGTCCTCCAGTTGCGCTATCACTCCGCCGTCCACTGAAGTACCGCTAAAGCCATGGTGCACCCGCCTGTCAATCAATCAATCAAAGACATTTATAGAGCGCGCTACCTACCCGTAGGGTCTCGAGGCGCTGTGGGGGGGGGGGGGGTGCCGCTACTGCTCGAACAGCCAGGTCCTGAGCTTCTTCCTGAAGGAGAGGTGGTCTTGGGTCAGGCGCAGGTCTGCCGGGAGGGAGTTCCAGGTCTTGGCGGCCAGGTAGGAGAAGGACCTTCCTCCTGTGGTGGCTCTGCGGATGCGTGGGACGGCGGCGAGGGCGTGGCTGGCGGATCGGAGGTGGCGTTTGGGAGCGTAGAAGTTGATTCGGTTGTTGAGGTAGCTCGGGCCTTGGTCGTGGAGAGCTCTGTGTGCGTGGGTAAGGAGGCGGAAGGTGATTCTCTTGTTGACCGGGAGCCAGTGCAGGTCTCTTAGGTGTCCGGAGATGTGGCTGTGTCGTGGGATGTCGAGGATGAGTCTGGCTGAGGTGTTCTGGATGCGCTGGAGCCTCTTCTGGGTCTTGGCGGTGGTTCCGGCATAGAGTGCGTTGCCGTAGTCCAGTCGGCTGGTGACGAGGGCCTGGGTGACGGTCTTCCTGGTCTCTGTGGGGATCCACCAGAAGATCTTCCGCAGCATGCGCAGGATGTTGAAGCATGACGAGGAGACGGCGTTGACTTGCTTGGTCATGGAGAGGGAGGAGTCCAAGATGAAACCCAGGTTGCGTGCGTGGTCCGTCGGTTTGGGTGCGGTGCCCAGGGCGGGGGGCCACCAGGAGTCGTCCCAGGCGGAGGGCGAGGAGCCCAGGATGAGGACCTCCGTCTTATCTGAGTTCAGTTTCAGGCGGCTCGTCGTCATCCACTCGGCTACCTCTCTCATCCCCTCGTGCAGGTTGGCTCTGGCGGTGGCGGGTTCGTTGGTCAGGGAGAGGATCAGCTGGGTGTCGTCGGCGTAGGAGATTATGTTGAGGTTGTGTTGGCGTGCGATGGCCGCGAGGGGGCTCATGTAGACGTTGAAGAGAGTCGGGCTCAGTGAGGATCCTTGTGGGACGCCGCAGATGACTTTGGTGGACTCTGACTTGTACGGTGGTAGGCGGACTCTTTGTGTTCTTCCGTCGAGAAAGGAGACGATCCATTCCAGCGCCTTCTCCTGGATTCCGACGTTGCTGAGGCGCTGCACTAGGGTGCGGTGGCAGACCGTGTCGAAAGCCGCGGAGAGGTCTAGGAGGATGAGGGCCGCTGTTTCCCCGTTGTCCATCAGGGCTCGGATGTCGTCGGTGGCGGCGATGAGGGCGGTCTCGGTGCTGTGGTTGGCACGGAAACCGGACTGTGATGGGTCGAGGGATCCATTCGTCTCGAGGAAGGCGGCCAGCTGTTTGTTGACGGTCTTCTCGATGACTTTGGCTGGAAACGGGAGGAGCGAGATGGGGCGGTAATTCTTGAGTTCGGTGGGATCTGCTGTAGGTTTCTTCAGTAGAGCGCTGAGTTCGGCGTGCTTCCAGCTCTCGGGGAAGGTGGCGGTGTCGAATGAGGTGTTGATGATGTCCCGCAGGTGGGGTACGATGACAACGTCGGCTTTGTTGAAGACGTGGTGAGGGCAGGGGTCGGTAGGAGATCCGGAGTGGACGGAGTTCATCGTGTGGACGGTGTCTTCGGTGTTGACCGGGGTCCAGGCGCGGAGGGTGGTGGTGGGTGGAGGTCCTGCGGTCGTGGCGTGCGTCGGTTGAGTGCTGAAGCTGTCGTGTATGTCCGCGATCTTGTTGTGGAAGTAGGAAGCGAGGGAGTTGCAGAGGTCTTGCGAAGGGGTGATGTCGTTGTTTCCGGCGTTGGGGTTGGAGAGCTCTTTCACGATGTTGAAGAGTTCCTTGCAGTTGTGTGCGTTGTTGTCTAGTCGGTTTTTGAAAGCTGTTTTCTTGGCGATGCGGATCAGTTGGTGGTGTTTCCGGGTGGCGAGCTTGAGGGTGGTCCTGTTGTCCGGCGTGGGTTCCCTTCTCCAGGCTTTCTCGAGGGCTCGGCAGTCCTTCTTGGAGCTCTTGAGTTCGTCGGTGAACCATGGAGCTCTCTTACTGCCAGGTCTGCTGGGCGGGGTCCTCAGTGGGGCGAGTTCGTCTGCGCAGTTGCTAATCCACTTCGTGAGGTTGTCGGCGGCCTGGCTGGGGTTCGCTGAGCTGGCCGGAGGGTGCTGGCTCAGGGAGGCGGCGAGCTGGTCGGCTGTGATCTTGTTCCAGCTTCTTCGGGCAACCTGTTGCTGTTGGTGGTGGGTCGTCGTTCTTCTGAAGGTGAAGTGGATGCATCTGTGGTCTGTCCAGTGGAGTTCTGTGGCGTGGCTGAAGGTGATGTCTCTGCTGGATGAGAAGATGGCGTCGAGTGTGTGTCCGGCGAGGTGGGTGGGGGTGGACACCAGCTGCTTGAGTCCAAGGTTGGCGAGGTTGTCGAGCAGGGTGCTGGTGTTGCAGTCGTTGTTGTTCTCCAGGTGGAAGTTGAAGTCCCCCAGGAGGATGTAGTCAGCGGAGGGGAGGGCGTGCGGGCTGACGAAGTCGGCGATGTCCTCGCTGAATTGTGTGCGTGGTCCCGGAGGTCGGTAGATCAGGGTGCCTCTGTGCCTGTCAGATTAATCCTGGTCTGGCAGGTGGTGCTGTGGCGGTTTCACTGTGGTGGACTCTTAGGCCCATAGTAGAGCCTAACATGCAGCCCATCGCCCTTACAAAGCCTGCAGCACGTTCCTACACGGTGTCTCATGCATGCCACACCATGCAGGAACAGCGGTGAATTTCCAGATGGCACAACATGTGCACCCCTGCATGCACCCCCAGGCCCAGAAGCGGCACGGGGCCCTGTTATGGCCCCCTTAGTTGCCTGTCTGCCACCGCAGTGTGGCAGAGGTCAGATCGTCACCGCGAGTATGACGGTCCTATGCACTTCCATACACGTAATTAGGCCCTAAGTGTTTGATGCAGATACCTGGTGTGACCTGCGTGTCACAAGTGTGGGTATCAACAAGGACAACTTAGCCTTTTATCCTTATAAGGGACTTAAACCGAGTACCACTCAATGGGTTAATATTAATAGTTGCTATTTGTGGTAAATATTAGTATATAATATTACTATGAACATGCAAACAGCTACGTGAAATGTTACAAATGGCTAAATATTAACTCAGCCTAACAACATGTATGTTTACATTGCAGAATCACATATGCAGGCGACTGTTCACCATTTGTAGAATCAGTAATCACAGGCATGAGAAATATTGCCACCCCCCACCTGGATGTCACAACACTATGCATCCAGTCCTGGGATGTTTTTTTTAAAAATCATTGTCATCTTGTTGGTCAGTAGGGCTGATTTAATGAAACCTGTCTGCAGCAATCATCAAGACAACATGGAGCCAGTTGGCATCAATTGGCTGGAGACTGAGGAAGGACTGCTTTGACTGCCCTGGACAGCGAGACCAGATCTGCCTACATTGTGACCTAGGAATGAAGTGAGACCCGCTTGCTCAGTCACTGCGGCAAATGAAAGAAATGGGGAATTCTCAGGGAGTATTACTTACTTCACAAAGTTTCATAATGCACACACAATCCGCATATTTCTCAGACGGAACTCGGAGTAGGCCAAAAATAGAAACGTTTTAGTACTCCGTCCATCATCTTCTTGTGTTTGCTATGTTCGCCTTAAATGACCAAGTGTATGCCCATACGTGGGTCCCTTTCTCGCCATAACACTGGATTTAAGCTAACCTGGCTGTTGAGGGGTGATACCCCAAAATCGGTCCAAGGATGCTTGTTTCCGGTCCAGGGAGGACTTGGCCTGGCAGTTCGGCATGGATTGTTCCTATGAGGAGCAGGGTCAAGACTGATTTGCATATGGGAGGGTTCAAACTGAGGTGGCATGGTGAGCAAAAGAATGATGGATTTAACTCAAATCTCTTGACAGGGGATGAGTGGTTGGAAAGTTTCAGTACTCTGCCCATCATCTTGTGTTTCCTACAACTAATAGATGCAACACCAGTAAAGCATTGGCTGCACATGTAAAGCTCTCTGCCATGGAAATAAATCATTATTGAAAGTATTTTTATTGAGAGGCTTATCTGAGGTAGTCCATACTAGAGAGAAAGGAAGCCTAACTTTTATGCTGGTGCTGGTTTATGGGCAAGAACTTCTCACCCTGGAGCCATTTGAGCCAGAATCTCAGATAACATCACATATGGAGTTATGTGTTAGAATATTTTATACAAAAATATTGTTGAACATGATTATTGTGTCCTAAATATTTTTTACAAAAATATCATCCCACTGGGCATGGGCTTTTCATTATTAATGCCATTGACACAATATTTTTGCAAATGATATTTAGGACACAATATTTAAGTCAGACTGTAGTCATGCTATGATCTGCTGCCATGCCCACATATGACCCATGAGATTATTTCTGAGCATCATTTGCATAAAACCTACAAAGCAGTTTTCTGCTTCTTTTGAAAGCCCAGTGGTCTGTGTTCTGTCTCAGATCTTTTGGAAATTTGTTCCAGAAAACAAATCTTGCAGTGGAAAGGATCTAGCCTCCCAGTACTGATCGTTTATGCTTTTTTGCTTCTGAGTTGCAAGAACCATATTGGGGCACAGTAATTAAAACCATGTTTTGAACGGTGTAGCACATTATCTAAAAGCTGGGAAGTGATAACACAGAGGTACCTAAACTTGTGGTATCTATGCGATTGGAATGGATGCTGAAGAATCGAGTTCAACGCTGGTTGATAGAATTCCATCTGTACGTTTTTGTGGCCAGTATATCAGCATGAGATGTTGTCATTTCTGAGTGTGCTTTGCGGATGCGTTTGGCAGCCATGTGCACATTGTTGTTTCCTGCGTCATTTCAGAGACCAATCATATGCAAATTGGCTTTATTCTCTACCCTATAAATACAGTCCAGCTCAAACTGCTGAAGGGGGCTCTCCACATAAACACAAACATCACCAGACTTATGTCAGCCTCTATGGGTCTCATCATGCGTGAGGTGCGGCATGAGTCCTATGTCCGATGGAGTAATTACTTAAATAGAGGCCATCTTGTTAAGGAGAGAGACGACATGTTGCTGTGAAACAATACTCCTGACGACCTTGTCTGGTTCAGACAGGGGTCGTTGACTCTTGCATTTGAGCACCGAGTGCAGCTGCAAATATAAAATCAGACCTGGACCCGTGGCAAATAGCCAGTTGCTTGTCGCCAGTTTTTAATATGTCTGAGGTTCATGGGTTTTGTAACTTATCCTGTCTTGGTGCCTTTCAGTCTGTAATAAATATTTGTGTGGGGAGCGTACGGTCAAATCCATTGATAGTGTATAATTATGAACATTAAAACGATAATGTTGAAATCGGAAAACAAAATTAAAAAAGGCCCTATTACGTACCTCTGTATACCAGATCCTAACCCATCACCGGGACTTAAGTGGCATGGGAGAACAAAATTAAAGTAAAAGAAAAAAAAATACAGAGTGTGCAGCATTTTGTAAGTGTGCACACGCGTGGTGCGTGTGCCTACAAAAATGAGATGGATGACCATGTAGAAGTTTTTTGTTTTACTTTACCAATGCTGCACAGCATCCAGGATGCTGTACAGCGTGACTAAAAAACGTAGACAAAGCCAAAAGGTCAAAAAGGCTAGATCTACTGGCTTTGCCAATGCTTGTTACACTTGTTAACACTGTCTATGTATAGGTTTCACCTTATTAGTACCTGCTTAACACACAAGTATACCAGACAGGTGATCTGGCAACCTTTGTGAAGGGCTTTCCAGAGCACGGCAACATGCGTCCCTTCGGTTTTAGTAACTTTTGATCCGTTTGAGCTAGAAACAATGTTTTTGTTAAAGTCGGAAGATTATTCACCAGGTGATGGATTATGTGGCAAAGGTGGCACGTCTATAATTATGCGGAAAATGCCGCAGCCCCAAATCCCAGTTGTCATGCCCTTACCTCAAGACTAAAACAGTACAGCAGTACAATACAGCTACTTACCCTACCTAGCCAGTCACTGCCATTAGAAAAATATAACACCAGTCATCTGTCAGACATCAATCAGAATTGAAACTGCATCAGGTGAAGGATTTCTGATGCATGTTTGCTTGAGGGCCACAATATGCAAATCCCAACTGGGAACCACCAGGCAAAGACAATCAACTACACTCGGAATTCACACTAGATAGATGGAAATGTCTAACACCCACACCCCTTAGGCAACACCTCCATAATAAGGATATCCCACATGCCCCAAACCCATCACCCACAGTCCCACACCAACAGTAGAGCTTTGATGAATCACCACTGCAGTCCGATGTCTGCGCATGCGCTCTGCGCGCGAATATATTGACCTGCACTTCGGGGCACAGACAGCCGGTGAGATAACTAGTGGAGTCAACGGAACGTCGAAACAGATGACTGTCAAACTAGACTGCGAAGAGCGGAGAATCGGGGGATTTGCGCACTGGAGCGTGAAGCGCGTGCCACGAGAATACACGTGTCATGCTTGTTCGAGGCGCGAGGCAACTTGTCCAACAACGCGCACAGCGTCCTCCTCGCTGAGGAGAGAAGGAAATTGATATTGTTCTTACACGGGCGGCAGAGATAAGAATGTGCTTCGTAGGAAATCGGGGCGCGATACCATCACAGCTGCAAAATTAAAATCTCTCTCGGCAGCAGCCCGCCACCGTCCCAGGATGCACCGAGAGAACCGCACGCCATTTAATGGGCACATTCGGCAGCACAGGAGGGGTGAGAAATGGAGGGATTTTAGTAGGCACTGGAAGATGTTGCCCAGTCTCTGCAATTCTGGAAAAACAAAACATCACCTGCCCCTGCGGGGGTGAGCTCACGCTTTCAGGGCTCCACCGACGACAAGTCACTCACTCTGTGAATCTCGGTCGTGGCAAAATTGGAAGTCCAAATCTATGTTGCTGAAAAGTCTTGATTTTTAGATTACAAGATCTGGTCACCAATGTATATAGATGTTTTACAATACATGATATATGTATCACATTTCTCAACAAGAGAAGGTGCATATTCGTATAGCTGTATCGTTTTTGACAACAGTTTTAGTGTCTAGTTTGCTCACTGTTGCCACGGTCTTCATCTGTAATTTTCCAACAACTCCTACTTTGACTTTGTGTTTAGTTCACCAGATGGCCCCGTGCAAATGAGGACAGAGTTCTGTAGCCTTTGGTTTGTTTAAACTGTTATTAGAGCCCCATCCCAGTGCTCCAAGACGACAACTCCCATAATGCAACGTGCTGTTAAATGAAAGCCCTGGACTGTATTAGTGTAAACTGAACCGTCGTTGATTATCTGGCATGCCTACATTCATAGAAGCAGATTTACAAGCACCTCGCGCCACTTTTGTGTCACTTTTAACATGGGAAAAGCGAGTGACGCAAATGTGGCGCAAGGGGCTTGTAAACCTGCCCCATAGTATTTTTTTTAACGGATTTCGGAAGCTTCCTAAACAAGAAGCACTCGGAATTGTACAATAGACAGCAATTAAAAAAAGAAGTACTGCAAAATTACAGGTTCTTTGCGATCTCTTTTTATAAATGAGTCACCGTGACTGTGACAATGACAGGATAAGCAGGCAGCCATTTTGCTGTTTGCATTGATCAGATAATGAAGTTACATATGGATGGTGTCTGTGCGACACTTTCAAAATATGTTCCGTCGCGGTTCAGTTCCCATACGCTCTCTATATAGGACACTCTCCTCACACGCCAGCCTGGCTGGAGAAAGTCAGTCGCATGTCAAGGTCACCGTAAAAGACCCTTTGGAGTTGAGAAGTAAGTCACATGCCAGAGTTGCCGTGGAGACGTGGTTTAGATGAGGACAGCATCATTTACTTGCCATATTTCTATCTGAAAGTTTAGTGGAGCTGGAGCGTGGCAAGCAGTTACACGCCAGCCTCATCTCTGAAAGGCAAGGAGGGTGGGGAAAAACTTGGGTACAGGTCAGACGCACATCTGAAAGATACATGGGACTGGGAAGGTTACGGTTGAGGCTCACCTTTTAAATGCTGGCTTGGCTGAGCAACGGCGTTCACATGTCGGGTTCAGATCTGAAAGGCTGATAAGACTGGTATAGCATCAATTGTATGTCAGGCTCCTTTCTGAATGGTCGATTGAGCTATGGATGAGCCCGATTTTCATTTGGAAGACATCACGGGTGGGAAAGAGTCAGTCACATGTTATGCTCATCACTAAAAGGCTGATTAGACTGTAATATTAACTTGTTATAGACAGAAACACTGGGATTATGCGGCAGGAGAGAGTCAAATTATGCGGCGGGGTGAGTAAATTATGCAGCAAGAAAAGGCAAATTATGCAGGATAATGCCGCACATTTTGTAGGTATCGCTTCATTTTTTTGTCATTTTTAGGTCTCGCCTACGCAGCACGCAAGCGCTGATTTAGAGTGACCTTTTGAAATCGCTCTGTACTTTCTTGGAAACTCGTGCTTGTTTTGCACTGTTTCCAATGAGTACTCGTGCATGCAGAGCATTTGCCTTGCGGGAGCGAGCAGCAGCGCCATCTGTTTTCAATGATCGTGCCTGCTGCTGCTCACTCCCACAAGGTAAACGCTGAACATGCCCTCAGCGTCTACAGGCATCCAGTTACTAATGAGTTTACAGCTTTTGTTGCTTGTTTACCGCCCTCCTCCCTTGGGATGTCTTTACAGTCACATTTTTGATGGTGAACACATGTCCCTAATCTGCAATGCTGTTGTCTGTTTACTACAACTGAGTTTTCAATAGACTTGTGCAAAAACGTTACAATAAAAGGTGTGCACCTTTTATCTTGGAGGCTTCTTCTCAGTTCTCAAACATTTAAAATAGCATTTTAAGGTCATCTTCAGAGGCCTGCAATTGATTCCTTTTCTGGGCGTGGGCTGGGCTGCGGGTAGAATCGAAATGTTGACCTGGGTTCTTTCTCATTGAGGCCGGGGCGCTATATGCATCCATGAACTCCTGGGCGCTATTTTTTATTTTCGTTTGTTCTTTTCTTCCGCGTGTGTAAAAGTATGTAAGTGTGCAAGAGCACATGTTGGTACATTTGCATGGTTGTGTGAGCCAGCCATCGTTTTTGCAGCTTTACAGCGCAATTCTACATATTTTGGTGTAAAAATGTTAGACTTAGATGTTTTCTGTGTTCTATCACACGTGCACACAGGGACAATTTGGGTTTCTGAATTAATTTGTCGGGTGTTGTTGTATAGTGGCACCTGTCAGGAGGCTGATCTGATTTTTACCTACCTGTCTTTGAGCCCCAGAGCTGTGTGTCTGCATGTGTTTTCATCCCTTAACTTGCTGTCGTGTTTCTTCGAAGTCACGTTAGGAGGTCAGGCAAAAACAAGCATAATGTCGCCTTTTACCCTCCGCCTCAGAAACATTGTGCCATGATAATTTTATATCATGCGTGTTATTTTTTTTAAGCAGTTAATGAGCTGGACTTTTAGTGAGTGCGCAGTGGCGGCCCCACAGAGGCACAACATTCAAGTCTGGGGGGTGGGGGCGCCCTTTGCCCAGACTTCACTGAAGTAATCCGTATTCTTATCAAAAACAAAAAAAGGCTGTTTTCCTGTGAACATCACGATGGCAAAGAACGAACCAGTGACTTCGAAAGCGAAAAGAGAGGAAACGTTTACAGTAGATTTGTGAGATAGATGTATTCTATGAAAAATATGAGTTTAAATGTACTTTTCCAAAGCTTTCAAGACAGTTGGGGAACATTATTATTCAAGCAACGCATGATACTGTCTGGCTGAAGTTATAAAGCTGTTGGACTGCATGTTATTTTTTATTTCCCTTTTCAAAGTGTTGCCTAGGGGAGAAACACCATTATAACACCAAGGTAAATATCTTAAAATACGCTATCATTTCTGTAAATTGATAGTTATATCAAATAAACACATTTGCACCCCGCCCCCGTGAGCCAGCCCTCCTTCTAAACAGCTGCTGTGAAGGGAACAAAACCCATTGTTTTTATAAGATGTCTACAGGGATGTAGTTGAACGCGGAAAACATGCAAAGAAAATCCCTTTTATCTGGATCATAACACGCAACTTTTTCTTCATTTACCGCCCCTACTCCCCCAGTCAGATGCAGGGAATAAAACGCTTGAATGCAGCAATATCACTCTCTCTTTTGCCACCGCTACCCTACCTCACCAGATGACACCACCGTGAGGGGAACGGACTTCAGCAGCAGGGTCTCTCGCTCCAGTTGCGCGGGAAACGGCGCAGGGGACTGAAGGGACTACATCCCCCAGAGTTCCCAGCGAGGCGCCATCCACTTGCATCATCCAGGAGCGCCGGAGTTCTTTAAAACCGACAGGGACCTCACGCAGCGCGGGACGCTTGAATGCAGCAATATCACTCTCTCTTTTGCCACCGCTACCCTACCTCACCAGATGACACCACCGTGAGGGGAACGGACTTCAGCAGCAGGGTCTCTCGCTCCAGTTGCGCGGGAAACGGCGCAGGGGACTGAAGGGACTACATCCCCCAGAGTTCCCAGCGAGGCGCCATCCACTTGCATTATCCAGGAGCGCCGGAGGTCTTTAAAACCGACAGGGACCTCACGCAGCGCGGGACGCGCGCGGGCCGTGCCCGGGCGAAGCCCGGGCCAAGGGCGGGCCCGTCCTTGCCCGTCACTGCCTGGAACGGACTGGGCTGGGCAACCCCTCTAACGTTTCCCGCACACCACTTCATCTAAGGTACTGTTGCCTCATCTTTTTCCACAGGCGCCTTGCGCACAATAGTGTCATGTGAAATTGAACATTTATTAATTATTGTTTTTGCTCCTGTTCTACCAGCCCACCTTGCAGCTTGTTCTATTGGCCATTATTATGCCACCAAAGGACAGCAAAGCCAGGGCGGCAAATGCTCATTTCACGGGGACAATGGACCAATTTGTGACTAAAGTTAATTGTGTCATTGATCAAGAAATAATGCTTCTGGAGCGCCGCGTCTCCCAGGATCTGGCAGCCGCCAGAAGGTCCTCCCTGGGATACCTTGTTAATGCTCGGTCTCCAGTACGTCAAACTTTATCTCCCACAAGCTCAGCTAGATCTGACACAGATCCATCAGCCCAGGAGCTGCCAGCTAGCGGAACGGTTGCTGATACTTTAGTGGAGGACCAGTCTTTGGTCCTCGACTCTTTGTTATTGTCTCCTTGCCCACTGCCGTCTGCCCCTAGCACAGCCCCGGAGTGTAGCACCAGGCAGCTTCGGGAGCGTAACTTGGGGGCTATTCCTAAAACAAAACAAGGGCGCCCGCCCAATATTGGCAGAAAGGGCAAACAATCTAAAAGCAAACATAAGGTGCCAAATCAAACGGGAAAAATGAATAAAACCCCTGACATCACCGAGCAACCCTCACAGGGGGCCCCACTGGATGACCCTGTCCCCCAATCTATTTTTACATCAATAAGGTTAATGAGCCAGGAGGAGGGAGATGGGCAAAGCGTAACGGCCAAGGGAGGGACCCCTGACCCATTGCGCTTGCACGACATACGGGATTTAATTAGGTCCTCTCTTTGTCCCGTGCAGGACAGATTACTCAAAATCGAAGAACATCTAGCCAGGATCGAATGCATCCTAGGGGGTCTGTCCATTGCACCAAGCACCACTCTTAGTCCAGAGGCCCCAAACCCATCTGCCAACCCTAGAGCTAAGAAAGTCCCGTTGGCCCCTAAACCTTTACCACCAGCTCAAACCGAAAGCCAACCCTTAATTACACCAAACATCTCCATCAGAGCAGGCAACTCAAGGAAACCCATCTTGTCCAGTAAAATAAATTTAAAAGAGGTTGCTAGGCCTTTAACACCAGAGTCTATAACCATGGTTAATACTCCCAACTTGCCTCCTGAAACAGCTCCATATGTTGTAATCTTGGCAGGAGTGCCTGAATTGGAGAGTAATGTACCTGAGTCACCCGCAACCCTAAGGAACAGGGTTGTGTATTGGCTCAACATAAATAGACCATTACCTCCGCACATTAGCGCCAAAATTCTTATGGTGCGACGGGTTCCATGGGTAGGCCACTTAGCTAAAAACATAAAGGGGGATTGCATCCTAATCAACTTCAAGGACACCAGAACAGTTGAGTATATTTGCAACTGGAGGTCGACCACCATAGGATCATGTATTTCAACTCTCCCCTTATCCTATTTTTATCCCCCTGGTCATTTTACAGAACCCTGGACAGTTGTACATGGAAAAGGGAGAGGCCCTCCACTGGGGAGTCGGCCTATACATCTGCCACCCTTAAACTTTATTCCTACAGTAAATCGTTTTAGCAGTCTTGAAGCTGTCGATTGACTGGAGGATAGTAAAGTTACCCCAGCCTCTCCTCCGCTTCTCTCAGTAAGTTGTCCCCTAGAGCCCACCTCAGTGACTGAATATTTGGGGTCGAATTTATCCATCATGTTAACGAGCCCGATGAGGTCCATTATTAGTCCTGACCCCCCTCAAATTTATCCTCCAAGTGCTTCAACTCCCGGGGTGTTTACACCTAGTCTTCTCAAGATTGTCTCTTGGAACATAGCTGGTTTACGCAACAAGCTAGATCTCCCTGACTGGAACGCATTCATAGAAGAACACGATATATGTATCTTCCAGGAAACCTGGAGTGTCGATCCAATATATAAATCGGGGTTCTGTTGCTTTTTTATACCAGCTATCTCGTCAGGCCGTGGGCGCCCTTCCGGGGGCCTCATGGTTTGGATCAAGGCGGATCTCAACCTGATGGTCACCATTGACGGTCGCTCCACGCCTGATATAATGAGACTCACTATCAAAGACACTCAGAACAGTCCACCCTGGGAACTTCTTAATGTTTATTCTCGTGGCACTCAAGGGGGTGCCAAGTCGCTTACCATTACAGCACTTTCAGAGATACTCTCTGCATGCACCTCGAATTCTTATCTTCTTGTCGCCGGTGATTTCAATTGTTCTTTTGAACCACTTGCCGCAGAAGATTTATTGGGCGCACATGACGAGGACACTAGATGGAATATCCCTTTACTCTCCTTGAACCCCGTTAAAAGATGGACCCCTGCTGTAATCCAAATGAATGCCATAGCGTTGGAATTCGGTTTAAGAGCTGTCAATGGGCGCACCCCTTCTGATCTAGTGGGCGCTAACACTTTCAACAGAGTAGGCAGTCAAAGTAGAATAGATTACATCCTAATTGACAGGAGGGGATGGAAATTTGTCGTTGATATGGTTGTAATACCATCAACGTCCAGTGACCATAACCCCCTGTCTCTCACCATGCGTGAAGTCTGGCATAGACAGGCTATTTCCCCTCTACCAGGTACACAGCTGTTGACCAAGAAGCTTGAGCCTTCTAACTGTGGTAGATCCCTTAAATGGTCCAAAATTGCCCTTAGTGATACTAAACTTCTTGCGTTGGAGAACATCCTCGCTGATTACACCACCAGGCTTTCCTCATTATCCGAGGATAACTCTAGCTATACTAAAGTCTATGTGGATTCTATGAATGCAATTGGGGCATTGTTCATTGACCGCAGGAAAAAACCTAACCCCAGAGTTGAAAGAGAGAATGATTGGTTCAATAAAGACTGCAGAACTAAGAAAAATCGCTTAATTTCTGCAATCAAATCCAATAATCCCGCTGAGGTTAGGCAAGCGAGGTTGCTTTATAGGCAAGCCCTCGCATCTGCCAAAAAAGTCTGGGAAGAACAGCGCTGGGTTTCACTGAAATTAGCGAGCCATGCAAAAAATGGCGAGCTCTTTTGGTCCATCATGAGAAGATCATCCAGCTGTGCCCAGGCGCAAATCCCTAACCACATCACGGATGGGGAATGGTTTAACCACTTCAAGAACTTGTACGCAGGTCCTGAGGTTGTGGTAGACCAGCCCACCAGCCCAGGGTCTGTAGTAAGATTCCATGATCATGTCTTGTTCCCAAGTGTTGAGGAGAAGGAGGTTCAAACTGCAATTGATAAGATTGTATCTGCCAAGGCACCAGGTCCTGACGGCATTCCGGGAGACCTTTTTAAAGCGAATCCAATAGGCTGGGCTGCGTTCTTTACTATTTATATCAACAGTCTATTGAGCGGATCCCCGGTGCCGGAGTCATGGAAGGGTGCAGAAGTAATCCCCATCTTCAAGAAGGGCTTAAGAGGAGACCCGGCGAATTATCGCCCAATTAGCTTAATCGATTCTGGTCAGAAGTTGGTCGGCAGGGTACTTCTGGAGAGGATACATTCCTGGGTGGACGAGGAAGGGATTCTAACCAAGTTCCAGGCGGGTTTTAGGGCCTGCACCAGCACCATTGACCAAGCATTCAGGTTAATGCTTCTTTACTGGAAGACGGTTTCCATCGGCAAGGGTGCTTTATACCTTGCGTTCATTGACCTTAAAACCGCCTTCGATCTGGTCCCCCGCGATCGTCTGTGGTCGATTTTGGAGGAGTTGGGCATCCCTTCCTACATTCTGAAACTCCTCATCCGAATGCACGAAGAGAATTTTGCCTGCATTAGATGGGGGACACAGGGCCAGAAAACTAAAAAAATTCCAGTGAATAGAGGGGTTCGACAAGGGTGTGTCATGGCGCCAACACTTTTTACGCTATTCGTGAATGGCGTGGTCTCTTTTCTGCTTGAAGTCGAAGCGGACGTTCCCGCTCTGGCGGGTGATAAAGTTCCAGCACTTCTTTTCGCAGACGATACTTTGTTAATATCAAAAACTCCGTCTGGTTTACAGAAGTTGTTACAGCGCTTCTCTCTGTTCTGTGAGCGAAGAGGCCTCGTCATCAATACCGCCAAGACTAAACTCCTCTATTTTTATCCCTCAAAATCGTCTGGTT
This sequence comes from Triturus cristatus, assembly GCF_964204655.1. Classification (NCBI taxonomy): domain Eukaryota; kingdom Metazoa; phylum Chordata; class Amphibia; order Caudata; family Salamandridae; genus Triturus; species Triturus cristatus. Next base: position 1,070,669,899 of record NC_140583.1, read on the forward strand.
CTATTCTGACCCTAGAAGGGAAACCACTTGAGCGTGTCGGGGAGTTTGATTATCTGGGAATCAGAATCTCCGACAGGCTCAGATGGCAGCCTCATATAGATAAAATGGCACTTAATCTTAAAAGAGTAACTGGTGCCTTGGGAAAGGAATTTCGGGCCTCTACCTCTAAACCTATTACCCCAGTACTAAACATCTATGCTGCAAAGGCGGTGGGTAGCGCACTCTATGGCGCCGAATTATGGTGCTACAGCTGTGTTGACTCTCTGGTGACTAGCGAAAACAAGTTCTTTAGGGAACTTGTATCACTCCCCAGGGGCACCCCGACTAAACCACTCCTTAGCGATTTTGGTAGGCGCTCAATTAGGGATCTAGCCACCCTTCGCCCTCTGCTATATTGGGCGCGGCTGTGGCGAACCCCTGAGCTCTCTAACTATGCTGAAGGGCTCAGGGAGGTTATGAACATGCAAGGTGCCCATAAAATTGAGTGGCTCGCAAACACAAAAAAACTTCTGATCGCAACCGGCCTTACAACTGTTTGGCCAGCGGGGGCACCATTATCGAAGATCGAAGTTAAGCGAGCCTTTTGGGCTTGGGTGGATGCTTCGGAACAAAGAGATCCCAATATTGGAAGGCTGACAGAGGTTTTTTATCAACACAAATCAACTATCCTCTTAGAACCATACCTTGACTTCATCACTAAGCCCAGGGACAGGTCGCTTTTTATTCAGTTTAGGTTCGGGACGCTCCCATTACGTAACCATACTAGTAAGTGGAAACCCTCCCACAAGACCCTCCCTGACTGTCCATTCTGTCCTGGTGCCACTGAAAGCGTCTCCCATTTCTTCTTTGCATGCCCAGCCTATTTATTACCTAGGATGAAATGGCTTAGACCCGCCTGTTTACTCTTAGGAATAAGGGATCACATTGTCGCTATGCGTATCCTTAAAACCACCACCAACACCACCTTAGTTTGTGGAGTGGCCAAATTTCTAGGTTGGGCATGGCTAATCAGGCAAAAATCTATCAGTTTTAATTAAATCTTTTAAAAATACTGTTTTTAATCCCCAAAGCTGTGAAATTTAATACATTTTTTAGATATTTATTGCATATTTCAATTTGGATTTTTTACGACATGTTTTAAAAATAATGAATTTGTAATTGTTTTTTATGTGTTTTGTGCTTTTATGACATCACGTGTCGAAATAAAGCTTTGTTGATTGATTGAATAAAACGCACTTTTGCAGCCCGGGACGGCGCAAACTGTTTCTAATTACAGGGTTGGGGGGGCTGTGGGAAGTCACCCCGGGATGGCTTTATCAAATTAACGCCGATGACGGATTTATTAGCGCTGCTGCGCCGCGGTCATTTTCCCAACGGGAAAGGGTTGGTTGGGGGCAGATAGTGCAGGCCGCAGTGCAGCGGCAAGTGAATTCATTCATGCACTCAAGAAACTGCACAGCGCCGAATGCACATAAAGCGCCTCACACCTGAGAGCACGATCGCCACTGAGCTGGATAATAATAACTCATGGGTATGTTAATTTGTCATTTAGTTTGTAATGGGTGCTGTATCAATGGTCTATATAAATTGTTATGATTATTACGATTATTTTTATTGTATTTTTTGTAAACATTTTATGCCTGTCGCAGAGCACACGGCTCTCTTAAAGCAAACAGGCTCTGCATGAGTCACAGCGTTAGACCAGGAGACTTTCATACTTGTGCACAGGTGACTTTCATACTTGTGCACATTGTGCGAGTCGCAGAGTTCAATCAATCAACATCACTTTATTCGCATTTTTCTGAGTGCATAAACGTACAGACGTTAAAAATAACACAGTGCAAAGTTTTCAATAAAGTAGAAATGTATGCAAATTGATTGCATAAACAAGCATTGGCATAGCCAATAGGTCTCGCCTTTGGGACCTTATCAGTGTTTAGCCATGCAACAGTTCATGTTGTTGCAGCAAGGATATTGTGCTGCATAACTAAATACTTACAAGGTCCCAAAAGTCAGATCTATTGGCTATGCCAATGCTTGTTAAACTTGGTAACACTGTCTGGGCATTGGTTTAACTTCATTAGTACCAGTTAAACACCCAAATATAGCAATAAGCAACAGAAAGCTGGCCAGTCAAGTTTTGAAAAGGGCCTGTCACCACGCTGCAACAAGTGTTGCTCAATTTTAGTAACTTTGTAACTTTATGAGCTAGAATTTATTTTTATTTTAAAATCTGCAGATTATGCAGCAGATGATGGATTATGTGGCAAATGCCGCAAATCTATAATTCTACGAAAATCACTGCAGCCGCACAATCGCCTAATTCCAGTCGCCCTTGTTATACACAAATCCAAAAGGCTGAACCGAAAGGAAGAGCAAATTAAATGTCAGGTGTATATTCAAAACGGCAACAGACCAGGAAAGAGTTGTGTACATTTCAGTTTGACCTGTGTCTAAGTCTAGCAAGGCAATGGAAGAGTACATTTCATGTCAACCTCTTCTTCGGGGGAAGAGTCAGTTACATGCCAGTTCAATCTTTAAAGGACAGCTGGGCTGGTGAGGAGTTAGTTACATGCCAAGCTGATACCTAAAAGGCTATTCAAGCTTGGGCAATGCCTTTCTCATGCAAGTTTGATTGTCATAGAACAGTGGTTAGCACAGACTAGGTTCACCTTAGTGTTCATCAGTGCACAAGAAAAGACAATCACATGTCAGACTCACTTCTTAAAAGTCATTGGGCCTGCAGACGAGTCTGTCCCATATCAGGGGAGGAGTCCATCCTATGTCAGGTTCAGCTTCGATAGTTGCATGGGTTGGGGCAACTGTAGTCACCTTGTACGGCAAGTGAACATGTCTGTAGGACAGACTTGTCTTTTAGGGATGGAGGTAGCACACATAAGAAAGAACATAACATTTAAATTTGTAAAGCACACGTTCACCCAGGGGTATCTTGGCTCTGAATAACATGTTTTATTGTTGCCCAACAGTACTCATTTTATGAACCTCAGAAGGATGAAAGGGCTCTGCCGGAGTTTGAACCAGTGACCTTAAGGACAACCACAGACCCCTAAAGTGGATGCATTAGTCCACAAAGCCACCAGACCCAGCTTGAAAGAAGGCTCTCGGAGCAGGCATAGAGGACAAGCGCAACCCCACAAGCACCCCGGACGACCAGCCTGGGACATCGGGGACAGGGAAGGGCAAGGACAAGAAGACGAATTCAGTCCGCAGGCGAACATGATCTTAGTCACGGAGGTGATGGAACACCATCAATAACTCTTCTTCAACTCCAACGTGTCATTGGGCACCAAAACTGGAATATGGCGGGACATCGTTGACAAGGTGAATGCCGTCGGAGAGCACAAGCGGACAATGGACGAGGTCAAGAGGAGATGGAATGACATCAAGCGGAAGACCAAGGAGAAACTCTCTGCCAACCAGAAGGCAGCAATGCAGACTGGAGGTGGGGGCCGAGCGCCACAGCTGGAGCTGGATGACATGGAGGAACTGGTGTCGACAGTCATCAGTGTGGAGACTGTGGCCGGAGTCGGGGGACCGGACACTGCTCGACAGGACACAACACAACCGCAACAGGGTGAGTGACCACCAGGTACTGGGAAACGGGTGGAGATGGCAACAATGGCACACATGCACAATCAAGCAGAGCACAGTGCACACCCACAATGACTCTGGGTCATCGCCCAGATCTACAGACTGTCACAATGTACAATGCCATGCTGTCTGAATGTCAACCTGTACCATGCGTCTACACACATGTGGACACATTGTAATACACCATCTCCCCTTCACATCGCAGGGGCACCGTCATCACCTCCTACAGGTCAGTCGCAGCCACTCTTCACGGATGACGAGGAAGACAACGCCAACATCAACATGCAAACTATCCAAGAAATCATTGACCTCATCCGCCACTCACTTCCAGGCTCAGGGCAGCCCAGCTACATTGATGAGACCCCACCCACCACCCAGCAGGAGGCCCCCACAGCCCCGGCACCCTCCCAAGACCTCCAGGAACAACACATTGACTTCCAACGCCATGTGCTGGAGTGCCAGATGGAGACGGCTGAGCAGGTGGGGGTGGGCTTCGGCATCATGGCTGCCAAACTGGACGCCATCCTTGGATGTCTATGTCCGCCCACGGTCTCCAAAGAGCCCTGACTGACATCGCTGGAGTCATGACGCAGAGAGAAGAACAGCCGTCCACTCAGAGTGGCTCCAGCGATGCCAGCCGTGAGCAAGCACACATACGGAGGCTAATGGGGGACATGGTGCGTATGGAGGCGGAAAGGATGGCAGCCACCGCTGCACATCATCGACATGTAGCTGGGATCTATCATGCTCTACAGACCTACACCATGGCATTGCCGCAACAAGGCGTGGCGCTGATGAATGCTGCTGCCCCCGTACCATCCACATCCCCACCCCCTGGTGTGTCAGTGCCTTCCAGTGCGGCAGCCGGATCCACTTAGGCCCCTGATGTGTCAGTGGCACACAGTACGGCAGGCGTATCCGCTCAGGCCCCTGATGTGTCAGTGGCACACAGTGCGGCAGCTGGTTCTGCAACACCCACAGGTGGGGCAGGGCACACACCCGGGGAAGAGGACATGGATGGGACTGTGGTCAGAAGGACCAGGCACTAGCCTTCATTACCGCCACCTGGCCTGTGTCTGCTTTGTCCCGCACATGGCCTCATGACCTTCCACTGACCCACGATACACTCTTATGCACTCACCTTGGACAGCGACATGGAATGCCACTTCCGGATTGATGACCAATGACACAGCGACCAGGCTGCGGACTGTACCCTTCCCTTCAGCAGGACTTGTCATCCCCAGATGGACTCTGGCTGGCCCTCCACGGGCCCATACTGTGTAGTGTGCTGGGCATTGCCATAAGCCGCTCCAGCTGCATGACTGCACTGGATGTGCAATAAACATCCATTGACGCACTGCTGTCATTTTTTTCATCAGTCATGTATGCATGTGTGGATGAATGTAGGGACAGCGATTTCCCTTGCGTCAATGATGCTCATCCTGTGGGATTCTAGTCAGAGGGTGCTATATTGCATTTTGTGTACCGGGTCCCGTGGACACTACAACTGGGGCACATGCATCACTCACTTCCTTGTCCGGACATGGACTGAACCCCGCCCAGGGCCCATGTGTCATTGTGGCATGCCCTGCGCTGGTCTGGCGTATGGCAGGCCAGACCACTCCGCTTACGCTCAGAGGGGGGGCCCTCATTGCTCCCCGTCGCAGGCGAACTCGCTGGTGGTGTGCAGGTCACTGGTCTAGTTGTCAGCATGTCACAGCCACTCCCTGAGGGCAGGTTTGCACGCAAACCACACCCATCTGGCACAAGCGTCACAGGCCATGTGACTCCGCCAACATAAGGGGCCAACGACGTCACATTCTCCTCTGCCCGTGGTGACTGGATGACGGACGCCACAGTTCCCAATCATAAAGGGCACAAGAGTTTTGTTGTGCACAGGGTTAGTGGGAACCCAGGCTTGCGTACAGCACGGGCCGACCACCACGTGGCGCTGACTGGGGTTGCACAGTGTTAGTCGCACCCGGCGCATTGCAGCAGGCACAGGCACCCCGCCACGTGACGGTGACTTTGGGTGCACTGAGTCAGTGGCACCTTAGGCTGCTGAGCGGGTGGGCACCCTGCGAAGATGCCCCGTCCCGGCAGTCCGGGCAATTCAGGTTTCGTGTGCCCTGCTGGACCTCAGTGTAGGCCAGAGTCAGCGGGACGCATGGGCCTACCGCCACGTGGCCTCGTTTCCGGGTCACAGACTTAGTGGCACCCATTGGGCTGATCGGGTGTTCAAAAGACACACAATTGAGGTACGTAATGCTGAACAAAGGTGTGCAGTCTCCGTTGTTGCCGGGTGCACTGGTATGTCCTCTGCCATGGAGTATTCAAGACCCAGCAACAAACGTGAGACCTGGTGGCCTGCGGAGCGTGGCTGCATGGTGTGGAGGGTGCCATGTCTGCGGGCCCCGGGCTTGTGGCTTGCAGTGACATGTGGTGGGACCTCCCGTCTACACGCCGGTGGCGGAAGGTGAGCAGTGAGGCCTGGTTGTGCATGGGCAGGCATGCTCCGTGGGCGGCGGGTGCCTTTGTGATGCCTCTGCCTGGGTGTGCATGGGCGGGTAGGCGATGTTATCTGTGCAAGCGTGTGTACTGTGCCAGTCATGTATCTGGACTCTGTTTCAGATGACGTCTCTGACTCAGATGTGTACCCTGGTGTACTGCTATACATACCGGCACGTGGTTGGAGACACACCGGTGGCAGCAGGTGAGCAGTGTGGCCTGGGTGCGCAGGGGCGTCTCTCTCTCTTTCTCTCTCTCTCTCTCTCTCCCTCTCTTCTTCTCTCCCTCTCTTTGTCTCTCTCTCGCTCTCTCTCTCTCTCCCTCTCTTCTTCCCTCTGTCTCTCTCTCTCTCTCTCTCTCTCTCTCCCTCTCTTCTTCTCTCTCTCTCTCTCTCCCTCTCTTCCTCTCTCTCTCTCTCTCTCTCTCTCTCCTTCACTCTCTCTCTCTCTCCTTCACTCTCTCTCTCTCTCCTTCACTCTCTCTCTCTGTCCTTTGATGTGCACAGGACACACCTTCTCATCATGTTTTTTGTCTTGCAGGCTGTGACCTACAGAGCCGCCATGTGTCTTCATTTAATTTCGGTGTTCATTTTAATAAAGTTTTATTTGTTGCTTCGGAAGTGAATGTGTGATGCTCATTTATGTGACGACACATGCATTTCAACTGTTGTGATTGTGCGACATCATGCAGAATATTTTGTACATGTTTTTGTGTAGCTGATGTGGCATGTCTTTGTTGGGGGGGGGGGGTGCCAGGGAGGGGTGGTCCGGGGGGTGGTGTCAGTGGGTGTTGTGGCCCTCTTGGGTGTCCAGGCCGCATGATGGGTGGCTCCATGGCATCTGTTGCACTTCCAATGTGGCCCTGGGCTGGTCTCCCTTTTGTGGTGCTGGCTGCCATCCGACTTAACACCGGGTCAGAGCAGGTGTAGAATTCATGGTGCTAATGTGCCTTATCACCAGTTTTGTGTTCTTATCGCTGATCTGGCTGGTCGTTGAGAATGTTGAGGTGTGGTGCTGTTGCGGATTTTGGCACGGGAACGCCTACTCTGCATCTCATTAGCGATAGTTGTGGGAATCCTCTGTGGCGATGTTTTTTGCGGTTGCTATCGCGGGTAAACTGGTGCTGTGGGCTGTTAGCTCCAGCTTGTGAATGGGGAGGTTCATTTATCACGACTGTGACGGCGATAAAGTGCCGTTAATTCGACGATAGCTCCTTGTGAATATGGCGCTTACGGTATTGGGATTGGCCAGGGGAGCACATTTCACCCACGATTGCAGCCCACTCAGAATGAGGGCCTTAGTGTTCTTCTACTCAGTGGCACTGGGCTTTTAAAAAACCCACAAATGTTCGGCAAACATTTAACCAATTTGACGGGTTCGATACAGTGCCTAATTTGTAAAAGAATAAGTGCTGGTGCCCAAAGCTCTGCTCAGAAGCCAGTGGCTGGTGCAATAAAATGTTGGCATGCCTAATACCCAGGCAGCGTAGCCCTAACTCCACCTCATGCCACTCTTTTCAACTACCAGACACTCCATGCTCCTTCTTCTTACTCTTGCAGGTTCCTTCTTTCTCCCTGCCTGACGTTTTTTTCTGACTCTCTCTTCATCCATCTTTTTGCTTTGTGTGTTTTTCCCTCTCTTACACGAGGTAAACTGCTGATGTGGAAACATAAGTGTTGTGTGCTAAAAATGAGTGCCGGTGGCCCCCACTGGCAAGCACCGGGTCCAATTAAGCACTGGTTCCATTATAGTGCAAATACCTCTTTATAGGCTAGTGCACTCCTTTTGCACTCGACCCTCAGATCAAAAGGATAAATATGCAAGGCTTACTCAAGGAGATGGTGTGGGCTAGAAACTCAGAACTCTGCAGGACAATAATAGCACTCAACAACTCTTGGACAGCGGAGACTCGGTACACTTCCTTGATAGCCAGTCTGCCCCTTGAGTGTAGCAGTGATTATGCTGGGATGGGCCCCTGTTTCCTCTGCACGGTTTCCTTAAATAGCAGGGCGCTGGGCAGTGATCCCTCTCTTACATGACTTTCCCACCTCAAATTGTCTTCTTCCTCCCAGTACCCCCTTCCTCTCTGAATCCAGAGTCAGGCAGTGTGTCTAGCAAAGTCCTGGACCATGTGCAGCACCCGCTCACCAGGCAGATGGGCTGATGACTTCATCAGGGAGCTATGTATTAACAACTACAGGAGACACCCATACTCCCAGTAGAGACAAACTTCCACAAGCTAAATTTGGACTGTGAATGATGATATGATTTTATAAAACTCCTCCATAAATATATTGATTCATGCATAACTTCGTTTTGAATTCTGGTACAATATGCTGTAGAAATCTCTACATTTTTCACTTGTTTCACTTGCGCCGTTTAATATGTTTTCACGAGCACAAAGTATTTACCTTTCCACTTAGTACACAACTTTAAAAGCATGGTTGATGCTGCATTCTGATTTGTGAAATCCGATTTGCATGTATTTGCAGACAATAGAATTACATTCAACTGTGTTCCTGGAACTATTTGTAATTATTTAATATATGCATTGTAATTAAGTTAGTCCTTACATCATTTCCTCTCATTGATTCCCATAGAGACATTGTCGCATGTTACTTCATCAGGGAGCTGGCACTCTGAGGGATGCAGTACTACATTCTCCTGGATCAAGTCAGAAGTTTATCCTCCTTCCAAGCAGTCTTAATGTCTCCTTGCAGGGTTTTGTGTCATGTGTGAAATGGATGCTGGCTATCAAAGGTCTCAGCCTTGTCAGGCAGAAGTCATCTCTCTCACACCGCTGTGTGTTTCTGCCCTGGCCAATGAGAATCCTTGGAACCTAGGGAAGATCCACTGATCAGTATGTAATATTGGTTTAACCAATGGGCTATCTGCTAAGTTTACATTTTGAGAGATCCTCCAGTCATATCTACCTGCCCCTTGCAAGATCAGTCCATGCTACAGTTCCCACCCACAGGAGTTTTCCCCAAACAGGTTTCATGGTGCTCCTGTATTTTATGTATTAGGCACAAACTGATACAGTCACACCTTCATCACCCAAATGTGACAGGGAGAAGGAGAAATTGTGAAAGCATTCTTGCTGACTTGACGCTGTAAACTGACTTCAGTGACATTCGTGAGAAAGGGTATAAGATCTTACAATCCTCACTCCCAAGTGGGACAAAAGACGGGCTGTTCCTTCCTCACCCACTAAAGCACAGCTACAGTCAACATCTGTGAGGAACCTCCAGGAAACATCCAGGCCTACCTCCAGGATCAAACAAAGGGAACCAGGCAGGCTCTCTAAAAACCTCCATTTTGTGTAGTCATTGATCCACAATTTGATTTTTTGGGCCCACATAGAAAAGCACAACATGAAAATGTACCCTTCCTCCTGAACACACACTCTTGACCAATGTCCCACATGAATTGAGTGAAGGGCCCGCTGAGGGAGAGTAGCAGATCTTTTAGCATGAGCTTACGTTAGGAATCCCTCCGTTGAATGCATCAGGCAAAAAGGACCACTCACTTCTACTATAAATGCTGCCACCACTGCCAGTCTTCCTAAAACCAGTGAGAGGACAACAGTCATCTCAAAGGGAAGGTAAACCTTTTGTGCCCCTTTTAACTTCAGACCAAATCTCTGAGTTCTCAAGCATTATAGAGGACATCAGTGAACCTGTGTGGGTGTTGTGTCTAGTGAGGTTAAAATCAAAACCTCACAGTCATACTGCGACTTCTCTGGCAGTCTAACACAGAACAGGACTGCATGCTCTACGGAGTCATGCAGGGCACATGTCCGTTGTGAAGGATGCCACCGCGTATTTCTAACTTTTACCCGTTTTCCAGCTTGCAATGCTATGCAATGCTCGTATGATGCCTGTGGTTTTTTTGAAAGACAATAATAGAAGGTACAGCAAAGTGTGCTCCCTACAAAGGGTTTTACAGACTGTTGCTTCAAGACTACACAGCCCTGGTATTTGCCGCGCTGGTGGCACGGCCTTCAGAGCAGAGCTTTGGGCACCATAACTCAATCCATTACCAATAAAGGACTTGTCTGGGCAAATGTAGATAAACAGAGACCCCACCCCTGTTCCTGATGTAATGCCGCTGGCTTAGACAGGGCTAGCAGAGGACAGAAACATGTTGACTAAATAGACATGAAGAGTCACAACCTGCCATTTTGTTTTTATAGTTCAGTAGAGGCACATTGCCGGAATCGCAAATGAGGGTAAAGTAACAACACAAGGACAGGGAGGAGCATAGGTAGAAAGTGTGGTGGGGAAGACGTACAGAAGGGAGGCATCAGAAAAACTCATGCACTCTCGTAGAGTATTTTATCAAAATGAAAAAGTAGCACTATACAACTTGGGCATAGGCGAGCTGGGCCACATATTCTGAGGGGTGCAGCAGGGAGCTGCTTGACTTAATGTCATGCAAACAGCATTTTCTCCATCCCACTTGGTCTCAACCGGGTCCGGTTAAAGACTTTGCAATCAGCCCTTAATGTACTTCAGCGTAATTGTTAGCACCCATCAACCCCCTGCCCACCTCCCATCTTCCTTACAACTCCTGCTGGCCCACCGCAACGACCCACAGCCACGCAACAAACACCAAATCTTAGTTCTACCCAGGGTGCTGTCCTGGTCAATCCGATTCAGGGACGGACCTGAATACAACACAGCTTTAGTCTACCTTAGACAGCTATAAAGTTAGAGGCCCACCACAGCATACGATCTTTGCCTCACTTTAGGAGTGCAAAGACACTAGTTGACTTAAGTTGCTCCCCTTGTGAGCTAACCGCAAAGTGTTTACGAAGAAAAATGCAACAATACATGGCAGCTAGCATGGGCGAGGGCCCTGTGTTCTTTTACACAAACCAGTCCTGATGTCCAAGATGAGGTGCATGACAGTGGATTAATGTGGTCCTTGACAAACACGCTTTGTAGCCCACACCACCTTCCCGGTTTGTCTCCCTTCATTTGTTTAGAATTCATTTCCATTCCAGAAGCAGTACTGGTGAAACCATGCAGTATCTTGTTCCTGGGACCCTAGAGCAAATACCTCTGAAATGTTCCTAGTTGATGGAAAGAGCAGTCCTAAATACTACACTGCTCTTTCAAGTGAATTTACCCCCCATTGATATTGACTAGTTCTGACATTTTCTATTGTAGTTCATGACCCATAGGTCCTGGTTCAGTTCAAGTTCTCAGAGAATCTTTTTTTTTTTTTTAAATAATTTTTTTTATTAAACATAAAGCACAGAATCAATGTTACATTATCACATTGTAAATCAAATGTTATACAGTACAACTTTTTATCTGTTGTTACTGCAGTTATTAAGGATGCAGGGGGTTTCCACTGTCAGCTCTTCTCATGGCCATATCTGCTGTAGGAGATGTACAAATTTCCCCTCTGTAGGCATTCCAACCTCCCCATTTTTTATACCACTTCTTAGGGCAGCACCTGTGTTTGTAGACCTCCTTCCAGAGGCGTAGCTAGAGCTTGTGGCGCCCGGGGCTATCCCTCAGATTGCCGCCCCGGGGGTGGGGGGGTTTGCTGGGGAAAAAGGACGGCAAGCACTTGTAAGAGGACCGAGAGACACGTAGTATCGCCGCTAATAGTTACCTCGATCATGCAAGTTACATGCACATACATGACACGGTCCAAGGCTACACAGTTGAATACACCGGTGACTGGCAGTACAAAAGAGAACACACAGATTGCATGATCTATCTGGGGACTCAGAAAAACCGCATGTGACATCCATCAGAGAGCTGTGTGAACAATTACCTGGTAATACCCTCAGCCCAAACATGCACATACATGACACTGTTCAGGGATCCTTCATCTACAGCTGACATTAAATGACCATTCATCATGGTTCCCCCATTAAAGCAGTGCACTTTGTGATCTGCATGGTACATGTTCTTTGCAGCAGGCACATTAACCCTCTGTGCTACCTTTCCAGGAGTCAACCCTTCCACTAGACAAAACTCGGATCGCTCTCTAGGAAGAACACTAATCACCGAAGTTATCATGACATTTTTATTTTTTCTAAAAATTGCTGGAGGCCAGGAAGGAGGCAGCAAGTTTTTTTAAAACCATAATATACTTGCAAACACTACGTACCCACCCGAAATAGGTACCCAGTGTGGTCACACCGTTCGCACCGCCCTAACCTGCTCAAGATTCATGTGACCTCAATGTCAGAGTCACAGCGGCTGGATCACTGTTGCTCTAGGGTGTGCTGCTTCGTAGGCCTGCCCGCAAGACTGGAGATGAACTTCAGTATGGATTGTGGTGGACAGGCCTTCAAGGTTAACTCACAATTGACACCACTAGGGTACACCTGCTTGTGCTAAGACATCAAGCCTTCTAAGGTCTAGTGGGGCCTTGTAAGGTCTAGCATGGGAATATGCTCCCTCAGTAGAGTGGTCTGGTGGACTGGTCATGAAGGCTGAACCCAGTTCCCCAGTTCCAAATTCGACAGCTCTGGCCATAGTGCCACATCCTCTCCCCCACTGAACACCATACTGCCCCACTGAGAGAAACTCTCACTGCCTTCAGCTACAACCTAATTGTGCCCGCTATAAACACTTGGATGTGGCTCAATTCAAATTATGCACTTGATAAGAGTAATATGCTGCCTAAAAATAAAAAGTAAAAGCAAACACTCAGAGGGAATGCAAGATTAAGTAAAGCATGTGAAATGTAAGCAGAAACAACATGGTCACCTTAACGATCTTTCACTCACTATTCAGAAATCAGCGAGTGGTTTTACCTGAAAAGTTAAGGACATGACTATAGGGCCCTGAAGGGAACCGTTTCAATGTCCATTGCTTATATCCTTAATAAACGTAAGCAGAATGGTTTAAAAAGACCACATCCATAAACACAGAGCCATGGTACGCATTTTGTTTTCCAATCCACCCATCAACCAGGTATTGCAGTACCTCCAGGAATGGTGCACTTCCCCACCTGGGGACAACAATGCTGTTCAACGAAAGACTAGAAAACAAAAGTAGCGCTTCACTGGCAAACTCAGTAAAGTGAGGCTGATGTATTTGGATGTGAATAAAACCAATCTGGCCCCTTTGCAACCACTCTGTCTTGCTGTATTTAGTTATGTATTTATTTTTAATATTTAAAACCTTCTATTTCTCTCCATCCCGCTGCACCTTGGAATAGAAAAATGTCAGAAAAAGGGCATTCCCCGCAAGAGTGTTTTTCTTTTTTGGATCCATTTCACAGGGAAGCAACTAAATGAAAGAAGGAAAGAGATTGTAAACCGTTTCTTCAAGTTACGGTTTTCAGTAAGTGAGGAGCAAGACAGAAAGAGAGGGAATAATAGGAAGAGAGGGGGGGACAGCTGCCAGCACAAAAAAGAAGAGGACATTGCCCGAGTCCTATTCCTTCTCTGCCCGTTCAGGAAAGCAAGCCGAGCCTTATCTGAATGCCTTTGTCCGCCCCCAGAATAGTGCCGCCTGGGGCGGACCGCCCCCACCGCCCCCCCTAGCTACGCCACTGCCTCCTTCTCCGCTATCATACCTCTGTCCATCTCAGCTACCCATTCTATGATTAGTGGCACTCGGTTGGATCCCCAATGTAACGCTATCCTCCTTTTCACCAATAAGTATCCTAATGCTACCCAGTGTTGTTCCACCTCTGACAAGTCAGTAGGGTCCCATATGTTTAAAATCCCCATACGCGGTGTTAACTGGATGTGTTTGCCTAATGTATCGATCATTTTCTTTGTAGTCTTATCTCATAAAGGGCGTATGAAGGGACATTCCCACAGGATATGGCAGAAGGTACTATCAAGGCCACATCCCCTAAGGCATAGAGCGTCAGCTCGGCTTCCTATCTTGGCCAGAATTACTCCCGAGATGTAGGAACTATAGAGTATCTTTAGTTGTATAAGGCGGAAGCGGTGGTGTATGGCCGTTTCCCTAGGGGACATTAGGGCCGTCTGCCAGTCCTCATCGTCTAGTGGCCCCAGGTCTCTCTGCCATTGGTCTCGGAGGGCCTGAAAAGAGTCTGGCAGGTTATTGCAGAGTTTACGATAGGTGCATGGGATTGCTTTAGTCAAGAATGGTTCAGAGAGCAATCGATCTTCTAGGGGGGAGGTGTCCGGCAGGGAGGGAAGATCTGGGATGTTTGTGTGGATAGCGTGTCGGTTCTGTAGGTAACGGAAATCCTCTCCTTGTGCAAGAGCGTATTTAGTTTGTAACTCCTTGAATGTGAGGATCTTCCCTTTGTTAACCAGATCTCCTACATTAGAGATCTCAATGATGTCCCGTCTATCAAACCCCGTTTGGAAGCAGAGGGACCCCAGTTTCTGTGATGACCACAAAGGTGTAGCTTTTGTGAGTGTATTCAACCAACCCAGGCGTTTGTTGGCCTTATGCCATATGTCTACTGTTTGTGACATAGGTCCCAAATATCGGCCCTTTCGCGCCTTACTGTAGAGGGCCCCCAAATATCTGTCCCATCCAGTTTGGTACTTTTCCAGGTGGAATGCCGGGTTCGTCGGGGACCCATGGATCCAGTGGTTGTCTGCAACCAATTGTGAGGCCCAGTAGTAAAGGCATAGGTCTGGAAAGGCTATACCCCCGTCATACCACCCCTTAGTAAGCTTCTGTAGGGCAATTTGGGGTGTTCTTCCGTCCCAGAGCAAGACGCGGAGTTCCCCCTCTATCATGGTAAAATAGTTGTCAGCTATGACAAATGGGCAGTTTTGAAGCGCGTATAAAAATTGGGGCAAAGCGAGCATTTTAAAAAGAGCCGCCCTACCCAAGTGGGACAGAGGCAGTGACCTCCAGTGTTTCACATCTTCCTGTAGCCTTCTAAGGGGGCTCAGGAGATTACGTTCATAGAACACTTTGGGATCAGGGGTAATGAAAACGCCCAGATATTGAAAACCTGTTGTGGCTAGTTCTATCGTGTACCCGCGGGGCAGATGAGGTGCGGGGCCGTGTAATATATATAATACCGATTTGGACCAGTGGATCGTGTACCCGGCATATTTGCCAAAATTAGTGAAAACATTAAGTAGACTATGAATGGAGCCTCGAGGAGACGCCAGATATATAAGGATATCGTCTGCGTAGAGTGATATTTTGTCCTCTAAGTCCTCGCTCCATTTCAGTACCCTGATCGAGACATCTCGTCATATCCAATGGGCTAGTGGTTCGAGGGTCAGCGCAAATAACAGGGGAGACAGGGGACAACCTTGCCTCGTACCTCTCTATAGGGCAAATGTACAGGAAGTGCGATTATTCACCCTAACTTGGCCCAACAAGTCCATATAGAGCAAAGCCACCCATTGTCGAAAACGTGGGCCAAATCCGAATCTTGCTAATACCTCAAAGAGATAGGGCCACTCTATTGAGTAGAACGCCATTGTGGCATCCAAGGAGAGGATCACTGCGTCTTCTTGCAAATAGGGCTGCCTACCTAAGACGTTATGAACCCTTCGTATATTGAGGGCGGTGTTCCGCCCTGGTATAAACCCTGATTGGTCGGCCTGCACTAGAGAGGGGAGCACCGTTATGAGCCGGGATGCCAGAAGTTTGGCCAACACTTTGGCCTCTGAACTGGTCAAAGAGATATGTCTGTACGAACTACGATTATCCGCTGGTTTGCCCGGTTTGCGAATGACGACGATGGAGGCCAACCGATGGTCTAAGGGAAGAATGCCCTTCTCTCTACTTTCGTCATACATGTTTTTGAGATGGGGGGCTACCTTAAGGGCCATTGCTTTAAGGAATTCAATGGGGATCCCGTTGGGCCCCATTGCTTTACCGGAGTTGAAAGCAAAGATAGCCTTGCAGACTTCTTCTGCTGTGATATCGGCATCGAGGACATCCCTGTCAGTGTCGGATAAAGTAGGTAAATCCATTTCCTCCAAGAGCAGGTGAGAGTCTTCGGAGGCGTATGTAGTCCTAGAGGTATACACTTGTCCCCTCAGGCGTCCCGCAAGGATCCATCCTTAGCCCCCTCCTTTTTAACATTTACCTTATTCCCCTTCTTAATTTGATAGAATCATTCGGCATACCTGTCACTTCGTATGCCGATGACACACAACTCATTGTGCCACTGGACGAACGATCCACCAAAGCTGAACTTAACCTGAAACACTGCCTGACCGAAGTATTTCGATGGATGGACAACAACCATTTGAAATGCAACTCGAGTAAAACGGAGATCCTCCCGATTGGTATCAACAGCTCCTTCTCTCCAGCACTTTGGTGGCCGGATAATTCTGCTGCCCCCCCCCAGACAGTATCGTCAGCCCGGAATCTCGGCGTAATCTTTGACTCCGAACTCTCCTTTGAGCAGCATGCCAGAACCGTCGCAGGCAAATGCTTCGGAACGATCAGATCCCTGAGAAAGTTCTTCGACTTCCTCCCCGTCGATGCCAGAAAAACAGTAGCAGTAGCACTCATAATCTCACGACTGGACTACTGCAACGGCCTGCTTGCAGGAGTCAAAAAGAGCACCACCCAAAAACTGCAGAGCGTTCTGCATACAGCTGCCCGTCTTGTCTTGGGCCTACCCCGCCGATCCTCTATCTCTGCAGCGCTTCGTTCACTTCACTGGCTCCCCCTTCACAAGAGGATTCTTTTCAAAA
Organism: Triturus cristatus; assembly: GCF_964204655.1. NCBI lineage: Eukaryota > Metazoa > Chordata > Amphibia > Caudata > Salamandridae > Triturus > Triturus cristatus. Next base: position 1,070,686,654 of record NC_140583.1, read on the forward strand.
TCCTGATTATAGCCTTTCGTGCCTACAACCAAACAGGCCCTAAATATCTCACCAAGCGCTTTCCCCACTATTTGCCCAACCGTCACCTTCGTTCGACCCACGACAACCTCATCCTTCCCCCTAAATACAATCTGAAAACAAAGGGTGAGAAGACTCTCAGTTTCCTTGCAGCCAAAGCTTGGAACAAACTGCCCAAAACACTCAGACAACAAACCCAGGAAAAACCCTTTAGAAAGCTCCTAAAGACATGGATCTTTAATCTCTCGGATGATTACTCCAAAGCTTCCTTATAAATTCTCATGGTCTGGGTCTTTCAGGATCCTCAGCGCCAAGATGCTCCCTCCGGAGCGTACGTTGCGCTTTAGAAATACCCCTCAAATATCAAATATCAAATATACACCGACTCTAGGTGATCAGCAAATGTCTCTGCTACATCCTGAGGGTCTGTCACCTGCCTTCCATCGTCTAGTAGGATTTTGGGATCCCATCTCGCCTCCTGATCTCGTCTTTCTAGCCATGCCAGCATCTTACCAGCCCGTTCACCTAGTTCGTAGACCTTATTGCGTGTCTGTAAAGCCGGGCTTGAGCTTTTTCTCGTGCGAGGGCTTTATATTCCGACTGCTTGTTTCGGAGGTTGCGGGCTGTGGCATCAGTGGGAGAGGCATTATGTGCCGTCTCAAGCATAGAGAAGGTCGCTTTCCATCTGGGTCAGCTGTTCGCTTTGTTTCCGGAGGTATCCGATTTTCAAAGCTAGGCCGCGACACTTAAGTACTGCCTTATAGGCCTCCCAAATAGTGTTAGCCGAGTCTACGGATCCGATATTGTCCGTAAAATAATATTCTGTGTATTTTAGGAGGTCTTCCTTGATATCGGGAATTGTGAGGAGCCATGGGTTAATAATTATGGGGCCTCAGGCCGAGTGCTGGTAGAATGTGAGTTCAACCCCTAGAGGAGAATGATCAGAGATGCCCCGCGGGAGTCCCTGGGGATGTCGGAAATGCCCAATATCTGCGGAGAACGTAAAAAGATAGTCAATGGGGGACATACTATTATGAGCGTTGGAGTACTGAGTGAAATAGGATTCACTGGGATGTAATGATCTCCAGATATCTGTGAGTCCCAAGGCTGGGCAAATTCCACCAAGGAAGTATTGCACCTGGAAGGTGGTTTTGGGGGGCACCTGTCTAATGTATCGTTCATTGTCATATTGAAGTCACCCCCCAGAATAAGAGGTCCTGGGGGGAGGTCAATAAGTATTTTGCCTAGGTCTTGAAGTGCTGTTTTACCCAGTGCCGGTGGGAGATAGGCTGAAACGAAATTTAGGTGCTTGCCCTCCCAGGTTGCCTCCAGGACAGCGAATCGTCCCTGGGGGTCAGCCCAGACGCGGGTAGGCGTCAGAGCCAGGTTTTTGCAGCCTAGAATACCCACGCCTCTGGAACCCGAAGTGAACCCGGAGTGGGCCATCAGTTTGTATCCCCACCTGTGGAGAGCTTTGCAGCCATTGCCCAGCAGGTGAGTCTCTTGTAGCAAGACCAGGTCTGGTGATTGGCGCTTGAGATATTGTAAGACAATCCCCCTCTTAATTTTGCTACCTAGTCCATTAACATTCCAGGTAAGGATTGACAATTTAACATCTTTAGAATTCGCCATGGCTATTGATTAGGGGAAACAACCGCAGAGCACCGCGGTGGTGACAGTGGCGGAGACCACGAATTTGGTGGTGTGAGGTGGCACGTGGCCTGAGTGATGGCGGGAGCTGCACTATTACAACCCACCCACCCATCAACCTGCATTGCTGTGTGGCCATGTTGACCCGTGATGAACTGCTTACTTGTGTGTTCTGTGCTAAAAAAAACATAACAAACCAACTTCCACCTGCCCTCCCCATCCCGAACCCCCCTCCCAGCCCCCCTGCCAGTGGATTCAAAACTATCCACTCCCCAACAAGGCAGAGTGCCTGTCGCCCTCCCTCCCATATGTGAGGTGTTTGGCTAGCCTCCTCCCACCCCGCCCTTCAACATAACTTTGTATAGATTAATTAAGCATTGTCCAATACAGTCCAATCCATCAATACGTTACACGCTGCCTACAAGACCTAGAGGCGTGCATTCAAGTTTGGCCGACTACGTCAATGAAAAAGTCAGTACGAGCTCAGAGAATCGTTACCTTGGCAATGTTGGTGGTCAAATCGAAGAAGTGTAGATCTCACCACCCAACTGGGCAAGTGCAAGGTGATCACATGATCAGAGCTAACCCACATCAGCCTTGTCCCCCTCTGGAGGCCCCCCACCGATCTTCTGGGGGGTCCTTTGGCAGTTGCCTTGGCCGCTACTGCGCCCTCCATCCGATTGTTTCCCAACTCGTGCCATCCCTCTACCCAGTCCCAGGCCTCCTCCGGGGAAAGGAAAAAACAGGTTTTGCGTCGGATTCTACCCGCAGTTTGGCCGGGAACAGCATGCAGTACTTGATGCTTTTATACGAAGGACTTTTTTGACAGCTGTGAAGCTCTGTCGTTGTGCTTGGACTTTAATCGTGAAATCCGGGAAGAACGTGATATTTGCATTGACTATTTTCACCGGAGGTCCGGCTCTAGCTGTCTGTAGGATGACATCCCTGTCTCAAAAGTTAAACACTCGAGCGAGTATGGGGCGCGGAAGAGCTCCAGGCTTTGGGTGGCCCCCTGGGACCCTGTGAGCCCGCTCGATGGAGAAATAGCTCGATAGCTGTTTAGGTTGAAGTTTGTTGAGGATTAGGTCTTCTACAAAGCGGTCTAATGCTGGCCTCTCCATTCACTCCGGCACGCCAAGAATACAAACGTTGTTCCTCCGAGCCCTTCCTTCGTAGTCATCCAGGAGCTCCTACATCCGTTTTTGCTGGCTTTGCAGTTGCGCGACATGGTCCTGAAGGCTAGAGGTGTCAGACACCAGGGCCGCCATAGTAGTCTTAATGTCTTTAACTCTAGAGTCTCTCAGAGAATCTTGACACAGTTCACTCGTTCTCAGGACTCCAGTGCAAGTTATCAGCTCTGAGAGACATTGCATATGGCTGGGTCCAAACTGGGATGGCGTTGTGAGCAAAAGAACGATGGATTAACCCCAGATATTTGTGACTGGGAGTAAATGTTTGCATTGTTCAGCATTCCATCCATCATTTGTTTGTTTTGCTTTTGTCACCCCAAGTTGGCAGGGTATGCCCAGACGTGGGTCCCTTGCTCACTGTGCCACTGAATTCAAGATAGCCTGGCTGATGAAGGGTGATGCCCTGAAACTGGTGAATGCTTGTTTCCGCTCCAGGGAGGACCTGGCTTGGCAGTTCAGGCTGCACTGTTCCCATGAAGAGTAGGGTTAAGACTGATTTGCATATGGCTGGGTCCAAACTGGGGTGGCGTTGTGAGCAAAAGAACTATGGATTAAACCCATATCTTTGTGACTGGGGTTGAATATTTGCTTTGTTCAGCATTCCGTCCATCATCTTCTCCCTTTGCTTTTTTAAAAAACTTTTTCTACTCCTAGCATTTTTTTGATTCATCCTTCATGCTTTGAGAGTTTAGGTGCTGTTCTGTGTCTCTTGGACTCTTAATTCAAATCATTGGGTTTGAGGATTCTACTTCAATTTCCTAGCTCTGAGGACCTTGGTGAAATTCGCTGCTCTGATGGTTCAGGTGTAATTCACTAGTTCTGAGTGTCCTGATGCAGTTCACAGACTCTGAGGACCTCCGCTCAATTCAGAACCTATGAGGGGCCAGTCCTGACAGTCTGGTTGAATGCACTAGCACTGAGGTTCCTGGTTAAATTTGCTTGCACTGACTATCCTGCTGGAATTCTCTAGCTCTAATGATGTTGAGGAATTCACACCTTTGCTATACACTTGGTACAGTCCATAATGAAGCTGTTAAGCTTCATTGCAATTGTTTCTCATTTCCTCAACACTGATGGTTTTGTGTAAAGCACTGTGGCTCACTTGCCCAGCCAGCACCAAGCTTGGGAGGGTGGGCGCTTTTTTTGGACCTGTGCTGAGCAGTGGACAGAAGGAAAGGTGTCTTCCAGCTTTGCGAAGCCGTATACAATTGTGTCCCGCACCCAATGAAAAGTTACGCACTCTGTACGAAATTGTCAGGAAACCTGGAGAGCTGCTTTCAGGTGTGAGATAAGGTGATTGGGGTGTATACCTGCTCTAGATCCACTCTGGGCTTCTTTTGAGTGTGAAGGAACCTTACCCTGCTCCTGTCTGTTCTGATCCTCTTTTGCCATGAGGGAAGGTTTCGCCACTGCTACTCCTTTCGCTGTTCAGTGTGTGGGGAGACTGCCCTGCTGTTGCCTTTGCTGTATCTTTTCTGTGTCCGTAAGTGTAGCTTGCAATTTTACTACCTGTGCCCAGCTTCTTTTGTGTCTGAGGCAACCTTACCATTTGCTTTTTGTTGTTGTTTTTAAATCCATTTTTATTGATTTTCAATACAGCAGCAATAGAAGCAAGTTACAAACAAACGGCTCTATGTTACATGGCCAGGCGGAAGAATCCTACTGTGGTAACTGCATATTTATGATATAACAGATTCAACAGGCATAATAGGTCCAAAGCCAAAGCATGAACTGGTGAATAAACAAAGAGAACTTTTAGGTCATGACAGTTGCAATTCTGGACAGAATTACTGAAAAAAGAAAAGCAATATTTTCTTCTTCCCTTCAGGAGTCACTTCCCCAGACGTACACCCTCCTGTCCCATGGGGCTGACTGTGCATTCGCCGGGTGTCGGCTCCTATCCCTACATTTCTGTCATGTGTGTAGGGCTCAGTTTCAGGAGGTGGAGACTGGGAATTATTTTATTTATTATTTATTGAAATTTATAACGCGCAACAGCTACCCTCAATGGGTTTCCTGGCGCAAGGGATAGACTCAAGAAGAAAGCAGACCTTGTAAAAGACAACACCTTAAATCCTCAAAGCGGCACAGATCATTGAAAAAGTATTGTTTTCAACTTTTTTCTGAAAGCAAAATAATTTGTTTCCATTTTTAAAGAAGTGGGTAGGGTGTTCCAATATTTAGGGGCAAGATGTGAAAAAGCCCGTCCCCCCATTCTTACAAGTTTAAAACGAGGAATAACAAAATCGCAATTGGCAGAGGATCTGAGAGTGCGTCTGGGCTTGTAAGGGTGGACCAAACTTTGTAAATATCTTGGTGCAGAGCCTTGCTTGATTTTAAAGAGATAGCATAAGGCTTTGAAATTAATACGACTAGGGATCCGAAGCCAGTGTAAGTCACGCAACGCCTGAGTGGCCGATTGTCTTCTCGGAATGTTACAGAGAAGTCTGGCCGCTGAATTTTGGACCACCTGAAGTCTGTTAACAGTGGCCACATCAGCACCAAGATAAAGGACATTTCCGTAGTCCAGGCGAGATGTAACTAATGCCTGTACAACGGTTCGTCTGGTGGAGGAAGGCAGCATCCAGAGAATCTTCTGGAGCCATCGCAAGATGGCAAAGCAAGTAGCGGCCACCTTAGTGGCCTGCTGTCGCATGGAGAGTTGGTCGTCAATAAGAAAGCCAAGGTTACGGACCACAGAAGACGGCTGGGGAAGGGATCCCATTTCCCCAGGCCAGTGTTGAGGGCCCCATAAATCCTTATGTTTTCCTAGAATGAGAATTTCGGTTTTGTCACCGTTTAGTTTAAGGAGATGGCTTTGCATCCACTCCGCTATAAGTGTCGTCGGCGTATGAAAAAATAGTTAGCCCTGCGTCCTCAGCAATAGAAGCCAGGGGTCTTACGTATATGTTGAACAACAGGGGGCTCAGTATAGACCCCTGGGGGACACCATACGCCGAAGAACACGTGGAAGAAGTGGCTTTCGCGGAAAAGACTTGGAAAGTGCGCTCACTTAAAAAGGAGGCAATCCAAGCCAGCGCAGGACCATCTATTCCTAGGGAACAAAGAGAGTCCAAAAGAATGGAATGGGACACGGTATCGAAAGCCGCGCTCAAATCCAAAAGGATGAGCGCAGAGGTTTCCCCGCGATCGATAGCGTGTCTCAGACTTTCCGTTACTCCCAGGAGGGTGGTTTCTGTAGAATAGTGAGCGCGGAAGCCAGACTGGGATGGATGTAAAAATCCCGAAGATTCCACAAGGTGATATAATTGGGTGTTAACATGCCTTTCCAGCACTTTAGAGAGTATAGGCAACAAGGATATTGGTCTGAAATTAGCAAGGTTAGACATATCGGCTCCAGCTTTTTTTAAAAGGGGGACAACCATTGCGTGCTTCCAGTCCTGTGGCACATGGGACTCAAGTAAAGAGGCATTTAAAAGCCTCATGAGAACTCGCCGGGATTCGAGATCAAACTGCTTGAGAATTTTGGCGGGTATAGGGTCAAGAGGTGAGCCGGATCTTATGCTGTTTAAACAAGTGAAAAACGAAGCGTCATCAAAAGGTTGCCAGTGCGTCAACTGCGCCAAAGGGGAAGGCAGTTCAGTCCCAGCAATCTGTCCCAAATGAGATACAGCTACATTCAAAGGAGGGCTCATAGAATCGTATATGCGCTCAACTTTGGCAATAACATTGTTTGCGATAGAATTACATTGGGCCTCATCTAATGCTGGAGGGATAGGAATAGTGTCTGCACCTGTCAATTTTTTAACGACAGAAAAAAGAGTACGAGGGCAGTTCTGAGCTCGTGTAACTGTTTCCACAGTATAGGCAGCTCTCGCAGATTTGCATTTGGAATGATATTCTTTTAATGCCTCTTTATATACAGTCTTCTGAGAGACTGAATATGAGTGCCTCCATTTACGCTCTAAGGCCTTGCATTTAGTCCGCAAGACCTTCAGATCAGCAGAGAACCAAGGTGCCGGGGGGCGGTGAGGCCTAGAATGTTTTAAGGTCGGCGGTAAAAGGGTAGTGACGGCGTTAGCAAGCCAATGAGAAACAGCAGTGTTCAATTCCGGAACAGGAACCTCACCTTCAGCAGGACAGGTGTTTAAGAGGTGTTGATTTAGTGTGTTAATATTGAGTTTATCCCAACGATAAATTGGTACACCTTTATCGAGAACACTAGTTTCCTGGTTCTTAGTGTGAAGTAAAGAAAAGTAAACAGCGAAATGGTCGGACCACTCCAAAGGACAAGCACTCCGAGAACAATCAAAGGGAAGATTGGATAGAATGGGGTCCAGTTGATGTCCAGCGGAGTGGGTTGGGCCAACATTAAGCAAGGAGAGATTGAGGGCTTCCAGATCAGATAAGAAACGTTTACTGATAGTACACTGCGAGTCTTCAAGATGCAAATTAATATCACCAAGAATGGTAAAATTGGCTGCCTTAAGCATTAAGGGGGATATGATGTTCGCTAGTGAGGATGTCCAATTAGTTGGGTGCATAGATATTAGTAACAACTAGCAGACAAAAAAAGTTACCCTTTAGTCAGGGAGATCCTCCTTAAGCTCTTGTACCTCGTGAAGCAGTGTGTCCCATTCTGTATCTATAGGGACCCTCCGCAACCCTTGAGCCTCCTCCCTGTGAAGCGCCACAGATTCAGCTCTACCCCATTTAAGTGTCACGATGCATCAGTGTTTCAGTCCCGGTAGTGTGTTAGTTTTCCACTGCATAGACATGGACCAGCACACTATAAGCAATGCTATGTTTTATCAGGCCTAGGACTCCGCTCTCCATAGTGTAAAGACCCTCACGCCCTGTGATGTCCATCAGTGCGTCTGTGACCACCTTCCACAGAGCCGCGGCCGCTGGTTAGTCCCAGAACAAGTGAGCCATGCCAGCCACTGGCACAAGGCACTGGGGACTCTTGGAGTCAGATACAAATATTCTGTGTAGTAGTGCTGGGGTGAGGTAGACCCTTTGCAAGATATTATGTTGTGTATATTGAAACTTAACATTAAGAGAAAGTTTGCGTGTATATGCCAGTACTCCATCCCATTCTTTTTGCATCAATTCCCTGCCTATGTCACGTCCCTAGCTTCTCCTTGTCAATAGCAGGGGGTCCTGTGGTGCATATTGCAGGGTGCATGTGAACCAGGTGATCAGGTGGTGGCCAGTACCTATTGTGTGAAGTTTGTGGATCAGTGGGTGATGCTCCGGCTCTGAATCTGTAATCTGCCAGTGTCGGCTCATCTCAGCCAATAGTCACCCATAAGCCAGGAAATGGCCTGCCAGAAATTCATGATCGGTCTGTTATTACCCAAACAGTATGAGTGCACCGTCATGGAACAAGGCGCCCAGGGTGCCCATGTCCAAAGCCTCCCACACTTCCAGTCACTAGTCACCAACCAGATTTCAGAAAGGCCCAATGGGGCCAACCCGAATCTCGGCTGAGTTTTGAGTTAGGGTCAGTATTAACTTCAGGTTTCTATGAAGACTGTCATGTTCCACATGCAACCAGTTGTTAGACCCTCGAGGTACCCTCTCTTGTGGTAGGAAGGAGTCTCATACCATGTGTTGCTTGTGGGCAGTCTAAGTTCTTCCAGTAGCCGTACCGCTAGCCAGCGGGCAGGCTCCTGTTGCTGCGCTCCCAGATTATATTGTTCGTAGTTAGAGGCCCCAGGCCCTGCTTCTCGACTGGGAGCTGCAGTTTATGCAGTGCTACTCAGCGTCTGCTATTGTTCCATAGGATTCTCCCTAGCATGGTGTGTAAGCCACGTAACATACTGCGGTGTATTTGTACTGGGAGATTATGGAAGAAATATAGTAAACGCAGGAGCAACACCATTTTCGACAACAAAACTCTACTTTGGACAGTGAGTGGGCGCATACTCCAGAATGCTGTCTAAGGAAGGCAATGGCCTTAGTGAGATTGCTGTCTATAAGTTTTTGCATGGTATAATAAATGTGTGTGCCCCAATATCAGAATGTGCGCTGTTCCCATCGGAGAGGATGCGAATCCACTGACAGGTGCTGCAGCGGGCAATCTGGACTAATCGGGAACACACAAGTTTTCACCCAAATCACTCCAAGGCAGGATGTGGCCTGCAATATCATTAAGCCATCCCTAATCTCTGCTATACCCTGCTGGATGTCACAAACATAGATCAGCTTCAAAAATCAAGGAGAGGGGCTCATCAATTCCAAAGAGACCGAGCACCCATTAACTCAAAAGTTAAAAATAAATGTTCACTTTGGAGATACTAATACACATAATGCCGCCATACAACAGCTATACTGATACACCCACTCTCGTGCGCAAACCAATTAATACTCCACTCAGGATGTGAAGGCACTTAAGCAAATATTTAATAAGTATTCTGAAAAATAATACAAAAGAAATCTCATTATCACATAAAAAGATACATTAAAAGTTTTAAAAACACAGTAAATCTCAGTAATACAGTTTCACAACATTGTAAAATCCCTGGAAAGGAAAAGCAGAAGAGACAGTAATATTTGTCTTGTGGCAGTTAATTTGAATAAAATAGACAGCACCCAGCAAGGGGATGAATTCCCTGTCTGTGTATGATTGCTGACTTAAATCAAATTTAACAAACATTCAGCGTTGACGCGTTTCGGTGGGCAATTCACAATTAAGCCACCTTCTCCAGGACACAAATCTTTCTTAAATCCTTTCCTGATTCATATAGCACAATAGTATATACTTTAAGCACCGGTGCAAGAGCACTCAGTTGAATGTAGCTCCCATTCGGGTAGGATGATGCAAAAAATGATTTCGTATTTTTACTGTATGCCTTCCAAATAGTGTTTAGATGGAATTGTTTAATATTCAGGATCGTTATGGTCGAATCACACCCTATAGTCTGATAAACACGCGGTTCATTAAATCACATGTCTAAAAATAACCAGAACACATATCTGTAGCTTTTCGATCTGACAGATCCTGCATATTCCGGTGGCTCCTCTCGGTCGTGGTTCGAAATTGAAATCTATGTTCCAGTTATTTTTAGATGTTTGATTCAATGAACCGCGGGTTTATCAGAATATAGGGCGTGATTCGACCATAACAATACTGAATATTGAAAATTCCATCTAAACACTATTTGGAAGGCATACAGTCAAAATACGGAATCATTTTTTGCATCATCCTACCCGAATGGGAGCTACATTCAACTGAGTCCTCTTGCACCAGTGCTTAAAGAATATACTATTGTGCTATACGAATCACAAAAGGACTTAAGAAAGATTTGTGTTCTGAAAAAGGTGGCTTAATTGTGAATTGCCCACCGAAACGTGTCGATGCTGAAGTTTGTTAAATTTGATTTAAGTCATCAATCATACAGAGACAGGGAATTCATCCCCTTGCTGGGTGCTGTTTATTTTATTCAAATTAACTGCCACAAGACAAATATTACTGTCTCTTCTGCCTTTCCTTTCCAGGGAGTTGACAATGTTATGAAACTTTATTTACTGAGATGTACTGTGTTTTTAAAACTTTTTTATGTATCTTTTTATGTGATAATGATTTTGCTTTTTTAATATTTTTTCAAAATACTTATTAAATATTTGTATAAGTGCCTTCACATCCTGAGTGGAGTATTAATTGGTTTACGCATGACAGTGGGTGTATCAGTATAGCTGTTGTATGGTGGTATTCTGTGTATTCGTACCTCCAAAGGGAACATTTATTTCTATCAAACATAGATCAGTACATCATCTGCGTATAACGATACAATAAGTGTTTCTTCTCCCACCGGTAAACCCTACACCTGGCCCAGCTGCCTAAGCCTCTGCGTCAAGGACTCTATTGTTAAGGCAAAGAGGAGCGGGGATAGAGGGCAGCCCTTTCATCTTCCTCTACTTACCGTTAATGGGTCAGAAATGTAGTGCCCTATTCTCACCCGGGCAGTGGGCTCTGTGTAGAGATGTTGAACGATTCTTTGAAGCCCGTCCATAATGCCCATGGATGTGGGCGACTCAGACATAAACTCACAGACTATGGTATGAATACTTTCTCCAAGTCTAACACTATGCATGCTGTGTAAGACTAGTGGGTGGGGGAAAGCTCTATTACTCTATGTAACCTCTGAGTAGTCGATCTGCCAGAAATTAAGCTGTTCTGGTCTCAGTGGACCAGATGGGGATGACAGTCAAGGAGTCATGCCGCTATGATCCTACTAAGGATTTTGTAATTTGTCCCAAGAATAGACAGTGGGCGATATAACGTCACCATCAGTGGGTCTCTGGTGGGTATTGGGAGGGACACCAGCAGACACTAGAGAAGTGTCAATGAAGGCGGCTTTCTCATAGGGCATCCTGGTACAGCTCGAGCAGCTCAAGGCAGCCACAGATGTCCTGGGGAGGGATCGTACACAGCACGGTAGTGAGCAGCAAATGCTGCGTGTATGTTTGCTTGACCAGACACTAGGTGGGTCTGAGTCATTCTAAGCATGGTGATAGGAGAGGTTGGTACTGCGCTCCTCAGAATCCATGCCCGTAGGCAGGCCGTCCTATTCCCCTCCCATTGAATCTTTGCTTGATAGGCTCTAAAGTCTAGGCATCACAACTGTTATACTAGATAAGATACATTCTATTGCACAAATACTTAAAATCATTGCAATTCTTACAAAAAGATATTAAAAACAATTTTCATTCTCTGTTAGAAAGAGTTCGTGTCTGGCATGACTGAAATTCATAGCGATCTTCTGCAGGCAATAGATTTGATTGCAGACATGAATTTTACAAAACGGGTGGCCATCTGAGCAGAGTCACCCTTCATGCACTCCTCTAGGGCCTCTTGGCATGTCCGCATATTGAGAATGCGCCAAATTGGACACACCCAAAACATTCCAAGGGGCACAGGTTCTTACAAATGCATACAACGTGAGTTAAAGTTTCTTCCCCATTGCCGCAAAAACAGCATTGAGGGGGCGTATCTTCCTTATACCTCTGGCTATACTTATACACCATCAGGGGGATTGGGCAAAAACTTAGCCTCATCAAATGATGTTTCACTTATGGCTTCATGGTGGATGATAAATAGTGTGGTAGGCTTTCACGATTGTAGAGTTTTGATGCCCAATTGCCATGGGAAAGATTTTTCACAGCTAGTGCATAGTGTTCCGCTGACAAGATCTTTGCTGTTTTAGTCAACACTTTTGCGTCCACACCTATGGGTAGAGAGCTGGACCATATATTGTGGGCTTCCAGTGCATCCAAACAGTGTGTTAAAAATTGACTCCAAGTGGTTCTAGGATTGTTTAACAGAGACCAGGTGTAACTCTTTAATGTGAGGTCACACGCTTTTTTGTTTTTTAAGCCGTAGGTAATAAATCTTGCTTTCATGACCCAATGTGGAGATGACAGACTAAACATGAGGATTTGGGCATGAGAGGTCGTGTTGGGTAGAGGGAACACTCTGCAAAACAGGCTGGTTGCGCTCTGTCTACCCATGTGAACATTTTGGGGCTGATTCACAGAACTAATCTGAGATAAAATCCTAAACTTACTGCTTTTGGTATTCACAGAATGCATTTAGTAGTAGTAAAGTTAGGAATCCTAACTTTACTATAAGGACCGGACAAAAGTATGCTGCATGACCTTGCAAACAAGTAAAACAGAACCCCCAATCCCAACCCAGGCCAGTCCAGGAAACTCTGACTGTCCAAACAAACAATAAACAGTCCCATTGGTAGGATTCTCCAGATTGTGTATTTACACACCAAGCTTCGTTGAAAGGCAACCTTACTCTTTGCTAATAATCTGTGTTGTTCCTGTTTTGTGTGTGAGGGAGGTTTTTACTGCTGCTTCTTTGATGTAACTGTTGAGTCTCTCAGAAGCCTTCACTGCTTCCGTCTGTGCTGTTCCATTTCTGCTTGCTGGGGAAGCTTTCACTTGAACTGTCATGCTGTATTAGCAATGTATGATGACAGGCTGCTGCTGTCTGTTTTGTTCCTGTTGTATGGGTGAGGGGGGAGTGTTCACTGCTGAATCCTGTGGTGTACCTGCTGCCTGTGTGTGAGAAGTTTGCAGCATGTGCTGCACTTGTTCTTTGCTTGAGGGAAGCTTCTTTTGATGGAGCCTGAGACATCTCTGTTATACATGTGAAACAAGCTTGCACTGCTGCAGTCCATGCCAATCCTGTTCTTTGTATGCTTATGAAGCTTGTATCTTAGTTCCTGGGCTGAAATTGTCCTGAGTGTTAGGGAAGCTTTCACTCTTGTCTCTAGAGATTTACTTTTTTGTGTATCAGGGATGCCGGAACCCAGTACTACTGCAGTGCGTTCATTACCTGTTTTGAACATTCTTGTGATGCTTGCATCGCTGCTAACTTTGCCGCACTTAATGTGTTATAAGCAAGCTTTTACATTTGCAAACCGAAATGAACCTTATATGTGTGCAAGTATTATGTTATATCGATTTGTATAATGCACTAATCACCCAAGAGGGTATTGAGGCGTTTGGCAGATGTGTAGGTTTGGGATTCCCAAGGTGCTTATCTGAAGAGCTAGGTCTTCAGCTTATTTGAAAATTAAAGAAGGGAGGTGGAGGCTCTGATGTATTGGGGGAGGTTATTCCATGTCTTGGGTTTGATGTAGATAAATTGCAATTGCAGAGAATGCGTGTGAGTGAGATTGAGGCAGAACTTAGGTGTCTGGTGGGTTGATGAAAGTGTATGCAGTGCAGCGTACACTTTTGTGACACGCTGTGTCGTATCGGTAATGTGTATATTCAAGAAGGTTGCTCTACTGCATTTGTTCTGCGTTGGAGGGTGGCTTGTGTTGCATTAGTCTGAGTTACCTTTAGGTGTGTGAAGGATGATTACTTTGCTGAGGACCATGTCATATCTGCTTTGTGTTGGTCTTGAACGTTTGCACAGCTTCTTCCTGTGGCACACTTGTTCTGAGTGTGATCGAGGTTTCCACTGCTACGCCTGTTGATATACCATGTATGTGTGTGAAGGGAGCGTACACTGCTGCAAACCATGCCTAAATTAGGGGTGGGTGAATAATTCTGCTCCTTTGGTGGAGTTTTGCCCACTCCACATTCCACTTGGATCGCGGAGTTCCGCAAAACTCTTCCAACCTCTACATGGCAGAGTTTATTCTTGTACACGGTGCCCATATATGAAGGTGGCGAGCAAGAATTTTCATCCCCTAACGTGATTTTCAGGCACTAGAACACCACTTGGCGAGATTTCTCAATGCAGGCATCCATGGCAGTCTGAGACCAATCACATTGAGAAAGCTGCCACTCGAGTAGAAATCTTCACGAGCAGAAGAAAGAAACTGCGCCCTCTGGCATGTTGTGTGGTGCGGTTTGCACGGATATTACAGCACGAAACAAGATACTGGTGCTAAAAATCTGTGTGACAAGCACAACGTACTAAATTCCCAGTGCTCGCAGAACTCCACAGAATCTCGCAGAGTTTTGATGTAACTGTGTGGAATTCCGTGGAGTAAAACTCCGCAAGTTTTGCCCACCCCCTAGCCAAATTTTCTCTGTTGATGCTGGAATAACGTTTACTGCTGCTACCTGTGCCCCACCTCTTCTGTGTGTAAGGGATGCATGCAGTGCTACAGCCCATGCCATAACTGCCCTGTGAATATTTGGGAAGCTAGCACTGCCATGACCCTTGTCATGGCTTACCTGTCCTGTATATTTTTGTGCAGCTTGCAGTTCTTCCTGTGGCACACTTTTTTTTGTATGATGGAGGTTCCCACTGCTACGGCTGCTGATATACCATATTTATGTGTGTGACGGAAGCGTACACTGCTGCAAACCATGCCAAAATTAGGGGTGGGTGAATAATTCTGGTCCGTCTGCGAATTTGGCAGAGTTTTGCCCAGTCCATGTTCCGCCTGGATCGCATCATTCTGACAAAACTCTCCCAACTGCTGTGTGGCAGAATTTGTTCTTGTATGCTTTGTGTCAACATTAAATTGGCGAGCGAAAATTCACGTCCTCTATCGTGATTTTTATGCACTAGAACACCTCGCGGCAAGATTTCTCAATTCAGGCGGTCATGGCAGGTCGCGACCGATCGTGTTGAGAAAGCTGCTGCTCGAGTAGAAAATCTACTCAAGCTGAAGAAAGAAGCAGCACCCACTAGCATGCCACATTGTGCCGTGTGTGTGTATTTTACAGCACAGAACAAGTTCTCAGCACTAGAAATCAGTGTGAGCAGCGCGGCATACCAAATTCCCGTCGCTCTCAATACTCTGCAGAATCTTGCGGAGTTTTGATGTAACTACGTTGAATTCTACGGAGTGAAACTCTGCAAGTTTCGCACAGGCCCTAGCCAAAACTGCTCTGTGAAGGCTGGAGAAACTTTTACTGCTGCTACCCACGTGTTGTGTGTGTAAGGGACGCATGCAATACTACTACCCCTGCCATAACGGCCCCATGAACATTTGGGAAGCTAGCACTGCTGTGGACCTTGTCATGGCTTACCAGTCCTGTATATTTTTGTGCAGCTTGCACTTCTTCCTGTGGCACACTTGTTCTGTGTGTGATGGAGGTTTCCAGTGCTAAGGCTGTTGATTTACGATTTATGTGCGTGAAGGGAGTGTGCACTGCTGCAAACCATGCCAAAATTAGGGGTGGGTAAATAATTCTGCTCCGTCTGTGAAGTTCGCGGAGTTTTGTCCACTTCACGTTCCACTTGGATTGTGAAGTTCTGGCAAAACTCTTCCTACCGCTGCATGGCAGAGTTTTTTCTTGTAGGCCGCGTGCCAACATTAAGTTGACGAGCGAGAATTTACGTCCTCTAGCTCAATTCTTGGGCACTAGAACACCTCCTGGCGAGATTTCTCAACGCAGCCAGTCATGGCTGGTCGCGACCGATCGCATTGTGAAAGCTGCCGCTTGAGTAGAAAATCTACTTGAGTGGAAGAAAGAAGCAGCACCCACTGCGTGGTGCCGTTTGTACACATTTTATAGTATGGAACAAGCTCCCGGCACTAAAAGTCAGTGTGAACAGCGCGACGTACCAAATTCCTGCCATTCACAGAACTCCGTAGGATCTCACTAGGTGAGACTCCGCAAGTTTCGCCCAACCCTTAGCCAAGCCTTACCTGTCCTGCATATTTTTGTGCAGCTTGCACTGTTGATACTTTTTCTGCACAAGGTCTGTACTTGAAGGAAGCTTGCACCGCTGCCACCTTTCCTGCACTTGGTCTGTGTGTGATGGCAGAGTTCACCGTTGCAGCAGCCCTTTTCTGTTGTATTTGAGACGAAAGCTGGCAGTACTGCAGATCAGCACTTTCGCGCAACTGACTGGAAATACGAAAGATGTTGAGATGAAGACGTCAGACAAGATCCCACCTTCTGTTAGACTCTAACTCACCTTGACCGAACCTGGGGGCATATTATTAAGACAGGCGATAAAATTATAGCCGCTTTATGCCGCTAAAACGGCGATAATAGGCTTGATAATATGCTCTATGGAATTCCAATTGAAGCTCGGGTTAGATGTCCTTCACATCTAACATGGGTTTCAATTGGAATTCCATAGAGCATATTATCAAGCCCATTATCGCCGTTTTAGGGGCTGTTTTCTGCCGCTAAAGCGGCGATAATTTTATCGCCTGGCTTGATAATATGCCCCCCCAGTACTCTGCAGCGTCCTCAAAGGGGCAGTCGGGGGAGAGGATGTGGTCCATCGGCTAGACTGCCGACTTTGGTGCTGGAAACCAGGGTTCGAGCCTCGAGGTCGCGTCCACATCCTGTGATTCTGGGCAAATCACTTAATCTCCCTGTTCCTGAATGTGTAATGTAAATACGGTGCTCGTGTACAGCGCTCCAATACCTTCGGGTCGATTTCGCGCTATATAAATCTGCAAAAATAAAAAAGTCAGCACGATACACAACTTCCAATTAAGTAAACGCGTGCTCTGTGTCTGCTTAGGAAGTGTGCACTCATGATGCGCGTGCTGCACACGCTGTGTGTCTGAGAAGGAATTACAGTGGCCCTGCCCTGCCTGGCCTAGTCTACGTGACAGACTCATGTGCCTCCCACGCTGCGCCATTTTTGTGCATAAAAAGATTGCGGTTTCCAGACTTCCCAATCTGCACTTTTTAAGAGAACTGCTTGTTCAGAGTGAATTGGCACCAGGGCCATGGGGTCACGGAATCAAAGAATGGTAGAGCTGGCAGGAGCTCCCCGGATCTTCCCGGAGTGCTCGCTATGCTAATGAGTTCATTAATTCAACAAAGAGATGTCGGAAGCGTCGTAGTAACGAGTTCCCAGGCTTCCCACGTGGGCGTCTAGCCCAGCAGTCTCTGAGGGTTAAAAACACTGTTCTTCGCAACGGAAATATATATGTTTTTGTTTTGAAGAACTGCCTGTTCTATTAATCAATCTTGTTATCTGTTACACAGCATGTCCCTTCTCATTGCTTTCTTCCTCAATAATTTTTATACAGTAATACCAGGAATACTGAAATTATGCGATTCTGCTGCGTTTTCCGCATAATAATGGATATGCCGCAGTTGCCACACAATCCATCATCTGTTGCATAATCTGCAGATTTTAATACAACAAATTTTTCCCTAGCTCAAATGGATCAAATGTTTTAAAAGACCTCACAACTTGTGTTTCAATGCAGTAGAAAGCTCTCTAAGTTGACTGCTCATCTCTCAGCTGCTTATGGCTTTATTTGGTTGTTAAACTAGTAGTAAAGAGCTGAACGCTTTACCTAGACAGTGTTGCTATGAGTAAAAATAACAAAATAATGAATATTAATAGCACAAAAATGTGCCGCATTACATCGCCTTATTGGCTTTTTCTTGTTGTGTAGTTTAGTCGGCTGTGCATAGTTCAAGTGGCTCTGAGTAATATCCCTCTTAGCTTCTTTTTTGGAAGACCTACACCCTAAAATGTCAAAAACGACATACTTTTTGTATAGTCCGACTCTGTCTCTTCTTGGGGGACGTATTTCTAATATGCTAAAAACTGCAGACATTTTGTATGATCATGTAGTATGATAATACGTCTTCTATTTCAAAGGATGCTTCATTGCGTTTTAATTTGCTGGCGGAACATCAGGTGCGAGCTCTGGCTCTTGATAGGTTCAGGCATGGAGTTGCACAGCCTTCCCCCCATCTGACTTTCTTGCAACTGCTACCTCATGGCGTTCCACTGATCTCAAAGATCTCCTGGGAACATACCAATTCATGGTTGTCTTAAGATAACTCGAGCCTCTTGAGAGAAGGGCTTTATGCTTCAATCATAGAACTTTAAAACCCCCCCTTTCTTTTTTGGCAGCCAATGAAGAGATCTAAGGCCATTCCTGACCAAGGCGTGTCAGGGTATTCCCAAAAACCAACCCTGCAGCCACATTCTGAATGACTTTGATCTTGCTTAGTGAAAGTTGATTGATGTGTAGATACAGGGCATTGCAGTAGTCAAGACGTGAGGGGATA
This sequence comes from Triturus cristatus, assembly GCF_964204655.1. Lineage (NCBI taxonomy): Eukaryota > Metazoa > Chordata > Amphibia > Caudata > Salamandridae > Triturus > Triturus cristatus. The sequence continues at coordinate 1,070,704,962 of NC_140583.1, forward strand.
AGCGCAATGACCACTGATGCCCGGAGCACCTTTGGAAGCAGCATCAGAATCTTCTTCAAGAATCTGATCATCCGGAAACACAAACTCAGTGTTCTGTTAATCTGGGCGTCGAAGCTCAAGATGGTGTCAAATAACCCACACAGGTTTTTAGCCGCCCCCACAAAGATAGGTGGGATACCACAAGTAGCAGGCCACTAACAGACATTCCAAATTAAACTGTCTGCTCCAAATACCACAATCTCGTTTTTCTTGTGTTTCAGCCAGTTAGCCCTCATCCACCTGCTAGCCTCCTGCATACATGCCTTAAACGTGTCCACTACTTCTTCCCAGTCCTCGGAGATGGAAACAATGATCTTGGTGTTGCCCGCATAGAAACCCAAATGACATACCAGTTCTGCCAATGGAGTAACGTACAAGTTAAATAGGGTGAGGCTTAGAGACGAACCTTGAGGAACTCCACAGGGAAGGTGAATAAGAGCTGATCTAAAGTCCCCACAACTAACTGTGCATGTTCTATTACACAGAAAGGACTCCTGCGGCTTGAGGGCCATATCCTTCAAAGATGGAGATGTGGTGCCAAAAGCTGCTGACAGGACTAGCAAAACCAGGACTGCCACACCTCCCTGACCAACTTGCCTACAGGGAAAATCCATAGTGGCAATAAGCGCCAATTTGGTACTATAATTCTTCCTGAACCCATTCTGCGAAGGTTCCAGGAGTTCATGCTCAAGGAGGTATTTGGTAAATCCCAGGTTAATATGTTTCTCCAAGATCTTCACAGGAGACCGCCTGCATGCTTTGACGCGATCTAGTCGTCACAGGGGTCCCGATCTTCTTTCCTCTTCCGGTGCAGCCGAGCACAGCGCTCTCGCCGGCTGGGTAAAACGGAACCACCATCTTGGGGGGAGGCAGGGTAGCGCTACAGCTCCTGGACGCCTCCCGCCCTCCCTCACTACTTAAGGAATCCTGGTGACACTCTTATTCAGATTACTTGTTTTCCCCTGAGGCGGAAGCCGGGGGCATTTCTCTGTGCAAAATTTGTCTTAACTTAATTCCGGTGTGAGAGTGTGTGAATTCGTAAGCCAATACCTTGTGTGGTGATTTGACGACCTCGGAAAGTTACGCTTACCGGCATTCTTAACAACTGTATATATTTTAATTGCTGTATTTTTAAATATCAGTCACTGACCGCCTGCATGCTTTGACGCGATCTAGTCGTCACAGGGGTCCCGATCTTCTTTCCTCTTCCGGTGCAGCCGAGCACAGCGCTCTCGCCGGCTGGGTAAAACGGAACCGCCATCTTGGGGGGAGGCAGGGTAGCGCTACAGCTCCTGGACGCCTCCCACCCTCCTCCCACCCCTCAGTGAGTTATGGATAAAAGGAAAGGGCTTTCCCGTCCGCGCAGCGGGCGGGCGCAGCGGGCGCGCAGATGGCGCGCCGAAGGCGCGCCTAAGGCAAGCCCGTCTGCGCCCGTCCGCGCCGGACCCGCGCCTAGCGCCAGTACCCCTGTTCCACTCGCCTCTAAAATCCGCTGGTCCTCAGAGCAACTGCTTCACCTCCGTCCGGCCACTTGCGCCCCCGCTTACGGCTGTAATACTTGTAGCCTGGAATCTTCTGCATATTCCTGCCCTCACTGCAACTTCTCTCTTCCTATGGTATCTAAAGCGCCGCTACTCTCCCCAATTGTTAATGTCCAGCCTCCCACCACCATAAAAGCTGCATTAGTTAATTGCAGATCTCTTCCAGCCCACGCCCATGATATCTGGTTATCTCTTGATACCCACAAATGGGATTTATTGTTTCTTACTGAAACATGGATAAAAGACTCTTCTAAACCGGATATCACTCTAGCTACTCCCCCTGGTTATTGTTTTACTGGCATTAATCGAGACAATTCTAAGACCGGAGGGGGTCTTGCGATTATTGCTAAATCCCATTTCAAATTAAACCTCACAAAAATTCCCAATTTAGGTCTCATTGACTGCAATACTCCTGAGGCGGAAGCCGGGAGGTCTGTTTTTAGCGTATTTTTAAAAACTTTGTAATTTGTTGTAATTTTATACAAGTGCTTGCACCCTGAGGACCCACTGACCTGCTAGCTGCTGGGAAGGCGGGAAACGCAGCTCAGTTGTCCCAAGCGTTGCTGCAGGGAGGGAACGCGCTGACGCCTCGCGCGCCCGATACAGCAGACACGCCCACTCGTAAGGCCACGCCTACTTGAGACCACGCCCCCTTTTCCCCGCCATATAGTCGCGCTGACCGACAAGCGCGCCACAAACTGCAATACTCCTGAGGCGGAAGCCGGGAGGTCTGTTTTTAGCGTATTTTTAAAAACTTTGTAATTTGTTGTAATTTTATACAAGTGCTTGCACCCTGAGGACCCACTGACCTGCTAGCTGCTGGGAAGGCGGGAAACGCAGCTCAGTTGTCCCAAGCGTTGCTGCAGGGAGGGAACGCGCTGACGCCTCGCGCGCCCGATACAGCAGACACGCCCACTCGTAAGGCCACGCCTACTTGAGACCACGCCCCCTTTTCCCCGCCATATAGTCGCGCTGACCGACAAGCGCGCCACAAACTGCAATACTCCTGAGGCGGAAGCCGGGAGGTCTGTTTTTAGCGTATTTTTAAAAACTTTGTAATTTGTTGTAATTTTATACAAGTGCTTGCACCCTGAGGACCCACTGACCTGCTAGCTGCTGGGAAGGCGGGAAACGCAGCTCAGTTGTCCCAAGCGTTGCTGCAGGGAGGGAACGCGCTGACGCCTCGCGCGCCCGATACAGCAGACACGCCCACTCGTAAGGCCACGCCTACTTGAGACCACGCCCCCTTTCCCCCGCCATATAGTCGCGCTGACCGACAAGCGCGCCACAAACTGCAATACTCCTGAGGCGGAAGCCGGGAGGTCTGTTTTTAGCGTATTTTTAAAAACTTTGTAATTTGTTGTAATTTTATACAAGTGCTTGCACCCTGAGGACCCACTGACCTGCTAGCTGCTGGGAAGGCGGGAAACGCAGCTCAGTTGTCCCAAGCGTTGCTGCAGGGAGGGAACGCGCTGACGCCTCGCGCGCCCGATACAGCAGACACGCCCACTCGTAAGGCCACGCCTACTTGAGACCACGCCCCCTTTCCCCCGCCATATAGTCGCGCTGACCGACAAGCGCGCCACAAACTGCAATACTCCTGAGGCGGAAGCCGGGAGGTCTGTTTTTAGCGTATTTTTAAAAACTTTGTAATTTGTTGTAATTTTATACAAGTGCTTGCACCCTGAGGACCCACTGACCTGCTAGCTGCTGGGAAGGCGGGAAACGCAGCTCAGTTGTCCCAAGCGTTGCTGCAGGGAGGGAACGCGCTGACGCCTCGTGCGCCCGATACAGCAGACACGCCCACTCGTAAGGCCACGCCTACTTGAGACCACGCCCCCTTTTCCCCGCCATATAGTCGCGCTGACCGACAAGCGCGCCACAAACTGCAATACTCCTGAGGCGGAAGCCGGGAGGTCTGTTTTTAGCGTATTTTTAAAAACTTTGTAATTTGTTGTAATTTTATACAAGTGCTTGCACCCTGAGGACCCACTGACCTGCTAGCTGCTGGGAAGGCGGGAAACGCAGCTCAGTTGTCCCAAGCGTTGCTGCAGGGAGGGAACGCGCTGACGCCTCGCGCGCCCGATACAGCAGACACGCCCACTCGTAAGGCCACGCCTACTTGAGACCACGCCCCCTTTTCCCCGCCATATAGTCGCGCTGACCGACAAGCGCGCCACAAACTGCAATACTCCTGAGGCGGAAGCCGGGAGGTCTGTTTTTAGCGTATTTTTAAAAACTTTGTAATTTGTTGTAATTTTATACAAGTGCTTGCACCCTGAGGACCCACTGACCTGCTAGCTGCTGGGAAGGCGGGAAACGCAGCTCAGTTGTCCCAAGCGTTGCTGCAGGGAGGGAACGCGCTGACGCCTCGCGCGCCCGATACAGCAGACACGCCCACTCGTAAGGCCACGCCTCTCCGCCCTTTATCAATGTGCCCTTTCCGGACGCGCAGCGGGCGAGCGCAGCGGGCGCGCCGGCATCGCGCCGAAGTCGAGCCTAAGTCAAGCCCGTCTGCGCCCGTCCGAGCCAGGACAGAGCCCAGGGCCATACCCCCTGCCCAAAAGTATAAAGAAATCATCCATAGGAAATACACTGCACAAGAAATCTTGTCGTTAAGATGCTCCGCAACCTGCCCACCAATAGATCTGCATTTAGAAGGTAAGCAATGTCCATGCTGCCCTCTTAAATTCGATTTTACCACAGTAAAGAACACAAATAAGATTGCCACAAAAAACAATATAGAGAATACTAAAAAGTGTATTATCAAGGCAGGGCTAATAAACGCCAGATCAATGATAAAACACAATACCCACATCGCCTATTTGATCGAAAACCAAGAAGTCGATGTATTGTTCGTAACGGAAACATGGGCGGATGAAGCATCCGACGCCGACCTCTCATTAGCAATACCTGAAAAATACTCACTTTATAGAGTTGATAGAAAAATGAAACGGGGAGGAGGGTTAGCGATTATAGCTAAAGAAAGCCTCAGGATCAAGAGCTCTGAAAAAGGTAGCCACTCCGACTGCGAAACCATGACATTTCAAATCACGGCCACAAACAAATATACTTTCAATGGGCTACTAATCTATAGACCACCAAATGCCAGAAAACCGCTGATTGAATTATTAAGTCCCTTCCTTGAATCTTGTGTTATGAACCAGGACTATACAATATTGGGAGACTTCAATTTGCATTTGGAGAAAACCACAGACCCCAGAATCAACACCTTTAAACAGGCAATGGCTAATTTTGATCTAGAACAAAAAGTCCATTCAGATACACATGTAGCAGGACATACACTTGACGGTATCTTTACATCCTGCCAAAAATTAACTAAGATTGAAGTCCACCCGATCGCATGGACAGATCATAAATTAGTATCCTTTCAGCTAGAGACTATGGAGGACTTGGGGAAACCAACTAAAATTCCCAAGAAAGTCACTTATCCAGATTGGTCAAAAATAGACCCTCAAATAGTAATAGAGGCAATGAACTCCTCATTTCCAACGCTAGAAAGTGACAGCAATATAGCATGCACGCAATTTAATGATTGGTTAAAAACAGCCACTCAGAATTCCGTACCACAGAAAAGAGCGTCTTTCAAAAGGAAGTCACCTTCACAACCCTGGTACTCGGAAGCCTTAAAAACACAAAAACAGACCTGCAGAAGAGCAGAGAAAAAGTGGAGATCGCAATATGACTCCAAATTAAAGGTAGACTATAAAAATGAACTGGCCACATATAAAAATATGATAATTGCAGAAAAAAGCAAATTCTTTGTACACAAAATAAATGAATCTAAGAATTCGAGCAAAGATCTGTTCGCAGCAGTCAAGAAACTTGCCAAAATCGAAAATAATAATCCAGAGGAAATTTCATCCGACTTCTGCAATACTTTAGGCAATTTCTTCGTAAACAAAGTGTCCTCAGTATATGAACTATTTAAAAACAACCAGACAGACCAAATAACCCAAACCCCTACAAACAACTCAAAACTAGATAACCAACCTAGCGGCACCCTATCATTTTTCTGGTCCTTACCTACAGTGGAACAAATCATCAAGGAAATAACAACAACCAACTCAGGCAGTCCCTCAGACCCATGTCCGCCGAAGATATGGCAAATATGCTCAGAACAAATAGGACCAGCACTTCAAAAATTGTTTGAAGTAATTCTGAACACCGGCATATTTCCAAATGATTGGAAAACTATTTCAATCAGGCCATTATTAAAAAAACCGCATCTGGACAGCGAAGTACATAGCAATTACAGACCCATAGCTAGGATTCCTTTCGCCGCAAAAGTGCTGGAGAAATTGCTGAACAAACAGTTCTCAAGGTACTTACTGGACAATAATTGGCTCGACCACTCGCAATTTGGTTTCCGTGAAGGGCATGGAACGGAAACGGCCCTTCTCACGGCCACCGAGGAACTTAGAAGTATACTAGACAAGGGGGAAAAGGCCGCCTTGGTGCTATTGGATCTCTCGGCGGCCTTCGATACGGTCAGCCACGAGATACTAATAAAACGCATTAGAGAAGTCGGAGCTAGCGACCATGCGTGCAGTCTCATCTTATCCTATCTCAAGGACAGAAAATTCACAGTTGAATTAGGAGAAGCAAAGTCAGACTCCTTTAAAGTGCCTTGTGGTGTCCCACAGGGCTCTTCATTGAGCCCAACACTTTTTAACTTATATGTTGCCCCCCTTGCTGAAGTAATAAGAGAAAATGGCTTTACACCTATATCCTATGCCGACGATACACAGATTGTCATCTCCATAGGCAAAGACAATAAAGTAACAGCCAAAAAATTCCAACTATGTATGCTAAAAGTTAGTCAATGGATGCAACAAAATTGCCTCAAACTCAACGGAGAAAAGAGTGAGGTATTGATTCTTGGAGGCAATGCTGATATTTGGTCCCCAGAGTGGTGGTCTCCTGAACTGGGAACCAGACCAGAACCTTCAGAGAAAGCCAAAAACTTGGGATTTATGATAGATACCAAATTAACTTACGAAGCACAAGTAAACAAACTAGCTTCGTCTTTCTGGCTGATATTAAAAATGATAAGAAAAATACTGCCATATTTGCCTCAAGACACACGTAGAACGGTAGTGACAGCCCTTGCACTGTCTCGACTGGACTACGGTAACGCATTATATGCGGGAGCCAGAATAAAAATTATAGAAAAAATGCAACGACTCCAGAATGCAGCGGCACGACTGATACTGGAAATTCCAAAGTTCCAGCCTATTAGCCACAAACTAGAGTCTCTCCATTGGCTACCTGTGGCCAAAAGAGTCAAGTTCAAATCACTGTGTCTAACATACAAGGCACTGCAGGGTAAAGGCCCCCACTTCCTGAAAACATACCTGAAACATTACGAACCTTCAAGGCTTCTCAGATCCGGTCAAAAGAAACTGATAGCAATACCCAAGTTCAGACGATCAAACTGGGGAGGAAGAAGTTTCCTCGTTCATTCAGCACGGACATGGAACTTACTACCGTTTGATGTCAAAAACAGCCAAACTCTAGAGATATTCAGAAAGAAAATCAAGACTTGGCTGTTCACCGCATAAAATACACTAATGTCAGACCTACACCGGAACCGGACAATTCTTAGCGCCAAGACACCTACGGGCATTCGTGCGCTTTATAAATAGACAAATCAAATCAAATCAAATCAAATCATTGAAGCCGCGTACTTTACAATCTTGGACACTGCCAGGACCATCTGTGCTGGCATTTTGGTTTATAACCCCCCTGCCGTTACCTCATCCTCTCTTACTACCTTGATGCATTCTATCGCTGATTTTTCTCTTAAACACTCCCATTTCACTGTCTTAGGAGATTTTAATTTACATATTGATAATCCTTTCTGTACTCTAGCCTCCTCTTTGTTAGAAACTCTACAAGGACTCACCCTGTCCCAATTTGTGACAGACCCGACTCATATAGCTGGCCACACACTTGACCTCATTTTTTCCAATCATCCTACCCTCTCCACCCTCCCCCCCACTCCTTTGATTTGGACCGACCACTTTCTCATTCCTTTTTCGTTCTTGGCGCCCGCCCCTCCTCCCCCTATCCCCCTTAATCGAGTTAAAGGACGTAAATGGGCCAAAGTTACCTGTGACTCTGTGGAAGCTCATCTCCATTTTCGTTTTAATCATTTAAAAGACCTCGATTCTGAAACTTTTAGATTTAATTCGTCTCTCTCCGAAGCGCTTGACTCAGTTTCCCCTCTTGCTCCTCTCACTTCCTTCAGATCTCGCCCTTCCGCCCCTTGGTTCTCCCCTCTGCTGCGTGTGGAAAAGAGTAAGTGTAAGCAGCTGGAACGCAAATGGAGAGTAAATTATGATCCTTTAGCCAAATTGGCTTACAAATCTGCCCTAAATCATTTCCACAAACTTAAACGCTCTTCTATGAGAGCTTACTTCTCCTATCTTATTCAACAGGCACAGAATTCTTCTAAAACCCTCTTCTCCATTGTGAAAGATTTCGTAAACCCCCCTGCTTCAAAATCCCCCTGTACCCCCACTCAAGATCTCTGCAATGGATTGTCTGATTTCTTTCAAGAGAAGATAGTTAAACTTTCTTCCTCCTTTGCAGCGACAACTTCTGACCACTCTGAAGATCGCTCCTGCCCCCTCTCCTGTTCCTTCAATTCTTTTTGTGAGCTAACTCCAGATTCTGCGTTAATCTTGCTACACCACGTCAAGTCTGGTTCTCCCCTAGACCCAGTCCCGGCCAAAGTTATGAGCACTCTCGCCCCCATTCTAGTGAACCCGTTTCTTTCCATTTGGAATGCCTCTCTGTCGCGTGGCCAATTTCCCTTAGTTTGGAAACAGGCCAGGATCGTCCCCATACTGAAAAAACCCGGTGCCGATCCTTTTCTTTTTAGCAACTATCGACCCATCTCGCTTCTGCCTAAACCGGCCAAGATTCTGGAGAAGGTGGTACAGAAGCAGTTGGCACTGTACCTTGAGACAAACCAGCTACTACACGACTCCCAGTCCGGCTTTAGATCCGGCTATAGCACTGAGACAGCGCTGCTTGAAGTCTCAGAAATCATCAGGGAATCAGTGGATAGGGGCGAGGATGCCATGTTGGTCCTCCTCGACCTATCCGCTGCTTTCGATACTGTTTCCCATAAAATACTCACCACCCGCCTACAACAGCTAGGGTTGGGTGGGACAGTGCTGGCCTGGATCACTTCTTTTTTGTCTACTCGTTCTCAAAGGGTTTTGATGCATCCTTTTGAATCCGAGGACAAACCTCTCTTGTGCGGAGTGCCCCAGGGCTCCGCTTTGAGCCCTCTACTCTTCAATGCTTACGTGGCTCCTCTGGCCAAGGTAGTTGAGTCCTGGGGTGTCAGGGTGGTCTCCTATGCTGACGATACTCAGTTTATTTTCTCCTTTCCAGACCATTCTGACTCCCTCTTTTCCAACTTCAGAAACTGCCTTGGCAACATTTGCACCTGGATGTCAGCTAATCATCTTGCCCTTAACACCGACAAAACGGAGGTTCTTTTTTTCAGCAAGAAATCCCCCCCCCTGCTTTCCTCTGGTGGCCTACCATCTTGAATCCTCCTCCTACCCCCGTTCAGGCAGCTCGTAGCCTGGGGTTCACTTTTGACAACTCTTTGTCTGGATGTGTACAAGTCAACAAAGTGGTAGGGGCCTGTTTCTCCAAATTACGCATGATCAGGAAAATCTTCCCCTTCCTTCCTCAATCCTCACGCAAAACTGTGGTCCAGGCTCTTATCACCACCCATTTGGACTATGCTAACAGTCTTTATGCAGGTGCCCCTCTTTACCTTATCGACCGCCTGCAAACAGTTCAAAACGCGGCAGCCCGGCTCATTGGTAATATCCCTGCCCGTACTTCAGTCAGAGCCTACCGAGAAGACCTTCACTGGCTTCCCATTTCTCGTCGCATCGATTACAAAATCCTGACCCTGACTTTCCGGGCTATTCATGGAATTGGCCCGCTTTATTTGAGAAAGCGTCTCAAAATCTCTGTTTCAGTTAGGCATCTAAGATCCAACAACCTTCGTCTACTGATGGTACCTAGATTCAAGCTTACTCGGAGTGGTGGCAGATCTTTCACCGTCACTGCCGCAAAGCTCTGGAACAGCCTTCCCCTTGATCTCAGGTTTTGCGAATCTGAGCCTGCTTTCCGACGCAAACTTAAGACCTGGCTGTTCTCTAAGCGTTAGGGCCTGGCATTGTCAGATTATTGCATTTTCCTAGTCCCTCTGTGGGATATGACTCTGGTTACTCATCTTGGGGACAACTCTGTAATCTTAGCGCCGGGACACCTCCGCCGGAGGTAGCTGTGCGCTCTACAAGCTTCATAAATAAATAAATAAAAATAAAGAGATTGGATGCAGATTTTTCAAGTCTGTGGAGTCACCATTAGGCTTCTTCTTAAGACGGATGACAACTGCCTCTTTCCATACCTGTGGGTATGTCCCGGTTGCCAGGACCTCAGACTAGACCTTCTCCATAGCCTCAGCCGTCAGATCGATGAACCAGTGACAGGACCCTAAGCGGACATGGATTGTCCAGAAAACCCGATGTATGGGCACATCCTTAACTACTTTTTCAACTCTTCCAAATGACTTTCGAAAAAGCAATTCTTCCCATGTTTGATAAATGACACATTTTATCCAGAATCGGAATTGCGGACTGATGTCTGGATTTCAAAATGTCCACCTGAGACTGTCCTGTTCCCTTGGGACAGTCCAATACTTTCAAAACACCTTCAATGTATTTTAAATGATCATTACTTTCCCCCTGGGTTTAGGAGTGTTATCTCCGTATGAGCTAGAGAGAAAAAGCATTGTAAACGATCAACACATGGTCACTTTAGATCTGGCCTACAAGCAGCTGCAACTGCCTAGACAGTCTCCTGTAATAAAAAATATATATAACCAAAAATACTAGCATAAATACATAAACACACGCACACGCAAAGGCAAAGGGCCTTATTACGACTACGGCAGTCCATGGGACCATTTGTAGTTGTGGTGGCATTCCGAGCACCGCCACACTGCAGGACAGCCTGGAGTATTATAAGTGTGGCGGTTGGACTGTCACTGAACCACTGGTACTGCAGTGGACCAAGGATCCTGCAGCGATCTGGCAGCGGTTTGAGGCCAATATGCTGCCTGTGCTGCAGTGGCACCGCTGAGCATATTTTGAGTTGCCTTTCCGCTGCCCTTTTCATGGCGATTGCACTGCCATGAAAAGGGTGGCGGTGAAGCAAAAACGGGGGCCCTACAGGGCACCGCTTCCTCTTGTGTATGGGTTGCATGCAGGGGGTACATGTTGTGCCTCCCTGTAGTTTTGCACCCCCCGTTCCTGCACAGGAAGGAATGCACAACATGGTGCATTCCTCCCCGTGCAGGAACGTGCGCTGGTGGTCCTGTTTACGGCTCACAATGAGCCTTTAAACAGCGCCACCATGGTACGGCCCGCTTCCCGCCTACCAGACCACAAAATTACATGTAATCTGTCGGGCGGGCGGTGGTGAGTTTCGGCAGCCCTGGAGCAGAGCGGTGGTATGCAGCCCACTCCAAGACTGCCAAAACACGTAATCAGGCTCTTAGTGTTAGACGTTTTCCTCCATTGTTCTGTTCAATTGTCATTCATGTTATCCCCCCCCTACAACAGCATGAGTCAATTGGTCTGTCTGCTTCTGCTATTGGCTCTCTTTCACTGTGAGGGATAGCATATTTCTGGCCACAGGTGCACATCCACCTGAAAAGGAATTCACTTCAGTGCTGAGGATGGTACGCAAATACTTTCCTTTACCAATGCACTTTTCCATTATGTATCCTTTTACATGTTTACCCATCCTTTAAACTATGTCTATACATTGCAGTAATTCAAATCCAATAGCCCAACCACATTTCCATGAGATGCGCATTAAAACAAAAAAGTGGTTCCATACTTGTACTAGTATAACTGCCTGCTTAGAAGAACCCATTCTTTCCTATTGAAATGATATTTGATGGTTATGTTTTTTTTTTTACTTAAAACATTTATTGCAAACATGTGGCTACAATGTTTAGGCATTGGCATGTTTTTTTCCTTGCTGTTATTGTGGCCGTTTTTTTTTTGTAATGAAAAAAAGACATTGGCCAGCCTACTTAGGTTAGACCTCTTCACTGCCTCAGGCATTCAGTTGGCTCTCGTGTAGGTGGGTGGCCATATCACACAGACAGGAAGTAGGGCCATTTTAGCACAACTCACATAAATCATGTTTTGTTAGACAGGGTGACCAATTAGACTTGAATGGCTGTCAACTCTACTGAGGTTTACCTTTGTTCTTCCTCAGTGCACGTTTTTGAGGCTGAAGAAACAGGGATGTCAATGTGACAATGGATGCTCCTAGGCAGACGTAAAGCAAAGCATGAGTCAGAGGTTCCGTCCGTGATGTGATGCTGGGGCCAAGATCCCTTTTTGTCACATTTATGGGTGAATGGGTTTTAATCTCACAACTCATTCCCAAGTGAAATCAAAGAAATAATATTCTTCCCCCACACACAGGCTATCAGAGCCAAACTTCAATTACCATTCATGGGGGTAAAGTATAGGTCAACCAACAGATTAAAGGGGGCGTAACTGCACAATATCGATGCACACAATGTCAATATATAAAAATATTGGAAATTAAATTTCGTTAACAAAAATATTGCCTTCCTATACTTAACTAATAAAACCACAAATATCGAGAACACAAAAATAGCTGTTAAAATTTCGTTTTTTATTAATATCAAAAACAACAATATTGGAACCAAAAATATTCTTAACTTTAAATAAACATATACATATTAAAAAATATCACCTCACACTATATCAACTACAGTTATATTGCCAAAATAACAACACTAATAAACATAAACAGAACTAGTTTTTACGTTAAACAAAATATTAAAATACACATTAAAACATATACACACGTTTTAACAATTAAAAAAAATATATCCCTTCACAAAAATAATTAAAAATCACCCCAAATAAAAATATAGCTAAATCTAGAACAACATTAGTTAAAAAAATATTTACATAAACTATGAACATTTATACAACAATCTAAATATTAATGTATATACCCAAACACACACACATATATAGTGAAATTCAAAAGTATTGTACTACACATTAAACATTATAAATAAACATAAATTAGCATTTACCATAGAAGATAGAAGGGCATAACTGGAAAAAAATGCAAACCTAAACATCATACCAATACAATTAAACTATAAACAAACTAAACTAATATCATTACACAAACAGTTAAATAAAAAATATAAAATTCACACAAATGTTATCAACTTAGTCCTCCAAAAATGACAAAAGATTCAAGAAGAGGAAGCTCTGTCAGATTCTCTGACCAGTATCTGAAAACAGAAGTGTGTAATGTGTATATATATATATACATATATATTATCTACTGGCGGTCGCCAGTAGATAGTTATAGTTAGGACCCTGTTTCCATAGGAAATCCGCAACATTCTATTTGGAATAACTTTGGCGCCGGTCGACGAATCCTCGCAAAATTTTCAAAATAGGTGGGGCGCTATGCTCCGCTCCTACCCTGAAAGTCTCGGGGGGATTCGTCAAGCGGGGGCTGAGAAAAAAGGGGGGTCCCAAAACGCGTTTTCCCATGCATTTTTCCATAGGACCTTTAGACACAGCTACAGACCGAACGGCTGAACAGAGTTACTTGAAATTTGGCAGAGAGGTAGTCTACAGGTCAAGGAAGTGCCTTTTGTAGGTTTGGTGTAAATCTGTTCAGTAGATCCTGAGAAAATAGCCTTTAAATCAATATATATATCTGTGGCAGCTTATGGTGCGCTTACCGTGCGCTTACGGTAAGCTTACCGTACGCGTACGGTGCCGTGCGCGAGCGTGATTCTGATTGGCTGTTGGATCTTAGTAAACATTCGAATCGGTCGAAACCAGGAAGCGGCGGCCGCCATTTTCGATCTCGCACTCTGAGGGGGGGAGGAAAAACAAAGGGAAAAACATGTAAAGGGACTGTTTTGACTGCTCCCAACCACCTAGACTTGATGAAGGTGTCCCCAAAGAACCCCCAAGGCAAAAAATTCAATTTTAATTTTTTTTGCAAAATCGCCGATTACGCTTACCGTACGCGTACGGTAAAAATACTTTAAAAAAAAAAAATTACCCACACTCTCCACACCCCGTGTGCAAATGGTGCCCGAAGAGCACCATTTGTGCATGGCATAAGATTCATATTCAAAAATAAAAAATTACCTTTCACAACTATGCGCATAAAATGTCCTCCATGTGCGCACGGTGCGCAAAGCGCATTGTACTTACATGGCCCATCCAGCGTAACGTGGGCACGCAGTGCGCGTAGCGCACCGCGTGCCCATCGTGCGTGCACGGCACTAACTGCGTAAAGTGGGCGCGCGGTGCACGAAGCGCACCGCGTGCTCACTGTGCGCGCACGGAACGAACTGCGTTAAGTGGGCGCGCACGCCACGAATGGCGTAAAGTAACTTAGCATTACAAATTCACTGAAAAAACCATAGGTTTCACACACGTTATAGTTAGGAATTAGCATTTAAAAAACCTTGCAACTTCACTGAAAAAACCATAGGTTTCACACATGTTATAGTTAGCTGGACATTTTACTGATAAAAAACCAATGAAATTCCCCCGTTATAGTTAGTGCAGGCAACTATAACTCACGCGACCGCAATCCTCTGCTGATGCTAATACTGTATTTAGACAATTATTTGCCCATGTCTTCTTCCATTAAATTTTAGCTATACATATATTACAAATATTTTTTTTTCATAAAGACACATATGTCATCAGCAGAGGATTGCGGTCGCGTGAGTTATAGTTGCCTGCACTAACTTTAACAGGGGAATTTCATTGGTTTTTTATCAGTAAAATGCCCAGCTAACTATAACATGTGTGAAACCTATGGTTTTTTCAGTGAATATATATATATATATATATATATATATATATATATATATATATTCACTGAAAAAACCATGGGTTTCACACACGTTATAGTTAGGAATTAGCATTTAAAAAACCTTTGAAATTCAGTGAAAAAACCATAGGTTTCACACACGTTATAGTTAGGAATTAGCATTTAAAAAACCTTAGAAATTCAGTGAAAAAACCATAGGTTTCACACATGTTATAGTTAGCTGGACATTTTACTCGTAAAAAACCAATGAAATTGCCCCGTTATAGTTAGTTCAGCTAACTATAACTCGCGCGCCCGCAATGCACTGCTGATGACGTCACATATTACATCACTCATGACATGGTCAGTGACATCACTCATGACATCACTGATGACATCTCAAATGACATCACTGATGACATCACTGATGACATCATCCTTGTGAATGTGTGTTTTTCTGAAAATTAAATATGTTTTATATATGTATATCTCAAGGTCGATGGAAGAATAAATGGGTATATAAGTGTCTAAATGGATGATTTGTTTTTGAAAAATTGATTGTGTAACTGACTGATTAAGTGTATCATAGTGAATACATGGCTTAGTGAGTAATGTTTAAATATGAAAATATCTGTATCAGTCTCTCACTTTGTGTATAAGTGGCTGCATGGGTTGGTGAGTAGCTACATGGGTGTCTATATAGGTTATTAGTTGGTTTTTTGAGTATCAGTCTGAGTGTCTGCATGGTTCGGTGGGGGTATTACGTAGTGCATAGGTGCATGAATGAGTGACTCACTGTTTGTATGTGTTGAACACAGTATGTGTGCAGGACTGTATGGGTGGATCAGTGTGTGTATGGGTGTGTTAGTGAGTGAATGACTGTCTCAATAGTGTCTTTATGAGTAACTACATACGTTTTAAACTAGTATATGTGACTATTGGTGTATATATGTGAGTATATGTGAGAGTGAGAGATTGAAAGAGTTCCTGTATGAATAAGTATGTGTTTCTATAAGTGATTGTTTAAAAGACTAAGTATGTGTAAGTTTCCGTAGAAGTAAGTGTGGTGGTGTGTGTATAACTGTATATGCAAGTAAATGTATGTTTGATTCTTTATTAGCATGAGTGACTATGTGTGTGAGTAACTCTATGGATGAGTGGCATTGTGTAACAGGATGTATAGGTGTATGAGTACATATGATAAGTGAGTACATGTATGAGTGACTGTATTGGACTGTTGGTGAATGAGTGGATGTGTATGTGGATCTTAGAATTACTGAAGAGGTTGATGTAACTGGTATTGGTATGTCCATTGTTTTGAAAATTTTAGTCTCTATTTTTGAATGTGTGTATCAAAGGTTATATTAGGGTGAGAGGAGGTCTGCCACTCTATCACAAGGATGATGTCATCAGTGATGTCATCAGTGATGTCATTTGAGATGTCATCAGTGATGTCATGAGTGATGTCACTGACCATGTCATGAGTGATGTAATATGTGACGTCATCAGCAGTGCATTGCGGGCGCGCGAGTTATAGTTAGCTGAACTAACTATAACGGGGCAATTTCATTGGTTTTTTACGAGTAAAATGTCCAGCTAACTATAACATGTGTGAAACCTATGGTTTTTTCACTGAATTTCTAAGGTTTTTTAAATGCTAATTCCTAACTATAACGTGTGTGAAACCTATGGTTTTTTCACTGAATTTCAAAGGTTTTTTAAATGCTAATTCCTAACTATAACGTGTGTGAAACCCATGGTTTTTTCAGTGAATTTGCAAGGTTTTTTAAATGCTAATTTTTTTTTTATTCTTCAATTTTTTCAAACATATTTTTAATTTAATTTTCTTACCTTTTATAAAGACTATGCTTTAATTTTTAAAATCCTTAAATATTTTTTTTTAATATATTTTTTAAAATAAACATGTAAAATTTATTTCCAGTTCTTTTTTTTTTTTTTTATTTTTTTTTAGTACGCGTACCGTAAGCTCACGGTAAGCGTACGGTTTACGCAACGTCCGTAATATATCTACGCTGCTTGCGTATAATTACGCACTTTGCGTAGCCGCGCGTACTGCGCGTGGGACGCGTGCGCGCTTACGCCACACGCGCACGTTACGCGGAAGTGCCGGGGAGTGACTGTTATGCGCATGCGCGCAAGCGCGTGTCTTTTTTACGCGCACGCGTACTTTTTGCCGTAAGCGTACCGTAAGCGTACCGTAAGCGTACGGTAGGTCATGTGATCTTGAAACACAACTTTTGATTGGTTGAAACTACTTTCAGTTCTAGAACTCTCCTACACCACACCCATTCCCCTCATTTCTGCTTGTGATCCCTTGGGAGAAGGAGCTGGTTTGTCTTTGGGATACGATGGCAGAACAGCAGAGCTCTTCTGAGAGTGAGGCTAGCACTAGCAGCACTGTCTTGAGGCAGAGATCGAGGAAACAAAAGCCTTCTTATGTTTGGGATTATTTTACTTTTCCAGAAGGCCAGCAAAAGGTGAATGCACCCTTAGTTACTTGCAAGCTGTGTCAGCGTGTACTTTCTAGAGGTAATCCTAACAGGAAGTATTCCTTTGGGAATCACACCATGAAGAGACACCTCCAGGATGTACACAGAAGGACACATGGTCATCTTTTTGGAGGTAACTCTTCAGAAAGACGAGCCAGTACATCCACAGCAGCTCAGCCTGGACCATCACCTGCAGGGCTTACTCCTTCTTCTGCAGGTCAGGTGAGCCCTTCATCTGTGGGGGGAGAATCTCCTTTTGCTGGCCCTCTGGAAATGAACCCTCGATTTCGGAAGGTTGATATTCATTGCACATTTTGTAAAGATCTAATTTGCCATAGGGAGACCAGTGTTTCCCTAGTGAACAACAAAATAGATCAGCACATTTGTCGCTTTGAATAATTTTCCCATGCTTCCTTTCCTCTGTCCCTGCATGAACACAACGGTTCTTTTAAGAGCCAACCTTATCTTTCATCTTTTTTTTACATATGTTTTTAAAAACTTTTTTTTATTTTTTTTTTACCGTACGCGTACGGTGCGCGTACTTTTTTTTTATTTTTTAAAAAAAACACTAAAAATCATTTATCACATTACATTGTCCTTGAGAGACTACAATTATTATTATTGACTTACCATAGTCACTGAAAAAATATTTATTCATTTCTTTTTTAAAAAAATAGTTTTAAAAATGTTTGTAGTTTTCGAAAATTTTCTATATCTATCTGGAAAAAAAGAAAAAAGTATTAATATTTTTTAAACATTTTATAATACAGTACACATATTTACATTTTTTACCAAAAAATCTTTTTGCCTTATTTTTGCTGTTTTCAGAATATATTGCATTTCACTATAAATTGTGAAAGCAATTGCATTCATCATTTTACAGCGGGCAAAAAAAAATACCAATCACAAAGATTGTATTAAAAAAGCCCTGATTCTTTTTTTAATTAAACTTAACATTATAGAAATGCATAATATTGTAAAAAAATATCATCTAATACCAATACTTATTTCTTTAAAATACCGTCTGATATGTTTGTTTCAGAACTATAATCACAATATTATATCTCAAATAACTCCAAAATACATCTGATTTCATTTCCTTTAGGCCAAATAGTAATTTTAATTTTTTTTTTGGAATAAATTTCCAACGGAAATCCAATAAAATTCTAAAGTTTAATTTGTCCAGATCTCACCGATTCTCTGTAACATTTTAGTTCACGAAAATTTTTTTAATAATTTATTTAGTCCACAATAGAATTGGTTACTTTTCCACATGGCCAAATAGTAATTTTTTAAATCATTTTTGAAAAAATTTCCAATGGCAGTCCAATAACATTCCAAAATTTAAAATGTGCAGAAGTTACCGATAATCTCTAAATTATTGGTTTTTCAAAATTGCATTAAAAATTAAAAAAGTCCACATTACAATTGGTTATCTTTCCATTAGGCCAAATGATAATTTTAAAAATCTTTTTTTTACAAAATTGCAATGGTAATCCAGTAAAATGGTAAAATTATTTTGTCCAGATCTTGCCAAGTCTCTCTAAAATTTAGGTTTCAGGAAGATTAGATAGGAATTTGCTAAATCAAAAGGCAAACGTTGTTTGAAAATCAATTGGGAATCATTACACAGTGTCCAGCCTTTTTCACATTTTAGATAAACTGTGTAATGTCCAGAAGTAACAGTAGGTCCATCATGGATTATTATTGCAACAGTTACAAAAGTTTTTCCTGAAATTGATAATTGCTGTCCTGTAAACTTCTTTATTAAAGTATCCAATTTTGAACCATCAGCTCGACATCGTTGCATCATTAAAATTACATACTGTCCGTATTCCTTTAAAATTAATGTTGAAAACATGTCAGAATTACAGTCACCACATTTCATGCTATGATTAGCATCTTTAACTAATTTTGCAAAAGTGACTGTTTTACTCTCTGGCAATGTTAAATAAATAAACCTTTCATTATCAACAATAGACCCACATATATTATAACAATTATCACAACTATGTTCCCATTTATAAGAGAGACCAAAAAAAATGTCAATGGGAACTCCTTCTTCTTCCACTACCTGAAGAAAATACATCAAAAATTCATGTGCATCTTGCTGTTCATTTTGAGAAAACTGTGTTCGTCCTGAACATACATCTAAAAGTTTTCTAATGTCAGTAGCACTTTCTATTTGAGTTTTATCTTTACTCAACTTTTGAAAAAGGAGACTCAGCTCTGAACAGAATCTTTTTCCCTGATTTACTATTATCTGCTCTTGCAAACTTTCCAGATAAAATGCAACATTCAGCACTACATTTGCGTAGCAGTTGACACCAGAGCTATTTTCAAAATGACATCCTACAACCTGTTCTTCATTTTCCTTTTTCTTTTTGCTTGCAATTACATCACTCCTCTTTTTTTTCCTCTTCTCTACATCTTCACTACAGATATTCTCATTTTTTCTTTTACAAGAAACTACACGTTTCTCCAACACAGGATACTGACCTAAATGAGGAGCATAGCTTCTTCTTAATCTATTATACTCCTTTACACAATTTGTATCAGCACTAACTTTTGATTCTTCAAAGTCTATCATGAATAAACCTGATAATGTTTTGACTCGTGACAAAGCAACATATGCCATACCTTCTTTGAACACAGTTGAACCAATGTTCACAAATGCACAATCTACAGTCAATCCTTGAGACTTGTGAATAGTTACAGCATATGCTAGAGAAAACGGAAACTGCTTCCTACGTACATATAAGTCTTTCACAAGCATAAAACGAACTGTACAACGACAAATATCTTTAACTTCATCTATCTGATCAAATTTTATTTTTAAACATTCAATTCCTTCTTTTTTCTGATAATTAATAAAACCCACAACTCTTCCCATCGCTCCATTAACTAAACCTTTCTCAACATCCAAATTTCTCCTTAAAAACACTCTACAGTTCATGCAAACATATAGATTTTTTTCTAATCCAGCTGTTTTGGAGATGTTCTTCTCTAGTGAGTCCAATTTATTTTTCAGTTTGCCTGTTACTGTGACAGTAATTCTTCCATCCTCAATTTTGTCCACTGCTTCCAATTTCCTGATCTCTTCCTTTTCCAATTTCAAAAGCTCCTCATTGAATATTGAGCATTCACGTAGAGTAGGCATTAAGCAGATGACACTTTTGTTTTCTGCAATGTTCTTGTATATCTTCTCTGCAACTATTTCTTCCTTTGGAAATAAATTATGTAGCAGCCGAGTCTGTAATGCTTTTTTGCCAGCTTCTGTGAGTAGTCCAATCCTGATATCTTTCAGAATACTTCCATATTCTTCATCGTTTGCTTGCCTCATATTAGTTGTAAGTTCCTTGTACTCAAAGAAGGACCAAATATTTGTATTACCGATGCTTCCCAATGACTTCTTCGTGTCTTCATGTGTCACAGTATTAAACACTGGTTGTCCTTTAACTGGAGTAAGTTGCAAAAGATCTCCAAAAACTATGACGTGTTTTCCACCAAATAACACGTCATAGTCTGTCTTCAAAATTTGCTGCATTCTTAAATGCACAAAGGCAAGCATTAAGTTTGATACCATGCTCACCTCATCAATAATGAGAACTTGCATCTTCTTCAATACTCGTGAAACTTCCAAGGATGCTTCTCCAGTTAGCTTGTTGAATTGTATTTTGTTCTCATGCTCCACTGGTAACATTAGCAAACGATGTAAGGTGATTCCTTTTATGTTATATGCTGCTAACCCAGTTGGAGCAGTAACCACACAAGACAACGTAGAATCCGTTTTTTGCTTTAGGTAGCTTCTGATGACTTTAATTAGGAAACTTTTTCCAGTGCCAGCTTGTCCGCTTACATACATCCTGATTGGATGAAATGATGTGCATGAACACTCTTTTTTTACATGTAGAAATCCGTGATCAATTTTGTTTTTGATCTCTTCATAAATTTGTTGCTGCTCTTGATTCAGTTGTCTTTCCAAATTTTCTAAGTCTATAAATTCTTCTTGAGCTTGATTCATAGCTGTTTCCACTTCATTCATGGCTATTGATGCTTCATTTTCAACGATTGGTTGTCCTAGGGGATCTTGACTGTGTGTTCCTAAACTTTGGCTGTCCTGAGAACTGTCTCTAGCTATTTCTGCTGCAATTGTAGTTTCCTGTTCAATTTCTTCATTTAACATTTGCAGATAAGTTGTGAATGTATTGCATTGTATGCTGTCTTTGCAAGCATTAAATGAATCCTCATAGCTTTGAAATTCTCCCAGTAGTTCATCCTCTGTACGCCATGGTTTAAACAACTGTAAAAGAGCCAAGTAGTAAAATTCTTTCTTGTCGGTAGTGTCGCAACTCAGCTTCCGGTGATTTATCAAACTTCCTTTGGTTTGCTTCACCAAACATCCTTCTTCACCAACAACTTTTTATTTTCCATTATTAATGTCTTCTGCAGCTTTCCGTGAATAAATGTAGTTCTGCAACACTTCATAGAGACACATGTTCTCCAGATGATGACTTCTCTTGGGATAATATGTGTCCAACATGTTTGTTTTCAATATATCTGTACTTTCTGGGTCATTCTCGGCCAAATATTCAATTTCTCCAACAGATTTCAGTACCCGATTTCTCATTGCTGCAAGGCCTAAACTTGCCCAAATTATTCTTCTTGACTTTGAGTAGAGACTTGCAGAAGATAACCTATCTGAACATTCGTAGGATCCAATTTCTCGATGCGATAACATCTTCAAACTGAAACTGTACAGCTTCTTACTAACAGTCTTCTCGTGAGAAATCTCTTCCCACATTTCCTTCAATTCTGTTTTTTCTGATTTCGTAATGTAAGACGTTACATATCGTGCAACAGCAATGGAATTGTCAGCTACATACTGTATATCCATGTTAGCGTTCCACATGGATAAAATGACTGGGTTGTAGTCATTTATATTTTTTGATTCTTCTTTTCTTTTAAGGTTGTAGGTATTCTTAGGTGATTTTCTTGTGATAGTATGTCTCACAGCTGACATAAAACTGTTTACTCTTCCATTTGAAAGAACAGGTCTAGGAAATCCAAATCGACATTTAGTGTAGTATTTTTCTTTGCTCTTGTATTTCCGTCGACAGTATTTTCCACACCGATGACTTTGGAAACGTAAAACTTGCTCCTTTAACTTGTTCTCTTCTGTGCTTTTTGGTATACCACATGTTGCATATTCTTCAATGTAAGATAACACTGCTTCATCAGTATCTGTTCCAAACTTTGGGGCATCCTTGATCCACAACAGCATATGAATATGAGGAGCACCTCTTGCCTGGTACTCTTTTCTCCAAAAGAAATCCACTACTTCTCCAAGGGGTGGATTTTTTTTATTGCAGATGAAGGACATCATAGCCTCAAATCTATGATTGAAATATCTGCAAACATTAACCGGATCCAATGAGCACAGTTCTCCTGCTGTCTTGTATTCGATGTTTTTAATGTTTGAATTGGCCTCTCGTAGAAAATCCAGTAAATCATCCCAAGCGTACTCGGCACAGCTTAGGGTAAGGAACCATGTTGGTGTTCCTAAATTGCGTAACATGCATTTTAGTTCACCATGGCGTCGGTACCAATATTCATTTGTCCCACGCTGACAAGCCATCAGATTGATCAGTTGTGTTTCCAAATGATCATCTCGGTGCTGCACTTTCTCCATAAAATCCTTAGCAGACACATTTTGTAAATGTACTCCACTTTTTAAAATGTGATTTACTGCATAAGACAGTGCAGACAAGTCGCTTTCAAATAAAAGATGGAACAAATAAGGAATACTTTGTCGAAATCTGGGATCTTCAGCATATAGTCTTGTAGTCCGATACTCTGAAGCTGGAATCTGTTCTGGACGTTCATCGTATCGTCCTCCTTTTCCCGTAGGAAACAGCTGGGGAAAACATCGAGCTTCCAAGCTCTCCTCCCATACACTCACGGGAGTTCCTTTTGCTTTCTTCATCTGAAAGAGATCAATATTGTCTCCCATAACTTCTTTCG
Source organism: Triturus cristatus (assembly GCF_964204655.1). NCBI lineage: Eukaryota > Metazoa > Chordata > Amphibia > Caudata > Salamandridae > Triturus > Triturus cristatus. Next base: position 1,070,728,054 of record NC_140583.1, read on the forward strand.
AATGAAGAGGATGTATGCTAAAATGTTCATAAATTTCTTCTTCCTTTGTCTTGTCCACTTTTTCAATTTGTCCAGTTGGTGTTTCTGTGTCTTCTTGAAAATCTTCGTCTTCTTCTTCTTCTTCTATATAAATTGATTCATACCATTTGTTATTTTTTTTCAAATACAAATTTGCTCTTTGTACTTTCCGCACATCTACCAGCTCCTGCCAAATCTTCTTATTCTTTGTAGGTACACCATTAACCAGAATAATTAATGGTTCAGTTTCCAAAGTATCCGCATCAATAGTTTCCATATTTTTTTTCAAATCCAAGGGCAAATACACCACTCTACCTTTTAAACCTCTCAGTAAATCTGAAGGAGGTAATTTACCAGTTTTGGGCTCCATACGTACTATGGTCTGGAACGGATGAACACATTGAATGAGTATAGACTCATATGTATTTAATTCAGAAAGTTCAGCAGGAATAGCATCCAATTCTAAATTATTATGTACAGCTCTGGTCGGCATTCTATTTTCCTCTAACTTGTTGTAACAGTATTTACAAATACGCTGATCTTCACCCAATTCAAAACAATTTTCAAGAAATATATATGTGGCAAAATCCATCCACTTATAATTATCTTCATTTTCACTCTTTCTGTAGAGATCAACATTCCTAGTTTGTTTTCTATAATGAGTTCTGCGGCAACAAATACAAGTAACATTTGGTCTTTCATTAGAGACTATTGCAAATTTTGTTATGTGATCATTAAATGTCTTACTTACAGAAGGTTCTACATTCTCTTCCACTTCTTCCTCATTTACTGTGTCCTTCTCTGCACTGTTTTGTTCAGGACCAAAGTAACAAAACTGAATTTCATCAACAACCTTCTCTACATCTGATACCGTTCCTCGGAACAGAGCCCTATTCAATTCATTTAACTTTATTGCTGGACTTTTGGCAAAATACAACCGTCTCACAAACTTTCTCATTTCAGTATGATGAACAGCCAGCATCCTAAAATGATGGAAAACACTATTGCACACTTTTCTAGATAGACAAGCCAGAGAATGACCCTGCAAACCAGTATTCTCTCTCACTCTGCATGGATCCAGACTTTGAAGCACCTTAATCTTCTGTTTTACACTTTTTTTACTATATTCTCTTAGAAACTCTCGAAATTTGTCAATAGATTCCTGACGCACAGTGCAAATACTACTACAATTCCAAGTGTACACTGGGGCTTTAGGACGTCTCCCCATTGCCTCATCTGCCATCACTTGTACCTCATCTCGTGGAACCATTATCTCCTTCTCCATTATGCAACCATTTTTTACTTCGTATGAACGACCTCTGGTGTCAACTGCATGCAGCAAACTATTACTTTGAAAATAGCTCTCTTCATTAAAAAAAGGTTCACTACTTGAACTATGCATCCACTTTCCTAAAAACACTTTACAAAAGTTTGTTCTGTTCACTACTCTTTTGCTTTTGCTTTGTGATTTCAGTACATTAACCATTTTATCTAATGTACGCATCCTATTCAAAATTAATATGAATAGTTTCCTTTTTAATTCTAATGCTTTTGCTGCAATGGCTTCAATTTCTTTTTTTCTCTTGTAATATTTTGCCTTTTGCTTATATTTCTTCACATCCTTTATCAAATTGGACATAACTCTTCTCTGAAACATTTTTCTACGTATCTCTTTAAACGCTGTTTTTCTGTTTATGTAAAACTTTTCAGTTGCAGAAGGTATATTTGCATTAACTAAATTCTCAATTTTTTGCTGTTCTCTTCGTTTTGTTACATTCTTCCCAGGACAGACATTTTGTACATTTTTCTTTGTTTTGAATATTTTTTTAAGAAATTGTTTTTTCTGCTTACCAGAAGATTTTTTCTTTTTCCCAACATGAGCATCTTCTACTAACTTTGGTCCTCCAGTTGTCTTCAAATATAGTTTTTTTTTTAGCGTTTTTTGAACTCGAGATTTTGTAGGCATCTTAAATTTTGTTCACTGTTCTTCAGCAATACCTGAAAAAAAGTTAAAAAAAATCCTTTATTGTATTTAAATATATTACTACATTTCTTTTCACAATAGTCACAAAACAAAATTTCTTTGCCAATTTGAATGCACACAAACTGCTCTTTTTTTTGGGCAAGTGAAAATCTCTTTTACAAACTGTCACATTATGAAACCACTTTTCAGATTTTTTAAAAAGCCCATGTCCAGAGTGCTACACTCCAGCAAGGGCAACCAGCCTTAGTGAAGCTCAATGTATTTGCATTACAGACTGAAACCTGAAAACCCCACTCGCTTCTAAATACTGTGCATGACTATACATGGCAAGCACATGGGTGTGTGCTAAGACTCTGCTTCTTCCCCCAAAAATTCGCTCCCCCTTTCCATCTAATGCAACTGTGAAATCACCAGAGCAAGACGCAATAAATCTCTGCCTATAATTCCTCTATGCACACAGAGTCATGTTTTCACATTAGTCCCAAAACGAAATTTCTTTACCATTTTGAAAGCACACTTACTGCTCTTTTATTTTCGGGCCAAGTGAAAATCACTTTTTACAATTGGAAATCACTTTTACAGACTGACACATTATGAAACCACTTTTTTTGATTTATTTAAATGCACATGTCCAAGCTGTTTTTTCAGACCACCACCATGTGTATTCTCTGTGACTGCCTACACTCCAGCAAGGGCAACCAGCCTTAGTGATGCTGAATGTATTTGCATTACAGACTTAAACCTGAAAACCCCACTCGCTTCTAAATACTGTGCATGACTATACATGGCAAGCACATGGGTGTGTGCTAAGACTCTGCTTCTTGCCCCAAAAATTCGCTCCCCCTTTCCATCTAATGCAACTGTGAAATCACCAGAGCAAGACGCAATAAATCTCTGCCTATAATTCCTCTATGCACACAGAGTCATGTTTTCACATTAGTCCCAAAACGAAATTTCTTTGCCATTTTTAAAGCACACTTACTGCTCTTTTATTTTCGGGCCAAGTGAAAATCACTTTTTACAATTGGAAATCACTTTTACAGACTGACACATTATGAAACCACTTTTTTTGATTTATTTAAATGCACATGTCCAAGCTGTTTTTTCAGACCACCACCATGTGTATTCTCTGTGACTGCCTACACTCCAGCAAGGGCAACCAGCCTTAGTGATGCTGAATGTATTTGCATTACAGACTTAAACCTGAAAACCCCACTCGCTTCTAAATACTGTGCATGACTATACATGGCAAGCACATGGGTGTGTGCTAAGACTCTGCTTCTTCCCCCAAAAATTCGCTCCCCCTTTCCATCTAATGCAACTGTGAAATCCCCAGAGCAAGACGCAATAAATCTCTGCCTATAATTCCTCTATGCACACAGAGTCATGTTTTCACATTAGTCCCAAAACGAAATTTCTTTGCCATTTTGAAAGCACACTTACTGCTCTTTTATTTTCGGGCCAAGTGAAAATCACTTTTTACAATTGGAAATCACTTTTACAGACTGACACATTATGAAACCACTTTTTTTGATTTATTTAAATGCACATGTCCAAGCTGTTTTTTCAGACCACCACCATGTGTATTCTCTGTGACTGCCTACACTCCAGCAAGGGCAACCAGCCTTAGTGATGCTGAATGTATTTGCATTACAGACTTAAACCTGAAAACCCCACTCGCTTCTAAATACTGTGCATGACTATACATGGCAAGCACATGGGTGTGTGCTAAGACTCTGCTTCTTCCCCCAAAAATTCGCCCCCCTTTCCATCTAATGCAACTGTGAAATCACCAGAGCAAGACGCAATAAATCTCTGCCTATAATTCCTCTATGCACACAGAGTCATGTTTTCACATTAGTCCCAAAACGAAATTTCTTTGCCATTTTGAAAGCACACTTACTGCTCTTTTTTTTTCGGGCCAAGTGAAAATCACTTTTTACAATTGGAAATCACTTTTACAGACTGACACATTATGAAACCACTTTTTTTGATTTATTTAGATGCACATGTCCAAGCTGTTTTTTCAGACCACCACCATGTGTATTCTCTGTGACTGCCTACACTCCAGCAAGGGCAACCAGCCTTAGTGATGCTGAATGTATTTGCATTACAGACTTAAACCTGAAAACCCCACTCGCTTCTAAATACTGTGCATGACTTTACATGGCAAGCACATGAGTGTGTGCTAAGACTCTGCTTCTTCCCCCAAAAATTCGCTCCCCCTTTCCATCTAATGCAACTGTGAAATCACCAGAGCAAGACGCAATAAATCTCTGCCTATAATTCCTCTATGCACACAGAGTCATGTTTTCACATTAGTCCCAAAACGAAATTTCTTTGCCATTTTTAAAGCACACTTACTGCTCTTTTTTTTTTCGGGGCAAGTGAAAATCACTTTTACAGACTGACACATTATGAAACCTTTTTTTAAATTTATTTAATTGCACTTGTCCAAGCTGTTTTTTTCAGACCACCACCATGTGTATTCGCGGTGACTGCCTACACTCCAGCAAGGGCAACCAGCCTTAGTGATGCTGAATGTATTTGCATTACAGACTTAAACCTGAAAACCCCACTCGCTTCTAAATACTGTGCATGACTATACATTGCAAGCACATGGGTGTGTGCTAAGACTCTGCTTCTTCCCCCAAAAATTCACTCCCCCTTTCCATCTAATGCAACTGAGAAATCACCAGAGCAAGACGCAATGAATCTCTGCCTATAATTCCTCTATGTACACAGAGTCATTTTTTCACATTAGTCCCAAAACGAAATTTCTTTGCCATTTTGAAAGCACACTTACTGCTCTTTTTTTTTCGGGCCAAGTGAAAATCACTTTTTACAATTGGAAATCACTTTTACAGACTGACACATTATAAAACCACTTTTTTTGATTTATTTAAATGCACATGTCCAAGCTGTTTTTTCAGACCACCACCATGTGTATTCTCTGTGACTGCCTACACTCCAGCAAGGGCAACCAGCCTTAGTGATGCTGAATGTATTTGCATTACAGACTTAAACCTGAAAACCCCACTCGCTTCTAAATACTGTGCATGACTATACATGGCAAGCACATGGGTGTGTGCTAAGACTCTGCTTCTTCCCCCAAAAATTCGCTCCCCCTTTCCATCTAATGCAACTATAAAATCACCAGAGCAAGACGCAATAAATCTCTGCCTATAATTCTTCTATGCACACAGAGTCATGTTTTCACATTAGTCCCAAAACGAAATTTCTTTGCCAATTTGAAAGCACACTTACTGCTCTTTTTTTTTTCGGGGCAAGTGTAAATCACTTTTACAGACTGACACATTATGAAACCACCATGTGTAACTACAACAAAAACAATTCCCATTTCTATTATTCATTTCTTAAGTTACCACATACATCCCCTCTCAAACTGTAAACTCACCTTTAAAATTAGTTAGTTGTGAAAGAAATGTGACACTCAAACAGCAGATTATCAGAGCCAGGATCTCTGTTGTGTTCACCTCTCTCCTCTCAGCAGAACCAGATAATGGCAAACTTTCCCTCTATTTTTCCACACATATACATGTAAGTTTCAAATCTCAGTGCTTCCCCCTTTTTTTCAAATGTAATCACACATTTCTATTGGTTGAAAACCAACCCTTTTCCAAAAGTACCCTTCCCCCAACTTGACTTCTGCCTAGTACCCTTCCCCCAACTTGACTTCTGCCTGCTACCATAGCAACAGCTCATGGAACACTGCTGTGTAGAGTTAGGTCAGAAGTTCGACACACAATGTTTCAATTCCACAGAGCAAGAGTGCTTGACTTTTCAAACCTTACAGCAAATCCATAGTACTGTTCTTTGGTTACACATTTTTTTGTACCAATACAAAACATGCTTCTATTAATTTACACATACAGCCTAGTTTTTATTCTAGAATGGTATGAAACAGCCAATCAGTTCTTTTTGTTTTGAAAAAAATATGTATGCCTCCATTTCCAAACTGTCTTTCTTTTCATATTGCCATTCTACTGAAAGACACCTCCTGAGTGCATCCAGTTCTCCTTTGAAGATGTTCACAGTGTGGATTGTAGGGCACAGCTATGTCTTCTGGAGTGAAAAGTTTGCAGAGAAAACAGGTATGGTGAGAGACCTTGCTTTGCCAAATGTAGACATTAAATGGATTGGTCAGAGAGGGTTAAAGTGGCACCAATTGATGCCATTGGTGAAATCCTTCATGCAAATCCAACACCCTGACCTCATAATAGTGCACTGTGGTGGCAATGACCTAGGCACTTTGACTGGGGTAGGTCTGGAAATGCTTATGAAGGACACCTTTGCACAACTGTTTACACTTTTCCCTAAAACTGCCTTTGTGTTTTCCAACATATGCCAAAGGCAAAAATGGAACTGGTCCAATCATTTCTGTCCGCAGATTGACAAAGCAAGAAAGCACGTCAACAAATCTGTTTCTGCTTTCCTCCGTGACTATGGTATGGGTGCCATTTACCACAACAACTTGCGTTATGACATGCAAGACATTTATAGAGAAGATGGTGTGCACTTCAATGATGAAGGGAACAGAGTCTTCCTCTTGAACCTTAGACTCTGCATCGGTACTTACTTGTAGGTACCACTAAAAAAATGACTTCATAAACACAACAGCTCTTTTTAGAGCTCCCTAATTTCTAAACTCTTAAATCTGCTTTTCATTTATTTATTTTTTTTTTTTTTACCGTACGCTTACCGTAAGCTTACCGTACGCGTACCCCGTGATTTTTTTTAAAATCAATAAATGTTTTTTTTGTACTTTTCTGTCCTTCTTTGACCCCCTTACAAATGTTAGGGGGTCTGTAACTCTCCTCATTGCCCCCTTTCCTTGTTTTCACTCTTTTTTTTCAGAGTGAAACACACAAAATGGCGGCCGCCGCTTCCTGGTTTCGGCCGATTCGAATGTTTACTAAGATCTATGGGCCAATCAGAATCTCCTTCGCGCACGCCATGTTTCTTCCGTACGCTTACCGTAAGCTTACCGTACGCGTACCCCGTGATTTTTTTTAAAAATCAATAAATGTTTGTTTTGTACTTTACAGTCCTTCTTTGACCCCCTCACAAATGTAAGGGGGTCTGTAACTCTCCTCATTGCCCCCTTTTCTTGTTTTCACTCTTTTTTGTTCAGAGTGAAACACAGAAAATGGCGGCCGCCGCTTCCTGGTTTCGGCCGATTCGAATGTTTACTAAGATCTAAGAGCCAATCAGAATCGCGCTCGCGCACGCCACCGTACGCTTACCGTAAGCGTACGGTAAGCGTACCGTAAGCGGGCTCAGATATATATATTGATTTAAAGGCTATTTTCTCAGAATCTACTGAACAGATTTACACCAAACCTACAAAAGGCACTTCCTTGACCTAGGGACTACCTCTCTGCCAAATTTTGAGTAATTCTGTTCAGCCGTTCGGGCTGTAGCTCGTTCTAAAGGTCCTATGGAAAAATGCATGGGAAAAACGCGTTTTGGGACCCCCCTTTTATCTCAGCCCCCGCTTGACGGATCCCCCCGAGACTTTCAGGGTAGGAGCGGAGCGTAGCGCCCCACCTATTTTGAGAAATTCGCGAGGATTCGTCGACCGGCGCCAAAGTTATTCAAAATAGAATGTTGAGGTTTTCCTATGGAAACGTGGTCCTAACTATAACTACCTACTGGCGACCGCCAGTAGGTAATATATATATAGCCCTCTCAAAACGGCCCAATTTTCTGACATCTGGGCTCTCAAAGGCGGTGCAGACGCGGTACGGCAGAGCCAAGCCGTTTTCAATTTCAACACCTCTTCCCAACGAGGGATTTCCTCCCGACTCACACTCACAAATAGAAGAAACTTCAGGCTTACTGCAATTTCAGCTTGAATTTATTAAGCGTGCCAGAAACTCAATGCGTGAACAAGTGAACAAGGTCTCTGATGAGACTGAAACGCGTAGAGTTTCTGGCATGCTTAATACATTCAAGCTGAAATTGCAGTAAGCCTTAAGTTTCTTCAATTCGTGAGTGCGAGCGGAAAACCCTCGTTGGGAAGAAGTGGTGAAATATATATATATACACAACTACCTTGCAAGGTAAGGAAAACTTATATTTAAGCTAAAACTTACTGTAATTAAAATGACATTTGTAAAATAACAAATAAATACAAAAACACTCTACTACTTCTATCCCTTTACATGTACTTACAACAAGAAAATACTACAACATTGAGAAAGTGTTAAGCTACAAAAAAGATAAAGTTATAGTGCGCGCGACAACAGGTTTTGGAATGCTCGTTTTCTTGTAGATTTATTTCAAATGTAAGTAGAGTATTGTAGGTGCTCCTGGGGTGACGTTTCGGTCAGAACGTCGCTTTGAATATAAAAGAGAACAGCACACGCCTTACAACCCCACCAAGACGTACATCAACTCTTCACGAACTCGAAGTAAGTGTTCTTTTTTAATTAGCTTTTTTCATCTAACAAACGCATGATACTCTGACACCTTGGAAGAGTATTCACGCAACTTGGCATACATCGCGAAACAAATGCGCGAATACTCTCTGACATTTCAAACAGATTTCACGTAATTTTGGTACACATAGTGAACAACATGCTATGAGAACATCTTCTTAATTTATTAACTGTACTTTTTCTTCGAAAAATTATTTACATGTTAATTCATGCTTTGGCTTCCACACGTAATGACTGAAACATCGACATATCGAGAACACTTAGTTCTTTCCTCAAACATTAAATGCACTATGACTTTAGTCTCGTTTATAACGATAAAATAGATGATTGAACTTGTATAACCCATCGCTATGTGTTAGTGATTTATTAGTCTCCTCACTATGATTGCTTTATTATGATTGTTTTACAGATATGTCCCTGATGAAGGAAACCCGAAATGCATTGGACAAGTAACAAACATCTGAATTACAAGATGTCTAGTATAACCTCAAGTAATGAATGAATTAATGTACAAATGAACAAGTAATGATAGAGACAAACAACGAATAAAATCAGTGGAAACTATACACAACGCGTAATTGAATTTGTACTCCAAAATTTGGTCTCCACAACGAAACCCACCAGTGTGCCCAAAGCTACAAAAAAGAACACTGGTCACTGGAACGCTTTGCCATCTGTCATCCAATCTGCTACGACAGAAGCTAGTTTTAGGAAGCTCCTAAAGACCTGGCTTTTTATGCAGAAAACCTAGAATTTCTCTATGGTTTCAAGCCTACTGCTGCAGCACTCTTTCAGCGCCGGGACACCTCCTTGCGAGGTAGCTGTTCGCGCTATACAAGCATCAGTATTATTATTATTATTATTCACAAACCAGAAAAAAGACATAAAAAAGTAAGTAAATGCAAGTGATGATAAAACAGAAACTCGCCCTAAAACAGAAAAAATAAAATCTGGGCATTTAACCTCTACAAGCTACCAACAAATAATCATATAAAAATGAAATTGATGTTCTTTTTTTCTAGCAAACATACAAACAAGCACCTCCTTTATATTACAACACCCCAAAGGAAAGGCTGCAGAAAAGTGTGAAACATCTAAAAAGAACATACAAGTAAATATAAATAAGAAAGATGTTGCACAATTTTATATGTAGATAACCAATACATAAACGTTTTTAAATTGTAATTATTTATACAATTACACTATTTTCAGAGATAATAACAGAAAGAGCAAGAGATACCACATCACAGAAAGGAAAGCAATTATTAAGTCAGATGGGCTACATCTACAGTCAAGGAAGTGCATTGATGGAAACTGCAAATTTGAAATTTACTAAAATTACTATAATGCATGCTATGGGAGGGCAACTACAAAAGAGGATATTGTAATTAATGTAAGGGAACACAACCATCCCCCAGATGTGACAAAAATAGAAGTAAGGGTAGTATTGGAGGACATAAGAGAGGCAAGCACTAGCTCCCAGGAACCCACATCTAAAATCCTAAAAGATATACTCCCTAAAGTCCCAGAACACATCACTGGCCGACTACGACATATACTCACTTTGAAATGTTTCATTGCACTAACTAAAAAAGCAATGAGTGATACACCTCCTGCCCCTAAAAGATACCTAGATTTCAAAATACCTGAACATTTAAAAACCACATATAACAAGGATTCCTTCCTGTTATAAAGCAACCTAAACAATGATAGACAAATCCAAATACTTTCTACAGCAGATAACTTACTAAAACGGAGCCATTGTCAAACCTGGATAATGGACGGAACCTTCAAAATGTGCCCCAAACCATTCACTCAGATATACACCATACATGATGAATATGACAACTCAAATATCCTTTTTATATATGCCCTGCTATCAAATAAAGAAAGTAGCTCTTACTACAAACTCCTAAACCACATTAAACATAAAAATAATCATAGACATTGAACAAGCCATGATTCAAACCATTGTTAAAGTTTACCCATACACAGCCATGCAAGGCTGTTGCTACCATTTCAATCAAAGCACATAGAGACATCTTCAACAATCTGCAATGAGTGTGGGATATGCTGCAAACAGTCAATTTGTCTTTGAAATAAAAAACATGATAGCACTAGCCTATGTCCCTGTCAAAGAGGTATCTAACCACTACAATTTACTAATAGAAAGCCCTTCTACAAACAAAACAAACAGAAACATAGCTCCCTGATGAATGATTTCATAGACACTTGGGTTGGCAGACTAGATTGCTCCAGAAACAGACGGCAAACCAAATTCCGAATACCATGGTGGAATGTCTGTGAGAAAGCCAAAACAAATAATGCAGTGGAAGGATGGCATAATTGCTTCCAATCCACACTGGACAGACTCAAACCAACACTATAAATTTATAGAAGCCCTACAAAACCGGCAAACCTGCTAACAACTAAGAGTGGAGCAATTCTTAACCAAAATTGTACCTAAATTTCGAAAATAACCAGAAAGAATGTACAACATGATACAATTGAAAGAAACATTCTTCAGAAACACCAAAAGAGTACTTCATTTAGGGCTTTATTACGAGTTTGGCGGTCTTCCTGCAGCACCACCACCGCTGCATTTGCAGGAGGACAGCCAAGCCCATGTTGTGCCAACCCGCCAGATTCTGAGTTGAATTCAAGGCGAGTGGTGCTGCGGTGGTCTCACAGCGGTGGCTGTGTTAGGCTCATAGGAGAGCCTTTCCATCAGACCGCCGCTGTGACAGGGCCTGCTGCAAGTTCCTGCACGATATGACATGCACCAGGTCGTGCATGGCATACCGTGCAGGAATGGGGGTGCAATTCCCCTGCATGCACCCCTAGGCCCAGAATTGGCAGGGGGCCCTGATAGGGTCCCCTTAGTTGCATCTCTGCCACCCTTTGAAATGGGCATTGGAAATGGAACTCAGAATATGCAGGCACCGCCAGCATATTCCTGCTTCTTTCTGCTGCACCACTGCCGTGGGATCCTGGTGTACCTACAGTGATGGCGGTGTCACAGCTAGTAAGAGGGTCCTAGGACCGCCGTACTAGTAATAAGGCCCTTAGACATAATAGCCAAAAGCATAATGTAAAATAAATACTAACCTACAAAACTCCCTCCAAAAAAATTGCATACTCTTAACCAAATTTACAAATCAATTTTTATATACATAATAAGCATAATATTTTATTACATCAGTGGAAACATTAAATAAATCTCCAATTTTAAATAAGTAACGTAATAAAATATTATGTTTATTATTTATATAAAAAAACTAAACCTTACCAACCAAAAATCTCAAACGTCAAACTCCATCCGTTGTGAAAAATAATTACAACACACAAAATATACAATTCAAAATAACAATCTAATAACACATACTGTTTGTAGATACAGATCATCCCCTGTATTCACATAGTCAAATTGTATAATCAACCAAAAACGGGAAAATAACTTACAGAATGGTAAAAAATAAAAATAATAAAATAAAACAAATCCAATAAATTCCCATCGAAGCAATCCAAAGTATCCAAGAACAATAAAAAAACTGTGTTTAAAATAAGAAGCGCTCCTGGAAAACTGAAAAAAAGGAAATCAAGTACTGAAAAATATTAAATAAAAATATTAATTTATTAGAAACCAAAACAGATTTCCTATAAAAAAATGCTAAATCCAAATGTCCAAGGAACAGATTCATAAAGAAAAACCTACAACGTAAAAGAGAAACCCACCTGCAAGAAACAGTGCAATCAAAAATTACATATGCATTACACATAATCATCAGAAAGCACAAAACAAAAAATAATGTAACCGAAAACATTGTCATATTAATACAACACGGTACGAAAACCTAAACCAACACACTAGTGAAAAACACTACAATTACTAAACCTAAATATTTTAAAAACCTACAAACAACGCTATAACTAACCTCCAGAACTCTGCACTACATCCTCCCTACTCTCAAAACCCTAGAAAAAATGTTTAAAAAGACGTGCCTGTCCCAATGAACAGCAGCACCTTCCTGGGACCTGGATGCCGGAAAATAGACTAATTGACTACAAATAGAAGGTAGCTGTAAAAACAAAGGCCTCTCAATGAAACTAAAAAAAGACTATCTCCCCATAGAAATGAGTGGAAATATAAATTAAAAAAATATATTTTTATTTTCCAAAATTGTGAAAAATTATTATACATGTAAACATGTTAAAAGAAGTTGTTGAAATATGTAAAACATATAGTAAAGTATAAATTAAATAATAGTTTTAAAAATATACAGTTATTTATTATATACAGATTCAAGTATTTAAAAACTATTTTTAGAATATGTATATGAAACTACTGAATTAATGTTAAAAAATGTTAAACACTTGAAAAAGGCCTGAAAAATGTACAACACGCAATACTATTTAGCTATGATTTACAATATTTTATTTACGAATAAAAGTGTATTCCTTTTTATTTCTCAATAAATAAATGCATTTTATAACTGTATGTTGAAAATGTTAAAATATACATTAAATAAACTTTTAAAAATGAAGAAAAATTGAAAAATGTGTTACATATCTTTATTTTATGAAAATATGAAATAAAAATGTGGTGTATTACAAATATACAGCTAATGACTATTCTAATGATCTTTCTAACCACCAAAAATGCTAATTAAATAATATAAGCTGCACCTATCACATAGAAATACATTTTAACAAAGTAATTTAACACTCAGGGGCCGATTCAGATCCGGGTCGGAAAGCACTTCGACCGAGCTGGATCCGGAGTGTTTTCGACCGAGCCGGAGTCCTGCAGTCCGACCGAGTGAGTACGATGCGGCCGTATGCTGTCGGACTCGGTTCGGTCGGACTCCCATAGAAGTCAATGGGAGCCGGTTGTGCGACGCGTACATGGGCTCCCATTGACTGAATGGGTACGTCGCGGACAAGTGTGCCACCTACAGTGAGTACGCGTCGGTGCCATCCGCACCATACATGCCTGTGTTGGGGAGACCCATGGGTCTCCCCCTGTGTCCGAGTCGTAGGGCTGCAGGTGACAGGGGGTCCAACGCGGACACCCAAAGGCAACCACCCGGACAATTTACAAGCCGGACACGCCGACTCGCACAGGCGTGCATCATACTGGCTCGGTCGTGAATCGTATCCATTGCACGCCACGGTTAGCTTGCGACCGAGACGTACGGAGCAGTTCAGACCAAGTCGGTCGGTGAATTTCATGTAGCTCGCATCGAACTTGCTCGCTCGTACAGCTGTATGAGTCGGGCGGAAAACACTCGTATGGTGCGTAGTTTTTCTGGCCGGATCGCGTTCGGTGCCCTTCCGACCCGGATCGGAATCGGCCCCTCAAAGGGTTAAATTAAATAGTGCTGCTCCATTTTGGATGAAGTGTTGGCTAAGGGGTGACATTTACTATTCCCACTCCAATCTAAAGAAATTTGGGGAAGGTGTTGGGCACTAAAGGGGCGGCATTCACTATTTGCACTCCAATCTTAACCATTTTGGGGAAGGAGTTGGATACTAAAGAGGTTACTATTACATCTCAAAGCTAAACCATTTTGAGGAAGGTATTGAACTCTAACTGGGTGACTTTAACTATTTCCACTCCAATCTAAATTAATTTGGGGAAGGTGTTGGACTCTAAAGTAGTCACTTATACCATTCCAACTCCATTCTAAACCATTTTGGAGAAGGTGTTGGACACTAAAGAGACTACATATACCAGTGCCTAATTTGAGCCGGTGTTTCTGGTGCTCAGCACCTGCACTTAATTGTCAGCACTGGCACTTATAACAGGCTGCCCCATAGTCATGCCTTTTGTCTTATTTAGAGAGATGTATAACAACAATTGTTTATTAATTCAGTATACTTTCAAATGGCTAATACCTGCCACCCAAGCCCTTCTTTTACCTTTGGAGGCCTGGAAAAGTCTTAAATGTTACACTTGTAGGTGTGCGATGATTACTAGTTGTGTTGGTACTCTCATTGGCAGCACTAGTAGGGGCAATGGGTGGTGCAAGCTGCTGTGGCCCCCTGACAAGGACCTGGCCCTTATTTAGTAACAAATTAAGCACTGACATATATCTTCCAATTGAAACAATTTTGGGGTAGGTGGTGGACACTAAGGGCCCGATTACGATGTCAGGCAGACCGCAACTGACCGACCATTGGTTGAGGTCTGCCTGCCATCTGCCTTTGCTGTCCGCCCATCCGCCACATTACGATGCGGCAGACTGAGGCATCAGACAGAGGGACTGTCCACCGCACTTCAAGGAGCCCGTCAGAGCATCGGAAACACCATAATCCCATAATGATGGTAACAGCAGCCTCGGCTCCGACATTGGGATTAGGATGTCACTTTCTGATAGCCTTTCAATGTCTGCCTTTCCAACATGGAAAGGCTGTCGTAAAGTGACTTTGGGGGCTCCTAGCAGGACCCCGTCCCTCCACGGCATTTTCTATGAGGCTTGTGTGTCCCCTTAAACAATCCTGCACCGTGTGCAGGCATGTTAAAAAAACATCCATTTTAGAATGGCATCTTATGCTGCGGGACTCTTCCACCCGCTGCACAAGCAGTAATTGTAAAATGGATGTTTTCGACCGCCCATAGGGCGATCGCATCCAAATTGTGCGGTGGGAACCGCCGACCTATGGTCGGATGTTTCCAGTCTGCTACGGCATCTGCCCAACATCATAATGATGCCCTAAAGGGGCAACATTTACTATTCTCACTCCAATCTAAACCATTTTGAGGAAGGTGTTGGACACCTAAGGGGTGAAATGTACTATTCCCCCTCCAATATAAACTATTTTGGAGAAGGTGTTTGACTTTAAATAGGCAAAATTTACTATTCCAACTCCAATCTAAATTAAAGGCCATATTACGATGTCAGTCGGAAAGCCTCCGAATGGCACTCGTATTCCCCTAAACTGTGTCAGAACCTACGTTTCAGACTTTGGGGCCGATGTGGATCCGGGTCGGACAGCTCTCCGAGAGCTGTTCGTAGCCTTACCGTGCGACCGACACGTACCCCCTTAGCCGGTCCGTCCTGTAGATGAAGTACAATGCGTATAACTGCCAAAAACACGACCGACACGTATGCTGTGATTCAAGCTCCATTCTCTGTCTGAGCCGTAACTCGGAACGCCGAACCGAGTCATCCGGAAGCACTATCCATAGCAGTTTCCGCCCTGACAAGTACGATGTGTACTTCCTACGCGCTGGACGGGTCGCCACGTACGGCACGTCACATCATCCGGAAAACAAGCATATCAGCTACGAATCGCGCCACAACTCAATCCACGGCTACGAGACGGACCAGCTTGCAACGGGTACGAGACGGAGCAACAAGCAGCGTGTACGACACGAACACATCATGAATCCCATCGTGCAGGTCATACCAGTACTCTACATCTATGACCGGATCAGGAACCGACGCCGACGGCGCAGACGGTAAGTCAGACACCTACCACACAAACATACGACATGTACCCGCAAAATGGTACACACACACAGGGGATCCACATCCTGGCCACTAACAACAGGCCACCATAGGGGTTACATGGCCAGCACCACTACCACCTCCACCCATAGGGCTTATGTTGCCAATCACTCCTGCCACCCCCACCCATAGGGGACCTGTTGCCCATCACCCCTGCCACCCCCACCCATAGGGCTTATGTTGCACATCACCCCTGCCACCCCCACTCATAGGGCATATGTTGCCCATCACCCCTGCCGCCCCCACTCATAGGTCTTATGTTGCCCATAACCCCTGCCACCCCCACCCATAGGGGACCTGTTGCCCATCACCCCTGCCATCCCCACTCATAGGGCTTATGTTGCCCATCACCCCTGGCACCTCCACTCATAGGGCTTTTGTTGCCCATCATCCCTGCCACCCCCACTCATAGGGGACCTGTTGCCCATCACCCCTGCCACCTCCACCCATAGGGGACCTGTTGCCCATCACCCCTGCCACCCCCACTCATAGGGCATACATTGCACATCACCCCTGGCACCCCCACCCATAGGGGACCTGTTGCCCATCACCCCTGCCACCCCCACTCATAGGGCATACGTTGTACATCACCCCTGGCACCCCCACCCATAGGGGATCTGTTGCCCCTCACCCCTGCCACCCCCACCTACAGGGCTTATGTACGACATCACCCCTGCCAATCCCACTCATAGGGCATATGTTGCCCATCACCCCTGGCACCCCCACTCATAGGGCTTATGTTGCCCATCACCCCTGCCACCCCCAATCATAGGGGACCTGTTGCCCATCACCCCTGCCACCCCCACCCATAGGGACCCTGTTGCCCAGTACCCCTGCCACCCCCACCCATAGGGGACCTGTTGCCCAGCACCCCTGCCACCCCCACTCATAGGGCATATGTTGCCCATCACCCCTGGCACCTCCACTCATAGGGCTTATGTTGCCCATCATCCCTGCCACCCCCACTCATAGGGGACCTGTTGCCCATCACTCCTGCCACCCCCACCCATAGGGGACCTGTTGCCCAGCACCCCTGCCACCCCCACTCATAGGGCTTATGTTGCCCATCACCCCTGCCACCTCCACCCATAGGGGACCTGTTGCCCATCACCCCTGCCACCCCCACTCATAGGGCATACATTGCACATCACCCCTGGCACGCCCACCCATAGGGGACCTGTTGCCCATCACCCCTGACACCCCCACTCATAGGGCATACGTTGTACATCACCCCTGGCACCCCCACCCATAGGGGACCTGTTGCCCATCACCCCTGCCACCCCCACCCACAGGGCTTATGTTGCACATCACCCCTGCCAACCCCACTCATAGGACATATGTTGCCCATCACCCCTGGCACCCCCACTCATAGGGCTTATGTTGCCCATCACCCCTGCCACCCCCAATCATAGGGGACCTGTTGCCCATCACCCCTGCCACCCCCACCCATAGGAGACCTGTTGCCCAGCACCCCTGCCACCCCCACCCATAGGGGACCTGTTGCCCAGCACCCCTGCCACCCCCACTCATAGGGCATATGTTGCCCATCACCCCTGGCACCTCCACTCATAGGGCTTATGTTGCCCATCATCCCTGCCACCCCCACTCATAGGGGACCTGTTGCCCATCACCACTGCCACACCCACCCATAGGGGACCTGTTGCCCAGCACCCCTGCCACCCCCACACATAGGGCATATGTTGCCCATCACCCCTGCCACTCCCACTCATAGGATGGGTGATGCGCCACCCATCCATCATACTCCAACATTAGGTATGTCAGCAAAATACATCCCCCCTAACATCATGACAATAGTGTGTAGTCTGTGACAAATGCCCACAACAGTGATTATGACTTTGAACTTACAATGTAACTAACAGCACATGTGTGACCAACAAATGAGTGTGCCCTACACAAGGCAAGCATCACTATAGCACTGTGTCAATGTAAAAAGAACACCCCCTCACTGTGTAGAACAAAAGCTAAGTGTGGGCTTCCAAACTGCAGCAAATGTCGAGCATTGTGGTGATGGGGTCTAAACCCCCCTCATCACAGTGACCAAAAGGTAAGTGTCATCATGGTCAAAGCTGCAATTGCCAAACAGCATGTATGATTCCCGGTCCCAACACATCAAACACTCCTGGGGCAAAGTAGTGGTTGTGTCCCATACCCACAGAGATGTGGTGAGGCTAACAGTGCTGTGAAAACATAACATACTCTCGGCCATGTGCAGACAAGCACCACCCATGGGGGCTGACAATGCATACAATGTACAATGACACAAAGGCAGAAGTGACCATCACAAAGCATACACACATCTCGAAAATAGACACACTAATCAAAACAACCTGTGGAGACTGTAGGTGTCAGGTCACAAACTCCCATTCCATGCCAGCAATGGCACCTAACAACCAGGATGAATGTGCACAATGATGTGATATGACTCAAAGGGACAGCAGGGCCAATCACAGAAACAGCATCCAGACAATGGCCCACAACAGCAATACCAATGCACTGATGCAGATGCACAAACACAAACAGGCAACCTCACACTGCACATCTGACACAACATGTGTGTGTGTGTGTGTGTCTCAGTATCCCCAGGCAACTACACAACACATGAGGGGGGCTGAACCACAGTGACAGAGATGTGGACACAGTGCCATACAAAAGTAAACCATCATTGGGACACCCTTAGTGGGCACTCAGGCATTGTGAGATGAGAGGGAACACAACAGACACATGTTACACAAGCTGGAATGAACACCAACTAACACAGCAAGAGACTGACACAACAGCACTACCCTCAGGGACCAGACGTTGGGGTGACACAAGCATGCATGACACCTCCGCTGTGATGACAAAGGTAGATTTCGAACAAACTCGGAAACCCAGACATGTGTCCTGTTCCACAAATGTACATCACACATACACAAACACAAATCACTCTGCATGGCCCGTCATCCATGGACAAACGGGAGCTAGGGGCCCATCCATGCAAACATTTACATCAGTCCACCCTCAACACCACACACCCTGAACTGCAACAATGTGCATCTGTGAAGCACACATGGACAGGTGATATTGCACATGCACCCATGACAAACACAAGAATGTTGGGAGGAACTAAGGTGCACAAACTCACCACACAAGGACAGTTTACAACCCTGGTGAATGACAGACATACTGCACAGTATGCGGTACATGCCCATGACGTCAAAGCTCATGTAACCTTCAGAATACCTGCCACAGTCCCAGGGCAATGCAGAACCCAAGGAGAACCACTAGGCACACATGCTGACATCTGCACACATTGCAGCCCTGAACCCGACAAGTGGGAGCAGTCACACATACATACACATGTCTCAATCAATGAAAGGTACCACCTAGAGACAACTACATGATATTACGAACAAACAAGTGCCTTGGGTACCCCTGACTGTGTCCCATCTGCGTCTGACAACATCATCACCACTCAGAACTGACAAATCCCAATGATGAAACACCAATTATCAGTAGTGTGTCATGCACCTACATATTTGGTAGCCCATGGCAAAGTTATGGGATGAAAACAGTACCACACAGCAAGCATCAATAACAGGAACATATCAAGGGAACACTGCCTGTGTATGAAAAGGGATGTGGACACACACACACATGCTCATACAGCAAACACCATGGGCCCAGGCTATGTCACGGGACAACACACTTACTTGAGGGGACCCAACTCCTGTGGAAGCCCAGCTGTGCCAAACATAGTCACAGCACGTCTCAGTCATGTCAGCAGAACACTTGGTCAGTCAGCCATCAGTTACCACACAATGAAGGCTCTGGTCACAACAGCCTGAGAACGGGAGTCTCCCCTAAGTCATCTGCACATACTCAAAACATATATACAGCAAGTTGCACAGAGGACCCAGTTGCTCCTATACCAATGATGCCCACACCTGTAGGTCCAGTGGCAATGCGCACAAAGTCTGTGGAATAGACAAATTGGACAATGGGAAGCACATCATATGTGCATGGGTGCAAGCCAGAGATGTGACCATGCAAATGAAATGGTCACAGAGATGTCCACAAATAGTTGATCATGACACACCCAGGTAGCTGCAAAGGATGACATGGGTACCGACCACAATAGGATACATATCTCATGGGCCACATGGAGTACCTCACATCAACACCTCAGTATTCAACATTGGAAACCAAGGATTACAGGTGCAAGGGCATGTTAAACATCATCAACCTAATGTACAGCTAAATCAAGTACACAGGGATAAAGAAAAAAACTTTATTCAGCATATTAAAAGTTAAACGTCCGTTCAAACAAAAGGCCAATGGCCAGTCCATTATCAAATGCCAAGGAGTGAACTGGAGTGACAACTGTCACACGTTGCTTGCCTGCACTGCTAAGGACAGGGGACATCCCCTTGGAGGGGCATACATGGGGGCAGGCCAGGCACCGCAGGGACAGGATCAGGGCGCAGCAGAAGGAGGCAGTGAAGAGGTGGTGGATGCAGGAGAGACACTTGCAACTGCAGTGGAGCTGACTGAAGTGGTGGGTGCAGTCACAACTGTGGGGCACAAGTCAGATCGGGTGGATGCCGGCACAACTTCAGTGGTCTGACCAGGTGTGGAGGAGCAAGTGGTAGGGGGGGGAGGGCCTCAGCATTTTGGGGATGGTGCATCTGTGGGTGGGGGAACCCGGGGCAGAGAGTCGCGAGGGAGCCTCTGGAGTGGTGGCCTGGGGGATGGAGGACGGAGACTTTGCCTTGGAGCTGTGTGGCGGCGGTGGGGTCTTGCTCTTCCGGCTCTGGGGGACTTGCTGCTGGGGGTCTCAGTCTGACTGCGCCTTGGGGAGAGTGTCCGGGTGTGAGGGGCACTCCTTTCTGTGCGTGGGGACTTCCTCTTCCCCTTGTAATCTGGATCTGCTGGGTCGGTGGGGAAGAGGCCAAGGTCATAGAGGAAGAGCTTCTGTGGAGATGGGGTTGCAGGTGAGGCAAGGGAAGGGGGCTGGGAGGAAGAGGTTTCCAAGGACTGCGGAGTGGTTGTGGATGACTGTGTGTGTGTCTGCAAACCATCCCCTGTGAGTGTGGTATCAGTCCCCTGCGCTTGCTTGTGTGCATGTCTCGATCTTGGTTTGGGTGTTTGTGTGCTGCCCGTGTCTGTGGCTTTGTGAGAATGTGCAGGTGTGTGTGTGCTTGGGACAGGTAGGGTGCTAGGAATTGTGAGAGGTGCAGGGGTAGGAGGGGTGTGGGACAGTTGGAGGAGGGACACTGCTGCCGTCAGGTAGGAGGCCACGGACTGATTGGTCCTCTGTAGGGCAGACATGTCTGAGGAAATGCCCTCCATGAACGACACCAGTTGCGTCAACAGACTTGTGTGTGCATGGAGGACACTCAGCATCGACGTCTGCCCTACATAGATCTGTCTAAGTAAGTCTACAGACTCCTCACTCAGGACAGCAGGGGACACAGGGGCAGGGGGTGCGGTGCCTGGCACAAAGGAGACATGCTTCAGAAGACGGAAGCCTCCAGGGACCTCTGGGATGGGAGCCGATGGGAGGGTGGTGATGGGGGGCGGTGGCGGGGACAGCCTTACTAGCTGGGGTTTGGTGGCTGCTGACACCTGCCTCCACAAGGGAGTCATCCTCAGAGCTGCTGTATCCCTCAGCTGGGGAGGGGGGGGTGGTGCTGACGACTCCTGTGTGTGGCTCCACTCGCCCACCGTGCCACTGGGTCCCCCCCGACTCCTCTCCTTCTGTCCCTGTCAGGCTCTGTGGCTCCTCCTGGTCCGTGGAGCTGTCCCCTCCTGTGGCCGTGGATGTATCCGGATAGGAATAGGAAGTAAGAGAACAACATCAGTCACCTGCACTGACTACACACACCAAAGTGAGTACATCACATCACAGGGCAATCCCTGGCATCATCAGCCAAACACTGCTCAAAGTGCCAACACTGTTTAGAATAAGCCAATTGCCATTCTCAACATCAACCATGGCACACATATCCCTCCTTGACTTGCACACATATGTCTGTTGCATGTTGGATGCTAATACCCCAATGGCCCGACATGCACCACCCACACATTAGTTGGACATGCAAGTAAACATGTAGGAGTATGTCACTATACACACAGCACATCGGATGAAGGGATGGGCAGAGACTCATTTCACATGCTTTTGATGCATGCCAGCAACACACACTATGATGTTCTCATGTCCTGATGGGCAATGCCACTATGGGGTGCAAGGTGCACACTTGAACACAATGCAGGATCACTCATAGCAAGTTAAATGCCATGGCACTGGCATGTCCTGAAAGTCAGTCAACACTGTCTCCTGTCACAGGGGCAGGGCATCCAGACAACAACAGTATGCACTGTCTCACAATCATATCTCAGGGGTAAAGCTAACTCTGCAGATGACAGGTGCACTTGCCCATCCCCTGCAAACAACATATCCAGGACCCAGAAGACCCCACATCATGCAAATCAGACATATGAGTCTCTGCAAACACAACTCCCTGTACATTAACACATCACAGTCTGCCATGCATGTAGCCCAGCTGCCTGAAGGACACAGTTGCATACACCATTGTGCACTGTCAGATGATCACACACCTATATGTCACACAGGTCTTATCTCTCACAGTCACATCGCAGATGTCCTGCTGACCCTCAAAATCATGGACACCCCAGTTGTACGTAACAACAAGCCACACCATAATGACACAGAGGTAGACACCTGAAGGGCCATGTCACTAAGCACAACCTGTAATTTGATACACAGAAGTGGGATTAAATGCCCTTGAGGAGGCATGATTGCCCAGGTCTACGTGAAACAGTGTTTGGCCCTGGACAGTAGTCAGGTGGCTAAGCAAGTGTGACATCCTTGATATACATACTGCTGAGGCCCCAAAATTGGAGTCCCCTGCTGCATGGGTTTGTTTGGAATACCCCAGCCACATGTGGCGAGTCAGACTAGCAATTGGAACACATCTCAAGGGCACACACAGATCACGTCAGAGCTCAGGCATTGGGCAAACAATTGAACCACCCATGAAACACACAACAGAGTCACAGGAACAGATGCTGTCCGGTAGCTGAAGCATAGCTGACTGCAGAGACACAGTGCCCTAGTGACACAAGCAACAGACTGAAGGGGCCACACCTGTGGAACAGATGAGTAGGGTGCATCACACAATTGAGGGACCTGAGTATTGGACTACAAGACCTACGTAATGTGGAAGTGTGACCAGGCCAAAAGACTGCAATTAGCATGTCAGACATAGTACACAGATTAGGCATGGACTTACCCCCTTCCTGCTGCTGTCTGGCCTTCAGCTGCCTATCCGGGTCCGGGAAGACCACCGCCAGGATCCGGAGCATGTGGGGGGTCAGGGTCCGTTGTCCGCCCCTCCTGCGTGGAGGTGACAGCTTCAGCTGGACTCTAGCTATCCTCCGGGTCCAGCCCCGAAGGTCCTGCCACCTCTTCTGGCAGTTGCGGATCCGGCGCTTGTAGACCCCCACCGAACGAACTGCCCGGGCAATGGTCAGCCATATCTCCTGCTTCTGGTGGGCACCAACCTGTGAGGATGACAAAGTTAAAAGTACATTAACACACATGCCCCATATTTGTGCTGCACACATTTGGAGATACATGTCATCATCATAAAGGGAAATGATTTACAAAGGTAGTGCAACCATGGGGAAGGATAAATCACCTGCATGTCTGACATGTTAACAATGCCTGGAAAGTTTAAGCTTGCACTAATGCACTTTAGCAGCAGGACACCTGTTCATTACATGTACCTACACACTTTAGGTGATGAAAGTAGTCAGAGAGAATGCTTGCCACTGGTGTACACACTGCTAGTACTGCTAGTCAGACAACATGCACAATTAGGAAGGCAGTGGACTGCATCCTCACCTGTTCCCCTGGTTTCCCATACAGCTTGCTGTACTGTGGAAGGAGCCCATCCAGCAGGGCGCGGTTCTCCTCCTCAGTGAAGGCTAGAGCCCTCTCCAGAGTACGTGCCATAGCAGGAGCCAGAGGATGCAGAGACAGCAGCAGTGGTAGCAGGGATGTGGTCCAGTAGCATGTAGTTCAGGCAAGTGAGCTTCCTGGGGGCCAGCCAGCCTTATATCTGTGCTGCAGAGGCAGAATCTGTGCCATATGTCCCAAGTGATAGGTCCAACATGGCTGCGTTCTATGAATCTGGCCAATCAATGGAAAAGTAAGATTCGTACACGCCTTCTTCATCATTCAAATCTTCACCTTCATGAAACACTAGTAATTGCAACATTGTTGTAGGCATCCAACTGAATTTCCAGCGCACAACTCGTACACATTTTGAATCCGCATCCGTCTCCATGACAGTCCAGAGCCAATGGGTGCGCCCGGCTCGCTCAACTGACTGTACAACGCGTATTTTGAAAATACACATGCACCCGTCTCCATACGATTCAATGGCCAAGGCGTATGCCTGTCTCGGACCATGCCTGCCCGACGCGTATGCATGATAGTCACCCGCGTCGGACCTCATTGCATTCAATGGCAAAGCGTACGCACGGCTCGTTCATGAACCGTGCAATGCGTACGCATTGTCACCTGCGTCGAACCTCATTGCATTCAATGCTTACGCACGGCTCGGTCATGAACCGTGCAATGCGTACGCATTGTCACCCGCGTCGGACCTCATTGCAGTCAATGGCAAAGCGTACGCACGGCTCGGTCATAAACCGTGCAATGCGTACGCATTGTCACCCGCGTCGGACCTCATTGCAGTCAATGGCAAAGCGTACGCGCGGCTCGGTCATGAACCGGAACTCATTGGTGTGACTATTCGACGGATTCAACACAGAATTACTTGCCAGGGACACCTGTGCACACCTACCACATTACAGAATTGCCCACACAGTGTCCCATGGCATGTAAGGCTGCATTCCCTGTGTGTTGGGGGGGCACATTTGGTTTGTTGGGGGGCACTTTTGTTCAGCCACTCCCAGGCTGTGCACGTGTACATGGGGGCAGAATCCTTTGTGTGTCGTGCACATTACCACTGTGATGTGGAAATGTACAGTAATGGGCATGAGTCACGGACACAGTTTCATGGTGGGTCTGTTTAGGGCATGTCACATACACCCTGAGTCCTGGGGGTGATGGCATGTACATCACAGTGAGACCTGTAGCCACAATTCTGATGTGCACCCACAGTCTGAGTGCATGTTGTGTCTCAGATGTGGCTGATCAAATGTGCCCAATGGGAGACAGTCTCCACATCCATGTGGTATATGCATCTACCTTGATGGTGTGTGTGTGTGTCTAAGAAACGTACATCTAGTGCCTGCAGGGACAACAGTGGCCACTACCTGTGGGACTCACACTTGACTTGTGGTGTGTACGTGATACGCCATGTCCATGGCATTGTCGATGTGGCAATACAGGGACCCTGGGTATATGCATGGCAAAGATCTGTGATGCCTGGGAGACATCAGGCCTCACTTGTCACTGTGGTGTGTGTTTGGAACGTCACAGCAGTACATAGGTCGGGTGACACAGCCAGATGATTGGCCATTGCACTACATGGGACTCATGTGGACATGTGGGATTGAGATGTGAGGTGATGGTCATGTAGGTGACATATGTGTCCATGCCCAATAGCACACACCTCAGTACATTGTGTAATGTCATGATCTATCATGTGATATTGAGCCTGGTCATGGCCACATGGGTGGATGAACCGACAATCTTCCTTTGTTCATCTCTGTTCTGCAGGGCACCAGCTGTCCATCGCCCGTTCCCAGACCTTGCAACCATGCAGGAACGAGACTGCATCTGACGGTACTGCTTCACCAGACCACTGATTGAGGAGTTGGCAGAGCAGTTGGCGCCACATCTGCTACCTGGACGGACATACCCTACAGCACTGACCCCAGAGGTGAAGGTGATGGCAGCCCTGCACTTCTTTGCTACTGGTACATTCCAGTACACTGTGGCTACTGCTGGTGGTATGTCGCAAACTATGTTTAGTCGGGTGCTACGCGATGTCTTGGAGGGGATGTTGCATTTCCTAGACCTGTACATCAAGTTCCCGAGCCCAGCTGAACTCCCTGAAATAAAGGATGCCTTTTATACACTGTTCTGGATATCGTCCTTTGTGCGCCTTGCTGGTGCTTGTGCGTTCACCTTGTCCACAATCCTCGCCCACATCTTTGTTTTCTGTGACATGGGGGTCGTTTGGACCAATGTACCAAACAAATGTGGCTCTACTCTGATGATCTCGTCTACCAGCACTTCTAACTCACTATCTGTGAACTTTGGATTCTTCTTTGGGGGCATGGTGATGGGTGGTGGTGGTGAGGGATGTGTGTGTGAGGGTGCAAGTGAGGGTGGGTTGGTGTTGGTTTTGCTGGCTGTATGTGTGTGTGATGTTGGATGAGGTGCTGATGGTGTGTGAGTTGTGTGATGGGTGAGTTGTGAGTGTGTCTGTGGTTGCTGTGTAATAGTGTTTGCTGCTGGCTGTGTCTCCTGTTTGCAAGGGATGATGGTAGTGATTGTAGTCCTTTATATATTTGGAGTTGTGGGTGTGTCTTTGTCCCAGGTTTTTTTAATTTGGTATTTATTGGCTTTGTCATTGCTTGTTTGATCCTGTTTTTGTCTTTTTTCCTTTGGGTTTTGTAGGCATGAAGGAGATGTTCATCTGACGGATACGGACGCTGATGTTGTCTCGTGCGGGCTTCTCTGCCTCGTTCACGCTGCCTATCTTCTGTGTTTCTTACGCGTCGGTCGCGAAGGTCTCTATTGCTTGTGGGCCCGGTTTTCTGTGCGTGTCGGTCGTGCGGCTTGGTCTCCGTGCGAGTCGGTCTGAGTTTCCACGCATTGCATCGTACTGCGCGGATCGGACATCGCGGGTACGTGTCGGTTGGGTTCATTCCGGGTTTGTGTTAGTCGGTGAAATTCGCGTCGGTTTTCCAGCTGGATCACTATTTTCCCTACGGCTCGGTCGTACGGCTTGTATTCCGTACGTGTCGGTTGTAATTGACACGCATTGCATCGTACTGCACGGGTCGTACGGCGCTGGTCCGTGCCGGTCCGGTATCCGGTCCGGGTCCGTGTCGGTCGGTTCGTTTTGCGGCCAGAATCAGAATCGGCCCCTTGGTCGGAAACTTTATCTACCGACCGATTACGGTCGGAAAGGAAACCGTTCGGTCATTCTGAATCAGTTGCGACCGGCATTCGGAGACTCCAAAGCGGTCGACGCCGAATCGTACAGGTCTACAGGCAGTGTTTCAGACCGACGGATTACGATGTTGGATTCGGACAGTCTTTCCAACTCAGTCTGTCCGACATGAAAAGGCTGTCGGAAAGTGACTTTGGGGGACTGTAGCAGGCCCGCTTCATCCTGAGGCCTCTGGTTGGGGGCCGTGGGGGTGCCGAAGGGACCCCCCTGTAAAACCATGCACAGTGTGGCAGGCACCATGGGGTGCCCGCCACAGGGTGCAAGGTTTTCCGCATCCACCCCTTTTTTCAATGGGAGCCTGTGTTATGGGTCGGAACACAGGCTCCTATTGAACTCAATGGGAGACTTTCCGAACTGTGTTCGGAAGCATTGTAATCAGTCGTTTGGACTCGCCGAATGCGAGTCAGTCGTAACAGATTCTGACTAGGAGTTGGTCTGTTTGCTTTCCGACCGATATTGTAATGAGGCCCTAATTTGGGGAAGGTGTTGGATGCTAAATGAGTGACATTTACTATTCCCACTCCAATCAAAACCACTTTGTGGACGATGTTGGGCACTAAAAAGTTTATATGCACAATCAATAATCCTAAATCACAAATAATTTTTTGTGTACAAAATAAAATAAAAAGTAGTTAGAAGACACCCAAACTAAAAACCTATATATTTAAATTGAAACATTAATATACAAAATACTGTGCTAATATTAAAAACCAATATGTTATTTTTATTTATCAATATTCCAAACTTTTGAAACCTAACATAAAAAAATACATAATCCAAATTATAAAGATCATTGAATATATAATCAAATTGCTTTATTATATAATAAATTCAAATTATATTACATTTAAATTAATAAGCATTAGAATATATACTGCCAACAACAGAACTTATCCCAATAATGCAATATTAAAAATTTCATTATTTTGTTTTATTAAAATTTTAATAAATTAACCTCTACCTTATAAATGTAGAAAGAAATCAATGAATACAATCATAAATAATACATATGTATTCTATTTTCATAATTTATCTATACGTAATGTTGAATATTTTTTAACACATTTAAACATTTTAAAAATAAAAAAATATTAACAATGGCAGTATAATTTTCTACATTTAAAAAACATAAACAATTATACAATTTACAAGACATATTTCAAAACAATACACTTATTAAAGTAAAAAAATGTTAAAAAATTAAATGTGCAAAATGTTTATATCATTCAATTTAAATGTAATACATTTTCATTTTTTCAAAAGTACTATAATTATTAAAAATGAATAATTAAAAAACTATTGCATTCATTATGATGTTGTGCTGACTGCCACTGACAGCCCATGGTGGTCTCTCCAACATTTAGGGCATCAGTCCAACAGTTCCATTACGATGCAGTCGGTCGGAGCAATAATGTCGGGGGTAAAGACCGCCGCCTCTAAAAGGATACAAGATCGTGTCGGGCGCCGGTTGGACTTCTATCCCTACAATGAAGGCGGTGCCTGCTCAGGCAATCATAGGGATTAAGATGTCCCTCTCCGACTGCCTTTTCATGATGGTCCCAACACCATGAAAAGGCAGATGGAAATGGACTTTGGGGGCCCGTAGCAGGGCCCCTGTGAGCCACTGCTATGTGGCCTGGGGCCACATGTTGTGCCTTCCCACACACATCCATGCACCTTGTGGCAGGCACCACATGATGTCTGGAACATGGTGCATGGATGTTTACAAAGTGCCCTGTTGTACTGCGGCCCTTTTCCTGGGCCGAAGCACAAGCCTCTGTAGAAAAAGGCACTTTCTGCCCGACAGCATGGTTGTCCCATCCTAATTTGGCAGATGGGACTGGCAAATCATTGTCGGGTACTCTCCTGCCCGAAGCGAAGGCGGTTGGCAGTCTGGCCAACTGCGATCTTAATAAGGGCCTATAATTCTTAATTTTACAATATTAATTTGCATATCATTAAAAATTAAACATTACATTTATCTAAACAATTAACTTTTTTAACATCTCCCCAACATTTTCCCCTAAAAATCCACCATCCCACTTCTAAAAACAATTATTTATACATTAATTTTACACATTAATACAACAGATTTCTTTTTTTTATTAATTATCTTACGAAGCACACTAATTAAATAAGTTCCTAAGCACACAAAATCAAACACTACAGTAAAATAGATACAATATAACACTTACAAAGAACATTGCATTCAAAGATATTGTCCAGAAAGTACATTTTTACAACTGAATTAAAAACAACTCTTAAAACGATATTCTTACCATTGTTATTCCTGTCCACAATATATATGATATCCCAATTTTCTTGCCACAATATTTTTGCCTCACAATATTTTTTATTCAATATTTTGCAAAACATTAAAAAGGGAAAGCCAAGAGGTCTTAATTTAGCAAAGCTAATAGATCTTTCTTTTTGTGGGAGTAGTGTTTGGTAGTATTTTGTGTTCAGAAGAGAATATCATGATAAAGCAACCTCTTAGGCTACAACAATATGGAAGCTGAGAGCAGGGTCCTTTTGTTGAACAGACTGCAGCATCAGAATCAGGATGCATATAAAGACTCGAAGGAGGCGGAAGGTAAGTTCAAAGACTTTATTAAAGAAATGCCGCGGATACCAGAGAGCACGTCTTCACCGGGATTACAAGTCACAGCAACTGCCACTCCAACCGTCACCCATGCCCAAGATTCTTCCCTGGAACAATAGGATGTCATAGAACACTTGGGCATGGGCACGCGGCAGGAGAAGCAGCGCGAGGCCATAACAAGACAAAAGGCAAAGCGGAGCAGGATAATATAACATAAGGATGTACAGCATAATACATCTCCTTCTTAATGATGAAAAAGAAAGGGGGAGAGGGAGGAACTAGTGTGGAAAAGAACGAGGAGGAAGGCGGAACCAATGGCGTTAGTCACACACAAAGTCGTGTAACTTAGCTGGTGGTTTGACAACCCTACCGTATCTGTTCACCATAGGTTCCTTTCTAACAGTGCTACTAGAAGGGAAAACGTCATCAATATCAAGACTATTATATTCAAGAGTTGCACTGCTCACATCAGGATTTTGTTGGGCATGTTCCGATAATTCCCCACTGAAAGTACTACAATCGTTCTCCTGAGTGGGAATACCATCAGGAACGCTCACACCATCAGGAGACGCAATATCCGTCCTCTGTGGGTAAGAATCCCTACCGGCACCACCATCCAGAATCCAATCATAGTCTGGGGAAGAAGGAGGACCTTGGTTGTCAGAAATACCATGAGAGGGGGAAGCGATCCCGCAACCCCACACAAAGACAATGAAGAAAAATGCCAGGTTTTACCATCACTTAAGAGAGCAGAGTTACAGAAAACTTTCTTAACCTCCATGGGTTTTGAGAAGTGACTTTGCCCCTTTCTTACGAACTCAGTTCTCCTTACCCTGACTTTGTCACCCACCTGTAAGTTCACTTTTTTACATGCATGCTTTGAGTCCTAATATTTTTTGCTGGTCATTTGTGAGTGTAACAACTTCTCTTTCACCTTACCAGAAGACCAACAAACTCTCTTGGGTGTGAGCCAACCCACATTGTCTCTGGTGACGGGGGTTCTGCCTCTAAGCAGGACAAAGGGACTGGTACCTGTAGACTCACAGGGAGTTACACGGAAAGCGCATAAATTATGGATGAGTTCTTTCCTCCATGAAAGGTCGTTTTGGTTGGCTAGCTGCACCATGCCTTTTATGACACGATTAAACCTTTCGACTGCCCCATTACCTGCTGGGTGGTACAACAAAGTTGATTTATGAGTGATACCATTCTCCCTTACAAATGTTTTGAAAATGGCAGAAATAAATTGTGGACCATTGTCTGCCACAATACATTTAGGTAGACCTTCTCTAAGAAATAACCTCCTCAAGAAACTAACAATGGTTCTCGCATCTGCATTCTGTACCACTTCCGGCCATTTAGAAAAATGGTCTACAAGCACAATGAGGAACAACTGTTCGCCATGTTCCCAAATGGGACCACAAATATCAATGCCTAATCTAACCCAAGGCATGCAGGGACTGGCAAGGGGTTGGAGGGGTGGCCTAAGCATGTGTTGAGATTTGTCAGAATTCTCACAGGCTCAGCAGTTTCTGACTTTTCTCTCGATTTCAAGCTCAAAACCCGGCCACCAATACGAGTTTCTCACCCTGCTTTTTGTCTTCCCTATGTCAAGGTGTCCTTCATGACGAATATCTAGGAGTTTTGCACGTAAAGTGGTGGGAGGTATGACTTTACCATTCTTAAGTATCAAGTCTCCATCGCTAGACAATTCGTCTCTGAGTTCCCAGAAGGTGTGCAATTGTTTAAGAATAGACTTTTTTGCGGGCCAGCCATCCTTTATATACTGTTTTACTTCAAGAAGTGTAGTATCTCCCTCCAGGGCTGATAACCATTCGGAACGTGATATGCAGGGCACCTCCTCAAAGATGTTAGCAATACATAATGTTTCAATATCCGAGGTCTGACTCCCACTGTCTGGAAAAGGCAACCGACAGTCTGCCACACGTTTCTTTATACCAGGAACGTACTCCACGTTGTAATTAAAATCCATCATCCTGACGGAAATGCGTGTGAGACGGGGAGAGGCACTTTGTAGGCCTTTGGTAGAGAGTACCTTAATAAGTGGTTTATGGTCACTTCTAAGGATGTCTAAGTACCCCCATATGTACTGCCTAAAGTGCTCTAAACCCCATGCGCATGCTAGGGCTTCGCGCTCGATCACAGAGTACCTTTCTTCAGTTGTTGTGATCGAGCGTGAGGCAAAAGCCACTGTTACTTCATTACCCGCTTCAGTGATGTGGTTGAGTACTGCTCCTAGACCTCTACCACTTGCATCCGTGGTGACCATGCTGTGAAGAGAAGGATTAAATCCCTGAAGAGGTGGAGCCTTGCAAATTTCATCTTTAATTCTGTTGAAAGCCTCCTCACAAGTACTGTCCCATTCAAATTAGTTTCTAAGTTTTACAAGTTCTCTCAAGGCGAATGTTTTGGAGGAGAAGTTTTGAACACATTTTGCATAGAATTCAGAGACGCCTAGGAAGGCTCTTACTTCCTCCCTGTTTTTAGGAGAGGGGGCTTCTCTAATGGCAGAGAGTAGTTTTTTTTTGGTTTTATACCACTCCCATTAATCTCGTGCCCCAGGTATGTGACCTCACTAGTAGCAAATTTCCATTTGAGGACATCAGCAGTAAGACCATGATGGTGTAGGATACTTAATACCCTGTTTAGTCTGTCATCATGTTCCTTCCTGTTGGTGCCCATCACCATAATGTCGTCCTGAAAAATGAGGAGATCTTTTTCATTCCTGAAGAGCGTATGCATCAATCTCTGGAACATGGCCGCAGCAGAGGCCAATCCAAAGGGTACTCTTCTAAATCTAAAACATCCCAATGGCGTAACAAAAGTGGTGAGGCTTCTACAGTTGGGGTGTAAGGCTACTTGGTGGTAGGCTGAACTTAGATCAATTGTGGAAAACCACTTAGCTCCTTTAGTGTAGGACAGCATCTCACTGGTTTTTGGCAAAGGAAATCGGTCGATAAGGATGTTTTTGTTAAGATTTGCGTAGATCCACACATAAGCGGAGCTTACCATTGGACTTCTTTGCGATGTCCAATGGCGAAACCCACTCCACTTGTTCAATGATACCAGACTTCTGCAGCCTAAGAAGTTCAGTTTCCACTTCGCCTATGATGGAGAAGGGGATGTTCCTAGATTTATGTATACAAGGGATAGCATTTTCTTTGAGTTTAATCTCTTGGACGAACCCTTAAAGTTTTCCAATGTCCTCGGAGAATCATGTTCTTGTAATCCTCTTCTGTTTGTAGTTAAAGCACGGGATCAGAGCTGTTTGTGTCAAGAATTATCCCCAAATTCCCTTGATCGATCCATCCCAAAACAGAAGGACCGACCGCAGAGACATATAGCTTTCCCAGCATTTGCCGTGTTTTAAATTGGAACTGCAGTTCCCTGAAACCTAGGATCTCAATGGGTTCCCCCATGAATGTTTTAGGAGAAATGTCCGGGTTGAGTAAATGGTTACCAATAACAGGAACACATTTTTCTAACCACACATTCTTATTTACAATTGTATAAAGAGAACTAGAATCCGCAACAATGGAGATCTCCACCCCTCCAATGTTTACATGGGTTTCCTACCTTTGCCCAACATATTATCTTCAACTTGTAACACAAATAAATTCATGTCATCATCATCAGACGAATACGCATATTCTTGTTCCTCAGGTACAACTAGTTTTACCTTTCAACCACCCCTTTGTTTTCTCTGACACATTGCAAGGAAATGACCAACAATTCCATTTCTGCTTTAGTGCAGGACACATTTTATCATTTGCCAAATGGGGAGTGAAATTACAACCAAAAGGTGTGCGCATCACCGGTACAGAGAACGCACGTAGAAGGTACACTGTGACGTGCAGGAATTAAAATATTGCACAGCTGTAGAATTTAGGTGTGCGTGTCACCGATACAAGAAACGCACGTTGGTACTGTACATTGTAACTTGCCTAGGTAAATAATGAATTGAGGTGTGCGTGTCACCGGTACGGAGAACGCACATAGAAGTACTGTAGTGCAGGAAGCAACAATGCTTAAATTCAATCTGAAAAATAGAGGTGTGCGTATCACCGGTTCCGGGAACACACGTAGACAATTTTGTGATGTAACTTGCCAATGTAAATAATATACTGTGGTGTGCGTGTCACCAATATGGAAAACGCACGTTGAGGATGTGGTGCGCAGAAGTGAATAACACGGTATCAAAAGATGAAGAAATAATGTGTGCGTATCAAGCGCACGTTGATCATGCGCGTAGTAACTTGCTTGGTTAATTAACAAAATGAGGTGTGCGTGTCACCGATATGGAGAACGCACGTAGAGGATGTGGTGCCCCAGAAATGAACCCCACGTTATGGCAAGATGAAGCAATAAGGTGTGCGTGTGACCGATAAGGTAAGCGCATGTTAACACAGGAAAGTTTAAATTGGCAGATGCCCAAATTAAAATGGCCGCCAACATGTGCGTTTCAATGATGTCACGCCGTAATGTGAAGCACTCTGAAGAGAAATTTTACTCAATCCGCCGCTTGGTGGGAATGGCGCAGATGAACATCAAGCGATAGCGCCGCTCCTCCCAAAAAAGAACCGGAGATCAACGTCAGAATGTGAGGAGCAGCGGCAAAAGCGCAGATCTCAACGTGATGTGCCTGAACAGTGGAACTAGGATGCAGCTGGGTTCGTTGGCGTTGCGATTCCAGGAGAAGCACAGGAGCCGGAAAGATGCAGGACACAGATGCCAAAGTTGATGCACCAGTAGACTCCGCCTGAGCTGGACTTGAAGCAGGTAGCATGAAAGGTAACCCCTCACCACTGTGCCGCAGAATACCAGAAGACGGCCCTCGCAGGAGTGGATGACGAGGCAGACAGCAGGAATGCGCTCGCAGGTTCGATGTGGTGTCAGGGCTTCCTCGTTGCCAAAATTATAAAGACTCAAAGGAGGCGGAAAGTAAGTTCAAAGTCTTTATTAAAGAAATGCCGCTGACACCAGAGAGCACGTCTTCACCGGGATTACAAGTCACAGCAACTGCCACTCCAACCAAAACCCATGCCCAAGATTCTACCCTGGAACAATAGGACGTCATAGAACACTTGGGCATGGGCACTCGGCAGGAGAAGCAGCGCGAGGCCATAACAAGACAAAAGGCATAGCGGAGCAGGATAATATAACATAAGGATGTACAACATAACAATGTACCATCTGGAGCTTCAGCCCCTAGACACACCAGGGTAGTAGGGCGCTTTATGAATTTAATTTTCATTTCATTTTCAAGAGAGTTATAACAGGCATTGGCAAGCAATCAGTCTCTCTTCTGGGACCTATTGGCTTTGCCATTGCTTTTTAGCATACTGCCCAGCAACATCAATGCTGTGGGGCATGGTCAAAGAATTAGGTAATCTGTGGGTTCGAGGAAAATGTTGAGCACAACTTTATCCAGGAATTAAAGTACTAGAGTGAAGAGTCAGATAAGTATATGGTCCTGTTTTAATGAGAGACATTTTGGTTGAGCCTATACAAAACAGACAAAAAAGGCCTCCACAAACAGAGGGTCGGTCTACACACCAAACCACCCTTGTGGTTCTCATGCTGTGCTGAAGTAATCATACCTGATGAGAATGATGCAAATGTGAATCAGTTTATATGTTAATGGAAAATATAAAGAAAAGACTCCCTTCGTTATGCCAAAAGTGAATGTGTGCATTGTGTATCCCTATCCTTGATGTGGAAGCATATGGATTGAGGGCCTCATTTACCAGCCCATTGCACCGCCAGCGAGCCACTTTTTTGATGAACCGGTAGCGCAATGGGGTTGCCCATATTTACAAGGCCGCGTAAAGTCACGTTGCATGACTTTTCATGTCCTTGTAGATATGGGCCCCTTTCACGCATTACTCTGCATGAAAGGGGCGTTCCATGGGTGTTGCCATGAGTGTTCCGACGCAAAATCCATGAAACCTGACACATTACCAGATTTACAATGTTTTGTAAAGCTGGGAATGCATCAGAATCCCACACCTCCCCAGGGGAGGCGTAGGAGTGGTGCAACAAGGAGAAATACTTTTATTTCTCCTCCTTTTTTACTCTTTCAATTCATGCATCATTCTGCAGCACACATATAGAGTTGAAAATTCTATCAATGCTTGTTTTTGTGCAGGAAGGTGATCCTTCCCGCACAAAAACAATCATACCCGCAACGCAGAGACCTTTGCAACATGACGCATGACAGAAGAGCATCTTATACTGATCACAGATGTTTTAGTATGCATTGAGCACTTGTTCGAATAGTTAAGCAGGTTAAACAAAGTTATTATAGAAATTGTTTTTTCTTAATAGGGCTTGGGTCGATACTCCTGAAACATTTTCTGAGAGTCTCTGAAAACCCCAGAGTAAAGTAGGTCTTATAATTTGCACCACTTGTGTTATTTACTTTTGAAATTTTACTGTTACATAGATTGCAGTAGCATAAGTTTATCTAGCTCCTGATGAAAGCCTGATCAATATTGATCTAGAGGCTGAAACATGTAGACCTTTTTTTTTTGGACTTGAGCAGTTATTTTTTCAAACTGCATTTGCACTGGCTTTTAATCTTGTAACCTTTACAGTGTCTATTAAAATGGTGTTCCTGTTCCGGTAGATAATTTTAACTATTGCACTTTTTTCACCTGCACTGCATCCATCACCACCAATTACATTTGCATTGTTATATAACAAGGATTCATGTTATGCAAGAAATACTCTCGCATAGTGTAAGACCTGGGGTCAGCGGGCCCTAAGGGGGTAACGTGACTCGAGCGGGTGGGCACCCGAAGGCTTAAGTGTAAAGCGACCATACAACACACACATCCCCTGAAGCAGGAAACGCACACAATAATGGACACCACACAGTAGGTTCAATGAAAATCAGTCAGTTTATCTAAACACTTTAGATGTAAACGCAGTTCATTAGGTTGCAATGGGCATTACTTGAATATATTAGAGTCAGACTCACCAGCATTTCATTAGGGTGCAATTGGCATTTACCTGAATACCTTAGCGTCAGATTCAAAAGCCATACGTTATGATTCAATGGGTAATACCTGAAGACATTAGCGTCAGATTCAAAAGCCAAACATTATGGTTCACTTATTGATGCCTGAATACATTGGCGTCAGACTCAAAAGCACTTTGTCATGGGTCTCCTGGTAATACCTGGTGATCCTGGGGGAGCATTAAACACAGCGGTTAACCATAGCGCTGCGCACCTCCTACCACTAACGCTTTGTAATCTGACCTGGGCACCTAGCGCTGCATCTGGCACTCGATCAGCGCTGCAAGGTAGGACTTGAGAATAGAGCGCTACATGGGACAAACTCTTAGCGCTCCAGAACAAGACTTGAGAACATAGCGCTACATGGGACAAACTCTTAGCGCTTCAGAACAGGACTTGAGAATAGAGCTCTATATGGGACAACCTCTTAGCGCTTCAGAACAGGACTCGAGAATAGAGCGCTACATGGGACAAACTCTTAGCGCTTCAGAACAGGGCTCTCGCCGCCACAGTACTTAAATGCAGGGTCCCCTTTCACGGGACGGGTGTCTTCCCAGGCGGTGAGGAGCGCTCGGCAGTCTACTTTAGGGTGAGGGGACGATCCCACGAAGGGAGGCCAGAGTCTTGGCGGGGCAACGGGAAGCGGTGCGGTGCCGCTCCCGAGTGTCAGGGGGCGCACCGGGTCCTCCACGAGCCTCCCGGGGGAAGGGGTGAGTCCCAGGCCTCAGCACAGCCACGCTACCACCCCACCCCGGGGGTTACCTTGATCTTGACGTCCTCGGGCTGCTCTCTACTCTCCTGGGCTTCCGGCCACTTCAGGGGGCCCGCAGCCGCCAATGGCAGTGCGGCCTGCGGGGGTGCGGCGCGTCACTTGATCTCCTCAATGGCGGGGGCGGCGTTGCGCAGTCCGCCCCCATCACGTGGGTGTGGAGGGCGGCTTCACGGCCTCCCTATGCCTTGCACGATATCCTGCTCAGGCTGCGACGGCAGCGGCGGGGCCCCGGGCTTCTCCGTGGGCTCCGGTTCAGTGAAGGCAGGCTTCTTGGCCCTGCGCCGCGGCGGTGAGTGCGCCTTTGGTCCCCGCGCCGGTGGGGTGGTTGATACAAATTAAGGGGTGGACGACGGTGAGCTCAGCGCTCAGCGCCCGATGTGGGACTGACTCGGGGGATCCCAGGCAAGGTCGGGGAGCGCAGGGGTCACAGCGCTAGTTCCTGGTTGATCCCCCAGCAGTCCAGCAGTCAGTTTCAGCTTGGGTTTCAGTAGTGAGTTTCAGCATGAAGTTTCAGCATTCAGTTGCAGCATTCAGATTTAGCATGAAGTTTCAGCATTCAGTTTCAGCATGAAGTTTCAGCAGTCTTAATGGCGCAGATGTCTCTGGCGCCCCTAGGGGTTCTGTTCCTTGGGGGGGGGGGGGGATTGAGTTGGTGACTAGCTCACTCCTAGTCAAGCTTGGCAGACGGCCCCTGGGTTCCCCTACCGCTAGGCAAGATCAGTGGGCTAGTTACAGGATCCCTCACTCACTTGAAAGGCAGCACCTAAGCCCTGTCACTTCCAGAGGCATAAGTCCCTGACTAGGCCCTACCACCTAAAACTCCTGCGTGGGTCCTCCAGGTCTGCTTTACCCCAACTGCCCACAAAATGTTCCCTCCCTCTGTTAAGTAGCACTAGGTCAGGTGACCACTATCCAAGACGGCAAAAGTAAAAACCCCACCTCCCTTCTAGAAGGTTCCAGCACATTCCAGGAGCTTCCCCATTCTACCTATGGGACAAAAAAGGCGGGCTGGTGTCGCACCATTGTTGTGGGTTTCCAGCCAGCTCCTGGCAGCTAGGGTGCTACTAGAAAGGCCACTCTGCAGTAGCAGGGGCCTGTGGCAGCCATCTTGGGAGAAGGGAGCACCTGCACCTTAACATTGATTGGCAATGAAAAGGCGCCCGGAGACCTAAGTCCAACATAAAAATGAGGGTGGAAAAAATGAGGCACGATCAAAAATAGAGGGGGAGACCACCCTAGGGCTGACAGGTCTAACACATAGACTTCATTTTTGCTAGACTGGTGAAGTTTTTGCTCGCTGAGTATGCAGCCCTGATTTGTTGGAGGGCATTGCAACTGTTAATGAATCCCAAATGATGATATATGCTACTTCGGTGGTTGATGGGATTTGTCTTTAATTTTTTACATTATAACTTGCTGTATTATTCTTTACAGTGCTCATTTCGCATAGACCCAAGGTTTTTGTCTTGTTACTTGCAAGTGTATAATCTGTACCTGTGATGGAAAGCACTCCAACACCCTAAATTGTGATGAGCAGTGCTAAAGCGCTCTTTAAGAAATTAAACAAAATAGTGGTATTTAAATTGTCATTTGTGTAAATACTGGGGAGACCAGCACATCTGACATTCTTACAGTGTTGCATATTGTTAGAAATGGGATTTCTGGTTGGCTAAGGTTTGCACCCAAGCCAGGTAGAAACCACCACTCTAGTCAGGACGAGGGAGTTACACTCCTAAAAGAACCCCTGCTCACCCCCTTGGTAGCTTGGCACGAGCAGTCAGGCTTATCTTAGAGGCAGTGTGTAAAGCCTTTGCGCAAAACCAACAGTAATATAATGTAAGCACTACAAATGGACACCACACCAGTTTTAGAAAAATATCCAATATTTTTATATAAACAAGACCAAATACGATAAATATCCACAATACAGTACTTCGGAAATAGTTACTTCTCAAAATGTCTTTAAGTTGCAAAATACGTTGAAAAACACAGTTCGTACGAGTCAGTAGCTCGGTCCGAGCCTTCCGCGATGCTGACAACAACAGAGTCTCGCAATTCCAGCTGACCGTGTCGATACGGGCCAGCAACAGCGGGACAGATTCAGTCACAGTACCTTTCTTAGTGTGACCCACACGGCGGTGCGAGTCGGTCTTGGCAACCCTCGTGGTTGCGATGCAAAGTGGAAGCGGTGCACGGTGCGGTGACTCTCGATGCGGTGCGAGCAGTGGCTTAGTGACGATCATCCATATGGCGTCAGTGAGACCAAGGCGGGCGGTGGAAGGCGAGACGGTGCTCGATGCAGTGCTGGCAAGTTGCGGTGCAGGTGACAGAGCCGGTCGTGGCGTCCGTCGCGGTTACTGTGCAAAGTGGCAGCGGTGCACGGTGCGGTGCCTCTCGATACGGTGCGAGCAGCGGCTCGGTGACGATCGTCCAGACGGCGTCGGTGAGACGAAGGCGAACGGTGCAGGGTGAGGCGGTGCTCGATGCCGTGCTGGCAAGTTGCGATGCGAGCAACAGAGCTGGTTGGCGGGAAGTGACACTGGCCGAGTCGGACAGCTGTGCGTGACGAGTCGTTCACGGGTGTCGAGCCAGCAGCGAGTGTGTTGGTGAGTCCAGGCCAGCGAAGTGAAGCGAGGCAATGCAGGTTACGGTGTCTCTCGATGCGGTGCAGGCAGTGGCTCGGTGACGGAGTCGGTGAGACCAAGGCCTACGGTGCAGGGCGAGTCGGTGCGGCTTGCGGTGCCATCAGGACACAAGGCCAGTGACGGAGTCAGTTGACAGAGTCGGTCGCGGTTCCCTCTTCTCTGTGGCAACTGGAACAGCGGTTCCAGGAGTGGTACCCAGAGGTTGGTGAAGTCTTTGCAGTCCCTGAGACTTCTTAACAGGAGGCCAGCTCGGTTCAGGCCCTTAGAGATACTCAGCACAAGTAGAGAAAGTTCAGTCCAGTCCTTTCACTGCCCAAGGCAGAAGCAGCAGCTGCAGACCAACCCAACAAAGCCACAACACAGCAAAGGGGCAGTACTCCTCTTAGCAGCTCTTCCAGCTCTTCGTCTTGGCAGGTTCCTTGATTCCAGCGAGATCTAAAATTCTTGGGTTGGGGACCCAATATTTATACCAAATTTCTCTTTGTTCTCTGAAGGCAGAGAGGCCTTTGCCTAGTCCAAACCAGTTCTGGTCAGTCCTGGAGCACTCTGTTTACATGACTCCTTCTTTCCTTTCACAGTGCAGGGCAGAGACATCAGACGCACCACAGGAGGTGGAGCCAGCATTGGGGAGGGAAAACACAGCCCTATTCAGGTCCCAGGTGCAACTCCTCCCACCCATGTACATGGAGATCTCTCTATTCAGCCCTGTGCTGACTCACCCTGTCTACGGGAATTCCCCAGCCCTCTGGAATTCCCCAGCCCCTGTCACTCAAACTCCAGACAAGGAATACACAACCTAGCAGAGGCAGGTTTGGATGGTCAGACAAGAAAATACCTACTTTCTAAAAGTGGTATTTTCAAATTCAGAATGTTAAAAGCAACTTCACTAAAAGATGTATTTTATCATTCTGAGTTCAGACATACTAAACTCGAATTTCTACCATGTTCCCTGGGTCAGTTAGGATTATAGGATGTAATAATCCAACTCCCCATTCTGGCCTATGGAGAACAGATAGCCTTGCAATAGTGAAAAACGAAGTAGGCTGTAATTCACTATCAGGACATGCCACACACACCAGGGCATGTCCTACCTTCACATAAAATGCACCCTGCCCACAGGGGTACCTTGCGCCTACCTTAGGGGTGACTAATATGTAGGAAAGGGAAGGTGTAGGGACTTGCAAGTGTGTGTGTGAGACCGGCCTCACGGCGTATGCCCTCCCGATCATCCCGCCAACCTGCAACCACCCCCAAGACACGGCATCTCCGACTCCGGCCGCCCCAGCCACACAGACCCGAGGGCCGGCCAGAGTCCCCGACAGACTCGACACCCTACCACGCATGCCCGACCGAGGGAGCGGGAAACCCCGAGCCAGACCAAGAGGCGCCAGCCCAGCCGCACCTCGGATCACCTTCCCCCGGGAGGGCTCGATCGGCCACCAGGCCCGTTGGGGAGCAGGCGCCTCGCCTGCCGAGCGTCTGGGGACCCTCCCAGACCCACCTGAAAAGACCAAAGAAACGAGCGGCAGGAAATCCCGCCGAACCCCCTCAGTCACCAAAGACCCCTCTCTGCGAGGACTCAGGACTTCAAAGGGCAGGGGGAGTATAACAGGGGGTGCCGGAGGGACGAATGGCAGAGAAGACCTGGAACCATCGAAGCCTGCTGACGCTGTCGCGGCTCCCGAATACCGAACTACCTAGGCCTGCTGAGTGACTCGCGGCCCCCAGCCATTGAACCATCTGAGCCCTGCAGACGAGATCGCGGCTCCCGAACTCCGAACCACCTGGGCCTGCTGAGTGACTCACGGCCCACAGCCATTGAACCATCTGAGCCCTGCTGTCGAGATCGCGGCTCCCGAACTCCGAACCACCTGGGCCTGCTGAGTGACTCGCGGCCCCCAGCCATTGAACCATCTGAGCCCTGCTGACGAGATCGCGGCTCCCGAACTCCGACTACCTGTGCCTGCTGAGTGACTCGCGGCGCTCCCCTCGAGTCCGAATTGGCAAGAGATCGCCCAGAGAAACAACACCCTCCAGCTCGAGGATTGTGAGCTATCCGCAGGATACTTGGCAGAGACACTACCTTCAAAGACTGTCCCGCTACCCCCATTCCCCTACCACCAATTTGTAGTATCTTGTGCCGCTGATGTACTACTTACTCCTTGGATCATAAAGATCCC
This sequence comes from Triturus cristatus, assembly GCF_964204655.1. Lineage (NCBI taxonomy): Eukaryota > Metazoa > Chordata > Amphibia > Caudata > Salamandridae > Triturus > Triturus cristatus. The sequence continues at coordinate 1,070,770,518 of NC_140583.1, forward strand.
TTGAAACCTTCGATAAAAGAACCTATCGTCCTACAAAGAATACGTGTGGTGTCCTTCTGTTCGTAGTGTGAGTTCAGGGTGTGCGCGCCTGGCTCGGCCTACTGGGGAGAGGTGGGTCACCGGGGTGGGCAAGACGTGTACCGAACCCCCCTCCGGCGGACGCCTTTCCAACAGTGTGCACTTGCCAAGTCGACATGGCAGCCCCAGGCTGCGCACAGGCTCAGCAATGGCAGGCCAGAGTTACACTTTACGGGCTGTTTGTGTGGGTGACACAATCCAGTGCTGCAGCCCACTAACAGCATTTGATCTATAGGCCCTGGCACTCGCAGTGCACTTTACTAAGGAGTGACACTTAGATCAAATAGGCCAATCATGGAAATACCAATCCATTCACATTTTATACAGGAGCACTTGCACTTTCCCACTGGACAGCAGTGAGGAAAGTTTGCAGAATCATTACACCAGCAACAACAGAGTCAAAAACGGGAGGTCAGAAAGCAAAAGGTCAGGGGAAACACGCCAAAAGATGCCAACCCCATTGGAGTTCTCTTCACTAAGGCGGAAGAACCCGGACAGACCATCTGCATTTGCGTGTTCTGTACCAGGGCGGTGTTCCACCGTAAAGTCCATTCCCTGTAGGGAGATGGACCACCTCAGCAGTTTTGGATTCTCACCCCTCATTTGCATCAACCACCTGATATGCCTGTGGTCTGTCTGAACCCGGAAGTGAGTCCCAAACAGGTATGGCTTCTTCAGTGCCCAGACCACAGCAAAAGCTGCCCTTTCTATGGCACTCCACCTCTGTTCCCTGGGAAGTAGTCTCCTGCTAAGGAAGACTATAGGTTGATCCAGGCCCTCTTCGTTCAGTTGTGAGAGCACCGCCCTCACACCATGCTCTGAAGTGTCAGTCTGCACAACAAATTCCTTGGAGAAGTCAGGTGCCTTGAGCACGGCCGCCGTGCACATGGCTGCCTTCAGAGCATCCAAAGCTTTCTGACAAGACTCAGTCTAGATCACCTTCCTGGGCTGCTTCTTGGAAGTTAGCTCAGTTAAGGGGGCAACGATGGTGCCATAGCCCTTAACAAATCTCCTATAGTAGCCGGTGAGTCCTAAAAAGGCTCTCACCTCTGTCTGGGTCTTGGGGGGTTCCCAAGCGAGAATGGTGTCAATCTTGGGTTGTAGTGGCGCCACCTGGCCGCTTCCTACCTGGTGTCCCAAGTACACCACAGAACCCTGCCCGATCTAGCACTTACTGGCCTTGATCGTGAGGCCTGCACCGTGCAGAGCCCTCAACACTTTCTCAAGGTGCTGTAAATGCTCTTCCCAGCTAGAACTGAACACAGCAATGTCATCCAGGTAGGTGGCACTGAAATCCTCCAGCCCAGCCAACACTTGATTGACCAACCTCTGAAAGGTGGCAGGGGCATTCTTCAACCCAAAGGGCATCACCCAAAACTGGTAATGACCTTCTGGGGTTGAGAATGCTGTTATCTCCTTGGCCCCATCGGTTAAGGCAATCTGACAGTACCCAGACGTTAAGTCAAACATGCTGAGGAACCGGGCAGCTCCCAACCGATCAATGAGCTTATCAGCTGTGGGGATGGGGTGCGCGTCAGTCCTGGTGATGGCATTGAGCCCACGGTAGTCCACACAAAACCGCAGTTCTGGGGTGGCACCGGGTGGAGCAGCCTTTGGGACCAAGACCACTGGGCTGGCCCAAGGACTGTTGGAGGGCTCAATCACCCCGAACGACAACATCTTAGAGACCTCCACCTCGATGCTGGCCCTGACCCGGTCAGTCAACCTGTAAATTTTGTGCTTTACAGGAGGGCTGTCACCAGTGTCCACGTCATGGGTACACCAGTGAGTAACACCGGGGGTCAGAGAGAACAGTGGGACGAACTGTCCCAACAACTGGCAACAGTCACCCTGCTGCTCTTGAGTCAGTGTAGGGGAGAGAATCACACCCTCCACTGACCCATCATGCTCCTTGGTAGACAGGAGGTCAGGGAGAGGCTCGCTCTCCTCCTCCACCCCATCATCTGTCGCCAAGAGCATACTTACTTTGGACCTCTCAAAGTGGGGCTTGAGGCGGTTCACGTGAAGGACCCTCAAAGGGTTCCTTGAAGTCTGCAAATCCACCAGGTAGGTAACGTTACTTTTGAGCTCCACCACCTCATATGGCCCAGTCCACTTGTCCTGCAAGGCACAAGGTTCCACTGGGGACATGACCCACACTTTTTGCCCAGGTTGAAATTCAACCAGAGTGGCATTCTGGTCATACCACTTCTTCATTTCTTCCTGGCTTGCTTCTAGGTTCGACTGAGCAAGTTTCCAGAAGCGGGCAGTTTGGTTTCTAAAGTCCAGCATGTAACTAAACTCATCCAGTGAAGTTTTCCTGGGAGCTGCCTCCCAGCCTTCCTTTACCAAACTGAGAGGTCCTCTGACAGGGTGGCCATACAGGAGCTCAAAGGAGCTGCACCCAAGAGACTTCTGAGGCACCTTCCTGTAAGCAAAGAGCAGGCATGGCAAGAGGACGTCCCACTTATGTCTCATGGGTTTGGTTAGACCCTTGATCATGCCCTTCAAGGTCTGGTTGAATCTCTCCACCAGACCGTTTCCTTGGGGGTGGTAAGGAGTGGTAAATTTGTAGGTTACACTGCACTCCTTCCACAGGGATGTCATATACTTGGATATGAAATTGATCCCCCTATCAGAAACCACCTCTCTGGGGAATCCCACACGGGAAAAGATCCCCATTAACGTGCGGTCCACCACTGGAGCCGTCGTTGTCCAGAGAGGGATTGCCTCAGGGTACCAGGTGGCATGGTCCACCAAGACCAGGATGTACCTGTTGCCCATGGTGTCTTGGGATCCAGTGGCCCCACAATATCCATCCCTACCCTTTCAAAGAGTATACCTACAACAGGAAAAGGTTGGAGAGGAGCTTTGACCTTCCTCCCACTCTTACCACTTGCCTGGCAAGTTTTGCAAGATCTAAAGTGTGCATCTGACTGCCTTCGCATTTGGGGCCAAAAGAAGTGGGTGACAAGCCTGTCAAAGGTCTTGTCCTGCCCCAAATGTCCTGCCAAAGGCACGTCATGAGCCAGACCCGGTAGGAAGGTCCCGAAGCGCTGGGGTACCACCAGCACACGGGCTGACCCAGGCTCAGCAACCTTAGGCTCACTGTATAGGAGACCATTCTCCCAGTAGGTCAGATGTGACCCGGACTGATTACCCACTGCCTGGTCTGCAGCCTGCCGCCGCAGACCCTCCAGAGTAGGGCACTCGTTTTGCTCCCTGCAGAACTCCTTCCTGGTGGGACTCCCTTCTTGTTGCCAATGAGTCAGCTCAGAGATGTCTCCCAGTTCGGCTACCTGCTCCCCTGTAGGCACCGGGGCGTCCCCCTTGAGGTCTGTCTCCTCCCGGTCCATGGGAACATCGGGGGCCGGTTTCCCTTCCTCCCTGCCCTTTCTCTTGGCAGGGACTTGGGCCATTGTTCCATGCTCCAAGTCCTCTTGATCACCCTTTCTGGCCACTATTGACCGAGTAGACACGCATGCCCACTCTGGCAACCCAAGCATCTCCAAGTGTGACCTGAGCTCAACATCCTTCCACAAGGACTGCTCCAGGTCGTTACCTTGCAGGCATGGTAGGGCTCACAACCACCCTCAAAGGACCTGAGACCCCCCCCATTCAAAGGGAACCTGCGCCACCATACACTGGCGCTCAAAGTTGTCCACAGCAACTACTTGGTAGAATGCCCCTGGGACTACCTGCTCCTCAGAGACCAGGTGACACCGGACTGAGGCTACACTGGCTCCAGTATCTCTGAGAGCCTCTACCCTTTTCCCATTAATGGTCACCCAGGTGCTATATTTCTTTGTGTTAGGGGGCACCTGGTTTCCTGGGACCACCTCACTGTCCCCTAGTGAGACAAGGGTCATTTCTGCGGGATCCCCCCCTTCTGTGGGCACTCCTCCTCCCCAAGCGCTACACTAGCCAACACCTTGGTCTGTCCACCAGTGGGTGGCTGCGTCCCCTTCGGGCACCTTGTGTCCCCCTTCATGTGACCCACCTGGTCACATGCGTAACACTTGCGGGGGCCGGTCTCAGCAGGATTTCCTGTAGAGATCCCTTTCTTCTTATCACCTGGGGGATGGGAACCTTTACCCTGGGTACTAGTTTGGGGCCCTTTAGAGAACTCCTGAGTTTGACCCCTGTCCCCCCACTCTTCTGCTGGGGACCCTGCCCACCTTTGGCTGAGTCTCCCCCAAACGCTTTCTTGTGGACCCTGGTACTCACCCAGCGGTCAGCCTCCTTAGCAAGCTTTCTGGGCTCAGTTAGCTTACTGTCAACTAGGTGCTAGCGCAGATCTGCAAAACATAGACTAGACAAGTGCTCCCATGCACTCAAATTGTAGAGCCCCTGAAAATCTGTTACACAACTGCCCTTCACCCAACTATCCAGCGACCTACAGAACATATCCACACATTCCAACCAAGTGTTGGCCTCAGACTTTTTACTGGACCTAAACTGATCCCTGTACTTCTCAGGTGTGAGCCCATATCTAGTGAGGAGAGCGCCTTTCGTGTCAGCATAGGTGAGGTCCTGGCCCTTACCCAAAGTTATCAGGGAATCCCTAGCTTCCTCTGGAAAAGAGAGGCCACAACCCCGCTCCCCAGTTCCTCTCAGGGACCCCATTCATATGAATAGACGACTCGTACCCTTGAAACCACCTTTGAATGTCATCACCCTTCTTGTACTCTTTACCTACATTCTTGGGGATGTGTACAATCCTGTCTGTGTGTGCTGAAGAATTGCTGCCACCATCTCAGCTGGTTCTACTTTTTAGTTCCAGCACCTTAATCATTCTCTCATGATCTAGTATCATCTTCCTTTCCTCCCTGGCTATTGAGTTTCTCCAGCTCAAACTTCCTGGCTTCCCGCCTGTCCTCCAACTCCTCTGGGGACAAGCCACTACTGCCTTGCCTGGAGGGTTCCCCCCCTCCCAAAAGCACATCCACCCTAGGAACAGGCTCATCCACTTCTCCAGTGACATCAACAGATTGCCGACTGGCATCTCTGGCTGCTACCCAGGCCCTCAGCACCTTTTGTAGCTCCTCCTTCCTGGTGAGGCCTCTGACCTGGAGTTTCAGGTTCTTGCAAATCGATCTTAACTCCCTCACAGTGTAGGCTTACAATCGATCCTCCTCAAAGGCAATATCCATTGATGCAAGTGATGACGCAATTGATTCAGGCATGTTGAAGCAAGTTTAAACTGGCAAGGTCAAAAATAGGCCAAAAAGGAAAAAGAACCTGTACTTGGTACGTAATGGTCTGCGATATGGTAGTAGTGCACACCAATCACTGTAATTCAAGTGCAAACACAAGTCCTATCCTCACCGCTGGCAACCAATGTTAGAAATGGGATTTCTGGTTGGCTAAGGTTTGCACCCAAGCCAGGCAGAAACCACCACTCTAGTCAGGACGAGGGAGTTACACTCCTAAAATAACCCCTGCTCACCCCCTTGGTAGCTTGGCATGAGCAGTCAGACGTATCTTAGAGGCAGTGTGTAAAGCATTTGGACAAAACCAACAGTAATACAATGCAAGCACTACAAATGGACACCACACAAGTTTTAGAAAAATATCCAATATTTTTATTTAAACAAGACCAAATACGATAAATATCCACAATACAGTACTTTAGAAATAGTTACTTCTGAAAATGTCTTTAAGTTGCAAAATACGTTGAAAAACACAGTTCGTACGAGTCGGTAGCTCGGTCCGAGCCTACCGCGAAGCTGAAAACAACAGAGTCTCGCAGTTCCAGCTGACCACGTCGGTACGGGCCAGCAACAGCCGGACAGATTCATTCACAGTACCTTTCTTAGTGTGACCCACACGGCTGTGCGAGTCGGTCTTGGCGTCTGTTGCAGTTGCGATGCAAAGTGGAACCGGTGCACGGTGCGGTGCCTCTTGATGCGGTGCGAGCACCGGCTCTGTGACTATCGTCCAGATGGCGTCGGTGAGACCAAGGCGGGCGATGCAGGGCGAGGCAGTGCTCGATGCGATGCTGGCATGTTGCGATGCAAGCGACAGAGCAGGTTGGTGGGAAGTGACACTGGCCGAGTCGGACAGCTGTGCGTGATGAGTCGTTCACGGGTGTCAAGCCAGAAGAGATCGTGTTGGTGAGTCCAGGCCAGCGAAGTGAAGCGAGGCGATGCAGGTTGCGGTGTCTCTCGATGCGGTGCAGGCAGTGGCTCGGTGACGGAGTCGGTGAGACCAAGGCTTACGGTGCAGGGCGAGCCGGTGCGGCTTGCGGTGCCTTCAGGACACAAGGCCAGCGACGGAGTCAGTTGAATGAATCGGTCGCGATTCCCTCTTCTCTGTGGCAACTGAAACAGAGGTTCCAGGAGCGGTACCCAGAGGTTGGTGAAGTTTTTGCAGTCCCTGAGACTTCCTAACAGGAGGCCAGCTCGGTTCAGGCCCTTGGAGATACTCAGCACAAGTAGAGAAAGTTCAGTCCAGTCCTTTCACTGCCCAAGACAGAAGCAGCAGCTGCAGGCCAACCCAACAAAGCAACAACACAGCAAAGGGGCAGTACTCCTCCTGGTAGCTCTTCTAGCTCTTCGTCTTGGCAGGTTCCTTGATTCCAGCGAGATCTAAACTACTTGGGTTGGGGTCCCAATATTTATACCAAGTTTCTCTTTGTTCTCTGAAGGCAGAGAGGCCTTTGCCTAGTCCAAACCAGTTCTGGTCAGTCCTGGAGCACTCTGTTTACATGACTCCTTCTTTCCTTTCACAGTGCAGGGCAGAGACATCAGACGCACCACAGGAGGTGGAGCCAGCATTAGGGAGGGAAACCACGGCCCTATTCAGGTCCCAGGTGCAACTCCTCCCACCCATCTACATGGAGATCTCTCTATTCAGCCCTGTGCTGACTCACCCTGTCTCCAGGAATTCCCCAGCCCCCTGGAATTCCCCAGCCTCTGTCGCTCAAACTCCAGACAAGGAAGACACAACCTAGCAGAGGCAGGTTTGGATGGTCAGACAAGAAAATACCTACTTTCTAAAAGTGGTATTTTCAAACTCAGAATGTTAAAACCAACTTCACTAAAAGATGTATTTTATCATTCTGAGTTCAGGCATACTAAACTCGAATTTCTACCATGTTCCCTGGGTCAGCTAGGATTATAGAATGTAATAATCCAACTGCCCATTCTGGCCTATAGAGAACAGGTAGCCTTGCAATAGTGAAAAACGAAGTAGGCTGTAATTCACTATCAGGACATGCCACACACACCAGGGCATGTCCTACCTTTCACATACAATGCACCCTGCCCACAGGGGTACCTTTGGCCTACCTTAGGGGTGACTAACATGTAGGAAAGGGAAGATTCAGGGACTTGCAAGTGTGTGCACTTGCCAAGTCAACATGGCAGCCCCAGGCTGCGCACAGGCTCTGCAATGGCAGGCCAGAGTTACACTTTACGGGCTGTTTGTGTGGGTAGCACAATCCAGTGCTGCAGCCCACCAACAGCATTTGATCTATAGGCCCTGGCACTCGCAGTGCACTTTACTAGGGACTGACACATAGATTAAATAGGCCAATCATGGAAATGCCAATCCATACACATTTTATACAGGAGCACTTGCACTTTCCATCTGGACAGCAGTGAGGAAAGTGCGCAGAATCAATACGCCAGCAAAAACAGTCAAAAAAGGGAGGTCAGAAAGCAAAAAGTCAAGAGAAACATGGCAAAAGATGGCAAGTCTAACACATATCTCTTATATACAGGGACTGAACAAAGCCAAAAGTATCTCTCTCTTAACTACCTGTGAAGTGATAAGTGGCGTGCCTTTGTTTCCCGTTTATTGCATTTTGGTGTGAGCGTCCCCATAGCTCCCAGCAAGGATACTCCAACAGAAGAAGGCTTCATGGCCCCTTAACTTCGGCTTTTGTTTGTTATTGGTGAAGCTAAAATCTGAAAAGCCACCTCCCCACCTGCATGTTGCCGCTGGGAACCAAAGCAGACAACATGCTGGCACTGCTGAAAATGTCCCAGTGTCAGGTGGCGTCTACCTGCGTCTACCCTCGACCTGAGCCCTGTAAAGAGGGATAAATGCTGCAATATATGCACACAAATGAACAGTGCTGAATAATTGCATGAATAGACAATAAATGAGTGCGTCCATGTGTGAATGGTTGACTAATCATTACATGGCCGAATAAATGAATGAATGAATATAAAAGTAAGGGACAGTGTTGACGCAGACAAGTTACACCAATTGGGAGGAAACCCTAGGTTAATATTTCGCTGTGTGCAGACTTTCTGAGGGTGCACCAGTAGAGTAAAACATGCCAACTGTGCTTCACGGCTGAACAGACATAACTAAGAAAATACAGGTAGACGATTTATATTCAAATTCCTGAGTATAAAAAAACGGCTAGGGTGTCACACCATGTCATGATATGGCAAGGAGCAAATACAATTTTCCACGAGCAGCAATACCTAGAGGAAAAACACTTCCCCTAATCACTACTTGTCTTCCGTTGACCTATCAGATAGGTGTGTGCTTCTGAAGACAGCAGTGTTAGACTGTGGCACTTAGTTGGGATTTCACTTGTCAGTGGTGCTTGGGGCAGAGGAAGAAAAGAAGAAAGTGAAGACTTAGGGTATTATTACGATGCAGAATGCTCTGTCCGCCGCCCGCAATCACGATGGTCCGACAAGCAGGTTCGACAGGCATGTTCGATAGGCAGGCGGCGTTCCGACCACCCAATTACGATTTGACCGCCGTTGTAGCAGTTGGAAAATTGCTCTCTAACGCTGCGGCTTGGGCTGCAGCACAAGCCAGTGTTGGAGAGCACTTTGTGCACATCCATGCACTGTGTGCCATGCTCCGTGCATGGTACATGGTGCATGGATATGCGTGAGGGCACTACGTGTGCTACCTGAGCTACTTTGCAGTGGCCCACGAGGGGCCCCCAAAGTCCCTCTCTGGCAGCCTTCTCGTGGTGGGGGACCGCCATGAAAAGGCTTGGGAAAGGGACATCGTAATCCTGATGGCGGTGCCTACCTCAGCACCACCGCCATTCTAGGGATACGAGTACTATCGTATATCCTGTTGGAGGGGGCAGTCTTCCCCCCAATGGTTTCGGTCTGACTGCCTGCATCATAATGTGGCAGTCGCACCAAAGGGCTGTCTGTCAGTGGGACCGCCACCAATGAGCTGTCGGTGGTGGTCCCACCAACATCATAACCAGCCCATTAGTGAGGAATAAAACACATGAACACCTAGCCCAGGAAAAACATGTCAAGGAAAGCAAGGGTAGAAGGCATATCCTGCATTCACAGATCTCAGTGAAGAGCTCTCCTCCAATCCAGGGCCAGACTGGGAACTGAAACCGGCCCTGGCAAAATCCTTGGCCAGCCCCCGGGGGGGGTTGCTGCCGAGCTGTTTGCAAGAGCGGGTTTTGACCGATTTTGTTACAGCGGGCCGATATTACCGGCTCCCGGTAACAAAACCAGCCCCCCCCAGGGACCCAGAACCGGCCCCACCCTGTCCACCCGCTGGGGAAATGCCCGGTGCCCGATACGGCCAGTCCGGCCCTGCTCCTATCCCATGTCTCTCCTGGGTGTGCTGGGCATGCTAACCTCAGAAAACCGGAGCTGTCAGTTTGCAAGGATTTTCATTGGCTAAAGTGGCTAGAAAGGGATGATTCAAATCTCAGCAGATGAAGATCCAGGGCATGGAACAGGCACGACCTGTAACCATTCTCTCCCTACTTACCCTCTTCCTTTTTGGCTTAATGCTCCTCCGCCCTCTCTGGTAGCTCTGCTGGGAGGTCCACCATATTACAGACACTGGTACAACAAGGACACTGCAGGGGCCAGAGCTGAAGAAAGCTGCTGAATAACCTTGAAAAATCTTAGTATGCATTGGATTCTGCAGCAGTGTTTTGGAATGTGATGTGTGCACTTTAATAGGGTAGCGGGTCTCCGCAGGAGATGTGAAAGGGCATGGACGTGGCCCCTATGCTGCTGTCTCATATTCCTGAATGCAAAAACAACAGTTGATGGACAGAATGCAGAACAATATCATACATTCACCCCAGTACAGAGATCTGGGCCTAAATCAATCGTTTTTTTTGCTCACCATGCTGTACCAGTTTGAACCCAGCCATATGCAAATCAGTCTTGACCCTGTGCCTCATGAGAGCAGTCCAGCCCGAACTGCCAAGCCATGTCCTTCCTTGACTGGAAACAAGCATCCTAAGACAAGGTTCGGGGTTTCACCCCTCTTCAGCCAGGATAGCTTGATTCCAGTGGCATGGAGAGCACAGGACCCACGTCTGGGCATACACTTCCCACTCGGGGTGACAAATGCAAAAACAAGAGTTGATGGACAGAATGCAGAACAATGTCATACATTCACCCCAGTACAGAGATCTGAGCCTAAATCCATCGTTTTTTTGCACACCATGCCGTTCCAGTTTGAACCCAGCCATATGCAAATCTGTCTTGACCCTGTACCTCATGGGAACAGTCCAGCCCGAACTGGCAAGCCAGGTCCTTCCTGGACTGGAAACAAGCATCCTGGGACAGGTTTCGGAGTTTCACCCCTCTTCTGCCAGGATAGCTTGAATCCAGTGGCATGGAGAGCACGGGACCCACGTCTGGGCATACACGTCCCACTCGGGGTGACAAATGCAAAAACAACAGTTGATGGACAGAATGCAGAACAATGTCATACATTCATCCCAGTTCAGAGATGTGGGCCTAAATCCATCGTTTTTTTGCTCACCCTGCCGTTCCAGTTTGAACCCACCCATTTGCAAATCAGTCTTTACCCTGTGCCTCATGGGAACAGTGCAGCCCGAACTGCCAAGCCAGGTCCTTCCTGGACTGGAAACAAGCATTCTAGGACCAGTTTCGGGGTGTCACCCCTCTTCAGCCAGGATAACTTGATTCCAGTGGCATGGAGAGCACGGGACCCACATCTGGGCATACCCTTCACACTCGGGGTGACAAATGCAAAAACAACAGTTGATGGACAGAATGCAAAACAATGTCATAAATTCACCCTAGTACAGAGATCTGGGCCTAAATCCATTGTTTTTTTGCTCACCATGCCGTTCCAGTTTGAACCCAGCCATATGCAAATCAGTCTTGACCCTGTGCCTCATGGGAACAGTCCAGCCCGAACTGCCAAGCCAGGTCTTTCCTGGACTGGAAACAAGCATCCTAGGACCGGTTTCGGGGTTTCACCCCTCTTCAGCCAGGATAACTTGATCCCAGTGGCATGGAGAGCACGGGACCCACATCTGGGCATACCCTTCACACTCGGGGTGACAAATGCAAAAACAACAGTTGATGGACAGAATGCAGAACAATGTCATACATTCACCCTAGTACAGAGATCTGGGCCTAAATCCACAGTTGTTTTGCTCACCATGCCGTTCCAGTTTGAACCCACCATATGCAAATCAGTCTTGACCCTGTGCCTCATGGGAACAGTCCAGCCCGAACCGCCAAGGCAGGTCCTTCCTGGATTGGAAACAAGCATCCTAGGACCGGTTTCAGGGTTTCACCCCTCTTCAGCCAGGATAGCTTGATTCCAGTGGCATGGAGAGCACGGGACCTACGTCTGGGCATACCCTTCCCACTCTGGGTGACAAATGCAAAAACAACAGTTGATGGACAGAATGCAGAATAATGTCATAGATTCACCCCAGTACAGAGATCTGGGACTAAATCTATCGTTTTTTTGCTCACCATGCCGTTCCAGTTTGAACCCAGCCATATGCAAATCAGTCTTGACCCTGTGCCTCTTGGGAACAGTCCAGCCCGAACTGCCAAGCCAGGTCCTTCCTGGAATGGAAACAAGCATCCTAGGACCGGTTTCGGGGTTTCACCCCTCTTCAGCCAGGATAGCTTGATTCCAGTGGCATGGAGAGCACGGGACCCACGTCTGGGCATACCCTTACCACTCTGGGTGACAAATGCAAAAACAACAGTTGATGGACAGAATGCAGAACAATGTCATACATTCACCCCAGTACAGAGATCTGGGCCTAAATCCATCGTTTTCTTGCTCACCATGCCGTTCCAGTTTGACAGTTCGGGCTGGACTGTTCCCATGAGGCACAGGGTCAAGACTGATTTGCATATGGCCAGGTCTAAACTGGGGTGGCATGGTGAGCAAAAGAATGATGGATTCAACCCAGATATCTTGACTGGGGATGAATGTTTTGAATTGTTCTGCATTCCACCCATCAATTGTGTGTCTTTTGTTTTCTCGCCCTAAGTGCGCCAGGTATGCCGAGATGTGGGTCCTGGGCTCACTGTGCCACTGAAATCAAGCTATCCTGGCTGAAGAGGGGTGAAACCCCGAAACAGATCCTAGGATGCTTGTTTCTGGTTCCGGGAGGACCTGGCTTGGCAGTTCGGGCTGGGCTGTTCCCATGAGGCACAGGGTCAAGACTGATTTGCATATGGCCAGGTCTAAACTGGGGTGGCATGGTGAGCAATAGAATGATGGATTTAACCCAGATCTCTTGACTGGGGTGAATTATTTGATTTGTTCTGCATTCTGTCCATCAATTGTGTGTCTTTTGCTTACTTGCCCTAAGTGCGAAAGGTATGCCCTGACGTGGGTCCTGGGCTCACTGTGCCACTGGAATCAAGCTATCCTGGCTGAAGAGGGGGGAAACCCTGAAACCGGTCCTACGATGCTTTTTTCCGGTCCAGTGAGGACCTGGCTTGGCAGTTCGGGCTGGACTGTTCCCATGAGGCACAGGGTCAAGACTGATTTGCATATGGCCAGGTCTTAACTGGGGTGGCATGGCGAGCAAAAGAATGATGGCTTTAACCCATATCTCTTGACTGGGGGTGAATGTTTTGATTTGTTCTGCATTCCGTCCATCAATTGTGTGTGTCTTTTGCTTTCTCACCCTAAGTGCGCCAGGTATGCCCAGACGTGGGTCCTGGGCTCACTGGGCCAGATTCACAGAACTAACTTAAGACAAAATCCTAAACTTACTACCATTTTGGTATTCACAGAAGGCACTTACTCATTTCGGTATTCACAGAAGTTAGGAGTCCTAACTTTAGGACTCCTAAATGCCTTCTGTGAATACCGAAAGTCTTAAAGTTAGGATTTTTCTTAGTTTAGGAGTAGTAAAGTTAGGGCTCCTAACTTTAGGACTCCTAAATGCCTTCTGTGAATCCCGAAAGTCTTAAAGTTAGGATTTTTCTCAGTTTAGGAGTAGTAAAGTTAGGACTCATAACTTTAAAACTTCTAAATGCCTTCTGTGAATACCGAAAGTCTTAAAGTTAGGATTTTCTCAGTTTAGGAGTAGTAAAGTTAGGAGTCCTAACTTTACTACTCCTAAACTGAGAAAATCCTAACTTTATGACTTTCTGTATTCACAGAAGGCATTTAGGAGTCCTAAAGTTAGGACTACTAACTTCTGTCAATACCGAAATGAGTAAGTGCCTTATGTGAATACCAAAATGAGGAAGTGCCTTCTGTGAATACCAAAATGGTAGTAACTTTAGGATTTTGTCTTAAGTTAGTTCTGTGAATCGGGCCCACTTTGCCACTGGAATCAAGCTATACTGGCTGAAGAGGGGTGAAACCCAGAAACCGGTCCTAGGATGCTTGTTTCTGGTCCAGGGAGGACCTGTCTTGGCAGTTCGGACTGGACTGTTCCCATGAGGCACAGGGTCAAGACTGATTTGCATATGGCCAGGTCTAAACTGGGGTGGCATGGTGAGCAAAAGAACGATGGATTTAACCCAGATCTCTTGACTGGGGCTGAATGTTTTGAATTGTTCTTCATTACGTCCATCAATTGTGTGTCTTTTGCTTTCTTGCCCTAAGTGCGGTAGGTATGGCCAGACGTGGGTCCTGGGCTCACTGTGCCACTGGAATCAAGCTATCCTGGCTGAAGAGGGGTGAAACCCCGAAACCGGTCCTAGGATGCTTGATTCCTGTCCAGGGAGGACCTGGCTTGGCAGTTCAAGCTGGACTGTTCCTATGAGGCACAGGGTCAAGACTGATTTGCATATGTTCTGGTCTAAACTGGGGTGGCATGGTGAGCAAAGGAATGATGGATTTAACCCAGAACTCTTGACTGGGGGTGAATGTTTTGAATTGTTCTGCATCCCGTCCATCAATTGTGTGTCTTTTGCTTTCTCGCCCTAAGTGTGCCAGGTATGCCCAGACATGGGTCCTGGGCTCACTGTGCCACTGGAATCAAGCTATGTTGGCTGAAGAGGGGTGAAACCCCGAAAACGGTTCTAAGATGCTTGTTTCCGGTCCAGGGAGGACCTGGCTTGGCAGTTTGGGCTGGACTATTCCCATGAGGCACAGGGTCAAGACTGATTTGCATATGGCCAGGTCTAAACTGGGGTGGCATGGTGAGCAAAAGAATGATGGATTTAACCTAGATCTCTTGACTGGGGGTGAATGTTTTGATTTGTTCTGCATTCCGTCCATCAATTGTGTGTCTTTTGCTGTCTCATTCTGCTGGCCATTTTCACCTGCCACACAGTAAGTATTTGTTTGCACAGCCTGTCCTCCATTTCATAGCAGAAGACACCCACTGCGTGACTGGCCCTTAGTGGCGGGCCATGGAGGAACGAAAAGCCAGTTCTCCTTTCATAGAAGTGTGTATCACAGGAATGGGATGTTTAAAGCACAAGCACCTTGTGAGCTGTGTCGCATGGCATAAGAGACACTGCTTCTGAGGTGAGAGAAAACAGGCAGATGGGAGCAGGCGCTGGCTATTGGGTGTGCTTTATAGCAGGTATAGGTTTGACCGGACGGCAAGAGCTGCCCATGACCAGGATGAGAGGGTTCCAAACACCATGCCGAGGGAATCATTCGAAACAAAAGATGCAACAGGGGGTGATGGAGGGAGAGTCGAAGCAATGGGTCGGGGCAGAAAGAGCATGGAGCGAGTGGATGGGGGAAAGGAACATGGAGGGCACAGGTGGTAGGCAAGCAAACGGACAAGAAAGGGAACACAAAGCGTCACGGAGGTCGTGAGAGAAGTACAAGAGGGAGACAGCTCTAAAACACATACACTCTCATGGAATGTTTAAAAAAAAGAAAAAGGGAGTGATTAAAATATGGGCAGTAGGAAGGAAAGAAGTAATCTGTCCACTCTCCAAGGAAGGAACAAACGCATAAAAAGGAAGTGAAGCCCACACAAGCCTACAAATAGGAAGCAAGCAAATAAGAGTGACAATAAAGCCAGCCAGTAGGAAACATGGGCGGGCTCTAAGCCCACAGTAAAGGAACAATTTATCTTGCAACAAACGGGGCATGCTCTGTCTAGTAGGCTTCGACCAAAAAAGGAGTCAAAAGATTAAGGGGTCTATTACAATGTCGGGCGGATCGCCACCGCCCGCATGGCTGTGGCGATCTGCCCGACATAATCCTCCACCCGCCTCCCATTTCCCCCCCGCCATATTATGATGGCAGGGGTACCACGGCAGACGGGAAGACCGTCCGCCGCTTTTCTGCCCGGTCGACAAGTCGACCGGGCGGAAAAGGGTTGAATATGGTGGCGGTGTCTGCTAGACATCGCCATCCATATTACAATGTCTGTGGGAAGCAGCCTTTCCGTGGCGGGATAGGCATGCGGTTTTCTCAGTTGGTGGCCTGTTGCGGGCCCCCAGGATGTTGGGGTGGTGGGGGAGGCACATGGGGTGTACCTATGGGACCCCCCTGCATTTGCATGCACGATGTGGCAGGCACCGCGCGGTGACTGCCACGTTGTGCAGGCAAATGCACAAATGCCTTTTTAGCATTGCGGCGGGTGCTGCTGATAGCACCGCCCGCCGCAATGCAAAAAATGCAGGATGCTCCCGCAAGTGTGGCGGGCGCATCCTAATTGTGTAAGCGGGACCGCCGCACACATGGCGGGCGGTCCCATTTCACGATGCGATGGCGGGCATCATAATAGACCCCTAAGCTTGTATTGTAAGTGGCGCTCTTAAAAGATTTAAAAAACAAAAATAATTCATAGCAGATACCTTTGACGAAGGAGTCAATATTTTCGGTGCAGCTGTAAGAAAGCATATGTAAAGCACGTCTTTACTTAGCAAACTAAAATAAGATGAAAATCCAACATCATGTTATCAAATTGCAAAGCAATTAGTGGGTCAATCGGCTCGACCTGCAAAAAAGACAAAAAAGATGTGCTTCCTTAAAAGCTATAAACCTGCAATTAGAATGCAATCATTAGGCCAGGGTGAAATTTAAATGAAGCCCGTGCAATTTGCATAATTTCAATAACTTTTCATTATGTGTGTTATGTTAAATTCTCAAAATCATGCCATTATGCCATTTGTCACCTACGTGGTAAAAATTCACAGGAAACATGGGAACAGAACGTGAGCGGCCGTTGGTCGCAGTGCTTTTGTTTTTACACTTTTTTAATGCAAAATGCATTCTCACGTTAAAAACTGATACTAGGGCGCATTTAAACAAAATAAAATGCAGCTCAAAATGACAGATTTGTGTGTTTCGCATATTTACGTGTAATTTCACCAAATTTTGCTGAAATTAGGTTTAATTGCACAAAAGCAAATTGCACAAAATTCACACATCCCTAATCATCATATCCATAAAGTATCTACATCAAATAAACATTCATTCTGAATTCCAAACAACACATCATGTTGCTACGCCAGTCTAACAAAGGGGCTACTTGAGCACCATCACAATGGGAGCACAAATTGGATAATATAACAATACAACAAAATGACATGACCTTGATAAACATTCGATCCAAGCTATAGTAGACCATGAAAAACCCATGAAAGCCAATAGCTTAAAGATCTTACAACAAGCCCACTTTCTCTTTATTACTGCTTCCATCTGCTTGTGAACATAATGGTAACATGAGATGTCCCTGAGAGCTAAACCTGTCTGTTCCAAGACTAGGCCTTGATGGAGTTTGCGTGGAACTCCGTGAAGTGACCAAAAAACTCAGTCGAGCTATGCAGAGTTCCGCAAGCGGGGCAGTGCGTTAGGTCACGCCATTTGCACTGATTTTTAGTGTCAGGTGTTTGTGCCGCATTGGAAAATAAGCGCAAACGGCACCAATGTGCAGCGCAAGTAGGCGCTGCTTTTTTTTTGCCGCTCGAGTAGATGTTCTACTCAAGCGCTAGCTTCCTCAACGTGAACGGAAGGTTTCCCAGTGCGAGTGGTGGTGGCCATATGCGACTGCCCGCGCCGAGAAATCTCACCAGTAGGTGGCCTGGAGTAAGGTTTTCCTCGCTCGTCAACTTAACGTGCACCAGCGAGGAAAAAACTCTGCACCACGTATCGCGGAGGTCTGAAAAGCTCTGCAAACTCCACCAGCAGAGCGGAATTTCATGCCCAGGCCTAACCAAGACCTAAAAACGGATGTGGTAGCCTAACCTAAGTCCTCCATTTTCTATAGTCAGCCACACAAAGAAATTCCAAGATGGATTCCAGTGCCCACAAAATGAAGCACAACACACACATGCACTCCTGGGTGACCCTCCTGCATGTTCATGAAACACACTCTGCACCCATGTCCCACAGGGATGGAATGAAGCACATGGTCAACAAAGACAAGCAGACATTTTAAACGAGGTCAGTAGTCATCTCTTTCTTGAGGGCACTGGGCAAAAAAGACCTGTACTTTCTGGGAGACCTTGTTTAGGGTGCACTGGGTAAAATGGACCTGGTCAGAATGGGCCTATTGGAACCTAACTGTCTTGATTGAGGTCATTTGCTACTGGTGTTCTGGGATCCGCCATACTAACGCTCTGGAAACTGGGCCAAGTACTACCCTTTCTGCACTTGATTCTCAGGGCACTGATGGTGAGCAATCAGTGGTTTCTCAAGGAGGTAACATCAGGGGCAACAGATCCAAACTCATCAGGGGCAAGGGATCCAAACTCAACAGTCAATCAACATTCATAGAAACAAATGCACATCCCTGTGCTGGATTTAAAAGAAAGTACAGAACCAGTCACTCACCCATAGAGATAGTCACATAGCCACTAATTACTAATACACCAAACGACTTGCCCGCTCACTCACCCATACAAAAACGTACACACTCACTCACTCTATACAGTCTGTCACATACCCACTAGACCTGGGCATGAAATTCCGATCCGCTCACGGAGGTTATGGAGTTTATCCCACTCCGAGCTCTGCGTAGCACACAGAGTTCTGAGCTGTGTTTTTTCCTTGCTAGCACTCGCCAACGTTAAATTGACGAGCGCAAGTGAGGAAAATCTTACTCCAGACCACCTTCCAGCGAGATTTCTCAATGCGGGCAGTCACAGAACCGCTACCACAACTTGCATTGAGAAATCTTCTGATCACATTGAAGAAGCTGCCGCTCAAGTAGAACATCGACTTGAGAGGCAGAAAGAAGCCCCCTCTTGTGTGGCACATGGTGCCGTTCTCGCTGATTTTACAGTACAAGACAAATACACAGCACTAAAAATCAGCGTGAACATTGTGACATAACGCACTTTGCTGCTTGTGGAACTCTGCGTAGCACAGCTGAGTCTTTTGGTCACTTTGTAGAGTTCCACATAGCGCAACTCCGATCCTTGCCCAGGCCTAATAAACTAAGAAATAAATACTAAACAATGCTATTTGATTAGTGACAAAAGGGTGGCACCCCTGGTTACAATCTCCTAGGGGAGCTACATCCCCGCCTGCAGTACTGCAGTTCAGACGACCCTATCAATTATAGCCCCCAGTGTTTTGTGGCAGAGGTATAACATCTACATTTGCAGATTACTTTATGCTTACCCTACAGGTTCAAATGCACAACCAGTTAGCTCGTTCTTACTAGGTGTTGGTAAAATTTGTGTTACGCCTTTGTAATTAGCGTAATTTTGTATTATGTGTGATACGAAATTCCCGTAATTATGCTATTATACCACATCATGTAATGACGTACAATTTGCAATAAAAATTAAACACAAATGCACTATTTACAGTCAACACGCTGGAACAACACAAAGCTGAGCAGCTGTTGTTCATGGTGCGCTTATTTTTTTGCACTACTGTTTTTTGCATCAGTCAAACACACCATTTTGCCAAACTTCACATAATTACGCAAAAGCAAATTATGCACATTTCGCATATAACTAATTCTTACTCCTGCCATTGATGTGGGCAGAAAAGTCTCAAGTCTTCACTCTTGAGTCTACGGCATGTGTTACAGTTTCTCTGTTCTGACCACAGGTAGAGGCCCCCTTTACCTACTTGTTGGTTCTGCAGTGGTTGTGGGGGGGGAAGGTTTGGCGCAGACTGTGTCTTTGGCGACTGCAGTGGCTTACCTTCAGAACAGAATTTGCTGGCTTAAGCAGCACAATGTATTCTGTAGTGGTTAGGGTGTCTTCCTCAGTTTGGCCCTACATTGGCCTAATGCAGATGGTCCTACGACAATTCACTTGCAGACCCCACTGGGAAGATTGTTCAGTGATAATATGTCCCTGACAGTTACAGCCCTCTCCCGAAACTTATTTTTCAGTTAGCAGCGGCAGCACCAGATTGCAGCCTTGCAGCCTTGCTCTGGCTACCGCAATGGCTATTGAATTTGCACCTTCTTTGAATGCAGTTCTCTGCAGGAACTGTGGCGAGAAATGGGAGGCCCACTCACTGCATGGCTCTCTCCTGGCTTCGCTCCATCAAGTACTCTGCTTTACCTGGGTGTTCCTCGCAGCGGGAACATGCTGGGCTTCTCCTCTTTGATGGTCTCCGCTCATGCATAGCCAGGCAGACTCCTTCCATCACTCAAGACACAGACATGCTTCGAGGCACCATACAGACCCTTAGCTCCTCCAGAAGAAAGCGCTGACCTCAGGAGATGTCCCTTCCCTTCTGGGAGTCTTCTCATCAGGCAGACACTAACACTGGTATCTGTTAGAAATGGGGTCTCTAGTTGGCAGTGATTTAACCCTGTTCAAGTAGGGACCCTCACTATAGTCATGGTAAGGGGATTACACAGCTAGGATAACCCCTGCTCACCCCCTTGGTAGCTTGGCACATGCAGTCAGGCTTATCACAGAAGTAATGTGTAAAACCTTTGTACAAATACAGTAACACAGTCAAAACACTACAAAAGGACATCATACTAGTTTAGAAAAATAACCAATATTTATATGAATAAAACAAGACCAAATTAAAAAAAATCCAACATACACAAGTAAACATATAACTTTTAAAAGGTTAAAAATAGTCCACAGGAAACTATGGATGTGTCACTTTTATCACAAAGTAGATGGCTTGAGTCAAAATCAAAGACGAAAACAGGCGCAGGGGAAATGAGGGGCCAGAAAAGCAAAGAGAGGTGTCGGTTCCTTACTCCCAGGGGAGGTGATGCATCCCTTCCCTATTGCCAGGGGAGCTGATGCATCGGTTCCTTACTGCCGTGGAGGTGATGCATTGGTTTCCTTAATGTGAGGTGAGGTGATGCATCGCTTCCTTACTGTGAGGGGAGGTGAGCGTCAATCTCCGGAAACGTGGCCTTGGTTCCTTACTGCATGGGCCACATTGATGAAGAACTTGTCGCAAAGGGACGATGTGGTGGAACAGGCGCTGTGTCAATTTCCCAGCCGCAAAGCAGGTGATGCATCGATTTCTGAGCCACACAGTCGGGCCTGTGTTGGAGTCGGAGCTTGTGCCACGGACATTAGTGACACAGTGCTCGGGACTCGAATTGTGGAGATCTTTCAGCCACATGGCAGTTGCTGCGTCGATTCTTCGACAGCATCACGTTGATTCTTCGGTGGCTCCGTGGTGATGCATTAGTTTTTCAGCTGCCCGGCGGTGCTGCGTCTGAAAAACAGGTGTTGAGAGTCGAGGCATCGATTTTCTTGGTTCTTAGAAGCAAAACCACCTCCAATGGCCCACTGCATGAATTGGCACAACTCAGCAGGATAGAATTCCCAGCAGAGGAGTTCAGGGGCTGCAAATGAAGTCTTTGAGGGCCCAAAGACTTCTTCAGGATTCAAGCACGCACAAGCCCATGGAGAACCTTGGAAAGCAGGATGTAGAAAGCAAAGTCCAGTTCTTTTACTCCCAGGACAGAAGCAGCAGGCAGTAAGCCAGCAGAACAAAGCAGCCAGCAGAGTGTCAGTTTCTCCTACAGCATCCATCTCTCCTTCCTTGCCGAATGTCCTCTTAGTCCAGTAGTGTTCTGAAGTTATGGTGTCACAGTTCCAGTAATTATACCCGCTTCTGCCTTTGAAGTAGGCAAACTTGAAAGGAAAGTCTTTGTAGTGCAAAAGACCCTGCCTTTCCCTAACCTGGCTCCAGACACACTACAGGGGGTGGAGACGGCTTTGTGTGAGGACAGGCACAGCCTTATTCAGGTGTCAGTGATAACTCCTCCCACCACTCTAGCTCAGGATGACCCATTAGGCTGGTGATGGGCCATCATGTTATGCACGGCACACCTCAGCTCCATTTGTGTGACTGTCTAGAGTGAATGCACAAACAGCTCAACTGTCACCCTCCCTCAGACGTGGATTCTACAGGCAGGCAGAGGCACAGAAAGGTAAAGCAAGAAAATGCCCAGTGTCTAAATGTCCTCAGGTGGTCTCAATGTGTGGATGAGATGCCATACAGGTACGCTGATCTTTGACAGTGATACACAGAGTAATTAAAGACACATAACACATTGTGCTGTAAGCAGAACAACTAGCTGATTGTATATACAGCGTTTGAATGGTAACAGCATATGGAGACACTAAGCAGACCCCCCAGGATATAGCGGCATGGATTCACAAATTTAGCGGCACAAATATGGAAATTTAGCGGCACAAATATGGAAATTTAGCGGCATTTTTGAGGCACTTTATTTTACTCATAATGATTCATTTTCAGCCTTAAATCATTGGAAACTCTTTTAGCAGAGTATTCCACTTTGAATAGGGAACCTGGAATATGGAACAGAGGAAGCAGCCCACAGGTGAAGGCTGTTATCCTTTGGAAATGCAATTCTCCATTTGCTTAGTATAGCAGTTATCACACCTTTTGACACATTGCGGGACCGGTGTTTTTCAATCTGCAGATTATGCAGATGGTGGATTTTGTGGCAAATTCATAACTATGCGAAATTCACAGCGGCCGCCCAGTCGCATAATTCCAGTGGCACTGACTATAAGTCCCAGAATTCAATTGTAAAAAAACCTGGAACTGGAGAATCACACATGGACCTGGGAAACCTGACAGGATTGATGGTGGCAAACTAGCTAATTTACTGTGCAAGCTATGTTTTTGTCAATAACTCTTGCTCTTTCTCATTGCCTTTGTTTCCTACACCCTTTAATCTTTCTCACGTTTTGATGTTGTTTTCCCTTGTAGCTTACTATTGTAACCCTGCCATTGTTTCCATTCGCTTTGTCTTCCACACATGTTTATTTCATGATATGATTCAATATCCTACATCAAATAATTACGTTGCTTTCAACGTGTGTATGCAATCAATTGTCTTTTATTGTACGTTTTAATATTTGCATTAAAAGCGCTTTTCTGCCCGTTTCTACTCGTGCAACAGTGATCCGCTGCAGTATTTAAGAAGTGTGTGGTAATTTATAGCCTGCTTTGAGTTTGGCATCCCCTTGAATCATGTATCCCGTAACTCAGCCCGAGAAGAGATCTGCTGCTTCTGTCTGCCGCTGCTCGTGCGAAGTTTCGTTTCGTTTCCGGAAAGACCAGAAGATACACGATTCCGAGGGGATACCCGATATGACATAACACCGGCAGACGTCAATGACCCCTTTGAAAACAGGACAGAAAAAACGTCTCCCAGTTTCACCTCGAGCTCACGACTGAAAAGTATACTTAGGCTCCGCCCTGCAAGCATCTTCCGAAGCGCGCAACTTTGCCGAGAATCACTCGGCCTTTGTTTGCATCACGAGTATGTCACCTCCTGCGACCCACCCCCTCCACCCCACCTTGCTGCTCCCTAGCACTAACCAAGGTTTCCAACAGGGGAGTAGGCCCTTTCTAAGAGCTAACATTAAAAATAGAAATACTTTTCGCAGGCACTTTTGTAAAAATTGCGGCATTTTTACAAAAGTGCCGATTTCGCGGGCACTTTTGTAAAAATCGCGGCATTTTTACAAAAGTGCCGATTTCGCGGCAAGCCGCGAAATCGCGAAATCCTGGAGCGTCTGACTAAGCCCAAGTATCCATATACAACAAGACCTACAAGTGTTTTGATTGATCTATTTATCAAAGGGTCTTTGTTCTTGATATGAATTTTACGTCCTGAAGATGGTGTTATAGATGGACAACATAAAAGACTGAAATCTCAACACATCAACCCATTTTCTATGTTGCAGAATAATCTTTGTGTGTAGGTAATTTATGTCCTATGTATAGGCTGGCTTTCATGAAGGTCATTATTTGAAATGGGTTATAGTACATGGGTGACAAGGACAAACAGCTTTATATGATTGTGAATATCTGTCACTCTTGTACATGAGATGAGTTTGCACCATTCATTTTGTACTTCTGATTATAAATTTAAACAACAGGAATACACCCGACTTTGTTGAGATGTATTCACTTTCGATTTTTTTGAATTTATGTTGAAAATGTGAATTTTTTATACCACTGTTAGGGCGTTCATTAGTAATACTGAAATGGTATGAAATTGACTGTTAAACAAAATCCCATGAAGGCATCTTTACTTGATAATTTCTGTTACCTAAGCCCCCAAGGGCATACTGGGTTGCCAAATAAATGTAAACATTGTCTTAAAGTAGCATTTTAAAACACACAATTTAAAAACCAACTTCACTAACAGATGTATTTTTAAATTGTGAGTTCAGGGACCCCAAACTCCAAATATCACTCTCTTCCCAATTGGAAGTTACACTTGTAAGTGGTTACAAGGCAGCTCCAATGATATCCTGTGGGAGGGATAGTCCTTGCAATGGTTTAAAACAAAATCAACAGTACTTCACTATCAGGACAGGTAAAACACACCTATACATGTCCTACCTTTTTTTGACAATAAACTTTATTTATTTTTTTGAACAGAGATAAAAACATTGACAGCACTGAATGCAAAATCACATCTGACTGACAATAGAAAGCAGCTGATATAAAGTCACACGGTGGGCACTTCGGGCGAGAACTTAGCTTCACGACAAGGACAGGGGCCACCCCTCTTCAGTCCCCTAACCCATCTGGTCTGCCCATTTGCCCCACACCCGCTGATACTTGGTTGGACAACCCCTGGACTCAAATAAGGGTGGCGCACCAGTCCACCCCCCGGCGTCACCTAGCGATCATGGGGGGATCAGGCCGAGCCCAGGCCATGGTGATGTCCCGTTTGGCCACCACAATAGCAGTGCCCAGGAACAATTTATCTGCCCGGGTCCCATCAAGCCCATATGTAATGCCCAGAAGGAGATGCAGGGGATCATAGGGCACTTGCCACCCCAAAATGTGTGTAAGCTCCGTTTCCATTACATGTCCTGCCTTTTAAATACACTGCACCCTGACCACAAAACTAACTTGGGCCTACCATAGGGGTGACTTACATGTAGTGAAAGGGAAGGTTTGGCCTGGCAAGTGGGCACACTTGCCAGATCAACATGGCAGTTTAAAACTGCCCCCACAGACACCGCAGTGGCAGATCTGTGACATAGTTGCAGGGCTACTCATATGGGTGGAACAATCAGTGCTGTAAGACCACTAGTAGCATTTGATTTTCAAGCCTAGGGCACACACAGTGAGCTTTACTAGGGACTTACCAGTAAATCAAATATGCCAATCATGGATAACCAATCAAACATACAGTTTACACAGGAAGCACTTGCACTTTAGCACTGGACAGCTGTGGTAAAGTACCCAGAGTCCTAAAACCAGCAAAAACTAAATGAAGCATAGAGTTAAATCAGGTATCAGAAGCAAAAAGATAGGGGAAAACATGCCAAAGATGCCAAGCCAAACATTATCATAGGAGTCATTTAGCAGAGCAGTCCCTTTCTTGGTCACAAAGACCTTGGAACTGAAACAAAATGAGGTAGTTTTGGTCCCACGTATATACACATTCAGGGCATATGAATTCATCACCTTATGCTTCATAACAAGCTCAGTTTTCTAATGTCTATTCTAGGCCGTGGTGTAAAGTGGTGCTTCACCCAGCAGGTAGCAATGGAGCAAAGAGTACCCAAAACATGAAGGGGCATATTATCAAGAACGTGTGATAACCATCGCAAAAGTTACTTAATGCAACCTACAACATCGCAGTCAATCGCGGGAATTTTACGCTGTGTTAACCAAGTATTCACAACACGGCAGTACCACGCAATAGTCACCAGTTAACGAGTCAAATGGCTGCGTTAAAAACAACACCGCACTGCAAAAATGCGAAACACAAACGCCTAAAAAGCTGCGATGAGGCCAAACGCAATACAAAAAGCTGTGAAAACCAGCCCCAGGCCTGCAAATCCCACGCGTCTGGCGGGAAAATGCACTATAAAAGCAGAACAAGAAAAACACGCCAGAAACAATCCAAAGTGCCCAGTACCATGGATGCACCCTGAACCAGCGCAGAGGCCAACGCCAAACCCACGACCCCCACACACCACCAGCATGGAACAACGGTGACGGGGACGGCCGAGGAGAAGAGGGAGAGGAAGACTGGGTGAGGTCCGCTGCAAAACCAGATCAACGTCACGGAGGTGACAGAACACTACCAGCAACTGACACACAAGTAGACCACCTGGAATGCAGTCGGAGTGCCTAGGAGGCCAATCGAGGAGGCCAAGAGGCGCTGGCATGATGTGACAACCTAAATCAGGCAGAATCCTGCCACAAACAGTAAGGCTGCAACGGCGACAGGAGGTTGCAGCCCTGCGCCACAGGAGGAGCTGGAGGAAAGCTAGGCCACAGTCATCAGTGTGGAGATGGTGCAAGGAGTAGGGAGTACGGACACAGCCCGAGAGGACCGGACACAACAACAACAGGGTGAGTAATGACCAGGGACTGGGGGAACGGGGAGAGATGGGCACAATGGCACACATGCCCAACAAGGAGTAGCACACTGCACACCTACAATTACCCTGGACCATGTCCCTCATCCCCTTGGCACACTGCAGCACACACACATAGCAAGAACAGCACACCCACATTGATGACAACGTGGTACAATGCGCAAAGCAGACACTGCAGAACAGAGGACACAACTGGCTCCGCACACGCACAGAAACATGCCTGCCACATCTGACAGGGCAGGAAACTGTGAAATGGAAAAGTACGCATATGACCACACATCCATCATGTAGTCCAAATGTACACTGTCCTTCAGCAGTACTCAGCACCTCCCAAACAGTCATAATGTACATTGTCATACAGTTTGCCTGTAAACCAGAACAATGCGCCAACATACATGTCAACACAATATCAACATGCATCTCCCCGTCACATTGCAGAGGGGCACACAACACCTCCAGCAGAGCACACAAGACAACAGATCAGTGATGCCGGAGAGGACCACCACACCTTCGACACCGACTCCCTACAACAGCCCATGGACATCCCATGCAACCCACCACCAGGACCCTGGCATCCAAGCTACTCAGAGAAGAACACAGGGCCTGCAACAGACCACACAGCAGAAAGCACCCGCAAGCACAACTGGCTCACGACACTCGTCCCACCCACCCACCCATGGCACCCCACTGCCATGTGTCAGCACGCCAAAAGGAGGTTGCTGAACAGGTGTGGGTGTGCTCCGAACCCTTGGAAAGAGAACTAGATCACATACGTTGGTGTCTATAACCCTTCAGGGACCACCCACACCCCACAAAGGAGACCCACACTGCCATAGATACATGCAGATGCACATTCCGAGTACAGAACCATGTCCAGGGGCACGCAAATAGCAGTCACACACCCACGTTGGCTCTGAGTCCAACGGCTCAGGCCACTCCCCTTACGAATTGAGTGGGTAACGACAAAGCTACTTGTCCAAGCCGTAACCCGCTTCTTGTGGTGACATATCTGCGTCCGCTGTACACAGCACAATGCAATGTCATAGGGCCCAGGGCCCTCATGCATACAACAAGACCACAGGGACACATGCAGATATCATGTTGAACTGGCTACAGGCATGTGTGCCCGGCCCCTTTATTGACAGGGACACATATACAGTGATGCCTGTGCTGGATGTGTGAGGGGTGCGTGTAAGCCAGCCTGCACGGAATGCTTGGTGCTGGCAACCACTTGAACATTGGAGACCAGTGCAACGGAAACTGAAAACACCTGCATAACAGAGTCATATGCTGAGCAACATGGAGGGAGCCGGAGCAAGTACAGAGGTCACCCAACATGCAAACATAAGTGTTCCTGAGTTGCAGTGCACTGGGGTTGGGGCACTAGCCATGAGCGCGCTCATGTGAAGAAAATTCTCGGATTGTGTCCCTTCGAGATATTCCTGATGCAGATGCAGTGGGGTGTGTTAGACCTGCATCATCTTCTTCATCAACATCCCAGGTCTCCCACACTGCTTGAGGTGACATTGCTGAGCAACCTCTCCACAGCACAAAACTCAATCAGTAACGGACTATGATTCATGGTGCCCTGAGCTAGTGGCACCTGGAGTGCTGAGCAGGGGATCAGGCAGAAGATGGCATCCACGACAGGTGTGAGCAACTCCGTAAGTCTGTCAGGACCACCGTTCCGACTCTGGCAGATGGTGGTTGGAAGTGGTCCTTGCGGTGGTGGTGTGTACCTCCTCCGGTGATGCGACGTCCGGGCTGGTCAGGACTCAATTTGATGTGTGAGCCCTGGTGGGCCGCAGTTGAGTCTGGAGGCAGCGGACAGCGCAGGGCCACAGACACATGGCGTTGATGACCCCAAGGCCATCGCCTCAGAGGCCATCCAATATCACAGGAGAAGGGGTCACAAACCTGTCCAGCACAAAGTTAGTGACCCCGGATGCACAGCGGCCGGCACAGGCACCCAGCCACAGGATGGTGACTTGCGGTGCAGTCAGATGGGCCATGCAACCTGAGCGGGTCCTCATCAATATCAGAGGTGTATGTTGCGGAGGGTTTCGGGGGACAGTGGAAGCTGTCCTCCAGGTCATGATGCAGAGGGTGGAAGCTGTCCGGAAGAAGTAAATGGAGGAGTGGAATGCCACGGCATTGTTTTCGCCACAAAGTCAGTATCACCGGCATGATGGCGACGACAACCCAAAGTCCATGGACTCAGTCGCCACCAAAGTCCAACCAGAAAGTGTCCATGGGTCTCGGGGAACAGACTGAAAGGCTGAAAGGGGATGCAGTCTGCGATGATACCTGTACAATGACATCAAGTCAGCCATAAATAAATCAAGGCTGAATTTAAAATTGTGTGTGACCTACTCTACCTCAGTGTAGGCCGGAGGCAGCGGCCGGCAAGGGCCAGACATGTTTCAGCAAGCCCCTCCTGGAACTCTGACACACGACGTTGAGATGACATTTGGGTGTGACTTGTGGTTGACGGAGGCAAAAGCACCAGAGCCGAGCGGGTGTTCAGTCAGCAACGATGACGTGTCCTGCCTGGTACGTACTGGAGTGGATTGGCGTGAGGCCCGCTGGACCGCAGTGTTGGCCGACGGCATAGTCATCAAGGGCCACCGGCCACGTGTCGTTGAGATGCTATGCACAAGGTTGTTGCCACCTGATCGTAGGGAGTGCAGTGAAGTAGAATCTTCATTAGTGTGTGTACATGGACAATGTATGATCAAGACTCAGTTCCAAATGTTTGACCTACTTGACCATAGTGTAGGCCAGAGGCAGCAGTAGAGTACGTCAACGAGAGAGGACTAAAGCATGCCTGTGTCGTGGAGGTTGTGATGGTCTGAGGAGGCTGCCAAGGTCGCGGGCCTCGGGCTTGGAGCTTCGTCCGGCACGTGGTAGGCCCTCCTTGACACACGCCGGTGTCGGCAGTTGATCAGTGTGACCTGGCTGTGCAGGGGAGGGCCTGACGGGTTCGGGGTCCAGCGGGCCGGGGTACAGCAAGCGCACAGGATCGCAAGCAAATCCGCTCACGAGGACGACGTCGGCCTCTTGGCAGGGTGAGATGCGCCACTCTGGCAGAGACATTGGGCATTCCGGAAGGGGACCAAGACTAGGG
Organism: Triturus cristatus; assembly: GCF_964204655.1. Taxonomy (NCBI): domain Eukaryota; kingdom Metazoa; phylum Chordata; class Amphibia; order Caudata; family Salamandridae; genus Triturus; species Triturus cristatus. Next base: position 1,070,799,690 of record NC_140583.1, read on the forward strand.
TTACATGCTTTTTACTCACACCCCTACGCTGGCCTGGCATACGCCGGGGCATCCCACTCTGCTCACGCTTATGGGGGGACGTAACAGGCAAGATTTCCGCGAAGTCCCCCACTGGCTGGGTTGACATGGTTGCGTCCACTGTCCACTACACTCCATACACCAGCGGTGTATGTCGCCATGGATATAGATGTGTTCTGTATACTGCGGTCTGTCCAGCACATCTCCGCCATTCTTGGAATTGTGTGCTTTCCCAATCATGGTTCTCCTGCCTCCTTCACACATGATTGTTTCCCACCTTTCCTCTCATTCCGCTATTGTGTGGCTGAGGTGCCATGTCGTTGATGGCTCATGTTCACGGCTTGCCCAGGTTACTATAGTAAGTTGTTCTGTCGTGTCTGGTGGGTGGGCATGTTGTTTTGCATGTTGTATGAGATTTTGTGATGTGTGCATTGCCAGAGTTGTGAGTTGCATGGTTGTGGAGTTGAGGTGTGTGGGGTGTTCATTTGGGTCTTGCAAAGGGGCTGTGCATTTCCCTTTGTGCCGTCCTGGGATCGCGGGTTGAATTTGGACTGTCGGAGGACGATGGAATCATGCACACTTGCTGGGTATTTGGTGACGACATTGGTGGGGATTCTGTGGTGTTTGTATGTTGCCTGCACATTGATGTGAGACGTGTGCTTTCTGTTGTGGTGATTGTGTGCTGTGTCACCAGGTGGCACAGGTATGACATGTGTGCTGTGGATTGCCCCCAACACATGTGTGCATCCAGCTATGGCGTATGGTCCTTGCTTGGTCTCCAGCGGATCCTGCGCATTATGTTGGTCGTATAGGGACTGGGGTACCAGGCTGATGGTGATGTCCAGGACAGGTGTGAGGGTGCTGGCTGTGAGACTCCTCTGACTCTGGTGGGTGTTGGTTGGAGGGTGCCAGTGGTCAACAGTTGCAGCACAGCCAGCAGCTTTGTGTGGGGTGGGATGTTGGTTGTCTGCTGTGTTGGTGCCGTCAGCCTGTTGGGCGATGATGTGCAGGATGCGTAGGATGGTTGTCTTTTTGGGCCTGTAGTGGGCAATGACATTGTCAGGTGTTGGGTCTATAAGGCTGGTGCATTTCCTGGGGGTCCACTGGCTTTGTCTGCACTGCCTCTGAGGTGGTACAGAGGGAGGTTTTTTTTGGGGGGTTGTGCTCCTAGGGGTGGCGGCGATGGGTGTTGTGGCCCTCTTGGGTGTCCGGCACGCATGTTCAGTGGCTCCATGGCATCTGTTGTTCTTCAGGTGTGGCTCTAGGTTGGGCTCGCTTTTGTGGTCCAGGCTGTGGTCCGACTTTGTACCAGGTCTGAGCAGGTGTTAGTTACCTGGTGCCAACGTGCCTTATCGCATGTTTTGTGTTCTTATCGCCAATGTGGCTGTTTTTTTTAATGGTGTGGAGTGGTGTTGTTGCGGCTTTTTGCTTGGGAATGCCTACTCTGCATCTCATTAGCGATAGTTGCCGAGGTCATCTGTGGCAATGTTTTTTTAGGCTGCTTTTGCAGTAAAACTGGTGTTGTCGGATGTTAGCACCAGCTTGTGAATGGGGTGGTAGGTTTATCGCAACTTTGGCTGCCTTAATGTGCCAATATCGCGACGATAGCTCCTTGAGAATATGGCCCGAAGTGTGAGTTCTGTACTGCTGGATGTCATCTGCTTTTTAGAAATAGTAATCAGAGACAAACAATAGAGCAATCCTGACATTGAAACTTCCTTGAACAACAGACGCTGCTGTCCCACCCCTCATCCCTAACATCAACTAAATGTCAAGATATCCTGGCTGACGAGGGCTGAAAGCCCGAAACCGGTCCTAGGATGCTTGTTTCCAGTCTAGGGAGGACCTGGCTTGGCAGTTCGGGCTGGACTGTTCCCATGAGGCACAGGGTCCAGACTGATTTGCATATGGCTGGGTTCAAACTGGAATGGCATGGTGAGCAAAAAAACGATGGATTTAGGCCCAGATCTCTGTACTGGGGTGAATGTATGACATTGTTCTGCATTCTGTCCATCATTTGTTGTTTTTGCAGGGTGAGATAATCAGCATCCCTTTGCTATTAGAAGTCTTCATGGAATTTCTAAAGGTATTTCTTTTTCTATCCTCCTTACTTCAATGTCTGGATCTCCTCCCTCCAGCCACAAGAATGCGGGCGATGCACTTCCACTGTACTGTGAGACTGTGTTCAACCTCCATCTTGTGCTTTGGCAAGCCTTGTTTTATTCTTGTCTGTGATGTTCATCATAGGGATCCGTGTCTTTGTAGCACACATCTGTAAGCACGTTAATCCAATGTACGTGCTTATCAGGTATGTTATCGAAAGTCACTCTTTTGTGATCTACATGGCCTACACATTCTAAGAAGAGCATGTTTTCAAAACATATCAAATCCATCACCTTATATCTGTGCCTTCTCTCCTATGTGGCCTTAACTCACAACCGCACAGGGTACCACAACAATAATGCCACTACTTTGCTTGCCTAATATGTCTCCTGCACTTCCTCAAGAATAATTGCCCACATTTTGGTCTTTGCAGCCTCCTAAAAGTACTTATCTAAACTTAGTGAGGTTATGACTAGCCTTCATTGAAATTATTGACAGGAGGAGATGATCAGTAACTTATAGTGGAGAGGTGTGGCTCACTGGTTAGAGGCGGCAGACCTGTAAGCAGAGAATGGCCCGGGACCAGGGTTCGATTCCCGACGCGGCAGGGTTGTGGACCAGGGTCAGCGGGCTTGATAATTCTCGCCTTGGTGCCTACTCCAGTCAGGGACCACACTCGGCAACTCTGGGCATTAGCTTGCCTCATCTTCACAACGGCCCCCCCAGACTGCCGGGGATGCTTGGTCGCACCTTAGAAATACTCATTAGGGACCATCTCTCAGGGTGAGCCAAGATGGGTTCCCCAGTGGTCGAAGCACGGAGATACTCCTCCGGGAGTTGATTCTAGTGCTATATAAACCCACAATTAATTAATTGTTCTTTTAGGATGTTATTTACTTATGTAGCAGAAGGATACATCGAACAGATGAAATATCTGCATTTATATATAAGTATTTTAAAAAGTAGGTATTTCTGTGTAAGGTTAATTTTTCTTGATTGTGATTAGTTGGATGATATAGAACTCCTGATGGTGAATACATAATACCTGCCCTTTCAGATCCTTTCATTGAGTCAGGAAGTGCATGTTAACAAATCGTTCTACTAAGGAAAAGTTGAAGTTTGTCACGTTTGTTACTGATGGGCCTGGTATGGTCCAAAATGCATCGACCCACAAGTCGGAACTAAAAAAAAACAGAGGATCAGTAATTGTGTTGAAACGATGGAATGAACGTGGCTATTTTGTTTATTCGGTGCATTTTTTGATTTGATTTAAATAAAAAATAAATTCCGCTGTATTCATTTGCAACCTTTCCAAAAAAAGAGCAAAAGGGATGTTTTATTGTTGGGTCTTCAGCCCTGGAGTCCTCTGTGCGGGTTGGCCATGCTCCTGATGAATACACTCTCCGATACAGCGAGTCTTTTGTCTGCAGTGATTGTTTGTTGCTTGGGTGTCTTTTTATGTTCTGTGTTTGTTGGCTTCTCCATTCACACTCTTTTGAATATTGATACCAAGATATTTTAGTGGGAAACCTTTCAAGGCATGGGCAAAGTGGGTCCTGGCCTCAGCCTTTCAGAAGGCCCCCTGATCTGTAGAGAGTCGTGCCCTGGTGACTTTGAACATTTCTCCTACAGATTGTTTTATATACTGTTCTTGTTTGAATTTATTTTAATGTGAGTGCTATGACCATGCAACATCCCCCAAAAGTCCTTTGGCCCAGGGACCCCCTAATCCTTAGGATGACCCTGCTGGCGTCAAGTCTGTTCCTGCCCCCCCCCTCTCCCTCCCCCCCACATCATAATCTCCCACGATACCTATATCCAGGTGCTCTCCTTAGCATGGCACCAGGACCACAGGGCCGCTTGGCACATTTAACACCTCGAGCCAGTTTCAACTATTAAGCCACAAGTTCATATCTTCCTGGGATATTTGGATTCTTGCACAGATCTCTGAAGCTTCCCATATCCATGATGGAATAGTGAATCCGTTCAGGGTTTTTATTTTGTATATTTTGGATTGATCTCCTGATGATTCAATTTTAATATCAGAACTACACAAGACCCAGAATTCAAAGGCCAACCCTGGGCTGGATAAGCTTCTCACGCATGCTCCTGTGAGACTTGAGATCTCAACTTACAATATATATTTAAAGTTAAACTACAAGTCCCAGAATGCAGTGTGGAGTTGGCTAGAGGAGTGGGCTAGCAGAGAGGATTACTCAGAATGCGGGATCTTTCGGTTTGGCACCAATGGAGTGAGCAGCTGTCTCTCCAGCTTTGTTTGTCACTTGTCACCAGAGCTGGACTGAAAGAAAAAAGCAGCTTCGGTTGAAAATGCTTCAATATCAGTCCCTCCTACACATTGCACAGAGCAGGCATCTCAGACCTGGTACTGGGAGATTTAACCTCTTCTGTGCCCATGACGAGATAGTTTCGTCATGGAGCACGGTCGCGCTGTGCCCATGACGAGACTATCTCGTCATGAACCCCACCCACTAATGAAACGCCTGGCACAGGAGGGGGAAAGGGCGTGGCACTGAAGGGGTTAAGAGAATGCTCTCCCCCTGCAATGATTTAACAAATATTGGAGAGCCAATAGGTCTTGTGTTAGCTGCCAGCCTTTTGCCTTCATCAGTGCTGGCTTTGTCATGGTTTTGTAAAACTTTGTTGATGAAGAGGCTGCAGGTCCTTGTAAAATAAAATGAATTTGGCTAAAAGCAAAAGTATGAGTTTGGTCTCAAAAAGCAGACAATGTAGTCCTGGCACTGAAGGGAGTTACTCTGTTGTGAATGTACTCCATCCGAAGGTTTAGAATGCCGTCACTCAGAGTGAAGGCAGTCACTGACGGAAGTGGGCTGACCCCACTACATGTTGTAGGCTGTAGTGGGCGGAAGAAAATGTGAATGACACAAAAACAGACCAATGGATGAAAAGGGATAGCTGATGAAAGTATAATATATGTATGCAATATTATTTTTTACTAAAATCAAAGTCTTGGGCATCGCCAGACCTAAAAATACCACAATGATGATTCTTTTTACAGAACAATTTTTTAAATATAATGATTAAATTACTATACAGTTTAGAGGGAAATCTGTACAAAAAAAGTATGAAAATGTATTTTACTTCAAGTTTAGGAAAAGCAAACAAGAGCATTATTTTTTTCAGTTGCTAATCATGCTTGTCCTTTCAGAAAAGCCTGCATGGATTCTTTCAGCGCAGTATTGGTTGAATATTACTACGCCCAATCAGCTTTCTGTGTGCTCCTGTGTCCAGTCCTACCCCCACTGATAAGCAGTCACTGTCTTCCGTCTTATGTCACACTTGAGTCACTTTCTGAGAAGACTTTCTGTGTCTTAAAGATGTGCTTTTAGGGCCACCGGAACTATGTAATTTTGCGGCTGCAGCATTTTCGACCGATTTATGGATTTGCTGCATTTGCCACATAATCCACCTGGGTTACGTAATCTTTACATTTCACTAAAATATTTCTTTTATTTCTAGCCCATACGGATCAAAAGTCACTATTGCCGCACAGTAGAGGGCACTGTACAATGGCTGACTGGTCACCGTTTTATACTCGTTTCTGTATTTGGATGTCAAAGTGGTACTAACGAGGTGAAACCGTTTCCCAGATAGTGTTAACATATGTAAAAACAAGCATTTGCAGTGCAATCGGTCTCGCCTTTGGGACCTTATCTGTATTTAGCCATGCAGCACTTTAGCCTGGGTGCTGAAATATCTACTGTTCTTTAACAGGGAGGGAAAGAAGCACCAAACTGCGTGATACGCCAGGTATGGGAACACATGGAGAGAAATATTGCCTTTCAGCGGGAAATCTAGAGAATGCTAAAGTGATTCTGGTATTTTACTGACCTCTGCTGGTCGTTTTCTAACAAGAAAGTTAAACAGAGGCAGTTGCCAGAAAAAAAAAGAAAGTCCCTCAGCAGAAAGCAATTCTGGTATTTTACTGACCTCTACTGGTCGTTTTCTATCAAGACAAATAGAGGCAGTTGAACAGAAGAAAAAGTCTCTAAGCCGAAGCAGACAAGTCCTAGGGCTGATCTCCAGAGCCCACAAAGTAAATACACATATAAGTATATACTAACACTAAAGAGAGGTCTCGAATGCTCGACCTAATGACAAAAAGAATGAGGTAATGCTAACACAAAAAGAGCAGCATTGCGCTGCATAATTTACTTTTTTTACACAAATTTTAGTGAACTCCACAGCACAATTTGGTCCTCCTCTGCTGCATAATTCCAGTGGCCCTGTGTCTATTAGATGCTTGTAGCTTGCTACATGTCACCTAGTGGCCGCTTTGCAGCACTGCAGCTGGCTGATGGATCCGCAGGTAGTCTAGCTTTTCCCTGTTTTTGCTTCCGACCTCGAGAGGCAGGTATCCTCGTACATGACAGTATGATGGGCTTCTTGGATATTGAAATAAGAAGTCCTGGTCTTTTGATAAAGGAGGGGGAATGGCTCAATCTTGTTTGGAGTGCTTCTCTAACCAGGTCTTTGTTTAAGTTCTTAAAGAAACTTAAGATGGGAACGGGTCTCAAAGAAGGCTTCGGTTCATTTCAGTCTTCCTCCGAGCATACTGGGGTTTTGCCATATGAATAAATCAACAGCCGAGTAAATAATCATGTGCATGTTTTATTTACTTCCATTATTAGAAATAACGCCGAAAAGTAGGAACAGAAAATGGTGCTCGTTGTTCTACTTCTTCTGATAGGCCCAAATTTACTAAGATTGTGCGTCAGTGTTCAGCCACTTTTATAACACTGCCCCCATGCAAAATCCATGTTTCGATTTACAAAGCCACCCAAATGAAGGTTTGCGAGGCTATGCATGGGAGTTGACCCAAAAGTAACGCAAGGCAACACATAGCGCTACCATGTGTTACCATACATTGAGGAGGTATTCCATGGGTGGAGCATGGGCGTCCCCATGCATCCACCCATGGATTTTGATACAAACCCAGATTTACTAAAGTCAGTAAACCTAGGTTTGCGTCAAATTGGTATCTGAGGTTGGCGTAACAATGAGAAATATCTTAATTTCCGCCTTGTTACTTTCTCTTTCTGCTGCACACTTAGAAAGAGGAATATGCCTCTAAGGCTTGTTTTGGTGCGGGAAGGTATCCTTTTCTGCACAAAAACAATCCTGCCCGTAACGCAGGCACCCTTTCACTATTGAGCAGGGTGTCTGCGTTGGCGCTAGGCTGCCTGAAGTGCACCAGCGCAGTGAGAGAGCAGAAGCGTGCCATATCTTAGCATATATGGTGCATTTCTGCTCTCTCCCTTTCACGCAATGTAGCACAGCAAATTGCTATGATGTGTTCCGTGAAAGATTCGTAAATCTGCCCCCTAGTGTCCAACAAAGACTCTCTAATGCTAGAGACCAAGATACTATTCTACTACCGCGGGTGTCCATTCCACAGTCAGCGCAAAGTCCTAAGCCATCATATATCTTACCAGTGCCTAGTGTATTCTTGTACTTACAATCTACTATGAAGTACGCTATTGCATTGACCACGGAGCACCCTGTTTAAGCTCCACATTTTACTCTCTGATGTGTCACTTTCCCTGCGCCACCCTGAGAAACCCTTGCGCCACCATGGATGTGCGAGATTTACAATACGATAAAGTAAAGCTACCGACAAGGGATTTTGTTTGTAATAAAGTAATTACTTGGTTCTATTTCTTAGTGAATCATTTTAGGGGTGTATTTAAACAAATTGTACACCAACAGTAAATTTATCAACAAGAACAATCTTCAGATAAAGAGTACACACACGGGAATTCTTTTTTTGTGAATAAAACACAAATCTTTTTATATATAAATCAGAATAAAAAGGAGTACAAAAGAATCATTGGTTTGAGCAATAGATCATGAAAAGCGGGTTAAATCAGATCCACATTTCATCAAAAGACATCTATTTCAGTATAGTTTTAACAGAGACTAATCTCATCGTTGAGAAAATAATCAACTGCATTTATCGAATATTACATTACGAAAATAGATGATGGAGTCGAAGTTTCGGTCTTGGATGGCAGAAGTCCGTCAGACCATCTTCAGGACAGTTAGTTATTGCATAATAAGACCCCTATGTGAACATAATACAAACAGTTACAATAATGGCAACATGATTGCGTAAACTGTATCCAATACACATATATTATAGACAACCCGTGTGTGAAGAGTAGTCTCTCTATTATATTTTGTCAAACATATCTTAATGCTGTATTGCAGAAAATTAACAACTTAACATTTGTCGTTATTACTTTCAAAGTTGAAGATGTAGGCCCATGTATAAACATACATTCTAGCAGTGAAGCAGTTTTCTTCGTGAATTTTAGAGGTCTAACGTTACTCATTTTAATATCATCCTCTGTACATTGCGGAATTTACAACAAACATTTGTCTTGTAACGATAAGAAAAGGTTGCTTACTTCGTGAGTTCTAGGAATCCCACGATACTTGTGTTTTGTTGTTTTATTGTTGTCAGGGCGTTCTGGTTGATACTATAACCTAAATTGAAGGGCACTGCATTTAGTGTACATAATTCAAAAATTCTTGATTGAAAAGAGATGATTGAAATAAATCCTACCTATCAGTTTTCAAAATTTCTCATGACAAGAGATTGAACGGGGGGAAATCCTTACTCGTTCTGTTTTCAAGAGCTGTGTTCCAAAATAGAAAATGTAAACACCATTAGCTCATTGTTTGTATCTGAGTTGACTTTCTAAAAAAGACGTCAGCTTTAACTGCAAATAACAATGCCTATCAACAGGAGATCAATCTCATACTCTGATACTGAAAGTAGTGCTCACTGCTTACAGTAGATTTAATTTTATGGTCCATCGTGAGGCAGCTTTACTGAGCTCTTATTAAGAGTAGTTCAACAACAATGCTGATCTAGGCCATTTTAGAGTCAATATCATAGGGACGCTGTACTTGAACGCTAATCATAAATTCATGCATCACGTTTCTAAAAACATTGTATAGCTTCACTATTGGTGAGGAGGTGTTGGGGGCTGACCATTATCTGCTACAGTATGCATTCACGTAAAAATGATCATATTAGTAAGGGATAGCTTATAGCCGAATAGCGCAACTGCAGCATCCTGTTTGGCATTGTTAGTCTAATGGGTACAGCACTCGATGTTAACCCAATACAAACGTCTAGAATGGCTTGAAACTCATACATCGTAAAAACCTCATCTCTTTGGCTATTTCGTGCTATAAAGAGCCGAGGTGCTCTGTGTCATAGGGACATTGGACGCATTGAGGGGAGTCTACTTACATTTCTTGCTACGATTCAAACGCGCAAAATTCTGCCGAGGTCAGGAACGCCTGATTTGGCTGGCAATGATTGGGTGTTTATAAAGCCTATCGGTTAAGGGGCGGAACTCATTATAATTGAAACCGGAAGTGTATCAGGTTAGTCAAAACACGGCGGCCATCTTTGACTGCCAAAATCGTATGGATAAATACTATTTCACCACATGCTTATCGTTTAAATCAATCTAAAGAGAAGGATTTTACAAAGCTATAGGATTGTTACTTCAACAATAGTGGATACAGTCCTAATTAAAGTTATATTGAATGTGGGCAGCATAATCAGCCGCAATGTTGCTATTTAGTCAATGAAGCAGCGGATCGGCCATTTTAAAATGACTCGATTACAAGGACTTGTAGTCTGACTCCACAGGGTATTCGTTGTGGTCAGATGATGATGGAAAAGTCTGTGCAGTTGCAAATTTGTTGTTTACTAGAATCTATTTAAAAACCATCATTTTGGTGGACTGTGCAGGTTAATTATATATCTGCTGTTGTTTAGGAAACTATTGAATGTTTGCAATCCATAGTTCAAAGACACCTTACGAGTCAGTGCTGTTGGTTACAACAAATAATGTTGGTAGATACAAAGCATGATTTTTTGATCCTTTGGAATAACAAAGTAATTTATCAGAAAAACGATAATTTGCGTTAGCCATTTTATACCTATATATATACAAATAAGATAACACTTCAGTATTAAACATAGATGCAATTATATTAGACATAAGTTGTATCAATTCACATTTTCATGTCCTGTATCTGATCGAATTCTGATATACAAACAGTACTGTGCATCAACCGTACATGTAAACAGATGGACTATATGAGATGCATATATTGTCAGCAAACTGATCATGCATTAAGTCCTAGTTAATCAATATTGATATCAACATTTACAAGGTGGTTGTAGGCAAACTGATTCCTGGACACATAGGTGGACATAAGACCTATACACTATACAAGACATGCTAGGGTGTGCCATTCTGTGGCAGAGTTCAAACCCTGTTTGATATTGTCAGTGCGGCAAATCCAACGATTTTCTCTCATTGTAAGTGTGCGGACAACATTTGATTGTCTGATTGTAGGTTTCACTACCTTGATGACCCACCAGAGCATATCTTTTTCAGTGTGTTTCATTCTGATATAGTGGTCCACCAGTGGTGCATTTTCGACCTTGCATCTGATTCTTGACTGGTGTTGCAAGATTCGTTTCTTAACCATTTGTGTAGTTTTGCCTATGTATTTCAAGCCGCATGGGCATTGAATACAATAGACAACATTACTCGTGTTGCAGTTTGAAAAGCATTTCACTTTGAAATTTTCACCATTCAGTTCAAAGGATTTCAGCTTAACTGTGCTTGAACATGCTGTACAATTACTACATTTATAGTGACCAATGACCGGTGATAGCTGTCGCATATTGTTCACTATATTCTGATCTTGAGTTTTGTAGGCATGTACTAGCCGGTCCTTGAGATTGGAGCCTCTTTTGAAAGAAAACAATGGTTTCTTAGTTAGTTCAGGCAGTGAAGCCAAAAGTGTCCAATGTTTCTTGACAATTTTTTTGATCTTATTTGTGGCTGTTCCAAAGGTGGTAACACAGACAAGTTCAGGTTGGTCGTTTTTTTGTTTCACCTCCAATAAGGCATTTCGATCATTCTACCAAGCCCTTTTAAGTGACTTTTTGAGTATCTTGTTGGGATAGCCATGTAAATGCAATTTTTCTTTAAGTTTCTTTGCTTCCAAAAAATAATCAGCCCTTCTGGAACAGTTCCTCCGGAGACGGAGGAACTGTCCAAAGATGGGCTCCCCTTTGTGTAGTGTTCTGTGATATGAAGTAGTGTACACCAATCACTGTATGCAAAGTACAAACACAAGTCCTATCCCACAGCTGCCACCAATGTTAGAAATGGGGTCTCTAGTTGGCAATGGTTTGCACCCTGTCCAAATAGGTACCCTCACTCTACTCAGTGTAAATAGCTCCTGCTCACCCCTTTGGTTGCTTGGCATGAGCAGTCATGCTTATCTCAGAGGTAATGTGTAAACCATTTATACAAACATACACAGTAACAAAGTGAAAACAATGCAAAAGGACACCACAGCAGTTTAGAACAAGCATTAGCATAGCCAATAGGTCTCGCCTTGGGGGCCTTATAAGTGTTTAGCCATGCAAGGATATTGTGCTGCATAACTAAATACTTATACGGTCCCAAAAGCGAGACCTATTGGCTATGCCAATGCTTTTTTTAATTTCCTTTCATAATTCATACACCGTTATAAGAAGCCAGGCTGAAGACCAAAACAGTCAGAGTAAGAGAACCATATGATTCATTAATATATGATAGACCTTTCAGGGCTAGGATTAGTTGTGGGTCTTACTGTTGTTCCCCTTAGGTGAGTGGTAAATTATGTGTTTTTGCCCTGTTTAAAATATAGGGTCTACTCAGGAGAGCGCGTGATTAGAATGTTAGTCTTTGGTATGAATGCTACTTGAACAGTTGCTGTGCCTGCAGGAGTAAGTAATAAATAAAATTGTATCTTACTTTTTTGAGTCCATCTTTGTAAAAGCAGATTATGGCGGAGGGCATGACAGATCCAAAAATGGATGGAAACATCAGCTCACTTAAGGAAATCCATCTGTCTTGCTAGATCACCAAAAACTTCCCCTGAAATTAGGTGACTTTCTATGGAAAGGAATTATACAATTTTCAGCATTATCCCTAGAAAGTGAACCCTCATCAAAGGAATTGGGTATGACTTTTCCCAATTGATGAAAAAACTCCAGGGCAGTAGAAGCAAAATTGCCTGAAGAGGATGAATGTCCTCACCTTCTTATGTCATTGATAACAGCCAGTGGTCCAGATAAGGTAACCGTGAATACTCTCCCTTTGGAGATGATCAGTCACTACTGTTGAGCACTTTATGAAAATTCTTCGGCTGATTTCAAGACAAAAGGGGCAATCTTAAATGGAAATATACCCCCCCCCCTTCCATAAACCAAAGTTTCTTGCCATGTGCACTTCTGATCGTAAGGCAATAGTCGCCCAAAAACCACAAGCGAGAGAAGGAGCAATGGACTGTCACCATCTTTAGCATTTCTTGAGCAACAAATTAGTTTATTCACCTTAGCTCTAAAATTGACCTCTTCCATTTCTTTTATATCTCGTCTACCAGAAAATACCAGCACTAAACCGAACGTCCTCCACCACATACTTCTGAAGAAGAGAACCCACCTCTTGCCAAAACAGGGAGAACTTTTTTTGTACAAATAAACCTTCTAAGAAACTGACAAAATTGGAGGCTGTGCCCCAGAACTATAACCTTGAGCATCATAAAGTTTAGGGTAACTTTTGCCATTAGTGATAAAGAATTACACCCTGCTTCCCAATGGGGGTGCTATGAGGGCGGGGGGGGGGGGGGTCACTGATCCCATCATCGTTTAGGTTGATTGGCTCCCTTAGGATTTAAGACACTGAAGCAGTATATTGTACTTATTCACTTGTAGAATCCTCGGTATGTGTGGCATGCCGAGAATTCTAATAGGGAGCGTTCTTCCAGGAGAGTTCTGTAGTGAAAGTTACTCGGAGGCTGCTGAGGGAGCTCTGTGTTTTCAACTTACAATAAATATACATCGTAACAACAAGAAGTATGAAGGCGTGTACTTCATAATATTGGTGACAAGGAAAGGAAAGAACAGCAAGCACTAAAATGTATCCTGCTTGGATGTTTCCATTGTTGGATGGTGAAAGGGAGACAGTAACACCTCTTGAGAAGACAAGGAGTGGACAAAAAGTGGACGCGTGTGTTGCATGCATGCGACTGAAGCAGTATATTGTACTTATTCACTTGTAGAATCCTCGGTATGTGTGGCAGGCCGAGAATTCTAATAGGGAGCTGTTAGACTTGGGGGTCTCTAGTTGGTACAGGTATGCACTTGTGACAAATAGGGACCCTCTCCTCTAGTCAGGGTAGTGGGGTACACTCCTAAAATAACCCCTGCTCACCCCCTTGGTAGCTTGGCACGAGCAGTCAAGCTTATCTCAGAGGCAGTGTGTAAAGCAATTGTGAACACATACAGTAACCAAGTGACAACACTACAGACGGACACCACATAGGTTTTATATCAAAAATAAGTATTCTTTATATAGATTTACCACAAGACCATTAAACGACAAAAACACACAATAATGTTACTTTTAGATGGTGGGATTTTGCTTAGTTCTCTTAAGTTCTTAAATGCGACACTTTAAGTCAATGTACCTATTTGATGCGACACGCAGGGCAACGAAAGTGTTGCAACGATGTTGATGCGATGAAGTTTTTGGTGCAAAGAAATAAAGACGTGAAGATCTTCAAGATGCGGCACGCTTCTCCGATGTTGCGAGAAGACTCGACTCGATGCTTCAGCTGCAGCGGCGACACCCTTTACGCGATGCGATGACAGCGGCCTTGGCAGCGGCACTCTTCTCCGACGTTGCGAGATGCTTCTGCTCGATGCGATGCTGCAGCGGCGACACCCCTTTACGTGATGTGACGACAGCAGCTCCGACGGCGGCACGCTTCTCCGTGGATGCGAGGTGCTTTTCTGGATGCGGTGCAATGCGACAACTACGATGGCTGCGATGGCGACACGCTTCTTCTTCGATGCGAGACTCTTCTCTTGATGCGGTGCAATGCGTCAGCTATGATGGCTGCGATGGCTACACGCTTCTTCGGCGTTGCGAGACACTTCCTGGATGATGTGAGATGCTTCCGCTTGATGCGATGCTGCAGCGGCGACACACTTTACGAGATGCGACGACAACAGCTCCGACAGCGGCACGCTTCTCCTTCTTGAGTCCCGCTTCCAGCTCCTTGCGACACGCAATCCCTCAGAAGGCCCAACAACAGCAGCAGGCACTTCCAAAGAACTCTGGGGAGCTGGGGGGTGAAGTCTGTTGTTCCTGAGACGTCAGCAGGAGGCAAGCTCTTTTCCAAGCCCTTGGAGATCCTTCACAAGTTGAGCAAAATTACACACAAAGTTCCTTTCTCCTCTCTTTGGCAGTAAGGCAACCACTGCAGGCCAATCCCCCAGTTTCAGGCATAGTTTCCTCCTCAGCTTCCTCTGGTTCCTCCCTCAGCAGAGGTTTTTCTTGTTTTCCCAAAGTGATTTAAATTCTTGGGATCAGGGTCCCAATATTTATACCCAGAAATCCTTTGTCCTCTGAAGGCAGAGGGGCCTTTGCCCAGTCCAAACCAGTTCCGGAGCACTCTGTTTACCAGACTTCTCCTTTCCTTTCACAGTGCAGGGCAGAAACATTAGTCGCCCCACAGGAGGTGGAGCCAGCATTGTGGAAGGCAAGTACAGCACTGGAGCACTGGAGCACTTTGTTGGCAGGATTCCTTCTCTTCATTCACTGTGCAAGGGCAGAGACATCATTCGCGCCCCAGGAGGTGGAGCCAGCATTGTGAAAGGCAAGCACAGCCCTATTCAGGTCCCAGGTGCAACTCCTCCTACCCATCTAGATGCAGATCTCTCTATACACCACTGGGGCACCTCAACCTGTCTCCTGGAATTCCCCAGCCCTGTCACTCAAACTCCAGACAAAGGAATACACACAGCCTAGCAGAGGCAGGTTTGAATGGTTAGACAAGAAAATGCCTACTTTCTAAAAGTGGCATTTTCAAACACAGAATGTTAAAACCAGCTTTACTAAAAGATGTATTTTATCATCCTGAGTTCAGGCATACTAAAGTCGAATTTCTACCATGTTCTCTGAGTCAGTTTAGGATTATAAAATGTAATAACCAAACTGCCCATTCTGGCCTATGGAGAACAGGTAGCCTTGCAATAGTGAAAAACGAAAATGGCTGTAATTCACTATTAGGACATGCCACACACACCAGGGCATGTCCTACCTTATCCTTACAATGCACCCTGCCCTTGGGACTACCATAGGGATGTCTGATATGAAGAAAAGGAAAGGTTTAGGGACTGGCAAGTGGGTGCACTTGCCCAGTCAGCATGACAGTACCAGGTGCACGCAGGCTCTGCAATGGCAGACCTTAGACACATGTTTACAGGCTGCTTCTGTGGGTGGCACAACCAGTGCTGCAAGCCCACCAGCAGTATTTGGATTACAAGCCCTGGGCACTCCTGGTGCACTGTACTAGGGTCTGACAAGTAAACCAATCCAACCAATCATGGAATCACAAATTATACAGGAATTTACAAAAGGGAGCACTTGCACTGTGGCACTGGAGAGCAGTGGCACAGTGCCCTGAGCAACTAACACCAGCATAAAAATACATGACGCACAGCGAGAAATGGGAGGGAGACTCACGCCAATGTGCCAGGTTAACAGGAGCGTTCTACCAGGAGAGTTCTGTAGTGAAAGTTACTCGGAGGCTACTGAGGGAGCTCTGTGTTTTCAACTTACAATAAATATACATCGTAACAACAAGAAGTATGAAGGCGTGTACTTCATAATATTGGCGACAAGGAAAGGAAAGAACAGCGAGCATTAAAATGTATCCTGCTTGGATGTCTCCATTGTTAGATGGTGAAAGGGAGACAGTAACAAAGACAGTAACACCTCTTGAGAAGACAAGGAGTGGACAAAAAGTGGACGCGAGTGTTGCGCACGCGCGACTGAAGCAGTATATTGTACTTATATACTTGTAGAATCCTCGGTATGTGTGGCATGCCGAGAATTCTAATAGGGAGTGTTCTACCAGGAGAGTTCTGTAGTGAAAGTTGCTCGGAGGCTGCTGAGGGAGCTCTGTGTTTTCAACTTACAATAAATATACATCGTAAGAACAAGAAGCATGAAGGCGTGTACTTCATGATATTGACGACAAGGAAAGGAAAGAACATCGAGCACTAAAATGTATCCTGCTTGGATGTCTCCATTGTTAGATGGTGAAAGGGAGACAGTAACACCTCTTGAGAAGACAAGGAGTGGACAAAAAGTGGACGCGAGTGTTGCGCGCGCCCGACTGTAGCAGTTTATTGTACTTATTCACTTGTAGAATCCTCGGTATGTGTGGCATGCCGAGAATTCTAATAGGGAGCGTTCTACCAGGAGAGTTCTGTAGTGAAAGTTACTCGGAGGCTGCTGAGGTAGCTCTGTGTTTTCAACTTACAATAAATATACATCGTAACAACAAGAAGTATGAAGGCGTGTACTTCATAATATTGGCGACAAGGAAAAGAAAGAACAGCGAGCACTAAAATGTATCCTGCTTGGATGTCTCCATTGTTAGAAAAGGGAGACAGTAACACCTCTTGAGAAGACAAGGAGTGGACAAAAAGTGAACACAAGTGTTGCGCGTGCGCGCGATGGGAAAAGTGAAAGTAAGCTGCGTGCGCGAAAGTGATTGCGGCTGTACATATTGCAAAGCTGCCGGCTGCGCGCGTGCACGCTCGTGTGAACGCAAGTTTGTTACCAGCCAGCAGCACTTTGAAAACTCACCTACGAAATGTCTCTCCAAGCAGCGCATGTGCGCTGACTCAGCGAGACGTAAAAATAGCCAATAATTATCTGAATAGAACAAGATCAAAACGACAAAAAGACAACATACAGGAGATATCACTTTTAAAAGGTTCAAAATAGTTCAGTCCATAGGAATCTATGAATGCGTCACTTTTATCGCAAAGTAGCTGTGATGTGTCAAAATCAAGATGAAAACAGTCAAATGGGAAGTGAGGTGCTGGAAGAGCAAAGCGATGCGTCAGTTCCTTACTGCCACGGGAGTCGAAGCGTTGGTTCCTTACGGCAACGCAGTGGAGGTGATGCATTGGTTCCTTACTGTAAGGGCAAGAAATGCGTCGATCTCTGGACACAGGGCCTTACTGCTGGGCAACTTTGATGAAGAACTTAGTGCAAACACAGTCAGAATGTGTCTAAAATTCAGACGTGCTGGGTCGATGCGGCGGAACAACAGCGAAGAAGGTGATGCGTTGATCTCTTCAGCCACACAGTCGTGCCCGCATCGGAGTCAGAGCATCCTACACGGATGTTGGTGACATTGAGCTCAGGACTCGGGTTGCAGAGATCCTTCAGCCGCACGGCAGATGCTGCGTCTATCCTTTGGCCGCATCACGCTGATGCATTGGTTTTTCAACCGCACAATGGTGCTGTGTCGGAAAAACAGGCGCTGGGAGTCGATGCGTGGATTTTCCTGGTTCTTAACAGCAAAACCACCTCCAATGGCCCAGAACTGGAAATGACATGACTTAGCAGGACAGAATTCCCAGCAGAGGATTTCAGGGGCCAGTCTTTGATCACCCTGAGGCTTCTTAACAGGAGGGAAGCACACACAAGCTCTTGGAGAACCTTGTAAAGCAGGACGTAGAAAGCAAAGTCCAGTCCTTTCACTCCCAGGACAGAAGCAGCAAGCAGTAGGCCAGTACAGAAAAAGCAACCAGCAGAGTGTCAGTTCCTCCTGCAGCATCCAGCTTCCTGGCAGAATGTCCCACAACCATAATACCACTACTTTGCTTGCCCAATATGTCTCCTGCACTTCTTCAAAAATAATTGACCACATTTTGATCTTTGCAGCCTCCTAAAAGAAGTTATCTAAACTTAATGAGGTTATGAATGATCTTCATGAAAATAATTGTGGAAGGCATCATAGATGACCTCATTGTATGTATAACCTTGTTTGCTCCTTTTCCCGCTGTACATATCCCTTCACTTGTCACCATCACCGTTTACTTCTCGCGTGTACTTGTGCACGTTATCACAGGTTGCAAGACATTTAATGTAACACAGTGCATTTATGATTGTTTATTTATTTATGTTTTGACCATATAATCAAATATATGAGGAAAGTAATTCCTTAAATATTTTCGCTACATGGTCCTTTGTTTCCCTGTGCCCCTTCCCCCATTCTCGACAATTCATTGTGCACTTTAATGATTTCCTTACCAAACGATACCCCTTGAGACACTGTCTATGCTATACAATATTTACCTTGGTCTCTATCGGGTTTATGGGTAACATCCTGTAGTCTGTTACTACAGCTTTTTGCCTTGGTCAGTGCTTGTTTTGTAAAAAATTATTGTTGAAGAGGCAGCAGGCCCTTGCTAAACTAAAATTAATTTGACTAAAAGAAAAGTTATGGGTTTGGTCTCAAAAAGCACACATCGTAGTCCTTGCACTGAGGGGAGTTACTCTGTTGTGAATGTACTCCATCTGAAGGCATAGAATGCCATCAATGAGATTGAAGGTAGAATCTGAGGGAAGTGGGCTGACCCACTGCCCCATGTTGTGTGCTGTAGTGGATGGAAGAAAATGTGAATGACACAAAAACAGACCAATGGAAGAAAAGGGCTAGCTAAAAACCCCTTCGAGCAGTAGCGGACCCCCCCTCCCCTAGCGCCTTGAGACCCTCCGGGTGAGTAGTGCGCAATATAAATGCTTTGATTGATTGATTGATTGCCTGATTCACAAAAGTAAACTTAGACCAGAAGTCTGAGTTTAGACCTAAAGTCTAAGTTTGGACCTAAAGTCTAAGTTTAGATCTAAAGTTAGACTTTTGGTCTAAACTTAGACTTTTGGTCCAAACTTAGACCAAAAGTCTAACTTTAGCAGTAGTAAAGCTAGACTTTAGGTCTAAACTTAGACTTCAGGTCTAAACTTGGACTTTTGCTCTAAGTTTACTTTTGTGAATCAGGCCCTATGTATATAATTGTTTTTTACTAAAATCAAAAGGTCTTGTCTAACGCCAGACCTAAAAATACCGCTGCTCCATGTGTCCAGTCCTACACCCACTGATAAGAAAATACTGCCTTCCGGCTTCTGTCACACTCGAGTCACTTTGAGAGAAGCCTTTCTGCCTCTTAAAGATGTGCTTCCAAGGTCACTGGAACTGTGTGATTTTGCGGCTGCAGCGTTTTCCATCGAAGTATGGATTTGCGGAATTTGCCACAAAATCCATCTGGGCTTCATAATGTTCGCATTTCAGTATAATATTTCTTTTGTTTCAAGCTGATATGGATCAAAAGTTACTATTGTCGCACAGTAGAAGTCATTGCGCAATAGTTGACTGGTCACCTTTTTGTTGCTTGTTTTTGTATTTGAGTGTCAAAGTGGTACTAATGAGGTGAAACCTTTGCCCAGACAGAGTTAACATGTGTAAAAATGCCAAAATAATGAGGTCATGTTAACACCAAAAGTGCAGCATTGCGCTGCATAATTGGACTTTTCCAAATTTAGTGAACTCTACAGCATAATTAGTTTCTCCCCTGCTCCATAGTTACAGTGGCCCTGTATATATCTAAATGCTTGTAGCATGCTTGCATATCACCTAGCGGCTGTTTTGTGGCAGTGCCGTTGATGGATCAACACCTGGTTTAGCTTTTTCCTGTTTTTGTTTCAGACACCGAGAGGCAGGTACAGTAGAGACTGGTGCCCATGCTGAATGGCCGTGGGGCATGGGGGGTTAACAACTATAACAAAGAACAAATACAAATATAACTTACCTGTCCCTCCTGCCGCATCACCGCTCATCTCCTCCTCACCAGCACAGACTCCCAGAATCCTCGCAGCCAATCCTGACACTGCTGTCATTCATGATAGCAGCGTCATTATTGGCCTGAGCACTGAGAATTTGCACTCCCATGGAGACTGGGATCCTGTGACTGCTGTCTCCAACCCGGCAAAGCAACACCTTTCTGTACATAAACAATCACCACAGGTGATTTCTCGTTCTGTGTGTGCTGCAGAATGCAGCACGCATAGAAAGAGGAAAACAATGAGGAGAGATTAATACATTTCTCCTCGTTGCGCCTTCCTATGCCTCCCATTCAGACAATTTCCAGGTTTACAATTTCTCGTAAATCTGGTAATATGTCTGGTTCCATGGTTCTTGCGTCGGAGCGCCCACAGCAACACCCATGGAATGCCCCTTTCACGCAAAGTGCTGCGTGTAAAGGGGCCGTATTTGCAAAGGCAGGAAAAGCCACGCAGGGCGGCGTGTCTTGTCATTGTAAATATGGTGCAGGAAAATGTGCCGCCGGTGCGTCACAAAAAGTGACGCTCCGGCTACACAATGTAGTTGTAAATAAGCCCCCAAGATGCTATTCTGCTACAGTGGGCGTCTATTTCACAATCAACGCAAAGTCCTAAGCCATCAGCTATCTTACCAGTGCCTACTGTTTTCTTGTACTTCCAATCTACTATGAAGTACGCTATTGTGTTGACCACAGAGCACCCTGTTTATACCCCACAATTTACTCTCTCATGGAAAGATGCTGAGAGTGCCAGGCATCCTGTGTGTGCTTTTATGAGTGAGCGGCATTGGCCGTTTAGCTGCATTTGCACTGTGTTTGCAGAAACGTTGCGGTGCTCGCTCCACCTTCTCCAAGGCCTCCAAGCAGGAGTTCAGGATAAACAAGGTCAAGGGCCAATGGAGTAGCAGCACTCTCAGTCTCCTGCATATTCATAGAAGCTTCTGGCGCCGCCATCTTAGGAACACACTACAACAGCGATAACGTTCAAGCAAGCAACGTTTAAGCAAGGGACAACGCGCTCGTCCAGCATAACGTGCGAGGGGCGACGTACCACTAACACCGAGCGGAGGGAACAACGTAAAGCTCCCAAGCCTCGCACAGGTACGAATTTCTGGGGAAGCAACAAGATAACATAAGGAGAAAGGAGCGAAAACACAGCCGTTTTGCCTGATCCGCTCCACAGGCTTTACTCGCGCCAAAATTACAGTGTCATCAGTGGCATATCACCCCTTACAATAAGATTAACTGCAGAACGGAGAAACTCAGCTGGATGCATAGCGTGGAATAACCGGCTCACACAGGGCAGCACAGCAAGACTTATAACTAGCACACAGCCTACATACATAGACCAACTGGTCATATTCGCCATTCAAAGCACAATACCAGACAGCAGCTCTGAGACAGAGAGTAGAATCGAGGAAGCTAAAGACACTAATAAACAAAGAAGACCTATAAGAGAACCAATCAAAGAGCGGAAGGTCAGAGGAAAGCTCACCCTACAACAGGAAAGAGGGGACGAGCAGCGATGGCTGGTAACGATGGGAAGCCCACGCAACAAGCAAAATAAAATAAGAGTGAGAATCTGGATTCCCCGATCAAACAAAGACCAGACATTAACGGCACGTTGGACATGATCTTAAAAAAATTGACAGACGTACATGATCTAGCAAAATCGACCAAGCAAACCACAGATGCTATACAGCTGGAACTGGCTGCAGTCAGAGCAGGCATACATGCAGCAAATAATAGACTAGCGGAAGTAGAACAGAGGGTAAGCGACGTGGAAGATAACAAACTAAAATCCAACAAGGCTCTGCAAGAACTCTCAAAAACAACAGCAATACTACTAAAACAAACAGCTGAGCTGGACGACCGCACCAGAAGGGGGAACATCAGGATCCTAGGTATCGCAGAAGGAGAAGAAGAGAAATACGGTTCATGCATGGCCTTCCTACAGGACATAATACCTAAACTCACCAACCTGAGTTCGATGTGCCTCTGGAGATAGACAAAGCCTACAGAGTTCTGGCCTATAGACCAACAAATATGGTTGCGCCACGGCCCATTATATGCAAGCCATTGAGACTCCAGCATTAGGAAGCCATATTTGCATTGGCCAGGAAAAAACAGAACTTGATGTGTAACGGTCAAAAAATAATCCTTACTTAGGACTAATCGAAACACACAGTAGACATAAGAAAACGGTTCCTTGTACAAAGAGAAAAGCTAAGGAAGGAAAACATCCTCTTCTCTTTCATAGGTCCAACGAAAACGAAATTCAAAATCACAGCTAGGGGCAGAATGCACATCTTCGAGGACCCCAATGATCTAACCAACTACTTACGAGGGCCGGCTACACAAGGAATGGAACTATCGCAAACAAGAGAAGAGCCTCACCAGAATTAGGAGAGAGCGTGTGAAGCTACTTCCACCTTTATAAACGAGGACACAAATATATATAATCAACCATCTACCTCATCCGTACTATCTACCTCAATAAGAGTATTATTTCTAATCAATCCGCTACCTCAAGAACCACCGTCCGGGACCGACCTTCAAGAAAGACTGTGAACTGAGCGCTGGTTTGCACCCTGAAGGAACAATCCCTTGAATACACCGACACAGTCACGCGCTCTTTCTTTTTTAATGACTAGAAGCGAGCAGTAGAACAATAATATCCTTATATTTTAAAAGACAATGTTATAGCACAGACCTGCAGCCCAATGATGGTGCTAATAGAGTAAATAAGATGCAAGTAACGTGTGACGCGAAGGTGATAAGCATTATAGAAATAACATCCCAGGGTAAATG
Organism: Triturus cristatus; assembly: GCF_964204655.1. Taxonomy (NCBI): domain Eukaryota; kingdom Metazoa; phylum Chordata; class Amphibia; order Caudata; family Salamandridae; genus Triturus; species Triturus cristatus. Next base: position 1,070,822,464 of record NC_140583.1, read on the forward strand.
GAGCGGGAGCTTTTCTGTAACACCTCCGAATTTCAAGCTGTAGGACGCGGGGGTAGGGAGGGTTTCTGCGGGGGGTGGGTATCTGTTTTGTATGTCAGTTTAGTACTAGCACTGTTTTGTCAAGCACTCGAGTGTAGCATCTACACCATGTACCCTCTTGTTTCCCATTCTTTCCACCGACACAATCACGCACAGGATGGGAGCGATCAGAGCACGGGTAAAAGCAGATATATTCACACAGAGAGATCTGAGACAGGGACAACACTCAGGAAAACACCAGGAGCCAATGTAAATACTAGAATAAGGAAAGGGATCAAGGCTCGATCTTTACAACCTCAGCTTAAGCTCACATAATGACCCCCAAACAAGGTAATACACCTTCACTCTCATCCAACCTGAAGATAGTATCCCTAAATGTTAAAGGCCTTAACCACCCAGTCAAAAGGAAAAAAGTACTTGATTACTGTGCTAAAACTAAAGCAGACGTTGTTCTCCTCCAGGAAACTAGGTTATCACAGGATGATACAGAACAGATTAGGGCAAGATGGGTAGGGCAAATGGCGTGCTCACAGGCTATAGGGAAAAAGCGTGGAGTGATCACCTTGATAAATAGGAACTCCAAGATAAGCATAGAAGACCACAAATGTGACCTAGAAGGAAGAATCCTATTGACACACCTGAAAGGGGGAGACGAAAAATTTCATGTACTCAATATATATGGTCCTAACACGGACGATACCCCCTTCAGGGAGAACGTATCAGAGAGGATGGATGCACTCCCACAAAATGAGCTAACAGTGCTGGCAGGCGACTTTAATATGGCGCTTGACTACATCTTAGATAGACAATCACAATGCCACACACTACCTCCGGGGGGACATAAAGTACTTTAAAATGTATGTACCAAGTAAAACTTGAAAGACACCTGGACACTTCAACACCCAGACACGAGAGATTACACCTTCTACTCAAACCCACACAACTCGTATAGCAGAATTGACTACATACTGATCTCTGGCTCACACACTCATCTAATAGAGAACACGGATATAGCCACGAGAACAATCTCAGATCATTCCTGTATCAGCCTACTACTAAATAGCCGCCATAACGAAGATCTCCCCCATAGATGGAGATTCAACAGCGATGTTTTAAAAGAACAAACTAATAGAACTAGAATAGAACAGGCCATAAATGAATACATTAACTTTAACGACTCAGCAGATTCGGACCCCAAAATCATTTGGGACGCCCTGAAAACCACAATTAGGGGGACGATCATGGACATCAAAGGCAGGATGAACAAGAAAGCCAAGGCCCAATTAAACCAACTAGAGCTAGATATTCAAAAACTAGAGTCATCGCACATCTCAGACACAAAGAACACAGGGGCACTCACAGAACTTGCAAGGAAGAAATACGAATTCAACAGAATTCTAAGTGAGAGAGCAGGTCTGTGGGTAAACAAATACAAGGCAATTAACCTGTGCAAAGCCAACAAATCGGGGGGAAATCCTGGTATCCTACCTAAAACACAAACAATGACAACACACCATCTCTGCGATCACAGACTCCCATAACATCACACACACACAACATAAAGAAATCCTACGGACATTCAGTGGTTTTTACCAGGAGCTCTATAACAAGGACGAAACACTGGATGAAAATGGCAGCTTCGAATACCTTAACAACCTGAACCTCCCAAAAATAACACCAGAAGACGCACTTAGTTCGGAGAAAGAGATTAGCACAGCGGAAATAGAAATGGCAGTTAAGTCTCTTAAAACTAATAAGGCTCCCGGACCAGATGGGTATACAGCCACCTTCAATAAAACATTTATCACGCTACTACAACCAATGTTGAAAAAAGTTTTCAACCATTGAGAAGGGACAGGGACGATCTCTCAAACAATGTCTGAAGCGAATATTATAGTCATACCCAAGGAGGGCAAAAACACCCAACTCCCACAAAATTATAGGCCTATATCCCTAATTAACGTGAACTGCAAGATATATGCAAAAATCCTGGCAGTGAGGCTTAATCGGGTTCTCCCAAAACTGATAAGAAACACACAAGTGGGCTTCCTCAAATCACGCATGTCACACAACAACACCAGACTCTTATGCCACATTATAGGCAGGGCAGCCAGGCAAACCAATTCAGCAGTGGCCATCGCACTCGACGCGGAGAAGGCTTTCGACAGGGTATCATGGCATTTTCTAGAACACTGCATGCGAAGTTTCAACCTAGGCAATGCTTTCATAAAGAAAGTTATGGCACTATATGACAAACCTATGGCCCGCATAGTGATCAACGGGGCCATTTCTGAACCTTTTAGACTCTACAGAGGTACAAGACAATGATTCCCACTATCCCCCTCACTATTCCTACTTGCACTAGAACCACTAATCAGGGATATTGAGTCACCCAATCAGATGAAGGATTTTGCCATTAAAGATACTATAATGAAACTAGTGGCATATATTATGCGGACGACATTCTTGTCGTCCCTGAAAGCCCTGAAACCTCCATCATGGCCCTCATGGACTCCATAAATAGATACTCGGTGTGCTCCGGCTATAAACTCAACAGAGATAAGTCGGAATGTAAACCTCTCAACATACATACCACTAGAGACATATTGGGAGACTCCGGCCTCACTTGGCAAACCGGGATCATCAAAAACCTACGCGTCAATTTCGACAAAGATCTTAAAAACACGCTAGAATACAATGAGAAAATGCTTTTGATCAAGATACAGAAGCTGCTTGAGGGTTGGTCACCGAAATTTATCACATGGTGGGGGAGGATTGAAACAATTAAAATGATGGTCACACCTATGATCAACTACCTTACTAACATGCTCCCTCTAACCCTCAGTGTCGATTTCCACAGCAAAATAGACAAGATGCTAAATAACTTTATCTGGCGAGACAAAAAACCAAGGATGAGCCTTAAAAAACTAAGATTGATGAAAACTCTGGGAGGCTTAAACCTGGCAGACTTCAAGACCTTTCAAACAGCCTTCCTAGCAAAACAGGATAGCTTCTGGATTCTACCAGACCAGGAGTACACACCGGCGTGGCTGAAAGTAGAAAGAGCCATGCTAAACAACCTAGAACCACTAGCACTTCTAACAACCAACAGACACAACACTCTAATGAGCACTATACTTACAAACACCAGAAACGCCCTACTGAAAGTTGATCAAAAGTTAGAAAATAGAATAACAAACTCGAGATGGGAGTCAATATGGTCAAATAATCAAATAAAATACAAAGGCAAAACACTCTATATGAAGACATGGGTGGAAGCAGGAATATCCCTTCCCATCCAACTCGAGGATGTAGGGAGACCCATCACTTTCAGCTCGCTTAAAAACAAACACACCCTACCCGATATTGAACTATATAACTTCCTAAAGATAAAAGCGGCACTGACCAGAGCGAGACTGTCTAATGCCATGCCCTCAATCTTCCAGTACATGTCTAGCCTTAACGAAACGGGCCACCAAGTGTCACACATCTATAGACTACTGCGCCCAAACACCTCAAGACTCAACGTTTAAGCACAAACGTACTGGGAGTCATAGCGAGGTAACACTCTTAGCGAAAAGGAAAGCCAAATACTATGGTCCCCCCCCACACACAGTAAAGTAACCCCGGTACAAGCTCAGACAAAATTCTGGATCTTACATAAACTACACTGGACGCCTGCTCACCTAGCGAAACTGGGCATAAACACAAATGACCTATGCTGGAACTGTAATAGTGAGAAAGGAGATCTGGCACACCTCATCTTTTACTGCCCTAAAGTGAAAACATACTGGGGGAAAATTTGTACCTTTCTAACAGACATGCTAGGGTGTTCCCTTAATCCAGAATTTGCAACCCTGGTAACTACACCTATCACGACAGACCCAATGTCACAATGAGATAAAGATCTACTCGACCTTTTGCTAACTGCCGGGGTTAAAAATATTCTAAACAAGTGGAAGGACACATCCAAGGCATCGTTCAAAGGGTGGCTCAACTGGGTCACATACCTTAGAGGAGCAGACGCAATTTCCCTACGAGACTCACCGTGGAGACAGCCCAACAGAGGGATGTGGACATCTATGGACAAGTACCTAGGCCCATATGAACCTCCATGAAAAAGGCGAGACTGACACCTGCCGCCTAGCTTTTAGAACAAAACCACCAAGCTCTCTCTCTCTCTCTCTCTCTATTCTCCTATACACTTACCGCAGCTCAAGCACCTTTCCCCCTCCTACATTCCCGAGACCCCTTACTAGAACAGAGGGGAAGGGCAGACTATAAAGGAAACAGAGGGAAGCGGACGGTAACGTAGATCGTAGAAACCACAGACTTTGTGCATGTTCTATGTTTCTGTATGACTAAATGTTTAGTTTTATGGGCTTATGTTTTGTGTCTTTTTTATGCAAAAATCTCAATAAAAATCCTATTGAAATAAAAAAAAAAGAAAATGCACATGTGAGCGTGAAACGCGCCAGCTATTCCAAGCATGAAAAATGCACACATGATGAATTGGATGAGTTTTCCACCACGTGCCAGTGCTCACCACGCACACACCTCCCTGTGTTTCTACTTTTCAGACACTGTGCAACTCTGAGGCAGCGCCAAAAACTAACGCCATGCAATAGTAGGCATTTGAATGGCGCAATGAGGAGAAATACTTTTATTTCTCCTCGTTTTAGTTTTTTCTATGTGTGCTGCATTCTGCAGCACACATAGAAAGAGCAAACTGACATTAATGACTGTTTATGTGCAGGAAGGTGCTCCTTCTTGCACATAAACAATCATTAAATAATGGTGATTTGCTACCTCTAAGTGTGATGCAGAACGCAACACACATAGAAGTAGCAAATCACCATTATTTAATGACCTTCCTGCACATAAACAATCATTCTCTGCAATGCAGGTTGGTGCTAGGCAGCTATTTTTAGTGGTGTGCCGTATTGTTGTAAATACGGCGCAACCCTGTGTTTTGTAAATTGTGGAGCGTGGCTCTGCAAAGTTTGCCGCAGCTCCGTGCTCCATCATTTCTTTGTAAATATGCCCCATAGTGTCATGTGTACTTTCTACTGCTCATAATTAATGCAAATTGCCTAAGACATCTGCAGGAAAGCCTTTTCCTGGAAACTGGGCTGGGCAGGAGAGTTACAGTTTGGCCTGTGTATCTCCAACAATAGAAATAACTTGACAATCACGAAGCCTGCAGGCCGAGTCAGTAATCATTTAGATACCCGGTCCCCAAGGAACCTGTAACTGTAAGCAGTAACTGCCTAAGCAGTTTCTTCAGTTCTTGTTGATGGATTCTTGGCTTCACTAGACATGCATTTTGAAGAAAACTCAACTGAAATCAAGTTAAGTACTTTGCTCAAATGATGTTCTCATTCACCATTCCATTATTGCTTCCCCAGTTAAATTTTACCTCAGCATCTGATAGCTACTGTTGCTATGGTTGCACACCCACTGGTCCTAGTCCGCTGATGTCACTGCCATGTCGAGGTGCTCACCATTACTACACCGTAGTTTCACAGACATTAGCATGTGTATTATAATGTTTGATAATTTGTGACACGCACGTGTGGAAAGCATCAATCAAGGTTGAGTAGCATCATAGCATACCAGTGGCGATCAAAGATGGTATGAGAGGGTATGGAGCTTTGATCTCACATTTTTACAGCAACATTATAATTTATTAAAAGTCTTGCAATCATAATCTCTTTAAGTCAGTAAATTCAACAATAATAACTCATTGGATCATTGATGTAGCCTTGTTAATGGCCATGATGTTCTAATACATTGACCACAAAAACTTGCAATTTGCTTTCAGTATTTTTTAAACAAGTGTAGAGTTGTTTTGGGAACCCACCAATACCTGATTTGGAAAGTTCATAATCAGAGTGTGTTGGACTTGGCCCTCTCTGGAAGGCCATCCCTAAACTTTTTGCATTCACCCCTCCTGTTTTCTGAACCTGTTTTTGTTGGCTTTTAGGACTTTGCACACTTTACCTCTGCTAACCAGTCCTTAAGTGCTTGTGCTCTCCCCCTAAAACATGGTACAATTGGCTTACACCTGATTGGCACATTTAATTTACTTGTAAGTCCCTCGTATTTGGTACCATGGGTACCCAGGGCCTGAAAATTAAATGCTTCCAACAGGGAGCAGCACTCGTGTCACACACGAAAGGTAGCTTTTTAAAACATCTCAAGCCTACCATTGCAGCCTGTAATGCAGTTTTAAACTGCAATTCGACCTTGCAAAATAAACCTTTTGCCAGGTCTAAGTCTTCATTTTTAATAGATATAAGCTACCCATAAAGTAGGCCCTAAACAGCCATGGGGCAGGGTGCATTGTATTTACAACGCAGGACATGATTTTTGAGATTTACAGGTCCTGGTAGTGAAAAACTGCTAAATTAGTTTTTCACTACTTTAAGGCCTACGTCTTCCATTGGAAAACCTTGGGTTAACTCATCGCATTTAACAAGTGCTAACCTGTCATTGGGGGCAGGTAGAAATATCATATTTTAACTCAAATGAATTGCAATTTAAAATCCTCTTAAATTGTAAAGTCAGATTTTAGATTACAATTTTGAAAATGCTACTTTTAGAAAGCTGGCATTTTCCTGCCCTTAACTTTCTGATGCCTTCGAGGGATTTCCAGCTGCCCGGGCCAGTTAATTACACCGCCATCAGGATTGTGCATTGGGCCCAGACAGTGAACAATAGGACATGGGTGTAGCTGGGAGATGGCCATCCTGCCAGAATGGGAGGAGAGGAGCTGTTCCCTGCCTTACTTACATTTCAAAGGGTGCTTCCAGCACACTCACAAAAATCTTGACACCAGTTTATTGTCACCCCAGACCCCTCGGAACCTGGGCAGGGAAGCAAGAAACGTCCAGATGCTGACTTGTGGGGACGTCTAGATGTTTCTACAACTTCAAAATCCGGCACCAACCATAAATATTGGTCCCTTAAACCAACATGAGGCCTGCCTTGTTCTTCAGAGGACTGCCCCACTGCCATTAGCCTGTCTTGCTCTTCAGAGGATTGTCCTGCTGCTTAAGGCCTGCCTTCTTCTTCAGAGGACTATACTGCTGCTTGAGGCCTGCTCTGCTCTCTGAGAAGGTAGATTGAACTGGCTCCCTCTATCCCAGGCTAACTTGAGTGACTGCAAGGATCAGTTAGCTGACTTCCTGTTTTGAGCTACAGGGACACAAGAAAATCCAGAGGCTTCCCCGCTGAACTGCAGCCCTGCCTGAACCTGCAACTGCACCTGCACCTACCTGAAACCTGCTAGCCTCTGCTGGAGTGAGTTCCTGATCCCCCAAGCGGTGCCTCCCCAGGCCCTTGACTCTTGGCAGATATCCATTAAGCTCCTCCTGAGAAATCATGAAGTTTTGAAATCTGTGCACCAGGCTTTGGAAGGAAACTTTTTCAGTGGGACTAAACTGGTCTCTATATCTGGCCTGCAGTCCATCGTGGTTGCCTGGACTTGTGAATTTGTCCCGGTCTATCACGACTAGGGGTGGGCGGAATTTCCGTAGTCGCGCTATGCATAGCTCATCGAAACGGTTAAAAATCTCCGCCAGCACGAAGAGTTCCGCGAACACGCGGAATTGCTTGTTGCGCCTGTTCGCGATGCTTTTTTCCTGTTCGCGAACGCTGTTTGCGTGCTCGGGGGGAAATATCTTGCGAACACGCATTTTGAAAGCGCAAACAAGCAAAAACTTTGGCAAAGCCGCGGATCGCAGAATTTTGGCAATTCCGCGTTCTCCGCGTAACTCGAAATTACACAAATTCCACAAATTCCACAAGGGGAACGGAATTTACCACCCAGGCCTAATCACGACCAGATACCCACAGTTAGCATTTTCTGCTTCTCAATACTATTTTTACCTTAACCTTTCAAATTGCATATCTTTGCTTCTCCTGATTAGATATTTGTTGTTTTGGTATAAATTTATAAAAGTTTACTCTATTTTTCTAAATTGATGTGGGATATTTCTTATGTTTTGTTTCACTTTATTGCTGGTTGTGTGCTGAATGAATACTTAACACAACACTTCTAAGTGAAGCCTGACTGCTTTTGTACCAAACTACCAGGAGGTTAAGCACAGGTATTTCAGTGACTTTTGTTGATTGTGGTTGTTGCTTGGGAAGGGGTTTTAACCCCCTTCATCAAAAATACATTTTCTTACAAAGTGGGTTGCAATCAGTTCTACTTCATTAATTTTCATGAGGTCGGTCTCAATTGTGAATTCCTTCGATGTGTGGCTGTCACAAATGGGTGGTGGCCTGCAAGGCTCAGCAGACCATCATGACTGTGACTGCCTGACAAAGCAAGTATTGGCAAAGCCAGTAGGTCTCGTCTATGCTAGAGCTATTGGCTTTGCCAATGTGTTTTATTAATGTTGTACACCAGAGTGGCTGCTGTTCAGCATGACAAAGAGTTAGTGGGGTAAAGGAGAGGAGCGTGGAGTCGAGGAGTGTGTCATAGAATAAAGAGGAGTAAAGTGGCATGAAGTGACAAAAAGGGAGTTGCATAGAGCACGATAGAGTGAAGTAGTGTTATAAAATGGCAGAGAGAGGACTAGAGTGCTTTAGAGTGGAGTGGTACAGTGTGGAGTTGAGGGTCAGTGGGGCCGAGTTTAATGGAGTAGAACATTATAGAGTATATTATCGTGGAGTGGAGTGTCGTAGAGTGTCGCGGATTGGTGTGGAGTGGAGTGGCTTAGAGTGAAGTGACATAAAGTACAGTGGTGCAGAGTAGACTGGCATAGAGTGCAGTGGCACAGAGCGCATTGGTTTTGAGTAAAGTGGTGTAGAGTGCATTGATGTAGAGCGCTGTAACGTAGAATAGCATAGCGTTCTGTGGCATAGAGTAGAGTGGTGCAGAGTAGATTGTAGTGGCCTTGAGATAAATGGCAAAGGGTGGAGTGGCACTGAGTGGAGTAGAGTGGCATAGAGTGAAATGGTAGTGGAGTAGGGTACAGTGGAATGGTGGGGGGTAGAGTGCAGAGGCAGAGTAGAGTGGCGTAGAGTAGAGTGGCGTAGATTGTAGAGGCATAGTTTGCAATGGTGTAGAGTGCATTAGACTTGAGTGGTGCAGAGTAGATTGCAGTGGCATAGAGTGCACTGGCATAGAGTGTAGTCATACAGAGAACAGTGTCAGAGTGCAGTACCGTAGAGTGTAGTGTCATAGAGTGCAGGGTCGTAGACTGCAGGGTCGTAGAGTGCAGGGGCATAGAGTGCAGGGGCGTAGAGTGCAGGGGCATAGAGTGCAGTGGCATAGAGTGGTGCAGAGAGCAGTAATGAAGAGTACAGTGGTGCAGAGAAGAATAGAGTTGCATAGAGAGAAGTAATATAGAGTGCAATGGTGTAGAGTGACGTAGCGTGCAGTGGGATAAAGTGTGGCAGCGCAGAGTAAAATGTTGTAGAGCATAGTGGCGTAGAGTGCAGTGGTGCAAAGGAGATTGTGTACGTGCAGTGGCGTAAGGTACATTGGTTTTGAGTAAAGTAGTGTAGAGTGCATTGACGTAGAGTGCAGCATAGCGTAGACGTAGAGTGCAGTAGTGTGAAGTGGAGAGCAGTGGCATTGAGTGCAGTATAGGCTTAGAGTAGATCGTTTCAGAGTAGAGTGGTTCAGGGTAGAGTATACTGGTGCACAGTAGAATGCAGTGGCATAGAGCACTGGCGTAGATCGCAGTGGCATAGAGTAGAGTGGCATAGAGTACTGTGGTGCAGCATTGATTGTATTGGTGCAGAGTGGTGTAGAGTGGCATAGAGTGCAGTGGCATAAAGTGCAGTGGCATAGAGTAGATTGTTTCAGATTAGAGTGAAGTGCTGTGGTGTGGAGTGGTGCAGGGTAGAATGCAGTGGTATAGAGTAGTGGCGTAGAGTGAATTTGTATAGAGAGCAGTGTTGTAGCATGGAGTAATGTGGAGTAGAGTGGTGTAAGTACAGTGGCATAGAGTGCAGTGGCTTAGAATGTATTCTTTCAGAGTAGAGTGAAGTGGGCTGGAGTGAAGTGGTGCAGATCAGAGGGGAGTGGTGAAGGGTAGAGTGGAGTGGTATAGAATAGTGGCATAGAGTGCAGTCTTGCAGAGTGGCATGATGTAGAGTGGAGTGGTGCAGAGTGGAGTGGCCTAGACTGGAGCGGTGTAGAGTGCAGTGGTATAGAGTGCAGTGGTACACAGTAGAGTGGGGCAAAGTGCACTGGCATATAGTAGAGAGGTGCAGAGCAGAGTAGCGAGGCATAGACTGAAGTGGCATATAGTATAGTGTCTCAGAATGCAGTGGTGCACAGTAGATTAGATTGGTGCAGAGTAGAATGGCTTCGAGTGCATTGGCATAGAGTGCAGTAGACTGGCATAGAGTGGTGCAGAGTAGAGTGCAGTAGCATAGAGTAAAGTGGCGCAGAGTAGAGTGGCATAGAGTGTAGAGTGGCGTAGAATTTAGTGGGAGAGAGTACAGTGCTGCAGAGAAGGGTGTCGTAGAGTGCAGTGGTGTAGAATAGAGTGGCATAGAGAGCATTGTGTAATGTTCAGTGGCATAGAGTGATGCAGAATAAAGGGACAGAGTGTTATGGTCCAGAGTAGATTGCTGTACAGTGCATTGGCGTAGAGTATAGTGGCATACAGTGCAGTGATGCAGAGCTGATTGGTTTAGAGTGCAGTGGTGTAGAGTGGTGTAAAGTGCAATGGGGTAGAGTGCAGTGATGTAGAGTGCACTGACGTATCATGCAGGGGCATACAGTGCAGCAGCGTAGAGTGCACCGGTGTAGTGTGGAGTGGTGTAAAGTAGAGTGGCATAATGTAGAGTGGAGTGGCATGGCGTGGAATGGCATGGTGTGGAGTGGCATGGTCTCGAGTGCTGTAGAGTGAAATGGGACAGAGTGGAATAGAGTGGCATAGACTGCAGTGGCATAGAATAGATTGATTCAGAGTAGAGTGAAGTGGCGTAGAGTTCAGGGGTACAGAGGAGAGTGTTGTAGAGTGCAGTGGTGCAGATTAGATTAGAGTGGTTTAGAGTGTTTTGGCATAGAGTGCAGTGGAGTACAGTGGAGCGATGCAGAGTAGAGTGGCATGGTGTTCTGTGGCATAGATTGCAGAGGCATAGAGTAGCGTGGCATAAAGAAGTGTGTCAGAGAGTGTAGTGTTGCAGACTATACTGTTGTAGAGTGCCGTGGTGTATAGTAGAACGCAGTGACAGAGTACAATTGCGAAGAGTGCAGTGGAGTAGAGTGCTGTGACGTAGAGTGCAGTGGCATAGAGTGCAGCAGCATAGATTGCAGTGGTGCAGGGTAGATGAGAGTGGCTTAAAGTGGATTGGCGTAGGGTGCAGTGGCGCACAATGGAGCGATGCAGAGCAGAGTGGTGTAGAGTGCAATGGCATAGGCTAGAGTGGCAAAACATAGAGTGGCAGAGAGTTTAGTGTTTCACAGTATACTGTTGTAGAGTGCAGTGGTGTATATTAGAGTGGCGTTGAGTGCATTGGCATAGACTGCAGTGGAGCAGAATAGAGTTGCATAGAATATAGTGGTGCAGAGTAGAATAGAGTGGCGTAGAGGGCAGTGACAGAGTACAATAGAGTGCAGTGGTGTGATGTATCATGGTGTAGAGTGCAATGGTTTTGAGTAAAGTGGTATAGACTACATTGGCATAGAGTGCAGTGGTGTAGAGTGGTGCAGAGTAGAGTGCAGTGGCAAAGAGTTGATTATTTCAGAGTAGAATGCAGTGTTGCAGAGTAGATTGGAGTGCTGTAGAGGGATTTGGTATAGAGTGCACTGGCATGCAGTCGAGTGGCACAGAGTAGAGTGCATTGGTGTAGAATGCAGTGGCATACAGTGCAGAGTTGCAAATTAAGGTGTCATAGAGTGGAGTGGCACAGAGTGGAGTAGAGTGCAGTGGTGAAGAGTGCAGTGGTGCATAGTAGAGTTATGTGGGGTAGAGTATATTGGCATAGAATAGAGTCAAGTGGTGTCAAGTAGAAAGGTGTAGAGTGGAGTGGTGCAGAGAAAAAAGTGCATTTACAAAGTGTGGAGTTGAATGGCATAGTGTGGAGTGGTGCAGTGTAGAGTGCAGTGGCGTGGAGTGGTACAGAGTGGAGTATGGTAACATTGGAGTATGCATAGTATGGTAGCGTACCGCCATTATGGACAACACATCTTACATTGAAATGACCATTACATTTGCACTTACATATGGTTTTACTGATAAAAGTATACAGCGCGCAAACTATAATGTTTGAAAATGTCATCACCCAATGCACTGCTTTGATCGGCAGCCCAGTTCATTTACGGACATTTACATTTTGTTGTGTGCTAGAAAAAAAATGTACACCTGGATTGCCTTCCTCAAGCAGACCCCCACTAGTCAGCATGATTGTGAAATAAATTCTCTGACTTTGAAGTTAGAGAAAATAAAATAAACACCAAGCTCCCTGAAAGTGGTGCAGTTACTCAGAGGGATAACTTCCGGGTACTGGGTGGCATGGTCCACCAAGACCAGGATAAACCTGTTGTCCACGGTTGTCTTGGGATCCAGAGGTCCCAAACTGTCAATGCCCACCCCATTGAAAAGGGTGCTCACAACAGGGGAGCCTTACATCTCCCCTGTTCACATCTGGGGCAAGTAGAAGCTGGTGATAAGCCTCTAAAAAGTATTGTCCTGCCCCAAATATCCTGCCAAAGGCACAGCATGAGCCAAACCCAGCAGGGATGTTCTGAAATGCAGGGCTGCCGAAGGCTCCGCAACATTAGACTCACTATAAAGGAGACGATTCTCCCAGTTGAAATGTTTTCCAGCTGCATGGTCCTTGACCTGCTGCCTGAGACCCATGAGAGTAAGGCAAGACTTCTGCTCTGTGCAGAATTCTTCTCTGGTGTGACCCCCTTCTTGCTGTCAATGGGTCAGCCCAGGCAAGTCTCCCAGTTCAGCCACTACTTTCCCTGTAGGTTCAGGGGCGTCCCCCTCAGTTTCAGCCTCTGCTCTGACTGTGGGAATTTCAGGAGTGGGTTTCCCTTGCAATTTTACCCCTCCTGTTCTTGGCAGACACCTGGGCCACTGTTTCAGGCTCCAGGTCCTTCTGATTACCCTGGGCTGCCATGGACCGAGTGGTCAGGCACGCACACTCAGGCAATCCCAACATCTCCAAGTTGGGCCTGTTTTCCACCTCCCTCCAGGTGGTATGTTCCAGGTCATTACCTAGCAGACAATCCACAGGCAAGGATGGGCTCAAAGCTACCTTCAAAGGACCTGAGACCACCCCCACTCAAAGAAAACCTGCAAACGTGCTCTCTGTTCTCTGCTGCAGTTACTTGGTGAAGTAATCCAGGGACCACTTGCTCTTCAGACACCAGGTGCCATCTGGCAATGGTCACACTGACTCCTATGTCTCTCAGAGCCTTCACCCTCTGTCCAATGATGGTCATCCACTGCCTGTATTTCTTAGTGTTATCAGGCATGAGGGTTCTTTGTACCATCCCCCTGTCCCTTAGTGAGACAAGGGTCTTCTCAGCTGGGTCAAAACACCCATCTGGGACCAACTCCTCATAAGCGCTACACTGGCCATCCCCGGTGTCTGACCACCAGTGGGGGGCTGTGCCCGCTTGTGACACTTGGGATCCCCTCTCATGTGATGCTCCTTACCACAGGCAAAGCATTTCCTGGATCCCCTCTCTGCAGGTTTACCTGAAGAGAACCAAGGTTTCCTATCTCCTGAGGGGTGGGAATCCTTACCCTGGGAACTAGATTGGGGCCCTTTTGAGAACTCTTTCTGTTTACCCTTGTCTGCTCCCATCTGCTGCTGGTGACCCTGTCCACCTTTGGGTAGTCTATCCCATATATCTTGCTGTGGAACCTGATACTCACCTAGCGTCCCGCCACCTGAGCAGGCGTCCTGTGGTCAGTCAGCTTGCTGGTCATCAAGTGCTGGTGCAGCTCTGGAAAACACAAACCAGACAAGTGCTCCCACAGAATCAAATTGTACAGCCCGTGCTAATCTGTTACTTCACTGCCCTTCAAACAACCATCCAGCGTTCTGCAAAATGAATCCACACACTAAACCTGTGTCTTGGTATCAAGCATCTTGCTCTGTCTAAACTGGTCCCTGTACTTCTCAGGGGTAAGACCATACCGGATAAGGAGGGCTGCCCTCATCTTTAGGTATAAGAGTGCATGGGCATCCCCTAGGGCCAGCAATGTATCCCTCCCCTCCACTATGGTGATTCCTTATCCCTGCCCCCAAATCCTTCTCAGGGACACCATTCATGCTAAGCACTGCCTCATAACCCTGAAAGCATCTCTGGATGTCACCCACTTTGATTACTCTTTCCCTACATACTTTGGTCAGTGCACCACTTTCTCAGGTTGCATGGATGAAACACTGCCACCATCTGTGCTGGATTTGGCCATCAAGTCCAACTCCTTTAAGCTCACCTCCTGAGCTAGCATCATTTTCCACTGCCAATTTATTCTTCCGGAGCTCCCTTTAACACTCCATCCTGAACCTTTCCATCTCATATTGGTGTCCCCTGGTCTTCCGTCTGTCTTCCAGCTCCTCTGGGGACAGACCTCTGGAAGAAATACTGCCGATTAACCTGCGAGGTGCATTCTCCAACACGAATCCTGATCTACAACATCCCCCTGCGGGCTCTGCTCCGCCACTTCATCATTCTCATCCTTTGGGCACCCACCAGCCTCTTTTGCTTCCCACCAGGCCCTCAGTCCTCTTGAAGCTCTTCTTTTTTAGGGGCATATTAACAAGGCGGCGATATGAAATTATCGCCACTTTTGCATCCGTTTTCGGGCGAAAAGCGGCGATAATTTCATCGCCTTATCAGCAAAGACACGCTATCGCGTGTCTTGCTGACTTAGCGCCCGTTTGCAGCACGCCTCCGATCACATCGCTAATGAGATGCAATGGAGGCGTGCCTGACAAGACTCCCATGGGAAAATATCGCGAAGGCAGCTTTGCGATATTAACAAGGGAGGGTAGCAATTTTTAAAATCGCGATAAGTATGCCTTAACGCAGGAATTTAACGTCTGTTAAATTCCTGACTAAGGCATACTTAACATGGGTGGTGGATTTTGTGGCTAAGACCACAGGCCCTATCATCTAGGATATCGCAGTTTTCCACCATGGAAAACGGCGATATCCCAACTATCTCTGGAATTTTTATCACCTCGGCGATGCGTGTTGTTAATAACGCGCAAACCGGGCGATAAATTCCAGAGGTAGCCGGCGATAAATATGCAAGCTCTAAGAGCGCTTTGCGATATTTATTGCCGGCCCTTGTTAATATGCCCCTTAGTGAGGCCCCTGATAGGACATTTGAGCTCATTGCAGAACCTTTTGAGTTGTGGATTCCAACCTCTCTAGCTCAAACACTGACTCTGCAGCCCCATCTGCTGGCACCCTAGACTGAGACATGATGTGTAGACCAAAAATTTAGGAGTTGCAAAAGAAGAGAAAAATCAAAAACAGTATGTGGTTCTGTAGTGTTCTGCGATATGAAGTAGTGTACACCAATCACTGTATGCAAAGTACAAACACAAGTCCTATCCCACAGCTGCCACCAATGTTAGAAATGGGGTCTCTAGTTGGCAGTGGTTTGCACCCTGTCCAAATAGGGACCCTCACTCTACTCAGTGTAAGGGGATTACACAGCTAAGATAGCCCCTGCTCACCCCTTTGGTTGCTTGGCATGAGCAGTCGTGCTTATCTCAGAGGTAATGTGTAAACCATTTATACAAACATACACAGTAACAAAGTGAAAACAATGCAAAAGGACACAACAGCAGTTTAGAAAAATAACCAATAATTATCTGAATAAAACAAGATCAAAACGACAAAAAGACAACATACATGAGATATCACTTTTAAAAGGTTCAAAATAGTTCAGTCGATAGGAAACTATGAATGCATCACTTTTTTATCGCAAAGTAGCTGGGATGTGTCAAAATCAAGATGAAAACAGGCAAATGGGAAGTGAGGCGCTGGAAGAGCAAAGCGATGCATCAGTTCCTTACTCCCGCGGGAGGCGATGCGTTGGTTCCTTACGGCAACGCAGTGGAGGTGATGCGTTGGTTCCTTACTGTAAGGGCAAGAAATGCGTCGATCTCTGGAAACAGGGCCTTACTGCTGGGCAACTTTGATGATGAACTTAGTGCACACACAGACAGAATGTGTCGAAAATTCAGACGTGCTGGGTCGATGTGGCAGAACAAGTGCTGTGTCGATTTCCCAACAGCGAAGAAGGTGATGCGTTGATTTCTTCAGCCGCACAGTCGTGCCCGCATCGGCGTCAGAGCATGCTACACGAATGTCGGTGACATGGGGCTCAGGACTCGGGTTGTGGAGATCTTTCAGCCGCATTAGCCGGGCCCACATCGCAACATGTGACACGGACGCTGGTGACATGGTGCTGGGACTCAGGTTGCGGACATCCTTCAGCCGCATGGCAGGTGCTGTGTCTATCCTTTGGCCGCACCACGCTGATGCATTGGTTTTTCAACCGCACAATGGTGCTGTGTCGGAAAAACAGGCGCTGAGAGTCGTTGCGTGGATTTTCCTGGTTCTTAACAGCAAAACCACCTCCAATGGCCCAGAACTGGAAATGACATGGCTTGGCAGGACAGAATTCCCAGCAGAGGATTTCAGGGGCTGTTGATGCAGTCCTGAGGCTTCTTAACAGGAGGGAACCACACACAAGCCCTTGGAGAACCTTGTAAAGCAGGATGTAGAAAACAAAGTCCAGTCCTTTCACTCCCAGGACAGAAGCAGCAAGCAGTAGGCCAGTACAGAAAAAGCAAACAGCAGAGTGTCAGTTCCTCCTGCAGCATCCAGCTCTACTTCCTGGCAGAATGTCCCACAATAATAATACCACTACTTTGCTTGCCTAATATGTGTCCTGCACTTCCTCAAGAATAATTGCCCACATTCTGATCTTTGCAGCCTCCTAAAAGTAGTTATCTAAATGACCTTCATTAAAATAATTGGCAGGCGGAGAATATAAGTAACTTATTGTTCTTTTAGAATGTTATCTACTCATGTTTCGGAAGGATTCATCCAACAGATGAAAAATCTACATTTATATATATATATATGTATTTTAAAAAGCAGGTATTTCTGTGTAATGTTAATTTGACATGATTGTGATTAATTGGATGATATCAAAATCCTGATGGTGAATACATCATACCTGCCCTTTCAGATCCTTTTTATTGAGTCAGGAAGTGCATGTTTACAAATCATTCTATTAACCTAGAAAAAGTTGGAGTTTGCCACATTTATTCCTGATGAACCTGGTATGGTCCAAAATTCATCGACCCACAAGTAGGAACTAAAACTAAAAAACAGAGGATCAGCTATTTTGTTGAAACGATGGAATTAATTTGGTTATTTGTGTTTATTCAGTGTATTTTTTTATTTGATATAAATAAAAATCAACTTTATTCATTTGCCACCTTTCCAAAAGACTTTTAAAAATCTATCAAGATCTAAGGGTGCTATTTATGAGAGCCTTGCTTCACTTTTGCATCACGTAAAGTTGTACATGCGGGACGCAGGACGCAGGGTTCTGAATCAGATTTACGAAGCCAGGCAAAGCTACCCTGAGTGGCTTTGAGTGGCCTCATAAATCTTGAGTAGGACGACGCGGCGCAATTCGCTGCATCGCCTTACTCTGCGCTCTGGAGGCATTCCATGGGTGATGCGGTTGGTGTTTCTATGCAACACCCATGGATTTTGACACTGCCTCAGATTTACAATATCATGTAAACCAGCGATGCACCAAGTCCTTATACCTCCTGGGGTGAGGCGTAACAGGGAGAAATATGTTTTTTTCCCATCATTGTTTCCTCTTTCCACATATGCTGCATTCTGCAGCACACATCAAAAGAGGAAAATGCCTCTCAGGACTGTTTCTGTGTTGGAATGTACGCCTTCTTCCACAAAACAATCCTGCATGCAACAGAGGCCCCCTTCCACCTGGTGCAAGGCTGCCTATGCTGACCACAGACTGCCGAAACTTGGTGCCAAAACTTGGTAGTTCCTTTTGGAGGTGGTGCCTAGTATAGTGTCTCTGAGGCCGAGAGGACTGTGGGAATATCTCTAGATTTTATATCAGGCGGTGCCTGCTAGAGGAAGGTAAGGCAGGTGTGCTCCCGGTAGAACAGGAATGGAAAGGCATCTCTGAATATTGTCATCTGTAAGGTAGCTCTGCTGTTTAGTGCCTGCTGTAGAGATCTGTACACAAGCTTCTCGTCACAGTTTTGCTTCCAGAGAGTTGCTCATTGGCATGTCCATTAAATGATCACCTTGATGTGCTATTTATGGAGCTCCGAAGATAGTCCAGTAGGGGAAATTAACACATCAGGATAGTACACAGTCATAGAATTGTGAATAAATACAGGACTTTTTATGTTCTGTGGCTTTTGGGAAAGAAGGTTTGTCGTTTGGTCCACATTCCTCTTAGGTGTCTGTGCTTGTTGGCTTCTCCATTCACAATAATAATACCAAGCTCCTTTAGTGGGTGGCTGACCTCCGGAGACGTTTGAAGGCATGGGTAGAGTGGGTCCTGGCCCAGGGCCCCAGCCTTTCAGAAGCCCCCCTGACCTGTAGAGAGTCGTGCCCTGGTGATACATACCTTGAGCAGTTCTTCTACAGTTTGTTTTAGATACTGTGTTCTTTCATTTATTTTTAATGTGAGTGATATGACCATGCAACAGCCAGAAAAAAAGGTTGTTTCACATCAAAACAGGACCTCACACATGAGAAATGGGAGGGGATCACAAAGATTATTTGCAAGAATATTAGTGAGAGGATGTTACATTATAATTTGGAAAAACACGTCACTAACGAAGTATATTAGATGCAAACAGATTTAGGCACTGGAGTTGTGTGCCTGTGCACTGGCCAAAGAGGGCATGAAAGAGCTGACACTGGATCATAGATTCAAAGCTGTTTAGAAAGCCCCCCCCCCCATAAAATCCTTTGGCCCAGGGCCCCCCAAATTCTTAAGATGACCATGCTGATGTCAAGTCTGTTCCCGTCCCCCCCCCACATCATAACCTCCCACGATACCTATATCCAGGTGCTCTCCTGAGGATGGCACCAGGACCACAGGGCCGCATGGCACATTTAACACCTCGAGCCAGATTCAGCTATTAAGTCAAACGTTCATATCTTCCTGGGACATTTGGATTCTTGCACAGATCTCTGAAGCTTCCCATTTCCATGATGGAATAGTGAATCCAGTTCAGGGTTTTTATTTTGTATATTTTGGATTGCTCTCCTGATGATTCAATTTTAATATCAGAACTACACAAGACCCAGAATTCAAAGGCCAACCCTGGGCTGGATGAGCTTCTCACGCATGCTCCTGTGAGACTTGAGATCTCAACTTACAATATATATTTAAAGTTAAACTACAAGTCCCAAAATGCACTGTGGAGTTGGCTAGAGGAGTGGGGCTGGCAGAGGGGATCACTCGTAATGCTCATCTTTTGGTTTAGCACCAATGGAGTGAGCAGCTGTCTCTCCAGCTTCGGTTGTCACTTGTCACCAGAGTTGGACTGAAAGAAAAAAGCAACTTCAGCTGAAAATGCTTCAATATCAGTCCCTCCCACACATTGCACAGTAAGGTGTCTCGGACCAGGTACCGGAAGATTTAAGACACTGCTCTCCCTCATGCAATGGTTTAACAAACATTCGCAAAGCCAATAGTCCTTGTGCTAGCTGCCAGCCTGTTGCCTTTGTATAGTATAAACAGTGTCTCAAGGGGTACCGTTAGGTAAGGAAATCATTAGAGTGCACAATGAATTGTCGAGAACGGGGGAAGGGGCACAGGCACAAAGGACCATGTAGCAACATATTTAAGGAATTACTGTCCCCATATATTTAATTATATGGTCCAAACATAAATAAATAAATAAACAATCATAAATGCACTGTGTTACATTAAATGTCATGTAACCTGTGATAACGTGCACAAGTGCTCGTGAGAAGTGAACGGTGCTGGTGACACGTGAAGGGATATGTACAGCGGAAAAAGTCACAAACAAGGTTTTATATACAATGAGGTAATCTATGATGCCCGCACAATTGGTCCAAGCAGACTAAAGTCGACCTCACTACGCCTCTTATTTATCCTTTTTCCAACTTCTGCAGCATGCAGAAACAAATATCAGAACAGCGCCTCGTCGCCTTTCCTGGAACCCTCTGTGGCTTACAAACAGATCCCATCTACGTTTGTGTATCCATTGACCACATGGGAATGTGGATTCTCACCATTCCCCGCTCCTCAGGTTGAACGTTGGATCAGCGTCTCACCGCCTTCAGGATACCAACCAAGGCGTACCAATAAAACTATCCACACTGTATCCCAATTCTGGAACCTAGTCCTGAAAATGGCCTGAAATTGTTTATAGGCCGAAACGGCATCGACTCCACTGCGAAATTCACTGTGCCTCCTCTGCAATTGCCAGGAAGAATTACTTGTCCACAAATATACCAATTGTTCAGGCATCATAGACTACCTCATTGTATGTATAACCTTGTTTGCTCCTTTTCCCGCTGTACATATCCCTTCACTTGTCGTTTACTTCTCGCGTGCACTTGTGCACGTTATCACAGGTTGCACGACATTTAATGTAGCACAGTGCATTTATGATTGTTTATTTAGTTATGTTTTGACCATATAATCAAATATATGTGGAAAGTAATTCCTTAAATCTTTTCGCTACATGGTCCTTTGTTTCCCTGTGCCCCTTCCCCCATTCTCGACAATTCATTGTGCACTTTAATGATTTCCTTACCAAACGATACCCCTTGAGACATTGTCTATGCTATACAATATTTACCCTGGTCTCTATCGGGTTTATGGGTAACATCCTGTAGTCTGTCACTACAGCTTTTTGCCTTTGTCAGTGCTTGTTTTGTCATGGTTTTGTAAAAAATTATTGTTGAAGAGGCAACAGGTCCTTGCTAAACTAAAATGAATTTGGCTGAAAGAAAAGTTATGGGTTTGGTCTCAAAAAGCACACATCGTAGTCCTGGCACTGAGGGGAGTTACTCTGTTGTGAATGTACTCCATCTGAAGGTATAGAATGCCATCAATGAGAGTGAAGGTAGAAACTGAGGGAAGTGGGCTGACCCACTGCCCCATGTTGTGTGCTGTAGTGGACGGGAGAAAATTTGAATGACACAAAAACAGACCGATGGAAGAAAAGGGATAGCTAATAGCCCCTTGAAGAATATTGCCTGATTCACAAAAGTAAACTTAGACCAAAAGTCTAAGTTTAGACCTAAAGTTCGACTTTTGGTCTAAACTTAGACTTTTGGTCCAAACTTAGACCAAAAGTCTAACTTTAGTAGTAGTAAAGCTAGACTTTAGGTCTAAACTTAGACTTCAGGTCTAAACTTGGACTTTTGCTCTAAGTTTACTTTTGTGAATCAGGCCCTATGTATATAGTTTTTTTTTTACTAAAATCAAAAGGTCTTGTCTAACGCCAGACCTAAAAATACCTCATTCAGCTCTCTGCCTGCTCCATATGTCCAGTCCTACCCCCACTGATAAGAAAATACTGCCTTCCGGCTTCTGTCACACTTGAGTCACTTTGAGAGAAGCCTTTCTGACTCTTAAACATGTGATTCCAAGGTCACTAGAACTGTGTGATTTTGCGCCTGCAGCGTTTTCCATCGAAGTATGGATTTGCGGAATTTGCCACAAAATCCATCTGGGCTTCATAATGTTAACATTTCAGTATAATATTTCTTTTGTTTCAAGCTCATATGGATCAAAAGTTACTATTGTCGCACAGTAGAAGTCATTGCACAATAGTTAACTGGTCACCTTTTTGTTGCTTGTTTTTGTATTTGGGTGTCACAGTGGTACTAATGAGGTGAAACCTTTGCCCAGATAGAGTTAACATGTGTAAAAATGCCAAAATAATGAGGTCATGTTAACACCAAAAGTGCAGCATTGCACTACATAATTAGACTTTTCCAAATTTAGTGAACTATACAGCATAATCAGTTTCTCCTCTGCTCCATAATTACAGTGGCCCTGTATATATCTAAATGCTTGTAGCATGCTTGCATATCACCTAGTGGCTGATTTGTGGCAGTGTCGTTGATGGATCAACACCTGGTTTAGCTTTTTCCTATTTTTGTTCCAGACACCGAGAGGCAGGTACAGTAGAGACTGGTGCCCATGGTGAGTGGCCGGGGACATGGGGGCTTAACAACTATAACAAAGAACAAATAAAAATATAACTTACCTGTCCCTCCTGCCGCATCACCACTCATCTCCTCCTCACCAGCACAGACTCCCAGAACCCTCGCAGCCAATCCGGACACTGCTGTCATTCATGATAGCAGCGTCATTATTGGCCTGAGCACTGAGTATTTGCACTCCCATGGAGACTGGGATCCAGTGACTGCTATCTCCAACCCGGCAAAGCGACCTTTCTGTACATAAACAATCACCACAGGTGATTTCTAGTTCTGTGTGTGCTGCAGAATGCAGCACGCATAGAAAGAGGAAAACAATGTGGAGAGATTAATACATTTCTCCTCGTTGCGCCTTCCTATGCCTCCCATTCAGACAATTTCCAGGTTTACAATTTCTCGTAAATCTGGTAATATGTCTGGTTCCATGGTTCTTGCGTCAGAGCGCCCACAGCAACACCCATGGAATGCCCCTTTCACGCAAAGTGCTGCGTGTAAAGGGGCAGTATTTGCAAAGGCAGGAAAAGCCACGCAGGGTGGCGTGTCTTGTCCTATATATAATATGGGGCAGGAAACTGTGCCGCCGGTGCGTCACAAAAAGTGACGCGCCGGCTACACAATGTAGTTGTAGATAATCCCCCAAGATGCTATTCTGCTACCGTGGGCGTCTATTTCACAATCAACGCAAAGTCCTAAGCCATCAGCTATCTTACCAGCGCCTACTGTTTTCTTGTACTTCCAATCTACTATGAAGTACGCTATTGTGTTGACCACAGAGCACCCTGTTTATACCCCACAATTTACTCTCTCATGGAAAGATCCTGAGAGTGCCAGGCATCCTGTGTGTGCTTTTATGAGTGAGCGGCATTGGCCGTTTGGCTGCATTTGCACAGTGTTTGCAGAAATGTTGCGGTGCTCGCTCCACCTTCTCCAAGGCCTCCAAGCAGGAGTTCAGGGTAAACAAGGTCAAGGACCAACGGAGGAGCAACTCTCTCAATCTCCTGCATATTCATAGAAGCTTCTGGCGCCGCCATCTTAGGAACGCACTACAACAGCGATAACATTCAAGCAAGCAACGTTTAAGTAAGGGACAACGCGCTCGTCCAGCATAGCGTGCGAGGGGCGACGTACCACTAACATCGAGCGGAGGGAACAACGTAAAGCTCCCAAGCCTCGCACAGGTATGAATTTCTGGCGAAGCAACAAGATAACATAAGGAGAAAGGAGCCAAAACACAGCCGTTTTGCCTGATCCGCTCCACAGGCTTTACTCGCGCCAAAACTACAGTGTCATCTGTGGCATATCACCCCACCGGCTAAAGCACAGTGTAACAATCAGAAGGGAGCACAGCCCAAGAGATTCCAGGAGAGACC
This sequence comes from Triturus cristatus, assembly GCF_964204655.1. Taxonomy (NCBI): domain Eukaryota; kingdom Metazoa; phylum Chordata; class Amphibia; order Caudata; family Salamandridae; genus Triturus; species Triturus cristatus. The sequence continues at coordinate 1,070,846,107 of NC_140583.1, forward strand.
CAGATCGAAGCCCAGGAGAGCACAGGACAAAACCCAGAACGAAAGATCATTACACCACAGCACCAAAAGACACCGCTTACAAGGAACCGTAAAAAACATAAGATTAACTGCAGAACAGTGAAACTCAGCGGGATGCATAGCGTTGAATAACCGGCTCACACAGGGCAGCACAGCAAGACTTATAACTAGCACACAGCCTACATACATAGACCAACTGGTCATATTCGCCATTCAAAGCACAATACCAGACGGCAGCTCTGAGACAGAGAGTAGAATCGAGGAAGCTAAAGACACTAATAAACAAAGAAGACCTATAAGAGAACCAATCATAGAGCGGAAGGTCAGAGGAAAGCTCACCCTACAACAGGAGAAGAGGGGACGAGCAGCGATGGCTGGTAACGATGGGAAGCCCACGCAACAAGCAAAAAAAATAAGAGTGAGAATCTGGATTCCCCGATCAAACAAAGACCAGACATTAACAGCACGTTGGACATGATCTTAAAAAAATTGGCAGACGTACATGATCTAGCGAAATCGACCAAGCAAACCACGGATGCTATACAGCTGGAACTGGCTGCAGTCAGAGCAGGCATACACGCAGCAAATAATAGACTAGCGGAAGTAGAACAGAGGGTAAGCGACGTGGAAGATAACAAACTAAAATCCAACAAGGCTCTGCAAGAACTCTCAAAAACAACAGCAATACTACTAAAACAAACAGCTGAGCTGGACGACCGCAACAGAAGGGGAAACATCAGGATCCTAGGTATCGCAGAAGGAGAAGAAGAGAAATACGGTTCATGCATGGCCTTCCTACAGGGCATAATACCTAAACTCACCAACCTGAAGTTCGATGTGCCTCTGGAGAGAGACAAAGCCTACAGAGTTCCGGCCTATAGACCAACAAATATGGTTGCGCCTCGGCCCATTATATGCAAGCCATTGAGACTCCAGCATACGGAAGCCATATTTGCATTGGCCAGGAAAAAACAGAACTTAATGTGGAACGGTCAAAAAATAATCCTTACTCAGGACTACTCGAAACACACAGTGGACATAAGAAATCGGTTCCTTGTACAAAGAGAAAAGCTAAGGAAGGAAAACATCCCCTTCTCTTTCATAGCTCCAACGAAATTCAAAATCACAGATAGGGGCAGAATGCACATCTTCGAGGACCCCAATGATCTAACCAACTACTTATGAGGGCCATCTACACAAGAAAAGGAACTATCGCAAACAAACGCGAACAGGAGAAGAGCCTCACCAGAATTAGGAGAGAGCATGTGAAGCTACTTCCACCTTTATAAACAATGACACAATTATATATAATCAACCATCTACCTTATCCGTACTATCTACCTCAATAAGAGTATTATTTCTAATCAATCCGCTACCTCAAGAACCACCGTCCGGGACCGACCTTCAAGAAAGACTGTGAACTGAGAGCTGGTTTGCACCCTGAAGGAACAATCCCTCGAATACACCGACGCAGTCACGCGCTCTGTCTTTTTTAATGACTAGAAGCGAGCAGTAGAACAATAATATCCTTTTTTTTAAAAGACAATGTTATAGCACAGACCTGCAGCCCAATGATGGTGCTAATAGAGTAAAAAAGATGCAAGTAACGTGTGGCGCGAAGGTGATAAGCCTTATAGAAATAACATCCCAGGGTAAATGGAGCGGGAGCTTTGCTGTAACACGTCCAAATTTCAAGATGTAGGATGCGGGGAGGGGAGGTTTTCTGCGGGGGGTGGGTATCTGTTTTGTATGTCAGTTTAGTACTAGCACTGTTTTGTCAAGCACTCGAGTGTAGCATCTACACCATGTACGCTCTTGTTTCCCATTCTTTCCACCGACACAATCACGCACAGGATGGGAGTGATCAGAGCACGGGTAAAAGCGGATATATTCACAGAGAGAGATCTGAGACAGGGACAACACTCACGAAAACACCAGGAGCCAACGTGAATACTAGCATAAGGAAAGGGATCAGGGCTCGATCTTTACAACCTCAGCTTAAGCTCACATAATGACCCCCAAACAAGGTAATACACCTTCACTCTCATCCAATCCCTAAATGTTAAAGGCCTTAACCACCCAGTCAAAAGGAAAAAAGTACTTGATTACTGAGCTAAAACTAAAGCAGACGTAGTTCTCCTCCAGAAAACTAGGTTATCACAGGATGATGAAGGAACGGATTAGGGCAAGATGGGTAGGGTAAATGGCGTGCTCACAGGCTATAGGGAAAAAGCGTGGAGTGATCACCTTGATAAATAGTAACTCCAAGATAAGCATAGAAGACCACAAATGGGATCTAGAAGGAAGACTCCTATTGACACACCTGAAAAGGGGAGACGAAAAATGTCATGTACTCAAAATATATGGTCCTAACACGGACGATACCACCTTCTGGGAGAACGTATCAGAGAGGATGGATGCACTCCCACAAAATGAGCTAACAGTGCTGGCAGGCGACTATAATATGGCACTTGACTACACCTTAGATAGACAATCACAATGCCACACACTACCTCCGGGGGGGACATAAAGTACTTAAAAATGTATGTACCAAGTACAACTTGAAAGACACCTGGAGACTTCAACACCCAGACACGAGAAATTACACCTTCTACTCAAACCCACACAACTCGTACAGCAGAATTGACTACATACTGATCTCTGGCTCACACACTCATCTAATAGAGAACACAGATATAGCCACGAGAACAATCTCAGATCATTCCTGTATCAGCCTACTACTAAATGGCCGCCATAACGAAGATCATCCCCGTCGATGGAGATTCAACAGCGATGTTTTAAAAGAACAAAGTAATAGAACCAGAATAGAACAGGCCATAAATGAATACATTAACTTTAACGACACAGCAGATTTGGACCCCAAAATCATTTGGGACGCCCTGAAAACCACAATTAGGGGGACGATCATGGACATCAAAGGCAGGATGAACAAGAAAGCCAAGGCCCAATTAAACCAACTAGAGCTAGATATTCAAAAACTAGAGTCATCGCACATCTCAGACACAAAGAACACAGGGGCACTTACAGAACTTGCAAGGAAGAAATACGAATTCAACAGAATTCTAAGCGAGAGAGCAGGTCTGTGGGTAAACAAATACAAGGCAATTAACCTGTGCGAAGCCAACAAATCGGGGAAAATCCTGGCATCCTACCTAAAACACAAACAATGACAACACACCATCTCCGTAATCACAGACTCCCATAACATCACACACACACAACATAAAGAAATCCTACGGACATTTAGTGGTTTTTACCAGGAGCTCTATAACAAGGATGAAAATGGCAGCTTCGAATACCTTAACAATCTGAACCTCCCAAAAATAACACCAGAAGACGCACTTAGTTTGGAGAAAGAGATTAGCACAGCGGAAATAGAAATGGCAGTTAAGTCTCTTAAAACTAATAAGGCTCCCGGACCAGATGGGTATACAGCCACCTTCTATAAAACATTTATCACGCTACTACAACCAATGTTGAAAAAAGTTTTCAACCATTGCGAAGGGACAGGGGCGATCTTTCAAACAATGTCTGAAGCGAATATTATAGTCATACCCAAGGAGGGCAAAAACACCCAACTCCCACAAAATTATAGGCCTATATCCCTGATTAATGTGGACTGCAAGATATATGCAAAAATCCTGGCAGTGAGGCTTAATGGGGTTCTCCCAAAACTGATAAGAAACACACAAGTGGGCTTCCTCAAATCACGCATGTCACACAACAACACCAGACTCTTATGCCACATTATAGACAGGGCAGCCAGGCAAACCAATCCAGCAGTGGCCATCGCACTCGACGCGGAGAAGGCTTTCAACAGGGTATCATGGCATTTTCTAGAACACTGCATGCGAAATTTCAACCTAGGCAATGCTTTCATAAAGAAAGTTATGGCACTATATGACAAACCTACGGCCCGCATAGTGATCAACGGGGCCATTTCTGAACCTTTTAGACTCTACAGAGGTACAAGACAAGGATGCCCACTATCCCCCTCACTATTCCTACTTGTACTAGAACCACTAATCAGGGATATTGAGTCAAACAATCAGATGAAGGGTTTTGCCATTAAAGATACTATAACGAAACTAGCGGCATATGCGGACAACATTCTTGTCGTCACTGAAAGCCCTGAAACCTCATGGCCCTCATGGACTCCATAAATAGATACTCGGCGTACTCCGGCTATAAACTCAACAGAGATAAGTCGGAATGTAAACCTCTCAATATACATACCACTAGAGACATATTGGGAGACTCCGGCCTCACTTGGCAAACCGGGTTCATCAAATACCTTGGCGTCTATTTCGACAAAGATCTTAAAAACACGCTAGAATACAATGAGAAAATGTTTTTGATCAAGATAAAGAAGCTGCTTGAGGGTTGGTCACCAAAATTTATCACATGGTGGGGGAGGATTGAAACAATTAAAATGATGGTCACACCTATGATCAACTACCTTACTAACATGCTCCCTCTAACCCTCAGTGTCGATTTCCACCGCAAAATAGACAAGATGCTAAATAACTTTATCTGGCGAGACAAAAAACCAAGGATGAGCCTTAAAAAACTAAGATTGAAGAAAACTCTGGTGGGCTTAAGCCTGGCAGACTTCAAGACCTTTCAAACTGCCTTCCTAGCAAAACAGGGTAGCTACTGGATTCGACCAGACCAGGAGTACGCACCGGCGTGGCTGAAAGTAGAAAGAGCCATGCTAAACAACCTAAAACCACTAGCACTTCTAACAACCAACAGACACAGCACTCTAATGAACACTATACTTACAAACACCAGAAACGCCCTACTGAAAGATGATCAAAAGTTAGAAAATAGAAGAACAAACTCGAGATGGGAGTCGATATGGTCAAATAACAAAATAAAATACAAAGGCAAAACACACTATATGAAGACATGGGTGGAAGCAGGAATATCCCTTCCCATCCAACTCGAGGATGTAGGAAGACCCATCACTTTCAGCTCGCTTAAAAACAAATACACCCTACCCGATATTGAACTATATAACTTCCTAAAGATAAAAGTGGCACTGACCAGAGTGAGACTGTCTAATGCCATGCCCTCAATCTTCCAGTACATGTCTAGCCTTAACGAAACGTGCCACAAAGTGTCGCACATCTATAGACTACTGCGCCCAAACACCTCAAGACTCAACATTAAAGCACAAACGTACTGGGAGTCACAGCGAGGTAACACTCTTAGCGAAAAGGAAAGCCAAATACTATGATCCTCCCCCACACACAGTAAAGTAACCCCGGTACTAGCTCAGACAAAATTCTGGATCTTACACAAACTACACTGCTCGCCTAGCCAAACTGGGCATAAACACAAATGACCTATGCTGGAACTGTAATAGTGAGAAAGGAGATCTGGCACACCTCATCTTTTACTGCCCTAAAGTTAAAACCTACTGGGGGAAAATGTTTACCTTTCTAACAGATATGCTAGGGTGTTCCCTTAATCAGAATTTGCAACCCTGGTAACTACACCTATCACGACAGACCCAATGTCACAAAGAGAAAGAGATCTACTCGACCTTTTGCTAACTGCCGGGGTTAAAATGATTCTAAACAAGTGGAAGGACACATCCAAGGCATCGTTCAAAGGGTGGCTCAACTGGGTCACATACCTTAGAGGAGCAGACGCAATGTCCCTACGAGACTCACCGTGGAGACAGCCCAACAGAGGGATGTGGACATCTATGGACAAGTACCTAGGCCCATATGAACCCCCATGAAAAAGGCGAGACTGACACCTGCCGCCTAGCTTTTAGAACAAAACCACCAAGCTCTCTCTCTCTCTCTCTCTATGCTCCTATACACTTACCCCAGCTCAAGCACCTTTCCCCCTCCTACATTCCCGAGACCCCTTACTAGAACAGAGGGGAAGGGCAGACTATAAAGGAAACAGAGGGAAGAGAAAGATCGTAGAAACCACAGACTTTGTGCATGTTCTATGTTTCTGTATGACTAAATGTTTAGTTTTATGTGCTTATGTTTTGTGTCTTTTTTATGCAAAAATCTCAATAAAAATACTGTTGAAATAAAAAAAAAAGAAAATGCACATGTGAGCGTGAAACGCGCCAGCTATTCCAAGCATGAAAAATACACACATGATGAATTGGATGAGTTTTCCACCACGTGCCAGTGCTCACCACGCACACACCTCCCTGTGTTTCTACTTTTCAGACACTAACGCCATGCAATAGCAGGCATTTGAGTGGCGCAATGAGGAGAAATACTTTTATTTCTCCTCGTTTTAGTTTTTTCTATGTGTGCTGCATTCCAGCACACATAGAAAGAGCAAAATGACATTAATGACTGTTTATGTGCAGGAAGGCGCTCCTTCTTGCACATAAACAATCATTAAATAATGGTGATTTGCTACTTCTAAGTGTGATGCAGAACGCAACACACATAGAAGTAGCAAATCACCATTATTTAATGACCTTCCTGCACATAAACAATCATTCTCTGCAATGCAGGTTGGTGCTAGGCAGCTATTTTTAGCGCTAGCGCTAGGAAAAACACAGTGGTGTGCCGTATTGTTGTAAATACGGCGCAACCCTGTGTTTTGTAAATGGCAGAGCGTGGCTCTGCAAAGTTTGCCGCAGCTCCGTGCTCCATCATTTCTTTGTAAATATGCCCCTTGGTGTCATGTGTACTTTCTACTGCTCATAATTAATGCAAATTGCCTAAGACATCTGCAGGAAAGCCTTTTCCTGGAAACTCGGCTGGGCAGGAGAGTTACAGTTTGGCCTGTGTATCTTCCAACAGTAGAAATAACTTGACAATCACGAAGCCTGCAGGCCGAGTCAGTAATCATTTAGATACCCAGTCCCCAAGGAATCTGTAACTGTAAGCAGTAACTGCCTAAGCAGTTTCTTCAGTTCTTGTTGATGGCTTCTTGGCTTCACTAGACATGCATTTCGAAGAAAACTCTTAACTGAAATCAAGTTAAGTACTTTGCTCAAATGACGCTCTCATTCACCATTCCATTATTGCTTCCCAGTTAAATTCTACCTCACCGTTGCTATGGTTGCATACTCACTGGTCCTAGTCCGCTGCTGTGACTGCCGTGTTGACGTGCTCACCATCAATAGACCATGGTTTCACAGACATTAGCATGTGCATTGTAATATTAGATAATTTGTGTCACGCACGTGTGGAAAGCGTCAATCAAGGTTGAGTAGCATCATAACGTCCCTACCATAGACGCTCTGAGATGGTATGGAGCTTTGATCTCACGTTTTTACAGCAACATTATAATTTATTAAAAGTCTTGTAATAATATTCTCTTAAAGTCAGTACATTCAACAATGATAACTCATTGGATCATTGATGTAGCTTTGTTAATGGGCATGATGTTCTAATACATTGACCACAAAAACTTGCAATTTGCTTTCAGCATTTTTGAAACAAGTATAGAGTTTTGGGAACCCACCAATACCTTATTTGGAAAGTTCCTGTTTTTGTTGGATTTTAGGACTTTGCGCATTTATCACTGCTAACCAGTCCTTAAGTGCTTGTGCTCTCCCCATAAAACATAGTACAATTTGCTAACACCTGATTGGCACATTTAATTTACTTGTAAGTCCCTCGTATGTGGTACCATGGGTACCAAGGGACTGAAAATTAAATGCTTCAAGTAGATAGCAGCACTCGTGTCACACACGAAAGGTAGCCTTTTAAAACATCTGAAGCCAACTATTGCAGCATGTAATGCAGTTTTAAACTGCAATACGACCTTCCGAAAACAACCTTTTGCCAGGCCTAAGTCTTCATTTTTAATAGATATAAGCTACCCATAAAGTAGGCCCTAAACAGCCATGGGGCAGGGTGCATTGTATTTAGGTGTAGGACATGTTTTTTGAGTTCGACAGGTCCTGGTAGTGAAAAACTGCTAAATGTGTTTTTCACTATTGTAAGGCCTATGTCTCCCAAAGGAAAACATTGAGTTACCTCATTGCATTTAACAAGTGCTAATCTGTGATTGGGAGCAGGTAGAAATGTCATATTTTACCTCAAATGAATTGCAATTTAAAATACTCTTAAATTGTACAATTTTGAAAATGCCGCTTTTAGAAAGCTGGCATTTTCTAGCCCTTAAATTTCTCAGGCCTTTGAGGGATTTCCAGCTGTCTGGGCCAGTTAATTACACCACCATCAGGAATGTGCATTGGGCCCAGACAGTGAACAATAGGACATGGGTGTAGCTGGGAGAGGGCCATCCTGCCAGAATGGGAGGGGAGGAGCTGTTCCCTGCATCACTTACATTTCAATGGCTGCTTCCAGCACACTCACAAAAATCTTGACACCAGTTTATTGTCACCCCTGACCCCTCGGAACCTGGGCAGGGGAAGGAAGAAAAGTCCAGATGCTGATGTGTGGGGTCATCTAAACATTTCTACAACTTCAAAATCTGGCACCAACCATAAATATTGGACCCTCAAACCAACTCTTCAGTACACTCCTGTGCCTTTGAATAGTACAGAAGAAGGACTGCCTTACCCCTTAGAGCACTGCTCTGCTTCTTGCAGCCTGCTTTGTTTCCCAGAGGACTGCCCTGCAACATGAGGCCTGCCTTGTTCTTCAGAGGGCTGCTCTGTGGCTACCAGAGCACTGCCCTGCTGCCATTAGCCTGTCTTGCTCTTCAGAGGATTGTCCTGCTACTTGAGGCCTACTCTGCTCTCTGAGAAGGCAGACTGAACTGGCTCCCTCCATCCCAGGCTAACTTGAGTGACTGCAAGGATCAGTTAGCAGACTTCCTGTTTTGAGCTACAGGGACACAACAAACTCCAGAGGCTTCCCCGCTGAACTGCAGCAACTAGCCCTGCCTGGACCTGCAACTGGACCTGTCAGGACCTGCAACTGCACCTGAACCTACCTAAAACCTGCTAGCCTCTGCTGGTGTGAGTTCCTGACCCCAAGCAGTGCCTCCCCAGGTCCTGGACTTTTGGCAGGTAGCCATTAAGCTCCTCCTGAGAAATCATGAAGTTTTGAAATCTGTGCTCCAGACTTTGGAAGGCAACATTTTCAGTGGGACTAACCCGGTCTCTATATCTGGCCTGCAGTCCATTGTGGTTGCCCGAACTTGTGACTTTGTCCTGGTCTATCACAACCAGATACCCACAGTTAGCATTTTCTGCTTATCAATACTATTTGTACCTAAACCTTTCAAATTGCAAATCTTTGCTCCTCCTGATTAGATATTTGTTGTTTTGGTAAAATTTTATTTATAAAAGATTACTCTATTTTTCTAAATTGATGTGGGATATTTCTTATGTTCTGTTTCACTTTATTGTTGGTTGTGTGCTGAATAAATACTTAACACAAGACCTCTAAGTGAAGCCTGACTGCTTTTTTACCAAACTTCCAGGGGGTTAAGCACAGGTATTTCAGTGACTTTTGTGGATTGTGGTTGTTGCTTGGGAAGGGGTTTCAACGCCCTAAATCAAAAACACAATTTCCTACAAAGTGGGTTACAATCAGTTCTACCTCATTGATTTTCATGAGGTAGGACTCAGTTGTGATTTCCTTCGATGTGTGGTTGTCACAAATGGGTGGTCGCCTGCAAGAGTCAGCAGACCATCATGACTGTGACTGCCTGACAAAGCAAGCATTGGCAAAGCCAGTAGGTCTCGTCTATGCTAGAGCTATTTGCTTTGCCAATGTGTTTAAGTAATGTTGTACACCAGAGTGGCTGCTGTTCAGCATGACAAAGAGTCAGTGGGACAAAGGAGGGGAGCGTGGAGTGGAGTTGTGTGTCATAGACTAAAGAGGAGTAAAATGGCATGGAGTGACATAAAGGGAGTTGCATAGAGCACGATACAGTGAAGTTGTGTCATAGAATGGCAGAGAGGGGACTAGAGTGCTGTAGAGTGGAGTGGTATAGAGTGGATTAGAGGATCAGTGGGGTAGAGTTTAATGGAGTAGAACATCATATAGTGGAGTATTGTGGAGTGGAGTGTCGTAGAGTGGAGTTGTGTGGAGTAGAGAGGCCTAGAGTGAAGTGGCATAAAGTACAGTGGTGCCGAGTAGAATGGCGTAGAGTGCAGTGGCGCAGAGCGCATTGGTTTTGAGTAAAGTGGTGTAGAGTGCATTAGTGTAGAGTGCTGTAACCTAGAATGGCATAGCATGCTGTAGCAGGGAGTAGAGTGGTGCAGAGTATATTGCAGTGGTGTTGAGATAAATGGCAAAGGTTAGAGTGGCGCAGAGTGGAGTAGAGTGGCATAGAGTGAAATGGCAGTGGAGTAGGGTACAGTGGAAGGGTGCAGGGTAGAGTGCAGAGGTAGAGTAGAGTGGCATAGATTAGAGTGGCATAGATTGTAGTGGCATAGTTTGCAATGGTGTAGAGTGCATTAGAGTTGAGTGGTGCAGAGTAGATTGCAGTGGCATAGAGTGCAGTCATACAGAGAAGAGTGTTAGAGTGTAGTATCATAGAGTGTAGTGTCATAGAGAGCAGGGTGGTAGACTGCAGGGTTGTAGAGCACAGGAGCATAGAGTGCAGGGGCATAGAGTGCAGTGGCATAGAGTGGTACAGAGAGCAGTGATAAAGAGTACAGTGGTGCAGAGAAGAATAGAGTTGGATAGAGAGCAGTGACACAGAGTGCAATGGTATAGAGTGATGTAGCGTACAGTGGCGTAAAGTGTGGTAACAGAGTAGAATGTTGTAGAGCATAGTGGAGTAAAGTGCAGGTGCAGTGTAGGTGCAGTGGCGTAAGGTGCATTGGGTTTGAGTAAAGTAGTGTAGAGTGCATTGATGTAGAGTGCAGCATAGCGTAGATTGAAGAGGCGTAGAGTGGCGCAGCGTAGATTGCAGTAGTGTAAAGTGGAGAACAGTGGCATGGAGTGCAGTGCATTAGAGTAGATTGTTTCAGAGTAGAGTGGTTCAGAGTAGAGTATATTGGTGCTCGGTAAAATGCAGTGGCATAGAGCAGTGGCGTAGATCGCAGTGGTGTAGAGTAGAGTGACATGAAGTAAAGTGTAGAGTGGCATAGAGTACAGGGGTGCAGCATTTATTACAGTGGTGCAGAGTGGAGTAGAGTGGCATAGTGTGCAGTGGCATAAAGTGCAGTGGCATAGAGTAGATTGTTTCAGAGTAGAGTGGAGTTGGCTGGAGTGAAGTGGTGCAGAGCAGAGGGGAGTGGTGAAGGGTAGAGTGGAGTGGTATAGAGTAGTGGCGTAGAGTGCAGTCTTGCAGAGTAGCATGATGTAGAGTTGAGTGACCTAGACTGAACGGTGTAGAGTGCAGTGGTGTGGAGTCCAGTGGTGCACACTAGAGTGGGGCAAAGTGCACTGGCATAGAGTAGAGTGGTGCAGAGCAGAGTAGAGAGGCATGACTGAAGTGGCATATAGTATAGTGTCTAAGAGTGCAGTGGTGCACAGTAGATTAGATTGGTGCAGAGTAGAATGGCTTCGAGTGAATTGGCGTAGAGTGCAGTAGAGTGGCATAGAGTGGTGCAGAGTAGAGTGCAGTAGCATAGAGTAAAGTGGTGCAGAGTAGAGTGGCATAGAGTTTAGAGTGGCCTAGAGTTTAGTGAGAGAGAGTACAGTGCTGCAGAGTAGAGTGTCATAGAGTGCAGTGGTGTAGAATAGAGTGTCATGGAGCGCATTGTGTAAAGTGCAGTGGCATAGAGTGATGCAGAGTAAAATGACAGAGTGCTATGGTCCAGAGTAGATTGCTGTACAACGCATTGGCATCGACACGTGCAATCCTTGTATGGAAACACAGATTCAAGCAGTACTAATAGTCAATGGGGGAGCGAGTTGGATAATGGGAAAAACATAAGAAATGAGACTCCGGCGAATAAAGAAAAAGAGGATATGGAAGAAGTAAATGGGTTCACGGAAACTCCTTTAACCACCAAAAATCAACTGAGGGGTATGATAACAAGATTGAAGACAGAAGGAGCGGCAGGTCCGAATGGGCTGCCAAATATGCTCTTCAAAACTGATCCGGACTTCTGGTCAGAGTCCCTAACTCCCCTATTCAACCATATATACACACAAAATAAAGTTCCAGAGTCTTGGCAAGGGAATATCATACATCCCATTTTCAAACAGGGGGACCGTCGTAACCCCGCTAATTACAGGCTGATATCCCTAATAGACGTTGAAGCTAAGCTCTACGCCTCCTGCATCCTAACACAGCTACAAGATTGGATAGAAGAGACCAATATTATCCCGAAGTTCCAAACAGGGTTTAGGCAAGGTATGGGGACCATTACAAACTTGGCCAGTCTGTCGCTCTTAATGGAAAAAGCATTAACTGAGGGCTCCAGACTATATGCTTGCTTTATTGATATAAGGTCAGCTTTCAACCGGGTATGCAGAGAGCGCCTATGGACAAAGTTGATCACCTGGGGATTCCCGAAACCCATAGCCACCCTGTATAATAACACATGGGTAAGAGTCAAGTTAGGCAACGGCGGCAGTATAACCTCGAGGATTTTGACGCACCAAGGTTTAAAGCAAGGCTGCGTGCTGGCCCCAAGCCTTTTTAACCTTTTTCTCTCGGACATCAGCAAAGCTTTGGTTACAGCAGAATGTCATCCGCCGAGACTGGCAAACAATCCAATCAACTTTTTACAATATGCGGACGACATAGTAGTATTGAGCAAATCACCAATCGGCCTACAAAGAGCAATCAATAAATTAGCGGAATATTTAAAACAGGAAAAGCTGGAATTAAATAAGGGTAAAACCAAGGTTGTCCGATTAGTGGAGTCAAGCAAACTCAACTATAAATGGACGGCAAACTGGGATACGGTAGAAGAACAACCATCATATAAATATCTGGGAATTTCAATTGAGCAAGGACTGAAACATAAGGAGCAAAAAGTAGTAATAAAATCAAAAGCCCAGTCATTAATCTTTGTATATCGGCTACTGAAATCCAAATTGGACTGTCCCAATTACAATCATCTACTGAAGGTTATGGCCGTGCAAATCCTGCCCTCCTTGTCTTATGGGCTGGTTACTTGGCGTGGCAAGGAGGCTGACCTATTAAATGCAATGCAGACAAAGATTTATAAAGCCGTCTTTAACCTGCCAAAATCTGCTTCTCCTTCGCAGATACGGCTAGAATTTGGCCTACAAAATCAAAGCTTCCGGAGCATGAGCGGCTTCGTGAAGCTTTGTAATAAATTTCGTTCTGCAAATCAGGAGACTTTGGACCATCTTTGCTGGGAAGAAATTATGTATCAGGCGGACAATAAATTCTTGAGCACCTGGGGAAAGCATCTGAAAACTTGCTTGATAGAACTCGATCAAGAATCATCATGGGAAACTAGGATGGACAAAGCTGGTTTAAGTAGTTTAATTAACAAGGCAGCCAAAATGAAATCCTTCTTGGAAGACAAAAATTTAATGGCCAAACGCTGGCATGGGTGGACAGTTATTGCGTCCTATAAATCATTAAAACCACAAGCATACCTATCCTCTCATTTTAGCGGGTTTCTAAAGAAATCCTACATGGACTATCGGATAGGCCAGCATGCGTCAAAAGATCTACTCCCCTCCTGGAAACAGAGTTGCCAATCAGAAAAATGCCGTCTATGCGGATACAAAATAGAATCTCTAGCCCATATTTTTTGTGTATGTCCAGCACTAATGGCTCAGAGACGACGGTAATTAAAGCACATTTTTCATGCCCTAAAAGTTCGTACTTGTAGACAAGCAGGAATTAGTTGGCTGGGAGGATCTTCCATAATCCTGGCATGCAGGGGAATCAATTTTTTGGGGGCGGTAAGGTTTCGCCTGAAGCAACTAGAGCAGGAAGATTGTAACATCGGAACCCTCAAGAAGAGATAGAATGTCCCGAGTTCAAATCAAATTTTTATAATTGTATTTAACAAGTTTTACGGGACTTCGGTGACAATGATTAGATGTTTTTATGGTTGTTTAAAATTTTATATATATTTATTCATACATGTGGGTATTGTGATAATTTTGACAAATTATACAATAAAAATTCTTTGACTTTGACAGAGTGCTATGGTCTAGAGTAGATTGCAGTAGAGTGCATTGGCGTAGAGTATAGTGGCATACAGTGCAGTGGTGCAGAGCAGATTGGCATAGAGTGCAGTGCTATAGAGTAGTGTAAAGTGCATTGGGGTACAGTGCAGTGATGTAGAGTGCAGTGATGTATCATGCAGGGGCATAGATTGCAGCAGCGTAGAGTGCAGCAGTGTAGTGGCATAGAGTAGAGTGGCATAATGTAGAGTGGCATGGTGTGGAGTGGCATGGTGTGGAATGGCGTGGTGTGGAGTGGGACAGAGTGTAATAGAGTGGCATAGACTGCAGTGGCATTGAACAAATTGATTCAGATTAAAGTGACGGGACGTTGAGTTCAGTGGTATAGAGGTGACTGTTGTAGAATGCAGTAGTGTAGATTAGGTTAGAGTGGTTTAGAGTGGATTTGCATAGAGTGCAGTGGAGCAGAGTGGAGTGATGCAGAGTAGAGTGGCATTGTGTTCTGTGGCATAGATTGCAGAGGCATAGTGTAGAGTGGCATAACGTAGTATGGCAGAGAGTGTAGTGTTGCAGACTATACTGTTGTAGAGTGCAGTGGTGTAAAGTAGGACACAGTGACAGAGTACAATTGCGAAGAGTGCAGCGGAGTAGAGTGCTGAGGCGTAGAGTGCAGTGGCATAGAGTACAGCAGCATAGATTTCAGTGGTGCAGGGTAGATTAGAGTGGCTTAAAGGGAATTGAAGTAGAGTGCAGTGGCTCACAATGGAACGATGCAGAGTAGAGAGGCGCAAAGTTGAGTATCGTAGAGTGCAATGGCATAGACTAGAGTGGCACTAAGTAGAGTGGCAGAGAGTATAGTGTTGCAGAGTATACTTTAGTAGAGTGAAGTGGTGTATATTAGAGTGGCGTTGAGTGCATTGGCATAGACTGCAGTGGAGCAGAATAAAGTTGCATAGAGTATAAGGGTGCAGAGTAGAATAGAGTGGTGTAGAGTGCAGTGACAGAGTACAAAAGAGTGCAGTGGTGTAGAGTATCATGGTGTAGAGTGCAATGGTTTTGAGTAAAGTGGTATAGACTACATTGGCATAGAGTGCAGTGGTGTAGAGTGGTGCAGAGTAGAGTGCAGTGGCAAAGAGTAGATTGTTTCAGAGTAGAATGCAGTGTTGCAGAGTAGATTGGAGTGGTGTAGAGGGCATTGGTGTAGAGTGCAGCGGCATAGAGTGTAGTGTTGCAAAGTAAGGTGTCATAGATTTGAGTGGCACAGAGTGATGTAGAGTGTAGTGGTGAAGAGTGCAGTGGTGGGGTAGAGTATATTGGCATAGATTAGAGTGGAGTGGAGTAGAAAGGTGTAGAGTGGAGTGCTGCAGATTAAAGAGTGCATTTACGAAGAGTGGAGTTGAATGGCGTAGTGTGGAGTGGTGCAGAGTAGAGTGCAGTGGGGTGGAGTGGTACAGAGTGGAGTATGGTAACATTGGAGTATGAAAAGTATGGTAGCATACTGCCATTACGGACATCACATCTTACATTGAATCTGACCATTACATTTGCACTTACATACGGTTTTACTGATTGAAGTATACAGCGCACAAACGATAATGTTTGGAAATGTCATCACCCAATGTACTGATTTGATCGTCAGCCCAGTTCATTTACGGACATTAACAATTTGTTGTGTGTTAGAAAAAAATAACACCTGTACAGACTTCCTCAAGCAGACCCCCACTAGTCAGCATGATTGTGAAATAAATTCTCTGACTTTCAAGTTAGATAAAATAAAATAAACACCAAGGTCCCTGGATAGCTTCCGGGTACTGGGTGGCATGGTCCACCAAGACCAGGGTAAACCATGGCTTTCTTGGGATCCAGACGTCCTAAACTGTCAATGCCCACCCGCTTGAAAGGAGTACTCACGACAGGAGAGCCTTACATCTCCCCCACTCTTATCACTTGCCTGGCAAGTCTGACAAGACCTACAAAAAGCATCTGATTGCTTTCACATCTGGGGCAAGTAGAAGCTGGTGACAAGCCTCTAACAGGTCTTGCCCTGCCCCAAATATCCTGCCAAAGGCACAGCATGAGCCAAACCCAGCAGGAATGTTAAGAAGCACAGGGGTACCACCAGCACTCGGGCTGCCGAAGGCTCAGCAACCTTAGACTCACTATAAAGGTGACCATTCTCTCAGTAGATCAAATGTGATTTGGACTGTTTGCCAGCTGTATGGTCCTTGGCCTGCTGCCTAAGACCCATGAGAGTAGGACAAGTCTTCTGCTCTGTGCAGAATTCTTCTCTGGTGGGACCCCCTTCTTGCTGCCAGTGGGTCAACTCAGGCAAGTCTCCCAGTTCAGCCAATACTTCCCCTGTAGGTTCAGGGGCGTCCCCCTCAGTTTCAGCCTCTGCTCTGACAGTGGGAATTTCTGAAGCGGGTTTTCCCATGCACCTTACCCCTCCTGTTCTTGGCAGACACTTGAGCTACTGTGTCAGGCTCCAGGTCCTTCTGATTACTATGGGCTGTGATGGACCGAGTGGTCAGACACACTCACACTCATACAATCCCAACATCTCCAAGTGGGGCCTGTTTTCTACCTCCCTCCAGATGGTGTGTTCCAGGTTATTACCTAGCAGACAATACACAGGCATGCATGGGCTCAAAGCTACCTTCAAAGGACCTTAGACCACCCCCACTCAAAGGAAACCTGCAAACGCGCTCTCTGTTCTCTCCTGCAGCTACTTGGTGAAGCAATCCAGGGACCACTTGCTCTTCAGACACCAGATGACACCTGGCAATGGTCCCACTGTCTCTCAGAGCCTCTACCCGTTGTCCAATGATGGTCACCCACTGCCTGTATTTCTTAGTGTTATCAGGCATGAGGGTTCTTTGTAGGGGTGGGCGGAATTTGCGAAATTCACTTTGGCAAATTATCGCGAAAATGTTAAAAATCTCCGCAAACACGCGGAAATATCGCGAAGATGCAGAAGTTTTTTCCCCGCCCGTTCGCGATATTTTCTGCATGGTCGCGGCTCGCCAACTTACCCATGCGGTTGCTTACGGGCGTGGCCATCTTGTTTTCACTTGTCTCGCGGTGCATGATCGCGAGAAGAAAGACGTGATCGCGCGACGAATGACATTACTGCGGGCGCGAACTGTCGCGAGACTGCGCAAATGGCTACCAACAATCCAACATCTCGTGGAGAACGCGACCGGATCGGGAAAACTTGTCGGCGAACGCGGGGATTCAGGTAAGGCAATCGTGCGCACGCGAGAATGTATTATTTTACAGCGCGAGTAAGCAAAAAATTTCAGGTAAAATGCCGATTGCGGAAATTTTGACATTTTCGTGCTCTCCGCGGAATGCGAAAATGCCAAATTATCGCAATTTCCGCGAGCGGAACGGAATTTTAGCCCAGGCCTAGTTCTTTGTACCATCCCCCTGTCCCTTAGTGAGACAAGGGTCTTCTCAGCTGGGTCAACACACCCACCTGGGACCAACTCCTCCATAAGCGCTACACTGCCTTCCCCGGTGTCTGACCACCAGTGGGGGGCTGTGCCCGCTTGGGACACTGGGGATCCCCTCTCATGTGATACTCCTTACCACAGGCACAATATTTCCAAGATCCCCTCTCTGCAGGTTTACCTGAAGAGAACCAAGGTTTCCTATCTCCTGAGGGGTGGGAATCCTTACCCTGGGAACTAGATTGGGGCCCTTTTGAGAATTCCTTCTGTTTACCATTGTCTGCTCCCATCTTCTGCTGGGGACCCTGTCCATCTTTGGGGTAGTCTATCCCATATATCTTGCTGTGGAACCTGATACTCACCTAGCATCCCGCCACCTGAGCAGGCTTCCTGTGGTCAGTCAGCTTGCTGGTCATCAAGTGCTGGTGCAGCTCTGGAAAACAGACCAGACAAGTGCTCCCACAGAATCAAATTGTACAGCCCGTGCTAATCTGTTACTTCACTGCCCTTCAAACAACCATCCAGCGTTCTGCAAAATGAATCCACACACTAAACCTGTGTCTTGGTATCAAGCATCTTGCTCTGTCTAAACTGGTCCCTGTACTTCTCAGGGGTAAGACCATACCGGATAAGGAGGGCTGCCCTCATCTCTTGGTATAAGAGTGCATGGGCATCCTCTAGGGCCAGCAATGTATCACTCCCGTCCACTATGGTGATTCCTTATCCCTGTCCCCAAATTCTTCTCAGGGACACCATTCATGTGAAGCACTGCCTCATACCCATGAAAGCATCTCTGGATGTCACCCACTTTGATTACTCTTTCCCTACATGCTTTGGTCAGTGCACCACTTTCTCAGGTTGCATGGATGAAACGCTGCCATGATTTGTGCTGTATTTGTCCATAAAGTCCAACTCCTTTAAGCTCACCTCCTGAGCTAGCATCATTTTTCTCTCCTCTACTGCCAATGTATTCTTCTGGCGCTCCCTTTAATGCTCCATCCTGAGCCTTTCCATCTCAAATTGGTGTCCCCAGGTCTCTCGCCTGTCTTCCAGCTCCTCTGGGGACAGACCTCTGGAAGAAATACTGCTGATTAATCTGCAAGGTGCCTTCTCCAATGCGGATCCTGATTTAAAACATCTCCCTGCAGGCTCTGCTCCTCCACTTCATCATTCTCATCCTTTGGCCGCTCACCATCCTCTTTGGCTTTCCCACCAGCCCTCAGCACCTTTTGAAGCTCTTCTTTTTTAGTGAGGCCCCTGATAGGACATTTAAAAAAAAACTTTGTTTATTAAGTTTTGACAATGGCATACACTCAGTATCATGTTATAAAGACTGTAAAAAGCACGGATATCTGTGTATTGAGCATGCAAATAAAATAAATGAGATACGAAACATAAAGAATAAACCATAACAAAAACCGACAGGAGGCATCATACATATCACGTAGTAACAAGAGAAGAACATAAGACAATGGGTTAGTTCACCAGAGATCTATACCATAACAATAGCATTTGCCAGATTAAATAACTGTGATTCCACCTAGGGAGGTTACCCAATGCCATATCAAAACAGCTGCCCAGAAGAGGCAGAGCAGGGAGGGCATGTGTGTAGGTATGTGTTCGATGACTGTGGATCCAGAACAGCAGTTTGGTTAGGGGAAGTGGAGCCGACCTCCTGAAGTGTTTGTAGCTAATTTAAAAAGGGGGCCCATATGTCCTTAGGTAGTGAGGCAGCGCGCATTAACTACCAATAAGTTGCCAATTGCGTGTGGCTAAAGTTGATGTCTAGGATCCAGGCCTTAGTTGTGGGCACCTTTTGATCGCCCCAATGAATGGACACTCTACGCTTGGCAATCAATAGGAGTAATGCATGTAATATGCGGATTTCAACCTTAGTGCCTTTGACATACCCCAGCAGCCCCACGAATGGTTGCGGTTCTCGCCGAAACCTCTAGTATTGTATGGATTTTGTGGACAGAGTCCGGACATGTGTAGAAACATGGCTGGTGACCACCCACACCTCCAGCATTTCTCGTCTGGCCGTATTCCCATTGATGCAGTTGAGAGGGGGTTCTGTAGAACCTATGCAGGTACTTGAAATGGATTAGCCTAACCTTCTAATTAGGGGAGAGCAGCTGTAGTTGGCCACAACAAAAGGTCCATACTTCGTCAGTCACCCGCCCGTCAAGGTCTACATTCCAGCTATGCTGGGCCTTTGAAGAGGTCAATGGTGTTGCATTTTGCATGGAACTATATAGCCATGTTATTAACCTGTGGGGGTTGGCAGTGGCTATCATCTGCTTGAGTGCTGGTAGCTGAGGAGGTGGGTTAGAGAAGGTAGAGTGAGTGCATGTGGCCCTGATTTTGCAATATAGAAAAAGCTCTGCGAAATATTTCGAATCTCCAGCCATAGGTGCCGGTGGGGCGCAAAAGGTATCCCCGGGTAGAGGTCAGCAAAGTTTTCCAGACCCATCGCCGCAGTCAGAATCACGTTTCCTGCATCAGCCAATGCTGGGATCTGCGGGTTCCGTGGTAGAGGAATAGAGGGGGCATATAACATTTCCAAGTGTGCCCTGGTGTGTAGCCTGTCCCAAGCACATCTAAGGGTCTCCAATGTGTCTATCCCGTCTCTTGGTTTTCGATATTTTTGGTATAAGGCCACCTGAAGCAGGACTGGAGCTGCTATTTCCGTCTCAACAGCCACATGTGGCTGGAACGGGGTGGGATGTACCCAACAATGCAAAAACTGAGCTTGCGCACAATACGCATATAAGGACATGTCTGGAGCTCCCAGCCCGCCTTTAGCAAGAGGAAGTGTGAGCAATTCCCAAGCCACTCGTGCTTGCTGCCCCGCCCAGACTAGGGATACCATGAGAGAACGGAGAGTTTAAAAAAAGGCTTGGGTGAGAGGAAGCGGTATATTAACAAATAAATACAGAAACTTGGGCAGTACGACCATTTTAGCCACTGCGATTCTGCCAGCAAGTGAGATCGGCAATTTAGCCCAGATTGTAATCTTCTCTTCCAGCCAGGAGATAGCACGACCATAGTTTAGATTCCATATCTCCTGTTCGTCCCGGCTCAACCAAATGCCCAAGTATTTTACCGGGCCTTCTGCCCACTTAAGCGGGTGTTCTAGGTCAAAGGGCTTGGTGGTAGCAGTGAGGGGAAATAAGGTGGACTTGGACCAATTTATAAAAATGCCAGATAGTCCGCCAAATTTTGTGAGCTCTCTGAGTAAGGTGTCTAAGTTAACCTCTGGATCAGTGATACAGAGCGTCATATCATCAGCATTCAGTGAGATTAGGACCCTCTGGTGCTGAACCCCAGCCCTCTTGCTGCGTGATTTTGGCGAATTCTAGCTGCTATTGGTTCCATCGCAAGAGAGGGGAAAGGGCGTAACCCTGTCTGATTCCGCGAGATATCGCGAATAGGTCCGCGGTCATGCCATTTAAGCGCAACCGCGCCAAGGGAGATGTGTACAGTAATTTGATTTGTGCAATAAATTGCGTGCTAAGGCCAAGTCGCCCCAGTATGGCGAACAAATATGGCAACTCCAGTGCGTCAAAAGCCCTAGCAGCATCAAGGAATGACACAAGCGCCTTCGCCTCTGTGTTCAAATAATGCAGCACTGTGAAAAAGGTGCAAAGGTTATGAGTAGTGGATCTTCCGGGGATGAAACCGGACTGATCGGCCTCGCTATCAGGGGGAGAAGCGGCTGCAGCCTGTTGGCTAGTAATTTGGCATAGATTTTTGCATCTATGTTTTTTAAAGGTAGTGACTGATACGAATCCACATCCTGGTTGGGTTTCCAAGGTTTTGAAAGCACATGCACAATCGCCTCACGCATAGAAGGGGGAAGTATGCCGGTAGTCTGGGCCTCCTCGAAACACCGAGTAAGTGGGGCGCCAGCAAATCTGCACATGCCTTGTAAAAAGCAGTTGTAAGCCCCTCCGATCCTGGCGCTTTATCAGCCAGTAAGCTATTAATGACTTGTAGGACATAATGGGTTGTAAAAAGCACATCCAAGTATTCTCTATGTGCCCTCCCCAGCCACACCAGTTCGATAAAGTCCAGAAAGAGCTGGAGTTCCCCAGGCTCTACCCGATGTGTAGCCGTGTATAGCTTAGAATAGAAAGAGGAAAATCTGTCCAAGACTCGCAGGGGCCTCTGATGAGGGCAGAGTCTTCTCCTATTTCATATATGTAGGTGACAGTGTGAGGTGCCCTGAGTAGATTAGCTAGTGTCTTTCCAGGCCAATCCCTTTCCCAATGCCATCTAGCTTAAATATATTTGCCCAGAAATCGCACCTCTCGCTGTGCCTCCTCCTCGAATTCTGAAATGAGTTCTTTGATAAAGGATAGGTATTGAGGATCCTCAGATGTATAATAATCCGTTTCCAACCTTCTGATGCAGGTTTCCAAGGAAGCCAGCGTGCCTCTAATGGCTTTAAGTACCCGCATGCCGGGATATGCACTTTCCTCGTATAACCACTTTAAACGCTTCCCAGAGTGAGGCATAAGTGGAAACGGAGCCAGTGTTGGTGTCGAAGTACTCTTCTATATCCCTATGTATCTCTTTCCTAAAAGCAGAGTCTAGCAGGGCAATTGTCACCTTCACTCCCCCCAACAAACCAATGATTATGACAAATCTGCCCTCCGGGTCTACCTGCAAGTCGAACGTTCTCCAATCTATACCCTGTCGAATCAGGATGGTCACTCCCCTTGCATAGTTGGAGTAAATTGAGAAGAAGTTATGCACCCAGTGCTTTTTTTGTAGTCTCGGGTGAGTTGTGCTATTTAAGTGAGTCTCCTGTAGTAGACATAGATCTATGGTGTCTGCTGAGATATGAATGAACCAGTCTGGATTTCCTACAATCATTCAGGCCACGAATGTTCCAAGTTAAGAATCTAAAGGTAGTCATTCCCACCGAGTGTTATGTCCATGGTAAATGTGAGTGGCTCAAAGAGAGGCGGGAATATGGCAAGTGGTGTGCGTTGTGTCCCATGTGTCTGAACCCTCCCTGGCATTCCCCCGCGTGGGTTGATTGACACGCGGTAGTGATCGTCAGCGCATACCTGGATATACATTGTTCTCCTGTCTAACTCCCCAACTGCAACATCCCCCTCCCACACCAACCCCCCAATTAGGTTGTGCAAAACCACCCCCCCAGAACAAACTCAACAACATGACCCAGGCTAAGGCCTGGTGGTAAAATGCGGGAGCTCTCCCTGGAGGCATGGGGTACCCGGCGTACAGCTCTGCCCAGAGGCGGGGTGGCCGAGAAGTATGCAGAACACCAGCAGAGCGAGTATAATTTCAGATATACAGCTCCCATGAAATGCACAAGATAAATAAGACTAAGCCTTAAGCAGAATTCTAAGCACAGTATGACTCTGAATCAATATAAGTTCGGTGGCATTCGGCTATTGAGAACACAAATACCGGCTCCAGTTGCAGACGCTCAGTCATTGTCACTAAGGTGTTCGTCGGGACTTCGATTGTCTTTATATTTGGCAGTCCGTCGCCTTCCGCCCACATGCTTAGCAAATTTCATTGCTGATTTTGCATTAGTGAAAAAACGAGCGGTTCCGTCATGAGTGACTTTCAATTTGGCAGGATACAGTAGAGTATATGGCACTTCCGCAGATAGGCGCAGGTGCTTAACTGGCACAAATTCACGCCGCACAGCAGGCGTGAAATCCGGGAAAACAAGATATTGTTACCTTTATGTTGAATAGATCCACGTTCCCTAGCCAGACGCAGGACCGCATCCCGGTCCAGATATTTCAGGAGCCGGGCAATGATCAGGCGAGGAGTGGATCCTACTGGTGGCCTAGGCCCTATGGTGTGATGGGCCCGCCCGACGATGAAAGCCGCTGATAGATCAGGCCCACACAGGTCTCTCAGGAGGTCCTCTACGTAAGTTTCCATTTTAGAAATGGCAGTTGTTTCCGGAATGCCGAGTATGCGGATATTATTGCATCATGACCTGGCTTCCAAATCATCATTTTTGGCCATTATTAGAGTTAAGACTTGTCCACTTGTAATAGCTGCTCTTTGGTCTCGACCTGGAAGTCATGCACATCCGAGGAACGATTTTCAAGCTGGTCCAGCCTAGTTTCATGGGTATCCACCTGTTTCTTAACCTGGTCAAGCTGAAAAGTAAACACGTCTAACTTGCTATCGATGGTCTTAAGGCTGGGTCTCATTTGCAGCAAGAGAGCGCAAAGATCCTCTCCGCTCTCATCCAGGGGCACCGTGGAGGGATTGTCGCCTTCTCCCTCGGTTCCAGAGTCCGTCCGCCTTGTGAGTCGTTTATTCTCAAAGGATAATTTGGATTGTTTAGCATTGGTTTTACCAATAGCTGCGGATGTCTGTGGTGCTGGACACACTCGAAATTATACAGCCTGAGACGTAGTGCATAAAATGACAACAGCCCAACCATAGCAGTTTTGAAGGCAGTGGCAGCAGGCCTCCCCTCGAGATGAGAAGAAACTCCCACTAGGAAGTGGCACCAGGTTCTTGGGAAAACATTGGCAGCTTATATCAAATGAGGTTGATAATGTTCATAGGGATATAGCCACCAAATAGATACCCAGGGGTCCCTGTCTCTGTCTGAAGGTGCAGCCAGTACTGTTGATAGCTATAACCCACTTGCACTGGAGTAGGTCGCTGAGTCCTCAGGCGAGCAGCGCCTATAGGTAGAGTTTCCAGGGGCAGGAAGGGATGGGCCAGTCCCCACAGAGCAGGCAGGCTTGCACACAGGCCTTGCGTCTCCCACTCGGGGCTCCAGCAATTCCTCAGCAGTTCAGAGGTCCAAAGGTGCCAGGCACACAGGGATAAACACGTGCAGCCAGTGTCTCTATGGCAGCTTTCACATGCACACTGCCTGAGTCAGGCTAGGGAAGAGGCCAGCATCCGCTTCTGAGACTGCTGCAGGTGCTCCCCGGCCCCCTCAGCTGACCCCCGTACCTCCTCATAGCACCAGTAGCGGCTCCTCGTGGGAGTGCTGCAGGGCGGTGGGGCGGGGCGGGGTAGGGGCAGGGTGGGGGGTAGTAAACTCCGGCTTACATCTGAATGGAGTTAAGTAAATAAATAAATAAAACAAATTACATTGTGCACGCTGCACTGCCAATGCCGATGCAGCGTGTGCAATGTCATTCGTTTTATTTATTTATTTATTAACTTAACTCCATTCGGCCTTAATCCGGAGTGTACTACCCCCCACCATGCCCCTCCCCCGCCCCACCTCCCAGCAGCACTTCAACGAGGAGCCGCTACTGCATAGCACCGAGCTACGGTCCCAAGCGGGGTTGCACAAACCATCGCTGGCAGCACATTTGCCGAGACAGCCACCACTTTGCCGCTGGTAGGCCCCAACTTTCGCTACCTCGCTTCTCTCGCAGCAGGTCACTAATCGTTGCAGCAGCTCCATGTTCAGCTACTCAGCGCGGCCCCGAGGATTCACGGGGGGCTCTCCCTCATCTCCAATGGCATGACACGGATCTCCGCCCAGGGATTCATCGACAGTTTGACTCGGCACCAGTGTCACGGCAGCTTCACTGCCCTCCATGTGCCGTACCAGGCCTGATGCAGTGCGTGTCTATTACGGCAGCCAGGAGCTGATACCCCTTCAAAGATCACTGCCACTTCAGGAAGCGGTTTAGCATTGTGTAAAGTATCGCTGGTTAGCTGTACTGTATGCACGGATCTTGAAAGGATGGTATCTCGGCCGGCAGGGCGCGCTCAAAGAGCGGCCATCTTGCTACTTGGCGAGACAACCCACCCACCCCCCGATAGGACATTTGAGCTCATTGCAGAACTTTTTGAGTTGGGAATTCCAACGTCTCTAGCTCAAACACTGACTCTGCAGCTCCATCTGCTTCGCACCCCAGACTGAGACATGATTTGTAGGCCGAAAATTCAAGATTTGCAAAAGAAAAGAAAAATCAAAAACAGTATGTGGTTGTGAAGTGTTCTGTGATATGAAGTAGTGTACACCAATCACTGCATGCAAAGTACAAACATAAGTCCTATCCCACAGCTGACACCAATGTTAGACATGGGGTCTCTGGTTGGCAGTGGTTTGCACCCTGTACAAATAGGGACCCTCACTCTAGTCAGTGTAAGGGGATTACGCAGCTAAGATAGCCCCTGCTCACCTCTTTGGTTGCTTGGCATGAGCAGTCATGCTTATCTCAGAGGTAATGTGTAAAGCATTTATACAAACACATACAGTAACAAAGTGAAAACAATGCAAAAGGATACCTCACCAGTTTAGAAAAATAATCAATAATTATCTGAATAAAACAAGATCAAAACAACAAAAAGATAACAAGATAGCATACATAAGATATCACTTTTAAAAGGTTCAAAATAGTTCAGTCCATAGGAAACTATGAATGAGTCACTTTTATCGCAAAGTAGCTGGGATGTGTCAAAATCAAGATGAAAACAGGCACATGGGAAGTGAGGCGCTGGAAGAGCAAAGCGATGTGTCAGTTCCTTACTCCCACGGGAGGCGTTGCGTTGGTTCCTTACGGCAGTGCAGTGGAGGTGATTCATTGGTTCCTTACTGTAAGGGCAGGTTATGTGTCGATCTCTGGACACAGGGCCTTACTGGTGGGTCATTTTGATGAAGAACTTAGTGCACACACAGTCAGAATGTGTCGAAAATTCTGACGTGCTGAGTCAATGCGGCGGAACAAGTGCTGTGTCGATTTCCCAACAGTGAAGAAGGCAATTTGTTGATTTCTTCAGCCGCACAGTCGTGCCCGCATCGGATTCAGAGCTTGCTACACCAATGTTGGTGACATGGTGCTTGGGACTCAGGTTGCGGAGATCCTTCAGCCGCACGGCAGATGCTGCGTCTATTCTTCGGCAGCACCAGGCTGATGCATTGGTTTTTCAACCGCACAATGGTGCTATGTCGGAAAAACAGGCGCTGAGAGTCGATGCGTGGATTTTCCTGGTTCTTAACAGCAAAACCACTTCCAATGGCCTAGAACTGGAAATGATATGACTTGGCAGGACAGAATTTCCAGCAGAGGATTTCAGGGTCTGCAGATGAAGTCTTTAATTGCCCTGAGGCTTCTTAACAGGAAGCAAACACACACAAGCCCTTGGAGAACCTTGGAAAGCAGGATGTAGAAAGCAAGGTCCAGTCCTTCCACTGCCAGGACAGAAGCAGCAAGCAGTAGGCCAGCACAGAAGAAGCAACCAGCAGAGTGTCAGTTCCTCCTGCAGCATCCAGCTCTTCTTCCTGGCAGAATGTCCCACAACCATAATACTACTACTTTGCTTGCCTAAAATGTGTCCTACACTTCCTCAAAAATAATTGCCCACATTTTGATCTTTGCAGCCTCCTAAAAGTAGTTATCTAAACTTAGTGAGGTTATGAATGACCTGCATTAAAATAATTGGCAGGCGGAGACTAAAAGTAACTTATTGGTCTTTTAGAATGTTATCTACTTATGTAGCAGAAGGATACATCCAACAGATGAAATAGCTACATTTATATATATGTATTTTAAAAAGCAGGTATTTCTGTGTAATGTTAATTTGACATGATTGTGATAAGTTGGATGATATAAAAATCTTGATAGTGAATACATCATACTTGCCCGTTCAGATCCTTTTTATTGAGTCAGGCCTGATGGACCTGGTATGGTCCAAAATTCACCGACGATGGAATGAATTTGGTTATTTGTGTTTATTCAGTGTATTTTTTAATTTGATTAAAAATAAAAATAAATGCAACTGTATTCATTTGCCACCTTACAAAAAATTGAGTTAAAGACTTTTAAAAATCTATCAAGATCTATGGGTGCTATTTATGAGAGCCTTGCTTCACTTTTGCACCACGTAAAGTGGTACATGCATGACGCAGGGTTCTGAATCAGATTTATGAATCCAGGAAAAGCCACACTGAGTGGCTTTGAGTGGCCTCATAAATCTTGAGTAAGGCAACACAGCACAAATCACTGTGTCCTCTTACTCTACGCTCTGGAAGCATTCCATGGGGGTTGCGGTTGGTGTTTCTACACAACACCCATGGATCTTGTCACTGCCCCAGATTTACAAAATCATGTAAACCAGAGATGCCCCAAATCCTTATGCCTCCTGAGGTGAGGCGTAACACCGTGAAATATGTTTTTTCCCCATCATTGTTTCCTCTTTCCACATGTGCTGCATTCTGCAGCACACATCGAAAGAGGAGAATGCCTCTTAGGACTGTTTCTGTGCTGGAATGTACGCCTTCTTCCACAAAACAATCCTGCATGCAATAGTGGCACCCTTGCACCTGGTGCAAGGCTGCCTACGCTGACCCCAGGCTGCCGAAACTTGTTGCCAAAACTTGGTAGTTCATTTTGGAGTAGGTGCCTAGTATAGTGTCTCTGAGGCCGAGAGGACTGTGGGAATATCTCTAGATTCTACATCAGGCGGTAACTGCTAGGGGAAGGTAAAGCAGGTGTGTACCTGGTAGAACAGGAATGGAAAGGCATCTCTGATTATTGTCATCTGTAAGGTAGCTCTGCTGTTTAGTGCCTGCTGTAGAGATCTGCACACAAGCTTCTGGTCACAAGTTTGCTTCCAGAGAGGTCTAGCTTAGAGTTGCTCATTGGCATGTCCATGAAATGATAACACTGATGTGCTATTTATGGAGCTATGAAGATAGTGCAGTAGGGTAAATAAACACATCAGCATAGTACAAAGTTATAGAATTGTAAATATATACTGGACTTTTTATGTTCTGTGGCTTTTGGGAAAGGAGCTTTGTGGTTTGGTCCACATAACTCTTAGGTGGCTCTGTTGTTGGTTTCTCCATTCACAGTCTTTTGAAAATTGATACCAAGCTCCTTCAGTGGGTGGCTGACGTCAGGAGACGTTTTAAGGCCTGGCCAAAGTGGGTCCTGCCCCAGGGCCTTGGCCTTTCAGGAGGCCTCCTGATCTGTAGAGAGTATTGGCGTGATGACCTTGGACAGTTCTTATACAGATTGTTTTAAATACTGTTTTTCTTTCATTTATTATTAATGTGAGTGCTATGACCATGCAACATCCATAAACAAAGCTTGTTTTAGATCAAAACAGGACCTCAGGGGGAGGGGGGTTCCAAATATTATTTGCAATAATATTAGTGAGAGGTTGTTGCATTATAATATTGAAAAAACAGGTCACTGGCCATGTATATTAGATGCAAACAGATTTAGACATTGGACAAGTATACCTGTGCACTGGCCAAAGAGGGCATGAAAGAGCTGAAACTGCATCATACATTCAAAGCTGTTCCAAACAGCGGCCCCCCAAAATCCCTTGGCCCAGGGGCCCCCCCGAAGTACTTAAGATGTTCCTGCTGACATCAAGTCTGTTCCTGCCTCCCTCCCCCCACACACATCATAACCTTCCAAGATACCTATATCCAGGTGCTCTCCTGAGGATGGCACCAGGACCACAGGGCCGCAGGGCAAATTTAACACCTCGAGCCAGTTTCAACAAATAAGCGACAAGTTCATATCTTCCTGGGATATTTGGATTCTTGCACAGATCTCTGAAGCTTCCCATATCCATGATGGAATAGTGAATCCAGTTCAGGGTTTTTATTTTGTAATTGCTCTCCTGATGATTCCAATTTAATATCAGAACTACACAAGACCCAGAATTCAAAGACCAAACATGGGCTCCTGGGAGACTCGAGATCTCAACTTACAATACATATTTAAAGTTAAACTACAAGTCCCAGAATGCACTGTGGAGATGGCTAAATGAGTGGACTAGCAGAGGGGATTACTCGGAA
Source organism: Triturus cristatus (assembly GCF_964204655.1). Taxonomy (NCBI): domain Eukaryota; kingdom Metazoa; phylum Chordata; class Amphibia; order Caudata; family Salamandridae; genus Triturus; species Triturus cristatus. The sequence goes on from NC_140583.1 coordinate 1,070,875,386, forward strand.
TGAGGGATCTTTTGGTTTGGCACCAATGGAGTGAGCAGCTGTCTTTTCAGCTTTGGTTGTCACATGTCACCAGAGCGGGACTGAAAATGCTTCAACATCGGTCCCTCCTACACATTGCTCAGAGCAGGCATCTCAGACCTGGTACAGGAAGATTTGGGAGAATGCTCTCCCTCTGCAATGTTTTAACAAGCATTGGTAAAGCGAAGGTCTTGTGTTAGCTTGCTTTGTCAGTGCTTGTTTTGTCTTGGTTTTGTAAAACTTTCTTGTATAAGAGGCTGCAGCCCGTGCTAAAATAAAATGAATTTGGCTAAAAGTAAAAATATGGGTATGGTCTAAAAAAAAACACAATGTAGTCCTGGCACTGAAGGGAGTTACTTTGTGGTGAATGTACTCCATCTGAAGGTTTAGAATGCCGTCACTCAGAGTGAAGGCAGTCACTGACGGAAGTGGGCTGACCCACTGCCCCATGTTGTATGCTGTAGTGGGCGGAAGAAAATGTGAATGACACAAAAACAGACCAATGGATGAAAAGGGCTAGCTGAAGAAAGTATAATATGTATGCAATATTTTTCTTTTTTACTAAAATCAAAAGGTCTTGGCTAACGCCAGACCTAAAAATACCACAATCATGATTCTTTTTACAGAACATTTTTCAAAATATAATGATTAAATTACTATGCAGTTTAGAGACAAATCTGTAGAATATAATAAGGAAATGTTATTTTACTTCAAGTTTAGGGAAAGCACACAAGAGCATTATTTTTTTCAGTTCGTAATCATGCTTGTCCTGTCAGAAAAGTCTGCATGAACTTCTTTCAGTGCAGTATCGGTTGTATATTACTCAACTCAGCTTTCTGCCTGCCCCATGTGTCCAGTCCTACCCCCACTGATAATCAGTCAATGTCGTCCGGCTTCTGTCACACTTGAGGCACTTTGTGTGAAGCCTGTCTGTGTCCTAAAGATGTATTTCTAGGGCCACTGCAACTAAGGGGCCGGCGGTGTCGATCGTTCCGCCATCACAATGAGATTTACCCACCACCATATTAGGATGGTGGTGGGTATCCCGGTGGACGCAAAGTCTGTCTGCCACTTTTCCGCCAGTGGCAATCCAGGATGTGGGTATTGGAGAGGCCTTTCCATGGTGGCGATGCCGCCATGGAAAGGCTGGCGGGAATTCGGTTTGGGGGCCCATTGCAGCCCTCCCTTGTTTGGGGTCGCTGCACCGTGTGGTGCCTGCCATGTGGTGCAGGGAAATGTGGTGCAAGCACTTTCAACATTGCGGACGGTGCGGTGCTGCAACCAGCAGCACCGCCTGCAATGTTGAAAGCCCAGGATGCGCCCGCCAGTATGGCGGGCGCATCCTAATTGCAGTGGTGGGACCGCCGCTTATCTGGCAGGCGGTCCCAATCACCGCTGCGGTGGCGGGCGTACTCGTAATCAGCCCTTAAGTGATTTTGTGGCTACAGCGTTTTCGATCGAATAATGGATTTGCAGCATTTGCCATATAATCCTTTCGGGTTACATAATTTTCTCATTTCAGTAAAACATTTATTTTATTTTTAGCACACACAGATGAAAAGTTACTATTGCCACACAGCAGAAGGCACTGCGCAGTAGTTGACTGGTCACCTTTTTGTTGCTCGTTTCTGTATTTGGGTGTCAAAGTGGCACTAATTAAGTGAAATCTTTGCCCAGATAGTGTTAACATATGTAAAAATGCCAAAATAACGTGGTAATGCTAACATAAAGAGTGTGCTGCATAATTTGACTTTTTGCCCCGCAAAGTTTAGTGAACTCTACAGATTAATTCGGTCCCCTTTGCTGCATAATTCCAGTGGCCCTGTGTATATTTAGATGCTTGTAGCATGCTTGCATAACACCTAGTAGCCGCCTTGCGGCACTGCAGTTGATGGATCAGCAGATGGTTTAGCTTTTTCCTGTTTTTGTTTCAGACACCAAGAGGCAGGTACAGTAGCGACTGGTGCCTATGCTGAGTGGCGGGGTGGGGGTTTGTTAGGGAAGGGTGGCTAACAACTATAACAAAAAAACAAATACAAAATATCTTACCTGTAAGTACTGCCGCATCGCCGGTCTTGTCCTCCTCACCAGAACAGACTTCCAGAATCCACGCAGCCAATCCTGACGCTGATCTCATTCATGAAAGCAGCGCCAGGATTGGTCTGAGTGCCGAAATTTGCACTCCCAGGGAGACTGGGAGCCTGTGACTGCTGTGTCCAACCCAGCAACGCAGCTGGGTTTGGAGAGAGCTTCAGTGTGCATGACACTTTGGCCGGCCTGAGATGGCCGGCCAAACAGTCAACTGACCGATCACAGTGCCCACCACTCTCCCTCCATGACTCCCCCAAACCCCCATCTCCGTGATGGCCCCGTGACTCCTCCCTGCCCCCTCCCCGCGATGGCCCCACCCCAAGACTCGTTCGGAAGAGAAAAATAAAATGATAATACATCTGGTTTATTACCATTTTATTTTTCAGTTTTTATCGCTGCTGGTGGAGGGGCGAAGCTCCTCCGCCATAGCGGAGTAGCCGCCCCTGGGCAGGTATCCTCATGCATGGCAGGATGACGGGCTGGGCATATGGGATATTAAAAAATAAGAACTGACCTTTTAATAACAACAATCTTGTTGAGCCCAAAAGACGTTGAGAAGACTACTTTAACCAAGTATGTGTTTAAGTTCTTAAAGAAACTTAAGATGGGAAAGGTTCTCAAAGAAGACTTCAGTACATTTCAGTCTTCCTCCCAGCACACTGGGGCTTTGTCATCTGAATAAATCAACCATCGAGTAAATAATCCTGCGCAAGTTTCTGTTTCTTCTCTTATTAGAAATAGTGCTTAAAAGTAGAAACAGAAAATGATGCTTCTTGTTCCTCCTGTTCCTGCCCTGCACTGATAGGCCCAAATTTACTAAGATTATGCGTCAAGGTTGCGTCACTTTTATGACACTGCCCCCATGCAAAATCCATGTTTGGATTTACAAAGCCAGACAAATGAGGATTTGCAAGGCTATGCATGAGAGTTGACCCAGAAGTAACGCAAGGCAGCACATAGCGCTACCGTGTATTACCATACGATGGGGAGGTATTCCATGGGTGGAGTATGGGGGTCCCCATGCATCTACCCATGAATTTTGATGCAAACCTAGATTTACTAAAGACAGTAAACCTGGGTTTGCATAAAATTGGCACCTGAGAGTGGCGTAACAAGGAGAAATATCTTCATTTTCGCCTTGTTACTTTATCTTTCTGCTGCATACATAGAAAGAGGAATATGCCTCTAAGGATTGTTCTTGTGCAGAAAGGTGTCCTTTTTTTGCACAAACATAATCCTGCCCATAACTCAGGCACCCTTTCACCACTGTGCAGGGTGCCTGCATTGGCACTAGGTTGCCTGAAGTGCACCAGCACAGTGAGAGAACAGAAGTGTGCCATATCTTAGCGTATATGGTGCATTTCTGCTCTCTCCCTTTCATGCAACGTAGCACAGCAAATTGCTTTGTGTGAAAGGTTCTTAAATCTGCCCCCTAGTGTCCAACAAAGACTCACTAATGCCAGAGCCTAAGATGCTATTCTGCTACCGTGGGCGTCTATTTCGCAATCAACGCAAAGTCCTAAGCCATAATATAACTTACTAGCGCCTACTGTGTTCTTGTACTTCCAATCTACTATGAAGTACGCTATTGTGTTGAGCACAGAGCACCCTGTTTATACCCCACACTTTACTCTCTCATGGAATGATCCTTAGAGTGCCAGGCATCCTGTGTGCGGTTCTGTGAGTAAGCGGCATTGGCCGTTTGGCTGCATTTGCACCGTGTTCGACAGAAGCATGAATGTTGTGGTGCTCGCTCAGCCTTCTCTAGGGCCACCAATCAGGAGTTCAGGGAAAACAAGGTCAAGGGCCAACGGAGGAGCAACTCTCTCAATCTCCTGCATATTCATAGAAGCTTCTGGCACTGGGCCAAGGTGCTCGATACAATTGAACTGGAGAAGCCTTGAAAATGCACATGTGAGCGTGAAACGCGTCAGCTATTCCAAGCATGAAAAATACACACATGATGAATTAGATACGTTTCATACCACCTGCCAATGCTCACCACGCACACACCTGCCTGTGTTTCTGCTTTTCAGACACTGTCTATATTAAAATCTTTTACCCATGATTATCCTTTCCTGCGGCCTTACTACTGAAAGGCAGCATAATTTGCAGCCTCATGCATCAAGCCAAAATCCAGTCGGTAAAATACCGAATCGCTAATAACACCTGTTAGCGAGTAAATAAAACCTAATCCCAATGCATCAACCCAAATACAAAAATCGCTATTTAAGGAATCCTTAAATAGCGATTCCTTAAATTGCGATTACATTTAAGGAATCCCAAATTGAGATTCCTTAAATGCAATGCATGAAAGTTAAAAAATTACCAAATTTGCTAATAGGGGGAGCAAATTACCATGAAGATGAACTGCATGGTAATTTGCTAAAAGTTTGAAAAATGCACTTTTGTGCATTTTTCAAAGTTTCATGTTGCGCACACACAAGCCCTTAGAGCATGTGTGTGTGCAACATATGCGCACATATCAATTTCAGGGGTGCAATAGGGTGTCATTTTGACACCCTTGCACCCTTGAAATTGCATGAGCAATTTGCGAGAACCTACTGGTACTCGCAATTTGCTCATGCAATCTCCAATTCATTCCTATGGGCCTGGAGGCCCATAGGAATGATTGGGACGGCATTCCTTAACCCCTTCGATGCGGCGCCGATTCCCGCTCGGCGCTGACCGTTTCTTGCGCGGGCGTGGTCATGACGGAACGGTTCCGTCATGTGCACAGCTCAACCGACGCTCATGACGGAACCGTTCCGTCATGAGCACCGAAGGGGTTAATTGCTACTCGCAATTTGCTAGTCGCAATTAAGAAAAGTTAAGGAATCGCTATTTGAATAGCGATTCCTACATGCATAGCCTTTTGCTATTCCTTATTAGCGATTCCTTATTTTTCGCTAATAAGGAATCGCAAATGGCATTGTTGATGCATGCATGTGCCCCTAGGTCTCTTATTAGCTAATTGGAAAAATTACACCTCCCAGACAAATTCTTTCGAGTGAACGCATGGCAAGGTAGAGATTAATCAAGCCTCTGGCAGCGAGCATAAAACATATTTTGAGCTGATATTATGTTTCCTTTGTTAGAAAGCCTTGTGTGCCTCACTCTCAAAACATAGCGTTGGGCCACATTTCCAAAAGTTATAAACAATGGCCGATACTTTTTCTAGGGATCACTCTTTCATTTGCTGCACATTCTGAACTTTTAGAAATCTCAAAGAAATCTTGGAGTACTGACGTTCTGCGACGGTTGCAGATTTCCAGGCATGCTCACATTAACTAGGGGTCTATTAGAATGCCGGGCGGATCGACACCTCCCGCATGGCGGTGGCGATCCGCCCAACCTTCTCCTCCGCCCACATGCCATTTCCCCCCGCCATATTAGTATGGCAGGGGGGACCCCGGTGGACAGAAAGACCGTCCGCTGGTTTTCCGCCAGTCACACAGGTGACCGGGCGGAAAAGGGGCCTGATATGGTGGCAGTGTCTGCTAGACACCTCCATCCATATTATGATGGCAGCGGGAAGCAGCCTTTTCGTGGCAGCAACGGCATGCGGTCTTTGCCTTTGGGGGCCCGAAGCGGGCCACCAGGAAGTTGGGGGGGTGGGGGGTGCACATGGTGGGTACCTATGGTACCCACCTGCATTGGCATGTGCAAAGTGGCAGGCACCTCACGGTGCCTGTCATCTTGTGCATGCCAATGCACGACGTGCTAGGAGCACCGCCCGCCACAATGCTGGAAATAGAGGATGTCACCGCCACGGCCGGAGCGGGACCACCGCACCTCTGGAGGCCGGTCCCTGCACAGCTAGGGTGCCATCCTAATAGGGTCCTAAGTATTTCAGATTATCGCATTTGAAAAAGTGTTTATTTTGCGAGTTGGAATGTGATATGGGTAATGTGACACAAAAGTACAGATGGGAGAGCTATGGCAGGATTCGTCTTTCTTCTGGCCAAAACTATGGGGATCATTATGATTGCGGGAGGACTGCCACCGGTAGCCCACCGGTGTTGGTCCGCCCGCCAATTTCGAGGGCAAATCAGACCGCAACATTACGGAAAATTCGACCGCGACGGCCCCGACAGTGGGATATAATCCGACCGCCAAACAGACCACTGCATTAGCAGAATTGTGGCGGTCCCTGTTAGACACTGCCAGACAGATAATGATATCCATCCCTGCCAGCCTTTCGATGCCGGTTCAACCGCCATGAAAAGGCTGGCAGGGAAGGACATTGGGGGCCCTTAGTGGGCCCCCATTCACCCCTGGCCCATTCCTTTGGTGCCTGTCACTTAGTTCAGGGATATGTAAAACATCCCTTTTTAACATTGCGGCGGGTGCTACAGTGAGCGCGGTTGGCAGGTGGTCCCAGATATGAGATGATGGTGGACGGACTGAAGTCTGTCCGTCATCGTAATAAGCCCCTATGTCTCTAAATGGGCTCTGGGTCCCGATTAAAGAACGAACCACAGACAAAGTCCTCCTGCACCCCTGTTGGCACCTTTGGTAACGAAAAATAAGCACATAATAACTTATAACTTGAAGAAGTGCTGATGCAAATCCGAATTTGCACGTAAGTAATAAAAATGCATTGGCAAAGCCAACAGATCCGTCTTTAATGTCCCAATTATGTACATACAGGCATCCACAGATGCGTTTTGCATGTGTTGCTTCCCCGAATGCTATTTAACACTTTTAAACCAGTCCTTTTGGCTTTTCCTGTGGTTGAAAACAGTAGTAACAAAGTACTGGTTTCTGTATTTAATTTATATAGTGGAGTTTCACTGACAGAATAAAGACACCTAAGATATCCCCTTGCCACAATATTGAGTTTTAAATATCGATGTCAAAAATAGCGACATCCTATATTTATAATAGTAAGTACAAAACTATTGGAGTAAAAATATTGATGTCAAAAATATAGTTGTATAAAATATCGTTTATATATATATATATATATATATATATATATATATATATATATATATATATATATATATTACCTACTGGCGGTCGCCAGTAGGTAGTTATAGTTAGGACCCTGTTTCCATAGGAAAACCGCAACATTCTATTTGGAATAACTTTGGCGCCGGTCGACGAATCTTCGCGAAATTTTTAAAATAGGTGGGGCGCTCCGCTCCGCTCCTACCCTGAAAGTCTCGGGGGGATTCGTCAAGCGGGGGCTGAGATAAAAGGGGGGTCCCAAAACGCGTTTTTCCCATGCATTTTTCCATAGGACCTTTAGACACAGCTACAGCCCGAACGACTGAACAGAGTTACTTGAAATTTGGCAGAGAGGTAGTCCTCAGGTCAAGGAAGTGCCTTTTGTAGGTCTGGTGTAAATCTGTTCAGTAGTTTCTGAGAAAATAGCCTTTAAATCAATATATATATCTGAGCCAGCTTACGGTGCGCTTACGGTGCGCTTACCGTACGCGTACGGTGACGTGCGCGAGCGCGATTCTGATTGGCTGTTAGATCTTAGTAAACATTCGAATCGGTCGAAACCAGGAAGCGGCGGCCTCCATTTCGTGTGTTTCACACAGAAAAAAAAAGGGTGATAAGTTGAAAAGGGGGCAAGGAAGAGAGTTACAGACCCCCTAACATTTGAAAGGGGGTCAAAGAAGGACAGAAAAGTACAACAAAAATTTATTAATTTTAAAAAAAATCGCGGGGTACGCGTACGGTAAGCTTACCGTACGCGTACGGTAGAAAAAAAAAATAAAAAATGAAATGAAATGCAGATTTAAGTGTTTAGATATTAGGGGGCTCTAAAAAGAGCCGTTGTGTTTATGAAGTGATTTTTTAGTGGTACCTACAAGTAAGTACCGATGCAGAGTCTAAGGTTCAAGAGGAAGACTCTGTTCCCTTCATCAGTGAAGTGTACACCATCTCCTCTATAAATGTCTTGCATGTCGTAACGCAAGTTGTTGTGGTAAATGGAACCCATACCATAGTCACGGAGGAAAGCAGAAACAGATTTGTTGACGTGCTTTCTTGCTTTGTAAATCTGTGGACAAAAATGATTGGACCAGTTCCATTTTTGCCTTTGGCATATGTTAGAAAACACAAAGGCAGTTTTAGGGAAAAGTGAAAACAGTTGTGCAAAGGTCTCCTTCATAAGCATTTCCAGACCTACCCCAGTCAAAGTGCCTAGGTCATTGCCACCACAGTGCACTATTATGAGGTCAGGGTGTTGGATTTGCATGAAGGATTTCACCAATGGCATCAATTGGTGCCACTTTAACCCTCTCTGACCAATCCATTTAATGTCTACATTTGGCAAAGCAAGGTCTCTCACCATACCTGTTTTCTCTGCATACTTTTCACTCCAGAAGACATAGCTGTGCCCTACAATCCACACTGTGAACATCTTCAAAGGAGATCTGGATGCACTCAGGAGGTGTATTTCAGTAGAATGGGAAAATGAAATGAAAGACAGTTTGGAAATGGAGGCATACATATTTTTTAAAAATAAAATGAACTCATTGGCTGTTTCATACCATTCTACACTAAAAACTAGGCTGTGTGTGTCAATTTATAGAAGCATATTTTGTATTGGTACAGAAAAATGTGCTACCAAAGAACATTAGTATGGATTTGCTGTTAGGTTAGAAAAGTCAAGCACTCTTGCTCATTGAAAATGAAACATTGTGTGGTGAACTTCTGACCTGACTGTAGACAGCAGTGTTCCATGAGCTGTTGCTATGGTAGCAGGCAGAAGTCAAGTTGGGGGAAGGGTACTAGGCTGAAGTCAAGTTGGGGGAAGGGTACAGTTGGAAAAGTGTTGGTTTTCATCCAATAGAAATGTGTGATTACATTTGAAAAAAAGGGGGAAGCACTGAGATTTGAACCTAACATGTATATGTGTGGAAAAAGAGAGGGAAACTTTGCCATTATCTGGTTCTGCTGAGAGGAGAGAGGTGTAGAGAACAGAGATCCTGGCTCTGATAATCTGCTATTTGAGTGCCACATTTCTTTCACAACTAACTAATTTTAAAGGTGAGTTAAGAGTTTGAGAGGGGATGTATATGGTAAATTAAGAAATGAATAATAGCATTGGAATTCCTTTTGTTGAAGTTGTGTTTATCATTTTGTGTTTTGGGAGAAATTTAAATGTGAGGAACATGTAAAATAATATGGACTATGTTTTCACCATAAATTAAGGTGTACTGGTATAAATAAGGAATACTTTTAGGGTTTGAGGTTCCAGTCAGTAATGCAAATACATTCAGCATCACTAAGGCTGGTTGCCCTTGCTGGAGTGTAGTCAGTCACCCAGGTTACACATGTTGCTGGTCTCAGAAAGCTGTTTGGTATTGCTCTGGTGATTTTACAGTTGCATTAGTAGGAAAGGGGGAACTATTTTTTTTGTGCAGAAGCAGACTCTTAGCACACAGCCAGCTGCTTACCCTGTGGAATCATGCACAGTATTCACAACCGAGTGGGGTTTGAGGTTGCAGTCAGTAATGCAAATACATTCAGCATCACTAAGGCTGGTTGCCCTTGCTGGAGTGTAGTCAGTCACCCAGGTTACACATGTTGGTGGTCTCAAAAAGCTGTTTGGACATGTGCTTTTTTGAGAATCTGAAAAGTGGATTCAAAATGTGTCAGATTGTAAAAGTACTTATCACTTGCCAAAAAAAAGAGTAGTAAGTGTGCTTTCAAATTGGCAAAGAAATTTCGTTTTCTGACTAATATGAAAACATGACTCTGTGTGCAAAGAGGAATTACAGGCAGAGATTTATTGCGTATTGCTCTGGTAATTTTACAGTTGCATAAGTAGGAAAGGGGGAACTATTTTTTTTGTGCAGAAGCAGACTCTTAGCACACACCCAGCTGCTTACCCTGTGGAATCATGCACAGTATTCACAACCGAGTGGGGTTTGAGGTTGCAGTCAGTAATGCAAATACATTCAGCATCACTAAGGCTGGTTGCCCTTGCTGGAGTGTAGTCAGTCACCCAGGTTACACATGTTGGTGGTCTCAAAAAGCTGTTTGGACATGTGCTTTTTTAAGAATCTGAAAAGTGGATTCAAAATGTGTCAGACTTTAAAAGTACTTATCAATTGGCCAAAAAAAAGAGTCGTAAGTGTGCTTTCAAATTGGCAAAGAAATTTAGTTTTCTGACTAATATGAAAACATGACTCTGTGTGCAAAGAGGAATTACAGGCAGAGATTTATTGCGTATTGCTCTGGTAATTTTACAGTTGCATTAGTAGGAAAGGGGGAACTATTTTTTTTATGCAGAAGCAGACTCTTAGCACACAGCCAGCTGCTTATCCTGTGGAATCATGCACAGTATTCACAACCGAGTGGGGTTTGAGGTTGCAGTTAGTAATGCAAATACATTCAGCATCACTAAGGCTGGTTGCCCTTGCTGGAGTGTAGTCAGTCACCCAGGTTACACATGTTGCTGGTCTCAAAAAGCAGTTTGGACATGTGCTTTTTTAAGAATCTGAAAAGTGGATTCAAAATGTGTCAGACTTTAAAAGTACTTATCAATTGGCAAAAAAAAAGAGTAGTAAGTGTGCTTTCAAATTGGCAAAGAAATTTTGTTTTCTGACTAATATGAAAACATGACTCTGTGTGCAAAGAGGAATTACAGGCAGAGATTTATTGCGTATTGCTCTGGTAATTTTACAGTTGCATTAGTAGGAAAGGGGGAACTATTTTTTTTGTGCAGAAGCAGACTCTTAGCACACACCCAGCTGCTTACCCTGTGGAATCATGCACAGTATTCACAACCGAGTGGGGTTTGAGGTTGCAGTCAGTAATGCAAATACATTCAGCATCACTAAGGCTGGTTGCCCTTGCTGGAGTGTAGTCAGTCACCCAGGTTACACATGTTGCTGGTCTCAAAAAGCTGTTTGGACATGTGCTTTCTTCACAACCGAGTGGGGTTTGAGGTTGCAGTCAGTAATGCAAATACATTCAGCATCACTAAGGCTGGTTGCCCTTGCTGGAGTGTAGTCAGTCACCCAGGTTACACATGTTGGTGGTCTCAAAAAGCTGTTTGGACATGTGCTTTTTTGAGAATCTGAAAAGTGGATTCAAAATGTGTCAGATTGTAAAAGTACTTATCAAAAAAAAGAGTAGTAAGTGTGCTTTCAAATTGGCAAAGAAATTTCGTTTTCTGACTAATATGAAAACATGACTCTGTGTGCAAAGAGGAATTACAGGCAGAGATTTATTGTGTATTGCTCTGGTAATTTTACAGTTGCATAAGTAGGAAAGGGGGAACTATTTTTTTTGTGCAGAAGCAGACTCTTAGCACACACCCAGCTGCTTACCCTGTGGAATCATGCACAGTATTCACAACCGAGTGGGGTTTGAGGTTGCAGTCAGTAATGCAAATACATTCAGCATCACTAAGGCTGGTTGCCCTTGCTGGAGTGTAGTCAGTCACCCAGGTTACACATGTTGGTGGTCTCAAAAAGCTGTTTGGACATGTGCTTTTTTAAGAATCTGAAAAGTGGATTCAAAATGTGTCAGACTTTAAAAGTACTTATCAATTGGCCAAAAAAAAGAGTCGTAAGTGTGCTTTCAAATTGGCAAAGAAATTTAGTTTTCTGACTAATATGAAAACATGACTCTGTGTGCAAAGAGGAATTACAGGCAGAGATTTATTGCGTATTGCTCTGGTAATTTTACAGTTGCATTAGTAGGAAAGGGGGAACTATTTTTTTTATGCAGAAGCAGACTCTTAGCACACAGCCAGCTGCTTATCCTGTGGAATCATGCACAGTATTCACAACCGAGTGGGGTTTGAGGTTGCAGTTAGTAATGCAAATACATTCAGCATCACTAAGGCTGGTTGCCCTTGCTGGAGTGTAGTCAGTCACCCAGGTTACACATGTTGCTGGTCTCAAAAAGCAGTTTGGACATGTGCTTTTTTAAGAATCTGAAAAGTGGATTCAAAATGTGTCAGACTTTAAAAGTACTTATCAATTGGCAAAAAAAAAGAGTAGTAAGTGTGCTTTCAAATTGGCAAAGAAATTTTGTTTTCTGACTAATATGAAAACATGACTGTGTGCAAAGAGGAATTACAGGCAGAGATTTATTGCGTATTGCTCTGGTAATTTTACAGTTGCATTAGTAGGAAAGGGGGAACTATTTTTTTTGTGCAGAAGCAGACTCTTAGCACACACCCAGCTGCTTACCCTGTGGAATCATGCACAGTATTCACAACCGAGTGGGGTTTGAGGTTGCAGTCAGTAATGCAAATACATTCAGCATCACTAAGGCTGGTTGCCCTTGCTGGAGTGTAGTCAGTCACCCAGGTTACACATGTTGCTGGTCTCAAAAAGCTGTTTGGACATGTGCTTTCTTCACAACCGAGTGGGGTTTGAGGTTGCAGTCAGTAATGCAAATACATTCAGCATCACTAAGGCTGGTTGCCCTTGCTGGAGTGTAGTCAGTCACCCAGGTTACACATGTTGGTGGTCTCAAAAAGCTGTTTGGACATGTGCTTTTTTGAGAATCTGAAAAGTGGATTCAAAATGTGTCAGATTGTAAAAGTACTTATCAAAAAAAGAGTAGTAAGTGTGCTTTCAAATTGGCAAAGAAATTTCGTTTTCTGACTAATATGAAAACATGACTCTGTGTGCAAAGAGGAATTACAGGCAGAGATTTATTGTGTATTGCTCTGGTAATTTTACAGTTGCATAAGTAGGAAAGGGGGAACTATTTTTTTTGTGCAGAAGCAGACTCTTAGCACACACCCAGCTGCTTACCCTGTGGAATCATGCACAGTATTCACAACCGAGTGGGGTTTGAGGTTGCAGTCAGTAATGCAAATACATTCAGCATCACTAAGGCTGGTTGCCCTTGCTGGAGTGTAGTCAGTCACCCAGGTTACACATGTTGGTGGTCTCAAAAAGCTGTTTGGACATGTGCTTTTTTAAGAATCTGAAAAGTGGATTCAAAATGTGTCAGACTTTAAAAGTACTTATCAATTGGCCAAAAAAAAGAGTCGTAAGTGTGCTTTCAAATTGGCAAAGAAATTTCGTTTTCTGACTAATATGAAAACATGACTCTGTGTGCAAAGAGGAATTACAGGCAGAGATTTATTGCGTATTGCTCTGGTAATTTTACAGTTGCATTAGTAGGAAAGGGGGAACTATTTTTTTTATGCAGAAGCAGACTCTTAGCACACAGCCAGCTGCTTATCCTGTGGAATCATGCACAGTATTCACAACCGAGTGGGGTTTGAGGTTGCAGTTAGTAATGCAAATACATTCAGCATCACTAAGGCTGGTTGCCCTTGCTGGAGTGTAGTCAGTCACCCAGGTTACACATGTTGCTGGTCTCAAAAAGCAGTGTGGACATGTGCTTTTTTAAGAATCTGAAAAGTGGATTCAAAATGTGTCAGACTTTAAAAGTACTTATCAATTGGCAACAAAAAAGAGTATTAAGTGTGCTTTCAAATTGGCAAAGAAATTTCGTTTTCTGACTAATATGAAAACATGACTCTGTGTGCAAAGAGGAATTACAGGCAGAGATTTATTGCGTATTGCTCTGGTAATTTTACAGTTGCATTAGTAGGAAAGGGGGAACTATTTTTTTTGTGCAGAAGCAGACTCTTAGCACACACCCAGCTGCTTACCCTGTGGAATCATGCACAGTATTCACAACCGAGTGGGGTTTGAGGTTGCAGTCAGTAATGCAAATACATTCAGCATCACTAAGGCTGGTTGCCCTTGCTGGAGTGTGGTCAGTCACCCAGGTTACACATGTTGCTGGTCTCAAAAAGCTGTTTGGACATGTGCTTTCTTCACAACCGAGTGGGGTTTGAGGTTGCAGTCAGTAATGCAAATACATTCAGCATCACTAAGGCTGGTTGCCCTTGCTGGAGTGTAGTCAGTCACCCAGGTTACACATGTTGGTGGTCTCAAAAAGCTGTTTGGACATGTGCTTTTTTAAGAATCTGAAAAGTGGATTCAAAATGTGTCAGACTGTAAAAGTACTTATCACTTGCCAAAAAAAAGAGTAGTAAGTGTGCTTTCAAATTGGCAAAGAAATTTCGTTTTCTGACTAATATGAAAACATGACTCTGTGTGCAAAGAGGAATTACAGGCAGAGATTTATTGCGTATTGCTCTGGTAATTTTACAGTTGCATTAGTAGGAAAGGGGGAACTATTTTTTATATGCAGAAGCAGACTCTTAGCACACACCCAGCTGCTTACCCTGTGGAATCATGCACAGTATTCACAACCGAGTGGGGTTTGAGGTTGCAGTCAGTAATGCAAATACATTCAGCATCACTAAGGCTGGTTGCCCTTGCTGGAGTGTAGTCAGTCACCCAGGTTACACATGTTGCTGGTCTCAAAAAGCAGTTTGGACATGTGCTTTTTTGAGAATCTGAAAAGTGGATTAGAAATGTGTCAGATTGTAAAAGTACTTATCACTTGCCAAAAAAAAGAGTAGTAAGTGTGCTTTCAAATTGGCAAAGAAATTTCGTTTTCTGACTAATATGAAAACATGACTCTGTGTGCAAAGAGGAATTAAAGACAGAGATTTATTGCGTATTGCTCTGGTAATTTTACAGTTGCATTAGTAGGAAAGGGGAAACTATTTTTTTATGCAGAAGCAGACTCTTAGCACACAGCCAGCTGCTTATCCTGTGGAATCATGCACAGTATTCACAACTGAGTGGGGTTTGAGGTTGCAGTTAGTAATGCAAATACATTCAGCATCACTAAGGCTGGTTGCCCTTGCTGGAGTGTAGTCAGTCACCCAGGTTATAGATGTTTCTGGTCTGAAAAAGCTGTTTGGACATGTGCTTTTTTGAGAATCTGAAAAGTGGATTAGAAATGTGTCAGATTGTAAAAGTACTTATCACTTGCCAAAAAAGCAGTAGGAAGTGTGCTTTCCAATTGGCAAAGAAATTTCGGTTTCTGCCTAATTTCAAAGCATGACTCTGTGTGCACACAGGAATTGTTTTTAGATATTTAATTTGTGAAGGTGTTATTGTGATTTTCACTTGTAGGAAAGGGGTACTTAGTATTTTAAGATTTGAAAAGATCCTAAAAAATGTAGTAATATATTTAAATAAAATAAATAAAAAATTTTTTAGTTTTTTTCAGGTATTGCTGAAGATCAGTGAACAAAATTTAAGATGCCTACAAAATCCAGACTAAGGAAAAACCACAAAAAAAAACTATATTTGAAGACAACTGGAGGACCTAAGTTAGTTGGAGATGCTCATGTTGGGAAAAAGAGAAAGTCTTCTGGTAAGCAGACAAAAGATTTTTTAAAGAACATCTTCAAAAAAAGGAAAAATGTACAAAATGTCTGTACTGGAAAGAATGTTTTAAATAGAAAAGAACAGGAAAAAATTGAGCATTTAGTTAATGCAAATATACCTTCAGAAACAATAAAGATTAACTTAAACAGAAAAACAGCGTTTAAAGAGATACGTAGAAAAATGTTTCAGAGAAGAGTTATGTCCAATTTGATAAAGGATGTGAAGAAATATAAGCAAAAGGCTAAATTTTATAAGAGAAAAAAAGAAATTGAAGCCATTGCAGCTAAGGCATTAGAATTAAAAAGGAAACTATTCATTTTAATTTTGAATAGGATGCGTACATTAGATAAAATGGTCAATGTACTGAAATCACAAAGCAAAAGGAAAAGAGTAGTGAAAAGAACTAACTTTTGTAAAGTGTTTTTAGGAGAATGGATGCATAGTTCAAGTAGTGAACCTTTTTTTAATGAAGAGAGTTATTTTCAAAGTAATAGTTTGCTGCATGCAGTTGACACCAGAGGTCGTGCTTACGAAGTGAAAAATGGTTGCATAATGGAGAAGGAGAAAATGGTTCCAAGAGATGAGGTACAAGTGATGGCGGATGAGGCTATGGGGAGACGTCCTAAAGCCCCAGTGTACACTTGGAATTGTAGTAGTATTTGCACTGTGCGTCAGGAATCTATTGATAAATTTCGTGAGTTTCTAAGAGAATATAGTAAAAAAAAGTGTAAAACAGAAGATTAAGGTGCTTCAAAGTCTAGATCCATGCAGAGTGAGAGAGAATACTGGTTTGCAGGGACATTCTCTGGCTTGTCTATCTAGAAAAGTGTGTAAAAGTGTTTTTCATCATTTTAGGATGCTGGCTGTTCATCATACTGAAATGAGAAAGTTTGTGAGACGGTTGTATTTTGCTAAAAGTCCAGCAATAAAGTTAGATGAATTGAATAGGGCTCTGTTCCGTGGAACGGTATCAGATGTAGAGAAGGTTATTGATGAAATTCAGTTTTGTTACTTTGGTCCTCAACAAGACAGTGCAGAAAAGGACACAGTAAATGAGGAAGAAGTGGAAGAGAATGTAGAACCCTCTGTAAGTAAGACATTTAATGATCACATAACAAAATTTGCAATAATCTCTCATGAAAGACCAAATATTACTTGTATTTGTTGCCGCAGAACTCATTATAGAAAACAAACTAGGAATGTTGATCTCTACAGAAAAAGTGAAAATGAAGATAATTATAAGTGGAAGGATTTTGCCACATATATATTTCTTGAAAATTGTTTTGAATTGGGTGAAGATCAGCGTATTTGTAAATACTGTTACAACAAGTTAGAGGAAAATAGAATGCCGACCAGAGCTGTACATAATAATTTAGAATTGGATGTTATTCCTGGGGAACTTTCTGAATTAAATACATATGAGTCTATACTTATTCAATGTGTTCATCTGTTCCAGACCATAGTACGTATGGAGCCCAAAACTGGTAAATTACCTCCTTCAGATTTACTGAGAGGTTTAAAAGGTAGAGTGGTGTATTTGCCCTTGGATTTGAAAAAAAATATTGAAACTATTGATGCAGATACTTTGGAAACTGAACCATTAGTTATTCTGGTTAATGGTGTACCTACAAAGAAGATTTGGCAGGAGCTGGTAGATGTACGGAAAGTACAAAGAGCAAATTTGTATTTGAAAAGGAATAACAAATGGTATGAATCAATTTATATAGAAGAAGAAGAAGAAGATTTACAAGAAGACACAGAAACACCAACTGGACAAATTGAAAAAGTGGACAAGTCAAAGGAAGAAGAAATTTATGAACATTTTAGCATACATCCTCTTCATTCAAAAGAAGTTATGGGAGACAATATTGATCTGTTTTCAGATGAGGAAAGCAAAAGGAACTCCCGTGAGTGTATGGGAGGAGAGCTTGGAAGCTCGATGTTTTCCTCAGCTGTTTCCTACAGGAAAAGGAGGACGATACGATGAACGTCCAGAACAGATTCCAGCTTCTGAGTATCGGACTACAAGACTATATGCAGAAGATCCAAGATTTCGACAAAGTATTCCGTATTTATTCCATCTTTTATTTGAAAGCGACTTGTCTGCATTATCATATGCAGTAAATCACATTTTAAAAAGTGGAGTACATTTACAAAATGTGTCTGCTAAGGATTTTATGGAGAAAGTGCAGCACCGAGATGATCATTTGGAAACACAACTCATCAATCTGATGGCTTGTCAGCGTGGGACAAATGAATATTGGTACCGACGCCATGGTGAATTAAAATGCATGTTACGAAATTTAGGAACACCAACATGGTTCCTTACCCTAAGCTGTGCTGAGTACGCTTGGGATGATTTACTGGATTTTCTACGAGAGGCAAATTCAAACATTAAAAACATCGAATACAAGACAGCTGGAGAACTGTGCTCATTGGATCCGGTTAATGTTTGCAGATATTTCAATCATAGATTTGAGGCTATGATGTCCTTCATCTGCAATAAAAAAAATCCACCTCTTGGAGAAGTAGAGGATTTCTTTTGGAGAAAAGAGTACCAGGCAAGAGGTGCTCCTCATATTCATATGCTGTTGTGGATCAAGGATGCCCCAAAGTTTGGAACAGATACTGATGAAGCAGTGTTATTTACGTTTCCAAAGTCATCGGTGTGGAAAATACTGTTGACGGAAATACAAGAGCAAAGATAAATACTACACTAAATGTCGATTTGGATTTCCTAGACCTGTTCTTTCTAATGGAAGAGTAAACAGTTTTATGTCATCTGTGAGACATACTATCACAAGAAAATCACCTAAGAATACCTACAACCTTAAAAGAAAAGAAGAATCAAAAAATATAAATGACTACAACCCAGTCATTTTATCCATGTGGAATGCTAACATGGATATACAGTATGTAGCTGACAATTCCATTGCTGTTGCTCGATATGTAACGTCTTACATTACTAAATCTGAAAAAACTGAATTGAAAGAAATGTGGGAAGAGATTTCTCACGAGAAGACTGTCAGTAAGAAGCTGTACAGTTTCAGTTTAAAGATGTTATCGCATCGAGAAATTGGATCCTACGAATGTTCAGATAGGTTATCTTCTGCAAGTCTCTACTCGAAATCAAGAAGAATAATTTGGGCAAGTTTAGGCCTTGCAGCAATGAGAAATCGGGTACTGAAATCTGTTGGAGAAATTGAATATTTGGCCGAGAATGACCCAGAAAGTACAGATATTTTGAAATCAAACATGTTGGTCACATATTATCCCAAGAGAAGTCATCATCTGGAGAACATGTGTCTCTATGAAGTGCTGCAGAACTACATTTATTCAAGGAAAGCTGCAGAAGACATCAACAATGGAAAATATAAAGTCATTGGTGAGGAAGGATGTTTGGTGAAGCAAACAAAAGGAAGTTTGATAAATCACAGGAAGCTGAGTTGCGACACTACTGACAAAAAGGAATTTTACTACTTGGCTCTTTTACAGCTATTTAAACCATGGCGTACAGAGGATGAACTACTGGGAGAATTTCAAAGCTATGAAGATTCATTTAATGCGTGCAAAGACAGCATACAATGCAGTACATTCACAACGTATGTGCAAATGTTAAATGAAGAAATTGAACAGGAAACTACAATTGCAGCTGAAGTAGCTAGAGACAGTTCTCAAGACAGCCAAAGTTCAGGAACACTCAGTCAAGATCCCCTAGGACAACCAATCGTTGAAAATGAAGCTGCAATAGCCATGAATGAAGTGGAAACGGCTATGAATCAAGCTCAAGAAGAATTTATAGACTTACCAAATTTGGAAAGACAACTGAATGAAGAGCAGCAACAAATTTATGAAGAAATCAGAAACAAAATTGATCACGGATTACTACATGAAAAAAAAGAGTGCTCATGCACATCATTTCATCCAATCAGGATGTATGTAAGCGGACAAGCTGGAACTGGAAAAAGTTTCCTAATAAAAGTCATCAGAAGCTACCTACAGCAAAAAACTGATTCTACTTTGTCTTGTGTGGTTACTGCTCCAACTGGGTTAGCAGCATATAACATAAAAGGAATCACCTTACATCGTTTGCTAATGTTACCAGTGGAGCATGAGAACAAAATACAATACCACAAGCTAACTGGAGAAGCATGCTTGGAAGTTTCAAGAGTATTGAAGAAGATGCAAGTTCTCATTATTGATGAGGTAAGCATGGTATCAAACTTAATGCTTGCCTTTGTGCATTTAAGAATGCAGCAAATTCTAAGGAGAGGCTATGACGTGTTAGTTGGTGGAAAACATGTCATAGTTTTTGGGGATCTTCTACAGCTTACTCCAGTTAAAGGACAACCAGTGTTTAATACTGTGACACATGAAGATACAAAGAAGTCATTGGGAAGCATCGGTAATGCAAATATTTGGTCCTTCTTTGAGTACAAGGAACTTACTACTAATATGAGACAAGCAAACGATGAAGAATATGGAAGTATTCTGAAAGATATCAGAATTGGACTACTCACTGAAGCTGGCACAAAAGCATTACAGAGTCGGTTGCTACATAATTTATTTCCAAAGGAAGAAATAGTTGCAGAGAAGATATACAAGAACATTGCAGAAAAGAAAAGTGTCATCTGCTTAATGCCAACTCTACGTGAATGCTCAATATTCAATGAGGAGCTTTTGAAATTGGAAAAGGAAGATATCAGGAAATTGGAAGCAGTGGACAAAATTCAGGATGGAAGAATTACTATCACATTAACAGGCAAACTGAAAAATAAATTGGATTCACTAGAGAAGAACATTTCCAAAACTGCTGGATTAGAAAAAAATCTATATGTTTGCATGAACTGTAGAGTATTTTTAAGGAGAAATTTGGATGTTGAAAAAGGTTTAGTTAATGGAGCTATGGGAAGAGTTGTGGGTTTTATTAATTATCAGAAAAAAGATGGAATTGAATGTTTAAAAATACTATTTGATCAGATAGAAGAAGTTATAGACATTTGTCGTTGTACAGTTCGTTTTATGCTTGTGAAAGACTTATATGTACAAAGGAAACAGTTTCCGTTTTCTCTAGCATATGCTGTAACTATTCACAAGTCTCAAGGATTGACTGTAGATTGTGCATTTGTAAACATTGGTTCAACTGTGTTCAAAGACGGTATGGCTTATGTAGCTTTGTCATGAGTGAAAACATTATCTGGTTTATTCATGATAGACTATGATGATTCAAAAGTTAGTGCTGATGCAAATTGTGTAAAGGAGTACAATAGATTAAGAAGAACCTATGCTCCTCATTTAGGTCAGTATCCTGTGTTAGAGAAACGTGTAGTTTCTCGTAAAAGGAGAAATGAGAATATCTGTAATGAGGATGTAGAGAGGAGGAAAAAAAAGAGGAGTGATGTAATTGCAAGCAAAAAGAAAAAGGAAAATGAAGAAGAGGTTGTAGGATGTCATTTTGAAAATAGCTCTGGTGTCAACTGCTACCCTAATGTAGTGCTGAATGTTGCATTTTATCTGGAAAGTTTGCAAGAGCAGATAATAGTAAATCAGAGAAAAAGATTCTGTTCTGAGTTGAGAGTCCTTTTTCAAAAGCTGAGTAATGATAAAACTCAAATAGAAAGTGCTACTGAAATTAGAAAACTTTTAGATGTATGTTCAGGATGTACACAGTTTTCTCAAAATGTACAGCAAGACGCACAGGAATTCTTGTTGTATTTTCTTCAGGTACTGGAAGAAGAAGGTGTACACATTGAAAATTTGTTTGGTCTGTCTTATAAATGGGAACATAGCTGTGAAAACTGTTTCAATACATGTGGCTCTAATGTTGATTCTGAAAGGTTTATTTATTTAACATTGCCAGAGAGTAAAACAGTCACTTTTGCTAAATTAGTTAAAGATGCTAATCATAGCATGCAATGCGGTGAGTGTAAATCTGACATGTTTTCAACGTTAAATTTAAAGGAATCCGGACAGTATCTAATTTTAATGATGCAACGATGTAGAGCTGATGGTTCAAAATTGGATACTTTAATAAAGAAGTTTACAGGACAGCAATTATCAATTTCAGGAAAAACTTTTGTAACAGTTGCAATAATTTTCCATGAAGGACCTACTGTTACTTCTGGACATTACACAGTTTATCTTAAATGTGAAAAAGGCTGGACACTGTGTAATGATTCAAAATTGATTTTCAAGCAACGTTTGCCTTTTGATTTAGCAAATTCCTATCTAATCTTTCTGAAACCTAAATTTTAGAGAGACTTGGCAAGATCTGTACAAAACAATTTTACCATTTTTTTGGATTACCATTGGAATTTTCAAATTTAAAGATTTTTAAAATTATCATTTGGCCTAAAGGAAAGGTAACCAATTGTATTGTGGACTTATATAATTCTTAATTAATGTTTCAGAAAACAACATTTTACAGAGAATCGGTAACATCTGTACAATTTAAATTTTTGTATTTTATTGGATTACCGTTGGAAATTTAATCAAAAAAGATTTTTAAAATTACCATTTGGCCTAAAGGAAAGGTATCCAATTGTATTGTGGACTTAATTAAATCCTAATTAATCTTTCGGAAACCAAAATTTTAGAGAGAATCGGTAACATCTGTACAATTAAAATTTTGAAATTTTATTGGATTATCGTTGGAAATTTAATCAAAAAATAATTTCAAAAATTAACATTTGGCCTAAAAGAAAGGAAACTAGATGTATTGTGGATTTATTTGAGATATATTATTTTTGAGATTATGCTTCTGTAAGAAAATTGTCAGACGGTATTTTTTAGAAATAGTTTTTGTTATTAGATGATATTTTTAATGAATAATATTTCATTAATGTTATGTTTAACTGAGAAGAGATTCTGGGCTTTTTTTAAACAATCTTTGAGATTGTCATTTTTTTTTTGCCCGCTGTTAAGTGATGAATGCAATTGCTTTCACGATTTATAGTGAAATGCAATATATTCTGAAAACAGCAAAAAAAAGGCAAAAAATTGTTTTTGGAAAATATGTAAATATGTGTACTGTATTATAAAATGTTTTATTAAATATTAATACTTTTTTCGTTTTTTTTCAGATTGAGAAACAAAATTTTCGAAAACTTGAACCATTTTTATAGCAATTTAAATTAAATTTTAATTAATAAATAATTTTTTGAGTGGGTATGGTAAGTCAGAAATTTCATGGTCCCTTTTTTCCACTTCTCCACAATCACATTTTCAGTTTTTCATTGTAATCTCTCAAGGACCTTGTAATGTGATAATTGATTTTTAGTGTTTTTAAAAAAAAAAAAAAAAAATTACGCGTACCGTACGCGTACGGTAAAAAAAAAAATCAAAAAAAAGTTTAAAAAAATATATAAAAAAAAGTTGAAAGGTAAGGTTGGCTCTTAAAAGAGCCGTTGTGTTCGTACAGGGACAGAGGAAAGAAAGAATGGGAATATTAGTCGGTAGGACAAATGTGCTGGTCTATTTTATTGTTAACTAGGGCAACACTGGTCTCCCTATGACAAATTAGACCATGACAAGTGGCGCACCGCATTGTAACCCTCGCAAACCGATGGTTAGTTTCCAGAGGACCAGAAAAAGGAGATGCTCCCCCCACAGATGAAGGGCTCAGCTGACCTACCGAAGATGGACTCGGCCCTGCAGATGATGGACCAGGCTGAGCTGCTGTGGATGTGCTTGGTTGACTTACTGAAGGGTTTCCTCCAGTATGTCGAGCATATGTCCTACCGTGTACATCATGAAGGTGTCTCAACATAGTGTGATTCCCGAAGGAATACTTCTTGTTAGGATTCCCTCTTGAAAGTACACGGTCACAAAGCTTACAAGTCACTAAAGGTGCATTTACCTTTTTCTTGCCCTCTGGAAAAGAAAAATACTCCCATATGAAAGAGCTCTTTTGTTTCCTCCTTCTCTGCCTCAAGGTAGTGCTGCTAGCCTCACTCTCTGAAGAGGTCTGCTGTTCTGCCATCGTATCACAAAGACAACTCAGCTCCTTCTCCTAAGGGATCACAAGCAGAAATGAGGGTAATGGGTGTGGTGTAGGTGAGTTCTAGAACTGAAAGTAGTAAAAACCAATCAAAAGTGTTGTTTCTTGATCACATGACCCAACGTGCGCGTACGTTACGCTTACGGTGCGCTTACAGAGCGCTTACGGTAAAAGTACGCATGCGCGTAAAAAAGACACGCGCACGCGCGCATGCGCAAAACAGGCACGCCCCTTCACTTCCGCGTAACATGCGCGTGCAGTGTACGCGTTACGCGCCATGTGCGCGTGACGCACGTCTACGCAAATTGCGTAACTGTACGCAAACAGCGTAGAAATCTAACGTACTAAAAGCAAGACGTGCGCGTACGGTAAGCGCACGTTAAAAAAATACTACAAAAAAAAAAAGAAAAGGGAAAAAAAGATTCACTATGTTATACTACTAAATCTTACCTGTTTAGTTTAAAAAAAAGGTAAAAATAAAAAATATATTGTAGAATTTTTAAAATTTAACCATAGTCTTTAAAGAGGATAGAAATTTAAAATAAAAATATGTAAAAAACATTGCAAAAAAAAAAAAAGGAAAATATAAGAATTAGCATTTAAAAAACCTTGCAAATTCACTGAAAAAACCATGGGTTTCACACACGTTATAGTTAGGAATTAGCATTTAAAAAACCTTAGAAATTCAATGAAAAAACCAAAGGTTTCACACATGTTATAGTTAGCTGGACATTTCACTCGTAAAAAACCAATGAAATTCCCCCGTTATAGTTAGTTCAGCTAACTATAACTCGCGCGCCCGCAATGCACTGCTGATGACGTCACATATTACATCACTCATGACATGGTCAGTGACATCACTCATGACATCACTGATGACATCTCAAATGACATCACTGATGACATCACTGATGACATCATCCTTGTGATAGAGTGGCAGACCTCCTCTCACCCTAATTTAACCTTTGATACACACATTCAAAAATAGAGACTAAAATTTTCAAAACAATGGACATACCAATACCAGTTACAACAACCTCTTCAGTAATTCTAAGATCCACATACACATCCACTCATTCACCAACAGTCCTATACAGTCACTCATACATGTACTCACTCATCATATGTACTCATACACCTATACATCCTGTTACACAATGCCACTCATCCATAGAGTTACTCACACACATAGTCACTCATGCTAATAAAGAATCAAACATACATTTACTTTCATATACAGTTATACACACACCACCACACTTACTTCTACGGAAACTTACACATACTTAGTCTTTTAAACAATCACTTATAGATACACATACTTATTCATACAGGAACTCTTTCAATCTCTCACTCTCACATATACTCGCTTATATACACCAATAGTCACATATACTAGTTTAAAACATATGTAGTTACTCATAAAGACACTATTGAGACAGTCATTCACTCACTAACACACCCATACACTCACTCATCCACCCATAGAGTCCTGCACACATGCTGTCTTCAACACATACAAAGAGTGAGTCACTCATTCATGCACCTATGCACTACGTAATACCCCCACCGAACCATGCAGACACTCAGACTGATACTCATAAAACCAACTAATAACCTATATAGACACCCATGTAGCTACTCACCAACCCATGCAGCCACTTATACACAAAGTGAGAGACTGATACAGATATTTACATATTAAAACATTACTCACTAAGCCATGTATTCACTATGATACACTTAATCAGTCAGTTACACAATCAATTTTTCAAAAACAAATCATCCATTTAGACACTTATATACCCATTTATTCTTCCATCGACCTTGAGATATACATATATGAAACATACTTAATTGTCAGAAAAACACACATTCACTGGATGATGTCATCAGTGATGTCATCAGTGATGTCATTTGAGATGTCATCAGTGATGTCATGAGTGATGTCACTGACCATGTCATGAGTGATGTAATATGTGACGTCATCAGCAGTGCATTGCGGGCGCGCGAGTTATAGTTAGCTGAACTAACTATAACAGGGGAATTTCATTGGTTTTTTACGAGTGAAATGTCCAGCTAACTATAACATGTGTGAAACCTTTGGTTTTTTCATTGAATATATATATATATATATATATATATATATATATATATATATATATATATATATATATATATATATATATATATATAAAATAAAATAATAATTATTAAATATATTAAACAACTACATTTTTTTTTTAAATGAGATTTAATATACATTTTAACAAATGTAACAAATAAATGTAATTAAAAAAGTTAAACACACATAATAATTAATATATATATTTAGTTTAAAATCATAAATTTTAATGTCTTTTTTCATTTTAAAATTATAAAAAATGTAACACATTAATATATATATATATATATTCACTGAAAAAAACATAGGTTTCAGGGGCGTTATAGTTAGCTGGACATTTCCCTCATACAAAACCCTAGAAATTCCCCAGTTATAGTTAGTTCAGCTAACTATAACTCGCGCCCCCGCAATGCACTGCTGATGACGTCACATATTACATCACTCATGACATGGTCAGTGACATCACTGATGACATCACTGATGACATCTGAAATGACATCACTGATGACATCACTGATGACGTCATCCAGAGAGGGTGTGTTTTTGTAAATTTTAAATATGTTTAATATATATATATAGGGGAATCACCTATGGAAGAATGAGTGGGTGTATAAGTGTGTGAATGGATGATTTAGTAGGTGCGTGACTGACTGTATAAGTGACTCATTAAACGTATCTTGCTGCAGACTAGTGACTAAACTGTGTGAATGTTTGCATCTGTCTGTCTGTTGGTGTATAAGCGGCTGCATGGTTTTGTGAATAGCTATATGAGTGTCTCTATGGGTTATTGATTGGTTGTCTGAGTATCTGTTTGGGTGCCTGAGTGTTTGTGTGGGTGGGGTGTGTGTGACTCTGTGCATACATGTGTGAGTGGGTGATTCTATGGGTGCATGGTTTTAAGAGTGCATCTGTGATGGACTGTATGGTTGGGTGAGTGTATGTATGGGAGTGTTAGTGATTGAATGTATATCTCAGTGGTACATGTGTGAGTAACTACATATGTGAAAGGCAGTATATATGTGTGTAAGAGTATATAAGTGGGTATATGTGAGAGTGTGTGATAGTGAGAGTGGCTGTATGGATGAGTGTGTGCTTGTATCAGTGATTGTATAAGAGCGTAAGAATGTGGTACTATTTTTATGAGTAAGTGAACTTGTGTGTCTATAACTGCATAGGTGAGTAAATGGGAGTGTGATTAATTATTTGCATGACTGACTAGGTGTGAGAGTACCTCTATGGATGATTGGTGGTGTGTGAGTGTCTATGTAGGTGTATAAATGCATATGATAGTCCTGTACTGAGTGACTGTAAGTATGAGTGACTGTACAGATGAGTGAGTGGATGTGTGTGTCGATCTAAGAGTCAATGAGTGGGTATGTAGTTATTGGTATTGGAGTATCTATGGTTTTGAGAATGGACGTCTTAAATTTTGATTGAGTATATCAAAGGGTGTGAGAAGATGCACGAATTTATCACATGGATGACGTCATCAGTGATGTCATCAGTGATGTCATTTCAGATGTCATCAGTGATGTCATCAGTGATGTCACTGACCATGTCATGAGTGATGTAATATGTGACGTCATCAGCAGTGCATTGCGGGGGCGCGAGTTATAGATAGCTGAACTAACTATAACGGGAATTTCTAGGGTTTTGTATGAGGGAAATGTCCAGCTAACTATAACGCCCTGAAACCTATGGTTTTTTCAGTGAATTTCTAAGGTTTTTTAAATGCCAATTCCTAACTATAACGCCCCTGAAACCTATGGTTTTTTCAGTGAATTTCAAAGGTTTTTTAAATGCTAATTCCTAACTATATCAGGTCTGAAACCTATGGTGATATTCAGTGAATTTCAAAGGTTTTCTAAATGACAATTTTGAATGTATTAATTGTTATACTGATTTTTTTGATACTGATTTACTACATTTTTAAAACTATTTATTTTTGGTATTTATTTTTTTTAATTACATTATAATTACATTATACATTACAATACAAAATATACTTTCTCAGAATGAATTACTTTAGTTTAAATACTTGGCAAATAGGCAACAGACTTTTAAGTACAGTAGTTACAGTTGTTGCAATGGGCAACACAATTTCAAACACAAAGCAACATTGAGCTCAATGTGAATTTTTAGTTAAATGCAATTAGTTACTTTATGGATTACTTTTCTAACCACAAGACTGGATCCTAGATTCAGTCCTTGGACATCTCCTGTAAACAGTTGAGTAAAAGCCCTTTGGTTACAGTAGTGATTTTTAAGGAATATTATTGTATTTTAAAAGTTGACACTTAGAAACTTTTTCCCATAGAATCACCAATGTTATCCTATGGCAGAAAATTCACTTGGCAGGTAAGTAGTGTTATCGTTACTTTTTCTTACTCAGTGGTGGATCCTGGATCCAGCACTGGCCAACCTCCTGTAAACAGTTGAAAGAATGTGTTTAAGTCATACAGACAATTTTTTAGGAATATTTTTAGTTTGTGAAAATAGACACTTGGAAACTTTTCTGGTGAAAACCACACAATGAATTCCTATGGAAGGAAATACAAGTTACTGGTAAGTACGCTTAGAATTACTTTTCAGGGTCAGTGATGAGCTAAATGATGCAGCCCTGGGATCTCTCCTGATAACAGGTGAGTAAATCGGAATTTGTAGTTCGGCTGATTGTAGAGGAATATTTGTATGTTTCAAAAATGGACACTTTGAAAATTTTCTGGTGAAAACCACACAATGGATTCCTTTGGAAGGAAATACAAGTTACTGGTAAGTACGCTTAGAAGTACTTTTCAGGGTCAGTGCTGGGCTAAAAGATGCAGCACTGGGTTGTCTCCTGATTACAGGTGAGTAAATCGGAATTCGTAGTTTGGCTGATTTTAGAGGAATATTTGTACGTTTCAAAAATGGACACAGAACATTTTCTGGTGAAAACCACACAATGGATTCCTATGGAAGGAAATACACTTTACTGGTAAGTACGCTTAGAATTACTTTTCAGGGTCAGAGCTGGGCTAAAAGATGCAGCCCTGGGTTCTCTCCTGATAACAGGTGAGGAAATCGGAAATCGTAGTTCTGCTGATTTTAGAGGAATATTTGTAAGTTTCAAAAATGGACACTGAAAATTTTCTGGTGGAAACCACACAATGGATTCCTATGGAAGGAAATAAAAGTTACTGGTAAGTACGCCTAGAATGACTTTTCAGGGTCAGTGCTGGGCTAAAAGATGCAGCACTGGGTTGTCTCCTGATTACAGGGGAGTAAATCGGAATTCGTAGTTGAGCTGATTTTAGAGGAATATTTGTACAATGGTGAAGGAAGGGGGAGGGGCCTGAGGTGACGTGTGCCCCCACGTGGCCCCCATCCCGTTTAAAAAAAAAAAAAAAAAAATGAAAATTGGGGTCAGGCCGTGGGGGATGGGGTCCTCAGGGCCAAAAAAAAAGAAATAGAAGGGGGGCTACACAGCCCCCTTCTAAAAAACAGAGGGGAAAAAAAAAAAGGATCGGGCCGGAGGCCACGCCCCCTCCTTACACCACTCTGCAAACGCGCCCCCTAGCAGGTAAGCAGTGTTATCGTTACTTTTTCTTACTCAGTGGTGGATCCTGGATCCAGCTCTTGCACACCTCCTGTAAACAGTTGAAAGAAGTATTTGTACGTTTCAAAAATGGACACTGAAAATTTTCTGGTGAAAACCACACAATGGATTCCTATGCAAGGAAATACAAGTTACTGGTAAGTACACTTAGAATTACTTTTCAGGGTCAGTGCTGGGCTAAAAGATGCAGCACTGGGTTGTCTCCTGATTACAAGTGAGTAAATCGGAATTCGTAGTTCGGCTGATTTTAGAGGAATATTTGTACAATGGTGAAGGAAGGGGGAGGGGCCTGAGGTGACGTGTGCAAACACGCCCTGTGGCGCGTTTTAAGTTGGGGAATTAATTCATCTTCAATCCTGAGGTCCCCTGGGGCCAACTAGCCCACCAGGTACCTCCAGTATGCGCCAGGGAGCTGCATTGCAGAGAGGTATTCAGAGGTCACGCCCCTTTTTACAACACTCTGCAACACAGCTCCGTGGCACTTACTGGAGGTACCTGGTGGGCTAGTTGGTCCCCAGGGATCCTCAGGATTGAAGAGGAATTAATTCCCCAACTTAAAAAGTGCCACAGTGCGTGTTTGCACAGATCTCACCTCAGGCCCTGCCCCCTACCTTCACCACTGTGTAAACGCGCCCCGTGGGGTGTTTTAAGTTGGGGGATTAAGTCCCCTTGAATCCTGTGGTCCCCTGGCGGCCAACTAGCCCACCAGGTACCTCTAGTATGAGCCAGGGAGCTGCCTTGCAGATAGGTCTTTAGAGGTCACACCCCTTTTTACAACACTCTGCAACGCAGCTCCGTGGCGCTTAGTGGAGGTACCTGGTGGGCTATTTGTCCCCTAGGGGACCTCTGGATTGAAGAGGAATGAATTCCCCAACTTAAAACGCGCCACAGGGCGTGTTTGCACAGTATCACCTCAGGCCCCGCCCCCTACCTTCACCACTGTGCAAACGCGCCCCGTGGCGCGTTTTAAATTGGGAGATTAAGTCCCCTTGAATCCTGAGGTCCCCTGGCGGCGAACTAGCCCACCAGGTACCTCCAGTAAGCACCAAGGAGCTGCGTTGCAGAGATGTGTAAAAAGGGGCGTGGCCTCATTACACCTCTCTGCAACGCAGCCCCCTGGCGCATGCTGGAGGTTCCTGGTGGGCTTGGTGGCCCCCAGGGGCCCCCAGTATTGAAGGGGAATTCGTTCCCCCTCTGCAAACGCGCCAGGGGGCGCGTTTGCAGAGTGGTGTAAGGAGGGGGCGTGGCCTCCGGCCCGATCCTTTTTTTATCCCCTCTGTTTTTTAGAAGGGGGGCTGTGTAGCCCCCCCTTCTTTTTCATTTTTTTTGGCCCCGGGGACCCCATCCCCCAGAGCCCCCCCTACACAGAGTTTTTTTTTCTTAAAAGGTCCGTGGGGTGGCGGTCCCCGGGGCTGCGGGGGGGCCATGAGCCCCCCCTCATACATTAACATAAGCCCCGGGGGGTGGTGGTCCCCGGGTCTGGGGGGCCCCTCTGGGCCCCCCATTATAAAACCATATTACCCCCGGGACTTGGCCCCCCCGGGGGCTAAATCTAAACGAAGCGCGGGAGGCCGCGCTTTGTTTTTTTTTCGTTAGTGGGATGCGCGGACCCTACGCGTCCGTGTGGGACCCCCTGAGCAGGCCTAGGGGGTCAGAGTGTTTCTACCCTGCCCCATTGTTGCGTTTTGCGTCTTTGTTTTTGTGCTTTCTTGTGCCTCGGTTCTACCGAGGCACAAGATGGCTGCCAACACTTCCTGATTCAGAGTGTTGGCAGCCAATTAGCATTCAACTCGTGCTCGGGAGGGTTCGGGGAGGGTGCGTGGTGGATCCGCGGATCCTCCGCGGCCATAGATATCACTAACTTTTTCACTTTAATTTTCTCAGGAACTACTGAACGGATTCATACCATATATGCAAAAGGCACGAGTCCGAACTGAGGACTACCGCTTTGCCAAATTTGGTGTCATTCCGTTCAGCGGTTCGGGTTGTAGCTGCGACAACAGATCCAATGGGAAATTGCATGGGGAAAACGTGTTTTGGGATCCCCCTTTTTTCTCGGCCCCCGCCTGACGGATCACCGCGAAACTGGGGTAGGAGCGGAGCGGAGCTGGCCAAAAGTTTGGAAAATTTCGCGAGGATTCATCAACCAGCACCAACGTTATTCCCAATAGAATGTTGCGGATTTCCTATGGAAAATAGGTCCTAACTATAACTATCTACTGCCGACCGCCAGTAGATAATATATATATATATATATATATATATATATATATATATATATACATTCCAATACCATAAAATCTATTTAAAATATTCTATTATAAATTAAAACATTAAACTATTTAAAAATCTTTAAACTCAAATTTCCCACTCCAGTCAGTGCAACAGTAGGGAAAGTTTTGGATAGCGGAGGGGTAGAAATTTCTATTCCCACTCCAATAAGTGCAACAGTAGGGAAAGTGTTTGATAGCGTTGGGGTAAAAATTACTATTCCCACTCCAGTGAGTGCAACAGTAAGGAAAGTTTGGATAGTGAAGGGTTAAAATTTACTATTCCCTCTCCAGTAAATGCAACAGTAGTGAAACTGTTGGATAGCGGAGGGGTAAAATTACCATTCTCACTCTAATGAGGGCAACAGTAGGGAAAGTGTGGGATAGCGGAGGGGTAAAAATGACTATTTCCACTCCAAGGAGTGCAACAGTAGGGAAAGTGTTGGATAGCGGAGGGGTAAAAATTACTCTTCCCAGTCCTGTGAGTGCAACAGTAGGGAAAGTATTGGATAGTGGAGGGATAACATTTACTAGTTCTACTCCAGTCAATGCAACAGTAGGGAAAGTGTTAGATAGCGGAGGGGTAAAAATTACTATTACCACTCCAGTGAATGCAACAATAGAGAAAGTGTTGGATAGCGGAAAGGTAAAAATTGCTATTCCCACTCCAGTCATTTCAAAATTTATAAAAACTAAATATCAACAACAAAAATGAAAAAACTAAATAAAAACATATATAAATATGTTAAAAATGTTAATACAAATATATTTATTATTAAATATAAAAAAGTAAAACATATTATAATGTTAAATACATATGACAGAAACCTACAAATGTTATAATGAATAAAATAAAATAAAAAATTTCAAACAAACACATTTAATTAGAAATTATTTACAAACAAAAACATTAATTATTAAATACATTTAGTTTATTTACTTCCTACACTTTAACACCACACAATTCAAAACCCACATCAACATTAAAAAAGTACTTCCATAATTAACATAATTAATTATCAATTAAAGAAATATCATGAATTAAAAAACAAATTAAAACACATAAAAATTAATTAACTTCCCACCCTTTACCTCTTTAATCTTCACGACCCACAGGTAAAATTAAACTGTAAATACATTAATTACACAAGTAAAATGTATTTTCAATTAAAAATTCTAATAGTATTTAACAACTAATTAAAAATTAAGTAAACGTAATTTACTCCTTTACCAATATAAAACCAAAACCCACACACAAAAAAAATAAAACATTACACTAATTAAGCATCAATAATTAATATTAATGATCATCTAATTATTAAGCATAAATCACTTCCCACGCTTTAGCCCTAGAAACCCCACAACCCTCTCCGGAACTTAATTACACAATTTCCATATTTAACTTTAAATGAATTAATTAATATTACTTAAAAACTAATTAATAATTAATTTGAAAAAATTACTTCCCACCCTTTACCCCTATAAACCCCACAACCCGCACCTAAAATGAATAACACACTTTCCATATTTAATTTCAATTAATTAATATAAATTAACAACTAATTATTAATTAATTATAAATAAATTACTTCCCAGACATTACACCTATACACCCCACAACCCGGAACCTACAATTAATTACACAATAACCATTAACCATATAAAATTTTCTATATATTAATTAATATTAATTAACAAGCTATTAATAATTAAATAAAAATAAATTACTTCACACAATTAACATCATAAAATCTCAATTAAATAAATATTATTAAATAAAAAATATTAATTCATTTATTACGATTAAATTACTTCCCACCCTATTTCCCTATAAACCCAAAACCCGCCACGGAACTAAAAAACGCAAAATGTAATGAAAATAAAATTGATAACTACTAAAAATGTAACACATTAATGAAAAAAAATTCAATACTTATACAAAAATATACATCACATACATTTTAAATATATACAAATACGTAACACTAATTAAAAATCGATATTTTAAACAATTATATTTTTGAAAATGATATTAATGACTTCTATATATTTTTAAATGATATTTCTTACCTTAAAATCAATATTCTTGGCCACGATATTCTTGCTGTAGATAACTATGTCACCATATGCACAACTTGATATTTGTGTAAGTCTACTTTTTTACTTGGTATTTTGTTTGAATACCTATAGGAGCTAAGTAAGTGAATGCGGCTGAGTGATGACTGAATGTACATTTCAGATGTGCAGTAGCCCCTCGTGTATTGCAACTAAACAACTTTCTAGTATATAACATGGCTCACCTAACAGCTAATGAGATGACAGAGGACTACTCCTCTGTGTGGAGTAAAAGCCCACTTTAGGGTAATTTTATCAAATGGGTTTCGAAGACAGCTGCACGGTCAAGCCAGACCTAAAATGTTTGTGTCTCTGGTCCACTGAACGTGCAGCCTTTTTTACATGTTGACTATATTATGATTTGTATCATGAGTCTTTCAATAGCCTGGTGTTAGATCTGGGGGTCTCTAGCCAAGACTCAGACTCTTCCTTCTTGGAGTTCCTAAACTGCAGTCTATACTGTTCTGGAGTAAGTCCATACCTGAGACATAGGGCCTCCTTCATATTGGGATAGGTCATGGTACCTGCTAATTCCAAGGGCTCTAGAGCACTCCTCCCAGAAGCCTCAAAATGCTTCCACAGGCCCGCCCCCCCAATGCTGTTCAGGCACACCATTGATTCTCAATGCAATTTCACATGAGGTAAACCAGGCATAGATATCCTCACTCCTATTATAATTCTGTACCAAATCCTTGGGGATATATACTTTACCCCCCTGCACTGGCTGTGGGCTGCCACCATTGGAACCGGACTCCGCCTGCTTGGCCTTGATATCCAGTTCTCTCTTGCTCAACTCATGAGCCAGAAGCAATTTTTTCTCCTCAAAGGCACGGGCATTCTTGCTCTCCTCCGCCGCCTTTTCTTTCTCTACTTCTAATTGCTTCATTTTCATTTTCATTATTTCCAATTCATGGTTTCTCACTCTTTGATTCTCCTCCAACTCCTCTGGAGTGAGACCCCTACTGGAATGGGAGCTGCCAGCCCTAGAGCCTGGGTTGCTCACAGGCAAATCGTTGGGTTCAAAACCATCCCCCCTATTTGCATTATTTCCATCTTGGGTCTCCCACCAGGCCTTCAAGGCTTTCTGTAGCACATCCTTTCTAGATCCGCTTTTCATAGGGCAACCAAGGTCTTTGCAGAATCGCTTGAGGTCTTCAGCTCTGTATGAATACAGATCCTCAATGGAAAACTCCAATTCTGCCCTCTCACTTGTTGCCACCTGAGACATGATGCTCTTGAAGAGTTATTCAAAAATAGAACCAAAACTACAGTATGTGGTTGCGTAGTGGTCTGCACTTAAACTAGTGATGTACACCAATTACTGTGGGTCAAGTACAAATACAAGTTCAAATCCTCACCGCTGACCGCCAATGTTAGATCTGGGGGTCTCTAGTTGGCAGGGTAGGTACCACTGTCCAAGTAGGGACCCTTGCTTCTAGTCAGGGAAAGGGGGATACACTGTTAAGATAACCCCTGCTCACCCTCTAGGTAGCTTGGCCTGAGCAGTCTAGGCTATCAAAGGCAATGTGTAAAGTATTTGTACCAACACTCACAGTAACACAGTGAAAACACTACAGATTTACTCCACACCAGTTTTAGAAAAATAAGGTATCTTTACTAAAAACTTCACAAGGCCAAATACTACAGAAAAACCAACATACAATTAAAAAGGTTACTTTAAAGATAGTTCAAGAGTTTGCAGAAAGTACTCCAGGATGTAAAAATCAGTGTCCTGCACAATGCGACTCTCAATGCACAAAATGCGACACTCTCGTGCCCAACAGTACCTGTAGTTGCGTTAAGGTTCCCAAAAGCTATAACAAGGAAGATGGCAAAGGCGATGCAATACTCCTGAGACCTTGGGGAGGCTTTGCAGCAGCCTTGCTTCACGCAGCAGAGGTGGATGCGCCGGCTCCGATCTGTAGGGGGAGGATGCGATGACTTTGGCTTTCGTTGCGTAGGTTTCTTAGGGGGAAGCTTCAAGCACAGGAACGATGCGACGATCTTCGTTGCCGCGCGATGCGCGGCGCAGCGCTGACTTCTGGCGCCGCAACCCTCGATGCCTCACGGGACGGGACTCTGCGTCGACACACGCAACGACTGGGTACTTTCACGCACCGGCAGTGGTGCAGCCCGCAAAAAGGTTCTGCGACGACCCTCGCAGCGTCAGGAATCTTCACGCACCGGGACGATGCTCAAAGCACTCGGCGATGTGGGGACACCGGGTGCTGCGATGACGCCGCGATGAAATTCTCCTCGCACTCTCGCTCTTGCGACTCGCAACCAGATGATGCGTCCCTCAAATGGATGATGCGATGGGTACCAGTTACTCTTGTTCACGCTTCTGCTTTCCAGCTCCCAAACACAGCAAAACGACCTCCTGAGGCCTCAAGACTAGGCAAGCACTCCAAGGCAGGTCAGAACTCCCTCAGCAGAGTTCCAGGGGAGCTGGTGGTGAAGTCCTTTTGTTCCTGGGACTTCTTAACAGGGAGCCAGCTCTCCCCAGGCCCTTGGAGATCAGAATCAAAAGAAGGGGACACAGCAAAGTCCTTCCCCTCTCCTTGGCAGCAAACCAAAACAGCAAGCAGGCAGTCTTCTCCTCTTCAGTTCCTTCCAGCTTTCTCCTTGGCAGAGGTTCCTTCTTAGTTCCACAGTGATCTAAAGTTTAGGTGTCTGGGGTCCTCTTCTTATACCCCTCCAAGTCTTTGTCTCTCTTTGTTTCAGTGGGGGGATTCCCCTGCTCAAACTGGTTCCTGGGTGTGCTCTGCCCTGGAGCTTAATCACAAAAAGACCTCCACTGTTTGTGTGGAGGAGGGAACCAGAGGCATGGGGTTCTAGGAGCTAGCAGCCTCCAATATTATATGTTTACCACAAAAAAGCTGCTCCTAGTGTGATAACCCAAACGAGTTACAAGAACGTCGTGAGTGTGGGCATCTCACAAAAAGTTACGGACTGGTCTCACACACCACCTTGCCCTCTAAAACCTTTGTTTGATAGAGGGCGGGCATACACTTGACGACAAGGATGCACTTCTAAATAACTAAGTGGGGGCCCGTGATATTGTGAATGAGGTTAAAAATCATTATAGTAATCAGGAGTGTTTTTAATGTGACTGAAAACTATATGATATTAAAAAATATGTGACGGTGATTGGGGTATTTAGTGTCACCTAACCGTCTTGTGAATGGTCGACATGTTTCTGCCTAAGCAGCCCAGGTGGGTCCATGGCATTCATCAGGACCTAGTAATATCAGGGGGGGGGCTCCGTTCTTACCAATCGTTGGTAAGATGTTACCACTGTGTGTGTGTGGCGTAGGCCACACTTCACTTTCTAGATTGCTTCCAATGGTGAAGCCTAAAACAAAAGGAAAACATTTGAGAAAAGATAGTTAATTCGAACTTGTTGGGTCAACCATACCTGTAAAAGAAAAAGAAGAAAGAAGAACAATGCATGCATTGATTTCTAAGAGTGAAAAAATTGTGTGTGACTTTGTGACACTCTATTTGTGTACACATGTGTGAGATTCCGAAGGTGGTGGCAGTTGATGCTGCCACCAGTCTTACCCTAATTATATGGACTACTTGTCCCATGGGGGAAGGGGCGGAGGGAATCCGAATATTTTGTCACCTCTGCAAAAGAGAACATAAAACCATAGTCTTCATCAAGCGTGCTGGTGGAGCAAAATCTCCCAAACATTCTGAGCAGCAGTCACTCCAAAACCCTATTGGGTAAAGGAGAAAAAACTTAAACTAAAAAACACACTAGTCTCTCCGTTCATTCATACTCTTACTGTGACATGTATTGGATTGCTCCTGAGCCCTATGCGTCCGCTCCTGGTCCTCCTGAATGTGGAAATGGGAGGGAGCGGCCGCCGTCTTTTATAGTGCAGTACGATCGCTTAATTTGTGTAATCAGCGATGAACGCTATCAGGTGTGCGTTTTCCGGTGTCCCAAACAAACATAGCCTGGATTTAAAATGGCGGATGTGGGCGTATCTATGCCAGGGATGCGTGGGACAAGGAGCTTAATTTGTTACAGAGCGGGGGCGTCCTGTGCGGGTACGTGGTTGGTAGTTATGATGAGGGGGCGGGGACCCG
Source organism: Triturus cristatus (assembly GCF_964204655.1). Lineage (NCBI taxonomy): Eukaryota > Metazoa > Chordata > Amphibia > Caudata > Salamandridae > Triturus > Triturus cristatus. Next base: position 1,070,912,959 of record NC_140583.1, read on the forward strand.
GAACAATAAACAAACGCTGTCGGGTGCGCGTTCCCCGGTGTCCCCAACAAACGTGGGACAAGGTGCCTTATTAATAATAAGGCTGGAGGCGTTCTGTGCGGGTGTGTGGTTGGTAAAGCTACTAAGGGGGCGGTGACCCGTGTGTTAGACAGACATCGCAAAAGTAAGGAGAGCGGTCCCTACGCACAGGCGCGTACGTATTGTTTACGTTGGTATGGTAACGCTGCACATGCCGGGAAGAGATGCGTGAAAGGCAGGTTGGAAGGGGAATCAGATGTGTAAATCATATCACTCACATCACTCCCACTAGAGGCTCATGACACTTCCAACTGAGGCTTGTGTTATGTATAGGGGCCGTGCGCCAGGGTTCATCTTTCAAAGATTGGCCCGAGTGTTAAAGAGACGTCGCATATGTAAACCAAGGAGCTAACACTGCGCAAAGGTGCGCACGTATTATCTTGGTCTCGCCGGGCAGGGTTGCGTGGAAGTCATGAAGATGAAAGAAAAACAAATGTATTTAATCTCATCACTCACATCACTCCCAATCGAGGCTTATGTTACTCTCAAACGAGGCTTGTGTTATGTTGTGTCTAGGTTTTAGAGGGCGAGGACTGGTCAATGATTAAGCATGACACCAGGTGGTGTGTGAGACCAGTCCGTAACTTTTTGTGAGATGCCCACACTCACGACGTTCTTGTAACTCGTTTGGGTTATCACACTAGGAGGAGCTCTTTTGTGGTAAACACTCTGCCCTGGAGCACCTGGTTCCTTTCAGAGTGAGGGGCAGGGTCATTAGACGCTCAGCAGGAGGTGGAGCCTTCTTTGTGCTGGCAGAGGCAGAGTCCTCAGCCTGGCCAGCAGGGGGTAGAGCCGGCATTGTGCTGGCAGAGGCAGCCCTACTCAAACCCAGGGGCTACTCCTCCCACCCATTTAGAGCAGATCTCCCTATTCACCCTGCTGCTGACTCATCCAGACTCCTGGAGCCACCTAGCCCATCACATGACACCAGTCAGCCAATCTGCACACAGGCACACAGGAAGGTTAAACAGGAGAATAGCTACTTTCTAAAAAGTGCTATTCTCACACAGTGAATTTAAAAACCATCTTGCTAAAAAGATGTATAATTAAATTCTGAACACAAAGATACCAAACTTGGATTTTCTATCTTGCCTTTAGGGGAAGATAGGCATGTAAACAGCCTCCCCCATTCTGTCCTATGGGCAAGATAGCCTCTCAGCAGTGAAAAACGAAAATGGCTGCAATTCACTACCAGGGCATGTTACACACCTCAGTACATGCCCTACCTTTCAGATACACTGCACCCAGCCCAGGGGGGTACCTAGGGCCACCGTAGGGATGCCTGACACGTACAGAAAGGCAAGGATAAGGCCTGGTCAGTGGTTGCACTGGCCAGGTCGACATGGCAGTCCTGGACTGCACATAGGCACTGCAAGCAGGCCTAAGACATCATTTTAGGGCTACTCATGTGGGTGGCACAATCAGTGCTGCAGGCCCACTAGTAGCATTTGAATCACCAGCCCTGGCACATTCAGTGCACTTTACTAGGGGTTGACAGGTGAAACAGATATGTCAATCATGGATAACCAATTACAATAACAATTTACCTAGGGAGCACTTGCACTTTGACACTGATCAGCAGTGGCAAAGTGCCCAAAGCATCTAAACCAGCAAAAACGAAATCCAGCATAGCGTCAAAAATACAGGAGGTAGAGGCAAAAAGTCAGGAGAAACTAAGCTTTGGCTTTTGAGCTCGTGGCAGGGTTTCGAATTGACTCTCCCTATGAATGTTCTGACTTACAGACTTCTACGTCATAAACCTAACACACAATCTAACATTTCATTCTTTTTTTCTTCACTGTATAAGATTATTCTTTGTGTTGAAGCCCTCCATTTACACAACCATCAATCTGGGGGCAGTTCGTTCCCCATTCTCACGCGTGAATCACTCTTTCTCCTGCCCTTGAGAAGAGTAAATGTCCACATATTTGCAAGCTGGGAAAGTACTTGCCACTTGTTGCTGAATACCCACAAACTTCCATTTTGTTGGTGTTCACCAGCTTTTGGAGGCGGACCCAACCAGGAACATCCACAAAACCATCCTTTGCAAATCTGGTATTTCCATGTGTCCAAATGCCATTTTCAATAGTATAATTCAAGCATTCTGATTCTATGGATCCAGAATCGCATTGTGCCTCATAAATTGTATCTATATGTGCACGTAAGTTAACAAATTAGGCACACAAAAGCATTTAGGAACAGGCTCATAGGGAGCTTTTTTCTTATTACACCAGGGCTTGCAATTTATGTGTACAATATAGGGACATGTGTACAAGCGGATTGCGCCACTGGAACATCACTTTTTTTTACGCTCCCGTGGCTCAATACCTTGAAGCATATTTACAAAGTGGCTTTAAGCCCTTTTTTTGCTTAACAAAGCTTTGTAAATATGTTTCCCTTTCACATAGGTATCTGCGTGAAATGGGCGGGCATTGGGTGTTGCTGTGGGCATTCCACTGCAACACCCATTGCTTTTTGACGCTGCCTCAGATTTACAAGGAGGTGTAAATCTGGGGCACCGCCAAAAACTACCACCATGCAGTAGCAGGCGTTAGAATGGAGAAATACGTTTGTCTCTCCTCATTTTTAGATCTCGTGCCTAGCGATGCAGTGTGTAGCACTGCTCGCGCAGCGAGAGTCCTTTAGTCCGGGTTTCTAAAAAGGAGCCAGGAATCGCACACGCTTGTGCGTGTGCTTTTCCTTTTGTGCCTTGCTATTGGCCTTTGCATGCATGTTTTTTCCCAACAGAGCACGCAATAGGCCAAAGGCGGGCGCATTGCTCCACCCCTGGCCTATTGGTGTCTATTACGCCCACCAAAGGCCATGTGATTTCAATTATCGTGCCCAGACACAGGCGCGATAATTGAAAACATATGGCTCGCTGTGGCACGCGCGCACCACTCGCAGGCGTGTTTTTTGTTTTACAATAGCGATCGCTTTCACTGCCACTTGTTTTCTTTAGCAAGAGATTACCACCTTTTATTAAATTGCTAATAGACACACCAAAAATATGCTATTGAAACTGTAGCACAAGAGGTTCCGGTACGTTCAAAGATGGTGACTTGAGTCATCATAAAGGATTGTAGTAGAGCTCACCACCTAGAGGCCGATTCTGATTCCGGCCGCAAAACGAACCGACCGACACGGACCCGGACCCGGACCGGATACCGACCGACATGGACCAGCGCCGTACGACCTGTGCAGTACAATGCAACGCGTGTGAATTACAACCAACACGTACGGAATACAAGCCGTACAACCGAGCCGTAGGGAAAATAGTGATCCGGCCGGAAAACCGACGCGAATTTCACCGACCGACACGAATCCGGAATGAACCCGACCGACCCATACCCGCGATGTCCGATCCCCGCAGTACGTTGCAATGCGTGGAAACTCAGACCGACTCGCACAGAGACCAAGCCGCACGACGACACGCACAGAAAACCGGGCCCACAAGCAATAGAGACCTTCGCGACTGACGCGTATGAAACACAGAAGATAGGCAGCATAAACGAGGCAAAGAACCCCTAGCGAGACAACATCAGCGTCCGTATCCGTCAGATGAACGTCTCCTTCATGCCTACAAAACCCAAAGGAAACAAGACAAAAAAAGGACCAAACAAGCAATGACAAAGCGAATAAATACCAAATTAAAAAAACCTGGGACAAAGACACACCCACAACTCCAAATATATAAAGGACTACAATCACTACCATCATCCCTTGCAAACAGGAGACACAGCCAGCAGCAAACACCATTACACAGCAACCACAGACACACTCACAACTCACCCATCACACAACTCACACATCATCAGCACCTCATCCAACATCACACAGACATACAGCCAGCAAAACCAACACCAACCCACCCTCACTTGCACCCTCACACACACATCCCTCACCACCACCACCCATCACCATGCCCCCAAAGAAGAATCCAAAGTCCACAGATAATGAGTTAGAAGTGCTGGTAGACGAGATCATCAGAGTAGAGCCACATTTGTTTGGTACATTGGTCCAAAGGAACCCCATGTCACAGAAAACAAAGATGTGGGCGAGGATTGTGGACAAGGTGAATGCCCAAGCACCAGCAAGGCGCACAAAGGACAATATCCAGAACAGGTGGTATGACATGTGCAGGAGGGTCAAAAAACTAATGGAAAAAGATCACGCCCTGAGTCAGTGCACCGGCGGTGGCCCTCCTGCCAAACCAGTCTACTTCAGGACCTGGGAGGAGAAGGTGCGGGACATCCTACCACCAGAGAGCGTCCAAGGGCTAATAGACATACCAGAGCCTGGTGAGTACACAAACAACATACCCAATATTGTGTGGCAAGGGGACAGTGAAACCATGCACCGCAAGCAAAGCCACAGTAACCAATAGATAATCAACCCAAGATGTGTATGCCAGTCAGACAAACACAATACCTGCCATCTCATAGTGACTTGGAACTGTGTCATGACATGCACCAACCTACAAACAAATAGAGCAAGGCAGTGGCACAATGCTAAATAGACACTGCCAGACAGTTTGCTACCAAAAACACACTACCTCACAGTGCAGCTGACTGACAGGAAGGGATTGTGGGGATGCAGGTGAAGTGAGTGTATCCAAAAGCATGATGGGGTTTGTAGTCACAGATAATGCTCCCCCTCCTGATTGGCCCATCAAGACCTCTCTGAAACATGCCCACATCACAGGGAGTGGAAAATTAATGACAAGATGGCTGACACTGGGTCCTGCTGTGTGGAGCACAAGGCCCTGCTAGGGCATGTACGCAAATCAGAAGCAGAACACCACTCAATCAATCAATCAATCAATCAATCAATCAAGCATTTATATAGCGCACTACTCACCCAGAGGGTCTCAAGGCGCTAGGGGAGGGGGGTCCGCTACTGCTCGAACAGCCAGGTCATGAGTTGCTTCCTGAAGGCGAGGTGGTCCTGGGTCAGGCGGAGGTGGGTCGGGAGGGAGTTCCACGTCCTGGCGGCGAGGAAGGAGAAGGACAGTCCCCCTGTGGTGGCTCTTCGGATGCGGGGGACGGTGGCGAGGGCGTGGCCGGTCGATCGAAGCTGGGGTTTGGGAGCGTAGAAGTTGAGGCGGCTGTTGAGGTATCCTGGGCCTTGGTTGTGTAGGGCTTTGTGTGCGTGGGTGAGGAGACGGAAGGTGATTCTCTTGGTGACCGGGAGCCAGTGCAGGTCTCTCAGGTGTCCGGAGATGTGGCTGCGGCGGGGGATGTCCAGGATGAGTCGTGCTGAGGCGTTCTGGATCCGCTGAAGTCTTTTCTGGAGTTTGGCGGTGGTTCCGGCGTAGAGGGAGTTGCCGTAGTCCAGACGGCTGGTGACGAGGGCCTGGGTGACCGTCTTCCTGGTCTCGGTGGGGATCCACCGGAAGATCTTTCGTAGCATGCGCAGGATGTTGAAGCACGACGAGGAGACGGCGTTGACTTGTCTGGTCATGGAGAGGGTGGAGTCCAGGATGAAGCCCAGGTTGCGTGCGTGGTCTGTTGGTTTGGGTGCGCTGCCTAAGGCGGGGGGCCACCAGGAGTCGTCCCAGGCGGAGGGTGAGGATCCCAGGATGAGGACTTCCGTCTTGTCCGAGTTCAGTTTCAGGCGGCTGCTCTTCATCCATTCGGCTACCTCTTTCATCCCTTCGTGGAGGTTGGCTCTGGCGGTGGCGGGGTCGTTGGTGAGGGAGAGAATCAGCTGGGTGTCGTCGGCGTAGGAGATGATGTTGAGGTTGTGCTGGCGTGCGATGTCTGCGAGGGAGCTCATGTACACGTTGAAGAGGGTTGGACTGAGCGAGGAGCCTTGAGGAACGCCGCAGATGACTTCGGTGGCTTCAGATCTGAACGGGGGGAGGCGGACTCTCTGTGTCCTTCCGGCGAGGAAGGAGATGATCCACTCCAGTGCCTTCTCCTGGATTCCGACGTTGCTGAGTCGCTGCACTAGTGTACGGTGGAAGACAGTGTCGAAGGCCGCGGAGAGGTCTAGGAGGATGAGGGCCGCTGTTTCTCCGTTGTCAAGCAGAGCTCGGATGTCATCGGTGGCTGCGATCAGGGCGGTCTCGTTGCTGTGGTTGGCCCGGAAGCCAGATTGCGAGAGGTCGAGGGATCCGTTCGTCTCGAGGAAGGCGGCCAGCTGCTTGTTGACGGTCTTCTTGATGACTTTTGCAGGAAACAGGAGCAGCGAGATGGGGCTGACTGACATCCTGAAATCCAACTTGCACGCCCTCCAATGGAAGCACGTTTCATGGTGGGATGTCTGGCCGGGTGGGAAGGAGGACTGACAGCTCTGACCATACTTACCAGCATGTGGAGACACACACCCCCCTCAACACAAACTCCACACAACTCACCGGGTAGAATGCATTGACCCACACCTCTGTGAAACATCATCAAAAGACACCCCGTACTGGATGCAGCTGTGTGAAGCACAGGGGTTCTCTTTGGACTTGTAGCCAAACAAACACCAGGATTTTACATTCAGCCATCTTGCCATTGCTGTCACACCCCCTCACAGGGAAGCAGACTCAAGAGGGAGGAAGTATGGGCATGCTGGGAAGGGGGTGTAGCCAATAGTATGATGGGAGTCGCAGTCACAGACAATCCACACCCACCCACATGGCCCAGCAAGTTCCAACTGAACCATACTCGCCCCACATGGAGTGGGAAGAGACTGACTGGATGTCTGACACTGGGCTCTGTTGTGGGGAGCACAAGGCCATGCTGGGACATGGGCAACAACAATATCAAACTCTGTCTGTGACAAGCTGGGAAAAAGCAGTGTACAGGCAGGCATCTGTTCGTACAGTAGAAAATGTCATGTTTGTGAATCATCAATGCATGTAGAAACATAACTCACATCGTGTGTCTCTTCCAAATTCAGGTGGTGCTGAGGACCCTGCACCAAATGAAGAGGATTCCCATGCCCAGACTCTGGTGGACACTGAGCACTCTGGTTTGACTCTGTCTCGGTCCTCTTCGGATGACGACGACCAACCTGGCCCCTCCGGCGTGAGTCATCATGCAGCACCAGCAGCATCAACATCTGCCCCCCCTGTACCCACGCCTCCAGCATCTGGAAACCACCAACACGGACAGACCAAGGCCACTGGACGCCCACAGCACAGGGACACATGACCCCCCGGAAGCTACAGCAAACACCACCAGCAACACCACCCAAGGTGTTCCAGTGTCACCCGTGCGTCCCGCCGCTGGTCCTGCCCGTGTGGATAGGGGTGCTGGGAGGGGTGGGAGGCAGAGGGCGCGCCTTGCAGAGTGGTCTGGACTGCATGATGACCCCCAACTGGCACGCATCTTAGATGCGTACCAGGATAGCACCGGAGGATTTGGCCAGGTAGTGGGGATCCTCAAGGACATGCAACAGGAGCAGGTCGCCCACCATACCCGCATGGAGGCCAAGTGGGATGCCCTTACTGTGGTGCATCAGGACATACTCCAATGCCTCCGCCAGATCAACACAAACCTGTCCACACCTCCCTGTGTGGCCACATCTGTTGCAACGCCATCTGCCAGCACCACAGGGAGGGAGGAGGACTCTGGCGGAGAGTCCCCTGCACCGCAGAGGCCTTCACCTGAGGATCCCCCCCCGGAAGAAGAGGGGTTGTCCGAAGAAGGACATGTGAGAGGCCGATGTCCCAGCACATCCCCCAGGGCCTCTAAACCTGTTCTGGACAATATTCTTTGTGCGCAACCCGTTCACCTTGTTCAATCGCACACAACTCGTCCACATGACATGGAGGGTTCATGTTGGGCCAATGTAGCAGATGACTGTGGACTTTACTCTGGACATTTCATTTACCAGCCCTTCCAACTCTAATGTGAACTTTGGATTCCAAAATCAATGTACAGCACCCACCATCCTGTGCACTTTCCTCACACATGTTCGAAAATAAACTCACCAGTACACCATACTTGCCTCGGTTGTGATTCCAAATTGTCATGTGTCATGGAGATGTCGATCTGCTACACAACACAGTGCATGCCAAATACTGCAACAATGTGACCAACGTTAGGTGAGTCATGGTGATGTGACACATGTGAGGGAGACACACCACAATGGCAACACAACATATACTCACCATGGCCATGTTACTCATCACACACAATGATGGTGACCTGAAACACATAGGTATGCACAACCACAACACCCATCCACAGTCAGTGGTAACAAGTCCACAGGTGAGGTAAGCAAATGTCACTCAGATGTGGAAAGACAGACAACGCACATAACAAAGCATAGCACAGGTTCATTACACATCAGCAACATGTTTATTTCACAATAGTTGCAAGGCAATTGTACGTTACGGTGGACACACGGTCACAGAGTGTCTGAGAATTGTAGTCCAGGGGTGTGTGGCACATCACTTGATGTCAATTGACTACTCCCACACTGTTGTCGGATTCTGGGTGTTGGGGGTCAGTGTTGAACAAACAACAGGCAAATTACCCTGTGAAGGACAGACAAAAGACACAGTCAAAAGCACAGCAAAACAGGAGAGAAATGCAATACACATGCACAAAACATGTCACAATAAACCTACACAAAAACAAGTTAGCAGTACTACCCTATTGTGCAGTACACACCACCTGAATAGACACATCACTGCACACATCCAGTCAAGTGGCACACAGACACACACAGACAGCAACAGAGCAGCCACAACACATTCCAGGCTAACTCCATACATTGACATAACAACCCTTGAAACTCACTTTCAGGTGAAGAAGTTGTTAATGAGCTCTGAGCGGACGTCACCCTCATCCTCATCATCACTGGCATCTTGGCCCAGGCCGGGATCCTCCACAGGTGCCGGAGGTTGGTCATCCTCATCCTGGATGAGAGGCACATTTTTCCGCACTGCCATGTTGTGTAGCATGCAGCATAGAATGATTATTTTTCACACCTTTGCAGGTTCATATTGGAGGGCCCCTCCGGTCTTGTCCAGGCTGCGAAAGCGGCTTTTCAGGAGGCCGAATGTCCGCTCAATCACCCTCCTGCTCCGATCATGTGCCTCATTGTAGAGCATCTCGGCTGGTGTCACAGGGTTCCTGAGGGGTTTCAGCAACCACGGCATGTTGGGGTATCCGGAGTCACCTACACACACAAAAATGAACAAGTAGCTGAGTTTTGTAGGAGTGCGGAATACAACATTGACAAACACACACAATGATGAACAGTCAGTACACACCGACAAGCCAGGCATGCTGAGCTGGCATCTGTGACATCAGTGTTGCAATGCGACTACTCCTCATTATGTGGGCATCGTGCGCAGAACCAGGGAACCATGCACACACATGTGTGATACACATGTCTGCCAGACATACCACCAGAGCATTGATCGAGTGGAAATGTTTCCTGTTCTGGTATGCCTGCTCATGTGCCTGTGGTGGTATCAGGGCCACATGTGTCCCATCAATAGATCCGATGACGTTCGGCATCCTCCCCAGTGTATAAAAGGCATCCTTTATTTCAGGGAGTTCAGCTGGGCTCGGGAACTTGATGTACAGTTCTAGGAAATGCAACATCCCCTCCAAGACATCGCGTAGCACCCACCTAAACATAGTTTTCGACATACCACCAGCAATAGCCACAGTGTACTGGAAGGTACCAGTAGCAAAGAAGTGCAGGGCTGCCATCACCTTCACCTCTGGGGTCAGTGCTGTAGGGTATGTCCGGCCAGGTAGCAGATGCGGCGTCAACTGTTCCGCCAACTCCTCAATCTGTGGTCTGGTGAAGCGGTACCGTCGGATGCAGTTGCGTTCCTGCATGGTTGCAAGGTCTGGGAATGGTTGATGGACAGCTGGTGCCCTGCAGAACATAGATGAACAAAGGAAGATTGTCGCTTCATCCACCCATGTGGCCATGACGAGGCTCAATATCACATGATAGATCATGACATTACACAATGTACTGAGGTGTGTGCTGTTGGGCATGGACACATATGTCACCTACATGACCATCACCTCACATCTCAATCCCACATGTCCACATGAGTCCCATGTAGTGCAATGGCCAATCATCTGGCTGTGTCACCCGACCTATGTACTGCTGTGACGTCCCAAGCACACACCACAGTGACAAGTGAGGCCTGATGTCTACCAGGAATCACAGATCTTTGCCACGCAGATATCCAGGGTCCCTGTATTGCCACATCGACAATGCCATGGACATGGCATATCACGTACACACCACAAGGCAAGCGTTAGTCCCACAGGTAGTGGCCACTGTTGTCCCTGCAGGCCCTACATGTACGTCTCTTAGACACACACACACACACCATCAAGGTGGATGCATATACCACATGGATGTGGAGCCTGTCTCTCATTGGGGGACATTTGATCAGCCACATCTGAGGCACAACATGCACACAGACTGTGGGTGCACATCAGAATTGTGGCTACAGGTCTCACTGTGACGTACATGCCATCATCCCCATGACTCAGGGTGTAAGTGACATGCCCTAAACAGATCCAACATGAAACTGTGTCCATGACTCATGCCCATTACTGTACAATTGCACATCACAGTGGTAATGTGCACGACACACAAAGGATTCTGCCCCCATGTACACATGCACAGCCTGGGAGTGGCTGAACAAAAGTGCCCCCCAACAAACCAAATGTGCCCTTCCCTCCAACACACAGGGAATGCTGCCTTACATGCCATGGGACACTGTGTGGCCAATGCTGTAGTGTGGTAGGTGTGCACAGGTGTCCCTGGCAAGTAATTGTGTGTTGAATCCGTTGAATAGTCACACCAATGAGCTCTGATGCGGGTGACAATGCGTACGCATTGCATGGTTCATGACCGAGTCGTGCGTACGCTTTGCCATTGACTGCAATGAGGTCCGACGCGGGTGACAATGTGTACGCATTGCACGGTTCATGACCGAGCCGTGCGTACGTACGCTTTGCCATTGACTGCAATGAGGTCCGACGCGGATGACAATGCTTACGCATTGCACGGTTCATGACCGAGCCGTGCGTACGCTTTGCCATTGAATGCAATGAGGTCCGACGCAGGTGACAATGCGTACGTACTGCACGATTCATGACCGAGCCATGCGTATGCTTTGCCATTGACTGCAATGAGGTCCGACGCGGGTGGCAATGCGTACGCATTGCACGGTTCATGACCGAGTCGTGCGTACGCTTTGCCATTGACTGCAATGAGGTCCGACGCGGGTGACAATGCGTACGCATTGCACGGTTCATGACCAAGCCGTGCGTATGCTTTGCCATTGAATGCAATGAGGTCCGACGCGGGTAACAATGCGTACGCATTGCACGGTTCATGACCGAGCCGTGTGTACGCTTTGCCATTGACTGCAATGAGGTCCGACGCGGGTGACAATGCGTACGCATTGCACGGTTAATGACCGAGCTGTGCGTACACTTTGCCATTGAATGCAATGAGGTCCGACGTGGGTGACAATGCGTACGTATTGCACGGTTCATGACCGAGCCGTGCGTACGCTTTGCCATTGAATGCAATGAGGTTCGACACGGGTGACTATCATGCATACGCGTCGGGCAGGCATGGTCCAAGACAGGCGTACGCCTTGGCCATTGAATCGTATGGAGACAGGTGCATGTGTATTTTCAAAATACGCGTTGTACAGTCAGGTGACCGAGCCAGGCGCACCCATTGGCTCTGGCCTGTCATGGAGTTGTGCGCTGGAAATTCAGTTGGATGCCTACAACAATGTTGCAATTACTAGTGTTTCATGAAGGTGAAGATTTGAATGATGCAGAAGGCATGTACGAGTCTTACTTTTCCATGGATTGGCCAGATTCATAGAATGCAACCGTGTTGGACCAATCACTTGGGACACATGGCACAGATTCTGCCTCTGCAGCACAGATATAAGGCTGGCTGGCCCCCAGGGAGCTCATTTGCCTGCACTACATGCTACTGGACCACATCCCTGCTACCACTGCTGCTGTCTCTGCATCCACTGGCTCCTGCTATGGCACGTACCCCGGAGTGGGCTTCAGCCTTCACTGAGGAGAAGAACCAGGCCCTGCTGGACGGGCTCCTTCCACAGTACAGCAAGCTGTATGGGAAACCAGGGGAGCAGGTGAGTGTGCAGTCCACTGCCTTCCTAATTGTGCATGTTGTCTGACTAGCAGTACTAGCAGTGTGTACACCAGTGGCAAGCATTCTCACTGACTACTTTCATCACCCAAAGTGTGTAGGTACATGTAATGTACAGGTGTCCTGCTGCTAAAGTGCATTAGTGCAAGCTTAAACTTCCCAGGCATTGTTAACATGTCAGACATGCAGGTGATTTGTCCTTCCCCGTGGTTGCACTACCTGTGTAACTCATTTCCCTTTGTGATGATGACATGTTTCTCCAAATGTGTGCAGCACAAATATGGGGCATGTGTGTTAATGTACTTTTAACTTTGTCATCCTCACAGGTTGATGCCCACCAGAAGCAGGAGATATGGCTGACCATTGCCCGGGCAGTTTGTTTGGTGGGGGTCTACAAGCGCTGAATCTGTAACTGCCAGAAGAGGTGGCAGGACCTTCGGGGCTGGACCCAGAGGATAGCTAGAGTCCAGCTGAAGCTGTCACCTCCAGGCAGGAGGGGCGGACACTGGACCCTGGCCCCCCACAAGCTCCGGATCCTGTCGGTGGTCTTCCTGGACCTGGATAGGCAGCTGAAGGCCGGACAGCAGCAGGAAGGGGGTAAGTCCATGCCTAATCTGTGTACTATGTCTGACATGCTAATGGCAGTCTTTTGGCCTGGTCACACTTCCACATTACGTAGGTCTTGTAGTCCAATACTCAGGTCCCTCAATTGTGTGATGCACCCTACTCATCTGTTTCACAGGTGTGGCCCCTACAGTCTGTTGCTTGTGTCACTAGGACACTGTGTCCCTGCAGTCAGCTATGCTTCAGCTACCTGAAAACATCTGTTCCCGTGACTCTGTTGTGTGTTTCATGGGTGGTTCAATTGTTTTCCCAATGCCTGAGATCTGACATGTGATCTGTGTGTGCCCTTGAGATGTGTTCCAATTGCTGGTCTGACTCGCCACATGTGGCTGGGGTATTCCAAACAAACCCATGCAGCAGGGGACTCCAATTTTGGGTCTTCAGGAATATGTATATCAAGTATGTCACACTTGTTTAGCCACCTGACAACAGTCCAGGGCCAAACACTGTTTCACTTAGACCTGGGCAATCATGCCTCCTCAAGGGCATTTAGAAACAGTCTGTAATCCCACTCCTGTGTATCAAATTACAGGTTGTGCTTAGTGACATGTGCCTTCAGGTGTCTGCCTCTGTGTCATTATGGTGTGGCTTGTTATTACATACAACTGGGGTGTCCATGATTTTGAGGGTCAGCAGGACATCTGCGATGTGACTGTGAGAGATAAGACCTGTGTGACATATAGGTGTGTGATCATCTGACAGCGCACAATGGTGTATGCAACTGTGTCCTTCAGGCAGATGGGTTACATGCATGGCAGACTGTGATGTGTTAATATACAGGGAGTTGTGTTTGCAGAGACTCATATGTCTGATTTGCATGATGTGGGGTCTTCTGGGTCCTGGATATGTTGCTTGCAGGGGATGGGCAAGTGCACCTGTCATCTGCAGAGTTAGCTTTACCCCTGAGCTATGATTGTGAGACAGTGCATACTGTTGTTGTCTGGATGCCCTGCCCCTGTGAAAGAAGACAGTGTTGATTGACTTTCAGGGCATGCCAGTGCCATGGCATTTAACTTGCTATGAGTGATCCTGTATTGTGTTCAAGTGTGCACCATGCACCCCATAGTGGCATTGCCCATCAGGACATGAGAACATCATAGTGTGTGTTGTTGGCATGCATCACAAGCATGTGAAATGAGTCTCTGCCCATCCCTTCATCTGGACACCTGTACTGAGTCAGCAGCAAGAGATGTGCTGTGTGCTTGCATGTCCAACTAATGTGTGGGTGGTGCATGTCGGGCCATTGGGGTATTAGCATCCAACATGCAACAAACATATGTGTGCAAGTCAAGGAGGGATATATGTGCCATGGTTGATGTTGAGAATTGGCGTATTCTAAACAGTGTTGGCACTTTGAGCAGTGTTCAGCTGATGATGCCAGGGCTTGCCCTGTGATGTGATGTACTCACTGTGGTGTGTGCAGTCAGTGCAGGTGACTGATGTTGTTCTCTTACTTCCTATTCCTATCCAGATACATCCACGGCCACAGGAGGGGACAGCTCCACGGACCAGTAGGAGCCACAGAGCCTGACAGGGACAGAAGGAGAGGAGTCGGGGGGACCTAGTGGCACGGAGGGCGAGTGGAGCCACACAGAGGAGTCGTCAGCACCATCCTCCCCAACTAAGGGCCACAGCAGCTCTGAGGATGACTCCCTTGTGGAGGCGGGTGTCAGCAGCCACCAAACCCCAGCTAGTGAGGCAGTTCCCGCCACCGCCCCCACCACCACCATCACCACACTCCCATCGGCTCCCATCCCAGAGGTCCCTGGAGGCTCCCGTTTTCGGGAGCATGTCTCCTTTGTGCCAGGCACTGCAACCCCCTGCCCCTGTGTCCCCTGCCTCCCTGAGTGAGGAGTCTGTGGACTTACTTAGACAGATCCATGTAGGGCAGACGTTGATGCTGAAGGTCCTCCATGCACACACAAGTCTGTTGACGTAACTGGTGTCGTTCATGGAGGGCATTTCCTCAGGCATGTCTGCCCTACAGAGGACCAATCAGTCAGTGGCCTCCTCCCTGATGGCAGCAGTGTCCCTCCTCCAACAGTCCCGCACCCCTCCTACCCCTGCACCACCCACGATTCCTAGCAGCCTACCTGTCCCAAGCACACAAACACCTGCACATTCTCACAAAGCCACAGACACGGGCAGCACACAAACACCCAAACCAAGGTCGAGACATGCACACAAGCAAGCGCAGGGGACTGATACCACACTCACAGGGGATGGTTTGCAGACACACACACAGTCATCCACAACCACTCCGCCCTCCTCCGAAACCTCTCCCTCCCAGCCCCCTTCCCTTGCCTCACCTGCAACCCCATCGCCACAGAAGCTCTTCCTCTGTGACCTTGGCCTCTTCCCCACCGACCCAGCAGATCCAGATTACAAGGGGAAGAGGAAGTCCCCACACACAGAGGGGAGTGCCCCTCACACCCGGACACCTTCTCCTAGGTGCAGTCAGACTGAGACCCCCAGCCGCAAGTTCCCCCGGAGCCAGAAGAGCAAGACCCCACCGCCGCCACGCAGCTCCAAGGCAAAGTCTCCGTCCTCCATCCCCCAGGCCACCACTCCAGAGGTTCCCCCGCCACTCCCTGTCCCGGGTTCCCCTACCCACAGATACACCATCCCCAAAATGCTGAAGCCCTCCCCCCTACCACTTGCCCCTCCACACCTGGTCATACGGTTAGTGCCACTGATGTGGGGACTGTGTCCACCCCCTCTGTCCTGCCGACCTCACCTGCACCCCATTCCGCTCACATGGATTTAGGCACTGCAGTGGAGTCCACGACCACCCCGTCTGACTTGGGCACTGCAGTGGGGATCCAATCCACACCGTCTGACCTGCCCACTGAGGTTGTGCCGGCACCCACCCCATCTGACTTGTGCCCCACAGTTGTGACTGCACCCACCACTTCAGTCAGCTCCACTGCAGTTGCAAGTGTCTCTCCTGCATCCACCACCTCTTCACTGCCTCCTTCAGCTGCACCCTGATCCTGTCCCTGCGGTGCCTGGCCTGCCCCCATGTATGCCCCTCCGAGGGGATGTCCTCTGTCCTTAGCAGTGCAGGCAAGCAACGTGTGACAGTTGTCACTCTAGTTCACTCCTTGGCATTTGATAATGGACTGGCCATTGGCCTTTTGTTTGAACGGACGTTTAACTTTTAATATGCTGAATAAAGCTTTTTTCTTTATCCCTATGAACTTGATTTAGCTGTACGTTAGGTTGATGATGTTTAACATGCCCTTGCACCTGTAATCCTTGGTTTCCAATGTTGAATACTGAGGTGTTGATGTGAGGTACTCCATGTGGTCCATGAGATATGTATCCTATTACGGTCGGTAACCATGTCATCCTTTGCAGCTACCTGGGTTTGTCATGAACAACTATTTGTGGATATCTCTGTGGACATTTTATTTGCATGTTCACATCTCTGGACCCATGCACATATGATGTGCTTCCCATTGTCCAATTTGTCTATTTCCCTGACCAGGTGTGGGCATCATTGGTATAGGAGCAACAGGGTCCTCTGTTCAACTTGCTGTACATATGTTTTGAGTATGTGCAGATGATTTAGGGGAGACTCCTGTACCCAGGCTGTTGTGACCAGGGCCTTCATTGTGTGGTAACTGATGGCTGACTGACCAAGTGTTCTACTGACATGAGTGAGACGTGCTGTGACTATGTTTGGCACAGCTGGGCTTCCACAGGAGTTGGGTCCCCTCAAGTAAGTGTGTTGTCCCATGACATAGCCTGGGCCCATGGTGTGTGTTGTATGAGCATGTGTGTGTATGTCCACATCCCTTTTCATACACAGGCAGTGTTCCCTTGATATGTTCCTGTTGCTGATGCTACCAGATGTGTGGGTGCATGACACACTACTGTTAATTGGTGTTTCATCATTGGGATTTGTCAGTTCTGAGTGGTGATGCTGTTGTCAGACGCAGATGGGACACAGTCAGGGGTCCCCAAGGCACTTGTTTGTTCGCAATATCATGTAGTTGTCCCTAGGTGGTACCTTTCAGTGATTGAGACATGTGTATGTGTGTGTGACTGCTCCCACTTGTCGGGTTCAGGGCTGCAATGTTTGCAGGTGTCAGCATGTGTGCCTTGTGGTTCTCCTTGGGTTCTGCATTGCCCTGGGACTGTGGCAGGTATTCTGAAGGTTACGTGAGCTTTGACGTCATGGGCATGTACCGCTTACTGTGCAGTATGTCTGTCATTCACCAGGGTTGTAAACTGTCCTTGTGTGATGAGTCTGTGCACCTTAGTTCCTCCCAACATTCCTGTGTTTGTCATAGGTGCATGTGCAATGTCACCTGTCCATGTGTGCTTCACAGATGCACATTGTTGCAGTTCAGGGTGTGTGGTGTTGAGAGTGGACTGATGTAAATGTTTGCATGGATGGGCCCCTAGCTCCCGTTTGTCCATGGATGACGGGCCATGCTGAGTGATTTGTGTTTGTGTATGTGTGATGTACGTTTGTGGAACAGGACACATGTCTGGGTTTCCCAGTTTGTACGACATCTACCTTTGTCATCACAGTGGAGGTGTCATGCATGCTGGTGTCACCCCAATGTCTGGTCCCTGGGGGTAGTGCTGTTGTGTGTCAGTCTCTTGCTGTGTTAGTTGGTGTTCATTCCAGCTTGTGTCACATGTGTCTGTTGTGCTCCCTCTCATCTCACAATGCCTGATTACCCACTAAGGGTGTCCCAATGATGGTTTACATTTGTATTGCACTGTGTCCACATCTGTGTCACTGTGGTTCAGCCCCCCTCATGTGTTGTGTAGTTGCCTGGGGATACTGAGACAAACACACACACACATGTTGTGTCAGATGTGCAGTGTGAGGTTGCCTGTTTGTGTTTGTGCATCTGCATCAGTGCATTGGTATTGCTGTTGTGGGCCATTGTCTGGATGCTGTTTCTGTGATTGGCCCTGCTGTCCCTGTGAGTCATATCACATCATTGTGCACATTCATCCTGGTTGTTAGGTGCCATTGCTGGCATGGAATGGGAGTTTGTGACATGACACCTACAATCTCCACAGGTTGTTTTGATTAGTGTGATTGAGATGTGTGTATGCTTTGTGATGGTCACTTCTGCTTTTGTGTCATTGTACACTGTATGCATTGTCAGCCCCCATGGGTGGTGCTTGTCTGCACATGGCCGAGAGTATGTTATGTTTTCACAGCACTGTTAGCCTCACCACATCTCTGTGGGTATGGGACACAACCACTACTTTGCCCCAGGAGTGTTTGATGTGTTGGGAACGGGAATCATACATGCTGTTTGGCAATTGCAGCTTTGACCATGATGACACTTACCTTTTGGTCACTGTGATGATGGGGGGTTTGGACCCCATCACCACAATGCTCGACATTTGCTGCAGTTTAGAAGCCCACACTTAACTTTTGTTCTACACAGTGAGGGGGTGTTCTTTTTACATTGACACAGTGCTGTAGTGATGCTTGCCTTGTGTAGGGCACACTCATTTATTGCTCACACATGTGCTGTTAGTTACTTTGTAGGTTCGAAGTCATAATCACTGTTGTGGGCATTTGTCACAGACTACACACTGTTGTCATGAAGTTAGGGGGGATGTATTTTGCTGACATACCTAATGTTGGAGTATGATGGATGTGTGGCACATCACCCATTCTATGGGTGGGGGTGGCAAGGGTGATGGGCAACAGGTCCCCTATGAGTGGGGGTGGCAGGGGTGATGGGCAACATAAGCCCTATGAGTGGGGGTGCCAAGGGTGATGTGCAACAAAAGCCCTATGGGTGGGGTGGCAGGGGTGATGGGCAACAGGTCCCCTATGGGTAGAGGTGGCAGGGTTGATGGGCAACATATGCCCTATGAGTGGGGGTGCCAGGGGTGATGTGCAACATAAGCTCTATGAGTGGGGGTGGCAGGGGTGCTGGGCAACAGGTCCCATATGGGTGTAGGTGGCAGGGGTGATGGGCAACAGGTCCCCTATGAGTGGGGGTGGCAGGGGTGATGGGAAACATAAGCCCTATGAGTGGGGGTGCCAGGGGTGATGGGCAACATACGCCCTATGAGTGGGGGTGGCAGGGGTGCTGGGCAACAGGTCCCCTATGAGTGGGGGTGGCAGGGGTGATGGGCAACATAAGCCCTATGAGTGGGCGTGCCAGGGGTGATGTGCAACATAAGCTCTATGGGTGGGGTGGCAGGGGTGATGGGCAACAGGTCCCCTATGGGTAGGGGTGGCAGGGGTGATGGGCAACATATGCCCTATGAGTGGGGGTGCCAGGGGTGATGTGCAACATAAGCCCTATGGGTGGGAGTGGCAGGGGTGCTGGGCAACAGGTCCCCTATGGGTGGGGGTGGCAGGGGTGATGGGCAACATAAGCCCTATGAGTGGGGGTGCCAGGGGTGATGGGCAACATAAGCCCTATGAGTGGGGGTGCCAGGGGTGATGTGCAACATAAGCCCTATGGGTGGGGGTGGCAGGGGTGATGGGCAACAGCTCCCCTATGTGTGGGGGTGGCAGGGGTGATGGGCAACATAAGCCCTAGGAGTGGGGGTGCCAGGGGTGATGGGCAACATATGCTCTATGAGTGTGGGTGGCAGGGGTGCTGGGCAGCAGGTCTCCTATGGGAGGGGGTGGCAGGGGTGATGGGTAACAGGTCCCCTATGGAGTATGATGGATGTGTGGCGCATCACCCATTCTATGGGTGGGGTGGTAAGGGTGATGGGCAACAGGTCCCCTATGAGTGGGGGTGGCAGGGGTGATGGGCAACATAAGCCCTTGGAGTGGGGGTGGCAGGGGTGATGGGCAACATAAGCCCTATGGGTGGAGGTGGTATTGGTGCTGGCCATGCAACCCCTATGGTGGCCTGTTGTTAGTGGCCAGGATGTGGATCCCCTGTGTGTGTGTACCATTTTGCAGGTATGTGTTGTTTGTTTGTGTGGTAGGTGTCTGACTTACTGTCTGCGCCGTCGGCGTCGGTTCCTGATCCGGTCATAGATGTAGAGTACTGGTATGACCTGCGCGATGGGATTCATGATGTGTTTGTGTCGTACACGCTGCTTGTTGCTCCGTCTCGTACCTGCTGCAAGCTGGTCCATCTCGTAGCTGTGGATTGAGTTGTGGCGTGAATCGTAGCTGATATGCTTGTTTTCCGGATGCTGTAACGTGCCATACGTGGCGACCCGTCCGGTGCATAGGAAGTAAGCATCGTACTTGTCAGGGCGGAAACTGCTATGGATAATGCTTCCGGGCGATTCGGTTCGGCGTTCGGAGTTACGGCTTGGACGGAGAATGGAGCTTGATTCACAGCCTACGTGTCGGTCGTGTTTTTGGCAGTTATGGTCATAAGAGTAAAAGGTAAGTTATCCGATGACCCTATCACATTGAGTCCAGAAAGCCTCCTTGTCTCCTCGTCTCCGAGGCACCTATCATTTGAGAACACAACATAGATATAAGTTACTTCGCGAAGCAGCAATGTTCTTAGTTTGTAGATGAAAGAACATAGAATAAGTGGAAAACAAAGAATTGCTGTGTGAGGTAATTTGGCCAAAAGCAGTCGGTGTCGAGAAGTGCTGTCACACATCTGCAGCATCATGTTGACATCACAGGAAGTGACATCACATGTTTCTGGCTCCCTGAAAACATAACAGGAAGCGACACCACGCTACTTCAGACAAATAGAACGTCACTTTAGGTTTTTCGAAACCTGAAGGCTGCAGAAAATTAAATACGTCTAACGGCACCAACACAGGCATTAAAGTCCGCTAGAACTAAAGCTATATTAACTTTTAAAACCTCTGTCATAAGACGAACGTGCTAAAGTAGAAGGAGTAACACGAGGCCAGGAGCAGCAAACATCAGCTACCCTTAAAAGCCCCCCACACATCTGCGCACCCCCTCACGCTGAAACCAACCACACACGACGGCCACCGCGTTCCCTTCTAGATCCGAACAAACATGGCCCCTTGTGAGACGCCCGTGGGTGCCAAGGATCTAACACGAGGGCTGGTTGAAGCCTCGCTCGGCCCACACGGGGCTGCTGGGTTTAATCTAGCCAACAGCCAAGGTTGCCTGATGTAATATCGCGACAAGTGCTGGGCGCTAGGACCAGCACATGAGAAAGGGATATGGGAGGAGAGTAGGGGGCGGCGGAAGAGGAGGAGTGACAAAAAGACAAATTAGAGTAGGGTCAGGAAGGAGAAGGAAGCAGGGAATAAAGATCCTACCATTAACCTAGTGTCTGCGTCGTCTGTAATACAAGGACGACACTACAGCTGGCGATGAGGGTGACTACGACCTGTACGTCCACTTACCTGCTTCCTGTTGTACGTGTGCTCCGCTGCCTTGGAGCTGTGCTGCGGATCGGGTGCCCGTCCCGACCGCGTTGTGCATGCTGTCGTGCTGCTTCGCTCCACTGCCTTGGAGCTAAAGAATCCGTGCATCGATGTTGCGCGCCCTGGAAGGCCACCCCAGCCGCGTGCAGTTGTCCCGGTGAGGTCGCTGGTTAACGCGCGATCCGGGAGCCCACAGCGGTCGCGTGTGGGAAAGAGCCTGTTGGGTTACGCGCAATCCGGGAACCCACCCCGGTCGCGTGTGGCGAACTGACTGCTGTTGTCGGCGCGATCCGGGAGCCCACCCCGGTCGCGAGTGGTGAGGAGGCTGCTGCCTTGAACTCCTGCTGCCCGTGAATGCCTGCATGGCTGCTCTCCCAGGTATAAGGCCCAAATCTCGCGAGGAGCGAGATCTCACCGGCGGCCATCTTAAGGTCAGGCGCATCACCCAATCCCCTGTGCAGAGGACCCGGCAGCCATTTTAAGGTAAGGCATTTTGCTGTCAGTGGAAACAAGCATTGGCAAATGGCCATGGAAGCTGATATCTGCGGCATATAAGTAAATTTCAAGGACATATAGCAATTGGAGGGGACTGAATGCACATCCAGGTGCATACTCTCAATTGTCCAGTGGTGCGAGTAACCAGTCATATTTGTCCAGTGGCTGGTGGACTGGTCGTTACACCATAGGCACCTTCATACTAATCCAACATATTAGAGACACTAAAGGGGGGCATTGACGGTGTCAGTCTGGCCTGAGTGGCAAGCGCATGGAGGATCCCTGTGACCGGCACATTTCGCACAGCATCTGCCTCACCAGTTTCATATGCCATGTCGGGATCGCCAACGTCACGACACGGTCATGCCTCTGCCAGCGCCAGCACCAGCACCGGGCCGGACTCCTCTACATCCACCGGGCACATGGCTGGACCCGGACTCGGCGCGATCGGAGTCTCCTATCTACGCCCACCGGAACCCCTGGCCCTCATATCGGGGGGAGGAATGGGCCTTCGCTGGCAGGAGTGGCAAGAAGATTTTGAATACTTCATGAAAGGGTCTCGTGTAACCGAGGAAGAGCAACAACTGATTGCATTACGTAATTTAATAGGGAAGGACGTTGGTCAGATTATAAAGGAGCTTCCGGCCGCGGATGCTTCGTCCTATGTTAATGTGCGAGACGCACTAAACAGAACATTTCTTCACAAACGGAATGTGGACTATGAAAGATATACATTTAATTTGGCCTCGCAAGAAAAAGATGAACCCATGAACACTTTCATCACGCGACTCCGACGGTTGGCTCGCTACTGCGAATTCGATTCTTTCTCGACGGAAGACGCACTTCGCCTGCGAATCATAGAAGGATGTCAGTCTGAGTCGCTACGTAGACGTCTGCTAAAGAAGAGCTACTCGCTGGATGAGATCGAGGAAATGACGCGAGTACACGATCAGGCAGAAGAACATGCCAAGAAAATTGAAGCTGGAAGAGGCGAAAAACGTGAGCAAGCATTTCGGCTTCAATCCCATACCACCAACAGGTCCTCCCCTACAAAGCAAAGATCTTCTAGATCCAAAGCTCAGTCACATTATGCAAGTCGCCGGCGTCGCAGTTCGAGCCAGACTGATAAGCGACAGGTGCGCCAACTTAAATGTTATCGCTGTGGATATGACTTCCCTCACACAGAGACATGCCCTGCATTAGGCCAAAAATTCAGGAAGTGTGGCCGGGATAACCACTTTGAAAACGTTTGCGGAACCTCTCGCAAAGACACCCACCGAGACAATTACAGACAATCCAGATAGCCCAACACTCGCCATCATGCCAAACAGTGTGGGACTACAGAGATTCCTCCACTGGGTCTTCACAGTCCAGTCGTCAGTCTCATGGGACATATCGATCCCATCAATCGCCATCCCGTGAGTCAAGGTCACTGTCACCAATATCTCAGCGATGAGTACGTCTGCATGGTTGAGGACCCGGACCGGCTAAAGAAATATCCGCGACTAGATATCAAAATGACACACACTGGGCCAAGTTTGTTCTGGATAGTGGAGCGTCTCTCAACTACATTTCCGTTGCAGAATACAAGAAAATGAGTCCATCACCACATTTGCATAAAGCCAATGTGCGAGTGTACACCTGGATGTTGAAGAAACCTCTTCCGTGTTAAGGACAATTCCCAACTAATCTTACCTATAAGGACAGAACTATTCCAGCGCACATCCATGTTATTGATGGTCCAGAAGCGGATTGTCTTCTCGGTTTGCCCACGGCGGAACGACTTCGACTAGTGGACATTTTGTATAAAGTAGATGATGAACCGGACATAGTCCACAAGTTTCCAAAATTATTCACTGGCCTTGGAAAGATGGCCCACTGACAAGTTCGACTGCACATAAACGAACGAGTGACTCCCATAGCGCAACACCACCGAAAAATTCCATTTTATCTGCAACAGTCTGTAGAGGAGGAATTACAGGATCTTCTCCAGGCTGACATTATTGAGAGAACGTCAGGACCCACGCCCTGGGTCTCTCCGGTGGTCGTCATGCCTATGAATGGCTCTCCTGGCAAAGTGCGCCTTTGTGTCGATATGAGGGTACTCAACACCGTAATCGAACGAGAAAGACACCCGGGACCCCACATCAGCGACATGATTGTGTCACTCAATGGTGCGCAAATATTTTCCAAATTAGATCTCAACAAGGGATATCATCAATTGGAACTTCATGAAAAATCGAGATACATTACCACCTTCTCGACTCACCAAGGTCTGTTTAGATACTGTAAGGAGTCCCAAGTTTTCTGCAGGAGCGTCAGGAATCAGAAGAAAGTGCCCCAGCCTTCCCCTACGGCCCTCCGACTCTATCAGACTCTAGAGTATCGGATGGCACGCCAGGGGAAAACAGGGAAACAAAACAAGGGAAGGCGGGGGAAACTCCTGTAGCTTGGCCGAAGACAGGTCAGGAATGGGTAGGCGATACTCTGCTGCAAAACAAAGGCTGTGTTAACTCCAGCATTCACAGTATGTCCCATGTGTAATTCTAACCCTATGTCCCACCTACCACTATTCTGTCACATCCGAGCTGATATGGTGTAGGCGTTACGATTTCAAGCTTGAGGATCCTATATATTAGAAGACACAGGGTTAAAGAGAGACGTTCCACTGAGAACCTCTACTGGACTATTAATGAGGGCAACTCACCTAACACAAAGGTATGTACTTGGCTAGGGTTCACTATGTATGACATAGACGTTATTCAGCTAGGGCTTAGGAAAATATCTGTCAAAAGAATAAAACAACACTAAGTACACCCCAACTGTTGTCGTAAATCTTAGGTAAAGAAAAAGGCAGCGCACAGCGCTGTTACCGTGCTTCTGTCGTGTAGAAATTACGGGCACAGTGGTCCACGCTAGTATCCCCAGTGAATTAGTAAGCCTCACTCTCCTTTTGATGACCATAGGAAGGACACGTGACAGCTGTTGAAGACCAGGCAGGTTGTAAAGCCGTGAAGACCCAGTAGTGGGTAAAGTGGCCGGTAGCAAGTCTGAGAGTGGTTGGGGTAAGAACTAATACCACAGACTTGGCGCCAAGAAGGCGTACGAATTCCCGAGGAGATGTATCAGCAGTCCGGGAACACAGGAGTATAGGACCGGGTCCTTAGGGATAATGGAAACTATAGAGACCGGGTAGTGTTCGGCTCGGTAGAAAATGACCAGAACAGATGGTGAGGATTGAGATGCAGAGCAGAACACCAGGATGCGGTAAACAACCCAGACAGTGGCAGAGGAGCAGGAATCGGGGGTAGAACACCGAGAACAGGTCGGTAACTAAGAAGACACGAGTGTGTTCAAACGCGTACAACCTGGTAGCAAAGCGGAGTTGGGTGCGAGGCAAGTCAGCGGGAAACAAGTAAAGACGCGGTAGCGATCCGGCCAACGCTCGCAACCCACCAGGGGCTGAAGGCGGAAACAGGAAGCGATGCACCGGAAGTCAGGCAACGAACCACAGGACGGAAACAGAGCTCACTGCAAGAACGCTAAGCGGAGTTGAGAGCATCGCGGGTCCTTAAATACTGACTCGTCTCACGAGTCGGACCCCGGGGCATGACAGATACAAGAGGCTCAGCTTTAGCATCTCCTCGGCTGCTGAGATATTCCAGGAGGCCATCAGAAAGGTAATCCATCACATTCCCAACACTCTAAATGACAGCGACGACATCCTGGTATATGGTGCAACCATGCAAGAACATGACACAGCGCTGGACAGAGTTTGCCATGCTCTATTGGAGGCCAATCTGACTTTAAATAAGGACAAATGTGAATTTCATAAGTCCACGTTGAAATTCTTTGGACACATCTTCTCAGGCGCAGGGATGAAACCAGATCCAGAAAAAATCACCGCGCTAAATGACACTCCCAGGCCGCGAGATGCGGAGGATGTACGTTCCTTCCTAGGCATGGCAAGCTACTGTGCACGATATGTCAAATACTATGCCACCATTAGCAACCCTCTGAGAAAGCTGACCAAACAAGGACACCCATTTCAATGGACCACAAGATGTGATCAAGCATTTCGTGAAATCAAAACTGCGGTTGAATCTGCCAACAATCTGGCATATTTCAGTCCGAGAAGAAAAACGGAAATCACGGTGGATGCAAGTCCCGTAGGATTAGGGGCGATCTTAGCGCAATATGACAATGAGAGTGACCAACGGTATATTGTCACATATGCCAGTAGGAGCCTCACGGACACAGAGAGAGCCTACTCCCAGCAAGAAAAGGAAAGCCTGGCGGTAGTCTGGGCCTGCAAACATTTCCACATCTTCATCTATGGGAAGCAATTCACTCTTATCACGGACCACCAGGCCCTGATAACCATCTTCGGAAATCCCCGAGCCAAAATGCCACCCAGAATAGAGCGATGGGGCATCCGCCTTCAGGAATACACTTATACGATAATCCACAAACCAGGAAAAGCTGCAAACCCCGCTGACTACATGTCACGACATCCCAAGGCAACGTCCAAATCCAATCCATCACTGGCTGAGGAATACATTCACTTTGTAGTGGCTCAAGTCAAATTGCCTGCAGTTCCCTTAGAGGCCATACTGGACGCTACAAATGAAGATGTCACACTTCAAGACGTCAAACATCGCATTTGGTTAAACAGCTGGAGGCACTTGGAAGGAGTAGGACAGAGTGAACGAATCGACAAGCAGGAACTGGCTTCTTTCAAACACGTGAGGGAGGAACTGTCTGTCACCGCTGACGGCCTCATACTAAGGGACAAGCGGATCATCATTCCGAAACAGCTCCGTCAAGGAGTTGTCAACCTGACACATGAAGGGCACAGAGGCATCGTAGCCACGCAGCGAGTGCTGCGGGAACGGGTCTGGTTCCCTATGCTGGATCAAATGGTGGAACTTACACTGAAGGACTGTCCACAATGTCAGCTAGTAAGTCGAGAAGATCCCCCTGCGCAGCTTCAGATGTCCGAACTGCCGGATGGTGTGTGGCATCATGTTGCAGTGGACTTCTTTGGACCGCTACAATCCAGCAAGTATGTCCTAGTCATCATGGACGAATATTCACGTTTTCCTATCGCGCATCTCATAGCGTCCACCAAAGCGGCCACTGTTATACTGGTACTGGATGAGGTATTCGCAGCATGGGGCATACCGAAAGTCGTAAAAACAGATAACGGCCCTCCCTTCAATGGCCAAGACTTTGCTGAATTTGCCAGACATCTCAACTTCAAACACCGGAAGATCACACCTCTGTGGCCCCAGGCCAATGGAATGGTAGAAAGGTTTATGGCCACTTTAAAGAAGACAATACAGCAGGCAGAACTCTCAAAGTGTGATGTACAAGTGACTCTAAATGAAGTATTACGCGCCTACCGAACCACACCACACATGACCACAGGCAAGTGTCCAGCAACCTTAATGTTGGGTCGCACCGTGCGCACCAGAATACCAACGTGGGAAGGTGCAACTAGTGGTTTGTCTCAAGACTCTGAGCACGAAGAATTGGCGGCCACTGACAAACTGAAAAAGGAGAAAATGAAGGAATATGCAGACCGACGGAGAAAAGTTGCACAGCCGTCTATCCATGAAGGGGACTGGGTATTGGTGAAACAAGAACAACAGAGAAAAGCGGACTGTCGATATCAAGCTTGCCCACTCCTGGTGACAAAACAGAAGGGAACTATGATTACGGCTGAGGCGGAGAACAAGAGGGTCACGAGGAACATGACACATTTTCAGAAATGCACGCCCAATATCCGAGAAGCGTTGACTGCACCTATCAGTGTAGAAACAGGAGATGCATCTGGGTCAGTAAGTGATCATCGACCGTCCATGCCTCCTGACGAAAGTGAACAGGTGGATAGGAATGTTCATCTCCGGCCACAACGAACTCATAGAAGACCAGCTCGCCTAATTGAAGAACTGTAACTATGTTGGTTCCTATTACATTGTACCTCTAACATGCATGGATATAGGTAACACAGTTAAAAGTGTTTAAGAAGGGGGGAGATGTAATATCGCGACATGTGCTGGGCGCTAGGACCAGCACATGAGAAAGGGATATGGGAGGAGAGTAGGGGGCGGCGGAAGAGGAGGAGCGACGAAAGGACAGATTAGAGAAGGGTCAGGAAGGAGAAGGAAGCAGGGAATAAAGATCCTACCATTAACCTAGTGTCTGCGTCATCTGTAATACAAGGACGACACTACACCTTCCAAGACCGGAGGGCTGTCTGTCTGTCTGTTAATATCAACGCGCATGAGAATCGGGTAGAAATCAAACCTCCTGACCGAACTCTCTCTTCTAGTGCACCTGTCTCTTCGGAAAGGTTTCTCTCTTGGCAGATAAGAAGGACTTTAAGTGGGCCGGGTCTTGCCGGTCCTCAGTACCAACAGCTCTAACAAGCAGTTGCAGGGACGGGTGCCTATTGGGCTCCCCATTGCTGCCCTCACCCTCAGGATGAAGAAAAAAAAACGTGACTCTGCGGCAGCACCGCCCTTCTCTGCCGTTGATGTAACTCAAAAGAGACTCGTAATAGTTCTTTCACAGTCTCAACATTTTAGACTTGAAGCATTGTCACTATTCTATACAACGAAGCCATAGTTGTTGCTTGTTTATCTTATGCAACTAATAACCATTGGCAAAGCCAATACTCCTGGCTTGTTGTAGGTGTGATGTTACTTGCTGTATTATATATCTGAATGCAATGACAGAAGCAGCAAATTGCCAGTAAGGTGGCACACTATGCTAAGAACAGATCGTTAGCTTACATGTTTTAAGCCACGCCCTAATTACATCGGCCACGCCCCTTTGAGAGACCACAAGTTTTTCATCCCACTTAAACCCCTGCAGATAAGTACTTGAAATGCATTACACACACCTCCTGCACTGGGCGCCTTCCCCAGGAAGCTGCAAGAAACTCGAAGAATGAGAAGAGGAAGAAGACGAAAAGATCTCTCATCCATCAAGCTTGCCATGTACATGCACAAAGACACACACGGACATGCACACAGACACACAGAACAGTACACTTCTGTCACAGAATAGTTGTTACTCCATTTGTTTGTATTCCGGCTGGAAAGCAGGTTCCACCCACTAGACATTTCAGGAGCCACCCCTGCACCTTATTCCCTCTCCAGTAAAGAGGGGGGATGGGCAAAAGCACCTATTTTCACTCAGTGACCATTTCTACTAAAGTCCTGGGAAATGTGGGATTTATTAGACATTTCTGCAGCACAGAAAATGCTTCTTTTGCTATTTGATTCGTGTGAGTTGGGAATGACTTTAAATTAACTGACTCACCATGCAACCTCATTCCAGCCATCTGTTAAGTTCCTGAACCATGGGTTTGAGAACAGCTGCATTAGACATCATGAACACCATGTTCGGACAGCGGGATCGGTTCCACTAACACCAATGGAAGGACTCCTGAGGTCAACCTGGTAAGAGAACCTTCGAAGTAGGATTGCGATGCTGGCACTGGGCTCACAGAATAGAGACTCAGAAATAGGAAACTGAAAACACTGCAATCCACCTGGGCCTAGGACATCCACTTAATCTCCAGTAAGAGTCAATGATGGCCCCGCAACACCCCCAAATCGAAAATACTGTAGCAGCCGTCCACTACTGACCGACCTTTACATCTGGAAATTAGAAACTTACTGAAAAGCACAACGAACAGACTACCACTTACCGTCTTACATTCCCCCACGTCTGATAGACAAAAATACTTCCTACCATAGGTGGGATAATTCTTTTACCAAAATCAGTGCTTTAAATGGGAAAAAATAAGTGCAGGTACTCATTAGAATAGAGGCGTGGCAAGTGGGCGGGGCGAAGAGCAATATATGACCATACCTAATGA
The DNA here is from genome assembly GCF_964204655.1 of Triturus cristatus. Taxonomy (NCBI): domain Eukaryota; kingdom Metazoa; phylum Chordata; class Amphibia; order Caudata; family Salamandridae; genus Triturus; species Triturus cristatus. Next base: position 1,070,942,504 of record NC_140583.1, read on the forward strand.
CTTCTGCAGCAGATGCAGCACATGTCAAAACACACGAGAAATGCGTTTATGGCACTAAAACAGATTAACCCACTACACATAATTACATGCTCCTCCGAAGCAGAGCGGAATCTGCCCTGGAGGAGTAACCTAACCTGCACCTGCGTGCTGTGGATCAGGGTACCAGTACTGTCCCTGGCTACAGAGAAGTGCCGGTACTGAGTGCAAAAAAAATCGGAAGTGCCGGTACTCAGTAATGATCATTTGCTGTTTCGTTCCAGGGTGGTCAACAGATAGGTAAACACAGCAAGACCAAAGTTTTAATGGTAGTGAACCTTCCTTGGAATCTAAAAAGCGTTGACTCTCCTGTTGTGAGTTGATCTAATGCAACTCGGGTGTTATTTTCTGGGAAAAGATCCTGCGCTCATTCTACCAGCTGAGCACTCTATTATTTCTTGCTATTCTATAGCATGTGCTTTCCATAGTCTATAAATAAACAAGCATTTGCAATGCAATAGGTCTCGCATTATTAAAGTTTGAGCTATTGGTGTTGCATTATTTAGCAATGCCAATAACTCAAACTCTAATAATGCGAGACCTATTGCATTGCAAATGCTTGTTCTTTTTCTATGCGTGCTGCCTTCTGAAGCACACATAGAAAGAGTAAAATGTAATTAATGATTGTTTATTAGCAGGAAGGTGTCCCTTCCTGCACATAAACAATCATTAAATAATGGTGATTTGCTACTTCTATGTGTGCTGCAGAGTGCAGCACACCTAGAAGTAGCAAATCGCCATTTGCTCCTGAAGTTTTGAATTCTGTGCACCAGACTTTGAGAAGGTAACTTTTTCAGTGGGACTAACCTGGTCTCTATATCTGGCCTGCACTCCATAGTGGTCGGCCTGAACTTGTCACTTTGTCCCGGTCTATCACGGCCAGATACCCACAGTTAGCATTTTCTGCTTCTCCATTAAATAATGGTGATTTGTTTCTTCTATGTGTGCCCGCAGAATGCATCACGCATAAAGGTAGCAAATCACCATTATTTAATGAATGTTTACGTGCAGGAAGGGACACCTTCCTGCACATAATTAATAACTCCTTCCAGCGCAGGCAACCTTGCACTATGGCACAAGGGTGTCTGTGTTGGCACTAGGCAGCTATTTTTAGTGCCAGAGTTAGGGATAACACAGTTGTTTTAAATACAGCGTATCCCTGAGATTTGAATATGGCAGAGCGTGGCTCTGCAAAGTTTGCCTCAGCTACCCGCTCCGTCATTTGCTTGTAAGTATGCCCCATAGTGTCATGTGTACTTTCTACTGTTCATAATGGATGCAAATTGCCTAAGACACTGGCAGGAAAGCCTTTTCCTGGAAACTGGGCTGTGCAGGAGAGTTACAGTTTGGCCTGTGTATCTTCCAACAGTAGAAATAACTTGACAATCACGAAGCCTGCAGGCCGAGTCAGTAATCATTTAGATACCCAGTCCCCAAGGAATCTGTAACTGTGAGCAGTAACTGCCTAAGCAGTCTCTTCAGTTCTTGTTGGTGGCTTCTAGGCTTCACTAGACATGCATTTCGAAGAAAACTCTTAGCTGAAGTCAAGTTAAGTAGTTTGCTCAAATGATGCTCTCATTCACCATTCCATTATTGCTTCCCCAGTTAAATTCTACCTCAGCCTCTGATAGCTACTGTTGCTATGGTTGCATACTCACTGGTCCTAGTCCGCTGCTGTGAGTGCCGTGTTGACGTGCTCACCATCACTATACCGTGATTTCACAGCCATTAGCATGTGCATTGTAATGTTAGATAATTTGTGACAAGCAAGTGTGGAAAGCGTCAATCAAGGTTGAGTAGCATCATCATAACATCTTTTATCTCACGTTTTTACAGCAACATTATAATTTATTAAAAGTCTTGTAATAATATTCTCTTAAAGTCAGTACATTCAACAATGATAACTCATTGGATCATTGATGTAGCCTTATTAATGGGCATGATGTTCTAATACATGGACAGTAACAATTGTTGCAATTTGCTTTCAGTATTTTTGCAACTAGTATGGAGTTTTGGGAACCCACCAATAGGTCGACTCGCAAAGTTCCGAATCGGAGTGTGTTGGACTTGGCCCTCTCTGGGATGTCACCCCCAAACTTTTTGCATTCACCCCTCTTGTTTTCTGAACCTGTTTTTGTTGGCTTTTATGACTCTGTTCCTTTACCACTACTTATCAGTGCTAAAGTGCTTGTGCTCTCCCCCTAACACATGGTACAACTGTCTTACTTCTGATTGGCACATTTAATTTACTTGTAAGTCCCTCGTATATGGTACCATGGGTACTCAGGGCCTGTAAATTAAATGTATCCTGCAGACAGAAGCACTCATTGTGCCATTCATTAAATGTATGCAAAAACAACAGTTGATGGACAGAATGCAGAACAATGTCATACATTCACCCCAGTACAGAGATCTGGGCCTAAATCCATCGTTTGTTTGCTCACCATGCCGTTCCAGTTTGAACCCAGCCATATGCAAATCAGTCTTGACCCTGTGCCTCATGGGAACAGTCCAGACCGAACTGCCAAGCCAGGTCCTCCCTGGACTGGAAACAAGCATCCTAGGACCTTCCCACTCGGGGTGACAAATGCAAAAACAACAGTTGATGGACAGAATGCAGAACAATGTCATACATTCACCCCAGTACAGAGATCTGGGCCTAAATCCATCGTTTTTTTTGCTCACCATGCCGTTCCAGTTTGAACCCAGCCATATGCAAATCAGTCTTGACCCTGTGCCTAATGGGAACAGTCCAGCCCGAACTGCCAAGCCAGGTCCTCCCTGGACTGGAAACAAGCATCCTAGGACCGGTTTCAGGGTTTCACCCCTCTTCAGCCAGGATAGCTTGATTCCAGTGACATGGAGAGCACGGGACCCACGTCTGGGCATACCCTTCCCACTTGGGGTGACAAATGCAAAAACAACAGTTGATGGACAGAATGCAGAACAATATCATACATTCACCCCAGTACAGAGATCTGGGCCTAAATCCATCGTTTTTTTGCTCACCGTGCCGTTCCAGTTTGAACCCAGCCATATGCAAATCAGTCTTGACCCTGTGCCTCATGAGAACAGTCCAGCCCGAACTGCCAAGCCATGTCCTCCCTGGACTGGAAACATGCATCCTAGGACCGGTTTCAGGGTTTCACCCCTCTTCAGCCAGGATAGCTTGATTCCAGTGGCATGGCGAGCACGGGACCCATGTCTGGGCATACCCTTCCCACTCGGGGTGACAAATGCAAAAACAACAGTTGAGGGTATGACATTGTTCTGCATTCTGTCCATCAACTGTTGTTTTTGCATTTTATTCATTAAATGTAGGCTTTTAAAACATCTCAAGCCTGTCATTGCAGCCTGTTTTGCAAGTTTGAACTGCAATTCTACCTTCGAAATAAACGTTTTGCTACTCCTAAAGTAAGCCCTAAACAGCCATGGGGCAGGGTGCATTGTATTTAAAAAGTAGGACATGGTGTTTTTGAGTTTTACAGGCCCTGGTAGTGAAAAACTGCTAAATTTGTTTTTCACTACTGTCACGCCTACCTCTCCTGTAGGATAACATTGGGTTACCTTATTACATTTAAGAAGTGATAACCAGGAGCAGCCTGTGCAGGTTAGAGCGGTGGGCAGTGGGAATTTGACAGACAACGAGGGAAAATTAATTATTTTTTAACTTTTTGCTCTGCGTCGTCTGTCGAATACCCCCCTGCCCCCCCACCCCATCGTTCTTACCTGCACAGGCCTCTCCTGGTGCTAACCTGTGATTGGGAGCTGGCAGAAATGTCATATTTGAACTCAAATGAATTGTAAAAAATCCTCTTTAATTATAAAGTCAGATTTTAGATAAAAATTTTGAAGATGCCACTTTTAGAAAGCTGGCATTTTCCTAAGGCCTCCTAGAGGTGTCCAGCTGCCTGGACCTGTTAATTACGCTAAGAGAGTGAACAATAGGACATGGCTGTAGCTGGGAGAGGAGCATCCTGCCGGAATGGGAGAGGAGGAGCTGTTCCCTGCCTTACTTACATTTCAAAGGGTGCCTCCAGCACACTCACAAAAAAACTTGACACCAGTTTAATGTCTGTCATCCCAGACACCTTGAAACTTGGGCAGGGAAAGGACGAACGTTTCAGAACCTGATGTGTGAGGAAGTCTAGACGTTTCTCCCACTTCAAAAACTGGCACCAGGCATACATTTTGGACTCTCAGACCAACTCTTCAGTACACTCCTGGACCTGTGAACATTACAGAAGAAGGACTGTCTTGTCCTTTAGAGGACTGCTCTGCTCCATGAAGCCTGCCTTTTCCCCCAGAGGACTGCCCTGCTGCTACCAGAAGATTGCCCTGCTGCTTGAAGCCTGTCTTGTTCTTCAGAGGACTACCCAGCTGCTTGATGCCTGCCCTGCTCTCGGAGAAGGCAGACTGAAACTGCTCCCTCATCCGAGGCTAACTTGAGTGACTCCAAAGATCAATAAGCTGACCTCCTGTTTTAAACTATAGGGACACAAAAAGTTCCAGAGGCCTCCCAGCGGACCTGTTGCAACTGGCCCTGCCTGGCCTACAACTGGACCCATCAGGACCTGCACCCGCATCTGGCTGAACCCCGCTAGCCTCTGTTGGAGTGAGTTCCAGATCCTCAAGAGGCGCCTCCCCAGCTCCTGGACTCTTGACTGGCATCTATTAAGCTCCTCCTGTGGAATCCTGAAGTTTTGAACTCTGTGCACCAGACTTTGAGAAGGAAACTTTTTCAGTGGGACTAACCTGGTCTCTATATCTGGCCCGCACTCCATTGCGGGCGACCTGAACTTGTGACTTTGTTCCAGTCTAGCACAACCAGATTCCCACACTTAGCGTTTTTACTGCTTTTGAGTGCAATTTTTCCTTATTCCTTTCACATTGCATATCTTTCTTTCTCCTGATTAGATATTTGTTGTTTTGGTCTCATTTTATTTATTTAATTTTACTCTATTTTTCTAAATTGGTGTGGGAATTTTTTTATGTTCTGTTTCACTTTTTTACTGATTGTATGTTCCATAAATACTTAACACAGCGCCTCTAAGTGAAGCCTGACTGCTTTTGTGCCAAGTTACCAGGTGGTTAAGCACAGGTATTTAAGTGACTTTTGTGGATTGTGGATGTTGCTTGGGAAGGGTTTTCATCCTCCTCAATCAAAAACCCAATTTCTTACAGAGTGAGTCACAAACAGTCCTACATCATCAATATTCATGAGGGAGGTCTCAATTGTGATTTACTCCGATTGGTGGCTGTCACATGGGTTGCGGCCTGCAAGGGTCAGTAGACTATCATGATTGTGACTGCCTGACAAAGCAAGCATTGGCAGCGCCAGTAGCTATCCCCTATGTGAGAGCTATTGGCATTACCAATATGTGTTAATAATGTTGTACACCAGAGTGGCTGCTGTTCAGTACGGCTAAAAGTTAGTGGGGTAAAGGAGAGTAGTGTGGTGGAATGTTGTAAAGTGGAGTAGAGAGGGTAGTATTATGGAGTGAGGTTCAATGGTTTGGAGCTGCGTAAAGTAGGGAAGATTGGAGTGGAGAGAAGTGGAGTGTCATGGAGTAGCATACAGTGTTGTGAAGTGTAATGGAGGGAGTAGAGTGTCGTAGAGTGAAAGGGTGTGAAGTTGAGTGGCGTAGAGTGGAGCACAGTGCCAGTGTTGAGTACCGAGTCGTAGAGTGTAGTGGCATGGAGTGTTGTGGAGTGGTGTAGAGCAAAGTGAAGTGGCATACAGGGTGCTGTGTAGAGCAATATAGAGTCGAGGGGCGTAGCAAGTCAGAGAGTGGACTGGACTAATGTTTTCATAGAATAGAGTGAAGTAAACTGGCATGGAGTGGCATAAATGAAGTTGCGTAGAGCGTCATAGAGTAGTGTCATAGAATGTCATAGAGTGGAGTCAAGTGCTGTAGAGTGGAGTGGCATAGAGTCGAGTAGAGTGTAATTGGAGCAGAGTTTATTGGAGCATCATAGAGTGGAGTATCGTGGAGTAGAGTGTCGTAGAGTGGAGTGGAGTAGAGTGGCTTAGAGTGAAGAGGCGTAAAGTACAGTGGTTTTGAGTAAAGTGGTGTAGAGTGCATTGGAGTAGAGTGCAGTGACGTAGAGTGGCATAGAGTGCATTGGCATAGAGTAGAGTGGTGCAGAGTAGATGCATAGGCATAAAGTGAAATGGCTTGGAGTGGCAAAGAGTGGAGTAGAGTGGCTTAGAGTGAAATGGCATATTGTGGAGTGATGCAGGGTACAGTGGACTAGTGCAAGGTAGAGTGCAGAGGTGCAGAGTAGAGTAGCATAGAGTGTAGTGGCATATAATGCAGTGGCGCAGAGTGCAGTAGAATTGAGTGGGGCAGAGTAGAGTGCCGTGGCATTGAGTGCAGTGGCATAGAGTGCAGTCATTCAGAGTAGAGTGTCAGAGTGTAGTGTCATAGAGGGAAGTGCCGTAGAGTGCAAGGTCGTAGAGTGCAGGGTTGTAAAGTGCAGGGACATGGAGTGCAGTGGCACAGAGTGGTGCAGAGAACAGTGATGACGAGTACAATGGTGCAGAGAAGAATAGAGTAATATGGAATGCAGTGACGTAGAGTGCAATGCTGTAGAGGCACATAGCGTGCAGTGGCGTAGAGTGAGGTGGCATAGAGTAGAATGTTATAGAGCATAGTGGAGTAAAGTGCGGTGGTGAAAAGGAGTTTGCATAGGTGCAGTGGCATATGGAGTATTTGCATTGAGTAAAGTGGTATTGAGTGCATTGATGTAGAGTGCAGCATAGCGTAGACTGCAGAGGCGTAGAGTGGCACAGCATAGAGAACAGTGGCATACAGTGGAGTGCATTGGTACAGACTGCAGTGGCGTGGAGTAAATTGTTTCAGAGTAGAGTGGTTTAGGGTAGATTATACTGGTAGAGGGTAGAATGCAGTGGCATAGAGCAGTGTTGTCGAACACAGTGGCAAAAATCAGAGTGGAGTTGAGTGTCGTAGAGTGGGGCAGAACTGATTGCAGTGGTGCAGAGTGGAGTAGAGTGGCACAGAGTGCAGTGGCATGGAGTAGATTGTTTTAGAGTAGAGTGAAGTGATGTAGAGAGGAGTGGTAAAGGGTGTAGTGGAGTGGTGCAGGGTAGAATGCAGTGGTATAGAGTAGTAGCATAGAGTGTATTGGCATAGAGAACAATGTTGCAGCATGAAGTGGCATAGAGTGGAGTTGCGTAGAGTAGAGTGGATTAAAGTGCAGTGGCATAGAGTGCAGTGGCTTAGAGTGTATTGTTTCAGAGTAGAGTGAGGTGGGGTGGAGTACAGTGGTGTAGGGCAGAGTGGTGAGTTGCAAGGTAGAGTGTAGTGGTATAGAGTAGTGGCGTAGAGTGCATTGGCATAGAGTGCAATCTTGCAGAGTGCCGTAGTGTGGCATAGAGTGGAATGTTGTAGAGTGGAGTGGCCTAGACTGGAGTGGTGTAGAGTGCAGTGGTGATTAGTAGAGTGGGGTAAAGTGCACTGGTATAGAGTAGAGTGGTGCACAACAGACTAGAGAGGCATAGAGTGAAGTGGCATAAAGTGCAGTGTCATAGAGTGCAGTGGTACACAGTGGGTTAGAGTGGCATAAAGTGGGGTGCATTGGTGTAGAGTGCAGTAGAGTGGTGCAGAGTAGAGTGCAGTGGCATAGAGTAAAGTGGCGCAGAGTAGAGTGGCATTGAGCATGGAGTTGTAGGAAGCTGGGTTTTTGTTGCAGTAACCCCCCCACTTTTGCCAGACTACTGATGCACTTGTGCCCTGGGCCCCTGCCAATCAGGTACCCAGGGCCTGTGTTCTTTCCCTAAACATGCAGTAAAGCCTAAACCCAATTGGCACTCTCTGGCCACAGGTCAGTCCCTGGTAAATGGTACCACAGGTACCTTGGGCTCTGTGACCAGGGAAGGCTTCTAATGGCTGCAGCACTTATTGTGCCACCCTTAGAGACCCTGTACCTTTACACTCAGACGCTGCCTTTGCAGACTGCATGTTTTGGCGCAAAACAAAGTGAAGAGTCGACATGGCACACATCCCTGTGTGCCATGCCTACAACCCACTGCCCTGGCATAGGTCAGCTACCCCTTTAGCTGGATGCACTATACCAGTGGTGAGGGTACATGTGCATGAGCCCTGTACCCCTACAGTGTCTAAGTCAAATCTTAGACATTGTAAGTGCAGTGCTGCCATTAAGAGTATATGTTGCTGAGAGTTTGTCATTACGAACTCTACAGTACGATAATGGCTGCACTGAAAACAGAGAAGTTTGATATCAAACTTTTCAGCAAATTAAACTCACACTGATGACAGTGTGGGATTTAATGACAAAAATGCACTCAGAGGTCATCTTAGAGATGCCCCCTGAAAAACGACCAGCCTCTGGTGGGTTGCCTGACTGGTCCACACCAGCCTGCCACCACGAGACATGTTTCTGGACCCCTAGGGTAGGAGCCTTCGCTTCCTGAGCCCAGAAACAAAGCCTTTCCTGGGTGGAGGTGGTCACACCTCCCCCAGGTCAGGAAGAGCCATCTGTGGCAGGGAGCTTCAAAGGCCTGGCAACCTTTGTAGTGTGACCCCCAGCCTCTCCTGCTATTAGGAGCAGGCCCCCTTTCAGTCTCCCCTCCTTTTCGGCGGGACAGGCGGGTAAAATTAGCCAGCCCAGAATGTGTTCCCACCTCTGCCAACTCCAGCCCTCAGGTGGGGGAGGCGATGTGAAGCCCACTCTTTCCAGGCCCACCATCTTGCAGATGGCAGGCACTCCCCAATCAGGATTAGGGATTGTGCTCACTCCCCCACGTGGGATGAACACACCAAGGGTGTAGTCACCCTAAGGCAGAGGTCTTTAATTTGTGGGGCGCGACCCTGAGGGGGGTCCTGGAAAGGGGGTCGCGCATTCCCCAGGTTCACTTCTCCCTGCAATCCAAAAGGTCTTCTCTCTTTTTGAAAAAGACAGGTGTTCTGGGACAGCTAATTTAGATCCTTATCAGCTGCTTGCTTCAATGAAATGCAAATCAGTTAATCTGCAAGTGTAAAGGATGAGCAATTCTGGCTTTAATTGATCAAATAACTCCAAGGTATGTGATGACAAAAAAAACTAATCTTTGAGAGGAAGTGCAAAGAGTTATCAATTGGCCTGGGAAGTGCTTGCTTTTAATTTTAACTGCATTTACACAGTCCTTAGTACCCCTAAAGAGGTGTTGAAGGGACCGTTATGTAAAAAAAATAATTGCATTACATACGCAAGGATATTACTAAAATCTACATTTTGGAAGCACCATTGTATAGTTAAACTACTTGCATGTTTTGCAGAATTCTATCTTACACTGTGTGTAATGCAAGTATAAAATAATGACTTGCATATTCACAGTGCTTTCTGTCACAGGCTTGGACCTCGCTGCACTACAAATACACATCACTATTATCCACTGCACCAATCCAGATTTAATTATGTGGCTCTCTGGTTACACACAGACCTCTGCAGTGCATTAACCAATAGAAGTTTCATAATGTACTGCAGTGCATTTCCCACTGAGTAACAACTTTTTAATTCATTTTTCATTTACGCTGCCCATTATTGTATATTTAGACAGCTGATGGGGCGCCAAGAAACTAATCAGTGTTAGCGCGCTTAACAAATGACTTAATAACATAACATAACATAACATAACCTAACAAACCCACAGAATATTTTGGTGCTTATTTATGAGAGGCTTGCATCTCCAGAGCATCACTTTTTTTGATGCTCCGGTGGCGCAATGTCTCAACCATACCTATGAGGCGGTGCAAAGTCACCCTGCCTGGCTTTGCATGACCTCATAGATATGGAGTAAGACATAGCAGCACAAGTCAATACATTGCCTTATTCTGCATTATGGGCTTTGCGTAGGGTTCCCATGCAAAACTCATGGATTATGATGCTACCTCATATTTACAAAATCATGTAAACCTGGAACAGCTCCAAAAACTGATGCCTCTCCAGTGGAGGGGTAACGAGGAGAAATGTTTTCTTTTCTCCTCATTTCTCCTCTTTCCATGTGCGCTGCATTCTGCAGCTCACATAGAAAGAGGAAAACGTCTCTCTGGATTGTTTTTGTGAAGAAAGGTGCCCCTTCCTGTACAGAAACAACCCTGCCTATGTTGGTGCTAGTCAGCAATTTGTGCACCAATGCAAGGGAAAAGGATAAGAATACACCGTATTTCATTAATATGGTTCATTCCTGCCCTTTCACATTGGCATAGGGCAGCGTAGCAAGAAGACTTGCAGCACTGCCCTACGCCAATTCTTCATAAACGAGGCCCTTTGTTTTTAGCTACACCTTTGACTACACCCCCACATTCACTGACCTTTGGTTTGCTAAACACTGTTTAATTTTACTTCCCCACCGTAAAAATTATTTGCTGTGTGAATTTGGGGCTTTTATGGTTGTCGAGGAAGAGGAGTAAAAAGTTCTAGAAATTTTGGTCAGAAGGGGGTCCTTACGTATAAAAAAGTTTGACAAGGAGGTTTCGGCATCAAAAAGTTTGAAGACCTCTGCCCTAAGGCCATTCGCCCATTGGCTACTGACCTTGAGACCCCCTAAACCAAGAACTCAGACCAGAACCATCTACAAGAAAAGAAGAAGAAGGACCAAACAGCTGTGCCGAAGCTAACAAGAGGAAGATGCCCACTGACTTGGCCCTAGCCCTACCGGCCTGCCTCCACCTCAAACCTGCTCCTGCAAACTCCCAGTGTATCCTGCAGCCAGCAACCTCAAAAACCCCGAAGGACCTGCCTGCCTTCAACTACAAAGACTGTGTCTCCCGTGAACACCAGATTTGTTCATCAACAACCTCTGGCCCTGTCCGGAAACCGCGAATCCGCACCACTCTGCACCCGCTGTCCACGGCCCGAGCTCAAGTGGGCAAACACCACGAGGAGGTCTCCCTGGTGATCCTGACCCAAGATCCGGCGACCCCTGACCTTCCTCAAGCCTCCAACCAATGCCTGCAGCCTCAAACCGGAAGGTCACCCCAACGACGACCAGGAGCTGGTAAGAAGATCCAACCCTAAAAGGCACCCCTGTACCCGACACCCCACGGCCTTGGGTGGCCCAACCGATGGTACCTAACCAACCCCCAGCATCCCATCTTACCCCTCCAAGTGGTGGTCGCACCCAGAAGACCTTCGTCCCCGAGCCTGCAGTGCTTTTGCAAACCGGCGACTCCCCAATGGAAGCTACAGGGCACCCGACAACAAAACAGCACTCTACACCCGGTCGCCTCACTGCTGCTGAGGGTGCATCTTTTATGCTGGTCTAAACCCCCATTTGCCCTGAGCTTAAGTCCAGGAGCTTTGCTCCCACAACCCAGTGGCCTGCTCGCCAGCAGCCACCAACCGGAGGCCCCCTATCCCCCATTGGATAACATTGGGCCTCAGCGCTCTGCACCAGGCTGCCCTAGTGCCGCTGAGGGTGTAACAAGAGTGCATCCTTGACCCCGGGGACCCCTGGGTCTAACCCCAGAATACCAACCCCCACAACAAAGTACTTACCTTTAAACCGATAACACTATTTTCCTCCATTGGATAATATTGACTGTTTTTCTATAAAAAGTTTCTAAGTGCGGAGTTGGAAAACCTAAAGAAATTCTTTAAAATTGGTTTACTACACTGTGTAAGAAAAGTAATCCGAAAGTAAGGTACTGGTCATTTTTACTAAAAAGTCCATTCAAAGTATATGTACTGTATTTACAAATCATTGCATTCCTCAGTAACAATACTGTAAGTCAAATTAAAGTGCATATAGAATTACAATCCAGACTGTATTACAACTGTATATTTGCTGCAAAGTATTCATCACTTACCTGTGCCAGGCTTGCTTGGTTCTAGAAAAATAAAAAAAATAAAAGAATATTTTTATACATAAACAATTAGTCTGAAGTTCAGTCTTTGAGTGTGTGTATTCATTTGCTGACTGAGTGTGTACAACAAATGCTTAACACTGTCCTCTGATAAAGCCTTACTGTTCAACCACACTACCACAAATAGAGATTAAGGTGCTATCTACTTTTACCTTTACCTCTGCCTACCTTTTGGGTTCCACTGGACTCTGTTCACACTATACCGCACTTTGGTATAGTATGTACAGAGCCAGCTTCCTACAGAAGTGGCCTATAGTTCATTGACAGAGAGTGCAGTGCTGCAGAGTAGAGTGTCATAGAGTACAGTGGTTTAGAATAGAGTGGTGTAGAGTGCATTGGTGTAGAGTACAGTGGCATAGATTGGTGCAGAGTAAAGTGACAGAGTGCAATAGTCTAGAGTAGATTGTTGTGTGCACTGGCATAGAGTGAATTGGTTTTGAGTAAAGTGGTGTAAAGTGCCTTGTGGTAGAGCGCAGTGACGTATTGTGCAGGAGCGTGGAGTGCAGCAGTGCAATGTTAAGTAGCGTAGTGTGGAGGGGCATAGTGTAGAGTGGCATAGTGTGGAGAGCCTTAGTGTGGAATGGCGTGGCGTGGTGTGGAATGGTGTGGTGTGGAATGGCATGGTGTGGAGGGGCATGGTGTGCAGTGGTATAGAGTGCAGTGGTGCATAATAGAGTGGGGTAAAGTGCACTGGCATAGAGTAGAGTGGTGCAGAGCAGAGTAGAGAAGCATAGAGTGAAGTGGCATATAGTATAGTGTCTTACAGTGCAGTGCTGCACAGTAGATTAGATTGGCATAGAGTAGAGTGGCTTCGAGTACATTGACGTAGAGTGCAGTAGAGTGGCATTGAGTGATGCAGAGTAGAGTGCAGTGGCATAGAGTAAAGTGGCTTAGAGTAGCGTGGCATAGAGTGTAGAGTGGCCTAGAGTATAGTGGCAGAGAGCGCAGTGCTGCAGAGTAGAGTGTTGTAGAGTGCAGTGGTATAGAATAGAGTGGCGTAGAGTGCATTATGTAGAGTGCAGTGGCATAGAGTGATGCAGAGTAAAGTGACAGAGTGCAATGGTCTAGAGTATATTGCCGTAGAGAGCATTGGCGTAGAGTATAGTGGCATACAGTGCAGTGGTGCAGAGCAGATCGGCATAGAGTGCAGTGTTGTAGACTGTATTGGTTTTGAGTAATGTGATGTAAAGTGCATTGGGGTAGAGTGCTGTGATGTAGAGTGTAGTGACGTATCATGCAGGGGCATGGAGTGCAGCGGCATAGAGTGTAGAGGCATAGTGTGGAGTGGTGGAGTGCATAGTGTAGAGTGGCATAGTGTTAAGTGGAGTGGTATGGAGTGGCAGGTTGAAATGGATTGGTGTGGAGTGGCATGGTGTGGAGTGCTGTAGAGTGGAGTGGGGCAGAGAGGTATAGAGTGGCATAGACTGCAGTGGCATAGAATAGATTGTTTCAGAGTAGAATGAAGTGTTGTAGATTGTAGTGGTAAAAAGTAGAGTGTTTTAGAGTGCAGTGGTGCAAAGTAGATTAGTATGGCTTAGAGTGTACTGGCATAGCATGCAGTGGCATAGAGTGGAGCGATGCAGAGTGGAGTGGCATAGAGTTCTGTGGTGTAAAGTGCAGTGGCATAGAGTGGTATTAAGTAGTGTGGCAGAGAGTGTAGTGTTGCGGAGTATACTGTTATAGAGTGCAGTGGGGTATAGTAGAGTGCAGTGACAGAGTACAATGGTGAAGAGTGCAGTGGAGTAGAGTACAGTGGCGCAGAGTGCAGTGGCATATAGTGCAGCGGCATAGAGTGGAGTGGCATGGTGTGGAGTGGCACAGAGTGGAATACAGAGGCATAGACTGCAGTGGCACAGAATGGATTGTTTCAGAGTAGATTGAAGCAGTATAAGGTAGAGTGCCATAGAGTGCAGGGGTACAGAGTAGATTAGAGTGGCTTAAAGTGGATTGGCGTTGAATGCAGTGGCATACAGTGGATCGATGATATGATTAAGTGGCGGTAGAGTGCAGTAGCATAGACTAGAGTGGCATAATGTAGAGTGCAATAGAGTGCAGTTTTACAGAGTACACTGTTGTAGAATGCAGTGGTGTATAGTAGAGTGGTGTGGAGTGCATTGGTGTAGACTGCAGTGGAGCAGAGTAGAGTTGCGTAGAGTGCAGTGACAGAGTACAATGGCATAGAGTGCAGTGGTGTAGAGTATAGGGGTGTAGAGTGCATTGATTTTGAGTAAAGTGGTGTAGAGTACATTGGCATAGAGTGCAGTGTCATAGAGTGGTGCACAGTAGAGTCTGGTGGTGCCTAGTGCAGTGGCGTACAGTACATTGTTTCAGAGTAGAGTGCAGTGCTGCAGAGTATATTAGAGTGGTGTAAAGGGTTTTTACATAGAGTACACTGGCATACAGTGGAGTGGTACAGAGTAGAGTGCATTGACATACAATGCAGTGGCATAGAGAGCATTGTTGCAAGTAGGGTGTCATTGAGTGGAGTGGCATGGAGTGAAGTACTGTAGAGTGCAGTGGCGAAGAGTACAGTGATGCATTGTAGAGTAGTGTGGGGTAGAGTGCATTGACATAGAGTAGAGTGCAGTGGTGTAGAGTAGGGAGGCATAGAGTGAAGTGGTGCAGAGAAGAGTACAGTTACGCAGTGTGGAGTGAGTGGAGTGGCGTAGTGTGGAGTGGTGCAGAGTATAGTGCAGTGGCATGGAGTGGTACAGAGAAGAGGGGAGTGGGGTCACGTGGAGTATGCATGGTATGGTAGCGTACTGACGTTACAGACAATACATTTTACAATTTAAATAACCATTACATTTGTAATTACATACAATTTTACTGATAAAAGTATACAAGAACAAGCAATAATGTGTGGAAATGTCATCACCCAATGTATTGATTTGATCATTGGCACAATTAATTTACAGACATTTAAATTTTGTTGTGTGTTAGAAATAAATAACATGTACAGCCTTCTTCAAGCAGACCCCAGTAGCCAGCATGATTGTGACATAAATCCTCTCACGTCAGAGAAAGAAAAATAAACACCAAGGGCCCGATTCACAGAAGTAATCTGAGACAAAATCCTAAACTTACTACTTTTGGTATTCACAGAAGGCATTTAGTAGTAGTAAAGTTGGATTTTGTCTTAAGGCTGTCATAAGTCTGTCTTAAGTCTGTCTTAAGTCTGTCCTAATTGTGTCTTAAGTTTGTCTTAAGTCTGTCTTAAGTCTGTCTTAAGTCTGTCTTAAGTCTGTCTTAAGTCTGTCTTAAGTCAGTCTTAAGTCAAACTTAAGACAAAATCCTAACTTTACTACTACTAAATGCCTTCTGTGAATACCAAAAGTAGTAAGTTTAGGATTTTGTCTCAGATTAGTTCTGTGAATAGACCCCCAAGCTCCCTGGAAGACACAGCAAATGTGAAAAGATATGAACAAGATGTAAAGGCCTGTTTACAGAAAGGGAGTATAGGAGGCTGGCTTTGTATCTACTATACCAAAAAGAGGTATAGTGTTCACAGAGTCCAGTGAGTTGCCAAACGTATCGCAATTAGTGGTAGCGGGGCTGAGCAGTTAGGCTTATCAAAGTGTAGTGTTAAACATTTATTGTACACGTGAAAGTACACACTTTAAGACTGAATCCAGACCAATTGGTTTGTATAAAAAGTTGTTACTTTGTTATTTACTCTAGAACCAAGAATCATTTAGTGCAGGAAAGTTGTACAGTGTTGTAAGAGTAGTAATACTTTTGAAGAATGCAGTAATTCTTTGTAAGAGGCACCTGTATATTTTACAGTTTAAGACAGTTTTCTGTTAATGTCAATCAAGTACAGTTGTATGCTTTGGCAGTGGTAAAGTTAGTTCAAAGATATACAGTGGAGCCGGGGAAGGGGGGGGGGAGGTGGCAGGAGGGTACTTGGAGGAGCTCTCACAATGAAAGAGCACATCTTGACCACCTCAGGAGAATGCTACTATAACATGCGCCTTCTGCGCATAATATTCCCCTACCTTCCAACCTCCACCCGCAAGACTCTAGTTCAAACCTTGGTAATAGGTAGAGTGCACTACTGCAACGCCCTTTTTGCGGATATCAATGAGACCCTAGTGGCCAAACTTCAGGTAGCCCAAAATACACTGGCTCCCAGTGAATAAAAGGTCTTGTTTTAAGATCTGTTGCCTGACCTATAATGCTCTAAAAGGGAAAGGTCCACTATATCTGCAACAAAAAATCAAAGCTCACACCCCAGGACGCTGCCTAAGATCCTGCAACAAAGCCCTATTATGTGTACCTCGCATTCGTCTGACGCGTAGTGGGGAAATGGCGTTCTCCTAACTTGCTCCCCACTACTGGACCAAGCTGCCACTCCATGTTGGTACATGTTCAAACATTACTGCAAATTTAGGAAACTTCTCAAATCCCATCTATTCTAACTGCCTCCTTTTCCGCTCTGATCCCTGCTTCCTCACAGCGCCGAGATGCCTCTGGGTGAGTTGAGCATTATATTAAAGATATTTAACATAACATAACATAACAAAACAGTAGGCACGATTTACAGGTAGGTGCCCGCTGTCTTCGGGCATGTTCCCCGGGGGTTCAGGTGAGCACAGGGGGCCACAAAGCAGCACCAAAGCTACACCACCAGCAGCACAGGGGTGGCCGGTTGCAAGGTGCAAATCAGGGTTGGGAGCCCAATGCCCTCCAATGGAGGTCATCGGTTTGGGAGTGGGACAGAGACTGCAGGCTGCAGGCTTGGAACAGGAGGCTGGATGAAGGTGACCAACGACTGGGCAGATATGTTGAATAGCTGGGGAACACCTGGGCACCGTAGGCTGGGCTCCCCAAAGTCGGGCCGGTGGATGCAGGAGTGCCTTTTAGGGACAGATTTCCTCAGCTGGGTCCGGTCACGGGCGGCGGGACCCTACGAACAGAGGATTCAGAGGTCAGCCACCAATGCAGACAAGGTCAGGATAGCTGGGGAGACTTCACAGGATAGGTGAGTCACTCAAACTCGGACCTTGGGCATTGGGTGCAGAGTTTGCAGTGGACGCGGATAAGCCTGGATTCCAAGCCCTTGGTGTTTTTATTTGTTGGACAAGGGGGACGTTCCTCCTCTGCCTACTAATTTTCCTGCCTAAACCTGCTGCCAAAAGTGAGGCCTGGGTAGGGGGGTGGGCATCTCCCCTAGTTGGTGCTGTCCAAATCAGCACATCACAATGTGAGAGCCCTTGAGGCTCACTGCCATGTGTTGCTGGTCCTGCCAGGGGGAGGTGTGACGCACCTCCACCCAGAGCAGGCTTTGTTTCTGACCTCCGAGAACACAAAGGCTCTCACCCCATGAGGTCAGAAACCTGTCTGGTGGTGGCTGGCTAGCAGGGACCAATCATCCAATACACTAAAAGTTGGTTGTTTTTAAGGGGGCATCTCTGAGATGCCCTCTGAGTACATTTTATAATAATAAATCCAACACTGGCATCAGTGTGCGTTTATTTTGCTGAGAAGTTTGGTACCAAATTTCTCAGTTTTCAGTAAAGCCATCATGAAACTGTGGAGTTTGTGCTTACAAACTCCCAGCCGTGTACTGAAAATGGCTTCACTGCACTTACAATGTCTGTGAATGGCACAGACACTGTAGGGCCATATTGCTCATGCAACTATGACCTCACCTGTGGCATGGTTAGGGTGACCAGATTCTCAAAACAAAAAAACGGGACAGTTCATAGACATAGAAGTAGGACTACAGTTTGCAGTAACGGCCGACATAAAAGTAGGCCTATTTGACAGCTGTCATAGACATAGAAAAGGGACTAAAATGACAGCCGCCTCCACAGACACAGATGAAGAATTACAGACAAATCATATGTGTGACACAGACTTAGCCGAGGGAGACGTCAAGGTTTCAGTGACCGTCACCCGGGTGAACCGCTAATTGCATGCTGTGATATCCTTACCTGGTGACACTCATGGATCCCTGTGGATTGCAAAGTATGACTCACTGCACAGCCTGGACAACACGGCCTTGAGCAGCAAACCCGAATTGCCAGGGCACGCAGTGGCTCGCGGCCTGAGCCTGCCACTGCCTGCAGCCTGGCCAGCCTTGGCAGAGTGTGTTACAGCCCAAGTAAGTTTAAGTTTTAAGCCTGGGTGCCAATGGCAGCGCGCAATCAGGCAGCTGCAGCGCCTGCGGTGTTACTCAAAACGGTGAAATGTGTTGCAAGACTGGCGCCGCGTGAAGTGTGTTTTATGTTGTTGGGGCCTCTCTGACATAGGTTCCCTGTTGGGCCGAGTCACTCACATGACGTCAGAGAGTGGCCCCGAGTCCTGATGTTCTCCTGACTTTAGTTTGCAGGGAAGGAGGGGGGGGGGCAGCACAAAGGCTGGCAATCTTTATGTTGTTTCTCTGCTGGCCTATCCAAGAACAGTAGCCACCAGAGTGTTGTTAGCAGGGCCTCGCACATCCTGTTTGGGCTGGGTCCCACCTTGGAGAGAGGCCCTGGACTGAGTGATGCTCTCTGCGCAGCATCATTAATTACGAGGGAGGAACCAGAGGGTCCAGTATAAGTTAGCAAAGGCTGAAGGTACAAGCCTAAAAAAAAAACAACCACAAAAAAATAAAAAGCAACTCCTGACTTAGTGTGCAGAGAGAGCCTTGATTTAATATTTTGCAAGGGAGTTTCCTGATATTTGTACGATTTTAAGTACATTTACTTAGACATGAGTATAAATGAAAGTTGTTTAACCATTATTTCTAACGCTTTGCAGCAGCTAATGTAGAGTTTCTAGTTGCTCAAATGGGTGTCATATCTGATATTTATAAGTTTCCTTCGTTTTCATATCTTGATTTTGCTAGCAGGAAAGTGCCACTCATAGTCGTTAAAATGTCACTCATAATTACTCTGAAATTATGAAAATGTCACACATAGAAAACTGAAACCTTGGCAGCTATGCATGTAATGTTACACCTACAACAAGCCAGGACTATTCGCTTTGTTAGTTGTTCTTAGCTGCATAAGATACATAAGCAACAAACTTGGGCTGCGTTGTACATAACATTGAAAATGCTTCAGTTCTGGGATGATGAGACTGTGAAAGACCTATAACGGGTCTCTTTGAAGGCAGTGAAGGGTGGTTGGTATTGATGCAGCAGTAAGATTGTTTTTTCATCTTGAGGGCAAAAATGGACAGCCCAATAGAGACCTGTCTCAGCACCTGTGCTAAGTAAGCAGAGAAATGTCCCAGTTTTTAAATAGTGTTTCAGTGCGAGACACTATTTAAAAACCGGGATATTTCTCCATTTAACCCGGGCACTGCACAAAAACCGGGACATTTCCGAAATTAGGAGCAAAGTGTCGAGAAACCGGGACGTCTGCTCACCCTAGGCATGGTGCACCCTGCCTTTAGGGCTGTAAGGCCTGCTACCCCTGTCACAGGTAATGTTGATGGTCATGGCACAGATGTGTGCCACGTTGACTATTTAGTTTGGTCAGCACCAAAACACGCAGCCTGCAATGGCAGTGTGTGGGTGTTAAGGTGACGGGTCTCTGAGGGTGGCACAATACATGCTGCAGTCCTCAGAGGCCCTCTCTGGTCACAAGGCCCTTGATACCAGGGGTACCTTTCGCAAGCGACTTACATGTGGCCCAGAGGTGTGCCATTTGTGGAGAGAAAGGTACAGTTTTGGGAAAGAACACAGGCCCTGGGAGCCTGATTGGCAGGGAACCAGGGCACCTTCAGTCAAGTTGGCACCATGTATCTGACAAAATGTTAGGGGGTAGCCATGCAAATAGGGGCACTCTCCTACAGTGAATTTGTGGAAGAATAAATTAAACAAGGTTTGGGCAATGGGCGGGACGAACTCGAGCTGGACAACGTAAAGCAAATAAAGCCAGAAAATAGAAAGCCAGAAAATGTGAGTTACAAACCACAAACCCAATGGTAAGTAATGGGTGGATTGCATCCCTAGGTCAATGCCCACCACTCACCCTTCTGAATTGCGAATTGGTGTCCAGCCGCAATCTCATTTAAGGAATGTTTGCAACTGAAAAAGTTGTTCATACATCGAGGCTTTGTGTGGCCTGTAAAATAATGGACAGTAGAGTTTGTCCATGTCTTTTGCAGTAAGATGTACTTCTTATTTTACTTGGACATATGCCAAACACTCTCAATATTGCTAAGGAAAAGGTAGATATAAAAGCACATTTTTGCATCCTGTGCTGCATTGCTAAATGTTTCCACCGCTGTAAATGAGCACACTCCTTTTCAGTAAGCAAAATGGCATCCGCAAAAGACCAGAACAATAATGGCTGTCTTTCTCCTCTTGACTCCTTCCAAAGTTCACTACCATCTATGTAAAGTAGTTTCTAGTTTGACTTTGGGCAAAGAGGTGGGGAATTGTTGCTTTGTTAAGGAAAACTGTAACCTTTCTTGCATTGAATTAATTAATTTACAAGTATATCTCGTTAACTGCTTTAATATAGCTCCGTGGAACTATACCGTAAAGTAAAGCGCCAAATTGAAGAAAAAAATAAAATAGAAATAAAACGTGCACCCCAGACTCTTGTTTTTGCTGTTTATTGAACAATACATATATTCAGCCTCCAGTCTTTTGGTGATAATTCTTTTTCTACTGCTTAAACTTTTGTTCTGTACGTGATGTTTTGGGGTTACTTCACAAATCGCGCCTCTTATATTTCCTTTACCTGCGCTGAATGCTAACATCTGTGCCTCGTGTTGGGTGGACTCCTTAGGCACACGGCGTAGCCACCATTGGTGCAGCAGGTGCAGTGGCACCGGGGCCCAGAGACCCTGACATTACCGTATTTTGCTACCCCACTGATTTCTTAAGGGGGCTTTTTCCTTGCTTGCACCAGGGCCAAGAGACCCTTGCTACGCTACTGCTCAGACACCTAGGGCCTCATTTATGAAAAGTGTTGCATCGCTGAGTGAAACCAGCGATTAAACACTTTGTTAATGTTAATGTTGATTAAACTTGTTGAGCACGCAAATACCCCAGGGTGCCTCGGTGCTATGAATGCAGAATGCCCAGTCCGGTGAATAATTCTGAAATAGCCATGTTTTTAACTTCTTCCTGAAAGTGGTGAGGGAGGTCGCTCCTCTACGCTCAACAGGTAGCGTGTTCCACACTTTTGCTGTGCCGTACGATAGACTTCGGCCACCCCAACCTGTGGATCGTATTCTCAGTACTTTTATCGGGCTCACGCCTGTAGAGCACAGTTGCCCGGACGGTTGGTACCAGGCAAAGAGATTTGTGAGAGAAAGAGGTCATGTGTTGTTCAAAGCTTTGTATGCCAAACAAAGAGATTTAAACTTGATTCGCTGTGCCAGCGGGAGCCAGTGGAGTCTACGAATCTCCTTTGATATTGAGTCATACTTAGGAATATTTCCCAACAACCGGGCCACTGTATTTAGAACCGTCTGAAGCTTTATTAGATATTGCTTCTGCATGCCTAGGTAGAGCCCATTGCAATAATCCAGTTTAGACTGGACTAGTGCAGCTACCACCATCTTTCTAGAGTCCACAGGGATGTATGGTAGGATCTTCTTGAGTTTCTATATCAGAAAATGGGAGACAGAGACAATAGCATTTGTTTGGTGTGATAGTGCTAATTTGTTGTCAATGCACACTCCTAAATCTTTCACATTTTGCACTCGTTTAGGTGCTTCACCCATCTCTGCCGGCCACCAAAGATTGTCCCATCTAGGTTGCAAGTTACCGAAGATTATAACCTCTGTCTTTTCAGCATTGAGCTTAAGGCAATGAGTTCCCATCCATCTATTTATTTCTCTCATACAGTTCTGGAACTGTAGGGTGGGTGTGGTTTGTTGCCTGTATGCTGCCACGACTATCAGGGTGTCGTCAGCATAGGACGTCAGGCAGAAACCCCTTCTTGCTACAGCTTGGATGCGCTGCATTTACTGTACGGCGCACCATGCCGCAAGGAGTTAACAGATACGTCAGTATTCCTGACGCATCTGTTGGCGCAGTAATGACACATTGCTGGAGTGTGTGGCAAAACAGACACAACTCCAGCAATGCGTCATTACACATGGGCAAGTCCCATGTTGAAGGCTCCTGCGTCAATCTTACACCTGCTGTGAGGCAGGTGTAAGGATCTGACCCAGTGGCACCCTAGAAGTGGTGTAGTGAAAGCTGATAGATTTCACTGCGCCACTTCTACGACCCTAATTTGTGGGGAGCGCCCACCCTGCATAGATCATACCTTTCACAGGTATAATGTAGCGCAGGGGATTACAAAGTGACGCATCTGCCTAGATGTGCTTTGTAAGTAGGGCACAGTGTGTCGCATACCTTACGCTGCCGCAGAGTCACAAAAAGTGACGCACCGGCAGCGTAAAGGGCTCATAAATAAGTCCCCTAGAACCTTTACCGTCCTTCGCCCTCCATTTTAAGGGGACAAGTGCTTATCAGGAGGACAGTAAATGCGCAGCCTCTCGCGCTGATTAATTAGGCTGGGAGGCAGGGAGAGGGCAAAGCCTATTAATCTGATTACTGTTACAAGGCAATTCATTAAGAGAACGACTGCAAATGTCAGGCCTCAGAAGGACGCGGGACACGGGTGCGGATGAAAGGGATGGGTCTGACCATTAAAGCCATGGGGGGAGGGGGAAATCCCATTCAATAAACATTAAAATAAAATTATCGTCCGAAGATATGGCTTCTGGGGGATCTAGCTAACCCCGAGAAGAGAAGACTAGACTACTGTTCAGGCAGACTCAGAGCACACATGCAAGAGGATGAGAAATAGAAAAAGAGAGGCGAGAGAAGAAAGGAGAAGAGGGAGAGAGAAAAGAAAAGTCAGTCAGAGAGATAGACGGAGTGAGAGAGGGAAACAACCAGGGCTCGAGTCGGGGTACACGCAGGTACACGGCGTCCCCTCACTCTTTTCACAGGGTGGACGCCGTCCCCCCTGCCACGAAGCTGGGCCCCATTGAAATATGCTGAACGTGTCCTGGTATCATTTTTAGACACCGGGACACGTTCCGCACGTGAGGTCGTGAGGTCATTTGCATATTGTCAGTCCCCCCACTTCTTTTTATAGGACTTGTGCCCTGGAAACAACATACAAAGAGAAAGAGTGTGAGATAAAGTGGGAGGAGGGAGAAAGAGATGGACAGTGGAAGCCGTAGAGCGAGAAAGAGAGACTTTAAAGAGAGAGGAGCACATTCTGTGAGCGAGAGAGATCATGGGCGAGAGAAGGAGAAATAATGTATAGAGAAAGAAAGAGAAGGAGACAGAGAGACACACAGGGTGCTAGTGATGGACTAAAGAGAGGGCAGAGGACAAAGAGAGACAAAAGGAAAGAAAGAGACAGTAAAGAGAGAGCGAGAGAAAAGAAACCCAGGAATAAACAGTGAGAGAGAGAGAGAAAGAGAGAAAAGAAGAATGGGCAATCGTGTGTGAGAGTAATATATCTGCATTAAATGAGTCATGGCTCATCCCCTCCAATAGTGTTACATTTGGGAGCTGTTGCTAGGAGCCGGAGATGGCCATTATCAGGAAGTAGCTACTACTCATAATTAAGGCTTGGTGGGTTTGAGCCTGGCCCAGGCTAATCTGGGAGGGAGCTATTAATGCCAGCGATGAACAATAATGGGACCCTCATGGCACAGGCCGCAGGACGCTCCTTCAGCATGCAGGTGCCTCGGGCAGGGGCAGAAAAGTAGGTCCAGGTATCCAACGCAAACCTGGCTATCAGTGGTGACTCCTCCACTAAGGCGGAGGTGCGTCGCCCCACTACTCTGCAGCAGCAAAAGAAAGGAAACAATAAAATGATAATAGCTAATGTTAGTATCATTTTATTGTGTCCCCCTGCTGCAGCAGCTTTGTTGAGGGGGTGGGACAGGGCTGCAGAGCAGGGGAGGAGTGGTTTGCCCACTCGTAAGTGCACAATGACTGTTTGGTGCAAAACAGTCATGCATACTTCCCTGTTCTCCATGCAGGCTGCATTATAGCCTGCGTGGAGAACATGTCCACTCCTCCAGCCCCTGGCTGAGTGCCGTGTCACGGCGCTCAGTCCTCTCGCAATGCTGCATTGCAGCACTGGGATTGGCCTAGGGGAGGGAGCCTGGCTGCCTGCTTCCTGTCCTGTTCCTGGAGTCGGTCGCAGGAGAGCAAGAGCAGCGACACGGGACCCGGCAGCAAGGTAAGTTTACGTTTATTTTTTTCCATTGCGACCTGCGCTACTCCCCCCCTCCCCCCCCGGGCTTGGCTCAACACCCGTGAGCTGTAGCTGCCGCCACTGCTAGCTATGTAGCAAAATAGCCCTGTAATTACTTAAGGAGCTGGGAGATTGTGTACATCAATTGTGGATTTTTCAAATGTATTTTACACATATTATTTTAAAATGTATGTCTGTTTGTTAAGGTTTTTATTAACTGTACAATAAAAGAATTCATTAATTCATATTATAATTCTAGGCACGGGGAGATTAAGTGATTTGCCCAGAATCAGGCTACAGTGAGTCAAGCTCCGAGGCCAAAATTCATACCTGGCTCCCCTGGTTCCAAAGGCCGCAGCACGAGCCACTGGACCACATCTCCTGCCGCAGGTGGCACCACACAGTAGAGATGGCTGCAGTGCTTGTCTGTAAATAGGGGGCGTTTGGCAACCCCAGCTGCTGGTGAACAGTTTTAATTATGGTGCATTTGTGTCTATTTCACAGGCGACGTCTGACACCTTCCTGCACGGAGAGAGATGCATCGCCGCCTTTGCTGCACAATCCAGCGATTGAGGGCCTATGAGACAGAAAATCCAAGGCAGCTCCTCCCCCCAAGCTCCCGCAACATCAGATTATTGCCTTTCCTGGTATATCTTTTGACAATTAAATGCAGAAAGGGAGCTCACAATTTTTACACAAGTCCAGATTGAACTTTCAAAGCTCTTGTTGAAGTGAGAACAGTGGAGATATAAACTGAGGGGCTTATTTACAAGCCCCGAGCGCCGCAGGTACGTCACTTTTTCCCATATCAAAAGTGATGCACCGGCGGTGCAAGGGGCTTTTTCCCGGAGAATAATCTCTCCATATTCTGTCCATCGACTGCAGGCACAAAAGTGCTATGGGGCAGATTTACAAGCCCCTTGCGGCTCATTTACGCCGCCGTTGCGTCACTTTTGTGACGCAGCGGCGGCGCAAATCCTGCACCATGGTGCGGGGTACATACAACGTGACGCATCTGGGAGATGCGTCACGTTGTAAAGCCCTGCGCCACATGTAGGCGTTCCTGCGCAGGGGAGGGTGCTCCGGCGCAGGAACGCCTCCTAAAAGTGGCTGAGTGAAATGTACAAGATTTCACTCAGTCACTTTTAGACCCATGCTGCGTCAAAACCCTGCGCCTGCCTGAAGCAGGCGTAGGGAATGACGCAGCATTAGCAAGATAGGGTCCCCCAGAGCATTGCTGGAGCTGCGTCGCGCTTGCGACGCAACTTCAGCAATGCGCCACTTTTACGGCACAGATGCGTCAGGCATCTGTGCCGTTTTTGCCCCATGGTGCGCCGCATTGTAAATTCGGCGCACCCATGGTGGCGGAGCTGTGGCGCACAATAACTGGCGCATCCCTGCTGATATGCAGGGATGCGCCAGTTATTGTAAATATGCCCCTATATGTTTTTCTTGGATCAGGAAGAATCGAAGTTTAAGTTTAGTTGCTGTCTCTAGACAGTTTTACTTAAACTGAAATCCATGGCTATGGTGTAGGTAAACCCACAAAATCTCTCTGCCAAGAGCAGCAATTGAAATTTACGGATGTGCAAAGCTGAACTCCACTGATGAAACTAGGGAAAAAAAAAATTTTTAGATTGCTTTTTATATTTTATTTCTAATACAAGACATTGGAACCTCATGTACGAAGTTATACATAATAATTTTAAAAGATCTGAAATAAACGTGTATGCTTTTTCTCCCTGATTAAACTCTGGACTGCTCTGCTAGGTACACTGAGGGTCAAATGTTGGAGTGGTGTGATTGGTGGTATTCCTAGTTTTCCAGGACTGGAGTTACCATAGTAAATAAGCCTCCTGGAATATTCAGAAAAAAGTTGCTCTTTCGCCAAATATTCTATGGAGTTAGAATAGTAAATGTAACCTTTCATTGTCCGCCACGCCCCCTGCTGCCCTGAGGGTGCACTTCAGGGCAAGGAACATAAGACACTAGGGGGCATATTATCAAGACAGGCGATAAAATTATCGCTGCTTTAGAGGCAGAAAACTGCCGCTAAAACGGCGATAATGGGCTTGATAATATGCTCTATGGAATTCCAATTGAAGCCCAGGTTAGATGTCCTTCACATCTAACATGGGCTTCAATTGGAATTCCATAGAGCACATTATCAAGCCCATTATCGCCGTTTTAGCGGCAGTTTTCTGCCGCTAAAGCGGCGATAATTTTATCGCCTGGCTTGATAATATGCCCCTAGGGGGTATATTTACAAGCCCCTTGCCCTGCCAGATCATCACTTTTTGTGACGTCTGGTGGAGCGAATCACAAAATCATATCTATGAGGCCACGCAAAACCACTATGCATAGCTTGGAATTACCTCATATGTGGAGTAA
Organism: Triturus cristatus; assembly: GCF_964204655.1. Lineage (NCBI taxonomy): Eukaryota > Metazoa > Chordata > Amphibia > Caudata > Salamandridae > Triturus > Triturus cristatus. The sequence continues at coordinate 1,070,969,010 of NC_140583.1, forward strand.
GGCAAGGACGCTGAAATCGCTGCCCTGCTTTACTCTGTGCTCGGGAGACGTTCCATGTGCATTGCAGAGATTTGTCCCACGCAACACCCATGGATTTTGACATTTCCACAGGTAAACCTAGGGAAGCGCCAAAACCTTACGCCTCCCAAGTGGAGACGTGAAGAGGAGAAATAACTTTATTCCTCCTAGTTTTTTCCTCTTTCTATGTGTGCTGCATTGTGTGGCACACATAGAAAGAGAAAAAAAACCTATTAGGATTGTTTCTGTGTAGGAACCTGCCCCTTCCTGCACAAAAACAATCCTGCCAACCACACAGGCACCCTTGCACCACGGTGCAAGGGTGCCTGAGTTGCCCCTAGGCTGCTGAAATGGTGTCGCAAGGGGAAAGGACAGGTATCCATATTGCATATGTATGGTGCATTCCTGAACTTTCAAGTTGGCATAGGGTAGGAATGCCATGCAGAACTGCCCTACACCAAATCCCCATAAATGAGTGCCTTGAGGTAAAAGGCTCTGATTTGTTTTTACAGTTTGTGCCAGAACCCTCTCATTATCCTGCGGCTCCTGAAAAACTCTATACAGTTATAATGATTCAAAAATATTGTGTGAAATAGGTGCACATTGTCCCGCATTGTTGGAGTTGTGACCTTTGTGTCATTTTGCACCTCAAAAATGTATGGCGGCAGCTTCAAAGTTTATAGGACAGGGACTGGGCCTGCGGATAGGAGGAGGAATGACCATGGAGCACATACACCGATCTGGCATTGCAGTCTACCCTCCATGCAGCACAAACACGGTTCTTCGTTGCAATGGCTACTTTAAGCCACGCCCATATCAACGTAATTCATAGTAGAACCAACAGGGGCAGATTTACAAACCCCTTGCAACACTTTTGCGATGCAGTTGTGTCACTTTTGTGACGCAACGGCGGCATAAAAAATGCGGCAAATTTACAACATGACCCATCTATGGAGCTGCCTCACGTTGTAAAGCCCTGCGTGACATTATACCTGTGTCAGGTGTAACGTATGCAGGGTAGGCGTTCCCACACAGGAAAGCCTTGTAAAAGTGACGCAGTGAAATCTACAAGATTTCACTGCGTGATTTTTAGGACACCACTGTGTCAAAACCTTACACCTGCTCGAGTGACGCAGTGTATTGGGAATAGGCCGCAACACGCATTGCTGGAGTTGCGTCGTGCTTGCGACATGACTGCAGCAATGCGTGACATTTCTGCCAACAGATGCGTCAGATTTCTTTTACACATCTGTCAATCCTTGCGCCATAGTGCGCCATATTGTAAATACAGTGCATTTATGGTGGCGCAAGTGTTTTTCACGCAGGCGCAGGGAAACTGACGCATCTATACAGATGCGTCACTTTCTTGTAAATCTGCCCCAATGTTTACAGGCTTTAAAGGGGAGTGCTTATCAATGATTCAATTTACCATGGTGCCCCTCTGCAAAGCAAAGAAGAAAAGTTTCTGTGGAAATGTGGCTTAAGGGCCAGAGCGGCGGACTTGGCGGATGTGAAACCAGGTTCAAGTCTGGCGGGAGGCTCAAGCATCCTGTGATTTTGGGGCAAATCACATACTCTCCCCGCGCTCTGATACCTTTGGGTCGAGTTCGCGCTATGTAAAAACTGCAAATAAAAAACTGCAAAAAAGGTGCCTGCATTGCTACTTTAAGTCTGCCAGCCCCTCGACCGTCCATGACAGCCACAGGGCAACAGGAGGTGTGTCTGAGGGAGAGTGCAGCGCATCCGGGTCTGAATCAAGGTCCGTGCAGGAAAATCGATGCCTGTCCCACCCCCAGGCACGCTCATTTGTCCTACACATTAGATTTTGTCTTGGCCAATGCGTGCATTCTCTTAATACATTTAAGAATGCATAAATGCCACTTTTTTAAATGACTTGAGCAGTATAGGAAGGGGGGAGGTTTTGTCAATTGGTCTGAATATACACACTTTAATAGTAAATAAAGAAGGTGACAATTATAAAACACAAACGAAATTAATAAGTACACAGTAACTCAATACAACAGAAAATAATGCCTAATTGCGTATGAAATTAATAATTACAGAGGCATGTGTGGAATGATAGACGGTAGAAATGTAATTAGAAAACGATTTTAATTACGTCAAAAATTAAATTAGTATTTTGAGACGAAACAATATTTACTACTGTAAAAAATAGTTTGGAAGCGGTTGGTCTACTTCTTTATTCATTTATACTCTGCAGTATTTTTTTCGCTTGGTATAGATATCCCCCAGAGGCACTGGAGATCTAAGCCTGCAAAAGTGTAAAAACTACAAATTAAGACCAACGGACCAAATCTACAAACCACATTTCCAAGTTTTTTTTTCTCTGTCTAAACTCGGCAGCTTCAAGGAAAACCCAACAGCTCATGCTCTGTTTCAGAAAACGAGGCCCCGATTGAAGAAGGGCGTCTGCACTCGTGGCGGAGGCTCCTCAGTGGTGGCGGGAACTACGCGCTTCTGGCGGGATCTACGCAATGGGAAACCATTGTGTGGAGGTGCCGTCATGAGTGCGGAGATCCCGCCACAACTGAGGAGCCTCCACCACCAGTGCGGAGGCTCTTTGTGAATTGGGGCTTGAGTTTGCACATGAGCAAAATGTGATGCATGTATACATGCGTATGGGCCCAGCTTAAACAAGCATTGGCAACGCCAATGGGTCTCATTCTTGCAAAAGCTATTGACTGTGCAAATAACGTTTTTGGCCATGTTGTACACCAGTGAGGCTGCTGTTCAGCATGGCTAAAAGTTTGAGGCATAGAGGAGTGGCATGGAGTTGAGTGGTATAGTGTGGAGTCGTGAAGAGTGGAGTAACAAAGAGTGGAGTGCCATAGAGTGGCATAGAGTGCCATAGAGGGGCATAGAGTGTTGTAGAGTGGAGTATCATAGAGTGGAGTGTCGTAGAGTTCAGTGTTGTAGGGTAGAGTTGAATGCCGTGGATTATAGTGGAGTGGAGTAGAGTGGCATAGCGTTGATTGGTGTAGAGTGGCATAGAATGTTGTAGAGAGAAGTAGAGTCGAGTATTTTGGAGTGGAGGGAAATAGACTTGAAGGGCATAGAAGTGGAGTGGAGTCTCGTATAGTGGAGTGTCGTAGAGTGGCATAGAGTGCCGTAGAGTGGCATAGAGTGTTGTAGAGTGGAGTATCATAGAGTGGAGTGTCGTAGAGTTGAGTGTTGTAGGGTAGAGTTGAATGCCGTGGATTAGAGTGGAGTGGAGTAGAGTGGCATAGCGTTGATTGGTGTAGAGTGGCATAGAATGTTGTAGAGAGAAGTAGAGTGGAGTATTTTGGAGTGGAGTGGAGGGGAATAGACTTGAAGGGCATAGAAGTGGAGTGGAGTCTCGTATAGTGGAGTGTCATAGAGTGGCATAGAGTGAAGTAGGGTGGCGTGGAGTGGCATAGAGTGGAGGTGCACAGATTTGTATAGAAGAGAGTGAGAAAAAGTGCCATAGAGTGTGTTGCACAGTGGTGTGTCATAGAGTGGAGTAGGAGAGAGTGGCATAGTATAGAGTGGAATAAAGTGTCATATAGTGGAGTGGTCTAAGGTGGGGTAAAGTAGCTTAGAGTGTCATAGAGTGGAGTGGAATAGAGTGGTACAGAGTGTCTTAGAGGGTCCTGGAGTGTCTTTGAGTGGAGTGTCGTAGAGTAGACAATCGTAGAGTTGAGTACAGTGAATTTGAGTGTCATGGTGGCTCATAGTGTTGAAGATCATAGAGTGGAGGGTAGCAGAGTGGAGTGGCATAGAGCGGGATAGAAAGCCAATAGTGAAGTAACGTAGAGTGGAATAGAGTAAAATGGAATGGAGTAGAGTGTCATAGAGTGGGGTATTGTGGAATGGAGTGTTTTAGTGTGAAGTGTCGTAGAGTGGAGTGGAGTGGCCTAGAGTGAAGCAGCATGCAGTGACGTAAAGTGTCATAGAGTGGCACAGAGTGGAGTGACATAGATTGAAGTAGATTATCATAGACTGGAGTGGAGTTTCAGAGAGTCGAATGGCATTGAGTAGGGTGGTGTTAAGTGGAATGGCGTAGAGTGGAGTGACGTAGAGTGGAGTGGCGTAGAGTGGAGTAGTGTAGAGTGTTGTGGTGTGGAGTAGAGTGTCAGAGAGTGAAGTGGCATTGAGTGGAGTAGATTGGCATAGAGTGTAGTGGAGTGAAGTAGAGTAGAGTGTTATAGATTGGAGTTATGTGGAGAGAAGGGATGAACAGTGACATACCACAAAGTGGAGTATGGTAGTGTGCAGTGCTGTAGAGGGGGGTGAAGTGCCTTAGAGTAGAGTAAAGTGTCAGAGTGGAGTGCCATAGAGGGGAGTGGAATAGAGTGGAGTAAAGTAGCATAGAGTGTCATAGAATGGAGTGTCATAGAGGTTCATAGAATAGAGTGGCATAGAGTGGAATGGCCTAAAGTGAAGCATCGTAGAGAAGATTAGCATAGAGTGGCATGCGTAGAGTGGAGCACAGTGTCAAAGAATCGAACGAGTAGAGGGTCAAAGAGGGGAATGTCGTGGAGTGTCATAGAGTGGATTGTCATAGATTGGAGGGGCATATAGTGGACTGGCATAGAGTGGTGTACAGTGGAGTGAAGTAGAGAAAAGTAGAGTGGAGTGGAGGGTCGTGAAGTGGAGTGGCGTGGAGTGGCGTAGAGTGGAGTGGGGCACAGTAGAGTGGCGTAAAGTTGGTGGCGTAGTGTGGAGTGGCACAGAGCGGGTAGAGTGGTGTTGAGTGGAGTATAGTATAAAGGTGTAGAGTAGCATGGAGAAGAGTGGAGTAATGTGCCGTAGATTGGAGTAGAGTGTTGTAGAGGGGAATAGAGTGTCATAGAGTGGAGTTGCATAGAATGGTGTGGAGTGGCATAGAGTGGGATGCCGTAGAGTGGAGTGAAGTGGCGTGGAGTGGAGTGTTATATTGTAAAGTGTTGTGTCATAGAGTGGAGCGGCATAGAGTGGATCAGAGTACCATGGAGTGGAGTAGCCTAGAGTGGAGAGGCATGAAATGAAATAGAGTGGAGTAGAGTGGCATGGGTGGAGTAGAGTTTCACAGAGAGAAGTGACAAAGTGTGGCGGGGCACTGAGTGGAGTGGCATAGAGTGGAGTAGAGTTGAGTAGAGTGGAGTGGACTGCCTTAGAGTGGAGTGGCATAGTATAGAGTGGAGTAAAATGTCACAGTGGAGTAGTGTAGCATGGATTGTCGGGCATTGAATGGAATATAGTGGCGTGGAGTGGAATTTCATGGAGTGTCGTAGAGTGACATAGAGTTTGGTGGAGTATCATAGAGTGGAGCATCGTAGAGGGGAGTGGCATAGAGTGGAGTGGCATAGAATGGAGTGACATAGAGTGGCATAGAGTAGCGTAGAGTGTCGTAGTATGGCATAGAGTGGCAAAGAGCAGCATGGTATAGAGTGGAGTGGCATGGAGAAGAGTGGAGTAAATTGGATTGGAATAGAATAGAGTAATCTAGACTGGTATGGGGCGGCATACAGTGGTGTAATGTGCAGTAGACAAAGCAGAGTACGGTAGAGTAGAGTGGCATGGAGTAGGGTGGAGTGGTGTGGAGTGGCGTAGAGCGGAGTGACATAGTGTTGAGTTGTGTAGAGGGGAGTAGAGTATTGTCGTAGGTCCTGGAGTAGAGTGTTGTAGAATGGACTTGCGTAGAGTAGAGGGTCAAAGAGTGGAGTTGCGTAGAGCAGAGTAACATGATATAGTTATACACTGCATTTACAGACAACACATTTTTTATTGAAATTACCATTACATTTGCACAAACATAAGGTTTTACTGATAAAACTCTACAGTGCACAATGACAATGTGTGATAATTGTATCACAAAGTTAATTGATTTGTTATGATTGCATATAAAGTTTTCACTTCAGAATTACAAAAAAAGTTATTCATGTGTGCTTTCCTAATTCTGATATATTCTAAAATGATTGCACAGTTCATTTATAGAGGTTTTAATTTTGTTGTGTGCTAGACAAAATTACATTCTACAGCCTTTCCTATCACAAGGGTGCCCAGCAGATTGTCACATAAATCCTCTAATTTTGAATTCAGAGAGAGAAAAGTAAATATCAAGCTCCCTCAGAAGATAGAGCATGGCATTTTAATTCTTTCTTTGAATGCACAGCAAATGTCACAAGATATAAACACAATTTAAAGGCCTGTTTACAGAAAGCAAACATTTGTGGAAGAATGCAGTAAATATGCTAGGCTCCAAGGGAGGGACGTACTTAAGCTAAACAACCTAAATGAATAAAGTAAGCAAATAGAAAGCAATCAAATGTCATGGAGGGTCATAGTGTGGAGAGTCATAGAGCAGATGGAAGCAGGTTGGAGTGGTATAGAGTGGAATGCAATGGCGTAGAGTGAAGAGGTGTAGAGTGGAATGGATCAGAGTGTCATAGAATGGAGTATCATGGATTGAATTGTTTTAGAATGGAGTGTTGTAGAGTGTGCAGTGGCATTGACTGGCATGGAGTGTCTTAGAGTGGCGTAGAGTGGAGTGGCAGAGTGCAGTAGATGGTTGTAGTGTGGAGTGGAGTGGAGTTTCGTAAAGTCACATTGCACAGAGTGTCATAGAGTGGAGTGGTGTAGAGTGGAGTAGAGTGTCCCGGAGTGTTGTAGAGTGGAGGGGCGTAGAGAGGAGGAGTGGAGAATAGAGGGGTGTAGTTTGGAGTGTTGGAGAGTGGAGTAGCATAGAGTGTTGTAGAGTTGAGTAGAGTCAAGTGGTGTAGAGTAGTGTCATTGAGTGGAGTTATGTAAAGATAAGTGGTGTACAGTGGCATACCAAAGAGTGGAGTAAAGTGGTGTGGAGTGTCATAGAGTGTAGCAGAGTGGAGAGGGGTGCTGTAGAGTGGAGTAAAGTGTCGGAGAGGAGTGGCATAGAGGGAAGTAGGGTAGAGTGGAGTAAAGTAGCATAGAATTTAGTAGAGTGGCATGTCATAGCATGGCAATATGTGTCGTAGATTGGTGTAGAGTGGTATAGAGTGGAGTATTGTAGAGTGGAGTGGTGTGGAGTGCCATAGAATAGAGTGGCAGAGATTGGAGTGGCCTAAAGTGAAGCATGATAGAGTGGCGCAGAGATGAGAGGCATACAGTGGCATTCGTACAGTGGAGCAGAGTGTCATAGATTGGAGAAGAGGGGAATGGAGTAGTGTCAAAGAGTGGAGTGTCATGGAGTTGAGTGAAAATGAGTGTCATAGAGTGAAGTCGAATGTTGTAGAGTGGAATGAAGTGGTAAAGAATGGAGTAGAGTGGTCTAAAGTGAAGTGACATAGAATGGAGTAGAGTGACCTAGAGTGAAATGGCGTAGAGTGTCAAAGAGTGGTGTAAAGTGGGGTGGAGTAGAGAGAAGTAGATTTAAGTGGAGTGGAGTAAAGTGGCATGTAGTTGCATGGAGTCGGGTGGGGCGCGGTGGAGTAGGGTAGAGCGCAGTAATGTAGAGTGCAGTGCATAGAGTGGAGTGGCATAGTTTGGATTGGCTTAGAGTGAGTAGAGTGGTGTAGAGTGGAGTAGAGTTTAATAGAGTAGAGTAGTGTGGAGTAGAGTGGAGTAGAGTGTTGTAAAGTGGTGTAGAGTGGAGACGAGTTTCATAGATGCGGAGTGCCATAGAGTGAAGTTGCTTGGAACTGAGTGTTATTGAGTGTCGGGTCTTAAAGTGTTGTGTTGCATATTCAAGGGGCATAGAGGGGAGTAGAGTAGAGTGGAGTTGAGTGCAGTGGAGTGTCATAGAGTGGCATGGTATAGAATGGCATAGAGTGGAGTAGAGGGGCATAGAGTCGCATTAAAGTGTCATAGAGAGGAGTGACATAGAGTGGAGGGGCGCAGAGTCATATAGCATAGAGTGGAGTAAAGTGTCGTAGAGTGGAGTGCCGTTGAGTAAAGTGCTATAGTATAGAGTGGAGTGAAGTAGCTTAGCATGGATTGTCAGGGCATAAAATGAAGTATAGTGGCATAGAGTGGAGATTGGTGGAGTGTGGTAGAATGGCATAGAGTTTAGTTGAGTGTCATAGAGTGGAGTGCAAAAGAGTGGAGTGGTGTAGAGTGGAGTGGACTGGCACAGAATGGAGTGATGTAGAATGGCATAGAATGGCTAAGAGTGGCATTGTGTGGTGTAGAGTGGCATAGTGTGGAGTAGAGTGGCATAGAGTGGAGTAGAGTAGATGGCATGGAGTAGAGTGGAGTGGCATGGAGTTGAGTGGCATAGAGTGGAGTGGCATGGAGTGGAGTTGAGTAGCACAGAGGGGAGTAGAGTGAGGTAGTGTGTCATAGAGTGGAGTTTAGTAGAGTGGAGACATGTAGAATGGAGTGACATAGAGTGGAGTTGCATAGAATGGAGTGACCTTAAGTGGCGTAGAGTGGTGTAATGTGGCGTAGATGGCATGGAGTGGAGTAGAGTGGCATGGAGTAGAATGAAGTGGTGTGGAGTGGCAAAGACTGGAGTGGCATACAGTGGATTAATGTAGAGGGGAGTACTGAGTCATAGTATGTCATGTAGTAGAGTGTTGTAGAGTGGACTGGTGCAGAGTAGATTGCCGTAGAGTGAAGTTGCATAGAGCAGAATATACCTGGTGTGGTAGCGAACTGCTATTACAGACAAAACTTTTCAATTGGAATGACCATTACATTTGCACAGACATAATGTTTTAATGATAAAACAATACAGCGCAGAAATGATCATATGTGGAAATGGTATTGTCATGTGTATTGATTTGTTATGATTGTGTTAAAATATTTGTTTCCACTACACGTCAGAATTACAAACAAATGTGTTTCATTTGTGCTTTCCTAATGCTGATATATTCTGAAATGATTGCACAGTTTTTTTACAGACATTTAAATGTTGTTTTGTGCTAGAAGAAAATAGCATCCTACAGATTCTCCACTCACATGGGTGCCCAGCAGGATTGTCACATACATCCTCTCATTTTGAAGTCAGAGAGAGAAAAGTAAATATCAAGCTCCCTCAGTAGACAAAGCCTTCTGTCTTTGAATGCACAGAAAATGTGACAAGATATGAACCAGATTTAAAAGTCTGTTTACAGAAAGTAAGCGTTTGTGGAAGAATACAGTAAATATGCTATGCTCCACAGGAAGATGGACAGCCTAAAATGAATAATGCCACCAAACAGAAAGCAAGCAAATGTGAGTTACAAACACCATTGGAATGATTTGGCAAAAAAGGCATGGATTCCTTTTACTATTTAGATGTTAGTCTCTATCTGTAGATATTGAGTTAATAATAACCACAGTCATTAAATGTTCAGTAGCTCCAACAAGAAACTGCTACACACAGTCATCCTTCTTACATAACAATGATTGAGTGATACACAGTCAAGCCCAAAAAAAGTCAAATCCTTCAAGCGAAAAGGGAATAGAAAAGGAAAAGGGAGCCACCACATCAAATAGTGAATCTCTCAGAAGAACTACCCACCAAAATAATTCCTTCCAAGGGAAGGCCCGTTGTCTGCCAACCAGTCCCCAACCAAAGGCAGCAACCCCCCAATATTTAGCACATCATTCCATAACACCTTCACCCAGTTCCATTTACCAGTAGATTGTCTACAAAACCACTGGCTGAGTCCACCTGGGTGAAGACATATTTCTTCCCAGCCATATCCAAACTGTGCCACAGTAGGTGATCTGCCGGTGCCAGATGGCCCCACACAGTCAATGTGCCCTTCACTTCCAGGAGGGCTCTTTTGTGGACCAAGGTCTTGTGTCTAAGACCTGGGAACAAAAGGAGCATGTCTGGATCCAAAATCACCTTGCCTTTCTTGATCGCCTTTCTTGATCGCAGCACGCAGTATCCTGTCTCTGACACTTTCAGCATCTGAAGGGGTAGCCAGCACTGTCTCCAAATGTCCACATTATTTCCTTGAGGTCTCTAAGGTAATTTGAAGGTGCACTAAACTGATGGGCGCATCACCACCAACCACCACCGTGCACCATACAGAATTCCTCTTCCAGGTCCCCAGATTGAATAAATTCAGGGACTCCTCATGCCCTGAGACAGGTTGCCCTCCAGAGGTTGTCTATTGCTTGCTCTTCACTTCTAGTAATGCCGCACCTTCAATCACATTTGATTTGAAATCCTCCAAATATCGGACTGCTGTAAACTTGTCCACGATCTGGTTCACCTAAGTTTGCAGCTATTCTACTGTCGAGACCCGACTGTTCTGAGCACCTGCTACTCTTAAGAAAAGTGCTGGATTTTGGAGGAGTAAGATTTACTACACCAATCGCTAAATTAAAAAAATATGCACAGCAAAATTAAATAAATCGACATTAAAAAAGAAATACATAAAAACTAGTGTCAACAAGGTAATAAAAATGTACATTAATTAAAAATATGTCATAATTAATACAGTATTAACAAATAAAACCACAACATAAAAATATTAATGTAACAATATCAATTACAAATAATTCAATAGATAAAAAATACATAAATAACAATATAAAAACATATAACATTTAAAAATAATTCAGAGCTTAATATCTATATCTATCTCTAGATTTACGTCTATTTAGACTTGACAAAGGCTTCCCTTAGCTGAAATGTGTTGTTGCTACTTTGCACTGCAATAAACTGGTATTTCTGCACAGCAGTGCTATATTAGTGGATCCATTTATTTAACACCTATATCTACATCTATTTATAGATCTATATCTATATCATCTATATCTATCTATGTATATATATATATATATCCATATAATATATTATAATCAAGTAAACCAAAATATATAATCGAAATATCGAAAATTCAAACACATAATATACAAAATGAAAAACTATTTAACCAATTGACAAATAATGAACTAGAAATGTACAAATAATAAACTAAAAATTAATAAAAAGATACTTAAAAAATAGCTCCAGAGCTCGCTACAAACACAAGAACCCAGCCAAAAGATTAAAATGATTAACATAAAGGAATAACCATAACAAAACAAATACAATACAATTGTAATATATCAAATAAGGCAAATATTTAAAAAATAAATATATTTCAATTATTTGTAAACAAAGAAATATTTATGAAATTTACTTAAACAACGATTTTGAAAAGTAGTTATTTAAAACAAAATAGGCAATTTATAAAATTACTTAATACTTAAAAAAACAACCTGCAAACAATTCTACCAATAATAAAAAATGTAATACATCACAGAAGATAAAACATTACAATAAAAACAAAGTATTTTAAATTTATATTAAAATGAATGAAATCAATATATTCAATGAATTACACAATTCACATAATTTATATAAATAATAATCACTTTAATGAATGAAATTTTAAATGTAATTAGCAATTTGGAGAAAGTTAAATAAATAATATATATATTAAACATAGTACATTGCCTATATTCCACTTAAACACGTAAAGTTTAAAAATAAAAATGTATACATTACAAACAGTTTCCTCATTGCTCCCATTAAAACTCACAGACCTACTAAGAAATGAAAAAGTAAATCAAATCAATAATAAAAGGAACTCTACTAAAAATTACAAACAATTTGCAATACGTTTATTTGAATAAGTAATAACACACAAACGGATAAAACATCACATATCAATTAATATCAATATTAAATATAAAAATATAGTAAGGGAAAGAATATTAAACAATTTGAAAAACCCTGTTATCACCTGTGATATCCTGTCCCAGCATATTCTTGAGACAATATTTGTGTTCCTCAACTTTTTTGCATTTATATTAAGGTTGTATACACTTCTGAGTGGTGTCCGTACCACCCACCCTAAAGCACCCTTATGGACCATATAAGCAAACAAACATAGACGTCTTTCTGGAACAGCTTTTATTGTGCACAACATTACGTTGCCAGCTCTCAGTCATACCCAAATACCACCTACTACCCTTATGAATGTAAGGCAGGGCTTTTAGTGGCCGGCTCCTACCTGTGCTGAGGACTGGCAGTTATTAAAAGAGGACATTGAAACGTGTTCCTATCGGACTCTGGGGCATATTATCAAGGGCATTATCGCCGCTTTAGCGGCACTTTTTGCCGCTAAAGCGGCAATATTCTCATCGCCCTATGAACAAGGCGACGCTAACATGCTTCAGCGCATGTTAGCAGCTGATTTTGTAACGCATCTCATGACAGCGATAAATATCGCTAACGAGATGCAAAGTAGGCGTTCCCTCCTAAGTCAACATGTAAAATACTCGCAAAACCAACATCGCTGTATCAACAACGCTGCCCCTGGACAGCGAAGCGATAACAAAACGCGCGCTAAGCCCCCATTATTGCATGATTCCAATGCCAGAAAAAAACCTGACTTACCATTTATGCCTATGGGAGGTGGATTGTAAGGCTGAGTCCACACCCCCCGATTACCAAGCTTGGGATTAGCGCTGTGAAATCGTCGCTGGATTTCACACGCTAATGCTCATTATCGCAGTCTATCGCAGGATTTCACATCGCCTGTCAGCTAAGCGTTGCTAATACGCTGCTGACACGGCGATGAAATCCAGCGATAGCCAGCGATCATTTAAATCGCGCTAAGCGCGTTTAGCGATAATTATCGCTTGTCCTTGGTAATATGCCCCTCTGTTTTTATTCCCATAACACATTGCCAATGCCACTGCGTGTCAGTGTCTTTTCAGCACTGTGATTCTTTAAAGACATTTAACAAGGCACATTGTGTGAAGGCAATCATCTCAGACCGAAGGGGTAGAGTTGATGTCCACCTTCCGGGGCACAGGAGTGGCAGCCCCGGCCTGGGAGTGGAACATACAAGCTCATGTAAAGAGAAATCTGTGTCACTCTGCCGTACCCTGGGGGTACTCGCTCTTCCATACCCACGCTTGCACAAGCACCCAATAGCACCTTTGCTACCCCACTGGGCGCTGCATGATAACTGCTGCCTTTACCCATCTCAAACGTCTTCCGTTTATCAGACTCAGAAGGACAAAAAGCTGACCAAGGAGCGAACCAGGGGGCATATTATCAAGAACGGCATTAAAAATTATCTCCGGTTTAGCGGCAGAAAACTGCCACTAAAGTAGACTGGACTATGCCAGCTCGCTTCTACTAGGAGTCAACAAAGCGGAGCTTCTTCGCCTCCAGCGCATTCAAAACGCGGCGGCCAGGATGCTGGTTGGCCTGCCAAGATTTTGCTCTGCCCGCCAAACCATCCAAAACCTGCATTGGCTCCCGGTGGAGCAGAGGATTAAATTTAAGACACTTTGCCTTACTTTTAAAATTCTAAAGCTGTCCTCTCCTCCCATCCTCGCCCAGACCATTTCCCCCTATCTCCCGAATAGAGCGCTTCGCTCTGCGGGGTTAAATTTGGCCATCGTCCCCCGCTTTAAAGAGCTAGAATGGGCGGACGCTCCTTTTCGGTGCTAGCCGCTTCACTCTGGAACACCCTCCCCCCCCCTCACTCCGCTCCATCCCTAATCTTCTTCCTTTCAGGAAATGTTTGAAAACCTTCCTGTTCTCCACGGTTTAGGTCCTTCAGCTTCATTTGTGATCTGTATTTTCTCCGTCGTTATGTTGCACCATCTCCTCAGCGCCAGGACGCCACTTTGCTGCGGCATCTGTGCGCTTTACAAAAATAAATAACATAACATAACATAACTAAAGTGGCGATAATGGGCTTGATAATATGCCCTTGAGAATTTAAATAGAAGTCCATGTTCTGGTGTGAACATGGGCTTCTATTGGAATTCTCCAGGGCATATTATAAAGCCCATTATTGCCGCTTTAGCGGCAGTTTTCTGCCACTAAACCGGTGATAATTTTAACGCCGTCCTTGATAACATGCCCCCTAGAAAGTTACACAGCGACAGCACCAACCTTACAGCAACATTGTCACGGTCTAACGCACTTGCTGTCAGTTTATAAAACTCTTGATCTGTTTGTCCTGTTTAGTTTATACTTCCCGAGCTGTCAATGGACCAGGCCTCTGCGATTAGTGGCATCTTACGAAGTGGTAACACACTGCACCTCAAGAAAGGATTTGTAATTTAATGTGATGAGACACTCAGTGATGGAATTAATCTATGCATAAAACCTAATCGTCATTTGTGTCCAATGAAAAAACCCACAGTATCCTCTTCTTAGTCTTGAAGCACTTTATATGGAATGCAACACACCTATTATCCCAAAATTATACCATCTTTCCAAGAGACAAATACCACTTGTTTAAGTTTCAAGTTGCTGCAAAGGTCCAGACATGATAGTGAAATAGAACCTTAAATAGAATCATCTGTTTTTATTTTTAGCCTTGCCTTAAAGGCAAGGCGCACAGGAACAATATATACTGTCTATTTGGATGTATGACATTACAACACGTGTCATTACAACGCTAGCAGTTACATCGCATGCGTTACAACGCATGCGATATTACAACGTTATGCCATTACAACGCAAGTCTTTACATCGACTTGCACTAGATGGCGTGTTAACATTAGAAAAGTGTAATTTACTATTCCAACTCCAGTCCACGTAACAGTAGGGAAGGTGTTGGGATAGTAAACTACACTATTTGTAATGTTAGCACGCCATCTAGCGCAAGTCGATGTAAAGACTTGCGTTGTAACATCGCATGCGTTGTAACGCATGCGATGTAAAAGATGCGCGTGGTAAAAACCGCGTTGTAATGGCTGTTCCCCCTCCCCACGCCCTTTCAGCTATTGTTGGGAGAACAGACTTGGGGTTGTCTACTTCGGGAGACCACTTACGGATACTACAAAAGGGTGAGGTTTAAGACACTACTAAATTCTTTTAAAACCTTTCGTAGTATCCGTAAAATGTTTGGGCTCGGTAGATTTAACTTTTACACTCCTACATTAAACAACCCTAACCTACCTGCCATATTCGGCAGGGACTACTTTTCAGAGTGGCATAAGGCGGGTATACTGAAATTAGGAGACCTTGTTACCTGTGAGGGGATGGTCCCTTTTTCGGAACTATTGATCAGGTTCAAACTCAAAGAGGAAGATGCTTTTAAATATTACTGTGTATCTGATTTTCTGTCCAGGAAGGCAGGCGGGGCTTCTGGCTTCAGGGAAATTGACATTCTGAACATCATGCGCAAGCCAGTCCCGCCACGAATTGGCCTACTATATAATACAATAAATAAACAGTCCCGAGACGACCTACAGAATATAGCCGATAAATGGTCCAGCAAAATTGATACTTCAAACACTACTTTCTTTAACTCACTATCTCTCTCACAGAATATTCTAATATCAGCTAAATTGCAGTCGCAACATTTTAAAACCATTTTCTTTCTATATCTCACCCCTAGCAAGATTGCTAAGTGGGGCTCCGGTCAAGGTACCCTTTGTCCAAGATGTGCGGAATATGGGGCCAATTCTGTTCATATCTTCGCTACATGTTTAAAACTTCACATTACTTTAAACAGAATACAGGAATTCTTAAGGGAAGTTACTGCTCAGCCCTTAACTCTTAATCCTACTATTATCTTGCTAGGAACACAGACCGAGTCCTCCCTCCTGAAAAGGGATGGCTTAATCTTTATTGCTATGGCTGTCTGGAGGCTCTGTGTGGCTTCCTCCTGGCTAGATTCGGAGCCCCCATCGTTCTCACAATGGCTAGCCCGCTTCATTGCCATATACTACTTAGAAATCGCCATATATGCAAAGAAAGGAAGAAGGGGACGTAAGAAGGGAATAGAGCTCTGGGAAAAAATGAGTCTTTGGCTTGTACAGTCATGATAATGTATGTGGTTTTTTTTTTCTTTTTTTTCTTAGTTTTTTTCTTTTTTTTCATTTCTTGTTTACTGTTTTCTGTGTTTTTCTTTTCCAGCAATTATACGCAAGTTTTGTGCTTTTTTTTGTGGGGTGGGGGGGGGGGGTGCCATTTGGTAAATACTTATGTAATTTCTTCCTCTTTTTTGTACTGGCATCAAAATAAAATTTAAAAAAAAAAAAAAAAAAAAAAAAAAAAAAAAGTAATGGCTGTTCCCCTGTCTATTTAGACAAAACTTGGGCCTACTTTAGAAAGGGTGTTAGTGGCACCATGTTGGAGTTGCCTGCACTGTCTGTGATTACACTCCACTATAGGCATTCATTGCAAAGTCAGATCGACCAATGTCCCTTCCCCGTCAGCCCCCAAGCATCCTGAGAGGACACACTTACTTACTGGTAGTCTTCATTACTCCAAGTGTAGTCGTCCTCGCCACATGAGTTCCCATCCCTCCATTCCCTGTTTGGCTATCGGGTTCATGGTGTTTGGGTGTAGAGGCTTGGTAATTGAACAGGAAGTGTGGTGGGTCATGCCTCCTCTTATTCTAGGTCAGGGGTGAAGGAGGTTGGCCATGTTAGGGAGGACTAAAGCGCTAATTTGCTTGAAGGGTTCTGTTGGGGAGCTGATGTTAGTCATGTGGCAAGAAAGACTTACGAGGATGAAATTTTCCAGCCACTCATTGGTGTACAGCAGCAGAGTTCTAAGTTGGTAAGTGTTACATATTACAACTCCATGCATTTTAATCATACTACACAAAATGTCTTGATAGCCTTAGTTTAGGCCACACCCCTAATTGTGTAGATCACGCCCCTTTAACAGGTTTGCCAAGCTCCTTTTAGAGAGCCCCAGTTTTGTCATCCCACTTAAAGCCCTGATGTAAGGAATCATGAGACCATGAATAATACAGAAATCACTTATAAACTGTGAAATTGCAGGGTCCCAAAAACAACCTAAACACCCTACAAAAACAGAGTTCAATATCCTGGTTCTAGTGATCAAAAGACCAAAACTTGACTTTGCAATACAGATTAATCTTGCTCTACATCGATCGAACGCTGCAATTGTTCTCCTTTTGATTAAGAGCCAATCATTGGTAAGTGATTAGTCTCACAACCTTTCCAAGGCAGGTACAGATGATGTTGTACTAAGTCCCTGAATTGTCCCAAGGTCTGAACTCCCAAAAACTATTCGATAGCATCTCACACTAGAGAGCATTCTGCTCAGATGCCACTGAGGACCAAAGACTTGTGGCCTTTGGCAACAAGCCCCTCCTGCTTTACTCTGCTCTGACCAGAACCCTGGCTCATTTTCCTTGCTTGGCTTGCTAGTCCTTCCATCATTGTTGCTGGTTGTATGCAGGACCGGGTTGGCTGTAGTGGGCATCAGGCGATTTCTCAAGATGCTGGTAGGGTGGGGGCCGGTTCTGCAGAAGTGGGGGCCAGTTTTTTGTTACTGGGGGCTGGTTTTGCTGCGTTACCTCAATATCGGTCCCCAGTAACCAAAGCAGCAGCCCCCACCTGCCCCTCCTCCACCGGTGGTGGAGGGAGGAGGTAGGAGGCTGGTCCTACAAAATTGCCAAGGTGCTTGGGTTCCCAGTCCTGCCCTGGTTGTATGTATGCTCACGTTTGGTCTTGGCCTCTGTTATCCAATGGATACCAAATGATGCCTAGAGTTGCCCCAAGATACATACCATGAAAGCCAGCGTGGGAACAAGAATACTTATTGCTGCCCTCTGTCCGGCCAATACTATCCATACAAAGAAATAATAAGCAAATATGTGAAGCCACTTCTTGGATGGCGCCTGGTTCTTATGCCCTTTGTGGGTGTTACTTGTTTTATATCTAAAGGATGTCTCAGCAGTCCTTGGGCACACACTGGGGCAGGATGCCCTTCAACCTGAATGTCTGTGCACTGGAACTCTTGCAGGGGTCTAGTTTATTATGGTTGATAAGTCTGGCAGACAGCGCGGAGATAAAAATACTGATGTGTGTCCCTTGTACCATCTTTGCTATCCATTCAACGAGTCCTTGCATTCATGGGCAGGGTTTGGAAGTTGCACAAAACAGAGACAGCGTTATCGACTGAATAAGGAAAACTGCCCTTGACAACTAAAATTGTCAACTAGAGAAACCGGCATGTACCGCTGTCTGCTGAGAAAAAAACAAAAACTGGTATTTGAAAAGCAGGTCTCCACTCTGCCTGCAAACCTGGATTGCTTTTCACGTGGAAACAACAAACTTCGTCCTGATGTTGCCGAAGAGAAAAGCCCTTGGCCGAGCTGGAAGCATTAGCTTTGATGATTTTAAAACAGGAGAGGCAGACAAGTATTGTTTTGTGTGTGTGTGGACTTTCATATGTGTGTCTGAGCAGTGGCGGCCGCTTTGGAAAAGTAGTGGTAGGGCAGAGGAAGGAGGGAAGGAGGGCTTGATTAAAAAAATAAAAGAAAGGTCAAGACGGCCGGCCAAATCGTCATGCACACTTATGGTGAACATTATAGCACTCCTCCTCCCTCTCCCTGAGGCACAGCCCTAACCTGGCTCGGGCTCCATACTGAAAAATAAAATAATAATATTGTAACATTATTAACATTGCATTGTTATCATTTTATTTCTCCTTTTACACCCAGTGCGGTGACGCTCCTCCACCTTAGCAGAGGATCTGCCGCTATGTGTGTGTGTATCGAGTTAACGAAAAGCCTGGAGAAAATTGAATGAGATGAAAAAACCTAATTAAACTTCAGTTTCTAATCCTGTCGACGCTCTGTAAGTTATTTTGTCCTTGATATATTGTGATCGTGTTTTTCTGCAGAACTAGCAGTGGCGGCCACTTTGGAAAAGTAGTGGTAGAGCAGGGAGAGGAGAGGTACAATAAAAAAAAAAAGTTCACTTACCTGTGAAAGGCTGCCACCTCTCCTCCATCCTCTTCTCTTCCTGGAAGCACGGAAGCCCACAGGCTCCCAGACGACCCTAAGCCAAACACAACGCTGCTGTCACCAGCATGACAGCAGCATTGTGATTGGTCTCAGTGGCCTGGTTCGGCACTTAGAGAGGGAGTGGAAGCCTGTGCATGTTCTCTCCACCCGTCTCGGCTGTGCAAAACAGCTGTGTGGAGAAATGCATGAGAGTTTGGCTGGCCCAAGAAGGCCGGCAAAACCGTCATGCGCACTTATGGTGCACATTATACCATTCCTCCTCCCTCTCACTGTGAAACAGCTCAGCCCCGCTCTGCCCTAATCTGGCTCGAGCTCCATACAGAAAATGATAATAACGTAATATTATAAACGTTGCGTTATTATCATTTTTCCTTTTACACTCAGTGGGGCGACGCTTCTCCGCTTTAGCGGAGGAGTCGAAGCTGAGTACCAGCCCACCAAACAAATATAAATGTTTTTTTCTAAATCAGCATGCAGGCTCCAGAAGATCTGCTGAACAGAGATTCCTGGGCAGTTTTTATGATTGTACTTGCTGCCTCAATTAACAAGGTCCCTTTTTGAATGGAAGCCGTATGGTAAAAATGAAGAGCTTGGATGGTCAGAGCTCTTGCACTTGAAGCCAAGGTAGGTACTTTGGGACCGGCTGCTCTTTGTTGGCACATTTACTACTTGGGCCCTGTTTATGAGTTGATTGTTTTATTTCCACCTGCGCATAAACCCCTGTTTGCACATAGGTTGGAATTACGAGTTGTAAGTATTTACAGCATCCGATAATTATTAGATGTGTTATAATACTCAAACCTTCGTTTAATTTTGGACGGTCAAACCTTCCGCAATTTAACTTCATTAAATCATATAGTATTTACTGCATCATGTGAATTTTGGTGCGTTAAACACCAAAATCCGCATGTGATACCCCACCAACACGTAATAGGCGTTATATATCGCACACAATAAATAACATACCTTTGGTATCAGTATTTATCAGGTGTGATAAAAAGCACCTACATTTGTAACCAGTCTCTTAGACTCCAGGCAAGAAGCTTAGTTCACCTTGTCAGAGCAAGTCTATCCTTATGGTTTATTCACTGCCAAAATCATCTTGAATTGTGGTGCTGGAAAAGACCAAAGTGGACAGAAGATCATTTGGGCAGTTGAATGATGTCTCTTTTGTAGAATCTCTGTTCAATTGATGATCATCAGACGCAGAATACAAACCTTTGAAGAAGAAAAGTGAGAAATTGGTTGAAACATCCCTGTTGAGCAGGAGGACGTCCCTCACTGTGCAGATTTTGGAATAAGTCAAATGGGGTTTGTCTCCAGGCTCTTTTGGACGGAGAAACTATGAGCCTCCTCTGGAACAAATGTTAATTCTAAGAGGAGATAGGAGATTTCTGGAGTTTGATCTTAGAAATCTGTAGAGGAGATAGCTGAAAGTGCGATACCCAGGTAGGGCTAAGCCAGGGCTCTTGGTTCATGCCTGAATCATCCTACCTGAATACTAGAACATCAAACCCTTCAATATCTTCCCAGACAGACACTAAAATGATCCTCCTTCTTCCTCCCTACAGCAGCTAGGTTTAGGACCATGGTTCCATGTATGACAACCCCATTCTGAGTTGATCATGTTCGCCTAACCCGCCAACTAAACTGTTAAATAAAATGAGGGATGTTGAGCAAAATATAAGATTGCCCTTATGGGTGTTGGGGTCTGCCCTCCTTGTTAACTGGCCCATGTATTAATCATACCAATTGTGAATTGTAGGCTAATATTCAATGTTGGTATTATAAAGAAAAATGACAACACTCTTGTTGAGCAGCTGCATAAGGCAGTAAGATATGTGTGGCGGCTGGCATGGTCACTTGAATGTGCATGCCCCAGGCATCAGACAGATTGTTCAGGGCTTGAAAAGTCCCATGCCTAGACTCAATGGACCCGCCAGTCATCCCAATTTGTGACATGCTGCTGCATCACTGCCAAAGGTGGCGTTGAGAGCTTTAGGCTTAGGTTTTCAACAAAAAGAGCCGAATCAGCGTCTGAAGCATTAACAGTTAGGCTTGCAAGAAGAGACACTGTAAACCACATATATGTCAAATATATAACCTTGGTACGCAATAATTAAGCGTGTGCCAGCAAGGGATCAAATTATCCTAGTAGTATAAAGAGAAGACTCGCCTTGTGGCAGAGGCCATTCCAAATAATGAAAGTTACTGAATTCCATACTCACCATTGATGCTCACTCGTAATGGACGGCCTAACTTTGAAAGAGGTACTGCATGGGTCAAGTGTCCTCTTAACACACGGTGTGTAGCCAATGTTGTAGGCCCACCTATGACTAGCCTTAGTTCTAAGATAAGGGTGTCTTGTGAAAGGCAATGAGCACTAGAGGATGAGTGGCCACTTAGAGAACTGAATAGAGTGAATTACTAATGTACCAGGCTGATGTATTTATAGGTGCATTATTTTGCTGGCATCTCAGTGCATATGCAAATAATAGTGGACTTATACCACCAGATGTACACAAAGTGGTCGAAAGGTTTGACACATATGTAGCATGCAACACCAGTACAAAAAATATGTTTCCCTCTTTTGCAAGCCTATGTGGTAGCATCCCCGATATTGATTAGGGCTCTTCTTGTTGAGTACACAAATGGGTGGAGGGTTTCTCCTTTCTTTAATTTCCCTCTTAACTCCTTTCTTAGAGTGCCGCTTTAGGCTTCAGCCCTGCAAATCCGAGGCTCCATGCCAATCATCATGTCAACCTATCCTTTCCTAATTCATCACAGAGTTAGGAGAGGGAGGGGGGAAGCAAGAGGCTGTAAGCTGCAATATCTGTACCCAGCTGTCCCTGTCCTTCAGCAAAAAGATCACCAGCATCTATGACAACATTGAGCCTCAACCTGATCCTTCCATGGTCACAGCCCTCCTTCCCATCCCAACCAACACACAGAGGACAACCTGACCACCTGGCCCACATTCACCACTCAAGAAACAGCCATGTCAATGCAGCCCATACTCTCTGGAGCACCCGTGGATGTCTGCCATCACCATATCTTCATCAAGGGGCTGGACTCAGGGATCAGTGCAGCCCTCATCTCAATCCTTAAATGACTTAATATCACAGTCACCTACCTGGATGCCTGGAAACACACCAGAGTGCTGCCCCTTCAAGAAACCATCAGCAGAAACAAAGACACTAGGCTACCCTACCTGTCCAAAGTTATGGAAAAGATGATGAACAAATGCCTAGCCACTCATCTCAATGACAACTACCTCATTGACACCATTCAATCCAGATTCAGGCCTCAACCACATTATAGAAATTCCCCTCATCACCACTAGATATAACATCTGGATGATCATGGACAGAGCTGCCCTCATCATACTGGACCTTTCTAGAGCCTTCTACAACATCTCCCACCCCATACTTAGCCAACGACTGCATGAAGCCAGCATCCTAGCACCCGCACTTCACTGGATTTGCTTCTTCCTGACAGGCTGCATCTAATCAGTCCGCCTGGCCTCCTTCAACTCACACGCCATCAATCTCATCTGCAGAGTTCCACAACGATCCTCACGTGGCTCACCACATTCAAAGCCCATGTGACCCCACTCACCAGCATCATCCACGCCCTTGCAATCAACATCATATCCTACGCTGATGACAATGAGCTCATACTTTCCCTCTTCAACAAAATGCCAAACACCTGGATCAATTTCTCTGCCTGCATGATGGAAATTGTCAGATGGATGAAAAACAACTGCCTCAAGCTCAACAGAGACAAGGAGGAAGTAATAATCTTCGGCAAATTCACCTCCGCTCTGGAACGCCACCTGGTGGCCTGCCAAACTCTGCAACCCACAAAAATAAACCTCAGAATAGTAAGACAACCCGCTCACCATGAACGGCCAAGTGGGTGCAGTTTCTACCTTCTGCTCTACACCCTCAAGATGCTTAAGAAGATATTCAAATTGCTTCCACAAACACTCGTAGAACCATCATCCAAGCACTTGTCATCAACAGGCTGGACAACAGCAACTCACTCTATGCCGGAATCAATGCTTAAGTGACCAGAAGACTTGAGACCGTATGAAACTCAGTGGCTAGGCTCAACCTCCTACCCAGCACTCATGTCACCCTGCACCTCAAAGCGCACCACTAGCTCCCAATCCACAAAATAGTACCCTATAAACTCCTCACTCACACATACAAAATCTCACACAACATTTGCCCCACGTACCTCAAGAACCGCTTAAACTTCCACACAGACCTACCAGACTTCTCGGCTTAGCCAGACTCCTACTTGCGTACACCCCTGCATCAACAGACCCAGATTCTGCAGTTGTGCCCTCTCCTACTTACTTAGCTCCTAGAGCCTGGAACGACCTGCCCTTGCACATCAGAGCCAGCTCCTCAGTCCTTGAATTCCACAAGGGACTGTAAACTGGGTTCTTCACCTGCCCCTGGTCTCTCTTTCAGTTCCAGCTGGCCCAACTCAAATGTCTCACTTAATATGCTTTCCACACTCATTTTGTTACAGTCTCATCCTGGCTGGGGGCTAGCTGCACCACAACATCTTCATGCCAGTGATTTTGGGAAAATAAAGACATTCAACTTGTTATTTCAACAAGTGCTTGAGCAAAACTATGATTTTGAGGCAGGTTTTCATATTTATAAACTCTGTACGAACTATACATCCACTGTAACAAGGTCACGTATATCGTTCTGGGTCTGTAATTAGCCAAATGATGCCTTTTAACAATGTTAGAATAATTAAGAAATTAGGAAAACAGTAAAGGTCTTATATTTATGCAATGCAGCTTACCTGCACCTCCTTGCTGCTGGTTCATACTTATTCTGTGCAAAAACAATGAAACACTGAGTTGTCTACAGAAAATACAAATCTGTGAGCTGCATGTAAAGTGTTGTGCTTGGCACCAGGCACATTAACTCTCTATGCTATTTTATTATGCCTCAAAGCTGTTACAAGACTGATCACATATTTCTCCAGCAAGTGCATTAACCTCTAGATTTATCTTACTTTTATTATACTCTGGAAATAAATGAGTACACAAAGATCTCTACAGCAGGTGCCTCGACCCTTAAGATGTTTAGGTCTTGTCTAAGACAGCTCAACAGCTTTTGCTGTCAAGTTCTTTTGTTTCTATAAAGTGGGCTTAAATGCCACCCATTGTTTACCACTGGTCGGCTTCATTGTAACTCTCATTTGCTTGCTTCTGGTTGGTGAGCTGCTGTAGGCATCCTTCCTCTCCATGTGTTTGTCCCTCCCATTGAGCATGGACGCATTACTTATATCCTTCGACTGCTCAGTTTGATAGGAGCTACTTTTTTATTTCTCTTTAAGCATTATACCAGAGTGTATCTTTTTAAGCAGGCAGCCAGGAGTATTTCTTCCCCCCTCTTCCTCCCTCATCTGTGTTGCTTGCCCTCACCTGCTTTCCCATCCGTTCTGGGTCTTGTTGCCCATTGCCTGTCTTGTTGCTTCTTGACCCCGCCCACTATCCCTCCCATTATGCGTGTTGTTGCTTGTTGCCCCCACTGTCTCTTACAATGTGCATGTTGTTTTTTCATTGCCCACTCACCTGCCTGCCTCCTCCCATTGCTGCTTGCCCTGACTCAACCGTCCTCCCTTCTTCCTTTGCTGCTTGTCCCTACTCATCGGCACTCCCTTCTTCAGTTGCTGCTTGGCCCACTCACCCGCCATCACTATTTTGGTTGCTGGCTGCCCTCACCTATCTGCCATCACAAGAAAAAAGTGCTATGACTCGGAAACCGCTGGCTGTGTCATATTGGTTTCTTTTTTTACCCGCACCCACCATGCTGCACGTCCTTCTTTCTTCTGTGATGCCTCTGGCCACTCCCTCCGATCTGCAATTAAAACAGTGGCGGCTGGTGACACTTGAAAGTGGTGGTGCATAAATGTTCGGGATGAGTGCCCTGTGGCGAGGGAGGATGACTGTCGACACAGATCAGTGAACGCTTCTCCGGCTAGGAGCTTTAGGACACATGAAATACTGGCAGGTGACACCACCCACAGTAACGTTTAACGTATACACAAGACCAGTCTTTGAAGGTGGCACTGCCTTTAGTAACGTTTAACAGTTTATCCACAGGTGGCAGAACCCACAGAAACGTTTAACCATGGATGGTGTGATCTTGGCACCCACGCCCACTGCACAACAGGCGCTTTCTCCCTAATGCATCGCCTATCTGATAATGTGCGCTAAGGCTGGTTTATCAGAGTACACACAGGATGGGAGTGGGAAGGGAAACTGGTGGTGCCTGGTTAAGAAGTACAGTAAATGGACCAGCCATCTCAATTTTCGGGACTTAAGCCACGGCTGCTGTCTGCGCCTGAACATCCCTGGAAGCAGCAGATACCGCCAACCCCTGGATCAGAAGCAGCTGGGCCACAGCTGTAAAGCAGGCCGAGGACCAACATGTAATTCTTGCGGTGAGCACCACCTGATCTTCAATGTAGAAATGATTCAACAATATTTGTGCTCGGTTCATGCTACAGATGAGCACCACAGGTTCAGGACTTGAGAGCCAGGTGTGAAAATGTGTCTTTCTTCATCAACAGTTTGGGACCAAACGAGAGGTGCCTACTTGTGAGCCGAGCTTGGAGACAGCACAGATAAGCCAGAGACTGGGGCCAGACACTGAGTGCCGGACTGGGGGGGGGGGGGGGGGGGGGGGGGTGGCAGGTATGCCGCCGAGCTCTTTGCCAGGACCGGTTTTCGGCCGATTTTGTTACAGCGACGATTTTGCAAAACAGGCCTGGAACAAAAACGGCCCCCAGGGGCCCAAAACCGCCCCCCACCCGTGCGGTGCACCGGGGTATTGCCCTTTGCCCACTACGGCCAGTCCGGCCCTGCTGAGAGGGCACACAAACACGTGCATATTCACAGAGCCCTACTGATTTAGGCAGGAACACATGGGACTGATGTGATCTCCATATACATGAACTGTTTTTAACATGCCACTTCTCTGCCCATAGACTCGTATTCAATGAGCTCCTGTTGCCATTTGTGAGCGGATTTTCACTTCTTCACCCGACTAGTGTGCTGTTCCATTTTATAGGCGAGACTACCCCACGCATCCCCCTGTTCCTGCCCTCGCTGACTCACACTCGTTCCTTTCCAGTCCAGCAGCGGCCCGCAGGTAAGAGCGGTGGGGCTGGGTGAGGTGGATTTCGACAGACGATGATGAGGGAAAATTATTTATTTATTTAATTTTCCCGTGCCATCGTCCATCGATATCCCCCCTACCCGGCCTTACCGTCCCACCGCTTCTACCTGCACAGGCCGCGGCTGGTGACAACACTCAGTGCCCGACTCCATGCCCCAGCCTAAACATGTTCAACTCAAAACTTCTTGCCCTTGTTTTACATGCTCGTTTCACAGCAGTGCCACTAGCTAAATTCTCTCCTACAGAGGCAGTGGCTGGTGTCCAGCACACTTTACGTCTGTGTGCCCGGGCTCCTTTCTGAGAAATTCATGACCCCAAGAGAAGGAAGGCCCATGGCACTGCTTCCCTTTAGAGCTATGTTGGGGGCTCCCCCTAGCTCTGGTGTTGCTTCTAGGCTGCTCAGCTGCTTCCAAGGGCTACCTCTGTTAAGACACTGCTACTCTGTACTGATGGACCACTCTGCTTCCTTATGTGCAGTTTTCGCGCAAATGAAATCAAAGCTCTAAAATACAGCTCTGTCTCCCGGCGATCGAGGAGCTGTGCCCGCAGACTCCCTGTTCAATTGCCGTTTAGTGCCCCAAGTCCTGGCCAATATAGACTCTGCTCCCTTGCTGAGAGCAGCGCTATCAATGGATCGGGCAGGTGAACCCTGCGCTCAATCTGAGCGCAGGGGACAGCGGCTGCTCACCCCACTATGCACAGACAGTCACAGATGGTGACTGGCCCAAAGTGCGCATGTCGGGCTGGTGCAGTAAGACAGTCGGCCAAACTGACATGCGCACTTTGAAGTGCGAGTGTGTCTAGGTGAGCCGCTATTGTATTTTTAAGCCCCACTCACTCATCGACAAGCATCCCGGTTCGTATTGTTGCCACACATAAAAATCATAATAATAAAAAGGGACCGCAGCCAGCAAAAAAAGATTCAACTGTATTTACATTAAAATGAGGGTCTGGGGGTCAAATATAGGGCGCAACGCCCCCAACGCTCTAATAAAAGAGCAGTCTCTGAATTAAAAAAGGGCTTTGACGAGGCATTTTATTGTTTTAGTTTAAAAAAAATCACTTTCAGACATGCTGCCCACAGCTGCTGTACTGAGTGGCTAAAATCAATGACACAGCCAATACTTCTCGTAGGCGAGACTATTGGATTTGCAATGTTTGTTTAAAATGAGGTCTGTTTGTGGCGAATTAAGTAAGCCACAATAGATTTGCTATCACATGTGTCCTTGCTGCCAATTTCTTTGGGGAAGAGGTTTTTTTCCAAGTACGGCGCGTCTTGGCTGTCAGACTCCACTCCTCGTGGCCCCGCCCCACTAGTTACTGTCCCTTTGCCGCTGCCATGATTACTTGGCCTGAGTTGCTGTTGTTTTTTAGGTCTCGCCTGACCCAGCGCCTGCGCTGGTCTGGCGAGACTTATTGAGAGGGCTCCAAAAAGTGCTACCAGGCCAGCCTAGAGCTACAGTGCATGTGCGCGGGCGCGCGCGCCCTTTTTACCGCGATTACTTTCACTTTCACGGCCCACTTTGATGTTTGATCGCGATCGCTAACACTTTCGTGGCCCCACGGCCGCTTGGCATAGCCAATAGGTCTCGCTTTTGGGACCTTAGAAGTATTTAGTTATGCAACTGTTGCATGGCTAAACAATTATAA
This sequence comes from Triturus cristatus, assembly GCF_964204655.1. NCBI lineage: Eukaryota > Metazoa > Chordata > Amphibia > Caudata > Salamandridae > Triturus > Triturus cristatus. The sequence continues at coordinate 1,070,996,584 of NC_140583.1, forward strand.
GGTCCCAAAGGCGAGACCTATTGGCTATGCCAATGCTTGTTTTTTTTGCATTTCCAACAGTGACCCTCACCACCTTAAAAATCACCAGCTGCCGCTGATGTGAGGTGAATACGCCTTGAAGCACTGAACTATCCGAGCACGGCGCTTTACTGCATCTCATAGTACGCCATATTCGGCTTATCATCCGCACAGCTCTTGTCTGAACGAGACAGCCCTCCCTCGGAACGAATTGGCACGGCTCCCTTAATGGCCGAAGTGAGTTAATTACGGAGCAGCTCTGCGTCCGCTCCAGTCCATCCACAGGCATCTCCTTGGCTCCGCTCGGCCGTAGATTAATCTTTTGTTAGTTCGTTGTGTTTGGAGGAGAATATATCGGGATTGTGACGCTGATTCATGGGCTTTGTATTAGGTATCGATCCCGCACACTTTCCTCCTTAACGTCCCCATCCGTCAGAGGAATCAATGGCGCGTGCTCCGCGGAGCCAGGACTGGGTGCCGCGGGAGCCGGGGAGGCTGATCCGGGCGGGCCACGTGTATCCTGACGGGGCAGCCTGTTAACTGCCTGGTAGTAGGGGATGAGGGCTCTGACGCCTCATGCTTCGGTGTTTACTACCATTGGCAGTAGGGGGCGCTGCGTTGGCTGCTCTGGCACGATAGGTGCTGAGTTTTCTGGCCTGGCCTGTACAGGGCGCTTTGGTAGATATTCTGGTGGGACAGGCTGGCGGCTTAACTGTCCAGCAAGTAGGAGAAACTGAGGTACCAAATCTATTTGTAAGGGGAGGGCTTTAAGTGGGCCGGGTCCTGTCGGTGCTAAGCACCGGCAGTACTAAAAAGCAGGTGCAGAGACGGACCCCTATCAGGATCTCCATCGTAGCCTCACCCTCAGGGTGAAAATAAAATCTTAACTCTGCAGCAGGACCACCCTTCACTGCCTTTGATGTATCTTAGAAGAGACTTGTACGTCTTTCATATTCTCACCATTTCAGAATGGAAGCATTTTCAATGTTTTGTACAAAGTAGTTGTTGCTTATTTATCTTATGCAGCTAACAGCCAGTGGCAAAGCCAATAGTCCTGGCTTTTTGTAGGTATAATGTTGCTTGGTGGATTATATAGTTGAAATGACAGAAACGGCACACTATGCTAAGCACAGGTTTTTAGCTTAGGACTATGTGTTTTTAAATCACAACCTTAATTACATAGGCCTTCGAGAGACCCCTCCCCCCCTCCCCCCTCCAGGTTTTGAATCCCACTTAAAGCCCTGTGTAGGGGTGTTGGCTGCCTTGGCAGGTGGGGCTTGTGAATTAAGTTCCTACGAGAGGGGGAAGAAGGGGCTGCTAACTCTGCAGGCAGAAAGGGGCTCAGTGCAACCTGAGCTGGCACGAGAAGGGTTCTAATCTAAACTGAGTGCTAAGGCTGGGCAGGACGCTGCTTTGCAATGATGGCTCTCAGCATTTTGGACAGGCGCAGCAGCGAGGCTTGGATTTCACAGCACCCGGTGTGCACACATTCAAAATCTTTTCCAAGAGGTTGCCACCTGTGCACCTGTATAAAGCATAGTTACTTAGGCTGTCGCTCGGCTGCTCCAAACAATAATGACCTACTACTTAACAGTATATCTCGCAGGGGTTGCAAAGAGTCCAGTCAATAGCAGCAACGCTGGCACTAAATAGGCATTGTAGCTCCTCTACCACAATGGCTCTGAGAGGCCTTCATTGGCTGCCTATTTTTGACAGAGTTAGCTTCAAATCTCTATGCATCTTATATAGAGCTGTGCACAGTATGGGCCCTCTGTCTATGCAAGAGAGATTTACCTGGTACAAGCCCACTAGACATTTTCGCTCCCCAGTGCAAATCTGGTAACAACTACCAGATGTAAGAAATCCAGGATGGGAGGCAGGGCGTTTGGCACGGCAGCCTCACGCCTGTGGAATGAGCTACCTCAGAGCATCAGACAAGCGAAATCTTTGTTATGTTTTAGAAAGAGTCTGAAGAGTTTGCTATTCCCCAGAAATGAGAGCAATGCTCCCCACTAATAATCAGGTTTGTTTCTGTTGAATCCATCTGTCTAGATTACAGCGCCAGGATTCCCGCAGGGTGACAGTTTGCGCTATATAAGAATACAATACAATACAACAGCTTATTTCCAATATGTGGAAAACTTGGGACTTTCAGGATGGTAGCATGGAATACAGTGGCATAGCAAGGGGGGAGGAGGGGGGGTCCGCCCCAGGCTGCATTTCTTTTGGCCTCCCACCACCGTTCTTACCAGCAGTCTTGGGGTTTTAGGGAGGGCACCTTTCTCCCCCGCTCTTTAATCGGCCGCCACAGGGCAACACACGAACTTGAGATATCGCCAGAAAAACCCCATCCCCCGCTCTTCACTTCGGCCGCACGGGGCAGCAAAATCAGGGACCGCCAGGGGCAGCCAAAGAGCTAGCTACACCACTGATGGAATATCACCGAAGTGAGAATGGTGTGAGAACTCGCATATGCGCTCACTCATACAGCTATATATTCCCCTCAGTGAGTTAACTACCTGCTCCAGAGATGTCTCTAACCTACATGTCACAGCCTTAATTGTACATGTTCTCTGACCGATAAAAGCTTGTACGAACGAGTCTGCCCTGCTGGATATGTTCTGCTGGGAATGGATGGTTGCATTTGCGGCCTTCTGTGAGACCGTGAAACTTGCTTTGGTACTGTATCCTGTTACTGTACCAGTTCATGATGAAACAAAACTGCTGTGGCCTGATTTGTACATGTCCTGCGATTGGAAAAGCTTACACTGCTGCTGCCTTACCTATAATTGTCCTCTGAAGGAGGGAAACTTCCCTATTTCCGCCCAAGATGTACCTGTTCTATGATAAAGGGGGTGTTTCCACTGCTGAATAAAGCATGTTCTCCACCCGGCTGTATTGCACAGCCTGGGTGGAGAACATTCACATGCTCCCACTGCCTGCCGGAGTGCCAAACCATGTCGCTCAGCCCAATCAACGCGCTGCTGTCATGTTGGTGACAGCAGCATCTTGATTGGCTAGGGCAGTCTGCTTCCTGCGTCGACTGAAGAGGACGTAGGAGAAGCGGCAGCCGGCAGGTACATGAGTTTGTTTTTCTTAATCCCCCTGCCTCTGCCCGCCTCACCACTACTTCTCTGTAGCAGCCGCTACTGGCATTTGGATATTTACAGTAGTAGATGTGGAACCCACTGATGAACCATACCACACTAGGTAAGAGGGTTTCATCATACTATGTGAGTGTATAAATGTCTGGCAATTCTACTTAAGGGTTGGCTCTTACTTCCAGAAGTCCTGTACATCTGATATGTTTCTATATGTTTATGGCAGCGTACATCACTCCCTCTTTACTGTGTTACCTACCTGTGTTGTACCTGTCCTGTAATGAGTGAGAGAATCTGGTCATGTTTCTCTTGCTGCTGCCATCCACTCTTTACTTATTCTTCGTATTAAGGAAAGCCTCACTGCTACTGTCCATGTTGTCCCTTTACGGTGAAGCTTGGCATAAAACTTTCCAATTCCCAAAATATAAAAACATTTATATTGCCAACGCTGGTTTTATTGCATGACATGAATGAAAAGGTGAATGAAAGAATGAACTCTCACAAAATATATGAGTAGGGTTTTTCTTTTGATTTTTATGTGTGAAACAAGCAGATTTTGAAATAAACTAGATGAGTGAGTACATTTTTTAAATATACCTGGCTCTACGTCATGTACAACACCTTCCGCCAATTCTGTCCTTTTAGCCAACAAAACTTTGCATTCTGGGGTTTGGAACCCATAAAGAAATGTTAAGGCAAAAATACAGGCCCCACACTGGCATATGCTGCTGGCTGAAAAGTGAGGAATGGCTCATATGTAGCAGTGAATTTGACAGACTTTTAAAATGCAAACAAAATCTGAATTCCTGACTTTCTGCTTTTTTCTTGAGGGTTAAACAACTCTGTGGGTGAGATGGCAGAAATAGCCTTTCTAATGCAAGCAAGAATTTCTCACTGCTAATGGATTATCATTAACAATCGTGGAGGCGAAAAAACGCAGCATGCTAAAAAAAATATTTCTTCCAGGAGCAATACGAGCAGGACAAAAAAACAAGGTGTTGGCATCCCTCTGATTGGGCTCCTGCTCGTGACCCACCTTGAAATGGTGCAGCACATGCTGTTTTATCTGCTGGGGCAAGTGGGGGTGTTGTCCTGTGCGCTATGGAAGGAGGGCATTGCGTTCACTGCTGTCGCAGGGGCGGCACAGTGCTATTTGCTTTGTCAGAAGGGATATATGTGCAGTGGCAGCTGCCACTAACAAAGGTTGGTAGGGTGGGTGGAGGGAGCGTGGGGGTTCGACCACATGCAGAGGGGGGATGGGGATGTGCAATTAATAATAATTTTAAAAAAACATACCTGACTCCGCCTCCCGCGTCGCTACTGCTGCCCTCTTCCTGGTCTCAGCAGCAAATTGGATAGACTCCCATCCAATTCCTGTGTTGCAGAGCAGTGCGGGGATTGGCCTAAACGGGCAGGAAATAAGCTCCGCTCAGGCCATGGAGTCTGAGGGGTCTGCATAAGTGTGCTCTGACAGGGATGGGGTGCTCTACAAATTTCAGGCAGGAGGGAGCACTGTGTTAAGTCATCAGGCCGGATGTAGAATATCTCCAGGGCCTGAACATGAAGAAGGCAAGTGTCATTTTTTGACAACGCGTTTATATGTTCAGTACTAATTACAGTCAGAAAATTTGCAGATCCTATGTCATCACCATATACCATCTATCTTCTCCCTCGCTTTTCATGGATGAACTATCTGCAGAAGTCCTCCATTTTGTTTACTTTGTATGGACCTGATGCAAGAGCTTTATAATATAAATGTCCCTGAAGTCAGCGGAAACCGCTGTATCGAACAATGTCCTGACCTTAATATGGCCGCCATAGTTAGAACTGCGTTGAGCAAAAATAATGGGGTGACCCGGTGTCCCTCAGAACCTGGGTGGGCGTATTATATAAATACAATTGTTCTGTCGGGAATTTCTAATTTCTTTTAGAAAGTTCAAAAAATATTCATTACATGTAACAGATGTCAGATAAATGAGGGAAAAAAGGCACACACCAATGAGTCCTGGTGAATCAGGAGGAGGCCTTGAGGATTTTTGAGGTAAAAGGATGATCAGTCAGCTGTCAGTCACCAGACTGAGAGCTGACAAGATGTGCTGAACTACAGATCCCGTAAATGATGGGACTGGCTTAAAAGTAAAACCCCAAGTTTATTGAAGACATCATCCTTTTACCTCAAAAATCTTCAAGGCCTCCTCCTGATTCACCAGGACTACAACTTTGACTGAGAAATCCTTCCCGCCCGCAGATATTAACCAAAATCTGCGCTTGGGCTGTATACCCATCTGCACTGTCCTGAGGAAGACCCACCGTTACGTTTATTATATTTTGCGCAGTACACGGGGTCGAAACGTCGACGCACCCTTATATGTCTACACAATGCTTCTGATCACAGATTAATTCACATAGGATATTGTAGCATATGTGAAAAACAATAAAGACATATCAAGAAATAATGTACCTTTCTATTCTACTTATTCACTTTTACCGCATTTGAAATATATTGTATATACTATTTATCATCACATGTCACTGTATCACCACAAGTCACCAATGTTTTGCTCTTTTGAACTTATGTATTACGACAGCCCATAATACTTTATTCCCTTAAATTACCAAATTGCACACTTCATTGGTGTGTGCCTTTTTTTCCTCATTTATCTGATATCTGTTACATGTAATGAATATTTTTTGAACTTTCTAAAAGAAATTAGAAATTCCAGACAGAACCATTGTATTTATATAATAGTTAGAAGTGCGGCAGTCTACAAGGCGTCAAAAACGTATCTGATTGAAAAATTGTTACCATTGTGGCCACAGAGCCTGTGGTGCTTTCCTAGAACGCCACCACCATAGGACTAGTTACCAGTGTGAATCTTCATACAACGTTTAATTGAGACTGTAGCATATTTATTATACTACAGGAGGTTTGAAGGACTGTAAGCTATCTCACCCCTCTAATGTGGAAGCAGGGGAAGGTTTGGTGACTCCTGGCTTTGAAGTGCAGCAGAGCTAGAACACCCATAGTCCAGTGATAGGCCAGTACCAGTAGCAAGAGCGAAGGCCAGATACAGAGCCAGTTCGAGGATAGGCAAATCCTGACATGGAACTGCCGCAGGCCCGCTATACTTTACAGACAGTGGACTATCTGTCGTTCTCCCATACCCCTACAAGGAATTCCTACAGCATGTCAGTTCCTTACATTAGTGATTGTTTATGGAGCACCTGGAGAGGGGCTAACATTGGCATGCGTTCCTCTTGCAGAAGCTGGGCTGAAGAGCTGCAGCGAATGACATGAGTTGTCTGGAAGGACTAGAACATCTTGCTTGCTAGTCTTGTCTGAGGTGGAGTTGTTGTGCTCTGGGTGTAAATATGGTAAGACCCTCATTCGTGTCACAGCTGGGCTTACTCCACTGATACTTAGAAGGTGCCACAGCTGGGCCAACCTCGATGAACGATGGTACATGGCACAGATGGGCCTACCATGTTGATGTTTTACACACTGCTGGGCATACTCCTATGAACCATGATACATAGAACGAAAGGGTGTTTCTGGCCCCACCAGGGCACACTTGCCACCTGTGCCCTGTGCCAGGCTGAGCATGGTGCCCCTGGGCCTCTCTGACAGAGCAGTGGCGCGCACACGCAGCTCAGGTGAGACTTCCGGGTGGTATCCCAGCATGCTGAGCAGCTGAGGCCAAGCTGGCTCACTGTCGTCGCAACCGAAGCAAAAGAAAAACACAAAGACCCAGAAAGTAACTCAACGGGAGCCTTCGGAGAGAGACCCACGTTTACATATTCATCAGTTGTTTAATATTCATGAACCGTGCTAACAGATTAACCGTCGCGCGCCACTTCCTCGGCGGTCCTCGCTTCTATAGTTTATGTAAAGAAGGCAGGGATCCGCGTCTCCTTCCTTATATGTGCGTCGGAGGAGACTGAACTACCGGGGGCGCTTCTCTCCGCCGGATGAGCCTCGGCAGACGCAACACGGAGCAGAATATATCATTCCTTTGGCCCCCGATCCACCCCTGACAGTTTGTGGATTATGTATGTACATTTTGAGCGCCACTTGGGGTAACTGATGTGGGGGAGGCATGTATGAGTTAAGAGGTGTTTGCATAGCGACTTAAGTCCCCTGTGTCGCTAGAAAACACAGGTTTTATTGCTGTACGTTATGTTTTATTAAGGTGGTTTGCTACCTTACCGTTCATGGTCGGTTTTGTATATCACAATCTGAGGCTCCTGTTCAGTGTGTGCTCTGACCATTAGACACAGAGGGGCATATTTACAAGCCAGGGTTCGCAACCTTTTGTGACGCACCGGCGGCGCAGTGTGCTGCCCCATATAAACAAGGCCATGTAATTTGTAAAGCCACCTTGCTTGGCTTTTCGTGGACTTGTAAATATGGCCCCTTATCATGCATCACTTTGCGTGAGAGGGGTGTGCCATGGGTGTTCTCACGCAACACCCATGGATTCTGCCTCATTTTCAGATTTACGAGAAATCTTAAACCTTGAAATGCGTCAGAATGCTACAACTCCCGGGTGAGGCATAGGGAGGTGCAACGAGGAGAAATGTTTTCATTTCTCCTTGTTTTTTCCTCTTTCTATGCGTGCTGCATTCTGCAGCACACATAGAAAGATGAAAACACCTCTTGTGATTGTTTTTGGGTTGGAATGTGTCCCTTACTGCACAAAAACAATCATCCCCACAAAGCAGGCACCCTTGGACCATGGTGCAAGGGTGCCTGCGTCGGCGCATGGCAGCCAATTGTGCGCCAGCGCAGGGGAGAGCAAAGGGATCCGTCATATAGTGGTAGGTATGACGCGTCGCTTTGCTTCCAAAGTAACGCAGCGCAGCCAAATTGCTTTCAGCACCGCACTGCGTAACTTTGTCATAAATAAGGCCCAGAAAGGCTTATTTACAAGCCCCTTGTGCAGCCAGTGTCACTGTTTTTGACGCACCGGTGACACAGTGTGCTGCTCTAAATCTACATGGCCACGCAAATCCACCCTGCATGGCTTTTCATGGCCTTGTAAATATTGCCCCTTTTCACGCATCGCTTTTCGTGAAAGCGGCGTGCCATGGGTATTGCTGTAGGTGTTCCCACACAACACCCAGGGATTCTGCCGCATTCGCAGATTTACAACATTTCGTAAACCTGGAAATACGTCAGAATTCTACGCCTCCCCATTGGAGGCGTAAGGAGGAGCAACGAGGCGCAAAACTTTTATTCCTCCTCATTTTCCCCTCTTTCTATGCGTGTTGCATTCTGCAGCACACATAGAAAGAGGAGAAAGCCTCTTGTAATTGTTTTTGTGCAGGAAGGTGTCCCTTCCTGCACAAAAACAATCATCCCTGCAACGCAGGCACCCTTACACCATGGTGCATGGGTGCCTGCTTTGGCACATGAAAGTCAACTGTAGGCTAGCGCAGGGCAAAGCACAGGGATTTGTCATATTGTTGTAAATATGACGCATCCCTGTGCTTTCAAAATGACGCAGCTCGGCGCAGCAAAATGGCTCGCGGAGCTACGCTGCATCATTTTGTTATAATTTAAATAAGGCCCAATGAGGGTTGGCTAATAGAGCACTGTCAGCATTGGGGCTTGTTACATTCCAAGTCCTTCTCACAGACCACATCACTTTTTATGAGACCGCTACTTCTGCTTTTGCCTTTAGGGAGACCTCTCAAAAAGGGGAGAAAACATCTCCAGGTCACATGTAGAAGGAGATAACAACTCCAGCCTTCCACCCTCCGAGGGTCACAATATCACTCTGAAGAGACAACTTCAGTCGTCAGGCACTGAGGGCCTGATTCACAAAGGTAAACTTCCACTTTTGTGTAAGTTTATGATTGTTTGGTATTCACAAAGGGATTTACTAGTAATATTATTATGAGTACGGAGCCGCAGCACATAAAAAGATAGGAATGTCCTATATTTTTATGTGCGGAGACTCCGGATAATAAAGATACCACTCGTAATTCCCTTTGTGAATATCAAACAATCGTAAACGTACACAAAAATGTAAGTTTCAGGGGTGGCTCCTACGCTATTGCGGAGGAAAGTCTCCCCAATGGTGAAATGCCAGCACACAGAAGAACAAGCATTGAAAATGCATAGGTCTCACCTTTGATTAAGTTAAAGCCATTTGCTTTGCTAATGGTATTGTATAGCAAATCAAATGGCTTTAACTTAATGATAGGCGAGACCTATTGCATTTGTAATGCTTTTTTTTTTTTTGCGAGTTGTTCCGACTGCATGCATGGTACCTGCCAAACCCAGCCATATTCCTCAGAGAGTTGGTGAAACTGCTGCCGTCATTCCTTCTCATGAGGACGAAAGTGGCTTGCTGGTGACTACAGTGCACCGACGGGAGTATGGTAGTAAGAAGGGGAAAATAATCTGTCAAATTATGTGCCCTATTGTGAAAGATTTTAACCCCAGAGATGTTTTTTTTACAAGAATGCCATTACAGTGCAGCGCCAAGCACTGATGGAACGCACACAGGTACAGCACCAAGCACTCACGGTAATAACACACCTTCTATTAATTGCAAAGTGATACAAAGTTTTATATTTACCAGTTTTCAGTCAATCCTTATCTTGAATATTTTGCAATAATGAAACGCCAAGGTTAGCAGTTCCATGGCCTGCATCTGTGTTACTCAAGGTAAAACGTATAGAACGCAGGCTTTGAAAACAGTTTTTCTTTCCATATGTACTCTCGAGAAGAGCCGCAGTCCCTCCAACTTTTATCTCTTCAATACAGAACTAATGCGGTAGTCTGAAAGTGCTCATGCATGTAAACGCCGTCATGCACAAAGGTGCGCTGGCTATATGTGTAGTGTGAATGTTTAACCTGCTGTATTGCACTGCAAGCATGGGGAATAAATGAGGGCTTATATGTAGGCAGTAGAAGAAACCTACAAAGATAACTTAATTGCCTATCAACCATCTGCACAGAAAGGGACGTCACTGGATTTCTGATCATCCATAGTACAGGAAGTGACATAACTGGTTTCCGTTTCCTGCCCACGGCACCCTGCACTCTTCCTCTTTCCCACAAACTACTTAATGGCAGCTGCAAAACGGATGATGAAAGGATGCGTGCAGCAGGCACAGCTACGCCTATCTGCACCTGCACCGTGTCCAGCACCAGGGACCCTGGTTCTGTCCCAAGCCCCGCTACCGTGCTGCACTCCTCTGTGCTTTAGGCCTGGCTGCCGCTCACCGCACTGCTGCCACACTGCACCACACAACGTTGAACGAGAGTTCACATGTGTCTCCTGCAAGTTCTTATGATCAACCACTCCTACGCCAACAGCATCCAGCAGCCCACTTGCCTATAGCTCAAACTCGCCGAATGCGAGACCTATTGCATTGCAAATGCTTGTTTTTTCAACTATGGGAATTACAGGAAATTAAAGAGAAGAACTTTTTAATTAAAATTTGTCAAGAGAAATACAATTTACTCTTCATCACCAAATTTGTTTGTAGAGCCCCAAGAGATACAGCGGAGCAGATCTGCCACAAAGTACAACAACACAAGCATTTGCAATGCAATTGGTCTCCCATTAGTGAAAGTTGGAGTTAATGGTATTGTAAATGACAATGTCTTTTGTTTATGGAGTGGATGTATGTAGTGTGAAGTTTAATTATATGGATTGGATTGAACTTGTTAGTTGTGGAATTCTGTGGGGTAGAATAGTGTGTGTATGTATTTGTGTAGTGGAATTATGTGGATAGTAAATATGTGGTATTAAATTATCTGGAATTATGTAGAATGGGATTGAGTGTTATGGAGTGTAAATATGTGTGTTAGTATGTTGTCTTGTGGCATGGTATGTAGTGGAATTTAATTATGTGGTGAGCTGTTGAATTTTGTGACATGATGTTGAATTTTGAGGTGTGGATTGGATGTATTTGTTGTGTAAGTGTGTTGATTTGAATTATGTGGTTTGTTGTTGAATTATGTGGTGCAGAATGGAAATGCGTGGAGCTGAATTGCGTGGCGTGGAACTGTGTGATATTTTGAGTGAAATTATGCTGATGGGAATTATGTGGCATGGTGTGGAGTGTATTTGTATGGATGGTTGCTATGAGGCATAGTGGTTTTATGTGGGATGTATTTATCTGGTATTTAGTAGAGTGTAATTAGGTGGCAATGATTAATGTGAACTTATGTGCAAAGGCTATATTGAATGTACTTTGTTATCCTTTATGAATAACGGTAAAAACTGCTGCAGGAGGACTGTCAAAATTATATGTGTTTGCAGGGCCTGTTTTAGCCTTAGTAAGTTGTTGGATGCAAAGTTACCAGACAGAAACCGCCACAACATTTTCAAAAAATAAATAAACACAGATTCTGGAGATGCTGCTAGAAAGAGTTCTTAAATGAAGGGTTTCAGGTGATATTACACTTTGGATGCAGTACATTAAACCATCACTTGACCATGACTTGGAAACTAAATAACTTTTTAAACATAATTTAGGTGGCAAATGCAGATTTAATTAATAAAGCTTCAGCAGCATTTCAAATGTTTACAAATGCAAACTCTAAACATGTTTCTTGAAATAGGATTAGAACTCAGACATACAAAGTGCACAGTAATCTAAATACAAAGTCTGGATCTGCTAATGTGCTGGGTTTATGACAATGCCCTGGTGACATTACATGTGAAGTCTAATGGCTCACTGTAGGAGGGTGGAGTAGCAGACGCGGCCATAAATCTTGGCAGGGAGCTCATTTATGGAAAAGAGCCACCTAGCGAAGCAAAGATGCCCAGCTCGGCAGGCGCTCATGTGAGAAAATAAATAGCTGTTTTGTGTGAAAAGTGTGGCAGAGCAGAAAGAATACAGAGGAGCAGGACAGCATGCCAGGTCCGTAATGTGGGGGAAGTCCTCAGAGCTGAGAGGCACACTGGCGAGAGAGCCATAAAAGCACAGATGTGGGGGGAAGAGCAACAGAAGAGAGACCTCTGAAACAGCCCTGCCGCTGTGTATCGGGGTTGAACTAACGCCAATGAAGTCATTTCCCCTCATTCCAACACAAAAATGAGAAACATTGAGCAATAAATCTTACAGGCTATAAATAAATGAATAGTGCATTAAACACAAAACATGTACAACAAAAAGCACCCGCAAATGGCGCCTGAAAATAAAGTGACCGTTGCGTTTCAAAATCGGAATGTTTTTATTTATGTAGCTAAAAGAAAGCACTGCTTTGTTAATTTGCACAAGCACAGTGGCACACAATAATGGGTGCAGACTGCAAATAAACAGTGTGCTGCGTGGTGAAATTTTGAAGAGTGCTTCACGTTTGCAGTTAACCTCGAGGCAAACGCTTTCGAGGAATACGAACCGCTGCAGTGCTGGGGCCAAGAGCCCTCTGTTAGCCTCTGTCAGGGGCACACACGAGTGCACCATTAAAGACCCTGGCAGTGGGGTAGCAGGGGGGGGGCAGCGAGGATCTGCAGCATGTAGCTGAAGTACTCCCAGGAGTCAAAGTGCAGCAGCAGTAACCTGAAAAGTGTGAGGAAGCGCGGCTACTTGAGCAGGCACACAAGAGGTATTTCGTGCAGCTAGGGCCGGGAGAGACGCCTGAGGAGCCGGCCCAAGTACTAGGAGATTGAAAAGAAGTGGCACAGCAAGCCATCCATGCGCAGCATTTCGCTCGACTCATGTAAGTAACAAGATGAAAACAAATCTAAAACCATGATGGAGTAGCATGTATTGCAGTTTTATATAGCGCAAACTCCACAAAAAGATATTGGATTACTGTGCATGCTGTTTGTGTAAGATAAATCAGCAACAACTATGGCTTCCTTGTATATAACATTGAAAATGCTTCCGTTCTAAAATGATGAAACTGAAAGAACTATAACGAGTCTCTTCAAAGTTACCTCAAAAGCAGTAATGAGTGGCACTGCTGCAGAAGTAAGATTTTTTTTTTCACCCCGAGGGCAACAAGCGCGTCCGATTGTTATTGCAACACATTATACGAATGGGGAAAAAAGTGCCTAGCTAATAATTAAAGGAGTGTGTGCACTGCCACCAGTAAAAGATCCAGTCCCAGTGGGCGGGGACAAAAGTGGACAGGGCGGCAACAAGGAGGGACTAAAAAGCCTCCTTAACAATAGAATGCCAGCATTTAGCCTAAGCTATGACACGAGCCAATGGGAAGAGGGGGCGGGGCTTCAAGTCCCCTTACTCAACCGTATTGATTTCAAGAAGCTCTCAAATGCAGAGAGCAGCGCATGCGCGCTGCTATCGCCAGCTGAGACCTAAAAATAAAATGACAATAAATCTATTTTATTTTCATTTTAGTGTTCACTTCTAGTCCGCGACGTGCTTCTGGGGCAGGGCGGGCCATGTCTCCATGGCTGGCCAAACCGAAATGCGCATTTTGATATCTCCAGGCTGTTCCTCGGAGATATCATCAGTGCTCAAGGCACAGGCTCCCAGTTCCCAAGGAGCATTGAACTGGCCCTCTCCGCCCAATCCCAGTGCTTTTCTCATGCTGGGAGAAACACTGGGATTGGGTGGGGTATGGGAGCCTGTGCTCCTAGGGATTGTATTGTATTGCATTCTAATTGCATGTATATAGCGCTTACTCCCCCTGAAGAGGCATCAAAGCGCTTTTTCGGCAAGTAGGAATCTACTGCGGAACCCATAAAGGATTAGTGGTGAATTAGTATAATGAAATATCAAAGTCATTTGAGTGGTGGATATGTTAGTCAGTTTATTGGATTGAGAAGGATAGTGGAGGGATAGAAGAGGTTTGCATTGTATTGCGAGGAGCAGTGAGGCGCGGCACGATGAGGGAGAAGAATAGCGTGGGCCGGCGAGGGAGCAGAAGAACGCAAGCCAACGGCGAAAGGTTAGTGTTTAAACTTTATTCTTTCATTCCTTTTTCGCGGACATAACCCCCCACCACCACCCCCCCCCCTCTGCACCCCCCTCCCAAGTCGGATTGGCAGCAGCCGCTGCAGGTAAGTTTACATTTGTGATTTAGGCCCTGAAACTAACTCTGGCTGCTTCCTCACCAGTCTCCTCATCACATAAATGAGGCAATCATTGCAGTCCTCGACAGGAGACACATAACTTCAAAGAGACAGCCACTTATCTCCACTATCTGTCAGCATCATGAGAAGACAACAACTGCAGCCCTCGCCTCTACTGTCCAATTGTTTCTATGACACAATTGTGATAGACCTCGCCTCTAGGAGGACACTGGATCACTACGGGGAGAGAAATCTCAGTTTCTAGCTTAGGCAATTGTGTTGCTTCTGTGAGACAAATGATGCCACCCTCACCCAGACAAAGGCGCCGCATTACACTAAAATAAGGCGTGTACAGCTCCTACCTCAATTAGGACCACTGGCTGCATGTAGATACATACTGCACTTCTATATGTGTATTAGGTGCCACATTACAGTGCAACAGAGGAGTAAAGGTTCTAAAGTTTTGAGGGTTTGTGTCATAGTTTCAGCTTAGACGAATTTCTTGCATGTCATTTTCACAGTTTTTGTATGTTGATAACACAGACATTCTGCTAAGCAGGTAACCTTCATTTTGCTTCAATTAAACATAGCTCAATAAATTTTAAGAATTTTGTTTTGATATAGGATGGAACAACCTCATAAATCATCTGCTTGGGAACACGCGTCAGCTGTAGAGACAGATGTGCGGTGCAGTGGCCTATGATGTATGTGTAACGACCTATATTCATGGGGATTTGGCATAGGGCAGCGCAGCAAGGTGACTTGCTGTGCTGCCCTACGTCAAAGTGAAAGGGCAGGAATGCACTGTATTTATGCAATACAGTGCAGTCCTGCCCTTTCGCCCTGTGCTGGTGCCGTTTCGTCAGCCTAGTACCAATGCAGGCACTCTTGCACCATGGTGCTAGAGTGCCTGTGCTGTTGGTAGGATTGTTTTTGTGCAGGAAGGGGCACGTTTCTGCACAGAAACAATTCTAAGAGGCCTTTTATGCCTTCTATGTATGCTGCAGAATGAGGAGAAATACATGTATTTCTTATTATTATGTAAGGTTTTGGCACTTCCCATGGTTTATGTGCTCTTGCAAATCTGGGGAAGTTTCAAAATCCCTGGGTGCTGCCTGGGAAAACACACCACAATGCCCTTGGGACACCTCCAGAGGGCAGTTTAAAGCAACGCAGAGATTTGGACTGCCTTGTCTTACTCCATATCTATGAGGTAATTCATAGCCACTAATAGTGGCTTTGCGTGGCCTTATAGATATGATTTTGCGATTTGCACTGCCACAGCGTCACAAAAAGAAATGCTCCCATGGAGCAGGCGGCTCGTAAATATGCCCTCAAATATTCAGTGTAAAGAGTGTGGCCTGAGAGGTCACTATTGGAGCTTGCAGTGGCCACAGTCAATGCACATCACACACGGATCACATGTAGATAACCCTATGCCCAAAGTGATCATCCAGATTGGGTGGGCGCACATGAGTTTGTCCCTTCCAGTCTCAGTTTGTATTTATCACCCATGTCCTCCAAGCACAGAGTAAGACCTACAGCTGTAGTTCAGATTTGGGACAACTGAATATAAAGTATGGATTGTGTGCAATATTTAGTGGAAATATGTGGTGAGCATAGTATCATAAAGTTCTTGCACAAAAGGATACAAGAATTAAGTGCCACAAGTAACTTTATTCAGAAAAGCTCACACCTACCGAGGTAGCAGCAGCCCTACTCCAGTCCTTAGCTCCAATTGTGATCCTGGAGCCTTACATACTACACATTCCAGGAAGACAGACACTTCATAATGAGGATGACAGAAGTACATACTAGACCATTACAACACATATCCCTCCCTAAAAACCAGCGTTAATATTCCCCATTAATAGAAAAACATGGAAGAGAAAAAAATAAAGCTAACTATTACTATAGATGTGTAGAACATATCGAATAATCTTGTTCACATAGGACTATAGCTGTGCAATTAGTCAAGAATGCAAATAATACAATATAACAAGATTAATATAACACTGGAAATAAATTACATAGAGAAATGTTTTAAAAAAACAGTCATTTAAATAAAATGGCCATATTTTGCTACTACACATACTGGAATTATTCAAGACATAAAATAATCTTTCCACCAGCTGGGTCTGGCAGAAGACCGCATATTACGTCTGGAAAGAGTTTTACCATGGGAGTCACCACGTCCCTGGGCGAATACATCAGGACTGAGATCATGTTCATTACTTGACACTCGAGGACTGAGTGTCAAATAATGTCCACAGTCACAACATTCCTCATCACAGACTTAACTCTGAAAGGACCCATGTAATCAGATTCACCCTTCTTCACAAATCCAGGCTTCTTCACAAAGTACCATCTCACCCACCATTCATCGGCATGAATTGGTGCAGGACTTCTGATCATGCTTTGTCTTGTAATTATTCTGATATTTACTCCTCAATAATTTCTCTTTTTAAGTTCACTCCTACTTGGCTCCCTTTCTAACCATTCCGATCCATGTACTTTTCCACTCCTCCATGCTGGATTAAATTTTGTGTTACCGATCTTACCTTTCATCCAGAAAAAAGGTGGCTTAGACGTCACTGAACTCAGAGTGTTGCGATGAGTTCAGCATATCTCATTCAAAATCTCTGACAAAGGTCGTCTAACTGCCACTGCCTTTTGTACACATGATTTTACCACTCAATTCATGTTCAGCAAGACCATTAGCTTGTGGCAAATATAAGGCAGTCAAATTCTTTACAAATTCCTGAATTTCATGTAATATCAACTGGACTCCATTGTCTGCTATAGTCTCTTGTAGGACTTCTTCATTTACAAATTCGTCTTCTAATAAATTGATCACTACCCTGGTGTTCACTGAACCAACACATTCAGTAAACACCCACTTGGTCGTGGAGTCCACTTACAATATAACATTTCTTTCATTAGGTGGTAAGAGATAGAAAGGACCAGCATCATCCAATCTTAACTTTCTTCAAGATTCCTCCAGAATCTATAAAGGAGACAAAGGAGCTCTATTTACTGTTTTACTCTTGTCACTTCTGCAACATGCAATACAATGTTTGACTACTTCTTCCACTTGCCGACCTAATTCTGACGACCAGTATAGCTCCTTCACTCTAGTTTTGGTGGGTTTTTTTCCCAAATGGCCCTCGTGTGCCAAATTCACAATCTTTTCTCTCATGACTCTGGGTGGAATTAACTGAGTAGTTCTGAACAACTCATTCTCATTCCAACTCAATTGATCTATTATATTCCAAAACCCTTTCATGACCTCAGAAAGCATTTTGTATTCAGGCCAACTCCTGACTATATACTCTATGAGTTCTTTTGTTTCTTCATCCTCATCTCTTGCAAACTGCCACTTATCTTTTTGCAACGCACCTTCGCAGTCCCAACTGACCTGATCAGAATCCACCAACAACGTGTCTCTGTCAATTGGCAGATGAGACAAACAATCTGCCAACATATTTTTAGAAGTCAAAAATGGAGAGGGGGGACTAGGAGCTATTCAGAGAAAGGTCCTGAACCAATGCTCCCGAAATCATTACTTATAATTACAATGGATGGTTTCAGTTCCTATGGGTTGAGGGGAACACAGCCACTAATTACGTGGTGTTATAAAGAAGAGGGGTAGTCTCCTGGGATAGGTGAGTGTGCAAAGAAAGAGAAAGGTACTCCTTAGTTTGGTACGTAGTGCCCTCACACACCCTTTCGAGTGTATAGCATCATCATCGGGCAAGGTTGCTCCTCGTGGGGGTGGCGCTGCAGTCCCTCACGGGCCCCTAGGGGCTCTCTGGCGGAGATCTTTTAGGAGTTGCCACAGTGGTGAGTGCGGGTATGTGGGAAGGAAGTGTCAGTGAGTGTGAGTTAAAATGGGGCAGGAGGCCCTGTAAATTTTATTCGTAGGACCTCTGCTCCAAAATAAAAGTCAACGGGGATGGAGATGCACGTTTGTGCCGTTACGAGAGGGGAAACAAAACCAAATAAGTTCCCACTTCTCTCAACCCGTGTATAGTGTGATAAGGTGCAGTTTTAAAAGGGGGTCGACATGTTTCGCGCTACAGATTGGTCCCTAAAGGATCCTAAAGCGCTTCATCAGGACCAGTTGGAGAAAGAAACCAGGAATCAGGAAAAGACACCCTGTATTCCTAGATAAACCTACTTAAGGTGTATAATGATAATAGTTTAAAGGACCCGTTCTTATACTAATGTCCTTGTTCACAGCCTAAAAGGAGACAAAAGGAGGGGGGGGGGGGAAAAAAGATAAAGCACAGATATTTAGAGCCCAGTGACATATTAATTACATATGTTCCTGTGGAGAGTAAGCTCAAAGTCACAAGTGCACAGGTTGTGCCCAAGTGCCAGATGCATGAAACTGGTGAAGCGTCAGTGCGTCTTCGATGTAACATGCATTGTAAAAAGAAAATGCTGTGGAGTGACTTCTACCTAGGTAACGGAAAGCGGCAGTATCTTCAATGAGCAGCTGTGGCGGAGGTGCACAGGGTGAACTACTCTGCATCATAGTCATAGACTGGTGCCGAATGGTGATGGTGTGATGTATGGGTGGTACACATCTACCACCTGGTGCCATATCATGATCAGCGGTGGCCACCGGTCTAGTGATTAAAAGTGAGGAAAGGAAGTGACGCTGGTTATAATCTAGACCCCGTGTGGAGTCGGTAAGGACGAGACATGCCTGGAGAACATAGAACTAGCTTAGGTACAACTAAAAGTACTCGTGTGGGGTCGGGAGCGATATTGCACAGAACCCAGGGTGAAGTGTGGCGGTTGTACATATACAGTCGAAATAATATACACAGAGACATAAAATCACGCCTACCCTCCCAAGGTCGGAGAAGGGCTCCGTCGGGTGTACCACGATGTGAGGCTAAGAACAACAAACAAGAAGAAGGACTCAATTACATCAGGAGAACCCAGCGGTATTGCCAGGAACCAACACAGCATCCTAAATACAGAGAGAGAGTTACTTACTTACGATACGTCCTCACGGAACCGGAAACCTACCCGTCCAGTGGTACTGCCGGTAGCATTCCTGGCCGGGAAGCGACACTCCCTAAATACGGGAATCAGCGCGGCAGAAGGTTGTGGCGGTGGCGTCATCACGTAGCGTGAGGGGGGGCTCGTCAGTGTCTATCCGAGATGGGGCGGCCATGTTGGAATGGGGATGGCGAGTGTAGAAGTGATATCGTTAGACCCGATAGTGGTACTCGGTTTTGACCAAATGAAAATAAAGCCCGGGTTAGGTTGCTGAGACCATAAATACTAAGTGACTCTGTACCCTGTTTTATAGGGAATCAATGTAGTGAGTCTATGTAGGAGTAAGGAATACACCCTATGTTCAGCATATGAGTACGATGCTGGACGGAGTTAAAGAGAGGAGGGGGCGGCCATATATGAGCGGTGAAGGGAAGATATAAGCCAATAGGTCACCTGAGTAAACTGCATCTGGTTAAGTGTCGATGTCGGTGATACCTTGGCCCACATGAGTGTATTACCCACTGTAAAAGATCGATCAGAGATGGCAATAGGGTCGGGATCAATGGGGGTCTAGAAAGGATTGGCTAAGTGTGACAGTAGGATGGTCCAAATGATAGAAAAGGATCCAGATCCATCAGGGGGTGTTCTGGTATACTACCAGATTATGTCTTAAAAACTAGGTGCCGGGTATATTTTACAAATGACTATGATTGATAGTCTGATTCAGGGTCCCAAGAGAATATACCGATGGGATGTATGTGTTGTAGTAAGCATCTTAATACAACTGTCCAGGGTGTCAGGGTTTAGTGTGATAGGTCTACCCAGGGTATATCTTCGTTCAGTCCATTTTTGTTGCTCCTGAGTTTGAACACCCATCGTTGTTCTTGTCTGAATAATGTGGTGGCTGACCACTGGGAGTTGGATTCGATTATAGTCCAATGCAAACTTTCTGGTGGATGGTTCTTTTCCAGAAAGTGACTTTGTAGTCTCGTGGCTGTGCGTTTGCGACGGATTGTACTTTTATGCTCCCCTATTCGGACCTTCACTGGTCTGGTGGTCATGCCAATGTACTGAAAGCCACAGGGACAGGTGATTAAGTACACGCAGTTCTTAGTGTTGCAGTTCGTGTGCCGTATCTGTTTCCAGAGCCTTGGAAGTCCCAGGTCTAGTTCCTTGGTGGTGCTTGTCTGGGGGCATGCTGCACATGAGCCACATGGATAATGTCCAACCACTGGAGGTAGGTTCCATAGTGTGGGTTGTGTCTGAATAGTTTTCTTGGGACGTGTGTGCACGAGCATGTCCCTAAGATTCTGGGTTCTTTTGAAAGAAAAAAGTGGTTTAGGACCCGGTTGGAACTCTCCGGTTTCCAGGATCTTCCAATTCTTCTTGATGATTTTCTGAATCTTATTGGAATTGGGTGTGTAAGATGTGACACAAGTCAGAACATCTGTGGTCGGTTTATCTTTTATTTCAAGTAGTGCTCCTCTGTGATTGTTCCTGGCTCGTTTTCGGGCTTGTTTCACGATTTTCTTAGGATACTCCCTTTGAATCAGGTTCTTAGTTAGGGTGTCCGCCTCTTTTTCATATTCTGTGATGGTATTGCAGTTGCGTCGTAACCGTAGGAACTGGCCCACCGGTAAATTGTTTCTTAAAGATTTAGGATGGTGGCTATTGAACAGGAGGAGACTGTTCCTGTCAGTCGGTTTTTTGTAGTTAGTGGTCATAAGAGACCCGTCTTTCAAAGATATGAGTAGGTCTAGGAAAGGAATGGACTCCGATGACATAGTGCCAACAAAATTGAGGAATGGGTTAAGAGTGTTAATCCATGTGAAAAAGGTGCGACACAACTCTTCCTCCCCTTTCCAGAAGATGATGATGTCGTCGATGTACCTTCGCCATAGTAGAATGTTGGTATTGTAAGGATTGGCGTCTGTGAGGATGTGTTCTTCTTCAAAGTCCGCCATATACAAACAGGCCAGACTCGGCGCAAAGGTGCTCCCCATGCTGGTCCCCTGGACCTGATGGTAAAGTTGTTCTTCAAAAGCAAAGTAATTCTCTTTCAATGCTATGGTAGCACAGTCACAGATGAAAGTGACAGGTGTCTCGGATGGCCATGGGTTCACGTTGCGGAGCACCTTGTCCAAGACTGTGAGTGTCGCATCTTGGGGAATGTTCGTATATAAAGCCTCAACGTCTAAGGTGACTAGGAGGGTAATCGATTCTGGTGTTTCAAATTGTTCAATAAGGTTCAGAACTTCTGTTGTGTCTCTCAAATAGGTAGGGGTCTTAGTTACCAAAGGGCGTAAGAATACATCGCAGAATTTACTGAGCGGTTCTAACAGTGAATCGATCCCAGAGACAATGGGCCTTCCAGGTGGGGGGGTGATCCCCTTGTGAATTTTTGGTAGGCAATAGAAGTACGGAGTACGGGGGTACTTGTTCATAAGGAATGCAGCCTCGTCCTTCGTTATCCAGCCTTCTGCCTCCGCTTCCACAGTCAAGTGCTGTATCTTGGTGGAGAGACGTGTGGTTGGGTCTTCTTCAATTGGTTCGTAGTACCTAGTGTTGGAAAGTTGTCGTAGGCATTCTTCATCATAGGTGACCTTATCCTGAATGACTATGGCACCTCCTTTGTCCGCTGGCTTCAGAACGATGGTCTTGTCCTCTGTCAGATTTTTTAGAAGAAGCCTCTCTTCTTTGGAAAGATTGTTGAAGGGGCGGGTAGCGGTTATATTCTCTACCTCTTTCAAAACAGCCTGTTCAAAAGTCAGTACCTCATGCAAGGTCATTGCTGCGGTGGGGGTAAATCTGGATTTATTCTTGAGACCTGAGCCGACAGGTGTAGTCTCTGGTTTGTCTTGAAAAAATGCTTTAAGGCGCACCTTACGAAAGAATTGGTGGAGTTCTTGATGTAAAATAAAATCGTCTTCCTTGGGTGTTGGTACAAACCCTAAGCCTTTTTCCAGAAGGCTACTTTCACCGTCAGTGATGGGTCTCGAGGATAAGTTCACCACTAGGGTCTTGTTGTCTTGCTTCGTAAGACCATCGGTTCCGGGTCCTGCCAATGGACGGACTTGTTGCCTCCTCTTCTTTTGCCTCTGCCTCTGCCCCTCCCTCTGTTGAAAAAAGGGGGGGGAGGGTTCTGGTATTGCTGGTAGCTATGTATCGGGTTTGGTCCCATGGGGCCGTTCCATGCGGGTGGAGGACCCATCCATGGTCCTTGATACATTGGTGTAGAGAACGGATGTGCAGGGAAGCCATGAAACAATGGTGGTGGTGGAGGCTGGTGTCTGTATCCCCCTCTTGGTTTCTGATTTCTATTGTCATAGTTGGATTCATTGCTCGAAGAGCCAGAGCTGCCTGAATAATTGCTGCTCGTGTCTTCTGTCGAGGTGTCCATACTTGGAAAGACATAGTCGTCTTTTGTATATGGGTAGATCTTTTCTTTGTCAAACCTCTTGACATCCTTTTGTAGCTGATTGATTTTTTGTTTTGTGAGATATTCTTTATGTTCATTCATTTCCAGATTTATCTCGGAGAGTTTCGATTTAAATGCTGTAATTGAGATGCCTGTCTTAAGTCTGTTCTCCGACAGGTTGATCTGGACAAGTAATTCGTCAGACAGGCGCTTTGCTGTATTAATGATCAGTATCAGCCAATCACGTGTACACTTCCAGGATATTCTTGACCATTCACGCCGGAATGTCAGATCTTCCAGGAATATCCTTGGGGCCAAAGTTATCAAAAGGCCATTGGGGGCGATATTTGCTCTGAGATATTCCGTCATGATCGTTCCATGTAAGGTTGTTTTAATCTGGAGTTTGCGCAGATTTTGAAGCGACCTCCAGTCATCATTGCCACTGCCCGATGGTGCACTACCATCTTCTGCTAGGAGTGATGGTGCTCTTAGGATCTCAGCTACCATCTCGTCATCAAAGCTAAGGCCTGGGTTATCCATCGTATCCCAAGGATGTAAGATGTCAGTCTAGACCGTCACAATAAACCACAGGTAGAAGGGGAAGGAAATATGTGTGCAAAAGTAAGAAGATAGGGGGTTGTCCCACGGCCAACAGCCGTACTAATTGCAAGTCAAAAATGGAGAGGGGGGACTAGGAGCTATTCAGAGAAAGGTCCTGAACCAATGCTCCCGAAATCATTACTTATAATTACAATGGATGGTTTCAGTTCCTATGGGTTGAGGGGAACACAGCCACTAATTACGTGGTGTTATAAAGAAGAGGGGTAGTCTCCTGGGATAGGTGAGTGTGCAAAGAAAGAGAAAGGTACTCCTTAGTTTGGTACGTAGTGCCCTCACACACCCTTTCGAGTGTATAGCATCATCATCGGGCAAGGTTGCTCCTCGTGGGGGTGGCGCTGCAGTCCCTCACGGGCCCCTAGGGGCTCTCTGGCGGAGATCTTTTAGGAGTTGCCACAGTGGTGAGTGCGGGTATGTGGGAAGGAAGTGTCAGTGAGTGTGAGTTAAAATGGGGCAGGAGGCCCTGTAAATTTTATTCGTAGGACCTCTGCTCCAAAATAAAAGTCAACGGGGATGGAGATGCACGTTTGTGCCGTTACGAGAGGGGAAACAAAACCAAATAAGTTCCCACTTCTCTCAACCCGTGTATAGTGTGATAAGGTGCAGTTTTAAAAGGGGGTCGACATGTTTCGCGCTACAGATTGGTCCCTAAAGGATCCTAAAGCGCTTCATCAGGACCAGTTGGAGAAAGAAACCAGGAATCAGGAAAAGACACCCTGTATTCCTAGATAAACCTACTTAAGGTGTATAATGATAATAGTTTAAAGGACCCGTTCTTATACTAATGTCCTTGTTCACAGCCTAAAAGGAGACAAAAGGAGGGGGGGGGGGGGAAAAAAGATAAAGCACAGATATTTAGAGCCCAGTGACATATTAATTACATATGTTCCTGTGGAGAGTAAGCTCAAAGTCACAAGTGCACAGGTTGTGCCCAAGTGCCAGATGCATGAAACTGGTGAAGCGTCAGTGCGTCTTCGATGTAACATGCATTGTAAAAAGAAAATGCTGTGGAGTGACTTCTACCTAGGTAACGGAAAGCGGCAGTATCTTCAATGAGCAGCTGTGGCGGAGGTGCACAGGGTGAACTACTCTGCATCATAGTCATAGACTGGTGCCGAATGGTGATGGTGTGATGTATGGGTGGTACACATCTACCACCTGGTGCCATATCATGATCAGCGGTGGCCACCGGTCTAGTGATTAAAAGTGAGGAAAGGAAGTGACGCTGGTTATAATCTAGACCCCGTGTGGAGTCGGTAAGGACGAGACATGCCTGGAGAACATAGAACTAGCTTAGGTACAACTAAAAGTACTCGTGTGGGGTCGGGAGCGATATTGCACAGAACCCAGGGTGAAGTGTGGCGGTTGTACATATACAGTCGAAATAATATACACAGAGACATAAAATCACGCCTACCCTCCCAAGGTCGGAGAAGGGCTCCGTCGGGTGTACCACGATGTGAGGCTAAGAACAACAAACAAGAAGAAGGACTCAATTACATCAGGAGAACCCAGCGGTATTGCCAGGAACCAACACAGCATCCTAAATACAGAGAGAGAGTTACTTACTTACGATACGTCCTCACGGAACCGGAAACCTACCCGTCCAGTGGTACTGCCGGTAGCATTCCTGGCCGGGAAGCGACACTCCCTAAATACGGGAATCAGCGCGGCAGAAGGTTGTGGCGGTGGCGTCATCACGTAGCGTGAGGGGGGGCTCGTCAGTGTCTATCCGAGATGGGGCGGCCATGTTGGAATGGGGATGGCGAGTGTAGAAGTGATATCGTTAGACCCGATAGTGGTACTCGGTTTTGACCAAATGAAAATAAAGCCCGGGTTAGGTTGCTGAGACCATAAATACTAAGTGACTCTGTACCCTGTTTTATAGGGAATCAATGTAGTGAGTCTATGTAGGAGTAAGGAATACACCCTATGTTCAGCATATGAGTACGATGCTGGACGGAGTTAAAGAGAGGAGGGGGCGGCCATATATGAGCGGTGAAGGGAAGATATAAGCCAATAGGTCACCTGAGTAAACTGCATCTGGTTAAGTGTCGATGTCGGTGATACCTTGGCCCACATGAGTGTATTACCCACTGTAAAAGATCGATCAGAGATGGCAATAGGGTCGGGATCAATGGGGGTCTAGAAAGGATTGGCTAAGTGTGACAGTAGGATGGTCCAAATGATAGAAAAGGATCCAGATCCATCAGGGGGTGTTCTGGTATACTACCAGATTATGTCTTAAAAACTAGGTGCCGGGTATATTTTACAAATGACTATGATTGATAGTCTGATTCAGGGTCCCAAGAGAATATACCGATGGGATGTATGTGTTGTAGTAAGCATCTTAATACAACTGTCCAGGGTGTCAGGGTTTAGTGTGATAGGTCTACCCAGGGTATATCTTCGTTCAGTCCATTTTTGTTGCTCCTGAGTTTGAACACCCATCGTTGTTCTTGTCTGAATAATGTGGTGGCTGACCACTGGGAGTTGGATTCGATTATAGTCCAATGCAAACTTTCTGGTGGATGGTTCTTTTCCAGAAAGTGACTTTGTAGTCTCGTGGCTGTGCGTTTGCGACGGATTGTACTTTTATGCTCCCCTATTCGGACCTTCACTGGTCTGGTGGTCATGCCAATGTACTGAAAGCCACAGGGACAGGTGATTAAGTACACGCAGTTCTTAGTGTTGCAGTTCGTGTGCCGTATCTGTTTCCAGAGCCTTGGAAGTCCCAGGTCTAGTTCCTTGGTGGTGCTTGTCTGGGGGCATGCTGCACATGAGCCACATGGATAATGTCCAACCACTGGAGGTAGGTTCCATAGTGTGGGTTGTGTCTGAATAGTTTTCTTGGGACGTGTGTGCACGAGCATGTCCCTAAGATTCTGGGTTCTTTTGAAAGAAAAAAGTGGTTTAGGACCCGGTTGGAACTCTCCGGTTTCCAGGATCTTCCAATTCTTCTTGATGATTTTCTGAATCTTATTGGAATTGGGTGTGTAAGATGTGACACAAGTCAGAACATCTGTGGTCGGTTTATCTTTTATTTCAAGTAGTGCTCCTCTGTGATTGTTCCTGGCTCGTTTTCGGGCTTGTTTCACGATTTTCTTAGGATACTCCCTTTGAATCAGGTTCTTAGTTAGGGTGTCCGCCTCTTTTTCATATTCTGTGATGGTATTGCAGTTGCGTCGTAACCGTAGGAACTGGCCCACCGGTAAATTGTTTCTTAAAGATTTAGGATGGTGGCTATTGAACAGGAGGAGACTGTTCCTGTCAGTCGGTTTTTTGTAGTTAGTGGTCATAAGAGACCCGTCTTTCAAAGATATGAGTAGGTCTAGGAAAGGAATGGACTCCGATGACATAGTGCCAACAAAATTGAGGAATGGGTTAAGAGTGTTAATCCATGTGAAAAAGGTGCGACACAACTCTTCCTCCCCTTTCCAGAAGATGATGATGTCGTCGATGTACCTTCGCCATAGTAGAATGTTGGTATTGTAAGGATTGGCGTCTGTGAGGATGTGTTCTTCTTCAAAGTCCGCCATATACAAACAGGCCAGACTCGGCGCAAAGGTGCTCCCCATGCTGGTCCCCTGGACCTGATGGTAAAGTTGTTCTTCAAAAGCAAAGTAATTCTCTTTCAATGCTATGGTAGCACAGTCACAGATGAAAGTGACAGGTGTCTCGGATGGCCATGGGTTCACGTTGCGGAGCACCTTGTCCAAGACTGTGAGTGTCGCATCTTGGGGAATGTTCGTATATAAAGCCTCAACGTCTAAGGTGACTAGGAGGGTAATCGATTCTGGTGTTTCAAATTGTTCAATAAGGTTCAGAACTTCTGTTGTGTCTCTCAAATAGGTAGGGGTCTTAGTTACCAAAGGGCGTAAGAATACATCGCAGAATTTACTGAGCGGTTCTAACAGTGAATCGATCCCAGAGACAATGGGCCTTCCAGGTGGGGGGGTGATCCCCTTGTGAATTTTTGGTAGGCAATAGAAGTACGGAGTACGGGGGTACTTGTTCATAAGGAATGCAGCCTCGTCCTTCGTTATCCAGCCTTCTGCCTCCGCTTCCACAGTCAAGTGCTGTATCTTGGTGGAGAGACGTGTGGTTGGGTCTTCTTCAATTGGTTCGTAGTACCTAGTGTTGGAAAGTTGTCGTAGGCATTCTTCATCATAGGTGACCTTATCCTGAATGACTATGGCACCTCCTTTGTCCGCTGGCTTCAGAACGATGGTCTTGTCCTCTGTCAGATTTTTTAGAAGAAGCCTCTCTTCTTTGGAAAGATTGTTGAAGGGGCGGGTAGCGGTTATATTCTCTACCTCTTTCAAAACAGCCTGTTCAAAAGTCAGTACCTCATGCAAGGTCATTGCTGCGGTGGGGGTAAATCTGGATTTATTCTTGAGACCTGAGCCGACAGGTGTAGTCTCTGGTTTGTCTTGAAAAAATGCTTTAAGGCGCACCTTACGAAAGAATTGGTGGAGTTCTTGATGTAAAATAAAATCGTCTTCCTTGGGTGTTGGTACAAACCCTAAGCCTTTTTCCAGAAGGCTACTTTCACCGTCAGTGATGGGTCTCGAGGATAAGTTCACCACTAGGGTCTTGTTGTCTTGCTTCGTAAGACCATCGGTTCCGGGTCCTGCCAATGGACGGACTTGTTGCCTCCTCTTCTTTTGCCTCTGCCTCTGCCCCTCCCTCTGTTGAAAAAAGGGGGGGGAGGGTTCTGGTATTGCTGGTAGCTATGTATCGGGTTTGGTCCCATGGGGCCGTTCCATGCGGGTGGAGGACCCATCCATGGTCCTTGATACATTGGTGTAGAGAACGGATGTGCAGGGAAGCCATGAAACAATGGTGGTGGTGGAGGCTGGTGTCTGTATCCCCCTCTTGGTTTCTGATTTCTATTGTCATAGTTGGATTCATTGCTCGAAGAGCCAGAGCTGCCTGAATAATTGCTGCTCGTGTCTTCTGTCGAGGTGTCCATACTTGGAAAGACATAGTCGTCTTTTGTATATGGGTAGATCTTTTCTTTGTCAAACCTCTTGACATCCTTTTGTAGCTGATTGATTTTTTGTTTTGTGAGATATTCTTTATGTTCATTCATTTCCAGATTTATCTCGGAGAGTTTCGATTTAAATGCTGTAATTGAGATGCCTGTCTTAAGTCTGTTCTCCGACAGGTTGATCTGGACAAGTAATTCGTCAGACAGGCGCTTTGCTGTATTAATGATCAGTATCAGCCAATCACGTGTACACTTCCAGGATATTCTTGACCATTCACGCCGGAATGTCAGATCTTCCAGGAATATCCTTGGGGCCAAAGTTATCAAAAGGCCATTGGGGGCGATATTTGCTCTGAGATATTCCGTCATGATCGTTCCATGTAAGGCTGTTTTAATCTGGAGTTTGCGCAGATTTTGAAGCGACCTCCAGTCATCATTGCCACTGCCCGATGGTGCACTACCATCTTCTGCTAGGAGTGATGGTGCTCTTAGGATCTCAGCTACCATCTCGTCATCAAAGCTAAGGCCTGGGTTATCCATCGTATCCCAAGGATGTAAGATGTCAGTCTAGACCGTCACAATAAACCACAGGTAGAAGGGGAAGGAAATATGTGTGCAAAAGTAAGAAGATAGGGGGTTGTCCCACGGCCAACAGCCGTACTAATTGCAAGTCAAAAATGGAGAGGGGGGACTAGGAGCTATTCAGAGAAAGGTCCTGAACCAATGCTCCCGAAATCATTACTTATAATTACAATGGATGGTTTCAGTTCCTATGGGTTGAGGGGAACACAGCCACTAATTACGTGGTGTTATAAAGAAGAGGGGTAGTCTCCTGGGATAGGTGAGTGTGCAAAGAAAGAGAAAGGTACTCCTTAGTTTGGTACGTAGTGCCCTCACACACCCTTTCGAGTGTATAGCATCATCATCGGGCAAGGTTGCTCCTCGTGGGGGTGGCGCTGCAGTCGTAAGTAAGTAACTCTCTCTCTGTATTTAGGATGCTGTGTTGGTTCCTGGCAATACCGCTGGGTTCTCCTGATGTAATTGAGTCCTTCTTCTTGTTTGTTGTTCTTAGCCTCACATCGTGGTACACCCGACGGAGCCCTTCTCCGACCTTGGGAGGGTAGGCGTGATTTTATGTCTCTGTGTATATTATTTCGACTGTATATGTACAACCGCCACACTTCACCC
The DNA here is from genome assembly GCF_964204655.1 of Triturus cristatus. NCBI lineage: Eukaryota > Metazoa > Chordata > Amphibia > Caudata > Salamandridae > Triturus > Triturus cristatus. The sequence continues at coordinate 1,071,025,945 of NC_140583.1, forward strand.
TGGGTTCTGTGCAATATCGCTCCCGACCCCACACGAGTACTTTTAGTTGTACCTAAGCTAGTTCTATGTTCTCCAGGCATGTCTCGTCCTTACCGACTCCACACGGGGTCTAGATTATAACCAGCGTCACTTCCTTTCCTCACTTTTAATCACTAGACCGGTGGCCACCGCTGATCATGATATGGCACCAGGTGGTAGATGTGTACCACCCATACATCACACCATCACCATTCGGCACCAGTCTATGACTATGATGCAGAGTAGTTCACCCTGTGCACCTCCGCCACAGCTGCTCATTGAAGATACTGCCGCTTTCCGTTACCTAGGTAGAAGTCACTCCACAGCATTTTCTTTTTACAATGCATGTTACATCGAAGACGCACTGACGCTTCACCAGTTTCATGCATCTGGCACTTGGGCACAACCTGTGCACTTGTGACTTTGAGCTTACTCTCCACAGGAACATATGTAATTAATATGTCACTGGGCTCTAAATATCTGTGCTTTATCTTTTTTCCCCCCCCCCCCTCCTTTTGTCTCCTTTTAGGCTGTGAACAAGGACATTAGTATAAGAACGGGTCCTTTAAACTATTATCATTATACACCTTAAGTAGGTTTATCTAGGAATACAGGGTGTCTTTTCCTGATTCCTGGTTTCTTTCTCCAACTGGTCCTGATGAAGCGCTTTAGGATCCTTTAGGGACCAATCTGTAGCGCGAAACATGTCGACCCCCTTTTAAAACTGCACCTTATCACACTATACACGGGTTGAGAGAAGTGGGAACTTATTTGGTTTTGTTTCCCCTCTCGTAACGGCACAAACGTGCATCTCCATCCCCGTTGACTTTTATTTTGGAGCAGAGGTCCTACGAATAAAATTTACAGGGCCTCCTGCCCCATTTTAACTCACACTCACTGACACTTCCTTCCCACATACCCGCACTCACCACTGTGGCAACTCCTAAAAGATCTCCGCCAGAGAGCCCCTAGGGGCCCGTGAGGGACTGCAGCGCCACCCCCACGAGGAGCAACCTTGCCCGATGATGATGCTATACACTCGAAAGGGTGTGTGAGGGCACTACGTACCAAACTAAGGAGTACCTTTCTCTTTCTTTGCACACTCACCTATCCCAGGAGACTACCCCTCTTCTTTATAACACCACGTAATTAGTGGCTGTGTTCCCCTCAACCCATAGGAACTGAAACCATCCATTGTAATTATAACATATTTTTAGAACCAGTAATGTACTACACCTGGAAGTTAAAGTAACTCAAGCCTTTCATCAACGTTTTAATCCTTGGTCTTTTTTTATTTTTTTATTTACTCAGGTTTTCAGAACAATACAAAACAAATCAGTGCAGCATTGCATTATTAAGTATTTTCACAATATTAAAGTGGCAGGCGTGGGGAAAGAAGTTTCCCAGGTAAGGGCGGAGAAACAGGGTGGAGGGACCAACATCAGGCACCCATTTACATACAAGCACTACATGAGCAGATATCACAAACGGCTGAGCTATTTGTGGTTCTTAAGATCACCCAACAGCCGTAGAAGAGGCTGGTGTATGTGGGTGCGGGAGGGTCATTGGCCTGATCAATCCAGTCTCAGTGTCATCTATCGCATTGGGTGCTGTGTCATCTTCTCCTGGTGTAGCAGAGTCAGACCTGTCTCCCAGTAATGTGTTGATGCCACCCAACTTGTCTAGCATATCAACTCAGTATTCAAGGTCCCTTTCTGCATTATTATCAGTACAAACTATCCAGAGCCGGCAAAAATGGCTTGTTCAGTGAATGGCCATGCATCTCAGTGCAAGTGCTAAACCCAGTTGACCAAATCAACACTTCTCTTTCTTCAATGTTAAACCTGCTCCTGCCAATCCCTCCAAATCTTTTACCAGGGTACAGTCATGATCTTCATGATCTTGCACATAAACCAGGATATCTTCCTGGAAGAAAAGTATGCCAGTTACGCTTTCCAACACTTTTGTCATGAATTTCTGGAAATATGCCACTGCAAATGGCAATCCAAATGGCATCCTAATAAAGCGGTATGTCCCCAAAGGTGTGACAAATGATGTCAGGTGTCTTGAATCATTATGCAACTTGGCCTTGTGATACGAAGTCGAGAGGTCCAGAACGCTGAATACTTTTGCACCCCCAAGCGTAATTAAGGCCTCAGAGATATTGGGGAGAGGTTGGCGATCAACCCAAATGTGCTGATTTAAATCCCTAAGATCCACACACATCCTGATTGTCTTACCCCCATCTTTTGGTGCCAATACAATAGGAGCAAGCCATTCTTAGGATTCAATTTCCTCTATCACACCATTCTCAACCAATCTGTTTGTTCTTCTTTCAACGGCTCTAACATGAGATTAGGGACCTTTCTTTAAGGCCACAGGGAACAGCATTCTTTCTAAGAAGACCCAATTTGCCACTGAACACACTTGGAAATTGCAATATTATATCACCATGCTCTTGTTCTGATGATAAAGACATAACAGGTTGAGCAGCATTGTGATTTTACATGATTCCCATGTCACGTTGGTGACGCCAACCCAAAAAATTGTCTCCTCTTTTTGCTGCGTTCACCTTTGTTAGTGTCTCTTTTTCCATGAATGTGATTCGCATGTCTGCATAGCCCAAAACATGAATTTTCGATCCCCCATAACTCACAGGGTTTATATCAGAGGGAAACATAGTGATTTGTCCATCTCCAAACTCTTTTTCCCAGTTCTTCTCTTCCACCATCGTATAGGGGGAACGAGTCAGCTAAAACAACCACCTCCTTGTCATCCAATTTAATATGACACTCAGGCTTTTTTAAAGGACCTAAGTCCACTTCCTCCAGACTGTGTTTTATCGTCAAAACCATCTTAGTCAAATCTTCACACACCCTCTCACCAACCTGACTCTTGTCACATTTCACGCACCCATGTTTTGGTACTCTCTACACCTTCAACAGTGGATATATACTCCCTAAAATAAGGATTTTTCTCCATTAACCTTTCTTGCACCTTGATATTATTAGTGCACTGTACCAGCTGATCCCTATTGAGAGAATCAGTCAAGGGATCAAATTCACATGTACGTGCCAAGGTTCTCAAACAAACTATTTAATTTCCCACACTCTCATTCTTCCCCTGCATTCTTGAAAAATGTTTAAGTCATTCTAATACCGTATTAATCCTTGCTTCCAAACGTTTTTCCAACATTATTACAGGCCTTTCATAAATATCTCTCACATCCCCATTACCATTCCCTATGGAAATGGTTCCCAAACTGTCATAAATATTCTATACCTAAGCAGTGTAATCAAACACCACCTTGTTTCCTAACTGCTGAGACCTTTCCCCCTCCAATTGCCATAGGATATGAATCAAATAGGTTTTTTTCATCTCTTCCTTGGTATGAGAGGTTCACCCTTGTCATACAAAAAAACTGGAGGAGAAGGCATGCTGGCCAGTGCCATTATGATGAATGTATACAAGAACACTGCGAAGAATAGCAACAAATATTAATGCAGGAATACTCTGGGGAATGTAGTAATGTTGCATAAATTATACACCAATATTCATATTGTCAATACACATATGTGTAAATATTTTTCCTAAGATCACTCGACGTAAGATAAACAGTATCACTATGATGCTTGATAAATCAAATCCAATATAGCTTCTAAAAAAAAATGTTGCCCAGAGATCAAACAATACAACACAACAATGCTTCACAGAAACATTCCACACTATTGGGAGTCAGAAATATATTTACAGTATTGTTGATGGAATTGCTGCTAGAAACTTCGTCAAAAAAATAAATCACCATTTAAGATAGCCATTAAAGATTCCTGGCTGCACGTTGCACTCTCCAGCTTTGGAACAGGTTGCTCCTAACAGCGTGTTCAAAAGAAACAAAATTCCCATTCAACATGGCAGCTGAAGTTCTTTAATTATAACGTTCACATTCTAGTGTTTGAACGCTGCCTTTGCCATCACTCATGGTGCTGCAAGTTTAACAAGGAATGCACCTCTGATGCTGCCGTCAATATCGGAAGCCGTCCAATGAAATGGAGACACCAAAGAGTGTTGGCTGGTTGCTAGGTTATAGTCAACCAGCGTAGCACAAAGGGCTGTCATGCGCTGTAGTCAGGCTGCATTTGGACTCGGCAGCACTTGTGGCAGTGATCACGAGTTTGTATTTGCACTGTAAAGAATCTGTGCTCGTGGCTCATCTGAAAGATTTGGCAGAGTCACGCACCACACAAACAAACTTCAACACGTTTTCACAGCCCTAAAATGCCCCAAGAACCTGACTTGGCACAGGTTGAGCACCATTCATAATGCAGCCTTACAGCAATCTGTGGAATCTCAAAAACACAGTAGAGCGCAGTGTTATCATCCAGTACTCTTCAAATGTGCGTTCAGGAGAGGTTGGTGAGATAGTAGTTGCCTGTCTCCCCCCAGGCTAGTTGTCACCAGTGTTATAAAGTTCTGACATGAAGCAACACAAGAAATAAGTGCCGTAAGGAACTTTATTCAGATAAGCTCACACTAACCGAGTATAGCAGCTGCCCTCTTCCAGTCCCCAGCTCCAACCACATCTTGGAACTTTACATACTACACATTCCAGGATGACAGACACTCCATAACGGGGATTACATAAATACATTCTGGACCATTACAGCACATAGGGGCCGATTACGATATAGACTGGAAACTCTTCCAACCGAATTGGTTTCGGAATCGTTTCCAACCGAATCGGGTTCTGTTAGTCCAATGGAACGATGACAATGCTTCCGGACATTGTTCGGTCGGACTCGCATTGTCTTCAATGGGAGCCTGTGTTCTGAACGAGAACACAGGCACCCATTGACAAAAAGGGGGATGGGGAAAACCTTGCACCCTGTGGCAGGCACTCCATGGTGCCTGCCACACAGTGCATGCATGGGAAGGGGGGATCCATGGGTAACCCCACAGGCCAAATTTGGAGGGCCCCGGGTGAAGAGGGGTGCTACAGGCACCCAAAGTCAGATTACGGCAGCCGATCCTTGTTGGGAAAACCGATTCAGAAAGGCTGTCTGAATCTGACATCCTATTCGCTCGGCTGGAAATGCGGTCCATAGACTGCTACGATTCGGCACCGACCGACTCGGTTACTCCCAATGCCTTTCGGAAATGAGAGGACCATCCGAATGCTTTCCAGCCATCGTAATCGGTCGTTCGGAAAAGTGTCCGAGTCAGTCAGAAAGGCAGGTTCCAAATCGGATTCAGGCAAATCAAATGCCGTTCCGAGCCTTTCCGAGTGACAGCGTAATTTTCCCCCTAGTCTGCAACTAAGCATGTCAGACGTTTTTGCATGGCCCAGGATAACAACCTCTAGCGTGCCCCATACAAGACCTGTTTCAAGGGTCAAAAAACACATCCTGCCAGGACAGAGAAAACATAACAAATCGAGCACCTGATGCCATCTAGTGGTATTAGACATAATAGCCTGCTCTTTAATCATATTTAGAGTAGTCTTGCTTTAAAATCTATAAATAGATGTTGTTGAAACACAAGTGCAGGGCCCTAAAAAGCAAGGGGCCCGGGGGAATTATGAGAGATTTTCTAAAGACTGGCATCTCATTTTTCCCTCAGATTAAACAGATTGTACAAGATCAAACCTCAGACAGCGGACCTGTACAACATGCTGCACAATTCTCACTGACTCAGCTACTTCTCAGACAGCAATTCTATCACAGAGATCTGATAGCAACACCATCCATCAAATTGCTCATATATTTTAGACTCGAGCCTCCAGCACCAAGACTTTTCTCAGGCTTCATCAACCTTGCATGCCAAGTTTCTGCAAGCAAAACTATCCCTCAGAGTACCCAGATATTAGGTGCAAATTTTACAGAGTCAGCCATCAGGCACGAAACTGACATTTTTGGCTACATAAATCTTACCAGTTAAGATCTCAGATAGAAGTACATCATATTACATAGATCTCACAATCTGGGGTTTCATACATCAATGATGTAAAAGTCTTTAGGTCCCTGTCTCAAAGCACACAGAGGCACTAGCTTACACAGATATCACATATCTAGACATCAGGCAGGACCTATTGTCACGTGGCACGTGGGGACATTGTCATATTCCCTAAATTAGCATTAGCACGCTGCACACTGTCCACTGCTTTGCACATGTTACTGCATGCACTTATTTTGCAAATGCTTCTTTTGCTATTTTCACATGCGAAACCCACTGTTGTGTTTACGCTTTGCAGGTTCCTGGGATTTAGTCTGAACATTGTGAACAAGGTCGAACAACAATGCCTCTTGTTATTCTGTTCTGGTCCGGCCCTAGCACCTAGACAAAACATACTGATGCAGCTGTTGTTTGGGACAATATACTTTGGTTTTATTGGAATACACGGATATGTAGCACACACTTGGAGAGGGACCTTTCCAGGGAGAAGAGCATGACGGCACGTATGATGTAGATCTACCATCTACAGACTGAGGTACGGGATCTGCAGATAACACCCAGAGATCTTCTAATATATAATCATCCTGAGTCTGTGCATGGCTTGACACCACGAATTCCTGAGAGAGTCAGGAGTGTTGTGTTCTGGAGTGTCTTATCACTTGTTCCTCTGTGAGTGCGTAGGAGGGCAAGTGAGACACTATAGCTAGTCGGTCCTGGGTTCATGGGTACTAAGGTGGTAGTACGACTTACTCCCTATATACGAAGGTCCCATAATCCTATGCATATTTCTGTGTTTGTGCAGAATCCCTGCAACACTATAGGCTTGGTTGTGCATATCTGAGAGCAGTGGCATCTGTCAATAAAGCTGTTCCTTGGGATGCATAGATTCGATTGACTCTTGCTTCTGACAGCACAGCTATCCTTCAAGTACTAACACTGGGTAATGTCTAGCTACTTGTGGATAAATGTTCTCACTTTGGTGCAGCTCACTGAAGACCGGCGCATAGCCCAAGATTGTGAATGCAAACTTTTTAAGATCAAGAAATATGTTAGACGATGCAACTGATTCATTTTCATTGCACCAAAAATGACTGAAAGAAAAATAAAATTGGAGGCCTCGATATCCCAAGTAGCTTTTATTCAAGTTACATGCAGTGCTTAATTTGTAAAAAACATAAGTGCCAGGCCCTCGTCAGCAGGCCACTTGCACCACCCATTGCCACTGTCAATTACAGTAACTGCATAACTAATAACCATCACACTCCTACAAGTGTGACAATTCTGACAACTCCTGGACCCCAAAGTTAAAAGATTGCCTTTGGTAGCAGGTATTAGTCATTCTTAATGTATACTGAATTATTAAACAACTGTGTTTGTGCTTGTCTCTAAATTAAACAAACAGTGCCACCTGTGGCTGCCTGTCATAGGTACCTGTGATGAAAATTAAGTACAGGTGCCGAGCACCAGAAACAAACGGCTCAAATTAAGCACTGGGTACATGCATATGTCATTGAGATGTTCTAGTGTTGCTGCAGTGCTGATCATAGCCCTTGTATAAAGAGGGAACACTAGGGCAGCAGCTGTGCAAGCTTCTCTCACAAGCAAAAGAGGTACAGTGCAGCTATCCTTTGCACATCTATGGCAGCTGCGGCTACACTCACAAAACTAATAGCCATCACCAGTGCATGCTTCTCTCAGGTGATGAATTGGCCCAGCACAGGCCTTTTCTCTCACACAACAGACCAAAGTGGGCAGCAGGCCAGCAAGTGTCCCCTGCAAGGAAGATGTACCAAGAGTTCAAGCATCCAGCGGCTGCTCCTCCGCTAAAGCAGAGGAGCATCCCCCCACTGGGGTGGGCGGTGCTGGGCTCCCGGCGTCACAGGGAGGAGGAGGAGTGGCTAATGCTGCACCTAAAGTGCACATGACTGTTTGGCCGGCCGTCTCAGGCTGGCCAAACAGTCATGCACACTTTGCATGTTCTCCACCCAGGCTGCATTACAGCCTGCATGGAGAACATGCCCAGGCTTCAACTCCCTCTCTGATCACCGAACCACAGCGTTCAGACCGATCACAACGCTGCAATCAGTAGCGTCGTGATTGGCTAGCGGACTCCGGAACCCTGGGTGCTTCCTGTTCCTGCTTTTAGGAGAGGCGGCCGCTGGCGACGGCAACGGCGACCAGCAGGTACGTTTTATTTTTTATTTATATCCTAACCCGCCCCTTCCTTCCACTGCCACTGTCCCCTACCAGCCACTACTGAGAGCGTCCATTATCACAGAGAAGGCAGCATCAGGTGCAAATGTCGCTCATGCATAAAGGAGTTACAGCATGGGCAGCAGCACCTAAATCTGCCTTAACACACACATCATTTTCCACATAGAAAGAGACCAAGCAAGCTTCCCTCACACAAAGTAAAAGAGTCTGAGCAAGTAGAGCAGAGCAGCTTTACACTACACGTGAAAACAGAATGAGGACTGTGCACCGCATAGAATTTATTCATTTTATCTTGCAGGAACACACTACTGAAAAATGTTAATTATCGATGTGGTCCTCTCGCAATTGTTCTGGTCTTGCAAGCTCCTATTATGAGAAAGACCTCAAGGCACTCTATTAATGATACAATGTGCTAAAATAAAAAGTAGGCAAATGCGTTACAAACTATAAATATGTTTCTCACATTGGGCCATGTTCTAAATGTCCTTGTAGCTAATATTCGCATTAAATGTACCAAAAGCAAGCTCAGATGTGTGTTTTCAAGGTTGTGATAACTATTATTATCGGAAATAATCCCTGTGGAGAAGAGGTCCCAGCCTTTCAGTGAGCCTCCTGATTGGATGGGGTCCAGGGACAGAGCCCTCTATGCCCAGTCCTCTGCCAAAGGGTGGATTCCAAGAATGGTAATATTAACCTTGCTTCATGAGTGCTAAATTCTGTGTTCAATTATAGGTAGAATATGTTGAAAAAGTAAAAAAAAATGAAGTTATTCTTGCACCATCTAGGTGGCCTCGAAAAATGCTGTTGATGCTATGAAGAAAGGTAGCTACAGTGGACACACAGGTGCTTCAAGACAAGCAGATCTGCAGATGGATGGATGGCTGTTTGCTGAAAGTACACCTCTGTATTGTGCTTGCAACAACAAAAAATGTCACAATAAAGAGCATATAGGGGTGTAACATGATGTTTGACCATCCTTACTGCTCATTCAAACCTGTGCGTGGCTCAGTAGACCACACATGCAGAGCCGGACTGGCCTGAGCGGGCACCGGGCGTTTTCCTGGTGGGCTGCTAGGGTGGGGGCTGTTTTTTAGCCCCTGGGGGGCCGTTCTGGTTACCGGCGGTTGGCAAAATTGCCCCCCGTAACAAAATCGGCTGAAACCGGCCCTAGCAAACGGCTAAGCCGCTACTCCCCCTTCCCTCTAAGGGGGCCAACTGAGCAGTTCGCCAGGGTCGGCTTCAATTCCCAGTCCGGCCCTGCACACATGCCTTTTGGAGGCTGGATCACAAAACATTTTTGACTGGCACTATTTCATGTCCTTGGTGGTAGCAAGGCAGTGCTTGGCGCGAATACCTTTTACCACTCTGTTAAGAAAACAGATTTGTGGAAGCGGTAATGTGCAACAATTACATATGTACATATTTGTTGTGTTGCGTTTTGGGCCGGTACTGTCTGGTACTGAGTACCAGCATTTTTTTTTTTTAGAGGGAGAGTACCTGCACTTCTCAAGAGAAATGCAATACTTTTAATTGGAAAGTACCGGCACTTCAAAGAAACTAGCAGGTAATCTGTTACAGAGTACCTGCACTTCTATTTTTCCATTTCAAGCACTGGTAGTGGTAATGTTCTGAGCTTGTTTTTGTGCTATTGCGTCTTTGGGTTTTATAAGGTTATTGATATTTACCAGATGTGGTAAATACCCAGCTCTTTAACCTCCCCACCCCCCAGCTCGTCATCAGGGCCTTAGTAAACTGCGGAATGTGATTCCATTGCCAAAGAGGAAAACTTGAAATCATCTGGACTTCAGGCAAGGATCTGAAGACCTCCTTATCTTTTACATTTGCAGCAGGAGTAACCTGTGTTTTTTTGCAGTCTCCAACGCAATGGAGCCACACATTCAGTTTATATATAGCATTACACAAGAAAATACCAGTTTCTATTACCTCTCATTATACCCGCAGCAGTTTGCATAATTGTGTCATACAACATCAAATCCAAATAACATAAGGACGCTGTATGTTCAGTTTTGATGTTGCTTCAATGTGCTTATATTGCCAGTTTCCTTTAGGGACCACCTCGCCCACAGTGACATTTTTCACAACTACCAGCTACTACACATTGCCAGTTTCCATAGTACCAGGCAGCACATGTTTTCTAAATGTTGATAATACATTATGGAAAGATTATATACAATTTCACAGAGCAGTTTCTGCTCACATTATCAGTTTCCTTGTTGTTGCAGGATGCCCACTTGAAAACCAGATGTTGGAAAGGATCATTCCCGGCGGGATGCTCACACTTCACAGAAGCCTAAAATAGAGATTTCTTCAAAGGGAGGATTCTTTAAAAACGTCTTCTTGTATTTCAGGCCTTTAAAAAAGTTCACAGCAGCATTTCAGGAACACTGTTCTTGCTGTCCCTGCCAACATGTGTTTCAAGCCAACAACTGTCTCTTCCTTGGGGTCCCAGGGGATCACAATATGATCACACCTGACAACTCTAATGCTCTTCCTATCTACCTCCCCGTGGGAAACAGCCATAACATCGCATTCGTTACATCACATGCTTTTACAACGCGGTCGTTACAACAACCGCGTTGTTACAATGCGAGCCATTACATCGCAAGTCGTTTCAACGATTTGCTGTAGGGGGTGCACTGGGGTTAGATTTACAATCCAACACCTTCCCTGCCGTTGCGCAAACTGGAGTAGGAATAGTAAATTATATTATTCCTAAATCCAGCGTGCCCGCTACAGCAAGTCCTTGAAACGACTTGCGATGTAATGGCTCACGTTGTAACAATGCGGTCATGGTAATGACCGCGTTGTAAAAGCATGCGATGTAACGCATGCAAAGTAACAGTATATATTCCACTGTTTCCAGAAAAGTAGTCCTTGCTGGCAATGTTTCTCTGGGTATGTGCTGCTCTGATCGTTGCGAACGCCTCAAAGGATTTCCAGGCAAAACTATATTTTGCCTTGTGGGCACTTGACCTCAGCTACCAAAAATGACATAATTTATTGCAATCTGTCATGCTGTTGTGGCCATTTGATTGGTGGCTCATGGTAACCGCCTTGCATGGCAATGCATTGACCTTGCGGGAGACCTTCACCACTGGACACCCTTAACCACCCTAATAATCAGGGAAGATGACCATATTTGTCTGGTGGGATGCAAGAACATAAAAGTCACTGTATTTTGATGTAATGCTCCTGCAAAGCTGGAGTACAGCAGTCACCTCCTGATGCATTGCTAGTGCGCGGCCAACCCATCAACAACCTTAGATCATCACAGACAACTGAGTCTTCAACCACAGCAGCCATGCAGACACCCTACTGATAGACACAAGGTCCACCATGCAGGAGCAACACCTGCACAGTCATTCCAGAATGCTCTCTCTGAAGCCTGGTTCCCACTTCTCCCACAAGCTGTCGTTCTCAGGGAAAGGAGGAGATTGACAACCAAAAGTCCGGCCAACTCTCACTTCACCTCTAGGCTCTTCAGACAAAAGCGTCATTGCAGAATGAGGATGAAGGCTGACCTGTATGAGTCTGTATTTCTACGCGGCAGAGTTCTGGCAACACCTCAACACTGGCACAAGGAATAGACTTACACCAGAACAGAAAGAGGTGCCATGTGTCAAACACATACCACAAGCAGCCATACCTACAATGCCAGAGAACATGCAAGGGCTCTAGCAATCATACAGAGAAGGATGCCCCAACAATGAGTTGACTGCCGCATGGTGCAGGTATGGTCACAAACTCCCATTTCTTAATGGCACCTTGTGCTGCAGGCAGTTTCTGCCCACTGCACAAGCTCCCATACAGAAATAGGAGTTTCCGACCACACTATGTGTGGTTGGATCATTATTCGGGGTGCGGAACTGACAAACTATGGTCAGGCGGTTCCTCTACCGAAACGGCGTCGGCCGGCGGCAACTCCGACTAACATCGTAATCAGGCCCTGAGTGTTTAATTAATTTCCTTTTTTTAAATTTCAACCAAAAGTTTAATTTCTATTTTTTCAGTTTATTATTAACATTTAAAACAAAATAATGAGGTAATAGTTGTTGTAATTTTTTAAACACGACATGTATGTATGTAGTAACTTTAGAAGTGTAGTTTATGAATAACAATGATCTTGCTCTTCTGTAGTGTGTTGCATTTGCATGCCCCTCCTTAAACCCTTCCAAAAATGTTCCATAAAACCCTCCAATTTAGTAATACATATTCTCCACTTTGTAGCAACTCCCCCTTATGCCACCCACATTTACTCCCAACACCATAACGGAGATCTCCGCACAGAATAGATGGGAGAGGCGGAGGTCTCCACCTGTAGGTATGTGAATGACATTTTGTAGTATGTGAGGAGTACTGCTGAAGGACTGATTTAAGTACTACTGAATACAGTTTGTGAATAGGCCCCAATGACTGCTATGACTGGTCAAATTGTTGCCATTTTGGCCTTATTTTAGGTGAAACATACTTTCTAATTGTACTAAATTGTTCTGGGAGCTTTGGTGAGTGATTTCTTGATGCAGATGATCCACTTCTAACTCTAAGCACACATCTCTGCAGTGGCCTTGCCTCTCTGCTCTGTGCTTCTGAGGGGGAGACAATGATGTGTTAGAGAAAGAGTGTTTGCCTGACTAGGATCTTCCTATGCATGGTGATGGGAGAATGTACAACATTGAGCAACCCAGCTTCCTATAGCTCCCAGTTTCCTCAGAGTATGAAACCGGGTGAGATTGAGAAAATCTGCAGCCCTGGCAAAAACTTTCAAACCGGCCCGCTCCCTTCTAGCTCTCTCATCTGTCTTTCTTTGTCTCTCTCTCTCTCTCTGCTATCTTTTCTTCCTCCTACCGCTCTGATGCCCGCTGTTATTACCTGGGAGAACTAAAGAAAGTGGCAGAGACACCAACTGTGGCCCTCTGCCTTCGAAAACTGGCCTCCAAGGGCTCCAGTCAAAGGAGAACTATCGAACAGAATAAATGGGCATGCCCGCCCTGGTGGTAAGGCTCCAATACTCGTGTCTTTTTCAACTCAGAATGAGTTGAATCACATAGTGTTGTACTCTTTTGAGGCTGCCAGCTTCTGCAAACACCCTATTAGAGGTCAGTACAGAAGAGTACACCGTGAGGGCCAGCATAACTTGCTGGTAGGGAGACACCTGTTAGGTTCTTGCTTCAAGGTGCACATGGGAAAAGATGATGTTGGTCATGTTATTAACCTGTGAGGGGAGTGAAGGGACTCATAAATCTCAAATTCTTTTTGTGAAATGACGCAGGTGGGGATGAGCAGTCAAACCAGAGCACAGCGACAGCCTGTGCCAAATTGCAATCATGCTACCTAGGGTTGTGAAAAGTTTTAAAGAGTTATCTCTCACAATTTTGTGTAATTATTTATAAATTGATTTACCAACCTCATGAAGTGCAAAGCTAGCAGTTTAAAAAATAGGGATTTGAGAAAAGGGGACCTTGCATGTTGTGCAGCAGTACGCTAGTGTTGTCCCAAACTAGCCCCGCCGAAAGTCCCACCTCAAGAGCATGCAGCAATGACAAGACCCAATGTTCAGCTCTGTTCAGCTCTGTTTTGCCTCCTTCTGCTTAGGGCTTTGGACATCTGTGAGCATCATCAGGTAAAACAACACACCTACTGGTTGACAATCTCGATGGCTGGGAGTCCAACCCTTCACTAAATTGTTGATGATGGAGTTCTCCAGGGGCAGCTCCTCCACTAGAGTGCGAGAAGCAGAAACATAAAATGGTAATAACTTTTCGTTATTACCATTTTATGTTAAGTTGCGGGTGGGTGGGCGGGCTGCTCTGCGAGCAGGGGAGGAGTGGTGTGGCCACTCCTGAGGGCGCAATGATGCTAGATAGATAGATAGATAGATAGATAGATAGATAGATAGATAGATAGATAGATAGATAGATAGATAGATAGATAGATAGATAGATAGATAGATAGATGGATGGATGGATGGATGGATGGATGGATGGATGGATGGATGGATGGATGGATGGATGGATGGATGGATGGATGGATGGATGGATGGATGGATGGATGGATGGATGGATGGATGGATGGATGGATGGATGGATGGATGGATAGATAGATAGATAGATAGATAGATAGATAGATAGATAGATAGATAGATAGATAGATAGATAGATAGATAGATGGATTAGAACACCCTGGCTGGGCTGTAGGGGGTGATAATCGATATAGCCCACTCTTCAAAGAGAAAAACTGAACAACTTTGCCAGAGAAGTTCTGAGGCTAAGGTTTACTCTGAGCATCAACGCACCGACAATAAATAATTCCTGTGGTTTGTTGGGTGAGGGGCGCCCACCCTGCTCACTGGTAAGAGAACTGAGACCACCAACCTGATTTCACTCAGTGCACCCACCGGCCACCCCTTGGGAATGTATCCCGGGAAAACTGGAACCTTCTGACCAGCCAGACATTCACCCCCCCAAGGGCACCCGTCCCCGCTTGCAATGTTCAATTAGAAGGGAGCGGCGAGGGGGAGGGGAGAGGGGGGGCTGCGCCTGGCAATAATAAACACTCTATCCTCCAGACGGCCCCGAATTTCAGCTCTTGTTTTCCATAATGAGATCTTTCTCCAGCGCGGCACATTTTTAATTTAAACAAATATTACCACCTGAACCTTGTTGCTTCTCCTCGCCTCCATCGGGCGGCTGCATCTTGAGAAGCAGGTTGGGGGGAGTTGGGGCACCAATGGAGCGGCGATCCGGCTGCTAGATTGGGGCCGAGGGGTGCCTGCGGCAGCCTCCTCCCCCCTCTCGCATTTATCAAGCTAATCCCCACGCGGCCAGAAAGATTAACTGTTCAGATCTGTCGGCGCGATACGGGGCGTTGTACTTGTTAGTCTTTGCTGCACATATTAAAGAGTTGTTAATTATGCAAAAGATGGAACACACTGTGCCAGGAGGGTGCAGGACACAGAGCAACCCAGAAGGCGAGCAGTGGGAGGGGGGATGTGTTTGGAAGCTGGCTGGGCCACCTCTGGCGCGAGATCCGGGAGTGTCGGTGACGCCGCCGCGTGGTCAGGGACGGGAGACAGGCATTAACCACGCAGGAGCATATTTATTAGTAGTTCACGCAACGCATCAAGGCAAGGCAAGTTACCGTGCTGCGTTGTGTGGACGGCAGAGCTGAACCGCGCTGAATTCAGCCGCAGCCCCTGCTGGTGAGAGCGGTTAGACGGTGGTGCCAGGTTCGGTGGGATTCGACAGACGGCCACAAGAAAATTAAATAAATAATTCAATTCCTCTCGTTGTCCTCAGTCAAAAACCACCCACCTGACCCCAACGCCCACCTCTTTTACCTGCACAGGCCGTGGTTGGCCATATATATCAAGATATGGTGCTGTTCAGCTCCCTCTATGTGCTGCCACACTTGTGGCCGCCTAATGCTAACGCAGGCACCCTTGTGCCATGGTGCAAAGGAGCCTACATGTAAAAGCAGGATTATTTTTGTGCAGGAAGGCACAACTTCCTGCACAAAAAACAACAATCCATAGAGGAATATTCCTCGATTTGTTGCAGAATGCATCACACAGGGAAAGAAGAAGTAATAAGGAGAAAAGGAGATCCTCAATACCCCTCTGTCTGGTAAGCACACAATTTTTGCGCAAGTTCAAGGTAGCAAGTCTTTGTAAATCTGGGTTTGCGTCAAAATACATGGGTGAATGCACAAGAGCGTCCATGCGCCACGCCTCCCTGATGCAAAGTAAAGCAACACAGTGCCATGAGGGGCAATGCATTAACTTTGTATTTACTAAACCACACAAAGCCAGGGAAATTGACTCTGCTTAGCTTAGTAAATGCCAAAATAGATTTTACATCAGGGCTGTGCAACAAAAGTGATATAACCCCAGTGCAAAATCTTAGTATATCTGAGCCCTATGTCCCCAGCGCGTCACCAGCACCAAGGTGCCCACCCCACTAATGGGGAAGGGAAACCAGTGAGTTGGGGGACTCAGAAAAATATCTTTGGGATTCTGCCATCCAGATGCCCACCTGGTGATATCTTTTGCCATGTGCACTATCCTGTTACCTGCAGGGGCGGTCACTACTGAACCCGGGCCATTGATCCATGCATTTTAAGGTAATTTATGATCTGAAGTCTCACCTTGGTCTCCAACTCACCTTGAGGCTGCCCTTATGCACATCTCCAGAAAGTACTGCTCAGAAGCCATCCTTCCACTCAACACAGGGTCCCTATCCACCTAGAAATACTAACTTTATAAACCTGGGGGTCTTCACTTAGTTGAAGATCAGTAGAGGTTGGTAATCTACTTACTGGACAATTTGCACATCCAGTTAAGATTATTTACTCACATAAAGGTCAAACATTCACTGACATGGGAGCACCTGCACTCCTAGAAGGAATGTGTGACTTTTTTCCGCAAGCCGGATTCATGCTGTGCCTTCACAGCGCCATCATTAGAACGTATGCGTCTTTGGTACGCAATATCTTCTGCTCACATATCGTTAGAATGACTTGCCTTAGGGGGGCGCTGGATTTTGGAATAGGTTAATTTACTATTCCAACTCCAGTTTGCGCAACAGTAGGGAAGGTGTAGGACTTTAAATCCAACACCATTCCGCCAATTCGCCCCCCTAAGGCAAACCATTATAACGACTTGCGTGCTGAACGAATGCGTACTAAAGACGCATTTGTTCTTTTGCCGGCGCTGTAAAGGCACAGTGGGATTCCCGCTTCAGTCTTAAGGACGCTTCCCCCTGGAAGCCATCCATTCACTCATCGAGGCGGACTGCTAATATTAAAGGCATACATGTACCCAGCTGGTGGCTTCTGCTCATCTGGAGGTCATATATACATTTGCAACAAGAGGAAGCACTCCAAAATATAACGTAGTCCATAATTCCATTTCCACTCAAAAATGCATTAGAGTCCCAACTGTCTGCGGTATTTTTGTAACATCGTAACTATAATTC
Organism: Triturus cristatus; assembly: GCF_964204655.1. Classification (NCBI taxonomy): domain Eukaryota; kingdom Metazoa; phylum Chordata; class Amphibia; order Caudata; family Salamandridae; genus Triturus; species Triturus cristatus. The sequence goes on from NC_140583.1 coordinate 1,071,043,119, forward strand.
ATGACTCGAGCACACACTTAGCAATCATGTAAATGATCATGGTCTTTATTTTCTTTCTTATCTGTCCAGCCAGCCAAGACATGTTTCGTCATCTAGGGGGGTACCCCACGACTTCCTCAGGGCTTTCTTCCTGAAATACTGCTTGTCATTTGAGGTGACAGAGACTCTAAAAATACCCACCGAGGGGATAGAAATTGAAGGGCTTGCCGGAACGGAAGTATAACCGGCATGGAGGTATTGATAAGCAGTGCCATGTGTTCACCAAGCTACAGAAAGCATGTGCTGCAAGGGCACTAGGGTCCCTATTACATATAGGACGCGCTTTCCCTGTTTGCGCTACAGCGCACATTCAAACAGGTGTGCCATGCGCAAACAGGGAAAGAGCTCGCTCTTAGATTGAATGCGCTGCCCTCAGGGCAGCCCTGAACTTGTGCTGCCCTGGGGGCAGTGCATTCAAGTGAAATATGAAGTGACTGCTTCAAAGCTGCTCAGTGTTTCACTATGCAGGCAGCCCTACCTACACTTTAAAGAGGGGACAGAGATCCCCTTGCAGCCGGGTGCGGTTGCAGCCGGGTGCAGTCAGTGACTGCACCCACCTGCAAGGGGATGTCTTGGGGGGTCCTTAGGAGTCCCTTGACCCCCTCTAGAGGCCACCAGGGGGCGCCCTGAAAGTTTGCCACCATTTTGTGGTGCATTGTCAGTGTACCTCCTGACCGCTTCTTTACCTCTGCACCCATATCCATAATACGGCGCAGGCGCAGAGGTAAAGGGATTTCCTAAATTGCATGGTACCACACCCCCATGCACATGAGGGAACGCCCTCTTGATATAGCATTGGTGCAATGTGTGCCAGTGCTCTCTGTATTACAGAAGGGGCTGCATGAGCGTATGAGGCCCCTTTTGTAATACTAAAGTGCCCCAGGGACCCACAAAACAGGCACAAACACTCATTGCCTCCCACGGCACTTCTGTGATATGGCCGCAGGGTTCTTCGGACCTCATCAATCCGCTTGAGCAGTGCAAGTTTTACCAGAGTTGCAGTCTTAGTTCTTCACCTCAGTTCTTGTATTCTTCTTCTCTTCTAAACAGCTTCTTCCTCATGCAAAAGCCACTCAATGCTTATCCTGAGCAGTTGGCAAGCTTCTTCCTTCAAGGCAGGCCCAAGCCAGCACCTATTGGGAGGCTTGTAGATCTCCCCAGGTTTCTGGTTCTGAAAACTGATAAGAGGTGGCGTTTTATATATTTCTGCCATGGAGAACAAAGGAGTTTCTCAGTTGTCACTGGTGTTGGGTCTCAAATTCTGGTAGAGGAATGATATATACGAGCTGGAAGTTTCTGTCCTATCTATCTTTAAAATGGCACACAGCACATGTGCACTCCAACAGTCTGGTCTGGGACTGGTTTCGGGCAGTTCCTATCTTTTCCTTATTAGGCTGAGCAATTCAGCAGAAGGTGGGGTGGATTTGGAAGTCTCCTGTCAGGAGAGACCAACAACTCACAAAATAGGAAGAGGATGGCAACATAATTACCTTCCAACCAGCAGAGGGTAGTCCTTGCAGCGAACAAAGAGGCAGGAAAGGGCACGTAGATTTCGCTGAGCTTCAAAGGGACCATCAGTCACCCCTCCTCTACACCACTCATTGTGACCCGCTACAAAGAATATCAGGAATGGCCTTTGGGAGCCCTGCAATTCACATTGGTGTCACAAATCCTCTTCATCCTACATCTTAGGTGCACTTCAATTTTGGGGATCAAAATGGAGTCATGTGCGGCCACAGCTATGTAACAGACACGCATCGTGCACAACATCTACTAGCAAAAGTAACAAATATGCAAGTGCTACCCATGTCCCACATAGATGGAGTGAAGGGCCCGGGAACAGGGGACTGGCAGGCTAATTTCAAGTACAAGAGAGGCTAGGAGGCGACTCATCCTGGCATAAGACAAAAAAAAAGTCTTGTCCAACTACTATGATCGATTCGCTGCCACCACTGTCAATTCTCAGCAGCCTGATAAGATGAAAGTAGTCATGTTCAGTTAAAAGGAGCCTGCCTATGGTGTGTCCCTTCTGACCACACAACCCCACTCTGGGTCAAATTGTGGCACAAGAGGGCCTTAGCTCACACTCATGATTATCACATTGAATAGGGAAAATGTCAAAAACCTACAGAACATGCTATGCTAGACTTGAGCCGAGGTTGTATGCTTTCCAGAGTCATACATAGGACCTTTTCCATCTCAACCGCCTTCAATTATATACCTCGGAGAGCACCCCCATTTAACAAAAGAATGATCACATTTGTAGAACCCTACCCTGAGCATTTCCACATAATAATTCTATATTTTCTGCCATTCACAGTGCTTATGTTGTCTTTGTGCCCCAGGGTAATCGTTGAGGAGTTATTAGGAAATACTTCTCTTCGAATTCTTGGAACCAACTGGTGGCCTTAACTACAAAGCTAAAGTGCTGGCCCAGACCCTGCCTTTGGGGAAAAAAGACCTTCCAAAGCCCAGGTCCGGGCATGGTCCAACTCATCAATGTCCTTTTATTCACAGATGAATTGCCAAACAACCTTGACATGGCGCAGATCCCATCCCTGAGAAAAAAAGAATGATGACTCAATTAACCCAGATCTCTTGACTGGGGGTGAATGTTTTGATTTGTTCTGCATTCCGTCCATTAATAGTTATTTTTGTATTTGTCACCCCGAGTGCGACTGGTATGCTCAGACGTGAGACCGTGCTCTCCATGCCACTGGAATCAAGCTATTCTGGCTGAAGAGAGGTGAAACCCCGAAACCGGTCCTAGGATGCTTGTTTCCGGTCCAGGGAGGACCTGGCTTGGCAGTTCGGGCTGGACTGTTCCCATGAGGCACAGGGTCAAGATTGATTTGCATATGGCCAGGTCTAAACTGGTGTTGCATGGTGAGCAAAGGAATGATGGATTTAACCCAGATCTTTTGACTGGGGGTGAATGTTTTGATTTGATCTGCATTCCGTCCATCAATAGTTCTTTTTGCATGACTCAATTGACATGAACAACCATCTCCGGCCTTCCCTTCTTGTCATAGAACAATGGTGGCTGAGTAGCAAGGTAACTAAAAATGTTCATCTCTGTAAATCGGGCTTCAGACCAGGCTGCAGGATGAAAACCACCACCAACCAAGAGCAGGCGGCTGAGGATTGATTGCAGGTTATCTGCCCGAATGGTGTTGGATGCACACAAATTGATTGTGCTAGTCTAGTAAGTGCCACTGAATCAGCTCTGGAGAGACGAACTAGATTTAGGATGCTTGGCCTAAAAAAATCATCCATTTGCTTGGTTAGCAGAATATCAGGTTATTTCGAGGTGATATCGGAATTTGGAATTCCCACTGTTGCATCTTGTGGTTTAAAAGTTCCATAAAGGAACAGCACTGTCAATCTTTCTCCTCCCAAACTCTCTAAAATGCCTGCCTGATAAGCTCACCCCAGTTTCCAGAGGCTGCAAGTCCTGCCATCAGCTGTGTATGCTGACCACAATGTCTAGTCTAGTACGAAGTTCTTGTTGAGTGCTCAGACAGCTGTGGGGGCTGAGTCGCACTGCAATGAAGTGTAAAATTAAATACAAGTTAAGTAATGTTTACCTTGAAGCCATCCATCTTTTCTCTCTTTAGTGTTTCTACACATCAATGGTGCATCTTTGACTCATCTTCACATTGAGGAAGTGAAGTGTAGAGAAAGGATACAGACTGCCTCTTGAGGCCCTGACTGCCCACCTCCCATGACGTACTTAAACAAGAGACAAAGGCAAATGCTGAGGCTACAAAGAGCCACAGCCTGCTCGCATTTCATTCCACTGTGAAAGACCCCACAAGGGAGTTTAGATGATTTATTTGTACTTATTTTACCTATGTTTGCTTACTATGTTTTACGTCTCTGTTACCCACGCCTGTTGTTTTAAATCTACGTTTTTGAGCCTTGGTGACCATTGGGCATGCCCTGGTTGTGTTACCCTCCTTCAGGATTGATGTGATTTAAGAGGTATTTCATGTTCCTATGACCTTACCATGATGGGTCACCCCTACAAAAATACTATTTCCAGAGCAGCCAGTCTGGGAATACAAGTAAAGGGCTGAAAGGTGCAGTACGGCTTCTATGTTTGTATTTGTTAGGGACTGGAAGGAGCTTTGGCCAGAAGCCTTGCCCATTCACCCCAATATGTATTCCCCTTTACTTCTCCTACTGTCCCTCACTCTCACCCTCTCAAACCTGACTGCTCCCTTTGTACTGGACTATTGGTTGTTTTCTCCTCTCATCAGATCCAGAGGAGCACTCACTCTTGCAGGTTGAACCATCTGTCCCTCTGGGTGGACCCCATACACCCATAGACCCACTACAGTGGTGTCTGTTGATTTTCTTGGACTCTGGGTAGATCTCCCCGACCCATCACCGTAGAGTGCTTACTCAATTTATGCCTTGACAAAGTGAGGGCCAACCCATAGACCCACTATTTTGGTGTCTGTTGACTTCCTGGGGTTGAGCCATCCCTGCCTTTGAGGGGACCCTATTTACCACCTACTGTAGTTGTCTCTGGACTTCCTTGGGTTGTCCAATTGCTGCTTTTAGGTGACCACCACAGACGGATTACATTAATGTTTACTCACGCTGCTTTCGTTTAGACCCCTTAGACCCAATGTGCGGCATATGTTGTCCCGTCACCACTTACCCCCGTGAACCCTCTGCCATAGTTCTGATAACTTACTTGGGTGGCTCCTTTGCCACTTTTGGTTGAACCTCATACACCCACCATTGTGGAGTTTGTGGGCTTGCGTAGCTAGACATCACCCAATTCTTCCATCATGGGACAAACCACCACCACACACCTTTACAAACAAACATACAGGTCCACTTACAACAGTTGCTGAATTTGAGTGCCAAAATGCTATTCACTCATGCGATAGTCTCTTAATACCTGAAGGGTATCTACCTAGGTTCTTGGGGCACTGACTCACCTAGAGCATTTCTGTCCACCTCTGTGATTGCAGATTCTCAGTTGGAGGACGTTGAGCATAAGGGATAACACAACGTGCATTTGTAAAGCACACGTTCACCCAAGGGTATCTTGGCACTGAATAGCAGATGTTTATTGATAGGCGACTCAATGGTACTCATTTTGTTGACCTCAGAAGGATGAAAGGCTGAGTGGACCCGCTGGGATTCGGACCTATGACCCTGAAGTTGAACACAAGCCCCTAAAGTGGATGCATTAGTCCACTAAGCCACCAGACCCGGAATAAGTGCATACATACACACTGAGACCACATTTCCATTAATCCAGTGATTTCTTATTTCATTTATGGTGGTTTTCCTGTAGCGCTCTGGATTTGTTTTCTTCTACTCTACGGGTTGACTGGGAATTAAACACATACAGAAAGCAGCACTGAAATAATGCAGTGAGAAAATGAAACTAACTGGTGGTAATCAAACACTCATTAATGTTTCTAAAAATAACCTCAGTAATATGGAATGCAATAAGAAATGTTGTTTCTCCCTGGAGGAAACTTCCTGTCAAATGCTGTTATCTGCAATACAAGCTCTGCAAATTGTACTAAGAATCTTCCCTATGAGTTTAGCAGCAAGAGAAACCTACAGACAATTCACAGCACCACATTTGACTACATATCAAGCTCAATCCTGCAATTTGTAACAGAATTTAGTGATGTATGTAGCAGAAGCTTCACGTTTGGGGTATTGACTATTTTGAACAATCTAGATATACATTGCTTAATTTGAGCCAGTGGTTTCTGGTGCACAGCACCGGCACTTAATCATCAACACAAGCACTTTTCCTGATTAGCAGTTAAGGACACATTCATTTATGGTAGGCATGGGGAGATGAAGTGATTTGACCAGAATCACAGGATGCTAAGCCGATGCAGAGACTCAAACCTGGTTCCCCAGCTCCAAATTCGGCAGCTCTGGACATTACGCCACATCCTCTTCCCACTGTCATGGTTACTAGTTGGTTCTGTTTTAGGCAGCGCTAATAGGAGAAATGGGCTGGTGCAAGCTGCCTCCTGACAAGAGCCCCGGCACTCATCTTTTTTTACAAATTGACCACTGCAGATATATAGCAAGAAGCAGCAAAGCAAATATTCTTGCCTTGCTCACCTATTGGCTTTAACAATGCTTTTTGCCAATACTGTACATGAGGGACAAAGCAATACGGAGGAATGGGCCAAGAAACACACAATGGAGAGAACAACATGGAACGCAGCGGGCATAAGAGTTTGTTGGGAGAAAAGTATACAAGAGAGAGAACAAGAAGTGCACTTGGGAGAGAGCAACACGAGGGAAAGCATATGAAGGAGAGAGCAACATGGAGTGCAGCAGCACTGGACAGAAGCAGTCAAAAGAGAAAGCAAGCAGCACACAAGGGAGAGACAACATGGAATGGAGGAAGGGCAGGTGCTTGACGAGTGAAAACCACATGAGCGAGACAGCTGAAAACACATGCACTCCTATGGCATGCTCAACGAAGAAAAAAAAATATTCCCACAAATTCAATCAATCAGGGTGTTTAAAGCGTGCTACGCACCCGTGAGGGTCTCAAGGCGCTGGTGGGGTTGGGGGGGGGGTGCAGCTATGGATCAGCCAAAGAGCCAGGTCTTGAGGCTCTTCCTGAAGGTGTGCAGAGTAGGGGAGCGTATGATGTTGACGGGGAGCTCATTCCAGTCTTTGGCTGCAATGTAGGAGAAGGCTCTTCCACCTGCTCTCATTCTGCAGATGCGCGGGGTTTCTGCCAGTTTGAGGTCGGCGGAGCAGAGGTTCCTTTTGGGTACATGGAAGGAGACTCTTTCATTGAGGTATTTGGTTCAGCTGTTGTGGAGGGATTTGTAGGCATGGGTGAGTAGCTTGAAGATTACTCTCTTCTCGATGGGGAGCCAGTGGAGGTCTTGCAGGTGTTGGGTGATATGCTCATGCCGTGGGATGCTGAGGACGAGTCTGGCTGTGGTGTTCTGGATGGTCTGGAGTTTGTGTAGCAGGGATTTATTGATTCCAGTGTAGAGAGCGTTTCTGTAGTCCAGTCTCTTTGTCATGAGTGTGTGGGTGATGGTCTTTTTGGCTTTTGGGTGGATCTACTTGAAGGTCTTGCGGAGGATGCAGAGGGTGGTGAAGCAAGTGGAGGTGACGGCGTTGATCTGTCGGGTCATGGTGAGGGAGGAGTCGAGTATAATGCCAAGGTTCTGAGCATGCCCCATGAGGGTGGGGAGGGGTTCCGCGGGTGGCGGAGTTGTCCCATGCAGAGGGGGAGGGTCTGAGGACTAGGACTTCTGTCTTCTCCGAGTTGAGTTTCAGATAGCTGCTACTCATTCAGGCTGTGACGTATTTCATTCCTTCTTGGAAGCTGAGTGTGTTGGTTTCGGGGTCCTTCATGAGGGAGAGGATGAGCTGGGTGTCGGCGGTGTAGGATACAATGCTGAGCCCATGCTGCCTGACGATGGCGGCGAGGGTGGCCCTGTAGATGTTGAAGAGCGTGGGACTGAGCGATGATCCTTGTGGTACTCTGCAGTTGATCACTGTGGGTTCGGAGGGGCAAGGGTGGAGTCTGATCCTTTGGGTTCTGCCGGCGAGGAAGGAGCTGAGCCATTCGAGGGCGGTTCCCTGTAGTCCGGCGACGTGGAGTATGGCTGCGAGGGTTCAGTGGGAGACGGTGTCGAAGGCTGAGGAGAGGTCGAGTAGAATGAGGGCTGCGGTGGGACCTTGGTCGAGGAGCGTGCGGATGTCACCTGTAGCGGCGAGGAGGGCGGTCTCGGTGCTGTGGTTGCTGCGGAATCTGGATCGGTAGGGGTCGAGGATGGAGTTCTGTTAGAAATTGGATTTTTGGTAGGCTAGAGCATGTGCCAAAGCCAGGCAGAAACTACCACTCTAGTCAGGATAAGGGAGTTACACTCCTAAAATAACCCCTGCTCACCCCCTTGGTAGCTTGGCACAAGCAGTCAGGCTTATCTTAGAGGCAGTGTGTAAAGCATTTTCACGTACCCAACAGTAATACAGTGTAAACACTACAAAAGGACACCATACCAGTTTAGAAAAATATCCAATATTTTTATATACTGAAGACAAGACCAAATACAATAAAAACCCACAATACAGTACTTAAAAATCTTCGGTTATCAAAATATGCTTGAAAAACAGTTCCTTGATGTTGATAGCTCCGTCCGGGGCTATCACGGAGTCATGAGCAAACAAATCCAAACAGTTCTTGCTGACCAGGGCGTCGCGGGCCAGCTACGGTGTCGGGAAGACCCGCAAACAGTACCTTTTAGAAATGCAGGGCTTCCAAAAGCATGGCGTCCGCAGGTGTCGGTTGCAGAGGTCGATGCAGGAGTCGTCGGGGCCTTCGAAGTCACACGCGTGCCGTGGTTGCTGCGGAATCTGGATCGGTAGGGGTCGAAGATGGAGTTCTGTTAGAAATTGGATTTTTGGTAGGCTAGAGCATGTGCCAAAGCCAGGCAGAAACTACCACTCTAGTCAGGATAAGGGAGTTACACTCCTAAAATAACCCCTGCTCACCCCCTTGGTAGCTTGGCACAAGCAGTCAGGCTTATCTTAGAGGCAGTGTGTAAAGCATTTTCACGTACCCAACAGTAATACAGTGTAAACACTACAAAAGGACACCATACCAGTTTAGAAAAATATCCAATATTTTTATATACTGAAGACAAGACCAAATACAATAAAAACCCGCAATACAGTACTTAAAAATCTTCGGTTATCAAAATATGCTTGAAAAACAGTTCCTTGATGTTGATAGCTCCGTCCGGGGCTATCACGGAGTCATGAGCAAACAAATCCAAACAGTTCTTGCTGACCAGGGCGTCGCGGGCCAGCTACGGTGTCGGGAAGACCCGCAAACAGTACCTTTTAGAAATGCAGGGCTTCCAAAAGCATGGCGTCCGCAGGTGTCCGTTGCAGAGGTCGATGCAGGAGTCGTCGGGGCCATCGAAGTCACACGCGTTGTAGATCAAATTCTTCTCTGTTGAAGTCAGGAGCGGTGGCGTCGGCAGGCGTCGGGCACTGCGATGCGAAGTGCAGCGGTGCGGCTCGATAGCGGTGTCAGATGACGTTGTCGGTGAGACCAGGGTCGCGTAGTGCAAAGTGAATGTGGTGCTCATTGCGGGTTCTAGAAGGTCGCGGTGCAAGCAGCGTCATCGTCATTGATGAAGCGATGCGTCGGCTGATGAACTGGAGTCGATGGCGATGCTGTCGGTAGGCCAAGGCCGCGGTGCAGGATGAGGGCTGTGCGTCATGTATCTTTACGAGTGGTGCCCTCGAACCACGGTGCAAGCAGTGGTGTCTATTTCGGCATGGAGCGGCGGCGGTGGGGATACCAAGGCGTCATCGTGAAGCGAGGCGGTGCGGAGTGCGGTGCCCACAGGTCGCGGTGCGAGGAGCGGCTTGGTGGCAGCATCAGCAGGCGTCATCGGGTGAGACCAGGGTCACGGTGTGGCATTGAGGCGGTGCCCTCTGAGGTGCCTTCAGGACATGGAGTCGGCAGCGGCGTAGTAGACGGCGTCATGTTGCTTTTTCTTCTGTTGCAGCACAAAATACACAGTCGCCAGTGCTGAGGGCAGAAGAGCTTGAAGTCTTTGCTGTTCCTGAGACTTCTTGAACAGGGGGCAAGCTCTACCTCAAGCCCTTGGAGAAACTCCCAAAATAGATTGCAGAAAGTTCATTCCATTCCTTTCACTGCCCAAGACAGAAGCATCCACTGCAGACCAGCACAGCAAAGCACACAGCAAAGTGGTAGTTCCTCCTCACAGCTTTTCCAGCTCTTCTTCTCGGCAGTCGTCTTGGTCCACAAGAGTTCTAAACTTCAGGGGTCTGGGCCCCAATATTTATACCCCAAAATCCTTTGATCTCCTAGGCAGAGAGTGTCTGTGCCCAGCCAGAACCAGTTCTGCCTTCTTGGGTGTGACTTCCTTGTAGGAGGTGGAGACGGCATGGTCAGAGGCAAACCAGGCCCTTTGAGGTGCAAGGAAATCTCCTCCCCTTCCCCAACTGCAGCCTGTGTCTATTCAGCCCTTTCCTGACCCACCTAGACTATCTGGAGCCACTCCTGCTCCGCAGCCGTCTGTCATCCAAAACCCAGACAGGCAATCCACATTCCAGCAGAGGCACACAGGATGAATGAGCAAGAAAATACCTACTTTCTAAAAGTGGAATTTTCAAACACAGAATGTAAAAATCACCTTCACTAAAAGATGCATCTTTAGATTCTGAGTTCAGGCATACTAAACTTTATTTTCTTACCTAATTCCCCGGGCCAGTTATGTTTATAAGATGTTATAAACAAACTCCCCATTCTGTCCTATGGGGAACAGGTACCCTTGCAATAGTGAAAAACGAAATTGGCCATAATTTAGGACATGCTACACACACCAGGGCATGTCCTACCTTTCACATACACTGCACCCTGCCCACAGAGGTACCTTGTGCCTACCTTAGGGGTAGCTGACACGTAAGAAAAGGGAAGGTTAGGGACTGGCAAGTGTGTGCACTGGCCAAGTCGACATGGCCGTTACAAACTGCGCGCAGACTCTGCAATGGCATGTCTGAGTTACCTTTTCAGGGCTACTCACGTGGGTGGCAAAATCAGTGCTGCAGTCCCACTAGTAGCATTTGATTTACAGGCCCTGGCACACTCAGTGCACTTTACTAGGGACTAACAAGTAAATCAAATACCCAATCATGGAAACACCAATCCATAACACAATTTACAGAGAGCATATGTACTTTAACGCTGATTGGCAGTTGTAAAGTGCCCAGAGTCCTAAAACCAACACAAACAGGTCAGGAAAAAATAGGAGGAAGCAGCAAAAAGTGTGGGGATAACCCTGCAAAAAGGGCCATTTCCAACAAGTTCTCCTCAATGAAGTTTGTCAGCTGGGCGTTGACGATCTTCTCAGTGACTTTGGCTGCGAAGGGAAGGATAGAGATGGGTCGGTATTTCTTCAGGTCCGTCGGGTCTGCAGAGAGTTTCTTGAGGAGGGGCTTGAGTTTGGCGCATTTCCAGTCATCTGGGAAGGTGCCGGGTTCATAGGTGGCATCGATGGTGCTTCGTACCTGGGGTGCAATGGCGGCGGCGGCTCTGTGGAAGATGTGCAGAGGGCAGGGGTCCATGGGGGTTCCTGAGTGAGTGATCTTCATGGTAGTGGTGGTCTCTTCAGCGGTGACCGGGGTCCAGGTGGAGATGGTGGGCCGGCTGTCATTGCTGGAGGGAAGGGTGGTTTCCGGAGTCTGCTCGCTGAAGTTGTCGTAGAGGGCTTTGATTTTCTGGTGGAAGTAGGAGCCAAGCTTGTTGCAGAGGTCATGGGCGGGAGTGATGTCTGTGGCTTCACTGTGGGGCTTGGTGAATTTCTGGATGATGTTGACGAGTTCCTTTGAGTTGCTGGAGTTGGTAAGGATTTTGTTCCAGATGAAGGTCTTCTTTGTGGATCTTATGCGTTGGTGGTAGTCTGTCATGGCGTTCTTGTAGGTGGTCAGGTCTTCCGTGGTTTAGCTGTGTCTCCATCATTTTTTGAGACATCTGCAGGAGTGTGTGGCTTCTTGGAGGTCGGAGGTGAGCCAGGTGGCCTTCAGGAGGCGTTGTCTGTCGGTGGTGCAGAGAGGTGCGCAGTTGGTAATCCAGTGGTGTGGTTCCTTGGCTGCAGAGTTGGCATCGGTCGAGGTGGGGGGGTTCGTGGCTGAGGGTGGAGTTGAGGTGCTCCTCTGTGACCTTGCCCCAGTTCCTTCGCGGAGGGCGAGGAGTGGGTTTGCGAGCAGTGGAGGTGTTAAAAGAGAAGTGTACACAGTGGTGGTCCATCCAGAGTGCCTGTGTGGTGTGGCTGAAATAGATGTTGTTCCTACCTGCGAAGATGGGGCCGAGGGTGTGTCCTGCCATGTGGGTAGGGGTGGTGTGGAGCTGTTTCAGTCTGATGTTGGCGAGGTTGTCCAGGAGGGCGCTGGAGTTGGGGTCGCTGAGGTTGTTGAGGTGGAAGTTCAGGTCTCTGATGAGTATGTAGTCCATGGAGGCGATGGCATGGGGTGCGACGAGGTCGGCAATAGTAGTGGTGAACTAAGCGCGGTGGCCGGGGGGTCTGTAGGTGAGGTTGCCACGAAGAGTGGTTCTAGGGCTGGTATGGATCTGGAAGTGAAGGTGTTCGGTGGTGGCAGAGGAGTCCCTCGTGGTGGAGGTGGAGAGTCAGAGGGAGATCTTATGTGCTATGGCGAGTCCTCCTCCTGGGCAGTTGGGGCAGTCCTTCCTCTGGATCTTGTAGCCGTCGGGAATGGTGGTGGCGATGTAGGGGGTGGAGGAGGCGTTGGTCCAGGTTTCCGTGAAGAAGGCGGCGTCTGGCGAGAGGTTGTTGAAGAGGTCCCAGATCTCTACGGCATGTCTGTGCAGGGAGCGCACGTTGAGGAGGATGCACTTCAGGGTTTCGCTGGTGTTGGCCTCAGGCATGCTGGTCAGTGGCCGTGATGCTGCGGAGGGTGGTGAAGGTTCGTTGGCAGTGTCCGCAGTAGAACTGGCCATTGGTGGTGGCCAGCGAAGACAGCTGGCAGTTGTTGTTCCTTCCGGGGTTAAGTGCGTTGAGGGCGGCAAAGTCGTAGCGGTGGGTGGTCGGAGAACCAGGGTCCCTGGCGCTGGTCGTGGTCCGGTCGAGGAAGGGTGCAGATGGGCTTGCCTTTGGAGTGCCACTGGCCGCGGCCGCCATTAGATAGGGAAGAGGGGAGGGAAGTGCAGCTGGGAGGCGGGAGCGGGAAACCGGCAGGGGGGAGGGGCCGCAGGGGCAGCAGCAGTGGGAAAGGGGGACAGGCAGAGAAAGACAAAAAACTAAACAGGGAATGACAAGGTAACAGATGACAGAACAATAATAAAATACAGAGGCACAGTAACAGGAGGACAGAAAAAAGGGCGCAAAAACAACAAGAAGAAAAATGGGCACAAGACAGACAACAGTAGAACCAGCAGAAGAGCAAGGCTCTCCCACTGGACCACCAGTGATGAGGCGCAGGCAAGAGCCTGCAGGTGGAGGAGGGCCTTGAACACCTACCTGCACAGGGCACTGCGCAGGGCAGCAGTAGCATGTGAGCAGTGGAAGCATACAAGTTAGCCAATCAATGATTGTAGGTAACTCCCTAAAAAAATACTTTTAGGTCTGGGCGCAAGGGGAAAAAACTGCTACACGAAAATGATAGGCACCCTCAGTCCTGTATTACTTCAATTTTGCTGATACATGCTGTTGGTACTGACCCATTTATACCAGAATATTTACAGGTGGACAGATTGTCTTCAAATCAATGTTGTATCTTCTTTTACATATGTTTTTTTTCCATCAAAGATTCTGCTGCTCCATATGAATTATTGTAAAAAACATTTCATTGCTAGAGAATGTCTGCAAACACATTTCAAAATTCTTTCTATGTATTGTGACACATTGAATCATCTATGTTTCTTTAATTTTGTTAAAAACACAATGGTATCACCGAAGATGAACCATCTGCCTTCATACCCAACCCTTTGATTCTTACCATCATTCACACTGTAACACTAGCATACTCAACAGGTGTCCCAGTAATCTATACATTAAAACGAGTCTCAGCAGAGATACAGCATATGTTTTTGTCTGCTGTGGTGTTGTGAGCTGGGATCTGTTTTCCAACAGAGGTCAACACATGTTTCGGTGTGGGCATGTAATACGCCTGAAAAAACACACAACATGTACCTTGGGTAGCAATAAGGACTGGCAACGGCCCGTTAAGGATGAGAACCCTCACTCACCCGAAGGTGACATGCTTCATCATTGGGCTCCCTCTTCACACAAGCACAGCAACATACACAGTGTGGGCTACAACTCACATAAATATTTGGAGGAGCTGAGGTGTTTTCGATGAGCAAGATGGTAATATTGGTGGATGAGGGGCAGAGTACAAAGAGGAAAAGAATAGTGATTAAAACTATATCCCGGAGGGGGGAAACTATTTTATTCTGGTGCCCCCATTTAGGCTAAACAGTGAAGACAGGGGGTAACAACTACCCTATCTCAGTACTTAGGAGCAGTACCTTTGTGGTAGGATAAAATACTCCAATTGAGACCCTATGTGTGATAAACATGTAATACGCCAGCCACCTTCTTCAGGACCACACAACAATATTCTGAATCACTTCCACAGGTGGGTATGAAAGGAAGCAAAACCAAAGGGGATGATGGATGGAGTGCTGAACATTGCAAGCACTCACCCCCAGTCAACTGATCTGGGTTTAATCCATCATCATTCTTTAGCTCACTCCGCCACCCCAGTTCAGACATGCCATATGCAAATCAGTCTGACCCTGTGCCTCATGGGAATAGTCCAGCCCGAACTGCCAAAGAAGGCAAATATTGTTAATAAAAATAGCTAAGTTAGTTTAATAGAGAAAATATTTGCAACCTAACATACATTTACCTACAAGATTATGGAGCAAGAAAATATGATAAATGAAAATGTTCTCTTTAAAAAATATGGCGATTTTGTGGAAAATATGTCCTGTACGCGAACTTAAGAAACTGGATAATTTTCACAAACAGCTCAAAGTACGAATTTGCTATCTTTCCAGACTTTTCGGGACCAAGTTTCAAACTTCGCCAAACATCTGAAAAAAATCTCTAAACAGTTTATGTTACATGCTACTGCAAAATGGACATATTTGCCTACTCGACACTTAACAATTTACCCCATGAGAACACATCATGATGATAAAGACACCATCAGAGATATGGTCAATTCATATATTGAGAAGCAACAGTACAGACAACGTCTTTGTAAGGGAGATTTAGCTCTTAAATGTTTGCAGTGTAATCCCATTCAAAAGGGTGTCAAAGTGCCCTCTTGTAGATTAAGCATCTGCAATAAGTGTAACCATCATGCACCAGATAAAATGTTCAACTGCTAAACTAGGCAATATGGTAGAAGCATGTTTTCTGGCTCTAACAGCCAAGGCAGGTCAGTAACTTACTTAATGAACCAATTAAATGGCTTTTGTGCTTAAAGTTCCTAACTGAAGGGAAGTGATTATTTAGTCACTGTGGGGCATATTATCAAGAACGGCGTTACAATCATCGCCGCTTTAGCGGCAGAAAACTGCCGCTAAAGCAACGATATGGCCTTGATAATATGCCCTTGAGAATTCCAATAGAAGCCCATGTTCACACCAGAACCTTTTAGAATTATTAAGCCCATTATCACTGCTTTAGCGGCAGTTTCCTGCCGCTAAAGCGGCGATAATTTTAACGCCGTTCTTGATAATATGCCCCGTGAGTGAATGAGACGGTGAGTGTGTGCAAGAAATTAGGTTGCTGGTTGAGGGGGGTGAAACCCTTCTCAAAGAGCAACTACAATTCTTCTCAGGGTGAAGTCACAAGCAAACCTAAATTAACCTATGCTAATCCCTTGGGTAGTGTGGCACAAGGCAGTCAGGCTTCACTCAGAGGGAATGTGTAAAGTATTTGTGCAACACTTCAAACAGTAACAGTAACACAGTAAAATCACACCACAACACCACCCCACAACAATTTGTAATAAATGAAACAAGACCAAAATGACAAGAATCCAATTAGTAGAACCAGAGATATTACATTTTAAAGATTTTAGTAAAAACAGCGCCAAAAGGAGTAAAGCGCCAGCTGTGGATATCTGGTCACGCTGGGCCGGAACAAAGTCACAAATTCAGACTGACCGTAATGGAGTGCGTGCTGGCTACAGGGAACCAGTTAGGCCTACTGAAAAAGTACAGTCAACTGGTTTGCAAAGCGTAGCGTGCACAGATGAAGTTAGTTGTCGGTTCTGAGATGCTGAAGTGCTAGGTCCGTTGCGTTATCTTCGAAGACCCTGCAGTCGAGGGCTTGCATTGCAAAGTTTGGAGTCATGTCAGCATCACACAGTCGGTTTCAGGGTGCAGTGAGCCTGCGATACTGAGTCCAGGTTTGTTGTTTAGGCTGTCGTCAATGACTGATGCGAGGTAATGTGCTGAGGATGCATCAGGCAGAGGCAGTGCCAATGCAGTGACGGGCTCCGATGCAGGTGTCTTTGCGGCTTTTCTGATCCGTACAGTAGCAGAACAGTGGCTGGTAGAGCATTTTAGGCCCACTTCCAAGGGTCCAGGAGAAGGGTGGCACCATTTGGCAGGGTAGACTCAACAATGGCCGAGTCCAGGTTCAAGGATGTTGGAACTTTATGTCCCTGAGGCTCAAGTCAGGAGGCCAGCAAACTACCCCTTGGAATCACTCTGGGGTTCTGGTTTCAAGTGATGTAGGTCCAGTCCTTCTCACCCAGGCAGGAGGGCAACAGGTCAGGACAGCAGAGCAGCAGCACAGCAAAGGCAGTAGTCCAGCAGAATACAGTCCAGCAAAGTGGAAGTCCTTCAACAGTACACCAGTCCTTCTTCCTGGCAGAGTATCCACATGTCCAGAAGTGTATTGAGGTGGTGTCTGAGGTCCAGTATTTATATAAGTTGTGCCTTTGAAGTGGTGGAGAAACTTCCAGAGGTTTCCCTTTAAGTCCACAGGCATCCTGCCTCCCCTGTTCTGGCTTCTGACGAACGACAAGGGGTATGCAGCCATTTGTGTGGAGGCAGGACACAGCCTATTCAGGTGTAAGTGGGACTGTGCCCAGCTCCTCCCTCACATCCTGACAGTGGAGGCTCATCCAGGCACACCTATTGTATGTGGATCTCTAGGTGTCTAGAAGGAATATACAAAGCCCAACTGTCAGCTACACCCAGTTATGTGACCAGAGACGGGCTACAGGCACAAAATGGCTAAGGCAGAAAAATTACAACTTTCTAAAAGTGGCATTTTTAAAACTGTAATTTAAAATCCAACTTCATTAGAAGTTAGGGTTTTGAATTAGGATTTCAGAGAGCGCCAAACATGAGCTGGTCACATATACCCATTTGGAAATTACACATTTAAGATGTAAAGAGGTAACATCAATGTTATCCTTGGGCGAGGTAGGCCTTGAAGTAGTGAAAAACGAATGTAAGAGATTTTTCACTACCAGGACATAAAAAACTTAAAAGGAAATGGCCTACTTTGTAAATACATTGTACCCTGCCCTCTGGGCAATCCAGGGCCTACCTTAGGGGTGACTTACAGGTATTAAAAAGGAAATTTGGAACTGGCAAAAGGCTTTAATTTGCCAGGAAGAAATGGCAGTTTACAAACATCACACACAGGCTGCCATGGCAGGTCTGAGACATGTTTAAAGGGCTACTTAAATGGGTGAAACAATCAGTGTTCCAGGCCCAATAATAGCATTTAGTTTACAGACCCTGGGAATGTAGTGACTTACAAGTAAATGAAATATGCCAATTGTGTGTAAGCCAAAGTTACTATGTTTAGAAGGGAGAGCACAAACACCTTAGCACTGATTAGCAGTTGTACAGGTAATGTTTATTTGAGAAAAAAAAGCGTGAAGGCCCAAACGTTTTCTTAGCTGCACCAGTGCTGCCAATGCCAGGATTACCTAGACTTAAATCCACCTCATGCCTCTTCCTTCTACCCCCCTACACTTCCTGTCCCCTTAGCTCACTCTTGCAAGCTTCTTTCAATTTATTCTTTCTCTCTGTTTAATGGTTCTTCAAGCTTTCTTTTCCCCTTTTTTTCTGGCTTTTCTGCCTTCCCCTCTCCTGCTTTCTATAAAGAAATAAGGGCCAGATGTACGGCCCTTTCATTTAGTGCCTCTCAATTTCCGACACATTGCGAGTCTCAAATTGCGAGGCGCTAAATGAAATGTACAACAGTTTGTTTACACTGTTTTGGGTTCAGCAGACCATCATGCCTGGGACTGCTTTTTAGGTCTCGCCTAGCTATTGCGTTTACGCAATCGCTATGCAAGACTCTAGTAAGAGGGGCATTTCAAAGTGCTCCCAAAAGTGGATTGCATGGCGAGCACGCGCACAATCACGTGCATCGTGCCGCCATTCAATCCGTTTGGGGAAGCGCTTCAGCCCACTGGTGCGTGCACGTGTAGCCACAGCCTCGGCATCATACTTCAGAGGTGCGCTCCCCCGCCTGGAATGCGCTCCCCCGCCCCCACCACAGCATGCCGAGAGATTGTTTCCTCATGGCTGCGGTTAAGAAAATGCTTCAACAAGCACAAATTGCATTACTGATGGCCTTTTATTGTTCGGAAAACATTTCATTGTTAGTCCGACAGCGCTTTAATGAGCACCCCCACCTAAACGCCAGATCATATAATGCTAAGCAAGTGGGTGAAGAGTGTTTTGCCCAGAATACCGGAAGGCCGATCTTCCCGCTAGCCCTGAACCTGGTTTGTTAGGCATGACATTGGGCCGCTCCAGCCATTATGCCACATACCTTGGTGCTTAAACTGTAACTATACCTACTATAGCTCTCACTGTGCTGCATATTTTCTGTGACTGCTTTGAGGAGAACTGACTGCATTATTGCAGACCCTGACCTAACTGCCGGGCTCCTCTCCTTGTAAGAGGACCCCCAACGAATGGTGCAGCCAATAGCCAAAGTAGGCTCTCCTGCGGCCCAACATTACCCCCCCACCCCATGCAGCACTGCCAAGTGCCAGGCACCTCACGTACAATCTTCCTTGCTCCCTGTCGTGAACGGGGGAGGGGGAGGGGGAGGGTGGGGCCTCCTTTCCACTAATCACGGTGTAATCAGCCTCCTGTAAACTTCTCGTTGCCGCACTGCCAGACACTCACATTTATGCACACTCCGCTGGCCGCGTGTGCCCACGAGCGCACCACTCACTGTTCATTTCACACCACCAGACTGGTGTCTCTATCCCCGGCGTGCTGCCCTTGTGTGTTAATCAGTCCTGCTCACTAGTAGCCGGTATCCAAAGTCAGCGTACTTTAGTATAGGGCATCCAGTTTCGGAACTTCATTGTGAGAAGTTGGCCTGGTATATGATGCTCACTAGTTAAAGTGATCACCTTGTACCATGCCAAGCAACCCTTATGGTGTGGTTGCAAGTCAACCTTTTCGGACTAGCTGCCCTAGTGGTAGCGTAGGCTAAGCAGTCTTTGAGGCTAAACTCGTGATGCGTGTTAAGCAAGCTGTTTTACCAATAGTAACCCCCTTTTATACCAATGAAAGGACACCACACAGATATATATTCAAAATATATATGTATTTATTTCTCAACGTAACCCCTAGTCTCTTTATGAGCACAGGAGCACAAATCGTCAAACAAGATTATCACAGAATACACAGAAGTTGCACTTTATATGGATAGGCCCTGGTGGCCACTCGAACCATATACTAAAATAGTGGTATAAGTACCACGAACAGAAAAGGGAAAAGGCCTAGGGCCTCTAGAATCGCTGGGCCTACAAGGAGCTAACGTCAGTTAGTGACCAGGAGGTCCACGGGTGGCGTGTGCAGAGCAAATAGTCACACGCGGGCTCCCATAGATTTCAATGGGTGCGTAAAAAGTACAAAGTTACTGCAAAAGGAATCTTCCGGATGACCTAGGAACTTAAGATTTGGAACACAGGCACTAGAGATGTATTACTACACATGGGCACCGGAGTGCCAGCTTTACCTCACCCACAGGAAGCGGGTGCATAGGCCTCAAAGTGCGTCGGGTTTCTTCTATCTGTTCCGTTGAGCCTGGGACAAAGAGGCTGCAGGCGGTCGGTCGGGAAGAGATGCAGTGGATCCAAGAGTGGATCGGAGATGTTGAAGACCTGTAAGCAGAGGGGACAGTGTTCACAGTCACTAGCCAGTGACCAGCGTGGCACCAGGTGGGTACCAGGCGATGTCGGGTGCAAACAGGTGATGAGGGGTAGCTTGTCTCCGCAGCCACGTGGTCCCTGAAGGTCGACGACGTCCAGGAGTCGGCTCACGAGCTGTCCCACGCAGGCTCTCGCTGTCGGCGGTGTCGGCGACTTGATCGAAGCAAACAAGCCTTGGCAAAAGCAATTGCAGGAGGATTCGGAAATCAGCTGTTGGTTCTGACCAGCAAGGTCAGAGGGATTGCTCCTTTGGAGGGGAGCAAGGGCCAGTCTGGAGCAACCAGACCAGCGGTGTTTGTCGTAGATTTCGTCGCCAAGATGGCCACTAGCCAGCGGGCCAGCAACCGGTTAGGCGCGTCGAGTGGCAAAATGCAGAAGGGCCCCACGCAGATCGTGGAGATGCTGGAGGGCTCACCTTTGGTGCAGATGCTGCTCGAGGGTTGGGCTTCTCAGGACCCAAAGCACAACTTGGAGGGAGCCTCGGTTGTTGCACTGGTCAGCTTGTCGTAGTCGTTCCAAGATGGCTGGCTCCACGTGTCTCGGTGCCTCCACGGGTCTCCTCTTTTCAGGGACTGTGGATCGGGCGGTGAGAGGTCTGGAGGTCCAGGTCTTGTCAGTCTCTGGGCTCGGGCTCCGGCGGGAGGCGGCGGCAAAGCAGACGGTGATTCGCTGGATGGTGCTTGCGTTAGCAAGGTGGTCACTCCCTGACCACAGGGGAGATTTTCTTCAGTCTTCTGTGCAGCAGAATGTCGAAGTTCCCGTCTTCTTCTTAGTTTCAAGTTGATTCCAGGATGTCTGAAGTCTTAGGACACAGCTCCTACCTTTATTCGGATTCTAGGGGCCGGACTACCTGCTAGGTCCCTCCCTATGGGTGGGACCAGGAAGGGGGGTGGTTACACCCCCAATCCTTTGTCCAGCTCGCCCCAGGCCCGGGACTGGTGTGCCCCAGGACCGGTTTGAACTGGCATATGCACCGAGGCTCCTTGTGAGCCACAGGCATGTCTGGTTTCTTTCAAGCCCTACCTGACCAATACACAAAATCCTGTCTGGGGTGGTGCACGCACCTCCCCTGGCAGGAAACCCTTTGTCCACACCTCCCAAGCTGGAAGGACTCCCAGCAGCAGGAGGGCAGACTTGTGTCTGTGGTGGCAGCATCCATTTTGTGGAGCTGAGGCTATGTCTGATTTTACCCGGGTTTCAGGCACTGTACATGTCGTGTCCCTCTAGAAGGGTGGAATGCTAACCCCGTCGCCAGAATTGGCGAGGGGTTAGTATTCCAATTCGTATGACACCTTACTCGACATGTTTTGATAAAGCCAAACCAAAGATAGCATTTAACCGCGAGGTTCATAATGCACTTAAGAGTATATGGTATGACGATATCTGGAAACAGTAGAAGGAAGTTGTTCCGACCACTGCAGACAGGCTCAGCTCATGCCAGAGCACCATCTCACCTGGAACCAAGCACTCTGCCTTCAGGATTGTTAAGGCCTGCCATAGGAGTGACTTATAGGTTACCAGGTGTCCCATTTAAGTTTAGGTATAGGTATACTACACCTAAGTAAGAGGTGATTACACCAACTTACCCCAGCTGAGTGATCAGCCAGTTGTGTCAGATTGTTAGGCCAAGCCTGGGGTGGCATAATACATGCTTCAGCCCCTGGCAGGCCTTGGATATACCAATGCCCTGGGTACCTAGTGTACACTGGTACAGGGGCTGACAGGGTGATCCAACCAATTGGGTATGTACCTAGGGTACATGGAGTCCATTTTACAGAGAGAGCAGATAGCCTGAGAGCCTGAATGGCAGGATCTCAGGCCAACTAAGTCGAAAAACCAGCTAGACACTAGGCAAAAATTTGGGGGTAACCATAGTCAGATATCCACCTTCCTACACAACCCCCCCCCAAACGAAGGGAGATAAGGCTGACCTTGACCAGGTAAGCCTATATTGCCCAAGTGGCCATATAAGGAGGAACCAGCACTGGCATGGTTACCCCCTGTCTCATGGTCCACTAAGCAATCCCTCACACTAAGGGTATCAGAGGGTCTCCACCATAGGGAATCTCTACCTGTGGTGTGTCTTGGCAGAGTAAAAGGCTGGTGTTGAGATGGAGTACTGAAGTGAGTGTCCTCAAAGTGAGGCCTCAGCCTCCTCCAATCATCCTCCACCATGGATGCCTTTCTTTCTTTAACTGAGTTGCACTGTGCTCTCAGGGTCAGCCTCTGGCTACCTAAAGCTGGAGGCTGGGTCCCTTTTGTGGGCTTACTGGAGGGACAGGTCAGGTTTGGGGCCCTAAGGTCCCATGTTTGCCTGTGCCCAACAGAATCCCCCTGGGGGAGGTCCCTAACTACCTGTAAAGGAGATCCCTCAGGAATGTTTTTACCCATCACCTGACTAGGGCTACTAGCCAGGCAATCCTCATTCTTTTGATGGGGGGGTTCTTGTGGACAGGGGCCCTCTGGGGGTCCACTGGCCTCCCTGACCTCTGCAGCCCTGGGCTGACTGAGGCAGGGTAGAGAGAGGCAGGCTACCTGCACCAGACTGGATCCCACCTTGGAAGGGGCCACTGACATCAGAGGCTCTGCCAGGCCAGGCCTGGCTACCTCTGGGGCAGTTCCTTCACAAGGGGTGAGGTCAGATCCCTGAGGAGGCTGACCTTTTCCTAATGTCTGGGGAGAGGGAGACTTTTCTTCCTCCCCACTACTCTCAGTTTGTGTGGAGTGATCCATTGTTTCAGGCTTCACTACACCTATGTCAGTCTGAGTATAGGCTGAGACCATTACAGCCTTGCCAACCTTTTCAGGGGGGCACTCAGTTTGTGTTTGAGCTGTGACTGTCACAGCTCTGCCAGTCCCTACAGGGAAGTCTGTCTGTGCCTGGGCTGTGGCTACCACTGCCCTTCCAACCTTTTCAGGGAGGAAATCTATTTGGACAGGGGTTGTGAATGGCACAACCCCCCTACCCTTTTGTGAAAGGCCTACCATTTTAGAATGGGTGTCTTGTTCAACTCCAGCCCAAGCTGAGAGTTCTAAGTCATTCCCCAGTAAGCAGTCTACAGGCAAGGTTGGGGACACTGCTACCCTTTTAGGGCCAGTGACCCCTCCCCAGCTGAGACATACCTCTGCCATGGGATGACTGTTCTGTTTGCCATCAATGTTAGTCACCTGGTAGGAGAAACCGGGCAAAAGCTGCTCAGAGGGAACTAGCCAATGGGCCACCATTGTGATGCTAGCCCCAGTGTCTCTGTAGGCCTCAGCTTTTGTACCATTGATGTAGGGCTCCTGTCTGTACCTACCCAAAGTGTTGGGACAGGCAGTGAAGTTGGCAAACCCCATGCCACCATCACAGACAAGAGTGGTTGCTGTAGGGGAATTGGCTAAGCCAGGGTCCCCCTGTGTTCCCCAAGTAAACCCACCCAGATTTCTGGGGGCACTCCCACCACCTGGGGGATTACTGCTGACAGTAATAGGTGGTGTGACAGGAGTAATTGGAGGAACAGTTTTGTTTTTAGCCCTTGGGCAACCGCTGTCAGTTTTCCAATGCCCAGGAGTTTTACACTCATGGCAGTAGGGCTTTTTAGCTGTGGTAGAGGAGGGAGCTTGGGACCCACCACCCTGTGTGGAGTTTTGGGGCCCTGAGGACGGTTTCTCTTTTTCTTTATCCCCACCCTTCTCTTGAGGCTTGGTGGTATCTTTCTTTTGGTCACCACCCTGGTTTTTAGGCCTGATCCTGGTCCTGACCCATATATCTGCCCTCTTTCCCAATTCTTGGGGAGAGGTCAAATCTGAGTCTACCAGGTGTTGATGGAGAAGCTGGTTTTGACAATTACTTAAAATCTGCTCTCTCATCATCAAATTGTACAATCCTGTATAATCAGACACCTTACTTCCCAGCAACCAACCCTCCAAAGCCTTAGTGGCACATTCCACATATTCAGACCAGTCCTGAGTCTGTGTCTTCTGGGTGTCTCTGAACATTAACCTGTACTGTTCAGTGGTTAAGCCTAACCCATCAACTAGGACACTCTTCAGGACTCTGTAATTTCTGACATCCTCTTCTCTAACAGTGAGGAGTCTATCTCTGCCTCTCCCCTCAAAGGAGAGCCATAAGATTGCTGCCCACTGGTCTTCAGGAACCTGCTGCACTTTGCAGGCTCTCTCAAGAGCAGTCATCCATTTGTGGATGTCATCCCCACTTTTGTAGGGGGGCACAATCTTGGACAGGTTCCTATTGTCAAAGACCCTATCTTTGTCCCTAGGGACATTGCTGCCACCAGTGGGTATAGACCCACTCTCTCTATGCTGCCTAGCCTTGCTCAGTTTTTCTTCCATCAGGGCTACTTCTAGCTCCTGCTTCCTGATCCTCAGCTGGGCTTCCTGCATTCTGGCCTCATGTTCCCTCCTCTGAGGGGTGGTCAGTCTCCTTCTGGAGTGACCTTGAGAGCCTCTAGAGCCATGGGAAGCATTGGAGTCACCTGAGCGATTCCTTTGCCTTCCAAGCCCTGTGTTAAGTCCACTGGGGAGATCCAATGGGGTGAACCCACTGTCAGTCCCCAATAGCCTTAGTTTAGCTGGGCCAAGTATAACACTTGGCACTGGGCTAGTTCTCCCTTCATCCCCACTCACATCTGTATCCCCATCACTTTCTTCCTCTGTGGTAGGCATCCCATCTAAGGGGTGACTATTGGGAAGGGGTACTTCAGTGGCATCTTCAGAAGGGGGGCCTCCTGTTCCTGTCCCTAAGGGGGCTAACTGGGAAGCTTTCTTGAGTGCTCTCTGATTCTCATCATTCTGTAAGAGCTCTCTGAGCTCAGCAGAGTTTGGGTTCTTGGGCTGTTTAAGGCCTCTAAGAGTTGCCAAATGCCTGAGCTCATTCTGATTAAGGGTAGCAAAGCTGGATGGTGCCCTCTGGGGGTCACTCTCAACAGAGATGGGTACAGTGGACCCCTCTGCCCCGGCCATTGCTCTTAAGTGTGGGTGGATGTGTTGCAATCTACCTACACTTGGGTTTACCTACTAAACCTATCTAGTAGTTGTAGTCAGGGTGTGCTACTCCCTTTGCTCTACAACAACTAAGTTCAGTAGAACTTAAGTATATCTAATCTTGTTTTATATGTACCTACAGGTACCTATGTGATCTTTCAATTGGTAACCAAGAGATTACAATGGTAAAACACAGCAAGCTCAAATCCAACCGCTGCTCACCAATGTGAGAAGTTGGCCTGGTATATGATGCTCACTAGTTAAAGTGATCACCTTGTACCATGCCAAGCAACCCTTATGGTGTGGTTGCAAGTCAACCTTTTCGGACTAGCTGCCCTAGTGGTAGCGTAGGCTAAGCAGTCTTTGAGGCTAAACTCGTGATGCGTGTTAAGCAAGCTGTTTTACCAATAGTAACCCCCTTTTATACCAATGAAAGGACACCACACAGATATATATTCAAAATATATATGTATTTATTTCTCAACGTAACCCCTAGTCTCTTTATGAGCACAGGAGCACAAATCGTCAAACAAGATTATCACAGAATACACAGAAGTTGCACTTTATATGGATAGGCCCTGGTGGCCACTCGAACCATATACTAAAATAGTGGTATAAGTACCACGAACAGAAAAGGGAAAAGGCCTAGGGCCTCTAGAATCGCTGGGCCTACAAGGAGCTAACGTCAGTTAGTGACCAGGAGGTCCACGGGTGGCGTGTGCAGAGCAAATAGTCACACGCGGGCTCCCATAGATTTCAATGGGTGCGTAAAAAGTACAAAGTTACTGCAAAAGGAATCTTCCGGATGACCTAGGAACTTAAGATTTGGAACACAGGCACTAGAGATGTATTACTACACATGGGCACCGGAGTGCCAGCTTTACCTCACCCACAGGAAGCGGGTGCATAGGCCTCAAAGTGCGTCGGGTTTCTTCTATCTGTTCCGTTGAGCCTGGGACAAAGAGGCTGCAGGCGGTCGGTCGGGAAGAGATGCAGTGGATCCAAGAGTGGATCGGAGATGTTGAAGACCTGTAAGCAGAGGGGACAGTGTTCACAGTCACTAGCCAGTGACCAGCGTGGCACCAGGTGGGTACCAGGCGATGTCGGGTGCAAACAGGTGATGAGGGGTAGCTTGTCTCCGCAGCCACGTGGTCCCTGAAGGTCGACGACGTCCAGGAGTCGGCTCACGAGCTGTCCCACGCAGGCTCTCGCTGTCGGCGGTGTCGGCGACTTGATCGAAGCAAACAAGCCTTGGCAAAAGCAATTGCAGGAGGATTCGGAAATCAGCTGTTGGTTCTGACCAGCAAGGTCAGAGGGATTGCTCCTTTGGAGGGGAGCAAGGGCCAGTCTGGAGCAACCAGACCAGCGGTGTTTGTCGTAGATTTCGTCGCCAAGATGGCCACTAGCCAGCGGGCCAGCAACCGGTTAGGCGCGTCGAGTGGCAAAATGCAGAAGGGCCCCACGCAGATCGTGGAGATGCTGGAGGGCTCACCTTTGGTGCAGATGCTGCTCGAGGGTTGGGCTTCTCAGGACCCAAAGCACAACTTGGAGGGAGCCTCGGTTGTTGCACTGGTCAGCTTGTCGTAGTCGTTCCAAGATGGCTGGCTCCACGTGTCTCGGTGCCTCCACGGGTCTCCTCTTTTCAGGGACTGTGGATCGGGCGGTGAGAGGTCTGGAGGTCCAGGTCTTGTCAGTCTCTGGGCTCGGGCTCCGGCGGGAGGCGGCGGCAAAGCAGACGGTGATTCGCTGGATGGTGCTTGCGTTAGCAAGGTGGTCACTCCCTGACCACAGGGGAGATTTTCTTCAGTCTTCTGTGCAGCAGAATGTCGAAGTTCCCGTCTTCTTCTTAGTTTCAAGTTGATTCCAGGATGTCTGAAGTCTTAGGACACAGCTCCTACCTTTATTCGGATTCTAGGGGCCGGACTACCTGCTAGGTCCCTCCCTATGGGTGGGACCAGGAAGGGGGGTGGTTACACCCCCAATCCTTTGTCCAGCTCGCCCCAGGCCCGGGACTGGTGTGCCCCAGGACCGGTTTGAACTGGCATATGCACCGAGGCTCCTTGTGAGCCACAGGCATGTCTGGTTTCTTTCAAGCCCTACCTGACCAATACACAAAATCCTGTCTGGGGTGGTGCACGCACCTCCCCTGGCAGGAAACCCTTTGTCCACACCTCCCAAGCTGGAAGGACTCCCAGCAGCAGGAGGGCAGACTTGTGTCTGTGGTGGCAGCATCCATTTTGTGGAGCTGAGGCTATGTCTGATTTTACCCGGGTTTCAGGCACTGTACATGTCGTGTCCCTCTAGAAGGGTGGAATGCTAACCCCGTCGCCAGAATTGGCGAGGGGTTAGTATTCCAATTCGTATGACACCTTACTCGACATGTTTTGATAAAGCCAAACCAAAGATAGCATTTAACCGCGAGGTTCATAATGCACTTAAGAGTATATGGTATGACGATATCTGGAAACAGTAGAAGGAAGTTGTTCCGACCACTGCAGACAGGCTCAGCTCATGCCAGAGCACCATCTCACCTGGAACCAAGCACTCTGCCTTCAGGATTGTTAAGGCCTGCCATAGGAGTGACTTATAGGTTACCAGGTGTCCCATTTAAGTTTAGGTATAGGTATACTACACCTAAGTAAGAGGTGATTACACCAACTTACCCCAGCTGAGTGATCAGCCAGTTGTGTCAGATTGTTAGGCCAAGCCTGGGGTGGCATAATACATGCTTCAGCCCCTGGCAGGCCTTGGATATACCAATGCCCTGGGTACCTAGTGTACACTGGTACAGGGGCTGACAGGGTGATCCAACCAATTGGGTATGTACCTAGGGTACATGGAGTCCATTTTACAGAGAGAGCAGATAGCCTGAGAGCCTGAATGGCAGGATCTCAGGCCAACTAAGTCGAAAAACCAGCTAGACACTAGGCAAAAATTTGGGGGTAACCATAGTCAGATATCCACCTTCCTACACTCATGTACAAAGAACAGATTAACTGCCCCTTCTCCACGCCCACCAGTACCTTTAATGTTGGACAGATGTACCAAAGAACTACTGTAAATGGGTATTTTTTCCAATAAGAATTTCGTGCAGGGAGTGTCACAAAGTAACAAAAGCAGAAAAAGTAATACAGAGCGCAGGGTTTTAAGTACAATGAAAAATGTGTGTTAGGGTTCTCTGAAGAGCCGTGGCCGAAAAGCGTGTCTTTTACAAGTAGCTGTAAAATATGAACTAAAAACACGTTTGATACAGCATATCACCTCACTGGTGTTTGGGTGCCTCTGTGTTTTCGTTAATCCTTCCAAACATATGGCACACAGGGAAATCATGCCACTGTTGACTTTACCAATGCTTGTTAGCACTGAATTGTGTTCAGTATCGTGGTCTTCCCCTTCATTTCCTTCTGCTAGTCTCTCTCTGTTTGTCACCTGCGCCCTTTTTTGTCCACCCCAGTAGTGTCAAACAAACAGATGCGCCCCTAGACCCCGCAGAATGTGGTGGGACCCCAGAGTTTTCCTCATCTCACCGATATCTATTGGTCTTGTGCTGAATGAGGGCCCTGAAAGGCTGGGGGCTTACTCCAAGGCATCCCACCCCGTCCGCAAGGGCTTGTTTTATGCTACTGATCCACAAACCTGCTGGGGGCTTACTCCAAGGCATCCCACCCCGTCCGCAAGGGCTTGTGTTATGCTACTGATCCACAAACATGCTGGGGGCTTACTCCAAGGCATCCCACCCCATCCGCAAGGGCTTGTGTTATGCTACTGATCCACAAACATGCTGGGGGCTTACTCCAAGGCATCCCACCCCGTCCGCAAGGGCTTGTGTTATGCTACTGATCCACAAACATGCTGGGGGCTTACTCCAAGGCATCCCACCCCGTCCGCAAGGGCTTGTGTTATGCTACTGATCCACAAACCTGCTGGGGGCTTACTCCAAGGCATCGCACCCCATCCGCAAGGGCTTGTGTTATGCTACTGATCCACAAACCTGCTGGGGGCTTACTCCAAGGCATCCCACCCCGTCCGCAAGGGCTTGTGTTATGCTACTGATCCACAAACCTGCTGGGGGCTTACTCCAAGGCATCCCACCCCGTCCGCAAGGGCTTGTGTTATGCTACTGATCCACAAACATGCTGGGGGCTTACTCCAAGGCATCCCACCCCATCCGCAAGGGCTTGTGTTATGCTACTGATCCACAAACCTGCTGGGGGCTTACTCCTAGGCATCCCACCCCATCCGCAAGGGCTTGTGTTATGCTACTGATCCACAAACATGCTGGGGGCTTACTCCAAGGCATCCCACCCCATCCGCAAGGGCTTGTGTTATGCTACTGATCCACAAACATGCTGGGGGCTTACTCCAAGGCATCCCACCCCGTCCGCAAGGGCTTGTGTTATGCTACTGATCCACAAACCTGCTGGGGGCTTACTCCAAGGCATCCCACCCCGTCCGCAAGGGCTTGTGTTATGCTACTGATCCACAAACATGCTGGGGGCTTACTCCAAGGCATCCCACCCCATCCGCAAGGGCTTGTGTTATGCTACTGATCCACAAACATGCTGGGGGCTTACTCCAAGGCATCCCACCCCATCCGCAAGGGCTTGTTTTATGCTACTGATCCACAAACCTGCTGGGGGCTTACTCCAAGGCATCGCACCCCATCCGCAAGGGCTTGTTTTATGCTACTGATCCACAAACATGCTGGGGGCTTACTCCAAGGCATCCCACCCCGTCCGCAAGGGCTTGTTTTATGCTACTGATCCACAAACCTTTTCCTGCATTTCTTCCTCTATCACAGTATTCCGCTCACTTCTCTGGATGTACTTTCTTTTCTCTCCTCCACTTCACCATCCTCTCTCATTCCTTCTCACACATGTCCACAACAGCTGCGGTCTTTTCCTTTGGCCCTGTCAATATTTCGAGAGCAGTTTTCCTTCTTCATACATTTTTGGACAGAATCTTAATTACCACTACCCTGTGCTCTCTGCAGAGAGGCCAAGGACTGGATGGACATGTTGTCTGAACATCATTATGACACAGCAGCGGGCAGTGTGAGAAACACACGCTGCCTTCTGCCTCAACTCCAGAACACTGAATCCTCTGAATCGCGCCCTGCCATGAACACACAGCCACACACTGAACTCTCCCTGACACAGAGAGGATGCTCAGTTTGCAGTACATGCTTCACTAGACTCACGTTGCATGAGAGACAAAACTATAGACACACCTGGGCGTACTTACTCCTAGAATGTAGGGAAAAATATACCAAGCAACATGTTAAATATGTGATGAGTAGCAGGAACCGTATCACTGGCTTTGATCACCTTTACAGTTCTTGAAGATGTTTTCGAGACAGTGCTGAAAAGGGGACTTGTTGAATAACTGAGCACTGCAAACTGAACTAAGGGGTAAACTGCACATGATTTTTGATAAATGCCCAAGAGATATGCTAAACCCCAGGGATAACCTTGGATAGAATTACCAAAGGAAGGGGCACCCAGGAGAAGGGGCAAAGTGGGCCAGAATCCAAGGCACTCCAGCCCAAATGCATGTTTCTAATTGTAGCTGTGACCTGCTCTGTGCAGTATTATGTTTTAAGAGTGTACATTCAAGTACTTTTGTTTAATAAGATAAAGCACTAGGGAGCATATCAACAAGGGCTTTATCTCTGCTTTTTTGGCTTTAAAAGCCAAAAAAGCAGAGATAAAACTAGCACCCTATCAACAACAGGGTGCTAACATGCAAATTTGCATGTTAGCACCCTTTTTACTCTACGCTTCCCCTTGCATCTCTAATGAGATGCAAAGGGGGCGTTCCAGAGTAAAATAATAGGAGAAATGTCGCTAAGCGACATTTCTCCTATTATCAAGAATATCGCTAACCCTGTTAGAGACAAAAAAAGCAGCGCTAACCGCGGTTAACGCTGCTTTTTTACATCTGGTATTTTTCTGACTTAGCCATGATATCCTATGGAAGGAGGATATCATGGCTAAGTTTGTCTGTCCCTATCAACAAGCTAACGTGAGATTATCGCTGGGTTTCCAGCGATAATCTCACGTTAGTCTGTTAGCGTGAGGATTTTTATCGCTATTGAGATAAGCGTTGCTAATAGCACGCTATCTCAGCGATAAAAATCAACGCTAGCAGGCGATAATTATCCTAGCGCTAAGTGCGCTTAGCGATAATTATCACCGGTTGTTGTTGATATGCCCCTAGGTTGGCCCATCAGTAATTGAGTTGCCCAGGTCATTTTTGAATTCTTATCTGATAAGCCTACACTATTCCTCTGAAGAGACTCCTTGCCATAGCTACCACTGAGAGTCAAGTGCCGAAGGGGTTGTAACGTGGCCCAGTTTTGCTGAGCCATACTAGGACTGTCCTCAGGACATCAGAGAGAGACAACCTCAGACCCCACAGCTGAGGCCCAGTAACCCCTGCTAGCCCTGTGGCCTGAACAGGGTCTGAAAACCTGTTTCCAAGTTGAAACAAGCATTGGCATAGCCAATAGGTCTCGCCTTTGGGACATTATAAGTGTTTAGCCATGCAACAGTTGAAGTTGCACCAAGTATATTGTGCTGCATAATTAAATACTTATATGGCCCCAAAGGCGAGACTTATTGGCTATGCCAATGCTTGTTAATAAAGCAGCTCTTTTAAAAAAAACATGCATCCCGTTTTCCTTGAAGGAAAACGGGATGCATTTTTTTTTAAAAAATGAAACGTTTTTGTTTCATTTTTTAAGGGCAGGCAGTGGTCCCTGCATGCGAAAATATTATTTCGCATGCATTTGCAAAGGGGGACCCCTTCCCATTTGCAAATGCATTACCACCTACTTCAAGTAGGTGCTGCTGCAATTGCAATTGCAGTCACAAAACATTAGTACATTGTTTTGGAACGCCCCTTCCAAATAGTGAGTCGCAAAACCTATTTAGCGAGTCGCAAAAAAATTGTGACTCGCTATGTAGGCTATGTACATATCCCAATATGTTTTTGCATGCGCAAACAGGGTCGCAAACCCTTTGCGCATGCAAAAATGGGTCGTACATCTGGCCCTAAAACCCCTGTCCACAAAATAATTACTGCTAGCTCTCACCAGGTACTACCACCTGCACGAATTAATCTCTCTAGGTAGCGCTAAAAATTTCAAAGCAATTTGACTTCAGCTAAGATTGGGGGAACATTCTAAATTGCACTCAACATGCTCAACGGTCTACAGTCAAATTTTAGCATGATGCATGTTGGACGTTGCATGCATGATCCTTACCAAATCCTATTGAAGTGACTCCTGTGGTTAACTGCATCCAGAAGCCAGAGGTGTCTAGAACTTGTGCTCTAGGTTTGCAATGATTAAGCCACAGAAGTACTTCAGCCTATCTGGCAACCCAGAGGTGGTGCTGATTTTTAGGTCGAGCCTAGGGCGCGCAGGCACTTCTCTATGGGAGGCTTCTTGTGAGCACTCCACACAGTGTACCTAAACTTCTCCATGGGAGTTAGTTAACTCCTACACATTCTATTGGCCTTTGCGTGTTGCTTTCAGTAAAGCACGCAAATGGCCAAAGACGGTAGCATGTCCCACCTTTCTTCCAAAAGTTAACTCCCACGGCCTAAGGCTCTTGGGAGCGAGCAGCGGTGCGTAGTGTGCCAGCTGCATTCTAGCTGCATTCCTGTGCCCGTCCCACCACTCCTCTTATCTCTAAATGTGCTTTGACCTTTCTCTACACACAAATCACTCCAGTGGCAAACAATTTGGGTCATCTGTCTCGTTGCTCGTTTCTTCTTTTCTTCCATCGAGAAAGAGCATTGGTCTGCTGTGGTCACTGCATGATGCAGTGAATGGAAAAGCAAATAAAAAAATACCTTCTAAAAAATAAAACACACACACAACTTTAGAAACCATCGCATTAACCCCTTGTGTGCCATGCCCTTTCCCCGCCCTGTGCCGGCCGTTACATTAGCGGGCGGGGTTTATGATGAGCTGGACTCGTCATGGGCACAGCGCAACCGCGGCCCATGACGAGTCCAGCTCGTCATGGGCACACAAGGGGTTAAAAATTGAGGAGCAGGCTTTAAGCTGCTGCAGTCTTTATAGGTATTTGGCGATCTGAAATTGCTAAACAGTTATCAACGCATGCTTTTTATGGGGTCCTTGCGTCCATTTTAAAAGTATTTTTGATAACCTGTGCACAGTCTAGTGTCTGGTTTTAATATATCTCTTGTTTTTTTGTATGGCTATTCTCAGAACAGAAAATAGCTGCAGTTAGTTTAAAATATATGTCACGGTTCCTTTCTACTCATTTTTTTCTTTTTTAAACAATTTTTTTTAATTGTTTATTCGTACTGTCCCAGCATTGTACATTCTTTACCGTGGTTCAACAGTATAGGATCACTCTTATATACAGCTTTCCATTTGAGATAACATTCTGCCCACTTCCCACAGTTCCTCTCGTCCCCCACGATTACATGCCATGATGCTTGGTTCATCAATTCTATATTTCTCCAGAGCAACAACAAAAACATTCCCTACCCCCTCCCCTGTTTTCTCCCTGGGTCCTTGTATATCTCCCATTCTCATGCTCAACTTATGTCCAGTTGCTTCACAGCTCTTACACTTTGCTCATTTCGTACTGTGTTGTGCTGGTCTGTCCGTGTCCCGGGCTCATCCGCTACCCTGTGTGTTATCAGTAGTGGCAGGACATTCTACATCTAAGGCTCGCCCCGCTTCCAACATAGCATCCCAGTCCATTGCTACAGGCGTCTTCCTTAGCCCTCTCGCTTCCTCTCGTCTCAGTGCTACGCTCTCTGCACTACCCCATCTCATCACTTCAGTGTGCCATGCATAGATTGTAGGCGGCATTTTAGATTTCCATCGTTTGGTCATTGCCCGCACTGCCAGTAAAAGTGCTAGGTTCGCAAGCCTGTTCTGCACTTTATATTTGGAATTCCCCGCCCTTAGTCCTAAAATACAACTCTCAATTTTGGCCGGTACTTCCCTATGTGTAATCTCCGCTATTTGGTATCTAATCGAATCCCAGTACCCTCCAAGTCTGTGGCAGGACCATATCATATGTATAAGGTCCGCCCCCTCCAGTCGACATCTAGGGCAGCTATGCTCTGTAGCTGGGTACATCTTGTCTAGTCTATGCGGCGTCAGATATGCCCTATGTAAGATCATGGTTTGGATGTACTTGAACCTTGCATTTCTTGATACCTTTTTCGGGTGTTCCACCACTCTCTTCCATTCTCTGTCCTCCAAGGCTCTGCCTATGTCGCCTTCCCATGCTGTGCGCAGCGGTAGCAGATCTATTTGTGTATGCGAGCGCAATCCCACAGACAGCCATTTAACGAGATGTCGGCCTCTCCCCATGTAATTTCTACTCATTTTATTGAGAATATTTGTATAGTGCCAACTTAACTGCAGCCTCAACAAAGCGCTCGCTGTAGGTTAGACCAAAAATTACGTTATCTTTAAAGGTCAGAATTCTTTCTCTGAATTTCCTTTATTTTTCAAACCCCCACTCATTTGGTGGCAAACACTAGTTGTGCGTCACAGCGCTATATGTTTCTGATCGGGATAAGGGATGGCACCTTTCGCAAGCACACAATATCAGGAATATTTAACCTCCCCATTGCCTTGTTTAAGCTTCCTTACAGTGAGTGCACAATAACCTTTTTACTCTGACATTCACCAAGCAGGGCGAAATGTGTCCGTGATTGTGGAACGTCTTTGAGCACATTCACCCTCTGGCTCATGGAGTTGCGTTTACACTCCTTTCACACTGGATTGCGTCATGCTTCCCTAGTCATTGCAACCAAGAAGGGCGTTTTTGCGATGCAGTGCGTGCTCCGAAATTCGTTTTATTTATTTAATTGTTTACTTACCTGCAATTATCCATATTCCGGTTTTTAGAACCCCCCACCCTCCCCTCCCCCGCCCCGCCTTACCGCCCCACGGAACTCCACGGGCCGCGGCTGCTCAGAGCATCTGCTTGTGAGCACCCCCCATGGTGTAAACTCTTGACAGAGTTAGTTGGGAGAGTCCCGCAGGAATGTGTACAAGGAATGAAAGAGAGCTAGAAAAACAAGGTGTGAGTCGATGTTTTTGATCAATTGGTGCTGTCAGGAGTGATTTTACCAAACGAGACTTGCTGCTGCTCCAGCACTGTGCATACCTCTAACATAACTCGGTGTGGTAAGTTCCTGCTGCTATAAGGTTTCATCTCCAAATGTTTTATTTGTATCCCATTGTAAACAAGAAATAATGTATTCTCCTTTAACCTTTCCTTCTATTGAACAGCAAAATATCTTTCCCACATTAATGGGCTCCGGAGAGCGCCCCTGAATGTATAAACTTCACATATTTGTCACATTTAAATCATTTGTATACATTTAGCACTCCTTAAATTCTTCATGAATATATTTCATTTAATACTGCTTTAAGGCATTATCATAACTCTCCACTCAATGTAACATAAATACACTTCACATAATACCACTCAGTACTACATAATTACACGTCACATAATTACACTCTATTCAATGCAACATAAATACACTCCACATAATAACACTATGCCACATAATTACACACCACATAATTACACTCTACTCAATGCAACATAAATACACTCCACATAATACCACTCAGTCTGACATAGTTACATGCCACATAATTACACTCTACTCAATGCAATATAAATACACCCCACATACCACTCAGTACCACTTAATTATAAGCCACATAATTACACTCTACTCATTGCAACATAAATACACTCCACATACAACTCAGTACCACATAATTACACGCCACATAAGTACACTCTACTCAATGCAACATACACTCCAAATAATACCACTCAGTGCCACATAATTACACACCACATAATTACACTCTACTGAATGCAACATACATTCCACGTACCTCTCAGTGCCACATAATTACATGCCACATAATTGCACTCTACTGAATGCAACATAAATACCCTCCATATAATACCCCTCAGTGCCACGTAATAACACACCACATAACTACACTCTACTCAATGCTATATAAATACACTCCACATAATTCCACTCAGTACCACATAATTACACACCACGTAATTACACTCTACTCAATGCAACATAAATACACTCCTCATAATACCACACTTTACCACATAATTACACACCACGTAATTACACTCTACTCAATGCAACATAAATACACTCCACATAATACCACACTTTACCACATAATTATACACCGCATAATTACACTCTACTCAATGCAACATAAATACACTCCACATAATACCACTCAGTACCACATAATCACACGTCACAATTACATTCTATTCAATGAAACATAAATACACTCCACATAATACCACTCAGTGCCACATAATTACACACCCCTTAATTACCCTCTATTCAATGCAACATAAATACACTCCACATAATAACATTGTGCCACATAATGACACGCCACATAATTACGCTCTACTCAATGCAACATAAATACACTCCACATAATACCACTCAGTGTGACATAGTTACACACCACATAATTACACTCTACTCAGTGAAACATATATATACTACATATACCACTCAGTACCACATATTTACAAGCCAATTAATTATACTCTACTCAATGCAATATAAATACACTCCACATAATACCACTCAGTGCCATATAATTACACGCCACGTAATTACACTCTACTCAATGCAACATAAATACACTCAACATAATACCAATCATTACTACATAAATACATGTCACATAATTACACTCTATTCAATGCAACATAAATGCACTCCACAAAATACCACTATGCCACATAATTACACACCACATAATTACACTCTTCTGAATGCAACATAAAAACACTCCACATAATAACAATCAGTGCCACATAATAACACGCCACATAATTACAATCTATTCAATGCAATATAAATACACTCCACATAATACCAAACAGTGCCATATAATTACACGCCACGTAATTACACTCTACTCAATGCAACATAAATACACTCAACATAATACCAATCATTACTACATAAATACATGTCACATAATTACACTCTACTCAATGCAACATAAATACACTCCACAAAATACCACTCAGTGCGACATAGTTACACGTCACATAATTACACTCTACTGAATGCAACATACACTCCACATTATACCTCTAAGTGCCACATAATTACATGCCACATAATTACACTCTACTGAATACAATATAAATACACTCCACATAATACCACTCAGTGCCATGTAACAGCACGCCACATAATTACACTCTACTCAATGCAATATAAATACACTCCACTTAATACCACGCAGTGCCACATAATTACACACCACGTAATTACACTTTACTCAATGCAACATAAATACACTCCACATAATAACACTGTGCCACATAATTACACGTCACATAATTACACACTACTCAAGTCAACATAAATACACTCCACATAATACCACTCAGTGTGACATAGTTACACGCCACATAATTACACTCTACTCGGTGCAACATAAATATACCACACATACCACTCAGTACCACATAAGTGCAATCCACATAATTACACTCTACTCAATGCAACATAATTACACTCCACATAATACCACTCACGCCACATAATTACATTCTGCTCAATGCAACATAAATACACTACATATAATACCACTCAGTGCCACATAATTGCACGCCATATAATTACACTCTACTCAATGCAACATAAATACACTCCACAAAATACCACTCAGTGCGACACAGTTAATCATCACATAATTACACTCTACTGAATGCAACACAAATACACTCCACATAATACCACTCAGTGCCACGTAATAACATGCCACATAATTACACTCTACTCAATGCAATATAAATACACTCCACATAATACCACTCAGTACCACATAATTACACACCACATAATTACACTCTACTCAATGCAACATAAATACACTCCACATAATACAACTCAGTCCCACATAATCACACGTCACAATTACATTCTACTCAATGCAACATAAATATACCACACATACCACTCAGTACCACATAATTACAAGCCACATAATTACACTCTACTCAATGCAACATAAAAACACTCCACATAATACTACTCAGTGCCACATAATTACACGCCACATAATTACACTCTATTCAATACAACATAAATGCACTCTGCATAATAACACTGTGCCACATAATTACATGCCACATAATTACACTCTTCTGAATGCAACATACACTCCACATATTTCCACTCAGTGCCACATAATTACACACCACATAATTACACTCTACTGATTGCACCATAAATACACTCCACATAATACCACTCAGTGCCATGTAATAACACACCACATAATTACACACTACTCAATGCAATTAAGTACACTCGACTTAATACTACTCAGTACCACATAATTACACACCATGTAATTACAATTTACTCAATGCAACATAAATACACTCCACATAATATAACTCAGTCCCACATAATCACATGTCACAATTACACTCTATTCAATGCAACATAAATACACTCCACATAATATTATTGTGCCACATAAATAGACACTATTTCAAGAAACAAGAGCAACCCATACGTCCTTGTGAACTGGGTAAGCACTAATGCCAGAAAAACAAGCGTTCACAAGGAACTCAATTCATTAAACAATTTTTGATATGCAAAATAAAGTTATTTGCACAAACTCAATTTGATTCACAATATTAATATCCAATACATCCTTTGGATAGGTCCAGGTACACTTTACCATAAATAGTGTTTAAGCAAGCCCATCACAACAATAAATCAATTTTTACTTACTCCAGCCGAAGTAAGTGTCATTTATTATGCATTCACAGCTTATACCACAAATGTATTGCATTACACAACATTTTTTTTAAAAGTTATGCATATAATAGCACAATGTGAGTGATACGTGAGTCCCAGTGGAGTGACCATAACCTGACTTAGTGAGCATTAAGTGAAAACAAGTGAAAAAGTGGGGAATTGGTTATTGGAAAAAACATCAAAAGGAGAGCTGCACACAATAAGGAATAAATTATTTTAGGCTCTCTCTTCTGTTTTTTTGTCAACATAATTACACACCACAGAATTGAAATCTACTCAATACAACATAAATACACTCCAAATAATACCACTCAGTGTGACAGTTACATGCCACATAATTACACTTTGCTCAATGCAACATAAATACACACCACCTACCACTCAGTACCACATAATTACAAGCCACATAATTACACTCTACTCAATGCAACATAAATACTCCACATACTACCACTCAGTGCCACATAATTACAAACCAAATAATTACTCTACTCAATGCAATGTAAATACACTCCACATAATACCACTCAGTACCACATAATTACTAGCCACATATTAACACTCTACTCAATGCAACAGAAATACACTCAACATAATACCACTCAGTACCACATAATTACATGTCACATAATTACACTCTATTCAATGCAACAGAAATACACTTCACATAATACCAGTGTGCCACATAATTACATGCCACATAATTACACTCTACTCAATGCAACATAAATACACTCCACATAATACCACTCAGTACCACATAATTACACACCACATAATTACAGTTTACTCAATGCAACATAAATACACTTAACATAATACCACTAAGTCCCACATAATCATATGTCACAATTACACTCTATTCAATGCAACATAAATACACTCCACATAATATCATTGTGCCACATAATTACACACCACATAATTGCAATCTACTCAATGCAACATAAATACACTCCAAATAATACCACTCAGTGTGACAGTTACATGCCACATAATTACACTCTACTCAATGCAACATAAATTCACCCCACATACCACTCTGTACCACATAATTACAAGCCACATAATTACACTCTACTCAATGCAACATAAATACTCCACATACTAACACTCAGTGCCACATAATTACACACCAAATAATTACTCTACTCAATGCAATGTAAATACACTCCATATAATACCACTCAGTGCCACTTAATTACTAGCCACATTTTTACACTCTACTCAATGCAACAGAAATGCACTCAACATAATACCACTCAGTATCACATAATTACATGTCACATAATTACACTCTATTCAATGCAACAGAAATACACTCCACATAATACCAATGTGCCACATAATTACATGCCACATAATTACACTCTACTCAATGCAACATAAATACACTCCACATAACACTCAGTGCCACATAATTACACACCACATAATTGCACTCTACTCAATGCAACATTAATGCACTCCACATAAATGCACTCTCTGCCACATACCCCTAATCAACACTCCACACTGTGAGAAGTTGGCCTGGTATATGCTGACCACTAGTTAAAGTGGGCACCTTGCACCAGTCAAAGTAATCCTTATTGATGATTAGGTTAAAGACAACCTTTATTGAAAGCTCTCCTAGTGGTAGCTATGGAGAGCAGCCTTCTGGCTAAATCTCGAAGGAATGTAAAGCAGCTTGGTTTACCAGATTATAACCTCCAGAATGACCAAATGAAAGGAGAACCACACAAGGAATATTTAAAATATATGTATTTATTGCTAAACACTCCCTACTAAACTCTTTATGAGATTAGAGAACAAGGAAAACAATATGAAAGCACTAGAAGGACAGTAAATAGCACAATACACAGTGGGCACCAGGGAGAGACCAAACCATATACTAAGAAAGTGGTATAACAACCACGACTTGAATAGACACAGTGCCTAGAGCACGTAGAATCACTGGGACCCCCAGAACCACCCAAGGTATTCACACAGGGGACCCACGGAGGCCAGGTGCAGTATGAGAACACAGCAGCGAGCTCCGTACAACTCTATGGGAAAGTCACGGTTGGAATTTTAAAGATTAAGGACACTTAGGAGAGGACTTCAAGCAAACCCTTTGGAACATAGAAGGTTCTAAGGCCAGCACCCTGGAGAGTTCCAAGGTACCCTTGTTAGCTATCCCAGGAGAGCCGGGTGCATAGGGGTCAACTGGTGTCAGAAACGCTCATTGGTTTCAATGGCTTGATGCGAAGAAGTGCTGCTGCCGGGAAGATGAGAAGTGTCCAGTATGATCCAAGCCTGGATCGGAGCTGACAAGAACCTGAAAGCAGAGGGGACAGAGTCTGAGTCACTTCACAGTGACCAGGGGCACGCTAGATGGATGCCAACCGATGTCAGGTGTTTCAGGTGAGAAGAGGTGAAGCTTGACTCTGCAGCCACGGGGACCAGGAGACATCGACGATGACCAAAGTCCGGAGGTGAGCTGTCCCACAAAGGATGTTGAGTGCTGGGGGTCAGTGTCCCGATTGAACACCAACAAGCCTTGGCAACTGCAAACCACGTGAGCAGAGGAAAGATGCTTCGGTGAGGACCATCAAGGTTCTGGGGACTCACCAAGCGATGGAGAGTCAGGGAACATATGGATCAACCAGAGAAGCCCACTGAAAGTTAAGGCTATCTTCACAGGGACCCACAGGTTGACGGACCGGGGATCGCGAAGGGACCTCGAGCTGAATCACAAAATACCAGCCCACGGAACACTCATGGAGTGTAGGTCGGAAATCTTCAGTGGAGTTACTGCTCGGGGTCAGGACTACAAGTAGCCCAAAGCACAGCCTCAGGGATTGCCGAAAAGCATATGCTGCTGCAAATGGACACGGTGCAGAGAGGTATGGGTTGCACAGTCCCCATGAGGGCTGCGGGTCTCAGGATTGCTGAGAGCACTAGCCGACCTTGGGGACACTTGAGAACCCACCTTTTGTGTTGCAGAAATCTTCGGAGTCCTCAGGAGCCACGTAGATGCAAACCGATCAGATGCGTTTAAGGTGCCTGCCTTGCAGGGGAGTAACTCCTTTACTCCAAGGGAGATTCTTCAGTCATCCAGCATAGTGTAGATAGTCGAAGTACTCGGTTTCTGTAGCAGAGTTTCGTCCAGGTAAATCTAAAGTACTGTAGCCAGAGGTTCCTACTTTATACCCAAGGAAGGGGTGGGACAAACTCTGGGGACCCACCTATGGGAGGGTCAAGACAGAGGGATGGCTACACCCATGTCCTTTGTCCAGTTTCGCGCCAGATCAGGAGCAAATGGCTCCTGCAACTGGTTTGAGCTGGACTATGCACAGGGACACCAAATGTGCCCCCAGTGCAGACATCAAAGCACTCTCAGAGTGCACCCACCCAGCCCCAATACACTAAAGCCTGTCTGGGAGGTGGTCACACCTCCCTGTGACAGGAAACCTATTGTTCAGCCTACCCCTGCCGGAGTTTCGTCCAGCAACAGGAGGTAAGACTCGTGTCTGTGGCTGGCAGCATCCATTTTGTTTTGCCAGGGTCAAGAAAGCTGGTACCAGGTGTACCGGTGTTGTCATATTTCTCCCTCTAGGAGGGTGGAATCATACCTCCCTCATCAGTTACTGGTGTGGAGGTATGATTCCAAGGTGTTTGACACCAAACACGACATGTTTCCATGCAGCCGTTTTAAAGTTAACATTTACCGCGATATGGAGTAGATATAGTGAACCAAACAACATATTTCAACTCCACAACTCCACAATCCACAATGCACCTCCAATCCACACCATATAGTGGCACCACCTGAGCACCAAACATCACTCACCACCACCATTTTGCATCAGCGCACCACCTAAACATCACCAAAGCATCACCTAAGTAACACCTAAGCATCACCTAAGCATCACCTAAGCATCACCTAAGCAGCACCTAAACATCACCTAGGCATCAGGTCAGTCTGCCCTCGGAATCTGGCATCTGTTGATTCTCCCCTAGTGTCAGTCCGCTGCTCGTGTTCTAATTAAATTACTGTTTTCCAACCTCCCCCGTTATTTATATCCCGCTCCCCCATAACAAACAAAATCATAACAAACAAGCATGACAACAGGCAGGAAGAAGTTGCCAGCAGTGCAAGTACAAAAAAACTACAAGACATTTTTTATGTTAAAATCTTTTTTTAATCAGGTTGTTCAGTTGTATATAATGTTGTCTTGGTTTGTATAAAGGTAACAAAAATGCTTAACACTTTTTATTATAACTTTTCAACATGATGCACAGTAGCCACAATGCTCTTCAACATAGCCAAAAGTTCTGGCTAAACACATAAGGTCCCAAAGGCGAGACCTATTGACTATGCCAATGCTTGTTTTAAATGCTACTGAAGGCCCAAGGACAGAAGTTGGAATATGAATAGCACCTCAAACATGACATGGCCAGATGATGCTAAAAAGCACCTGCAGCTCTGCTCCTAACAGTTCAGCGCATCCTGCGTCCCAGGAAAGTGATAGAGCACTTGCATTCGCTGTATATCGGCTTCTTAGTGAATTCATCAATCAACTTCATCTGAGCACCCCTTGATTCAGGAAAGACATATACGCCTGTCAATATGTAAAATCAAGAATGTAGCCAGTGTCGAGACACTGCCTACTAGAGTACACCGCATGCCGCAAGGCGCTTCACTGTGTCAAGCGCCCTTTCTATCCTCCTACGACTCCTACCGGCTCCTCTCCCTCTCATGCTCTCCCCTTCTTTGGATGCAGTTTGTAAAACTGGAATTCAATTCATCTATTGCAGAGATTCCAATAGTGGAGCACTGATCACTTCATCGGATGCAATTAATTTCCCTGGAGGACTGATCCATCATCCGGCGAGGCAGTGATGCGAGAGGGTTGCTAGGGCCACTGTCCTCCTCCTTTTCTTTTCCGAAGAGCCGAATCCCGCGAGGGACGGGGTAATTGGGTCAGGTGTGTCTCCATTAATCAACAGTGGATAGTTAAGCGCAGGGCCAAGCTGCTAATGATGCTGCCATTTAATTTGTTACTGGCCACTGATTACAGTGAGTGGGCGAAGAGGAGCCATCAATATCCTATCAAGTACAGTGACACGCTCCCATCACACTGACGCGGATCCTAGCGCCTCTACCTCTAGCTCACTGGGTGACCTTCCTGTGTCGGTCATAGTCTCCGATGCGCAACAGTCACTGAGAAGCTGCGGTCAACGGTTGTTGTCCTTCTTCACCATTTAGATGTCCCCGGAGATGTATTCCTGCTCTTGTGCATTGCCATGGTCCTTCTTTGACCCCATGGATCCAGACCATCTCCACGTCCTTCACAATGTGAGGGGACAGCAGCTACAATTGACACTGTGCACACAGGAGTGTGGTCAGTTGAGAGTTTCCCTGCTTCGCTCAAGACCGACTCTAAGGAACATCCCTCACTCTCACCCGGGGCTTTAAGTGAGATGAAAAAACTGTGGGGCGGGGTCTCCCAAAGGGGCGAGGCTGATGTAATTAAGGGCGTGGCTTAAAAACACATACGCTAAAAATCTGTGCTTAACATAGTGTGCCGTCTGACTGGTATTTTGCTGCTTCTGCCATCGCATCCAGATATATAATACAACAAGTAGCATTACACCTACAACAAGCCAGGACTATTGGCTTTCTCAGTGATTCTTAGTTGCATAAGATAAATAAGCGACAGCTATGACTTGGTTGTATATAACATTGAAAATGCTTCAATTCTGACATGATGAGACAATGAAAGAACTAGAGTCTCTTTGAAGT
The DNA here is from genome assembly GCF_964204655.1 of Triturus cristatus. Classification (NCBI taxonomy): domain Eukaryota; kingdom Metazoa; phylum Chordata; class Amphibia; order Caudata; family Salamandridae; genus Triturus; species Triturus cristatus. Next base: position 1,071,087,550 of record NC_140583.1, read on the forward strand.
TACATCAAAGGCAGTGAAGGGTGGGTAAAGAAGTAAAGTAAATATGTTTTTTTCACCTGAGGGTGAGGGCAAAAACGGGGAGCCCGATAGGGACCGTTTCAGGATCGGCTCTTTAGAATTGCCGGTGCTGAGCACCGGCAGGACCCCGTTCACTTAAAGCCTTGGTCTCACCAATCAGTAAAATTGGACTTCTAAGATTCGGTAGCCAGACCATCACTTTCCTTAATGATGGGTCCTGTCTTCTTATCTATGCAGGGTCTTCCAGTTCAGTGTTCACAATCTTATCTTGCTCGAGCCATTTCTTAGGGCATTTTGTTGATAGCATTGAAGGCAAATCACCAACACTCCAAGATTAGTGTAAGTGACATTGTGTACCCTATGTTCCATGATCACATCAAAGGGTGGGCCAGGGAAATGTGTTAGCCTTTCTAATCTATGGATTATAGTGTTATTTATACAGAAATAGGAGAGGAAGTCCATAACACGTAGCACTCACCACTTCCTGTCTCTGTCCCTTAGTTCCATGCTAAAGAGCCCCTGTGGTTCCTGACAACATTGATCATTCAGATCTCAGCAGCATGGGCGTGCCTTGGCAAGCATGCCTGGGGCAGAAGTGGTCTTTGACTTTTATTGAACCCCAGTGACGTCAGATGGTTCACCCGTCCCTCCCACTTAACTGCTTCCTATCTTCTACTTAAGGGCTGGCCTTTGTTCATGGAGTTTAAACTGCAGAAGGTAATCAGGGCCCTAAAAGTACTTTCTGGTCCTCCTGCTGCCTTCTTTACCCCTGAGAACTAGAAGACTGAGACCAGGGGAGCAAGGTCAGAACAGTGAGAGGGGTAGCACAGGGCCAGATAGGGGCAGCAGCCCCTGCCCCCAGCTGCATATAACTGACCTCCCTTAGAAACAGCTCAGAACAACTGTGAAACCATTAAAATAATAACATTGGTGCAAAGCATTGTATTTATTTACCGGTTGCTTGGCAAGCTGTTGGCACAAATCCTTGGCGGCTTATGAAGACCTAGAGGGGTGGCATGCCCTGCTTGGAGAATGGTGGCTTAGAGAGGAAAGACAGACTTGGGCACTAGCCTGCCCCTGCTCTCTGCCAGTAGTTTTATGATTCCCAACAGACCTTTTGAGTGTGTCCGCATCTTCCTGGCAGACCCAAGTTTTGTGTGATACCCTCAACTGTTCCTCGCTCTTTATCAAAAAATATTTTCCAAGGTGAGACTTTCACACTCCTATGTACATTGAGAACAGAAAATCCACCTGCCCCAGCACACATAGGGGGATATTCTCAAGAACGTGTGATAACTATCGCAAAATTTGCTTAATGCAACTTTGCACATCGCAGTCTATCGCGTGAAAATAACGCTGTGTTAACATAGTATGCTCAACCCGGCGGCACCATGCGATAGTCTCGCGATAACGTGCCAAATGACCGCGTTTAAACTAATGTGACGCAGAAAAAACAGAAAACACAAACGCGGAAAAAGTTGCGATGTGGCCAATCGTGTTGCAAAAAATCAGCAATAACCAGCGACAAGCCTGCAATTCCTACGCGTCACACGAGAAAATGCACTATAAAAGAAAAACAAAAAAAAGCTCAAAAGAAATAAACTTTGTAGAACCATGGATGCACCCGGACCGAGTGCAGAGGACAACGCGAACCCTACAAGCCCCACAGATGACCAGCAAGGAACCTCGGGGTCGGGGAAGGCCAAGGAGAAGAGGAAGAGGACAACGCGGTTCTGTCCGCAGGAAAACAGGATCATTGTTACGGAGGTGATAGAACACTACCAACAACTGTTCGGCGCCGCAAACGTGTCATTGGAAACAAAGACGCAAATATGGCAGACTATCTTGGACCATGTGAATGTAGTTGCAGCGCTGAGGAGGACAATGGAAGAGGTCAAGAGCCGCTGGAATGATGTGAAGGCCAAAACCAAGAAGAAACTCGATGCCAACATGAAAGCAACAACGCTCATTGGAAGTGGGGGTCCAGCGGCACACCAGGAGCTGGATGACATGGAGACAATGGTGTTACAACAAACAAATGATGGACGGAATGCTGACAATGCAGACATTCTCCCCCAGTCAAGAGATCTGGGTTAAATCCATTGTTCTTTTGCCCACTACGCCACCCCAGTTCAGACATGGCCATATGCAAATCAGTCTTGACCCTGTGCCTCATGGGAACAGTCCAGCCCGAACTGCCAAGCCATGTCTTCCCTGGACCGGAATCAAGCATCCTAGGACCGGTTTCTGGCTATCAGCCGTCATCAGCCAGGATAGCTTGACTCCAGTGGCGTAGTGAGCACGGGTCCCACGTCTGGGAATACCCATCCCACTTAGGGCGAAAAGCGTTACAACAAACAAATGATGGACGGAATGCTGACAATGCAGACATTCTCCCCCAGTCAAGAGATCTGGGTTAAATCCATTGTTCTTTTGCCCACTACGCCACCCCAGTTTAGACATGGCCATATGCAAATCAGTCTTGACCCTGTGCCTCATGGGAACAGTTCAGCCCGAACTGCCAAGCCATGTCTTCCCTGGACCGGAATCAAGCATCCTAGGACCGGTTTCTGGCTATCAGCCGTCATCAGCCAGGATAGCTTGACTCCAGTGGCGTAGTGAGCACGGGTCCCACGTCTGGGAATACCCATCCCACTTAGGGCGAAAAGCGTTACAACAAACAAATGATGGACGGAATGCTGACAATGCAGACATTCTCCCCCAGTCAAGAGATCTGGGTTAAATCCATTGTTCTTTTGCCCACTACGCCACCCCAGTTCAGACATGGCCATATGCAAATCAGTCTTGACCCTGTGCCTCATGGGAACAGTCCAGCCCGAACTGCCAAGCCATGTCTTCCCTGGACCGGAATCAAGCATCCTAGGACCGGTTTCTGGCTATCAGCCGTCATCAGCCAGGATAGCTTGACTCCAGTGGCGTAGTGAGCACGGGTCCCACGTCTGGGAATACCCATCCCACTTAGGGCGAAAAGCGTTACAACAAACAAATGATGGACGGAATGCTGACAATGCAGACATTCTCCCCCAGTCAAGAGATCTGGGTTAAATCCATTGTTCTTTTGCCCACTACGCCACCCCAGTTCAGACATAGCCATATGCAAATCAGTCTTGACCCTGTGCCTCATGGGAACAGTCCAGCCCGAACTGCCAAGCCATGTCTTCCCTGGACCGGAATCAAGCATCCTAGGACCGGTTTCTGGCTATCAGCCGTCATCAGCCAGGATAGCTTGACTCCAGTGGCGTAGTGAGCACTGGTCCCACGTCTGGGAATACCCATCCCACTTAGGGCGAAAAGCGTTACAACAAACAAATGATGGACGGAATGCTGACAATGCAGACATTCTCCCCCAGTCAAGAGATCTGGGTTAAATCCATTGTTCTTTTGCCCACTACGCCACCCCAGGTCAGACATGGCCATATGCAAATCAGTCTTCACCCTGTGCCTCATGGGAACTGTCCAGCCCGAACTGCCAAGCCATGTCTTCCCTGGACCGGAATCAAGCATCCTAGGACCGGTTTCTGGCTATCAGCCGTCATCAGCCAGGATAGCTTGACTCCAGTGGCGTAGTGAGCACGGGTCCCACGTCTGGGAATACCCATCCCACTTAGGGCGAAAAGCGTTACAACAAACAAATGATGGACGGAATGCTGACAATGCAGACATTCTCCCCCAGTCAAGAGATCTGGGTTAAATCCATTGTTCTTTTGCCCACTACGCCACCCCAGTTCAGACATGGCCATATGCAAATCAGTCTTGACCCTGTGCCTCATGGGAACAGTCCAGCCTGAACTGCCAAGCCATGTCTTCCGTGGACGGGAATCAAGCATCCTAGGACCGGTTTCTGGCTATCAGCCGTCATCAGCCAGGATAGCTTGACTCCAGTGGCGTAGTGAGCACGGGTCCCACGTCTGGGAATACCCATCCCACTTAGGGCGAAAAGCGTTCCAACAAACAAATGATGGACGGAATGCTGACAATGCAGACATTCTCCCCCAGTCAAGAGATCTGGGTTAAATCCATTGTTCTTTTGCCCACTACGCCACCCCAGTTCAGACATGGCCATATGCAAATCAGTCTTGACCCTGTGCCTCATGGGAACAGTCCAGCCCGAACTGCCAAGCCATGTCTTCCCTGGACCGGAATCAAGCATCCTAGGACCGGTTTCTGGCTATCAGCCATCATCAGCCAGGATAGCTTGACTCCAGTGGCGTAGTGAGCACGGGTCCCACGTCTGGGAATACCCATCCCACTTAGGGCGAAAAGCGTTACAACAAACAAATGATGGACGGAATGCTGACAATGCAGACATTCTCCCCCAGTCAAGAGATCTGGGTTAAATCCATTGTTCTTTTGCCCACTACGCCACCCCAGTTCAGACATGGCCATATGCAAATCAGTCTTGACCCTGTGCCTCATGGGAACAGTCCAGCCCGAACTGCCAAGCCATGTCTTCCCTGGACCGGAATCAAGCATCCTAGGACCGGTTTCTGGCTATCAGCCGTCATCAGCCAGGATAGCTTGACTCCAGTGGCGTAGTGAGCACAGGTCCCACGTCTGGGAATACCCATCCCACTTAGGGCGAAAAGCGTTACAACAAACAAATGATGGACGGAATGCTGACAATGCAGACATTCTCCCCCAGTCAAGAGATCTGGGTTAAATCCATTGTTCTTTTGCCCACTACGCCACCCCAGTTCAGACATGGCCATATGCAAATCAGTCTTGAACCTGCGCCACATGGGAACAGTCCAGCCCGAACTGCCAAGCCATGTCTTCCCTGGACCGGAATCAAGCATCCTAGGACCGGTTTCTGGCTATCAGCCGTCATCGGCCAGGATAGCTTGACTCCAGCGGCGTAGTGAGCACGGGTCCCACGTCTGGGAATACCCATCCCACTTAGGGCGAAAAGCGTTAGAACAAACAAATGATGGACGGAATGCTGACAATGCAGACATTCTCCCCCAGTCAAGAGATCTGGGTTAAATCCATTGTTCTTTTGCCCACTACGCCACCCCAGTTCAGACATGGCCATATGCAAATCAGTCATGACCCTGTGCCTCATGGGAACAGTCCAGCCCGAACTGCCAAGCCATGTCTTCCCTGGACCGGAATCAAGCATCCTAGGACCGGTTTCTGGCTATCAGCCGTCATCAGCCAGGATAGCTTGACTCTAGTGGCGTAGTGAGCACGGGTCCCACGTCTGGGAATACCCATCCCACTTAGGGCGAAAAGCGTTACAACAAACAAATGATGGACAGAATGCTGACAATGCAGACATTCTCCCCAAGTCAAGAGATCTGGGTTAAAGCCATTGTTCTTTTGCCCACTACGCCACCCCAGTTCAGACATGGCCATATGCAAATCAGTCTTGACCCTGTGCCTCATGGGAACAGTCCAGCCCGAACTGCCAAGCCATGTCTTCCCTGGACCGGAATCAAGCATCCTAGGACCGGTTTCTGGCTATCAGCCGTCATCAGCCAGGATAGCTTGACTCCAGTGGCGTAGTGAGCACGGGTCCCACGTCTGGGAATACCCATCCCACTTAGGGCGAAAAGCGTTACAACAAACAAATGATGGACGAAATGCTGACAATGCAGACATTCTACCCCAGTCAAGAGATTTGGGTTAAATCCATTGTTCTTTTGCCCACTACGCCACCCCAGTTCAGACATGGCCATATGCAAATCAGTCTTGACCCTGTGCCTCATGGGAACAGTCCAGCCCGAACTGCCAAGCCATGTCTTCCCTGGACCGGAATCAAGCATCCTAGGACCGGTTTCTGGCTATCAGCCGTCATCAGCCAGGATAGCTTGACTCCAGTGGCGTAGTGAGCACGGGTCCCACGTCTGGGAATACCCATCCCACTTAGGGCGAAAAGCGTTACAACAAACAAATGATGGACGGAATGCTGACAATGCAGACATTCTCCCCCAGTCAAGAGATCTGGGTTAAATCTATTGTTCTTTTGCCCACTAGGTCACCCCAGTTCAGACATGGCCATATGCAAATCAGTCTTGACCCTGTGCCTCATGGGAACAGTCCAGCCCGAACTGCCAAGCCATGTCTTCCTTGGACCGGAATCAAGCATCCTAGGACCGGTTTCTGGCTATCAGCCGTCATCAGCCAGGATAGCTTGACTCCAGTGGCGTAGTGAGCACGGTCCAGGGAAAACATGGCTTGGCAGTTCGGGCTGGACTGTTCCCATGAGGTACAGGGTCAAGACTGATTTGCATATGGCAATGTCTAAACTGGGGTGGTGTAGTGGGCAAAAGAACGATGGATTTAACCCAGATCTCTTGACTGGGGGAGAATGTCTGCATTGTCAGCATTCCGTCCATCAATTGTTTGTTGTAACGCTTTTCGCCCTAAGTGGGAAGGGTATTCCCAGACGTGGGACCCGTGCTCACTACGCCACTGGAGTCAAGCTATCCTGGCTGATGACGGCTGATAGCCAGAAACCGGTCCTAGGATGCTTGATTCCGGTCCAGGGAAGACATGGCTTGGCAGTTCGGGCTGGACTGTTCCCATGAGGCACAGGGTCAAGACTGATTTGCATATGGCAATGTCTAAAATGGGGTGGTGTAGTGGGCAAAAGAACGATGGATTTAACCCAGATCTCTTGACTGGGGGAGAATGTCTGCATTGTCAGCATTCCGTCCATCAATTGTTTGTTGTAACGCTTTTCGCCCTAAGTGGGAAGGGTATTCCCAGACGTGGGACCCGTGCTCACTACGCCACTGGAGTCAAGCTATCCTGGCTGATGACGGCTGATAGCCAGAAACCGGTCCTAGGATGCTTGATTCCGGTCCAGGGAAGACATGGCTTGGCAGTTCGGGCTGGACTGTTCCCATGAGGCACAGGGTCAAGACTGATTTGCATATGGCAATGTCTAAACTGGGATGGTGTAGTGGGCAAAAGAACGATGGATTTAACCCAGATCTCTTGACTGGGGGAGAATGTCTGCATTGTCAGCATTCCGTCCATCAATTGTTTGTTGTAACGCTTTTCGCCCTAAGTGGGAAGGGTATTCCCAGACGTGAGACCCGTGCTCACTACGCCACTGGAGTCAAGCTATCCTGGCTGATGACGGCTGATAGCCAGAAACCGGTCCTAGGATGCTTGATTCCGGTCCAGGGAAGACATGGCTTGGCAGTTCGGGCTGGACTGTTCCCATGAGGCACAGGGTCAAGACTGATTTGCATATGGCAATGTCTAAACTGGGGTGGTGTAGTGGGCAAAAGAACGATGGATTTAACCCAGATCTCTTGACTGGGGGAGAATGTCTGCATTGTCAGCATTCCGTCCATCAATTGTTTGTTGTAACGCTTTTCGCCCTAAGTGGAAAGGGTATTCCCAGACGTGGGACCCGTGCTTACTACGCCACTGGAGTCAAGCTATCCTGGCTGATGTTGGCTGATAGCCAGAAACCGGTCCTAGGATGCTTGATTCCGGTCCAGGGAAGACATGGCTTGGCAGTTCGGGCTCGACTGTTCCCATGAGGCACAGGGTCAAGACTGATTTGCATATGGCAATGTCTAAACTGGGGTGGTGTAGTGGGCAAAAGAACGATGGATTTAACCCAGATCTCTTGACTGGGGGAGAATGTCTGCATTGTCAGCATTCCGTCCATCAATTGTTTGTTGTAACGCTTTTCGCCCTAAGTGGGAAGGGTATTCCCAGACGTGGGACCCGTGCTCACTACGCCACTGGAGTCAAGCTATCCTGGCTGATGACGGCTGATAGCCAGAAACCGGTCCTAGGATGCTTGATTCCGGTCCAGGGAAGACATGGCTTGGCAGTTCGGGCTGGACTGTTCCCATGAGGCACAGGGTCAAGACTGATTTGCATATGGCAATGTCTAAACTGGGGTGGTGTAGTGGGCAAAAGAACGATGGATTTAACCCAGATCTCTTGACTGGGGGAGAATGTCTGCATTGTCAGCATTCCGTCCATCAATTGTTTGTTGTAACGCTTTTCGCCCTAAGTGGGAAGGGTATTCCCAGACGTGGGACCCGTGCTCACTACGCCACTGGAGTCAAGCTATCCTGGCTGATGACGGCTGATAGCCAGAAACTGGTCCTAGGATGCTTGATTCCGGTCCAGGGAAGACATGGCTTGGCAGTTCGGGCTGGACTGTTCCCATGAGGCACAGGGTCAAGACTGATTTGCATATGGCAATGTCTAAACTGGGGTGGTGTAGTGGGCAAAAGAACGATGGATTTAACCCAGATCTCTTGACTGGGGGAGAATGTCTGCATTGTCAGCATTCCGTCCATCAATTGTTTGTTGTAACGCTTTTCGCCCTAAGTGGGAAGGGTATTCCCAGACGTGGGACCCGTGCTCACTACGCCACTGGAGTCAAGCTATCCTGGCTGATGACGGCTGATAGCCAGAAACCGGTCCTAGGATGCTTGATTCCGGTCCAGGGAAGTCATGGCTTGGCAGTTCGGGCTCGACTGTTCCCATGAGGCACAGGGTCAAGACTGATTTGCATATGGCAATGTCTAAACTGGGGTGGTGTAGTGGGAAAAAGAATGATGGATTTAACCCAGATATCTTGACTGGGGGAGAATGTCTGCATTGTCAGCATTCCGTCCATCAATTGTTTGTTGTAACGCTTTTCGCCCTAAGTGGGAAGGGTATTCCCAGACGTGGGACCCGTGCTCACTACGCCACTGGAGTCAAGCTATCCTGGCTGATGACGGCTGATAGCCAGAAACCGGTCCTAGGATGCTTGATTCCGGTCCAGGGAAGACATGGCTTGGCAGTTCGGGCTGGACTGTTCCCATGAGGCACAGGGTCAAGACTGATTTGCATATGGCAATGTCTAAACTGGGGTAGTGTAGTGGGCAAAAGAACGATGGATTTAACCCAGATCTCTTGACTGGGGGAGAATGTCTGCATTGTCAGCATTCCGTCCATCAATTGTTTGTTGTAACGCTTTTCGCCCTAAGTGGGAAGGGTATTCCCAGACGTGGGACCCGTGCTCACTACGCCACTGGAGTCAAGCTATCCTGGCTGATGACGGCTGATAGCCAGAAACCGGTCCTAGGATGCTTGATTCCGGTCCAGGGAAGACATGGCTTGGCAGTTCGGGCTCGACTGTTCCCATGAGGCACAGGGTCAAGACTGATTTGCATATGGCAATGTCTAAACTGGGGTGGTGTAGTGGGAAAAAGAATGATGGATTTAACCCAGATATCTTGACTGGGGGAGAATGTCTGCATTGTCAGCATTCCGTCCATCAATTGTTTGTTGTAACGCTTTTCGCCCTAAGTGGGAAGGGTATTCCCAGACGTGGGACCCGTGCTCACTACGCCACTGGAGTCAAGCTATCCTGGCTGATGACGGCTGATAGCCAGAAACCGGTCCTAGGATGCTTGATTCCGGTCCAGGGAAGACATGGCTTGGCAGTTCGGGCTGGACTGTTCCCATGAGGCACAGGGTCAAGACTGATTTGCATATGGCAATGTCTAAACTGGGGTAGTGTAGTGGGCAAAAGAACGATGGATTTAACCCAGATCTCTTGACTGGGGGAGAATGTCTGCATTGTCAGCATTCCGTCCATCAATTGTTTGTTGTAACGCTTTTCGCCCTAAGTGGGAAGGGTATTCCCAGACGTGGGACCCGTGCTCACTACGCCACTGGAGTCAAGCTATCCTGGCTGATGACGGCTGATAGCCAGAAACCGGTCCTAGGATGCTTGATTCCGGTCCAGGGAAGACATGGCTTGGCAGTTCGGGCTGGACTGTTCCCATGAGGCACAGGGTCAAGACTGATTTGCATATGGCAATGTCTAAACTGGGGTGGTGTAGTGGGCAAAAGAACGATGGATTTAACCCAGATCTCTTGACTGGGGGAGAATGTCTGCATTGTCAGCATTCCGTCCATCAATTGTTTGTTGTAACGCTTTTCGCCCTAAGTGGGAAGGGTATTCCCAGACGTGGGACCCGTGCTCACTACGCCACTGGAGTCAAGCTATCCTGGCTGATGACGGCTGATAGCCAGAAACCGGTCCTAGGATGCTTGATTCCGGTCCAGGGAAGACATGGCTTGGCAGTTCGGGCTGGACTGTTCCCATGAGGCACAGGGTCAAGACTGATTTGCATATGGCAATGTCTAAACTGGGGTGGTGTAGTGGGCAAAAGAACGATGGATTTAACCCAGATCTCTTGACTGGGGGAGAATGTCTGCATTGTCAGCATTCCGTCCATCAATTGTTTGTTTTAACGCTTTTCGGCCTAAGTGGGAAGGGTATTCCCAGACGTGGGACCCGTGCTCACTACGCCACTGGAGTCAAGCTATCCTGGCTGATGACGGCTGATAGCCAGAAACCGGTCCTAGGATGCTTGATTCCGGTCCAGGGAAGACATGGCTTGGCAGTTCGGGCTGGACTGTTCCCATGAGGCACAGGGTCAAGACTGATTTGCATATGGCAATGTCTAAACTGGGGTAGTGTAGTGGGCAAAAGAACGATGGATTTAACCCAGATCTCTTGACTGGGGGAGAATGTCTGCATTGTCAGCATTCCGTCCATCAATTGTTTGTTGTAACGCTTTTCGCCCTAAGTGGGAAGGGTATTCCCAGACGTGGGACCCGTGCTCACTACGCCACTGGAGTCAAGCTATCCTGGCTGATGACGGCTGATAGCCAGAAACCGGTCCTAGGATGCTTGATTCCGGTCCAGGGAAGACATGGCTTGGCAGTTCGGGCTGGACTGTTCCCATGAGGCACAGGGTCAAGACTGATTTGCATATGGCAATGTCTAAACTGGGGTGGTGTAGTGGGCAAAAGAACGATGGATTTAACCCAGATCTCTTGACTGGGGGAGAATGTCTGCATTGTCAGCATTCCGTCCATCAATTGTTTGTTGTAACGCTTTTCGCCCTAAGTGGGAAGGGTATTCCCAGACGTGGGACCCGTGCTCACTACGCCACTGGAGTCAAGCTATCCTGGCTGATGACGGCTGATAGCCAGAAACCGGTCCTAGGATGCTTGATTCCGGTCCAGGGAAGACATGGCTTGGCAGTTCGGGCTGGACTGTTCCCATGAGGCACAGGGTCAAGACTGATTTGCATATGGCAATGTCTAAACTGGGGTGGTGTAGTGGGCAAAAGAACGATGGATTTAACCCAGATCTCTTGACTGGGGGAGAATGTCTGCATTGTCAGCATTCCGTCCATCAATTGTTTGTTTTAACGCTTTTCGGCCTAAGTGGGAAGGGTATTCCCAGACGTGGGACCCGTGCTCACTACGCCACTGGAGTCAAGCTATCCTGGCTGATGACGGCTGATAGCCAGAAACCGGTCCTAGGATGCTTGATTCCGGTCCAGGGAAGACATGGCTTGGCAGTTCGGGCTGGACTGTTCCCATGAGGCACAGGGTCAAGACTGATTTGCATATGGCAATGTCTAAACTGGGGTGGTGTAGTGGGCAAAAGAACGATGGATTTAACCCAGATCTCTTGACTGGGGGAGAATGTCTGCATTGTCAGCATTCCGTCCATCAATTGTTTGTTGTAACGCTATTCGCCCTAAGTGGGAAGGGTATTCCCAGACGTGGGACCCGTGCTCACTACGCCACTGGAGTCAAGCTATCCTGGCTGATGACGGCTGATAGCCAGAAACCGGTCCTAGGATGCTTGATTCTGGTCCAGGGAAGACATGGCTTGGCAGTTCGGGCTGGACTGTTCCCATGAGGCACAGGGTCAAGACTGATTTGCATATGGCAATGTCTAAACTGGGGTGGTGTAGTGGGCAAAAGAACGATGGATTTAACCCAGATCTCTTGACTGGGGGAGAATGTCTGCATTGTCAGCATTCCGTCCATCAATTGTTTGTTGTAATGGAGACAATGGTGGCCACAGTCATCAGTCGGGACACGGTGCCAGGAGTTGGGAATCTGAACACTGCTCAACATGACTTGACACAACATCAACAGGGTGGGTAGTACCGACCAGGGACTGGGGGAACGGGGGAGATGGGCACGATGGCACACATGCACATGTAAGTAGAGCACACTGCACACCCACAATGACTCTGGATCATGTCCCTGATCCCCGTGGCACACCGCAGCACACACACAAACACCAAGTCGGCCCCTGTACCCCATGTCCCCAAAGGGGTCCCACACCACACATCACCAATCTCACCACCAACACATGCACACGTGCGAAACCCAGCAACGATGCCCATTTATGAGCCACACTGACAATGCAAGTGACACTACATGACGATCAGCATGTCTGCAGGCCAATCATCATGACATTGTGCATGCCACGACACTGAGGTGGCTGAGTGTGGACCACATCCGGAAAGGAGCAGGTCACACTCTGACACATCCACATGCACAAACAAACCCTGACGTCAACAACACATCTGCGGACAAACCATGCCCAAGAGTCACAACTGGACCAACAGCCCTAAACAACCAAGACCGGTACATCTCAGCACTGTAGAGGCATAGAAGGCAAAGGCACACCGCCTGAAAAGGATAAGGGGCCACAAAGTCAGAGCTGCAGGGGCAACTCACTCACAATGCTGCACACACATAAGAATAAGAGCATCTCAATATTGACAACAATGTGGTACAAACTGCAACACTTTCACAACAGTACACAGGACACAACTGTTGCCGCATGGGTGTACAAAATGGCCAATCACTCCTGGCATAGCAGGAAACTGTGGGATGACAAGGTACGAGTACAACCTCACATCCCTGATGTTGTACAAATGTCCACTGTCCCGCATCAAATAGGCAACTCACCATAAACAGTCCGAATGTACATTGTCATGCAGTCTGTATGTAAACTTCCCCAATGCGTCGACATACATGTAACACACTATGAAACTGCATCTCCCCTTTACATTGCAGAGGGACAATCAACAACTCCTCCAGAGCAGACCCTACATCAAATCAGTGATGGTGGAGACGACCACCAGGACATCGACCTGGATGAACTCCAACGGTTCATGGAAACCCTCCGCACCCTACCTCCAGTAGCAGGTCAGCCCAGCATCATCGAGGTGAGCCCACCCCCTGCACAGACCACACAGCAGGAAGCACCCACCACCACGTCTGGCTCCCAGCACCTCACCAAAGAACACATGGCGTTCCAACGCCGTGTGGAAGACTGCCAGAGGGGGCTGGCTGAACAGGTGCGGCTGGGGTTCCAACTCATGGCAGCCAAACTGGATGCCATACGTGGGTGTCTAAGTCCCATCAGGGGCCACTTACACTCCCTAACGGTCACCCAAAGTCCGCCCCATGCCCTCCAACAATCCATCGCTGGCGTCGCTGGAGTCATGACTCGGAGACGACAACAACTGTCCAGTCAGAGTGGCTACAGCTATGTCATCCGTGATTTGGGAAACATGAGGAGGGTCATGGAGACCATGGAGCGGATGCAGGTGCAAAGAATGGCTACCACGGCTGCACACGAGAAAGCTGTAGATGGGATCTTCCATGCCCTGCAGATCCTCATCATGGGAGGGATGCTACAAGACATTGCGCAGATGAATGCTGCTGCTACTTCTACATCCACATTCTCGGCCCCTGATGTGTCAGTGTCACACAGTGCTGCATACCAAACACCACCACCCACATGTGAGGCACATGAAATGTCAGAGGCCGAAGATGAGGATGAATCTGCCTCAGTGGTAAGTAGGAAGCAGTAGCATTCATCTCCGCCATGTGGCTTCTCACTGCTTGGTTCTGCACTCTGCATCGTGCCCTGGAATAACACCTTCCACTGTCCCCGATACACCCAGCCACACTAACCTTGCACCGCGACAGTGACTGCCACATTTCGTTTGCAAAACAATGACACAGCAATCAGCCTGCAGACTGGACTCTTTGCCTTCCCAGTAACTTGTCAATCCCTATAGGACTCTGGCTGGCCCTCCACGTGGCAACATTGTAAAGTGTTGTCTGCATGGCCCAGTACTAAGACAGCTTCAACCCTCCACTGTACGTGAATAATACCTTCCAATACACACAGATGTGTCATGTACATGATTAATCAAGTATGAAAGCATCTACGAATGTAGAGGCAGTGATTCCCCCTTACGTCCATGTTGCACATGTTGTGGGACTTGAGTCACAGGGTGCCTCCCTGCATCATGGTGGTACATATTTGACCCCAAAAGAAGCCCTGTTGTCAATTGTAGGTCACAAATGACAGCCTATATGTAATTAAGTGGGACACATGTGAGACGCTGATGTGTGGGATTCCGTACTATCCCTGACACACAGAAATGGCATTTCGAATACGTGACACCCCAAACAGCCTCTCTGTACAGAGGTGACACCCCCAAAACCTATTCCAAATTTTCAAAATTGTTAGCACTACATGTTGCACTTACACTTGTCAGAGTGATGTGCCTGTACACAGGAGTGACATGCACTCAGGGAATATGTGTATGAAAGAATTTATTTGCACATGCTGTGCCTGTGCTCATTTTGTACTGTCACATGTCTACTAAGGGCTGTGACAATGTGAAGTGCTCATGTGAAGAAATTGTCAATGATGTTTTTTCTACGGGCTATTCCTGCTGCAGCTAAAGTGGGGTGTGGTCCACTTGCCTCATCTTCCTCATCATCGTCCGGTGCATCTGGCACTTGTAGCCATGGGGCATTGGTGCGTACACATATGTTCTGCAACACACAACATGCAACGATCATCTTGCACACGATGTCTGGGCTGTACAGGAGCCTTCCACCTGTGATGTCCAGTCACCTGAAACGTGAGTTCAACATGCCAAATGTGTGTTCCACGATGCCCCTGGTGCGTTTGTGGGCCGCATTGTACTGCCTCTGGGCCTGAGTGTTCGGGGCTCGGAGGGGTGTCATCATCCAAGGGCAGAGTGCATATCCTTGGTCACTTGTGACAGTGCAGAGAGACATGAGTCAGTAGTTGCTTCGGCATGATGTGTTGGCAGGCTCACTGGTTCATTGGTGTGTGAAATGTGTGTCTTAGTGATTCCTGTTTGACATGTACTGCTTGTAGCAAATGATTGGCATCAATGTGTATTACGTAGCCTCGCGGCTGCTCCTGCCTCCCCCCGAGCCTATTCACTACTGTGCGCAGTGCGGTTGCATCACTTGCACTCCTACGGCACACCATTGTCATGCCTGTCTGCGCATGTCCACAAGCCTGACTATGACACTGTGATGTTGTGCATTGAAGGTGGGCGGCCATGTGTGTGTAGGCCTATGGTAAGGACACGGGCGGAAACAGATGTAGAATTCATAGCTGGCTGAACTCGCGATGCGGTTGAGGATAGACCTTTGACTTATGCTGCGGTAAAGGCGACACACACAACTGTTGGCATGTATGATACCGTACCCCGAGCGGGCTTACGCTCCCTCATTTACCCCTTTGGCCGAGCCCACACTCCGGGGGCATGATACAGTGCAACGTTGTCCATTGCGTGATGGGTGGCGCTGACACCACAACAGAGACACATGCATTAGTTACTGCCTTGGCAAGGCCATAACTTAACCACGCCCAGAACCCTGGTGTCCCTTATACATACATAATAACCACACGGATACACTTAGATAGTTTGCGGAACTGGCTACGGGCACGTGCGCCCGGCCCCTTTTATTGACAGGGTCACATGTACAGTGACGCCTGTGCTGGATGGGTGTGGGGTGAGTGTAAGCCAGCCCTCATGGAGTGGTTGCTGCTGGCAACTACTTGAACAGTGATCACTATTTAAGCAGAAACCGAAAACACCAATATAACACAAACAACTGCGAAGCATCATGGTGGTAGCCGGTGCAAGTACAGAGGTCACCCAATATGCAATCAGGAGGGTTTGTGAGTCGAAGTGCATTGACGTTGGGGCACCAGAGCCAAGCGTGCTCATGATAAGTGATTGTCTGGGGTTGTGTCCCTTCGGGATATTCCTGCTGCAGATGCAGTGGGGTGTGTTACACCTGCCTCATCCTCCCCATCATTGTCCCAGGTCTTCCCCACTGCCTGAGGTGACATTGCAGCGTGAGCTGTACACAGCCCAAAACTCAACCAAAAAGGGCCCATGAGTTGTGGTGCACTGAGTTAGTGGCACCTGAAGGGATGAGCAGGGTATCAAGCTGATGATGGCATCCACGACAGGTGTGAGCAACTCTGGTAGTCTGGCTGTGGGACTCTTTCGACTCTGGCAGTTGTTGATTGGAGGTGGTCCTGGTAGTGGTGGCGTGTGCCTCCTGCAGTGATGCGTCGTCCGGGCAGGTCAGGACTCGATTTGATGTGTGAACCCTGGTGGACCGTAGTTGAGGCTGGTGGCAGCGGTCAGCGCAGGGCCACAAACGCATGGCGTTGGGGACCCCCAAGTCATGGACCCAGAGGCCATCCAATATTCAATCAGACAGGATCCATGATTTGAGCTGCACAGTTAGTGGACCCGGGTGCAATGCGGCTGGCACAGGCACACCCACAAGGGACGTGACTTGCGGTGCACTGTGGTAGGGCCACGAGAGCTGAGTGGGTCCTCGTCGATGTCCAAGGTGAATGTCGCGGAGTGTTTCGGGGTACAGTGGAAGCTGTTCTTCCCGGGCATGATGCAGAGGGCAGTACCAAGCAGAAACAGGCAATATGGAGGAGATGAATACTACAGACTCATTCTTAACACCAAGTCAGTATCAGCTGCATGATGATGAAGACAACCCCTAGGCCATATACTCAGATGCCACCAAAGTCCAACCAGAGAGTGTTCATGACTTTTGGGGCACAGTGTCAATGGCAACAGAGCTAGAAGGGGATGCAGTTTGCGATGATGCCTGTACAATGATGTAAACTCTGCAATCGACAAATCGAGACACAGTTCCAAATGTGTGAGCTACAGGACCGCAATGTAGGCCGGAGGCAGTGGTCAGCATGGGCCCACAGACACGTGTCGTTGGCTTGCGATGCACAAAGTTAGTGGCACCAGAGCAGTTCTTGGTAGTATTCGATCACCTCCGTAACGAGGATCCTTTTTCTTCCGGACTGAACCACATCTTCCTCTTACTCCTCTCCTTGCGTACAATGATATGGACTCTTCCATATAGAAATAAAGACTCAGTTCCAAGTGTGTGACCTACTCGATCGCAGTGTAGGCCAAAGGCATAGTCAGCAAGGGCCCACAGACATGTGTGGTTGGAATGCTATGCACGGAGTTGGTGGCACCACATCGAAGGGAGTATAGTGATATAAACTCAGCCATAAAGTGTGTACTCTGCCATTGCATAATCAAGACTCATTTTCAAATGTGTGACCTACTTGACCGCTGTGTGGGCCGGTGGAGTACGTCAATGAGAAAGGAGTGCTGCGGGCCTGTCTCAGGGAGGACAGAGATGGTCTGAGGAGGCTGCCAAGGTCATGGGCCTCGGGCTTGGAGCTTGCACAGGCACGTGGTGGGCCCTCTTTGACACACGCCGGTGTCGGAAGGTGACCGGTGTGGTCTGATTGTGCAGGGGCGGCCAAGACGGGTCTGGGGACCTGCGGCCTGGGGTGCAGCAGGCGCACATGGTCGCAGGAACCGCCGCTCACGGCGTCAGCCTCGTGGTATGCTGGGAGGCGCCTCCCTGGCAGAAACGTTGGCCATTCCAGAAGAGAACCATGCCCAGAGCTACGGGCTTTTTATGCACACCCCTTCACTGGACTGGCATACGATAGGCCAGCCCACTCCGCTTACAGGGGGGGGGACGCAATGAGCTACTTTCCGCGCTCTTCCCCACTGCCTGAGGTAACATGGTTGCGTCCACTGTTCACTACACTCCAAATACCAGCAGTATATGTCGACATGGGCATGTCTGTGGTCTGCATACTGCAGTCTGGCCAGCACATCCATGCCACACTTGATATTGTGTACATTTTCATTCATGGGTCACTTGCCTCCTTCGCACATGCATGGTTCCCACCTCTCCCCACATTCTGCTATTGTGTGGCTGAGGTGCCATGCCGTTGATGGCTCGTGTACATGGCTTGCCCAGGTCACCACAGTAAGTTATGCTGTTGTGTCTAGTAGGAGGGCATGTTGTGTGTGAGTTTTTAATGTGTGCATTCCCAGAGTTGTGAGTTGCATGATTGTGAAGTTGAGGTATGTGGTGTGTTCATTTGGTACTTACCAACGAGCACTGCATTCCCATACGTGCCAGCCTCAAAGTGCTGGTTGATGATGGACTGTCGCAAGATGAAGGAATCATGCACACTGCCTGGGTAGATGGTGACGACATTGGTGAAGAGTCCACAGTGGTCCACTATTGCCTGCACATTGATGGAATGCGTGTGCTTCCTGTTGCGGTAATTGTGTGCAGTGGCGGCAGGGGGCACGAGGAGTACATGTGTGCAGTCAATTGCCCTCAACACGTGCGGGAAGGCAGCTATGGAGTAGAAGCCTTGCTTGGTTTCCAGCTGTTCCTGTGCAGTGTGGGGGGGTGTATAGGTACTGGGGTACCAAGCTGATGATGGCATCCAAGACAGGGTGAGGAACTTGAATAGGGCTGGCTGTGAGACTCCTCCGACTCTGACAGTTGTTGGTTGGAAGGTCCCAGAGGCCAACGTGTGCAGCACAGCCAGCAGCTTTGTCTGCGGAGGGATGTTGGTTGTCCGCTGTGTTGGTACCGTCAGCCTGTGGGCAATGGTGGCCAGGATGCGTAGGGTGGTTGTCCTTTTGAGCCTGTAGTGGGCAATGACATCCTCTGGTGTTAGGTCTGTGAGGCTGGTGTGTTTTCTGAAGATCTGCTGTCTTTGTCTGCGCTGCCTCTGTGGTGGTCCGAAAGGGGGGGTGGGAGTACCGGGGGGGGGGTGGCGGGCCTGGGGGTGGTGGCAGTGGATGTTGTGGCCCTCTTGGGGCTCTGAGCTGCATGATGAGTAGCTCCATGGCATCTGTTGTTCTTCAGGTGTGGCTCTGGGCTGGGCTCCCTTTATGGTGCAGGGTGTCGTCCGACTTAACACCAGGTCGGAGCAGGTGTTAAATCCCTGCTGATAACGCGCCTTATCGCATGTTTTGTGAACTTATCGCTGATCTGGATGGTCGTTGAAAATGACACGAAGTGGTGTTGTCGCTGCTTTTTGCATGGGAACGCCTACTCTGCATCTCATTAGCGTTAGTTGCCGGTGTCATCTGTGGCGATGTTGTTTGCGGCTGCTATCGCCGGAAAACTGGTGATATCGGCTGTTAGCACAGTTTGTGAATAGTGCGATGAATTTATCTCCACTTTGGCGGCGATAAAGTGCCTCTAACTCGGCGATAGGTCCTTGAGAATATGCCCCATAGTGTTTAGCCAAAAAATCGACTCTCAGTAAGTGTGTGAATCATGGTAAGGGGCCACTTGCCAGATATATAGACACTAATATTGTGACCCTGTTGGGGGGGGATGTGAAGCTGTCTTGAGATAGACTTCGCACGTCATAACCTCATGTCCTATCACTTTACAGCTTGCGTTATACCAACATTTCACACCTTCAAATAAGACCAGACTGGCAATACAGACACTTTGGTATTTCCCGAGTGGCTCACCCCAGTGGGCTGTGTTCCCAGCAGGATGAGCTGCCAAGACTAAACCATGTAAACAGAAGGGCCCCGTTTTATTCAGTGCTCCTGCCGTCTGGGGCTACTTTGAATATTTTTTGCCATTTCCATTTCATAATCAGCTCACACCTCAAATCTTTACAGGTCCCATGTCTCCAAATATATTCACCTTTTCTCACTTGCAGTAGTGTTGGCCCTAGAGTAAGGAAGGAAATGGGCCTCCTGGCTGCTGTTTGAATTTTTAAATACAGTAATAATCAGGGTTCAGTAGGCCCCACGGGCCTCTGGGCCCTGGTGTCACTGCACCTCCTGCATCAATATTAGCCACGCCCCTGGTCACTTGCCAAAGAACAGCTGGAAACAGTCACCCCTTCCTGATTTTCCCTGTTCACTCTAACGTTGCATAGTTTGCTCCCTGGGAATGCAGGGCTACAAGATCCAGAATGCATAGAAGAAACAGGAATGGATTGAATGTTCACATCTGTCACTGGGACAAGTGGTGGCCTCTGCTCACAGCTCCTTGCTTAGGCCCTCATTACGTGTTGCACAGTACTGGCAGGGTGCGAACTCCACACACAAAATTAGTGTTACCATGGGGTAATACCCTGGTAGGGCCATCCAATTACGAGTTACCCCCCATCACTCACACACAGCAAGAATGGGAACAGCTACATGGATTCAGTTCTACTTGGTGGGTTTGAACATGGTTTCCTCTGCTTTTTTGGGGGGAGGAGGGTAAAGTTCACATTTACCACGTAAGCTGTGCACGTGACACATGTAAGCGGGGTACAATTATTCAACTGGATTATAGGAAGGGAGTGTTAGTAATGTAAGAGAGGGAAGGGGGAAATTGTGACCGTATAGCCCCATTGGCAGTGGTGTAACGAAACTTGAGAGGGGCCCCCTGCAAAGTTCATGCAGGACCTCCCCCGTGCCAGCCATCTGTCCCCCCGCACCCCGTGTACCCTTCCACACGCACACCGCGGTCGCTGCGGGGACTTTTGTTACGACGCTGCCCACTGGCAAAAAAAATGCTTCGTCAGGGACGGTGGCAGAGACTAGGCTCCGTTTGGGGTCGTTTGTCCCCAGAAGACCGGGGGATACCGCTCCGGCTGACTGGCAATGAGGAGAGTCTTGCTGTCCCTCACCTTCCTAAAGTGTCACGCAGTTTCTCCTCCACACATAACCCACTCTGCGGCACAGCGATGGGCTGGTCACCATCCGAGACGAATGATTAATGTCAGGTGGAAACACATTCGCAGCCACACAGTGTTTGTCATCGATGGAATATTCCCTCGGCTCGGTTCCCCCCTCGTCTTCTCTCCCCGCCTCACACATACAGCAGCCCCCAGTCAAAGGTATTAATCCCTGTTCAATGGGTATTCACTATAGGAAAGCAAGCCAGGCCCCTAGGCCCTCTCTGCTGGATTTCCTCCGGCTGTAAAGCGCTCTACCTACTGTCAGTGGCGGGAAGCTGGCTCCATTTCACCAGTCACCACAGAACGTACACGTCACAAGCACCAGCAGAACTAACAGCGCAGTCACCCCCACCCCCAAACAAAAGTACAATATAACGAGAGGACACATCACTAACACAGCAGGTACAGAGCAAACAACAATAGTGCGAGCGTCGCCTGACACACAATACTACAGCAGCCACAGTTGTGTTTAAGAGTCCCTCACAGTCGCTGAACATGCACATCAGAGCAGTGCAAGCTTCAAAACCCTGATGATACAGCCGCGGATAGGATCAGGGCAACTAACACACAAAGCATGCATCGCACAGGCAACAGAAGTGCAAGCTCTCCCCCCTGCCCCTCCCCCCCCTCCCCGCCGACCCCTCACCCCCACACACAGATTACATATAGTAGAGGCAATTCTGTTCAACCTTCACTCATTCTGCCAGAACAGTCACATCTCTGACAAAAACAAGGCAAGCTTCCCTCGCTCACAGCGAAAAAGGTCAGCACAAGCACAAGTGACCTCAAGATTCCCTTATAAAGAAGGAGCAACGACAAGCTAGTCAGATGCAGCGCAAGTTTCCTCACACATGCACAAGAAAGACATGAGAGGAGGGCAGCAATGTGAGCTCCCTCACACACACATAACTGGTACATAATGTGCACGCTTCATCTCAATACACACGCACATACACAACCGGTACCGACATCAGTGAAAGCAGCCGTTATGCACGCAGAACAGATCTAGTGCGAGCGGTGTGTGAGTGAGATCTCTGCTCTGTAGCTATCTGCAAGCTTCCTTCATAACCAGGGAGCGGATGGAACATCGATAGAAGCTGTTCAAGTTGCACGCGCGCACAGACGAGGTAAGGCGATGCAGCGGAAGTCTAGGCTCCCTCGGATATAATGAACAGGAACTACAGTAGCTGCAGCATGTCAAGCTTCCATTGTAACCAGAGGAGGTACCGGGGTGTAGCTTCCATTGGTGCAGCAGGTACAGTGACACCGGAGCCCAGCGGTCTGAACACACTAGCCCTTTCAAGTTGGCCCACTAGCGTTGACGTACTGACCCGACTGCCCGAAAAGTTAGTCCCACTTTAGCTACAGCATAGGCAATACAGAGTGATTCTAGAAGCCAGTTCACCGAATTGGTGTCATGGCGCCGGCGACTGGTTGGACCAGCTGAAGGAAGTCCAATGCTGGCTCACTGCGTCGTCGGACCTCGATGTTTAGTCCAGTGGCGGCTGGTGACATTTGAAAGAGGTGAGTGATGTCAACACCACCCCTCTGGAGTCCACTCAGTGACCCTCTACGGAGTACAGTCCCTCACCCCCACCCGTGGGGTGCAACCAACACCCCATGAAGAGTGCAGTCTCTCCTTCTGCCCCTCAATACCCGCAGGCCTCCTGTCGCGCACCAGAGAAATTAATAAAGAATGTCTTATGTTTTCATAGTGCTTCTGAAAGCACCAGTCCTTTCTAGACACTACAGCAAAGGTGTTACTATTATCAAATTTAACGGTACTTAAATTACGAACCTCACAAGTTTGAGTTAACCTCGCCAGGATTCAATCTCTGGACCACCTTTAAGACACTCGAGATGTCAGTGGCGAGCGCTTAATGTACTTAGAAATCCTGCCAGCAGAGAAAGGGGCATATCATCAAGGCCCGGCGATAAAAATATCGCCGCTTTAGCATCCGTTTTCGGGCGAAAAACTGCGTTATTTTTATCGCACTATCAGCAATGACATGCTAGCTCGTGTTCCTATGCCTCTGCTCCCATTTCCTCAACGCCCAGCTTTGCAACGTTAATGACATGCAAAGTGGGCGTAACTGACTAAAATAACGTGGGAAATGTTGCTAACAGACATTTCTCCAATTATCAAGCTGCACGCTAACCTTCATAGCAAAGATAAAAGTAGCACTTACCGCGCCTAGCGCAGGTTTCATTACGCCTGCTTTTAAACTGACTAAACCATTATAGCCTATGGTTGGTGGATTATAAGGCTGAGACCACCCAGCCCTATCAACAAGGTTTTGCCTATCGCTGTGCGATTATCGCTGGATTTCCAGCGATAATCGCACATATTGCCGGTATCGCTTGAATTTATATCGCATTGGAGATAAGCGTTGTTGATAGCATGCTATCTCTGCGATATAAACCAGCGATAGCTGGCGATAATTATCCTCGCGTTAAGCGTGCTTAGTGATAATTATCGCCGGCTGTTTCTGATATGCCCCAAAGTTTCTTTTAAATGTTGTATTGGCAGTCGTCGAATTGGGAGGGATCGTCTGGGTACAGTGTGCCCTTACTTTTTAATACAAAAGAATCCGTTCCCCTACTTTTTTTTTCGTAAAAATGCATCCCAGCATATAGATAAGGATCAGCCGTTCGTGGCCGTTAGGGGACGAAGAGGGCCGGCAAAGAAGGAAAAGGATTCTGCCTTTTCCTTCTTGTTCAGATAAGACAAGGGAAGTGTCCACTTCTCTTGCTCTGCCGCTATCAGCTGCCGCCTCTAATTCTTCCTCTTCCTCCCTCGCTTTCTGCCTCTGTCTCGCTCCTTCTCACATGCTGAAAACCGTGACTTCAAGAAACGGCTCTTACCCTCTCTTTCCTTCTTTCGTTCACCTGTGAAATTGATCCAAAAAGGAAGAAACACTTTTGCTGGAAATGTCTTCTTTTTCTGACATTTTTCTATTCCAAAGTGGTCTCAGGACGGAGAGAAAAAAAAGGTTAAAAATGCAAAAAATAAATAACTAAATAAAGCAAGACAGAGTGGTTGCAAAGTGGCCAGATTGGTTTTAATTACTCCCAAACACATTAGCGCCGCTTTACAGAGTTTGCCAGTGAAGCACTACTTTTGTTTTCTTGTCATTCTTTGAACTGTGTTGTTTTCTCAGGGCGGGGAAGTGCACCATTCTTGGAGGTACTGCAATAATTTGGTTGATGTGTGGAGTGGAAAACATTTAGGGCCATATGTAGGTAGCCTAACATTTACCACTTCATAAATACCGAATTTTACCGATTCGGTATTTATGAAGTGGTAAATGATATGTAGGTAATCCATCGGTAATATTTACCGATTCGGAATGGGTCGGTAATTTAGAATCGGTATTTACCGATTCGGTAATGGTAACTGGCTTCCCATTGATTCCTATGGGCCAGGAGGCCCATAGGAATCAGTGGGAAGCCAGTTACCATTACCGAATCGGTAAATACCGATTCGGTAATGGGGGGAGCACAATCAAGGGTGGCAGGGTGTCACAGTGACACCCTGTTGCACCCCTGATTCCTGCATGTGTGCACATGTGGCACACATACATGCCCTAAGGGCATGTATGTCTGCCACATTGCACACTTCAACGTGCAAAAAAATGCTTTTTTACAGCCATTCGTCATTTACCACCAACTTTTAGTTGGTGGTAAATAACGAATCCCCACAACAACCACACACTACCCCTACATATCATTTCAGGATTCGGTATTTACCGAATTGGTAAAATTACCGATTTGGTCATTTTACCGATTCGGTAAATTACCGAATCCTGAAATGTGCCCCCTACATACCAAAAGCCAGAATACCGGTCGGTAACGGGATATTTACCGAAAATCGGCCGTTACCGACCGGTATTGGGCTTCCTACATATGGCCCCAAATGTGCTCCTTATCAGCTATTTATCTTTTTTTAGCTTATGAAATGTGTACAACGATCATTGTTTAGGGATGTGGTCTTTTTAAACCATACTACTTACGTTTTGTAAGGATATAATGAGTGGACATTGAAATGGGTCCCTTCTGGGCCCTGTAGCCATGTCCTTAACTTTTCAGGCAAAAACACTCATTGATTTCGGAATTATGAGGGTAAAAACGTTAAGTTAAACATGTTGTTCCTGCTCACATTTCACATGCTTTACGTAATGTCGCATTCTCTATGAGTGTTTGCTTTTTCCAGGACATTTTTACTTTTTTATTCAGGCAGTATATTACTCTTGTCTAGTGCATAATTTGAATTGAGTCACATACAAGTGTTTATAGCTGGGCACAATTGGGTTGTAGCTGAAGGCAGTGAAAATTTCTCTCAGTGGGGCAGTATGGTGTTTATTGGGGGGAGAGGACATTGCACTATGACCAGAGCTGCTGAATTTGGAACTGAGGAACCAGGTTCAGCCTTCTTGACCAGTCCACCAGACCACTATTTTGAGGGAGCACATTCCCATGCTAGACCTTAGAAGGTCCTGTTAGACCTTAGAAGCCCCGGTGAATTAGAACCAGCAGGATGACCCTAGCGGTGGCAAGTGTGGGTTAACCTTGGAGGCCTGTCCACCACAATCCATACTGCGGGCAAGCCTACGAAGCAGCACATCCTAGAGCGACAGTGACCCTATCATTGGAGTCACAGTACTCTTGAGACCAGTCCACCTAACCCATTGGCACCTTCATTGGCCTTGTTTCAGCAGTAGTAGTGCAACTCATCAGGGATCGGCAATGCAGGATGTGAGAAGTTGGCCTGGCATATGCTGGTCACTAGTTATAGTGGCCACCTTGCACCAGTCCAATTCGACTCTTAAGGTGATAGGTTAAAAGACAACCTTTATTGAAAGCTATCCTAGTGGTAGCTGTGGAGAGCAGCCTTCAGGCTAAGTCTTGAAGGAGTGTTAAGCTTATTGTTTTACCATAGATAACCTCTCGAATAACCAAATGAAAGAGCATTCCACACAGGTATATATATATAAAATATATGTATTTATTCTAGGAATAACCCCACTAGTCTCTTTATGAGGCTAGAGGTAAAGATACAATTCAAACAAGCATTGATAGTTACAATAAATAGCACTGGAATCATAGGGCCCCGGGGGGGACCAAACCATATATCAAAAAAGTGGTATAAGAACCACGACAATTCTACAGCCTATGCCTAGAGCATTTAGGGTCGCTGGCCCCTTGTGAAACCACCCAAGGTAGTGAAGAAGGGGACCCACGGGAGACACGTGCAGTGGCTAAAGCTACTGTCGGGATCTCTATTAAAGCCTATGGAGAATGTCGCGGTTGAAATTTACAAGTTTGGAAACACTTCTAGCAGGAGTTCAAGTTCAATACTTTAGAGTTAAGATTTTGAAGGGCCCACACCCACGAGAGTACCGAGGTACCACTGTTACCTGCCCCAGGGAAGCCGGGTGCATAGGTTGTTTTCGATGTCGGGTCGAGGGCTGATTTTCAATGGCAAAACGTGAAGAACTGCTGCTAACCAAAAGCGTCGTCGTTGTCGTGAAGAATGAAAATGTAGATCTTGTAGAGAAGGACCTGAAAGCGGAGGTGACAGAGTCTGGGTCACGGCACAGTGACCAGGGGGCTCAAGAGAAGGAGCCCTTCAATGTCGGGTGCTTCCAGGTAGAAGAGGTGTAGCTTGGATTGTCAGCCACGGGGTCCAGGAGGTGTCAAGGAAGGCCAGCTTCTGGAGGGCAGCTGTCCCAAAAAGGGTGAGGGTCGCTGCGGTGTTAGTGTCCGGATTGGATCCACTAAGCCTTGGCAACCGCAACCCACACAAGAAACCCAAAGCAGCTACTGGTGCAGACCCACAAGATTTGAGCGAGGTCTCCGGCAAGGAGACTGAAGAGCAGGCCTGGAGCAGCCAGGGGAACTCTTGGAATCGAAGATTGACCTCCGCTAGGGCCCACAAGTTGAGAGACAAGGGACCGCGGGAGGCAGCAATTTGGCGTGCATAAAGATGCGCCCACGGGTCGCCGGAGCGGGCTAGGGTGTTGATCTTTGGCACAGATGATGCTGAGAGGTTGGCTCAATAATGGGCCAAAGCGCAACTTCCCCACTGGTCAGGGTCGAGTGCTATGCAAGAGGTGGCTGCTGTCCTGGGGTATTAGGGATCTTGGCACCCACAGGGTCCACGGTGCAGAGCTTTGCTGTGCACACTCACTGGCCTCTGGGATGCTTGGAAACCCACCTCAAGGTAGGAAAGAGTCGTCGATGTCCGAAGGAGCAGCAAGGTTCCAAACGGGTCACTTGCAGTGTTTCAGGTGCCTGCCAAGCAGGGGGGTAACTCCTTTACCCCAAGGGAGATTTCTTCAGGTAGCTGTGCGGCAGCAAGTCGAAGGTCAAGACTGTGAAGTTCAAGAATAATCTGAGGCTCTGGGGACCCCGTATTCACCTTTATCCAAAGATTAGGGGAGTGTCCAGATCAGAGCCCACCAATGAGAGGTCAGGCGGGAAAGGGTGGCTACACCCTCTCCCCTTTGTGTGTTTCCCGCCAGGGCAGGGGACAGGATGCCCCTAAACCGGTTCCAGGCGGTGTATGCAGAATGTAGGCACTGGAGAAGCCTACGTGCAACTCTGAAAGGCATCCTATGGTGCACCCACCCAGTTCCAATCCACATAGTCTGTCTGGGGAGGTGGGAACACCTCCCTGCAACAGGATCCCTATTGTCCAGCTGCCGTGCCTGGAGTTCTGCCCAGCAACAGGCAGCCAGAGTCGTGTGGGTGGCGGGTAGCATCCATTTTGTACTTCGCGTGCACTTTTAAATTGGTGTCTAAATTATTCCGCTTTTCCCATATCGCCCCTCTAGCAGGGGGGAATCATGCCCTCTGTCCAGTGGTCGTAGTGGGGGGGGAACGGAAGGGCACGGAGTGCCACCAACTTTTTAAATTTATTACAGTCCGTTCCCCTACTTCTTTTTATTAAGAAGCGTCCCAGGACTGCAGGAATGGTCCATACTAAAATGAAAGCTTAATCATTTAGCCATGTCCCCTGTGTGGTGCATATCGAAGAAGGCCTCTGCAGTGCCCACGACCTCCGCCCCTTCCCCTCTGTATCTGGGGACAGGGGCCTGTAGAACAACACTGAAAGGGCCGTCAGTGGGAAAACTGCTACCTCTGATGGCTCTAATTACAGTGATTTACAGTTCATTTACTGCCGATGCTACCTGCCTGCCCCCACTGTGACCGATACAATGGTCACATCAAGAAGGTTTGGTGCCCCGCCCCTGACCTCCTGTGCCCTTTATTTTCGGGCTCACCAAGATTGACGGACACCTTACTGAAAAGAAGTAAGGGGGATTCAGTGAGGAATCCCTGGCTGGCTGCGAATCTGCTCTCCAACCAGCCAGAACTCGAAAATAGGAGGAAGGCGGTTGCTGTGGAAGAGGCCTCCAGCTGACCCAGCCCCACCAGCCTCTCCTAGAAATTGTTCTACGTGCCAGCCCCAGAGGTCCCCAGACCCTCCTTTACAGACCTGCTCTTTTCTTCGCACTGGGGCCTGGAAGAGGAGCCTGGACTGCCTCAACTCCACTCTTGCTCGTTTTTTTTACAAACGTTTAATGTCTTAATCAGCTGTTTTTCTTATTTTATTTAATGTGTCTTATGTTATTTTATTTAATGTGTGAATGGCTACTCTGTATCTGTTAAGAGATGTGGTGTTTTAAAAACATACTGTTCACCTTTTAAAAAAAATAATATTGCATTTAAGCGGCACAAGTTCTGTGACCCCCCCCCCCCCCCCCCCTCCAGCACCAGAGCCCCTTTCAGACCCTATCCCGGGTCAGACTATGAAAACAAATAGGCCCTGGCACCAAGGTCAGACTGGCCATACCGGATATGGGAGGAGAGGCTGGTTTTGTAACTGGGGACCGGTTTTGCGGCAGTGCTGCAAAATCGGCCCCCAACAAAACAAGCATTTACAATGCAATAGGTCTCACATTTGCTAAATTTTAAGCTATTGGCATTGTAAACGACAATGCCTTTTATTTATCTCTTTTCAAAACCAGCACATAAATAAAAGGTTTGTCATTTACAATGCCAGTAGCTCAAAGTCTCGTAAATGCGAGACCCATTGCATTGCAAATGCTTGTTTAAAGCCCTCCCAAGAATGTGTGCAGACCACAAACCTACTAGCATCCCAAAACAGATACTGAAAAAGAATAAATAAATGTACTTCTTTTAAAAAGCATTTACAATTTTAATTTCTTTCATGTCTACACAAGATCACACAGTGCTTTCGTGTTTTAATACATCACAAAGTTACCACCTCAAGGTGAGAAGACGGAAACAAAACTCTGTTGCAAGAATGTAGCAGCCAGGCTGCTTGGCGCTTTAATCTCAAAGATGTTATTTTGTGCAATAAAGAATTCTGAAGTCGACAAAGTTAATAGACCCTAAGCACTGTAAACTGCCCCAGATCACCATACGTGAAAGTGACGCCAAGACTCAAATGGTTGTTTTGTACATTGAAATCGGCGCGGTCTGTGAAAAAAAAAAAAAGAATTCTTATCGAACTGAATTTGTACAAAGCTGTTCTAATGTACTCCAAGTTAAATATGAAGTCGTGCTTGCAGAGCTACACACAATTTCTCAAAAAGAGTGTAAGTCGTTTGAAGTTTACAACAGTATACACTCCATAATAAGAGTTCTTTTTTAAGTTCATAAACAAAAATCAAACGACTTTGAAACCATTTTATGCTCAAGTGTTTTTGTTACAAAGAAATATGCCCTTAAATAAAGTAACTGGTGACCATGTAATGCGCTCTAAAGCCCTCTGGTTGTGTGTCTACCACTGTGAGCAGGTCATTGCCACGTGTAAACAGGGCGCAAACTCTTTAATGCAAGCATTTGTAATGCAATAGGTCTTGCATTTACGCGAGACCTATTGCATTACAAATGGGAGGCATCACGGACAGCGGGAGGGGGAGGAGTGAGGGGGAGGGTATTACAGACAACAGAAAGGGGGAGGCATCACGGCCAACGTGGGGGCAGGTGGTATTGAAGGGCACAGACAACAGGAGGGGGGTGGGTGGGGGAGTGAAAGGCACGGACAATGGGAGGGAGGGCTGGGGGAGTGAAAGACACAGACAACGGGAGGGAGGGCGGGGGGAGTGAAAGGCACAGACAATGGTAGGGGGCGGGGGAGTGAAAGGCACAGACAACGGGAGGGAGGGCGGGGGATAGTAAAATACAAGGACAACGCACGGACAATGAGAGGAAGGGGGAGTGAAAGGTACGGACAACGGGAGGGGGGTGAAAAGGACGGACAATGGGAGGGAAGGTGGGGCGGGGCAGGGGAAAGAATGCAGCAAAGCACGTCCTGCATGCAGTAGGAGAACCTCATTAGCGAAAATAGTGCTCACAGTCTAAAATGACACATACAGTGTAATACTCAAAGTAAAGGGGACAGTCGCCATGAGAGGTGACAAATGGAGAGGAGGAGGTACTAAGGAGGGACTAACAAGCCTATCGACAAATCTAAAGTCAGCACTTAGGACGGACAATGACACAAGCCAATGGCAAATATGGGCAGAGAGTGGGCGGAGCTTGTACTCCGGAGCTTCTACTCCGTACTCCTCTACAATAAGCCTTGCAGAGCAGTGCATGCGCTCTGGTTCTAGGCTCCACCTAACCAGCAGAACTGTGCAGCAAAAAGACTATCTCTTAAAAACACATAACTCACTGCAGAGTTCCTTGTAAACCCAGTAGTTTTTCTGCAACTATTAAAGTGTTAAGACTGTTATCTCTGATTGTTTATCTTCTTGCTGGAGATAGATTAGAGATTTGTTTGTTGGCAGTTTTGAGGTTTGACTCATCTAATGTAACGCACAGGGGTAATATGCCTGCTGCAAAGAAGCTGCACCATACAGATGGCAGAAATGTATTTAATGTTCCAAAGTTCTAATTAATTAATGGGAAAGCTGGATCGGTAGTTTGTGGCTGTCATTAATTCATTGATGATTAAACCCATATTTTATAGGGACCTCTAAAAAATAGTTAGTTTCTGTGAAACACACAAAACATTTAGAAAATATAATTTAATGCATAAAGTTAAATTAACCATTGCCGATACTTCTCAGTTTTTGCTACAAAAATGTCAAGCGCCAACCAGAATCAGAATCAATAGCTGAACTGCAGGTTAGTTTGGTGAACAATTGGTCCCTTTGTATATGAGAGATGACTGGTAGAAATTGGGATAGTATTATGGCTGCTCTGCCAAAAAGATTTTGCATAGTAAAGCATAGGCAGGAAATGTGCAGGAAGGTCAAAAAGGTAAGTGGTCCTGTATGAGGGTCCTTAGGAATAACATTAATGTGCTTACCTCAGAGGTCTACCCAGGGGCCTTCTTTTGGAGATAAGCCGTGCACGAAGCTTTGTACCAAACTGCTCATGTGTATCATTCAGGCAGGAACCCAACTCAAAGGATATTCAGAAAGAATCTGTGTCTTACACTAACAGTGATACGTGACGTTTATATTAAATAAGCATTCATATCTACAATAGTGCATTGAAAAAGGCTTTACAGTAACTGGGCCGGACTGGCCGGACTGGGCATCAGACGTTTCCTAGGGCATCCGGAAGGGTAGGGGGTCGGTACAGTTAGTGGGGGCTGGTTTTGTAGCAGTGCAGGAGTTTTAAAAACACTGCAAAGTTCCTTGTATATTCAGCAGGTTCCGGGCAACAATAAAAGTGCCAAGTTAACTCTGGTGATCAATGTACCTGAAGAGAGAGATGGGATGGAGATTTGTCTAATGGCTGTTTTGACGCATCTAAGGTAGTGCAGAAGATTAATACGCCTGATGAAGAGAACATATACCATGCATATTAAAAACAATAATTTATGTGCACAGCTCAGTGGGTTACTGCTTTTTGTACACTTCCTGAATGAAAATATAATTTTTCCTTTTACTGTCAAGATCTCTTTCAAGTTTTTTGTTAGTAGAAGAATTAGCCAAGCTGGACAGTTCAAAAGGTATCCTTTGCAGGACACTTGAATACATAACGCCAACGTTTGAGCAGCTAGCTGGCTGACATGAATGGGGAGGAGTCCTGGTGGGTTTCCGTGAGTCAGATCAGATTCTCCTGAATAGCCCATTTCTCTTCTGAGGCCTGCTTAACCCCTTCCTTGCTGTCCAGGAATGCAAAAAAGGCACACCGGTGTACAGAAGGAGCCTTGTATTCATGTCCTCAAAGTTTGAGACAAAAAATACTCATTGATTTCTGAACAATGAGTGTAAAAGAGTTAAGGTAACATGTCGTTCCTGCTTATATTTTGCATGCTTTTTCCAGGGTGTTATTTTTTTCAGGCAGTGCATAATTTGAATTGAGTCCCATCCAGGTGTTTATAATGGGGCAGAATTGGTTTGTAGCTGAAGACAGTGCAAGTTGCTCTCAGTGGGGTACAAGGGTGTTCGGTGGAATAGGATGTGGTACTATGGCCAGTGCTACCGAATTTGGAACTGGGGAACCTGGTTCAGCCTTCATGACTAGTCCACTAGACCACTCTCCTGAGGGAGCAGATTTCCCTACTAGACCTTAGAAGGCCCAGCTAGACCTTAGAAGCCCTGGTATCTTAGCACCTTGAAGGACTATCCACCACAATCCATACTGAATTTCACCTCCAGTCTTGCAGGCAGGCCTAAAAAGCAGCACACCCTCGAGCAGCAGTGAATTTGTCACTGAGGTCATAGGACCCTTGAGGCTAGTCCACCTCACTCATTGGTGCCTCCATTGGCTTTGTTCCAGCAGTACTGATGCAACTCACCAGGGATTGGCATGCACAACGCAAAGCTCCAAGTCATATTTTAAAAGCCACGCAAAGCCACTTTGCATGTCTTCAATGGCTTCATAAACATGAAGTAATACAACGCAGCGCAAAGTGCTGCGTTGCCTTACTGTGCGCAAAGGAGGTGTTGCGGTGGGTGTTGGGTGGGAGACTGGTTTTGTAACCGGGGACTGGTTTTGCAGCAATGCTGCAAAATCAGCCCATAGTAACAAAACCAGCAGAACTGTGCAGCATAATGACTCACTCTTAAAAACACATAATACACTGGAGAGTTCCTTGTAAACCCAGTAGTTTTCCTGCAACAATAAAAGTTCCCACGCAACTCCCATGGTTTCTGATGTATTCACAGATTTACAAGGACTTCTAAACTCGGGATTGCGTCAAAATCTTGCACCTCCTGAGAGGAAGCATAACGAGGAGAAATATTGTTATTTCTCCTTTTTTCAGCACACATAGAAAGAGGAAAGAGCCTCTTAGGATTGTTTTTGTACAGGAAGGTGCATGCAACAGAGGCAGCCTTGCACCATGGTGCAAGTGTGTCTACGTTGGCGCTAGGCTGCCAAAATGGCATCAGCACAGGGGAAAAGGAAAGGAATGCATCATATTGGATAAATATGGTGCATTCCTGCCCTTTCCCTGTGATGCAGGGCAGCGCAGTAAAGTAACTTGCTGCGCTGCCCTACGCCACCATTCCCATAAATATTCCCCTAAATTTGCAAACTTCACGGTCTCTCTGCTTCATGCAAAAGCACTTTTAGCATGTGTTGCCTGCTTTGATGCCACTGCATTTATGCAGCAATAGAAGACAAAATTATGTTGCAGTTTTGACTAAATCCTACAGCAAAAAAGGCTGGCTGCTGCAGCATAATGTTGTACATTTTCTGATACTTTATTATTTTGACATTTTTACACATACTAACAGTCTCTGCAAAGCAGTTTAACAAACAAGTGCAGCAATGAGAACGTGATCAGTCAACCTTTGTAAAGGGCCCTCCACTTCACAGCAACACAAGTCACGTTGTTAATCAATTTGAGCAACAATTTCTTTTTTGTTAAAACCACCAGATTATGCAGCAGATGATGCATTATGTGGCAAACACGGGAGAGCTATAATTATGTGGAAAACATTTGCAAACTAGGATATTTGGCCATCCATGTTTGAAGTTCTCTCATGCAGTCTCTGTTGGGTGGTATTTCCAGACACCTACAGTGCTCGTGGAGAGATAAAGAACTAAGGTGTCTAATAGTGATTGCAGCAGATAGTAGTCTGGAGGGGAGAAAATAAGTGATTGAGATAATCCAAGGACCACTACCTATTTCTGACTCTACCACTGTTTGAGTCTCATAATATCAGAATTGTTGCATTTGCAATTCTCATTGCTAACTAACTTGAGTAGTAATTACACATACTACTAATAAAAAAGTTGCATTTCATTCATCTGATACTACTAAAAGCATATGCAAAACCACCAGGTCTGGGTTGTTTGAGTGCGCTATGTTTAGATACAATAACTGGAAACTAAGAGGCATCTAATGCTGGCTTCATGACGTTGCGTGAATCACGTAAAAACGTAGGAATATAACTTTGCATGGAGGGGGGGGGGGGCACAGAATGATGTAATCAACAGTGCTCCAAAACTCGTGGGACCTTCTGTCATAGAATCTAAAGCCAAATTTTATGTTCAGAAATGGTTAGAAAAAGGAAGGAAAAGTGCTGATGAAAGAAACTACATGGCTTATGATTCCACTTATATGCGTATTTGGGACATTCTGTGATTGAAAACGTATCCCACATTGTAAATGTATTTTATTGTCAATAACTTGTATTAAACCTCAAATAAACATGTTTCTATTGGTAGCATTAAAAAACACTTATAAGCTGTAACTGGTCAGTGAATTGCCAAACATGCAAAAAATTAGGATGTTTTGCTCTTTCTAGCCACACCTCTGACTCCGCCCACTGAACCAATCCCTGATTATTCCCGCCCCCTGATGCCCCGCCCACAGTTCCCCTACTTTTTTTCCCCCACTTCGACCACTGCCTCAGTCCCATGGCTGGATTGGGGGTATGATTCCTACATGTTTGACACCAAACACAATATGGTTCTGTGTAGCCATTCAAGTTATCACGCTATCGTGATAGACTTATAATGCGGTTAAGAGTATATGGTATGGCTACACTACAAACAACCCAGTAATGATTTTACGAAGGTTGCAGAGGGGCCCTACTCAGGTAGGGGTCCCCCCTCACACATATCTCAGCACCCTGCCTTGTAGGATTAGCAAGGCCTGCTCTAGGAGTGACCTATGAGGATATATGTGTTGTATTAAGTGGGATACAGGATACCTATATCCCTGTAAGGAGTGCAAGCACCACCTTACCCAGACTACAGTAGTGGTCTGGTGGTGTCATTTGGTATGGCTGTCCCAGGGGTGGCACAATAAGTGCTGCAGCCCCTGGTAGGCCTCTGAGGGACCCATGCCCTGGGTACCTAGGGTACCATCTACAAGGAGCTGGTAGGGTGTCCTCAGTATCCAATTGGAATGTACCTAGGGTACTCACATCAATTTAGAGAAGAAGCAGATAGGCTGGGGTCCTGGATAGCAGGGCCACAGCCTGGCTAGGGTCATAAAACAGTCAAAACATCAGCAAAAAGTTGGGGGCAACTATGCGGTCGATGCCACTCTCCTACATAACCCCCCCCCCAAACGCAGGGACATTAAACTAACCTTGACCAGTTGAGTCTTCATGTTCTAAGTGGAAATATCTGGAGAGGCCATCTGCATTGGCATGGTTGCTCCCAGGTCTATGTTCCACTGTATAGTCCATCCCCTGTAGGGAAATGGACCACCTGAGTAATTTGGGTTTTCACCTTTCATCTGTTTTAGCCATAGGAGGAGCTTATGGTCGGTTTGAACAATAAAGTGAGTGCCAAACAAGTATGGCCACAGCTTCTTCAAGGCCCAGACCACAGCAAAGGCCTCCCTCTCTATAGCTGACCAATGTTTCTCTCTGGGGGGCAACCTTCTGCTAATAAAAGCTACTGGTTGATCCTGGCCCTCTTCATTCAGTTGTGATAATACAGCACCTACCCCCACCTCAGAAGCATCAGTTTGAACTATGAATTCTTTGGAGTAGTTGGGGCTTTGGAGCACTGGAGCAGAGCACATTGCCTGTTTTAGGTCATCAAAAGCTTTCTGACAGCTGACAGTCCACTGAACTTTCTTGGGCATCCTCTAAGAGGTTAAGTCATTTAAGGGGGTCACAATGGATCCATATCCCTTGACAAATCTTCTGTAATAACCAGTCAGGCCTAAGAAAGCTCGGACCTGAGTCTGGGTGGTTGGAGCAACCCCGTCCATGATGGTCTGGATTTTGCTATGTAGTGGTTGAACCTGGCCTCCACCTACAAGGTGGCCCAGGTACACAACCTGACTCTGCCCTATCTGGCACTTAGTAGCCTTGATAGTGAGTCCTGCTTTTTGCAGGGCTTCCAAAACTTTCCTCAGGTGGATCAGGTGATCTTCCCAGGTGGAGCTGAAGACAGCAATATGATCTAGATATGCTGCACTAAAGTCATCCAGGCCTGAGAGGGCTTGGTTCACCAACCTTTGAAAAGTGGCAGGTGCATTCTTCAAACCTAAGGGCAGCACAATAAATTGATAATGCCCAACAGGGGTAGAAAATGCAGTTTTGGCTTTTGCAGATTCAGCTAACCTTATCTGCCAGTAGCCTGCTGTCAGATCAAATGTGCTCAGAAACTTGGCTGAGGCCAATTTATCTATGAGCTTATCTGCTCTGGGAATAGGATGTGCATCAGTCCTAGTGACTGCATTGAGTCCTCTGTAGTCATCACAGAACCTCATCTCTCTCTTACCGTCTTGGGTGTGAGGTTTTGGCACAAGGACTACTGGGGTAGCCCAGGGGCTATCTGAGGGCTCAATTACTCCTAATTCCAACATCTTTTGGACTTCTGCCCTAATGCAGTCCCTGACATGGTCAGGTTGCCTGTAGATCTTATTCTTCACAGGCAGACTGTCCCCAGTGTCCACTTCATGAGTGCACCAGGTGGTCTGACTTGGAGTCAGTGAAAACAGATGCCCGAATGACTGTAGAACGTGTCTGCAGTCAGACTGTTGCTGAGCAGTGAGGCTGCCTGCCAAGGCTACTCCATCTACTGACCCATCATCAGGGTTGTGAGAGAGCAGGTCTGGGAGAGGGTCACTCTCTTTCTCCTGTCCCTCATACATTGCCATGAGCAAGCCCATGTCAGCCCTGTCCACATATGGCTTTAATCTGTTTACATGAAGTACCCTGTGGGGACTTCTGGGAGTGCCTCTCCCTTCTTTTCCAAAATGGTATGGGGCCACTCCATTTGTCCTGGAGGGCTGCTGGGGCCACTGGCTCCAACACCCATACCTTCTGTCCTGGCTGGTACACCACCAGAACAGCCTTTTGGTCATGCCAGGCTTTTTGCAGTTCCTGGCTTGCCTCAAGGTTTTTCGTCGCCTTCTTCATATACTCAGCCATCCGGGAGTGGAGACCAAGTACATAGTCACAATATCCTGTTTAGGGGGTTTGAGAGGTAACTCCCATCCCTCCTTCACTAGACAGAGTGGCCCTCTAACAGGGTGACCAAACAAAAGTTCAAAAGGGCTGTAACCAACCCCCTTCTGTGGCACCTCCCTGTATGCAAAGAGAAGGCAGGGCAGAAGAACATCCCATTTTCGCCTAAGCTTTTCTGGGAGCCCTTTGATCATACCCTTGAGGGTCTTGTTGAATCTCTCAACAAGCCCGTTGCACTGAGGATGATAGGGAGTAGTGAACCTGTAGTTTACACCACACTCCTTCCACATTGCTTTGAGGTAACTACTCATAAAGTTTGTACCTCTGTCAGATAGGACCTCCTTATGGAAACCCACCCTGGAAAAGATTCCCAGGAGGGCCCTTGCCACCACAGGTGCTGTGATGGTCCTAAGGGGAATAGCTTCTGGGTATCTGGTGGCATGATTCACTACCACCAGAATAAACCTGTGCCCAGATGCTGTTGGTGGGTCAAGGGGACCAACTATGTCAATCCCTACCTGTTCAAAGGGAACCCCCACCACAGGTAGTGGTATCAGGGGGACCTTTGTGGATTTACCTGCCTTGCCACTGGCCTGGCAGGTAATGCAAGAGCTACAGAAACTCTTACAGTCCTCACTCATTTGAGACCAATGAAAGTGAGGGACAATTTTGTCCCAAGTCTTGTTTTGGCCTAGGTGTCCTGCCAAGGGAATATCATGGGCCTGTGTGAGTAGGAAACCCCTGAACTTCTGAGGTATGACCAACCTCCTGGCTGCACCAAGCTTGGGGTCTCGACCCTCAGAGTACAGGATTCCATCATCCCAATATATCTTATGGGCTCCACTGGCATTCCCAGCAGCCTCAGCAGCAGCTTGCTGTCTGAAGGGTTCAAGAGTGGGGCAGCTCTGCTGCTCCAGGCTCAAGTGTGCCCTAGAAGGTCCCCCTGTCCCCAAGAACTCTACCTGATCAGGTTCAAGCTCATCTGGGACAGTTCCTTCTTCAGGTGTCAGATCCTCTTCTGCTAAAAGAGTCTCTTCAGACTGGTCCTGGGGGGAAGTCACTGCCTTACCCCTGCTACTCCTCCTCTTGGAAGGTCCTTGGTCCATTTTTCCAGGATCCAAGGCCTGTTCAGTTTGTGTCAGCTTTGCTTTAGACCTTGTCAGGGCAAATACTTCTGCTGGGATACCCAGCATCGCTGCATGGGTAGTTAGCTCCACCTCAGCCCATGCTGAGGTCTCCAAATCATTCCCTAGCAAACATTCTACTGGTAGGTCTGCACTCATCACAACCTTCTTTAGGCCAGTTACCCCTCCCCAAGAGAAGTTAACAACTGCCAGAGCATGGTTAGTACTGACATTGCTTGCATTGGTCACCTGGTAAGTTTCTCCAAGTATGATCTGGCTAGGGTCCACAAGGTCCTTAGTCACCATGGTGACACTGGCCCCTGTGTCCCTGTAAGCTAATGACTCCCTTCCATTTATTCTAGGCTGTTGCTTGTATTTGCCCAGGCCACTGGGATTCACAAATAGGGACAGGTTCCCATCACAAACTAATACAGCCTGAGTAGGAGTTCTGACTAGGCCAGAGTCCTCTCCAGATCCCAGGGTCTATCCATTTGTTCTGTGTACCACCACCTATAACTGAACTAGGGGGCACATGTGCCTTAGGGGCAGGTGTAGTGGTACTTCTGGAGTCTTTGGCCTTCTTACAATCTGATGTCCAATGGGTTTTCTGTTTATAGACTTTACACCATGGCTTCCTTGGTTGTTTAGCTTTAGTAGCTTGGGAATTATCAGATGTTGATTTTTGGGGGCCTGTTGAAGACTGCTGGTCTTTTCCCTTTTCCCCACCCTTCTCAGAGTTTTTGGCATCTTACTTTTTTAGTTGCACCCCCCAAGGGCTGGACCTTCTGCTTAATCCTGGTTCTGACCCATTTGTCTGCCTTCTTTCCCAATTCTTGGGGAGAGGTCAGATCTGAGTTCACCAGGTGCTGAGGTGCTGATGTAAGAGCTGATTCTGACAATTGTTAAGGATCTGCTCCCTCATAATGAGATTGTACAATCCTTGGTAATCATTTACTTTGCTGCCAGTTAACCAACCTTCCAGTGCCTTGGTAGCACAATCTACAAAGTCTACCCAATCTTGATTCTGTGCTTTCTGGGTGTCTCTGAACTTTAATCTATATTGATCAGTGGTTAAGCCAAACCCATCTATCAAAGCATCTCTCAAGATATAATAATCATCTGCATCCTCTTCTCTGACAGAGAGGAGCTTGTCTCTTTCTTTGTCTGCAAAGGAGAGCCATAAGATTGCTGCCCACTGCTCTACCGGGACCCCCTGAACTTTACAGGCACTCTCAAGTGCAGTGATCCATTTATGGATGTCATCCCCTGACTGATAGGGGGGCACAATCTTATGCAGGTTCCTATTTTCAGGAGCTTTCTCTCTAACTCTAGGGGTATTATTACTGCCACCAAGGGTCTCTAGACCCCACTTTCTTGAAGCTTTCTGAAGCTCCAGGGACTCCCTGTCTAATGCTAACTGTTCTCTCCTGAGCTGAAGTTTAGCCTGCTCAAGCTGGATCAGTCTGCATTTCCTCTCCTTGGAG
Source organism: Triturus cristatus (assembly GCF_964204655.1). Lineage (NCBI taxonomy): Eukaryota > Metazoa > Chordata > Amphibia > Caudata > Salamandridae > Triturus > Triturus cristatus. The sequence continues at coordinate 1,071,127,295 of NC_140583.1, forward strand.
GATTCTCTTCTCTGAGAAGAGGCAGAGGTCCTTTTGGATCTCCCAGAATGGTTAGACCCCTCTGAGGGGGATCTGCTCCTTCTGTTTGGATCCACCACTCTCCCATTAGGGATGGAGGGAGTGCCTCTTGGGCCATCACCTCCATGTTGTGAGTGGTCTGATTCATCCAGGTCAAGTTCAACTTCCTCTTCCTGGTCCTCATCAGAGTCCACCAATGTGGTGCCCTCTTCAGCAGGATGCCCACCCAACCTGTCTACCCCTTGACACTAGAGTCTGCTTGAAGTCTGCTATGAGCAGGGTTTCCCTGAGACGTTGAATGTTGGCACCCTTGTTTGTCTTCAGTTGCCTAGTAGTGCACATCTCCCTAAGCTCTGCAAAAGAGAGGTGGTCATACTTGTCGACTGGGACCCTTGAGGGTCCTTCCAGGGCCTTATGGGCTCCTGGACCTGAAGACATGTCTAGTGTAGTGGTACTGGTGTATCTACCTACACTAGGTGTGGCCTACTGAACCCTTTCTTGAGTTGTAGTCAAGGTGTGCTAAGCCCTCTACACACAACTCCTACGTTCAGTAGAACTTATTGTATTCTAAGCTTAAATTTATATGTACCTTTAGTACCAAGTGGCTTTCAATTTGATATCTGGTAAAACAATGGCAAGCTTGAATCCAACCGCTGCACACCAATGTGAGAAGTTGGCCTGGCATATGCTGGTCACTAGTTATAGTGGCCACCTTGCACCAGTCCAATTCGACTCTTATGGTGATAGGTCAAAAGACAACCTTTAAAGAAAGCTATCCTAGTGGTAGATGTGGATAGCAGCCTTCAGGCTAAGTCTTGAAGGAGTGTTAAGCCTATTGTTTTACCATAGATAACCTCTCGAATAACCAAATGAAAGAGTAGTCCACACAGGTATATATATAAAATATATGTATTTATTCTAGGAATAACCCCACTAGTCTCTTTATGAGGCTAGAGGTAAAGATACAATTCAAACAAGCATTGATAGTTACAATAAATAGCACTTGAATCATAGGGCCCCAGGAAGGGAACCAAACCATATATCAAAAAAGTGGTATAAGAACCACGACAATTCTACAGACAATGCCTAGGGCATTTAGGGTCGCTGGCCCCTTGTGAAACCACCCAAGGTAGTGAAGAAGGGGACCCACGGGAGACGCGTGCAGTGGCAGAAGCTACTGTCGGGATCTCTATTAAAGCCTATGGAGAATGTCGCGGTTGAATTTTACAAGGTTAAAAACACTTCTAGCAGGAGTTCAAGTTTAAGACTTTAGAGTTAAGCTTTTGAAGGGCCCACACCCACGAGAGTACCGAGGTACCACTGTTACCTGCCCCAGGGAAGCCGGGTGCATAGGTCGTTTTCGATGTCGGGTCGCGGGCTGATTTTCAATGGCAAAACGTGAAGAACTGCTGCTAGCCAAAAGAGTCGTCGTTGTTGTGAAGAATGAAAATGTAGATCTTGTAGAGAAGGACCTGAAAGCAGAGGGGACAGAGTCTGAGTCACGGCACAGGGACCAGGGGGCTCAAGAGAAGGAGCCCTTCAATGTCGGGTGCTTCCAGGTAGAAGAGGTGTAGCTTGGATCGTCAGCCATGGGGTTCAGAAGGCGTCAAGGAAGGCCAGCTTCTGAAGGGCAACTGTCCCACAAAGGATGAGGGTTGCTGCGGTGTTAGTGTCCAGGTTGGATCCACTAAGCCTTGGCAACCGCAACCCACGTAAGAATCACAAAACAGCTACTGGTGCAGACCCACAAGGTCTGTACAAGGTCTCCAGCAAGGAGACTGAAGAACAGGCCTGGAGCAACTAGGGGAACTCTTGGAAGTGAAGATTGATCTCCGCCAGGGCTCACCAGTCCAGAGAAAAGGGACCATGGGAGACAGCAATTTGGCGTGTGTAAAGATGCGCCCACGGGTCGCCGGAGTGGGCTAGGGTGTCGATCTTTGGCACAGATGATGCTGAGAGGTTGGCTCAATAATGGGGCAAAGCACAACTTCCCCACTTGTCGGGGTTGGGTGCTGTGCAAGAGGTGGCCGGTGTCCTGGGGTATTGGGGATCTCGGCACCCACATGGTCCACGGTGCTGAGCTTTGCTGTGCACACTCACTGGTATCTGGGATGCTTAGAAACTAACCTCAAGGTAGGAAATAGTTGTCGATGTCTGTAGGAGCAGTGAATTTCCAACTGGGTCACTTACAGTGTTTCAGGTGCCTGCCAAGCAAGGGGGTAACTCCTTTACCCCAAGGGAGATTTCTTCATTCAGCTGTGCGGCAACAAGTCAAAGTTCAAGTCTGTAAAGTCTAAGAATAATCTGAGGCTCTGGGTACCCTGTATTCACCTTTATCCAAGGATTAGGGTAGTGTCCAGATCAGAGCCCACCAATGAGAGTTCAGGCGGGAAAGGGTGGCTACACCCTCTCCCCTTTGTGTGGTTTCCCACCTGGGAAGGGGACAGGATGCCCCTGAACCGGTTTGAGGCGGTGTATGCAGAAGTAGGCACTGGAGAAGCCTACGTGCAAGTCTGAAAGACATCCTATGGTGCACCCACCCAGTTCCAATCCACATAGTCTGCCTGGCGAGGTGGGAGCACCTCCCTGCAACAAGATCCCTATTGTCCAGCTGCCGTGGCTGGAGTTCTGCCCAGCAACAGGCAGCCAGAGTCGTGTGGGTGGCGGGTAGCATCCATTTTGTACTTCGCGTGCACTTTTAAATTGGTGTCTAAATTCTGCCGCTTTTCCCATATCGCCCCTCTAGCAGGGGGGATTCATGCCCTCGAGTCCCATGGCTGGATTGGGGGTATGATTCCTACATGTTTGACAACAAACACGATATGGTTCTGTGTAGCCATTCTCAAGTTATCACGCTATCGCGATAGACTTATAATGCGGTTAAGAGTATATGGTATGGCTACACTACAAACAACCCAGTAATAATTTTACGAAGGTTGCAGAGGGGCCCTACTCAGGTAGGGGTCCCCCCTCACACATATCTCAGCACCCTGCCTTGTAGGATTAGCAAGGCCTGCTCTAGGGGTGACCTATGAGGATATATGTGTTGTATTAAGTGGGATACAGGATACCTATATCCCTGTAAGGAGTGCAAGCACCACCTTACCCAGACTACAGTAGTGGTCTGGTGGTGTTATTTGGTATGGCTGTCCCAGGGGTGGCACAATAAGTGCTTCAGCCCCTGGTAGGCCTTTGAGGGACCCATGCCCTGGATACCCAGGGTACCATCTACAAGGGGCTGGTAGGGTGTCCTCAGTATCCAATTGGAATGTACCTAGGGTACTCACATCAGTTTAGAGAAGAAGCAGATAGGCTGGGGTCCTGGATAGCAGGGCCACAGCCTGGCTAGGGTCATAAAACAGTCAAAACATCAGCAAAAAGTTGGGGGCAACTATGCAGTTGATGCCACTCTCCTACACAGGATTTGCAAGCACACCAAACTTAGTTAACAAACGTCATGGTCTCTCTGCTTCATACACAAGCACTTTTGACATGTGCTGCCTGCTTTGGGTCCACTGGAAATATGCGGCAATAGAGATAAAACGTATGTTGCAGTGTTGAATAAATTAAAGAAAAAGGCTGCAGCATAATGCATTACATTTTCTGATACTTTACTATTTGAACTTCTTACACATATGAACAGTCTGCTCAGATTTTGCCTCGTTAGTACAAGTGTAACATACAAATGCAGCAGTTAGAAGGGTGACTAGTCAACCTTTGCACAGAGTCCTTCACTTCACAGACAAGTCACATTGTTTAGTAACTTTTGATCTGTTTGAGGTACAAACAATTTTTGGGTTAAATTTGTCAGATTATGCAGTAGATTATGTATTATGTGGTAAATATGGCAGAGCCATAATCATGTGGAAAACATTTGCATACTAGGATATTTTGCCATTCATGTTTGAATTGCTCTTGTGGAAAAAGGGGGGAGAAGTACTGCATGGCTCAAAGAAAAAAAGGCTTGTGAGTCCACTTTTAAGTGTATTTGGGTTATTCTGTGATTGGAAACGTATCCCACTTTGGGAATGTATTTAAATGTTGATAACTTATATTAAACCTTAAATAAACATATTTATCCATTGGTTGAATTAAATAATGTGATAAGCTGTAACTGGTCAGTGAATGCCAAATAAATACTAAAAATTGGGATGTTTTGCTCTTTCTGACCACACTTGTGACTTCGCCCTCTGGCGGTATCATTGGGTTATTCCCCCCCTCTGATTCTTGCCCACAGTCCCCCTACTTTTTTCCCCCCACTTCGACTACTGGGTATTGGTGTGAATAAAAGGAGTGATACACTGGTGCTAGGAGTGCATGGTGGGCCAAGGGAGGGAACACGTGATTATTCAGAGGCTTTGCTGCTTTTCCCGAAGTGGGCAGATTTGTCAGGGGTCAAATATTTCACTGTGGTGACGTCTAGTTATGGGTTCTATGAGCGTCAGCTATGGCCACCAGGACGAGGGACTGATGTGAAGGCCCCCGTCTGCCAAAGCAAGGCCAACCTGGAAGCTGAATGTGCCTCCTGTCGGCTTAAGCTAATCAGGGTTCCCCGTAGGCCTTTTTGTTAATTGAAGGCATGGGACCCTGCGGAATGCCGAAAGGTTCCCAGGGCAGCTCACCTGACAAGCGTTGTTGAGATAGTAATGCTCCACATCATCTTTGGTCCAGGGAGACTCCTGTTCAAGAAGAGCACAGTGCTGGCTGCTGGGATTTCATTTCCTCCCCCCGGTATGTCATGTGATGGTATGACCAATCACTGTATTGCTTTGAAATAAAGCCACAGAGTGATTGGTTATGCCATTAATTATCCTGCCCCTGTGCTTCCTTGAAAGTGTGGGCCCCCAAGGGCAGGCTTTTGAAACCAATCCAGGCAATGCTGTCATGCAGCTTTATCTTTAACACTGCATAAGAGCTAACCAGTGATTGGTTGGAGCAGGGGAACACAACGCTCCAAAGGAGGACAGCGCGGTTGTGCTGTGTTTACCCGGCTCACAAACAGAGTGCTGGGTTCTAGGTCTGAAGTGCTCATGTCGGATACAACAGAGTTGGAGACCTGTCCAACCCGACATGCGCACTGGGGCTGTGAGGTGATATGGTCGGCATTCACTGCCAATCCCCCTGATTGGCCATCTCCTGCATTTAAACACCCTGCCCCCGCAGGCTGAACCTACGGAGCAGCCACGGAGCCCAGTAGTCCTTGGGCATGGAAAGAACTTAATTTATGCCGCTGGTGCCTGGCGGGACAACGCTCTTCTGCACCAAGGAGAAACCGCCGCTGAATTGTTAACGCCCCAGGCAGATGGCCCTACTTACCACCGCCGCCTGAGGGAAATTGCCAGCATGGTAGTTACCTTCGAAGCCGAAGAGAACTCATTTCACCTTCAAACCGATCTTCTACCTCCCGAGGTCCATCACCAACAACACCTGCGTAGAATACAGAACACATAAAAAAGCCGCTTGTCATGGAGTAAGCTTTGGACTGTTCTGCTTCGTTACCTTGAGTGTCAAATGCTAGAGTAAAGTTTGGTGCTTGGGTTTGAGACTAATGTTAAGGGGCCCCCTGAAACCAGAGGTAAAAGGAATTCATTGACACAACTGGAGCCAAATAACCCTGAGTGCACTGGGACTCCCCGAACCCATCTACACATCTATCGTTAATCCTTTTTGTTTTTGCATTTGCTGGTCTATCAGCATTTAAGATCTGTGTGTAAATAAGATTCCAATGGGCTACAAAATAACACACCAAGTAACAATGAAACCCGCTTACTCAACCAAATCAAAATCTTTTACAATGCTGGATTCCAGTACATGTTAGCTGTAATTCACAAATACCACATAGGTACAGAATATAAAACATAAGGGCAGTGCACCGTAAACTACAATCTAATACATAATGAATGATAACAGACACAACAAGCACTGGCAAAGCCATTAGGTCTTGGCAATGCAAGAGTTATTTCCGTTGTCAATGTTTTTTAGCGATCCATACATACATTTTCATATCAAATACACACTTTTCAATTTTGGTATACATATAGTAATTCAACTAAACACAAGCTTCTATTTCGTAGGCTGGACTGCATACAGGAGAGCTATTCACAGGTGGCAGAAGACCCACCGGTAGCGCACAAGCTACTCATTGGAGAAGCCTGAAAGAGACTGTTTCCTACAGTGAAACTTGAAGACATATATGCAACCCTCTACAATGCATTATAAAACGGATGTTGAACAATACTTTCATGGTTAGAAGCCACTTTTAATGAGTCAATAATAAAAAGCAGTGTCCCGGTTGAAGACTGGCTCACTTGGCGACGTTACCATGTTCTCTTGCATACCTGGTCAAAGAAGAACGCATCACTTTTGTCTTGCTAAGCAAAATAACATAAAGTGCAAGGTACACAATGTGTAGATAGACACAGGGCATGGCGCAGTAGACCCAGATACTCTACCGCAACGATTCTCCAATGTAAGAGATGCGCAGATAAAGGGAATCCGCAAAATAGCGACGGGGGTCATAATGAGATGTCCAGAACTCCACAGAGGGGCCACGTGCCAGCACAAACCTCTAAGCACCACTGATTCCCTGATAGGGTGCAAGAAAAGAACCTTTATCCCCATGATAGTCAACACTACTACCCTGCACGCTGACAGTCAATTTATGTATGACTACGCCACGTGACGTCCACTTACACGTCCCTTTACAGACTAAACCATGGGCACCAGACCCCTTGTTGTTCACTGTAAACAGAACAGCCATCTTGATTTTCCACAACTAATAGGTCAAATAAGTAACTTACACTGAGTTAGTTTTTAGGTTTCTGCCCATGATACAAAAGATGGATTGAAATGATTGTGACATTTGAAATAGAACAAAAAATAGGTCATGTCATACCAGTGACATACCTGCCAACTCACACATTGCCACCATGTGTCACACAATTTCGGCTACCTTCACACAGTCACCCGAAGAGGAGCCGAAATCACATGGTGGAGTAATAGGTGGTAATAGGTGGAGTAATAGTCCAAGTTAACTATATACTAAACATTTCCTATCCTGTTTCGCCATCTTAGAGCGGGGCACTTTTCAAAATGGCAGGTCTGCGTGAACAGTTTTCATTGAACTGGGCACATCATATTCCCACTGATTATATAATGTAAGGAATAATTTTAGTAGTTACTGTTCCATTCTAACTAAAATTATTTAAACCTTTGACAAACTGTGCATGCCTGCGTTATATCAAAAAGACGTACAGACTCAGCAGGTTATAAGTACTAGATATTACAATCTGTTTTATTTTTCATACCTTGACAAGGCTTCAGAAATTTATATGTTTGTTTTGTCCTCGTTTGAGGTTTTATTTGAAGTAAAAATGACCCGCTTAAGTGTGGCAGCTGTGCTAATAGGCTGGGTGTAGGTAGGCTCACTACAATGCAGCTCAATGCCATATTACCACAATAGGTATTTTCTGAGTTATTGGAAGCATGTTGTGTATCTCTCAGAGAGTGAACATGGTTGTTGGGGAAAAATATATATACATCTATATCTATGCACTAAAGACACATCTGACCTTGCCTGGACAAGCTTTAACAGCTGTTCAGCACCAACTTAGAAGTCATTTTGTGTTTCCTCACTACGATGTTAGTTTGCTCATCAGGTTGTTAATTTCTGCTTACACTGTATGTCGGTATTGTAATTGGCACAGTGGCCATCTTGCATTTCTCTGTTGTCCATATTTGGCATCCGGTCTTTTTTCCGTTCTGCCGAAATTGCATTACTAATTGTATATAGAGCCTAGAAACCAGCCACACAGGGAAGAAGCATACTGAGAGCACCATTGTGTGCACTGACTTCTTCTTTGCTGGCTAGCAAGTATATATGGGTACCAATATATACATTTCATTCTGTTCCTGAGCAAACTGTTGTATAGTGTGTTTCTTTCATTTCTCCTAGGAGGGTGGAAAGGTAATTGCCGAACAGCGGTACAGAAAGAGGCACCCCCAACAACATCTAAGCCATGGGCACTAATACGGTGTAAGCGCTATGGTGTTTGGAGAATCTGCACAAGCGCTCATGCACAACGCAAGCAGCAATGAGGGAGGGAGTGGGGGAAACAGAGCTCAGAGCGCTGGGAAGGAAGCTCAAAACAAGTTCAAATCCTGTCAAAAAAAGGAACCAAAACAAGCACTATTCCACAGAACGACAACAATATTTCCTATCCTGGTCATCTAGACAACAAGAGTTACACAAAATACACAGACACATCGATTATTTAGCATGACACAATGACAACACAAGTTACACAAAAATACAGAAACACATTGATTATTTATCGCTACCGAGAAAATGTAAATATTCATCTTTGGACCAGCAGCATTTGTGACGAGATGAGAACAAGATTTACAGCTTATTTACAGAAACAGAGCTCAGAGCTAGTTAAAAAACGAACTCTCATGTAAAGGGCTCCAAATCAAAGAAAAAAGTAGTCGCAAAAACATTTGCTAAAATGGGGGCTGGGGATAGTTAGCAGTAATTGGTCCATGCTCTCAGGGCGGGCTAAACAAAGGAAGAGGCATAACACATGCATGCATTGGACAAATGAGGAGAAAAAAATATGAGAGCGAAGATGGAGCCAGCAAATAGGAAGCCTGTGGATGGGCAGAAGCCCACAAAGTATATACAACATATCTCTTTGAGACCTAAAAAAGAGTAAAACAATAAAAAAAAACAGAAGTTCTTATTTCCAAAGATAAAAGAGTCAGATTTAATTGTATCACTCAGGTTTCCAAAAGCTCACAAGTAGCACATTGAAACCTCAAGGCTCCCCAGATGGCAAATCTGCACAAAACCTGTTGCAGGATCCATATCAGCAGATGATAGTGATACCCTCTGATGATGTCACTAAACAGAGTATGGGGCTGAATAGAGAGTAAGTTCACTATGGGCATCAATTAAGGTTAGCCTGGAGCACCAGGTGACATAGCAAACTTGGCCTTTGGTACCCGTGTCAAAGCCTTTGCTATTCCTGATGCCAAAGGGCATGAATGCACTCAAGGAACAAAATGTAAAACAGTCTCTAAAAACCCTGCTAGGTTCTACAGTTTACTCTTTCTTGGCATTGAGCTAGTTCCCAAGCAGCTAGGCTGTTGAAGGGCTAGGAGGGACATGGGGTCAAACCTGATTTAAATTGAGGTCTAAACATGTTCGGTGCCATTTTTGTTCTTACTGAATTCATCTGAATATATGTCCATGGGTAGGACTGGGAGAAATTTGTGAAATTCCTGAAATTCACGGTATGTAACATTTATGAAATCTCCTAAAATTATGAATTACAGGATTTAGTGTATATTCTTTTTACTTGAAAGTGCATGGCATATTAAGAATCTCATGAGAAACAAGTGGGAGAGTGGTTTACATAGAAAAGGTCTCAATGAGAGGAATTTTCAAGACAAACCAATGTCCTGCTGAGATAATCGTGACACTTTTTTTATGCAAGATATGCCATTGAATAAAATAAGTGATGTGAAATACCGGTAAGTGACACAACCATAATTATATACAATTTTTCTGAAAAAATACACCTAGCCTCAACAGCGACATATTGTCTAGAGTAATTTTCTCCAATTAGTAGCTTGTGAGCGACCTATACAAGCCCTCCTGTAGGTAACCCAGTCTACTAAATTGTACATTTTTCCTCGTTGAATTAATATATGCATACCAAAACTTAAAAGTGTGTGTGTGAGACAAAAGTGTGAGTATTTTCAGAATACATAAGCTGATGTTTAGAAAAAATAGTTGACATATCAAAAATATATTTAAAGCTGATCTTTGAGTGATAAATCATGTTGCTTGGAGAGACTTATATGGCTCCCACATTGAGGGAGACTTTTTTACTTTACTGCTGGCAACCATGTCTAATAAATTGAGGTGACCCCTGCTCATAAATGTGCACCTCACTACCACTAATGTAATCTTGTATATTAGTAGCTTAGAACGATTTTCATTAAACATAGGTAGCCCTTTCCAATGAAAAGGTTGGAGTCTCCTGGCCTACAAAGTTGTGGCCTTCTGGTACACTAAGGTTTGAATTCTGGCAACAGGACTGAAATCCAAGATGTTTTGCCTGGCGAAGAGAATAACTCCAACAATGACCAAATGTCTTGTGGAGGATATCAGAAGTTTAAGGACAGAAACATAGTCCTCCAATATGGCCACAATATTGACAACCGAATCATACTAGTGGTAAGTATAACTAAGAAAGTAAGGGGCAGATCTACAAGGAAGTGCTGCAGTGGGGCACCGCAAGCCCTTTGGCTGTGCCATACTGGGGCGCTTCCGAAGCACAGGGATGTGACATATTTACAAGAATATGTCGCATCTCTGTGCTTCCCCCTGTGCTGGCGCACAAACTGCTGCCATGCGCCGGCACAGGCACCCTTGCATCATGGTGCAAGGATGCCTGCATCGTGGGGAGATTGTTTTTGTGAAGGAAGGGGCACCTTCCTGCACAAAAACATTCACTACAGGCATTTTCCTCTTTCAATGCGTGCTGTAGAATGCAGCACGCATTGAAAGAGAAAAAACAAGGAGAAATGAAAACATTTCTCCTCTTTGCACCTCGCTACGCCACCTCTTGGGTGGCGTAGCATTCAGATGCATCCCAAAATTTCGATTCTTCGTAAATCTGGAAATGTGTCTTGTTCCATGGGTGTTTCATGGGAACACCCACAGCAACAACCATGGCACACCCCTTCAACGCAAAGTGCTGCATGTGAAGGGGCCGTATTTATAAGGAGAGGAAAAGTCATGCAGGGTAGCTTTTATTGTCCTTGTAAATATGGAGGAGCCCCCTGCGCCACCAGTACATCACGAAAAGTGACGCACTGGTGGTGCAGGGGGCTTGTAAATCTGCCCCTAAAGATCTACTATTCTTCACATCCAAATACTTTGGAGATTTATATATATTTAATGTTCTTATCGCCACAAGCCACATATTTTGCAGATATAGACATATATACATATTACACAGTGGCGATCACCACTGTGCATTGTTTTTAGGTTAGATTATCCCGAGGAAGATTTTTTCTGATAATGTTGATGACTCATCTATGTGAAACTTTCTAAAAAGGTTCATCCACCTCGGCGACTTAATGGAAAGTTTCACACTGGTTCATCAAATGGAGCCAAGCACAAGGAGGGATCCCAAAAGTGTGATACCCTATGTTCATTATCATGTGAAACTTCTTTCTCTGATACAGAAAACATGGACGAAAGTAAATACACCAAATTTGTCAAAGTGTTAGACCTTTACTTAGAAACCATGCTTATTGTAATCTAGTGTAAATCTGTTCAGTTATTTAGCAAAAAATTGGCATTTGAACAGGGGCTTGAACTGCGCATGAAGGGGTTAACCTTCAGAAAAAGTTAGTGATATCGGACTGTAAGTGCTTCAATATTGTCTGACTGGCCAGTTTGAAGGAGACTAGTCAATCCTGATTGGCAGGCCACAACATTATCTATTGATTGTGGTAGCCATTACAGGACTCAGGGACATGGTTCCTGCATCCTTAAAATGAATTGAAAATAAATGTATATGAGGGCAGAGTGAGCACAACCCGACGACGATGGGGATGTTAGGGGATCCCTTTGAGCATTTTCACCACTTGGGTTTGTTGCAGCTTTCTTTCATTAGAAATATATTTGCTTAATGATATCAGGTATTTACAATAGAAAAAGAATATTTTGATGCGAACGCATTTTTTATGGCCTAATACTTTCTAGGCCTCAGCTATTTATTGTGTGTTTATATTTTTTGATTGATACCACATGCAGCAGAATGTGCACTGCTTATTTTGTATGACATATCGTCCTTGAAGGCTCTGTAGGACCCCTTTACATACTTTTCAAGATTCTTCCTGCTAGCACACTGTAGTGCATTCATTCAAGAGATCTTTTATTGTTCATGTAACTAGTTTATTCTGACACCTCCAGATGACGTTAGGTCAGAAGCAGTGAATCAATATTCATGTAGTGGCATAGGTTTACAATGGTAGGTATACATGACATTTTATAATGATGAAATTTGATTTGATAACAAGACAATACTGTTGTGCGCACCGTGCTGACATTGCAGTTTCTATCATTTTCTATGGTGGATCCCGTGCTCACTGTTTCACTGGAACCAAGCTGGACCCAGCTGCTGACCCCATAACTAGGGGGAACCCTGTTCTGGGTTGCTGATGTTCTGGTTCAGGGAGGACCTGGCTTGGCAGTTCGGACTGTTCCAATGGGAGCAGGGTCAAGACTGATTTGCATATGGCTGGGTCCAAACTGAGGTGGCATGGAGAGCAAAAGAACAATGGGTTGGAGGGCTACCCGAGCTATTGCCAGAGGTTAGACTTATTGCAAGCAGACATCCCATCACCTTTTGTGTGTTTAACATGACATTACAGTCACTCACTATAACGTTATCATCACTCATGATATCTTGCATCCAATCCTCATCAAGACTTGGACTCAAAGCCTAGGCTCCGGATAAAACCCTGCGCCCATCCCTCGGCAAGCATTAAACCTCCACTGCACATGATTTTCAGCCATACATCGGAGAAGTTCGACAGAGGGCTTAGCATAACCAGACTCTGCAACTACCCTTCCAGACGTGGCCAACTCCTACTATGTATCAGATATATATGTACGTCAACTCCTCCCAGATTAAGTATGTATTCCTACAGTGGTGGAAAGTACACACAAGTTGTTTAAATACCCCACACACACCTGAAGGGCCCTGTCATGCTTCATCATAGGGGTCTTCCCGCCCCTCTACGGGACGGGGCGTGCTACGACCTACGTGGGAGCACTGTTGTTGTGAGACAACTATGTGTCGTGTAGGGGTGTGAGAGGAAGGGTCAGGAATAGATAGGAAAGTGAATTAAAAAATACCTGGCTTGTCGGTCAAAAACTTTAATATACCTTAGAGCTGGTATTATTAAAATGTGGGGAAGGAGGTGTACATGCTTCAATGAACTATGCCTCCTATATCTGCCGACATGTTTCGAAGCCCCCCAAGCTTCTTCTTCAGGACCATAAGGATCCCTTCCTATACTCACAGTTATAATAGTGGCGCATGATCTATTAATCCTAATGGTGATATATGTCAAGTGTAAAGAGTATCGTGCAAGTGAAATCACTGCACGCAGTCATGAAGCCTCAATAGGTCGTCGTTAACCTGCAAGAAAAGACGTACTTTACAAGACATATACTTCGTCCACTGTGAGCAATGGTGACCTGTAAAAAATCTTTGATAAAAGACTGTATGAAATTAGTTTTAGTGAAAAAGTGTCCTGGTGTTGAAATAAACAAAGGACAATAACATGAGACAAACACACACAGAACATAAAGCACACACTCTAATCCAAAGGGCTAGTTATAATCAGCCCATAGAGACTATGAAAGAACACAGCCCATATTGTTGCGTTGTAGAGCTGTCAAGGCAAGGGAAACAACCTACTTCAAAGTTGTAGATATTATGCACCATGAGCCTTGAACGGGTGGAAGGAGTGCCTAATAGGCAATCTAGGAGAAAAATGGGTATTACAAGAGAGGAATATCGAGTAGTCCTAGGCGACATCCTCACAATACCGAACCTGTGGCCATAAGGTCAAACACAGGCCACTGCAGTGGACACATTCTACCACTAAGCCACCGTTTAGAATATATATGCATTGATATCCACAGTGGTGTGAAGTAACTTTGGTGCCATTTTATGAAGATAGTGAAAACATGGCTTTTTACCCAAGCCTATAGCTAGATGCATTTTCAGCAGTGGCCACTAACTCAGCACCAAGAGACCTGTTGGTGTGCGTGCGCTTTATAAAAACCCCATTAACATAACATATACATATATAGCCTCATGACCCACTTAAGAATACACTCAACAGTGGTAGGAAGAAAAAGTATGTTATATGCTTCATAGCTGCAAAGCTAACTAGATAGATAGATAGCTAGATAGCTAGCTAGATAGATCGATCGATCGATCGATAGATAGATAGATAGATAGATAGATAGATAGATAGATAGATAGATAGATAGATAGATAGATAGATAGATAGATAGATAGATAGATAGATAGATAGATAGATAGATAGATAGATAGATAGATAGATAGATAGATAGATAGATAGATAGATAGATAGATAGATAGATAGATAGATAGATAGATTAAACCTATACTTACTCACATATAGTTAGATTGATAATATTTTGATCACAACACATTTTGTAGGACGATATGTCGTGCATGATATTCTGGTACTATACTGACCCAGTGGTTTCCACAGCTGCATTTGACACGCAAGTTGGAAGGATGTGCAAAGAGCAGAAAATAATTGATATACATCCTTTTCAAAAGGGAACAGTGGACAACCAGCTGTATGATGGGCAAGGCTGGCTCTGAGGGCTCCTCGAAACCCTGTTGTAATATCCTCAGGAAAAGGCAACAGTCTTGGTAACCAACATCTTAGCATCTTGAATGGGGAGAGCCCACAAAACTGCTGTTTCATCAATCTCACAGAGCCAAACTCCTCTATAGCCACGTGTAGTATATTATAGGAATTATCAAAACATTTTATCGCTGTTTAATGCTGCCACCTACCCAGGGCTTTATGTGGGCCGGGTCCTAAAAAGCAGCTGCTGAGACGGGTGCCTATTAGGCTCTCCTGCTTTGCCCTCACCATCAGGGTGAAAAATAAATATTAACTCTGCCGCAATGTCACCCTTCAATGCCTTTGGCATTACTTCATAGACTATAAGTCTTTCACAGTCCCATAATTTCAGAACTGTAGCATTTTCAATGTTATATACAGTAAAGTCATAGTTGTTGCTTATTCATCTTATGCAACTAACAACCATTGACAAAATAGTCCTGGCTTGTTGTAGGTGTAATGTTACTTATTGTATTTTATATCTGGATGCAATGACAGAAGCAGCAAAATACCAGCTGGGTGACAAACTAGGCTAAGCTCAGATTTATTGTTTCTGTGTTTTAGGCCACACCCCCTTATTTACATTGGCTACTCCCCTTTGAGAGACCCCCAATTTTTTCATCCCACTTAAAGCCCTGCACCCACCCCTCTTTCACCCCCTAAATCGGTGCCGCCCTTCCTATTGTCTGCAGTGCCGCCAAGCAAAGCAGCTATGTTTGATTTCTCCTGCTAAGGCCACAGTCCTGTTATTTTCTCTGCTCCCATAATTATGGGAATTTGGAGCAGCCGCGCTGCTCAGGGTGATTACATCGGAGAATTAAAGTGCTGTTTCCATGAGAACTACAGAAAAGATGGGGCTCCCGCAATATTAGGCTCAACCGTGTCTCTGCATCTGCATGAAATGGAGACGCGACGTCTTGGAACAAGGAGGAAAAGGTCTCAGCCCCCTGTGACTCCATTAAAGTGAATACACACACCTGCACCTGATGCACTTGAGTACAGGACACTTGCGCTTCTCTGTGCTGACAGTGCGATTGAAAATCAGAGCGCCACATAGCAAGGTTGCTGAGTGTTGAATTCACCTCAATTCTCGTTCATCCACTACCAGACACTGGTTGCCCCTTTATCTCACTCTTGCCGGTCCCTGCTTCATCCCTGTGTGTCGTTTTTCTGTCTTTCTGTTCCTACTTCATGCCCATTTGTGTGTTTTTCTCTCTCTCCTGCTCACGGCCAATAGATGAAGAGGAAAAATAAGTGCTGGTCCCCAAAAATGAGTACCGTTGTGCCCGACTGGCTCAAATTAAGCACTGGTTAGGAGGACGCTATAGTAAAGTCTATATCAATGCAGCGGATATCCATTACCTAACTTCCCTGCGACCCCAATCCAGAGCTTGTAGAGAGGACCTCAAGGTCTGTTTGTGACTTGTTGGCCTCCTCTCCTGGATTAGGTATTCACTCTTTGATGGACATGCAGACTGTCTGTCCCTTCACAAATTACCGAGGGTTCCAGGATCATTGGGTGGAAGGAGCTATCATTCAGTGGCGGCTAGCAAGTTGACAGAGTGGCATAGGGAGGTGGTGAATGGAAAATAGGGGAAAGTGGGTAACGGGGACGGCGGGTGACGAATAATTTTTTTTCAAACACTTACCTCCTTGCTTCTCCAGGCACAGGCTCAGAGTGCACTGCAGCCAATCCTGTTGCTGCTTTCATGCTGCTGAAAGCTTCGTCAGGATTGGCCTGAGCGCCAAAGATTTGCGCTCTCCCACATAGACTGGGAGCCGGTTCCTGGTCTCTCCAACCCGGCAATGCAGCTAGGTTTGGAGAGAGCTTCACTGCGCATGTGGGTTTGGCCAGCCTGAGACAGGCGGCCAAGGCGGCCAAACCCACTTGCGCAGTGAAAGCAGCGCCCAACACGCCCCCCCCCCTAGCCTGTCACCACACTGGCCCCGCCCCCAAGCCTTGGCTCCAAGAGAAAATAAAACGATAATAAACAATTTTCGATGGTTTCGTCTGCTGGCAGGTGGGCAACGAGCTGCCATCACCAGCATTGTAAACCAGCCGCAAGATCCCTGGGGTTTGGTGGCTCCAGCCCGGACAGCAAAAGGCTTAGGTTTTTCTGTTTCGAGATCGAGTACGGGTCCATGAATTGACTGAGGGTACTATTGAACTAATATAACAAATGAGGACTGAAGACTATGGCCATTTTTATTTTGAGTGCACTGTAATGGTGAGATGTTAATTGAAACTACATTTAATTTGCAGTAATATACTCTGCTGGCCCTTCAGGCGTAGTGTATTTGGGGTGGTTACGTAACACTGTATCCGAACGAAAGTTTGCGCCACCTTTTCTCGTCTAGGCCATGACTGATCGACTGCGCCATCCCCACTGAGGGGGAGCTTAGAGACCCAGCTTTCCATGTCAGACCCAGTACCCAGTATTTAGTCAGTGTGGAACAACATTACGGATCTGGCAAATGTCCTCATTTCTTCGATCACCAAATTCTCAATTCTTTCTAAAATTGATGGGGCTGGACTGAAAATGCTTTCAAATCCCGCCCCCTTTTTCACTGTTCCCCTTTTACCCATATGTTCCTTTTCATGCTCTTGCTGCTGCTTCCCAGTTTCTTCACCCCTCACCTCTCTCTCACC
This sequence comes from Triturus cristatus, assembly GCF_964204655.1. Classification (NCBI taxonomy): domain Eukaryota; kingdom Metazoa; phylum Chordata; class Amphibia; order Caudata; family Salamandridae; genus Triturus; species Triturus cristatus. Next base: position 1,071,144,444 of record NC_140583.1, read on the forward strand.
CCTGTGCTCCCATCCTTTGTACCTGCCCATAGACACTGGGCTCCCTCCCCCTCTATCCTCGCCACTCCTACTATAAATTCATGTAATTATGACCTTGTGGACGACCTTTCACCTAGTAGTTTGTCATAAAGTAAGCTTTTGAGCACCAACGGGTCCAGGAAGACTGGGGTGGTGCGGATTATTAAGACCTATAAAAGAACAGGCACACCGGCTTTGGGGTCTTAGGGTTATCACTGCTTGGCCTTGCTATCAAATGTCTTAAGAATTCTCTCCTTTTCCCACTTCAAAGCCACCGTTTAACCTCCAGTCTTTTATTCTGTGTTCAGGGTTAATTCCAGTTCCAGGTCGAAGAGATAAGGAGCAAGTCAAGGTCTTCCTTGGGATGCCAGACTCTCCCTGCCCCTACCCTCCACCCCCCCCCCCAGTGTTTCCTCCCAAGCCAAAGAAACAGTGGGGTTTATTTGAAAGCCGCTTGCCACACTTTTAATAAGAGAAGAAGAGACGTGCTGGCGGCGCAAGGGGCTTGTAAATAATCCCCAGCATTTGCCTGGGTAAAAGACAGAGCAGGGCTTCCTGTGGGATGTCAGCTTCTCCCTCTGGCTCCATCTGACAGGGAGGGGGGGGTGGGGGGGGGCTTCGGATACCTAGGCTTGAGCCTCATCACCACATATTGTTCCCTCTCCCCTGGTGATTTGTAGACTTATATAAGAAGAGGAAAGTGGTTTGCTTATGTTCTACGTCACTAGCTACAATCCCATTGGTCATGGCTGAGCCACAATGGAACTCATTAGGCCTTGTATAGTCGCATGAGCTATGGCTTAACCAGGAAAGTGATGTAGCTAAGCCATTTTAAAAAACAGTCCCACCTTTGGAAAGGTCTCTGGGGCAGATTTACAAGAAACTGATGCATCTTTAGAGATGCATCAGTTTCCTTGCTCCAGCCTGCGATACCCTTGCGAAACATTGGATGCCAGGGCGCAAGGATTGATAGATGCGTCAGAAATTCGAACTCATCTGTTGGCCCAAAAGTCAAGCACGACGCAACTCCAGCAATGCATGTTCAGGCCTATACTTATTGTACTGCGTCACTCCTTATGCCTGCTTCAAGCAGGCGTAAGGTTTTGACACAGTGGCGTCCTAGAAGTAGCGCACTGAAATCTTGTAGAAGTCACTGCGTCACTTTTACGAGGCTTTCCTGCGTGGGAACGACCACCATGCGTACATTATACCTGATGCAGGTATAATGTGACGCACAGCTTTACAACGTGACGCATCTCCCTAGATGGGTCACGTTGTAAATTGGCCGCATTGTTTATGCTACCGCTACGTCACAAAAGTGACGCAACGGCAGCACATATGTGGCGCAAGGGGATTGTAAATCTGTCCCATGGTTCTTAAAGCAGTACATTTGGAAAAATGTCCATTAAAAGGAGTTGCATTGCCCTGTTGTTCAAACAAACATTGACAAAGTTAATAGTTCTGGGTTGAACTTTGTGTCGCAAGCCTGAACCTTTGGCTTTAACACTGCTTGTTATAAGGGACCCAAAGGCAAAATGAGAAGGAGATTCTTGTCTCAATGAAAAACAGGAGCAGCTCAGTGGCGGTATGAAGAGGAAGTGCCAATCATGCTGAAAGGCAGCAGCATGTAAGTAGAATGACGGGCATCTGCCGGGCCTACAGAAAGTTAGATGGACTCATGAAGTCTTGGGCGATTGAGTCTCAGGATGGCTGACTTGGCCTGGGGCCATCACGCAGCGGGTTGCCAGCAGGATGTAAGGAACCACTGTGTATGATGAAAAGTAGCAGCAGCCCAACAGCAAGATGGACAAGCATTTGCAGAGCTTGTCTTACTTTTTGGCTTTAGCAGTGTTTTCTGCAAATGCTGTTCAGAGTAAAAAAAAACACAGAAAAAATGCACAGTGAGGGGCACTCAGGGCTGGACTGGCTGTAGCGGGCACCTGTGTTTTCCTGGTGAGCTGTAAGGGTTGGGCCGGTTTTGGACAGTGGGGGCAGTTTTTGCTACTGGAGGCCGGTTTTGCAGCAGTGCTGCAATATTGCCCCCTTGAAACAAAAGCAGCAGCAATGTTTCCTACCAGCATCCCCCCCCCCCCACTCCCCGCGGCTGGTCGGACTTAATTGCCAGGGCTGGTTTGCCTCCTCGGTCAGGCCCTGTGGATACTAGAGCAGGCAGTTGATGCCCCTGAGCAACGAGGGCAGTTTAGAGGGGGTGAGGGCGCAATAGAGCAGTGAGGAGACTTGTATTGTTTAAAGCCAGATGAAGAGGGGCGAGGGATGTAATGGAATAGATATGGCAACATGGAGAATGGGGGGAACTTAAAGGGGGAAACAGCCAGTGGGCTAGCTGAGGGGCAGGGCGGCGGTCCACCCCGGGTGGCACTCTTTGGGGGTGGCAGGTGAGGAGAACAATTTCGGCGAGTTCAAAGCAAGTGTTTTTCTTTTTTTAATCTTATTTTCCCTCATCGTGGTCTGTTGACCCCCCCCCCCCGCACCCTTACATGCACTAGCCGTCACTGGGCGGCAAACTCCAGGACTGCCCCGGGCGGCAAAAGCTCTAGCTACGCCACTAGAAGCAGCACTCAAAGGAGAGAGCGAGAACGCATATGCAATCCCATGAAATACCAACAGAAACCGTTCCCTGAATGCAAGCAATGAAGGACACAAGTCAATCAATCAGAACATAATAAGGAAGAAATGCTTCAGGGGTGGGCAAAAAAAAAAAGGTTGGGAGGAAATCCATCAAATAAGATGCAGCAAAAGGAGATAGGCAAAAAAATCCATACAATCAAGAGCACAGACCTGTCCCAAGGTCCTCTACATGCATATATTTTAATGTATCAAAAGCTTTGTGTACGCAAGACTTGAAAACGAGCCTCGCGGCACATGAAGAAGCCGCATCGACTAAGGAAACGATGAGAGGAGCATGCTGGAAGGTAAATGGCTGGCTGAAGACTCACCATATTGGGCTCAGTCCATCCAATCGTAAAACACAGTACTTGTTCATCCTAGTGTCGGGCTCACACCCACCCACCAGCTAAAGCTATTAAAAGATGCATGCTACAGTTAAAAATGTAAAACATTATCTGTGTACAACATACATTCATGCGATAATGATATTACTGTGTGATGAGTGGGTGTACTCTGAAGATGTAAAACAGTCCTTTGTGAATTCCATTGAAAGACACATACAAATATCAAAAGAGAAATACTCCTTTTGGGGGAGTCAAAACCCACTCTATTTTGCTAACTGTGCGTCTGCGAGACAGCTAAAGCTGTCCGTGGCCAGCCATAATATAGCATTGATAACAATAGGCCTATTAATAGTTAAAAGTGTTTTTAGACGGACCGAAAAATATATTATGTGGTCATATCATCTTTAAAATCACTGAACTGGCTTTTTCAGATTTTGTGAATGCTAATATAAGGATGGAATTGAAGGCATTTTCCAGGGCTGCTATAGCTCCTGGGTCGTTCCTATATTTTCCACTTCCTGACTTCAGTATATGGTAGGCGTAACAAGATGAAACGGATCAATGGTTCTTTTGCAAGCCCACATGTAGGACAGGTTTCATCACGGCATGGGATCTCTAATACAGGTTGAATGTATTTAATTAAATGTTGGAATGGTTCTTCCACAGACCACTGCAGCCATGATGTGGTTGGCTGATGCTTCCCAATCCAAAGCAACTTAGGGGTATATTCACAAGAACGTGTGATAACTACCGCAAGAGTAGCCTAACACAACTCTCAACATCGCAGCCTATCGCGGGAAAATTTTGCCGTGCCAACCAAGTATTCACAATGGGGCGGTAGCATGCGATAGTAACCAGATAATGCGTCAAATGTCAGCATAAAATTCAACGCCACGCCTCAAAAATGCAAAACGCGAGTGCAAAAAATAATGCGATGAGGCCAATCGCGGTAAAAAGTAGCGAAAACCTGCAACAGGCTTGAAAATCCCATGCGTCTGGCGGGAAAATGCACCATATAAACCACGGAAACAACACACCAGAAACAAGCCAAAGCACGTCGCAACATGGATACAGCCTAACCCAGCACAGAGGCCAACGGGAACCCCACAACCCCCACAGACCACCAGCGAGGAACAACGGGTACGGGGATCGCCGAGGAGAAGAAGAAGAGGAAGACGGGGTGCAGTCCGCAGCAAAACCAGATCAGCATCACAGAGGTGACAGATCACTACCAGCAATTGACCCACAAGTAGACCACCTGGAATGCAGTCGGTGTGCCGAGGAGGCCAAGAGGCGCTGGCATGATGTGACAACCTAAACCAGGCACAAACCCGCTGCCAACAGGATGGCTGCAACGGTGACAGGAGGTGGCAGTCCTGCGCCACAGGAGGACCTGGAGGAAACCGAGGCCACAATCATCAGTGTGGAGACGGTGCAAGGAGTAGGGAGTACGGAGACAGCTCGAGAGGACCTGACACAACATCAACAGGGTGAGTAACGACCAGAGACTGGGGGGACGGGGGAGATAAGCACAATGGCACACATGCACAACGAGGTGTAGCACACTGCACAACCACCACTACCCTGGATCATGTCCCTCATCCCTTTGGCACACTGCAGCACACACACATAGCAAGAACAGCACACCCACATTGACAACAGCATGGTTCAATGCGCAAAGCCGACACTGCAGAACAGAGGACACAACTGGCTCCGCACATGCACAGAAACATGCCTACTACATCTGACAGAGCAGGAAACCGTGAAATGGCAATGTATGCGTATGACATCACATCCGTCATGTAGTCCAAATGTACACTGTCCCGCAGCAGCAGTAAGCACCTCCCAAACAGTCACAATGTACATTGTCATACAGTCTGCATGTAACTCAGAACAATGCGCCAACATACATGTCAACACAATGTCAACATGCATCTCCCCTTCACATTGCAGAGGGGCACACAACACCTCCATCAGAGCACAGAAGACAACACATCTGTAATGCCGGAGAGGACCACCACACCTTCGACACAAACGCCCTACAACAGCCCATGGACATCCCACGCAACCCACCACCAGGACCCGAGCAGCCAAGCTACTTAGAGGAGAACACAGAGCCTGCAATAGACCACACAGCAGGAAGCACCTGCAAGCACAGCTGGCTCACGACACTTCACCTACCCACACATGGCACTCCAATGCCATGTGTCAGCATGCCAAAAGGCGGTGACCCAACAGGTGTGGGTGGGGTCCGAACCCATGGAAGGCAAACTAGATCACATACGTTGGTGTCAATGACCCTTCAGGGACCACCTACACCCCACAAAGGAGACCCACACTGCCATAGGGACACATGCAGATGCACATTCACAGTACACAACCACGCCCAGGGGCAAGCACATATCAGTCACACACCTACGTTGGCCCTGCATATGATGGCCCAGGCCACTCCCCTTACGAATTGAGTGGGTGATGACACAGCTACATGTCCAAGCTCAAACCCGATGCCTGCGGTGGCATGCCTGCATCCGCTGTACACAGCACAAGGTAATGTCACACGGCCCTGGGCCCCCATGCATACAACAAGACCACAGGGACACATGCAGATATGATATTGAACTGGCTACGGGCACGTGCGCCCGGCCCCTTTATTGGCAGTGCCACATGTACAGTGACGCCTGTGCTGGATGTGTGTGGGGTGGGTGCAAGCCAGCCCTCAGGGAGTTGTTGGTGCTGGCAACAAATACAACAGTTAACACAATGAATACGGAAACAGACAACACCAGCATCACAGGGACAACTGCGGAGCATCATGGAGGTAGCCTGAGCAAGTCCTGAGGGCACACAATGAGCAAACAGAAGTGTCTGGGAGTTGCACCGCACTGAGGTCTGGGCACTACAGCAGCGCTTGCCCATGTGAAGAAAAAGTCTCGGATTGAGTCCCTTCGAGATATTCCTGAGGCAGATACAGTCGGGTGTTTTACACCTGCATCATCTTCCTCATCAACGTCCCAGAACTCCCACACTGCTTGTGGTGACATCGCTGCGCAACCTCTCCACAGCACAAAACTCAATCAGTAACGGATGATGGCTTGCGGTGCACTGAGTCAGTGGCACCTGGAGTGCCGAGCAGGGTATCAGTCTGATGATGGCATCCACGACAGGTGTGAGCAACTCCGTAAGTCTGTCAGGACCACTGTTTCGACTCTGGCAGATGGCGGTTGGAGGTGGTCTTGCCAGTGGTGGCGTGTGCCTCAAGCGGGGATGCGACGTCCGGGTCGGTCAGGACTCAATTAGGTGTGTGAGCCCTGGTGGACCGCAGTTGAGGCCGGAGGCAGCGGACAGCGCAGGGCCACAGACACATGGCGTTGATGACCCTAAGGCCATCGCCTCGGAGACCATCCAATATCTCAGAGGAGGGGTCCCGGATCGAACCAGCACAGAGTTAGTGGCCCCGGATGCACAGCAGCCGGCACGGGCACCCTGCCACTGGAAGGTGACTTCCGGTGCACTGAGGTAGGTCAAGATGCAGTGAGCGGGTCCTCATCGAAGTCGAAGGTGAATGTGGCGGAGTCTTGCGGTGGACAGAGGAAGGTATCCTCCAAGACATGATGCGGAAGGTCTGATGTTATCTGAAAGCAGCAAATGGTGGAGTGGAATGCGACAGCCTCGTTTTCACCACCAATTTCGTATCAGCTACATGAGGATGAGAACTAGCCCATGGTCCATAGACTCAGACGCCACAAATGTACGACCAGAGAGTGTCCATGAATGTCAGGGAACCGACTTAGTGGCAGCGGTGCTGAGAAGGGATGCAGTCTGCGATGATGCCGGGACACTGATATGAACTCCGCCATTGCTAAATCAAGACTCTGTGACCTAATGTAGGCCGGAGGCAGTGGTCAGCAGTGGCCCACACCCACCTGTCGTTAGCTCCCGATGAACAGAATTAGTGACACCAGGGCAGTTGTCGGTAGTGTTCGATCATCTCGGTAATGATGATCCTATTCCCTCCGGTCTTCATGCGATGATATGTTTCTGCCTTTGAATAATCGATGTTCAGTTCCAATTCTGTGGTCTACTCTTGCGCAGCATTGGCCGAGGGTAGTAGTCCACGTAGGCCCACGTAGGCCCACAGACATGTGTGGTTGTAATGCTATGCACAGACTTGGTGGCACCACATCGAAGGGAGTATAGTGACATGGACTCTGCCTTAAATAATGTTCACTGCCATGGTGTAATCAAGACTCAGTTCCAAATGTGTGACCTACTTGACCATAGTGTAGGCCAGAGGCGGCAGTAGAGTACGTCAACGAGAAAGGTCTAAAGCGGGCCTGTGTCGTGGAGGCCGTGATGGTCTGAGAGGCTGCCAAGGTCGCGGGCCTCGGGCTTGGAGCTTGCGCAGGCACGTTGTGGGTCCTCCTTGATCAGTGTGGCCTGGCTGTGAAGGGGCGGGCCTGACGGATTCGGGGTCCAGCGGGCCAGGGTACGGCAGGTGCACAGGATCGCAGGCAACTCCACTCACGAGGACGGCATCGGCCTCGTGGCGTGGTGAGAGGTGCCGCCCTGGCAGAGATGTTGGGCTTTCCGGAAGAGGACCACGCCCAGGGCTATGTGCTTCTTATTCACACCCCTACGTTGGCCTGCCGTACGCCGGGCCATCCCACTCCGCTCACGCTTATGGAGGGGATGTAACAGGCAACATTTCCACAAACTCCCCCACTGGCCGGGGTGACATGGTTGCGTCCACTGTCCACTACACTCCATACACCAGAGGTGTATGTCGCCATGGATATGGGTGTGTTCGGCATACTGCGGTCTGTCCAGCACATCTCTGCCACTTTTGGCATTGTGTGCTTTCCCAGTCATGGTTCTCCTGCATCCTTCACACATGCCTGGTTGCCACCTCTCCCCACATTGGGCTAGTGTGTGGCTGAGGTGCCATGCAGTTGAGGGCTCATGTTCACGGCTTGCCCAGGTTACCATTGTGAGTTGTTCTGTCGTGTCTGGTGCGTGGGCATGTTGTTTGGCATGTTGGTTTTGATTTTGTGACGTGTGCATTGCCAGAGTTGTGAGTTGCATGGTTGTGGAGTTGAGGTGAGTGGGGTGTTCATTTGGAACTTGCCAAGGGGCTGTGCATTTCCCTTGGTGCCATCCTGGGAACGCTGGTTGCTGATGGACTGTCGGAGGATGAAGGGACCATGCACACTGGCTGGGTATTTGGAGGTGAGATTGGTGGAGGTTCCACTGTGTTCGGTTGTTGCCTGCACATTGATGTGAGACGTGTGCTTTCTGTTGCGGTGATTGTGTGCTGTGTCGGCAGGGGGCACAGGTATGACATGTGTGCTGTGTATTGCCCCCGACACGTGCGTGCATCCAGCTATGGTGTATGGGCCTTGCTTGGTGTCCAGCGGATGATGCACATTGTGTTGGACGTATAGGTACTGGGGTAACAGGCTGATGGTGATGTCCAGGTCAGGTGTGAGGGACTTGGGTGTCGCTGGTTGTGTGTCTCCTCCGACTGTGACGGGTGTTGGTTGGGGGTACCAGGGGCCAACAGGTGCAGCACAGCCAGCAGCTTTGTGTGGGGTGGGATGTTGGTTGTCCGCTGTGGTAGTGCCGTCGGCCTGTTGGGCGTTGTTGGTCAGGATGCGTACGATGGTTGTCATTTTGAGCCTGTGGTGGACAATGACATTGTCAGGTGTTGGGTCTGTGTGGCTGGTGCGTTTCCTTGGGGTCCGCTGTCTTTGTCTGCGCAGCCTGTGTGGTGGTCCGGGGGGGGGGGGTGTTCCGGGTGGGTGTTGGGGTCCTGGGGTGGTGCGGTGGGTGTTGTGGCCCTCTTGGGTGTCCGGCCCGCATGACCGGTGGCTCCATGGCATCTGTTGCCCTTCCGATGTGGCTGTGGGCTGTTTTCCCTTTTGTGATGGAGGCTGTGGTCCGACTTTGCACCAGGTCAAAGCAGGTGTTATTTTCCTGCTGCTAACGCGCCTTATCGCCTGTTTTGTGTTCTTATCGCAGTTCTGGCTGTTCGTTGTGAATGTTGTGGAGTGGTGTTATTGCGGCTTTGGGCACAGGAACGCCTACTCTGCATCTCATTAGCCATAGTTGCGGGATCTTCTGTGGCGATGTTTTTTACGGCTGCTATCGCGGGTAAACTGGTGCTGTGGGCTGTTAACACCAGCTTGTGAATAGGGCGATCGATTTATCGCAACTTTGGCTGCGATAAGGTGCCGTTAACTCGGCGTTCGCTCCTTGTGAATATCCCCCTTATTGTATTGAATGTTCGGATGAACAGCAGTGAATGTTGAGCTAATTGATGGTCTCCCTAAGACAAGGATTAACGTCCTGATTACCGGACCAGAGGTTGTATTACAACATTGTCTTGGGGGTGTAGTGGGGATTTGAGCCCACTTTGCGCACCTCTGGGGCACTTTGATATTACTGAATGCGATGCAAATGCTTGTGAGGCTTATTGTGTATTTCAGATCATGGCAGTGCTAAATGTGTGCTGGTGTCATCTCAAGGGGCTATTCCCTCATTTGCATGAGGGTGTGGCAATATGCAAATTATGGAATCCTTTCTCTTTGTGACCACCATGCATTCTAGATGCAGGCATCAAGGTAAATAGGCTGCCAGGGGCAGGGTGATTGTGCGCCACATAGAGGTAGTGCACAGTCAGGGGACACTCTTCATGAGGCGTTTTATTTGAAGGGGAATAAAGAGGTCCTATGGACTCCACGGATATCTACTGCAGGCGTGTGCAGTCTCTCACTGTACCCACCTTCAGTATGATCACTGAATCCTTAAAAAACGCAGGCTGGGTTGCTGCCTACACGATGAAGGGCAGACCCAGTGGCTCCCTCTGCTGGCACAGGTTTGTGCCTACACTAGAAACAGTTCATTCTTTGTGACAGGGCCCACTGACCAGCCTGTGCCCTGTACACCCAAGTAAAGGTTCACCTATCAAATGCCAGGGAAGCGCACCCTTTCGGCAATATGGACCCAAGGATTTTAAGCGCAATATGCACCACCACAGCTGTGTCTGAAGTCCATAATCAAAGACCTACTGTGTTTCTGATTTCGGTTGATGCACACTGGGGTTCAGGTGCCACTAGTTTCAACACAAAAACCCCAAAGTCGACCTTCTTTCAGTATAACACTTTGGGTGCAGGTAAAAGTGACAAAGAGACAGAGAAGGGCATTACGAGTGGGGTGGATATGGGACAGCCTCTTGACATCAGTGGATGCCCCATTCGCCAAACCTGGAGCTCCTCATCCTCATTTTACAGCAGGGCTTTAAGTGTGCCGGGTCCCACCGGTGCCGAGCACTGGCAGTTTTTTAAAGGGGGGCCTCAAAACGAGTTTCTATCGGGCTCTGTTTTGTGCCCTGGCACAGGCGGTCCGTTTTTTTCCGGACTGCAGTGACAGCAGGCACATGGATGTGCGCTGCTCACGCTGCTCAATTCTCACTAGTGGAGAAGGTACAGCATGACGTCATGCCAGGTGAGCCTTGTAGGTGAAGGGACTCCTTTAAACAGAGTACTTTTCTCTCTGGATTTCCCTTCTCTTTTTGAAGCGAAGGAGCAGCAACATTGTTGTGGTGTCACCAGGGCTTTAACCTTTTCGGTGCTCATGACGGAACGGTTCCGTCATGAGCGTCGGTTGAGCTGTGCTCATGACGGAACCGTTCCGTCATGACCACGCCCGCGCAAGAAACGGTCAGCGCTGAGCGGGAATCGGCGCCGCATCGAAGAGGTTAAGTGGAAGCTTTTTCAATATTATATACAAGCCATAGTTGCTGCTTATTATTCTTATGCAACTAACAACCGTTGACAAAGCCAATAGTCCTGACTTCTTGTTGGTATGGTGTTACTTGTATCATATATCTGGATGCAATGACAGAAACAGCAAAATACAAGTCGGCCGGCACACTATGCTAAGCAAAGATTTTTAGCTGAGGTGCTTTTAAGCCACGCCCTTAATTACATTGGCCACGCCCCTTTGAGAGACCCCCCCCCCCATTTTTTTCATCCCACTTAAAGCCCTGATTTATAGGTTGTTGAACTGCTTGGTTTCCGACAGCAGAGCCCAGTTTGCAGAACGTTCAGAAACCTTTAGCTGGCGGCCCATCCAGCTCAGGGCCATTGGCTATAGAACACTGGAAGGACTGCCTTCCTTAGGGCCTGCCTTCAGATGCTGGACTTTCGGCCGCATTCCAATCCTAAACATCAAAACATGTTCCTGACACACAGTGAGAAAACTCCCTTAAGGTCAGGGACATTTCTTTCTAGTTTTTCAGAAGCAGCCCCCATGTCTGGACATTTATTTCTGAAAAACAAACAAAACACAAGTTGAGCGGGCATCACATGGTGGACTGCCCGGCATGTATTTTTGACAAAAGCACTGTGGTCCTATAGGCAGAAACACTCTGGATGAAAATGAGCACTGTCACACAGGTGGGATCCCCAAATGTGGCCGGAGGGTTTTGACTAGACTAGCAAAGGTCGGTTGGGACACCCACCAAACTAAAAATATGCCTGGGAGTGTTTCCCAAAGCACAACCTGGTGAAACTTTGTGTATTGGGGTCAGGACTTCCATATATCGAGGTCACACAGAAGCCTTAAGGCCCCAAATGGTGTAAAATTACAACAAACGGTTTGACAACTGCCTTTTGGGGTGTTGTTGAGGCGAGAAATGCTTCTTACAGTGAAGCATTACATTCAATAAATGTAGGGCCACATTTATGAGGCCCCTTGCGCCGTCGGAATGTCACTTTTTGTGATGTTCCGTGACGCAGGAGCCGGCTCCATCTTTACCAGGCACCACTAAGCCACTTTATTTGGCTTAATGCTGCCGCGTAAATATTGTCCCCTTTAACCCCTTCGATGCTGCGCAGATTCCGCCGCTGTGCTGACGGAATCTTGCGCGGGTGTGGTCATGACGGAATGGTTCCGTCATGAGCACAGCTCAACCGTGGGTCATGACGGAACCATTCCGTCATGAGCACCGAAGGGGTTAATACAGTTTTCTGCACTAAAGGGGCATGCAATGGGTGTTGCTAGGGGCGTTCCTAGCAACATCCATGGCATTTTGACACTGCCCCAGATTCATGAGAAATCGTAAATCTGAGGCACAACGAGGAGAAATATCTTCCTCGGTTTTCCTTTTTCTATGTGTGCTGCAGATGGCTGCAGCACACATAGAAAGAAGAAAAAGCCTCTTGTGTTTCCCTTCCTGCACAAAAACAATCATCCCCTCGACGCAGGTACCCTTGCGCCACGGTGCAAAGGTGCCTGCGTTGGCACACAGCTGCCCATTATGCACTGGAACAGGGGAAAAGGACAGGAATGCACCGTATTTCAGAGATACAGCACATTCCTGCCCCTTTCTTTTGCAGTAGGGCAGTGAAGAAGAAAGGCCTGCTGCGCTGCCCTACGGCAAAAACACACAAGCATTGGCAGAGCCAATAGGTCTCGCCTTTGGGACCTTATAAGTGTTTAGCTATGCAAAAGTTGCATAACTAAATACTTATAAGGTCCCAAAAGCGAGACCTATTGGCTATGCCATGCGGCCGTGCGGCCGCGAAAGTGATCGCGATCAAACATCAAAGCGGCTGCGAAAGTGAAAGTTCATAGCGGTCAAGCGCGGCGCGCGTGCCCGCGCACATGCACTGTAGCTCTAGGCTGGCCTGGAAGCACTTTTTGGAGTCCTCTCAATAAGCCTCGCCAGACCAGCACATGCGCTGGGTCAGGCGAGACCTAATAAATGAGTCCTGTAGTATATGGCAGGTGAGTAGAGTGCTCCATGAGACAACATTTCATTTTGCCTTGGGCTTTGAAAAGCTTCGATTGCGTCGGTTCTGACCCTATCTAGTGGACCCATCACAGTCTAAAAGAGTTAATTCTCCACTGTTGCTTAAAAGGAGGATGGTGTGGGCCCAGCAATGACCTTTCCACCCATGACCTTGCTTTTTCCTGCATTACATATCACCCTGTGCACCCATGCAGGTTCCATGCAAGGGTTTTCAAAGTACCAAGCAAAATTAAATTTTTCCATTTTGGAGCTCCCGATTCCCTTGCAACGTGGCCGCGTTTGAGGCTTTATTTATAATCTGGTTGCCTCTTGTCGTTCCATCATACAATGGCGGCCTCCTACTATCGACTTAATGTGGCGTCGGGATTGGATAACCAATCAATATTTTTTTGAGGGTTGGGTCGGGCTGCGGGGTGCAGTGGGGTGTGCACGCTGTCTGGGTCCGTGCAGTTACAAGGACAGCTAATGTCATAAATGAACATTAATGCACTCCTAGTCACCGGGGCCCACTGTGTGCGGTCCCTTTCGTGTGGAATATGCGCAGTTTCCATGCCTGCCTGAGAGAAACAGATCTGTCACTAAAGCCAGCAGAGAAAAAGTTATTTCAAAACGTTAAATTTAAGAAAAGCCTTTAAAATTTAACGGCAGTCAGACGGATGACCGGCTTGTGGGGGACCCGCAGAAACCGTATCGTAAAAAGAGCGGGAAATGTGCTGTGCCGGCAAGGCAAGAATAACAATGAGTTTCAGAGGGGGATCAGTGCTAGCTTTTGAAGCTAGACACTGTCCAGGTAAAAGATTTTAATTTACGCTTATTCTATGCTAATTGTTATTACTTCAATATTTAGAAAATCTTCCAGATTCACCCTCAGCAATTAACTTACTTCACTCTTTTTGAATTAAGGGTTAATGCTGGGTCATTCATTCTTGGAAGATGAGAATAAAGCGGGGCCGCAAAATCTACATTTTATTTTGGGCAGTTTTACATAAAGTGAACCATTTCCAGGAAGCACTTCATAACAGACGCAGACTATGCTGCACTTTTTGTTTTGGCTCAGAGATCTTTCCTAGCATTCGTAGGATGCTAAGCCAATGCCAGGATTTGAACCCAGTTTCTGAGCATTCACAGACAGCAGCTGTAGCCACTAGGTTGCATCATCTCTCATAAAATATTGGCTCTTGTTGGACTCGAGGTTCCATAGGACCTGGAGCCGAGCCAGACTTCAGGCTGCAGCCTGGCTCGAGCTTTAAGTTGCTTGCCCTGACAGTGCCTAGTTTGTAAAAGAATAATTGCGGGGGCCCAATGTTTTGCTCTGAACCCCATGGCCGGCACTGCGAATATGGGGGGTGCTGAATATAAGGCCGCATAGTCTTAATTTCACCGTATACCTCTTTCATCGACCCCCAAACTCTCCCTGTCCTTCATCTCGATCTTGCAGGTTCTTTTTGATCCCTGCTTTCTCCTTTTACCATTCTTCTTCCATGTTCGTCTTCCTCTTTCTTCCCCCCTTTATATTTTTCTCTCTCTTGCTTCGGATGTAAGTCTAATGAGGAAAAGTCCGTTCCTGGCCCCCCAAAATGAGTGTTGGTGAGCCCCTCTTCAAACACTGGCTCACAGTAAGCACTGCACTCACTCCTCCTAATGCTTTCAACATGGCTAGAACATAGAACAAGCATTGGCATAGCCAATAGGTCTCGCCTTTGGGACCTTATAAGTGTTTAGCCATGCAACAGTTGCGTAACTAAATACTTATAAGGTCCCAAAAGCGAGACCTATTGGCTATGCAAAGCGGCCGCGCGGCAGAAAGTGAAAGTAATCGCGGTAAAACGCTGCGCGCGCGCCCGCGCACATGCACTGTAGCTCTAGGCTGCCCTGGTAGCACTTTTTGGAGCCCTCTCAATAAGTCTCGCCAGACCAGCGCATGCGCTGGGTCAGGCGAGACCTAAAAGTCTCGCCAGACCAGCGCATGCGCTGGGTCAGGCGAGACCTAAAAAGCCATTACCTCAGGTAGGCGAGACCTATTGGCTTTACCAATGCTTCTTTTTATTATGCAATGTAAATAAGTGTTGTAACTAAAGCTCTGGGCAAAAATAAGTGTGGGGCCTGGGAAAAAGAGCCGAGGCTTCACTCCCCTTGCAATGACCAATCTGCAGAGAGCCCACCAAACAGGCATAGATGGCCAATGGCAGCCACGCAACCTGCCCACAAGGTGACACCTGTCGGTGACGTCAGCAGTGGGCCTCTGCCGAGACTGGGGTGCGCCTGTCAGTCCCTAGGATTAAACGGGGTTATGTACGATACTTTATCAGTTGTTTTTTAGCGCCCTGCCCTCCGTGTCAGCCAGAAGGGCCTTTCCATAGGTTAATTAGGCCTTATTTCATTTGAAATTACACCGCCATATTTCTGCTCTAATTAAGTGCCTTTAAAACATGGCCGCACCGTGACTCAGTGACTCATAATTACAGCAGCCCTGACTTGTGCTATACGGCACGGAACTAATACCCATGAAGTATGGAGCGTCTCGCGAGCAGCAAATTAGGCGGCCTCGCCGCTTCTTTTGGCTGGGAGGGATTTTCTCTTTTTACGGAGTCATGAGCACATTTTTCAGAAATAAATATTACATGTCATCAGAATTGCAGATTGGATTTCTATCTTCATTCAGAGCTCGAATTTTTATTTTAGTGAAGGCGCTCGTGTGGGTGCGAAAGAAGATGGAAGAGGGGAAGAGACGTCAAAGAAAAGGAGGGAAGATGAAGCGGGAGAAGATACATTTTAGTGGTGTGCAATTTTTGTATCGTTTTTATTTACATAATTATGCAAAATGAAGTAACAGATTTGTAAAATTAGATTGCCCACAAACCCAGTACTTAGTGCTATTTTTTAGAGCAATGTGTCCTTGCGTAAAATTGTTTGCAAGTTACTGTGTTAAAAACATGCTGCTAAAGTGCCAGGGGTGGCTCCTCCACTATGGCGGAGGAGCGTTGCCCTACTGCTTTTAATCAGTGAAGTAAAGGAAACATAAAATGATAATAACTTTAGGTTATTATCATCTTATGCTTCCTGCTGCTTTGTGGGCGGGCGGGTGGGCGGGGCTGCTCTGCACTCAGAGGAGGCCAGGGAAGGAGTGGTTTGCCCACTCCTAAGTGTGCAATGACTATTTGGTCGGCCCTCTGGGGTCGCCAAAACCAGTCATGCGCACTTTTCCTATTCTCCAACCAGGCTGCATTACAGCCTGCATGGAGAACAAGCCCAGGGTCCCATTCCCCGGTTGAGCGTCCAACCAGGAAGCCCAGAACCAATCACAATACTGCATTGCAGCATTGTGATTGGTCAGAAGAGCCTGGGTGCCTACCAACCCTGCAGCGTTGTCAGGGCTCGAGTCGGGGTACCACGCGGGTGGACGGCGTCCCCCCACTTATTTTACCGGGATTTTACCAGGTGGACGCCGTCCCCCCTGCCCAAAAGATGGATTCGGTACCCGAGTCTGCACCTGTGCGCGTGCTCAGCACTCACCAAATCTCACCTCCTATTATTGAGAGTGGGCGAACAGAGCTCTTTAAGTTTTTTCACGTTGATGGAGCCGTTCAGTATGACAGACGGGCGCACGTGGCCGCATATTAGAAAAGGTCAATATGTATTTATGCATTTCAGATGGAGACCGGCAAATTTACTGTGGGCAATAAATACGCACCGAACAAGCGCAGCTTTAATTTCCCCGCTCCTTTGAGTGTCAATACAGTGACGAATTCCAACGTAAACATTCTGCTTTGCCCTTTGAACCTGCCCCCATCACCTTGTAACCTTTGTTAATTAGAGGGGACTACATTTCGTGACATCACTTCCTGTTGTGACGTCACTTCCGGTGACACCACCTAACATGGAGCGTCCCCCCACTTGTTTTTTAGGACTTGTGCCCTGAGCGTTGTGATTGGTCAAGGGAGACTTCTCTGTGCTTCCTGTGCCTCGGTCTGGCAAGGACAGCAGGAGCAGAGACGCGGGGCCAGTGCGGCAAGGTAAGGGTTTCTTTTATTTTTTTACTTTTCCCCCCCACACTCCCCCCACCCCCGCACCCCCTCCCTGCCAAACGCGAATAATGCTGGCCGCCACTGTAAAAGTGCACATGATGTGAACAGCAGCTGCTCGCTTTCTGTTTGTTCACTTTACACCTGTTATAGGACTTTTCCCTAAACGGTCAGAAAATATGCGCAACAAGGCCTAATGGCATAATGTCAGACATTTTGCATAACAAGCATAAAGCAAACTCCCAGAAATTATGCAAGAGTATGTCAGTGTAATGAAACATTTGGCTGGGCCTGGAGAGAACGAATTAAGGAACCGAACGCCAAGGCCCAGATTTACTAAGCCTTTGTATTGCACAATGCAAGGACAACACAAAGGCTTCAGCAAAATTTAGAAAGCAATGCAAGGAGCTATTTGCAGCACCTTGAGTGACTTTGTAAAGAAATGTAACACAACGCAGTGGCTAGTACTGTGTTGCGCTACATTTAGAGCTGATAAGAGTTACATGGGTGGAGCATGAGCATTCTCGTGCATGCATTCCCCAATGGATCTGACACAATTCTACTTTTGCAAAGTTTTGCAAACCTGGGATTGCATCAGTGGCGGCTCCTCCGCCAAGGCGGAGGAGCGCTGTCCCACTGATCTTAGAGAAGCGAAAGAGGCAAATATAAAATGATTGTAACTGAATGTTGTTATCATTTTATTTCTGGTTGCTGCGGGGCTGGTTTAGGGCTGGGCAGGGCTGGTAGCTCAGGGAGGAGAAGTGGACTATGCACGCTAAGTGTGCATGCCTGCTTGACCGGCCGTTTTGGCCAGCCAAGCTGTCATGCGCACTTTGCATATTCCCCACCAGGCTGTATTGTCCCGATCTGAGCGCTGATCCACAGCACTCAGAACAATCACATCACTGCATTGCAGTGTTGTGAGTGGCTCAGGGAAGCCTATGTGCCCAGGTGCTTCCTGCAGCTTCTTCCAGAAGAGCACAGAAGGTAGGAAAGATGTGGCCGGCAGAAAAGGTAAGTGTGTTTTTTTAAATATGTATTTTCAACCCCCTCCGTCATTCCCCTCCCTACACCCCCCTGCCACCCTCATTCCCTACTTGCCACCAATGGATTGCATCCAAGTGCGGCTTTAGCGCTAGTGGCGCCTGGTGCGACAATCTTGTTTTGGCACCGATCATTACCTTCTTCTCCATGACTTTCCTCACTGCCACTCTTCAACAGTGCACCTCATCGCTCCATAGCCTCTCTCTAATGTACCATTTTTTTTATAGTGTTAACCATAGTTCACTCACACTCAGTTCTGTGATCTGTATGGTGCACGTTCTTTGCTGCAGGCACATAAACCATCTGCACTACTTTATGATGAGCCAAAACTGCCACCCTACAAAATTCCGATCTCTCATCAGGAGGAACATTAATCACCTAAGTTATCTTGACAATTGTATTGTTACCTGAAAACTGCTGGACACAGAAGGAAGTTCATGTGCTTTTAAACCAAAAGTTATTTTTGAACTCAGCACCCACCCGCCACCAATGTCAGCACCAGGTGCTGCTGCACCGTTCACACCACACTAAAGCCTGCCCTGATTGCATAAAATCATTACACATCCCAGAGGACGAAGTAACCAAGAAAAAGTTCTTTTTTCTCCTTCTTATTTCCTCTTCCTAGCTTGATGCATTCTGCATCACATTTAGAAAAAGGAAAATGCCTCTTTTGATTGCTTTTGTGCAGGAAAGTATTCCATCCTGCACAAAATCAATCCTGCCCATAATGCAGGTACCCTTGCAGCATGGTGCAAGGGTGCCTGCAGAGTGCCCGCGCTATGAGAGAGAAGAAAAGTGGCATATCTTAGTAGATATGGTACATTTTTCTCTTTTCGTCTCACGTAACCCAATGCAGCAACTTTGTTTGCTGGCCTGTGTTGCGGATACATTAGTAAATATATCCTCAAGACTAGAGAGAGGAACTGAATGGGTGGAGAAGGAAAGAGGAAGATAGAAACAAAGGAGGACAGAAAAAAGATGGTCAGGAATTTGGGTAGAGAGGAATTTAATACATCTCAGTGCAATCTGTCTGCCAGGGAAACAGATCTTCTGAGTTGCTCATTTCTAATCTCAACAACATTGTATTGCCATCTGAAGGTGTTGAAACACCGACTCAGAAATTCAGAGTCCATTCGGTCCCCTGTTTGCATTGTTTTGCTTTCTTCTTCAATTTTGTTCTCTTCAACAATCCAAACTAGCATGGACCCTGGATGCTCTATAGATCGCGCGGCCTCAGGGATTACTGTATGCCTTTCCTCCAATTCCTTTTCTTCTCAGAGTTATTCAGAAGATCCAAAGGGATCATGCCCAAGTATTGTTAGTAGACCCCCTACTGGCCTTGAAGGAATTGATTCCCTTAATTTGCAGCCTGTCAATTTCCCCGAATGGATATTTCATGTTCATCCATCGTCTTTGACGGTTCCAACGCTGGACCAGGAAACTTTGAAGTAGTTACACTTAGGGGGTTGGAACTTGAGAGGAAATATCTCAGGTGTCATGATTGTTTGGTGGAGGTTGCACTAGATGTTCAGGAATAAAGGTATCCAGCAAGCTTGAAAGTTTATAACCGACATTTGGATTTCTTCTTGAAATGGTGAAGACCAAGAGTCACTTACCACCTCGTGTGAGCCTGTGAAAATACGAGACTTACTGAGGGACGGTTTCATTTTTGGGGTTAGCATTTTTAACCCTTAGAATTCAATGAGTCACAATTCGGGCTTTTAGCGGAGCAGACTGCTCGGAGATAGGTGCTCTGGTAGGCAGAATACTGGGGAGTTTCTCACTAAAGGGACCTTCGTTACACTTCGCTATACCCTCCTGGGATTGACCATTGGTTTTAAAGGGTCCTCACTCCCCACCCGTTGAACCTCTGAAGATCTTAAATAATTGTCATTGAAGAAGCTATTTTTGGTGGCGATTTTTTCAGATGTAGTGTTGGAGAATTAGGTGATTTATTGTTGTCTGAAACCTTCCTGCAATTTCTTGTTGACAAGGTGATTTTAGGGCTTGATTCATCTTTTCTACCTAAGATCCAATCTGCATTTCATGTCTCTCAGGATTTCGTTTTTCATTCTTTTCATGCCAGTCCAAGTTTGATTTGATTTGATTTGAATTGTTATTTATAAAGCACAGCGAATGCCGTGGCGTCTTGGCGCTAACTGTGATACATGGGTAATTGGAGCCTGAGCCTGGGTGTTTTAATTTTTAGCAAATAGCCAAGTTTTTAATTCTTTCCTGAACCTCATCCGATTCGATTGGCAACGCAAAGTGGATGGCATCTGGTTCCAAAGTTTTGCCGCACAAAAAGACAGTGTGCGGCCCCCCCATCTTACCTTGCGTGTTTTTGGAACACAAACAAGGCCCTCCGTAGAGGATCTAAGAGTTCTTACTGGAAGATACCTAGTAAAGAGTTTCCGCACCTCCCCAGAAATGCCTCCATGGAGAGCCTTATGTATTAAGCAAAGAGCTTTAAAATTGGCTCTTGATGAACAGGGAGACAATGTAGTGCTCTAATGGCCTCTGAGGTGGTCTAGCCTCTGCGTTTTTCAGTGATTGTAGCTTCCTCTCCTGTGCTTTATCAATTCCCAAAAAAAGAGCGTTGTAATAATCCAATTTAGATAAGAACAATGCAACTACAACTGTCTTTTGAAGCTCAGGTGCTATAAACAGGAATATTTTCCTCAATGTTTTTAAGAGGAAAAAGCAGGAGGAAGTTAGTTGGTTGACATGGGCGGATAGATTAAGCTGTTCATCTAAGGTCACCCCTACATTTTTAACTTTAGTAACGGGGTAGGACAAACTCCCGCCTCCGTGGACCACCAGTTGGTGTTCCATAACGGTGGTCCTTTACCAAATTCTAGGACCTCGGTTTTTATTTTCAAAAAATTTGAGCTCATTCAACACATGATATCTTTCATACATGCATGGAAGCCAATGGCTAGTGTGTCTGAATATTTGGCAACTGAGATGGTAAGCTGTGAGTCATCGGCGTACATGATCAGTGAAAACTCATGTTTCCTGACCGAGTCGGCCAATGAGGACACATATATGTTGAAGAGGGTTGGGGACAAAGCAGATCCTTGCGGAACACCACATGGAAGTTGGAAAGTTCCAGACTGTGTATTCTCCCAATGTATATTTTTTTCTCTGGTTTCTAAGAAGGAGGAGAGGAGATTCAGTGCGATATCCTCCACCCCTATCTCTTTCAGCCGCTGCACCAACACCTTGTGATTTACGGTGTCAAACGCCGCCGAAAGGTCTAATAGGACCAGAATTGCTCTGCCACCTCCATCCACTATCCTCCGAATCCCCTCTGTGGCCAGCACCAACGCTGTTTCTGTCGAGCGAAATGGCCTAAAGCCATGTTGTGTGCGGTCTAACAGAAGGTTATCTTCTAGGTAGTGAATTAACTCCCTGTTTATGACTCTTTCCAGAATTTTTGCTGGTAGCGATAGTCGGGAAATTGGCCAATAGTTTTTTGGTTCTAGTGGGTCCAAGGCTGGCTTTTTAAGAATTGGCCTTATACAGGCCTTTTTCCATGCATCAGGATATTTACCTGTTTCAAGGACTTGGTTTAAGAGAGGGGTAAGATGTGTACTGATGACCTTGGGGACTAGATGAAGGACTGCTGGGGGGCATGGATCATTTGGAGAACCGGATTTGGTGGATATCAGGAGATCATGGACCTCCTCCACAGTACGTGTCCTGAAGCGTGCAAGTCTGCCACTTGCTGCCCATACATTTATATTTGGAGGATTACTATCTGGCACAGTATTGGCCAAGCTTAAAAGATCATCATAGATCACTTGTACTTTGTTTTGAAAGAAATTGGCCATCACGTTGCAGATGGCTTGGTCTGGTCTGAACTTAACTGTGTGTTGAGCTGTAAAAAGTGTATGTACAGTTTTAAACAGTTCCTTTGAGGAATGAGTTGCATCGCTTATTTTAGCAGTAAAATAAGCCCTTCAAGTTCCCCAGAAGAAGTTTAATTGCGCACTCTAGATGATCATTGGGCCCCCTCTATTTATGTAAGAAGAACAACTTTATTCAAGAAAGTAGATTCATTGTTTGTCACATTAAGATGGCCTGGGCAAGGTTTAAAGCTGCAAGCCTCCACACCGAGTGGATGGTTGAAATATACAATTATCAGTGCTATGAGGCAGAGGAGAAAGCCCTTCCAGAAACGATTCAAGCTAGATCCACAGTGGGGTGGCTGCCTCCTGGACTTTTTTTAAAGGGGGCGTCAATGAAGGGCATATGTGCTGCTGTAGTGTGGTCTACCCATCAAGAGTTTATGACTCACTGCAGACTTCAAGCGGGAGGAGAGTCCTTTTCAGACTTTGGGGTAAAAGCACAGGAATCAGTAGACTCATTATAAATTCACTGAATATATGAACAATAAATCACAGGGTGTAGCAGTTTACATCATGTTTCTGGTTTTACTGGCTGTTTGATGTCTGCTAGGGTACATACTCCACAGGTGAGGACTCTGGCGAGGAAGATGGTGGGAGGAGGTACTGACCTGGTTCCTTGCCAGTAATCTTTACTACTTTGACTCCAGGGGGCATATGTACAAGCTTCTATCGCCACCACAACGTCACCTATATTGACGTTGTGGTGGTGATAGGGGCTGCGCCTTATGTACAAGGCAGCGTTAAGACACTTGACGTGGTTTAACGCTGCCTTGTACATAAGGCCTCCTTTCATGCTATGGTTAGCGTGAAAGGGGTGGGCAGTGGGTGTTGTGGTGGGCGTTCCACCGCAACACCCATTCGTTTTCACGCTGCCCCCTATGTACAATAGTGGCGTGCATCGGAGGCAGCGCCAAAATTAAGACCAGGTAAAAACTGGTCTTAAGATGGCGTGCTTTTTCCATGTGTGCTGCCTTGTGCAGCACACATGTAAAAAGCAAAATGCCAGTGTTTGTTTATGTGTAAGAAGGTGTCCCTTCCTGCACATAAACAAACTTTAAAAAAAAATCCATTTTGTCACTTTCATTTGTGCTGCATGAAGGCAGCAGCACCCAGGAAAGTGACAGGATGGCATTTCTAGAATTGTTTATGTGCAGGAAGGGAAACCTTCCGACACATAAACAATCCTCCCCTGCACACAGACACCCTTGCACTCTGGTGCAAGGGTGTGAGTGCAAGGGTGCCTGCGTTGGCCCTACATTGCTAAACCTAGCTCCATGGCAGTGGAAAACGAAAGGCTGCACCACCTTCTTGTAAATATGGTGCAGCCTTGCATATCAGAAGTGGAGGAGAGAGGTGTTAAGTCAGGAAGGCTAACACCTCTCTCCTCCACTTCCTTGTACATATCCCCCCAGGTCTTCCTCGCCACAATCCACTTTTACCCGTCCTACCCTTGCGAGGTCCAAACAGCAAGTATCTCTTTCCTTTCTAAGCTTGGATATTAAATGGAAATGGATTAGGCCCATCCTGCTATTATGCGTCATAGCAGGAAAAAGCAGGTGGCCAGTTTGGTAGGTTTTATTTTCTTCTTGGAAAGTTATCGGTGATGGGAGGGAACTCTACAGATAAGGAGGGTGGCGAGGACAACCTGGGGTCGGAGTATTGAAGATTACCGATAAGAAACTAGGGGGCATATCATCAAGCCCCGGTGATCAAATTATCGCCGCTTTAGCGCCCGTTTTCCGACGGAGAGCGGTGATAATTTTATCGCCTAATCAGCAAGGTCACGCTATCACGTGAATCCTTGCATTATCGCCCTTTCCCCCAACACCCATCTTTGCATCTCTAATGAGATGCAAAGTGGGCGTTCCTGCCTGACATAACTGGAGTAATGTCGCTAAGCGACATTTCTCCAATTATCAATGGGCACGCTAACCTGCAGAGCGACAAGCAAAGTAGCGATAACCTCTGTTATCGCTACTTTCCTTATGCCTGCTTCAAAACTGACTTAGCCATGATATCCTATGTAAGGTGGATATCATGGCTAAGTATGCCTTGCCCTATCAGCATACCTTGTGAGAATATCGCTGTATTTCCAGCGATAATCGCACAATTGGCAGCTTGAGCTCTGAATTTTATCGCTTTGGAGATAAGCGTTGCTGATAGCACGCTATCTCCGCGATAAAATTCAGAGTTGGACGGCGATAATTATCCTCGCGCTAAGAGCGCTGAGCGATAATTATCGCATGGCCTTGATGATACGCCCCCCAAGTAATTTTTTCAAATGTAGGAAGAAAGTAAGATGAGGGAGTATGAAAGAGAAGGATATGTGGGAATTCGTAAATTATTTGCAATATTACTTTTTGGTAAGTCACAGATAGGATCCCACTCTCTAAGTGGCAGAGAATCTGTGATTATTGTTATTTGGAGGGCAGATTGTCTAACCTTGAAGTTCACAGTGCCTGGTGATGGTAGAGAAGATTGCAAAGTGGTTGTGGTTTACCATAGTGCCACTGATGTTTTTACAGCATAGAGTAAAGGTTGAAAATGTGTTGGATGAAAGTATGGAAACTACAAAGACATTTGTAACAGGAATGCCAAGGGAAGGAGGCGTCAGAGGTGGGTGGGCCATTCTGCCACTCTGGCATTGTATCAGTGAGCTGGAAACTAGGTGCTGCTTAGCAGGATAGGCTGCCATAACTCAACCGTGCCCCAAAGTCCCATGAGTCTTCTGGCCTCCTGCAGTGCTGGGCTGGTTTGAATACATTTGCCACATCTGATTTTGGTTTCCAGTCCAGCACTGGCATGAGTGACTCTGCAAGAATGTGCATTTTGAGAGATACGTTAAAAGTTATTGGCGAAGAAGGCATTTTGATAAGAGATGGTAAGATTACAGCCGCAAGAGCATTAAGGGAACACTTGGGGCACTGATACTGAAAGTCATTTAGGGATTTATATAACAGTTAGGAGAGCGCAAGATGTTTATGTTGTTTAGAAATAATTATCAGTGGGTACCGAGAGTTGCTAGGGCAATCTGAGGTTACCGGGCTTCAATTGTGTCAAGTGGAGCCTTTTGCTTTGGGTATCTTTTAGCCACCGTAATACTGGACTCCAAAATTAGAAGCCAGTAACCATTTTACACTTGAAACTCAAAATTCGGGAGAGACAATAGTAGCCCTCAATAAATCTACCAAATCTACCTATTTAGGCAAATAATTTACTTTAAAAAGAAAACATACGTTATTCTTCTATAGCCTTATAGCCGGCCATAAAAGTCCCACTCCAGATTTAAAGGCCTGGCCCGAAGACGAAGGCACAAAGGTGTGGGCCTTTAATGCTGGTATGGCCCAGCTACGGAGGGCTTTAAGGCTATTAGAACATTCCGCTACTAGAGGGCAGAATGTTCTAAGAATTAAAACAAAGGCCTCACGGAGCCCGTGGGCATTTCAATTCCTCCGTGAGGCCTTTGTTCACAGCAACAGTTGTGAACAACAATATTGGAATGCTGGCGCTCCAAGCTTCTATCGGTCATTAGAAGCCCGGAGCACTCCATTGCGTTCAATGGAGCTCCCAACATTCCAGTGTTCTAATCTCTCCTAAATACTTCACATAAAACATGAAAGGTAGAGTAATGAACATAGTGCTAAACTACAAAATGATCACACAATATGCCAGCTTCATAAGCTCTCTGGAAGCTACTAGAACAGAGGGCCGGCTACACTTACTTCTAGGCAGCTTCCTGTGTCTCGCAGGCAAAGTTACTTTGTTGTAGTCTTTATACTTTTCAATGGTTTACATAATACAGAGTCTCTTTAATAAATACCCTGGTTCCACTGTATTAAGGAATAGTGTGTGCAGCCTTCTACTGCCTTAGGCACCCACTCTTCACTCTGTTTTCAGCTTTAGGACCCAAAGCCCCCAGTCCGGCCGGCATCCCCTCCCAACCCAAGGAGATGGGTCATGTTTTTTACAGCAACAATCAAAACATGACAAATTCACATGTTTATTAACATTACTTCTATTTAGTCACAGCAGACATAGCTAGGAAAATAACGGACACAGCATATACAATTGTTTACAATTGACAGTTCTATGATGAAAATTGTTCAGGTATGAAGTGCCTAACAATTGGGACCTCTATGTGGAACTATACCAACACTAAGGTACAGTCAACCCTTCATCCAAGAAGAACTACACAGGTGGACCCCACCTTCATCTCTGAGGGGCGTTCCCCACTCACTGTCTCCTTGCCCTCATCCAAGGGCCCACCCCTCTAACACCAGGCATTCTCCTGAGCTCCAAGAAGTGTGACCAGGGGCTGCAGACGCATGCCCTACACTGATAAACCGTTCACCATTGCCGCAAGTCGTGTGACCATTCTTTCTCAGGATTCTGATTGCTGTCTCCTCCCTTAGTGCTGCACTAGGAAGAATGAGTTGGAGGATCCCACCCCCGATGTTGTAAATCAACCTTTCTGTCCTGTCCTTCGTCCCCCGCACCAAAAAACAAGTTTTGAGTAAACAACTAAATGTCATTGATAAACAGATTAGCCCACAGGTGAGACAAGAGGACCCCATCGCTG
This sequence comes from Triturus cristatus, assembly GCF_964204655.1. Lineage (NCBI taxonomy): Eukaryota > Metazoa > Chordata > Amphibia > Caudata > Salamandridae > Triturus > Triturus cristatus. The sequence goes on from NC_140583.1 coordinate 1,071,170,807, forward strand.
TAAAACATTGGGGTACCCCTGATCAATTTGTGGGGGACATTCCAAAGACGCCCTGGCCCAGGGCAAAACGTTGCTATTTCTGAGTTCAGACCCCTAAATGGCTCATTGAGTGCCCTGGACTTCACGTTTGTGCCCCACTTGTAGAGCAGAATCATGTATGACCATGCAATGACCACTTCTGGTAAGGTCCTACCCAATCAAGCAAACTCGTCCAACAGAGTCTCCCTGACCGTTCTGCCACCAACTTCACCGAGTAATTACGGCCATTGTGTACAATTACTAAGGCCGTAAACTGTAGTCCCTCACGACTCTTTGTTTCCTCCACCAGCTGGTGAAACTAAGAAATCCAGAGGCCACCCAACTCCACACCATCTGAAGAAGATGTCCATCAGCACACCAGGCTTTGGCTTACGATGCTGTTGCAACCTGTAGGCTGTCCGCCGCAGAAAGGAATGGCCGATCACCCACACAATCTTGGAAGGCGTACTATTAAAAGGAGAGCAGAAAACAAAGTGAAACAAACGCAATGAAGTGGGAAAAGCATAAAATGAGAATTGGCAGACTCACAGTAACTCTGAACGTTTATTGTGCTCAATATAAGATAAAGACCACCGACCAATCCGCTTGACATTATTCTGTAACAAACCAGATCCCGCAGTAAAAGACCCTGCCATTATCCTAAAAGAGTATGATGAATAACCCGAAGAGTCAGTCCTGACCACCCTGAGGGTGCTGTGCAACACCGCTGAGAACTAATACCGAGAGAGGCAATCACCGTAAGAACGAATGAAGAGTGCAGATGATTGGACGGTATGATAGACGGAGATATAGGTTCTCGCGCAAGTTCCACCACAGCCCCTTTTCCCAGTGGATTGGTCTTGGATCTCCTGAGCCCAAGGGAAAGCCTGTCCTAACATACCTGGCTGCTGATCAACTGTGAACCCCGTAATTATTCGGTTTTGGATGAACCAACCGACTCACCCATCCTGAAGGCCCAGCAGAAGGCAGCAGAGAATGCAGCAGCAAACAAAGCTACCTCGTAACGAGAGCTGCAAACCTTATGGAGGTTATCCAAAATAGCACCCAAAATCTGTGTGTCAAGTGGCCTCCTTCAGTTCTCAACTGCGCACCCCAATCTTGCCCAACCCGCAAGTGCCTTCCCCACCAGGAAACAGTTGCCCACATCATGTTTGCCCCTTAGCTTTCCAAAAAAGCTGATGGCCGACAAATGTGCACCTGCATAAGACACCGGCATGCCCTGATCTCTCAAAGCCTTGTGAAAGAGACAAATGGCACTGGACGAATTAACTCTGCAACGCCCTGCTCACTCAAAATGGACCTCTACGTCTTAAAGCTTTCTCATATGCCCCCTGCGTGTGCGTAGCCAGGGAAGCTACAACTAGATCCGGTAAGGCAGGGCTTCAATCCTCCACAGATATGTCAGGAACTCCGTCATCACCTCTCTTCTTTTGGACCAGATCAAAGAGAAAATATCCTCAAAGTCATCCTTCCATATTTTTTTCTTAACCTCTGCCAGGACGTGGGATGCCAGTTTTCCTAGCCCGGAAAATAAAGTGTCCTGCCCTACCACCCCCCTCAGTGCTGTGGAGGACTAAATCCCTGACCTGTCAGTCCCTTTAGCTGACGTCACTGTGGAGGGTTCCCTGTTTGAAAACGAGTCCACTGTGCTATCCCTTCGACTGTGTTCCTTTGTTGCCCCACTAGGCCCTTTTCCAAAAATGTCGGCTTGCCTCTGCAAGACAGCGATGGCCGACATAACCACAGAAGAAGAAGCCCAGGGGGAGGGCAACAAAGGGGCCCCTTGTGACCCCGCTAATGGGTTTGCTGATGGAGAAAGCAGGGATGCCACTGAAGAAAGCACCCCAGCTTTAGGGTCAGTGGCATGATCCCCGAAGACACCTTCAGCACCGGCTGGCGCTGCTGATTGGGTTACCGCTAAAGGCTAACCTGAAGCCCTAACCTGGGGCTGGAGAACAAGAAACCGGTGCTGGCCCCCATTGTCAATGACTGCCTGATTTCGACCAATGCAGACAAAACTTAATTGGAGCCCGAAGTCGGAGAGTAGTGTGTTCTGAGAGGCATGTTAGATGGGGTGCATCCTTAGGAGGAGACAGAGGGGCCTGACCCCCACAATCAGCTACCAAGGTACCTATGCTGGGTCCCTTGACCACCGCAGGTCCCTGGCCTGAAGGGCCTAACACCTCTTGGGGGGAAGAGTTCAATGACTGTTCTTTCCCCCTTCTCCTTACTCAGGAAAGACAGATCACAGAGAGACATTGGATCACCTTGGGCTCTTCGCTACAGTGGGTTCCGGTTCTGGCTCCAAGTCGGAGGCTGAGCCGCATGATTCCCCTCCCCCACCCAGTTTAGCAAGAACACGTCTCAAAAGCTGGGTTAATTCTGGGTCACATCCTTTTCGCTTGCCCATCCAACTACTTTTGGCTGGCAATTTACCACAAGATTCACAATCAAAACAGAACAAACTAACCACCAACCACAATGGTGCACCCTGCAAGGTGTTGATCACTCACCTCTGGTCCCGGTCCACATTCCTGGCCCAGCCAGCTGTAGGCGTCATAAGGTGAATTGACTGCCCACACAAGAACTTCCATCAGTTTAACCACCTACTGGGCAGGGAAGGGGAAGGGTGCATCTCGTTGAGTGGGGGGAGCCGAGGCAATCAAGTAAGTGAGGAGCAACTACAGTGACGCAGCACTCCTCTGGCGGCCCACACCAGTGTGAGGGCTAAAATCGATCTGGGCCAAACAGGGGTGAAATAGTATGTGAGGGGAGGGGAGTGCCATGCTGATGGAACGCTCCGGTTATTGATCTCGTATTAAAATTAGGTCAAAAGGGGCAGGGGACTGGGTAACTCCATTGAGTTTGAGGGGTTGGTCAGGGCTGCTGAAAAATCCATGCACTGGCCCTGACATGCTCATCAATGTAGAGTGAATAGTGGAGCGCCTCTGGGATGCACCCCGAACTGCTCCTATCACCGCGAAAGCCTCCGCTGGAAAAGGGAGGGCAGGGCAAGTTCACATTAAATAGGTCTCTCATCGCGACCGTGGGAGTGGAAGAGACACGCCAATCTCACTTGCCACTTACTTTTCACTCTGCCGACCCCCTGATATACTGGGGCAGCCTTTGGAGGCCCACCACTGACCCGGAAGAGCTCCCACCTCCCTGAGAAGGCCAAAGAGTCATGTGCGCAGGAGGGGGCACGGTCCTCTGGGCCCCGGTTCCATAGCTGCCAAGGTTTCCGATTTTATGTGTGACATTTTTATAATTTCAGTCTAATTATGAGTGACATTTCTATTTTTTTTTTATTTTTTTTATTATATACCCATATAAATCCAATTACAGTACATATAATGGTCTTACATATGAAATAAAGCAACATATTAGGTCTAAAAAAATATACACAGCTGGCACTTATAAATAGTATTATTAGAATAAAGGGAGGAATTTCATAAATATTAAAAATACTATAAATGCATAATAAAACAGTCAGATAAAAAACAGATGGTAGCATTTCCTAATTACATACATTGAGTTGATATAAGCATGGTTTAGGATACCTCCCAAAGGCCGCCACTTCTTACCCTATCAGGGCATCCCACATTCTTTCTCCACCTTACGATAGGTGACCAAATTGCCCGCCCGAGTTTTCTTGCCTCCCTTCCCCTACATGCATATAGTGCGGTTTCTTGATTATATATCCCCAAGAGGCGTGCTAACCATATTTGAAAGGTAGGGGGATCAGCATCCTTCCATCTTGCTGCGATTATTATCCTAAACACAGATGTGCCAATAAATACAAAATATTTCTCTGTGGTATCCAGGCCAATACAGCTATCATAGCCCATGAGCATCAGGGTGGGGAATATGTTAATCCTGCTGCTAATAGTCCCTCCCAAAAGCCCACCACCTCGTTCTTGAGAGACAGCAGCCTGGCACAATCATAGAACATATGTATTATCGTCGCAGCCCCTCCCCACAACTTGGGCAGCTATCATCTGCCCTCTTGCCCCAGTTAAAAAGCTTGGCAGGGGTGAAATACAGGTTGAACACAGGTTTGGAATGTTGTGCCTTAAGATTGGTTGATAGGAAAATGTTGGCCGCTAGTTACAATGCCATATCTACATTAACATCAGGATTATTCAGCTTCCCAACCCAGTTGGTTTCAGTTTTCTCTAGGCCGTCTGGGACGCTTTTTAACAACATACTATAAATATTTTTAATCCTATTACCCCTCCGTGCAATTATCTCCAATAGTGGTATTTTTTCCAGAGGTATTGCCGGTCTACAAATGGCAAACAATTCTCGGATTTGTACATACTTAAAGTATTGCCTATCGAAGCTCCATAATCCTGCTGCAAGGCAGCGAAAGGGCGTAGCTGGACTGACAAGTGTAGGTGCCCTATAGATATTAGGCCTAGCTGTTCCCATTGCCTTCCCATATAATCATAGAAAGGGTGCGGAAAGAAATGCTATCGCCACAGAGGGGTATAACGGCTAATTTTTGGGATCACCATAGCCTTACGCACCCTACTCCATATTTCCCAGGCACTATGAACCACCTTGAATCGTACCTTCTTGTAGTAATAAAATAGACATCTGGTGTAAAAGGCTTACTCAATAATAAAATGTAATATTAGGGAACACAAGCCCGCCTTGTCCCTGTGGGAGTGTCAGGTATTTTAGGGATGGTCTCACTTTCCCATATTGTTAAATAAAATTTGAAACATGATTTCTAGTGCTTTTAAGATTACTGCGAGTGGAATAGAACAAAATATATAGAGATTTTTTGTCAGCATTGCTTTTTTTAGAACGTTTCCTCGCCCAATAACAGATAGGTGCAGTACAGCCCGTTTATCCGTTTAAGATCTGCGCATATTGTTTTTATCAAAGGGTTAATAGTCCTAACTATTGTGTCTATTTTCGAGCTAATACAGACTCCCAAATATGTTGCGTTTTCTACATGCCGGTAATCATTAAAAGTTATATTGTCTGTTCATATTACCAATGTTTTACCTTCGTTCACAGAATAGCCTGATGCTTGCCCATACTCTTTAGCGATAGCCGCGGCTTTCCTGATTGCAGCAGTCGGATTGGTGGTTAAAATGGCAATGTCATCGGTATAAGCCAAAATCTTTGTCTCAAATCCTTTAAAAACAATCAGTTTGATCTCCTGGCTTCTTAAAAATGTCTCTATCCGAGGGTTTATGTACAGAGCAAGTAGAATAGGGGAGCATGGACATCCCTGTCTCGTTCCCCTCGATAATAGTATACTATTCAATTCTTTTCCCATCAGTTGTAGCCGGGCTCTAGGGTTCGAATACATTGCTTTAATGGCCCTGATGAGTCGTGGGCCAAAGCCCGTTAGCTACAGTAGCCCCCACAGGAACCTCCAGGCCACCCGGTCAAACCCTTTTTCGGCATCAAGGAGGCTCATGGCCATCCGTCCCCCGTTGCAGCCTGGATATCAAAGAGTGATATAACCCGCCTGATGTGATCGGTTGTCCCTTTCCCGGGGATAAAACCATGCTGCCAGGGCGAAACCAGATGGCCGATGACCCTCTCTAGCCGAGCAGCCAGTATTTTAGAATATCGTTTAGTGTCCGTATTGATCAATGATATAGGCATATATGAGGCTGGGTTGTCCAGTTGTTTGCCTTTCTTAAGAAAGATGATTATGTCTGTCTCTTTCCAAGATTCTGGTGGATGTCCACTGTTTGACTTGGCATCTTTTGGCGTGTTTTCCCTCAGTTTTTGCATTCTGGTCTCCCGGTTTTTGACACTGTTTTTGCTGGCGTAGTGTTTCTGCGCACTTTTCTTACTGCTGATCAGTGGTAAAGTGCAAGTGCGCCTGTGGTAAATTGTGTTATGGAGTGGTGTTTCCATGATTGGATATTCGATTTACTTGTTAGTCCCTAGTAAAGTGCACTGAGTGTGCTAGGGCATGTGAATCAAATGCTACTAGCGGGCCTGCAGCACTGATTGTGCCACCCACGTGAGTAGCCCTGAAAAGGTAACTCAGACCCGTCATTGCGGAGTCTGCGTGCAGTTTGTAACTGGCATGTCGACTTGGCCAGTGCACACACTTGCCAGTCCCTCACCTTCCCTTTTCTTACATGTCAGCCACCCCCTAAGGTAGGCCCAAGGTACCCCTGTGGGCCGGGTGGAGTGTATGTGAAAGGTAGGACATGCCCTGGTGTGTGTCTCATGTCCTGATAGTGAATTACAGCCAATTTTATTTTTCGCTATTGCAAGGCTACCTGTTCTCCATAGGACAGAATGGGGAGTTTTTTTAAAACGTCTTATAAACATAACTGGCCCGGGGAATTAGGTAGGAAAATAAAGTTTAGTATGCCTGAACTCAGAATCTAAAGATGCATCTTTTAGTGAAGGGGATTTTTAGATTCTGTGTTTGAAAAATACCAGTTTTAGAAAGTAGGTATTTTCTTTCTCAGTCATCCTGTGTGCCCCTGCTGGAATGTGGATTGCCTGTCTGGGTTTTGGATGACAGAAGTCTGGGGAGCAGGAGTGGCTCCAGATAGTCTAGATTGGTCAGGAAAGGGCTAAATAGACCTGGGCTGCATTGGGGAAGGGGGAGGAGATTTCCTTGCACCTCAAAGGGCCTGGTTTGCCTCTGACCATGCCGTCTCCACCTCCTGCCAGGAAGTCACACCCAAGAAGGCAGAACTGGTTCTGGCTGGGCACAGACACTCTCTGCCTAAGAGATCAAAGGATTTTGGGGTATAAATATTGGGGCCCAGACCTCTGAAGTTTCGAACTCTTGTGGACCAAGAGGACTGCCAGGAATAAGAGCTGGAGAAGCTGTGAGGAGGAACTACCACTTTGCTGTTTGCTTTGTTGTGTTGGCCTGCAGTGGCTGCTTTTGTCTTGGGCAGTGAAAGGACAGGACTGAACTCACTACAATCTACTTTGGGAGTTTCTCCAAGAGCTTGAGGTAGGTTCAAAAGTCTCAGGAACAACAAAGACTTCAAGCTCTTCTGCCCTTAGCACTAGCACTGGGAACTGTGTGTTTTGTGCTGCAACAGAAGAAAAGCAACCCGACGGCGTCTACGACGCCGCTGCCAACTCCATGTCCTGAAGGCACCGCAGAGGGCACCGCCGCAATGCCGCACCATGACCCTGGTCTCACCAACGCTGCCTGCTGACGCCGCCACTGAGCCGCAGCTCAAACCGCAACCTGTGAGACCTGCACTCCGCACAGCCTCACTTCACGATGACGCCTTGGTATACCATACAACACCGCTCCACGCTAAAATCGACGCCGCTGCCTGCACCATGGTTCGAGGGCACCGCTCGTAAAGTTACATGATGCACCACTCTCATCCTGCACTGCAGCCTTGGCCTACCAACGCCGGCGCCATCGACCCCAGTTCGTCTAGCCGACGACAGCGTTTCAGCAACGACGACACCGCTGCTTGCACTGTGACCTGCCAGCACCGCGACGAGCACCGCATTCACTTCGCACCACGACCCTGGTCTCACCCACGACACCATCTGTTGCCATCATGAAGCCGCTGCTCTCACAGCGACCTGAGGGCACCGCACCCTACACCGCTGCACTTCGCACTGCAGCACCCGACGACTGACTACGCCAGCGCTCCTGACTTCAGCAGAGAGGAGTTTGATCTGCAACATGTGTGACTTCGAGGGCCCCGACGACTCCCGCACCAACCTCCAGAACCGACGCCTGCGGATGCCGTGCGTTTGGGAGCTCAACGAGAGGTCACCGACGCATTGCATTTCTAAAAGGTACTGTTTGCGGGTCTTCCCGACACCGCAGCTGGCCTGCGACACCGTGGTCAGCCAGAACTTTTTGGATTTGTTTGCTTACAACGCAGTGATAGCCCCGGACGGAGCTATCGACATCAAGGAACTGTTATTCAAGAATATTTTTAAGTACTGTAACTTGGATTTTTTATCCTTTTTGGTCTTGTCTTAAATATATAAAAATGTTGGATATTTTTCTAAACTTGTGTGGTGTCCTTTTGTAGTGCTTACACTATATTACTGTAGGTTATGTGCAAATGCTTTACACACTGCCTCTAAGATAAGCCTGACTGCTCGTGCCAAGCTACCAAGGGGGAGAGCAGGGCTTATTTTAGGATTGTAACTCCCTTATCCTGACTAGAGTGGTGGTTTCTGCCTGGCTTTGGCACATGCCCTAGCCTACCAAAAATCCCATTTCTAACGCCCACTTTGTTGCACTCCCAAGAACAGATCCAGTTATATGGGGGCTATTGCCATATGTATTAGTTTGTATACTTCTAGGGGAATTCCATCGGGTCAGCAGCTTTCCCTGATGGTAACTCGTGTAATGCTGTTATAACCTCCTCGAGTGAGAAATCCCTGTCTAGCTCGTCCTTAGCCTGACTATCAAGTAGAGGCCCTAGTTCTGCTTCTGTTATTTTTAATGAGATTTCCTGTGCTGGCCCAGCATCTTCCTTATATAGGAGCTGATAGTATTCCTGAAATACTCCTAAAATATAATTGCTCTCTGTATATGTTTGACCATCCTTTTTTAATGCGGATATTAGATTCTTGAATTTTTTTTGCCTAGTGAGTAGAGCGAGCAGTTTTCCAACTAGTTCCCCTTTTCTCGTATGGTTCATTTTGTTGTGTCTAGTACCGTTCGGCCGATTTCTGAGTGAGCCAGCTATTTATTTTCGCCTTAAGGGAGATAATCCGAAGCTGAGTTTGTGCTGCTTCCTGTCCCTGAGTTATTAAAGTCATATGCTCTTATTCTGCATTGGTCAGTCAGCTAGTAGGTGCTCATTCTCTAGCCGGAACTGTTTCCTTACACGTGCGACAAATCTGATTGTTTGGCCCCTTAGGGCAGCCTTAAAGGTATCCCAGACTATATTCCGGCTGGCACTATATCTATCGATATCAAAGAATTCCTGAGCCCTATTCTTGATATGTTCAATATAGGCATTATTAACGAGAAGCTTCTTGTCAAAAGTCCATTTACTACATGCCTTACTGGGTATGTGAACCTCAATAGCTAATATCAGCGGGTTATGATCCGATATCACTTTTGGAAGCTTTCAGATCCCCACTTTGTTAAACAGATTTGTTAAGGTGAGAAAATAGTCAAGTCTAATGTACTTCTTATGAGGACAAGAGTAATAAGTATACCCCAGATTGTTAGGGCTTTTAATACTCCAGATGTCGACCAGACCATGACTGCTTGTAAGGGATGTCCATGCCCTATATACTCTGGGCTTTCGTTCCTGGTACCGCTGATTGCTGCAAAACTCAGCTGATATATTAAGATCACCACAATTAACCAGTGTACAAGGCCAGGTTGCCAGTTCTACTTCGAGGTCTTCAAAGATCTCTGGGTCATCTTGGTTTGACCATATATTGCACAGATTGTGTAACCTATCTCCAGTTCGACCACTGCCCACCGCCCTAGCGTGTCTGACAATTTGCTCTTGGCCTCCCCCATAGCAACCTTTGCAAAAAATTGCAACCCCATGGATATTGGAGCTCTGGGAGGTGCGAGCCAGCAATTTATATCCACCCATACCCATCAGATTCCTTTTCCCCCAGGGATATGCGTCTCCTGTACACACATGACATCAAACGCATTCGATCTAACAAACTCGGCCAGCCATTGCCTCTTGTTTCTGTCATTCAAACCACCCACATTTATTGTGCATATATTTATCCTACCCATTTAAGCCTGATTTAAACCAGCCTAGTATGCCTTCACATGCCTTGATCCATTCATAACATTACACTTTTGCAATAGCCTTTGTTTCATCCATGGGTATGTAAATTTTAGAATTTTGCACCCCCACCTCCAACCCCCCACCCTTGCCCTTGCCCCCCCTCCCACCTACCCCTTCCGAACCCCCCTCCCCACCACCACCCTTGAGAAGCGCTCAGACCGAGGCCTGCGCGTGAGATGAGCACAGCAGACATGACCAGGAGCTATATATTGAAACTTACAATGCTGTGATAGTTCCTACCAGTCCCTATTACTTCATCTGAACTCCCTCTTTTTTCCCCCTCCCCCTTAGGGTTATGTGATTATTTATTTGTATTTATGTTTATATTCATCTTTATTTATATTTTCACTTTTATTTTTTCCCCGTGATTATATTCTTATCTTATTTTCCTCCTAAATAGTGACATATTAATCAGGTCCGTCAAAGCAGAATTAAACGTCTCTTATGCTTTAGGTTTTAGGCCTTCAAGATATTCTTTCGCCTTAATTTCAGAGGAGAAAAATCGCGATTGCCCCCCCAAATCACTTTTAGCTGCGCTGGATTAATCAGGAAGACTTGTGCGTTCTTGTCTTGGATGGGCTTGATCAACTGTCTTAGCCGCCAACGTCTTTCCACTGTAGTGTGGCAGAAGTATGGGCATACAAAGAATCCAACCCCCTCACTGGTCCTCTTTGACTCGCGCCTGGCTTTTTCAGAGATTGCTTGACGGATCAGAACATTTCTGAAATAAACAAGGTTGGCCCAAGGCTTTGAATCTTCTTTTACTGGATGTCTTGGCTTGAAGGGGGTTCGGTGGGCATGCTGTATCTCATGTGGACAATTCCAGTCGGACAATTCGGGGAATGCAGCCCTTAATAGCTCCAATATGTAGGTTTGGGTGTCTGTTCTCTCCGCTCCTTCAGGGACCCCAAGCACACCCAGGTTGTTTCGCCTCTCCTGATTCTCGGGGTCCTCCAGCTTTCACTGTAAATACTTTAGCTGGGACTCATGTACTTCGGTTTGTGCTTGCATTGTTGTAAGGTCCGTTTCTGTTGTAGCTATTCTAGTCTCAAGGTCTGTCATTCGCTCCCCAATAGAGTTACATGTTTTGGTCAATTTCCTGACCACCCCTTTACACAGGGCAGACTGGGCTTTCCGACTATTCTGGCCTGTCTCATCCTGGTGCATTAGTATCACCTGATATATGGCCTCTAATGTTGGGGGATCTGGAGTGACTAGGCCTGTGTCTGCCGCCTCCCCTGGTGGTGTGCCTGACAATTGAGTCATAGGTGTGTAGTCCCAAGTGAGGTCTTTGCCTCCTAAGCATTGCGTGGCAGATTTCCTTCTAGCTTTGTGAGCAGTTAAGGCTCTAGCGCCATCACTTTCTTCAGGATCACTGTCATTGTTGCTAAATTCAAAGGAGGAGCCAAACCCATCCTCCGATCACTCAGCCCCATCTGAGACTGAATAAAAACAGTCAATTGATTCTCTTTCAGGATCGTCTTTATCGCCTTTATCAGCCTCCTCCTTCCCTTGTTGACCATCCAGTAATGCTGCTCCCGGGGGTAAACCAAAATCCCCACTCTCTTAGCCACCTGATTGTTAGAGGCACTTATTGGTTGTGGGGGCTTATTTAGTGGCATTGAGGGGGCAGCCTTTAGGGCCAAGGGTATAGCATCTCCATTCTTATGTGGGGGCGAGCCGCAACCTCCCCCTGCGCTTGTTCCATTGAGTTCCCCACATGCCATCAACCTGCCAGGGGCTACAGTCTCGCTAATGCCCCCTCCACCTTGCTCAGGGTTGCTCAGGGTCAGTGTTGGTAACAGAGGGTTAATTTCTGGCAGTCTACCTTCACCAGACGGAGGGTCAGGAATCTGTCTCGCTCCCGATGGCTCTGGGTGGCATACCAGCCCTGGAGGCTCTCCTGGCTTCTGCTCCGGGCCGGGGTTGCCAAGTCCTCTGTGATTCACCTTGGTTCTCGGCTACAGATCTCATTCCCGCAGCAGATCAACTACTGATGGGCCGGCCGGACGCGGCTTCCCTGTGGCTCTGCCCCTTCCCCTCTTCTCCAGGGGCAGCTCGTTCTGCTGCGCCTGTGTCCGGCATCCATGCCTCGGCGCCGGCTCTTCTGGGCTATCCGATCCACGCTCCACTGCCTCTCCGGCCTTAGGGTTCGCCCCGGCTCCTGCATTCTTCAGTCCCTTCACAGCAGGGAATATATCCGATCCGCCACAGTTAGCACAAGGTGAGTGCGCTATTGCCGTTACAGCAAGTTGCTTCAAAATGATCAGCCTTATAGCGACCCAGTTCGCCCACGCGCAACAGCAGCGGGCTTCGGCTCTGGGGGGTATCAGTTTCTTTTTTTGCTTATTTGAACTTCACAGGTCACTTATAGTTCCATGCCGCAGCTCTCCTTTGGTCAGCGTGCTGCTAACGGCCTCCTAAGCAGCCACCATCTTGCTTCCCTCTCCGCGTGGCCGTGTCTTTTGTGGCTGACATTTCAACGACTATGAGTGACACTTCCTCACAAGCAATATCAAGCAATGAGGATGAGGGAAACATTTAAATAGCAAACATTTCACCCCTCCCTCCTCCTTTGGAATTCATGAGGGACTATTTTAAAACACTGAAAAGTGTGGTGTCATTACACATTCAATTTTGTATGTTATCAACGGTTAATACTGGCAAAGCAATTTATTCGAATTGCACTGCTACAAGCATGTTTTTTTTTAAATATAGTCAGAGCTGGAATTTTGAGATTCAAAAATACTTATGTTGCTAAAGCTTGCTTTTATTTCCTGTTCACTGTTATCAGAAGTTTAGCCTTTCAAAGACCCCCTCAATCACTAATGCCATTCACCAAAAAGTGGTATTGTCCATTTGTGCCCATTGCTATTAATGTTGTAAATTAACATCTTGTCAGAAGTCACAAATTATCAGACCTGAGCGGCTTACAAGTGGTCTCTTCTTTCAACACAGCACTAGAGGCAGTCAGATAATTTGAGATCCTGCCTCAGCAGAGATGGCTGTAAGAGCTCATCTGCTCTCCCGATGGTCGCCATGAGGACAGGCATCATCAAACTGGCCGCACACGGGGAGCGGCATTTCACTGCGGTCCGGCAGAGAGGGCGAAGTATTATGGTAAAAACTAAGGTATACTCGTGAAGGAGTCACAATCAGTCAACACTACGTACACAGTACTCGCGGCGGCGGGCTCCCTGTCTGCACTTACAATCTGCACTCATTCACCTGAAAAGCACTGATTTTACATTTTTGAATATATATGTACACTACTCACGGATAATAATCTGTTCATCAACCTCTTCACACCTGAGATTATAAAACGAATGTGCACTCACACTCCTCCCATCGCCGCTCATGTGAGATTACCACGAAACCTGCAGTGCACCCACTCTGTATCTTGTGAATGTGCACCTGCACATCTGACATCACGTGTACCACAACACACACAGGATTATCTCTAAATGTGTACTCACATGCCTGTGAGGCAACACTCTCGCACATCCCCACGGCAGCAGAATCTAGCACGCAGCCCCATGGCATTGAATTTGGGCAAGGCTGATTCAGGCTGAGGTACACACATAAGGTCAAAGCCCTCAGGCTGCAGCTTCGAGCCAGGGCAGAACTTCAGCTAGCAGTAACTGACCGCCAGGCAGCTGAGAGCGCTGCCGGTAAAAAGCAAATTTGCAAATGAATAATACACTGTCTCAAAAGTGACACTTACTAGCGAGGCGAGCCATTCTGTTTATGGGCCGGCCGCCGTCGCTTTAGACTCCTTGCCTTTGCAGCGTCTCACTGCGCTCCCTCGGCAAACTGCACTGACGGTGCGCCACCCCCACCCGGGCATGATCAGACTCAGCAGGCTCCAGCGGCTACCGCGGTCCTGTAGGGTTGGGTACGGCGGTCGCCAGGTCATCATTGGCAACATTACCATGATTTATCGCAGCCTTGCCACCCAGCTTCCCACAATGCGGCCCCCGGGGAAGTGAAGGTCGCAGACCAGTCTTCCCCCAGGGTATTCGCGCAACGACCGGAAGGACATGGTGGGGGTGGGATCACAGGATGGAAGGAGGGGGGCGGGAGTTGGGAGGGTATATAGGTGTCAGGAGAGGAGTAGCCGGCCTCTTCCTGACACCTGAGCACCACCGGGGGGAAGATAAAAGTTTGTGTAGTTAGTCAGTGTTAGGCCACCTGCCGATTGGTCGATCGGCGGGGGGCGGGGGGGAGGGGCTGGCACTGGTAGTCATGGCCGGGCAAAGGGAATTTGCCACAGCGGGCGGGACGACACCGTGTCATCGATGCGGCGGAGGTTTGCGCGGCATGAGGTCTTGGAGGGCCCGGCCGGGTGGATATCCTACGTCCTGGGGCGTTATCAGGCGTGTGGGCCGGGATGGCCTCACGTGCGCTGGAGGGTGGATTACGTGTGCTGGATGGCAGACTCGACCGGCCGTTTCAGGTAGGGGGCGGGGGCTGCCATGTCATGGTTGTCTGGGCTGCAGTGGGGCAGGGGGGGCTCTAAGGCGGGCGCGGCTGCCGTGTGTCGCGAGCGTGCTGTCAGGGTTCATGTGGGAGGGGGGCGGGCTCGGGGACGGCACTCTCGGCGGCGCGATCCTGTCAGGCAGCCCAGGGCGGGAGTGAGGCGGGTTATGCGGGTTATGCGGGTTGGTGGGAGTGCTCAGGTTTCTTCACGCGGGTGGATAGCGGGGGGGGGGCGGAGGCGGGACCCCTCCTCTTTCTGCTTCCCGGAAAGGGAGATCTGGTTTTCCATCGGTCTGCTGCGCTGCCGCCTTTGGGGCAGTAAGCCAGGGTTCGAGCCTCGTGGTCGCGCCCTCATCCTGTCATTCGGGGCAAATTACTTAATCTCCCTGTGCCTGAATGTGTAATGCAGATAAGGTGCCATGGAAAGCGCTCCAATATCTTATGGGCGAGTTCGCGCTGTGTAAATATGCAAAACGGGCTCTGCGCATTGCCCAAGTGAGTTCGGAGGTACGGGGTTTTGGGGTGGGGGGGCGGCATTGGCAGTGGTTTGCGGTTTACCCCAGCAGGCGTGGAGCCTACTCATGGTAGCAGGCAGTGGGCCCACCCCGGCGGCTTTCCCACGGCGAGGCCCAGGGTCTGGTGTAGGTCTTTGGGGGGGGACTGGAGTCAGGTGGCAGTGTAGGAGCAGCGAGGCGGGCGTTGCATAGGGGTCGCTGCTAGGGAAGGAGGTTTAGGGGGTGGGCCTAGGGGGAGGCGGGTAGCTGCAGGCAGTAGGGGCTGGGGTCATCAGAGTCCGGGTGAGGGACTGCCAGCATGGCACGAGGCCCGGTGGTGCTGGGGACCCACTTAGTTGGCGCGACCGAGTGGGGGGGGATCCATGACCGTCGAATAAGGCCGACAGATAAGGGGTGATGCCAGCGGGGCGCATGACGACCCAGAGACGCTGGCCAGAAGCAGTAGGGGGGTCCGCGGCGGCGTGCCCTCCTTCGAGGGATTCGCACATTGAGCAATACAACCTTTGTGAATCTTACCGAGTTCTGAGTATGTGCTGTGTGAAGGGTGGCATGGATGGTGTTGGGGGTGAAGATAGAGGAATGTGACGGTGTGCGTCGGAGGGGAAGTTGGTGTGCCGGATACAGTGCGATAGAAGGAGGATGTCCGAGGGGGCCTTGGAGTGGGGGGGTTGCCTGGGGGGTGCGGGGGGGGGAGTGCAGGTAACCAGTCCATGTTGTTATTTGTTTCAGGCGAGTGCGGCTTAAGACGGAGCTCCAAGGGGGATGGTTAAGAATGTTTCCTTTTCCACATTTCTGTATTATTTTGTATTGTTGGATGGAGGCGAAAGGTGCACTAGAACTGGGGGTGGGACAGGGAACCGCCCTCTGGGGGTTTCCCTGGTTGGCGGTACTTTGGAGGGGTGGGTAGTCACATACGGGCGAATCCACCCCTCGGGGAGGGAGAACGGTACACAGGTGACTGATAGCGGGCACGGGAAGCAATGACCAATGAAGGAAATTACACAGAGGATGCTTGGAGGGCAAGTGAAGGTGGGAATGGGGAGAGGAAGGAGGTCACCGAGTGAATGGGGGAAGAGTCTAACAGGTGAGATGGTTTTGAGAATGGATGAGAGGAGAATGAGTCGGTATGGGATGGGGAAAGTATATTTACTGCATTTATGTACTGTCAAATAAAGTCCAAATGATTGCAACCATGTCCTAATAAAATGGCCTTTTACGCTTCAAGTAACAGCGTGGAGTGTGGTTCTTGCGCGATAACTGTTGCCGCAGGCAGTAGGACGTGACGTCCCGTGGCGCCTACATCTGACTGTGTCACTCAACCTGAATTGGTTGGTGCCTGTCTCAGGAGTAGCCATTGGGCACTGGTTCAACCTCAGTCAGAATGTAATGCCGCGTCGTGGCGGAGAATGATACATTGTAGCAACCAGTGAGTTCAGCCAGCCACCAAGCCTTCCTGGAGCAGCGCACACACAACTGTGCGCTACCAGCAACTCCAGCTTTGTTTCGTCAGCATAGCAGCGCAAACGGCTTGAGAGCCGAGACGCTATGCATAATATGGGTGACAATGCATTTCAGTGCGCTGATGCAAGCCACCACACTGAAATGCATTAGTCTAACACCTGATGCGTGGTACTTGGCAGGGCTGCGGTTCCTAACACCGTGCCCTGGTGAGGCATGGCATTTTGTGAATCGTCTGTTCTACCGGGTTCGGCATCAGCTGAATCCTGCATATGTGCATGTGTTCAACCCCTAGGGCTTCAGTAAGGTTGCAGGGGTACTATGAGCAGATGAGTCCCGAGCAAAGAGGCTCCTCTGCAGAGAAGTGCTACTCTAGATGGAAGAGAGGAACCAAACTTCAAACACAACCACCGGGGAGAGGTACATGCAGCATTCACATTCTCCTTTACTTCCTTGGGTTTGAGAAAATCCTGCCAACGAACAAGAAAAGGGACCAGGCCAAGCACTCAGAGTGTATACTTACAAAGAGTAGTGGGGCAGCCTAGAGGGAAAGGAGCTTAAGACTACCACCCCTAGAATACTTGAGGTGTGGCGTGAGGAATGAAAGGAGGAAGTAACTTTGGAACCACTGGAGATGGTTAAGAATGTTTCCTTTTCCACATTTCTGTATTATTTTGTATTGTTTACCAATCCAAGAATGATTCGTAATGAAAACAAAAGTAGCACAAGGGCGTTTTAAAGCAAACAGGCTAGCAGCAATTTCCTGCCTGGTCTCTTGCAAAAAATGTATATTAATTACAAAAAGAAGGCAGTTTGGAGGAGCAGCATGGGGAGCAGGTGGCGGGAGGGGAAAGCAGAACTCGAAGGTGAAGCACACGAGCAAGAATCCAACATGGAGGGCTGGAGAAGCACGCAGACGAGAGAAAGCAACACTGAGGGGGGAGAGAAGTGCACAAGGGAGACATCTGGTAAGCATGCAGTCTCATGGAGTGCTTAAACAAAAATAAATAAATAGTGACTGTGAGAAGCTGGCTTAGTATATGGTGGATAGTTATGTAAGTGGGCACCCTGCATTAATCCAGATGACCCCTATGGTGATTTTAGGGGTCTTAGACAATCATATAAAGGTATATAAGTGATAGCTGTGGAAAGCAGCCTTCAGGCTTAGCCCAGAAGGAGTGTAAAGCAGCTTGTTTTTCGAGAGCGCAATCTTATTGGTATAAGTTAAGTGAAAAAGAACCACACAGTGTATTTAAAAAAATATGTATTTATTATGAGACACTCACTAACACATACAGATATCTCCTAGCCGGAGACATACACAATGCACACAATACTTTTCAATAGAAACAGGTAAGTAGTACGAAATACACAGTGGTCCCCAAGGGAAGACCAAAGCATTACTACAATAGTGGCATGCGAACCACGACTCAAGTCAAGACTATACCCAGAAGATGTAGAAGTGCCGGGGCCCCAAGGAACCACCCGAAGTAAGTAACCAGGAACCCCACGGAGGCAGTGTGCAGAGTGGGAACACGACTGTGAGATCAATAGAAGTCAATGGGTAAGTCGCAGTTGTAATTTTAAAGAAGAAGGACCCTTCCCAGTGGACCCTGAAGAAACTCAGTGGAAGACAGAAGGTTGGAGAGCCACCCCACCCGTGGACACCCGGGGAACCAAGATACCAGGATACCTACACCAGCGAAGCTGGGTGCGTAGGTGTGCAAAGGTGTGAAGTAGCATCGGAAACTGCGTTCAAACTCAATGGAGGACTTCAGGAAGATGCTGCTGCTGGAGAAGGTGAAAGTGTTCGAGGGGACCTAAAGGTGGATTCAAGATGAGAAGTACCTGCAAGCAGGGGGACAGAGCCTATACCACTTGGAAGTGACCAGGAGGCCAGGAAGACGAATGCCCACTGAAGTCAAGTGTTCAATCAATCAATCAATCAATGATAGCATTTGTAAAGCGCACTACATACCCGTGAGGGTCTCAAGGCGCTGGGGGGGGAGGGGTGGAGGGGGGTTGCTACTGTTCGAAGAGCCGGGTCTTGAGAAGTCTACTGAAGGTCAGAAGGTCTACGGTCTGCCGTAGGCGGATGGGGAGGGTGTTCCATGTCTTGGTGGCAAGGTGGGAGAATGATCTGCCGCCGGCGGTCACTCTTCGGATGCGGGGGACGGGGGCAAGGGTGCGGTCTGTGGAGCGGAGCTGACGGGTGGGGGTGAAGAGGCTGAGTCAGCTGTTGAGGTACGTTGGTCCGGTGTTGTGGAGTGCCTTGTGTGCGTGGATGAGGAGTTTGAAGGTTATCCTCTTGTTGGCAGGGAGCCAGTGCAGGTCTCTCAGGTGGGGTGTGATGTGGCTGCGGCGAGGGATGTCAACGATCAGGCGTGTGGAGGTGTTCTGGATGCGTTGAAGCCATTTCAGGAGTTTGGCCGGGGCTCCTGCGTAGAGTGCGTTTCCGTAGTCCAGTCTACTGCTGACAAGGGCCTGGGTGACCGTCCTTCTTGTTTCGGTGGGGATCCACTTGAAGAGATGTGTTGAAGCAGGAGGAGGAGACGGCGTTGACCTGCTTCGTCATGGAGAGGGTAGAGTCGAGGATGACCCCTCGGTTGCGTGAGTGGTCGGTGGGTGTTGGGGTTGTTCCTAGTGCAGTCGGCCACCAGGAGTCGTCCCAGGCCGAGGGGGTGGATCCGAGGATGAGGACCTCCGTCTTGTCCAAGTTAAGCTTCAGTTGGCTGCTCCTCATCCAGTCGGCGACGGCCTTCATTCCTTCGTGGAGGTTGGTTTCTGCGGTGTGGGGGTCCTTGGTGAGGAAGAGGATCAGCTGGGTGTCATCGGCATAGGAGATGATGTTGAGGTCGTGCCGTCATGCGACGTGGGCGAGCGGTGCCGTGTAGACGTTGGGCTGGGGGATGAGCCTTGGGGTACGCCGCAGATGATCCTGGTGGCTTCGGAGCTCAAGGGGGGGAGGCGGACGCTCTGTGTTCTGCCAGAGAGGAAGGAGGAGGTCCAGTCCAGGGCCTTCTCTTGGATTCCGGCATCGTAGAGGTGTTTTCGTAGTGTGCGGTGGCAGACCGTGTCGAAGGCGGGTGACAGGTCCAGGAAGATGAGGGCCGTGGTTTCTCCGTTGTCTAGAAGGGTCCTGGTGTCATCGGTGGCGGCGTTGAGGGCAGTTCGGTGCTGTGGTTGCTGGGGAACCCGGAGTGGGACGGGTCCAGGATGCTGTTCTCCTCGAGGAAGCTGGTCAGTTGTTTGTTGACGGCCTTTTCGATGATCTTCACCGGGAACGGGAGCAGGGAGATGGGTCGGAAGTTCGAGAGGTTCTTGGGGTCCGCCTTGGATTTCTTGAGAAAGGCGTTGATCTCTGCGTGCTTCCAGCTCTCTGGGAAGGTCGCTGTCTCGAAGGAGATGTTGATGGTTTTCTGGAGATGGGTTGCGATGGTGCTGCTGGCAGGCGGTTGGTGCGGGTGGTGGTTGTGGGAGCGGGGTCTCAGTGGTTGCCAGGGTGGTGACGGTGTTTAAGCTGTCGTGGATGTCTGCAATCTTGCGATGCAAGAAGGTGGCCAGCGAGTCGCACAGGTCTTGTGAAGGTGGGATGTCGTTGGTGTTGGAGCTGGGGTTGGAGAGTTCCTTCAAGATGTTGAAGAGCTCTTTGCTGTTGTGTGCGTTGGTTTCTAGGCAGTCTTTGAAGGAGGTCCTTTTGGCGGATCTGATGAGGTGGTGGTGTCTGCAGGTGGCGTTCTTGTAGGCTGTGTAGCTTGCCGGTGTTTGTTCACGGATCCAGTTTTTTTCGATTTTTCAGCAGGTTCGCCTGGAGGTCTTCGGTGAACCAGCAGGTGTGGGTGTTGGAGGGCTTCTTGAGCGGGGTGAGGGTGTTGGCGCAGTCGTTGATCCACTGTCTGAGGTTGCGAGCGGCAGTGTCGGGTCGGTCAGATCTGCGGGTGGGCTCTGGGCGAGGGTGGTGGAAAGCTGGTCTTCAGTAACTTTGCTCCAGTAGCGGCGTGGTATCTGTTGGGTGCGGTGGTGTGTGGTGGGTTTACGGAAAGTGAAGTGGATGCAGCAGTGATCGGTCCAGTGGAGCTCGGTGGTGTGGTTGAAGGAGACGTGGGAGCTTGCGGAGAAGATGGGGTCAAGCGTGTGGATGGCGGAGTGGGTGGGTGTAGTGACGAGTTTTCTGAGTCCGATGTTGGCGAGGTTGTCAATCAGGGTGGAGGAGTTGGTGTCATTGTTGTTCTGGAGGTGGAAGTTCAGGTCCCCGAGGAGGATGTAGTCCGTGGAGGTGAGGGCGTGTGTGCTGCCGAGGTCGGTGATGGAGTCACCGAACTGTGCTCGTGGTCCGGGGGGTCTGTAGATGAGCGTTCCTCTGAGGGTGGTGTTGGGATCGGTGTGGATCTGGAAGTGCAGGTATTTGGCGGTGTTGAGGGTGTTGTCGGTGTTGGTTGAGACTTTGAGAGTGTTTCTGTGGACGATGGCGATTCCTCCTCCGACTCCATTGGTGCGGTCCCTGTGGGTGATCTTATAGCCGTCCGGGATGGCTATGGTGATGTCGAGTGCCGAGGAGGGGTTCAGCCAGGTCTCCATCAGGAATGCGACATCTGGGGTGCTGGAGTCCAGTAGGTCCAAGAGTTCCACGGCATGTTTGCGTGCAGAGCGGGTGTTGAGAAGGATGCATCTGAGGTGGTTGGGTTCTTTGGTAGGTGGGTTGGTGGGCCGGATCCTGGTGAAGCTGCAGTTCTGGCAGGAGAAGGGTCCTTGGGTGCGCTTCGGGGCGGCCAGGCAGCAGGTGCGTGAGCGTCCAGCGTTGAGTGTGTGGAGGGTGCTGGAGTCATAGCAGAGACGGGCGTCGTGGCGTTCCCTGGTGCCTGGGGTCCTGGCGCTGGGCGCAGTCCAGGCACGGATGGGCACAGAAGGACTTGCCTTAGGCGCGCATCGGCGCGCCAGTGGCACGGCCGCACAGCGGCCGCCATATATGGGGAGGTGGGAGGGAGGAGCAGCTGGGAGGTGGGAGGTAAGGGCAGCGAATGGGCAGTCAGGGGGGTGGGGCCGCAGGTGATGCAGCGGTGGGAACGGGAGCGGTGAACGGCACGGAAGGCAAGGGCACAGAATCACAGGGCTCACAGAAGTAAAACGGGCACAGAATCACGGGGGTCACAGAAGGAAAACTGGGCACAGAATCACAGGGGTCACAGAAGGAAAACCGGCACAGAATCACCATGGTCATAGAAGAAAAACGGGCACAGATTCACAGGAGTCACAGAAGGAAAACGGGCACAGAATCACGGTGGTCACAGAAGGAAAACCGGGCACAGAATCACAGGGGTCACCGAAGGAAAACCGGGCAAAGAATCACGGGGGTCACAGAAGAAAAACGGGCACAGAATCATGGGGGTCACAGAAGGAAAACCGGGCACAGAATCACGGGGTTGACGATGGGAACAGAAGGAAAGAAGGGTTCAGGAGAAAATACAGGCACAGGGGGAAGACAGACAACAGCAGTCACAGACACCAAAAAAGAAAACGATAAGGGCAGTACAATGAATGACACCGACAATAGGACAGACCTAAGGCCTACCACTGGCCACCAGGGATGAGGCGCAGGTGGTAGCCTGCGGGTGGAGGAGGGCCTCAACTTTCCTCAGCAGCGGCAGGTGGGGCAGGGACAGGATGCACAGGTGGTGCTGTGCGGAGGGGGAGCGACCTACCTAACAAGGTCAAGGGTCGCTCTCCTCACCGCGCAGCGGCCACCATATATGGGGAGGTGGGAGGGAGGAGCAGCTGGAAGGCGGGAAGTGGGAGGTAGGGGCAGCGAATGGGCAGTCAGGGGGTCGGGGCCGCAGGGGACGCAGCGGCGGGAACGGGAGCGGTGAACGGCATGGAAGACAAGGGCACAGAATCACGGGGTTACAGAAGGAAAACGGGCACAGAATCACGGGGGTCACAGAAGGAAAACCGGGCACAGAATCACAGGGGTCACAGAAGAAAAACAGGCACAGAATCACGAGGGTCACAGAAGGAAAACCGGGCACAGAATCACGGGGGTCACAGAAGGAAAACGGGCACAGAATCACGGGGGTCACAGAAAGAAAACCGGGCACAGAATCACGGGGGTCACGATGGGAACAGAAGGAAAGAAGGGTACAGGAGAAAATACATGCACAGGAGGAAGGCAGACAACAGCAGTCACAGACAGCAAAAAAGAAAACGATAAGGGCAGTACAATGAATGACACCGACAATAGGACAGACCTAAGTGTTGCAGGAGAGCTGATGGTGACCTTAGAACTGCAGGTGTGCGGACCAGGCGATGCTGTGGAAGACCAGGAGCCATGCACAAGCTGTTCCATGTGAGATGTTGAGAGTTGAGGGGTCGGTGTCCGTCTGGAGCACCAAGCCTCTGCAACTGCAACCAACATGGAAAAGCAAAGAAGGCACAGTGCTGGGACCAGCAAGGTCCAGGTGACTCACCACAAGCAAGGGAGTCAGGGCTGGCCCTGGGCAATCAAGGGAGCCCACAGAAATCAAAGGAGACCCTCAGGAGGACCCACATACCAGAGGCACTGGAGTCACAAGAGGACCTCGAGCAGCTCACCAAAGATGCAGGCTCACGATGCAAGTGATGTGGTGAGGACAAATCAGGAGGAGGGCAGTTACTTCAGCCCTCCCCACAGACTGTTGGAGAGGTTTTGGATAGTTTGTACCAGGCATGTCCAGTTGTACTACAGAGTACAGGGGATGAAGGGACAGTTGTTGCCAGGCCCTTAAAGATCTTGGGGAAGGAAACAACACTAAATCTGAACAAAATATAGATTATGATGGCACAATTCACATATTTTTAGGAATTTTGCATTATGCTTGTTACGTAAAATTCCTGAAGCTACATTATGTTGAGTAACTATGCTGTATTCGTGGAAAATGTATCATGCCAGCTGATTGATTGATTGATTGCTTGATTGATCATGTGTGAACAAGAATGACCAGAATGTGAGTGCTGCTGTTTGCAGCACTTGTGCTTTTGGTGCAAATTTTTTGCCTGAAATATGTCCTTGTGTCCAAAATCGATGCAAGGGCGCATTTCACACTAAAATATAGTGATAAGTGCTTGATCTGTACTACGGGAAAATTCGCAGATTTCATCTAAAAATTTTACATAATTACTTGAAATCAAATCACAAGAATTTCGCACGCCCCTACTTCAACACTGCAGGGAGCCTATTTACAATCCCATTTCGCCACAGGAACATCATTTTTAGTGATGTTCCTGTGGCGATAAACCCTTTGCCTTATTTACAAGGCTGCATTTAAGCTACTTAACATGGGTTAATGCAGGCTTGGAAATAAGGCCCCCTTTGACGCTACACTTAGCGTGAAAGGGGCTATAGCTAGCGTAAAGGGGGCGGGCAATGGGTATTGTGGTAGGCAATCCGCTGTAACACCATTGATTTTGATGCTGCCCCCTGTTTACAAGGACGGCATTAATAGGAGGCAGTGCCTAAATTAAGACCAGGAAAAACCTGCTCTAAACGTGGCAAAATGAGGAGAAATGCTTTATTTCTCAGTTTTTGCTGTTTTTATGTGTGCTGCACTGTGCAGCACACATAGAAACAGCAAAACGCCATGCATGATTGTTTATGTGCAGGAAGGTGTCCCTTCCTGTGCATAAAAATTAATTTAATAAATGACGATTTGCAACTTCTATGTGTGCTGCACAATGCAGCACACATAGAAGCGCAGGGAGAAACGCAGGGGAGCACCATATTATTGTAAATACGGCGCATCCCTGCATTTCTAAAGTGACGGAGCGCGGAGTAACCAATTTTGGAGTTAACCCGTGCTCCCCCACAATCTTATACATATGCCCCCGGAACTCTTCACCTTGTGATTAGCTCCGAATTCAAGGTCTGGAAAAGCATCCTCTCTCTGCTAGAGGCTTCCCTGCGCTTGCCACATTTGTAGACTTTCAAAACCCTTGTTTTTCTTTTTCTACTTTTTTGCAGTTTTACATAGCGAGAACTCAAAGGCATGCAAGGCTTTACATGAGCACCAGTTATGATATACAAGGATACATTCATTTTTTTGGGCGGCATGGGGAGATATTAAGGGGCATATCAGCAACAACAGGCGATAATTATCGCTAAGCGCACTTAGCGCTAGGATAATTATCGCCGGCTAACGTGGATTTTTATCGCTGAGATAGCGTGCTATCAGCAACGCTTATCTCAAAAGCGATAAAAATCCTAGCGCTAACTGCCAAACGTGAGATTATCGCTGGAGACTCAGCGATAATCTCACAAAGTTTGGCGTTAGCTTGATGATAGGGCCTCACACTCTTAGCCATGATATCTACCTTCATAGGATATCATGGCTAAGTCAGTCCTGAAGCAGGCGTAAGGAAAGTAGCGATAACAGGGGTTATCGCTACTTTTCTTGCCGCTATGCTTCATAGCGTGGGGCTTGATGATAGGAGAAATGTCGCTTAGTGACATTTCTCTAGTCATGTCAGGTCAGGAATGCACACTTTGCATCTGGGCGTTAAGAATCCGGGCGCTAATGCAAGGTTTCACGCGATAGCGTGACCTTGCTAATTAGGCGATAAAATTATCGCCGCTTTTCGCCCAAAAACGGACGCAAATGCAGCGATAATTTTATATCGCTTCGTTGCTGATATGCCCCTAAGTGATTTGCCCAGAATCACAGGATGTTGAGAAGACGCCGAGACCCGAACCTGGTTCCCCAGTTCAGAAGTAGGCCGCTCTGGCCGTTGCGCCACATCCTCGGTTGTGTTTTGCATTTTCCAATTTGCTTTATTCTCTCTGCCCAGGGGCTGTTCGCATGTGGGAACGCTTGTTAACACATGCGGGTTAAACAGGCTGCCTGTAACCCCAACGCGCCGCTAATGATGTGTGTGTTTGGCGGATGGAAGAGTCAGCAGCCGTGTCCGATGCCCAGTGGCTGGCAGACACGTCTGGGACCGGTCCCTGGGCTGCAGGCCCGGCCTGGGCTTCAAAGGCAGCGGAGCCGAGGGGTTATCGCTGTTGGTAGGATCCATGGAGTCAGCCGGCCCGAGACGCAGAACAATACGCACAGCTCTGGCCCTCAAGACACGGAAGAAACATGCTCTGCATTTTTAATGCTGTTTTTACCTCTGTGCGCTGAACCTTCGGGCTCTGCAAGAGCTCAGCCTCGCAACATGCCCTGGAATATATCAGATATTCCAGCACTGTCTGCTCTGCTCCCACACCGATAGATTTGGAAGATGTGTGCGCACGGGTGAGATCTGGCACAGAAATACGGCACTGGTAGGGGTCACAGGTGGGATAATGTAAGGACCCCCTCTAGCAGCTGTCCCATCCCCGACTCCTGGCTTTTGCCCCCGAAAGCTCCTCTGTTTCCAATTTGTACAACTTTTCGGCGTGAGGATCCCACTAATCAGCTAGCAGCCACCTACCATGCGGAAACAGGTCGGCAAATATCCCCAAAATTCCACCTTTCATCCACAGGGAATTGATTCATTTGCGTTCCCTTGAGTCCATGGGCCCTTACCCCATATTTAGGGCCACGGAAATTATGTGAATCCGTGGCCATGGCGTTTTCAGTATAATTATGCATTTGCTGAATTTGCCACATAATCATAATATGCAGATTTTACCAAAACATTGGGGCATATCAACAACAACCGGCGATAATTATCTCTAAGCGCACTTAGCGCTAGGATAATTATCACCGGCTAGCGTGAATTTTTATCGCTGAGATAGCGTGCTATTAGCAACGCTTATCTCAATAGCGATAAAAATCCTCACGCTAACAGGCTAACGTGAGATTATCGCTGGAAACCCAGCGATAATCTCACGTTACCTTGTTGATAGGGACAGGCAAACTTAGCCATGATATCCTCCTTCCATAGGATATCATGGCTAAGTCAGAAAAATACCAGATGTAAAAAAGCAGCGTTAACCGCGGTTAGCGCTGCTTTATTTGTCTCTTAACAGGGTTAGCGACATTCTTGATAATAGGAGAAATATGCCCCATTGTTTCTATCTCAAATGGATCAAAAGTTAATAAAAAACGCGGGGGCATATTAGCAACGAACTGCAATTTAGCTGGATCAGATCGCCGAGATATTGCGTTATTTACAACGCTTATCTCCACGGCGATGTGAAATCCGGCGATAGCTGCAAAATGCAGGATTATCGCTGGGAATCCAGCGATAATCCTGCAGCGATAGGGGAATCCTCGCTGATAGGGAGATGTGGATTTAGCCACTCAATCCACCTCCCATGTCAAAGATAGGTGAGTCAGGAAAAATGCAGACGTACAATAACGGCGATAACCGCCATTAGCTCAGGTTTAAATATCGCTATGTGTGTCCTGGGCCGTATTGTAAATACGGAGAAGGACAGTTAGCGATCATTTTCAATCTGTTTTCGCAGGGAACGCCTAGCGAGGCGTGAACAAAACTGAAGCTGACTCAAGGAAACACGCGCTAGCGTGTCCTTATAAATAATGCGATATAATTATTGCCGCTTATCGCCTGAAAACGGACGCTAAAGCGGCGATAATTATATCGCCAGCCCTTGATGATATGCCCCGCGGTGACAACTTTTGCCGTGTTGTAGAAGGCCACTCGCACAGGCTGACCACTCACCTTTCAGTTGCTTATTGTTATATTTTGGTGTGAAACTGGTACTAATGAGGTGAAACCTTTGCCCAGAAGGGGGTTAAGATGTGTGACAAAATAAAGAAGTAATTCTATCACAAAATTCGTCCCATTACGCCGCATAATGTGAAATATCGTGATGCATAATTCAGTGTACCTGGCTTTATAGCATGGTCATCTCCTACCACATAATTCTAGTATCCTGTATCCTTTTCGCAAAGGGAACAACTTTTAGAGGTGTTTCTGAAGTCTAGCTAGGGCACGAGTGGCTCCTCCATAATGGCGGAGGAGCGCCGCCCCCTGCTAAAAGATTAAAAATAAAATGATAATAAAGGCATTTTACTATCATTTTATTTTTGCTTATCGTCACTGGCTGTCAGAGTGAGTCTTCAGCGGGGCGGGGCCAGGCAATCCTCTTGTAACAGGCATGGCAGGGGGAGGAGTGGTGGGCACTTTAAAGTGTGCATGTCAGTTTGGTCGGCCGTCTTAGGCCGGCCAAACCATCTTGCGAACTTAGGTTTCTCCAACCTAGCTTTGTTGCACAGCCGGAGAAACACCACAGGCTTCCGGGCACTGTCTGAGCGGCACACCAGGCCATTTAGATGAATCTCAGCTCTTTTCTCATGCTGGGCATAGCATGCCCAGCATGAGGGAAGCACCTGGATTGGCATCTGGGAGCCTTCACAGTGTGCAGCCGGAGTCAGGGATCGGGAGAGAGGAGCAAGATGGCGGCCGTCGGAGCGGCAGGTAAGTGCAATTATTTTTTGTATCCCATGTTTTTTTGTGTTCCCTCCACCCCTGGCCCTCACTAAGCAATGCGAGCAGCCGCCACTGGTTAGGGATTCAGAATCAAAAATCATCTGGAGCCCAAATAAGATCTGCAGTACCAGCTACAAGAGAAAAGCTCACAAAGATGTTCCTGCTCGTGATATGCCAGTTTTTCAGATCTGAATAAATAAATACTGGACCCATAGGGTTATCACTTTGAAGAAATTTGACTGGAAGCTTTGGCCTGCAGAACCTGTACTGCTGTTTCCAGGATGTCAGAGTTATGCGGCCTCCCTCCTTCCACTGTGAAAGAGCTGGGAGATGCTGGGCCTTGAGGGGCTGTAAGAGGTGAGAAGAAACGCTTCCCAAAGTCTCAGAAGCTCCTTCAGCACAAGGCAGTGACCAGCCCTGGACGACCTGCTGCTTTGCTCCAAAGGCTGTGAATGCTCCTTGGAAGAGAGAGAAAAGGGCCACTAGAGGCGAGAGACCATCTTCCCCTCACGGGTGGAGGGCAGGGACCAGAAGGGACCACCCTGGAACTCACCCTGGAACCCGCCAGGAACCCACCCTGGAACCCGCTTTGAAACCCGCCCTGAAACCCACCCTGGAACCCACCCTGGAACCCGAACCTGGAACCCGAACCTGTAACCCGCCCTGGGTCCCGCTCTGGAACCCTCCCTGAAACCAACCCTGAAACCTGCCTTGGAACCTGCCCTAAAACCCATCCTGGAACCCGCCCTGAAACCCACCCTTGAACGCGCCCTAGAGCCCGCCCTGAAACCCACCCTGGAACCCGCCCTGGAACCCACCCTGGAACCCGCCCTGAAACCCACCCTGGAACCTACCCTGATACCCACCCTGGAACCTACCCTGAAACCCGCCCTCTCTGAAAGGAGTAATTGGGAAAGGCACAGGTAGGGGCAGGAGGGAATTACGTTTTGTCCATGCGGTTGTCGCATTGACAAAAGCTCATCAGTTTGAGAAGGAGTCAACATTTTTCTTTTGCTCAGCTAAGAGAAGGATGGTGGCCAGAAATATTCCAAACCAAAGTCACATCAAAGAAGCACTGACAGTGGCGTGAGTGACAGAGAGGATGCCACCAGGTGGTCGGGCCTGCCTGCAGTGCCAAAATCAGGCATCAGCGGGCCATGCTAGTATGTGGTTACCTACCATTGTGGGGGAGAAAGGTTAGTGGATAATTGCTTAGGCCATCACTCCACCAAGTATGGAGCACTGAGTGCTTGGTCACACAGGGAGGGGACACTAGCCCCCTATAAAGATGTGAGCAAGGAGTGCCTCAGTTAAAAGTGGTCCTGTTGCTCAGCCCCTAGAGATAGACTTCGTAGCAAGTGTGACGTCACCACCAGAATAAAAAAAACAAGAAAAACTTCTCACTCACAATAGGCAAGGGCAAGTGGTACCTTCTGCACCACCAACAACCAGAGAGCATGACAGGAGGTGCAGTTGGAAAAGGGAACTGCGGGACATGGGACGGGAGCTTGAGCTGGACCGGCAAAGAGCAAGTCAAATAATGTGATGGGCACTTCAAGAGGCAAGAGCTGCAGGGCCAGGTCCAGGATCCCAGTCAAAAGTGGCAGGTTGACTTGGGCATCAGCCAACAAGGCCTTGGACCAAGGTGCTTGGAAGTAGGTGGACAAATTGCCAGTGTTAGGGTGGGCAGAGGAGCAGTGTGCCCCGCCTCAGGAAATTCTTCATTACAGATCCACGACTTGAACAGTCATGGGCGTTTACCTTTGAGGGCAAGAGGAGCCATTGGGCCGAAAGGGCACATAGTTGCCCTGCACTCAGCCGTTATTATAGTGCACAAGACAGGTGATGGGTCTGGCGAAGGGGGTATGGTCCCAATGAGCTAAGGATGATCATGGTACGGCTGAGGAGCTGCATAGTCTGGGATAAAGAAGGCTGTGGAGGAATAGAGAGAAGAGTATACGGACAGTCAAGGGTTGAAGATGGCAGAGAGGACATCCTGGAAAGAAGGTCCACAAGGGAACAAGCAGGAAGGACAATTTTAGCTGTTGCAGCAAGATTGTGTCTTTGAGAGAGAGTGTTCAAGATTCCAAAGATGCGGCGGAGATTGAAGGGGCCACATAAGGTAGTGGTGGAGCATTTAGGTGAAAATCTGTTTTTAGATACCAAGATAAAAGTAATGTAAAATAAATATATTATTATACTCAAAACCTACAAAAAGAGACTAGGCGTATACAGGTTTTAAGGCTGGGGAGAGCGGGCGAACCCGACACGCCACAGTACCAACTAACATTGATACATGGATTCCAGTACTCATCACGGATGCCAGTGATATCACTGGGAAACTGCCTGTCTCCAGTGTAATCAAAATGGCCAGTATGAGTTTTTGAGGAACAGCGCAGCTATGCTATGATGAGGAGTTCAGATAAAGGAGGAGTGTGAAGCCCAAAAAATCATGAGTTGATTTTGATGCTGAACTATGGCTGAAGTTCATAATTCCTATGTGGCCCATGTCGTTGATACATACGCCAAGCAGGTTCCATTTATTATTTACACCTTCTCCATAGCATCCCAACCCCATGGACCAAAGGCTGGGCCCAGTCTGGCCTGTTGGATGTTCAGAGAAGGAGCTTGCACCCAATACACTTGCAGACACTGGAATGACTGTGCAAAGTGGGGACGCAAGCAGCCTGCCATTCAGTGCTTCGGGAAGGGTTGGCAAATGTGCAGGACGTTGAAGTAGGGACAGAAGTGAAGGTAGAGGAGCACTGTGGAAGGGAAATTACTTCAGTAATGGGAAAGGTTGATGTGTAGGTGCCAGGATGAGGCAGTGACCAAACTTTTGAGGGAAAGGTAAAGGGACAATTTTAGGTTTCCTTTTTCAGCTCCAAAGTAAGGTAGCAGGCACAGAATTAAGGCCTTGAAAAAGGCAAAAAGGAAGTGAAAAATGGCAAGCTGATGAAGGAAATGAAAATGTTGGAGAAAGGCAGCCCTTACAACCTCCCCACCTATGGCTGATCGACCATTTCTCCACTGGGTGTGATTCCAAAAAAGGTTGAGTGAGAGTTCCTTCTGGTGAGGGATGTGGGAGAGGGCGGAATGCGAAAAGTCGATATCAAGTCTGTATTCCCACTGTTACTGGTGCAACCTGATTGTGGCCAGTTGCTAAGCATTTGGCTTGGAAGACGGGTGTTTGTAGACCAAGCACCCAAGATTATTTTCTAGCCTGCGCTATCTTTGAGAAGATTAGTAGCTTTCTGGAACTGGGAGTAAGGGTGCAGACAGGGCCTGACCTGGTGCTGCACTACCCTGACAATTTATTTCTGTCTGGCAGAGCAGGAGGGAAAGGAGACTGCAGAAGATATTGGAGGAGGTAGTGTGTGACTTGGATACACTTCTGGTGCCGGAAAAGATGATAGCCCCATGCAGTATCTCACATTCCTAGAAACTAAACTGGATTCAGTAGCCATGGCTTCATACTTGCTGGGGGACAAACTGGCAAACCTGAGATGTTTACTGTTGGAGATGATGAGCAAGGAGAAGTAGAAATTGAGATTCTTAAGTAGATATTGGGTCTTATGATTTTTGTCTGCAAAGGTGTGGATCCGGGTAGGGCCCTTTTCAATCTGAAGGAGTTTACAATGAGGTGGGAGACCGACCAAAGAATTAGGATCACTGACTAACTGAGGAAGCACCTCAAAGGATAACTGAGATTTCTAGACCATTACAGCAGTGTGCTTCATGGCCAAAAGACCATCAGTCGATTTGGAGTTTCTAGAGGTGAGAATGTTTCTGAGGTGTTGGGAGCAGGGCAATTTGGCCTACATTGCAAGAGTTGATGGTATGCCAAACAGTGGGCCAGTGGAAGTAGGAGTGGCAGGAGTATCTCATTTTATGAATTTTTCCCAGTGGAGCTGGGGATGAGACCATGGGGCTAGTTGCTACAGAACAACAAAGTGACCTTTGTGGTTGGCAATGGAGCAGTGGTACAAGTGATTAAAAAGATGTCAACAAAATACCATTGTGTGTTCTGCTTTTTAGAGAATTTGTTCTGCTATGCTTGTATTTCACACGCACATTCCCGGAATTGAAAATGAGGTGGAGCGAGGTTCCACAGATTGGGTTCAGAGGTAGATTTGTTGGCGACTCCAGTACCGAAGGACCTGTGGATAATCGGACTGTGAGAGCCCTGGAACTGGCTAAAAGTACTAAGCACCATGCACATCTACAGGCCTGGAAGAGTTTGTGGTCTCTGCTGTGAGGTGGTAGGAGAAACTGGTTTATGACATAGAGCAAGGGAGATGTGATGGGGTCTGATCAAAGGAGGTCTGGGACCAGTCACCATATTTCTGAAATAGGCTGGGGTTGCATTTTATAAGAAATGATTTAGGATAAATGAGCTCAGTGGGGAGATGTTGGATGGAAGGATTCTAGATAGTTAGACCCGGGAGAGAGAGAAGAGGATGATCTGTCCATATTGACAGGCATTGTTAACCAGACAATATCTGCATGTGCTTCTGCCTGGGAGTTTAAGACTTTTTTAGGGCTACTTTTTCTGTCTTGTTTTGGGGGGAATTTCAAATGTTAGAAATGATCGGAGCTAGAGAGTGACAGGTGAAGGAACTAGAAGGCAGGGCTCAAGTCCTAAATAAAGAAGTGGAGGGACTCACCAAATTAGGCAGAATGGGTGTGACATCACCGCACGTGACATAGCAGGAAGTGACATCACTGAGTGTGTCAACACAGGAAGTGACATCACAGCACATTACATCACATGTGCATCACAGAAAGTGGCATTACAACCGATGACCTCACAGGAAGTGACATCAGATCTTAAGGCCTCACATATGTTTAGCAGATCTATCATAAGTACATTTGAGGGCATTGCAATATTTAACAATTAGATTTCGCATTGGTGTTGTGCCAAAATATTGACTCAATCCATGCGCAAAATCTGGGCCTCAACTTATACATTTATTATTTTTAAACACTGTCACAAAAAGAAATGGCAGCAGAGAGAAATGTGGCAGTAAATCTGATCTGCTAAATTGGCCGCAATGTCTGTATTTTAAAATATCTTTTGGGGTTAAGGCATCTGCTGCATAGATCTTTGTTTGCCAGCCAAACCTCAGGGAATAATAATAATGGTAAGATAACTCAGGAGGATAATATATTTGCTGGAGAGATCTGTGTGTTTGCCAAGTCCTAGTTATGAATCATAGTAGCACAGAGGGTTAATATGTCTCCTGCAAAGCACATTATGTAACACACACACAACAGACTTTTATTTTATGTAAATGGGAAAGTAGTGCTTTTAAGACAGAGATCCTTTTGTTACTTGCAGTTCATAAATTGCAATCCTTCTAACAGAACAATGAGGTATGAAGGACATGTGCTCCTACACCTTATAACCCTCACTGTCTTATGTAGCACATCCTTCATATTGATGTATGCACATATAATTTATTGTCAATGGTTGATCTGTACGTATGATGTAAAGCACTCTGACACCCTGCATTGGGATGAGTAGTGCTAAAGCACTATGAAAGAAATAAAATGAAATAGCGGTATTGAAATCGTTATCTGTGTAAATACTAGGGCGACCAACACACCTGACATTCTTACAGTGTATGTATATCTCTTATATAAAAGGACTAAATAAAGTCAAAAGCATTTCTCTATTTACAGTACCTGTGCAGTGATAAGATTTGAGCCTTTGTTTCCCCTCCATTGCATCTAGTTGTGAGGCTCTCGGTAGCTCCCAGCTAGGATCCTACAACAGAAAGAGGCCTAATGGCCCCTTAACTCTGGCTTTTGTTATGGGTGAAGCTGAAATCTAATAAGCCCTTTCTCTGCCTGCACATTGCTGCTCGGAACAAAAGCAGACAAGTGCAGATGCTGCTGAAAGTGTCCTGGTGTCAGAAAATGACATGGGGATGAGTTCAGCCTATTTCTGTGAATTCCAAGAGAAGTAGGAAAGGAACGTGGCAATCCGCTGAAAGTGGCCAGCTTTGCAGCAGGGTAGACAGCCCTTACCCTCTAAAAATAGTGGGCAGATGGCGTTTACCTGCATCTACCCTCGACTTGAGCCCTGGTGGAAGGAAATGGTGGTGCATGGAGACAGGATGTGAGTATGGGAGTGTGGTGAGAGACCGGACAGATGGGCAGTGAGCATTAGAGTGTGAATTGGGTCATCTGTATTACAGATAGGACAAACTGTCCTTGTTTGCGCCACGGCACACCTTTTAACAGGTGCATTGGGCACATACAGAGACAGTGCACACTATTACAATAAATGGGCAGCTGCAAACCTACTCCCATCCTGGGGCAGCGCATTCAGCGAAATAAGGAGCAGCTGTTTATAAACTGCTTCGTGTTTCACTGTGCAGATGGGAAAAGAAGGAATAAGTGATCTGCAGGCGGGTGCAGTGAGTGGCTGCACTCACCTTCAGGAGGATGTCTGGAGTGTCTGTGGGTCCCCCTTTCCCATCTGTAGAAGGCTAGCCTAAGGAGCCGCACTGATAGTGCTCCACCTTTGTTGAGGTGCACTATCAGTGCACCTCCTAAGGGCCTATATGCCCCTGCACCCATGTTCATAGTATGGCACT
The DNA here is from genome assembly GCF_964204655.1 of Triturus cristatus. Lineage (NCBI taxonomy): Eukaryota > Metazoa > Chordata > Amphibia > Caudata > Salamandridae > Triturus > Triturus cristatus. The sequence goes on from NC_140583.1 coordinate 1,071,205,067, forward strand.
GGTACTCAGGCAAATTCATTCCCTCATTTGCATTGGGTCACGCCCTCATGGAGATGGGGGAGTGCCCTCCGAAGATAGCGTTGGCATTACATGTGTGCAAGCACTATCAGTAGTATAGAAGGCTTTGCACTGTGAAAAGCTCCCTCTTGACCTATATTTCTTTTTCTGTGTTTCGATTATGAATTCAAACAAGGACTGTTCATGAAGTAAACCAAGATACAATCTGTGAACATGTACACATTTATAGTAGTTTAACTTTGTTTACTTCTTTTCTTTCTTTTATCAAAATTATTTTATAGCATTTTTTATCATTTGAACATATCAGAATACAATTTCGCAGCATAAGCAATTATCTTTACAATTTGATATTGTTTTTCCATATTACAACATCATAACCCTAGAGTGTCGGCTGACAGATGCAGACTACGCTAACCTATTGTCTGATATAGTGAGGATAGATTGGTGTACTAAGTCTGATTTTCTGATATATAAGTGTGCATATAGCTTCCTTAATAAAATCTAATTTGGATTAAAGTGGTGGAAGTTGGGCATAATATAGTAACACCATGTGATAGCGCGTACCATCCTTCTTTTCTTGCAGCTTTAATTGGAGATATTAAACGAGGCGTGCTTGCACATTCCATTCCAAGATGATGCCCTAATTGTGTTATTAATGATGGGAAAAAATGAAATTAAGGAACCTTGAGAACAAATACAAAAGGAATAATGTAAGGATTCATGATGCTTATAGAATAATGGTAGTTAGTGGCTATGTTTAAACCTGACGTTAGCCTTCATTGTAAAAAACTTCTTTCATGTTCCCTTTGTAGGACTACTTCACTGACAACAGATTTACATCGATATTTACTTTGACACACTTTGAATGTTCTGGGTAAGACATCTTATTTAGTGGCAGGTCCCTTAGAGATCACAAGAGGGGGATAACTGCCATTTTTGAGAAGCACAATCCTCAACACACCTGGCCATAGTAGAAGAAGATCCAGACCACGCACACACACCAGAGCACCATAGATTTCTTAGTCAACAGCAGCGCGGGGGTGGGAGGGGGACTAGTTGGGGAGTTGGGGGGGGCAGACAGTTCTTAACGGAAATCAGGAGAATAGCATTGCTAGGAATATGATCCCTAGTAACGAACAACGATGAATAGTGAAGAGTACAAACACCCGGAACTATTGTCAACTAGGTAGCAAGTACGCTGCGGAGCAACCAAGTGATGTACTAATGATGTTTAAATGGATGTATACTGATATATGAAAAGAAATAAAAATGCCAATAAATTATGTTTTTTTTTAAAAAAAGAGAGGGATAACTGCCATTGATGTTAAAATATGGCTTTACTCTTCCTTTGACAGAAAGCGGTTGCCATCCTGTATGCAACAGGGTGATCAATATATATATTTTGCCGTCATTGGTGGAGAATTAGTAACAGTAAGTATCTTGATATGGGTTGTAATTGTAAGGATAGCTCTGGCCTTATCTGATACCTTAGAAGCACACTCAGGAGTAATGAATGGTGCACCCTTATGTGTGTTTCATCTAGAACAAGGAAAAATATGTTTTCTTTTAAAAAATGTGTATTCTTTGGTGATGGTGTAAATACTATTCTTGGTAGTGTGACTATTAGTAGGTCTCTCTGTTATTTATTTTGCCCTTAGTAAGTTGGGGTGGAATAATAATGGAGATTTCACAATGGTTAGGACACAATTTTCGGTGATTTGCACGATCTTTTAGTGGTATGTGGCACATTTGGATTCTATAACATGTTATTTGCACATTGCAGTTTTGTACTTTGGTCCAATTGATATCATTTTATTGTTAAATTATGGGCTGTGAATTTATTGTATTTATATTCTTTAAGGAATCCTCAGGGTGTAGAGAACACTGTTCTGTTATCTGGCGGGTCCTGATGAAGGTGGTGTTCATCTGCTCCGTATTCCACCGAAACGCGTTGACCAAGGCCATTTAGATTCTGCTATATGCAGTTGTTCTAAAGGGTCACAGAGACTGAAAACAACACTGTGTCTCATATTATACAGATATATGCGGTTGTGATTGAGGTATGAATGTATTATAAGAGGTGTGAATGTATGAGAGTTGGTTGGTATGTTTGTGGTGTTTCTCTACCTGGGGGTTATGATGTTGTAATATGGAAAAACAATTTCAAATTGTAAAGATAATTGCTTATGCTGAGAAGTTGTATTCTGATATGTTCAAATGATAAAAAATGGTATAAAATCATTTTGATAAAAGAAAGAAAATAAATAAACAAAGTTAAACTACTATAAATGTGTACATGTTCACAGATTTTATCTTGGTTTACTCCATGAACAGCCCTTGTTTGAATTCATAATCGAATCACAGAAAAAGAAATATAGGTCACAAGGGAGCTTTTCACAGTGTGTTGTTGTCTTCCCCTCTTCTCCCTGACCTTAAAAAGCATACCTTTTAGAGGGGGTCCCCGCATTTCTTTGCATAGTATAGAAGTCTTTCCACATGTGTCTGCGGCCCCTTCTACAATGCCATTGTGCCTCGGGTGCACAAAAAGCAGACACCCAAGCACATTGCGTCCCCGGAGCACCATATGTAATATGGCCCCTTGTGTGGTTGCAATAATGCACGCCAGATTGTTTAAGAGTTTTGTGAGAATTAGGGGGGTGGGGGTGGTCAAAATAGGGCGATGTTTTGGAATGTGGATGGAAAGAAACTGATTGAAAAGCAACTGTTGGAGAGATTGTGGAAATGGTAGAGGCAATGCGGATTGAATATTGGCTTCTTCAGCACCCATTTATTGTGGATGGGACATCCACTGAGGGTTTCATGCTGGAACTTAGTGAGCAAGAAACAAATAAGGGTTTTGGCTCTTATTCACCAAGGCTGAGCCCTATTCCAACAAAAACAACGAAACAACAATACTGATACGCAATTTTCACTTTACAACCACTGCATTGAAATGAAACAATGTCACCATAAACCTCTTTTTCAGTGTGATTTAATCAAAATTTATTCTAGGAGTCACATATATGAATCAACAACAGAAAATTACATCCAATTAATTATTAATATTTTTTTTTAAACCAAGCTCCCTTTACCCACAAAAACCTTGTTTAATGCATCCTTCCACCCACAACAACTTTTCTTTAACATCCCCACAATACAACCCTCTCTGTCAGTCTTCTCAATAATACATTCATTGCACTTCCCTCACATACCAGCACACCCGCACTCTCCCCTCCTTTCAATATGTCATATGTATACACCTACAAAGGTAAATCAATAAACAAAAGGGCCAAACAGAAGACAATTCTCAATATACATAACTTTCAATTTTTGACACTAATTTATAAACTTGATTGGCCACACAAAAAGGTCGACGCGTTTCAAACCCCTCCACATACGGGGTTCTCTTCAGGACCAAAAAGCGTATTCTATACTGCGAGATCAGCCGATCCCTGCTGTACTCTCATATCCCAGTCAGTAAGGTACTCGTTTGTATCGGCGATGTGTCTGAGACCGAGGGCAGACAGTTCAAAAACACGTCTTGAGTTTCCAGGAGTGAATCCTTTTTCTGTTGTTTTCGGCCTGTGAGTTCCTCATTTGGTTCAGATAAAGATTTAATGCACCTCGTTTTACGTTTTCCTTTGAAACGAGCCTTTCCGATGCAATGTTTGTCCTCCCGGGCCACCAGGGAGCTTAGCGAGGGCAAGTTGAAGCCCATGGGGAGATGGGAGAACTACTTCAGGAGGGGTTATGTGCACCTATGAAGTAGGAGTGCCGGGGGCAGGTACTAGCAGCTTTTTTGGTCCTGCAGGTCCATTATCCCAGGATAGTGCGAAAAACAAGAGTTGTGCATTTGTTTCCCATCCTGGGACTTCTGCCAACAGAGAAATGTAAAGTAAGCGGTGCATCTCAAAAAAATACTAAAAGGCTGCGAGCAGTGGCCCCTAAGTAGAAGTAGGAAGGTTTGAAGCGCATGGCCCCATTTACTGCCTCATTTCTTTTCTATGAAATGTCTGCCAGGTTTGAGCTTTGCAAAGCTCAAGAAGTTTAAAACAAAGCAAAGTTGTGAGGTCTTCAGCTTTGTCCACCTCTACTATAAACCATATTTCCTTCACAGATGATATCTTTCCAATTTTGTAGACTCTACTGGACTTTTTGGGCAAACTTAAGTAGAAGGGCAAAAACTTGCTTAGCTACAATCAGCTTCAGCCAGTCAGTTCTACGGCACTTAGCTCACACCCAAAGAGCGTTTGTATCCATTCATTCGCTGTAAACCTTCTAGGCGATAGGACAGTAAGCCCTAAAGTCTAGAACCCTTATGAAGCACTTACAAAGATGTCCCCATAGGCCAGATTTGTGCTATTTTGGGGGTCTTATCTCAAAACCTAATTGTGCTTGACAATTCTTATATTATTTCAATGGTGATATTATTCTATTGATGTATTAAGGATGTTCTGTCTTATGTTATTACGTTTTGTTAAAACACTAACCTCATCTGTTTTTCTTGGCACTGATTGGTTAAATGCAAGGCACCATTTGCTTAGTGAAAAGTCAGATTTCCAACCATTTACAAAATTCCATATAGTTATCATCTGACCTCAAGATCAAATAAATGAAGAGATACACTCACTCACACTGCCCTCTTGAACCTCACCTCAGTCCCTCAAAAACAAACAGCAATACCTGAGTAGACAGATGTTTCTAGATATCTAGCCCGCACATGTGTGGCAACCTGGCCGTAGATATCCACAACTCCAGCAGTCTCCTTGAATTAATAAAAAAAGCTGAAAATCTACCAATACTAAATGAGTCCACTTCTTGCTTCTCTCCCAAATGCCACTCAGAATTCTCTCCATTTCATTCACATAGAAGCAATTCATTTATGCAGTGTGTGCTAAATAAAGAATCTAAATAAAAAAATTAAAAAACCTCAAGCAGTGAGGGAAGTTATTTCACAGAACAGCTGCTAGCACAGAAACAGTGCGGCATCCAATTCGATTGTCCTAACATGAGGAATGCCCAGAAGACTCTTTGTTGCCCCCCAAAGGGATGGATTGATGTGTAGCACTGAAAGTGATATAATAAATGAAATTTAAATTCCGTGGATAGCCTTGAGTACTCCACGCAGTGACTTCCATCAGTGTATTGATAAAACAGGATCCCGGGTAACCTTGTGACTACAGTTAACGGGAGTTGACAATGCCCAATGTCAATCACCAGTGGCGGCTCCTCCGCTAAGGCGAGCGAGCCTTGCCCCACTGCTCTTGGAGCAGTGTAAAAGCAAAAATAAAATGAAAATAACAGAATTGAACCCGGAGCTGGTGGCTTAGTGGACTAATGCCTCCACTGCAGCAGCCTATGATCGACCTAATGGTCACAGGTTCAAATTCTGTCAGGTTCATTCGGCCTCTCATCCTTTCTGAGGTCAATGAAATGAGTACCACTGAGTTGGGTAGCAATAAACATCCGTTATTCAGCGTCAAAATGCCCAGTTGGGGGTGAACGTACGGTTTATGTTAAGTTATCATCATTTTATTTTTAGTACCAGCCAGGCTGGGCAGGGTGGGGTTGAATGACGTCCGGAAGGAGGAGGAGTTGCTGCATTCCAAAGTGGGCATGACTGCTTGACCCGCCTCTCGGGCTGGCCAAACAGTCTTGTGCACTCTGCATGTTCCCTATCAGGCTGTATTACACAGCCTGGTGGGGAACATGCCCAGTCTTCCATGGCAGAGCACCCGGATCAGGCCCAATCTTTCAAACCTGGCCTCCAAGGACTCCAGCCCACTGGGGAACTGGAATAAGAGGCCTGTCCATCCCTGGTCAAATGCTTCCAGACCCAATCATTTGGTGCCCAGAAACACCAACTCACTCTTAGTTGCCCTGAGTGGTGTTCCAACTGAGCATTCTGTTATCAACAACTCAGTGGGGTCCTAGATTAAGGGGCATATTTACAAGCCCCTTGTGCCAACGAAGGGTCACTTTTTTGTATGCACAGGTGGCGCAGTGTTCTGGCTCATATTTACAAGCCTATGCAAAGGCTTTTTATGGCTTTGTAAATATGGCCTCCTTTCACACATTACTCTGTGTGAAAGGGGCGTTCCAAGGGTGTTGCTGTGGGTGGTTACGCGCAACACCCATGGATTCTAATGCATTCCTAGATTTACAGGGTTCTGTAAACATCAATGATTGTTACTGTGCAGGAAGGTGTCCCTTTCTGCACAAAAATAATCATCCCTGCAACTCAGGCACCCTTGCACCATCGTGCAAAGGTGCCTACGTTGGCGCTATTGGCCTATTGTTCACCAGGGCAGAGGAACGCACAGAGTAGCGTCGTATTGCTGTAAATACGACGCAACCCTGCACTTTCCTAATGATGCAGCTCGTCAAAGCAAGATGGCTTGCAGCACTGCGCCGCGCCATTATCTTTTAAATATGTCCCAAAGTCTTGACTGCTTAACCCCAGCTACCCAGGGGTAGACATGGACAGTGAGGGAGCCTGGCCAAACCTTGCACTAATAGTGCCCTGATTCGGGCAGTGACGAGCATCAAACACTGATATTGCTCAGTATTACTCAACTGCGCCATATCCTGTTCAAATGGTTCAATTTCACTACTTTTCTCCCCTCAGTGCCCTCCACCTCCCACTCCCTCACTCTCCTCCACCAGCCTCCACCCTGTACAGAACCCTGTGTATACTTCATCCTATCTCCATCCCTCATCTTCGCACACCTTCTCCATGCTCTGTAACCCTCAGTCCTCTCTCAGACCACACCCTCTACCGTCTCCTCTCCGGACGCCCCCTTGCCTCTGCCCCTTCCGTCTCACCCGGGCTCTCTGAGGGGAGGGCGGGCTGGCATTACACGCTGCTCCGCGGATTACGGACGCGACAGATTTCTCTCAGCAGAATTGCTGTCACCCAGCGCAGTTTTAATAAAATGATAATCGAATCAGCGCGTTCTCTAATAAATGAATGTCTTTTATTGGCAGCGGCTAGTCTTTCAGCAGGGCAGATACTGTAATCTGTTAAAAAGCATTTAACCTGCTTGTTAGCTCGGCCAGCTCATCTCTCATTTAGGGCGACTCGGACCGTGTGTGGAGACAGATAAGGCGCGCGCTGCGTCTAACTGTCAGCTCGGCGCGAGCCCCTTATCGGCACGGGGGGATTTATTTATTTCTCAGATAAAGAGGCGGTTCTGCCACTGGGGAGGGAGCTGGATTGTGGAGGCCCCTGACTATCTGAGCTCTATTAGTTAATGAGCGAGGAGTGAAAGAAACCTGCCAGCCTTTGGTGAGGAAATTGCTGTTAGACATGAATCGGTGGATGGGGGCAGGACGAGAAGGTTCCAGGGTCGGTGAATCTCTAGAAGCACCCCGAGACCTCTGTAGAAGATTTGAAAAGAGAGTAGTGCCGGGATCCTTCGATTGGCTGTGGTTCGCCCAGGGGCAGTGCTATGCCTTCTGGGTCTGAGACTGGGCTCCCGGGCAGTTTTGAAGCTTCTGAGGAAGTTGTGGTGCGCTTTGAATGGTGGTGGTGGCGTTCTGTGGGGTGGTGGCACACATTATGTGGCAATGGTTGGCTTCTTTGGACAGTAGCTGGTTTGTTGGGACAGTGCCCACTCTCCTGGGACAGTATTCAAGCCCACTGAGTGAGTGTTCAGGTTGCCTGGGCAGTCAGTCATGCTCTTTTGACACTGATGAGAATTATTGGGTAGTGGTACATCTCATTGGGACAGTAGCTGGCCTCTCTCTTATGGGCTGTGGCTGGGCTCTTAAGAAAGGCTGTGGGGCAGCAACGCCGCATCTATCAGGCAGTAGCATACACTATAGGTTCACTGTTGGACCCAAAACAGCAGCAAGGCTCCTGGGCTGCTGGACGGGATAGGGTTCTCACATTGGCCTGCGAGGCAGGTTGTTATTTCCCAAAAGGCACTGGCTGAACACCTACTCGGTTGATATGGCAGCTTGGAACATGGTTGGGCTCATAAGAGCAGTGGTTGGGGCCCTGCAGTAGCAGTCAGGCTCCAGAGGCAGAAGCTGGGACGCCTTCGAAATGAGAATGTCAATAGGCATCTGCAAGACCTTGGGTTATTGGCTCAGAGGTGGGAGAACCCATCTCAAATAATAATCACAATCCTGGTACACGTGAGCCACAAAAGTTGCCAAATAAAGCTGTACTTAACCCTCTGGTAGCATGGCAAAAAGCAGTTGGGTTTACCATAGAGGCAATGTGTACAGTATTTTTGCAGTACTCAAACAGTAATAACGTGAAAACACAGAAAGTCACAAGTTTAGGCCGACCGCGATAGGGTGCGAACTGGATAGAGGACCAGGTTCGTCCTGCTGGAAGCTTTACCTTCTGAATTTCTTGTCAAGACGGTGTGATGTGGCTCTGCAGGGCTCTGCGTCATCCTGTGTCCTGCTGTGTTGGATCTGGCAAGGGTTTCACTTGGGAGCTGCTTGGCTCTGCATGACTCTGCGTGCTCAGTGCCAGATCCGTTGGAGCCTTCAGTGAGGAGCTGCGAGGTGCGGCTCTGTGTGGCTCTGCATCGCACTGGCTCTGGGGAGGCTTCCACTCGGGATATGCGTGGTGTGGCTCTCTGGGGCTCTGAGTCACTTGGCATCAGATCCGGTGAACCCTTCGAGTACAAGATGTGCAGCTCTTTGAAGTTGTGCTTCACTTTGTGTCAAATCTAATGGAAACTTCAATTAGGCAGAGAGAAGAGCACTCTGACTCCAGGCAAGGGCCCAGGACCTAGAGGACAGCACTTGGGTGGTCAGCCCTCACTCCCACAGAGGCCAGCTGAGGGGGCCAGGCTAGGTCCAGTTAGTACTGGTTAGTTGGAAAGCAAGAAAGGCCTCTAAAAGCTTGTTGTGTCCCTGTGGCTCAAACAGGAGGTCAGACAACTGACCCTCGGATTCACTTTTGTGGTCCTATCTTCCTTCTTCAGATAGCAGGGCAGATCTTCTTCTGAATCTTCTCAGGTTCAGGACTGATCTGATTTCAGTTTCTGAGGGTGGCACTTTTATTATAAGTTCCAGTCTGTGGGTGAGTTGCAAAACCTTTGCCTACCCCCAAATCAGTTCTGGTCAGTTCTTAACTCTTCCCTGGGTTTGGTTCCAGCCTGTCTAGTTAAGCAAAAGACAGGGGCAGGCTGGTTGTCATGTTTGTTTGAGTACATTGGGGCAGGTTCCTTTGACGTATAAACAGGGCGTGGTACAGCTCTTCCCTAGCTATCCTGTCAGGAAGATACATTCCCCTATACACCCAGACCGCTTTGTCCACTGTCTGGCCAAAATGCACATTTCTCAATAGTAGAGCCATCATCAGCCCAAGGGCAGCTCACAGCACAGGGTCCTAGAAACTCTAGGCAGGGAAATGCCAACTTTCTAAAAGTACCATTTCCAAAATAACAATTTAAAATCTGACTTTACAATTGAAGAGTTTTTAAATTACAATTAAACTAAGTGGAGGAAAAATTCCTCTAGCTGCTCCCAAACTGAAAGTATCACTTATTGAATGTATTACGGTAAATCAATTTTAGTCTGTAGGAGTTTATCCTTGGCACAGTGAAAAACAACTTTGGAGGTTTTTCACTGCCAGAACATGTAAAACATTAAAGATTCATGTCTACTTTTTAAATGCCATGCATCTTAGCCCTATGATCATTTAGGACGTACCTTAGGGGTAAATGCTAAGTATTCAAAAGGAAGGTTTAAGCCTGACAAAATATTTTGCCAGGTCAGAATGGCAGTTTAAAAGTGCTCTAGAGCCTACAATGGCAGGCCCAAAACATGCTTTAAGGAGCTACATTAGTAGATGGCAAGATGAGGTTTGCAGGCCACATATAGCATTTAATGTACAGATTATTGGTACAGGTAGTACAATATATTAGGCACTTATAAGTAAGTTAAATGTGCCACTCATGTATATACCAATTTTTCAATGTTTAAAGGGAAGAGCACACACACTTTACCACTGTGTTGCAGGTGTAAAGGGCACAGAGCCCTGTGGCCAACAAAAAACAGTATCAGCAATGGAAGGCATAAATCTAGGGTGACCCTGCAAAAATGGCTCTAATAGCAGCCCAGACTGGCACTCGTTTTCTCGGGGTCAGAATGGGTCTGCTACTTTTGCTAGCAAGGATCATACACAGTGTAGATAGTTCCAAAAGCCTTAAAGGTTGTAAGGTTTTTGCTTTGCCAAATTCAAAGGGCATTGCGTAGTAAGTACTTACCCCAAAAAGGTTAGTGTTCTTATTTCTGTCTGATGCCATTTTTCATAAAGAAAGCTCCAAAAAAGATAAGCTTACAGAGACAAATTCTGCACATATTTTCCACATCGGCTATTCTAATTTTAAGAGGAAATTTTCTTGCTATGTGTTAAAATTATGCCACACTGTGGGAAAAAAACTCTGTGCAGGTGGAGGCAAGGTGATCCAAGAAACACTGCAAACTTCTTGAAGTGCTAAAATCATTCTACCACCTTGCTACAGGTATGGAGCAAAATCACTGAGAAAATAGTGACTGAATAACTCTCTGCTTATTTAGAAGACTTGGACATTCTGCACCCATGGCAGCTTGGTTTTTGTTCTTGATGTGGTACAAAATAAGTGCTTTCTTCGCTGTCGATGAACTCTGTGGCTATCTGAACAAGGGAGATGTGGGAGTTTCTACTGGACTTCTCTATTGCTCCCCACAGAGCTTAGTATTATATTACGTCCTACTAAATAGATTTTGACCGGGGTTTGTTTGGACAGTCAAAGGGCCTCATTTACAAGCCCATTGTGCCACGGTGCATCACTTTTTTTGACGCACCGGCTGTGCCGTGTGCTTACCCATTTTTACAAGGCCACGTAAAGTCACCCTGCGTAACCTTTTGTGGCCTTGTAAATATGGGCCACTTTCACACATTACTCTGCGTGAAAGGGGCGTTCCAGGGGTGGTGCTGTGGGTGTTTCCACGCAACATCCATGGAACCTGACACATTCCCAGAGTTACTCAGTTTGTATCATTTTCAGCGCAAACATGTAAAGATAGACTGTGAGGTTCCACAAGGATTTTCTTTATCCCCATGCTCTTTATTATATATGTGAGACCGCTCGATCAGCTTATTAAATCTTTTGACTGGAAAGCAGCCTCCCATGCCGACAACATGCTGATGATGGTCCACTTGGATCATGACGCTTCTGCTCCTGTTTCCACTGTCAGCGACTAACTGTTGGATATTCAAGAAAGGAGGAGGCATAATTCACTTAAATCAAACTCTAATAAAACAGAGGTTTTATTTGTCGGCAACCACAAACATAGACAAGCTAGCCCAATCTGTCTAGAGGTTATGTTATTTTATAATTTATGTTATGCCATGTTACAAGTATTTGGTATAGCGCTAGAATGGCTCACTCAAGATGTATCCTGGTGCTAAAGCCTTATGAAAGGAGGCAGACTGAATCTGACACTCAGAGGTAAGGTTAAAAAGCCAGGATTTGAGAAGCTTTTTAAAGAGCGAAAAACTGTTACAGGAGAGGATGTGAAGAGGTAGAGTGTTACAGCAGTGAGTGGCAAGATGCAAAAAAGGAACATCCACTGTTTTGAGGTGTTGGCAGCACCTCCACAAACATCATCTCAAGTAAAATCCCATAAAATATACCTAGTCAACTATCTCTCCTGTAATGCTCCGATCAACTCTGTCACTAATCTATGTTTTAATTTTAAAAACCTTTGGATTCAAACTTACACCCTCAGCTGGTCTCTTCCTGTGCACCTTTAAATCTGAATTACTGTAACATTTTGTGTATGTCTATGCATGTGGTATTTCTATAGTACAAACCTATTTATCTATTTATTTGAGAGTTTTGTACAGCGCGAACATGACCTGAAGGTATCAGAGCGCTTTACACTGTGAGCACAGCAAACAATAACATGAGGTACCTGGATATTAAAATAGAAAAATGAAGATATATATATATATATATATATATATATATATATATATATATATATACAGTGAGCATCCTCCACACCTCATACAGAGCATACCGTATGGGGAAATGTTACGAATGCGGAGGATCTGAAGCAATGAAAATGATTGTAAAGCTAAACAAATAGAGATCAAAAAACCGTTTCTTGGAGAGGGGATATGAAACTCAAACCATAGATGCAGCCATAGTGAAACCAAGGAAACGAGCCAGGGAAGACTTACTGGAGTATGGAGCCAAGTCTCGGAGTGTAGCCAGCAACAGCATGGATGCGGTTAATGAGCCTACTAGGCTTATTTTGTCATATTCCAAGCATGAAAAACAGCTCAGGGGCATCATGAGACGAAATTGGCCAATTGTATTGGATGACCCCGCAATAGGTGAATTTCTCCCTAAAAAGCCTGCTATCACATATAGGAAAACGGCATCCATGCACAATGCATTCGTTAATAGTAGCCCCGAGGATCAGGAGGTAGGGACATGGCTCACAGCCAGGAAAGGATTTTATAAATGTCCAAGTAGCAAAGCTTGCCAGTTTGGTACAAATAGAACCACATATTGCTCAGCATTAAATAATAGATAACAAGCTATTAATCAACATCTGACATGTAGAACGGACCATGCTATATATGTTCTGGAATGTAGCTGTAATTTACTGTATGTAGGCGGTACTAAGCTAGCTGTCCACAAAAGAATCTTACAACACACAAGGGCAATTACTAATAATGACCCTAGCTACCCCGTGGCAAGACATTTTAAAGAACATCATGAGAGTAGTCTGAAGCACCTGAAATATTTTGTCATTGATGCGGTACCGCCACAAAAAAGAAGAGGTGACCGGGAGGCAAAACGGAGGCGTCTTGAGACTCGTTATATACTCGAGTTAGATACTAACTATCCAGGGGTCCTCAATACAAGTGAGGATTTGCACACATATTTGTAAAGCTCTTATGTTGTGCATAGTCTAACTATGGACACAATTACTCTTACATATGATAGTGATACAATGGCAAGAACATTTATACAAATGAATGCAATGTTTTATCTGGCTCACTTTCCGAAATAGTTATTACTAGGCTGCACTATGATCAAATTCCTTATTCTGTAAATCTTTTTTTATTCAATCTTGATGTATAAATGTTTTTAGATAATTTATTTGGTCTTTAACTAAATATGCACTAAAAAACCAATGAAAATTGATAGGTAGTTTCTGATCGGATGGAATATTTTTAACTTTGATAGATTTTATCCAATATTAGACAATTGAATTGTATTTATATCCATATTGATATGTATTTATTTATTTCATATTTACATATTTATGGCTACAATTGTGGGAATCAATTGTTTTTCGAATTGGAATAGTTATTATTGCACTTTTTTTGCCCCATTTTGCACATGCTTCTTTGCACTTAATTTGTACTATCAGGGTATCACAAATTAAAAATGAGATATTAGATCGTAAATGGATGCTGCTGATATTAAACATGTATGTTTAAAAACTTTTTTAGCACTAGCACTTTAGATGTATTGCACTTATAGGAGGTAGGAAGTACACAGTAAGTTATTGCACCTCAGTGGGTAAAAGTTAGGATGGATTGAAATGTTGACAGTTTTAAAGCATTCTTGCAAAAGATTGAACGGACCAATTGATAAGGTATCAATCTGTATCAAAGGTAAAAATTGACAATTTTATGCAACATATTATATGCATTCAAGTGACTTTTATGGATGTATTTACACTATCTATATATTGTGCATTTGAGTAAGCATTGTATATTGTAAATATGAGTAGTTTTTCTCTATCCATGAATTGGCTATTGTGCACTGTCACTTTAAATAGGGCGACCAAAGCACACAACGTTGTCATGTGATCAAGGCAGGCAACTGCCGAAACGCGTTATGGCGGAATCGTTTGTGCGTGAATAAAAACTACAAAATTATGCACTGAACCTGGGTCCACTCTCGTTTGTCTCGGAGGAGAGATTGAAGGAAGTGAGGAGTTTCATTTACATATACAAATATACATACATACATATATATATATATATATACACACACATATAAATAAATATATATACACACACACACACACAAGTATATATATATATATATTATCTACTGGCGGTCGCCAGTAGATAGTTATAGTTACAACCTAGTTTCCATAGGAAATCTCAAAATTCTATTTTGAATAACTTTGGCGCCAGTTGACAAATCTTCGCGAAATTTTCAAAACTAATGGGGCGCTCCGTTCAGCTCCTACCCTGAAAGTCTCGGGGTGATTCATCAAGCGGGGGCCGAGAAAAAAGGGGGGTCCCAAAACACGTTTTCCCCATGCATTTTTCCATAGAACCTTTAGACACAGCTACAGCCAGAACGGCTGAACAGAATTACTTGAAATTTGGCAAAGAGGTAGTCCTCAGGTCAGGCATGTGCCTTTTGCATATATGGTGTAAATCTGTTCAGTAGTTCCTGAGAAAATCAAAAGTAAAATCATATACATATCTGGGCAGGGCCTAACCACACATCTCATTGTGAGATCTGATTGGCTGTCAGCACTTCATCCAAGAAGTGTTGGCAGCCATCTTGGGACCAATATACATGATAGCACCTCATTAAAAAGCATTGCAGTTAATAGAAGGTTTTAAGACTTTAGTTACATTATAAATCATTTGTTGATGGTACCATACTCATTTTAGGAATTGTAGTATGATCTAAGGTGATTTTACCATGTGAAAAAGCCTTCTGCTGGGATATCACGAATCATGTTTGAGAGAAAACTATTTTCACATGCTTTTCCCACAGAGGTTTGGAAGGTGATCTATAAGCTAAACTGAGAGCATATTTTCTGTAAATTCACATTATCTTTCTCAGTCATGTGAGAATGAAGTCTGACATTCTCAGTAAAACATGTACATCCAACAATGGCAGAGACTGTCAGTTGATTCCTTTGTGTTCTACTGCAGCTTCCCAGAGTGTTCCAAAGAACAACTAGAGCGCTAACAGTCTTACTTATGACAAAGGTATGGCACACCTGAAGCCATCTTGATTGGAATAAAGTGGTAACATTTAAAACATTTAATTTAAAAAGGAACAAAATGAGAGGGTTAATTTTGCCATTGAATGTATGATTAGTGCTGCAGAAAGAAAAATTAGGGCACATTTTGAGTGACTTCTCAAATCCTCTTCTATTTCATTAAAGAATTCTGACATGCAGACTGAAACATGCACTTTCAATACCAGCAGCAGACTTCCCTGGTGAGCTGTAGCTTTACTACAGTGATCTAATGAGCAACTAGAGTGCTAACATTCTGAATTTATGGCAAATGTGTGACACATCTGAATGCCTTCTTCATTGAATCAAAGTAAAAAAACTGACAGTATGCCTACTGAGGAGACTGCAGTAAATGAGGAAATTAGGAAACTTCATAACAAGTCTCCCAAGATGGCCACCAGAGACAAAAGAGCCCAAATGTAGCACAAATATCACCGAGATGTAGCCCAAGTATAGCCCAATGACAGAAATCCCAGAGTGTTTTAAAGAACAACTAGAGCGCTAACAGTCTTACTTATGACAAAGGTATGGCACACCTGCAGCCATCTTGATTGGAATAAAGTGGTAACATTTAAAACATTTAATTTGCAAAGAAACAAAATGAGGGGGTTCATTTTGCCATAGAAACTATGACTAGTGCTGCAGAAAGAAAACTTAGGGCACATTTTGACTTCTCAAATCCTCTTCTATTTCATTAAAAAGTTCTGACATGCAGACTGAAACATGCACTTTGAATACCAGCAGCAGACTTCCCTGGTGAGCAGTAGCTTTACTACAGTGATCTAATGAGGAACTAGAGTGC
This sequence comes from Triturus cristatus, assembly GCF_964204655.1. Classification (NCBI taxonomy): domain Eukaryota; kingdom Metazoa; phylum Chordata; class Amphibia; order Caudata; family Salamandridae; genus Triturus; species Triturus cristatus. The sequence continues at coordinate 1,071,220,917 of NC_140583.1, forward strand.
TACCATTCAGAATTTATGGCAAATGTGTCACATCTGAATGCCTTCTTGATGGAACCAAAGTAAACAAGCATTGAAAATGCAATAGGTCTCGACCTTGTTTAAGTTAAAGCAATTCTGTTTGTAATTAGGTGGCTTTTTAGCTTTGCTTTTATTAGTGTTTTTCAAAATTTCATGTAAATAACATGCATATCTGTATATGTATGCATGCATTTATATTTGTATTTATATAGATATGCAGATTATATATATGTTTATATATGTATGTATATACATACATATACACATACATATATATAAATGCATATATGTGCATATGTGTGCGTGTAGAGAGAGGTAGAGAGAGGTAGAGAGGTAGAGATGTAGAGGTAGAGACGTAGAGGTAGAGAGGTAGAGGTAAGAGGTAGAGGTAGAGAGGTAGAGGTAGAGAGGTAGAGAGTAGTAGAGAGAGAGGTAGAGAAAGATAGAGAGGTAGAGAGTAGAGGATGAGTAATAGAGAGTAGAAAGTAGAGAGAGAGTAGTAGAGAGAGCAGTAGAGAGTAGTAGAGAGAGTAGCAGAGAGTGAATAGGAGAGAGTAGTAGTGAGTGAGAAGTAGAGAGTAGTAGAGAGTGAGTAGTAGAGGGTGTAGTAGAGAGTAGTAGAGAGTGAGTAGTAGAGGGAGTAGTAGAGAGTGAGTATTAGAGAGTGAGTAGTAGAGAGTAGTAGAGAGTGAGTAGTGGAGACTGAGTAGCAGAGAGAGAGTAGTAGAGAATGAGTAGTAGAGAATGAGTAGTAGAGTGAGTAGTAGAGAGTAGTAGAGAGTGAGTAGTAGAGAGTAGTAGAGAGAGAGTAGTAGAGAGTGAGTAGTAGCGAGTGAGTAGTAGAGAGTGGGTAGTAGAGAGAGAGTAGTAGAGAGAGTGAGTAGTAGAGAGTAGTAGAGAGAGTAGTAGAGAGTAGTACAGAGTGAGTAGTAGAGAGTGATTAGTGGAGAAGTAGAGAGTGAGTAGTAGAGAGTAGTAGAGAGTGAGTAGTAGAGTGAGTAGTAGGGAGTAGTAGGGAGTAGTAGGGAGTAGTAGAGAGTGAGTAGTAGAGTGAGTAGCAGAGTGAGTAGTAGAGAGCAAGTAGTAGAGAGTGTGTAGTAGAGAGAGAGTAGTAGAGAGTAGTAGAGGGTGAGTAGTAGAGAGTGAGTAGTAGAGAGAGTAGTAGAGAGTAGTAGAGTAGTAGAGAGTGAGTAGTAGAGAGTGAGTAGTAGTGAGTAGTAGAAAGTGAGTAGCAGAGAGAGTAGTAGAGAGTAGTAGATAGTAGTAGAGTGAGTAGTAGAGAATGAGTAGTAGAGAGAGAGAGTAGTAGAGAGTGAGTGGTAGAGAGTAGTAGAGTGAGTAGTAGAGTGAGTAGTAGAGAGAGTAGTAGAGTGAGTAGTTGAGAGTGAGTAGTAGAGAGTAGTAGAGAGTAGTAGAGAGTAGTAGAGAGTAGTAGAGAGTAGTAGAGAGTGAGTAGTAGAGAGAGTAGTAGAGAGGGTAGTAGAGAGGGAGTAGTAGAGAGAGTAGTAGAGAGAGAGTAGTAGAGAGTAGTAGAGAGTGAGTAGTAGAGTAGTAGAGAGTGAGTGGTAGAGAGTAGTAGAGAGTAGTAGAGAGTGAGTAGTAGTAGAGTAGTAGAGAGTAGTAGAAAGTGAGTAGTAGAGAGTGAGTAGTAGAAAGTAGTAGCGAGTGAGTAGTAGAGAGTGAGTAGTTTAATTTAAAAGGAACACAATGAGGAGGTTCATTTTGCCATAGAACTTATGATTAGTGAGGAAAAAAGAAAAATTAGGGCACATTTTGAGTGACTTATCAAATCCTCTTCTATTTCATTAACCCCTTCAGTGCCACGCCCTTTCCCCCTCCTGTGCCGGGCGTTGCACTAGTGGGTGGGGTTCATGACGAGATAGTCTCGTCATGGGCACAGCGCAACCGTGCTCTATGACGAGACTATCTCGTCATGGGCACTGAAGAGGTTAAAAAATTCTGACATGCAGACTGAAACATGCACTTTGAATACCAGCAGCCGACTTCCCTGGTGAGCAGTAGCTTTACTACAGTGATCTAATGAGGAACTAGAGTGCTACCATTCAGAATTTATGGCAAATGTGTCACATCTGAATGCCTTCTTGATGGAACCAAAGTAAACAAGCATTGAAAATGCAATAGGTCTCGCCCTCGTTTAAGTTAAAGCAATTCTGTTTGTAATTAGGTGGCTTTTTAGCTTTGCTTTTATTAGTGTTTTTCAAAATTTCATGTAAATAACATGCATATCTGTATATGTATGCATGCATTTATATTTGTATTTATATAGATATGCAGATTATATATGTGTTTATATATGTATGTATATACATATATATACACATACATATATATAAATGCATATATGTGCATATGTGTGCGTGTAGAGAGAGGTAGAGAGAGGTAGAGAGGTAGAGATGTAGAGGTAGAGACGTAGAGGTAGAGAGGTAGAGGTAGAGCGGTAGAGGTAGAGAAGTAGAGGTAGAGAGGTAGAGAGTAGTAGAGAGAGAGGTAGAGAAAGGTAGAGAGGTAGAGAGTAGAGGATGAGTAATAGAGAGTAGAGAGTAGAGAGAGAGTAGTAGAGAGAGTAGAGAGAGAGTAGTAGAGAGAGTGGTAGAGAGTAGTAGAGAGAGTAGCAGAGAGTGAGTAGGAGAGAGTAGTAGTGAGTGAGAAGTAGAGAGTAGTAGAGAGTGAGTAGTAGAGGGTGTAGTAGAGAGTAGTAGAGAGTGAGTAGTAGAGGGAGTAGTAGAGAGTGAGTATTAGAGAGTGAGTAGTAGAGAGTAGTAGAGAGTGAGTAGTGGAGACTGAGTAGCAGAGAGAGAGTAGTAGAGAATGAGTAGTAGAGAATGAGTAGTAGAGTGAGTAGTAGAGAGTAGTAGAGAGTGAGTAGTAGAGAGTAGTAGAGAGAGAGTAGTAGAGAGTGAGTAGTAGAGAGTGAGTAGTAGAGAGTGGGTAGTAGAGAGAGAGTAGTAGAGAGAGTGAGTAGTAGAGAGTAGTAGAGAGAGTAGTAGAGAGTAGTACAGAGTGAGTAGTAGAGAGTGATTAGTAGAGAGTAGTGGAGAAGTAGAGAGTGAGTAGTAGAGAGTAGTAGAGAGTGAGTAGTAGAGTGAGTAGTAGGGAGTAGTAGGGAGTAGTAGAGAGTGAGTAGTAGAGTGAGTAGCAGAGTGAGTAGTAGAGAGCAAGTAGTAGAGAGTGTGTAGTAGAGAGAGAGTAGTAGAGAGTAGTAGAGGGTGAGTAGTAGAGAGTGAGTAGTAGAGAGAGTAGTAGAGAGTAGTAGAGTAGTAGAGAGTGAGTAGTAGAGAGTGAGTAGTAGAGAGTAGTAGAAAGTGAGTAGCAGAGAGAGTAGTAGAGAGTAGTAGATAGTAGTAGAGTGAGTAGTAGAGAATGAGTAGTAGAGAGAGAGAGTAGTAGAGAGTGAGTGGTAGAGAGTAGTAGAGTGAGTAGTAGAGTGAGTAGTAGAGAGAGTAGTAGAGTGAGTAGTTGAGAGTAAGTAGTTGAGAGTAGTAGAGAGTAGTAGAGAGTAGTAGAGAGTGAGTAGTAGAGAGAGTAGTAGAGAGGGTAGTAGAGAGAGTAGTAGAGAGAGAGAGTAGTAGAGAGTAGTAGAGAGTGAGTAGTAGAGTAGTAGAGAGTGAGTGGTAGAGAGTAGTAGAGAGTAGTAGAGAGTGAGTAGTAGAGAGTAGTAGAGTAGTAGAGAGTAGTAGAAAGTGAGTAGTAGAGAGTGAGTAGTAGAAAGTAGTAGCGAGTGAGTAGTAGAGAGTGAGTAGTTTAATTTAAAAGGAACACAATGAGGAGGTTGATTTTGCCATAGAAATTATGATTAGTGAGTAAAAAAGAAAAATTAGGGCACATTTTGAGTGACTTATCAAATCCTCTTCTATTTCATTAAAAAATTCTGACATGCAGACTGAAACATGCACTTTCAATACCAGCAGCAGACTTCCCTGGTGAGCAGTAGCTTTACTACAGTGATCTAATGAGCAACTAGAGTGCTACCATTCAGAATTTATGGAAAATGTGGGACACATCTGAATGCCTTCTTGATGGAATCAAAGTAAACAAGCATTGAAAATGCAATAGGTCTCGCCCTCGTTTAAGTTAAAGCAATTCTGTTTGTAATTAGGTGGCTTTTTAGCTTTGCTTGTATTAGAGTTTTTCAAACTTTCATGTACATACCATGCATATGTATGCATATATGTATATGTTTGCATGAATTTATATTTATATAGATATGCAGATTATATTTATATGTTTATATATTCACTGAAAAAACCATAGGTTTCACACACGTTATAGTTACGAATTAGCATTTAAAAAACCTTGCAAATTCACTTAAAAAACCATAGGTTTCACACATGTTATAGTTAGCTGGACATTTCACTCGTAAAAAACCAATGAAATTCCCCCATTATAGTTAGTGCAGGCAACTATAACTCACGCGACCGCAATCCTCTGCTGATGACGTCAGATATTACATCACTGTATTTAGACACTTATTTACCCATGTCTTCTTCCATTAATCTTTAGCTATACATATATTACAAATATTTATTTTTCATAAAGACACATATGTCATCAGTGATGTAATATCTGACGTCATCAGCAGAGGATTGCGGTCGCGTGAGTTATAGTTGCCTGCACTAACTATGTCCAGCTAACTATAACATGTGTGAAACCTATGTTTTTTTAAGTGAATATATATATATATATATATATATATATATATATACATACATACATAGATGTAGTAACTAAAAGAAGTAAACGGTGTACAGTGAGATATGTAAACAAAATAGCAACAGGTAACCGAGTTAACACTTTCCGTGCTCATGACGGAACCACGCCGTCATGAGCCACGGTTGCTGTGTGCTCATGACAGAGTGGTTCCGTCATGCTGCGGCCGTTGGCGGCCGCGCCGCCCACGCAGCGCTAATTCCCCGCCTGTGCGGGCGATTAGCGCCGTGGACGGAGTCATGACGGAACCACTCCGTCATGAGCACAGCCCAACCGTGGCTCATGACGGAGTGGCTCCGTCATGAGCACCGCGCCACCGCGCTGCCCCCCCCACACCCCCCAGCGCTGCGGCGGAATTTCCGCCGCAGCGAAGAGGTTAAACAATGCATAAACAAAGATACATAGCAACATTATAAAAAGAAGAATCCGATAAACAGTAGGACATGTGAAGGTGACAGGTCTGAGATGGTTCAGATAGGGAGATGTGAGGAAGGGGATAGTTTTCCACCGAGGTAGAGAGCAAATATGGCATCTCAGCGCTTATGTTCATAGCAACTTAGTGCTTTACATAGTAAGCACAACAGCAATAGCATGCGGTACATAGAGACTAAGTAAAGATAAATAACAATGGTAAAAGAGTAAACGAAATACAGTGGGATATGTAAACAGAATAGCAGCAAGTACTTGAGTTACATAAAGTGTAAATAAAATACATAGCAACAATAAATCAAAGAAGAATACAATACACAGTGTACAAAAAGGTTTGGACGTAGTTGTGGTGAAGCGCGGGTGCGGAGAGTAGATGCACAGGTAGTGATGGATAGATTTACGTGATGGATGTAGCGTGACATAGGTTGTTTTTTCTTTTTTACGTTTCTCAGTCTGCAGTCTGATGTCGTCCTGGCTAGAGGTGTGCTGATAGTCACAGGAGATGGTGAGCTTGTCTGCAAGTTAAGTCAGAATGTTGGTCAGGATGGCTTTGAAATAATGTAACTGATTTTAAAGATGGGGGATACCTTGAGGGGGAGCCAATTGAATTAATTCGGGATGGGTGTGATGTGATCATATTTTGTGAGGCCCTGGATGAGACATGCTGATGCATGTAGGATGTCCCTAAGCAGTGCCATATGTATCTTTCTCTAGCCAGATTATGACTTTAAGTACCCACAAAATATAATGAACTTTGGTGCACATAAACATTTCCATTTTCAAAAAATACACTTATGCAATACACATAAACAACTAAATAGCTTTGCAGTGGTCTAAAAGGAAATGTAAGATGTGCTCATTTTATGGCACAGAGTGGTCTTGTCTTCGTAATCACTTTTTAACATTTCATCCCTCTGCAGTTTTGTACTCTGTCTCTAACTTGCACTTGAGTATGTCCAATTTTAACCACTCGTGATCAGCAGATTGCTCTCTGCCCAGCTTAGAACCCAAAGCTTGGAATAAAGTGCTTTTATCATAGATTGCATGCCAAAATAATGATAACAAAATTATTCTGTAACATAAAAATCATGGCTTAAATATCAGTTCTAAAATTATTACTTTATCGGTTTAAGATTTTTTTTTTAATAACTCAAGTAATGTGATATACTTGTACTGCTATTTAATAAACAATATTTTTTCCAGAAGATATTTCGGCTGTAATATTTTGGTACCAACCCTTATCCTTGCAGTCCATCACAAATCACTTGTCTGTCAGAAACCACTTAAACCTTTCCAATAGGCAACTTTAGATGCTAAAATGCCTCATGTTATTAGTTATTTTAAAATGGACAATAAGAGGTAGTACAGAGTGAGAGTGGGCTTTTGTTCAGTCCTCTTCAGGCGTTGCCTCACATCAGTGCTTAATTTGAGCCGGTGGTTTCCGGTGCTGGCACTGCACTTAATTATCAACACCAGCACCTTTGGCGGCTGCCACATGGTGGCGCTGTTTGTGCAATTAAAAGATGAGCAGAACAACAGTTGTTTATTATTGCAATATACATTAAAAACAACTTATTGCAGCCCCCAGAGCCATTCTTATAGCTTTGGGCGCCACAAACATTCTGAAAGGTCACACTTGTGGCAGTGTGATGGTTTATAGTTGTGTCAGTGCTGTCATTGGCAGTGCTGGCAGTGGCAATGTGTGGTGCAAGCTGCAGTTGCCTCCTGACGAGGGACATGGAACTTGTTTTTTTTTACCAATTAGGCACTGCTTCACGTTTCTCATTCTTTGGTATTGCTTGGATGGTCAGTCCCATATTGAGGGTGGTTACATTGTCCTATATGAGTCCCATTAGGTTTTGGAGATGTGGCATAAAGCGATCTTTTTATTAATATTGGAAATGCAAAATGATGTGTAGGTTCTACCTGACATCTGCTTAATTTTCTTTCATGTATGTCATTTATTTACATCACATTTTAGTTGATGAAGTATAACTTGTTTTGTTTAGGACGTGCTTGCTCTTTGGACGCTTTAGACTGCCATAAAGAAATAGTGCTATTCCCTAGTCTGTCTTGCACATTCATATGTTTTACATTGCTTTCAAAATGACATGTTGATTTACATCCTTTTAATTCACAAAGTAAAGACACGACAGTATATAGAATTTTTCAAAGATGCACCAAAATTCCATACCTTTTGTAAAAAGAGTAAATCAAATATTACTGCACAGCTGTTGAGTTCTCCACTTACAACACACAATTCATCTTCTAAACTCTTTTATAACACCATTATTTGAGGGCGTGGCTTAGCTCTGCTAATGAAGTCTGTTCAGATAGGGGACAACCAACTACAACATTCATATTGTTGCAGACCAAGGCGACATTTTAGATTGGGATTGTTTTTCTATGTCAACTGGCTCCAAGATCACACAAAATTGCCCAACGACACAAATTCTTTATTTTTTAAAGACAGTCCTGTTAGCTTAGCCAATTTTTGTTTCGTGAGATGTCCTAGTTTTTTTTTCCCTCACTTTCCCAAGGCTCTGGATCCCTCAGAGCCTAAAAAAGCTTTTTGACTTTTTGATTTTGATTTCAAATGGTCCCAAATAGTAAATAAATAAATATACTGGCCAAACCTTGGGGCAGATTTATGTTTCCTGGCGCATCCCTGCAAATCAGCAGGGATGCGCCAGGAAAGATGCATCATGAAAGTTTACCCTTGCGCCACAATAGATGCGCCGCATTTACAATGCAGCGCATCGTGGCGCAAGGATAAACAGATGCGTGACGCATCTGATGGCGGAAGGACGGCGCATTGCTGGAGTTTCGTCGCAAACGTGACGCAGCTCCAGCAAGGCTCGGGGGTGCCCTATCATTACAATGCTGCGTCAATCCTTACGCCTGCTTCAAGCAGGCGCAGGGTTTTGACGCAGCATTGGCTCAAAAGTGACTGAGTGACATCTTGCAGATTTCACTCAGCCACTTTTAGGAGGCGTTCCTGCGACGGAACGCCACCCCCCCCCCCCGCACAGGTACGCCTACTTCAGGCGCAGGGCTTTACAACGTGACGCATCTCCCAGATGCGTCACGTTGTAAATACCCCGCAGCATGGCGCAGGATTTGCGCCGCCGCTGCGTCACAAAAGTGACGCAACGGCGGCGTAAATGAGTCGCAAGGGGCTCATAAATCTGCCCCCTTGTATTCAAACATGATTTGCAGACCACTGGATGAATTCCAGGATGGTGCATCCTTCTTAATAACTTGTGTCAGTAAGCTACTTCTGAGGGAATTCCTCTGGTGTTTATACGTAATTTCCAAATCCCATAACAATTGCATTTGGCCGTTCTTTGGTCAGTTCCTTAAAGTATAATTTCACAGGTAAAGAAAAGCTTTTAAAGATGTTTGGTCATGGAATGTTTGAGGAGGGATGTGCGCAGGAGTGAGTGGTACTGCAATGTTTTCCATATGTAATCAATCTGTTGTTTGCAGAAATAACCCTTATTGCACAAAATACACCTGGATGGAAATCTGTGTGAAAAGGTGTATAAGGTATGTCCTCGCATACCTAACTCACACATGGTCCCCATTCAATATATTTCCTATACAGTTTCTAAAGTCATGCAGTAAACCTTGGTATTGCAGTGCGGGTCAATGGAAGATGTCCAGTGACCATCCGTGTTCAGTCCAGTTCTAGATTTACAGTTCAGCGTGGGGTTGCATTTAATGCTTCAGACTGGAAACCAAAATCAGCCCCGGGAAATGAGGTTAAACCAAACCAACACTGCAGGAAACCAAGAGTAGAATGGGGCCACGACTCAGTCGTGGCAGCTTAATAGCAGTCGCGGCCCATGCCGGTAAGCACGATGTGGCGGGCAGGGGTTGGGGGGTGGAAGTCGCAATACTACGGGATAGTGAACATAAAATAAATAACAAAATAAAACCACTTACCTTGCGCTCCACGCATCACTGAGTCGGCAATCCAGTGAGCGCAGGTAAGTGGTTTAAGTTATTTATATATTTTATGTTCACTATCCTGGCGTGTGTCGACTTCCACCCCTACACCCCTGCCTCACCGAGCTTACCTGCATGGGTTACCACTGCTTAACCGGCTCTGAAAGTAACTTCCTACAGTGCAGTCCTCTGAGAAAATGCCGGAGTGGTATAATGTGCACTGCTTAATTTGATTCAGTGGTTGGAGGTGGGGCTTACTGGTACTCATTTTTGGGGACTGGCAATTATTTTTCCCTCATCCAACATTGACCCAAAGCAAAAGAGAGAAGAACACAAAAGGGGAAAGAGGGAGGGAGTGATAGTTGGTAAAACAGTGACCAAGAAAGAAACAGGGATGTAATAGAACCTGAAAGAGTTAGATGAAGGTGAAGGGAGTATCTGGTGGTGGATTATAGAGGAATGAGTTTAAGCCAAGACTACACAGCCTTGGTATTAGACACCTGCGACATTTGTCAGTGCCCGCTGCTGGCTTATGAGCAGAATTTATGAGCGGCACTTATTGTGTACTAATGGTCAAACAGCCCGTCCGGATTGGGATTGCAAACCAGCCCAGAAAATTACGTCCGACCGGTGGAGGCAGGGGGTGAGGGGTTGTGTGGCGAGAACACAGCTGCTGTGTTTTTGTTACCAGGGGCCAATTTTGCTGGCCCCCAGTCACAAAAAAACGGCCGCCACCAGTCCGAAACCGGCCCACCCTTTCCGCCCACCAGGGAACTGTTTGGCGCCCGCTATGGCCAGTCTGGCCCTGCCAGCCCTGTATACACTCAGGGTCAGTATGGGTCCGTGTACGATACCCATTGAGGGCCAGTTTGCAGCCGACCCTGGACTCGTAAGTGCAATGTTCAATAAGGGCCAGTTCAGGTCATCCTATTGAGTCCAGTGAAGGTCAGTATGCAGCCACGACTGGGCCATGCGAGGCTGCACACTTCAGTTGGAGCCAGTGAGAGCCTGTATAGGTCAGTGTTTGCTGTTGAATGAGGGTCAGTATGCAGTTTAGGTTTAATGTATAGGTGACTGTACAGTATGCATTGAGGGCCTAGGCTGCACACACAGTTCATTGTCCATTGAGACAGAGCCAGTGTGGGGTCCAGTGCCAGGCTCAAAGGCCAGCGTATGGGGCCCATTGAGGGACTGTGTAAGCCAACCAGTGGGGGCCAATGTGGACCTATGAATAGCGCTCAGTGAGGGCCAGTGAGGAGTCTACGTTGAACAATGAGGTCAGGGTACAGTGCCTATTAACAGCAATATGTTGTGTATAGCTAGACACTCAGGTCATTGTAAAGAGCCCATGTGTGGTGCACTCGTAGTCTCACTGCTTAGTGTATGGTGTCAAGTGAGGTCCTGTGTGTGCTGTCCAGCGGGGCTTATATGGGTCTGCTGAGGGTCCCTGTAGAGTCTAACATGGCTGTATAGGGCGACGAACGCTGCGGCATATTAACAAGGTGCGGCGATAATATTATCGCTGCTTTAGAGTCCGTTTTCGGGCGAAAAGCAGCGATGATATTATCGCATTATCAACAAGGACATGCTAGCGCGTGTATCCTTGCATTAGCGCCCCTTGTCAGCACGCCTCCCATGGCATCGCTAATGAGATGCAAATGAGGCGTGCCTGACCAGACTCCCTTGGGTAAACATCGCGAACCCAGCTTCCACATATTAACAACGAGGGTTAGCGATATTTAAAATCACGTTAAGTATGCCTTAACGCAGGAATTTAACGTCTGTTCAATTCCTGACTAAGGCATACCTAACATGGGGGGTGGATTGTGTGGCTAAGACCACAGGCCCTATCACCAAGGATATCGCCGTTTTCCATGGAACATCGCTGGAAAACCAGCGATGTTCCATGGATAACATCGCTATCACTGGAATAATTATCGCCATTGCGCTATGCGTTGTTAATACAGCGCTAGCATGGCGATAATTATCTGCGATAGCCGGTGATAAAATTCCTCACGCTAAGAGCGGCCAGTGATAATTATCGCTGCCGCTTGTTGATATGCCCCGCTGTCTCTTGGGGCCACTCCTAGTTGAGCAGTTCAGCCAGCCTAGACTCACAGGGGCGTGGGTCACAGCGCCCGTCATTGCCCCTCTGCACACAGTCCGACCGACCCGGACTCCTCACATCTCCCTTAGATGTTCGTCGACGAAGGGAAACACAGTTTCTCTTCTTATCTCCTTCTGCGATTCTGTGAACATTAATCCGCTGGCCCGAAGAGTGACAAGTTATTCATTGCTTTATTTGCACAGAAGATGAAGATTTAATCCAATCTCATTTTTTCATCATCTGGCAGGTTTTCTGGGAGTTTACTTTCAGCGAGCTCTTCTTTACATTAAAGAGCGTGGAGGAAACTCTCTTGTGAGCTTTTGCTGACAGTATACAGTGAGAGGGAATGAAGGTAAGGGAAGGAAGGAGTGGGAGCAGGGTCGGATATCCTTCCTTCCTTCCTTCCTTTTCCTTCCTTCCTTCCTTCCTTCCTTCCTTCCTTCCTTCCTTCCTTCCTTCCTTCCTTCCTTCCTTCCTTCCTTCCTTCCTGTATTTCTCTCTCTCTCTCTTTCACACCCCTTCAGCCGTGTCTGTAATAAACCCCATATAGACTGAACACCTTTATTGAAGGCCCAGCAGCAGCTTTGTGCCATCAAAGGCTGTCCTTCATTGGCCCCAGCCCCCAGAGGAAATGCCCGATGACTTAAATGCCAACTCAACTCTGGGTACGGATTCATAAGGGAACTGGAGATACCATTTTGTGGCCCATATGGCCACATTCAGACTTACATTGAAGAGTACACAGGGCTGAGGCAGACTGGTCTAAGACATGTTTTTACAGTATAACGCCTGTAGAACGCGTCGGTGCTAATCACATGGCGGGCTCAATCTGACTCTATTTTATGTTATGTCACAGAGATTTGCAGAGCACACTCATGTTGTTAATGTGGACTTGCAGCTCCTTCCAAGCTTGGTACCTTTATGCCTAGTCTTGAAGATTCCATCACAGACCAGAGTCTCCTTTCTGATTGTCTGATTTGGGTCACTTGTATGTTGGGTGTGGTTAGTATGCTGATTTTAACTGAGGAGTACTACATCTTGTTAGGGCCCAAAATATTCCTTTAATCTAAACTCTCCGCGAGGTGCCTGGTGAGTGTTCATTTTATTTGGTATGTATTGCCATGGAGCACTTTGCCTCAGCATACTGTAAAGTTCCTAGGGCAACTTCAATATATGTTTAAAAATTCATCATGAAAGTGATTTCAAGGAGGAGACCATCACTCAATGTACAAAAATATGTTTTATTAAATATTTTCTACATCAAATAAATACCTTATTTAACTTAGTGTAACAGAGAAATCACTATATCATTCTACATGCATACTGCACTCATTCATATACCCATACATACAGCTCACACATATGATTTGAGTTCTTTGAAACATTCTATACATTTAGGGGCAGATTTATGTTAACTGGCGCATCCCTTCATATCAGCAGGGATGCGCCAATTATTATGCGCCACAGCTGCGCCACCATGGATGCGTCGCATTTATAATGCGGCGCACCATGGGGCAAAAACGGCACAGATGCGTGACGCATCTGTGCCGTAAAAGTGGCGCATTGCTGGAGTTGCGTCGCAAGCGCGACGCAGCTCCAGCAATGTTCTGGGGGGCCCTATCTGTACAATGCTGCGTCAATCCTTACGCCTGCTTCAAGCAGGCGCAGGGTTTTGACGCAGCATGGGCCTAAAAGTGACTGAGTGAAATCTTGTAGATTTCACTCAGCCACTTTAAGGAGGCGTTCCTGCGCCGGAACGCCCCCACCTGCCCTGGAACGCCTACATGTGGCGCAGGGCTTTACAACGTGACGCATCTCCCAGATGCGTCACGTTGTAAATACCCCGCACCATGGCGCAGGATTTGCGCCGCTGCTGCGTCACAAAAGTGACGCAACGGCGGCGCAAAAGTGGCGCAAGTGCAACATAAATCTGCCCCTTAATTTGTAAGAATTGTAAATGGGTGATGATACAGTATCCCAATGTTAATCACAATTTATATATTCAGTCGAGGAATGCACCAAAAAGAGATGTGGCAGTAAATCATCTATGCAAGTTTCGACAGTAGTCTGCCTTCTTAAGGAATGCCACTTCTTAAATATTTCTCTGTGAATAAAAATTACATTGATTGACATGAGTGAGTGTCTCTTCTTACAAAGAGGGCTGAATAGCCTGTACCTAGTACAAAATTAAACTTACTAGACTCCCCACGTTAAAAGACTGGTGCGACAGGTCAAAGAGGATGTAGCCAATGGAGAAGATAATACAGATAAAGCAGAAAGTATGTCTCACTCCACATTGACACAGTAAAAAGGAATAGTTGATGATTAAAACAGGAAACCAAACTTCCCAAAGAGAAAAACCACAAAGAGTGTGTCTTTTGTTCTAGAAGAGACCGATAAAAGTGCTTGATACAGTGTCCTCAGCTCCACTAGCTTTAAAAAGTCTCATAAGTAACAAGAAATATCTCTACTTGCATTTTAGGCCATTTCATCCTTGCGGTCCTAGAAGACTGATGTGTAATATGTTGTGACTTGCACCTACCTGCTACACTAAGTGAAAAAGCTCTGGGCAAAGGCAAGCAATCAACTGATAGTCTGACAATGGAAGGAATTGTGAAAGTGGTGAGTCAAAGTGTCCTGTAGTTCCTATAAACCTAAATAGGATCTGCGTGTTTAGAAAACATAGACTGTGGGATTGATGTCTAGACTGATTCCAGACACCCCCACCAGGTATGTTAGCCTGTATACCACCTAGCTCGCAGTGCCACTGTAAACTCCTCTTACAAAGGAGAGAATAGTTCTTGCCAACTATCGAACATGACAATTCTGATCCCTCAGAATCGTGGAAACAGTACAGTACTTTTCGCTCAGTCACTCGTACTCACTTTGTCTCAGAGAGATACACAAGATAAATGCTGGGGACGTTTTCAATAAGGGGCATTTAGGGGATTGGCAGGAAACAGACATCTTTTGATATTCAATGGTTGTTCCATTTCAAATATTCCTTTATTTCCCACTTCCTTTAGAGGTGGGGGAACCAGTTTGTATCTTTTTTAAGATTTAAAGGAAAGTTTATTGAAATTCAATTACAACAAAATAAACAATAGAACGTAATATCTAAACACGTCTAAAGTGCAAAAAGAAATGGGATAAATAAGAGGGAGAAATAAAGAGATAAGGGAAAGAAATAGCAGAGAAAGGAAAAGAAAAGATCATTTAATAAAGCAAAACATATGCATTATGAATGTAATCATTGGTATACAAAATTATACAAAGAGTATAGATAGATATACACACTGTACAGAAACTCCTCTAATAATGATGCATAAAGATAACCATAAGACAGTCGATAAAAATATATACATGAAACCATCAGGAATATTTTCATGGAGGTTTGGGAACTTCTTCCGTACAAGGATTATGTAAAGGTAGGGAACGAGCAGATATATTTAAGAAATTTGTGATGGGCAGCCATAGTAAGTCGCGCTTAATAGCAAGTGTAATAGGATAAACATAGGCTCTATCTAATCTGTGATGATAACAAACTCCATACCACCACGCTTGAAAAGAAACATTTGAGGTATCTTTCCAAGATTTAGTGATTTGTTGAAACGCTACAGCTATAAGTAAATCAATAATGGATGTGTTAGTAGTGGAAGAGGACCATATGTCTGAGAGACTGCCTAAGAAAATATGTGAAAAAGTAAGAGGGAAATGGGTGGAAAAAATCTTATTAATCTGATTCCATACATCGGTCCAAAATTTATAAATCACCGGGCATGTAAATAACATATGTTTAAGATCCGCCAGTGAAGCTGAGCAAGACCAGCAAGAGGAGGGAATGGATGGGTCAATTAAATGCAGTTTGGCAGGAGTGATCAAAAGTCTATTATATATAAAAAATAACGTTTGAGTTGTATTTGCTGCTCTAGAGGATTTCCTTATCTTCGTCCAGATTTTTTTGCCACATTGAGACCGAAAATGCTTCCTCTAAATCTGACTCCCAATCTTTTTCTATTTTAGATTTATCTCGACTGCTAGAAGTATCCCTTAATTTGTTATAGATTTGGGAAGGAACCAGTTTGTATCTGACAGCATAATCTGAGCTGGCTCTATCAGCTGACTCCCCTTTGCAGCATGCCTGACAGTGGCGTAGCAAGCTGGGGGCAGTCTGCCCCAAGCGGCACAAGTTTTGGTGCTGGAGCCCCCTGCTCTTACCTGCGGCAATCCCGGGGCAGCAAACGCAGCGACCACCATGGGAGGCAAAGGGTCTTCCTACACCACTGATGCCTGATGGTGCGGGCAAGTCTATGAAAGGTCTACAGATGGTCCGCATTATTGAGTGTGGGGTATTCAGCACTGGGTATGCTTGAACCCCGCCACAATTATAGCTGCATCAATCTCAAGCAGGAAACAATTACCCCTCCAGGGAAAAACTGCTTGCACAATCAATGACATTGCTTTTTTTGTTTTTTGGGGTTTGTTGCTGAAAACAAAGACAATGTCTGATGGGTCCCAACGGCGTGGTGGGTCAGCAGACATTGCAAAGACGAAACACTACTGGAGTTGCTTTGTTCTGTGGCCTACTAATGTGGGTTTGGCTGTTCTAAGACTGATTTGCACATTGTTTGACACCTTGATTTGGATTATTGATTTGATTTATAATTTGTAGAGTGCTCGTTCACCACCATAAGCCTCTTAGTGCCAGGGAACAATAAACGGGAAAAAACACAAACAGGCACATGCATCCAGCGTTTAAAAAATCGCAAAACCAGCGAATCGCTAAAAAATGGCTTTTGCGATCGCAAAATACCGTGTAGCAATGCATCAACTGTATATTTGAGAAAACACAAGTTTTCGCAAATATAAGGAATCGCTAAACATTCTGCGATTTATATTGCGATTCTGTATTTGCATCTCCCAAATAGCGAATCGCAAATAAAGATTTGCAAAATATATGCATGAAAACTCGCAAATTGCGATTTCACAGAAAATCGCAAATTTTGCAAGAGCTAAATAAGAAGGATCACAACCAGGTGGTAATCATGAGTGCAAATCAGATACAGCTGAAAATCAACTTAAACCTATTTAAACACACCCAGAATGAGCTAGCACATTTCACAATGGCAGGGATTTACCTGATGGCGAGGAGGATGAGGCTGCAGGCTGCTGCACACAGACGGAGGCGAATAAATGAGTGCATTTTCAGAGTCCGCATAACTTTGCTAGGACAGCAAGAGGATGAGATATACGATAAGTATAGGCTCAAAGCAGCAATGATCCATGATCTAATCAATGAATTGGATCCCATTCTGCAACGACAGACACGTAGGACCAATGCTATCCCAACGCATGTGGAGGTCCTTTGTTGCCTACACCTACTGGCGTCAGGCAGTTTTCAGGGGGTCATTGCTGTAGCGGGAGGTGTGTCACAAAGCGCACTTTCAAGAATATTCAAAGCATTCCTTGATGCCATGATGGTCGTGATCGGGTCACACATCAATTTCTCTACCACCGCGCTTGACGTTGCGAAAACTAAACAGGAGTTTTACCAGATAGCTCGCTTCCCACATGTTTTGGGTTGTATTGATTGCATCTACGTGGCAATATGTCCCCCTGCAGCACAGGAATATTTATTTAGAAATAGGAAATGTTACCATTCCCTCAACATTCAGGTTGTTTGCAATGCCAAAATCATAATAACTGGCATTGTTGCGCAATTTCCCGGGATTGCACATGATTCTTATATATTCAGGCAAAGTGGCATACACACCCGTCTTGTCAGGGGAGAATTTGGAGAGGGACATCTGCTTGGTAAATATGTGTAATTGATTCTCACAGTCATTGTACGTATGTCAATGTCAAGCTGCCACTGACCCTTTGCTTACTTACATGTAGGTGACAGCGCAATTACCTCATGACGCCTTACCTCAATCCCACATCTGCCAATCAACAGAGGTACAATGCAGCACATATTTCAACAAGGAACATCATAGAGCGCACATTTGGGCTGCTGAAGAGCTGATTCAGATGTCTCCATAAGACCGGTGGAGCACTTCGGTACAACCCTGAACAATGCTGCAAGATAGTAGCAGCATGTGCCATGCTGCACAATATTACGACAAAGGGAGGAATGGAAATCGAGGTGTCTGACAGCGACTCGGAGGATGGGAACCAGCAAGTGCCACACCACCGTGCAGCACAAGGGGCAAGCACAGCAGAAGGGCGCAGGAGAAGATTGGACATCACACAAAATTATTTCTGAGGTGAGTAATGATGACAGAGAAAGTTTATATTGCAATCAAAGTAATCTTTAATTAAATAAATAATGACATAATAATAATAATAATAATAATAATACGGAATTTTGTAAAGCGCGAACAGCTACCTCGCAAGGAGGTTTCCCGGCTCTGCAAGAACCAGATAATTTTTTTGACCAAGAGGGCTAAAGGTGTTGGCGTCTAGCGTGGTTGAGCGAAGAGCCAGGTTTTCAGCATGCGCTTGAAGCATGCCTCGGAGGGGGCCTGTTGAAGAGCAGGGGGCAGGGTGTTCCAAATTGTTGCCACATTGGCCGAGAAAGTGCGTCCTCCCAGCCGTGCTCTTTTTGCTCTAGGGACTGCAATCTGAACACGGTTGTTGGATCGGAGGGAGCGAGCTTGGGTGTATCTAGGCAATCGGGCTTTCAGATAGTTAGGGCAGGTGCCATACAGTGATCTGAAGGCCAATGTAAGTGCCTTAAATTTTATTCTGTTTGCTACTGGTAGCCAATGAAGTGAGAGAAGATGCGGAGAGACTGAGTGCTTAAAAGGGATCCGCATTAGTAGTCTCGCAGCCGCATTTTGGACCAGTTGTAGTCGCTGTATAAGGTATTTTGGTAAGCCCAGATACAGGCCGTTGGCGTAGTCCAGCCTGGATGTCACTGTGGCATGGATTACTGTTTTTCGGCAGCTTACTGGTAAGAGTCGCAGAATCTTACGGAGATTCCTCAGCTTACACAGGCAGCAACCAACTATTTGCTGGATGTGTGATGCAAAGGACAGACTGTCATCCCACCGCACTCCCAGATTTTTTGCCGAGTGGCTGGGCGAGGGGGCTTGTCCCATCTCTGCCGGCCACCAGAGATCGGATGGAGGAGGGGGACCGTTGCCGAAAAAGATCACTTCCATCTTGTTGGCGTTAAGTTTTAGTTTATTTGTGTTCATCCAATAAGCCACATCTTGGAGACAGCCCTTGAAACTTAAAAAGGACGCCTCCGACACTTCTGAATACGGGAACACCAGTTGGGTGTCATCGGCATATGAAATTGCCTTGACCCCCCAGTTGGCAATCAGCGTGAAGAGTGGAGCCAGGTAAATATTGAATAAAAGTGGGCTAAGAGCCGATCCCTGGGGAACACCGCAGCTAAGAGCCTTAGGTCTTGAAGAGACAGTCCCTAGCGCCACCTTCTGTGTTCTCTGGGTCAGATACGACTGTATCCACCCCAGTGCCTGGTCCTGGATGCCTAACTCCGCTAGTCGTGACAGCAGTTTAGCGTGGTCGACCGTATCAAAAGCGGCCGACAGATCCAGGAGCACCAGCATCGCTGAGTCTCCTGAATCCATCGACCACCTCACTGACTCCGCCACCTTAATTAGAGCTGTCTCAGTGCTGAAGCCGGGTCTAAAGCCTGATTGTGTCTCGTGTAGTATATTATTATCTTCAATGAATTTATTCAGTTGGCGCTGGATTAGTTTCTCAAGCATTTTGCCTGGGGCTGCCAGCAAAGAGATCGGACGAAGATTGCTAAGGTCCTTGGGGTCCCCATTTGGTTTTTTCTTTAGCGGGAGGAGAGTGGCGTGCTTCCAGATGTTCGGGAATACCCCGGAGGAGATGGACCTATTCCATATTTGCTGAATGGTGGGAGCCACAAAATCAGCTATGGTGTTCCAGAGTTTAGGAGGGCATGGGTCGTCAGGTGATCCTGACTTACATCGACTTAGTTCTTGCGTAACCGCGTTTAGAGCTATCGGCTCAAATTGTGTCAAGGTAGCGCATTCCGACATTTTACCAGCCAGGTCCATTTTTACCGTTTTCTTCTCTGGTCCAAAGGACTCATAGACTTGTTTAATTTTTGAGTCAAAGAAGTCAGAGATGCTGTTGCACAGCGTGGTCGTTGGGGGAACCTCCCTCTCAATACACCTAGGTTTGAAGAAAGACTATACTATTTTAAAGGTTTCTCTGCTCGAATGTTCAGCCTGTTGAATAGAATCAGCGTAGAACTGTTTTTTTGCCTTTCTAATGGCTTTATGCAATTTTTTGGATGCTTCCTTGTATCGGGCTTTGTCTAGGGGTTCGTAATTTAGCCTCCAAAGCCGCTCCAGTCTTTTGCAATCAGATTTTTGTATTCTGAGGTCCTGCGAGAACCAGGGAGCGGACGGAGAATCTCGTTTGGATATAGCGTGTGATGCTGGTGCAATGGATGACACCATATTTCCGACCCAGTCATTAAGTAGCTGTGCGTCAATGTCGACATTTGAGGTAAGGGTAGGTGTGTTCTGGACAAGAACTGGTCCCATCGTAGCGGGAACTAGCTTCTTCCATTGTCTCTTCATGAAAGAGCACTTGCTTGTCGCAGGTTTGTCAGCCGCTAACTTTAGTTGAAATGGAATCAGAGAGTGGTCTGACCATACCAGCGGCAACGGTGTCTCTGCCGTCACGTTGTTAATATTAGAAAATATTACGTCAAGCGTGTGGCCCGCTCTGTGCGTGGGGCCCTTGTTGATGAGTCTTAGATTGGCTGTATATAATGTGGACCTCAGAATTTCTGCAGGGACACATTCCTCCCTATCCATATGAATATTGAAGTCACCAACGACGAGAAATTGAGGGTGAAGGAGGGAGCTCTGGATGATAATATCCATCAAAGTGGTCAGGTGGGGCTCTTCTCCCCCAGGAGGGCGGTAAATAACTAGTCCCGCTAGGGATAGTTGAGGTCCCACCTGAAAACAGAAGTGTAGTTCCTCTAGTCCCTGAATAAGAGTAGGGGTTGAAGATGTAAGTATGAGCTGTTCTTTAAATATGACAGCCACACCCCCACCCCTTTTTTAACCTATCCGGTTGGAGAAGCATATTTTATACCCGGAGGGTACAGCCAGTGCAATGGCGGTCATGTTGTCCTCATTGAGCCACGTTTCTGTTAAAAACAGCGCATCCCAATGATGCCCTTCCAGTAGCAGCCAGATGTCGTCTGCATGCTTAACAAGGGATCTGCAATTCAGAAGGCCCACTCTGAGGTCTCTGTTGGCTGGTGGCTTGGGTTTAATCAACCCCTCCATCTTTCAACCATCCGGCATTCCTAGTAGTATCCCACACGCCCCACAAGCCTGAGGGAGGGTGGTAGTCCCAAGGTCGGTCCTGTGAGCGCAGGCATCAGCCGTGGTGTTTAAAGAACACAGGTTTTCCCGCGACCGCACGATTCTGCCCTTATGTGCAGACTCACCGCCAGCATGTCCGGCCCCGGCCGCGGTTTGGTCGCGGACGGGGACAGTTTGGCTTCCTTTAGGCGCCCCTTCGGCGCGCCATCGTCGCGCCTGCTGCGCTCGTCCGCTGCGCATCCGGAAGACGCACATGTTAAGTAGGAAGTGAGTGAATAGGAGGGGGCGTGGCCTGATGTTAGTGGGCGTGGCCTCTGTGACCCGGGGAATGGCGGCAACACAATCAGGTATCCCGTGGCAGCGTTCTCAACTGCAGCGCGGTAGTGCCCAAGGGAGAGTGAAGGTAGGACTTGTGTTAAAAATCACCAAAGTACAATCAATTTTTAAAAAAGCAACAATGCGTCTCTCCCGGCTTCCGCCTCAGGAGGTCAGGTGTTCTAGGACGCACTAGCAAGTCAGACACCATGAGTGTTGAAGCACACTTTTAATGTGACCAGTGGCACAGGATTCTAAGTAATGGACATAAGTGGATTGAAAATTAATAATGACTTGTAAGTCAGTCAAAAGGTCAGATTACAACAATGGTTACGTCACCATATTGGAATGTTATTGTACATGGCAGTCTAGTGCTTTCTCCCATGAACACCCAGATGCCTGTCAGAGCCAGCATCGTCATCCCTAATGTTGGAAGCGGAGGGGGTACTGCTGCGTGTGGTGCGTCTTCCTGCAGTGGCGACTGGCATTGCCAAACTACTTATGCTTGAGGCCCCCTCACTACCCTCTTCCTGCGTGGAAATGTTGGCCGCAATTGTGGAAGCATTAATCAATTCCACTGCATTGGTCACCTGGTCCAGTGCTTTAGCCACATCCCCGCTCCAATGGCACATTTTTGTTTGCATGGTCACAGACCTACGTGCCAGCAGTGCAGTTGTTGTGGCCAGTCTATTGTTTGATTTAGCATACATTTTGAGGTGTTGCATTAGTTCACGATGGTGTCTTTTCTGGGATACATGTCCCTCCTGCATGACCTTGGTCAGTTGCTGCACACTATCGGACAGTACTGCAATGTTGCTTGCCATCTTCCCAATTTGTAACTGTACTGCATGTGTGTTCTTGGTCTGCAGGCGCTGCATACGGAGCATCTGTCCCTCAAGACCACCCCAGACATCATTTGGTTGCTCCTCCTGCTGTGTTCTGAGTGATCTAGCTCTTCTACGCCGGACTCTGACATTGCTTCTGCTGACCTGTGTTTGTGGATTTGGGGTGGGAGTGGCTTGGCCATGGCTGGCATCTGGTGTTGCATCAGCCTCATCATCAGAATACATGGTGCCCAGTGGTGGGACAGTTGCCCTGCGTGAGTTTGGGGCACGTGATGGATTTTTTGGCAACACGGGTGTGTCCATATGTTCAACTGCGCTGCTGTCCTGCATGTCCTGGAAATCACTATCCTCAGCTTCTACACGTTGTGCATCTGTGAGGTGAAACAGTGCAAAACAGCATTAATTAATGTCTGTGATGTCATGTCACAGTAATATATTTTTGACTTTGTTATTAAATTGAGAATATATTACACTATTTGGAGTTGTTTATCTCATATTTGTGTGTTTGTCAATGTAACTGCTTGACCTGACTACATCTCCCATAATGCACCTCCCTTTATGAATACATTGTGTACTGGATGTTCAAAGTGTGCACCTGTGCTGTACTGAGGTCATGTTCTACCTTTATAATTTAGGATAATGGTAACATGCATTCATCTTACCTTCAGATGTGTTTGCTGCTTCTGACGTGTCTAGCTGTGTCACACCAACAACAGCTTCAGGCTGGATTGTGGATTCTACCAAGTCCTCCATGGGAGTGTTCCCAGTGTCTGTCGGTGTTCCCCCTCCTGTCTTCATTGCCTCCTTGAGCCGGTCAGCAATGCGCACCTTAGCCCAACTGCGCAAGTCGTGCCATCGTTTTTTCAGCTCTTCGATGGTGCGGTGTGTGACCCCAATGGCATTCACCCTGTTTTGGATCCGGATCCATATTTTTCTTTTCTCCTGCTCTGCCACTTTCAATGATAATTTGCCAAAAAGCTTATCATGGCTGTGGACTACTCCCTCAATGAGGGTGTCAATTTCTTTTTCAGAAAACTTTATTTTTGTCTTCCTGCCTGTTTGGCTCTCCTCTGCTGTTTGTGAAGCTTCAATTTAGTTGAAATTCCAGGTGTTTCAAATGTCTCTGTCCCACTTCTGTTCAGCTCCCAGAGCCAGCTCCCTCCTCTCCCTGAGACTGTGCACTGAAAATGAGGCTGGAACTGCTCACTTCCTGGTTCTGATGTCATCAAGATGCATCAAAAAGCGACTTCGGTAATTACGATTTCGCAAATAGCGAAATCGCTAATAGCGAGTTTGCAATTGCTGGAATCGCTATTATATTTGCAATTTTTAGCGATTCTTTATTTTATCGCAATTTTTTTGTTGCATCGCGTTTTGGGAGTCTTTATTTGCGATTCCTTAAAAATCGCAAATAAGGAAACGCAATCTTTAACATTGATGCATGTGCCTGATAGAGAACAAAATAAAGATACACTTTTTTGTATCCTTCCTGAAAGCTAGCCCGTATTGAATATTCTTAATGTGTAGATTAAGGCCTTTTGTAATGCAGCAAACATTCAGACAAGTTCATCCACCACTTGTTAACAAGTGACCAAACCTTTTAGCGGAATTAGAGGATTTATTCCCTGGTCAGCCTCATGCTTGTTGAGGATTACAAACATGCCACAACAAGCGAGGACCAGGATCAATTAGTCAAGAAAGTGCATGCATCTTGGATCAGTGAAAAGGGGTGGACATGTCTACTAGGTACTACCCTCTATAGGATGGATGCCCCCACCCATACAACGGCTGGCGTGATTCATCATAAGGCTCCACCAAACATCAGTGTAAGCCTGTCTCAATATCGGCTACAACCATATTGAGATACATGGGCGCTCTTGAGGAGTAATACGTAGAAGGGGCTCTGTGATATTTAGCGGAGCTTCCTGATAAAGGATAGAGAACAGAGGAAATGTAGATGTGAATTGTTAAAACCATCTGAGTGAATGAATGAATGAATGAATGAATGAATGACGTCGTTTTATAGAGCGCGCATTACCCGAAGGTGTTTTAGCGCTAGGCGAATCAAAGACTGAGGAAAAGGGTATCAAGCCGAGTTAGGTCTGAGTGACTTTGTTGGACTTTGTTGGAAATAGCCAGGTCTTTAGCTGCTTTCTGAATAGCTGCAAACTGTGTTGGGACCGGAGGACAAAAGGAAGGGAGTTCTATAACTTCTCTCCCGGAGGAGTGGATCACCTCAGTCTTTATTTAGTGCCCCCAATGATCGGGATTACAAATTACTGTGAGTCATTTTTCCTAAAAGGAAGTCTTCAGCTCTCTGCCCTGGTAGAAGTCCTAAAGAAAGTTGCTGTGGGCTTAAGACTGGACCTAACATTCTTCATATTAATCAAATAGTAATGGAAAAAAAGACACGTATACTAATCCATAATCTTGATGAGTGGATCAAACTGCACCATCTCGCGGAACCTCAATGATGGGTGACTCATCACTTGAGTCCCAGGAAGTGTAACAGACCTTGTTCTTGCGATCGGAGAAGGTACACACGGCGTTTGGCAATTCACCTTGTCCTGGACTTTTGTATTGCCTTTGACACCATTTCTCATGGAATTCTAAAAATCAGTCTCCAGGAGATTGGAGTCAGAGGTAGAGCATTGAACTGGCTATCGTCCTATTTGCAGAATAGGATGCAGGTGTTCAATAAAACCTTCTGCCTTCTCAGATATCATGTCAGTGAAGGATGGAGTTCCTCAAGGCTCCTCTTCAAGGTCCACGCTGTTCAACATCTATGTAGCTCCTCTGGCCCAACTGAGTTATTCTTTTGGCCACCTCTTGATCTCAGCTGATGGGACAGAGTGTATCCTTTGTTTGGATAGGCCTACGGATACTAATCGGGCCTCTTTTAAAAAATGTCTCTGTGCTCTGGCTAAAAGGGTGCCCTGCAATGCCTTAAAATTAAACACAGACAAAATGAAGTGTTAGTTTTGGGCCTGTCAACATGACCTGGTCTGAGAGCTGGTGTCCCGCCAATCTAGGTGTGCCACCACTTCCTATAACATCATTCAAATCCTGGGGGTTTGTCTTAAGGAGAAGCTTTCTCTGAATCCTCAGGTTAAAAAGATAGTCTCTGCATGCTTTCATTTCTTGAATATGTTAAACAAAATGTCCCCGCTCCTGAGGCTTGAGTGATGCAAAAACATTTTTTCAGGCTTTGATTATCTCAAGATTTGATTATTGTAACAGTCTCTATATGGCTACCCTTGAAAAATGTTTCCAAATTACAACTCATAGAGAATGCTTCAGTTTTCATGAACTTTAGCCTCTGTTGGCGGACACCAGGGGCTTGCCACAGGCCCCTGAAGCCCCCGCAGCACAGGGGGTCCGAACCCTCCAGGGGGACCCCAATCCTTAAAGGAGGTGCCGGGGGAAATTCAGCCAAAGGCCAATGAATATTTGTGAGACATGGGAGACTCTGGGCCCTTCATCATATTTTGCAGGGCGAGCCCATCATTTAGAATTACTTCTCTGGTGGGCACCTCTGACTTCCTCTGGGCACCTACGGCACTGGCTGCCAGTGGAGTGGGGGGGGGGTGGGGTGGCACAGCAGCCAGAGCTGCCGACTAAGGAGCGGGGAATCCAGGTTCGAGTCTTGGCGTCAGCACAACATCCCGTGATTCTTGGCAAATCATCGTTCTCCCCATGCCCTTGGACAGCGCCTGGATGCCCTCACAGGTGATAAGCCACGCTATATAATTCTACAAACTTAGAGAAGAGAAATTTATTTAAGACACTCTGCCGGGTTCAATGAGCAGCAAATCAATCTGGACCAATTTACCTACATAATAACCGTCGGAAATAAATTCCCAACAGACCTCTTCCTCAGCTAATGACTTCAGATTAATACCTCCTTGTTTTAACAAAGCTCCTTGGGGACTTACTTTCCGTCTTCTAGTAGTGAAGTATTGAAAGACTATTCCTCATCACTTAAAATTACAAATATCTTCCTTTTCAAAAATCCTGAGGAAATGTCCTATTTGATTAATCATTAGCCAGGCATTTATTAGTCCATCAGTTTCTATTTGCTTTTCAGCGCCAGGACGCCCTTCTGAGTAGCAGCCGCACTTTACAGATCTTTATAACAAAGCATTCCATAACATGTCGTGATTTGTCCAGAGCCATTGTCTCTGTTTCCAATGTCACAATTTGTCTAAACCGCCTGCACCTTTTCCGGTGTTATGATCTGTCCAGAACTTCTGTATCTGGTACCAAGTTGTGATCTGTTCCAATGTCACAATTTGTCTAGAGCTGTTATATCTTTTCAAGTGTTACACTTTGTACAGAGCTGCAGTATATGTGCTCCTGTCGTGATATATCCCGAGCTGCTATTTCTTCTGCATGTCACAACTGGACCAGAGTCGCTGCATCTGTTGTCATGTGCAAAAACAACAATTGATGGACAGAATGCAGAACAATGTCATACATTCACCCCAGTACAGAGATCTGGGCCTAAATCCGTGGGGGCAGATTTATAACGGACTTGCGTCACTTTTACGCCGCCGTTGCATCACTTTTGTGACGCAGCGGCGGCGTAAACCCTGCGCCATGTTGCGCCCCATTTACAACGTGACGCATCTAGGGAGATGCGTCACGTTGTAAAGCCTGCGCCACTTGTGGGCGTACCTGCACAGGGGGGGGGCCTTCCGGTGCAGGAACGCCTCCGAAAAGTGGCTGAGTGAAATCTACAAGATTTCACTCAGTCACTTTTCCGGCCATGCTGCGTCAAAACCCTGCGCCTGCTTGAAGCAGGCGTAAGGATTGACGCAGCATTGTAACGATAGGGCACCCCCGAGCCTTGCTGGAGCTGCGTCACACTTGCGACGCAACTCCAGCAATGCGCCAACCTTCCGCCATCAGATGCGTCACGCATCTGTTTATCCTTGCGCCACGATGCGCTGCATTGTAAATGCGGCGCATCTATTGTGGCGCAAGGGTAAACTTTTGTGACGCATCTTCCCTGGCGCATCCATGCTGATTTGCAGGGATGCGCCAGGGAACATAAATCTGCCCCATCGTTTTTTTGGTCACCATGCCATTCCAGTTTGAACCCAGCCATATGCAAATCAGTCTTGACTATGTTCCCAATGGGAACAGTCCAGCCCGAACTGCCAGGCCATGTCCTCACTGGCCTGGAAACAAGCATCCTAGGACCGATTTTGGGGTTTCACCCCTCTTCAGCCAGGATAGCTTGACTCCAGTGGCATGGAGAGCACGGGACCCACGTCTGGGCATACCCGTCCCACTCGGGGTGACAAATGCAAAAACAACAATTGATGGACAAAATGCAGAACAATGTCATACATTCACCTCAGTACAGAGATCTGGGCCTTAATCCATCGTTTTTTTGCTCACCGTGCCATTCCAGTTTGAACCCAGCAATATGCAAATCAGTCTTGACCCTGTGCCCAATGGGAACAGTCCAGCCCGAACTGCTAGGCCAGGTCCTCCCTGGACTGGAAACAGGCTTCCTAGGACCGGTTTCGGGGTTTCACCCCGCTTCAGCCAGGATAGCTTGTGACTCCAGTGGCATGGAGAGCACGGGACCCACGTCTGGGCATACCCGTCCCACACGGGGTGACAACTGCAAAAACAACAATTGATGGACAGAATGCAGAACAATGTCATACATTCACCCCTGTACAGAGATCTGGGCCTGAATTCATCGTTTTTTTTGCTCACCATGCCATTCCAGTTTGAACTCAGCCATTTGCAAATCAGTCTTGACCCTGTGCCCAATGGGAACAGTCCAGCCCGACCTGCCAGGCCAGGTCCTCCCTGGAATGGAAACAAGCATCCTAGGACCGGTTTCGGGGTTTCACCCCTCTTCAGCCAGGATAGCTTGACTCCAGTGGCACAGTGAGCCCAGGACCCACGCCTGGGCATACCCGGCAGGTTGACTCACTCTAAGGTACACTGGATAGGATCATGGGTCAAATGGCATCCCCCCCCTGGCAGAAGATCACCGCCTTTCCTGGGCTAAGGCATAACCCCTCCTCCTCTAGGCAGCCTTACCTTCACACAAGGATATCAACAGTACCACTTTCCAGCAGTCAGTGGACTCTATCCTTTCAAGGTTGCTTAAGACAGCTTCCCCCTTGTAAGGTGCAGAACTTCCAGATTCCTGCTGTCAATCCTAGCAATGGGGAGTTGGCAGTCAGTGACCCCAACCCTGAAGCTTAGATTTATTTCTTGGTCCCCACAGGTGTGGGACCACTGGCATGGCTGCTGATAAATCATGGCTTACAGACTTCATATTTCTGTCCCATACTCATAGTGAGTTTGCAAACCAAAAGTGTGGATTCCTTATGCCCAGCTCTGGGTCTGGCTTTGGACAGTTCCTGTCTTTTGCCTATTCTTCCAAGGCTGATCAAGGACAAACTGTGTCCTCTAATGTCAACAGGATGTAGAGGTGGGGATGGAAGCTTCCTATCAGGAGATTCAGAACAATGGCACAAATGAGGCAACTGCTTTCTCATTCAGCTATCTAACAAAGGTTGATGGTGACACTTCTGGGCAAGGCTGGATCAGGAAGGGTGCAAGGACTCTTCCTATATTTCAAAAGGGCCCTCTGGTTCCTCTCCTCCTCCAGAGTCTGGTCCACATTAAAGAACTTTCAGAATGCTTCTAAGGAGTCTCAACATTCACATTTCTACCTGCATTCCTCAGAAGTAATAGCAAACACAGAACATACACTTCACTCTCATCCTCCTATGCTATAGAGCATATTCATACATATGACAACCATGTCTACACGGTTGGAGCACAGGACACAGCTCCAGCTAATGGCAGCTGATTTTAAACAGTCAGGCCTCATGTACTATATTTTGAGGAACTGAAGCACGCCTTCCTGTTGCGCTACCATGTGTCAAAATAAAAAGGCAGGAACAGCACCTGTGCGCAAACGCAGACACCTTTGGACCATGGATGTGTTGCAGGGATGATTGTTGTTGTGGAGAAAGACAGATATTCCTGCACAAAAACAATCATTAATGGCACATTGCTCCTTCTTCTGCAGCATACACAGAAAGAGCAAAAAACGAGGAGAAATAAAAGTATTTCTCCTCATTGCGCCACTCCTATGCCTACCATAGGAGGCGTAGGATTCTGACGCATTCCCAGGTTTATGACACTTTTTCAATCTGGGAATGTGTCAGGTTCCATGGATGTTGCGTGGGAACACCCATCGAACTCCCCTGACCTACATTTACAAGACCATGAAAAGTGACGCAGGGTGATTTTACGTGGCCTTGTAAATATAGGCATGCATACTGTACGGCTGGTGAGTCTATAAAAGTGACGCACCTGCGTATGATTGAGCTTGTAATTTAGGCCCCTAGAGTCCAAGCGGCAGTGGCTTAACAGCTCGGGCGGCTGACTTTGAAGCTGAGGACACCTTCCTGCTCAAAAACAATCAATAGAGGCATTTTCTTATTTCTATGTGTGCTGCAGGGAAAGGAAAAAATGAGGAGAAATAAAGTTATTTCTCCTCATTACACAACCCCTGGGGAGGGACACTGTTTTGACACATTCCCAGATTTACGCTATGTTGGAAATATGGGAAGGTGTCAAAATCCATGGGCATTGTGTGGGAATACCCACTGGCATGACCCTGGCATGTCTCCCTCACGCAGTGTAAGGCATCACATTGATCCAGCGATCAGGGATCGATAATTTTCACTAACAAAAGCCCATTTACAGTACCCAACTAATCCCTTCACACTGGGGTTCAGTGTTGCAAGTTTATACCTAACTTACCAAATAAACTATAAAATCTGCATTTCTCCTTACACAATATGTATTTATTTGTGGCGATAGGCCCAAAGAAGTTGAGAAGTTGATAGCAATAATATGCACTTATCTAAACAACATAAAAATAACAGACTCAGTGTGTATTTTATGATGTTTATCAAGAAATAATCTGAAATGAATGCTCATCAAGTACCGTCACACAATGCAAAACACGAACCATCACAGAGAACATATATTGGCAATGAATAGAAACAAACTCATATCAAATAAACAATGCATTGAAGGAGTGGATAGGCGAAGAGAGAAAGGTTTCAGAGACAAAATACATTTGCAGAAGTATATGCAAATTCAGGATATTATCTATACTAACCCAAGTAAGAATCAGGGAAATCTACCCTCTGGCCAAAGAGCAGTAAGGCCCTTCGATGAAGAGTTGAGTGGCAAAGAATAAGGAATCAGGAAACAGGTAGGTCTCTATCTGGAAACAGCAAACCGATGACAGCAACGATCTCCCGCTAGCTAAACACCTGCCGACCCAAACAAAAAACACCCACCAGGGACTTTCAATTATACCCTAAAACCCAAATGTCCAACCCACATTTGTTTCAATATGAGAACAAACTCCGTCTCTCATTGGCTAAGAACGGGGGGGTGCTGTCACACCACTTGCATCATGACCATTTTATTCAATATCCTTTTGTCTTAAACTTTCAGCATTACGACAGATTCTTCTCAGGAAACAATTTGAACACAATCATAGTACACATTTCCTGCGGCATTTCTTCATGTTACAAGTCACTGCGCTTCCACTGTTTGCCTCTGCCATCTCGTGAAGGATGGTGTCCATTTCTACTGATATCATATTTTCTTTTCCGTAGTTTGGCAGTCATACAGTACACTATGAAGGTCATGTTCATGTCTTTGCATTCTGTCTTCTTATTTGAAACCCTCTTTTATTAATGTAATTTCTTCTAGCAAATATTAACCTCAGACTGGCATCCAGAAGGGTAGGCCCATGCTTGCTTTTTCTACAGAAAACAAACACATAACACTATTATTTTCATGAAATATAATTTCATTAAGCACCATCCCAGCCTCATGCACAACCCATGTTATTTCTAGCAATCTTTATTAACGTGCACAGAAGCAGCATTAGTTTTTTAATCAAAGCACTGGCGGCCTAGTTTTCATGCATTAGTTTCCGCATGAGCAAAAGCATTTCCCCTTATTTTAGTGTTCTTTAATAACATTTTCACAGCACACTGTTAATATATGTTACTGAGAGGTTTAATCGGAGCAGGTTTTATTTTCTCAAAACCCTGCTCCATCACCATGAAAATCCACGCAGGGTGGCTTTACGTGGCCTCGTAGATATTGATCTGACTTCTCCGCTGCCAAAGCATTGAAAATAATGGCGCTCCGGCGGCGCACGCCTTTTGTAAATGAGGTAGGTCCTTAGTAAATAAATTCCGAAATATTATTTAATAAAAGGCGTACTTTAAAATTTGAGCCGGCTTGAAATATGCACACTAGGCTACGACTATTATAGCGCTGTCTCCATTTTATATC
Source organism: Triturus cristatus (assembly GCF_964204655.1). NCBI lineage: Eukaryota > Metazoa > Chordata > Amphibia > Caudata > Salamandridae > Triturus > Triturus cristatus. The sequence goes on from NC_140583.1 coordinate 1,071,252,035, forward strand.
TTTGTCAGTAATCTCTCAAAAATAAAAAAAAACTGTGGCCGGCAGATGGGCTGGTGGGGCCTGGGGAGTGACAAACACGGTTTCTCTGCTCCAGCCCGAAACAGCATCTCTGGCAGGTTTGTTTCTTAGCTGGGGTCGTGAATCCCACTTTTGGAGTCCTGGACTACCATATTTCTGTTTCCATGGCAACAAAAATCAATATTTAACCCGCGATTAATGCTACATCCAATTTCTGTTCTCACTTGTCTCATTAAGCAATAACATTAATCTGAGGCCTTGAAATCTTGGTTGAGTTGAGGGAGACGTGGTCTTTGGAGATAGCGGTAAGAGGTGGCAGGGGCTGCGATAATTCATATGAGCACCTCAGTAAAGGAAGGCCAGAAATAGATATGTTTAGGATTTTAAATGATAGAATAAATTATAGTTAATTAGTACATGATGCACAATTTGGTTTTGCTGTGAATTTATTAGGGAATCTGCTGCTTTTTCAGTAAACAGCAAAAATTCACTAAACATAAATAGGAATTGTTAGAGATAGCCGCATCTTCTACAGGAAATCTCCCTTTCTTGATACCAAATGCTGCCAAAACTGCTGCTAAGTCAGAGCACCAAGCCATTCAGCAATTCGTGTCAGTTTATTTGGGATAAAGTACCCCTGCCATACATTATAAGTCTATTTTAAGGATATTGCAAGACACCAAGGAGTTCCATTACCAGTTCAAATGGTTATGGAACTCAGAGGTGGCTTGCAATATCCTTTTCATGTACAGCAGGGCTTACTCCATTTCTTATAATTTATGGTCACATCAGAATCTCTAGTGCAAAATTAAATACAACAATAAAGCTATTAAATATTTGTTGCAAGAAGATATTATAATCAGTTTAATACAAGTCAGCTTCTTTTTTTAAAATAGGATCAGTCGCTCTGACTGTGTAGAAAAATGCAGAAACATTATAACTTTTCTATAATTACTTAGGAAGTTAAAAAAATAAACATGTTACCAAAATATATCCTTTCTGGTTGTCACTGTACAGCTAGAAAAAGAGAGCAAAAAGAAAGAAAAGCCAGTTTGTTTTCAGGATGTAAAAACAGCTGTTTTACCTAATTATACTCGTGAACTGACCTGCCATTTCCCTCGGTGCTGACTCTAGCAACAGGCATTATGACGTCAGAGCTCAACAATAATAGGTTATTACAGTTTGGTTCTGATTTCTTTTACTGGATGCGTCACAAGTTGCCGATTATAAAGAATTTAAAAACTGGGGGGCATATTATCAAGAACGGCGTTAAAATTATCGCCGCTTTAGCGGCAGGAAACTGCCGCTAAAACATCGATAATGGGCTTGATAATATTCCCTTGAGAATTCCAATAGAAGCCCATGTTCTGGTGTGAACCTGGGCTTCTATTGGAATTATCAAGGGCATATTATCAAGCCCATTGTTTCCTGCCGCTAAAAGGGCGATAATTATAATGCCGTTCTTGATAATATGCCCCTGGATTTTTATACGGGGATTGCAGAATCCCATGTATTATATATCCTTTCAGTGACACAGCTTAACTAACCTTCCCCTTTCAACCAAAAGTCTATCAAGTCACCCACTCAACCCCACTTGTCTCATGATTTCCTGTTCCTTGGGGATTTGGCAAGGTTGAAACCATTAGTGGTCTAGTTAGTGGCAGTATTTGGATTCTTGTTGTCTCCTTAATTTATGTCTGTCTCTTAGAATTCTCTTTATCGCAGTCTGTTATTCACTATTCCAAGATGGGCAATCAGTTGGTTGCATCCTTTCAAAGATGGCCAGCCTACTAGGCCCAAAAGTTCAAAATTGACAACGTCTCAGTCACATTCATGCTATTTCTCACGCAGCTCAAATAAATCACTCATGAAGGAAAGAAATTGTGCATATTGAAACAAAGCACTTACGGTCTTAATTAGAATTTGTGGATGGGAAACTCTGCTAAAAGGTGATGAATATTCCATCCACCGTATTACAGGTGCCATTGGCATTAAATCATACTTTTAATTAGATAGTTTATGTTGTACAACATATCACCCTTTTCATAGTACAGCAAGTACCACATTTGGAGTTTGTGAGCGCATACGAGATTGGGGATTTGGGGGACAGCCGACCGCAGGGCAGTCTGCCCCCTGGGGTTTATGGGAGTGGGCGCAGTCAAAATTGACTGCCCTTCTCTCTTTTTGGGTTTGGGCTCCAACAGAGCCCAATGTAGCCCAGTACGGTTATATATGAGGCTCCTTTTGGGCTCCCTGCCACCCTTTTTGGTTTTGGAAACCTGGTGGCAGGGAGCCCTGTTAGTCATCTGCTCTATAAAGAATACATTTAAAGTAGGAAGATGGCGTATAGCACAGAAAATGTTGCGGAGGTGATGTGTCTGCTGTGCGAAGCTGGTCCAATGGCTCTGGTGGGGGTGGGGAGAGAAGTAACCTGCCCGGCGAGACCAATGCGCCAGGCCTCTGAATGCATGACCGCAGCCATCGTCACATGTTCGCTGCACCGCAAGATGCAGGCAGCATCTATTAAGGTGAGGGTGCTTGGTTGCTCCGAGCCACAGCAAGCAGCCACGCATGGTCCACGGGAGATGAGATATCACTGCAGGGGCAGACACGGTACAGGAGAGCAGTGCCCTGGTGCCCCAGTGGCCTGCATCAGAGCCGCATAGGGGGACAGGTGGCCGGGGCTTTGAGGAAGCTGGTTGAAACGGCGGCTCCCTCTAAGGACTAAGTGGCAGCCCGCCCATGTCCCAGACACATGTACGAGACTGCAAAAGAACAGTGGTAGGGCCGGCAGGAGGCTGCTGCAGTGCCTCCCACCACCCTGGGGACTCCAATGGAGCGGGAGACATATGATGAGCCTCCCAGTATGATTGAGCAAGGTGGGGTGCGGGAGGCCATTGCAGTGCCTCCTGCTGGGCTAGTCTTGATTTGCAAAAGCGAGAGAAGCAAGGGTGCGGTGGGAGCCCCTGTTCAATTTTCTGGGGCCCCAGTAATATTAGGGCCCCATTAGGTGAGTACAGCCTGGGAGGCCAAGGGAAATCCCTGGGACTAGAGGACAAACCCTTAGTGCGACATTTGGACTGATTACAGAGGGACCGCTGGGCGGAGGGTGGCCCCTGGTGGCTGAGGGGTGGGGCTGCGAAGGTAACTCACCAGGCCACTGCAATGCGTGTCAGGCTGGGTCAGGGTGGGGGTGCCCTGTGACACAAGGGCAGGCTACTGCTTTTGTGGCACCATTGCTGTATTGTAGAGGCGAGGAGGAAGGGGCAGAGTCTGATGACCAAGGGGTGGGGAGGTCAGGTGGGTAGAAGGGAATCTGCGTGGGAAAGGCTGGGGTGGATCACCCCACGGGTGGTGGGAATGGATGGGTCGGATGATTGGTCCAGCGACTCCGATAGTACTGAACATCCCACAGCACACAATCGAGGGAGAGGTAGACAGGGCTATCGACGTAATTGGCAGGGAAATCCACATACACAATGGTGGAATCCAGCTCCGTGGCAATTCCCGAATGCTCCATTCCATCCACAAATGATGCCCTTTAACCCGCCCCCCCAATTTTTCCAACAACAGCCTTTTTTAGGACAGGGTCGCGGCAGAACCAGGGGCAGAAGGAAAGGACAGCAGGGTCAAACACGAGTCCACTTCAGCCCTCCGCCCTCTCTACGGAGCCTTCGCAGCATGACGAAGGGACCACAAGTAGCAGGACCCAGCAACAACTGATTGTCAACTTGAGCTCTTATGCTCTGACTGCCCCAGAGACTAATGTTTTAACCCCTTCAGCGCTGCGCGGATTCCCCCGCGGTGCTGAAGGGTTCGAGCGCGGGCGGGGCCATGACGGAACGGTTCCGTCATGAGCACAGCTCAACCGATGCTCATGACGGAACCGTTCCGTCATGAGCATGGAAGGGGTTAAATAATGGGCTTGGTTTTGTCCCTACTAACTCAGGTGATCCTTTCCTAATCCAATGCGAATTGGCCAGATTTTTTCGCAAGATTAGACTACGGTTCTTTTTTAAAGACAAGATCTGTGACACCGTCTCCCAATCTGAAGAGAGTGCTGATAGCGGGTTACGGAATAAATCTACTTTTTTGCCACCTGCTAATTCTGTACCCCCATTGGTCTTAGTGTTTGAGGCAGCAGTTTCCACAGAAGTCTCGAAGATCGACATGAGTGCAAATAACTACTATCACAACCTTTCTAACATCGATAAGAAGGCGGTTGAGTCTTTATCTAAAAATCTGTCTATTATCATCAAGCCCGCCGATAAAGGTGGAGCTATTGTCATCCTCAACACAACTGACTATCGGGCAGAATGTTTACGACAGCTGAACAATGAAAGCTTTTACAGACTGTTAAGTTCTGACCCGACAGAGAGACTCCAAAGAGAAATTGGTGAGTTGGTTTCTGAAGCCAAACTCGAGGGTTGGATTTCTATTCGAGAGGCTGACTATCTGGTGACTACTCACCCTGTCACTCCCTATTTTTACACCTTGCCCAAGGTGCACAAGGAACAGCACCCACCATCTGGCAGACCCATTATCTCGGGTATTGGTTCACTGTTGGAGCCTCTGTCCACTTTTGTTGATGTGTTTTTAAGACCGTTGGTGAGAACCATGCCCACATTCTTACAAGACACTAAGGATATTTTGAATATCCTCCCTGGCATTGATTTCAACACTGAGACTGACTACCTAGTCAGTTTTGATGTAGAGTCATTATACACGTGTATTCCTCAATTGGATACTCTCGAAGCAATCAGAGTACTGTTGGACAACATCACGGAGCCCTTGAGCTCCCCGGTTCCTTTCATTATGGATTGTGCCAGGCTGGCCATGACAGAGAACTTCTTCAAGTTCGAAGACCGGTTCTACCTACAAACATCCGGTACTTCGATGGGCAGTGTTTTTGCCCCCAGCCTGGCGAACTTGTATGTCCATTTGTTTGAACAGAACCATGTCCTTTCTCCTTCCAATCCTTTTGTGGACTCCATCAAAGTATGGAAACGTTATATTGACAACGTTTTGGTCATATGGAGAGGAGACGAAGTCTCCCTCACAGCTTTTCACAATTGGCTCAATGACCAAAACGTCTTTCTGAATTTCACTGTTGAATTCAGTAAATTGGGGTTGGCCTTCTTGGATCTGTGGATTTTTCCGACAGGAGGTTGGTTGGCGAGTGAATTATATACAAAGCCTATGGCAAGGAATTCTTTACTGAAATTCAACAGCTTCCATCCTAAGGGACTTAGGACTGGCCTGCCTTTTGGCCAGTTTCTGCGACTGAGATGCAATTGTTCCACAAATGAAACCTTTAACAAACACGCCAAAGTCCTTTCGCAGAATTTGAAGTCTAGGAACTATCCCACTAGGCTTATCAAGCAATCCTACAAACGAGCGGCTAATAATAACCGTGACGCTCTGTTGGAGGTCTCTGTTCCCAAAATATCTCAGGACAGATTGACATTTGTGAACACCTTTAGTACATCTTCCAACCGTATTCAGAAAATTGTGCGGAAGCACTGGCGGATTCTGAACAGTGGCGATGAGAAACTACCTTTTCCTCTGTTTTCATTTAAAAGAGGCACCAACTTACATGACGCTGTGGTTCATACCAGACCACGTAGTACACCACCTACTTTGCCAGGATCCCTATGGGGCCTCCCACCGGTTAAGGGACACTATCCTTGTGGGGGTTGTGCGGTGTGTGCCCAGACCAAACACACCAATGAGATTGAGATTGGACTTCCGAAACCCTGGAGACAGCTCCGCCACACTAATTGTAACAGTGAAAAGGTGGTCTATTTGACTACCTGCCCCTGTAATAAGCAATATGTAGGGATGACTATACGCAAAGTCAAACAGCGTATTATGGAACACAAAAGCACCATTCGCTGCAAGAAAGCCTCTACGAGATTGACCAACCATTTTCTTGATAACAACCATGGCCCTGATCAGCTTGTCTGGACTGTTTTAGAACAACCCTTCATTCCCACGCACGTTGTAGATGTGGCGAAATTTCTTTTCAGAATAGAGCAACGTTGGGTGTTTAAGCTTCAGACTGACGTTTACGGCCTTAATGACTCTATACCTTGGTCAACTCTGTAGAATGATGGTGACTATTTGGTCCTGATTCGCCCGGAGGGTTCACTTATGTTTCACACTGCCCCTCTGTTGGAGCCGTAAGCCGTGGTCTCCTTTGCACGTGTTCACAATATATGTGGTTTTGAGTTAGTGATCCATTTGCCTTGAGCTGTCGTGCCTCCTTACACCTTTCTGACTCTGCTAATATTGGGAATGCCGCCACATTGGGGCATGACTAAGTGGGGCTGGTACCCTTTATGTAGGGGCAGAATTTTTATTCTGCGTACAGCATCGCAGCCACTGCTGAATTCACTACTTCGCTTTTTGTTTTTTACTAGCCTAGCTGGGTGTAGCCTTTAGCAGGGGTCTCCTGTACACCACTTTGAGATAGAGGTACACTGGACTAGTATTTCTGACTGGTCAGGAGTTGTCGGTCTTCCTGTTCTTGTGGCCTCACGACATCGTCTTGCTATGCATCCTAAGCATTATGCTGGCGGATCATGCTTCTGTTTGTTCTGTTGTGATCTCGTCGATCATGCTCCATGCAAGGATACGCAGTTCACTCCGCGGTTTACATTAGAGTCATCACTGAGCCTCTCCATGGAGCGTCCTTGGACAGAGAACTACATTACCCAGACTACTTTGGGAGTCAGATACGTCATCATTCATGCGCAGTTGGTCGTCACCGACGGCGCGCGTTGACGCATCGAGTCCTAGCTGCCGGTTTTTTAATCCAGTAGCGGCTGTCGTCCGGGGCCACCACTAGCATTCAGGAAGGAGGCCCGGGGCTCCGCCGGAAAGGTAGGAGACTCTCATTTTATACTGGCTCCTGCTCTGTTTCGCCGATGCTGGCTTTTTGCATTTTTGAAGCGTTACAGGGAACTGACACCCTTTAGGTACTCTTAGTCTGTTGGGTACTCCCTCCGCACTGCCTTGAGAGTCACATATCACTTGTTGCTGGGGTTGGCAGTCTATATATCGTCTTATGTGTCTCGGGTGCATTTGGTACACGAGCATTACGATTTGTGGTCTCCTGCTGCATTAATAATAACACACCCTATATGGTGCAGTCTCTGCATTTTCTGTGCATTGCCTGGATGACTTAATCTATTCCGGTTTGCAAGTCTTCACTTGTGACACAGTTTGTTAGCCGGTTGGCTGCTCCTACAATGCATTGACATCGCTCTTCAGCCAACTGATGGTCACGCATTGCGTTACTCTTCATGAGGGTAACGGGATGCGGGTTTGTTGACGTTAAGTTCAACGCTATGTTTCAGGATATGACCTCTCGATATCCAGACTTTTGATTGTGAAGGGCTTTAATCTTTGGCCTCTTGGAATCTATCTTGCAATATCTTTGAATTTACATTTGACGGTTGAAAGGAGATGGATGCACCATCTATTAGACCCTCCTTCAACACCAATAACCACCGTTCTTGTGGTGTGTTATTTGTTAGTTGGTTTGAGTTCACTACACTATACGCTGTTTTTATCTATTTTTTTCACAGAGCGCTGTCTCACGCCCTGAGTTGTTACCAGGAGCGGCAGGCGTAGTCCTGATTTTACTACGGGTAAGACTGAGACATTACTGTCCGATAGTCTGAGTCCATGTGGGCTTGTGTTTTATTTGTTTGTTTTACACTGCCGAGCCATTTATTGATTGTTTTGTTTTATTTACACAGGTACTTACCACTGTGACTGACAGGATACCTTAGACTAGTATATCTGATCCTGTGGTACAAGGTTGGTGTATCGGCCTGTTTCTTTCCAAATACTAGCACCAATTGTAGCTTCGTGCACTTCGGTGTAGGTGCAGCAGTTTTTGTTGCAATGGTCCTGATGAAAGCCTAGATCTTAAATTCTTCGATCGGTACAGGCTGAAACATGTAGACCGTCTTTTGGTTTTGTTAGTGCGTTTGGTCATTGTGCCAGTCCGCGCTATTACCTTGCTTTTAACGTTGGCACAGGGATAATCATTATTAAAGTCATTTGTGTTCCTGTAGTCAATTTTAACTCACTTGCTTTACACTGCACTGCTCATATTCACCTCACTTAGGACAGCTTCATCGATCTTTAGGAGATCATTTTTCATCAGCGTAGATTAAAACATCCGCAAGCTCCTCCCGAAGTTTCACACTGGGAGTAGTAGCTCCTCAGCCAAACTAGGTTTGGTTGAGAGGAGATCCCATATGATGAAGCATGCCACCACGGTGGGTGATGGGATTATGTCCTCTGAATAACCACAGACTCAAGAAGTTTTGAAAACCTTTATCTAAATTAATTTGTGAGTCAAATTTCAATTACAGTAACCACCTTCATATCAAGAGGCAAAATAAAAGAGAATCATAGCAGAGTTACTAAATTATCAATGAAGACGGTACCTGAAAGGAAAAAGGGGAAAAAGACAGCATAGGCATAAAAACGGATTTTCTAATTATATTTACCTATTGGTCAAGATGAACCCAACTCCATAATGGGGAGCCAGAATAGAATCTCCAAAGCAGGTCACAAGTAGAAGAAACAGGCAGATTCAAATCTGGAAGGATATCTTCTTCTAAAGTACGACGCCAGCGTTGCCCCCCTTCTCTGACACTACTCTCCTCGGGTGTCCCTTTTCCGCAATCCCTCTAGATAAATAGAGTTATCGATCAGAATCTCAAACTCTCGGACAGAATACTGGCAGCAGCAGGGTCTGAGACAGCGTCTCGGACAGGAACTGGTTCAGCAAATGCGTTGGGTCAGTGATGAGTCGGAATGACCGATCTGACAAATCGGACAAGTCGGACGAGGTCTCTAGCTATCTTACCTCAATTATACTGTTCTTGATTCGTGTACCACCTCCCCAAGTATCAATTCTTATGTCTTCCCTATTCTGATTGGTTGGGATGAGGAGGTGAGTTCATCACACCACTTTAAATTTTAACATTTCTCTATGAGCCATTGTCTATGTGCCCGCCCCTTAATTTTCCTTTCCCATAGCTTTATTCCCACACGCATTTCACATTACTCAGTTAATTAAACATTTTATTCAACATTATTGCATTCGCTGGGGTCATTCAGTTGACTCTCCCAGGCTTCTTCATTCAAGGTGTCCTTGAATGAGTGACATGGGTGCCATCATGGGCTTCGACCAATCCTTATGATCATGCACGTAGTAGGGATTCCAGTCAGAAAAAGACACATTAGAACACAGAAACAAATGATTTCACTGTATACCACTTATTTCTACTCTATCCCCATTTACTTATTTAAATCTTTTGCATTAGTGTTTAATACAACTTATGAGGTTTAGTTTATTAGCAGCAGGTGCATTAGCATGTGAGTTCAAAGCGGCCATTTTTAGTGCCATTGCGCAGCTGCAAAAAGTTTCCCACCAAAAGCGACAGAGTCATACTACGTAGATGCAGTAGACGCATACGCAATAGAAATCCAGCGTGTTGTCGGCCATTTTAGGACATTCAAGTTACGGTTTAGTAATGCACATTGACAAGCTTCCCCTAGATAAAAGTGTTTGTGGTGTATTGTGGTTTTAGTACTTACAAAACAGATTGGTTACATTATTACACGTTATTTGAGAGGATTGAATCCAAGCAAGTTTCTTTTACATACATCTATCGGAGAACCGTGGTCCGCTGCGTGGAGAGAACCGGAGTCTATAGAATAGTGGAATGTATGAATCAACCGGGTAAAGCTGGAACTTTTATGTGGAAAAAAGATTGATGTATAAGAACATAGAAGATTGGCCAGAGTCTTGCTTCCTGAATATCCTATAGTGGAATGTATAAATCGTCCGGGTAAAGCTAGAACTTTTATGTGGAAAAAAGATTGATGTATAAGAACATAGAAGATTGACCAGAGCCTTGCTTCCTTAATATCCTATATGATATACATGACCTTTTAGCACATTGGACCACAGGACTAAGATATAGAATCAATATATTCTGAGCAAAGAAATCTTCTTTGATACAGAGGCAGTTTTTGCTGTACATCAGGAAGGACTCTTAGCAAAAGATTACATGAACAGTTACTGGCTGAGAAATTCTAAATCCTTCTCATTCCTTGTGTCAGTCCCCTGATTGCAGTGATATTGATGTGGGTATCTGGAAAGGTCCTGATGAAGGGGGTCTAATTATTCTTCTCACACCACCGAAACACGCGTCGACCCTGTGCTGAGCCCTGTACTCTGAACATAAAAATCTATTTGGTCACAGAGGTTTCATTTGTTACCCATAACCTCTACCTTCTACAGATGCTGATTGTATGAATCTTTTGTGAAAGCATGGATGTGTTTGAATGGTTGTGGTATGATTGTATTTATTGAAGTCAATTCAGGGGCTGCTTTCTACGGAATAGAATTGTTTATATAATATTATATTTAATAATTGTGTCAGTTCTTGTCTTTTGTATGAATTTTTATAATTATTTTTGTCATTTCGAATGAAGAAAAAAATACACATAAATAAGTTGAAATGTTATGAAATATATAAAACAATGAAATAATAAAAAATATGAAAAATACAATGTTAAGTGTCACTGTTGTGAGTAAATGTATTAAATAATTATAGAAGAATCAAGTCTTGATGTAAAGAACAGATAGGCTACGAGGGAACATATTGAGTTGTTTGTAGGTCTTTTTTTCCCCTCTTCTCCCTAGCCTGAAAAGGGGTCCCCTATTTTGCAGACGCATCCTTGCTCCATCAGTACCGACCTTGGAGTCAGGTAAGGGCCATGATCTGGGCACGGTCCCAGTGCTAGTAACCACTGTTGTGGATGTGGTGTGTGGCAGCAGGGAGCGTGAGCGGCTGGGAAGAGGTAAGTACATGGCTGATGTGGGTGTGGGGACGAACACAGCAAATGACAGTTCAGAAAAAGAGACTGGACCGAATATCAGGCCTGGAGGACAGTGGGGAATGCCTAGAAGACGCTAGTGCCACAGGAACGGGGGAAGGAGGTAGTAAGAAGGACGGGCGGGACAGCAAGGAATTGAAAGTGAAACGACTGCCATAGCTGGGGATGACAAAGCTGTTGGAAACACACTTAATGTTGGCATCAAAAGTGAAAATTTGGAAGGGGAAATATGTGGAGATGTTTAAGCTTCTACGTAGGGAGCCACGCTCCAAGGAAGGGTCAAAGGAGGAGGAGTACGAGTTGGCCAAAAGACAGACAGTCCCCCTGACAATAGAGAATTTTTAATTTATGCCAGTGTCTACTGATTACCGACTGCTGTATTGCCCCGTTCAAATATATGGATATCAAACACAAGGCTCAACTGATTTTTGGGGGTTATGACGGGGCTCAATATGATGATAAATTCAGGGCAAGATTGACTTGGGACCCGGAGGCTAAGTGGGGCGAACTGGATACAGATCTATGGAAGCATACCATGGGCCCCGCTAAGTTTAGGAGGACAATTTTCATGGCCAGCAGCCTGTCGATAGTTTACAAGCCCTTTCAAGGGTGCCCCACCCATGGAGAGGGGGGAGCAGGCAGTCAAAGAACAGGGAGTCTCAAGGGGTGCAGGTTGAGACTACAATAAGGGAATGTGTACTTGCAAGTACTGCAAATTTCAGCATGAGTGCTCTAAATGCACAGGCAGGCATGCGCTTATCCACTTCTTCGGGAACACAGGTGAGTACCAGGGACCGAGTACAGGGCAGTGGTAGACTTATGCGGGCACTCAGGGTCCACACCAGCAGCCATAGCAGTTCAGTAACAGTGGGGGGGGAGAGGGGCACATGGACTTGGAGCAAAAGACCTGTACTCTGGTTAAACTGGACAGGCTGGAATAGTGGCTGGGGTTTTTCGATCGACTAGAGGAGACAGGGATTTTGAGGAACGGTTTCAGAATGGGTTTCACACTGGGATATGGGTGCCCCAGGTTCAGTGGTGGGCAAAAAATTTGTGATACACAAAAGAGCACAAGCACGCAGTGCAGGACAAACTTGATAAGGAAATTTTGACGGGGGAAATCGTGGGCCCCTTCGAGGATTGTGACACCTATAGGTGTGGTTCCCAGAAAGAAATGAAGTCAGTTTCACCCACTCCAGCACTTGTCATCGCCTGAAGGTTGGTCGGTAAATGATTTCATTCTTGAAAAAAAGGTTTTGGTGTCTTGTCCTCAGTGGGCGTGGCCATGTGTCTGCTGGTGTCAGCAGGATGGGGGGTACAGATGGCAAAATGTGCTTTTCGGCTGCTTCTGGTTCATTCAGATGACTCTCAACTGTTGGGAATGGACTTTGAAGGAAAATGGTATGTGGACAAGGCTTGGCAAATAGGATGTTCTATCTCTAGTGCACTTTCTGAGTGTTTCAGTTACTTTCTGCAGTGGCTCTTTACATGGCATAGGGCCATAACCTGTGGACACATTACCTCAATTACTTATTATTCGTAGGGGCATCCAGCTTGGCAGACTGCCAGCACGTGTTGGCAAGATTCCAGGCGGTCATGGGTGACCAGGGCGTTCTGCTCGGCCCTAAAAAGTAGGAGTGCGTGGTAAACTCCTCTCTGCTAACGAAGTTCGCAGACTATTGCCACTACATACTCCACTTGGACCTCAGACTTTGGCAAAAACTCTACCAACCGCAGCATGGCAAAGTTTAACACCCACCTCTAAGCTCAGGTCATAAAGCCAAACTCTTAATGGAAGAAAGGGCGCTTGGAATGGCTTTAAAAATTCAAAAGGAATGTTTAACAGCCGAGGGAACATTCTAAACTCAAATACTTGTTACCTGCAAACATGCGATGGTGCAGCAAAAAAGGGCATGCTCAAAAGTCGACTGCTTTTGAAAAACAACACATAAGGCTTGAACAATTGTCACTTACTTTGGTTTGTGTCAAATCAATCTAGCGAGATTAGAGCGCTTACACTACAACTGACTCATCTGAATGCATGAAGCGAACCAGGGCATGTGGTCAATGAGACGTTCAAGAAACTTTGCACAGAATAACACACAATCCATTAATTAAATGAGCTGACAGTGTCGCATCTCACAAGCACTACACAAAGAACCCGCATATACACAAATATCAACAGACTCTCGCTCACACATACTCTCTCTTACACATGCACACCTCTCCATTACTTGGGCACAGTTTCTCACACATAGACCAAAACCATTACTCAGTACTTGTTCTACCATGATTGCAACTCCCAACGGCTCATAGCAGCACACATCGATTTTTCATTTTAAGGCATTTTTCTACGTGATGGAAGACCTGCCACCCCAACTCTCCTAACAAACTTCATTTCCACAGACCCAATTACTTTTTTATTTAGTGCTACTCTGAGCCTCCGTGTCTTTGACACCTTCTTATACAAAGTTTGCTTGTTTAATTCCTTTAAACTCAACACTGCCACAGCCCACCCCCCTCTTCTCAAACTGAAGATCAGATCTAAAGAACGTGAGCCTTGTGTCCTGTGGATGTAGCAGACAATGAAGCCTGGCTTGATGGTGACAAATAGCACAGCAGCGCCGCTGTAGTTAAGGCTGCCGTGACAAAGCGCACAGAATGAAAGGTGCAATGACTCGAAGCGCATGTTTCTGCTGAGGAATCTACCAGAAAGAAGAGAGGTGGTGGACATTCATAGTGGGAACTGCATTGCTCTGGCCTTGCATCCTTCTGATAATATCTCAGAAATCACAAGGTGTCCTCCTTTCAGAGTCATACCCTGCAACCTAACAGCATGTAATCGCCGTAGCGGCTGCTACTGAGCATGGGGGGGTGAGCGGAGGGGGGGATGCAAAAAAAATGAATTTACCTGGGTGCCGCTGGGTGCCTCTACTCAGGCACGCAACACCCATTGGGCTCACCGGGATTCAGCCCCCCTCCCCCCCGTCATGTGTGTCAGCCCGGCTGAGACAGCCTCGCGGCCTGGCGTCCGTCTAATTGCAGAAGGACCCGAGTACTTCACAGGTCTTTAAAAGACCATTTACTCGTTAATGAGGATTTTGTTGCGTTTTCTCCCCTTCTTACAGCCACTCTGCCTATGGCTGGAAGACTTAGCCCCCCCAAAATCTTTTTCAGCCCCCCCCCCCCGAAATTTGGCTCTAGTTGCCTGCCTGCCTCTACTACTCATCCATAATCTTCTTGCAGTAACATAAAGCACACAGCTTCCCAGAATCCCCTGTCCAATCACAACACGGCCTTACAGCAACTTTGTGATTGGTCGGCATGCCGAAGGCTTGGAGGCTGGGCATGTTCCCCACCAGGCTGTGTAAAAAATGCAGCCTGGTGGGGAAGATGCAAAGTGTGCAGGATTGCCTGGCCAGCCCTCTAAGCAGTCAGGTGCACTTAGAGAGTGTACTTAACACTCCTTCCCTTGCCCCTGCACTGGCCAGCCCAGCCCAGCCCAGCCCCAACCGCGTTGCCCCTAATTAGGGCCGGACTGGCCGTAGCGGGCACCGGGCAATCCCCTGGTGCGCCGCACGGGTGGGGGACGGTTTTGGGCCCCTGGAGGCCGGTTTTGTGACAGGGCTGTTTTTGCAGCATAGCTGCAAAATCGGCCCTGTAACAAAATCAGCCAAAAGCCGGCCCTGGCAAAGAACTCGGTGGCAGGAGGGGGGCGGCCAAGCACTTTGACAGGGCCGGTTTTGGTTCCCAGTCCGGCCCTGCCCCTCACCAAAGCAGATAATAATGTTAGTTATTATAATTTTCGTTTCCTTTTTTACAATGCTTCTAGAGCAGTGGGGCAACGCTGGAGGAGCCGATAACTGTGTAATGGCCTTTAGCTGGTCTATGAATCCCACCCACCCATCTGCATGGACTCGCATACCTCCCAATACCAATCACATCTAACTACTGCTACAAAGAAACGTGAGTAGATGTAGGGAAGGGGGTTCTTTCAGAGCCCAATACTTATCCCAGTAGCATCGATAGCCCCTGGATTAACCACTAGACTTGGGTTCTAGAGCAGCGTACTGCCCAGGGTAGGTAGTGGAGGGAGCTGGCACCCTGCAGGATGGCAGAAACGCAAGGATATATATGCAAAAAGCTAACTTGAGCTTTTAGATCTGTAAAGTTAATAGAAAATGACAACTAAAAGGTAACTAAACCATCCCTGAAAGCACTTTTACCAGAAAATCCAACTCATTCTCAGTTTGACACTCCCACTCCCACTCCGTTTTTTGTTATTGGATTTTAATGCATTGCATTTCCCTGCACAGCTTGCTTCTCAGCACTTTTATTTTACAACCATACATGACAACGCAGCATGTCTGTGTATGACGAAGCAAACAACAAAAGGGACGAACCCTGCAGGGGAATCCTAATAAACTGCAAACCTGTTCCAGGGAAAGACAGGAAGGAAAAACCACTAGGTTTTAAAAAGAACCCTCACCCACCAACCTAGTTGGTGGCATGCTTCATCATCAGGTTCCCACCTGGGCTACCGAGTGCAACCCAGGTGTGCTTCGACGCCTGATTACATCGGAGCAGGTGTTTTTTTAATGCAAAGGGAATGTGAAAGGTGCTAATAAAAATGCCTCTAGGATCCCCATCGAAATAGAGCAGCTTTATTATAGAGGTTCTAGGACAAGGTTAAAAATCAAGGGTGGATACTAAAAAGACTGATTTGATCTTAAACATCCAAATAGTGGTCTACATGTTTCAGCCTTATAAAGCAACTATAAAGGCTTTCTTCAGGACCAAACGGTGCAATGGGGCCAAGTCAAAAAAAGGCCTCATGAAATATCAGCACACACGCTAAGGTGTGCTGTGAGTGCAGGCGTAATACCGTACTTATGGTTCACACCAACATGTAAGAATCTGGAAAACAAAACAGAGCATAAAAACGTTCAAAACAATAAATTATCATCAGGTGCTAAACAGCTAGTTAAGTGAAAATCAGAAACTCTGTTCCCATACTTCCATTGTCAGGTGCAGAATATGGCCACCTGGCCGTTTCAGAATCGATTCCCAACAATCAGCTCCAAGGCCAGCGTGCATCACCCCAAATTATACATGAATCAGTGTGGTTGTATTAAGACGGAGGGAGGTTAAAACACATGCGCAAATTAAAGAAAACTGCACAATTAAAAAATGGTCCTTATATTAAAGTTGAAAGGGCATGTCACCACCTTCCACGCAAAAGGGAGTACTTGTCACGTTCCAGAAAGATATATACTAGTGTTTCGGAACCAAAGCATGAACAAAGAAACCGAACCACACACACTTATGTGGCAGAGAAAACAAGACCCAGAAAGGAGTCGTAATCATGGTCTTACTAATGCGTAGGTATTATGCAATCGCATTGATCATGGCGGGGGAGGAACATCTGTAGTCACACACTAAAGAAATGGAGATAAATGAAGGTAAACAACATCTCAAAACCTTGAGCAGAGCCACGGGGTTTTTTGCAGGCATACTCTTACTTTGTCAAGATGATCCGTCCACGTGGAAACCTACGGTGGTCCAAACACGGGATCCCGGCGATACAGAAACAGCGTGCAGTGCTTAATTTTAAGGCAAAAACCTGGAAGACGCCATGATCCAGAGCATGGCGTGTGTCACGTCTGGCGTCATCAGATGTGTGTTCCGTACGGAAGTAACCAGTCAGGGGAAAAGAAAAAACACCCAAGATGGATGGCCCTGAAACAACTAGACCTCACCCAAGAGTTAAGGAAAGGGCGGTGTATGATACTGACACAAGACCCTTTCTAGGTCCCTGAACCATAAAATAAAAAGCGAAAAGATGGGTGGGATGGCATATGTAAAAGAAGGGAAATCCTTAATCTGTCACCCCGTGGTCTTAGGTGGAAACCGAGAGGCCCTCGTGTGGGGTCTTAAAACTAGAAACCAGAAGAGGTGCTAGATAGTAAGATCTGTCAGTATGGCTATGTAAATTCTTAGTCATTGAAGAAAAAAACAAGGACATAAAAACAAAAACCATCGGAATGTGCAGTTTCTGCAGTGTCTGGATGGAATAAAGATACTTTGTTGTATATGGCCTTGTTCAGCTCTGATTCGAAAAAGGAATTGAAGCTGTTGATGCAGGTTTTGAAAAGGACAATGTAGTTAACTATTTTTAATTGCATTCCAGGGAATGTTGTCATTTAGGCCAGTCTTCTGAGTTGACAGGCGATAAACCCATCATTACTCCTTTTCATGTAGACGACTCTGTATATTGTCAAAGCCTCTATCAATCTGTTCAATAATCACCCATTGAAGATCGTTGGTTGTATCTCCAATAGTGTGGAAATGCTCTGTCATTTTGGTGGTATTACACCTACATCTGATGTTGCTGCGATACTCGCAGATTCTTACTTTTATCTTGCGGCTCGTCATGCCGATGTAGCTCAAGCCACAGGGGCAGGTGATTAAATAAATTACATTGAATGAGTTGCAATTCATGTGTTTCCTTAACCACATGGGTGCTCAGGAGGGCTCCCGGCCGTCATGAGTCACAGTAGTCGTGTGCTCATGACGGCCGGGAGCCATCCGACCGTTGCCGCTCCGCCCACGCGCGGCAATTTCCCCGCCTGTGCAGGCAAAATAATTTGTGGGCGGAGTTCGGACGGCTCCCGGCAGTCTTGAGCACACGCCCACCATCATTTATGACGGCCGGGAGACGTCCTGGGTACCTGAGCGCCACGCCCAGCCCCGCCCCCCCTCGCACCGCGGCAGAATTTGCCGCGCGGCGAAGGGGTTAAGTACCATGTCTTCCTGGGTTCCAAACTCAGTGTCTTCTCCACCTTTGTATGGTGAAAAACACTACAATTCCCACATGAAAAATGTCCTGTGACATTTGATAGTCCCCATGCATTTAAAACTGTGTGGTTCTATTGAGCCTGTATTTTCGGTCGTGTCGACACTAAGCTGTCTTTCAGACTCGCTTTTTTGTAGGAAAACAATGGTTTTTACCCAGTGTAACGATCCTGTTTGCAAAATTCTCCAATGTCTTTTGATATCTTTAGACACCTGGTTGGAAATGGTGCTATAGGTGGTAACACAGGTAAGTGGTATCGCATTGTCAGTTCTTACTGTCTCTACCAAAAGGCAGTCCCTGTTCTGATTACGGGCTCGTTTTTGGTCCTAAGGATTTTATCCGGGTGAGGAAATATGAATTTTTATGGTCAATTGTGTCCCCTATCTAGACCCCAACGGCTCCATGTACATGCTACAAGTACATGTATGTTCCCTCCACTTCAAGCTATGAAGACGCAAATACAATTGTGTCCAACGTTAATATGTACTCTTTCATATCTGCCATGAATGGGCCAGATATTCCGTTTCTAAGTATGCCTTGCCACCGTCTTTATATGGTATACTTTTCACGTTTTCCAGCTCTGGCAAGGTAGGCCCTGAATTCTGCCATCGAGCTTTTCCTGCTTCTGCCTCTGAATGCTCCAGCCTGGACCTGCATCTGTATCCATGAACTTTGTCTTACTTCCTGCGCGGCTAACGGTACCTAGGCCGGCCTGTTGCCTGCCAAAACTGTATTCAGCCTTCAAGTTATCTGTTCCGCTCCTCAAGAAATGCATTCCTGTCTAAGTAGCTTAGGTAAACATCCCTCTAGCTGCAGAGCAAAGGGCCCGGCCTTACTGTCCCCGTGCAAGTAATTCATGACTCTCGTTACCATGGTAGGCCCATGCCCCCTCGCATCTCATGTAGACACTTAGACGCTTGTACACGCACTAGCAGTCAGTATAGATCTGTCCGAGAAGACTTTTCCTTCTAGATAATATAGTTCTTTAAACACGAGATATTAGATATGATTTAGGACTAGGTTGTCCTGACACCCCAGACTTCTGTCTCCTCATGTAGGGCTAAATGTCAAGTTCCCTTCACCCTCTAGTTACACGTCAATCACACGTCATGCGGCTGCGCGCGCATCTCTGCCATGTATTTCTGCTGACTTTGCAGGATTCTCTAATGGATCCACCCATTTGTGTCATCATCATAATGACGTTTTTAGTATACGCCTCTATGCACGCCTATTGTAACGCCTTTTCTATTACGTATGTGTATTCTTATCAGTTGTTACGCCTCCTGCATCTGTCTTTACTGTAATGCATTACTATATATGCCATAACCTGTCAATAATGTATTGCTGATCCCTTCCTGAACCTTCGTGGTGACGGAACTCGATTGCCTGCTTCGAACCATCATTCCTTTGTAAGGAATAAACTCCCTATTATACCCTCGAATACCACGGATTCTGCCTCTTATTTTTACTGAGTTATTCGTATTGTATTTTACCGCATAAATTAAGTCCAGGTAATTTAAATTTACCACATAATTGGCGCCCGAATAGGGACTTCTCTCACACCCCACGCGCCGGAGGTGCGTTGCAGACCCGGTCTCCTGCCACAGCCGGACGGACAATTACGCGTACCCGCAGGATTTCCTGTATCTCCCTCAGGCCAACGGGGGCGACTGAGGCTGCGATCAACACCCAGCCGAGGCGGTGAGGAGTACGGAGAATCCCGACCAGAGCCTAGCTGAGAGAGCAAGATCCGAGGTATACAGAGGCCCACCAGATTCCGAAGTTCCGAAGTATCTAAGTCACGAGTCGAGTCCAGTCCAGTTTGGTCTAGTCCAGTCCAGACTTCCGAGGCCTTCCGTTCCGTGCTTCCCGGTGAGTACCGTTGCTGAGGACGCATCTAGACGTGCACATTAGTTTGTGCCGGTCAAGACGGGTCTGGGTACACAGACCTGGTCTGCACTGTGTTAGCAGTGTATCTGTGCTGTTTAGCAGTACATACAGTATATTTAGTATTATGCAGTTAACTAGTTTTATTCTAATTGTTATTGTTCGTTCTAAAATGTTTTGATATGTTTTAAATGTCGTGGTATGAGTGATTGTTTGATCTTCATTATTGTGTTTATTGTAATTATTTTATTCAAGACCGAGTGGGAATTAAGTAACAAGGTTCAAGATGCCGTTATTTTCAAAATTAAGACAGATAAAAACTAGAAAAGGGATACTCGAGGAAGCTGTTCCCATCCCACCTAGGGACACTCCAGGGTACTTTATGTACCATAAACATGGCCTAGATGCCGTATTATATCTTGATCTATGGGTGGACTACACCAAGGACTTAGCAGAGAGTCAGAGATGGCCCGCTGCTGGAACATGGGATGCAGATTGCATCATGAGAATAGAAGAAGCGTTATGGAAAAAGAAAGCCAGACAGTCACAGAAAGATGCCATTGAACTATGGCGTAAAGAATCGCATAGGCGCACAGAGAAAGCGCTCAGAAAAGAAGAGAAAAGTAGGGAAGATTCAGAAAGGGCCCGAGAAAACATATTAATTGACGAAGGTACCCGAGTAAAAACAGAACAAGTAGACAGACAACGAAACACTCTTATGAATGGTATGTATCCTCTTCTGGCCGAGGGTTTGCCTAAGGCAGAGGTCTTCAAACTTTTGGATACCGAGACCCCCCTGTCAACATTTTGAGGCGTAAGGACCCCCTCCTGACAAAAATGTCTAAACCGGTTGACTAAATTGCGTGGGATGAAAATGTAAATGAGGTTATGTGATGCCGCGTATTTTGGGATAGCATTGCTTCATTATTTTGATATTTGTTACACAAAGTAACGCTGAGGAAAGATTTCACCCAATCAGTACCCATTTATAACCAAAATACAGCAATTATCATCAGAAAGATTTCAAGTCAACCTTTGTGAAGGGCCTTCCACTCTGCAGCAATACGTGCTGCCACATTAGAAGCTCACCTGGCCCTGACCGGAAGAAGCAGGGGTCCCTTAAAACCCTGGCGGTTTTGTGTAGAGTTAAGCCGTTTACACATGCAGCTTTCCTCTCACCCCCTCCCTTCCATCCCTCTCTCCTCTCCTAACCCCGGATCCCTCTCTCACTTTGCAGGTCATTTTCTTTCACCCCTTTTTACAACTTCTGAACTCTCCCCAGTCAACCTCTCACTTCACCTTTAATCACCTCTTGCCATTCTGTCCTTTCACTGCCCTCATCTCTAACAGTCTCTCACATTTATCTCATGGCCTCTCTGGCCCTGTCACCTCCCGTGCCCCTCAGCACTTCTCATTCACCTCGTCTCTTCATTCAAATTTTTGTCTATTTGTATCTTACACCTCTCCAGTCCCCCCATTCCTCTTTCACATCTCCCCTTTGTTCTAACAGAAGCCCTCACCTTTGGATCACACTCACTTCTTGCGTGTCCACACTTCTCTTCGGCAATTCACATTTCTCCTCATCCCTGACCTCTTCAATCAAATTCTCTCACTCCCTTGCTGTCCTCTCTCATTTTGTGTGCGGATGCAAGTTCAGAATGGTATGAATGAATGTATGATTACTGATGGGCTTGTTTGAGTGAGTTGCATATTGAGTAGTGACGGTGACAGGTGAGTGAAGTGTCACATGAGTGCAGGATGAGTAGTGTACTCGTGTGACTGCAGGTTGAGGTATAGTGTGAGCAGGACAAGTGCATTTTGAGTGCAGAGTGATCACTGTGAGTGCAAGGTGAGCGGGTGAATGGTGCAAGTGCATGGTGATCAGTGTGAGTGCATTGTGATCACTGAGTGCAAGGTGAGCGGGTGAATGGTGCAAGTGCATGGTGATCAGTGTGAGTGCATTGTGATCACTGTGAGTGCAAGGTGAGCGTGACAATAAAGGGCGAGAATGAGGAATGAGTTGTCTGAATGCAGCGTGCATTCCCAGACCCATGAAGTAACTCAGCATGTTATTGACGGGGCGTAGACTTTAAGATCTAAGTTAAACTATTGCGGCATTAATCGGGGATCGAGGGTGAATGAAATAAATAATGTGCTGATCCTGCAACAAACTTCCAGTCCTATGGTTAGGGTTACCAGCAGATTATTTTGATGGCCCTGTCGGTACAAAAAAAAGCAGTCACCTAAAGCGGTATTTTCAGCGCTTATCTTGGCATACTTCCCAGGGCCGGCTTTAGTGCTGGTGGTGCCCTGTGCGACAATGTTTGTTGGTGCCCCCCCAATGACCACCCCCACCACGGATTCTCTCACTAGCACCCTTTAACAGTGACCAAGTCTCCATAACCCCACACTCTCAGATGCATTGAATTAGTTATATAGTGCCACTCATACCAGTGTAGGGTGTCTGAGCACTTTGCATCACACACATATTACACAGAGACAATCAATCATAAGTGTGTAAATCAGTGTATAGGAAATGTTACATAAGCCAAAGGACTAAAAGTATAGGAGTCACATGTCATCCATATTGGTAGGCAGTATAGTTCAAGAGTGCTTGGTGTGGAGAAGCACAAACTCAGAGTCGAAAAAGAAACAGCATAGTTGGAAGTTTCCTTTAATAATAAGAATTGATTTCTAGCCAAATTAACCCTTTTTGCAACATTAATCAATGGTCTAATAAGGTATTCTTTGTAGTGTGCATGCTGTTCTAGGATGAAAGTTAATAGCTCACTATTCTATATCAGGACTTTAAGTTATAAATTGCAACAAAAGGATGTCTCTTTTGAAAGCAGTAACCTGCTGATCTGCACCCTGTAATCTACTTGGTACACGTTCTTTGCAGCAGGCATATTAACCCTCTGCACTAACTTCACCTAAGTCAAAACCTCAAGTATACAAAACACTGATCTCTCTCCAGGAAGATAATTAATCACACGAGTTATCTTGACATTTATGTGAGGCCTGGTAATTGCCGGGAAAGAAAAGCTGCAGCAGGTGCTTCAAAAGCACAATAAACTTTTCACACACGGCGCCCCCAGGAAGCCAACTTTGTATTCCTTTCCATGAAATGCATTCTCACACTACAGCAGTGAATGTAAAATCCAAATGTAAGGAATAGGCACAGTGGGGACCCAGGGGGTACTGGAACCAGCAAAAAAACCTAAGCCTCTGTAACCAGTTTACAAAGGCATGTTAAATGGTCTTTAACGACCTGTGAAAAAACACGGGGGTGCTGGAGATAGGAATCCAGACACTGCCCACCTGAGCCCCCAGCAGCTCAAGTTTCACTGCAGCAGCCGGGCTGAGACACAGGACGGGGGGAAGTGTGGGGGGGCCGGGCAGAAGTGTGACTGGGAAGGCGCGACCCCCTTTGCATCACTCCACGGCCCCCCTGGGGGTCGCGCCCCACAGTTTGAAGACCCCTGGCCTAAGGCCACCTTGGAGGTACCAAAAGATCTGCCACCTCCGTTACTCCCGATTAAAGTACATCCCACGACCGCAAAAGACATTTTCCTTTCTTCCTATTTAGACGATGCAGCCCCCGAATATGCTAATGGTGCGCAGCCACGCACACCACCTGTTAACGACGCTCAACCCCAAAATCAGCTGCACTCACCTCCGCAACAACAAACTCCTACTCAAGTTCTAACCATTCCATCTGTTTCTACAGTCCTTCCTGCACCCACACTCTCTACCCTACACCCAACAAATCCTTTTGGACTTGGCACCTCAGGGGGTGCGACAGGAGGTTTTTCCACGCCGCCGCCAACAACTAGATTGACTTATAGGGATTTAGCATACCAACTTACACCCCAAAGAATATCAGACAATATATTAAACGAGCCTCTTTCCGATTGTAGATATGATCCAGTGCCAGGAAAACACGACAGAATGATGCTGTCTTCAGTACGTTTGCGACGAGCTGCACAATATTTAATGACGTTACCAGGAATGGTTGAACATCTAGACAAAATATATCGCTTTATCCAAACAGGGCAAGGTCCTGAAAGTATTGCCGAAGCCATGGAATACCAGAAAGTAGACATACAAAAATTACTGTTACGCTTTTTCATAAACTGTTTGATCAGAAATAGAGATAGGCCTGAGGTAGATTCGGAGGAAATGCAAGCACTTACCAAATGGGGTCAGAATATAACAGACGGGAGACATGATAAACAGAAGTGTATAGAAGCCATGTGCCGAAGGATCAGAAAAGAAGTAGAACGAATACATGAAAGCAGAGTAGAAGCAGATAAAACTGAATCAGAGGAAGAGGAGGAGGAACAGTCAGAAATGAACACAGGACAATTTGAATTACCAGCTAAACAAATGATAGCTTATGTAGGAAAAGGAAGATCTTTTAATAAAACAATACGTCCGATACATCCAGAATGTAACAGAATTTTTCAAACAGTTATTACCAATCCAAGGACCCCTGAACACTTATTCCAGGCTACTGATAAATCACTTCGAGAACGAAGGGGGTACCATGTGCTCGATTCTATGGATGAACAAGAACTAGCCAGGTCAGCAGTACAATGGGCTGACAGCTCTGAAAAATATAGTGATGATGCGCTAGCACACACGTTTCTGAATCTCGCCCCAGACGAACAACGTTTAGCTAGTATATACATGATACAACATCTCCTTATATTATATAAAGGCCAACACTCCGATCCTGGTCCCCTACCTGATATATTGATAGAACTACTCATGAATAAATGGAGAGGTTTAGGTACCGATCTAATTAAAGTAATTCTAGAATACAGACATAGATATAGTGCCTTTTTGTGTCCAGAACATGATCCAGCTCCTCCCATGGAGAGAAAAATGTATTACATAGACAGACAGAATCCCTTACGCGAAGTACACCCAGTTAGAAATGATGACAATACGTTTAGACGCGTGTTTGTGTACACGCCCATAACCAAAATAGAACTATTGGAAATGAAAAAATTAGTGCCCAGCCATGACCAAGATCCAGCAGGTTTTCACCGTGAACTAAAGGACATGTTACTCATGGGTGATTATACCTATCCTGACATTATGAAAATATTGAAAGTATTATTGCCTGCCGGTATTTATGAGAAACTCAAGGAAAAAGAATGGGAGGTGGGAGACCAAAAGATTGATTGGACCGCATTAGAAACTGAAGAAAATAGCAGAACTGCAGGCGTAGGGCTTGGGGACAAAACAAAAGCATTGCCAGGTCTATTAGTACAAGTATTGCCACGTTTATTAACTACGAAAAAGGAAGATTGGGGAGCAATCTCAGCTTGTAAACAGAAACCCGATGAAGACACTAGTGATTTTTATTCCCGATTTGAAAAATGTTTTGGTATTAATAGCGGCCTGAAAGCAAATAGTGAGTCATACCCACATCTTTTTGTAACAAAACTAGTCGAGAATTCCCTGCCGCAGGTTAAAAACAGAGTATTGAAAGTTGAAAGCACTTGGCAAGCTAACACTCCTTCACAAATGTTACAAATGTTACAGTATCACCAGAATAGAATTAGAGAAGAACAAGAACACGAACAAAGACGTATGAAAGACACGAAAATGAAAATGCTTGTCGCTCAGTCAGTTCCAGCTGACGGTCATAAAAAGGGTGCGACACAGTCCAGTAATTCAGCGGTTCCCGTTAAAGGGACTTGCAACTATTGTAAACAGCCAGGTCATTATATAAACGATTGTGCAGTTCTAAAACATAATATCTCCACGGGTAAAACCAAGGAGAGACCACGTCCGCCTAGACAGGATCAGATCCAACAACAAGTACCTCAGAATATACAGCCTATGCAAGCTGCACAACAGACCGTACCACAACAACAGCCACAGCCTATTGCTGCAACACAAAACACGACACAGCAGATGTACCAGTATGCACAAAATGACTATCCAGAGTATCAGCGCTACACATGAAATAGCCTAGAGAGGGAAGTTGGCTTACCCCTTATTGAGGTTCCTGTAGATCAAGAGGGTCCTTATGTACAGAGTCAAGTATTAGGGAAAGACAGAAAGTTTCTACTCGACACAGGGGCAAGCAGAACAACTATAAGTCACGATGAAGTCCCAGGGGCACCCCTCTCAGGCTCACAAAATATTTCCCTTGGTTTTTCAGGAAAGCCTACTATTAACGAAGTATCGCAACCACTTGCATTTACAGTCGGTCCATTAACACGGACTACAGATCTATTGCTTACAAAATCATGCCCAGAAAACTTGTTAGGTATAAAAACATTGAAAGCTCTAGGAGCTATAATATGTTGTTCTCCGGACGGAGTACGACTATTTTTGCGTGACTTTAAAGGTCACTACGTGTCTAGAGACATGGATCACCGGTTACAGAATCTACCTGCACATTTATGGGCGCAAGGCCCCACTGATGTAGGTTGTATGCACATTACACCATATCGAGTCACACTCAAAACAGGAGTGGTACTACCACGAATGCGACAATACAAGTTACCGCCAGATGCTGTAGTGGCTTTACTGCAAATCATTGACGAGCTCATTGCACAAGGAGTGGTTGTAGAAACCGACTCCAATGTATGTAATTCTCCGATTATTCCGATTCTTAAACGAACTGATCCAAAAGCACCCCCAGTATATCGATTAGTTATTGATCTGCGTGAATTGAACAAATGCATTGTACCGCAATATCCCGTGGTCCCAGATATCTCTTCATTACTGACAGCTATTGATTCAGAGGCAACGTTCTTCACTGTAATTGACCTCAAGAACGCCTTCTTCAGCGTCCCAATCGATCCGGACAGCCAATATTTGTTCGGATTCAGTTTAAATGGACGAAGTTTTAAATTCGCACGCGCACCTCAAGGATTTACAGAAAGTCCTAGCATCTACAGCCAAGCACTAAAAAGACAACTTGACAGTATCCACATGCCTGTTAACACTGCACTGCTTCAGTATGTCGATGATCTGCTGATCACCGCCCGAAGCGAACCCGAATGTGAAAAGGCTTCACTGACGGTTTTACATTTCCTAGCCGACAAGGGGCACAAGGTGTCCCCTTCAAAGCTGCAATTTTGTGCCCAGCAAGTTGTGTACCTAGGGCACTTGCTGTCCAAATGGGGGAGACAGCTCACACCTGATCGCATCCAGTTAATTGTAAACATGCCACCACCAAAGACACAAAAGGAGGTACGGGCCTTCATAGGCCTCACTTCGTACTGCAGGCAGTGGATTCCCCAATACGCATTTCTAGCAAAACCACTCATTCAGTTGACAACCCAGGAGGCAGCGACATCGACTGTCCTCCCTTGGACTTCAGAACATACACAAGCTTTTGAAGACTTAAAGAAAGCTTTATGCCAAGCACCTGTTTTAGCGACACCATGTTACAGTAAGCCTTTTACACTCTTTGTTACAGAACGTGAAGGTACTGCCTTGTCAGTACTCACGCAGGAACAAGCAGGATCACACAAGCCATGTGCTTACTTTTCTAGCACGTTAGATCCCGTAGCTCAGGCTCTTCCTGCGTGTCTGAAATCAGTCGCAGCGACAGCTTTAGCGATTAGACAAAGCGATTTCATAGTATTAGGACATCAATTGACAGTACAAGTACCACACGCAGTAGAGGTTCTCTTGAACCGGACACAGACACAACACTTGACTATAGCATGACTGACAGGTTACGAACTCACATTGTTTCAGCCACACATAGAAATCAGACGTTGTAGTACATTAAATCCTGCCACACTTTTGCCATTAAGTGGAACAGACCCACTGGCACATAATTGTATTGAAGTCATTACTATTACGACGAAACCCAGACAAGACTTGACAGATGTCCCATTACCAGACCCCGACCTGACACTGTATGTAGATGGTTCATGTATGAGAACAAGTACAGGAAAGTTAGTGGCCGCTTATGCAGTCACGACAGACACCGAAGTCATTGAAACAAATTGTATCGACACATTATCAGCTCAAGCAGCAGAGCTTATTGCTCTGACACAAGCCTGTATTCAAGCCAAGAATAGAAAAGTTAACATATACACAGATTCACGTTATGCTTTCGGAGTCGTACACGACTTCGGAGTCCTTTGGCGAGAGAGAGGTTATTTGACTTCTCACGGTGCCAACATTCAACACGGTCCCCTCATTCAAGCTCTGTTAGATGCAATACATCTGCCTACTTCGATATCTATCATGAAGTGCAAGGCCCATACAAAAGTCACCGATATCATTTCCCAGGGTAACGACCTAGCAGACCGAACAGCTAAGCAAACAGCAAAGAATCAGACTCCTGCAACTGACTTGACAAAGACAATAGTTCCGACGCCGACACACTGCATGACAGTTAAGGATCCCGCCCTTGATGTAATTGACATACAGACACATGCTACACCAGAGGAAATAAAGAAATGGACTGAATTAGGAGGGATCCAAACAGATCAGGGATGGATGACGAAGGGAAAATCTATATGGTTTCTCCCCGACTCAATGGTTCAAGTTATCATTAACACAATACATAGTCCAGCACATCTAGGAGAAAAAGCCATGTTAGACAGTATTCAACACATTTGGTTCAACAAACACTTACGAGCTGCAGCCAAACAGAAAGTCCGAACTTGTATGATTTGTTGTCAGTTCAATCCAGGTAAAGGCGTACCTGTAGAGCAGGGTGGATTTCAACCTCCCGATCACCCTTTTGAAGTCCTCCAGATGGATTATATCCAGATGGAACGATGTCGAGGATTCAAATATGTTCTCGTAGTTGTATGCGCTCTTTCCCGTTGGACAGAGGCGTATCCCGTCTCAGATTACACTGCCCCGACTACTGCCAAACAATTAGTTCGTGAATTCTTCCCACGGTATGGTTTGCCCCGTATCGTGTACTCAGATAATGGCCAGCCGTTCTCATCCGAGCTAATGAAACACATTTCACTCTTGTTAGGCTATCAATGGAAATTCCACTGTGTCCGACATCCCGAGGCAGCAGGTCTCGTGGAACGTCATAATCAGACCCTGAAAATACGACTTTCTAAAATCTGTAGAGAGAAAGGTGTCGACTGGATAGTAGCCTTACCGGTTGCACTATTTTACATGAGAATGGTAGCACATTCTCGCACAGGGCTATCCCCGTACGAGGTGGTCTTCGGTAGGCCACCAAATATGTGGGGGACGCCTATACCTCGTAAAATAACTGATGTTGATTGTAATATGCTGACAGATTACCTTGCTTCCTTGATGTCTGCACTACAATCTTGCCGTTCACAGGTAGCTGCAGCCTTTCCCGACAACACCGAGGTAAAACCCCATGAAGTGGTTCCTGGGGATCTCGTTTTCGTCAGAAACTTCGACAGGAGGAGCCCGTTGGAGCCTCGCTGGCTACAACCAAAGCTGGTTCTTCTAACGACGAGGACAGCAGTGAAGGTCGAGGGTCGCAAGGGTTGGTTACACTCGAGTCATATCAAGAAATTTCATGGACTACCAGCCGATCTGAACGCTCAGCCCTGCCCCCTTCCAGAGACTGATTCAAAACTCCCCCTGGTTGAAAAGACCGAATCTCAAACTTATAAACTGAAACTAAGGTCTAGCAAGTCAGACAATTCGATTGTTTAAGTCCTCTCCAAGGTGAATCGGTTGAATTAAGTCTTGACATGTATCCTCTAGACCGAATGAGAGAGAGAAATAGACAGAAACAGCTCAAGAAACATGCATACTGTAAATCACTCCATAGTCACTGTATAGTGACATTGTTGATTATGTTTTTTATAAGTCTTATTATTATTGCTGCAAGTATACTGTTACACATGTACTATCCTATTTTCAAGCGTGCTTACAATGTTACAGCCGAACATTCTTTTAGTGAACTACCTCCACATGAGTTGTCCTATAGATTTGCGCTGCGCAACAACACATTCATTAGTATGTTACATCATTCCCATCAGACCAGCAACGCTACAAATTGTTGGATATAATAATAATAATAATAATAATACTGGATTTTATACAGCGCGAACAGCTACCTCGCGAGGAGGTGTCCCGGCGCTAGTAGATCACTGATAACCTTAGGCATAA
Organism: Triturus cristatus; assembly: GCF_964204655.1. Lineage (NCBI taxonomy): Eukaryota > Metazoa > Chordata > Amphibia > Caudata > Salamandridae > Triturus > Triturus cristatus. The sequence goes on from NC_140583.1 coordinate 1,071,281,835, forward strand.
AAAAAAAAAAAAAAAAATAGGAGAGCTAGCGTGGCTGGGAGAAAAGCCAGGTCTTTAGCAATTTCCTAAAACAGGGTTCGGAGGGGGCCTGTTGGATAACTTGTGGCAGGGAGTTCCACAAAGCGGAGACGTTGGCTGAAAAGGTCCGACCGCCTAGCCGGGCCTTTTTTGCCCGCGGGATGACCAGTTGGACACGGTCATTGGATCGTAGTGCACGGCTTTGAAAGTATCTAGGAAGGCGGTTTTTCAGGTATTGTGGGCAGGAGCCATACAGAGATCTGAACGCAAGCGTCAAAGCTTTGAATTTTATCCTGTTGGCTACTGGTAGCCAATGCAGGGTTCGAAGATGCGGAGAGACTGACTGCTTGAAAGGAATTCGCAGTAACAGTCTCGCAGCCGCATTTTGAACTACCTGAAGCCTGTGAGTCAAGTATTTTGGGAGGCCCAGGTATAAACCATTGGCATAGTCCAGCCGTGAGGTGACAGTCGCGTGGACAACCGTTTTTCTACAACTCTCCGGTAAGAGCCTTAGGATTTTTCGGAGGTTTCTCAGCTTGCTAAGACAGCACCCGGCCACTTGTTGGACATGGGATGAAAAGGACATGTTATCATCCCATCTCACTCCAAGATTTTTTGCCGAGTGACTTGGTGAAGGGGGCGGGCCCATCTCCGTGGGCCACCAGAGTTCAGGGGCGGGGGGGGGACCCTTGCTGAAGAAGATGACTTCAGTTTTATTGGCATTCAGTTTTAATTTATTAGTGTTCATCCAGTGTGCTATATCCTGGAGACAGCCTTTAAAATTTGAGAAAGAATCATGCGTCATCTCCGAGTATGGAAATACCAACTGGGTGTCGTCGGCATATGAAATTGCCTTGACACCCCAGTTGGCAATTAACGTGAAAAGAGGAGCCAGGTAGATGTTGAACAGAAGGGGGCTGAGGGCCGATCCCTGCGGGACTCCACATCCAAGAATTTTGGGTGTGGAAGAGAACGTCCCAAGTGCTACCTTCTGCGTTCTAAGTGATAGGTAGGAGTTTATCCACCCTAGTGCTCTATCCTGAATGCCTATCTCTGCGAGCCGGCTGAGTAGGCTGGCGTGGTCCACCGTGTCGAAGGCGGCCGACAGATCCAGGAGTACCAGCATTGCTGAGTCTCCTGCATCCATCGACCACCTCACTGACTCGGCTACCTCTATGAGCGCTGTTTCTGTGCTGAAACCGGGACGGAAACCCGATTGAGTTTCATGTAGGATGTTATTGGTTTCCACAAATTTACTCAATTGTCGCTGTATAATTTTTTCCAGCATTTTTCCCGGGGCAGCAAGTAGGGATATTGGGCGGACATTCGTAAGGTCGTCTGGGTCCCCATTGGGTTTCTTCTTTAGGGGTAGAAGAGTAGCATGCTTCCAGACGTCCGGGAAAATGCCCGAAGCAATGGAAGAATTCCAAATACATTGAAGTATCGGGGCTACCGAGTCTGCAATGGCATTCCATAGTTTAGCTGGGCAAGGGTCGTCAGGGGAGCCGGATTTGCATCGGCTAAGTTCTTGCCTTACCTCATTCAGTGGAATATGCATGAACTGGGTAAAAGTCTCTTCTAGCTCGCCTTTATTCGTTATGTCCTGCTTCACTGTTTTTGTTATTGGACCAAAAGAGTCGTAGACTTTTTTAATTTTATGATCAAAATACTCAGAAATTTGCTCACATAGCGTAGCTGTGGGTACAACCTCTCTTTCAATGCATTTTGGCTTAAAAAACGACTGTACCACTTTAAAAACTTGTTTGCTGGACTGATCTACCTGAGAAATTGAGTCCGCATAAAAGCGCTTTTTGCTTTTCCTGATAGCTTTCCGGAATTGTTTAGAAGCTTCCTTATACCTATCTTTTTCTTCCGGACCGTAGTTTACTCTCCAGAGTCTCTCCAGTTTTTTACAGACCGCTTTCTCATTCCTAAGTTCCTGCGAGAACCAGGGAGCTGAGGGAGAGTCTCTTTTAGATAGGGCCCGGGAGGCTGGAGCAATGGAGGAAACCATCTTTCCAATCCATTCATTGAGAAGTGTAGCATCCGTATTGGTATTATTTGTCAGGGAAGGGACGGTTTGCGCAAGGACCGGGCACATAGTATCAGGGGTCAGTTTTTTCCATTGCCTCTTCAGGAAGTACCGTTTACTCGAGACAGGGGTATCATTCGCAATATTCAGTGTGAATGGGACGAGTGCGTGATCTGACCATGTCAGAGGCAGAGGTGTCTCAGACTGCACATTCTTGATGTTAGAAAAAATGAGATCAATAGTGTGGCCCCCTGTGTGAGTAGGGCCCTCATTGATCAGTCTGAGACTGGCCGTATTTAACGTGGATCTGAGCAGCTCTGCCATGGCACAGTCGGGTTTATCCATGTGGATATTGAAGTCGCCTACCACAATAAAAAGGGGATGGAGGAGCGAACTCTGGACAATCGTGTCCAGTAGAGTAGTAAGGTAGGGGTCTGTACCAACCGGGGGGCGATAGAACACTAGTCCTGCTAGTGACAACTGAGGGCTCACTTGGAAGCAAAAGTGGAGGCCATCAATACCTTGAATAGCAGTGGGGGCAGAGGATGTCAAAATTAAATGCTCTTTAAAAATAATGGCTACACCACCGCCTCTTTTTGTCCCAGGGCGGTTGGCGAGGCATATTTTAAATCCCAAAGGGACTGCAAGTGCAATGGAGGTCAAGTTGTCCTCCTTGATCCAAGTTCCAGTTAAAAACAATATATCCCATTCCTGCTGTTCAAGTAAAAGCCAGACATCGTCTGCGTGTTTGGCTAAGGATCTGCAGTTAAGAAGGCCCGCCCTGAGGTTTGTTTGAAATAGGGATTTGGGCTTAGGGGATATCACAGAGGCATCGCTGCCAATAGCTATCCCACAGTTGTTACAGATCTGAGGGAGTTCGAGGGTCCCAGGGTCAATACAACGGGGGCAGCACTTGGATGGGGGATCGAGCGCCTTTAGGTCTTCACCTGACCACGCTATCCTTCCACCTTGTTCTTCGCTACCGGCAGCATGTCTGGCCCCGGCCGCGATCTGGTCGCGGACGGGCGCAGACGGGCTTGCCTTAGGCGCGCCTTCGGCGCGCAAACGGCGCGCCCGCTGCGCACGTCCGCTGCGCGTTCTGGAAATGCACATTTAAATAGTGGGCCGTTTAGGGCGGGAAGGGGGCGTGGCCAAAAGTGGGCGTGGCCAGCGGCGAATGGAGCCGGTCGAGGGTGTCACGTGACAGCGCTAGGTCCGCTGCACGTCACCTTAAAGTGCCAGAGTGCGAGTTAATTAAACACAGAGTACAAGGTTTAAAAGCACACAGTACAGGGTTTAAAAAACACAGTATAAGACACCAATTTTAAAATATCAAATGTAGCAACTCCCGGCTTTTCGCCTCAGGAGACAGGATCTAAGTGAGCGCTCGATGTTCAGCGCTACAAGTAGGGCGGGAAGGGGGCGTGGCCAAAAGTGGGCGTGGCCAGCGGCGAATGGAGCCGGTCGAGGGTGTCACGTGACAGCGCTAGGTCCGCTGCACGTCACCTTAAAGTGCCAGAGTGCGAGTTAATTAAACACAGAGTACAAGGTTTAAAAGCACACAGTACAGGGTTTAAAAACACAGTATAAGACACCAATTTTAAAATATCAAATGTAGCAACTCCCGGCTTTTCGCCTCAGGAGACAGGATCTAAGTGAGCGCTCGATGTTCAGCGCTACAAGTAGGGCGGGAAGGGGGCGTGGCCAAAAGTGGGCGTGGCCAGCGGCGAATGGAGCCGGTCGAGGGTGTCACGTGACAGCGCTAGGTCCGCTGCACGTCACCTTAAAGTGCCAGAGTGCGAGTTAATTAAACACAGAGTACAAGGTTTAAAAGCACACAGTACAGGGTTTAAAAAACACAGTATAAGACACCAATTTTAAATATGTGGCCGACTCCCTCCCTATCAGAAGTACAAAGGAGTTCTGCCTCTCTTTCCGTACCCGTTTACACACAATGGTTCCTGTGGAGCATGGTTTAGTTTGATTAACTCTTTAGATTCAAACACCGTAGTTTACCAGAGCAACTGGGTATGGGGAAACCTGAACTTAGTTTTGCTTAAAGCCTGTTATCCTAACAAGGAGGGACTTCCCAAAAGAACAGGAACTGACCTAGAAAATGAAGTATATGGATTAGGTAATTTTACACTTAACCTCATGATTCTGAATGTTGAATCTGAAGCTACACTAGTCTTGCCTACTATGTCCGTATTACCAGTCAAAGGTGAATTCTGTGTAAGAAAGAATGGTTCAGTACACCTGGGTCATAGTAAATGTACTACTGTGATCGAATTCAGTGATAAAGGCAAGTCTACATTTAGAGCTTCCCGTCACTCATACTTCATCTGTGGCCACACCGCATATATACGCCTACCCCTAGATTGGGATGGTACCTGTTACATTGCATTCCTTCTGCCACCTGTTTTCCTAGCCCCTCCTGATTATCATAGAAATACCAATCTAGTACACCATAGACCCTAGAGAGATATCCCGATTGTTGACTACACCGAAACAGCATGGGAACAATATACAGACTTCAATAAGGGTCTCTTTCCTTACATAGGTGTTGTCTCAAACAGTAAACTGATACGTAGATTAACCAGAACCCTTGAAGCAGTAGTGAATGAAACTACCTCTGCCCTAGGCAACTTAACAGAGGAGCAGTCTGCGATGCGGATTGTTGTTCTCCAAAATCGTCTTGTCCTTGACGTCATCCTAGCAGATAGGGGCGGAGCTTGTAGGGTCATCGGATCAAGTTGCTGTGTTTTCATCCCAAAAAACGCGCCATCTGTATATAAAGTGTTAGATAGGGGTCAAACCCAATATACCCTTGAGGGCTTGGGCAAAGAGATATGAGAAGGTCAGTGTGCCAACAAGGGATTTATTTTAAAGTGATCAATTATTTATGAATTTCACCGATTTGAATCAATAGGCATGTTAAGATAAAATAACATCAATGTGAAATCAATTTCATAAACTGGACATCATAGATATATAATGATAACAACGCACACGGGGATTTCTTTTGTGATTCAAACACATTAGTTTATGTAATTTCATCCAGAGTAAAAAGAGTACAAAAAAGACATAAATTAAAGCAATATATCATGAAAACAGGGGACGGAATTAAGTCCTCATTTCATCTATATATACACATCTATTCCTGATTGGTTTGAACAGAGATGCAGCTTTTTCTTAAAAATACAATCTGCTGTACATAACGGATAACTTGGAATTAGATGGTAAAGTCGACGTTTCGGTCTTGGGTAGTGTCAATCCGTCAGACCATCTTCAGGACAATGATTGCTTAAAAAAGGGACTCCTAAACAATACAATGCAAATAGTTACATAAATGTAAACATAAGTGCACTAACAAATCTATGTACAAAGTTTAACCCGTGTGCGAGCAATAAAGTTATCAATATCTTATCAAAAGTTATATCAAATGTCTAATATTGAAAATGCTATTATCTTTCAATCATTTCAACCAATTATTTTCTGTGCTAATAGATAATTTGTATCAATGGTCATGCTTACTTAGAGGTCTCAGTAGCGTTCTCACGTAACTTTATTTAAAATCATGTGAGTATTTACACTGCAAATCAAAAAACATGATTCAAAATTTAGTCAAAGAGAGTTGTCATGTTGTGTGAAAGAAATTATCATACCATGTGGAGCTTTGGCATCAGCAACTGCCAGATCGTGATAATGCGGGAATCAATCCTGCCGAGATTTAATTTCTGTACAATAGAAATAGATGATGGTGTATTAACTATTCAATCACCTATATGTTATTTCTCTTTTTCTGACTATGTTTATAGATTCCAATCGTAGTAATGGTAGTATGGATCTATTTAAGAGACCCAATTGTTTGCCAGTTTATTCACAATTTGTGTAATACAGTGATTTTCAAAGCTTGAATGAATTTTACACATTATATATACCACCGAGAGAGGTGCTACAGCTTAAGGATAGGGGCCTGACTAGTGTATATCACAGCAGGGCAAAATAATGAACTTTCCTCAGTAAAGTTTTGCTTTGTTCATCGTTGATTTAGAAGAATGTCAATTTGGGTAAATCACTCGAGACTGTACTAAAAATTAACGTTTGCTGACAGAACACGTTATTAGCCGGTCAGTAAGCAATGAGTAAATTAAACATGACTTACATTACTGTCGTTAGTCTTCAGGATGTGAATATGATCCGTCTGGATCAGGATAGACTGATAATACACTGCTTTTAAAGAAAGGCTGTGGTTACAAATCGGCACAGCTGAAAGCTGGAAGGATAGAAAGAGTGACGGCGTTAGGTTGAAGCGGCCATTCATTGCAGTCTTATTTAAACTAAACAACTGCAATTATCTAGGGTGTGTAGGGAAAATTTGTCATCTCACATTTGGCGTGGACAAATTGAGGTTGTATTTCTACAATGGACATTTAATTGCCCGGTTATCCAGTATAACAATAAAAATATTTTAAAGCATATACAATCGCTTAGAGGGTTATCATACGCTGATTGATTGTTGTTTCAAAAGGATCTTTTCTAATTTTATAGGGTCAAAGAGTTATATAAATACACTGTTTGGAGTGTACTGAATCAAGCGAGAATGCGCGTCATAAATTCACCAGTGAACAGTACAGACATTTTAAACAACTTACTTTTCTGGCGTCAGTCTTCAGAGAATCAATGGGGGTCTGCCTGCATCAGAACAGCCTAAAGGTATACTAAGCTGTGAAGTGCTTTTAAAGGCTGACTATGGCAGCAATTCAAAACAGCTGAGAGTCAAGAAAATAGACAGGGTATCTTTATCGAGTGACAGCGGCCATCTTGAAGAGGCTTTTATCCACTTGATGGCTATGTTGTCACTGTGGTATATCAGTTATATTACAGCTAACAGAATTTATTGATGAATAGTTATGTATGTGATCTAGAGTAAGGTTATCTGAGGCCGGTCATTAATGTAATCCGGTCCATTCTCGGCTCCACGAGATATATATAGACTTTTACGTTGGATTACAGCCGCCATTTTGAAGTGTCCAACTTCACTCAAAGAGTATATTATTTCCTATTTCTTTTTAGCATTAATTAAAGACGAATTTCTGTGGTTGTGACTGAGTGGAAAACGATTATGAGCCGCTTGAAATAAGCGGGACATTAATCATGCTCCGGGGTAATCCTTTACCTTAGTGCTCACTGTCTGTGTAAACTATATTTACATAGCACAAAAATGTGAAAACATACTGAAAGTCTGTAAAAAATTTTTGATTACATGTTGATATATTTCTCACAGATACAAATCCAGTAAGTCGACCGTGTATCTATAACATTGGATATTACATGAAGTTATTGAACATAAATATGGGTATCCTGCCTATATCCATTCTATTTCTCACGGTGCAGTACATAAGTATAGTTGGATGAAGAAATATAAAGTCTGCATTCTTATCAGCAACACAGAGACGTGCTATTTTTCTCGCATTGTATTAAACAAAAACATAATTGGGTCAGTTGATGTCTAATATACATTTTTCTCAGCATCTCATAGAGATTCTATATCGGTTGACCATCGGATCATTCGTTGTTGTAGTTGGTTAACGATCAGATGTTCAGATCTAGATTTACATGGGCAGGGGCAGCTACTTAGATGGTATTTACATAGATAGGTAGCATGATGAATGCAATACAATTTCAATGAGTCTATGAAATGTGGGATTAAACAGCCTAGTTTGAAACTGAAGAGGGCTGTTAGGGCCTAGATCCACAGCCCTACTCATAGGAAATGCTACTGTCAGTAAAGGTACAGTTCAAATGATGAAAGGACATCAACGGTTAAGACATGCCAGCGAGTGCCACTCAGTGGCAGAGTTCAGGCCTTTTTTAATGTTATCAGTACGGCAGATCCAACGGTTCTCCCTCAATGTCAGTATGTGATCCACGTTTGTCTGTCGAATTGTGGGCTTAACGACTTCGATGACCCACCAGAGCATTTCTTTCTCAGTATGTTTCAGTTGCATATAATGCTCCACTAATGGTGCAGTCTCTACTTTACACCTGATTCTAGATTGGTGTTGCAGAATCCGTTTTTTGACCATTTGTGTGGTTTTGCCTATATACTTGAGATTGCAAGGGCATTGTATGCAATAGACCACATTACTGGTATTGCAATTCGAAAAGGATTTGACCATGTGGTTCTCACCCAGGAACTCAAATGATTTGGTGGTTATTGTGGTGGGGCATGCTGCACACTTGCCACATTTATGGTGCCCTATTAATGGTGTCAATTGGCGCATGTCATCAACCACATTTTGGTCTGTCATTTTATAAGCATGTACAAGTCGGTCTTTGAGATTCGTACCTCTCTTAAATGAAAAGAGTGGTTCCTTGGTGAACTCAGGCAATGCAGAAAGGAGTGACCAGTGTTTCTTTACAATTTTCTTGATTTTATTAGTTGCCGTGCCAAATGTAGTGACACAAACAAGTTCTGGTTCATTATTCTTAGTTTTCACTTCGAGTAAGGCATCTCGATCGTTGTACCATGCTCTCTTTAGAGATTTTTTCAACAATTTGTTTGGATAGCCACGATGATGTAACTTATCTTTGAGTTTTTTTGCTTCCAAAAAATAATCTTCTCTTCTGGAGCAATTTCTCCGAAGCCGGAGAAATTGACCAAACGGTAAGCCATCCTTGAGAGACTGGGGGTGGTGGCTTTCATATTTCAGAAGGGTGTTGCGGGCTGTTGGCTTCGTGAAAAGGGTGGTATAGAGTTTGTTATCTGTGTCTACTTTAATTGAGATATCAAGAAAATTCATCTGTTGGTTGTTGTAATCAATAGTGAATTGTAGATTGGAATTTTGGGAGTTTATCCAGGCATGGAACTCAAGTAGTAGTTCCACATTGCCTCTCCAAATAAAGAACACGTCGTCTATATACCGAAGCCAACATGAAATATTGGTTGTATACGGATTGATGGAATTTTGGACATGTTTTTTCTCAAACTCGGATACATAGATATTGGCTATATCCGGTGCGTAGACAGCACCCATTGCAACTCCCTTGAGTTGTTGAAAAAAAGTCCTTTCAAAAAGGAAGAAGTTTTCGCATAGGGATATTCTTATGCATTCAACAATGAAATCGGTTGGTACCGCATGTGGTCTGGGTCTATCCTCAAGTAAATGTTCAATGATCTCCAAAACTTCTGCTTGTGGAATGTTAGTATAAAGACTCTCTATGTCCATAGAGACTAGAAGTTGTGTCAGTGGATCAAATGTATAGTTTTCAACCACATTGATGACCGCTGTGGTATCTCTAATATATGTAGGTGTTTCTGTGGCAAAAGGTCGAATGAAAAAATCTGCATATTGAGCCAGTGGTTTTAAGATGGAATTGCACCCTGAGACAATTGGTCTACCGGGAGGTGTCTCAGCATTCTTATGTACCTTGGGTAAGATATATATCACCGGTACTGTGGGGGATTTGTTGATGAGAAAAGATGCTTCTTTGGCGCTTAGCCACCCACCATCGAAACCTTGTTTGCTCAACTCACTGATAGACTTCTCAATACGTGAAGTAGGATTGTGATTTAACTTCTTGTAGTGTGACGATACCGAAAGCTGTTTGTTCATTTCAGCATTATAGGATGTCAAATCCCAGAGTACGATGCCACCGCCTTTATCGGCTGGTTTAATGATGGTTTCTGGAAGAGATTGGAGATTTCTTAAAGCTTGTTGTTCATTGGAAGTGAGGTTGAATCTTGTGTGTGTGGGTTTTTGAAAAAGGTTATCTATCTCTGTGAGGATAGCATTCTCGAAGGTAATGATTTCTTTGGCTATCATTGTGTTAACCGGAAAAAAGGTTGAAGGCTGATGTAACCCTGTGGTATCAGACACATGTGCAATGATTTTATTTGCAAAGAAATTTTTCAGTCTAACCGAGCGGAAGAACTTATATAGTTCCAATTTGGTTTGGAACAAGTCGTTCCTATTGGTCGGCACGAAGGACAACCCTGCAGAAAGCACGGAAATCTCAGCCTCAGAAAGGTTGTGTTTTGATAGATTGAAGATGGGAATAGTCTCATTAGTTTTTACCATTCGTAGTACTGGTTCCGGGTTTGTCGATAGCCCGGTGTGTAGTGGTTGCGCGACCAACCCCTCCTCGCACCTCGTTGTCTCCGAGGTTGGCCGGATCCTCTCCGATCCTGACCTAAAAAAGACTGCCGTGATGTTGAAGGTTGTTGGTCAAAAACTTGGCGATCGGATCAGGATCGGAGAGGATCCGGCCAACCTCGGAGACAACGAGGTGCGAGGAGGGGTTGGTCGCGCAACCACTACACACCGGGCTATCGACAAACCCGGAACCAGTACTACGAATGGTAAAAACTAATGAGACTATTCCCATCTTCAATCTATCAAAACACAACCTTTCTGAGGCTGAGATTTCCGTGCTTTCTGCAGGGTTGTCCTTCGTGCCGACCAATAGGAACGACTTGTTCCAAACCAAATTGGAACTATATAAGTTCTTCCGCTCGGTTAGACTGAAAAATTTCTTTGCAAATAAAATCATTGCACATGTGTCTGATACCACAGGGTTACATCAGCCTTCAACCTTTTTTCCGGTTAACACAATGATAGCCAAAGAAATCATTACCTTCGAGAATGCTATCCTCACAGAGATAGATAACCTTTTTCAAAAACCCACACACACAAGATTCAACCTCACTTCCAATGAACAACAAGCTTTAAGAAATCTCCAATCTCTTCCAGAAACCATCATTAAACCAGCCGATAAAGGCGGTGGCATCGTACTCTGGGATTTGACATCCTATAATGCTGAAATGAACAAACAGCTTTCGGTATCGTCACACTACAAGAAGTTAAATCACAATCCTACTTCACGTATTGAGAAGTCTATCAGTGAGTTGAGCAAACAAGGTTTCGATGGTGGGTGGCTAAGCGCCAAAGAAGCATCTTTTCTCATCAACAAATCCCCCACAGTACCGGTGATATATATCTTACCCAAGGTACATAAGAATGCTGAGACACCTCCCGGTAGACCAATTGTCTCAGGGTGCAATTCCATCTTAAAACCACTGGCTCAATATGCAGATTTTTTCATTCGACCTTTTGCCACAGAAACACCTACATATATTAGAGATACCACAGCGGTCATCAATGTGGTTGAAAACTATACATTTGATCCACTGACACAACTTCTAGTCTCTATGGACATAGAGAGTCTTTATACTAACATTCCACAAGCAGAAGTTTTGGAGATCATTGAACATTTACTTGAGGATAGACCCAGACCACATGCGGTACCAACCGATTTCATTGTTGAATGCATAAGAATATCCCTATGCGAAAACTTCTTCCTTTTTGAAAGGACTTTTTTTCAACAACTCAAGGGAGTTGCAATGGGTGCTGTCTACGCACCGGATATAGCCAATATCTATGTATCCGAGTTTGAGAAAAAACATGTCCAAAATTCCATCAATCCGTATACAACCAATATTTCATGTTGGCTTCGGTATATAGACGACGTGTTCTTTATTTGGAGAGGCAATGTGGAACTACTACTTGAGTTCCATGCCTGGATAAACTCCCAAAATTCCAATCTACAATTCACTATTGATTACAACAACCAACAGATGAATTTTCTTGATATCTCAATTAAAGTAGACACAGATAACAAACTCTATACCACCCTTTTCACGAAGCCAACAGCCCGCAACACCCTTCTGAAATATGAAAGCCACCACCCCCAGTCTCTCAAGGATGGCTTACCGTTTGGTCAATTTCTCCGGCTTCGGAGAAATTGCTCCAGAAGAGAAGATTATTTTTTGGAAGCAAAAAAACTCAAAGATAAGTTACATCATCGTGGCTATCCAAACAAATTGTTGAAAAAATCTCTAAAGAGAGCATGGTACAACGATCGAGATGCCTTACTCGAAGTGAAAACTAAGAATAATGAACCAGAACTTGTTTGTGTCACTACATTTGGCACGGCAACTAATAAAATCAAGAAAATTGTAAAGAAACACTGGTCACTCCTTTCTGCATTGCCTGAGTTCACCAAGGAACCACTCTTTTCATTTAAGAGAGGTACGAATCTCAAAGACCGACTTGTACATGCTTATAAAATGACAGACCAAAATGTGGTTGATGACATGCGCCAATTGACACCATTAATAGGGCACCATAAATGTGGCAAGTGTGCAGCATGCCCCACCACAATAACCACCAAATCATTTGAGTTCCTGGGTGAGAACCACATGGTCAAATCCTTTTCGAATTGCAATACCAGTAATGTGGTCTATTGCATACAATGCCCTTGCAATCTCAAGTATATAGGCAAAACCACACAAATGGTCAAAAAACGGATTCTGCAACACCAATCTAGAATCAGGTGTAAAGTAGAGACTGCACCATTAGTGGAGCATTATATGCAACTGAAACATACTGAGAAAGAAATGCTCTGGTGGGTCATCGAAGTCGTTAAGCCCACAATTCGACAGACAAACGTGGATCACATACTGACATTGAGGGAGAACCGTTGGATCTGCCGTACTGATAACATTAAAAAAGGCCTGAACTCTGCCACTGAGTGGCACTCGCTGGCATGTCTTAACCGTTGATGTCCTTTCATCATTTGAACTGTACCTTTACTGACAGTAGCATTTCCTATGAGTAGGGCTGTGGATCTAGGCCCTAACAGCCCTCTTCAGTTTCAAACTAGGCTGTTTAATCCCACATTTCATAGACTCATTGAAATTGTATTGCATTCATCATGCTACCTATCTATGTAAATACCATCTAAGTAGCTGCCCCTGCCCATGTAAATCTAGATCTGAACATCTGATCGTTAACCAACTACAACAACGAATGATCCGATGGTCAACCGATATAGAATCTCTATGAGATGCTGAGAAAAATGTATATTAGACATCAACTGACCCAATTATGTTTTTGTTTAATACAATGCGAGAAAAATAGCACGTCTCTGTGTTGCTGATAAGAATGCAGACTTTATATTTCTTCATCCAACTATACTTATGTACTGCACCGTGAGAAATAGAATGGATATAGGCAGGATACCCATATTTATGTTCAATAACTTCATGTAATATCCAATGTTATAGATACACGGTCGACTTACTGGATTTGTATCTGTGAGAAATATATCAACATGTAATCAAAAATTTTTTACAGACTTTCAGTATGTTTTCACATTTTTGTGCTATGTAAATATAGTTTACACAGACAGTGAGCACTAAGGTAAATGATTACCCCGGAGCATGATTAATGTCCCGCTTATTTCAAGCGGCTCATAATCGTTTTCCACTCAGTCACAACCACAGAAATTCGTCTTTAATTAATGCTAAAAAGAAATAGGAAATAATATACTCTTTGAGTGAAGTTGGACACTTCAAAATGGCGGCTGTAATCCAACGTAAAAGTCTATATATATCTCGTGGAGCCGAGAATGGACCGGATTACATTAATGACCGGCCTCAGATAACCTTACTCTAGATCACATACATAACTATTCATCAATAAATTCTGTTAGCTGTAATATAACTGATATACCACAGTGACAACATAGCCATCAAGTGGATAAAAGCCTCTTCAAGATGGCCGCTGTCACTCGATAAAGATACCCTGTCTATTTTCTTGACTCTCAGCTGTTTTGAATTGCTGCCATAGTCAGCCTTTAAAAGCACTTCACAGCTTAGTATACCTTTAGGCTGTTCTGATGCAGGCAGACCCCCATTGATTCTCTGAAGACTGACGCCAGAAAAGTAAGTTGTTTAAAATGTCTGTACTGTTCACTGGTGAATTTATGACGCGCATTCTCGCTTGATTCAGTACACTCCAAACAGTGTATTTATATAACTCTTTGACCCTATAAAATTAGAAAAGATCCTTTTGAAACAACAATCAATCAGCGTATGATAACCCTCTAAGCGATTGTATATGCTTTAAAATATTTTTATTGTTATACTGGATAACCGGGCAATTAAATGTCCATTGTAGAAATACAACCTCAATTTGTCCACGCCAAATGTGAGATGACAAATTTTCCCTACACACCCTAGATAATTGCAGTTGTTTAGTTTAAATAAGACTGCAATGAATGGCCGCTTCAACCTAACGCCGTCACTCTTTCTATCCTTCCAGCTTTCAGCTGTGCCGATTTGTAACCACAGCCTTTCTTTAAAAGCAGTGTATTATCAGTCTATCCTGATCCAGACGGATCATATTCACATCCTGAAGACTAACGACAGTAATGTAAGTCATGTTTAATTTACTCATTGCTTACTGACCGGCTAATAACGTGTTCTGTCAGCAAACGTTAATTTTTAGTACAGTCTCGAGTGATTTACCCAAATTGACATTCTTCTAAATCAACGATGAACAAAGCAAAACTTTACTGAGGAAAGTTCATTATTTTGCCCTGCTGTGATATACACTAGTCAGGCCCCTATCCTTAAGCTGTAGCACCTCTCTCGGTGGTATATATAATGTGTAAAATTCATTCAAGCTTTGAAAATCACTGTATTACACAAATTGTGAATAAACTGGCAAACAATCGGGTCTCTTAAATAGATCCATACTACCATTACTACGATTGGAATCTATAAACATAGTCAGAAAAAGAGAAATAACATATAGGTGATTGAATAGTTAATACACCATCATCTATTTCTATTGTACAGAAATTAAATCTCGGCAGGATTGATTCCCGCATTATCACGATCTGGCAGTTGCTGATGCCAAAGCTCCACATGGTATGATAATTTCTTTCACACAACATGACAACTCTCTTTGACTAAATTTTGAATCATGTTTTTTGATTTGCAGTGTAAATACTCACATGATTTTAAATAAAGTTACGTGAGAACGCTACTGAGACCTCTAAGTAAGCATGACCATTGATACAAATTATCTATTAGCACAGAAAATAATTGGTTGAAATGATTGAAAGATAATAGCATTTTCAATATTAGACATTTGATATAACTTTTGATAAGATATTGATAACTTTATTGCTCGCACACGGGTTAAACTTTGTACATAGATTTGTTAGTGCACTTATGTTTACATTTATGTAACTATTTGCATTGTATTGTTTAGGAGTCCCTTTTTTAAGCAATCATTGTCCTGAAGATGGTCTGACGGATTGACACTACCCAAGACCGAAACGTCGACTTCACCATCTAATTCCAAGTTATCCGTTATGTACAGCAGATTGTATTTTTAAGAAAAAGCTGCATCTCTGTTCAAACCAATCAGGAATAGATGTGTATATATAGATGAAATGAGGACTTAATTCCGTCCCCTGTTTTCATGATATATTGCTTTAATTTATGTCTTTTTTGTACTCTTTTTACTCTGGATGAAATTACATAAACTAATGTGTTTGAATCACAAAAGAAATCCCCGTGTGCGTTGTTATCATTATATATCTATGATGTCCAGTTTATGAAATTGATTTCACATTGATGTTATTTTATCTTAACATGCCTATTGATTCAAATCGGTGAAATTCATAAATAATTGATCACTTTAAAATAAATCCCTTGTTGGCACACTGACCTTCTCATATCTCTTTGCCCAAGCCCTCAAGGGTATATTGGGTTTGACCCCTATCTAACATTGTTCCAGCGCAGACGGCAGTCTGCTTTGGGTCACTTCTTTGAAGTGGTTTTTGTCAGAACTTTAGATTGTAATCTAGTCTTATTTCTTTCCTCGAATTTTACTAGAAAGAATTAAAAATTGTGCTTTTCATTTGTTTCTATAGTTAAGTAGACCACATTGTCACATCATCTCTCCTGTCTTAAATATCAAATTTCACTCATACTTATGTCTGAGGCGGAGACATTGTCCTATACGGATGAATATGTCCTAAAGATAGCTGCAGGCCCCTCCTTGCTAGGAGCTAAAGGTTCGGTAGTGTCCCTACCCTACGAATCTGATTTAAATCAATTAGAGAGACTGAAAAAGAAGCTGGTCCGAACGGAACTGCATGCGAAATTTCTAACTGACTGTCTGAATGCTAACATCATACCAGGCGGACTACAAATTAGAAATATTCCAATCATCTTTGTCGACGACGAAGACTTTAAGATTGGGTTCAGTTTCGCATCCAACAAATGCTCCCGCACATGGATGGTGCTTAGCATAGAGACAGCCATCAAACATATTAAACAACTGACAAAGGAGATTGAAAATCTAGAAAGTAAAATCAATGCCGATTCCAGCATAGTCAATGCAAAAGCGTTGTTAGACAAAGTGGCATTGACAATAAAAGATTTTGAGGAGTTTAACTCCCACAAAAAAACAGATAAATTGCACAAAGATATCCGTAGATACAGCAAAGAAAGAACCTATCCCTATCTACAGAAAGATTTTTACCAACAACAAAATCATAATCTAAGACCAGATCTCCCTAAAAAAGTGACATTCTCAGATACAAACTCAGACACTGATAGTGATCGGACATCCGAAAAGAACTATCGCCAAGTTTTTGACCAACAACCTTCAACATCACGGCAGTCTTTTTTAGGTCAGGATCGGAGAGGATCCGGCCAACCTCGGAGACAACGAGGTGCGAGGAGGGGTTGGTCGCGCAACCACTACACACCGGGCTATCGACAAACCCGGAACCAGTACTACGAATGGTAAAAACTAATGAGACTATTCCCATCTTCAATCTATCAAAACACAACCTTTCTGAGGCTGAGATTTCCGTGCTTTCTGCAGGGTTGTCCTTCGTGCCGACCAATAGGAACGACTTGTTCCAAACCAAATTGGAACTATATAAGTTCTTCCGCTCGGTTAGACTGAAAAATTTCTTTGCAAATAAAATCATTGCACATGTGTCTGATACCACAGGGTTACATCAGCCTTCAACCTTTTTTCCGGTTAACACAATGATAGCCAAAGAAATCATTACCTTCGAGAATGCTATCCTCACAGAGATAGATAACCTTTTTCAAAAACCCACACACACAAGATTCAACCTCACTTCCAATGAACAACAAGCTTTAAGAAATCTCCAATCTCTTCCAGAAACCATCATTAAACCAGCCGATAAAGGCGGTGGCATCGTACTCTGGGATTTGACATCCTATAATGCTGAAATGAACAAACAGCTTTCGGTATCGTCACACTACAAGAAGTTAAATCACAATCCTACTTCACGTATTGAGAAGTCTATCAGTGAGTTGAGCAAACAAGGTTTCGATGGTGGGTGGCTAAGCGCCAAAGAAGCATCTTTTCTCATCAACAAATCCCCCACAGTACCGGTGATATATATCTTACCCAAGGTACATAAGAATGCTGAGACACCTCCCGGTAGACCAATTGTCTCAGGGTGCAATTCCATCTTAAAACCACTGGCTCAATATGCAGATTTTTTCATTCGACCTTTTGCCACAGAAACACCTACATATATTAGAGATACCACAGCGGTCATCAATGTGGTTGAAAACTATACATTTGATCCACTGACACAACTTCTAGTCTCTATGGACATAGAGAGTCTTTATACTAACATTCCACAAGCAGAAGTTTTGGAGATCATTGAACATTTACTTGAGGATAGACCCAGACCACATGCGGTACCAACCGATTTCATTGTTGAATGCATAAGAATATCCCTATGCGAAAACTTCTTCCTTTTTGAAAGGACTTTTTTTCAACAACTCAAGGGAGTTGCAATGGGTGCTGTCTACGCACCGGATATAGCCAATATCTATGTATCCGAGTTTGAGAAAAAACATGTCCAAAATTCCATCAATCCGTATACAACCAATATTTCATGTTGGCTTCGGTATATAGACGACGTGTTCTTTATTTGGAGAGGCAATGTGGAACTACTACTTGAGTTCCATGCCTGGATAAACTCCCAAAATTCCAATCTACAATTCACTATTGATTACAACAACCAACAGATGAATTTTCTTGATATCTCAATTAAAGTAGACACAGATAACAAACTCTATACCACCCTTTTCACGAAGCCAACAGCCCGCAACACCCTTCTGAAATATGAAAGCCACCACCCCCAGTCTCTCAAGGATGGCTTACCGTTTGGTCAATTTCTCCGGCTTCGGAGAAATTGCTCCAGAAGAGAAGATTATTTTTTGGAAGCAAAAAAACTCAAAGATAAGTTACATCATCGTGGCTATCCAAACAAATTGTTGAAAAAATCTCTAAAGAGAGCATGGTACAACGATCGAGATGCCTTACTCGAAGTGAAAACTAAGAATAATGAACCAGAACTTGTTTGTGTCACTACATTTGGCACGGCAACTAATAAAATCAAGAAAATTGTAAAGAAACACTGGTCACTCCTTTCTGCATTGCCTGAGTTCACCAAGGAACCACTCTTTTCATTTAAGAGAGGTACGAATCTCAAAGACCGACTTGTACATGCTTATAAAATGACAGACCAAAATGTGGTTGATGACATGCGCCAATTGACACCATTAATAGGGCACCATAAATGTGGCAAGTGTGCAGCATGCCCCACCACAATAACCACCAAATCATTTGAGTTCCTGGGTGAGAACCACATGGTCAAATCCTTTTCGAATTGCAATACCAGTAATGTGGTCTATTGCATACAATGCCCTTGCAATCTCAAGTATATAGGCAAAACCACACAAATGGTCAAAAAACGGATTCTGCAACACCAATCTAGAATCAGGTGTAAAGTAGAGACTGCACCATTAGTGGAGCATTATATGCAACTGAAACATACTGAGAAAGAAATGCTCTGGTGGGTCATCGAAGTCGTTAAGCCCACAATTCGACAGACAAACGTGGATCACATACTGACATTGAGGGAGAACCGTTGGATCTGCCGTACTGATAACATTAAAAAAGGCCTGAACTCTGCCACTGAGTGGCACTCGCTGGCATGTCTTAACCGTTGATGTCCTTTCATCATTTGAACTGTACCTTTACTGACAGTAGCATTTCCTATGAGTAGGGCTGTGGATCTAGGCCCTAACAGCCCTCTTCAGTTTCAAACTAGGCTGTTTAATCCCACATTTCATAGACTCATTGAAATTGTATTGCATTCATCATGCTACCTATCTATGTAAATACCATCTAAGTAGCTGCCCCTGCCCATGTAAATCTAGATCTGAACATCTGATCGTTAACCAACTACAACAACGAATGATCCGATGGTCAACCGATATAGAATCTCTATGAGATGCTGAGAAAAATGTATATTAGACATCAACTGACCCAATTATGTTTTTGTTTAATACAATGCGAGAAAAATAGCACGTCTCTGTGTTGCTGATAAGAATGCAGACTTTATATTTCTTCATCCAACTATACTTATGTACTGCACCGTGAGAAATAGAATGGATATAGGCAGGATACCCATATTTATGTTCAATAACTTCATGTAATATCCAATGTTATAGATACACGGTCGACTTACTGGATTTGTATCTGTGAGAAATATATCAACATGTAATCAAAAATTTTTTACAGACTTTCAGTATGTTTTCACATTTTTGTGCTATGTAAATATAGTTTACACAGACAGTGAGCACTAAGGTAAAGGATTACCCCGGAGCATGATTAATGTCCCGCTTATTTCAAGCGGCTCATAATCGTTTTCCACTCAGTCACAACCACAGAAATTCGTCTTTAATTAATGCTAAAAAGAAATAGGAAATAATATACTCTTTGAGTGAAGTTGGACACTTCAAAATGGCGGCTGTAATCCAACGTAAAAGTCTATATATATCTCGTGGAGCCGAGAATGGACCGGATTACATTAATGACCGGCCTCAGATAACCTTACTCTAGATCACATACATAACTATTCATCAATAAATTCTGTTAGCTGTAATATAACTGATATACCACAGTGACAACATAGCCATCAAGTGGATAAAAGCCTCTTCAAGATGGCCGCTGTCACTCGATAAAGATACCCTGTCTATTTTCTTGACTCTCAGCTGTTTTGAATTGCTGCCATAGTCAGCCTTTAAAAGCACTTCACAGCTTAGTATACCTTTAGGCTGTTCTGATGCAGGCAGACCCCCATTGATTCTCTGAAGACTGACGCCAGAAAAGTAAGTTGTTTAAAATGTCTGTACTGTTCACTGGTGAATTTATGACGCGCATTCTCGCTTGATTCAGTACACTCCAAACAGTGTATTTATATAACTCTTTGACCCTATAAAATTAGAAAAGATCCTTTTGAAACAACAATCAATCAGCGTATGATAACCCTCTAAGCGATTGTATATGCTTTAAAATATTTTTATTGTTATACTGGATAACCGGGCAATTAAATGTCCATTGTAGAAATACAACCTCAATTTGTCCACGCCAAATGTGAGATGACAAATTTTCCCTACACACCCTAGATAATTGCAGTTGTTTAGTTTAAATAAGACTGCAATGAATGGCCGCTTCAACCTAACGCCGTCACTCTTTCTATCCTTCCAGCTTTCAGCTGTGCCGATTTGTAACCACAGCCTTTCTTTAAAAGCAGTGTATTATCAGTCTATCCTGATCCAGACGGATCATATTCACATCCTGAAGACTAACGACAGTAATGTAAGTCATGTTTAATTTACTCATTGCTTACTGACCGGCTAATAACGTGTTCTGTCAGCAAACGTTAATTTTTAGTACAGTCTCGAGTGATTT
Organism: Triturus cristatus; assembly: GCF_964204655.1. Lineage (NCBI taxonomy): Eukaryota > Metazoa > Chordata > Amphibia > Caudata > Salamandridae > Triturus > Triturus cristatus. The sequence goes on from NC_140583.1 coordinate 1,071,302,568, forward strand.
ACCCAAATTGACATTCTTCTAAATCAACGATGAACAAAGCAAAACTTTACTGAGGAAAGTTCATTATTTTGCCCTGCTGTGATATACACTAGTCAGGCCCCTATCCTTAAGCTGTAGCACCTCTCTCGGTGGTATATATAATGTGTAAAATTCATTCAAGCTTTGAAAATCACTGTATTACACAAATTGTGAATAAACTGGCAAACAATCGGGTCTCTTAAATAGATCCATACTACCATTACTACGATTGGAATCTATAAACATAGTCAGAAAAAGAGAAATAACATATAGGTGATTGAATAGTTAATACACCATCATCTATTTCTATTGTACAGAAATTAAATCTCGGCAGGATTGATTCCCGCATTATCACGATCTGGCAGTTGCTGATGCCAAAGCTCCACATGGTATGATAATTTCTTTCACACAACATGACAACTCTCTTTGACTAAATTTTGAATCATGTTTTTTGATTTGCAGTGTAAATACTCACATGATTTTAAATAAAGTTACGTGAGAACGCTACTGAGACCTCTAAGTAAGCATGACCATTGATACAAATTATCTATTAGCACAGAAAATAATTGGTTGAAATGATTGAAAGATAATAGCATTTTCAATATTAGACATTTGATATAACTTTTGATAAGATATTGATAACTTTATTGCTCGCACACGGGTTAAACTTTGTACATAGATTTGTTAGTGCACTTATGTTTACATTTATGTAACTATTTGCATTGTATTGTTTAGGAGTCCCTTTTTTAAGCAATCATTGTCCTGAAGATGGTCTGACGGATTGACACTACCCAAGACCGAAACGTCGACTTTACCATCTAATTCCAAGTTATCCGTTATGTACAGCAGATTGTATTTTTAAGAAAAAGCTGCATCTCTGTTCAAACCAATCAGGAATAGATGTGTATATATAGATGAAATGAGGACTTAATTCCGTCCCCTGTTTTCATGATATATTGCTTTAATTTATGTCTTTTTTGTACTCTTTTTACTCTGGATGAAATTACATAAACTAATGTGTTTGAATCACAAAAGAAATCCCCGTGTGCGTTGTTATCATTATATATCTATGATGTCCAGTTTATGAAATTGATTTCACATTGATGTTATTTTATCTTAACATGCCTATTGATTCAAATCGGTGAAATTCATAAATAATTGATCACTTTAAAATAAATCCCTTGTTGGCACACTGACCTTCTCATACCTGTATATAAAGCCATAACTCGTCTTCACAAGATTGCAAACCAGATACATCAGAATGCAGGCACCTGGACATGGTCCGGTTGGTTCTGGAGCGTATTGTCAGCCTGGGGATGGAAAGTCCTATCCTTCCTAGGTATTGGCCTTCTCATAGTATTCAGTTGCTGCCTATGTCTACAATGTGGACCAGCGATTTGCGGCCTGTGTGCCACATCGTGTATTCCACGTTCAAGTTTTCATTCAAGATCCCGGAAGAAGAAAGAAGAGCAAATGATGTTACATGAACAGATTGACGGATTCCTGAAGATCGATATTTCATGAAGGGTCGTAGGGGACAAGGAGGGAATGAGGAAATATGAATTTTTATGGTCAATTGTGTCCCCTATCTAGACCCCAACGGCTCCATGTACATGCTACAAGTACATGTATGTTCCCTCCACTTCAAGCTATGAAGACGCAAATACAATTGTGTCCAACGTTAATATGTACTCTTTCATATCTGCCATGAATGGGCCAGATATTCCGTTTCTAAGTATGCCTTGCCACCGTCTTTATATGGTATACTTTTCACGTTTTCCAGCTCTGGCAAGGTAGGCCCTGAATTCTGCCATCGAGCTTTTCCTGCTTCTGCCTCTGAATGCTCCAGCCTGGACCTGCATCTGTATCCATGAACTTTGTCTTACTTCCTGCGCGGCTAACGGTACCTAGGCCGGCCTGTTGCCTGCCAAAACTGTATTCAGCCTTCAAGTTATCTGTTCCGCTCCTCAAGAAATGCATTCCTGTCTAAGTAGCTTAGGTAAACATCCCTCTAGCTGCAGAGCAAAGGGCCCGGCCTTACTGTCCCCGTGCAAGTAATTCATGACTCTCGTTACCATGGTAGGCCCATGCCCCCTCGCATCTCATGTAGACACTTAGACGCTTGTACACGCACTAGCAGTCAGTATAGATCTGTCCGAGAAGACTTTTCCTTCTAGATAATATAGTTCTTTAAACACGAGATATTAGATATGATTTAGGACTAGGTTGTCCTGACACCCCAGACTTCTGTCTCCTCATGTAGGGCTAAATGTCAAGTTCCCTTCACCCTCTAGTTACACGTCAATCACACGTCATGCGGCTGCGCGCGCATCTCTGCCATGTATTTCTGCTGACTTTGCAGGATTCTCTTATGGATCCACCCATTTGTGTCATCATCATAATGACGTTTTTAGTATACGCCTCTATGCACGCCTATTGTAACGCCTTTTCTATAACGTATGTGTATTCTTATCAGTTGTTACGCCTCCTGCATCTGTCTTTACTGTAATGCATTACTATATATGCCATAACCTGTCAATAATGTATTGCTGATCCCTTCCTGAACCTTCGTGGTGACGGAACTCGATTGCCTGGTTCGAACCATCATTCCTTTGTAAGGAATAAACTCCCTATTATACCCTCGAATACCACGGATTCTGCCTCTTATTTTTTACTGAGTTATTCGTATTGTATTTTACCGCATAAATTAAGTCCAGGTAATTTAAATTTACCACACGGGTACCTAAGTTCTCTCAGCTTGGAAGAGAGAGCTGATGTTTGTTCTTTGTAGTCATTAACATCACTACAGTTTCTCCGTAGTCGAAGGTATTGTCCAAAGGGCAGGTTTTCTCTTAAGGGCCGAGGGTGGAAGCTGTTGAATTGTAAAAAAGAATTTCTTGCTGTGGGTTTGAAATATGTTTTTTCGTCCTGAGTTTCCCATTTTTGGCTATGATTTCTATGTCTAAAAAGGAGATCTTTTTTTTGTCCATACTATATGTGAACCTTAAGTTTTTTGTCGCAATCGTTGATCCAGTTTAGAACAGGGGTGAGTGTCTATTCCTGTCCTTCCCAGATCAGCAATACATCATCAATGTAGCGTTTGTAGAAGATGATATTTTCTTTGAAAGGGATGTTGGAGTTCAGAATGTATTTCGCCTCGAAATAGAACACATGCAACCCTGCCACACACGGGGCAAAAGTGCTGCCCATCGAAGTGCCATTGGTCTGGAGGAACAGGTCACCTTTAAATATAAAGAAGTTTTTTTTTAATGCCAGTTCAGCACAGTCTAGCACGAAATACCTCAGGGTGTTGTTTTACCGGGTTGTTGCCTCAAGGGCTGCTTTTAAGACTCTCATAGTGTCATTCTGGGGGAGACCCGTGTAAAGGCTCTCGATATCTAGACTGACCAATAGAGAGGTATCCGGATTAAAAGAAAGTGAGTCTATTTGTCTCAGCAAATCTTTCATGCCCTTCAGCTAGGCGGAAGTAGCTTGAACTTTGGGTTTGAGGAAAAAGTCACAAAAGCAACAGAGTGGTTCTAGAAGAGAGCTGATACCAGAAACTTTTGTGTGACCCGGAGGAGGATTCTGGTTTTTATATGTTTTGGGTGTGTGTAGAAATAAGGAACTTTCTCTTTTCCTGTGGTCAGGAACTCCACATCCCATTTGCTAATATCTCCCTGAGCTTCAGCAGTCTCTACTATAAATTTGATCTTTTGTTTCAAACTTGCAGTTGGGTTGTTCTCTAACTGGCGATAGTTCTTCTGATCATTTAATAAACGCCTGCATTCTGCTTGGTAATCTTTTTTATTTTGAAGAACTACTCCACCCCCTTTGTCAGCTTGTTTGATGACAATTTCATTGTTGTTACGTACGGTCTCCAATGCTTCAAATTCATCTCCACTCATGTTCTTAAATTTCTCACTCTCTGTTGTTCTTTCAACCTCATTGAAAACTGTTGCTCGAATGTGATCAGTTCTACTGTTATTGAGCTGGGTGGTGGGCTCAATGTAGATTTCAATCTTAGGTTTGTATCGCCTGTATTTTCTGCTACTTCTCCTGGGATGTGATTCTCAAAGAAATCCTTCACCTTTAGCTTTCTAAAGAATTCTTCTAGTTCTGTCAGGGCTGTCCGGGACTATGTCTGGAACACAGTCAGGGACTTCGGCAAAGACTGGCGACTGGTTAGAAAACGTAAGCAGAACACGGAGTACAGCGCTGCCCAGGATCACACAGGAAGTCAGAGGAGAAAAAGACCCAAAGGGGAAGCATGTACAAAGACTCAGAAAGGATAGGCTCTCATGAGAGGTTTAGCATTCAGAATAACAACACCTAGGAATAATGTGCAAGACATATATATGAAACAACATTAACAATAAAGGGAATGTGGGGTAAAGCACTCAGGAGCTCCATGCAGTAAGACTGAAGCTCAGTAAGCTCCTCACCCACAATTGATGTTACAGATAATGACTGCAAATACCCACATATAGGATATGCATGCAAAGGCAGGGTCTGTGGGGCTGATACCTATGGTGATGTTATAAATGTAACTCAAAGACGATACTCACAGTGAACAAGTAACACCACCTATGTTGGCAGCTGTGCCCACGGATCCTGGCAATCAAACAGGTACACGCAAGGCAGTACCAGCAAGGGGGTAGAACTAAACACAATCACGATTGACAAGGAGATAGCAAGGAGGAGTGCTTAACAGGAAAGCAAGGAAATCATAGGGCACACTAGGCACAAAGCAAGTAACGAACACACATGGTAATAGAAGCAAGACAGCAGGAATAGAAAGACAGCAAACTAGGAAATGGAACCAACAAAATGGGAAGAAAGGCAGGGACTGGAAAAGGATATACAGAAGGGAAGGCTACAAGGGTATACAAGAATAGTGCTGGCTCAGGAGTCAAGAAAACAAAGTAGCACGGCAGGCTGTGCTGGAGCAAGAACAAGAATTGAGCAAAAGCTCAAGAGCCAAGGTAGCAAACAAGGTAGTGCTAGTTCAGGACCAAGGGAAACTGCTTCTGCTCAGGAACAAGGAATGCTAAGGCTCAGGAGTCAAGGTAGCACTGCAGGCAGTGCTAATTCAGGAACAAAAAGAACAGCAGCAGCTCAGGAACAAGGAATAACTAAAGCTCAGGAAACACTGGAAACAAGAATATCATAAGCTCAGGAAACACTGGAAACAAGGGTCGGTCTCACCGGTACACAGCTACAATGACCAACGCTGGACTGAAGGGAGCTGGGGCTTAAAAGAGCTCACAGTAATCATGTGCATCAGGTGTGAGCAGGCTTTCAGCAGGGGAACTGGATTCCTCCACCCATCCTTGGACCGCAGGGGTGGAAACGGAGCAGTGAGCAGGGAATTCTAGGTAATGGAGTTTCAAGCATGAGCTGGCTGGCTTCAAGCATGAGCTGACTGGCTTCCAAAAAACCCGGCATGGATTAGGAATGGATGGCCATTTCCAAGTAGAGTCCAAATGGCTGAAAGTCAGTATGTGCATGAAGGGGAGGGTCCAGCAGCTTATTATAACATTGGAAAAAGTCCCACAAGTAGGCGCCTGGTGGGGGGCACGAGAGCGCAGGGAGAGAATCTTGACAAGTTCACAGTGTAGCTTGAATTTATCCAAACGAGCAGTGGTCTCGAATCCCAGGACTTTGTTCAAAAGGTTCTCTTCGGCCGGGGTGAAAATATGGGAAGATACATTTGTCACTAGACTCCGTGAGAGCTTGGTCCTGCTTGCGGGTTCCTTGTTTTGCTTTGAGTGTTGGCCCCTGTGTTTTGTTCCTCCTCCCAGTGTACATGGTTTGTTTTTCTTCTTCTGGCTCGTCCTCTCCTTCCCCTCCCTAAAAAAGGGAACCTGGGGTTGTGATTCAAGAAAGGGTGGGGAGCTTGTGCAAAGGGGGTGTTCCACCCAAATATTGGGTGTGGGTTTGGTTGTCCAAATGGACCCAAGAAATTCATTGGGTCCCCCGGGGGGAATTGTTGCCATTGTTGTGGCCAGTCTCCGAACCTTTCTCTACCTCTTTGTCTGCTTCGGAAACTGCCTCAACTGGATCGGGTGTTAACCGATTAATTCTCACCCGAGGTGTCTGCAGAGCTCTCCGCTCTTTTTATAGGAGTATAATTTGGATCCGCACATGGATATGTCTTCGTATATAAAAACTTCTCCTGGTCCTTCTGAAACTTATGTATCTTGGATTGCGTAAGAATTTCTTTATATTTTGCCAATTCCTTATTGACCCCATCTAACTTTTTTTTGAAGGCCGTAATCGTTGTCTTGAAATGGTTTTCTGTAGTTTGTTTCTCTATCAGCATTGCTTCTGATAACCTTTTTGCAGTCTGAATAATCAAAATGATCCAGTCCCGAGTACAAAGCCATGCTATCTGCACCCAGTCTTTTCTAAAAGCGGCATCTTCCAAAAAGATGCGTGGCGTGTTAGTGACTAATAGGCCTTTTGGGGCAGTATTGTTTCTCAAATACTCTGTGAGAATTACACCATGTAGAAATGTATGAATCCTGTACTTCTTTTGTTCAGTTAAGTTTTCGTGATCTGTGGTTTGTGCTATAGCTTGCGCTACATTTAATTCAGCCATCAGGGGAGCGCCATAGAGGATTAGATTGACATCCTCTTCCGTGAATGTGAGACCAATATTCTCTGCCCTAAGAGATCCCTAAAGGTTGAGGAACCCGGGGGTTCAATTTGGAAAAAAGCTCCAAAGGGAGCTCCTTTATCTAAAGCATAAAGCATTGTCATTGAGGTCTGATGTGGAGACTTCAGAGGGCACCAAGAACAAACAAGCACAACTAAAAGCTGCATACTGTCAAGTAGTGGTGCTCATGTGTTGGCACAGCTAAGGCACCTTGGACACACGCTTCTGTAAGGTGCAGCTGCTCTTCAGTGTGCAGGACTTTATCGAAGGCAAGGCTGATTTATACAAGAGGAATGAGCTAGAAGTCAGAGAGTTAATTCAATAGCCAGCCTACATTTTAATTGAAAACTCTCCTTGTCTGTTTGGAGTCTCCCTTACTTTCTGACTCCTTTTCTTCAAAGTGTTGGTATTTTACAGTATTCACAGTAAAAAGAAAATCCAACCTTCTATATTGTGTGTCATTTAGAAAAGCTGTGATGAAGTACACGCAGCTCAGAATGAATGAGTGACTGAGATCAGTCCTCAGGCAGCCAATTTTAACAGGAGTTCTTCTGACCAATTCAAGATCATCACACTTTCCTATGTGGGACAGCAGCATCCCGAGAGTTGTTGGTACCAGAGCAGCTCACTGGTGAATCTATGGTGCTAGCATTGTGCTGCACCCGACTACTGTGCCTTTGGTGCTGGGGTTTGTTTTGGTCCAGACTGCAAAGGCACCCGTGCACAGCAACCCCCTCGCCCTGCCAGATAGCGCCCATACACGGCCAAGTATCCAGACTTTGAAGGCAACCCTACTGAAAAGATAGTGGGCTCAAGTATGGTTTTGTTCTTTTTGGGAATTAGACGCAGTGAAAATGGACAAAAAGGAAGCTCTGCAGGCATTGTTGACAAGCATGCTGGCCAGAGGAAAGGTGAAGATGAGGGAAGTGCAGGTCCTTTTGGGTCACCTCAGTTTTGCTTGTAGGGTGGTCAGTGCAGGGAAGACATTTTGTAGGAGGCTGGGTTTGGCTCTTGTAGGGGAATCACTGCTGCACCATCATGTACGCATATCGGCTGGAGCTAGAGTCGACCTTAGGATATGGGGATTTGAATTCCGTCAGTGAAATTCCATTGGCACGGCAAGATGATCTTGACTGTGATGTACAAATATTTTCCAACGTAGCTGGATGTTTGGGTTTTGGTTTGTTCTGGCAGGGTCGATGGTGTGTGGAAGAGTGGCCGGTGCAGTGGAAGGCAGGAGGAAGAATCATTGCATTCCTGGAACTCTTCCTGCTATTGGTAACGATTACACTCTGGGGAGTAGAGTTGTTGCACCGCAGGGTGCTGTTCGGGGTGGGCATAATGGCTGTAATGCAGGTGGTCAACAGATAGTCGTCAAGAGATGCGCAGGTGCTAAAATTGTTGCGTGCTTTTGTGCTGGATTGCCTGCGACATGATATCTCTTTCAGGGCGCGGATGTGCCGAAGGTGGAGAATGATACTGCGGATGCTTTGCCTTGTTGTCAGTGGGAGAGATTCCATGGACTGGCCAAGAAAGAAGACAGATGCAAGACGCCTATACCAGTGGAGCTGTGGTCAGTAGGCAACACATGATGGTGCAATTGGTCATAGGGTCCCTAGCTAAATAGACTAGCAAAACTTATGCTCAGGCTTCGTTGGAATTTTTGGCATCAGGGGCACAGCACAGGGAGGCAGGATGGCATAAGACAGAAGAAGTGGTGCAATTTATCTTGGATTTGACAGAGCAGAGCTTGTCGCGTGTGACAATTGCAGGGAAGCTAGCGGGTATCACCTTCATGGGCAAATTGCTGTGAGGCTCCACCATACCACATGTGGAACTCGGGCAAAGTATGCTCGAGGGCTGGACAAGGGAGCAAGGTTGCGTTGGGAAACCTCAGAGGCCCATATCTTGGTCTCTGTTCTGCTGGGTACTTCAGCACTTGCCCTTGATGTTCAGGGGAGACAAGAAGGTTTGTGTGTTTTCCACGCTGATGTCCTGGATGTTCTCTGGTGCCTTTCGAGTGTCTTAGTTGCTGGACTGTGGTGGTAGGGGAAGAGTGACATGGGAGAATTTCACGAGGAGAGACCAGGTTGGTGGTGTGACTGCACAGCTCCAAGACAGACCAGAGGGCACAAGCGAAGACATTAGTGTCACAAGAGCTTCCAGCGGCGAGGCTCTGCCAGGGGACATGGTGCGACAGGGGGGATGCGCAATGCAGGGTTCCAGTGGGGGTAGTTTCCCAGCACCGCTCTGGGGCAAGGGTTTCAGCTTTTCAGCTCCTCTCTATCCTACGAAAGTAACTTGCAGCACTAGGGAGCAGCCCTGCTGAATTTGGGACACATTCCTTCCAGATTGGAGTGGTGATCGAGGCTGACAAGTGCGACTGGGCCTGGGAGGACATCATGCAACTGGGGCACTGGTAATGCTTTCTGAGATATGCGCACGTCTCGGGGACGGGGTGTGGGCAGCGCATCAGAGCTTTCTGTGTAAATATTTACTGCTGTTTTTGCTTCAGGTTCAGTCGGGGGACCAGTGCCGTAGGAGGTATCCATCTAGGTAGTAGGACATTCCTTCATCAAATGGGCAGAGCATCAGGTGGCTCAGAGGGGCTATGGGACCAACTTGGGTTTCGACTGGTGTTTGTTTCCCATGACCTGGTGAGGAAAAGGTTGCGTGAGATGGTGTGAGTTGATCAGGTATGCTGGTGGGAGGGAGATGCTGTTTTGGTACTCCATTGGGCAAAAATTATCTGGCAACAGAGAAGTGGATAGTTTTGATTAGGGTCATGAAGCCGGTTATGGAAGTTGAAGGCACAGTGGTCTGGTTGCTTTGTATATGGACAGAGTTCATGCTCCGCTGGCAGTGGATGCGAAGCTGTGAAACCAGCAGCAGAACATATGGCATACAGAATGATTAAAAGGAAGATGAGTCCTTTTTGCAGATATCTTTTTTTTGGCTGCATTTGCCACTCAGATATTAGGGGATTTGGGGGACACGGACCACAGGGATGTCTTTCCCCAGTGGATTTTGGGAGTGGCTGCAGGCACAATTGACTGCCCTTCCCTCTTTTTGGGCTTGGGCTCCGGTGGAGCCCTATGTAGCCCAATACAGTTAGATATGGGGATACTTTTGAGCTAACTACCACCATTTTAGGCTTTGGGGACCCGGTGGCTGGTGGCAGGGAGCCCTGTTAGTTTTCTGTCTCCCGCCCACCCATCCTCTTTTTTCATAGCATTTGTTTGTGGTTGTTAGGTTATGGTATGTCATATCTTCACGGGTCACATTGTTGGGGCAGGTGCACTAGGGAAAATCATGTTTGTAAATGTTGTCGCTTGACGCAGGTGCGTAGCGGTGTCCTGTAAAGTTTTTCAGTAGGTTACACAAGTTGGAGTGGTGTTGCCATTGGTGAAACATATGGAAAGGGTGGGTAGGCAGGAATTTCAAGCTTAAGAAGTTTAGTTGCTCAGAGTTTAATACTTGCAGTCTTAGGCTGGACGGGTCAGTTAAAGTTGAAAATGGTGAAATGCGCTTCAATACTAATGAGATACTTGCGGGTGCGGTATTAGTATTTCATGTTATGCGAAATGTCCAAGATTACACCACTGTGCCACATCACAATATTGAGGTTTCATTCAGATAAATATCTTATTGCAGGAGTAGAGGAAGAACATGAATGAAACAAATGCAAGCTGCTGTTTTTCACACAACATGCAAATTTGCTCTGTTTTGCGTACTGCTAAACCTGCATTACATGTAACAATGTGCAATTTTGAGTAATCTTTTGAGCATTTTGCATAATTTCTGCAAAGGACATTACACAATTTCTCAGACACATAATGAATGCCCATGTTCTAAGTAAAACACAAAAATGGAAGCTGAAAAAATCAGCCCTTTGGGACTCCAAATCCTTCACTAACAAGAAACACCATTTCCGTAAAGGAAATAGAAGAAAAGAAACACAGAATCCTCAATGATATCACTCTACTGAAGTTCCTGTTCTCAAAATGCAAACAACTCTTCACATCCACCCAAAACAAAATGCAATTACTATAACTACACCAACAAAAAGGTGACAACAGAAACAGAACACTCTTGAGGACAATCAAGCACTTCTTCAACCCTCTGACTAACCCTCGTGTCCAGCACTCCACAGATGATTACAATGCCGTCAGTCTCTTCTTTAGTGAAAAATACAGGTTTCACAGCATATATATAACAACAGACCTGTGTGTTCTGCTAGCCCCCTACCCCCATTCTCGTAGTGTCCTACAATGGTCATCCTTCCAAGTTCTGTCCTTCACAGATCTCTCTTTCATTATGAATTTCCTCATTTCCACCTCCTACGAAGATGATCTCTTAGTCTATCGCTTCATCGTAACTCTCTCCAGAGAACCTCTCTCACTCCTACTCATCATTGTCAACACATTTCTTACTCAAGACATGCTCCCAAACTATCAAGAAAGGCCAGGTTCTTTACTCCTAAAGAAACCTACAAAAAAAAAACAGTGACCTTGCCAATTACTGCCCCATCTCTTAACAACCATTCATCCGCAAAATCTTTGAAAATAAGTCTAACCTTAACTCCAAGTTCAAATAAGCGCTGACCATCTCTCACATGAACATCATTTTAGCTTTAGATCCAGGTGCAGCCCAGGGGTAGCTCATTTACACATTGTAGACAATGCTTCCCTGGCAATAGACGTCATATTGTTAGGCCTTCCAGCTGCCATCAACCGTCCCAACCTCATCCATACCTTGAAGTCTCGAATGGGATTCACTGCTAATAACCATCAGCTGTTCTCCTCTTACCTTTCCAATCAACATGGGGCAGAGCTTGGCTCGAAACAAAGATGGCTGCTTGTGCCTCGGGCTCGGGTACGCAGAATACTAACCCTGCAATAATCCTGCCTTATACCGCTTGTAACCGAAGTGTGTGAGGCGACCTGTGCACCGGGATAGGTGAGCGATCCGACGCTGCAAGTCCGAAACCCGGGGACACTGCTGGTGCTGAGGAATCACCAGCGGAGCACGGAGTATCGACAAGCCGCTGATCCCCAAGCGCTGGTGGGCGCAGAGGCGGAGGGAAATCACCGCGAGTGCGGCACGGCAGCTGCAGATAACACGGCCCTTCACATCGCCCCCACCGTAACGGCCTGATGTGAGTGAATCTGCAGATGCGGCACTGGCGGGGACGGCGTGAGCGCTACTGCGGACCGCTGGCTAATGGGGAGGCAGCCCTTGCAAATATCAGCGCTCACGCACTTTGAACTGTACCTACCGGGGAGGGCCGACTGACACGGGTGCCTCGGCTTCAATCGCCAGACGCGCGAGGGGCGGCCGGAGCCACACACGATGCGGAAGAGCACCGTAGTGCAGGAGAACGGGCGCATTAGAGAAGCGCGCCAAGGTGCAGTGGGTCGCTGCGGCACCGTGAAAAGGCCAGGTGTGCTGGGACAGCGCTTGGCGCTGCCAGATTGACCGGCGATAGGAAGGTCGTTGGCTTCGGTCACCACAAGCTGCCCCAACACGGGTGTGGAAAGAGTGGCTCCAGTGCTGTCGGTCGTGGCGGCGAGGCGTGGTCGGGCAGTGTCTACCTGAGCAGATGCTGGGCAGCCCGGACCAGTTGGCCGCCCATTGAAGATGAGATGACAACAGTAATAGAGGGGGGGCGTCTCCTGAGCCACCCAGCGTCGCCGCTGTGCGGTGTGTTGCATATCGCTGAGGCACAATAAGAGGGTACCGACTGCAGAGGCGGGCTGGTGCACTGGTGCAAGGGGCACGGAGCGCTGCCTGACATTGGACACTGGAGTTGTGGTGGGGCTGCAGTACCGGCGCAAAGACAGTAGCAGGCAAAGCAGCATAGGAGGGGACCAATCAGCGACGCTGCAAACACGCAAAGTACAGTGACTCGGGATTGATGACCTGGGAGGTCTGCTCCTGGTGAGAAAATCTGCTTGTAAACCAGTACTATTTAGCTCCTCTGTGGGAAGTTGTGGCCGCTGTGTGTGACGCCAAGCGGTAGCAGAATACACGATGGACAAGTCGGACAGAACTCAGTCAAAACTAACATTCGAACAGAAGTGCTCTAAACCCCAGGACCCTGTTGAGGGGGCGGAAAGTAGCGCAACCCCACCGCCGGATGAAAGACAGGATATCCAGAGCTTATTGCTCTCCAAAGGCACTGCAGAAGGCACTGAAAGACTGGAACAAGGAATGGAAGAGGAGCCCAGAGAGACAGTTGCAGGTAGAAGCGGCAGAGGGTGCGCTGGAGCACCAAGACTGAGCCTGGTTAGACGGCAAGCATGTGTTGAAGTTATCTCATCTCTATAGGGCTAAGGGGGTGGGGGTGGAGGGGGGAATTATGTAGACAAGGTGCATATAGCTGTTGACAACTGGACACTCACTGAAATATTGACATACAGATTACCAAGAAGTCGGCAAACTGCCATACAGGTGGCGGTCTAAAGAGTGTTTACGCTGGCAAACAGGTTTCGGCGGAGGTCCCACTACGCAAAGGGTACAGTGTGCACATTAGTAGGGCACACAACTCGGGGATGCGGGTCGCGCATTGATGCATACAGTGTTTAATTCTGACTTAGCGGTGGGGCAGAGATTTGAAATCTGCGTTCGGAGGTCGTGACCGGGTACAAGGTGACATCTCTTTATAGATTAAGTACGGAGCGACCTCCGCCCGTGAGTGCATAACACAACGTTGAGGGGTTAACTTGTTTGGGGAGGGTAGCGGGAGGTGTGGGAAGTCCCTAAATGGGATGCGGCATGGCCGAGTTGTGGGTGGTCTGCTGTGGGAGGGGGGGGAGGGGTGGGTCTCAGTTTTTCATTCAGAGGTTAGTCTGTCAGTACAAATTGTCGCACATTTTCCATTACAGATGTCATATACAGTACTCAGAGGGAGGCGTAACGCGTAACAGACAGGATGGTAATGGCTAGCAAAACTGCTTTCCGGGGACCGCTGAACTCCATAAGAGTGGTGACCTGGAATGTCAGAGGCCTGAATGATCACCGGAAGCTGCGTAGGTTGTTACACTACCTCAATAGGCATACCATTGACATAGCCTTTCTACAGGAGACACACCTCCCAAACCAGAGCCCCATGCTGCGCACTAGAGGACTGATGGGAAATGCTCATGTGGCCGGTTTTACAACACGCGCCGGGGGGTAATGACATGGATTAACCCTAGGTCGGACTACAAGGCACAATTGCTGTCAGCGGACAGCGGGGGTAGGTTTGTGCTATCGCAGGGTAGGGGCTCGACTTACTATTGGTCAATGTTTACGGCCCAAACTATGATTGCCCGGAGTTTTACACTTCGCTAGCCAATATAGTGAGTGATAGTGGAGTGCCTCAAATCTTGTGGGGAGGAGATTTCAATATGGTTATGAACCCGAGCCTAGACAGATCGGGAGGTCCGGCCAGAACGCCGGCGTCGGCTGTTAAAATAATGGATAGGACAATGATCAGTTTGGCACTTACGGATGTGTGGAGAACGCTTAAACCTACGGAGGGGGGCTTTACGCACCACTCACCTTACTATAACCTACACACGCGTATCGATTACTGGCTCGCATCAACGTCTCTTATGTCACAGGTGCGTTTGTGCCAGGTTTTGCCGCGTACCCTATCAGATCATTCCCCTATATTGTTGATCCTATCTACACCTAGGAAGACCATACCTCTGTTTACATGGCGGTTTCCCCCATACTCTCTGCTGGACCCCCTCTTTAAAGAGGAAATGGCGGAGGCGATAACAACGTTTTTTGACACCAATATTGGTTCAGTGGATAGTTTCCAAACGGTTTGGGAAACGTTTAAGGTATACATCAGAGGGGTGGCCATTACCAAGCACTCTGGGGTGCTCCACGATATTCGACAGGGACTGTCGACCTTGGAGCGCAAATTTGGGGAATTGGAGGTCAGACAGCAGTCAGGTACGGCGGAGGTCACTACAGAAGAGTTGAAAACGCTGTTAGAAGAGTATCATGAGGCAGCAGATACCGAAGTGCAGCATTTAGGGAAGTATGCCGCGGCCAGGGTGTATGGCGAGGGCGACAGGCCTGGCTCAGTACTGGCTAATATACTAAAAGCCGGGAGGGGTAAAGCCACCATTACCAAGATTAGATCGGATGGAGGGGAACTGCTTACGGAGGAGGCAGACATCACAGCTCGCTTCAAGTCGTATTATGCAACTCTCTATGCTTCGGGACTACCTGGAACATATTCTGTTACCCTTCCTAACTAATTTGCATAGGGAATTCCTGGCCCTCCCCATAGCGAAGGACGAAATCCTGGAGGCATTGGCTGGCATGAAGGCGAATAGCGCACAGGGGGCGGATGGCCTCACGGTCACTTTCTACAAAACCTTCATAGACCTATTGCTCCCACATATATCGGAGCTGTTTGATGATATGTGTGTTACGGACCAAATGCCACAGTCTATGCGTGAGGCCATTTTGGTGGCTATCCCCAAACCAGGTAAGACCCTGGAGGAATGCAGCTCTTATCGACCGCTTTCCTTGCTCAACGTGGATACTAAGCTATTTGCGAAGGTCTTGGCCACGCGCCTGGCTCTGCTCACTTCGGACCTGGTTGCTCCGGGCAGGCGGGGTTTGTGCCCGGTAGAACCTCACTTACAATTTACGGACGGTGTTTGGCACTATGCAGCATGTCCGGCGGGATTCTAAGGGCCCGATTCACAGAACTAACTTAAGACAAAATCCTAAACTTACTAGCATTTTCGTATTCACAGAAGGCTCTTACTCATTTTGGTATCCACAGAAGACACTTACTCATTTCGGTATTCACAGAAGTTAGGAGTCCTA
Source organism: Triturus cristatus (assembly GCF_964204655.1). NCBI lineage: Eukaryota > Metazoa > Chordata > Amphibia > Caudata > Salamandridae > Triturus > Triturus cristatus. The sequence continues at coordinate 1,071,318,085 of NC_140583.1, forward strand.
ACTTTAGGACTCCTAAATACCTTCTGTGAATACCGAAAGTCTTAAAATTAGGATTTTCTCAGTTTAGGAGTCCTAAAGTTAGGACTCCTAACTTTACTACTACTAAACTGAGAAAAATCCTAATTTTAAGGCTTTCGGTATTCACAGAAGGCATTTAGGAGTCCTAAAGTTAGGAGTCCTAACTTTACTACTTCTAAATTGAGAAAAATCCTGGTTTTAAGACTTTCGGTATTCACAGAAGGCATTTAGGAGTACTAAAGTTAGGAGTCCTAACTATACTACTACTAAACTGAGAAAAATCCTAATTTTAAGACTTTCGGTATTCACAGAAGGCATTTAGGAGTCTTAAAGTTAGGACTCCTAACTTCTGTGAATACCGAAATGAGTAAGTGCCTTCTGTGAATACCAAAATGAGTAAGTGCCTTAAGTGAATACCAAAATGGTAGTAAGTTTAGGATTTTGTCTTAAGTTAGTTCTGTGAATCGGGCCCTAAGGTGCTCACTGTCTTCCTGGACATGGAAAAGGCGTTTGACTCGGTCGAATGGCCTTTCATGTGACAGGTTTTGACTAAAATGGGACTGGGGCCAGTCTTCTTACAAATGATTGGGGTGCTATATAAGGCACCTACTGCGAGGATACGGCTGGGTGACCTAATCACGGACGCTATCCCTATCTCCAGGGGAACGCGTCAGGGCTGCCCCTGTCGCCCATACTGTACGCCCTAATTGCGGAGCCTTTAGCGTGCGCTCTCCGGGAATATCACAGCCTTAGAGGAGTGAGTTTTCCTACCTACAAGATAGTGGTCTCCAAGTACGCAGATGACACCCTGCTTTATGTCCGAGATCCTGAGAATAACTTGTCACCGGTGCTGCGGGAGGTGGTGCACTTTGGGGCGCTTTCTGGACTGAAGGTCAATTGGTGTAAGTCCATCGCCTTTCCGTTGACCCCGTCCACTACTCCATTCGAGATGGAATATCCGCTTCAGTGGTCGGATGATTCGGTCAAATACCTTGGGATAAGGCTGCATATGGACTCTGAAATAGTACTCAGGGAGAACTATGGCAGGGCCATTGATAAACTAGAAGATGACGTGGAAACCTGGATTGGGCTTCCTTTGTCACTGGTAGGTAGGATATCAATAATGAAGATGGTCGTGCTGCCTAGATTTCTATTCTTGTTTACTAATGTCCCTATGGTGGTGCTGCACGCCTTTTTCGATAGGCTTAATAAATCCTTGTTGCGGCTGGCGTGGGCGGGCAAGCAGGCCCGTGTTAGCTGGAGAGTGCTGACATTACCTTATCATATGGGAGGCCTGGGGGCGCCCGATTTGGAGCTGTATTGCAGGAGAGCACAGGGAGCTCAGGCGCAGAGTTGGATTCATGGTGAGGAATCAGTCCCATATCTTAAGCTAGAGAGATTGTTTGTCGATCCTCTCCCGCTCCCGGCGGTCATCTTCGAGCCGACTGACCACAGAACGGGATTTTTAGACTCACTCAACTCAACTAGGCACGCATGGAATAACATATTGCAGCAAACGGCGGGGGCATTATTATACTCTCCGGCAATGCCACTAGACTGGGCGGTCTGGCTGTCCCCTTGCAGGGATCGTGGAGCGCTAGGAATTCACACGGCGGGGGAGCTGTTCACAGACGGCATTGCTAAAACATGGGATGAGGTCGCCGCCACAGGGGAGGCCCCTACTCAGCTACAGCGTTTTCAATTTCACAGGGTGAGAGGGACATGGCGGCAGCATCTAGGGGACGACATGGCTGAACCTCCTGAGGTTCCGGAATTATCATATCTCTTCAAAAATAAATGTCCCCGTAGGCTGATATCCAAACTATATAGCATAGCAATGTCACGGAGAACTTATCAATACACCAAGGCCAGATTGGCCTGGCAAAGGGACCTAGACGACGCCGTGTTGGCATATTGCTGTGCTGGTACGCGTCGAATATCATTGCATGGCAAGCATAGACCGATTCACTTTAAATATATAAACAGAGTCTATTATACGCCAGAGAGATTACACAGGTATGGCCTACGGGAGGGGTCGACTTGTGAGAGATGCGGCCACCCAACTGCAGACTTCATTCATTTAGCATGGGATTGCCCGGGTGTTTATAAATTCTGGGACGCCATCTTTCAGAAGATAGGAGAAATGGTGGAACTAGATCTTACTCCAGACCCAGCAGTGGCATGGCTGGGCTACTCTAGAGAGCTACCTAGGGCAGCACGTACACTGGTGGACATGGGATTAATGATGGCAAAGCGTAGGTTGGCAATGTGCTGGATGAGGGGTCCCTTACCTACAGTGGCGTAATGGACACGCGACGTGCTCTACTGCTGCACGCAAACAGAGACTTTTAGTGAACTGCTCCCACCGCGGAGCAGGCCAAAGAACTTCTGGGGACTATATACAGACTATCTTAGAAGGGGTGGAGTGGCTGAGGAGACGGGGACAAACAACGAGACGGACCCTGGCACTGCTGTTCCCTGAGTAGACTGGGGGACGGCCTTCAAGAGATCGACGGGCCTCATAGACAGAGGTGCAGGAGAGCTGCAAGATCAGAGGGCGACTGGTGGGAGGGGGGACACAAAGGCCATTAACTGACAAATACCAGTCTGATATGGGAATCACGGAGTGTAGTATCTTCTGAATGGAGACTTCACAGAAAGGCAGTGAGTTAAAGTATAAATCTCAGGATGGTTACTGACTGGATGCCTCAACGGTTACGGGTAGGGGGAGGGGAGGGCGTTGGTTTAACTGTTTCGTTTAAGAAGAAAACTACGTATTCCCAGCGGGGAAGTGAATGCGGGAAATGACATACAATAACGTATCATTTGTAAAATATATCGCACTGCAACTTCTGGACACAGAGATGCCCGGCCTCCCGGATGTGGGATAAGCTGTGATGTGACATACCCTTCAGAGTTAATGCAGCCGGCCTCAGGGTTGTAGGCGCACAGCTGTGTATGTCACCATGTGTTATCAGTTACAAAATAAATTTAAAAAAAAAAAAACCTTTCCAATCAACATCAGTTGTTCACAGAGTTCTATAATGTTCCATGCCATCGTCAACCTCTAAACTGAGCCTCTTGGGACTTTACTCACCGATAACAGCATACAAATTTACTGATATGCTAATGATGCACAACACTACTTGAAAGTCTCTTCTAGTCCACACATCAAACATTGCAAACACTGCCTACATCTCTTACATACAGACCTGGATGCCCAGCATCTACCTGAAGCTCAAACCCCCCAAGATAGAATTCCTGTACTTTTCCAAGAACAGGAAGCAAGAAATAGTACAAACGGGGTGCAATGGCATGAGCGTTAAAGGCTGTGAACCTCAACTTTCACACAGTGCAAAGTCACTTGGATTAATCTTGAATCCCATCCTCATCCTGAATGTAATAGGTTGCCAAGAAAACAAACACAGCCCGGTACCAGCTTAGTATACTGAAGAAAGTAATTCCGTTCTTCCCAGACAGTAACTTCGAAATTTCTATTTAAGCCTTTGTACTCTAGCATCTAGGTAGTGAACAGTGCTTTGTTGGCCAGCACCATCTTCAAAACCGTATACATAACTTATAAAGCCAACACGACCTGCACCACGGCCTATCTGAATGATAAGCATGCCATCTCTTGCTGTTCTCGGCACACTCACAATCACAACACCATCAGTCTGGCGACGGAGAGTGTGAAAAAGAAAAACAAGGCAGTAGGCTTTTTCCATCTATGCTCCCAAGATCTGGAAAGACCAGTTGCGGCTCGCATGACTCGCGGGTGAGGGGCTAGGAGGGTCGTGCGGGGGTTAGTGCGGGAGGGGATTGATTTAAAAATAAAAAACGTACCTCACCGGGTCCCACGCTGCCACCGCTGCTGGCCGGGTCCCACGTTTTCCTGCTGCTTCAGGAGAACAGGAAGCAGGCATCCTCCCTCCCCTCCCCTAAGCCAATCACAACGCTGCAATGGCAGCGTTGTGATTGGTGCGGATGGCGCACAAGCCAAGCGCCTTTATGGAGGACATAAAGGAAAAGAGAATGGAGAGTGCGCATGACTGGTTTGGTCGGCCCCAGAGGGTCCACCAAGCAGTCAGGGCCCACAACAGTGGGCAAGCCACTCCTCTCCGCGATTCTGTATACCATTCTGCTTTCTCGCAGCGCGAGAAGCAGAAACATAAAATGGTATTTAAAATACCATTTTATATTTCTGCTTCTCGCACTGGGAGAAAGCAGTGGGGCGACGCTCCTCTGCCCTCATGGAGGAGCCGCCCCTGGGAAAGACATCCTTGTTTCCATCAAGATCACCAAAACCCTGCTCCAGTTCAGGAAAGAGTTGAAGAATCACCTCTTTAAAGCACACTACATCATGACGTAGTAATAGTCCACAAAGCAGCTACCTTTCTAACCGCTTATGAAGTGTTTTCTGGACTCTGACCCTGAACAGCGCAGCAGTGCCTTTGGCTTGTTTGCGTTACACAAATGCCACATACATGTATAACTATATATGCTATATGCAAGAAGGGCAGAAACCATGCCTGGGTAGAAAATGGAAGCCATCAGTGTCACCATATGGCTAACTTGTTTTGGAGGTATTTGGCCAGCTACATTGGTTACTGGTGGGATATGTGAGTTGGAGAGGAGCAAATATAGGCAAGGCATAGCCTAGACCAGGGATTTGGTAGACAATAGAATTAGAAGGCTGGCGAGTCAAGAAGGCATGTGAGCCAGAGAGAATGTGAGCCAGCGAGGTGGTGGGCACGGGAATCAGCGGGGGGTGTCGATAGTTGCCCAGATAGAAATGCACTAGTATTAATGCAATGGGGGAAGGAAGAGAAGACCCAGGAAAAAGAAATGTGGTCCTGAGAGAGGAATGAATGATGGGTATAGTGGATTACGGGGGGGGGGGGGGGGAGAGATTGGTTCTACGAAACCCTTTCCGGTCCAAAACCATCTGGCCTTGCTGCACGCTGCACCTCTGGTGACGTCGAGGGCGGGAGCTGCGACCTGCACGCTTCCGGTAAGCGGGACGGGCTGCTGTGAAGGCCTGGCCGGCGTTCCCTCGCACAGTAAGTTACAGAACATCTTTTCATCCCTCTGGCTTAGAGAAAGGCCGCGTGTACTGCCAGGGAGGGCCGAAAGTGGGGCACGCTGAGACTGTTTACAGTGTTGTATATACAGTCAGCAAATCCGGCGTTGGAGGATAACAATGTGAGGCCCTCGAGTGCTGTAAACACACTGGGCAGTCACTGCATGCCCAGAATAAGAGCAGCACACAAAGGCAAATCCTCCTCGGCCTTGAAGGAGGAGAGCCCTGGGGTACCAGGCCTGCCTCGGCTCTTCAGCAGCAGAAGGAGGGCGGCAGCCAATGGGAGTGCACGGAGAGTCAGATTCTCGGTAATGGGAACAGAAATCCAGTTGGGATATTAGTGGGAGATTCTGAGAGATGGTAAACTCTCTCCAGCAGCACAATGGGGAGGGAGACTGCGTGAGAGCAGCGCGCGCAGGCCCTGGGGCGCGGAAATATGGAAATCCTTGACAAGTGTGAGCCGTACTAAAGCCCACACCCACGGCAGCATGCGCCTCTCCCCAGCAGAGCTGAGCCTCGCACACCTAAGATATCTCTCCGAACAAACAGATCCTACGGCGTGTGAACTCGGATAAGAGAGTTACTCTTCACAGGCCCGGGTTTCAGAGAGCACAGCTATCCATCGTGGAATGCAGGGGAAGAGGTTCAAACAGCAGAGCGGCCCATCAGAAATACAAAGAAAGGGCACACTTCGGGGGATATTCACAACACAATGTTGGAGTGCAGTGTTACTCCAAAATCGGTAACGCCACATGCAGAAATTTTTAAAACGCACGGGTGCGCCGTATTTACAAAAATACGGGGCACCCCTGTGTTTCCCCTAGCGCTGGCACTAATAAAGCTGCCTAGCGCCAGCACAGGCCCCGTTACACCATGCTGCACGGGTGCCTGCGCTGCAGGGGCGATTGTTTATGTGCAGGAAGGGACACCTTCCTACCCATAAACAATCTTGAAAGGCGATTTGCTCGTCCCATGTGTGCTGCAGAATAGCACACATGGGAAGAGCAAAATACGAGACCAGGTATTCCCTGGTCTTCGTTTTTGGTGCTGCCCCAGCCTAGGAAATATGGGGCAGTGTCAAAAAGCAATCGGTGTTGTGGCGGAACACCCAATGAAACACCCATTGCACGCCCCGTTCACGCTAAGCGAAGCGTGAAAAGGGGCCTTATTTACAAGGTGGCGTTAAGTGGCTTAACACTGCTTTGTAAATAAGGAGAAGGGAGTATCACCATCAGAATGTCACTAAAAGTGGCGTTCTGGTGGCGATATCCCCTTGTAAATATGCCCCTTTGTTTCTCCTATAACAGAATTACCTCTCTGCGGGGCCTATGTAGAAGAACTGACGCATTGCTGCGGTAAAGCAGCGATGCATCACTTTAACTTGCACCTGCTGCAGAAACCCTTGCGCCACCATGGATGCGCCGTATTTACAATATGGAGATCCATGGCGCAAGGTTTCAAGGATATGTCAGAAATTCTGACGTATCTGTGTAAAGGATGCCGGAGGGCATCTGGCGCAAAAGTGGTGCATTACTGTAGTTGGTCATAAAACGGACTCAAATCCAGCAAAGTGTCAAAAAGAGGTGATGGGCCAGTTTAATCTGATGCCAGTAGCCTGTTGCATGGGGAGCAATGTGTTAGACCGTGAAAAGGCAACAAAGTCACCTTGCGCTCTATCATATTAGTCCTGGATGTGACGCATACATTTGTGTATGGTGCCCACTTGTATCTGTGACATCAGCAGGTAATGTCACATATTGTGACATTACATGCACATACCTACCTTCTGTGGCCCACTTACCTCGTGACTTGATTGCAGATAGCAGTCAAGTCACTAGAGCTGGTGTAGTCCCTTGGCCACAGCCGACGCATGATCCCTATGCCTGGGTTTAGCAGCCATAGGGATTGTGAGGCATTGGCATGGCAGCGGCCCGAAGCACCCAAAACGTAAAAAGTGGTAAATACCATTGCGTCAGTTTTACGCGAGGCGTGGCAGCATACTGTGTAGTGATTCGTGGTAGTGAACAGGTCCTTTGTATCCTGTGTCCCTGGAGTGAGGACTACAGGCTCACTCTCCTTTTAAATAGTTCCGCTGGTGTGTGCTTAACCCACCCTCAGCCTACATCAGATAGATGTGCATTCTGCGCAGCGTATGAGAAGTAACACTACACTGGATATATGTAATCGTACTTGTAATTGCATTAAGATAATGCTTAATACCCCTGACAAGGCCTTGAAGAGTTTTTCGGCCAGAAGCACATTACTCCAGAACCCAAAGTGGATTATTGGTAGATTAGTGTAGGGAAATATAAATTGTTAATTTGAGCGGTGGACATGTGAGCCTGTTAGTTGGATTGAATAGAATAAGGAAGGACAGAGGAGGGCAGAGTCTAGAAGGTGCCATTTAGGATATCAAAGTAGTAAAAAGAGATTTGTGGTGAGTCAAAGGAGGGATGTGGAGGGGAGAGTCTAGAAAGGGTTATTTGGGAGATCATAGTAGTAAAAAGATGTTTGGGGTGAGTCAGAAGAAGTAGAGGATATATTGAAAGAGGTATAGGGTGAGATAAAGAGTAGTGAGTTGGAGAGAGTTGAAGGTGGGAGTAAAATAATAAATATATAGATACATAGCTACATAAAAAGGCATACATGTGTAGGAAAAATAATAAAGAGATGTAAAGTTGTATTATATAAAGTCTGACATGTGCATGTATGGATAAATATTTTGAAACTCAGACTTTCAAGTGCTGCTGTACATGAAGCGAACTTATTTATTTATTATTATTCATTTTATTTTTTTGTATTTTTTATTTATATTTATTTATTTTATATTTTATATTTTTCACTAATATTTCAAGAGAAGCATTTACAGATGCAATTATGATGACCATATTTACACATTGTGAAAGATAAAATAAAATAAAACTGAGACCCATAAGCATAAAATCAAATAACGTGTATAACCTATCACGCATTGTGATAAAGTAAAATAAAAACAGATAAGCATATAATCACATAGCTTATATGTAAACTATGCAGTGATCTATGTACATAGTAAGCATAACATTATATATATATGTATATATATATACACACACACACACACATATATATATATATATATATATATATATATATATATATATATTCCACGTACTCCGTCAGTTATCCTGCTCCCAGCACAGCGGGTGCACCAGCCGCGAGGGCGGAACTCGCGAATCACTTTCAGCCACAGTTTTCAAAAATGCTGCGCACTCTGGTCAATTGCAATTTAAAGTAATTTAATTCAGTTCGTTGCAAAACACGATCTGTGAACGCTCTGCTGACAAACGCGTTTCAGCCTCCTGGCCTTCGTCAATGTCAATAGTGTTCAATTACCATAATCTATTTAAGCATCTCATTGGTTGCCATGATCATAGAAAAATGGAAATGAAAAGCGGACTGCATATATACAAGTGTTCAATGTGGGAAGTGTCGGCCATCTTAGTACTATGTAATACCACTCAATTCATAGAGACAAATAACTTGTGTAAATCAAAAATATATACATGTGTTACAATTCACAGTTAAGAAAACAGAGTTCTGTCTCACCGACTTTTGAATTCATGAAAACACTCCGTCTGCTAATCATAAACGTTTTACAAAAAATAATGTTAATCAAATACGCCCTGAATGGGCTGTCATTCATATAAATCAAGCATGTGTACCTGTGTTAATACACAATTTGGTAAAAAATTCTGTATCTGCAGCTTTTAAATTCATGAAAGCACAACGTATGTTAGTCATAAACGTGTTGCAAAGAAATAACGCCCTGAATGGGCTATCGTTCATTCTGCTAGTCTGAGTGGTTAATATCCATACTTCCTCATGATCAAAAAGGTTTCAAGGGAACAGCGGTAGGGTTTTAAGTTGCTCTATCCAATAAAGGACCAGAGTTCCTCCTCCTGGTTCAGTCCCCCCGGGGTTCTGGTGCGTAGCTCCACTATGAGTTTCGCCTCAAGTTGTCTCAGTGACCTGACTCTGTCCCCTCCTCTTTCTCCCGCTAGGACCTGGTCTATGCAAAAAAATGTCAGTGTGTCACTCTTAGCACCATGCACCCCAGCAAAGTGCCTCGCCACTGGGTACGTTTTGTCCCTGTTTGTTATGGCTCTTTTGTGTTCTAGGATACGCTTCTTTGCTGGGTGTATGGTGCTTCCAATGTACTGCAGTCCACAAGGACAAACCAGGCAATATATGACAAAACTAGAGTTACAGTTAAGAAGTTTGTCAATAGATCTTTTGGCCTTCTTGCCTGGCACTGCATAGTCTTTCACCTTTTTGCAGTTTTTGCACGCCTTGCAACTCATGCAAGGGAAGAAACCAGTTATGGTTGGTTTAGTTCTCGGTTTCTCCTCAAAGTGGCTGCGCACCAGAATATCTTTTAGTGAGGAACTCTTTCTGAAGGTAATATCAGGATTTGGAGAAATCAATTTCCCCAAGACCCCATCCGTTTGGAGAATTCCCCAATTTTTCTGTATAAGGCCCCTGATTTTATGAGCCTCTGCCGAGAAGGTCATGATTAATCTGACCTTGGATTGATCTTCTTCCAATACGCTATCAGGGACCTGTTTCTTAGTGAGTAGCTCCTGTCTGTTTCTACCTTCTGCCTTGTCAACCGCTTCCTGCAGCACTTTGCTCTTGTATCCTCTATCTTTAAATCTCAATAGAGACTCATCGGCTGCCTCTTGGAAATCTTCAGAACGGGAGCAGTTCCTCTTGAGCCTTAAAAGTTCCCCATACGGAATGCTATTAATCAAATTCCGTGGGTGCTGGCTCCAAGAGTGCAGGACAGTATTGCCCGCTGTCGGCTTTCGGTACAATTTTGTGCACAGCTTGTCATCTGCTACAAAAACCAGGAGATCTAAGAAGGCTACCTCCTCTCCACTGATGTTACTCGTGAATTTGAGGTTGTAATCATTCACATTCAAAGCCCTCACATACTCTTCTGCCTCTATTTGTGTGCCTCTCCAAACTATGAAGAGGTCATCGATGACCAGAGTGCGCAGCATTTTTGAAAACTGTGGCTGAAATATATATATATATATATATATATATATATATATATATATATATATATATATATATGTTGCACCGAGGCTCCCACAGCTGCTCCCAGTCGCAAACAGACGGGACACGGACTCCAGTTAGGTGCTGTTTCCTTTATTTTATTATGCTGGTGCAAGACATGGCTGATGACCCGTTTCACCCTATAGCAGGGCTTGTTCACACATATATATATATTATAACCATAAATAATAAATACATTTGTTAAGCAGATCTATAAGAATGTCTATATGTTTTTAAACCATAAGTATTATATATATTTGTACAAATAAGTGCACATATTTAAATACATACATATATTCAAGTTATACATGTTTACTTACACAAGCATACGCTGTACTTTTGTGTTTTGAGTAAGGTGGTCATGTAGAAAAGAGCCAGCTCTTGAGTAGTGTTCTGAAGGTAAGATAGTTATCAGTGGATCTTATATTTAGGGGCAATGTGTGTCCGCAAGGGTACAGTTCAAAGATAGGGCAGAACTGTGCAGTATATGTTCGGTTAATGCATGTACTGAGTGTATGTATGCTTGTTGGGAATTCATTATATGAGAGATGTAGTGCTGTGCAGTGTGTGTGCAGTGAAAGCATGTGCTGGGTGTATGTGTGCTTGCGGGAAGTACAATACATGAAGGCTGAAGTGTTGTGCAGCAACGGTAGTGCTAGGGAATTCATCGATTCCAACACTTGTGGCAAGTACAGCAGTCTATTTTGCCATATTAAAATCATTAGGAAAGACATAAAACGTTCTGCCTCATTACATCCAGGCTAGATTATACTAATGTACTATATCTGGGCGCACCAAGAAAACTGATAAAATGGCTGCAGAGTGCAGAATTCGGCAGCATGACTGGTTTTAAATATCCCTAAAAGACAGTTGGCGCGAAAAGGCCTGGCGCTTTTACACTGGTTCCTGGTCAGGTAAAGAATTAACTTTAAGGCTGTCATGATTACCCACAGAGCCCTCCTCAAAAAGGGCCCATTGTATATCCAGAAGAGAATACAGAAATGCATACCTGTTAGAACCCGTCACTCAGCAAGTTAAAGTATCATGTGTCTCCCCATACACAAAGCGAGAGTAGATGGGAAGGCTTTTGCCTTTCAGACTGGTACTCTTTAGAACACCCTTCCCGGCCATCTTCGAGGCATAGCTTCTGAATCTGTATTTCAATCAAATTTAAAAGTGTGTTTGTTTAGAGAAGTGTAGAGATTGTTTTGGGGAGAGTGAAATTGTTGTTGTCTTCCTCTTTTCTGCCTGCTTTTGCACCGGGAGGCTTCCTTTGAAAGCAGCTTTTTGCTTTTTAAACATTTACATTCATTCAGTCACATGGTGAGTGTGTGTGAGGGCAGTGTGTATGTTTGCAAATAGCACACCCTGGTAAAATACAGAAAAGCTACAGTACTGAACAGTGCACGCAGACTGAATGTGGGAATTTATGTGTGCCTGCAATGGTACAATTCAAGAAGGTAAGAATAATCAATCAATCAATCAATCATAGCATTTGTAAAGCGCACTACTTACCCGTGAGGGTCTCAAGGCGCTGGGGGGTGGGGAATGCTGCTACTGCTTGAAAAGACAGGTCTTGAGGAGTCTTCTGAAGGTCAGCAGGTCTTGGGTCTGCCATAGGTGGATGGGGAGGGTGTTCCAGGTCTTGGCGGCGAGGTGGGAGAACGATCTGCCGCTGGATGTCGCTCTTCGGATGCGGGGGACTGTGGCGAAGGCGAGGTCGGCGGAGCGGAGCTGGCGGGTGTGGGTGTAAAAGCTGAGTCGTCTGTTGAGGTACGCTGGTCCGGTGTTGTGGAGTGCCTTGTGTGCGTGGATGAGGAGCTTGAACGTTATCCTCTTGTTGATGGGGAGCCAGTGTAGGTCTCTCAGGTGGGGTGTGATGTGGCTGCGGCGAGGGATGTTGAGGATCAGGCGTGCAGAGGCGTTCTGGATTTGTTGAAGCCGTTTCAGGAGTTTGTCCGAGGCTCCTGCGTAGAGGGCGTTTCCGTAGTCCAACCTGCTGCTGACGAGGGCCTGGGTGACCATTCTTCTCGTTTCGGTGGGGATCCACTTGTAGATCTTGCAAAGCATGCGGAGGGTGTTGAAGCAGGAGGAGGAGACGGCGTTGACCTGCTTAGTCATGGAGAGGGTGGAGTCGAAGATGACCCCTAGGTTGCGTGCGTGGTCGGTGGGTGTTGGGGCTGTTCCCAGTGCGGTCGGCCACCAGGATACTGAAGAGTATGTGTGCTGTGAAAATACAATGAGTGCACGTTTGCCTGCAATGATACATTACATGGAGGATTCTAGGTTCCATTTTGGAAAGCCCAAGCCTGCGTGCTGAAGATATAAGGAGTAGGGGAATCCACCAGACAGATTGCTATATTCCGTAGGGCTGGATGGAACACACACTGGAGGAAGGGAGAAAGGAGATCCCTCTTTACACTTCAAAGGGCTGCTCTTTGATTTAGTGATTGATCACAAGGAAGGGGCCTGGACACATCTCAGGAGGGAGATGTGGCTGATAAGGAAATCCTAAAGAGTAGGGCTGGGAGCCCGGGGTTAGCCTTTTCATGTTCATATCACTGTGGCTGACATCAAGATGTAAACTCTTGTCATTCCAATCAACTGTGTTGTATGATAATCTGCTTTGAAGTCGTACCTGCTGTGACAGACATGTTTTCATGAGAAAAGAAGGAAATGAAAGGCGTACACTTTAAAAGAAGCAGAAACCCAACAAAAAACTTGAAAGACTCAACCCTTAAATCACATTTGGTGTCTGGAAATGGACTATAAGGAGGACAAGATGAGACCCCAAACCTTGTCTTCTGCCACACAGCCAGACAGGCTCTTTGAGGAAGGGAAGTTTTGCAAAACCTCTGCCTGTGAACAGGACTGTGGCCAAGGCCTGTTAATCTCCCTGCTTGGTGAGGGGACATTATCTAGGGAAACCAAGATCACCTGCCCTGGAGCACCAGTGCCTGCCTGCTTGACAAGACCAGTGTGCCCTGTGAGAAACAGGAGCGGACTGGTGGAAGCGAGGTCCATTGGGGAGTCCTACCAAGAGGACTCCCTTAGAGAGGTGTGAGGAGAATGGCTGAGCACCAATTGGGTCCTTGCCTGTGTGTAGAAACGTTCAGGTGACCCCCGTATGCCAAGCGAGCTGTGTGGAAAGCTCCTGTCCCGCACCACCTCGCCGTGGTGGCCCCATATGCAAGACGGAGAAATTGTTTACCTTACCTGGGCCAGGAACGTGAGACTTGTGTCCATCAATATCAGAGATATTCGTATGCCAGGAAGGGTTGCCGTAGTGTGGGAGATTCCACCAGAAGAGTTTGTGCCCAGACCATGAGTAATTTGGCACCCCTCGTAAGCCAGGTGGGTCTGCTGGTACCACTGTGACCACGAATCCAGGTTGTTGCCTGGACAAGAGGATCGCTGATGTGACAGGAGTGTCAAGCTAGCACACTGTGATATGCTTCTGACAAATTCCCTGAGGACCACAATGACGCTGCTGAAGATGTCGCACCCTCGCTGGGGCCCCAGTCGTGAGCCGAATGAGTCAAATCTTCCATTAGGTTAAAAGTGACTTACCATGTGTTTGCTAAGCAGGAGCAGCTCTGATTGCTAGAGTGAACCTGCATCGCAGCTCGAAGGAGTGAATCTGCACATTCTTGGTGCTCCCATGTGTACTGCGACCAGCCTTACTCTGTCAAACATGATCTGGACTTGGGAGCATCTGCGGAGAGGGTACTCTCTGCACCACTGAACGCTTCCATACTCCTGGAGCAGATAAGACTGGAACTGGCCCTTTGGACACTGTTGGGACTCGCTGACTAAAACCTATGGAGTCAAAGGGGAACCTTTGAGTACAGTCTACGTGGATGTGGCCACCAGTGAATGGGGAATAAGCTTGACCATGTTATAGAAAAGAGGGTGGGACACAGATTTGCCTCACAATGACTAGTGCCCTAACATCAAGGGGATTGTGCTATTGCTCATGATTGTCATTATTCCTTTGCATGTGTAGAATTAGAAATAAAATTCTTATTTTTCTCACAAAATGAAGTATTTGACTGGACATTGATTTATTGGTCATACTGACTGCATTGCGAGTTATAAGTCATGTTCACTTACCTGTGTCTGCATTTCCCCCTCATAACTATCCCTCAGATAACATCCATCTTACTGCCACCTTACCGCAACTCAAGAAAAAGATAAATTAAAAAAACACATAGTTGCAGAGCTTGAATTTTGATCAAACTTATTTTAATGAGAAATACTTGGTATTGTTACCTCGAGAATCCTTGGGCTCACCAAGTACTGTTAAATATGCGACTACCTTCCCAAATTCACTCTTAGGAAGTGCAATTCTTAGATTAAGAGTAATGTAGCAAATTGGTACTGCCCATTTAGTCCTCCAGGATTTTTTGCTTATGACTACCCAATTTTTAGACCTTGACTGTGGGTTAGTCTCAGTATTTGATCCTCACTCATGGTAAATTCACAGTAATTGGACTGAGTGTGTTTACTGCAGTGTCTGCCTTTTAAGATAAGGCTGCAGTGGCACAGCTTGGTAAGGTGCACTTGACTGGTTACATACATGTTTGCACGTGTGCAGGCTGCATGTGTGTGAGACTTCTGTTGCATTCAGCCTGCTAATTGTGCACAGCTAGCCTGGCGCAGAAGGGACTCTGAAAGGATTAGTGCTGGCCTGGAGTAGGCCTTATAATATGGGCGGGCATTCATAGGTGAGTAGGGTTTACTGGGAAATCTATAGTGCTTTCACTGTATTATGCATGTATACAAAATCTTTAGGTTTGCTCCACTTAGGCCTACACAGTCCAGCGAGGTGTCAAACTGGGATAAAACATGCGCACCTAGCTTGAATTGCAGTTCACAACAATGTAGATCCACATCTAATGGAACTTCAGGATTTATTATATTTCTTTTATTCGGCTCATAATAAAACCCCAAGCCTTTGTCTCCTTCAATGGTCTAAGTTAATCAGCCTGCTTCCCAGCAGAGGGAACCAAGGCCTCCTCATAAAAAAGGAGAAAATATCAGTCAGTAAAAAAAATACTTATGTTTGTTGTGTATATTGGGTATGTGTCATGTTATGTATTACTTATTCTCTAAAATACATGATTTTTTCAATATATTAATTAACACTATTCAAGTCAATTGTGTGTTTTGTTTGTACAATCAGTGTTGTGATTCACTGAATCATTGATTGTAGTCCTACCTCTGTAAGGACTAAGTAAGAAATGTATTGATTCCTGATGTGGCAGAACCACTGCTCGTATAACGTACCTATCCCCAGGTTCTGCACATTACTGGGTTACACCACTGAGATGATCAAGCTGCAGGGAACTAGGCAATACAACTCCATACACACTGCACCCCTTAGAGGCCATTTGGTCTTTTGGAAATGCTCCTGGTGGTTGAGCTTTCCACCATGAGTAAAACAAGACCAGAATGGAGACAAATGGCCTAAGTGGGCCGGAGATATTAATCTTGAAATATTTGAGCTTTAAACCCAGATAAACAAGAAATGGAGTGAAAGGGGCTCTGCTGATATTTCCTTGAAAACCCCCAAGGTGGGCCAGATCCTGGGATCAGCACAACGTGGTTATGCTTTAAATATTATCCCACATTGGGAAGGAGGTGTGTGAGGGACCCTCTCCTTGAGCAGAACTTCGCTTTTTCGGTCCTCATCCCCTGAGGCCCAGAAACGGAGGAATCCCTGCCGGGCTGGTGCAGTCATGGCGGGTCCCAGGACCCCATCACCGGGGCCAAAAACAAACCTGAGAGAAGGGCTGGATATCCTTCTGTCCCCATTCCCCAAAGCCGGCACCAATTAGCTGAGAGTGCTGTCGCCCTCATCTTACTCAAGGCTGTAGGGAGACGGGCACGCGGAACACCAGATTAGCTGCTCCAACTGTGAGCAGGGACAGATGAATCATGATGCTCCCCCGCGGGGGCAGCAACGAACTTCCAGCTCCTAAGCGCTGCACCAGCAGGGCATGCACAAGCAGGGAGCCCACTGTGTCTCCCCACCCTCCCCCAACCTATTCCTACCTGTACCTGGGTGTCTAGTGGGGACAGGCACCTAGAATTCAAATAAAAACAACAAAGAAAACTGGTGGTGTGAGCCCTCAAGAGCAAAGCGGAACAGCAGAAGGAAGCTGCCAATAAAATATTTACAGCTCCCGTCCTGGAGCGTCCCATAATGCCCTGCAAGGGCTCTATTTTCATATGCTCTGTGTGTATAAGCTCCAGGATGGCAGGGGCTTCACCACCAACATTTTAAGTGTGTGGGAGCTGCTAGAGCAAATGTTGAAGCCACCCAGGAATATTTTTAGAAAAACGAATACTAAGTCTCCTTGAGCCTTGCGACCATAACCCCAGGAGAGGCTTCACTTCCAGAATAGGGAATTTTTTTCCCAGTAAAAATACAATTTGGGGTGGCAGTTGGGTGAGTTAATCTTGCACATTAAGGTTAATAAGGCTAGAATTATTTGCTTTTTAAATACTTCTTTACATTGACTCATATCTTATACTACTGTGGCTTTTTAGGTCTCGCTGAGCCAGCGCATGCGCTGCTCTGTGAGAAATTTAGTGAGTGGCTTTTGAAAGTGCTACCAGAGGCTTTTGCTGGCCTCAAGCTTGCGTTCACTCGCGCGTGCACGCACGCAGCCGCCATGTGGGTTTCTGTCAAGGCTCATTAAGCCTTGCGTGCCTCTCTCCGCCTTGCTTGGTTGCCACGCAGCACTCACTACCCCCTCCCACGCAGCCCTCCTCCTCTGTAGCAACCCCCTTCCCTGCCTAGCCTTTCCTCACGACCAACGCATAAACACACCACACGGCCCCCCTCCGGCACACACACACAACCCACCCCCCCCCTCCCGGCCACTCACTGCCTATCAGCCTCCTCTCAGCCAGGTAGCACGATCGCGATCAGTTTCACTTTCACAGCCGCGTTCGCCGTGAAAGTGTTCGCGTTTCACAGAGTTTGCTGACCTTCCAGCCAATTCGGGCGGCCGTGCAGATTGCTGGGGGGCATTTGGTGCCGATGCAGCCCTGAGTAGCCCCTGGCCGGCGCAGGCCCAGTTTTACTGCTGGCTGAATGCCACATCAACTCCCAGCAGCACTCACGGACAGTGGAACGGCACACGCCATATTGCCCCCTTCTCTTACCAGCAACGCGAAGGCCTGAGCAAGCAGGTGAGTGACGATGGAGGCACGGATGTGTCGACGGCGGCACAACTGCCCCGGAGTTTCTTAATTTTCAGGCTCCTCATGCCGAGGTCTCCACTCTGGGCCTCCTCCCAATCCAATCGTGCTGCGCCTTATCAACAGTACTTTGGGCCACACCGGGGGTGTGCTATGGATCAACAGGCAGCGTACTTTCTATCCGCTCCCACTCACCACTCTGGTGGGCCCTTAGCCTGCTTCACTATCGGCGCCATCCTTTTACCTACCCATGTGGGCACTTCATGTATGGGGAGGCCTCTTGCCTCTTGCAGGAGGGTCAGCAGAGGCTGCAGGGCCTCAACTTGCGGGCACCATCAGTCACGCTTCTCCCCCGCCGCACTCTCCTTTCTTTAACCTTCCTAGCCACAACGCATCGGCGCCCGTACTTTGTGCGGGCTATCTTGCGATCCCTTCTTCCCCGCTTGTAGGTTTCACTAGGGGGCGCGTGATTCCCTCACGCCGAGCTTTCACTCTGGCAGTGCTTCCCCCACACTCAACCAGGCATTGTACTGTGTTTTTGCCCACGCGGGCACTTTAGGTACATGTGTGTCACGCTTCATGCTGTGTGAGTTTCTTTTGTCTGCTGCTGCACTCCACCCCTCACCCCTTCCAAACACCATCCTAGTTTCACTCAGTTGGACCCATGGGCTCACCTTATGCCCTAAAATCTGCATGTTATGCCCCATTTTGCAGGGTTAAACTTGTAATAGGCAATAATCATTGCAGACCATATATTTTGATCTCTGGAGTATCGGATTTTATGTGCTGCGATAGACCCCTTCCCTCCGCGGCCCTTGAAATCCGGGACCAAGTGCATGTGTGGCAAAGGAAAGGGCTACTCTCCCCAGTGCCTTACTGTACCCCATATGGTAGGTGCCCTCTCCCATCAACAGTTTAACATCAAAGGTAAAAGTAGGAGGCACCTCCAAAAAATTCTTTCAAAAATACAATTGGTTTTGAATCCAAATACATAAATGTATTTAAACCAAAGATTTCATTTCATTCACAATATACAAAACTCAGTTAGATAATAATTTTATTGAATTATTTTAAAGAGCTCAGTAGATTATTCGTTGTGCAGCTCTTCCAATAATAATATAGCCAACACGTGTTGTTGCGAAACTTAGTTATTATATTGTGAATTAAATGAATTCTTTTATTTAAATAAATAAGTATTTTAGACTCGAGGCAGTTGTGTTTTGAAAGATTTTTTGGGGGTGCCTCGTGCATTTACCTTTGATGTCCAAGTGCATGTGTGCTGCTAACCCTATTACACTGTTGGTGGGAGATTCTGAGAGCTCTTGTCTGTATTCGTTTTCATTATCTTCTTTGCTCGTATTGATTGGGGTTTCTTTCGGTGGTCATGTGTTCCAATTCTAAGGGTGTTCCTCTTCCCTTGAGTAATAAACTGTAGCTGTGGGCTTACATGTGGGTTAATGTAAGTATCCAGTGATGTGAGAGGCCTGTTGTACCCCTGGTTTGTTGCTGGGTGCTGAGTGTGCATTGTGTCTTCATTTTTTTGAGGGGATTGTTAGTCATGAGTGGTGTTGATGTGCAAATGTTGTGCTTTAGTGTCTGGCATTGAGATGCATCACCTGTAATCCCCAAGGACTGTTCAAGGGATGCTCCTCCTTGCCCCCTGAATGACTCAGTTGTAGGCGTCAAAAGTGCAGGAATGCTTTGTAAGCTTCTCCTTAGCACCTGGCATACTATGCAGCACCGTGGTGCATTGGGTGGTACCCTCATAGCTGCCAAGATTCCCAGTTCCATGCTCGATGTGCTGCACCAGTCCACATTTTTTTGGCTTGGAATTCTGGGACTTGTAGTTCTGTTTTATAATGGAATAAACAATACTACAAGTCCCAGAATTCAAAGCCAAAAGGCAGCACTCATGCATGGACCTGGGAGACTTGGCAGGGGATTTACCCTACAATATTGGATGGAACCATGACTTGTTGAGTGCCACCCCTTGCTCATTTAACAGGCCATATGGGATCTTTGAGTGCCACCCCATGCTCATTTAACAGGCCCTATGAGATCTTTGAGTGGCACCCCTGGCAAATTTTGCAGCACCTTAGTGCTAGTGTCACCGTGGTGATGAACACAACCTTGGGGTATTTAGCCACACCCTGGCACAACGCTGCAGCATTAGTTTTATTTTAGGTATTTGCGACAGATCAGACATTGCACCTAGAAGCAGCCAAGAACGTTAAAGCATACATTTTTATTGCAGCAGGAACAGCATCTCAGACATGAGGTCTTGTACCAACAACAGTAGCACAATAGATTGTATAAACCAGGATGTGGTGTGAGGGACATTCGGAAGCAGTCAGTGCAGTGCGCTACCTAGTGCTGCGACAATTCTGTGTTATGTTAGTTTTTTACGAGGCATAGTTGTACAATTTTCTTTATTTTGTTTTACTTTTTATGAAATTCCAGACATTAGTCCAACTTGAGGCACAGGAAGATATAGTGAGCTGCCCACAAATACATAGCTGTTGTTTCAGTGGAAGAAGGCAGGATTTGAACCCTCCAGTCAAGGTTCAAGTTAGGCCTGGGCGGAGTTTGCTGAGTCGCACTATGCAGAGCTCTGCGAAGTGTCGAAAAACTCTGCCTCGCTACGCGGAGTTCTGCAAGCAGCAGAATGTGCTACGTCAAGCTATTTGCACTGATTTTTAGCACCAGGAGTTTCTCCTGCGTTGTAAAACAGCATGAACAGCATCATGCGGAACATCAGAGTGTACTGCTTCTATCTGAATCTTGAGTAGATTTTCTACACGAACTACAGCTTCCTCAACACGAGCGGCAGCTTTCTCTACGCGAGAGGTGGCAACCTGCCGTGACCGCCCGCGTTTAGAAATCTCTCCGGAAGGTGCTCTAGCATGCAATTTCTCTCTTTTGCGCGAGAAAAAAACGTCAAAACTCCGCTTGCGGAACAGAATTGTTTGCCGACCACTAGTTTAAGTGCAGAATGTTACGGAAATTTCTCCCAGTGGGTGTTCACTTGCTTTGTTTATTCACTACAATATAGCACAGCTCAGAGGTGTGTGGTTGAGATGCAGGGGCCAATTTGGTCTGAGGTTGCAACAGACTAAGATAAGAGCAAGAGAAAGAACAAGCATTGGCATAGCCAATAGGTCTCGCCTTTGGGACATTATAAGTGTTTAGCCATGCAACAGTTAATGTTGTTTCAGGAAGGATATTGTGCTGCATAACGAAATACTTATAAGGTCCCAAAGGCGAGACCTATTGGCTATGCCAATGCTTGTTTATATAGTCATGGAACATTCTTACAGTCTCATTTAAAAACTTGTAGGTTCAATTAAATACAAGAATGTGACATGTGCCATTGGACATTTTATTTGTGCAGTTGAAAAACAATTTTAGGATGTTTTTGTCATGTTGGTTGTTGTTTAAGAGCTTGCACTGTGAAATAATAAAGGTCTTGCAAGCACGTGATCTTACAGGTTCAATCCTCATGCAGCAATATTATCTGTGAGGCTGTAGCTATAAGTGTGATTACAGAGATTTTACAGGCCTGGCTGGAGACAGCGGGAGCTATCCTTCAATCTACCTCCATTTAAGTAATCAGTCAGCAACGTGCTTTGAGCAGCCATGTTTGTGCCCACAGAAATATAGAAACATAAATCACATTAAGTGAGTTAAAAGCTAATCCAATCTTTCAATTATTCTCTGAGTCCAATGAAGACATGAATAAAGCTGGAGAGTGACGTCTTAACTAGAGTGAGGGGGAGGGTGGCCTGACGTGAACTGAGGATACGGAAATGGCGGGGAGAGAGGGTGCTGATGGTCAGGTTTGAGATGCACCGACAAAGCTGTGTGTGAGTCTCAGCAGTGGAATGGCAAGAGTGAATCGACAGAGGCGTGTGCGTCAATAGAGGGATTCCTTTAGTGCAATTCTTTGGGGTCTACAGGTTAGGTTTGGGGCGCACAAGGGAGCGGTACCTTAGCGCCAGTACTGGAATTCGAGTGGAGGCTGCAGGTTCGATTGAGGTGCGCTGTTAGAGTTGCAAATAGCTAGTAAAAAAGGAAAACAGGGCTGTCCTCCCACGGCCCATGAAATCCAGATGTTACTTCAAAACACTTAGGACCAGATGTACATAGCTTTTTTAAGCTTGCAAACTGCACGATTCGCAGAATCGGGCCGTTTGCGCACGGAAAAAAAGCATTTTTCTACATACTAAGCCCTATTTTTTGATTTTATAACCTATTAACAAATCACAAAATGGGTTAACGATTCAGTATTAAATAGGGGCCTGATAAGGGCGTGCCTTCCTAATTGCGACTTGCAGTGGTATGTGTGAATGTTTTGCAATCGCAATATGGTTGCAAAACTTTTGCATTTAACCGCCTACTTCAAGTAGGTGGTGATCCATTTGCAAATGGAATGGGGTCCCCAAGGGACTCCATCCCCTTTGTGAATAGTTGTAAATAAATATTTTTTAAATCAGGCAGTGGACCCAAAGACCACTGCCTACTCTTAAAAATTAAAAGAAAACTTAAAACTTTTGTTTTTAAAATGCATCTAATTTTCCTTTAAGGAAAACGGCTGGATCAAAAAAACCTATGCCTTATTTAAAAGCAATAACAGACATGGTGATTTGCTAACCCCTGTAGACAACCATCCCTGTGAATTTAGCAAAACCCAATGGGTCGAAAATTCCGAAATACCTCACGAATATTAATGAGATAAGTCAATTTGCGACCCACTGGGAATCGCAAACAATGTAAAACACACTGCAGTACATAGCTGTAGTACATAGCTGTTTGAGATTACCTAATAGCTAATTGCAAAAATTTGCTATGTGGTCATCGCAAACATAAACCTATGTACATCTGACCCATTATCACACAGTTTGTCCAGGAAGCTGGCACACTGTCCATGGAAGCGAAAAGCGAAAGAACTTCTGGAAGCAGGGGCATCCTGTTGGCAACTATAAAACTCTGGCAACGAAAACCAGCACTCACCATATTTTCCACTCACAAATTTGTGAAATGCACTGATTCTCATACACACTAATTCTAAGATTTACTCTGCAGACAAGTCCTAAACTGAGCCTAATGTAGGCATGAGTGAATTTTCTTATAACACTGGTGTAATGTAACCTAATTTCAGTAATTTTCCATTAAGCTTGATACCAGGCTCGGATTGGGAACGCGGGCAATCGGTTACTGGGCGTTGGGCCGGTTCACCAGGGTCACCTGTGGGACGTGTTTTTTGAGGCCTCTGTAAACCGGCCCAAGAGATTGACTTTCTTTCCCGGTCCCCGCCAGGTTACCTTAATTTGGCGCCAGTATCTTGGTCACTCTCGTGCCGTGCTGTAAATTGAAGCTGGGGGGCCAGGTGTTGCTTTAGCCTTTGTGGCATTCTCACCTTGGCGCCTTGCCTCCCATGCATTTCCAGAAGCACTGTTATCACTATCGGGCCATCGCTTTTAGGCCATGGCGGGTGCAGGGAGGGTGGGTTGTATGCAGGGGCCTCATAGGGGAGCAGGTTTTATTGGGCTATTCTAACTTAACTCCCCTTGAGCAGCAGCAATATGCTTTTTGACACCTCCCTCGCCAGGTAAATGCCCTGAGGCTATAATGAGCTGGGGCAGGGGTGCATAAGAGAAGTGGGCCCCGTAGCAGCCAGGTGTTGTGACCTCATCTCCAGTGTCTAATAGGACCTGTTGGGGAGAGGAGAGGATTGCATAAAATTGCGCTATGGTCAAAGTTGCAGATGTTGAAGCTAGGTTTGAGTCCCAGCTTCAGCTGAACATCCTGTGATTCTGGGCAAATCATTAATCTCTAAACCGAAAATGTAAATGAATTTGATCTTGTGTAATGTAACAGGTGCTCTTGACTTTGGGCGGAGCTCACACTATACAATGCTATAACAAAAAATAACCGGACAAATTCCAGTGAGACTAAACAGATGGTGATCTATGAAAGGGATGATCAGGGAATGTGGGCCACTTTTTTGAGAATGTCCGGGCCTAATTATGATCCCACTCCGACCCTGTTTGATTTGTGAAATTCCAGAATTTCCTGTTGTAAGTCACATAATTAAGCACTGTTTGTGGGACAAATTGAGTGCAAGAACATAGGAACAAAGCGAATGACCAGAACACGAGTGGCTGCTGTTTGCGTTTTTGCATCATTTTAGTGCAAAATGTATCCCCACATCCAAAATGGGGGCAAATACACATTTTGTACTAATATGTAACGCCAAGTGCCAACTTTACCTTTTATGAAATTAAATAAAATTATGTTTATTCTTCTCAAGTTTGCATAATTACGCAATCACACATTATGCAAATGCTGCACAATATTAGCATGATGACAGGCAGTCTTAGCTGTAGCCTAGGCCTGCATGGATTATGTATCAGTCAGTCTTGCAGGATCATAGATACCTGCTGCTTACACTGTGCTACTGCATACCAGACCACTGGGGGTTATCATGCTGGCCAAATGTTTAACTATTGCGATACACTATGAATCTAAGTAATGATTGACTAGTGTTTTATAATACTGCCTTTTTTACAGACACTGGGTCTAATTCTGAGTCTGGCGGCCGAAGACCGCCAGACTCACGGGGCGCAGCAGTGGCGCGGTGGTTGCAGTCCAGCCACCACTGCACCGGTGCTCTGACCACCCTAATGCAACTAAGGCAGACGGACCGCCATGAGGCAGCTGCAGCTGCCAGGGAATCGCCGTTCCCTGGAGTTGGCGCGGCAGTCATGAGGCAGCAATATGCTTAGCGGGGGCCTCCAAGCTCCAGGGAGACCCTAAGCACAGTACCCTGACCCAAAAACTCCTGCTTAAGAATGGAGGGAGGCCCATTCATGTAACTTGTAGGGGGGCCCCCCTCATGATTCATCACGCCACTGACTGCCGTGGTCCAGCCAAGCATATTACGAGTTTCCTCTCCACCGGTGGTGTCATGGAGGTTCCGCCTCCATGAAAACTGTGTCGGAGAGAAAACAAAGGGAGTCCTACAGGCAAACCTGTGCTTCCTCCACATGCATGCAGGGGGGGGGGCATGTTGTGCCCCCCCTGTGTGCATGCACCCCAGTACCTGCACAGCATGGATTTTTGAGTCCATGCCGTGCAAGAACCTTGTCGTGCGGCCCTATTGCGTTGCTGTTTTCGAAGGCACCACCCCAGGACTGCCACGCTGCCCGCCCACCAGACCACTTTAAACTTGTAATTTGACGGGCGGTGGTGACCTTTGGTGGTGCAGGAGTGTGGCAGTGGCTTATCGCCCCTCCTGCACTGCTGAAAGTCGTAATTAGGCCCTCTGCGATTCATAAAAAACACTAGTAACAAGATCTTTGTTATGCTTCCCTTGGATTGTAATCACTTCTAATTCCCCTACCCTGAAGAAGCAACGTTGTCACCAAAATTGTTGCGAAACACCTGATAACTGCATCAAGAGAATTACCATTAAAAATTACAATTTCCTAATCCTGACCAACTCATGAGATGTTTTTGCTTATAACCCAATTAAATAGTCTCTAAATTGTCGCTGTTACTGGATCACAGTTTCTGGCTGCATGGCTTCTAATGTAAAGGCTTCAATAATAGCTCTCCAGCTTCTAGCAGCTCTGTATCAATATTCCTGCAAACCATGGGTTATATTTAAAAGGGTATATTGTCACCGGAACGTTTCTTTTAGAGATGTTCTGGTGGCGCTATGCGCTTTTCTCTATTTACAAAGCGGCGTTTAGCCACTTTTGTGGCTTAACGCCACCTTGTAAATACGGCCCTTTACATGCATCACTTAGCGTGAAAGGGGCATGCAAAGGGTGCTGCTGTGGGCATTCCACCGCAACACCCACTGCTTTTTGACCCTGCCCCAGATTTACAAGGACATGTAAATCTGAGGCAGCACCAAAACCTAACGCCATGAAAGAGCAGGCACTTGAATGACAAAACAAGGAGAAACACTTTTATTTCTCCTAACTTTTGCTTTTTCTATGTGCGCTGCATTCTTCATCACAGATTGAAAGAGCAAAACGTCTTTAATGATTGTTTATGTGCAGGAAGGACTCACTTCCTGCACATAAACAATCGTTTAATAATGATGATTTGCTACTTTATGTGTGCTGAATTCTTCAGCAAACATTGAAGTAACAAATCGGGATTGTGAATTGTTTATGTGCTTCCTGCACATAAACAATCCTTCCCTGCAACACAGGCACCCTTGCACTGTGGTGAAAGGGAACCTTCGTTGGCTCTAGGCAGCTAATTTTAGCACTAGGAAAAACGTAGGGTTGTGCCGTATTCTTGTGAATAAGGAGCATCCCTGCATTTCGGAAATGTCGGAGCACGGTACTGCCAAATCTGGCGCAGCTCTGCACCCCAACATTTCATTGTAAATATGCCCCTGTGCTCCTTCTTTCCTGTGCTTGCCAAATCCTGAGATCGCTCGTTGGCACTGTCAACATTCCAGGGCTGCTGAGGACTGGGGTGGAAGACTGAGAGCACCAGGAGAGGTGCAAGGCGGCGAGGACAGAAGTTAATGAGAAGACTGTGCCAGAATGGTATTGTTCTGTGAGAATTGTTTGCATGGTCTTGGCCCCAGAAAAGTGGAAAATAATCCAGAAGGTAAGGGGTCTGTGCTGGAGCTTTTGTATGAAGAACATCAGTTGGAGATAGATTTAAGAAGACTGCCTTTCGTGGAAAATCTGATTTTTTACTCCCATTTTTTGGGGGGGATCAGTGCAAGATGCTTTTAGTTTACAATCCCTGCACAAACGCCTGTATGAGCAGGGATCGAAAGGGGATAAGGCCAGGTGTTTATTGGGATATGCAGCATTTGCTGTGGTATTACCAAAGTATGAATAATGTTTGGCAAAAAAAACGGAATATGTGACAATTATGACATCCGATAAATTCCGAACACCTTGTTGTTTAATTTTTATCATGTGTAATAATGATCACATCTGACAGGCTACTCATAATCCAGTATTTATGCTTGAATAATGCATCACCTCCAAAGTATGGTACAAGAAATTATTTTTCGGGTGAAAATTGCAGAATTTCTGCAAAACAAAATCTGAACTTTGCAAAGTGTTTCCAAATAAAATATAGACAAAATTAATTCTGTATCCTCTTCAATCAATTCAGTTGAGTGAAATTTTTCACATTAAAATAATTTAATTTGCTGGCTGAATTGGTGGAAGCGGTATATTCTAGTAGAGTGTCTTATTGATGTCTTGGATGTCCTCTGTGTCGGTATGGGTAGTAGAGCAGTCCACGCTCCCCATCGGCAGATCTCCCAGCTGGTCAATTTTGATGTTAAGCAACGTAGGTGATGGAACTAACCCTTGAGGTACCCCACAACCCACAAGGAAAGGATACGAACAATTGTATTTTAGAGAAATGCATGCAGCAGATAAATACGTTGAAATTGATGCTACATATCGGTCCTGCACACCCAATGCCAGTGGACATAATGGAACGTTGCGACACGCTGTTGATTACACATGTTAGCAAGATGTCATTATTGAATAGGACAAGTAGGCAAGCACCTTCAGGATCCAGCTCCCACATGTTGTCGTCCATCACCTGAAAAGGAGCCGACGGCTCTGTGCCAGAGGAGGAAACATGATTAACATGAGCAATGTTCATAAGGGAGCGTGGCCAGCTGACAATGATGGCGGACGCGCTCTAGCAAGGCTCCGTCCCGAGATCTGCAGATCCAGCATTTACCCGGCGCGAAGCAGCGCCATTAAGCCGACAGAAGTAGCCCGCCATCATAGAGGTGTTGTCGGGCGAGTGTGCAGCAAGTTTGGAGCTCTCGGGTGCTGTGCCCACCGAGCAATGGCCACCTGAGCTGAAGCCACACCATTGACCCGCGCCGAGAGCTGAGTGGTGACGGAGAGCGTCGGACCATGGTGGCTGAACCGACTTGGTCGCAACGGCGAATCAAAGCGAGGTGACCCCTGGGCACGAGCTGGGGTGCGGAGCCCGGTTCTGAGCCCTGCGTGGGCGAGCTCCTGCTGGCCCGGCCAAGAGCTGCTGCGGGGCCCCTGAACGGAGTGAGAGGCCCTCGGGAGACACGGCCCTGCTGACTAGCGCCGGTCCCTGAGTGCAGGCGACGTAGCACACACGTTGGGAAGGGGCCAAGTCCAGAGGTGAGGTGTGCGGTGGACTATTGTTGCCTGCGACGGCAGGCTGGGGGTCTTGGGAGGCGACACACACCTGACGCCGGCTGGGGGCTGCACCGAGAGCAGGCAGAACGCTGTCTGCTGAGGCCTTTGTCGTGGTGTGAGACATAGGTTCCTGCCGCAACAGTGACAGCAGGTTGGATCAGGGCCTGCTCTCTGTTATGAAATAGTGAAGCAGAGGTGCTATGGGGAGCAAGTGCAATTCGCACCGGAACTGTGGATCAAGGCCATGCTGCGCACCTTATGTCGGCGGACTTTTGAACCGTGCGCACTTGGGCAGGAAGATATGTGGTGGCCGTGAGACCTCTGACTGTTGCGGCACACCGGGAGGACCCCCTAGTATCCAGGGCACTGGCAAAGTGACAAGTGGAGTGCTTGCAAGGCGGAACAGCCGTGATCTCCAGAAGTAAGATAGGCGGTGCCCGTGGAAATACGCACCCTTACGGACAGATTTCGCTCCCTGGAACGCAAAATGGATGACGCAGAAGGCCGATCACGCCGGAACAACGTGCACTTGGTAGGTCTACCGGAGGGCACAGAAGGCGGAGACGCAGGGGCACATGCCAAAGCCTGGCTGAAATCCCTGATGCCTAAGGGAGTGCTCTCTCCTTTCTTCGTGGTGAAAAGGGCACAAAGGGTGCCGTCGGGCCACCCTATGCCAGGCGCTGGGCCAAGACCTTTCCTGGTTCGCCTCATGAACTTTAAAGCCAGAGACACAGTGTCCCGGAAGCCAGAAAAAAGGAAGTTATCAAAGTGGCCAATTCGTAGGTCTTCTTTTTTACCAGACTACGCCCTTGGGGTGCAGCGGCAGCGGAGTACCTTTCTAGCCGTCAAGCTACGAATGCGTGACTTACATTTGAAATACTCCCTCATATTACCGGCTTGGCTGAGGGTGGTTGCAGATGGATCGACGCACTTCTTCAACATGGCTGAGGACGCATGGGAATGGCTTGAATCTGAAGGACACCACACTTCACCAAGCCAAAGGTAGGGCAGTGCAGGCCCACCGATGGGAACTCGGAGAGGCTGTCGAAATAGGCGTAGGTCACGAGCGGCGGAATCCCTGGTGCAGTCAGAGGCCGCTCCGGATCATGAGCAGGTACTTTGGGAGAGGAGAAATGCACTTCCGGCGGTTGTGGATCTGAGAGAACCGCGGACCAGCAGAGATGCTGATGCCTCTTCTGAACAGTCGCTGAGTGAGGACAGCACGCAGGCTATATGGCAGACTCCTGAGGACTCACAGACACTTCCCGTTGTAATGCCCCAGACTGCTGACGATTTAATGTAACCGAGCAGTGCAACTCATGGACATGCAAGTATTAAATTGTTCAATCACATGACTATGGGTCATTTGTGCTACACCCATGACTCGTGCCTGGGTTGCCCTATTACACTACATGGAAAACAATGGTTGGGTGGACCTCTATAGAAGGGAGTGCACACCAGTCTGCCTATCACGGACACATGCTCTGCAATGCTGCACAGCGCACATATTCATGCGCGTAAGGCAGATCCAGTGTCATACACTCCATTCTTTGCCAGCTTAGCCCACCCCACCTCCTAGTAGGGCTATAGCAGCGTGTGTTTTGCGTGGTTTGCCTTATGGCATTTTTGACAGTTTGGGCGGACAAATGTTCTTTCACTGCTCTACCCCAGTTGAACCGGTTAAGGGTTCCCCCCACATTCCCTGTTCGAGTTACTAAACTCCTATCTGTCTGGATATTGCAGCTACTCTTTGTAATTTCTAGAGATACCCCATGTCACCACTATGCCGTTAGCACTGATGGAAGCCTGCAAATCATGTCACTCTTTCAACTTGCCTTATGCCTTCCACAAACGTAGTCACTTGGAATGTTAGGGGCCTCCAAACACCAGCCCGCAGATATGGAGCATATGCATATCTTAAGTGGCATGCTGCTCACGTGGCGCTCCTGCAGGAAACGCACATCTCACAGCCAGAAATCAGTAGGTTGCAGCAGAGGTGGAGGGGTCAAAAAACTAGCCACAGGCTACTCGGCCTATGCCAGGGGAGCTCTGATTTGGGTGCGGCCTGGTACCCATTTTGAGTCAGAGGAGACCATTATATGGTAGATACGTACTTGCCAGAGGCCATCTAAATGGGATACATTTGGTGTTTGGGGTCTATATACGCTCCGGACACAGATCAGTGGGCTTTCTGGCAGACACTGACGGATCTACTCTCACGCTGGTGTCACATTCCCTGGCTACCGGGCGGTGACTTTAATACGGTCTTAGATACGACATTGGACAGGTCGTTCCCACCACTACCACAGACGGCTGCATCAGCCAACGCTAGGAATCTAGCGAAGTGGCTACGAAGGTGGGATTTATCAGATGTATGGAGGGCTCTTCATCCATGGCACGGAGGTATTCGAACTATTCACATCCACACAGGCTGCATGTACGCATTGATCGCTTTGTTGCAAGCGCGCCATTGTTCACGAGGTGCCTCACTGCGGACTACCACGGCAAAACGCATTCTGACCATAGCCCGCACGCCACGACACTGGAAGGTGAAGATGGGGGACCAACCGCTCATCTGTGGAGACTCCAGCCTATGGCACTGGTGGATCTGCCATTTAGAGAAGTGGTAAATACAGCGCTAGATACATACTTCGACCACAATACGGGGTCCGTCACAGATGAGTGCAGATGAGTGCACTCTATGGGACAGGTGCAAGGTGGTGGTCAGGGGGTGTTGTATGGGGTTGAGTTGGAACATTAGGATACAGGTAGACAACGATCAAGCGAATTAAGGACTCATTGGCCTGACTTGAGGCTGAATTAGCACAGGGCACCGATACACAGCCCGACATTGATGTGCAGCGGGCTCAACATGATGAGGTGATGGAGTGTTTACGTTGTTTGAATTACACGCACGTGGTGGCTGCTAGAGCGGGCAGACTATTAGCGCGCATGATCCGGCCGGAGTATGCGCAGACACCTATACTACGGCTGCGCTCAGCGACGGAAGCATTGCTCACCACACAGCATGAAATTAATTGTGCATTCACTGCGCATTATACCAGAGTGTATCAATTGGTGAGCCGCGCAAAGCTAGCGGACATAAAAACCTTTCTTGCTCCTTTGCCTCTGCGTCAGGTCACAGCAGACCAAAGAAGTGAACTGAGCGAATCACTTACGCTGCTGGAAGTTCACAGTGCTATAAGCTCCCTAGCTACAGGTAAAGCGCCAGGCCCAGACGGATACCCGGCAGAATACTATAAGTCTTATCAACAACTCCTGGCGCCGCGTCTTCTTGCAGTATATACCAACGCACAGGAAGTGGGCATGCTCCCGGACATGCTCCGTGAGTCCCTGCTGGTGTCCTTGCCCAAGCCTCACAGAGATGTGGAGCTGATTGGATCTTACCACCCTTTGGCTTTACTTAACACCGACTATAAAGTACTGGGCAAAATACTAGCCAACAGATTGGCCCCTTTGGTGCCACAGCTAGTGCATGCGGGCCAAAATGGTTTTGTGCCCGCTCGCATCACATCTTTAAACTTGCGACGCTTCTTCCGGGTGGCGTGCTGCGCTGGGCATATTTTGGCACATGCCGGATGCCTAGTGCTAGTTCCGGAGAAGGCGTTTGACACCTTAAAATGGGAGTTCCTATTTGCTGCATTGCGCAGGTATGGATTGGGGGAGGTCTTCCTGGGCCTCGTTAAATTGCTTTACATGCAGCCAACGGCCAGGGTAAAGACAGGCCCCTATATCTCAGCAGCGGTCCCTATAGAACTCGGCACAAGACAGGGCTGCCCACTCTCCCCACTGTTATTTGTGATTGCCATTGAGCCACTGGCGGAGGTGCTCCATACCACGCAGGGTGACTGGGGAATCCCATTGGGGGATGGCATACATGTGGTCTCTCATTATGCGGACAACCTGTTAATCTATCTCAGGGATGTGGGGCAGCCGTGTGGAGCAATTGAAGCCACTCTTCTTGGGTTCACCTCGATGTCGAGGTTAAAGGTGAATTGGGAAAAGTCATGTCTCTACCATTCGCAGGGTCAACTCCTGACCCGCACTTAGTAGTCAACGGCAAGGCTGTGCACTGGAAGACTGAAGCATTCTGATATTTGGAGATTCTTAAATACAGAAACCCACAGGACCTTCTAGAGGGAAACTAAGTTTGTGCTGTCACGGTGGTGAGGGCTCAGATGTCCTTCTGGGCTACCTTGCCATTAGCGGTCATGGGTAGGATTGCATTGTTAAAAATGGTGGTCCTGCCACGTCTCCTTTATTATTTCACAAACTTGCTGTTACACATTAGGCCACCCTTTTAAAAAAAATTGGAATCTGACATGAGACAATTCATATGGCTCGGATCGCAAAGTAGAGTATCCTTAGCTAAAATGTACCCGCTGACCACCCAGGGCAGACTTTCTCTACCCAACATGGAGCAATATTATCTAGCTGCACAGCTTCAATGGGTGGTGCGGTGGCCCAGCGTGTGCCACCTTGAGGACACAGCAGCGCAGACGCCAGGATTCACCCATTCCCAAATCGTCGTATTGTTTCATCCGGGTCGAATGGGTGGTGCGCCTACGCAGCTGCTGGTTAAAGTGGCATATCAATGCTATCGACGCAGTCTGTGCATCACGCTCAGTGTAGTGCCCTATTCACCATCACTCCCTATATTTGGTACACCCAAGAGGCTTAGGACTGTAACAAGTGCGGAGCTGGTGCATGGGGAGGAGGCTGGTATACAAACATTAGGTGATCTGTACAATGATGGACAGCTCATTCCGTTCGCAGACCTGGCCGAGAGCTCGGACTTACCGCAGGGTCAGTTTCTATTACATGCCGCAGTGACGCATACACTCAGTGCGCTGAGGGGCGACGTGGCGACGTGGCGCAAGAACATCCCATTCACCTAACTATTCAATGTCTGCATGAGCTGGGCACAGGACGTCAATTGACCAAGTGGTTTGCAGAGACCCTCAGGATCCACACATCACCACGTCTGCTGCCCCTTTTAGCCCACTGGGATGCAGACTTCCCACAGACAGGGAGTGGGAAAAGATACTTGAGAGTTTTACGTGAATCCAGCATAAGTCAGATTTCGTCTTATGCAATATTACATTTTCTATAGAGCCCACCTGACAACGGACCGTATAAATAGGTATTTTGGTCTAGCTGATGCTAAATGTGCAAGATGTGAGGAGGCTGACACAAATCTACAGCACATGCTTTGGTCATGCCCTGCTATTCAAACGTATTGGGAAGCCGTCACCAGCTGTCTGGCCTAGTGCTCAGAACGAACCATGGACTAGTCATGGGAGGCGTGTATTTTGCGGCTATTCCCAAGATCCAAGGGGCACAAAGTGACTTCTAGATACATAGATTTGGGCCTTATAGTTGCCAAACATCTACTTACGCGTCGTTGGAAGTCTCCTGTCCCCCCTGTAGGTACCAATCCTTACTATGCTGAGTGCAAGCTGAAAGTGTGGCGCTTCGCCGAGAAGACGCCACAGGGTTGCGTAAACAGCCAATAGCAGAGGCGTGGGGCGCAATATTGGCTGACTTCCGCACGACCTGGCGTGATCACTTAGAGACGCAGGTGGACAAACCTGTGGCAGATAACTGCTGAGCAATAGCTACTAACATATAACACACAGGTAGACGGGAGACGCGCGGCTGTTTATCATGATAGTTTATGTATATGGGTTTCAGACATGCTATTTTCCCTCCCCCTGCCCCTTCCCCCCCTCTTTCCCCTCCCCCCTTCTCCCCAGCAATTCGCCTGCTCTCTCTTTTTAGGACATATATTTAACCCCCGAGCATCAACACACACCATCTACGCGGTGGCCATTGAATACTGCTAGGTATGGGACACCGGGCTGCTACGGCATGGAGAGTCATGGGTGTGGGGCATGCAGCGATGCATGGATTTACTGTAAATTCTCCGGGTTCATTGTTTACATTTGTTTTCAAAGACAG
This sequence comes from Triturus cristatus, assembly GCF_964204655.1. NCBI lineage: Eukaryota > Metazoa > Chordata > Amphibia > Caudata > Salamandridae > Triturus > Triturus cristatus. Next base: position 1,071,351,664 of record NC_140583.1, read on the forward strand.
CATGCTGTGGACCCACTTTCCGAGCCTGTAAGTGGAGTTGACAATGCCAGAAATGAGGAACGCCATAATTGTATTAGTTGTCTCAGCAAAGATTCAATTTGTATGGTGACACAACTGCGCACAAATGTAATGTGCACCGTGATTATAGCAAAAATAATAATAATAAAAATAAAGTTAAAAAAAGGACCAATGGCCATGAAGGATAACGATGTGCTTTTGGAGTTGTATGCCATTCAAGTCATTTGCCAAGAAGAGGTTAATCTTTAAAGGGGCAAACATTACCTAAATATGGAACAAGAATGAAAGTATTTTTTTCAATGGTGGAATAATTCGACCAGGCTTGATTGATGTGCAAAAGTAATCAAGGAAATAGAAGAGTTCATTTTTGGCAGCTAGAAAGCAGAATGACCTGAGGACCAGCTTTGACTTAATTATGAGGAAGACTATAGCCCATTTAGGATGCACACTAATGAAATTTAGATAAGAAAAGGAGTCATTCAGAGCAACATTTCTAAGATAAGTCCATGAAGGTCACGCCTTGAAGAGGCATGAATTAGAATGATTAAACATTTTGTCCAGGGTAGTAGAGTAACCTTGTTAATTAGTATGGAGGAAGTAGGTATTAGTAAGGCAAACATTTGGAAAAAAAAGGTTCACTGGTAAAGTAAGTAGGCCAGTGCATTTCTAAAATGTTATCGGCGCAGCTCTAAAAAGGTCTTGGGTTTAACTCTTGTGTGTGAAAGGTTTGTTTTTGGCTGTAAAGTTTTTCGAAATTTCTGACTGTGGAGAATCTCTTTTACCTTTGCACTTGATTTTTTCTCCCCATTATGAGATACTTTTTCGAATGAATAGAACCCATCAAGTGAAACACAGCCTGTGCAGAGTGAACCACTCTGCTAGCATGTGTACCATAATTCCATACTTGAAAATACATCTGCAAGTTTGTATTTTCCTCAGATTCCTATAGGATTTCTGGGGAAAATAATTTTAACAGCCTCATTTTGAGTGTCTCTGACACACGAAGACTTTGTCATCAGCTCTGTATGGTGCCACATCCAACCCACAACACTATATTAATACTTCAGTTTTTTTTCGATTTTCCTGCTACAATGTTTAAGTGAGCAATAGCCAAATGTTTTCAATTTCTTCCTGTTGTTGATAGCTTTGCTACAACTATCTGTGAATGAGGACTTCACATTAGCACTGTCTTAGGGCACTGAAGAAGACCCCATCGCTCTTGTAGGACAAAGGACCAAAACATCAACAAACTAACACCAACAGACTTTAAAGTAGGCCTGGGCGGAGTTTGCAGAGTTCCGCTATGTGGAACTCTGTGAAGTGACCAGAAAACTCTACCAGGCTACACGGAGTTCCGCAAATGGTGGAGAGGGCACGGATTCTTTCTGCCACTCAAGTAGATTTTCTACTCGGTCGACAGCTTTCTCAATGTGAACTGATGATTTCTCATCGCTAGCGGTCGCAACCATCGCCGACCGTCCATGTTGAGAAATCCCACTGGGAGGTAGTCTAGAGTTGGATTATCCTCGCTCGCACTTGCCAATTTAACAGTGGCGAGCGAAGAAAAAACTCAGCTCTGAGTTTTTCAGAACTACACATGGTCTGTGAAGTGCAGAAAATTCTGCAAACTCCGCAAACGGAGCAGACTTCATCACCAAGGTCTATTTTAAAGACAATCTCTTATACTACCCATACCATCTCTGTCATTCATTTGTTAAAAAATTATTGAGTATTTTCTGTTGTAAAATATTCTGCAAAATTCACAATAAACAAAGATAACTGTGCTTCTTGCACTGTTTGTTTTGTTCTTCTAAAATCACCACAGTTTTGTTAATGTCTTGTTTAATCGTGATCCCTGAACATCAGTCCAGAGCATCAGTGTTCGAAACATTCCCATAAGGAGCAGGGTCAGGGTAGATTTGCATATGTTTGGGTCCAAACTGGGGGGACATAGTGCACAAAAGAACGATGGATTAAACCCAGATCTCTTGACTGGGGGTGAGTGGTTGAAAGGTTTCAGCACTCCGTCTATCATCTTGTTGTGTTTGCTATGTTCGCCCTAAGTGGCTAATGGTATGTCCAGACATGGGTCCCATGCTTGATGTGCCATTGGACTCAAGCTAGCCTGGCTGATGAGGGTTGATACCCTGTAACCGGTTTGAGGATGCTTGTTTCTAGTCCAGGGAGAACCTAGCTTGGAAGTTCAGTCTGGACTTCTCCCACGAGGAGCAGGGTCAAGACTGATTTGCATATGGCTGTGTCCAAACTGGCCTGGCATAGTGAGCAAAAGAACGATGAATTAAACCCAGATCTCTTGATGGGGGGTGAGTGGTTGAAACGTTTCAGCACTCTGTCCATCATCTTGTGGTGTTTTCTATGTTTGCCCTCAGTGGCCAAGGGTATGCCCAGACATGTGTCCTGTGCTCAGTATGCCACTAAATTCAAGCTCTTCTGACTGAGGAGAATGGAGTGTTGAAATGTTTCAGCACTCTGTCCATATTCGTGTTGAGTTTGCTTACCCTTGTTTGAACAAATTTGTTTTCTTTTTTCCATTAAATGAATTATACCTATGTGCATACACAGTCAAAATAAATGCAATTAATTGTTTTGAAATGTTTTCATAGGAAACACATTTTCTATTTGATATATGCTAATTTCACACTTGTTGTATTGGGCTGCCCTGTCATATGTGAGATGTGAAAAGAACATGCTAAATTCTCAAGGAAGTAGCATTAGTGCACTGTATAAATTCGATTTTTGCCCAGGATTACATGTTTTCTGCCAGGTTTTGTGCATGATGTTCCACTGCACCACACTATTATGCATCTTCTATTTCCTCCAGCTAGAACCAGAATTAAATAGCCCATGAAAAAGCCTGGTTCTCAGAATCATTTATAGAATATGTGCACTGTGTAAAACCGGATGCAAATAGGTGCAACCACCGTTTGTTGCCAATTTTCCATTTTGCGCTAGGAATGAGGTCAAAACTATTATCTACAAGTATACCTTAGTGGACTATCTTTTTTTAGCATTATATAATGATGTTCAAATTAAATTACTGCAAAGATGACCATTTTCACATGGATCACACTTCAGCAAAAAAGCTTTACACGTTTAGCAAAGTCCAGAGTGGCAGATTTACAAGCCCCTTGCGCCACTTTTGCGTCACTTTTCCCATGTTAAAATATTTCTCAGAAACTTTGGACACTCGTTGTTAGCTAATTATATTTTAGTCTTCAAAGAACAAGACAGTGAACTCTTCTGGGTGTCCAAACGTTGTAGTCACAGGGGCTTATTTACAAGCCCCTTGCGCCGCCGGTGCATCACTTTTAATATGGGAAAATAAGCCCCAGTAACTGTTGCAAATAAGGGCAGAGGCCACTCAACGGAGCTCCATTGCGAGGCTTGGCACTGCCTGAGATATCTCTTCATTGTCAGAGAGTCTTCAGGCAGAATACTGCTGGCCGGATTCCTAGGCCCGTGTGCCTCCTGCTCCTGTGCTAAGCTGAGGATGCTGTGCCCACTCAGACAGATGGCATCGGGGTTAAAGAGGATGTGAAGCTCTGATAAAGCTCCACCGCTGGATGCTTTTTTGCTTTTTTATGGTTCCATTTGAAATATCCTGGAATAATCCAATATCCCATAATCCCCCGGCAGTGCTGGGCGTCGGACTGGGGATGAAGCTCAGGGCAGCAGGAAGCATTCTGCCAGCTTTGACTAATCCCAGATTGACCAGCAGCCAGTGTGCACCTGCCGGCGAGAACAGCTGGGAGGAAGGGCCTCTCTGCACAGGATTCCACCGAACTCTGAATGCAGGAGGGATGGCCTTTGAGGAAAAAGAAAGCTCTGCTGACTTAGGGCCATTTGAAATAGTGGGAGTGGACTGCTCTTCTGCGTTGGTAGACTGGGCCTCGCGGTGACAGAATTCCCATCCACCAAAATATAAGTTTCATAGGATATAATGGGATTTATATTACGGCGGACTGGATATCCATCACTGTTGTGACAGAGTAACCCGTCCGTCAAGATAGTAATCATGCTCTCTGCCTGTCCTTTTTTTCTGTATGCGCATTGTTTTCCCATTCACATTTCCCATGACTTCAGTTTACTCCACCTCCCCCCCCCACCCCTCTCCTATGGCTGGACTTGAAAACAATATCAGCTCTGAGAAAAATTTTCAAACCAGCCCGCCCTGCAGGACGCCAGTCTACAACAGGCCACTGGGGCTTTCAGGGTTGTGTCATGGCACCTAAACGAGCTCTAAAAGCAGTCTTTCGGTATGCAGTGCACTGGAGAAATGCCACATTGGCTCAATGATCAGTTTGGCCATGACCTCATTTGTTCCTCCCTGCCCTGGTCACTATTTCTAACCTCCAGTTGGGGTCTTCTTTCACTACTGGTCATACACTGAGCGAACTCTTGCTGACCTCTAGGCAAGTCCTACGAGCCATACCTCTAATTTTTATGTCTCGCCTGCGAATGCAGCACATGCGCTGCTTCGCCTTGGCGAGATCTATTGTTGTTGCTTTTGTGTCTGGGTTCTGTGGAAGCGGGGTTGGTGTCCACCCTGTCGGCATTAGGCCCCACCTACCCTGCTCAGACTTGCTCAGACTTGCTCGCGCTTTTCAGGAAGCATTCTCGTTTTTTATTGCCAGCGTTATTTTATGTCATCCGACTGTACGCCCCAGAGTCCAAACCCATACTATTTTACTAGCTTCACAGTGTGGAAAACATTGTTGATAAAATGAAATAATTAGTTGCGATGAGTCAAAGCGAAAATTGCTTTGTTTTTGCACCACACAAATCCTTAATGTCTTTGTTTCCCTAGGAGGTGGTGTTTGCATTTACGCTGGTATCGAGGGCACTCCTGGTGCGCATGCAAGTGTGCCAGACCCTAATTCTGCGTTAATTATCAATTTTCGGGGTCTTGGCGAGTGCGCGTGTAATTATTGCGGTTTCTTTCCGTGTGAGCCTGGGGAGCAAGGCTCCATGGCTTTTACTCCCAGGGTCGTGGATTTCCTGTTTAACCCCTGTGGCGTCGGTGGCCCGCGCCCCGCAGAGAAGCGCAAATGATTTTTGGATTACTGTTTAGTATCGGAAAATGCCCAGCTCCTGGCAAGGAGGGCTGAAGCCAAGATGGAAAAATATCCAGTGTAAGTAAAGGGCACCGTTGCCCCAGAAGGTACTTAAGGGTATTTCCGGGTCAGTATGGTCAGAGTTCTTTAGTATTTGAACAATAATGCATTATGTATGGCGCTCATATAAAATTGTTAAAGCAATACCTACACCTAACGTTCATTTTTGTCTCTTGTGGTATTGTGAATAAAGGAAATTTAGCTAGTAGAGACTTCGTAAAGTAAACAACGAGGAGCAGATGTTTACGTATATGAAATAAAAATGCAAGCATATGAGAATGTATTTATTGTTGGTTAAACCTATGAGTTGTGGTCAACCACCAAGCATCACCTCTCCTCACGCTACCCACTGCTTGCTACAACTCACAATCAACAACAGACGCAGACCACGAGGATGTGAAACATATTCTTACATCAGCCACAAACCTGCGAGGTAGCAGATGAAACAGTTTGCAACGGTAACTTGTGCCGAATAGGATGAGTGATACACTATGACATGTGATCGAGAAGGAATTAACACCAGGTGCAAGGGATAAACACATCTTGAGTAGTTTAGCATCATGACAAACTTGCAAGTGTTAACACTTTGAACAGCTAGGCTTAAGTTCCTTCTGGTAACTACATTGTCAATTGATAAACAGCATGCGCATTATGTTATTAATACTTCTGATTGTTTCATATTGGGAATTTAAAAGTTTGACACCAAATGACCAGAGAGATCCACCTGAGATAAAGCCAGATCACAGACTCCCAGCATATGGAGACACCATGATGCGAGGAACCCAGAGGGAGAGTTAGCGGGCAAAGGTCAGCAGCAGCTCACCCTTCACCTGAGAGCCACTGCCCAAGACGGCCTTTAGGCCTCGCACAGGGCATGGAAAGTGCTGTATACATAACCATACAAATGGAGTCCTCAAATCTTGGAATCAAGATACAATACCTGGCTGGTGCTGTAAGGCCATACCAATGGCTGAAAAAATGTCATACAGACATTTGTAACACAACATAATTCTGTTTGATCTCTGTTGCAGTCTTCATTGGCATTAATAAAACACCACATAGTGTGGAGTGCAGTAGTTCTGAGTGAAACATTGGTAATATCTCACAAGCCACGTGCAGAAGCTGGATTGTTCTGAGTGTGAGACTTTAGTGATGTCACAAGAACGCCGTGCAGAAGCTGGGTGTCTCATAGAAACAAGCATTGAAAATGCAATAGGTCTCGCCTTTGATTAAGTTAAAGCCATTTGCTTTGCTAATGGTATTGTATAGCAAAGCAAAGCAAATGGCTTTAACTTCATGAGATGCGAGACCTATTGCATTTTTAAGGCTTGTTGTTTCTGGCACCATTGAATGGGACACGTAAAGTGTGCAGAGTGACAGGTTTTCTTTTTTAATTCTAGAACTTTAACACTCGTCTCTGGCACCACTACACTTGAAGTGCATTAGGCGAGTAAAATGTACACATTAGCACCTCCTTCTGTATATTGTTCACTGATGGGGTGTGTTTACATTGTTTAGGGACCTTGCTGGGTTTCAGTGGCTTGAAGGAAATTGCAGATTTGTATGTGTGTTTTCTGACTGTAGCTACATCCCGCCTTTTTCCTGATTTCTACTGAGCCCTGACCCATTATTGCAAGGGCCACTGGAATTATGTGATTGTGCAGCCGCTGCAATTTCTGCGCAATTAAAGATTTGCTGCACTTGCCACATAATTCATTGTCTGCCACATAATCTGCTGATTTAAAAAAAACAAATTAGTTTCTAGCTCAAATGGTTCAAAAGTTACTAAAAATGAACCAACACGTGTTGACGCTCAGTGGAAGGTCCTTTGCAAAAAGAAATGGGGTTGCTTATTGCTATATTTGGGTGTTAAACTGGTACTAATGAGGTACAACCAAAGCCCAGGCAGTGTTAAAAAGTGTAAAAATGAAAACGAATGAAGTAATACTATCAGAAAATATGGTGCATTACGCAAAATAATTTCCTTCATCTTGCCGTAAAATTTACTCAACCCTGCCACATAATTTGGCCCTCCCATGTGCATAATTCGAGTGGCCTTGATTCTTGCTAATGCGGCTTGCTACAGTCATTTACTACTTTCCTTTTCAATTAAAAGTTGTGTATAGAGGCCCTGCCTGCTCCCAGGTCTCATCATTCCCTCAGCCCAGGACCCACTGTACGTGCCAAACCCTGCTGATCCTCTGACGTGATCACTACTGCTCAACTGCACTGTAAGCAGCCACGGCCCGTCCTAAAGGGCAAAAGGAGCAGGCCCCCTCATGTTTTGCCCAAAAAGAAGAGTGTCTATCAGGCCGAGCAAAGGTCAGCCTGACAGGCACTCTTTATTTTCAGGTCAGGCAGCCAGGAGCAAGACATGTGCTAAATGCGCAGTCTCCTTGCTTTTCCAGGCTGAAGATGTTACAGCTCCTCTTGGCATGACATCTTCAACCTAGCAAAGCACCTCGAGGCCCTCCCCATCATGACGAGGGGGAGCATCACTGATTGCCTTGGACCCGAGTGCTTCAGTTCTAAACTAACCAAATCAGGGTATCCCTTGCCTATACAGGTAGTTATTCTTTACCAATCAGATGCCCTGTCTCATATTGTCAAAGAAAAAAGAGATCTTTTTCTTGGTGTAAGACGCACACCCACTCTAGTAGTGGCATACTTCATTGTTGGGTCTCATCCTGGTCCCTAAGAACCAGGATGGGCTCGACCATGTTCCAGGGAACACTTTGAATATTACCGTAACTGGGATACCTAGACTAGATAAAAATACTTCATACCTCAAACAAGCCTCGGTTCCCCTTCATTAGTGGCTTGTTTGGGTATGAGTTACAATTAACTAAATGGGGGTAAAGATGTATTGGTCTCGTGAACCTAAATCGCTGTTGACTAGTTCCAGCCCCTATGCAAAGGCCTCTTGGGTCCAGGGCTTTCGTCAGGATGTCAGGATTTCATTCGCCTCAGCAACAGAATCATTCAGTCTGAGTAAAGCTTGCAAGACTGACTCGCTTACAAGGTGAATTACCACTTGCCTATTTGTAGGATCTTGGTTCCCTAGTTGGGACTATCACCCTACCTAATGGGAAGCGGGAAGCATGTCCCTGTAGTCACACAGGCGTCAAGGATAGCATGCCTCTTCATTACCTATTTTAGTCTGCCTGTACTCTCCCAGCTCGGTTAGTATTGACATTTTAGGGAGCGTGTATCCCTTGGACCAATTTTCAAAGTCTCCCCTCCCTCCTCATGGGCATGGTTCCGTTGTGACCCCTATCTCTGGGTTTAAGAACACTTAAGTTATAAGCCTTGAAGTGGCCAGGGCTGAGTGTCAATCACTGACACCTCGTCACAGAGTGGGGTGGAGTCAGCAACTCTCACTGATCTCATTCCACTCTGTGACGAGTATGAACTGCTGCCTCCCCTCGTTGGTTGACCCCGCCTCCCCTCGTTGGCTGACCGCGGTCAGCCAACAAGAGGAGGCAGCAGTCCGAACCCTCCTGGGACCTCTAAAGCAGAGCTGTGCAGGTAAGTGTGATTTCTTTTGTTTGTTTATGTTTGGTACATGCGTGAATATATGGGAGTAAGTGTTGTGAATGGATATGTGTGTGAATGCATGGGTGTGAGTTAGTGTTTATGTGTGCACTTGTGTGCCATCTGCCACCCCCTCCCCCGCTGTAAGTACCGTCCGCCACCCACTGACTGTAGGCCTAGCCTAACCCATGCGATGAGCCTCTGCTGACATCAAGGCCATTTAGTACAGTCAGAGCAGACTTCTCCTCATACTGCTGTTCTAGTTGTAACAATGGAAGCACGTTTAATTCTCATTTCACCACATTGTATGTTTTTTAACCTGAAATGTCAATTGCTACTAATAATGAAAGTGGAAGTTGTCTGGGAGTAAATTCTAGAAAAGCTGAAGTATGCCTACTCACGTGAAACTAGAAAGAGCAAAGTTTCTGGGATCTAAGAAAAAGTATTTGGGGAAGCTGAAGGAGTCAAGGCAGAAGACATACACAGAGTGGGCTAGTTTATTCTTGTGCTGCGAGAGAAGCAAACCTACCAAGGTCTCCTACTCTCAGCTTTGCATGTCTAAGACACCAGCCTGAATAAGGCCTGAGCCATGACCATAAGAGGGTTCACATCACTGGTACTACCCTGGGATTCTTTGGAAGCATGAGAGGGGACTCCCAAATCCCAGTTCAATGTATTTGTCTTACTTTGGCTTAGGTGGAGCAGGTGGTATGTGAGCCTTTTAAAGATTGTGTAGTTTCTGCTCAGGTTATCAGCCTTGACTGCTCCTTTGCTTCTTTACTCACTCACTGAGTGTTTTGTACAGCAGTAGGCCGTACCTCTATACATCACTGAAATAGCAGATAGGTGTTCCATGTCAGCAATGAAGCGCATTGACAGAAATGTGCTGCTCGGCTCTTCTGAACTAGATCATAGGCAGGGCCACTGGAATTATGCAATTCTGCGGCTGATACGCTGTTGTTTTTCAAATAACTGTGGATTTGCCACCTAAATCATCATCTGCGGCATAATCTGCAGATTTTAACAAATAAATGTTTCTACCTCAAACGGATTAAAAATTATTAGAAACGACGTAACATTCGGTCACCCGCAGTGGATGGCCCTTTGCAAAAGTTGCCTGGTCATCTTTCAATTTATTTTTCCATATTTTGTTGTAAAAACGTGAAATTCTTGCCTCAACAGTATTACCATGTGTAAAAATTACCAAAGAATGAAGTAATGCTATTATAATATGTGCTGCATTATGCCACATAATTTTCCTTTTGGTGTCACATAATTTAGCCAATCCTGCCCAACATAATTTGGTGCCCCCGCCCCAAAAATTCAGTGGGCCTCTCTATAGGTACTGCATCGCAGGACTGAAGTACATTGGAAGAGCTGTGTTCTCTCAGCAGGGGGTGCATCAGTGGAGCATTGACGTGACATGACAGAGCTGAGTTGTCCGATTAGTATAGTTGTCAGGGGCGATATAGGGGAAATGTCAAGTGCATTTGCAGAGCAATGTCTCTTATTAGTAGAATACAAGGGGGTGTTGTGGACGAAGTGTGAAGTGCATTGGAAGAGCTGTGTCGTCTTATTCCTGGAATAGAAGGGCTGCTGCAGGTCAGGGTTGTATTTATTGTATTGCCAGAGTTTTGTCTCCTTTCATCATTAGAACAGCGGGTTTTGCTGCACGTCAAGAGTGAAATGCACTGGCGAGCTGCCTCCCCTCTCATTACTTAACTAATACAGGGTGCTGCAGGTCGGGTTTGGGGTGCAATTGGCAGGTATGCGACCCAGGTAAAGCTAAACTCCCCTTTGTACGGTCAGTGGTGGAGGCTGGCGCTCTCCTGCGATGTTCACGTGCCCAGGCCCTGCGACGTGCGTCGCGTCGCGTGGACTGTGTCGGGAACTGAACGTCTATTGATTTTAGATGTTGCAGAAGCTGGTTCAAGAATGGCCTCTGTGATCATTTTTCGCAGTCATTGTTAGCGGGAGAAGGTTCTACAATGCAGACGAGATCCGTGAGGAATCCCTCACCTGCCCGGCCACACCGCAGCTGACTGTTAAATACCTGCCAACTTGCGGAACAATCTCACTGTGTGAGGAGGGGGTATGGCTTTGAAAGGGGTGGGGCATCGTGCCCAGAAGTACCAAGGAGGTCCTTTTGGCCCCACTCTGCCCCCGAGCCCCCTCCTCCTAAAAAAAGAAAAAAAGGGAGAAGAAAAAGCTTGCTGAGGCTGGTGGACGTTGGCAGTTCAAAGCCTCGGAATTCGAGCTGGAAAACAACTATTTGCAGTGGTTTTCAGCTTGTTTTCCCTGCCACCGTGTAATTAGCTGATATCGTGTGTCATACCTCCATTTTGTTAGCTACAGCTTCCTTGTGCCCAACATCCGTGAACCAAGGACCAGGAGGTGGTAAGAAGACAGACTTTGTGCTGTTTATTTCCTGAGTCTTTAGAAGTGATTTTCCTCCACTTGTGACTTAATTTCACCTGTTTGTTTGTGGTCTTTGTAGTTTAAATTCTGCTGTTTTACCTGCCTGTGACTGCCTCAATTTTCCTGTTGCAATGTGTGCTTTGTAGTTCAAAATCTGTTGTTTTTACCTACTGGTGACTGCCTCAATTTCACTGATTTATTTGTTGGCTTTGTACAGGGCAGAAATATGAGTGTGTGCCTGGGTCAGGGTTCTAGCCTGTTACTGAGCTTCAGCTGACAAAAAAGTGCTGGGGACCCTGTGGGGTATGCCTATCATGGTAGTGGAGGTCCTTGCAATACCTGGACCGCACTCCCCAAAAGGGGAGGATTTTAAATTGGTTGGGTTTTACAGAAAATAAATAAAAGGCTAATGTTTATACAAAGGCAAGATGGTAGAAGGTTGCTTGGAGGGCTGCAATTTTAAGTCTGGAGACACCTTTCTAGCTCCCATCATAATAATGTGTCCCAGTTATTGAACTTTTTGACAGTACTGCTGTTTACTTGGAGACACTTTGGGCCTTAGTAAACCTTAGCAATGTTATGCACTAGAAATGTTTTAATCCAGACTTGTATTTATTATCTCCTACTGTACAGAGGTTTTTGTCTTGTTTCATTTGTTCTTGCACTGGTACAAATGTTGTTTATCTACTCCTGTTCGATAGGCACGTGGACTCTCTGTTAGTATAGAAGTCGTATGTGTTAGTATGTTTCTCCTATACTTTTCTGCTAAGAAGCTCATGTTTTTGTTTTGTTTGTTTTTATTAGAAATAATACAGGTGCTTTCTTACTTCTCTCATGTTGAAGTTTGATATTATTGGACATTTCTGTGGGAACCCGAGTTGCCCTGCACTGACAGCGAGGTACAGCAGCCTTCTGTGAGGAACCATGTTCACCTCCCCGTTGAGGACAAAGGGGTCATAAGCCTGGCCCCAAGACTCCTCTCCTCTCATTGTGTCCCTCTACTTTATTCATTCTTTATTGAATTCATCAAAAGTTCTAATTTTGACCCAGTTACGATGGAATGGGAGACAACTAGCTTTCTACTCTGCTGTCACCGCAAGTATCCCTGCATAAATAACAATGTTGATGTTTTATCTCATTTATATTAACCCCTTCAGCGCGGCACGGATTTCCGTGCCACGCTGAAGGTTCCGTGCGCGGGCGGGGCCATGACGGAGCGGTTCCGTCATGCGCACAGCGCAACCGACGTGCATGACGGAACCGCTCCGTCATGCGCGTCGAAGGGGTTAATTAGGATGTCTGTATTGCACTAGAGAGTTGTGAGTGAGAACATACAAGCTGGGGACGGGGGTATGAGGTTTAGCTCTATGCAAGACCCCTGGTGATGGACAACCTGTAGTCGAATAAGTGAGGGGTGTTCAGAGAATATCTGAATGACCTAAAATCTGGCAAATCATTAGAGAGGAACAAGAATCTTGAGAGCCAAGGATGAAGAGAGACTGCTGGCCTTAGGCCTTAGACCAGGACTCTTTGCCATCCTTCCTCACTATTCCAGTCCCTGTCAGCTACCATTCACCTTAATTTAGATGCATCTGGAGGCAACAGATCAGTCATCCTTCTGTTTCCACTAAGGTCATGGAAACAGAAGAAGGCCTGCCAAATCAATGGATAAGGCTGCCCATGCAGTGTATTGGCAGCCCTTCTCGTATTTGGTTTAAACGAAGGGCTGTTCTTCACACTCCTGGATGGTGTGCATGCCACTCCACAGGGTGATTACACAGCAGATTGGCACAACATACAGCAGCTCCCGAGAAGCAGCAGTGGGACGGAGGGGGGGAGGCGGGGGAGAGGATAGAGGGGATTTAAAAAAAAAACAAATTAACTTACCTGCCGGCCGGCTCTCCAGCTCCCCGTAGCCAATCACAACGCTGCAATGCAGCGTTGTAATTTGCCTGAGCGTTGCGGTTCCACACTCAGCCCCAGACTGGGGACCTGTGCATCTTCTCCACCCAGACTGTAATGCAGCCTGGGTGGAGAACATGCAATTTGCGCATGACTGTTTGGCCGGCACATGAGGGCTGGCCACACAGTCATTGCGCACCTTACAGGGCGCCCACTACTCCTTCCCTCTGCTCTGAGATCGGAACAGCCCCGCCCTGCCTGCAAAGCTGTTAAGCAGCAGGTACAAATAAAATGCTAATAATGTCAAGTTAATATAATTTTATTTGTCCTTCTTTGCACTGCTAAAAGCAGAGGGGCGAAATTCCTCCACCTTAGCGGAGGAGCCGCCACTGGCAACACATCAGAGTTGGTTATGGCTGCTGATGGCAGTGGTGCTGCAGTGAGGAAGGTAATATTTCCTGTCACTGTTTAGCCTCTGAAAGTAAAATTTAAGAACCAGCACTAAATGATTCAGCTCTAAGACGTCTGGGAGATAAAATCTCTGCCACAGCCATGCTTGAAAATATTCAGCTCACATACATTCAGTAGTCACTGAGGACTTTCTGGTCTGTAACAAGAATGGAATTTGTAGTCTTAAAAATGAAAAGACACAGGGAAAGGGACAGGATGTCTGGCGGATTCTCTAGAGCACATCACAATATGCATGCAGCCCTTTTTGCATGAATCGTGCCTGCTTCTTAATGCTCCCAGCTTTGCCTTATACTCTGTGGGACCTGAAACACAGAACAACGTACTGACTTGCCAGGATAACACTTTATATGCAGGACAGGTGGGAACACATGGTGAGTTCAGAGTTCTCTTCGATCTAAGTGCACTCATCTGGCTACAGTAAGTGTCCCAACCTGGATCTAAGCTAGTGGATCAGGCCTGGTTTGTACATCCGTAATGATCCCTTTCCACAACTCTGGATTGTCTCCACCTAAAATGGTGATGGAGGCAACCATCAGCCGCTCCACCAAGTCACATTTAACTAATGCAGGCAGGGCGTTCCGTCTGGAACTTTGACATGTCAGAGCTCCTTATCCGTCCAATCAGGTCAAGAACAAGTACAGATGTAGTGAGACTTGATTCTGTTTCCCTAACGAATGATATGCAAAATCCTTGCGCAAGGTATGTACAGAGGCCACACACCTGTGAAGGCTCCCATTGAGGGCATGACTGACCATCGATTTCTGGTCAAAGATTGACCTTATCTTGGGATACTCAGCAGTTTTGATAGTTCTGACCCTCCAGGAGTAACATGTATCATCCACCATGACAGTCAGTTTAGGTAATACATTGAGAGAGGTGGACCCAGAAGCAAAGAGAATGGATCGACTAGAACCAGCACAAATCTCATCTCATTCTCCTGAAGCATCTTTGTGCAGAGAAAACGCCTGCCTTGAGAGAGATCTTGGGAGGCTCTATGCTGACCTGTTGAGCGGGCAGATACTGGTGGACAATATACAAAATATTGCATAAAACAGTCCCAAAAACACCAGCACCCGGGCATGCCTACTTCTGACAGCATGGAGTACAGCTGATGTATTTCAGAAGGAAGTGCATATCCTATGAGGTGGACATGACCCGTTTAGGCAGCGAATGATCGAAGCTGAGTGTTAGACCTGGCACCATTGGCGTGGGTCTCCCTTCCATTTCCTGCCTTTACCTCCTGTGTTTTGCTGTGTGTTGGACTCCATTTTTGCTGGTCTACATGCTTTGGGCACTTTGCCACTACTGTTTAGTGCCAAACTGCAAGTGCTCCCTATGTAAATTATTGTTATGGATTAGTGATTCCATGATTGGCTTGTTTGATTTACTTGTCAGACCATAGTACAGTGCACTAGGTGTGCCCAGGGCCTGTAAATCAAATGCTGATGGTGGACTTGCAGCACTGGTTGTGCCACCCACAGGACCTGCTTGTAAAATGTGACTCAGGCCTGCCATTGCAGAGCCCGTGTGCAGTCTGGGACTGCCATGTCGACTTGGCAAGTGCACACACTTGCCAGTCCCTAAACCTTCCCTTTTCTACATATTAGTTACTCCTAAGGAAGGCCAAAGGTACCCCTGTGGGCAGGGTGCATTGTATGTGAAAGGTAGTACATGCCCTGATGTGTGTGCCATATCCTCATAGTGAAATACTGGCAATTTCGTTTTTCACTATTGCAAGGCTATCTGTTCCCATAGGGCAGAATGAAAGTTTGTCACTATAAAAACGCTGCGACTAATTTTTCCTCATTTAGGATTTCCACACAAGGTCCAAGCTACCATCTTGCTTGTTCTGTCCAAACTCGATTACGCCAATAGCCTCTACCACGGATCACCTTTAACGACCATGAAAAGACTATAACGGACTCAGAACTCGGCTGCCAGACTACTCTTGCATATCAAACCGCGAGACCACATCTCACCTGCCTTGAAAGCCCTGCATTGGTTACCGGTTGCCAGAAGATCCACGTTCAAGCTACTTTGTATACAAAGCCACGGGCCGATCTAATCGGCCCTGTGTTAAGAGTGAAAGTGCTCTGGCCGATCTGATCGGCCCAAGAGATGACACTCATATGGGAGGGCTTTCTTTCAAGTAATGCTGCTTGAAAATAGAAAATTTCTTCTAATAACAATCTGGAACACTTACCTCTTTCTTTAGAAAGCTGCATTTGCCCATATTCAGTCTCACTCGCAGACATTTCTTCACCTAAAAGTAAGGCAGTAATCGGATTCAGGAAATGGAGACGAGCGTTTGCGTGAAGCTGCACACGCCCTTGTTCACCAGTAGATGGCTCTAATCTTCCAGCAGCCCCAGAGACAGTGCAGCAAGTGTCCGAACTGGAGAGGGTTGCACTGCAGAAGCTTCTGGCAATCGGGCTGAAAACATCCACAAACCAGCACAGGTACGGCTCATTAAACAGTACCAATTAATTGGTTACTGTCATGAATTTATCTCAAATGAAAGGGATTCTTATGATGCGAAATAGCACGTCATTTTTAAATCTCGAGTGACTCTCCGACTCGTTTCCTAAACTAACTGTTCATTTTGTCTATTCTACTTTTTTGTATTGCATTCCGCATTTTAACCGAGCACTCTAAATACTCACACCCTTATTTCCACTTGTATTAGACAGGGGTCAATTACTAAAGGTCGTTCTCTTCTCTCACAGCAGTGGCAGCAGGCCCTGAAAGCAGGCCTTCGAAGCATGGCCACTATGGAAATAACGTGAGTAGGCAGTTTGGGGAAGTATCACACATGTGCAGACCAATATAATAAAATATATAGTGAGAAAATTCGAGCATTCAAGCGTGCAGGGAACATATACAAAAAAATGCAGGTAGCAAGTAACAGTGGCCATAACGAGGCCAGAGGTTCATGTGATTTTATCATGCACAATGGGTGAATTTCAGTTGACGGTGCCTTTGAAATCGGAACTCTTCCAACTGAAAATAAACTTGACTATAATGTAATGTTAATGGTTTTGCAATAATTTCGGCCTGTTTTGCCCCTCAGTTTTCACAGTGCCCTAACAAGCTGCAATAAGAACGATTTATGTGATAAAGATCTCTCATGCACTGGAAAATATATTGCATTGAAATGAAAACAAAAGTTACTGCTTCGTAACTGTCTTTACTATCAAACAGCTTTATGGTTTGAAAGCTGTGTTTGTGTGTTTGTAAAGTTCCCATCTGGCACCTGCTCAGTGTCTTATTTTTTCAGCACGATTCAGCACTAGCTTCAGAGAGTATCCTTGAAATCTGCATATTGCTACTTTTCTGGAGAGGCTTGCGTAGATATATAGGGCGTGGCTTCACTATCTTGCCCAGCAACAGGCCTTGCTCCGGAAGGGAATGACAGCCAGTGTGTTCAGGGCTGAGGAACACTCCGTGAAGGATGATATTTTCTCTCTATTGGGACCCAAACCCTGAAATATTTATCCTGCAGCAGGCACTTTCTCTGCAATCATGCTGGGGCGACAGCGCTCTGCTTCTTGGACTCCTGTTGTGTGCCACTGCCGTTTCAGGTATTGACACTAAACCCTCTCTCAGACTCCCCTAGCCACGACTGCTCTATTACTATAGTATCTGTAGATAGAGTTTGCATAGCAGCTTGTACTTGTAGTCGCTTTTGAATTATAATTTGCTGACTACTGCACTGAACTATAGCCCAAAGAAAACACGTCAAATAGATGACCTACATGTGCATGAACTTGGGAACATGTTTAGTGCAGACTGTGTGGAAACTGAACACTTCAAAGTTAAGGTGATTGGCATATGAGAGAGGGAGGCTATGTCCAAGTTAGCAGCTTTCCTCCAAGCCTCTCGTATTCTTTGGCTGTATAAGCTATGTTTTTTCCAAAATTTACCCATCTCTGGCCTGTAAAGATGTGTGCATGCATTTTCTGTACTAGATACTCGGGTAGATCTCTGAATGCCTGACAGTCATATCTTTGCTTGTAAAAACGATGTGATTTTCTAGCAGAGAAATGCTTATTGCAAACATGCAGCACTGGACATTTCTGAATGCAAATGTAATTAGAACGATGCATATCCCAGAACATTTCATGGGGAACTGAGGAACTGACTCAGGCCTCCATATAAGAATACTGATTTGCTGTGTGGCGTAACTGGACAAGGAATCTAAAAAAGGTGACAGACACTTGTTACTTTTCTCTGTATATCTCTTCTGTACTTAATGTACAGAAGAGGCAGCAGGCAAATTGTTTAACTACTTTTTTTTTTTTAAATGTGCATTATTGTCTGTAAGTAAAGAAAATGGAGGGTGTTATCAGTTCTGCTTCCAGAAAGTTGCACCTTTCCATTCTTTTGCTCAGAAAGCAATACTCTGGGGGCACAGGCTGCTGTAGAGAGTAAACACTCTTCAGATCTGATTTCCAGTTGTAAGTCAGCAGGTCAAGCATGGGTGGAGGCAGACTGACCCATTGGATTTCAGGGGTGTACACTTTTTTAGATCTTTGTTGCAGTCAGAACTCTTATGTGGCCTCCGAAGAGAGAAGGACTGCTCCTGTTTACATAAGTGGTGTATCTTTTGCCCCCACCAAATAATTCCTGATGACCAGGTTTGGTGGAGGGTGGGCAAAGATTTACTTTTGAAATAAAAGAGATGTGTGTCCCACCTATTAGACTCAGTCATTTGTTACTGTATTTCCAGTGCCTGGGAAAAACAGGACCCTTGCCTTGTGATGGCGAAATAACGTTTGCAGACAAGTCTTATCATCTCCCTATACTGTGTCACTCAATATTTCCATAGTGGTGATATTTTAAATGCAATATTCATGTCACACAATATTTTTGAATTAATAGCTTCTTTATTGACCACAAGTTGCCAACAAATGTATTTAAGCCCTGTTTATTAGTGGTGCAGCAAGCTGCATTAGGCCCTAACGCAAGCAAAGAAACTGGGTCTCCCATCACCTGGTTTGATAGTAAGAAAGAAAACTGCTAACAGTGGCAAAATAGGCTCCTCACACCTCTGCACCATTGATAACTAGACCCCTGCTGATTGCAACTGCCATGGAGTGCTGAGTGCTAATCATCACACCCTATAAAATTCTTGGTTTGGAATCTATCATGTGCAATCATTTCATCCTATTATGAGTTTTGTTACTTACTCCAACGAAATCCACTTGTCACAGCTAACACTGTACTGCTTTCTTCTGTTGAATTCCAGCAGATATGATCTGTCAAAATTTACTGAAGGGTATGGAATTTTAATCATTGCACAAGCAGGAGTTTAATCAAGAGTCGTATGATCTGACCCACGCCAAACCGGCGATATACAATTTTAAAGATTTAAGTGAAAATAGTGCCAAAAAGCACCATTTGCCTATTGTGGATAACTGGTCACGCTAGACCAGGACAAAGTCACAAGTTCAGGCTGACCGCAATGGCGCGTGGTTCAGCTATAGGAACCACGTTAGGGTTTTTCTAGGGTTTCTTCTGACAAATTGCTGCAGGATTGGTGTTTACTTTTCTTTCTCTGACTGCACAGTGAGAGGAGTTTTTAAAGTGCCTGCATTTCTGTGGCTGGAGTGTGGTAACCCATACATAGTAGTGATGGAGGCTAGAGACAGGTCTAGTCTTAACATTTCAATTGTAAGTGTAATTATAATTGCACTTATTTAGCGCTTACTACCCCTGACCAGGCGTCAAATCGCTTTTTCGGTGAGTAGCACGCTAGTCCGGAACCCAAAAAGGATTAGTGGTCAATTAGTATAGTGAAATGTGAAAGTAATTTGAGTGGTGGACATGTTAGTCAGTTATTTGGATTCAGAAGGATAGCGAAGGGATAGAAGAGGGAAAAAGGTTTGCATTTACATAACACTTGTTACCCCATATGGGGTGTTGAAGTGCTTTTTTGGCGAGTAGCAGGCTACTCCAGAAACCATAAAGAATTAGTGGATAATTAGTATAGTGAAATATTAAAGTAATTTAAGTGGTGGATATTAGTCAGTTATTTTGATTGAGGAGAATAGCGGAGAGATAGAAGATGAAAAAAGGTTTGCATTTATATAGTTCTTGCTACCCCTGATGGAGATTTGAAGCATTTTGTTCGATGAGTATAGGTTGAAATTGTGTGGAGGGAGCCTAGAGGCATTTTAGAGTTCTTGGAGTGCTGGTACAGTGTTGTTCTTGGGCCACCTGTGAAAGGGGTTGGCGTTGTTAGGGTATTTGATAGCATATTGGCAGGTAAAGACAGTCTAAAGGTAAGTCATGCACCACACTAATTAACCAGCTAATTTCTCTAACTCTCATCTCCCTATAGTGGCCTAAACAGCCTTACTGCTCTCACTGTGTCTTTTACTCACTATTATCTTTTTCAATTTTTCACTCTTAGTCTCTCATTCGAAATTCAGTTTTTGGCCCGACTCCTTATTTTGTGTTTGTGAACCTTTGTATTTGACTTGTACACACCCCTGCATGTACAGAAGCAGATCTGGCAGTCATGCTCGCTCCTCCCTCCTAAAGCCAGGAATGATCTGCCCCTGTGGATCAGAGCCATCTCCTCAGTTCTTGAATTCCACTAGAAAGTGAAGACCTGACTCTTGATCTAGCCCCTACTCTGGCCTAAATATTTCCTGCTTCAGCCCCAGGATGTTTAATGACCTGGGAGTGAACATGCAAAGTGCACATGACTGCTTGTGCGCACTTCAGGAGTGCAAACCACTCCTCTCCCTGCTCCACCAACCCCGCACCACCCGAGAGCCACTGATAGTGTGAGAAGTTGGCCTGGCATATGCTGGTCACTAGTTAAAGTGGCCACCTTGCACCAGTCCAATTCGATTCTTATGGTAGATAGGTTTAAGACAACCATTTAAAGAAAGCTATCCTAGTGGTAGCTGTGGAGAGCAGCCTTCAGGCTAAGTCTCAGAGGAATGTAAAGCAGCTTGTTTTACCTTCTAATCACTTGAATTACCAAATGAAAGGACACCACACAGGTATATATATAAAATATATATGTATTTATTTCTAGACACACTCTACTAATCTCTTTATGAGATTAGAAGTCAGGAACACATGCACAAAGCAATACTTCACAACAAATTAAGTACTTATATGGCTGGGGCCCTAGGGGTGTACCAGACCATATACTAAAAAAGAGGTATAAGAAGAATGACTTGAGAAGGGAGAAGGCCTAAGGTCTTCAGAAGCGCTGGGGCCTCACTAATCCACCCAAGGCAGGTAAGTAAAGGACCCACGGGAGACGCATGCAGTGTGAGAACACAGCCGCGGATCCCAATAGACTTCAATGGTGCAAGTCGCAGTTGGAATTTTAAAGTTTTAGGATACTTCGGGAGACTCTACAAGCAAGTCACTTACAGGGTAAGTAGTTCTAGAGCCAACACACCGGAGTACTCGAGTTACCTCACCAGGGAAGCCGGGTGCACAGGTGTCTTACGGAGAAGCATACTGTGTTGACTGACATGTGGGTGGATATAAACCAGTGGAAAGTCGGTCACGTTTGATGTGGGGGTGAGAGAGGGTGACCAATGTATTTTTGGAAGTGATTTGATTGCCCTTGGTTTAGCACCACATGGTTTCACTAATACCAACCGTGTTCTGCATGAGAGGTTCTGATGGGATGCCCTGCCTCTGAAAATGCTACTTACAATCCTACTCTGCATGGTAAGAGGGCGAGTATCAAATAAATGGATGGGTGCGATTTGGGGATGTGTGACTAGTAGTATTTAATAATTAAATTATGTTTTTTCTTCACATGGTGGAAACCGTACTCATGAGAACACTTTGATGGTGTCTGAAATGAAGGTGAAGAAGATGGACAATCACGTCACGCTGGAAAGACTGTTGGATGTTGCCAAAGAAACTTCATTCAGGTAAGTCGGTGACTAGAAGGTATACCAAATCTGTGGATCTCCTGGGAAGCATCTTGGTATACGCTCTAGGAATCCGGATCTAGTTCTTAGTCTTTCAACAAGAGGAGCATAGGGTCAGGTTATAGACAAACTTTTTTTTCCCTCCTAGGTGGACCATGAACTTTAACAATCGTCAACTATATATGTTTAGCTCAGGGCCAGCTTGAAGGTTTATAGCAGCTTGCCTTGAGCTAATGCCCTCACTGAGGTGTTTTTGCGGCCAGCAGAGCCACTGCACTACTTTGTATAGTTGGTTCAAGGCAACCTACCTCTCGATTTGTATCTCCTCGCTGTGCCATGAATGTTTAGTACAGGGACAGGTTGTAGGCACACTCTCTTTTTTTTCCCTTCTAGGTGGACCAGGAACTTCAACAACCGTCAACTACACATGTTTAGCCTAGGGACAGTTTGTAAGTTTATGGCAGCTTGCCTTGAGCTAATGCCCTCACTGAGGTGTTGTTGTGGCCAGCAGAGCCACAGCACTACTTTGTATAGTTGGTTCAAGGCAACCTACCTCTCATTTTGTATGTCTTCGCTGTGCCATGAATGTCAGTACAGGGACAGGTTGTAGGCACACTCTCTTTTTTTTCCCTTCTAGGTGGACCAAGAACTTCAACAACCGTCAACTACACATGTTTAGCCTAGGGACAGCTTGTAGGTTTATGGCAGCTTGCCTTGAGCTAATGCCCTCACTGAGGTGTTTTTGCGGCCAGCAGAGCCACAGCACCACTTTGTATAGTTGGTTCAAGGCAACCTACCTCTCGATTTGTATCTCATCGCTGTGCCATGAATGTTTAGTACAGGGACAGGTTGTAGGCACTCTCTCTCTTTTTCCCCTTCTAGGTGGACCAGGAACTTCAACAACCGTCAACTACACATGTTTAGCCTAGGGACAGTTTGTAGGTTTATGGCAGTCAATCTAGAAAAATGGGGCCTCATAGATCACCAACACAACTAACCTAGGTAGCCTGGACTTTAACTAACTGGTCATTCATTTTATAAATCCCATGTTCGTAAGAGACACCACTGTACATTTCCTGTAACCAAAATTTGATGGGTAGGGCAAAGTTCAGTTCACCAAAGTCTAAGGATGTAGACCAATGCAGTGGCTAATGCTTTTGCAGTCTACCTTGTCCGTTCATATGCAATCTCAGGGTATGTCCACTTTATCCCTCATCTCCACACCTCTATCCAAAGGTTATTCAACATGGTACCTTCCCAGAGCAGGTGGGCAATGTCCCCTTCTGAGGTTTAACATCTCTAGAATGCTGCCAAAGGAACAATTTTGGCAGCACTCAATTTCTGTGGGGACCAGTGTTATCCATTCTCTACTTTCTATTAGCTCAGTATCAAATGTGCTTCTATAAGTGTTTCAACATGCAATGCCATGAGGACTGACCGTTCATTGTTCAAGTATTTCTATTGAAACCCATTCAACCACTACATTTTCAAGTGTTGGGATATAGATGATTTATCAGGTTTTTGAGTAGTCTGGATACCACCTCCTTGTTTGGTCCCCACTTACATAAATATTTAAAAATTGCCAGGTTTGAAATATCCATGGGAATGAGCCCAAAAGCCTACTGAAACTACAGTTGAGACATTGGCAGTCCCCAAAATGTGGGTGTAGGAACACAATCTCCTCTTGCACCTTTGCATATTTTTTCAAACTGTGCTTAGTGAGGAAGTCATATATATCTTTAATACATCTGGTCTAAAAGTTCTCCCATTCTTGCTCCAAGTCTCAGAGTTGTATTGCATTATTTCATCATAGGGGCCTGTACTTGTGTAACTTTTTTGTGCTCTATGCCACACATAGCTCATTATCGTTAGCATTCGATGAGATTCTACTCGTCTTTTACTGTTCCCGGTATAAGATATTCTATTGCTACCAAAAGTGCACAGCAGGGATTTCTTCAGCTCTACCCATCTGGGAACATCTATTGAGTTAAGAAGTATGTATCATATTTATGCCAATTGAAACACTAGCCAGTAAGTTTGTAAGAGGCAGGGGGGTGCTAGAGGGTGGGCCAGCAAGTTGGCCACACCTGAGTGAGCTTCCTGAAGTCCGGGACCGAACAATGGCATGGTCTTGCCCCAGGAGACATAATGGCCGATCGATGTACTGTCCCTCGAAGAGCAGAAGCAGACAGGGAGGATGTTTTTTTACACTCTGCATCCCAGCAGACGACTGCGGAGGCGACGACGCAAAGAGTCCTGAAGAGCCGTGATGTGGTTCCGGTGCAGGTGGCGACGGCTGCAGAGCGGTGATGTGGAGAGCTCCGGGGTCACATTGGCCTGCTCCAGCAGCTGGTCACAATGCAGGGATGCTGTAGAAGACCATCACTGATGTGAAGCTCAAGGCCGGGCAGCGCCGACCATTGGAGAACCTGCCTGGGCACCGAGGATTGCTGGTGACAGGTTGAAACGGGGGAAGGAGGCGTGGCTGAGTCCGAGGCCTAGAGCTATGCAGGGGGAGTGGCAGTGGTATCGCTTTGCTACAGGAGGATGGCAGAGGTCTGCCAGACTACCCAAGCGAGGCCTGAACACAGGCCAGCCCCCAAAGGTTACCGCTATCATAAAGTGACTGCTCGGCCGCGAAGGAAAGCAAGGACGGATGCAAACTGGTGTGAAAGCACAATAGGTCCACTTGTTGAGAGGACAGCACAGTCTTTCAGACAACACATATAGGGCTCGGCAGTGCCCCATGTTTGTATCAGCAACCCGCCTCGACGAGCCCAGTAACTCCAGTCACTTTTTTCTCTCAGACAACGTTAGATCGAGTCTTCTACTGGTTGAGGAGTAATCTGTGGTGGGGTACCACTATCAGGTACAGAGGCCAAAAGTCTGAGGCCAGCGATTCATTTTCTGACTGTGTCTTAGACTCCTCGTATGGAGTGCGAGTCATGACAATTTCGGCCACCGCGAGCAGCATCACTGCTCGTTCCTGTTATGCCTGGGACTGTGATGGCTTTCTCAGGCATCGACCACGGGAGGGTCACTTGGAACGTTTCTGTGCTTTTGATCTGATTGCTAGTGCCCTCTTCCTAGGCCTGGGCAGGGTTGTCCCTGCCGTGTACACCTCCAAACAGGCACAAGCAGCTTCAGGATCCTCAAAGTAGTGGGTCTATCCATCTGACACAATCCATAGTTTGGCAGGGAACATTAGCGAGTATTGTAGCCCAGCTGCCCGAAGTGCCTTCTTAGCCTTCAGAAAGGAGGCACCCTGTGTTTGGACAAGCTCTGTAAAATCCGGGAACATGGATACTTTGGCATTTTCAATTTTAAAGGGTCCCTCCATCCTAGCTCTTTGCAGGATAATGTTTCTGACTCTATAGTTGAGCAATCTAGCCACCACTGGACGAGGAGGACGGTGTGCCGGTACCCTATGTGCCCTCCCCAAGGCAAAGAAGGGTGTCAGTTGAGTTGGGGACACCTCTGTTCGAAGCCAATTCTCCAGAAAAGTCTCCATATCAGATCCTTCGATCCTCTCGGGGAGGCCTACCACTCTGATATTATTGCGCCGATTAGCCCCCTCTGCGTCTAATGTGCGCCGTTCTAGGATACGCATTCTCTCTGGTAGGTCCTCCACATTACGGTCCTGTGCCTTCTGTTTTAGCTGTAACTCACTCTGAGGATTTTCAAACGTGTCCCCTCGATCTGCTACTTCGCAGTGTTCTGTCCGAATCAATCCCAACCCCACCGACACAGCCCTGATATCCTGCTGGAGTGTTAGCTTGTTAGGCTCAGGGTCAGCATTAGTGTTCTCAACTAGGCAAGGAGAACTCTATTTCCTTCTGGGGAAGAGGCACTTAGTCGGGCCATCAAGGGAGCAGACCTCTGCGAACTCTGCGGTACAGCTTTGTAAAAGGTAGGTCCTGAAGGGAGACGTGTTTGAACAAGATTGCATGACAGAGTGGGATCTAGTGGAGTAGAGAGTCAATCATGATTCCGTGCTCTGAGTTAGTGCACTCAGCTTTACCTGACCTAAATAAACACGATCCTGACACAAGTACTTTTTGAGCTCTGTTCTGCAACCCTCAGAAGGTGTGGAAAACCTGAAGACATTGTGAAAAACGTTTTGGGTGACGTGTTGTGTTAGGGATACTTGATAGGTATTTTTGGGGACACTATAGCCACCTTTGCTTGATTTGTGTCTGGATATTGCTGACAAGGTTTTCAACTCGGCTCCGCATGCCATGGGTGCAGGTGGCATTGAAATGACATAGGGATTGTGTTGTACAACTGCAACACCCTACCTTCACACACCAAGACTATTCCTGTATCAGCCTCTGAAGGCTGTCTCAGGTGATAAGGCCACCTGTGAACTCTTATGTACCTGAAGCAAACTACTTTATCCATCGGCCCAGGGTGATACTCAATCTGTCTGTGGAAGTTTTTTGTGGGAATTGTTACATGTTGCCTAGTGTGGGTGCTTTTTGACACCTAGAGTGAGTTGCATACCTGACTGCTATATTGGATGATATTAACCAAGTTAAAGGGGGGGTGAATAACCTGGGCATTTAACAGTATTGCAAAGAAAGGGTACTCTATAGGGATAAATTAAGCAATTCATTTGTCAACAATAATCAACTTGTAGGTATGTCTAAAGCAGTGGGATCTATGAGTGTCCGTGCACATTGATGTTTGATTGTAGGCATAACTGAATAGCCCAATGAAAAAGTGTCATCCTCAATCATACTTTGTGTCATTTTGGAAAGTTGGGAATGTCCTAGAAAAAATAAATATGCCTTTAAGTACTGTGTTTAACTTGTCACATTTGCAAGTGCTTCACAGACATAGGTCAAATGTCTGGCTATGTCTTCTGACAAATTGCTCCAGGATTGGTGTTTACTTTTCTTTCTCTCACTGCAAAGTGAAAGGAATTTTTAAAGTGAATTATGTGAAAAAGTGTAGGAAACTGGCACCGTATATGATATCGCCACTAGGTGGTAATACCATGCAGAGAGTCCAAGGGGTCTCCAAGTGTACAGGGCTCAATGCTGAACCCAAAATGCTCTATTAGTGGTAGTGGTGGCAAGCAGCATTAGGCCTAACACAGAGGAGTGTAAGACATGTATTACGCAACCGTGATCAATCAAGGACATAAGGCTCCAAAAGGAGAACCACAACAATTTTAGAAAAATATACTTTTTTTGTATTTTGTTTTAAGACTAAGATCTTCATAATCGGGTAAGTATGTTTTTAAATAAAAATACTTTTCACTTTCATAAGTTGACAGAATATTTTCAGAACAGTTCAATATCCTATGGTGAAAACAGGTAAGTACCATACTTGCAGTTCCAGTCTTTGGGACCAAACGTCAGCTAGGGCAAAGGGTAAGGTGAGTACCAAAACTGCAACACCAGTGGCACAGGGGCGGCTGGGTGCAGAGGTCAAAGTCGGAGGTTGGCCCAATGCTTTCCAATGGAGACTGGGAGTGCCTAGAGCCACACTGCTGGCAGATAAGTAGATCAGTTGCAGGTGCCAACCTTTGGGGGTTAGCACAAGCACAGGGGGGGCTTCAAAGCAGAACCAAACATCCACCACCAGGGGCACAGTGGTGGCCATGTGCAGGGTGCCAATTAAGCACCAGGCGCCCAATGCTTCCCAATGGAGTTTCTTATTTTGACAAAAAGTCTGCAGGCGTGGCACCGGAGGTTGCAGGCGAGAGACCAATGATAGCAGAGGTAAGTAGAGGTGTAGGGGGTCATAGGGACAGAAAAGATCCAGCCTTAATGCATTAATGACATTAAAAGACTTCGTAAAGTGTAATTAGAGGTCAAAGGTCAACAGACATGATCCCCCCAACACCAATTAAGCCAATGAAAACACATGTATTTATCAAGACGATTACAATAATACAACACTAGTAACAAATGATCCAAGGGTAGTGCAATAACGACCTATATACACATAAAGAAGTATAATTAGAGGTCAAAGGTCAAAAATCATAACCTCCTCCAACAAAGTAACTAAGGAGAATGCAGGTACTCATCATTACAATTACAATAATGTCTCTCTTGTAACAAATGATCTAACAGTAATGGATTAATGACCATGAAACACCTAGAACAGTGTAAATTGAGGTCAAAGGTCAAACCACATGACTCCTCCCACCAATTTAATGAACAAAAATATAAGTACTTATCATTACAATTCAAACGCTGCAACACTTGTAAACAATGATCTCACCATAATGGAATAAACACCTTAAAACATCTACAATACGGGCAAATAGAGGTCAAAGGTCAAATATTATGACCTCTACAATAATTTGCGCAAGGAAAAAATAGAACTTTGCATGCCGAGGCCAATAATGCCATACTTGTTGAAATTGATTCAAGGGTAACAGAATAAACAGAAAAAAATGTGTATTTAGGGGTCAAAGGTCACATTTTCTTCACCTCCTATACAATTTGACTAGTTGACCTGTGAGATCAGACAATGACCTTTTCAAAGATACCTCACTTTGCAAAAACTATTTCACTGTTACAAAGATATAGCCTTTGCACACTTCCAGGAGCTACCATTCAGGGTCAAAGGTCAAGGACTGTGACCTTCAGGAGTTATATGCATGAAATCAGATGCCAACCATTCACAAAATATGCATCACTACTGTGCATAAAAGTCAGAAAATAAATTTTGAGATGTTGAACATATGTCTAATAACAAGACTGAGATCAGTATATGAAAAACATCAAAAAACGAAACAGCGTGTCGGCCATTTTGTAGCATGTAAAGTGCTGTCAAAAGCAGCAAAAATATATATTTTCATATATTTACTAACGGTAGTCTCTGAAACATCCATTTGACTTCTGTGAACCAATTCTGCTAGGCTTATAAGTTTAGATTCTGCACAACAATAGAAAAACATGAAAAATGTATGTGCCTTATATCTATGTCATAGTATGACAAAGAGCCATAAAAAACACACAAAACGAAATCAAAATCAAAATCTGCCCTATTACCAGGTGAGCAAACAGACTAATAAATATTTCTGCTTATCTGCTTTTAGAAAACACCATTTTTTTTATTACCCTACCAACGCGGTCATTTCCACTTATCATTTTCACAGTCACCTGGCGGCCATCTTGAATTGTGTCATGTGACTTCAGGGGTTTTTATAAATGTACGTTTTATATATAAATTAATAGTTCAAGAACTACTGAAACCAAAAATATATAGTTTCCCAACATTATAATCATAATTACACAAACTACAGCATGTTAAAGCACAGCACTCCAAAAAGTCATTAAATGGCTTGGCACTGAAGGATTTTCAATGGGCATTAACCGGGATATCAAACCGCGAGACCACATCTCACCTGCCTTGAAAGCCCTGCATTGGTTACCGGTTGCCAGAAGATCCACGTTCAAGCTACTTTGTATCACCCACAAAGCAATACATGGAATGGGACCGCTCTTCATCAGGAATAAAATCACCAAACACATTCAACAAAGGAACCTACGCTAATCCAAGATACAAGAAAAAAAACATAGGTGGAACATCCTTGTCTGTTCAAGCAGCCACACTATGGAAATCTTCACCTCCCAACATAAGATCCACCGACAACCACCTTATCTTCAGAAAACTACTCAAGAATTGCTCTTCCCCACATAACCACTATACGCAAACAGAAATTTACAGCATATTCCTCTGTATATCAGCATTTATTTTCACTATAGATATGTACCTATCTTTGTGAATTGCTTTGTATAAACATGTAGAATAATTATGTTGTTGTAAATAAATAAATAAATATCATCTTTGGTATATATGTACTTAGTTCCATTGTGCTCCTATGTACCTTCCATGTACTTGGATCTGTGTGTCTGTCACCTTTCTCCTGAAAAAGCATATCCAATGCACTACCCTTTTTCTCATCTTGTACCTCTATCAATATCTTTAATCTATATATACTTACCTCCTTTATGCATCTATATACTTTCAATGTACTTATGGATCTATATATTTATCACTTTCTTCTAATTTAGCATTTCAAATGCACTACTTTAGGGGCATATTATCAAGCACGGAGTTAAAATTATCGCCGCGTTAGCAGAAGAATTCCAATAGAAGCCCATGTTGACACGACAACATGGGCTTCTTTGGGAATTCACAAGGGCATATTATCAAGCCCATTATCGCCGCTTTTGCGGCAGTTTTCTGCTGCTAAAGTGGCGATAATTTTAACTCCGTTTCTTGATAATATGCCCCCTATTTCTCAGCCTATACTTCTCTCAATATATCCTCTGGCCCGACCTTCTGACTCATCTCAAACTTCTTTCTACTACTCTTTCCAATGCACTACCCTATCTCTCACTCTATACATCTATCAATATATCCTCTACATCCACTCTCTCATTTATCCCAAACCCCATACCACTACTATGATCCCCCAAATAACCCTTTCTAGACTCTCTCCTACTCTACCCCTCCTTGCATCATCTGACACCTCTTTTTTACTATACCGATCCCCCAAAACAAACCTTTATAACCTCTCCCCTCTGACTCTTCCCCTCAAAAACCCCTTTTTACTCATCCAAAAGCCTCCTCTCACTGCTATGACCTCGGAAAAAAAAGAAAAAATAATCTCATTCTTCTGTCCCTCCACTATCCTTTTCAATCAAAATAACAGACTAACATGTTCACTTCTCAATTTCCATATTTCACTATACTAATTCACCACTAATCCTTTATGGGTTCCAGAGTAACGTGCTACTCGCCAAGGAATCTTTTCAACACCCCATCAGGGTTACCAGCGCTATATAAATGCAAACCTTTTTCCCTTTTCTACCCCTCCCTAACCCTTCTCAATCCAAATAACTGACTAACATATCCACCACTCAAATTAGTTTCATATTTCGGCATGCTAATTCAATAGTAATCCTTATGTGTTCCAGAGTAGCGTGCTACTCGCCAATAAAGTGCTTCAAAACCCCATCAAGAGGTAGCAAGCGCTATATAAATACAAACCTCTTTCCCTCTTCTATCCCGCAACCTACCCTTCTCTATCCAAATACCTGAATAACATATCCACCACTCAAATTACTTCATACTTCACTATACTAATTTTTAACACAAATCCTTTATGGGTACCAGAGTAGCGTCTTACTTGCCAGAAAAGTGCTTCAACACCCATCAGGGGTAACAGGTGCTACATGAATGCAAACCTTTCTTCCCTTTTATCCCTCCGCTACCCTTCTCTCTCCAAATAACTGACTAATATCCACAACTCAAATTACTTTCAAATTTCACCATACTAATTCAGCACTAACCCTTTATGGGTTTCTGGAGTAGCTTGCTTAAACACCCCATCAGGGGTAACAAGCGCTATATAAATACAAACCTTTTTTTTACCTCTTCTATCCTTTTGCTATGCTTCTGCTATCCTTCCGAACCCAAATAACTGACTAACCTATCCACCACTTAAAATGTACTTGCATGTTTCACTATACTAATCCAACACTAATTCTCTATGGGTCCCGGAGTAGCGCGCTACTCGCAGAAAAAGCACTTTGACGCCTCGTCAGGGGTAGTAAGCGCTATATAAATGCAATTACAATACAATACAATAACATCTTATAAACATAACTGACCCTAGGAACAAGATAGAAAAGTAAAGCTTAGTATGCCTGAACTCAGAATGTTAAAGTGCATCTTTTAGTGAGGGTGATTTTTACATTCTGTGTTTGAAAATACCACTTTTAGAAAGTAGGTATTTTCTTGCCTAACCATCCAGTGTGCCTTTGCTAGGTTTGTGTATTGCATGTCTGGCTTTTGGATGACAGCGGCTGGAGAGGGGCAGCGGCTCCAGAAGTCTGATAGGACAGGGCTGGGGTGAATTGTCTGGTCTGCATTTGGAGTGGTGGGAGGAGTAGCACCTTCACCTGAATAGGGCTGTGCCTGCCTTCCACAATGATGGCTCTGCCCTACTATGGTGTGTCTGGAGCCAGGGCTCACACTGACAATAGAGGTTTTTGTGTACTTGCAAAGTGCCCCACAGATCTGGTTTTGGCTGGGTACAGACACTCTCTGCCTTCAGAGAACAAAGGATTTTGTGGAATAAATATTGGGGCCCAGACCCCAGAGCTTTAGATCACTTCTGGGAAATCAAGAAGAACCTCTGCCAAGGAGAAGAGCCAGACAAGCTGAGGAGGAATACTGTCCCTGTGCTGTTTGCTGTTCGGGGTTGGCCTGCTGTGGCTGCTTGCTGCCAAGGAGAGGAGAAAAAGGACTTTGCTGTTTGCTTTGTCTCCTGCTTGAAAAATAATCTCCAAAGACTTGAAACTGAGCTTGTCCTCTGTTATGAAGTCTCAGGGACACAAAGACTTCACCACCAGCTCCCCTGAATTTCTTTACTGGGAATTCCAACCTGCAAAGAGGTGCCGGCAGCTGTTTAGGACCCCTAAAGACTGTATGCAACTGGGAGCTGGAAAATCGACGCAACATCAAAAAAGCGTGATGCACTCGCACCTGTTTCCGACGCATCGCTGAAGAAACCGTCGTAGCGCCTGCCACGGCTCCAGAAATCGCAGCATGACGCATCCGGTGCAAAGATCTCCGAAGTCCGAGATCATCGCACCGATCCCGACGCAAGCCTGCTGTGCGGCTGCGCAAAGCCACGCATCGTACCAGATCGACGCATCGTATCTAGGCTCCAAGACTGTAGCATCGTTGGGGGATGCAGTAAGAAACAGACGCATCAACTCCCCACGCAGAAAGAAAACTACGCATCACCTCCTCTCTGGTAAGGAACCAATGCATCACCTCCCCTGCGCCGAGGTAAGGAACCGACGCTTCACCTCCCCGAAGCAAGGAACCGACGCATCACCTTTCCTTCGTGTAAGGAACCGAGGCATCACCTTTCCTGCGGCCATATTGTTTGTTTTGTGTGACGCATATAAGGTACTTTGGAGAAAAGTGTTGCATTTACATCTTGCATTGAACTGAACTATTTCTGCCATCTGAAAGCCTTATGTTTAATACTGTATTGTGGATTTTTGTTGTTTGGTCATGTTTTGGTTTAGATAACGATTACTTATTTTTTTTAAATGGTGTGGTGTCCCTTTGTAGTGTTTTCACTGTATTATTACTGTTTGTGTTCACAAATGCTTTACACACTGCCTCAGGGGTCATTTTAGAAGTGTATCCCCCTTACCCTGACTAGAAGCAAGGGTCCCTATTTGGACAAAGGTACCTACCTCTGCCAACTAGAGACCCCCATTTCTAACACTGAGTATACAAAAATGCACGACAAAGAAAATATAAAAAATATATGGGTATTTAATCAAAGTGTAGTCCGTGCATAAAAATGCAAGCTGTGCATAGAGTACCACCAAAGCAGACAGATAGCTTTCAAGTGACTTTGAACAGAGACAGTGGTCTGAGGGTTGCAACCTTCAAAATTGTGCCACTCTGCCCCACAACTGATATAGGTGCAGTAGCATTATAACACCATAGCACAAACATGCATTCCATCTTCCCCCTTAGCCTTTCGATGGACAGAAGTCAAGAAATGTTTTTAAATCAAAGATAATACTAAACAATAAGTACAAACAATGCAATACAATAGAATAATTAAGCCCATAAAACACCGAAAGGAGAAGCACATATAGTTGGGTGAAATTTGACAACAAATTCTCAACTAAAGGCACCTAAAAGAAACAAGCTGCATGCATAGTCATTCAAATATGATGCTTTGTGAGGAGTTTGCATCAACATGTTTCAAACCCTTAGTACTGTCCAAATATCCAGAATGTCTGGTTACTAATTAGGTGCCGATTCCGATCCTGTAAAACCCGGGTACGAATGGTCGTACGGAGCGTATTCTCCGTACGACTCGTACCTGGGAAATCCTCCTTACAAACCAGCAAGTACGATTCGTACAGAAATACCATTACCGTACGATTCGTACAAAACTACGTGCGGCTAAAAAATAACCACAATTCCGATCCGGGACATCGCGTACGTGACGTCCGGACGGAGTCAGGCAGTGTTTTACGGACCAGCAAGTACGATTCGTGCCTACGTCACTCCGCACGGCTCATTTTTTACGGCAGCCAAAAACTCGCGGGAAATTGAGGACGACGCGAAGAAGGAGCACCTGTACGCGACGGAGAGCCATGGACCCCATCCTACGTGTAATCCCGGCCCTCCTAGCCTACGACCTGGTGCACAGAAACCGACGCAGACGCCGCAGAAGGTCAGAACAACACCCATGGTCAAAGGAAGGGGCAAGGGGCATGAAACTTAACCCCCACCCAAATTATACCACATATATCATGTACATACAGTACCTCCAGGGTCCTTCCACTTTGGGGGGCATGTCCACCAATCCCTGCGTCCCGCCACAACGGAAGTGGACATGGACGCGTCCCGTCACCACAACAATGGTGGCACGGCCCGTACCCACGCCCTCAGAGCGTGGGTACGGGCCGTACCACGCGTACCCCTACATCACCACAACAATGGTGGTACGTCCTGTACCCACGCTCTGAGGGCGTGGGTACGGGCCGTACCACCATTGTTGGGGTGATGTAGCGGTACGCGTGGCGTACCACCATTGTTGTGGTGACGTAGGGGTACGGCCCGTACCCACTCTCTGAGGGTGTGGGTACGGGTCGTACCACGCGTACCCCTACGTCACCCCAACAATGGTGGTACGGCCCGTACCCATGCCCTCAGAGCGTGGGTACGGGCTGTACCCCTACGTCAACACAACAATGGTGGTACAGCCCGTACCCACGCCCTCAGAGCATGGGTACGGGCCATACCCCTACATCACCACAACAATGGTGGTACGGCCTGTACCCACGCTCTGAGGGCGTGAGTACGGACCGCATCACACGTACCCCTAGTGCACCAGTACATTAGTGATACAAGGCGTACACACGCCACCAATGTTGTCATAGGGCCTGGTGCAGCATCTAACCAGTATATTGGGGGGAGTGTATGCCCAGGAGAGCAGTGTACAGAGACATGTGAGGGGTGGGTGCCTATCACTCCCAGCAGTGGACAGAGACATGGGGGTGGGTGCAGAGGACTCCCAGCAGTGGACAGAGACATGGGGGTGGTTTCCCATCACTCCTAGCAGTGGACAGAGACATGTGAGGGGTGGGTGCCTATCACTCCCAGCAGTGGACAGAGACATGGGGGTGGGTGCAGAGGAATACCAGCAGTGGACAGAGAAATGGGGGTGGGTGCCTATCACTCCCAGCAGTGGACAGAGACATGTGAGGGGTGGGTGCCTATCACTCCCAGCAGTGGACAGAGACATGGGGGTGGGTGCAGAGGACTCCCAGCAGTGGACAGAGGCATGGGGGTGGGTGCCCATCACTCCCAGCAGTGGACAGAGACATGTGAGGGGTGGGTGCCTATCACTCCCAGCAGTGGACAAAGACATGGGGGTGGGTGCAGAGGACTCCCAGCAGTGGACAGAGACATGGGTGTGTGTACATCATCCTCAGATGACCACAACTCCATGGGTGTATGAACTATGACTATGACTATGACTATGTTGAGAGTGCCATCACTGACAGCAGTGTCCCACACCCATGAGGATGGATGTCCTTCCCCCACTGCATGACACACCACATGTGGGTGTGATGACAAATGACACATGCATACCCACCCCTGGCGGATGCAGCACAATACACACACTGAGATCATGCCACAAGACGGTATAGTCATTTTAAAGCCAACTAAACTAAGAGAGCCAAAGGGAACACACACTGTCACGCACATTCCAGGACTGATAGGAATGTACAGGTGCTGGGACAGCCACCAAGTTGTTGTCTCCCATGGAAGGAATAGGGTGGAGTTCCCACAGATACAATGCCCACAATTGTGAGTCAGGTGCCCAAATACCCTGCAGAACAAGTAACATATGTGTGCTAGGCTGGGAGTACACACATGCATAGTGCGTAAAAGGGACAATTTCTACATGAAGGCATGGCAACATACTCTATACACAAGTACAGTGACTACCAAGGATGGCACAGACGATGCAGGCGGAGACATTGCTCAGTAGGCATGGCCATAGTTGAAGGGATCCGTCACCCACCAAGGAAATGTAGACACAGGTCAGCACAACAATTGTGCAACTCCGTGCAGGGAAGATGTCAGGTGCCACAGAGGAAGGAACACTCCTTGGGACAATGTCTCCAAACACAAAGAGCATACACGACCAAAGAATCTTTGCAGAGACCTTGTGATGGCACCCAGATACCAGGATCCACCCCATGAGCAGCAGACTACAACATTTCCCAGACACCTAACACATTATCACCACCCCAACTCATGGAGCATCAGCACCAACATCAATACCAGAAAAGCAATAGTGTTCAAAGGAAAAACAAAATGCATTATTCAGCATTAAATTAAAACGTATAAAAGGACACTATTTACAAAGGCCATAGGCCAGTCCAGATGCAAAGTCCTGGGGGGGGACACATGGCCAGGCATCTCCCCTAGCTTGCCTGCACATTAGACACTTCATGTTCATCAACTGGGGGGGGGGCATCATGTGGGGAAGGACCAGGCACCGCAGGGACAGGAGGGGGAAGGGTAGGTGTTGTGGGTGCAGGGACGGACGACTCCACCACAGGGTGGTGGGGCAGCGCCAAAGGTGGTGGTTAGCATGGCGCTGCACACTTCCGCAATCTCGCCCAGCGTCTCCCCTGCACCCGAAGAAACCACAGGCCCCATGGAGGGGGGGTCGGAGGAATGGGTTTCAGCACTACTGGGGGAGGTGGTGGACAGGGGGGGGACTCAATTTCCCTACCCGTGGAGTGCCTTGCCCGTTTGCGGGCTGGTGAACCAGTGGGTCTGAGGCCCAGCACAGCCAAGTAGGACTCCTTCTCAGATTGTGGAGCAGGGGAGCCGAGGGGAGTGACATTGGAGGGACTGGGGAGTGAGGAATGGGGACTCCGACTGTGGCTGCGTGTCTGCCTGTGTGCCCCAGACCCAGTGGGTGTGCCTTCTTCCCCTGAGTGTGCGTGACAGGAGGTGTGCGCTTGCCCTTCCGTGTTGGTGTGCTGCCTGTGTCTGGTGGGGTGCGTGCCTGGGAATGTCTGGGTGTGTTTGGGACAGGCATGGGAGTGGGAAGTGTGGATGGTTCAGGGGTAGGGGGGGACAAAGCGCTGCAGGAGACTCACTGCTGCTGTCAGTGACGCGTCCATGGACCTCAGCAACATCCGTTGGTCAGACATCGCTGATGACATGCCCTCCATGTACGACACCATCTGTGTCAGCAGTCTGGTGTGGCCATGGAGGACACTCAGCAGCGATGTCTGGCCAACCTGCAACTGCCGCTGAATGTCCACAGACTTGGCAGTGAGGGCAGCAGGGGAGACCGGGGCAGGGGGTGTGGTGCCTGGCACGAAGGAGACATGTTGTTGCCCTACACGGACAGAAGGGACCGGAGCAACTGGGAGGGCGGTGATGGGAATGGAGGGGGCGGTTACAGATGTAGTGCTGCTGCCAGCTGTTGGAGCAGCCTCCGCCCCCTCTGGGAGTTCAGCCTCGGACGCATCAGCGTCGTAGTCGGTGTTGGTACTAGACAGGTCCTCCGCCTGACTCCCCTCACCCTCCGTGCTACTTGCTGCGCCAGACTCGCCAGCACTGGTGGCACCGGTGCTGGATCCCTCCTCCACGTCCATGCAGGTGTCTCCCTCGGTGTCCCCCGATGATGCTGTGGGCAAGGTGAAGAGACAGGAAATAATCAGACACCTGTATACATCTTACACATGAGTCCAAACAAAATAGGTCACAGTGCATATCAGGAAATGCATCATGAGTAACATCTAGAATACTCCGCACATATGTAAGCCCTGCACTCCCCAGTTGGTTGACCCACCATGCCACTTGGAAACAATGAAAATTAGGACACAACAGCAAATAACTCGATATCCAATTATACAGAGGATATGGTGTCTGGGAATTGTTGAGCACAGCCAGACTATGAAGGCATGCCACCTCTTGTTCACTGTGAAAGAAACAGTATTGGTGCACCCAAGGCCAAATAACCAACACCAATGCTGAAGGTGTCCCCACACTCAGAGACCTGTGAGTAATTTGGAAAGCCAAAAGAAATACATTGTGAACCCTTGCCAACACCAATATAGTGATACGGCCCTCAGAGCGTGTGTACGGTGCGTTTCACATCTTCCACTGGTGATAGGAGGTGCACAGGAAAGGAATGGAGGTCTCAGACTCGCACAAGGCTGTACATCAAGTCATTGTCAGTGCAGTCCTTCGTGTGCAGGGCCTATGTGTGTCAGGCAGTGATATGGCACATGTATCCTCATGTTTTAGCACAATCGATGTGTGATGACCTGTGTACAAATGCCATGTGTGATGGGGCACTATGTGGCACACTTCCCCTTCACATTTTGCACGTGTGCATGTAGTACAAACGTGTCAAGCACTGCATCACTGGTATGGCACAGTCACCAACACCCGCAACTGTCCCCTGATGCCAGGGACAGGGACACTAACACCTGACATCTCACTACCAGCGTGCCCCGATGTGACTATGTCGTGTGTGTCATGTGTTCCCATGAGCTTGCTGTTGGTGTTCCGTCAACTGCATCTGCTGTTGCTGCATCCAACATGTGTCTGTGCGTAGATGGCCATGGCACACATATACGCACACCATGCCACATGTGGATTCACACGTTACGTGTGTCTGGATGCTTCGAACATGTTCTTTTGACATGAGGACATATCTACGTCGTCTCCATGTCTGTGTTTTCTTTTTTCACGTGTACCCCTTCATCGCAATGTGTGTGAGCTGCTAATTTTTAATGACATGTGCCCTGTGCGTCTAGCTTGCCGCCAGCTGTCTGTATGAGATGACATCCTTCAAATGCAGATATGTGGATGTATGTCACTCCTGTGATGTCTCTGGCTGTTCACTTACACTGGCCCACAGCTTGTTTCAGGGCATGTAATGTAGAACTTGACAATCAACGGTTGTAGCTGGCTCTTCGTAGGAGTCTCACCTGGCTGGCATACGTGTCCTGGATGTATTGCACAGACCAGACTCTGTATTTAGCAGATGTGTATTAGCTGTTGAACATGTGCTCAGTTTATTGACATTGGTGTTGTAATGTAGTCACTCTTCGTTATTCCTTCCAAATTTCTGCAGGGCACCGCCTCTCCCCCGACCAATGCCAGACGTGGGTGCCATGAGGGAATGTGACTGCATAAGACGCTACCGCTTCTCGCAAGAGTTGATTGAGCACTTGACCGCCCGGCTGGAACCACAGCTCCAACCGCTACACAGGTATCCTACTGCGCTGACCCCCAAGATGAAGGTGATGGCAGCCTACATTTTTTTGCAACCGGTATGTTTCAATTCACCATAGCTGATGTTGGTGGCATGTCCCAGACCATGTTCAGCCGTGTCCTGCATGATGTTTTAGAAGCCATGTTGGAGCACCTGGATAAATTCATCCATTTTCCGACTCGTGAGCAGTTGACAGGTGTCAAGGGTGAGTTCTATGCCCTGGGAGGGATGCCCCATGTAATTGGGTCCATTGATGGGACACATGAGGCTTTGGTACCACCACAGGCACAGGAGGTAGCCTATCGAAACCAAAAACATCACTCCATTAATGCCCTTGTGGTGTGTCTACCTAACATGTTGATTTCCCATGTCTGTGCACGCTTTCCAGGGTCAGCACACGATACTTACATCATGAGGCGTAGCAGGGTGCCACAAATGATGCTGCGGCTGCACGACAAACGAGAATGTCTTGTTGGTGGGTATACTCTGTTTGTCCAGTATTTAGCGGTATCTTTGTATCTTACAGCATCTCCTGACCCACTTCTTTACATGATGTTTCCATGTAGGGGACTCTGGCTATCCCAACATGCCATGGCTGATGATGCCTCTCCGCAACCCCAGAACAGCTGCAGATCACCGTTACCACAACGCCCATGGGCAGACCAGGCGAGTGATTGAGAGGACGTTTGGCCTCCTGAAGAGCCGATTCCGGTGCCTTCACAAGACAGGTGGCTCCCTCCCATATGCACCGGTGAAGGTCTGCAAAATCTTCATTGTGTGCTGCATGCTGTATAACATGGCAGTGGAGAAAGCTGTGCCACTCATCCTGGATCCGGATGAGCAGGAACATCCACCCGTGGAGGATCAAGGGCTTGGTCACGAGGCAAGTGAGGAGGAGGAGGAGGAGGAGGAGGACATCCGGAGTCAGCTCATACGCAACTTCTTCTCATAATGGTGAGTCCCTGGGTCTGAGTGTGCACGCTTTGAGCCTTGTGTGGCATGTTTTGCAATGTGTGTCTCCAGCTGACTGTATGCTAAGTGACATAGAGGTGTGTTCTGATGTGTCACTCGAGTGATGATGTCATTCCACACATTGTAGCTGAGACAGTAAATTTAAAACTAGCATGGTGACAACCTTATTCATGTAGAGTAAATGACCATGCATGCGGTTGACTATCTTTTCGTTGACTTCTTGTGTGTCTGTCATCCCCAGGTAGTTGTGCATGCTGTCTGCTCGTGGCATCGTTGGGCTCCTGCTAGTCCTCATGAGTATTGCAACGTGTGCTGAATCAGCGTTACATGCACGGACATGGTGAAAAGTCTCCTTTGGGTAAGGATTGCAGCAAGGCATTTTGGGTGTGGTAGTTGTTTGGAATGTGTGGGCACTGCTCCTGTGCAGGTTTTGTTACTATGCATACATGTCGACTCACCATGGGGCACATGCCATGTAGCATGACTCCCATGAATTGATAGTCACCCTACGTGACAGTCATCTGTAATGGGATTGTGGATTCTGATGAAGGCATCAATGTGTGTAAAACTTCCCTCTGAAACATACGGGAGGCTGCGGGTGGACATAGTGTGGGGCATCCCCATAAGAGGCTCAATGGGGAATTGCAGCCTCTCCGTGTGCAGCAGGGGGTGTTTGGCTCACCCCCTTCACTTGTGTGCCGGTTCAATGGATTTACAGCATCTATGGTGTGAAGGGGGTGTCCAGTGTAGGTCCCACATGTTCAGACAAATGACCTGTGAGTCTGTTCATATTGATGCATTTCCCTAGGTGTAAGCCTGAATAATAAAGGTGTTCCTCACCCTCCAAGGTGCCACATCTCTGTCAATGCAGGTCTCTTGCCACTGTGCATGCGGTATCTCTGGCATAGTTGTCAAAGGTTGTGCATATGAGTCTATGTGTAGAATAGCAACATGCATGCTGTTCTTCATGGATTAGAATCTCTATTGTGCATGAAGTCCATGGTTGTGTATGTATTTGGGCATGTTGGTCCCCACAACGGGCCCTCAACACCTGCTGAGGGTGTGTTTCCTGTGCGGAGCTCGGCCTTCAGTTTCCTGATCCGGTGTCAGTCATCTTTGGTGATTGTGCATCCATGGTCTCTGGGTGTGCCATGGAAAACCGGACACTCCTTCCTTTACATACGCCTGTTGCAGTTGTCCTTTCTGACATCCTTGTCTTTGTGTGCAACTTGTGGCATATTTTCCAGGACATGCCGCCTGCTGCTGCAGCCCCTGCAGCAAGGGCACACAGAGTTTCCGGATTTGGCAACACACACGCATCAAAGATGCTCCTCCCTTCCTCCCTCCACCCATTCATTTGGCTGTCATCAGCTTGTCTGTGCCACTGTTGCGGCCACGCGGTGCCAAAGGCTGGACCGTCTGCACATGCAACATGCACATTGCACGACCCTCATGTCCTTGCATGACCCACATCACACTACAGTCTGATGTTGCAGCCACCCTCCAAGCAATGTCCATCCGCAAATCTACCGCCTGCTCTCAGGCATACACTAAGCGCACACACAACACCTTTGCATGATGAGTGTGCAACTCCGACTGCCTACACAGCGCTGCCATGCCTTCCAGGCCCCGTCACACCAACCAGGTCATGTCCCTCCTACTCCCCACCGGCTCTGTACCCCAGCAAGGCCATGGGAGTGGGACTCAAGGCTTCTGCATGTAGTATGGTGTCGTCGTCTGGCACATGGCACAGGTATCATCTCTCAGCATGTCAATCTACGTGTCCAGGACCCCCCTCACCACCATCACATGCGCACAGCACCTCATCATCAGCTCGTATGCCATTGACAGCCAGGTGCTCCTCACCAAAGACGCCGACATTGCCAGTTCCAATATTCAAGAATGCATTAGATCCATTGATGAATGGCTGAACATCAGCCACCTGAGGCTGGACTTGTACAGGACTGAGGTAATCATCTGCGGATTGTCCCCTTACAGCTGGGTCAACTGCTTGTGTCCCACCCACAAGAGCCCTGCACAAGCACCCAGTGGGCACGCACACAAGATGGTGTGCATCATGTATTGCTCGCTCACATTTGCCATGCTAATCACCAGCATCTGTACCTCAGGCTGCAACACCCTCTGCATTATGCACATGATCCACAGATAGATCCACTCCAAGGAAAGACAGACCATCCCCCAGGTCCACGACAACATCCGTGTCAAATACTGCCCTGCCCTCTATGGAGCAAGTACATCCAAACTCCCGGGAAACTTGTCCACATCCAGGGTGCATCTGCACACCTCAGCTTCAACATCCGGCGTCCCAGCCACATCACCGTCCAGCAGAGATAGCTGTAATGGATCACTGTCTGCTGCAGGATGACCTTCAGACTCCCCACCCACACTCAGGAGGCAGGCCACAACCCGACCCCAAACCAACCTTGTACCACTGTCATCCGAGACCCCGTTGGGCCATCTCCGTGCATCCAACCTTGCCCTGGCCACCACTCTTCACATCCACCGTACTCCAGCATGCAGGACATAGTTCTCCCACCTGGCCAAACATACCTGGGACTCCCTCCCCGGGCACCTCCACATGAGCCATGACCTCTATGCCTTAATAATACTATTCCAAATAGGTCTGTCCGCACAGTATTGCAAGCCCCCCTTCAGCAGCTTGAGGCCATCACAGGTGAGTATTGTGCTCCTTGTCTGCATTGAATGATACATTGTGACCCATGTGTGTCCTGTACCAGACTCAGATCCCAGGGTATGGATGGGTGGAGTTAGTTCAACACTCAGGCATAGTTTGACATTTACACACACATATGTTGTGGCCTAATGCAAAATGACTGCAACATCTCATTAAAAAAAAAAAAGAAAATTATTTGCGGTGGGGTACGTGTTTTGGTAGATAAAATAAGGTGCTCTACCGGGAGCATGGAATCCAAAGTTCACAGGGGGAGAAGGTTATCCTTGGCATTTGAAGTCATCAGAGTCCAGACAACAGTGTTGGTCATCATTGGTCAGACTGTGACCAGCAAGTCCATGTGGCAGAGAATGTCATTGGATGTGGTGCTGCTGTTGCGCCAGAGGTCCAGGTGCCAGGCCAGGTGATCTGGGAGATGTGGATGGTCCGCTGACTCTCACGGTCTTTTCCGTGGACGACCCACCTTCCTCCGGGGTCCCTCAGATGCAGGCCTTGACGATGTTTGGGACGCTCCGTCGGACGAATCCTCCTCCTCCTCCTCCCTCCCTGTGGCTGGTGCTGGTCTGCGCCTGGTGTTACAGGGAGGGTTGCCCATGTTGTCGGCGATCCGACGGAGTGAATGGCTTATGTCCCTTTGCACCGCCAGGAGCTCAGCCAGTCTTGCCTCCATCCATCCTTGGTGTTGTTGTTGACTGGCATGTTGCTCGGCCTGCAAGTTGTTCATCTCGTCAAGGGTCCCCTTCATCTCTGTGAGGCTCCCCACTACCTGGCTGATGCCCCTGGTGTCACGCCGGTATGTGTCCAGGATGTGGCGTATGTGTGACATACCGGTTCCCTCAGCTGGCTGGTCAGGTCCGCGCCTCCGCCTGCCTCCACTCCCACCACCCCTGCCCACACGAGCCTGGCCTGCCATTGTGGGCACATCGGGTCTACAGGACCCCTGAAGGATGACATTTGCGGGGTTGCCTGCCTCCTCCTGGGTGCCCAGAGAACCTTGTCCCTCCTGGTCAGACTGGCTCTGTTGTTCAGTGCGAGCAGGGCTCCTGGGTGTCTCCTGGGATGTGGCAGGAATGGGGGTGGTGGTTGGCACAGATGCACCTGAAGCAGGTGCTGCAGGGGCTTGGGCACCAGAGGGTCCAGGTTGGTCAGGGTCATCCACGGAGTGGTGAGAGTCATCGCTGTCGGTGGGATCATCTTCACGCCGAGCCTGGGACTGTGATTGTTCCCCCCCATTGTTTGGGGGAGATCCATGACGTTGCCCTGTGTGTGAGAGAGAGACAATGTCAATGCTGTTTCATGCAACATCCATGTTTCATACATATTCAAGTTGGCACAGTTACTCCAGGTAGTTGGATGTGCCTAGCATTCCTCTCAATGTCCACTTGTGGATGGGTATGTTGCGGGGGACAGATTGATATGTTCTCCTGAGTGATGTGTCTGTCCCTTCATGGTGCATGCTGGCATGACAGTGAGTGTGAGTTTCTGTGCTAGATATCTGAGCTTGTGGAGTTGGTGTTTGAGTGTACAGTAGTCACAGGAGGGCCTTGTGCTGCATACAGCAGGGCCAAGTGTCAGCTACCTTGTCAGTACTTTGCCAGTCCCTGTGCCTTGGGCATGGTGCATGGGTATGTACCTAGGCCATATGGGCTGAGGGCATTGGTGTCTGCTTCTGAGTGTCACAATGTGTTTTGTGAGGCCCACCTTCCCAGCATCCCGGACATCCAGTCTTGGGTTTGTGGTTCGTGTAGCCTGGGACATGGCATGGCCTTGCTTTGTGAATAGGGCATG
This sequence comes from Triturus cristatus, assembly GCF_964204655.1. Classification (NCBI taxonomy): domain Eukaryota; kingdom Metazoa; phylum Chordata; class Amphibia; order Caudata; family Salamandridae; genus Triturus; species Triturus cristatus. The sequence goes on from NC_140583.1 coordinate 1,071,395,863, forward strand.
GACATGTTAGTGGCATGAGCATGCTTTTTGAGTGTGGTTGTGTCCGGTGAGGTCTTGGGGGTAGTAACGTGCATTTGATGTATTTGGGGTGTGGATGCCATTGCCCCCATGTTACGTAAGTAGTTTGTGTACTCACCAGGCTCTGCGACTCCTTCGACTCCGTGTACTCCCACCGGCGGAAGCAGGGCCATCACCTTCTCCTCCCAGGGATGGTAATGTACCGGTCTGCGGGGCAGCCCACCTCCAGTGATGTTGCTCTGGGCGTATTCCTCGTTCATTTTCCGCTTGACTGCCCTGCGCAGATCGTACCACCTGGCTTGGCATTCATGCCTGGTCCTTCAGATGGGCGCAACAGCATTCACCTTATCGACGATCCTCTGCCACAGGCTAGTTTTTTGGGCTATGCTGGTCTGTCTGACCAATGTTCCAAACCGCTGTGGCTCGACTCTGATGACTTAGTTGACAAGGAGGTCCAGCTCCACCCTTGTGAACTTTGGATTCTTGTCTGTGGGCATGGTGTGGGGTGTGGGTGTGGATGGTTGTGGGTGTGTGGGTGTGAATGTGACGGTGTGTGTGTGAATGTGAAGAGCGGGTGTTTGTGAAGGAGGTTGTGTGAAGGTGTGTAAGTTAAGGTGTAGTTAAGGTGTAAGTAAGGTGCAGTTGTTTGTCTGTGGGGTCTGGCAGCAGTGGGTCTGTTGCAAAGGCTCATAGGTTGTGTGTGTGGGCCCTTTTTATTGGTCCATTTGTGGGTGTGGCTGGGTTTGAAATTTTGGTGGGTGTGTTATAAGAGGTGGTTGTGATTTTGGGCCTCTGTTTGCCTGTTTGGATGTGCCAGGTCAGTCATTGAGATGTATTTTGTCATGTAGATGTGTTTTGTGGTGTTGTGCGAGTCGAATTGTCCCAGGCTTAGGGCGGAGCGGGGTGGTAACAGGCTGTGTGTATATAATGCGCACAACACATTTAAACGGAGCTTCAGCTTTGGTCTTTAAGTGCAGCTGCAGTCACACTCTCATCATAGAGTCTGTGATCGGCTAGGCGGGGTGTTGGCGCCTCGGCGTTGTTCGTGGGATACCCTGAAAGGCCTCAAGATGCCGCACCCATGATTAATGTTGCCTTAAACATCTGATTAGATGTTATCTCTGGCCACCGATAAACCAATCACTATACAGCAATCAGCCTAACATCTGTGGAGAGGAGAATAAGTAAATCCCTTGGGAAAGGAAGAAATCAGATACTTTGAAACAAGTTAGTAATCAATGAGAACTAGCTCTTGTTTAAATTGTTTGTATGTCTGCGGGTGGGGGAAAAAACCATTAGGTTTTCACGAAGGCCCTCACCCACCAACCTAGTTGGTGGCATGCTTCATCATTGGGCCCCACCCGAGGTACCGAGTGTACCTCAGGTGTGCTTCGACGCCAGATTACTGCGGAACGGGTTTTTTTTGGTTCGTGATTGTGCTGTGGGTGTGCTCTGAGTGAGGTTTAAAATACTGTCCTGGGAGTCCCAAAGACTGTTTTAATGGTGGGCCCCAGGCAGTCAATAAAAACAAAGGCTATCGGACGTGCACGGTAGGCTTATGGCCTCCGACGTCCTGTGCGGTCAACTAGTTTCAGCCAGGCCTTTGCTTCTACTGGCTTTCGTCAGGACCTTATATGTGTGGGGTGTTACAGGGGTTGTTATGAGTTTGTCAGTGCCCTGTGTGTAAAGCACACGCTACGGTGCTTATATGTGCAAGAGGTGTTTCCTCTCGGGTTGTACCGGTAGGGGGTAAAAAAAGGGGACAAGCCTTAACATTTAAGTAAAGGCTCCTAGTAGTGTGCTAAAAGCTTATAGTGAGGCCGTACTAGGTGCCTATAGGTGACCACGGACAAGGCGGTAGTGTTGGCGTCAGTGGTGGGCAGTGAAAGAGTGGCCGGTCTCACAATATGCGTTATTGTGTGTGAAATTAGGCCTATGTACTGTAACCAGTGTTGGTGAAAACAGTAAAGTGGAGTTGCTTACACCTGATTATAGCGAACAACTCAGCATGGAGCTCAGCCGGGGGCCAGGACCATATGCACTCTAAATAGGGGAAGAAAAGGAAAAAGGCTGTTGGGGGAGGTGGGTGATATGCACCCAACAAGGTAACGGTAAAAGGATGCACACACAGACACGGCCGGGGGCAGCCTGAAAGGTGGCTGTACCGTTAGCTTCGTCAAGTTCAGGTACTTACTGCGCAAAGTCGCGGGACCCTCAATGAACCTGTTTTCCGGGTAGAGGCTCCACGAGAAATGAGCTTCAGTGTAGAGAGCGCTTAAATACCAGTGGGAAGGGCCAGGTGTTGCTTGTTAGCTGGGTCAGGTGTTCTGGCCTGGGCACGAGTCATGGGGCGTATTCAGCTTCCCGTTGTCTCGAGGAGGTGCCTGTAGTAGAGGAAATGGAAGAAAGACTCGCATGCAGGTGTATGTTGCGCTCTCTCTATTTATTTCCAAGGTGCAATTGGATGTCTAAGTTGTTAATATGTGCGTGCAAATGTGCGGTTATTTAGGGGAGTGCTAACCCATTAGGGGGGTCGCACTCCATCTGTGCACTGCAAAGGGAGGGCACCCTCTTTATTTAAATGTAAGCGGCAACTAGGCGGGGCTAAGAAGGTAACATGTGTTAATATGCAGGGATGTTGCTGCATATTGGCCCTGCTAAAAAATGGGGGTGATGAACCCTCTGTGTGGAGGCTTATGAGTATGTGTATGAAGGGTACACCACGGGGTCATTGTGGTCTCGTGTGGGTGTATACCCTGGCACAGTGTAGTTTGTCCAGGCAAGGCGTCGAGTATAGATGTCCTGCCGGCTTCAGTAAGGTTCACAGAGCATCAGTTGGCGGAATCTGATGTCGTCCCTTAGATTAGGAAGGACCTGTGAGTGAGAAGGTTACCACCTAGGTTTTCGAGCCAGTACGACGCACTGAGGACGTTAGGACATCCCGTGCCCTACGCTGGCCCTGTTGGTGAGGTGGCACTCGGAGAGTGGAAATGATCTGTCAGGTGTTTACAGAAGGGGGCCTCATCTGCTGATGCTGTTCCACGGAATATTATCATTCAGTCCCTCCGTGTGGGTGGACAGTCTGTAAATCCAGCGTTGTTCTTTGGACAGTAGCTGCTTCTCGTTGTCTGTAGGGTGGACAGGGATCTGTTCAATGACCGTCCATCTGAGGCCATTGGTGGTATGTCCAAACCTAAGGAAGTGGTCTGTGAGTTTGCTGATAGTCTTCTTGCACCGAATCGTACTTCTGTCTTCAGTGATTCTGGTGCGTATTTTTCTCGTGGTCATCCCCACGTAACGGAGCTGGCATGGGCATTTAACCAAGTACACTAGATTGGTTGAATTACAGTTCGTGTGCTTACGTTGGTGCCATGTTTTTCCGGTTTCCAGATCGAGGGTTTTGGTATGTGTTGTGAGGTGGCAGATGCTGCAGTCGCCACAGGGATAGTGACCTGTGACTTTAGGGAGGTTCCACACTTGATGTAGTGTGGGGCTGGTGATGGTTTCCGTGGTTCTCAGCCGCATGGAGATGAGTTGATCCCATAGGCTGCTCGATTTTTTTATAGGCGAAAAGGGGCAGGTCCCAGTCTCGTTTGCCCGTGTTGATGATTCTCCAATTTTTCTTGATGATTTTAGCCACTGTATTGGAGATAGGGTTGTACGTGGTGACACAGGTCAATGGTGTTGTTGTTTCTTGACGGGTCGGTGTTTCCAGGTGGGCGTCTCTATTTTGGTTCTTTGCCCGTTTTTTGGTCCTGTTGATGATCCTTGTTGGATAACCCAGTTGTTGTAATCTGTGGGAGAGGTCAGTGGCCTCTGTGTTGTAGTCCTCCTTATTGCTGCAATTGGGCCTTATATGTAGAAATTGGCCATAGGGTAGGTTCTCCCTTAGTGGTCGTGGGTGGAAACTTTCAAAGGCCAGTAGTGAATTTCTAGCCATGGGTTTGTAATATGTGGTGGTTGACAGTTTACCATTGGCGGCCTTGATCAGTAGGTCCAGGAAAGGTAACTGGTCTTTGCTGCTGGTGTACGTGAAGCGTAGGTGGGGATCACGTGTGTTGAGCCAGGTCAGGAAGTTCTTCAAGGATTCCTCCGAGCCTTCCCATATCATGAGGACGTCATCAATGTATCGACGCCAGAAAAGTATTGATTCCGTGAACGGGTTGTTGGGCTCGAGGATGTGTGACTGTTCCAGGTGGTAGACGTATAGTCCCGCCACGCTGGGAGCAAAAATACTGCCCATAGAAGTTCCGTTTGTCTGGAGATAGTATGTTCCCTCAAATTAAAAAAAGTTTTCTTTTAATGCCAGTCTGGCGCAGTCAAGGACAAATTCTCTTGGTGTGGTGTGTTCCCATTGTGAGTTGGTCAGAGTTCTCTCTAAGACCTTGAGGGTGTCATCTTGGGGCAGGCTTGAGTACAGGCTTTCAATGTCCAGTCCCACAAGTAACTGGGTTGTGGGGTTAAAGTCCAGGTCTTGAAGGAGGGACAGGAGATGTTTGGTGTCCTTGATGTAAGTGGTTGCAACTTGTACTAGAGGGTTAAGAAAAAAGTCACAAAACCTAGAGAGAGGCTCTAGGAGTAAGTTGCAGCCTGAGACAATCGGCCGTCCCGGGGATGGTCTTGTTTCCTTGTGTACCTTCGGTACTGTGTAAAAGTACGGTATCCGGGCTTGTGTGTTGCAGAGGAAGGTGGCCCCCTGTTTGGAGATGTGGTTGTTGTTTGCAGCTGTAGTCACCAGGTTGGTGATTGTTAGCTTGAGTTGGTTGGAAGGGTCGCTGTCAAGGCGTCTGTAATTACGGATGTCTTCAAGGTGTCTCTGGCACTCTGCTCGGTAAGCTTGGGTGTCCTGAATCACAATCCCTCCGCCTTTGTCGGCGGGTTTGATGGTAATGTTGTCATTGTCTCGGAGGGTTTTCAGAGCTGCCCGTTCTTCTTGAGATAGGTTGTTGTAAGTCTCTGTTTGGTTGGTTTTCTCTACTTCATTGTAGACGGCCTGCTCGAAGGCAATGATTTCTACAGGTATACTGGAAGGTGGAGGCATGAATGTTGATTTGGGTCGTAGACCCGTCTCATTGGTTTCCCTTGTGTCATTGTTGGTGTCTTGTCTTTCAAAAAAGGCGCGGAGCTTCAGCTTCTGGAAGAACTCAGCTAGTTCGGTGTGTAGGAGGAATTTGTCAACTCTCTTGGGGACAAAGGAGAGGCCTTTATTCAGTACTTTTTCTTCAGTAGTGGTTAAGTCTATGGAGGATAGGTTGAAGACCAGGGAAGGTGTGTCTAATTCCCTGGCTAGCGGCTTGTGCTTGGTTGTTGTTCCTTGCCCTTGTTGCGGGTGTTGGCGCTGACCGGTCCGTCTTCCTCTGTCCAGTGTACATGGGGTGTCTGTTGTGTATTTCTTCTGCGGCCTCTTGTTTGGCCTCCCTGCCCTGAAAAAGGCGGTCTGTAGGGTTGGCCATAGAAGTTCTGGTGTGCTTGGTGGTACAGGGGTGGCCATCCGAAATAGGGGTTCTGTTGTGGGTGGTTAAACATCGGGGGTCCATAGGGCCAGTTACTTGTGGGACCGGACATTGAAAGCCTGTACACAAGCCTGCCCCAAGATGACACCCTCAAGGTCTTAGAGAGAACTCTGACCAACTCACAATGGGAACACACCACACCAAGAGAATTTGTCCTAGACTGCGCCAGACTGGCATTAAAAGAAAACTTTTTTTAATTTGAGGGAACATACTATCTCCAGCCATACGGAACTTCTATGGGCAGTATTTTTGCTCCCAGCGTGTTGGGACTATACGTCTACCACCTGGAACAGTCACACATCCTCAAGCCTAACAACCCGTTCACGGATTCAATACTTTTCTGGCGTCGATACATTGATGACGTCCTCATGATATGGGAAGGCTCGGAGGAATCCTTGAAGAACTTCCTGACCTGGCTCAACACACGTGATCCCCACCTACGCTTCACGTACACCAGCAGCAAAGACCAGTTACCTTTTCTGGACCTACTGATCAAGGCCGACAATGGTAAACTGTCAACCACCACATATTACAAACCCACGGCTAGAAATTCACTACTGGCATTTGAAAGTTTCCACCCACGACCACTAAGGGAGAAACTGCCCTATGGCCAATTTCTACGTATAAGGTGCAATTGCAGCAATAAAGAGGACTACAACACACAGGCCACAGACCTCTCCCACAGATTACAACAACGGGGTTATCCAACAAGGATCATCAACAGGACCAAAAAACGGGCAAAGAACCAAAATAGAGATGCCCTCCTGGAAACACCGAACCATCAAGAAACAACAACACCATTGATCTGTGTCACCACGTACAACCCTATCTCCAATACAGTGGCTAAAATCATCAAGAAAAACTGGAGAATCATCAACACGGGCAAACAAGACTGAAACCTGCTCCTTTTCGCCTATAAAAAACCAAGCAGCCTACGGGATCAACTCATCTCCACGCGGCCGAGAACCACGGAAACCATCACCAACCCCACACTACATCAAGTGTGGAACCTCCCTAAAGTCACAGGTCACTACCCCTGTGGCGACTGCAGCATCTGCCACCTCACAACACATACCAAAACCCTCGATCTGGAAACCGGAAAAACATGGCACCAACGTAAGCACACGAACTGTAATTCAACCAATCTAGTGTACTTGATTAAATGCCCATGCCAGCTCCGTTACGTGGGGATGACCACGAGAAAAATACGCACCAGAATCACTGAACACAGAAGTACGATTCGGTGCAAGAAGACTATCAGCAAACTCACAGACCACTTCCTTAGTTTTAGACATACCACCAATGACCTTAGATGGATGGTCATTGAACAGATCCCTGTCCACCCTACAGACAACGAGAAGCAGCTACTGTCCAAAGAACAACGCTGGATTTACAGACTGTCCACCCACACGGAGGGACTGAATGATAATATTCCGTGGAACAGCCTCAGCAGATGAGGCCCCCTTCTGTAAACACCTGACAGATCATTTCCACTCTCCGAGTGCCACCTCACCAACAGGGCCAGCGTAGGGCACGGGATGTCCTAACGTCCCCAGTGCGTCGTACTGGCTCGAACACCTAGGTGGTAACCTTCTCACTCACAGGTCCTTCCTAATCTAAGGGACGACATCAGATCCTGCCAACTGATGCCCTGTGAACCTTACTGCAGCCGGCAGGGCATCTATACTCGACGCCTTGCCTGGACCAACTACACTGTGCCAGGGTATACACCCATATGAGACCACAATGACCCTGTGGTGTACCCTTCATACACATACTCATGAGCCCCCACACAGTGGGTTCACCACCCCCATTTTTTAGCAGGGCCAATATGCAGCAACATCCCTGCATATTAACACACGTTACCTTCTTAGCCCCGCCTAGTTGCCGCTTACACTTAAATAGAGAGGGTGCCCTCCCTTTGCAGTGCACAGATGGAGCGCGACCCCCCCAATGGGTTAGCACTCCCCTAAATAACCGCACATTTGCATGCACATATTAACAACTTAGACATCCAATTGCACCTTGGAAATAAATAGAGAGAGTGCAACATACACCTGCATGCGAGTCTTTCTTCCATTTCCTCTACTACAGGCACCTCCTCGAGACAACAGGAAGCTGAATACGCCCCATGACTCGTGCCTAGGCCAGAACACCTGACCCAGCTAACAAGCAACACCTGGCCCTTCCCACAGGTATTTAAGCGCTCTCTACACTGAAGCTCATTTCTTACGGAGCCTCTGCCCGGACAACAGGTTCATTGAGGGTCCAGCGACTTTGCGCAGTAAGTACCTGAACTTGACCAAGCTAACGGTACAGTCACCTTTCATGCTGCCCCCGGCCGTGTCTGTGTGTGCATCCTTTTACCGTTACCTTTTTGGGTGCATATCACCCACCTCCCCCAACAGCCTTTTTCCTTTTCTTCCCCCTATTTAGAGTGCATATGGTCCTGGCCCCCGGCAGAGCTCCATGCTGAGTTGTTCGCTATAATCAGGTGTAAGCAACTCCACTTTACTGTTTTCACCAACACTGGTTAGAGTACATAGGCCTAATTTCACACACAATAACGCATATTGTGAGACCGACCACTCTTTCACTGCCCGCCACTGACGCCAACACTACCGCCTTGTCCGTGGTCACCTCTAGGCACCTAGTACGGCCTCACTATAAGCTTTTAGCACACTACTAGGAGCCTTTACTTAAATGTTATGTCTGTCCCCTTTTTTTACCCCCTACAGGTACAACCCGAGAGGAAACACCTCTTGCACATATAAGCACCGTAGCGTGTGCTTTACACACAGGGCACTGACAAACTCATAACAACCCCTGTAACACCCCACACATATAAGGTCCTGACGAAAGCCAGTAGAAGAAAAGGCCTGGCTGAAACTAGTTGACCGCACAGGACGTCGGAGGCCATAAGCCTACCGTGCACGTCCGATAGCCTTTGTTTTTATTGACTGCCTGAAGCCCACCATTAAAACAGTCTTTGGGACTCCAAGGACAGTATTTTAAACCTCACTCAGAGCACACCCACAGCACCCTCACGAACCAAAAAAAACCCGCTCCGCAGTAATCTGGCCTCGAAGCACACCTGAGGTACACTCGGTACCTCGGGTGGGGCCCAATGATGAAGCATGCCACCAACTAGGTTGGTGGGTGAGGGCTTTCATAAAAACCTAATGGTTTTTCCCCCACCCGCAGACATACAAACAATTTAAACAAGAGCTAGTTCTGATTGATTACTAACAGATAAACTGGGGAAATGGACTAGCCTCTCTAGTTCTCCTCTCTCCTCTTGATTATAACACTTTGAAACAAGTGGCATACAACACAAATGATCACATGACTCCACAAAGGTTATGACATGAAAACTAAAACGTTTTGCAAGGGTGGTGTCTTTTGGGTATGTCAAGGCAGAGCATTGTATGTCACTCACTTAAACTTTAGTCATATGCATTTATATTAAGTGTAGTGAAAGCCAACTGTAACCGCCCAGAAGAAACCAAAGGGAAAACAACAAAATTGAATTAGTCATTTAAAAAAAGGTCCAGGACACACGAAAAATATTATTAAGATACCAAAGGGGAGGGCCATTTTGTGACGAGCCTAGGGGCATATTATCAAGAAACGGCATTAAAATTATTGCCACTTTAGCGGCAGAAAACTGCCGCTAAAGCGGCGATAATGGGCTTGACAATATGCCCTTGAGAATTCCCATAGAAGCCCATGTTCTGGAGTCAACATGGGCTTCTATTGGAATTCTCTGCGGCATATTATCAAGCCCATTATCGCCGCTTTAGCTGCAGTTTTCTGCCGCTAAAGCAGCGATAATTTTAACGCCGTGCTTGATAATATACCCCTTAGTATGGGTAAACAGGGAAGTTAACTCCTTTCCGAGGATATGATCTTGTTTTGAATCTAAATCTGACAACAATTAGGAACTTGCAAATTCAGTGCTAGTAATGTGCCTTCTAGGCACACATTTGAAGCGGCCTGGAAATGACAAAATAAAGCTATTAGCACGGTACTGCTTATTGGGATTAGACCTGTTTTAGTTCAGCCTGTTTTGTATCCTGTCCTTCACTTTTCCATAGCGACCAAAAGCATTGGATACACATTCCACTTTCCAGTGGCTGCGAAAGCTCTGATAAACTTCATCACCATGGAGGGGGTGGCAAAATCTTAGGGGCATATCTACAATGACGGCGATAATTAAACGCAAAGCGCGCTTAGCGCTTTGGTATTTATTGCCTTCTATCTCTGGAATTTCTCGCCCTGGTAATGCGTTATTAACAACGCGTTACTCCATGGCGATAAAAATTCCAGAGATATCGCCGTTTTGCAGGGAACATCGCTGGTTTTCCAGCGATGTTCCCTGCAAAACGGCGATAACCTTGCTGATACGACAGACAGGGTCGTATCAGCATAATCCACCCCAATGCTAGGGATAGGTAAGTCTGCTTTTTAGCAGACGTTAGTTTTTGAAGAAAACAGCGGTTTTCTCCAAAAACTAACGTCTGCTAAAATGCTGGGGCAGCCTTGTAAATATCGCGATGTGAACATCAGCGATATTTACAAGGTTGTCCTGCCCAGTGACGCCCACTTTGCATCTCATTAGAGATGCAAAGGGAGGCGTTGTGTAAAAGGGTGCTAACATGAGCTAATGCATGTTAGCACCCTCTTGTTAATAGGGTGATAGTTTTATCTCCGCTTTTTTGGCTTTAAAAGCCAAAAAAGCACAGATAAAGCCCTTGTAAATACGCCCCTTAGTACTGGTGCTGGCAAACACAGCAGCTCCATAGAGCAAAGAGGTATGCAGTGCTGAAATATTTCCACTTCACACCCAAATTCCTTTCATTTCACTTTTATGACTAGCAAGAACAGTCCATTGAGTCACGTGGTTACAACTCTGTCCTGTGCACTAAACAGTTGGCAGGCTCAATTCCCAGCAATGTGAACGCTGACTTTCATTCTTCTGAGGTTGAAGGAAAATGCTCTCCAGAGTATCAACGTTATATATAAAACCGTCAGTTTGTCACTTTATTGTTTGTACTGTAGCCGTAACTCTAGTAACCGTAATATATTGTCTTGGTTCCAATGTGTGGCAGTGGAGGCCCACTGGACGCCATTTTGGATTTTTCATGCCATCACTTATGCATGCTTCTTCATGACTGATTTTAAGGCGAGACCGTCTTTAGTGCAAGGTTTAATGTTACAGAAAATGCAGAGCAGAGGCACAAAAGCATGTCAAAAGTCTCTTTCAACTGTCCTCTTTCACAATGATCTCCACACCTGTTCCACGTAATTAAATCAGTCCTGCTTGCCCTGTCGTTGACATCTACCTACACCTGTCATGTCAGAGACAGACAGACTCAGTCATGGCATTAGACAGCCATGTGTTAGAAACATGCATGTATCTTTCATGAATTATGCATTGTACCAGAAGAGCAAACACGTGTTTTTTAGGTCTCGCCTGCGCCAGCGCTTTAGCGCTGCTCTGGCGAGAGCTATTGAAAGTGGGTTTTGGAAGTGCAAACTAGTGCTTTTCAGGCCGCCAACTACAGTGCATGTGCGCCGGGCGCGCGCACCATTTGTCAGCCTGCTGATCACTTTCGTGGCCGCTTTGATGTTCTCAGTGAGCCGCGCGGCCACTGAGAACATCAATGCGGCCGCGAAAGTGATCACCATTTGCCAGCCCCTCCCTTATCCCACTTCCTGCTTGTTTTAGTCCTTTTCCTGCACAAGGTCACAGGTTGCAAGCCACCCACATGCAGATGAATCCAACTTCGGGGGCAGGCAACACTAAAATAATCTTGACAATGCCATGAATAATGTATGTCTTTGCAGGAGCCCCCTCCACTCGACTCACAAAGGGGGGAATGTGGCGCTTACAAAGGAAAGACCTGTTCTTTGTTGCGGGTTGTCTCGCACACAGTTACACTGCCGCCCCGTCGGCTGAACGCAACATGGCGCGTGTGCTGTGGGTCGCGCCTACAGGAGGGGGCAACTTTAGATGGAAATTCAAGAGCAACTGCAGGACATGGAAAGTGGGTCGGGGCTCCTAACAGCCCCCGCCTCTTAAATCCAGTCTTGTAAAGGAAAAGCTCACATCCATGACAATGTTCAACTTGCCTTCCCGCCCACGTTGTAAATAATACACACTAATATTTTTATCTCAGGGCTATCACAAAGTGCATTAGAGACTGGAAGTCTTAGGAGCTGACAGGAACAGGCCTCTTAACTCGCTCGAGTTAACAGCTGTCACCCTCTTTTTACTACTGTTCATATATAACCACACCACAAGCAAAGATGGTCAAACCACACATACCCAACACTCAACCCACCCACACACATACCCCTGAGAAGACTCACACCTAGGCGCACTCAGCAACACACATCCTACACACTTCCAACGAAAAAACCTACCAGTCCCAGGAATCCCTCACATGGTGTGATAACAAGCGGCACGCACAACCACTCCTTGTGCCTAATGAACCAAGCATTGGCATTGCCAATAGGTCTCGCCTTTGGGACCTTATAAGTGTTTAGCCATTCAACAGTTGCATAACTAAACACTTATAAGGTCCCGAAAGCGAGACCTATTGGCTATGCCAATGCTTGTTCTAGATAACAATTAATATGTTGTAACTGGAGCAGAAATGTTATCTTTGTATTACCTTTTATACAACATAGATGCAAAATAGATTCTTTACGTTTGGATACAATTATTATTTAGGTATTTATTGCATTTTACATCGCAAAATTATTATTAACGTTATAAAGAAGTGCTTTAATTAATACTGTACCCAGTTTTAGTATTCTTATAAATATCGATTTCTTCTGTTATGTATTGTTTTAAAGACTTTTTCTGAGAAAAACATTGGCAATTACTGATTGAAAAACTGTTAATCGGTTCATGTGTTTGCAGACACAAATGGTAAACATATTTGTTCCAGCAATATTTTATCAAACTTTTATGTTTTGATATGATTTTGAAAGTGACTATAATAAAAGCAGCAATATATGAAGTAGGTATGAAATTTTCCCATGATGAGTTCTGTTGTAGCGTGTTGCAAATGCTGGGGCAGAGCTATTTGCTTTGAGGTTCAAGGTACTTTATTTATTTGCTTGGATTAATTAAAATCATTGAAAATCATCACAGGATAATCGATACGCATAACAGACAAAGGATATAAAACGGAGAATGCCATAAAGCCAATTTCATATATATCAGCATTTAAGACTACAAACACTTGCTCCATAAGGTAATTATTTACTATGCTTTAAAAGTTAATACAATCTAATATGTAATGAAAAATGTGTTAAAAAATAATTGTTTTGGCCTTTCTGTCTCCAAACATTTTTTGAGGGGACAACCCCTAAACTCCCCCTAGTAGTGGTTGCTCACTGTGCTTGCTCGCTTTTACTTTGTTCTCTCTGATTCACTACTTGTGTCTATTTTTCGGTGCTCTCTGAAGGAATGTCTATGGGTACATATTACTGAGTGGGTAACTTGGTGCTCTTTAAGGTCATCATCTACTATTTTCTGTGCTTTGAAAGTTAATACAATTGAATATGTAATGAAAAATGTCCTGTAAAATTCACTATTTTGGTCTGTCTTCTTCAAAACAATTCTTGGAGGGGGACCCCCCCCCCAAACCCCTCTAGTAGTGGTCGGGCTTGCTTGCTGCACTCGCTCGTTATGCACCAGACGGGGGCTGGTCTGGCAAAATTTGCCAGGGCTGCTTTCGGTTCCCAGTCCGGCCCGTGGCACGTTTCTTGGTGGAAGTCTGGTGTGGCTGTTGATACCTGATGAGAGACAGAACGAACCACATCAGCCAATTCTTTGCAGTAATCCAAGATTATGTTGTCTGTGATATTCAAAAGGGCATTTTTTAGGCATAGCAGGTAGTCTCATTGCCCTGACGATTACAAATTCATGTGATGATATTCCTGTATTTCTGTCTGAGGTACTTCATAAGCTCACTAACACCAAGGTTAAAGCATCTGGCCACTTTAGGAAGATTGAAGCACACACGTTTTCCAATTTGGACTTAATGGTACCATTCATTCGCGCCACGATACCTGACGCTTCTGCTATGTAACTACAATGTAATCTTTGCAAGTACATTCCTGTGATTCTCATGTTTTCTATGGCCGGATCATCTAACTCTATTCAATAACTTTGGTGCAAATTTATGTTATTGGTGAGATCCGCCTCATATTTTTGTCAATTGATCATGCACCAACGCTGCCCTTAGTGTAACTTCCTTACACAGGCAAATTAATTCTTTCTTCTGGTATTTATTTAAATGTTCCAAATCCAAACATCCCCTTATCATCTCCTCCAGTTCTACCTTTAGATTTTATATCTCTAAAGGTCTCTCTCTTTCTGTCTCTGGTTTCTCTGGTAACACTACAGCCTCAATCTTCTTCTCTCCTATAGCGTCCTCAAGCCATGCTGGTATGTACCCCTCACTAGTAACATTTAAATCACGATTGGGGTGTAAAGACCAACACCTTCCTCCATCCACCAAGGCTTGCAGAGTTTGTGGGCGCTTTGGGAAGTCAGAACAAATCCAGACATAGCCGCTGGCTGTGTTTCTGACCTCACTTCTGCTGATGTAGGAGCACTTGCAACTACTCAGGATGCAGTTGGGGCATTAACAATAGGTACTGCAATGTGGTAGGCACAGCAACCATAGTTGTACTAATGGGGACTACAGCTGGTGGTCGAGCCATAACTGGTGGTACAATCTGCAAGATTTGTAAGGGCCGTTCAATTGGTGTTAGACTTGGATCCACAGGGGCAGTAGCCACTGCTTGACTAGTACTGAAACTCAAATCTCCTTGCTCAGCAAGGGAAGTATTTGGTGGAGGGGGTCTGAAATTCGACATCTGCTCCAATATCTCACCCCCTGAATCAGTATCTGACTCATTCCATTCTTTCTTGATGGGAGACTTATTATTTTCCTTACTTGCAGCTTCCGAGGTAAGTACTGGATATAACCTAGTTCCCTCAGTAATAACTTTCCTCCACCTATGCTATCCCTCATCCCATTCAGCATTTGCATTGACCTGCACTGCTCGCTCAGTTCTCCTCTGGTACTTTTCCTTTTCCTTTTCCCTCGCAACTTTCTCCCAGACATTAAATGCCTCATATTCAATGTGTCGTGGTGGAGGCTTCATTTCATATCATTTTTCCTACAAATGATCCAGGACTCTGGTGTTAAATATCCCATAGCTATGAAAAACTCAATGCACCCTCACTCTCAGTAATTCTACTCCACTGTTACAGCCGAGGCCGTGTTCAAATCATGTTCCGTAGTCATAATTTATGCAGGAGTAGCCTTGAGAGGTGCCTCCTCTCCCTTACATACTAGAATAGTTACGTCCCCTCTCACCATTGCTTAAAATCCTTAAAACATTTAATGATAGCAATTTGATTTCAGCAATTTTTTTTTATCAAAATGAATGTTATAATTCTATTCCGTATAAGTCAATTTCCAGCAACCCAATAACATTTCAGCTATTATTACTCTTGAAACCAACTACCAAATCCAAAGACAGTATTCACTTTTTAAAGATGCAATCTCAGCATGCCACTGTGAGATTACCAACCAATCCCAGTGTGAAAGCACAACAATCAACAAATTCCAGCGTAAATCACACTCCTCACAAAGCTCACCCTCCTTTACAATTTTCTTCGCATTCACATAACTGTTAAATAACTTCTTGTTTGCTCTACTTAAAGAATCGTGGTATTACAACCAGTCAAGTATTTTCCATTATCGCAAGTGAGTTATTGGCCAGCAGGAAATCACCCAAATCAATGCAGTTTCCCCCATTTTGCAAATAGGTTCCACTAACAACAACCAGTATTAGTCAATTACAAACAAATCTCAAATAACTATTTTACCACTGTAGGTGATGGTACCTCACACACTACTCCTAAATCCTACAAAAAACTTTAAATGTTATATTATCCTGGGATATTTCGAACACAGCAAGCCTGAAATCTTAAACATCTTTTCTTCAACCTCTTATTAATTCTTTTACCATTCACTCGCACACCCTAAAAAAAGAATACAGCCCACTCATTTTCCCTATTAATACTCAAACTGTTTAAACCGCAGTCGCCTTTGAGTACCTCCTTGTCAGATCTTCAAGTTCTTGGAATCAGGATTTTTAAGCAAGGTATGGGATTTATTTTATAGCTCCTTTCAGGCCATAAACCCTCTCTCTGCTACCAGATCTGCCAACCCCTAAAATGTGGGGTGCCAATTGATGACCACTGCAAACTCAAAGCACCCACATCAGCATCCTCCTTTTCTGGTGCCACTCCATCTCCAGGCAAATTGGTCTTTGCCACCGTATTAGAATGGAGCTGTAATCAAATGCATTTCAAATGAAATCATCAATTTTCAGTATCTTAGTGTTCAGTCAATGATGAGAGGTTTGGAATTGTTGCAAATCTTTATTTCTCATTAAGAGATTAGTAATTGTTTTTGTCCTTTTTATTCAGATCAGTCAATTTACAGAAATATCGAGAACAGTTTTGTTAGTGTCAGCGTAAAATAGGCAAAACCAAAGGGGATGATGGACGGAGCACTCACCCCCAGTCAACTGATCTGGGTTTAATCCATCATCATACTTTAGCTCACTCCACCACACCAGTTCAGACATGGCCATATGCAAATCAGTCTGACATTGTGCCTCATGGTAACAGTACAGCCCGAACTGCTAAGCCATGTCTTCCCTGGACCGGAACCAAGCATCCTGGGACCGGTTTCTGGCTAATCAGCCATCATCAGCCAGGCTAGCTTGAATCCAGTGGCAACGTGAGCAAGGGACCCACGTCTGGGCATACCCTGCCAACTTAGGGCAAACAAAGCAAAACCAAAGGGGATGATGGATGCAGTGTTGAACATTGCAAGCACTCACCCCCAGTCAACTGATCTGGGTTTAATCCATCATCATTCTTTAGCTCACTCCGCCACCCCAGTTCAGACATGGCCATGTGCAAATCAGTCTGACACTGTGCCTCATGGGAACAGTCCAGCCCGAACTGCCAAGCCATGTCTTCCCTGGACCAGAAACAAGCATCCTGGGACTAGTTTCTGGCTAATCAGCCATCATCAGCCAGGCTAGCTTGAATCCAGTGGCAAGGTGAGCAAGGGACCCACGTCTGGGCATACCCTGCCAACGTAGGGCGAACAAAGCAAAACCAAAGGGGATGAAGGACGGAGTGTTGAACATTGCAAGCACTCACCCCCAGTCAACTGATCTGGGTTTAACCCATCATCATTCTTTAACTCACTCTGCCACCCCAGTTGAGACATGGCCATATACAAATCAGTCTGACCCTGTGCCTCATGGGAACAGTCCAGACCTAACTGCCAAGCCATGTTAGAAGTTAGACTTCCTATCTTGAAACAGTTTAGGAGGTCAAGTACTCCAGTATCTCATGGAAGTATATACGAAAAACATAGCGTATTCGCAGGATAAATATTGGAGTAGGGACAGAGAATATTCCCTCTCCAATAATGCTGTCCATTACGGGTCCAATCACTCGCGGCTTCAGGGTTCTCTCACTTTGGGCCCTGTTCTAGTCGACAACATAATAGTCTGCTGTTGGTTTGAATTAACAAATAGAATATTCACCAAGATTTATCACTCATTATGCAACGCTGCATTGTGCAGTTTTGCGTGAGAATGTGTTGCGCGGTGTTGCGGAAGAACCCTGTGTCATGGATGCACCATATTTATCATACGGCGCACAATGGCGCAGGGCTCAGAGATCACACAGTGTGACACAAAGTTGTTGTTTTGGTGCAATGCTCCATAACTCAAATTCACCCAACGTGAAACAAGGTGGAATTGCAGGCCAAAACACACCTTTGCGTGCCACAAGTCAGCATTGCATCAGATAGGAGTGCAATGCTTTGCGGAAAGGGTTAAAATGTCATAGTACATGGCACAAGTCTCTGTGGACCATTTTGCACCATGGAAGGCGCAACAGGAAGTCAGGAGACCACAAAGACAAATTGTTATGTTAGCCTGTCATAACTAATGTCTGTTCTTTAAAATGTCTATCATTAAATGAAGAATTGTAACTTTTATCTCATCATCTTACAGAGGAAATGATATCATCCCCTGTACAGCAGAATGTTGATGACAATCAACCTGACCTTGACTCCACCCTGCCCCCCATGGATGAAGACATCTTCAATGAACTCCTGGACACTATACACACTCCTTCTATAGTCTTGGCAAGGGAAAAGGACATTGTTGGGTCTCCACCAAATGAACCACCCCAGACTGTATATCATCCACCTGTTCACGATACTGGCAGCATGGACTCTGATGACCCCAAGGCATGTTTCAAAGGAGAGTGGAAGGGGTACAGCACCGAATGGTGGAAACTGCCAAGTTGGGGACGAAGAAATTAGTGGGCACACTTTAAAGAGTCCAGAAGTGTCTCAGCCCCATTAAGGAGTTGGAAGGGACTGCAATGTAGTGTGATGATGATGGGGGATAAAGAACAAAATCCTTACACATCTGACACCAGTGATGTACAATAGCAGCTAGGAGCTGGAACAAGGACTGAAGGCTTTGGGGAAATGATAGGAAGCCAAGATGGACTCGTACACATCAGTAAGTATTGCCCTCAAAACCAATGTCCTTGCTGTGTTGCACAACCAGCAAGCCCTTGCCAGGGATTATCATGCAGCCTTACTGCCATTCACATAGGGAAAATGGGCTGTGAATCTTCATTATACGAAATATATGGGGGCAGATTTACAATAACTGGCGCATCCCTGCATATCAGCAGGGATGCTCCAGTTATTGTGCGTCACGGCTTCGCCACCATGGATGCGCCGCATGTACAATGCGGCGCACCATGGGGCAAAAATGGACAGATGCGTGACGCATCTGCTGCCGTAAAGGCGGCGCATTGCTGGAGTTGCGTCGCAAGCGCGTGGCAGCTCCAGCAAGGCTGGGGGGTGCCCTATCTTTAAAATGCTGCGTCAATCCTTACGCCTGCTTCAAGCAGGTGCAGTGTTTTGACGCAGCATGGCTTTAAAAGTGGCTGAGTGAAATCTTGTAGATTTCACTCAGCCACTTTTAGGAGGCGTTCCTGTGCCGGAACGCCCCCTCCTGCGTCATAACGCCTACATGTGGCGCAGGGCTTTACAACGTGACGCATCTCCCAGATACGTCACGTTGTAAGTACCCCGCACCATGGCGTTGGCTTTGCGCCGCCGCTGCGTCACAAAAGTGACCCAACGGCGGCGTAAAAGAGGTGCAAGGGGCTTGTAAATCTGCCCCATGGTGTCAAAACAATCACCTTTACCCCTGATCTTCCAACTCCTCTACAACAACAACAAAAGGAGGGCGAACACTCATAAGAGAATGAAGAGGTCCATTTCCTGTAATACAAAAACGATCTTGCCTGTGACATTGGTGAGTGAGTCCTGGCCAGGTCGTTCCATTGGTATGTGTTTGTGATCATGCCGCCCTATTACAAAGCCACTGCAGTCTTCAGCTGGTGACATGAAGTTGTTCTTGGTCATCTGTTCTTGTCATTCAGCATGCTTTCTACCCAATGGTAATGTGATGGAGAGGAGTAACAATATAGAGTACCTCATTTTTGAGCTCTGTGATATGTTGACCATCATATAATTTCATGCTTGAAGTTTGGCTTTTCCTCCTCTACCGGCTACTTTTCATTATTGAATGTGCTACTCAATAAATGTGAGCAACATTTGCTTTATGTCAATAAAATTCACCTACAACAATGATCACCAGCTGTGTGTATATATCATGTAATGTACTATAGAACTTCAGAATTAATGTGATGCTGTAGTGATGATGTATTTGCAGATTTACATGAAAACTTACCAGTCATCACAAATCAATGTCTAAATCCTTAGTAATAACGTCCATTTCCATCAATGGTGTTCCGTATTGAAACAACAACCACCGATGCAAAGTAGAAGAATATTTATTGTAACAAACTTTCACACACTATAAAAAATACCTGGCTAATATCAACACTTTAAACATGACATTTTAAACATCAGCCCTCCCAATCCCTCTTACAATACATGAATAGACACAAGACCTACACATTTTATGCAATACTATAAACATACGTAAATCTAAACAAAAATATATATTTTTAAAACAAATATACACATTTAACATCCTCCTCCTTCCACAAAATAACTATTCTATATAAATAATCAATGGGAAAAGTATTTTACTGACACCTAACATTCTTACACTGTATATACACACTACATCTAATTACTTTATACAAGAAGGAGAAAGAAATGAGGGGAGATAGAAAGAGGGAGAGGCCGTAGGTCCACTTTTTTTCCCTCAGGGATTGGAGGCACTCTGGCAGCAATCTATTTTTTTTCATCAACAGATTAAGGGACATATTTATGACATAAGTGGCGCAGGACGGCACAGCAACTCATCTTGTTGTGCTGCCCTGCATCACAGGGAGAGCGCAGGAATGTGCCATATTTATCCAAAATGGCACATTCCTTTCCCTTCCCCTTGCGTTGGTGATATTTTGGCAGCCTAGCGCCAATGCAGGCACCCTTGCACCATGGTGCAAGTGAGTCCTGTGTTTTAGGCAGGATAGCTTTTGTGCAGGAAGTGGCACCTTCCTGCACAAAACAATCCTGAGAGGTTTTTTCCTCTTTCTATGTGTTCTTCAGAATGCAGCACACATAGAAAGAGGAAAGAACGAAACATATTTCTCCTCCTTCTGCCTTTCATGGGGAGGTGCATCTTTTTGGCACATTCCCAGATTCACCAGATTTGGTTAATCTGAGAACGCTTCAAAAACCATGGGAGTTCCATGGGAACGCCCACCTCAAAGCTCATGAAATGCCTCCCTTGCACAGCGATTTTTGCTGCGTTGCCTTACTCCATATTTTCAAAGCTATGCAAAGCCACACAAAGGGATTTTGCATGGCTTCAAAAATATAACTTTGAGCTTTGCATCATGCATGTACCACATTGCGTGGTGCACGCATGACGCAAAGCTCTCATAAATATGCCACTAAGTTTCTCACATTTTCCCCTTATCTGCTGCACGCTCTCTTGGTTCACCCTCAGATACTGCAGCTTTGCCAATTCAATCCTTCGGCCCTTAACTATTTTTATTAAGGCAGCTTTTGCAGCCGTAGCATGGCTCCTTTTCTTTGTGCTTTGTTTCTGTCCATAAGGTGTGGTGGATGTTGGAGGCAATTCAGATGGTGGTGGTTGGTCCCATGTACCTTTTGCCTTCTCTTCTTCAAAAAAATGACTCATCTTCCAAAAACTTTTAGCCACCTTGCAGATCTTTTCATACCGTGCTTTACGTGCTGTATATTTCTTTTTTTTATCAGCATTCAAACTGGCTATACATGAGGAAAAAGAAGATTTTCTTCTGATGATTACTGAAAGCAAAGCTTGATTACGAAGAACTGTTCCTTATCGTATGAGTCCACATATATTTCTGCCAGAATATGCAGTGAACACTCATCATATGCTATTGGCAGACACCTTACTGTGTACAATGGAGATGCTATTTCACATGAATGTTGACTAGCTTGAGGAAATCAACATGGCTGTACTCCTTTTTTTTAAACCTCGACACATACATCATTGAAAACAGATTGCAAGTGACATGCACTATGCATGTGTGTACTGTATGTCCATCCAAACCAGATTCAAATCTTCTATGGTGCATCACTTTTTACTGCATTCAGTACAAATATCTAGTAATGAGTGGACCAGACATGCATACACCACAGGAACTGAACTTTGTTACTACAACATCATGTGGCCTTGTCTGTGTTACAGAATGATATGAAGGGTCAGAGGTAATGAATGTCTATGCAATGCAATACAGAAAGATATATGGCTGCGGTTGCTGTGTGAAAAGGAGAGTGGTGGAATGACCCATATTTGGTTTTTGTTGACGTAGGCATGATCTCTGCCTATGCTGGTGCACAATCTGGTGCTTGGTGACAGGACATGCACACTTGCAGCACACGTAGAAAGAGGAACAAGCATTAGCATAGCCAATAGGTCTCGCCTTTGGGACCTTATAAGTGTTTAGCCATGCAACAGTTGCATAACTAAATACTTATAAGGTCCCAAAAGCGAGACCTATTGGCTATGCAAAGCGGCCCTGCGGCCGCGAAAGTGAAAGTGATCGCGATCAAACATCAAAGCGGCCGTGAAAGTGAAAGTAATCGCAGTAAAGCGCGGCACGCGCGCCCACGCACATGCACTGTAGCTCTAGGCTGGCCTGGTAGCACTTTTTGGAGCCCTCTCAATAAGTCTCGCCAGACCAGCGCATGCGCTGGGTCAGGCGAGACCTAAAAACCTCTTGTGATTGTTTTTGTGCGGGAAGGTTTCCCTTCCTGCAGAAAAACAATCATCCCCTAAACGCAGGCATGCTAGACCATGGTACAAAGGTGCCTGCGTTGGTGCACGGCAGCCCATTGTGCGCGGGTGCAGGTGAAAAGGACAGGAATGTTCCGTATCTAATAGATACGGCGCATTCCTGCCCTTTTCTTTTGCCGTAGGGCAACGCAGCAGGTTGCTGCCCTATGGCAAAAAAACCATAAGCACAGCCCTGAGTCTATTCAAGCAGAGACCTGGAACGAACTATGGCTGAAGAAGTACAAAAAACCTTACTTATCGGTCGTGCTTTTTTTTCTTTTCCAAAAGGGAATTACAAACAGAACTACGAGATGTGAGGGAGCCGCGGACAAAACTTGTGAAGCAGCACATGCTGCACAATTTCAAGGCAGGACACCTACAAATGGCATTGCAAGCACTCCACTTAAATCACTACGGGGCATATTATCAACAAACGGCATTAAAATTATCTCCGTTTTAGCGGCAGAAAACTGCAGCTAAAGCGGCGATAATGGGCTTGATAATATGCCGCAGAGAATTCCCCCAGAAGCCCATGTTCTGGTGTCAACATGGGGTTCTATTGGAATTCTCTGCGGCATATTATCAAGCCCATTATCGCCGCTTTAGCGGCAGCTTTCTGCCGCTAAAGCAGCAATAATTTTAACGCAGTGCTTCATAGTATGGCCCCAAAACTTTTAAGTCAAGGGTGGGGTTAGAAAGATGGGTGCCTGCACTTTATTTTTCTTTTCTCAGTGTTTTTTCAGGCTGCTGCTCACATTGTTATGGTAAATCATTGCTTTTTAGCAAGCAGATTTATTATTCAAAGAAGTGTTAATATTAGTCGGTTAGCAGTGAGTTGCTACCTCTGCCCTCGCTAAAATGCCAGATTTAGCCAAAAGCGTTATACAAGACATGGAGTCACTTGTCAGCTATGTTTTAAAAACTTACGAAGTCTCGCCCATTAAAAAAATACCCTGTTCCACATGCAAATACAAAACTAAGTTCTGCTTACATATATGGTGAGGTTTCCACTTTTCCTTTGCATCTTGCTTTAAAACAAGCATTGGCATTACCAATAGTTTTTTTTTTATTTCTAATGGAAAATATTATATCAAGCTTCAAAACACAGCAATGTCTGGATATGGACAGTAACAGCACAATCATTCCCTACACAAAGTATGAGAGATAGGTAACAGTAGCAGGAGAAACAACACATGATTCTCTCACATGTACAAGACATGGACAGGTAGCTAATACACTAAAGAGGGTATGAGAGGAGTTAAAAGACTGTTATACACTCTCTGTAAACAGTGAAAAAATAGCCAAACCTCCTGTGGAATTGCTACACATGAATCTATTCACAAAGTCGATGAATCCTTACATACCTAGGGCCTCATTTATGAAGGCCTTACGCCGTAGGTGTGTCACTTTTCAGTGACGCTGCGGCAGCATAATCAATGCTCCACACTGCGCCCTATTTACAAAGTGACACATGTAGGGAGATGTGTCACTTTGTAAAGGCCTGTGCCACATTATACCTGTGCCAGGTATAATGTATGCGGGTGGGCGTTCTCCCGTAAAAAAGCCTTGTAGAAGTGGGGCAGTGAAATCTATGAGATATCACTGCACCACTCCCACGACTTGACTGAATCACAATCCTTATGCCTGCTTCAAGCAGGTGTAAGGAGTAACGCAGGGCTTTTCACATGGGACTCGTCCATGTGTAACGACACATTGCTGCAGTTGCGTCAGTCATCCGACACATTCCAGCATTGCGTCATTTTTGTGCCACCAGATACTTCAGGATTCCTGATGCATCATTTAAATCCTTGCGCCATGAAGCTCCGTAGAGTAAATAAGGCGCATCCCTGGTGTCGCAAGGACGGCGTTATGAAAAGTGTTGCATCGCTGTTTTTGCCCAGCAATGTGCTACTTTTCATAAATGAGGCCCCTAGAGTGGTATGCTTTACAAATGGAATCCACATCTAGCACAGGGAAGGATCTGAGAGAACAATTGTTTACTAGTTGTTCAGCTCACTAGCTATGGGTTTCCTATTTGGGTGAGGTAAGTCCCTTATTTTGCCATTTATGTTCTCTTTTTGTTAAACTGCCAGACATATACTAAAATTGTGAGTAGGTGAGCTAAAAGAATTTTTTTTTCAAATGTCTCCCTACCACAAGAATAAAAACAGGAGAGTAGCGGAACTGAGCCTGCTTATCTTTTACTTTTGACATGTTTCGGCATTCAAATATTGCGCCTACAAGGTCAGGCACACTCTTCAGGGCTATAGGTCTCAGCATTTCACATCAAATATCATGAAACAGTCCATGTACTAAAGGTAAGGGTGGGCGTAGTTCGCAAACTAGCACATCGCGAAGCTCCGCAAAGTGAAGTTCGCACTACGCTAGCTACGCGTAGCACTTCGCGAACTGCGTAGTAACATGTTCGCACTGTGCAAGATGTTGTTTTCAATGATTGCACAGTGCGGACAAGCAACCGGCACTGTGCAATCATTGAAAATGGCATCTTGCACAGTGCGAGCTGTAGTTTTCTGCTGCTCGAGTAGATTTTTACTCGAGCGGCAGCTTTGTCAACGCGAACTGGTAGTTTCTCATCGCGAGCGGTCGCGAGCATACGCGACCCCTCGCAATGAGAAACCTGACCTCCTCGCGTTGGGAATCTCGCCGGGAGGTTTATTTTCCATGCTCGCGATCGCGAACAAGGAAAAAGTCTCGCCAGGATGTCATTTTGCTTGCTCGCGGTCGCCAACTTGACGTTGAGGACCGCGAGCAAGCAAAAAATGACCGCAGCACTACGCAACACTACGCTACGCGTGTTCGCACTGTGCTACGTGCAGTTCGCGTAGTGCGAAGTAGCGCGAACTTCGCAAACTACGCGAGCGTAGCGTAGTGCTTCGCCCAGGCCTAACTAAAGGGCAGATTGTGCAAGTGCATTCAGTACATCCATTGCTTTTTCAGAAAATGGAGCAAAAGCACCGGAAACACCCCTCCTTCATAGAAGGAGTCCACCTTGAGCAGGGGCAGAGTGAGTTTCCCTTCTTCAGGGGGCATGTGAAGCTATAACAGCAGCAACACAAGATTTTCCCATCACAGTGCATACACAAATCAGGCAGTGCCAGTGCAAGCATGTCTTTCTCAAATAACAAGTACAGCAGGGCAACAGCAAAGGAAGCTTTGCTAGTTCAAAGAAGGCAGCAGTGGTTAATTTGTAAAACAAGTAAGTGCTAGGGCTCTCGTCAGAAGGCAGCTTGCACCAGCCCATTTCTCCTGTTAGTGTTGCGTAAAACAGAACCAGCTACTAACCATGAAGCGGGGAGAGGGGAGAGTGTGGTGTAATGGCCAGAGCTGCTGAGTTCGGAGCTGGGGAACCAGGTTCAAGTCTCGGCGTTGGCTCAACATCCCCAATTGCTCAATCTCCCGTGCCTACCAAGAATGAGTGTGTTCTTAACTGGCGCTCATGAAACTAAAGCACCCGTGTTGATGATTAAGGGCAGGTGCTGAGCACTAGGAAACCACCGGCTCAAACTAAGCACCAGAAAGCAGCAAGTGTAATCATCCATTTCGTGCAGAACTGTCCTCAGGACTGACTAGTATAAACTTTCATCAATCACAGAACATGTACAGATAAGGCATGAGTGGCATGTAGGTTGCGGATAAATCTCTGGTGTTTATCTCACGCACAGGAACATATAGGTGGACGGGTTAGAGAATATGCAAGTTCTGACACCATTCTCAGTCAGGTGATATTCCACAGCAGCATCCTGATGGTCTTGCTGCTGTCTTTCGGAGACCACTTGCTTGTGTTGATCCTTTGGTTTTCCACATTTTGAGAAGCCGCCACCAGCTCATATGTCGTAATTCTTTGGAGTAGTCCAGTCACACTCCAAGCAGGGCCGGGCTGGCCGTAGTAGGCACCGGGCAATCCCCCGGTGGGCCGCACGGGTGGGGGCTGGTCTTGGGCCCCTGAGGGGCGTTTTTGTTACAGGGCCATTTTTGCAGCTTAGCTGCAAAATCAGCCCTGTAACAAAATCGGATGAAAACTGGTCCTGGCAAAGAGCTCGACGGCACCCCGAAACCCCCGGGGGGGCCGGACGAGCACTTTGCCAGGGCCGGTTTTGGTTCCCAGTCCGGCCCTGACTCTTAGTATGTTCTAGACAAGCAGACCGGTGCCAGCCTCCTCGAAAATATTTTGAAAGTGCCTTAAAGAGGCTCTGTGTAATCCCAGCTTTGGTGTTGCACCTGCTCTAAATGTTGAAGGCCTCCAATGGTAGTATCTACTCTCCGAAGTAGCGAGGAAACAGAAGCGAACAGCTCTTTTAACAGCTGTGATGAAACTGGTGTCTCCACAGGGGTTGTTTGACCTTCACTTGACGCCTATGCTGACAAGCCTTCTGTTAGCAGCAACTAATCATCTCCACTTTTCAAGGAACACTCCAGACACTCTGCAGTCACACCAAAAAGTTGGGCGCCTCTCGTCCTTCCTCGTCGCCAAGGATAAGGTAGTACCAGTGGTTAATTTGTAAAAAACATAAGTGCCGGGGCTCTCGTCAGGAGGCAGGTTGCACCACCCCATTTCTAGCGCCGCCAAAAACAGAACCAAATACTAACCATGAAAGTGGGGAGAGGATCTGGCCTAATGGCCAGAGCTGCCGACTTCAGAGCTGGGGAACCAGGTTTGAGTCTCGACAATCTGTGATTCTGGGCAAATCGCTTAATCTCCCCGTAAATGAATGTGTTCTTAAATGGTGCTCATGAAAAGCGCTGGTGTTGATGATTAAGTGTCGATGCTGAGTACCCGAAACTACTGGCTCAAATTAAACACTGGGTAGTACGAAACAAAAGCTGGTACTGAAAGACAACTTGTGAGGCTTGATGCTGGCCTACCGACCAGGCAGATACCAGCACGAGAAATAAAATAATGCACGAAACAGTCCCTAAAACACCTGCGTCTGGACATGCCTATAGTTGACAGCATGAATTAACACATGTATTTCATAATAAAGTACACATCCTATGAGTCAGACAAGACTGGCTCACATGATGAATAATAGAAAGTAAGTCAGTGTAAAGAAGTGCACGACACAGCAATTATAAAAATGTGGGTATTTCATCAAAGTGTGGTCCATGCTTCAAAAACAGCTGTGCACAGAACACTACCACAGCAGACAGGCAGCTCTCAGCTGACTTGGAACAGAGGCAGTGCTCCAAGGCTAGCAGCATAACTAATTCCCTCCTGTGCTCCACATCAGACACAGTTGCATAATACACATAACATCATAGCATGAACAAAACAATGAGACTATACCAAAGACAAGGGAACCATCAGCAGAACAGCAAGAAGGTATGCTAACTGTAGGGTCGATTCCAGAGACAAGTGTGGAGTTGGCCACACTGCTCCCAATTCCTTGGACAAAGGGCAAGAAACTACAGGGCATATTTACAGAAAAAAATTCAGAATGCGATGCTATGCCAAATTTAGCAACGCCGCACTCTGACACTTTTTAAATGCAGGGATGCACCGTATTCACAAGAATATGGTGCTCCCCTGCATTTCCCCTAGCGCTGGCACAAAAAAAGCTGCCTAGAGCCAGCGCAGCACCTCTGCTGCCATGTTGGAAGGGTGCCTGAGCTGCAGGGACGATTGTTTATGTGCAGGAAGGGACACCTTTCTGCACATAAACAATCAATAATGGTGATTTGCTCTTTATATCTGTGCTGCATAATGCAGCACACAAAGAAATTGCAATAAATAAGGAGAAATCAATAAGCACCATGCTAAGATCATGTCTGCCCTGGTGTTAGTTTTTGGTGCTGCCGCAGCCTTGTAAATCTAGGGCAGTGTAAAAAAGCAATGGATGTTGTGATGGAACGTCTATTGCAACACAAATTGCATGCCCCTTTGCCGCAGAAGACTACGGCAGAAAGGGGCATATCTAAAAGGTGGCGTTAAGCCATTTTAAGTGACTTAGCGCCATTTTGTAAATATGGGAAATAGCGCTACGCCATTGGAGCGTTGAAAAAAGTGATGCTCCAGTGGCGAATGGGGCCTGTAAGTATGCCCCCACAATATTTGGGAGTGTTCATTACCCCACGCCGGCATCAGCTATATGCAGCTAATTATCCACGCCTTTTCAACACTATCAAAGCTGATTTGCCCAGATGGAACACTCTGTATCCTGTTTGGGAAGGCTGGACATCATTGCACAGAATATCCTCCCCCAGTTGCTGTACCTCTTTAATGCTCTTTCTGTGAATGACCCGATTAGTGAATGTAAATTTCTTCAGAATTCCATTGACTACTTTATATGGGGAGGGAGGCGGTTATTGGTATCTTGGCATGTGCTGTGAACAACAAAACGTAAGGAAGGATTGACACTTCCGGATATTTTCGCAAATGTTATCAAGCCGCCCTGATTTGAATTTCTTTTTAGCAATCCCTCTGTGAAGCGGAATGCCACTGGGTGCAAATGGTGGCAGCAATGATGGGATGGGCACCATGGGCTGTCCAGTGGCCTCCAAAAGAAGCCAGATCGGCAGTTTTCTATGTATCTGAGATACTGAAACTCTCCTTTGAGATCTGGGATGCACTTACTAAAACCTCCAAACTAACCATGTTCCAATCCCCCTTTGCATCCCTGTATGCCAACAAGGACTTCACTCTGGACATGAACAGAGAGGATTTTTTGTACTGATGGGAGTGAGGTTGTAAAATGTTGTGGAACCTTTTTCAAGGGGGCAAAATTAAGGACTTCTTGCAGTTCAAAAAAGATTTTGCCCAGACAGAGATCGAGTGGCTGTGATATTTTCAGTTGCACCACTGGGTCCTCTCCTCCACTAATAAAGTAGCAGCATTGACAACCTGGGGACAAACATTCATCATCTATGCTGGCACCAAGTGTCTTATCTCCAAAACTTATGCCCTCTGATCAGGGCCGGACTGGCCATAGCGGGCACCGGGCAATCTCCCGGTGCACCGCACGGGTGGGGGCCGGTTTTGGGTCCCTGGGGGCCGTTTTGTTACAGGGCCGTTTTTGCAGCATAGCTGCAAAATCGGCCCTGTAACAAAATCGGACGAAAACCGGCCCTGGCAAAGAGCTCGGCGGCACCCCCAAGCCCCAGGGTGGGCGGCCGAGCACTTTGCCAGGGCCGGTTTTGGTTCCCAGTCCGGCCCTGCCTCTGATGGAGGAAACAGATACCCAAGAGTGGTCATATATGAAATGCTGGTCCCGATACTTAAACCATCCTATCCAGTCGTAACAATGGCGCAAACTCTGGGAAGATATACCAACCTAGGGGCAGATTTACAAGCCCCTTGCGTGACTTTTGCATGCAGTTGCGTCACTTTGTTGACGCAACAGCGGCGCAAACAATGCGGCCTATTTACAACGTGATGCATCTAGAGAGATGCGTCACGTTGTAAAGCCCTGCGCCACATTATACCTGCGTCAGGTATAATGTATGCAGGGTGGGCGTTCCCACGCAGGAGGGCCTCGTAAAAGTGAGTCAGTGAAATCTACATGATTTCACTGCGCCACTTTTGGGACGCCATTGAGTCAAAACCTTATGCCTGCTTCAAGCAGGCATAAGTAGTGACGCAGTGTAGTGGGAATAGGCCTCAACACGCATTGCTGGAGTTGCGTCATGCTTGTGACACGACTCCAGCAATGCGTGACTTTTCCGCCAACAGATGCGTCAGAATTTCTGACGCATCTGTCAATCCTTATTTATTTATTTGGTTAATTTTATAAAGCGCACAGCTACCCACCAAGGGTTTCCCAGCGCTGAAAAGCCAGACAGAAAGTCCCTGAAACTAGAAGAAAGAGTAAACTATTGGTTAAATAGCCAGGTTTTAGCAGACCTGCGAAAGTTCACAAGAGAGGGTTCATTGCAGATAGCAGTTGGGAGAGAATTCCAGAGTACTGGGCCTAAATAGGCAAAAGAGCGGCCACCCACTCTAGTCAATTTGACTCTGGGCACTATAAATTTGCCCTGGGAGGCCGAACGCAATACCCGAGAGGGTATATAAGGATGGACCAAAGATTGTAAGTATTTAGGTGATAAGCCACTTTTAATTTTATGCATAAAACACAGTTCTTTGAACTTCACACGGTTCGTAATCGTAAGCCAGTGCAGTTTACGAAGAGCACTGGAGGAAGACGAGTTTTTGGGAAGGTGGCAAAGAAGCCTAGCTGCCAAATTTTGAATCACTTGAAGCTTTCTGGTAACATCTTCATTGGATCCCAAATAGAGAATGTTACCGTAGTCCATTCGTGAAATTACAAGAGCCTGGACTACGGTTTTCTGGACAGAAACCGGGAGCATCCAAATGATTTTTCTCAACCATTTTAAAATAATGAGACAAGTGGCATCCAACAAAACTCCCAAGTTGCGAACAAATGCAGATGGTTGGGGAAAACAACCCATCTCACCAGGCCAGTGCTGAGGACCCCAAAGGTTTTTATTTTTCCCAAAAATGAGGACCTTGGTCTTTTCACCATTTAGTTTAAGAAGATTATCATGCATCCATGATGCGATATTTCTTAGACCAATCTGAAGGACCGAGGGACCATCTGTTTGGCCTGAAGAAAGTGAGAAAATAATCTGGGTGTCATCTGCATAAGAAAACAAGGACAACCCAGATTCCTCAGCTATCGTAGCCAAAGGTCTAACATACAAGTTAAACAAAAGGGGGCTCAGGATAGAACCTTGGGGCACTCCATGGGCAGCCGAATAAATTTTAGAAGAGGCACTGGATGAAAAAACTTGGAACGTCCGCTCGGTGAGAAAGGATGTAATCCAGTCCAACGCAGAGCCCATGATACCAAAGGATCGCAGGGAATTTAACAATACAGAATGGGACACAGTATCAACTGCCACGCTCAAATCGAGCAATATCAGGGCTACGGTGTCACCGCTATCCTGCCGCTGCCGTAATACCTCTGATACTCCAAGTAAAGTTGTCTCAGTGGAGAAACCAGCCCTGAAACCCGACTGAGACGGGTGTAGAAGGTTAGTAGCTTCCACAAACAGAGGGGCATATCAACAACAACCGGCGATAATTATCGCTAAGCGCACTTAGCGCTAGGATAATTATCGCCGGCTAGCGTGGGTTTTTATCGCTGAGATAGCGTGCTATTAGCAACGCTTATCTCAATAGTGATAAAAATCCTCACGCTAAGTGGCTAACGTGAGATTATCGCTGGAAACCCAGCGATAATCTCACGTTAGATTGTTGATAGGGACAGACAAACTTAGCCATGATATCCTACTTCCATAGGATATCATGGCTAAGTCAGAAAAATACCAGACGTAAAAAAGCAGCGTTAACCGAGGTTAGCGCTGCTTTTTTTGTCTCTAACAGGGTTAGCGATATTCTTGATAATAGGAGAAATGTCGCTTAGCGACATTTCTCCTATTATTTTACTCTGGAACGCCTCCTTTGCATCTCATTAGAGATGCAAGGGGAAGCGTAGAGTACAAAGGGTGCTAACATGCCAATTTGCATGTTAGCACCCTGTTGTTGATAGGGTGCTAGTTTTATCTCTTCTTTTTTGGCTTTTAATGCCAAAAAAGCAGAGATAAAGCCCTTGTTGATATGCCCCACAGTAAGTTGTTGATTGACATATTTCTCCAAAATTTTGGAGTAAATAGGCAGCAGAGAAATAGGTCTAAAATTAGACAGCTGGGCAGGATCCGCATTTGTCTTTTTCAACAGCGGGAGGACCACCGCATGTTTCCAATCTGCAGGAACGGTTGTTTCTAAAATAGAGGCATTTAATAGCTGCATGATGAGCATCAGAGAGGGTTGATCCAACTGCAGAAATACAGATGGAGGAATTGAGTCGCGGGGGGAACCAGATTTTATACTGTTAAGAATTTTTTTTAAAGAATTAAAGTCTAACAGTGACCATGTCGCAAGGGTATTGACATCACTCTCCCTATGCTTAGTCTCAAATTTAGGAGAGGATGTACCAGATGCCACTGTTTGAGGCGTTTGTGTTGCCAAATATATTTGGTCAACTTTATTCACAAAGTAACAAGCAAGGTTGTCACACTGTTGTTCATTTAGGACAGGGGGCATTGAGTGTGTGTTTGAACCAGCAAGTTTTTTAACCACACTAAAAAGTGTACATAGGCAATTTGAAGCATTAGAAATAGTCGAAGATACATATTCCTTCCTGGCCAGTTTACAAAAAGTTTGATATTGTTATAAGGCTGATTTGTAACTGGATTTAGATTCTTGTGAGTAGCTCCTTCTCCAGCTCCTTTCCAAATTTTTGCATTTTGTTTTCTCGATCCTTAATTGTTCCGAGAACCATGGAGCTGGAGGGAAATGATTGTTTATTTTTTTAACTTAAAGGAAGACAACAATCAACAGCAGTCGAGATCCATTCGTGAATAATGCCAGTTGAATCCGTTGATATATGTTCACTAGCAGGAACATTATTAGTGAGGGTTTTATTAAATAGTGTAGAATCCAATTTACTCCAGTTTCTAATTCTTTGAGGATTACTCACTGGAGTAATGGTAGAAAACGGGTTAAACAAGCACTGGAATTTGATAGCAAAGTGATCAGACCAGCATAAAGGAAGCGCGGGATCACATTGAATGCAGGCCAAATTGGAGAAAATAGGATCCAACAAATGACCCGCAATATGTGTGGGGTCACTATTGCTAAGTGATAAGTTTAAAGCTGCAAGATCCGTGATCAATGTACGACTAGTCGTGCAGCTCGAATTTTCAAGGTGTAAATTAAAATCACCCAGTAGAATAAAATTAGACGTATTAAGAAGATATGGCGCCACTAACTCAGGTAGAGACAACGCCCAAGCATTTGCAGGTCCAGGGGGGTGGTAGACTAGAATACCTGACAATGTAGTTTGAGGTGTCAATGTAATTTTTTTAAAAAGCTGCTTCGGAATTTAAACTTACTAAATCTTCTGATTTACAATGATATGATTTTTTAAAAATTATCGCAATTCCTCCACCCTTTCCACTGATCCTGTCTTTTCTAACTATGGCATAATTAGACGGTAAAGCCACAGCCACATCAGGGCCCGAGCTAGAGTGTAGCCAGGTTTCAGTAAGAAAGAGTGCATCAGGATGTTCACTATTTAAAGGTCGAAAATGTCCATCTTATGTTTAGGTAGTGAACGACAGTTCACATGCCAGAAGGTAAAAGCTTTGGTTGCAGGATTCCGACCAGACAACCCAGCAATCTTACTAGGAAAAGGGGGAGGAAGAGACCTGAGTAAAGTAGCGTAGCTGCTGTCCTTAGGACGCTGCGTGCAAAATGAAAACTTACAGTTACAACAGCAAAAAACATCATTAAAAACAGAATGAGTAATGCAATTAGAGTCACAGCTTGGGCGATATTTTAGCAACTGCTCAGAGGAATACCTCAATGAAGTCAGGGGATCAGAAATACGTCGGCCAGGGATCATGGCCCTAGGTCCCGGACAGGCGCGGACGGGCGCAGACGGGCTTGCCTTTGGCGCGCCGCCGGCGTGCCCGCTGCGCGCATCCGCTGCACGTCCGCTTACTGCTCATTTAAATAGAAAAATGAGACAGTGCGGCGTGCAAGACTAGCGCGCTGACCCAAAAAACGCGTGGCACTCTACAATGGCCGCCGCTCGAAGAGCCTTGAGCCATAGTGTGCCGTATTGTAAATACGGCGCATCTATGGTGGCGCAAGGGTTTCTAAGGGTGGCGCAGGTAAAGTGACGCATCTGTACAGATGCGTCACTTTCTTGTAAATCTGCCCCACAGTGTACAATATAGGGAATCCCAATAGAAGATAATGGTGCGGTGGCGCATCGCACCAAAACATTTAAAGTGCGTATTTGGCCAGGCTGACGGGTTATGCTGGAGAGGGTGTGGTCAATGTGTGGTGAGCATGTCCCAGGTTAACTCTTTTCTGGAAAGAGGTTCACAGCCATATTAGGGGAGTGATAGGCTATCCTTTGCGACCAGACCCGAGAACTATACTCCTGGGCCTTCGTGCTGTGGACATATGACCACATGTCCAAGGGTGATGGGAGATTAATCTTTAACATGCTCCTTGCAGTGAAAGAGATAGTAGCACAGAAATTGAAATCACCCATGACTCCTACAGTATATGAATGGGCGAGTAAATTATGGGCACTGAGAACGATGGAGAAGCTACCTTGGGGGTTTTGTGACGTGCATAAATTTGATACTCACTGGCAGCCCCATGTTGTCTATCTTGAAGAAGCTGGACCGGGTCTGGGTACCCCAGTTCATTACACTCCCTCTGGTCAGTGTCTTAAATGGGACAATTGAATATATTGGATGTAAAATGATAACAGCATATTGACTTAGTAGTGAAGCGTGAGATACTGTATCTACACCTTGAGACTGCTATGTGGGGTAAACTTGTAGGTAATAAGTTGACTTATTGTATGGTTGTAGGACAGAGGGTGGGGGAGGGTTAAGGGGGGTTATTTTTCCTCATTAAAAGAAGAAGGGGTATATTCACAAGAACGAGTGATAACTACCACAAGAGTAGCTTAACGCAACTCAACATCGCAGCCCATCGCGGGAAAATAGCCCTGTGTCAGGGGCGGCTGGTGGATTTTGAAACTGGTGGGGCGAAAAATTTATACCCCTGTACAATGCGCGAGCGAGCGAAGCGAGCGAGCCCGAGCTGAAAAAGGAGGGTGCGGGGGGATTTCCCCCCGCAAGAAAATTTTGCAAAAAATGTATTCAAATGGTGGGTTTTACATCACATATTTACTGTAAATTTTTGCAAAAACGGGATCCAAATCTAGCATTTTAAAGCACAAGTGTGAAGAAAACATTACAAACATATCAAAAATGTGCCCAATCCTCTAACTGGTCTGCTTGCAAAACGACCCCCAAGCCAAGCACACACAGCCAATGGGAAGAGGCCCTATAAGTGTTTTCTACCTGTAACACATCTCTTCCTCTTTACTGTATTGGTTAATGAAGTCATCAAGGCTCACACCATTGGTAAGACCGTACATTGCAAATACTTTGAGAATTAGATGGCGAAAGAGATCCATCCCAGGATTGCAGTTCATCCTTGATTTTTTTAAGATTAGCCAGACAAACAGAAATTATATTTCAGCAAACTGTGTTTATTTTGCAAAATATAGCATTTATATACTATAAATGTACACTGACAGAAAGTCCACATAACAGATATTGAGGTGCAAAACAAGATTTTGGGTGGAAAGCAAAGATATACTGAAAAAGACAGATATGGTTTTAAAGTGTTTCAAAATTTACAATAGAGAAAAAGGAGTTAACACAATAAATTTAATTTTTAAATTGAAACATAAATAATAAAACATAAATGTAGAGCATTACAAGAACATAAATTGAAATCAGTGGAGAAAGTAGTTTGCATTTAGGGCCTCACTTATGAGGTTTTGCTGTAGGGCAGAACAGTAGGCCTTCCTGCTGCGCTGCCCTACAGTAAAAGAAAAGGGCACAAATGTACCATATCTATCAGCAGATACGGCGCATTCCTGTCCTTTCCCCATACACCGGCACACAATAAGCTGCTGTGCGCCAATGCAGGCACTGTTGCACCATGGTGCACTGGTGCCTGCATTGCGGGCAATTACAAGAGGCGTTTTCCTCTTTCCCTGTGTGCTGCAGAAGGCAATATGCATAGAAAAAAGAAAAATGAAGCGAAATAAAGAGATTTCTCCACGTTGTACCTCCAAGTTTTTGGTGCTGCTTCAGATTACCGATTTCTCGTAAATCTGGGGCAGTGTCAAAAAACCGTTGCTGTATTCAAACCTACAATCGCTACCCGTTTTTCATATCACAGTGCCATAATTGCAGGGTTTGAGTTGGTATTAAGAGTAGCATCGTTTGAAGTTGCTAAGTTGATAAGTCGTCCTAGTATCTTTATGAATGGAATTGTTAAAAATGGCACACAAAGGCGCACAGGGCCTCAAAATGTCTGCTATCCAACTAACGAAACCAAAAGTTACTGACAAATTGCACAATGTGCGTACGCCACCAGGGCAAGGCAGCAGGCCTCAAAGCCACCCTCCACCCTCCCCACCACCACCACCCCACCCCGCAACTACCCACCATGGAATCAAAGTCACCCTGCCGGCCGGGCCCCAAAGGCGTCAGTAAAATAAATTATCGCAGCAGTGACAAAATGAAAAACAACACTGAAACAGTTTAACTGTTTAAATGTTGTTTTTCATTTTAAACAGTCTTCAGAAGTTCGGCACATATGTTTTAGTATGAGGTCAAAGACCAGACTTTACAGCCCTTGGAAAAATGCTGCTTGCAACCCATGCCTAAGAACATACCTCATGCACAAATAA
Organism: Triturus cristatus; assembly: GCF_964204655.1. Lineage (NCBI taxonomy): Eukaryota > Metazoa > Chordata > Amphibia > Caudata > Salamandridae > Triturus > Triturus cristatus. Next base: position 1,071,432,188 of record NC_140583.1, read on the forward strand.
AGTGTGCACAAATATGGAAATCTTGCCATATCGTCAACAGCATAGACCCCATCAGAGGCGTAGCTAAAGCTTGTGGCGCCCGGGGCTATCCCTCAGATTGCCGCCCCTGGGGGGGAGGGGTTGCTGGGGAAAAAGGACGGCAAGCACTTGAAAGAGGACCGAGAGACACGTACTATCGCCGCTAATAGTTACCTCGATCATGCAAGTTACATGCACATGCATGACACGGTCCAAGGCTACCCAGTTGAATACACCGGTGATTGGCAGTGACTGGCAGTACACAAGAGAACACACAAACTGCATGATCTATCTGGGGGCTCAGTAAAACCGCATGTGACATCCATCAGAGAGCTGCGTGAACAATTACCTGGTTTTCCCCTCAGCACAATGCAAACATGCACATACATGACACTGTTCAGGGATCCATCATCTACAGCTGACATTAAATGACCATTCATCATGGTCCCCCCATTAAAGCAGTGCACTTTGTGATCTGCATGGTACATGTTCTTTGCAGCAGGCACATTAACCTTCTGTGCTACATTTCCAGGAGTCAACCCTTTCACTAGACAAAACTCGGACCTCTCTCTAGGAAGAATATTAATCACCGAAGTTATCATGACATTTTTATTGTTTCTGAAAATTGCTGGAGGCCAGAAAGGAGGCAGCAAGTTTTTTTAAAACTATAATATACTTGCAAACACTATGCACCCACCCGAAATAGGTACCCAGTGCAGTCACACCGTTTTCACCGCCCTAACCTGCTCAAGGTTCCTGTGATCTCAGTGACAGAGTCACAGCGACTGGATCACTGTTGCTCTAGGGTGTGCTGCTTCGTAGGCCTGCCCACAAGACTGGAGATGAACTTCAGTATGGATTGTGGTGGACAGGCCTTCAAGGTTAACTCACAATTGACACCACTATTGTACACCTGCTTGTGCTAAGACATCAAGCCTTCTAAGGTCTAGTGGGGCCTTGTAAGGTCTAGCATGAGAATATGCTCCCTCAGTAGAGTGGTCTGGTGGACTGGTCATGAAGGCTGAACCCAGTTCCCCAGTTCCAAATTCGACAGCTCTGGCCATAGTGCCACATCCTCTCCCCCACTGAACACCATACTGCCCCACTGAGAGAAACTGGCATTGCCTTCAGGTACAACCTAATTGTTCCCGCTATAAACACTTGGATGTGGCTCAATTCAAATTATGCACTTGATAAGAGTAATCTGCTGCCTAAAAAAAAAAAAGTAAAAGCAAACACTCATAGGGAATGCAAGATTGAGTAAAGCATGTGAAATGTAAGCAGAAACAACATGGTTACCTTAACGATCTCTCACTCACTATTCAGAAATCTGGGAGTGGTTTTACCTGAAAAGTTAAGGACATGACTACAGGTTCCAGAAGGGACACATTTCAATGTCCATTGCTTATATCCTTAATAAACGTAAGCAGTATGGTTTAAAAAGACCACATCCATAAACAGAGCCATGGTACACATTTTGTTTTCCAATCCACCCATCAACAAGGTATTGCAGTACCTCCAGGAATGGTACACTTTCCCACCTGGGGACAACAATGCTGTTCAAAGAAAGACGAGAAAACAAAAGTAGCGCTTCACTGCATAGTCTGTAAAGTGAGGCTGATGTGTTTGGATGTAAATTAAACCAATCTAGCCTCTTTGCAATCCCTCTGTGTTGCTTTGTTTAGTTATGTATTTATTTTTCATATTTAAAACCTTCTATTTCTCTCCATCTCGCTGCACTTTGGAATAGAAAAATGTCAGAAAATGGGCATTTCCTGCAAGAGTGTTTTTCTTTTTTGGATCCATTTCACAGGGAAGCAACTAAATGAAAGAAGGAAAGAGGTTGTGAACCGTTTCTTCAAGTTACAGTTTTCAGTAAGTGAGGAGCAAGACAGGAAGAGAGGGAATAATAGGAAGAGAGGGGGGGCAGCTGCCAGCACAAAAAAAAAGAGGACATTGCCTGAGTCCTCTTCTTTTTTATGAATTGCTTATTGATCTATTTTCTTAGCGCCTCTTCGGCGTTTCTTTGTTGATGAGCCCTGTCAGACTTCGCCACTCTGTTGATGTAAAATATTAGTCCTTCTATTTCCTTGTAAAGTCCCGGTTTTTGGTTCTCGGGATCTGGTCTCCCTACTGTAGCCTCCCCGGGTAGGAGGGGGGGGGGGGGGAAGGTCTGCTATAGAATTGTCCAGGCCCCAGGGCGCAGCTTTGCACCTGTATAACCGCGCCCAGTGTTGTGGACTCTGAAGTTTGGGGTTCAGAAACAGCGGAGAGCTTGGTGCCCCCCTCGGCAAACCAGCAAGGACAGTGTTAATAAAATAATGTCCATGCGATCCCACCCAAAGCTTTATTTTTGGGTGAGAAACTTTTAAATCTGATCTGATGAATACCCACTGTTTCCTCTGTTCAAAGCCGTCCATGTTTTCCAAGTTTGGGGTGACTTTTTTTGTTTCCGTCTGACCTACAATCGGTGAACTCCATCCATGTCGGAGTCCTTCCCAATTGAGGTGCAGGGGTGGGGACGTCACTCTAAGTGGCCTTTCGTAATCTCCGTTCTAATCACCTCCCCCACGCCCGCCCGCCCTGTTCTTTCAGGGGTGCAGCCCTGCTCAGGCCCCTGGCTAGCAACGTCCAGGCGGCCTGACCCCCTCCCCCCATCCCTGCTTAAACCTGGAAACTCCAGGGACGATGACTGGGAGGGGACTCGGCAGTTAACGCTATCTGGTAATACCGTCCCGGTTGAGGTAGTTGAATGTGTTTATGTGCCTGCTCCTGCGATAGCTGAAAATTCTGGAGGTCGCTCATTTGAATTACGGCAAAATCGACTCAACCAATCATCAGGGGGGTGGGGGTGCTGGGCATTTCTTAGCTTGGCAGCTGGAACATCTGAGATTTACAGCGCCTGGAAGCCTCGAGACCCTAGGAAGTCTAAGCACTGCCTAAGAGGTGCAATCCTGACTCACCTGGTGACCTGCACCCGTCTTTTCCTGGCTGCACGTTGTCCAGGGAGATCTCCGTTGATCTGAACGCAGCTAGCTCAGTGAGCTGCTTGAGCCCCGGCAGCAAAGCATGAATGCCCTGGTGAGCTGGCTGACGGTGCCCAGTGAGTTGGTGAGCAGTGCCCTTGTGAGTGCCGGGGGGGAGGGAGCAGATGGACACTAATCCCCCATGTAATTCGCCCTCATCGGCTGACCTCATTACGTGTCAACCGAGCTGAGCAGCAGAACCATTCTCTAGCTCAGGAATACTTTAATAATGAATATTATTGAAAATTTACAAAACACGTCTCGCAAACTAAATCGCAGAGTCTTTCGCAGGTGTGCCTGCACTGAGAACAGTGGCGCTGCCAATTGGCACAGCGTTTCTGCCAGCTGCAAGGACACAGGGCAGCCGTGACCTCACTTCGGACATGGTATTGTCATCATCTTTGTGCCAATCCCCAGGGTCGGGCTGGTAAGACAGGCTAGTCTGGGCCCGTACCGGAGGTACTTCCACAAAACCCCGAGCAGGGCAGCCCTCCTGAGAAACGAACCCCTGAGGGCAGAGGGTACGATTGATTCAGAGACTGGGAGCCAGGACCTGGCTGAAGTAACGTGACATCACGACCCAGCACACACACCATCAACGCTCCGTGTTTTGGAACTGCTTCCGTCTGCCTCTCCAGCCGAAGGCTAGGAGAAGATTTGCTGTTACAAATAAAAAAATAGTCGAAAACATATTTCTTCCTTAAAATGTTTGGTCGATGCGCTGTATCACGGGTCACCCCTCGCTTCCCTCGCATGGTTACCGGTGATGGGAGCGTACCCAGCAACTTAGTTCATCACGTTGTTAGACGTTAACATCTAATCATGGATGTTCCCTGATACTGACTAACCGCCTAGGACTTTGGTCACTCCTACATATAGTGCCAAGAAACCAACCGGTATACGCGCGCGTTATAAGTAATTTTATCATAATATAACACCCACCCCTGTGCTCAGGGCTGCGAAGTGGTATTTGGGGCGCCGCACACCATACAAAACTGAAGAAATACATACCATGTAAAATATGATTACCTTGAAAGCAGGGGGTATTTGTGTTTCAAAAATGAGCACTTTCAAGGAAGGAATAAATATCGATTTTCGATCCTTCTGTATTTGTACAAGACAAATAAATAAAGAGACGCTGGGAGACTATTCGCCTTAAAGGCCTGGCATCTCCAGATAATATATATATATATATATATATATATATGTTTTCATGCTCTTACCATGCCCACCCGTCCCTGCCAGTCCAGAGCAACTTTCCATAGAAATGATGGAATGGGTGAATGCAGAAAAACAGTAACATTTGTCATTTTCACTCACATTTTTGAGTTATGCTGGAGAAACTTTTGGTTCAGTTAAAGCCAATATGTTTTTGGAAATCATTTCTATTGACAGCAATTTTTTTAATGGGATGACTTATTTTATGTAAACAGTGGAATTTGCACTCAAATGGAAAATAATCTAAAAACGCAGAACTGCACTAGTTAAAGAATTGGCATTTCCATAAGAGTAAAATAATGTCACTCCAAAAAAAAGAGAAGTATGAATCGGTCAAACCGCTGGTCCTAATATACTGCAACGTTTTTGAAAAAATATATACGAAATAATATAGCATTTGAAACAAAATGCACTGCAAAATGTAACGTGTATTTCTGCCTCATGGCCTGCGCCCAGACATAGGGTGGCTGGCCTTGGTGCATGAAAGCACCTTGCCGTGGAGAAGCCTGAATCTGTTTGTCATGTACAGAGCCGGCTTTAGTGCTGGTGGCCCCCTGTGCGACAATGTTAGTTGGCGCCCCCCCAATGACAACCTCCACCACGGATTCTCTCACTAGCACCCTTTAATAGTGACCAAGTCACCATAACCACAGTCTCTCAGATGCATTGAATTAGTTATATAGCGCCACTCATACCAGTGTAGGGTGTCCGAGCACTTTGCATCACACACACATTACACAGAGACAATCAATCATACGTGTGTAAATCAGTGTATAGGAAATGTTACATAAGCCAAAGGACTGAAAGTGTAGGAGTCACATGTCAACCATACCAGTAGGCAGTATAGTTTAAGAGTGCTTGGTGTGGAGAAGCACAAACTCAGAGTCGAAAAAGTAACAGCATAGATGGGAGTTTTCTTTAATAATAAGAATCGATTTCTAGCCAAATTAACCATTTTTTGCAACATTAATCAATGTTCTAATGCATACTTTGCAGTGTGTATGCAGTTCAAGGATGAAAGTTAATAGCTCACTATTCTATATTAGGACTTTAAGTTATAAATTGCAAGTAACAAAAGGATGCCTCTTTTGAAAGCAGTAACCTGCTGATCTGTTTACATCATACGCACTCTGTAATCTACTTGGTACACGTTCTTTGCAGCAGGCATCTTAACCCTCTGCACTAACTTCACCTAAGTCAAAACCTCAACTTTACAAAACCGTGATCTCTCTCCAGGAAGATAATTAATCACACGAGTTTTCTTGACATTTATGTGAGGCCTGGATTTGCCAGCGGAAAGAAACGCTGCAGCAGGTGCTTCAAAAGCTTAATAAACTTTCAAACACGGCGCCCTCAGGAAGCCAGCAACCGGTGCGGTGGCACCGGTCGCACCACCCTAAAGCCAGCCCTGGTCATCTATTGGACGGGGAACGTCCAGGGATGTCCAGCTAAATTCCGTCTTCAAAAGACGGATCTGTCGGCCCATTAGTAAGTGAAGGGACGGAGAGAACTGGGACGACCTTTGTCCGAGCCCCCGAGGGCGAGGGGGGAAAAGACATGATGATCCAAAGATGTGTATGTTCGCCCGTTTACCGAGTGTGCGTGAGGTCGAGGAGGCAATCAACAGATATATGAGGAGGGTTAGCTAGGGAAGGGTTAATGGGGAAATGAACTCGGAGGATGGGGAGGGCATGTGTTTGGAAATACATGTTTCTGTCTCCGAGGCAGACGAGCCTCTATCACCACCCTTTTACCAAGGGGCGGAGGTGTTACGTCCGGTCTCTGGCTGGTCCACCCTTAGTTAATGTGTGCAGATTGAGGAGGGGTACTTGGGGGGGGGGGGCCTGAGCAGAAGTGAAAGTGACCCTATTTATATTCAGGTGTGGTTCACAACGACAGAGTCCTAGAAATATTTGCGCTTTTTTTTCTTTATCTCAGCGAAGTTTAAAAAATCTCTGATCCAATCGTACCCTCCGCCCTCAGGGGTTCGTTTTTCAGGAAGGCTGCCCTGCTCGGGATTTTGTGGAAGTACACCGGCCGGGCCTTTCACTGGCAAAGTCTGCCTGTAAAAGGCCCGGCTGGTGTTATTTCTAATTCTAAATTGTTCACGACTCACGACACGCACGCTTTAATTCAAGCTTGCTTCTAAAGCAAGCTGCAGCCTCCATCAATCATTATTAGTGGGTCAGGCTCAGTTCACTCAGCTGCTGTACTTACTTAGTCAGTGGCTTGTGCTCGCTTCTACCTCCAGGAATACTACGCTACGACAAGCTCTCGCACAATAACTCACAATCCACCACTTCTTTATTAGCAAAAAAGGCCACTTTATTAAGACAGGTGCCAAATTATAATTTTCTCAAAACACCATTTTTCCATTATCTGATAATCAAATCCCCAAATTTTCTCTGACATCTATAAAAACCTAACCCCCAAGGTAGAACCCAAGCAAAAACAACTCAATGACTCCTGTTGATAGATCCCCCTCATTCTCATTTCCCGTCCCCGTGACTGCGTCCCCCACTTCCCCCGTTGGAGGATGGGCAATCCCGCTCCAGTCTGCCCATCCCCCCAGCAAAAACCCGCCTACCAGAAAAACTAGCTAACCGAAAAAACCTGTCTTATCGTGGCAAAAGAAAAAACCCAGGCCTGGCCCTAGCCAAGCCTGGAAGAAAAAACCCCATAGAGGGAAAGGGAAAACACAAAAGGAAACAAAACAAAAAAGGGGAAGGGTGGGTGGGGCCAATTCAAAACCCTTCCTCCCCACTCCCTCGATCGCAATGAATTTCCCGCCCCACATGCCTCTACTTAAAACCTCGCCTCTTGCCTCGCGCCTCCCTAATTAACCCTACCCCGCACCTGGGTGGCCGCTCCCTTGTGCGAAACCACCCAGGGGGAGACTGGCTCGCGCTCCGCTCCCCCTGGGTCCCCTCTCGCACAATAACTCACAATCCACCACTTCTTTATTAGCAAAAAAGGCCACTTTATTAAGACAGGTGCCAAATTATAATTTTCTCAAAACACCATTTTTCCATTATCTGATAATCAAATCCCCAAATTTTCTCTGACATCTATAAAAACCTAACCCCCAAGGTAGAACCCAAGCAAAAACAACTCAATGACTCCTGTTGATAGATCCCCCTCATTCTCATTTCCCGTCCCCGTGACTGCGTCCCCCACTTCCCCCGTTGGAGGATGGGCAATCCCGCTCCAGTCTGCCCATCCCCCCAGCAAAAACCCGCCAACCAGGAAAACCCAGAGAGTTTTCCTGCCCCACCCAACAGAAAAGTGTTACCATCTTGCAGATGCGCACTAAATGCTCTCTTTCCGAATTCGAGCAATCCTGACCCTCAACTCCAGCAAATAAAAATAAAAACGTGCCCCATGGTAGACAAAAGTACCCCATCCTACCAGCAAAGATGCCCTTCAGAGCCCCGTATAAGGGAATAAGAAAAACTGTATTCCCATCTACACAAAATATTCTCAGGGGTCTGATAAGCTTCCGTGCGCGCTTTCTCAATGGCTACATGGCTCCATGCTCCCTTCCAGTGCATCCTCGTTATGAACTCAGTCCCAAACTACCCTGGTGCCTGTCCAATTAGACTCGATGGTCGCTATAAATTGCTTTATGAGTGTCGGCCCAAAACAGGGCCGCGAGATCCTTCTCCCCAAATGAATAATCAGCCAGCCTGACGGGCCCTTGTTGGAACAACTCAGTACTAAATAAGGAAAATTAACCCCAACGCATACCCCGTTACCCTAACAACCACTTCATGTGTTACACCTTGTAGTCCCAGCGATTTCCCACAAAACTGTTGCTCAGCATAAATGTCGGCCCACTTTACGAAGGAGCGTCCTATTATCCATGATGACTGTTTCACCTTTACCAGCCCCGAAGACGTACCTAGGTAGAAAAACAAACGTTAACCAAAAGGAAACACAGCAGAAATAAAAACTTATTTTCAAACATAGGTCTCGCACCCCCATGGAGTTCCAGCTCCCAACCCGACGTATGGTAGGCCATGACTATCCCAATCTCGCCGCCTCTGTTGCAGCCCTATACAAAAACGAATGTGTTCCCAAAATTAAAGGGTCTCCCCCCACAAGAACCAGCACTTCCTCATTACTGCCAACAATTGTGCAACTGACCTCTGACTCCCTGCTACCATGGCAAAAATGTCCCCAGGAGAAAAGGAACTAAAAAACGCCCTAAAACCCTCCCCATTCCTTTACTGGACCGCATTGGCCCACTCCACACCTGTGTAGGCAAAACCCAGGTACCCATACACAACTGAACCATTTTTAGAGACCCTCAACAAAAATCCCCCCCTGTGTTCTTCTCAAGAAAACCTCCTCGCTGTTAATCCCCACCCTATGACGCAAACCTAGCAGCTCGAATGCCCTAAATGCCCCAAAATGAACCATACCAAAAAACATCGCCTAAACCGGCCGCATTCGTTCTCATTAGAACAGCAAAGTGGCAGCCGCCCAGGCATCCTTTGCAACAAATCAAATGTCACCGGTCGGCGTGACTGCGTGTTCCCAGCCCAAAGTCTACTGAAACCTTTGAGAACTCTCAACACCATCACCCCCCCCCCTACCAGGTCCTTCCCCCACCTCAAGTGTCCGTAAAACGAACTCCCAGCCATTTTACCGAAAAAATTGACATTGTGGGAAAAACCTTGAACCAACAGGTGTAAATCCAAAACCCAAAAAAAAACTACCTGTTCAGCAGCCATCCTACCCCTCCTGGGAGCACCCGTGTACCCATAACAGAGGAAGTCGCTCCATGCTTGCTGCTAGCTCGGTCTCGTAGCGTCCGCTACAACGTACCCCATCAATTCTACCATTCTTAGGCCCCCCACACCCAGACACACAGTGGGACCGAAAACTTGGGAAGTGCGGCCCCAGGAGCCAGCCGGCGAAATTTCTCCCAATGCCACCGAGACCGAGAGTCCGCTATAAACTTGTTGACACCTGAAATAGGACGTGCCTTAAAAACAATGATAAGCTGTAAACTTATTGAACAGGCCATCACTCAGCAAATGTAACAACTCTCAAACCCTGGGTCTTCTGTCGATTGCTCAACTCTACCACCGCTAGATCGGCGACCTTAAACACACTGAACAATCCTGAAACTGAAACTGAAACCCCAGACATACAATGCCACTAGTAAAGTGAAGAAGTCTAAAATTGTGATACTGCGCCCTTGCCTTAATCAAAGCACTGGCCAACTCGCGGCTCACCAAAACGCCCTTTCCAAATACTCTAAAACCCTTTGCTCCCACCGCAGCTGAGGAAAACCTGAACCAGCCAGACCATACGTTGGACCGCAAAACAAAGACACTTCTTTGAAGTCCTGCAAGAGAATCAGCCACACTCTCAAATCCGCCCTATTGGCTGCAGACATCCCTACGCACTGATGCGGAAGAAACAACCCCAGACATAGCCAACCCCAAACCCCTGCATAAAGATCTCCCAGCCCGCACCACCCTACATGCACACATGAGGTATCACAATAATGTCTGCCCTCTCCTGAGCTCCGCTTCGGGCTCCCCGATCACTGATGACAAATAAAGAAATCTCCTGCACCTTAGCCCCCGGCAGCCGAGCTACCATGTTCACTGTGTCAATTGCAATACCCAAGAAAACCGTGTAGACCTGAGGCCCTCCGTTACGTCCCAGGCCAACAGCACCGATCCCCTGTGCCGTACTCTGAAAAGCAGACAAAGCCGCATGAAACAGCCCCGAGTTCTGAGCACCAATGAACAAAAATCATCCACATACTGGCATACGAGGGGGTGACCAGAGATGGGAATAAAAAACGCCACTGTAAAAAGTGCTAAATGTGTCAAATATTGCACACGAGATAGTAACAACCCCTTTGGCAGCATCGTATCTACTGAAACGCCCCCGAAATGCATGCCTAACAGTGTAAAATCGCATGGATGGATGGGGAGGAAAACGAAAACAGACTGTATAGCACTTTTACCCAATTGCACGTTCCACCCTGCAGAGCGTTCCAAACCCAGTGCACCCTCCACTGAAGCGTAAGACATGCAAGAGTCCGCTGGCTAATAGGAAAATCGGTCATAGAGGCACCCTCAGGCCACGACAGATGGAGCATCAGGCGAAAAAACCCCAGCTCTCCGTTTTGGGCCCACCACCAATGGAGAGACAATCAAAATGCGTATGTGACATTGACCGAAAGGGCCAGCCACCCTACCCGCTGCACCTTGCACTGCAACGTATGCTGGACCACCTGCGGGAACCCCTTAGCAGAGTTCGGGTTATCCGAACACGTACCCCGACTCGGGCCCTGGATCCTAACCGGAAAACCCCCTTTGAGAAACCCTCTTTGACCAGAATAACCTGATGCAGCACTTTAAAACAGCCACAAATTCATATGTCAAAATTCTGCTTTTGATCTTAACCAAGCAATGTGATCCTAAAAATCATACCAAACCCCATATACGGCAATTGTTGTGTATATTCTCGTCGTCCTCCACTGAAACCTAAACCTCCTTACCCTTCTCAGCGACCGTGCATTGCCAACAACATCGACGCCCCCCAACCTTACAGCATCTAGCAAATTCCCAGGGCGCACAACCCCAGCATGAGCATTAACCCCCACCAACTCATCCCCCACCAAAATGGACCGTATCGCTTTGTGCATTGAACCCCCCTGTTGCCAAACCGACCACCATTCTGCCGTACCTTTTGGCAACTGGGCCGCTCTGTTCCGTACATCCCGCTGTACCTCCTGTAGTTGAGTGACAGTGACCTGGTCCAACTGCTTGCTTGGTCCGCTCAAGACGCCTGCAAAAAACTAAGCATACTTTGTTGCCCCAGCACTCCCCTCTTACCCTTCATTGACGTCACAACTGTGCCTCAAAAATTCCCCCACCAGCTCCCTCACGCAATACCCCTTCAATCCAAATCATCACTGTCAGTGACCAAATACCCACGCCATCACGGCAACCCCACACAAATGCCCCACGCCGCATTGTATAAATGGACGTTCCTCCCGTAGGTGGGTGTCAGTATCATGCTCCCGCTGTTTGCGTGGTCCGCTCGAGACGTCTGCAAAAGAAGCATACTGGGTAGCCCCGACAAACCCCTCAAACCCCTCATACCCCTCCATGATGTCACATTTCGTTTCCGGTCATCTCCAAAACTAAACACACTGTGTTGCCCCGGCACACCCCTCATACCCTTACATGCTGTTCCATACTGTTTCCGATCATCCCCAACATTCCCCTCACGCAGGTCCCCTTCTTCCAATTCATCGCTGTCCGTTTCCAAAAATACCCCTTCAGTGCCAATGTCACCACACCATAACCCACTGTCCCTTTTCATATCCATAATTCCCCTGCCGCCAGAAAACCAAATTACCCGCAACCTTCGTCCCCACAGCTGGGGTGCTTGTGCTAGAAGGGAAATCCGCTCTAGATCTCCCTCCCTCCACATGTCCCCCCGTGCTTGTACTAGAAGGGGAATCCGCTCTAGATCTCCCTCCCTCCACATGTCCCCCAAAAAGAGCCGCAGAGTGCTCTTTCCGCAGTGTTGGCCTGCCTGCCGCAGACCGTGTGGCCGAAACAGGCAGCGTGGAACTCAAGCCGCTCTGACTATTCTCCTCCAGAACGTCTGATGGGCCCCCTTGTACCCGCCACTCACTAACCCAGCGCCTTGCCCAGGGTGCCACCCCCGCTCACCCAGACCCACTGTCCCTCAGCGCGCCCGCACTCCACTGCCCTGGATGTATACCGCAAGCAACCTCGCTGCTGCCCCACACCTGACAGTTGGCTGCCAAGCCTCCTGCTTGCTCCCAACCTCAGTGACGCCTGACTGCTCTGCAACCTGTGACTGAGAAAACCGGGCTGCCACCTGCGCCTCCTCTGTAACGCCCAAGGACCCGGCTTGACTAGAAAACTCTGCCTCCTGAGATGTTGGGCCTAATAACAAGGCTCCCTGTGGCCAGCTAGTGCCCACGTTTGGCGGCAAACCCGACGGTCCAGCCTGATCACACTCAAAAAACAATGGGGGGGGGGGGACGGGGACACACGACACCTGTGGGGCAGGGCTGATAACATAAATGCCGCCCATTTAGTTCCCAATACTGAGGCCCCCCATGCCCTCCCATGCCGGTCTGCAACGAAGCAAGCGACTGAAAATGCCCACTGCAGACGTCCTGAAAAGTGCTCGCCTCAGCGCTTCCCACGCGCTTTGCCGGCCTGACACACGGAGCGCTAGAAACTGCCCGGCTCCCCATGCCCTCCCGCGACTCCCGGCCACACTCAACGACCGCCCCCTCCTGCCTCCCCATGCAGCGCGCCGCCCGCCTACAGTGCCACGGGCGGCCGCACGTACCTGGGACTCTTGGGCCAGCTCACCGGGGGACACAGCCGACGCGTGCGAAAGCACAGTCCCGGACTCCAGGGCACCCCTCCTGACCCGCCGCAGTGCCCGCGCTGTCTCCTTCACGCTGGGGCGACAAACAAGCCGCCACCGCCCGTGCAACGCCTCCTGCAGCTTTCCTGGGCCGACGCTCCAGCCCCAGCCACGCCTGCACCGGGACCGGGTCAGCAATTTGTCCCTGCCTGCCTCACAGAGCACCCGGACGGCAGCGCGCGCTTCCTCCCGTGACGCCATAGGCCCGCCCCCAGAGCTACGGAGTCAGACGTAATACACGAAGGGCAAAGCCAATTCAAAACCCTTCCTCCCCACTCCCTCGATCGCAATGAATTTCCCGCCCCACATGCCTCTACTTAAAACCTCGCCTCTTGCCTCGCGCCTCCCTAATTAACCCTACCCCGCACCTGGGTGGCCGCTCCCTTGTGCGAAACCACCCAGGGGGAGACTGGCTCGCGCTCCGCTCCCCCTGGGTCCCCTCATGTTCATTCTCTCGCTTCGAGTGGCAATGACGCACATCCCGAACAAACTGGAAAATTCTGGGTTGACCCCTCCCCCAGACCCCAACACACCAATCACTTTCTAGACACCAACTGTTACTGGGCCTCTCTCGAGGAAGAGGTAGAGGACACTGACACACCCCCACTACTTTCCTGAAGCTGAACTGGCCTGCCCCCAGCCATTGGAATTAATGGGGAGCTTCTGACTCCTCCCTGGGCTCTACGAAATTCGCCCAATTTAAAAGTTGTATTCCGGCAGTGATACACAGATCCTGCCCACCTGTGTGTCGTCACTGCTGTGCTTTCGGGCTCCAGGTCGAAGAAATCTTCGCCCAGCCAAAAGCATGCACAACAGAGGCAGAGCCAAGAGCCTTCACCCCCCACCCCCTCAAGGAAAAACCCAGATTTGCCCATGTTTGTTCACCGAGCAGCCAGGCAGCCAGCACAATTTATTGCTAGCTGCTCGGTGTTCCAGGTCGCATTTTTTTAATCCCCCAAGGGTGGCAGGGCGGCGCCCATCTCGCCCATTAACACCAGCCGCCCCTGCCCTGTGTCAACGTGGAATTCACAACAAGGCTGTACCATGCGATAGTCTGCCAAAACCGCGGACAATGTCCGAGATACAACCACCTCAATGGAGATAAAAACACAAACCACAACACCAAAAAACCTGCGATGGGCCAAAGCGCGATGAGGAAATCAGCGATAAGCAGCGACAGGCCTGCAACACACACCTGGACGGCGGGAAAGAGCTCCATAAAAGTAGAAAAAAACACCCAAACACAAATTGACCAACACCCAAGCACCATGGAGGCAGCCGGAGCAGACGCAAAGGAAGAGTGCAACCCCACAAGCACCCCTGATGACCAGCCCGGGACCTCAGGGACAGGCAAGGGCAAGGACAAGAAGAAGAGGAAGACGAAGTTCAGCCCGCAGGTGAACAGGATCATAGTCACGGAGGTGATGGAACACCATCAACAACTGTTCGTCACCTCCAACGTGTCATTGGGCACCAAAAATGGAATATGGCGGGACATCGTGGACAAGGTGAATGCCGTCGGAGAGCACAAGAGGACAATGGACGAGGTCAAGAGGCGATGGAATGACATCAAGAGAAAGACCAAGGAGAAACTCGCAGCCAACCAGAAGGCAGCAATGCAGACTGGAGGTGGGGGCCCAGCGCCACAGCTCGAGCTGGATGACATGAAGGAGCTGATGTCGACAGTCATCAGTGTGGATACTGTGGCCGGAGTCGGGGGACCGGATACTGCTTGACAGGACACAACACAACCGCAACAGGGTGAGTGACCACCAGGTACTGGGGGGACGGGTGGAGATGGCCACGATGGCACACATACATAATCAAGCACAGCACAGTGCACACCCATAAAGACTCTGGGTCATCGCCCAGATCCACAGACTGTCACAATGTACAAAGCCATGCTGTCTGAATGTCAACATGTACCATGTGGCTACATACATGTGGACACAGTGCAATACACCATCTCCCCTTCCCATTGCAGGGACAATGTCAACACCCCCTGCAGAGCAGTCCCAGCCACTCTTCACTGATGACGAGGAGGACAACGCCAGCATCGACACCCAAGCCCTCCTAGACATCATTGACATCATCCTCAACTCACCTCCAGGATCAGGGCTGACCAGCTGCATCAAGGAGACCCCACCCACCGCCCAAACCACCCAGCAGGAGGCACCCATGGCCCGCCAGTCTTCCAAGACCCCCAGGAACAACACATGGCCTTCCAACGCTGTGTGCTTGAGGCCCAGAGGGAGACGGCTGAGCAGGTGCGGGTGGGGTTCGACCTCATGGCTACCAAACTGGACGCCATCCATGGGTGTCTAGGCCTGCTCCATGGCCTCCAACAAGCCCTGACATCACTGGAGTCCTGACGCGGAGAGAAGAACACCTGTTCGCTCAGAGGGGCTCCAGCGATACCAGCCGTGAGCTGGGACACATGCGGAGGCTCGTGGAGAACATGGTGCGTATGGAGGCGGAAAGGATGGCAGCCACCGCTGTACATCAGCGAAATGTAGCTGGGATATACCATGCCCTGCAGACCATCATCATGGCATTGCTGCCACAAGGCGTGGCGCTGATGAATGCTGCTGACCCCACACCATCCACATCTCCGCCCCCTGGTGTGTCAGTGCCCCACAGTTCGGCAGGCGTATCCACTCAGGCACCTGATGTGTCACTGCCACACTGTGCGGCCGACAACCCTCCTCCGGCCCCTGATGTGTCAGTGGCACTGTGCCAAAGCCGGTACTGCAACACCCACAGGTGGGGCAATGCACACATCCGGGGACGAGGACGTGGATGGGTTTGTGATCAGGAGGCACTAGCATTCATTTCCGCCACCTGGCCTGTTCCTGCTTGGTGCCGCACATGGCCACATGACCTACCACTGACCCCCGATGCACTCAACTTGGGCAGCGACATGGACTGCCATACCCTGTTTGATGACCAATGACACGGCGACCCCATGGCGGACTGTACCCTACCTCTTTCACAGGACTTGTCATCCCCGGATGGACTCTGGTTGGTCCTCCACGGGCCCATATTGTGTAGTGGGCTCGGCATTGCCCTGTACCACTCCAGCTGCAGAACTGCACTGAATATGCAATAAACATCCAGTGATGCACTGCTGTGTTATATCGTCCATCATCCATGTATGAATGTGTGGGTGAATGTAGGGACAGTGATGTCCCTTGCGTCAATGATGCTCATCCTGCGGGATGCCATTCAGAGGGTGCTACACAGCATATTGGGTACCGGGTCCCATGAATACTACAACAGGGACACAAGCATCAGTCTCTTCCATGTCCGGACATGGACTTAACCATGACCAGATCCCACGTGTCATTGTTGCAAACCCTGCGCTGGTCTGGCTTACGGCAGGCCAGACCACTCCTCTTACGCTCCGAGGGGGGGCCCTCCTTGCTACCCGTTGCCGGCGTACTCGCTGGTGGTGTGCAGGTCACTGGTCTAGTTGTCAGCATGTCACAGCCACTCCCTGAGGGTAGGTTTGCATGCACACCACACCCATCCGGCACAGGCGTCACAGGCCATGTGACTCCGCCAACATAAGGGGCCAATGACATCACATTCCCCTCTGCCGGTGGTGACTGGATGACAGATGCTCCACGGTTCTCAATCATAAAAGGCCCATGAGTTGTTGCACACAGGGTTAGTGGCACCCGAGGCCTTGCGTCCGTCATGGGCCTGCCACCACATGCCACTGACTGGGCGTGCACAGGGTTAGTGGCACCCAAGGCCTTGTGTCCATCATGGCCTGGGACCACGTGGCGCTGACTCTGATTTCACAGGGTTAGTGGCACCCAGGGCCTTGCGTGCATCACGGGCCTGACACCACGTGGCGCTGGCTGGACTTGCACATGGTTAGTGGCACCTGGAGCATTGCAGCCGGCACAGGCACCCCGCCACGGGACGGTGACTTTGGCACCTTAAGCTGCTGAGCGGGTGTGCAGCATGCGATGATGCCCCGATCCGGCGGTCCGGACAACTCGGGTTTTGTGTGCCCTGCTGGACCACAGTGTAGGCCAGAGTCAGCGGGCAGCGCGGGCCTACCACCACGTGGCGTTGCTTCCGGGATCACAGAGTTGGTGGCACCTATCGCTCTGAGCATGTGAGGCCGGTGCCCTGGTATGTCCTCTGCAATGGAGTAATCAAGAGCCAGCACCAAACGTGAGACCTGGTGGCCTGCGTAGCGGGCGGCATGGTGTGGAGTGTGCTATGTCCGCGGCCCCCGGGCTTGTGGCCTGCAGTGGCACGTGGTGGGACCTCTGCATGCTGATGGCGAAAGTTGAGTAGTGCGGCCTGGGTACGCAGGGGCGGGCATGATCCGATGGGCGGCGGGAGGGTCTGGGGTGCCTCTGTCTGGGTGTGCATGGGTGGGCAGGCAATGTTGTCTTGTGCGATTGTGTGTACTGTGCCAAACATGTATCTGGACTCTGTTTCAGATGACAGGTCTGTCTCAGATGTGTGACCTAATGGACTGTACTACATGCCGGCAAGTGGTTGGAAACACACCGGTGGCAGCAGGTGAGCAGTGTGGCCTGGGTGCGCAAGGGCGGCGCTCTCGCTCTCTCCCTCTCTTCTTCTCTCTCTCTCTCTCACTCTCTTCCTCTCTCTCTCTCTCCCCCTCTCTCCCCCTCTCTTCTTCTCTCTCTCTCTCTCTCTCTCTCTCTCCCTCCCTCTTCCTCTCTCTCTCCTTCACTCTCTCTCTGTCCTTTGATGTGCGCAGGACACACCTTCTCATCATGATTTTTGTCTTGCAGGCTGTGACCTACAGATTGGCCCGAGGGGAGCCGCAATGTGTCTTCATTTCATTTTTGTGTTTATTTTAATAAAGTTTGATTTGTTGCTTTGGAAATGAATGTGTGATGCTCATTTTTGTGACGACACATGCATGTCAACAATTGTGATTGTGCGACATCATGCCGATAATTTTGTACGTTATTGGGTGTAGCTGATGTGGCATGTCTTTGGTCGGGTTGGGGGGGCCGGGAAGGGGGGGTCCTGGGGTTGGCTGCGGCGGCTGTTGTTTCCCTTTCGGCCCTCTGGGCTGCATGTTCAGTTGCCCTCAATCTCCCGCGAATAATGAGCAAGGGAATAACCCTGTGCTTCTCCTTGACAATAATAGGAGAAGGATTAGGTGGGAGCACTTGGTCACAAGTAAGAATAAACTCCCCGCGCTTTATGATGGGTTAATTCCAATCTTAGAAACTGTGGGGTGCATTGACACTGAGGCTAACAATAAAGATTCCCAGAGTACATTGTTTAAGGCTCATGAGGACCTGATAAAAGCTGCGGTACCTCATTTTACTTGTAGTCCACAAACAATAAAAGGGAGACGTCAAGGCAAAACACTATGGTACAACCTAGCTTGCAGAAGGGCAAAAACAGAACTCCTTAGAACAATTAAGGAGGGTATAGGGGGGGATAGCATTAAAAAAAGTAGGCAAGCATATAAGAAACTTATTGCCCACGCAAAGGTAGAATGGGAGGAAAACCAGTTGGAAAAACTTACCGAGGCCCTAGCGACCCAAAACTCTCGCTTGTTTTGGAGGATTGTGAACGGCGGGTCGGGGAATTTAAAATCGGCACTAGAGCCCAATATCGCCCCAGGGGTGTGGCAGGCCCATTTCCAGACCCTATACAGTTCTGAGCCGGGAGAATCTTTACCTTCTGTTGAGGTGGGCTGGCCGGAATATGCGGGGGATCCAATAACGTTGGGCGAGGTTACTGCTGCCATCTCAGGACTGGCTTCTGGAAAGGTGCCAGGACTGGATGGATTACCAGGCGATATGTTTAAACAGGAGCCCAGAGTCTGGGCACCTTACCTTACCGCCCTTTTCAATGGAGTTCTTGGAGGCATGGAAATCCCTAGTACTTGGCTGGGGGCAGAGGTGGTCCCCATCTTTAAAAAGGGCTCGCCTCTGCTCCCAGCCAACTACAGACCAATCAGCCTGATAGACGTGGCACAGAAGCTGTTTGGTAGGGTGTTGCTGAACAGGCTCCAGGATTGGATGGAGGAGGTGGGAGCCCTTAGTCCCTACCAGGCGGGATTCAGGAGGGGAGTGTCCACCGTGGACCAGGTTTTTAGATTGAACCTGATCTATTGGAGGGCAGCAAAATTCGAGGGCGGTAGTCTGTACACAATTTTTGTGGACCTACGGGCCGCCTTCGATTTGGTGCCCAGGGGGAAACTTTGGAGCGTCCTGGCGGAGATGGGTCTTCCCCCGGACATCCTAATGATCTTACAGAGGCTGCATCACAATAACTACGCCCGAGTGAGGTGTGGGCGGTCGGGGGAATTGACCGATAGATTTCCCGTTGGCCGGGGGGTAAGACAGGGCTGTGTGTTAGCACCGACCCTGTTTTGCCTCTTCGTCAACGGGGTAATCGCCCATCTGAATGCCACTAAATACACCGACGCCCCGAAATTAAATGGCAGCAGGGTGCCCGCAATTATGTTTGCGGATGACACCCTGCTGCTATCTAAAACCCCTATGGGTATACAGAGGATTCTCGACTCCTTTGTGGCCTTTTGCACCGACAGGGGGCTGGAAATTAATGCGGCAAAAACCAAATTCATGGTTTTGAACCCGAGACAAAAATTGCGACCAAATCCACAATTGGGAGCTGTACGGCTCGAGAGAGTGGCCACCTTCGAATATCTCGGTGTGACCCTCAACGAAACGATGACCTGGGGATCCCATCAGAGTAGGGCCAACCTCAAACTCACGCAAACTACTGGGGGTATCACCCGGATGATGACTGGTTCGTCATACCGTCCATTGGGGGCACTAATACAGATATACAAGGCCCAGGCCAGGGGAGCGATAATGTATGGGGCGGAAATATGGGGCCATACGCCTTGTGGGAGTCTCTCAATAACGGAAAATAAGTTCATAAGACAGATAACCGCACTCCCCCCCAGCACCCCGCTCCTTCCCCTGAGGCTGGATTTGGGCCTACGACCGTTAGCAGATGAAATAAGTCTGAGACCCATAGCATTCTGGCGTAGGTTGTGGAGCAGTAATGATCTTGCAGAATATCGGGCGGAATTGGTCGAACTCTTGAACCACCCAAAAGTGCTTAATATCCCGTGGGTCAAAAATATCCAAGCCACCTGTATGGAAATAGGGTTCCCTGATTTATGGTTTGATCCAGCGAAAGCCGCACTAAAAATTTCCTAAAAGTCCCTGGCTAATGTATATCATGAACACAAAATAGCCAGGATCCAAGCCACCCAGGCACACGGGTCCTTATCCTTTGCGTTTTTGCAAAGCAAGGATTCCTATAGGTTCGAGAAAGCATTAGATCCCATTTCCCCTGTACTGGCGCGGAAGCTGTTCCTCCAATGGAGATACGGCACACTGCCTTTTCGGTCCTTCACATGCACATGGTCAACGGCGCCCACTATAAAGCAGTGCCCGGCTTGCGATGCTAAGGAGGAAACTGACCTGCATGTGGCTTTCTTCTGCCCAGCCTACAAGGCAGCACGAAAATACTGGCTTCTTCCGCTGATAAGGAATATGGGCTGCAGGGAATATGCACCTATGTATAGGATTTTGAAATGTGATGTCTCCGGACCAACTGTCTATGCGCTAACAAAATTTCTTACTAATGTCTGGCATACACGGAACCGCATCTTAAAGGCATTGGGTCCTTCTTAATGATTGTATATGTTTACTGTTCATTGTCGCTACTTTGATAACTGTTGTTTAATAACTTTTTATCCTAATGGTGATTATTTATGTATTTTATGCTGTGTAAATATTTTATCTGTGCTTTTATGGTCATTGACCGAAATAAAGCTATCAAAGTAAGATTTGTTGCTTTGGAAATGAATGTGTGATGCTCATTTTTGTGACGACACATGCATGTCAACAATTGTGATTGTGCGACATTATGCCGATAATTTTGTACGTTATTGGGTGTAGCTGATGTGGCATGTCTTTGGTCGGGTTGGGGGGGGCCGGGAAGGGGGGGTCCTGGGGTTGGCTGCGGCGGCTGTTGTTTCCCTTTCGGCCCTCTGGGCTGCATGTTCAGTTGCCCGGGTGCATCTGTTGTTCTTCATGCGTGGCTGTGGGCTATGCTCCCTTTTGTGGTGCAGGCTGTGGTCCAACTTAGCACCAGGTCAGAGCAGGTGTTATTTTCCTGCTGCTAACGCGCCTTATTGCCTGTCTTGTGTTCTTATCGCAGTTCTGTCTGGTCGTTGTGAATGTTGTGGAGTGGTGTTGTCGCGACTTTTGGCACGGGAACGCCTACTCTGCATCTCATTAGCGAAAGTTGCGGGGGTCATCCGTGGCGATGTTTTTTGAGGCTGCTATCACGGGTAAACTGGTGCTCTGGGCTGTTAACACCAGCTTGTGAATGGGGCGATAAATTTATCGCAACTTTGGCTACAATAAAGTGCCGTTAACTCGGCGATAGTTCCTTGTAAATATGCCCCGAAATGTCTTGTTAAGGAGGTCAGTCTGACCAAAGCTCCAAACTGTGTTTGTTGTTATGTGCTACGGACTTTGTTTCTATTGTGATAAATCGAGATGTTTCGATAAAATATCGTTGGACAAAAAACAGAACAGCGAGACGGTGATAAGAGTGGACACAGCGGACCAAGGTCGGTCCCAGCCCTGGAAGGCCTCCACCCCGGGTATAGATAGAAGGCACTTAAGAGGGTTAAATATATTAGGCAGAACTTCCAGGAAAGATCTTTCTTCTGTCTCAGGTCTGGGAGAAGGTGGTGTCTCAGAGTCCCCTACGCAAATGTCTAATTATGGTGGAGTATTGTGTGGAAGAAGGGTTCCCCCAAATTTTTTTTTTAAAGGTAATTTTCATAGTTTCATACTTTGTTTAAGCTGAGTTTCTTGTGCCATTGTGTGACTTCAAAGGTAGAATCTCATTAACTTTAGACGGATGGAACAGCCTAATGATGCCTGTTATTTATGGTGCCAGTTTTCTCTGGTCTCATCCCCTGTCTCCTGTCTCTGGTGCCCACTGTTTATGGAGCCGGCGCGCTATGGAGTTCCTTGTCTTTCTGGCTTGATTTCTCTGGTGCCTGTTTTCTCTGGTACCCGCGGTTTCTCCTCCTTGTTGTGTGTGATCCCTTACCCTTTGGTCTCTGAGCCATACTGTGTCCTGTGCTTACTCCTCTGGTTGTCTTCTTGGTCAGGAGCTTGTTGTCTCTGGTGCTGCTTTCTCTTTTGGCTATTTAACTGGCCCCTTGTGTCACTGGTGCTTCTATCTCAGGTGTTTGGTATCTCCAGTGCTGTTTTTTGTCACCCGTTGCGTAGACTGTGTTTTCTCTTCTGGCTCTCTCTCTGGCACCAGTGGTCTCACAGGCTTATTGTTTTTAGAGATGCAGCCTCTCCGGACTCTGTTTTAGGGGCTTGTTCCCAGTCTGCCTTTGTCCTTGCATGCTCTCTCTCTATGGCTTCTGACTCTGGTTCCTGCTGCATCTGTTGTCTGTGTCGGCAGTGTGACGGTCTGATTCCTGCACCTCAGGCACTTCTGTTGCCTCTGTCTGGTGCCTGCTGTCTCTGGTGCTTCTGTCACTGGTGATGCTCTAGCTGGTGCCTCTGTTTCTGGTACCTGGTTTCCTTCTCTCTGGTGCCTCTGTGTCTGTGGCTGCTGCATTGTCCAGTGGCTGCGTCTAGTACATATGGCTCTAGTGTAGCTGTCTATATCGCTTCTGTCTCTAGTGCTGCTGTCTCTTGTGCCTCTGTCTATGGTGTCAAAAGCAAAAAGAACAGAAGATGGATGGAATGCTGAACAAATCAAACTCTCAGCTCCAGTCACAGATCTGGGTTTAATCCATTGTTGTTTTGCTCACCATGTCATCCCAGATTAGACCCAGCCATATGCAAATCAGTCTTGACTCTGCTCCCCATGGGAACAATCCAGATCGAAGTGCCAGGCCAGGTCCTCCCTGTACAGGAAACAAGCATACTGGAACCAGTTTCGGGGTATCACCTCTCATCAGCCAAACTAGTTAGAATCCACTGACAGTAAGCATGGGACCAACGTCTGGTCATACCCTTCCCATTTAGAGCAACAAAAGCATAAAGAACAGATGATGGACACAATGCAATGGATCTAGGGCCAGACCTCTGTACTGAGGGGTGAATGTTTGACATTGTTCAGCTTTCGGTCCATCAATTGTTCTTTTTGCCTATGTTGCCTGCTGTCTATGGTATTGCTGTCTCTAGTGCCTCAGTTTCTATTGACTGTGTCCCTAATGTTGCTGTCTCTAGTGCCACTGACTCTGATGCCTTTGTCTTTGGTGGCAGTTGCCTCTTTGGCTACTGTCTCGAATGCCACTGCGACTTGTTGTGTCTGGTATTTCTGTCTCTGGTTATGTTATGTTATGTTATGTTAAGTGGAATTTATAGAGCGCACTGACACCGTGAGTTTCCTGGCGCTGTAAGACAGAGGTGAGTCTGGGGTCAGAGGAGACGGAGTTTAGCCGAGTGGGGGAAAAAGGAAGGTTTTGAGCAGTTTTCTGAAATAAAGGAGGGAGCTACTGGATTTGATGGTCAGGGGAAGAGGATTCCAAAATTTGGGGACAAGGTGGGCAAACCGACGGCCGCCGAATTTGTTGGTTTTGGTCTTGGGGACAGCAAGCAGGTTGAGGAGAGCTGAACGAAGATTACGCATTGGACGGTGTGGATTGATGAGTGTTGTCAGGAAAGCGGGCCTGGAACAGTGGAGGGATTTGAACGTGAGGCAGCCCAGCTTGAAGGCCGCCCTTTGTTCTATAGGTAGCCAGTGCAGTTTGTGTAGCAGAGGTTTGGCCGACTGCCATTTGGGAGTTTTGTAGATGAGACGGGCTGCTTGGTTCTGCACGACCTGAAGGCGATGCAGCAGTGATTTTGGGAGTCCGTAGTACAAGGAGTTGGAAAAGTCCAGGTGAGATAGTACCAGGGAGATGATAACTTGGACCAGAGCGGCTGGTGGTAGTAGGAGACTGACTTTACGGATTTTGCTGAACTGGAACGTACATGAGGAGATCACAGCGCCCACATGAGATCTGAGGGAGAGTTCGGTATCGATGGTCACACCAAGACTTTTTACTGATTTCACAGGGACCGGGGGGGGGGGGCTAGTTTATTAGGACAGAACTGCGGACCCCAGTGGGAGGGGCTGGAGCCAGGGAGAAGGAGCTCAGTTTTACCAGGATTCAATTTTAATTGGTTGTAGTTCATCCACTCCTGGATGTGTATCATGGCGGAATGGAAGTTGTTCACAGCGTCCAAGGAGTTGAGTGGGAAGATGATCTGCAGGTCGTCAGCGTAGTTGTACACTGTGATATCCCAGCTCTGAAGCGAGTGAATCAGGGGACGGAGGTAGAGGTTGAATAATAGGGTTGACAGGGAAGAACCCTGAGGGACTCCACAGGTCGTGGGGGTTTTGGACGCTGTGTAGGGGCCCAAGCGGACGGCTTGTGTTCTGCCGGTCAAAAAGGACTGGGTCCATTTGAGGGCAGGACCCTTGATGCCTGCCCGCTCGACACGGTGAAGGAGGATGTTGTGGTCAACCGTGTCCAACGCGGCCGACAGATCCAGGAGTACTAGGGCCTGGGGGATCCCTATGTCAGCGTTCCTCCTCAGCGTGTCCAAGACTGCTAGGATGACGGCCTCGGTGGAATGGGCTGGCCTAAAGCCGGCCTGATTAGGCTCCAGGTGGCAGGAGGTCTCGATGAAGTTGGAGAGACACCGGGTGACGTGGGCCTCCATTAATTTGGAAAAGTAGGGCAAAAGCGATATGGGACGGTAGTTAGAGAGTTCAGCCGGGTCCGCACCAGGTTTCTTCAGGAGAGGCACTAAAATGGCCTCCTTGAAGGAGCTGGGGACAATACCGGTGCTGAGAGAGCCATTCAGTAGGGGTAGAATGCAGTCGGGTAATTTAAGACAGACGTCCCGTAAGACCGAAGGAGGGCAGCAGTCGTTTGGAGAGACTGATTTTACCCGGGTCGCAAGTTCAGCTCGTGAGTTGGGGTTGAGGGTGGGGAAGTGGGTGAGGGTCGATGAGTTGTTCGAAGGGGTGTCTAGGGGGAATATCTGAGGGAGGGGGGGATGGAGTCCTTGATTTTATTGATTTTCTCGATAAAGAAAAGATTAAGAGCATCACAGGTCTCTTGGGTGGGGGTCTGACCCGGGAGAGTTCTGTCATCTGAGGTGAGTTTGTTCATGATTTTGAAGACCTCCTTTGATTTATTGTCCGCGGAAGAGATTCTGTTTGAAAAATGTTCCGATTTGGCTAAGGAGATTGCGTTTTTGTATTCTCTGCGAGCTGTAGTGTATTGTAGTCTATCAGGCTCAGAGTAATTGCGTCTCCACGTCCGTTCCAGCTGGCGCACCTTCAGTTTGTGTTTCTTAAGTTCGCCAGAGAACCATCTGTGGGAGTTGTGGTGTCTGGTGCAGGGGAACTTGGTAAGGGGGACGAATTGGTCACTGGCCGACATTAGCCAGGTGCCAATATCACTTTCCATCGTGTCGATGTTGGCTGGTGTGTTAATAGCTGGGCGGGTGTTGGCTAAGGTCGCAAGGAAGCCTTGGGAGTCGTGGGAGTTCCATTTCGTGAGAGGCCGCCAGCCATCAGAGGAGCGGAGGTCCTGCCTGTGACAGTGAGGGTGGTGTCGACTAGGTGGTGGTCTGACCAAACGCAGGGGGAAACAGATGGCTGGGAGAGTGCTAAATTTTGGGTCCAAATCTGATCAAGGATGTGGCCCTTGATATGGGTGGGCAAGGAAATTTGTTGGGTCAGGTTAAGGCTGTTGAGGGCTTCAAAGAGTTCTGTGGCGTGGGGCCCAGCGTTGACGTCATTGAACCAGTAATTGAGGTCGCCAAAGAGAGCTAGTCTGGAGTGCAGTGTCAGTAGGTCGGACAGCTGTTTGATCAAGGTGGCAGCAAAGGACGACATAAGGTGTGGAGGCCGGTATAAGAGAAGGAGTGTTAGGGCTCCTACGTCCGTTTTCAGACTGATGATTAGGTTGTCTACTTCCGGGAGGATAAGGGAAGATGTGGAGATGAAGTTAAGATGTTTTGATATGATGGCTGCCACCCCACCCCCGGGGCGATTTCCAGTGCGGTCGGCATGGAGGATGTAGTAGTCTGGGGGGAGGGCCGCCAGAATGTCAGGGAGAGAATATGTAGTCAGCCAGGTTTCTGTGAGCAGAAGTATGTCTGGTTTCTCATTAGACAGGAGGATATAGATATCGGCTTGGTGTTTTACCAGGGAACGGGTGTTCAAATACAACACCCGGATGGAAGTGTCACTCCTGACCGGTTTAGCGGGGGGGATGCTCCGACTGGGGAGGTGTGAGTCTGAGCGCGCGAGGCCAGCTGTAGTGATTCGTCTGGTGGTGGCAGGAGAGGGTGGAGGGTATGAGAGTTGCAGTTCTCTGAGGGAGTTGGCCGAGTATGAGGTGGGATAACCGGCATGGCTGGCCCCTGGGCCCGGCCTGGCGCGGACGGGCGCAGACGGGCTTGCCTTTGGCACGCCTTCGGTGCGCAGGCGGCGCGCACGCTGCGCGCGTCCGCTGCGCGTCCGGGGGAGGTGTCAGTGTTACTTGTGTGTCTAGTGCTGACGTCCATGTGCATCCAGTGTTGTTGCCTCGGTTGTCTATGTCTCTAGAGCAGTGATACTCAATGTAAGTCCGGAAGCCGCATCCAGGCCTCCTGACCTTTACCTGCGGTCCCCTGGTCAACAGCATCACTGGGCTGCTGTTTTCTGGACTCAGCACTAACATTGAGATATAAGTTAAATAAACAGGCAAGCCTTTATTTAAAGGTTAAGTGAAGTTAAAGAAAGGAAGTAACTAGGCAATCCTGCACCACTTAACTTTAGAAACACATTTATTTTTAAAGACAACTTGCAGCAAAAGTGTAAAATATGATAAGGTCTCTACAAAATTTAAGAAGGGAATTTCATTAACATGCAGAACAGTTTCACAGTAATACATCACATTATATCAGTGCATTTAGAAGTATTTTTTTTTAAACCCGATTTTTTTTAAACATGAATTTACAAACATTAATTCTTACCCCCACCCTGACAACAATGTCAATATGTAACTAAGATGTAAGTCAGTTGTTAAGTGCAGTCTTTGGGCTGGGTTCCAATTAAACATGAAAACATTATACTTTATTAAATCATACACAGGAGAAGGTTTTGTACAATGCACATCCAGAAGTCATGTATTTGGACCTACTTTTATTTATGATAATCAGTGAAAAGGAGGGAAAGTGAAATTAAACAATTACCTAGGACGGCGATACTCAAAGTACGGCCCGAGGGCCGCATGCATCCCTCCCGAACTTTACATGTGGCCCCAAGCGTCAGCAGCGGCACTGGGCTGCTGTTTACCCGACTCAGCACTAAATTGGATAAAAGAATTAAAAACACTTCTGGTTGTAAATATTCCCGAATTCTAGATTCATGTGTAGCGCTGCTTCAAGACGGCCTCTATCACAGTCTGGACCGGAACTTAGGAGTTCTGTTCAGTTGGGATCCTTTAGGATTTATGCTTGAAAACATGATCAATTTTGATTGATGCTCATGTACTACAGAAGTTAGTGGAACTACTCCTCCCTCAGTTTTCTAGACCACACCAAGAAGGTAGCTGGGACCTGTTTCGGTCTTCTTCGGGGTCTTAGACCCATGTTGGGGTTCTTCGACCCACCCACCCGGCAGCTTATTGTCCAGGCGGCGATCCTGTCAAGATTTGACTACACCAGCTCGCTCCTCCTTGGAGCTAACCAGGCTGAGGTGGTTCGCCTTCAGCGAGTTCAAAACGCTGCTGTCAGAGTTCTGCTGGGGCTTCCGCGTAGGTGCGCGTCAGCCGCTGCTCTCTATAAATTACACCAGCTGCCTATAGCTAGGCGAATCGAATTCAAGGCTCTTTGTCTATCTTTAAAAATTCTCAAATTTGCGTCTCCTGGACTTCTGGCCAATTTTTTGACACCTTATGTGCCTGGTCGCCATCTTCGCTCCTTGGGGCAACACTTAGTGGTGATTCCCCGCATGAAGCGTCTCCGGATTGGGGGGCAGTCTTTTTTCTGCCTGGCAGCTAAACTATGGAACTCGCTGCCTCTTTGCATACGCAGTACGGATAGCCTGATAACCTTTCGCAAAGCCATCAAGACCTTCCTTTTTCCTGTGGTGTAATCCTGTTTTCTCTTGTTTTTCGTTTTCCTTTTTTTCTGCTTGAGCCCTTCTTTTGTTCCTGCTCCTCTATTGTTAGCGCCGGGATGCCTTTTTGCTGAGGCAGCTGTGCGCTTTATAAATCCAGCTAACATAACATAACATAACATAACATAACATAACATAACATAACATAACATAACATAACATAACATAACATAACATAACATAACATAGCCACACCTCTACAATGACACCACGCTGGCTAACTATTTGCAAAAAACAGGGTACAATGGTGCCTCTTTTTATCTCTCGCACCTTATTTTGAAACACGCCAGTTCTTGTAACTTATGCCTGGCCAACCATAACCTTTTCATGAAAGTAACTTGCGCCTCAGTTATGTGCAGAACCTTCTGATTGGCTCTCTCCTCTTCAATGCATTTACCAGCCAAACATGAGCTATTAATGGTTTAGCATGATCAAAGAGAGAGGTAAAGAATTAATCTAGATCAGTGATACTAAAAGTACGGCCCGGTGGTCACATGCAGCCCTCCTGACCTTTACATGAGGCCACCTGGGCAGCAGCAGCACTGAGCTGCTGTTTACCCGACTCAGCACTAACATGGAAAAAAACATTTAAAATACAGCAAGCACTTATTTGAAGGTTAATTGCAATTAGGGAAAGGAAGTAACTAGGCCCTTAAGTTTAGGAACACCTTCATTTTTAAAGACAGCCACTAGATACACATGCTTTGCTTCCCCTACACCCACTTTACATCCTCCGCTGGCATCAGTGCAGCCCTCAGTTACACCAAAGGCCAAACTTTGCTCCCCCAGGAAAATCTTCTTGAATACCCATGGCCTAGGATCACAAAGTTTGGTATAGTGTGGAAGCCGGGATTGACACCTGGGTATCTTGTTTCACACTGTGCAATTCAGCCACTGGATGGATATGCTTTGCTTCCCCTACAGTCACCTAAGAGGCACTGACCCCCCGTACCTACAGCCCCGTCCGCCACCCTGCTGGCATCAATTCGGCCGTTGATCACATCACAGAATAAACCTTGTGGCCCTTGGGAAAATGTTTGTGAGTACACATGCTCTGGAGCATTGTATCTCTATTGTGTGCTGTCTCGGGTGCCTATAACTCCGATACCATTATCTCAAGTGGCTGAAATCTTTGGGAGCTGGTGTTTTTGTGGCTCCTGTCTCTAGAGCTGCTGTCACTCATGCCTCTGTGTGACGGATGCCTGCTATCTCTGGTGCTGTAGTCTCTGGTGCCTGTATCTGTAGTGTGGCTTTTTCTGTGGCGGATGTCTCTAGTGCTGCGACAACCGCTTCTTGCAACCCCTGGGGCTGCTATGTCTAATGAGGCTGTTCCTGTGGCTGCGGTGTCTGATCCCTGCTGCCTCTGATGCTGCTCTGTCTTGCCTGGTCTGGTCTTGTGTGGCTGGCTCTGTGGCTGCGGTGTCTGATCACTTCTGCCTCTGGTGCTGCTCTTTGCCTGGTCTTGTCTGTCTCTTTGGCTACCATGTCTGATCCCTGCTGCCTCTGGTGCTCCTCTGTCTTGCCTGGTATAGTCTAGCTTGGCTGTCTCTGTGGCTGCCGTGTCTGATCCCAGCTGCCTCTGGTGCTGCTCTATCTTGCCTGGTATTCTGGCTGGTTCTGTGGCAGCCGTGTCTTATACCAGGTGCCTCTGGTACTGCCGTGTCTTGCCTGGTCTTGTCCAGTCTGCTGTTTATGTGACTGCTGTGCCTGATACCAGCTGCCTCTGGTGCTGCTCTGTCTTGCCTGGTCTTGTCTAGTCTGGCTGTCTCTGGAACTACGGTGTCTGATACCAGCTGCCTCTGGTGCTGCTCTGTCTTGCCTGGTCTTGTCTAGTCTGGCTGTTTCTGTGGCTGCCGTGACTTATCCCTGCTGCCTCTGGTGCTGCTCTGTCTTGCCTGGTCTGGTCTAGTCTGGCTGTCTCTGTACTGTGGTGTCTGATCCCTGCTGCCTCAGGTGCTGCTCTGTCTTGCCTGCTCTGGTCTAGTCTGGCTGTTTCTGTGGCTGACGTGTCTGAGCCCAGCTGCCTCTGGTGCTGCTCTGCCTTGCTTGGTCTTATCTAGTCTGTCTCTGTGGCTGCCGTGTCTGATACCAGCTGCCTCTGGTGCTGCTCTGTCGTGCCTGGTCTTATCTAGTCTGTCTGTTTCTATGTCTGATCCCTGCTGCTTCTGACGCTGCTCTGTCTTGCCTGGTCTGGTCTAGTCTGGCTTTCTCTGTGGCTGTGGTGTCTGATCCCTGCTGCCTCTGGTGCTGCCCTGTCTAGCCTGTTCTGGTCTAGTCCGGCTGTTTCTGTGGCTGCCGTGTCTGATCCCAGCTGCCTCTGGTGCTGCCCTGTCTTACCTGGTATGTTCCAGTCTGGCTGTCTCTATGGCTGCGGTGTCTGATACCAGATGTCTCTGGTACTGCTCTGTCTTGCCTGGTCTTGTCTGTCTCTGTGGCTGCGGTGTCTGATACCAGCTGCCTCTGGTGCTGCTCTGTCTTCCCTGGTCTTGTCTAGTCTGGCTGTTTCTGTGGCTGCCATGTCTAATCCCTGCTGCCTCTGGTGCTGCTCTGTCTTGCCGGGCTGTTTCTGTTGCTGCTGTATCTTATCCCAGCTGCCTCTGGTGCTGCTCTGTCTTGCCTGGTCTTGTCTAGTCTGGCTGTTTCTGTGGATGCCGTATCTTATCCCTGCTGCCTCTGGTGCTGCTCTGTCTTGTCTGGTCTCGTCTGGCTGTCTCTGTGGCTGCTGTGTCTTATCCCTGCTGCCTCTGGTGCTGTTCTGTCTTGCCTTGCCTGGTCTCATCTGGCTGTCTCTCTGGCTGCGGTATCTGATCCCTGCTGCCTCTGGTGCTGCTCTGTCTTGAGTGGTCTGGTCTAGTCTGGTGGTCTCTGTGGCTGCCATGTCTTATCCCTGCTGTCTCTGGTGCTGCTCTGCCTTGCCTGGTCTGGTCTAGTCTGGCTGTCTCTGTGGCTGCGGTGTCTGATCCCTGCTGCCTCTGGTGCTACTCTGTCTTGCCTGGTTTGGTCTATTCTGGCTGTTACTGTGGCTGCAGTGTCTGATCCCTGCTGCCTCTGGTGCTGCTCTGTCTTGCCTCGTCTGGTCTAGTCTGGCTGTCTCTGTTGCTGCTGTGTCTGATACCTGCTGCCTCTGGTGCTGCTCTGTCTTGCCTGGTCTGGCTTAGTCTGGCTGTCTCTGTGGCTGCTGTGTCTTATCCCTGCTGCCTCTGGTGCTGCTCTGTCTTGCCTGATCTGCTCTAGTCTGGCTGTCTCTGTGGCTGCCTTGTCTTATCCCTGCTGCCTCTGGTGCTGCTCTTTCTTGCCTGGTCTTGTCTAGCCTGGCTGTTTCTGCGGCTGCCATGTCTTATCTCTGCTGCCTCTGATGCTGCTCTGACTTGCTTGGTCTGGTCTCGTCTGGCTGTTTCTGTGGCTGCGGTGTCTGATCCCTGCTACCTTTGGTGCTGTTCTGTCTTGCCTGGTCTGGTCTATTCTGGCTGTTTCTGTGGCTGCTGTGTCTGATCCTTGCTGCCTCTGGTGTTGGCCTGTCTTGCCTGGTTCGGTCTCGTCTGGCTGTCTCTGTGGCTGCCATGTCTGAACCCTGCTGCCTCCGGTGCTGCTCTGTCTTGCCTGGTCTGGTTTAGCCTGGCTGTTTCTGTGGCTGCTGTGTCTTATCCCTGCTGCCTCTGTTGCTGCTCTGTCTTGCCTTGTCTGGTCTCATCTGGCTGTCTCTGGGGCTGCGGTGTCTGATCTCTGCTGCCTCTGGTGCTTCTCTGTCTTGCCTGGTCTGGTCTAGTCCGGCTGTCTCTGTGGCTGCCGTGTCTGATCCTAGCTGCCTGTGATGCGACTCTAACTTGCCTGGTCTTGTCTAGTCCGGCTGTCTCTGTGACTGCGGTGTCTGATGCCAGCTGCCTCTGGTGCTGCTCTGTCTTACCTGTTCTTGTCTAGTCTGGCTGTTTCTGTGGCTGCTGTGTCTTATCCCTGCTGTCTCTGGTGCTGTTCTGTCTTGCCTGGTCTGGTTTAGTCTGGCTGTCTCTGTGGCTGCGGTGTCTGATCCCTACTGCCTCTGGTTCTGCTCTGTCTTGCCTGGTGTGGTCTATTCTGGCTGTTTCTGTGGCTGCCTTGTCTGATTCCTGCTGCCTATGGTGCTGCTACGTCTTGCCTGGTCTAGTCTGGCTGTCTCTGCGGCTGGGGTGTCTGATACCTGCTGCCTCTGGTGCTGCTCTGTCTTGCCGGGTCTAGTCTGGCTTTATATGTGGCTGGGGTGTCTGATACCAGCGGCCTCTGGTGCTCCTCTGTCTTGCCTGGTCTGGCCTAGTCTGGCTGTTTCTGTGGCTGCCGTGTCTGCTCCCTGGTGTCTCTGGTGCTGCTCTATCTTGCCTGGTCTGGTCTAGTCTGGCTGTTTCTGTGGCTGCCGTGTCTGATATCAGCTGCCTCTGGTGCTGCTCTGTCTTGCCTGGTCATGTCCAGTCTGGCAGTTTCTGTGGCTGCCAATTCTGATCCCTGCTGCCTCTGGTGCTGATCTGTCTTGCCTGGTCTCCTCTGGTCTGGATGTCTCTGTGGCTGCGGTATCTGAAACCAGCTGCCTCTGGTGCTGGTCTGGTCTAGTCTGGCTGTATCTGTGACTGAGGTGTCTGATACCAGCTGCCTCTGGTGCTGCTCTGTCTTGCCTGGTCTGGTCTCGTTTGGCTGTCTCTGTGGCTGCGGTGTCTGATCCCTGCTGCCTCTGGTGTGCTCTGTCTTGCCTGGTCTCGTCTATTCTGGCTGTTTCTGTGGCTGTTGTGTTTTATCCCTGCTGTCTCTGGTGCTGCTCTGTCTTTCCTGGTCTGGTCGAGTCTGGCTGTTTCTGTGGCTGCTGTGTCTTATCCCTGCTGCCTCTGGTGCTGCCCTGTCTTGCCTGGTCGGGTCTAGTCTGGCTGTTTCTGTGGCTGCCGTGTCTGATACCAGCTGCCTCTGGTGCTGCCCTGTCTAGCCTGTTCTGGTCTAGTCTGGCTGTTTCTGTGGCTGCCGTGTCTGATCCCAGCTGCCTCTGGTACTGCTCTGTCTAGCCTGTTCTGGTCTAGTCTGACTGTTTCTGTGGCTGCCGTGTCTGATCCCAGCTGCCTCTGGTACTGCTCTTTCTTGCCTGGTCTGGTGTAGTCTGGCTGTTTCTGTGGCTGCCGTGTCTTATCTCTGCTGCCTCTAGTGCTGCTCTGTCTTGCCTGTTCTGGTCTCGTCTGGCTGTCTCTGTGGTTGCAGTGTCTGATCCCTGCTGCCTGTGGTGCTGCTCTGTCTTGCCTTGCCTGGTCTCATCTGGCTGTCTCTGTAGCTGCGGTGTCTGATCCCTGCTGCCTCTGTTCTGCTCTGTCTTGCCTTGACTGGTCTCATCTGGCTGTCTCTGTGGCTGCGGTGTCTGATACCTGCTGCCTCCGGTGCTGCCCTGTCTTGCCTGGTCTAAACTAGTCTGGCTGGTTCTGTGGCTGCCTTGTCTGATCCCTGCTGCCTCTGGTGCTGCTCTGTCATGCCTTGTCTTGTCTAGTCCGGCTGTCTCTGTGGGTGGTGTGTCTGATCCCTGCTGCCTCTGGTTCTGTCCTGTCTTGTCTGGTCTTCTCTAGTCTGGCTGTCTCTGTGGCTGTGGTGCCTGATACCTGCTGCCTCTGGTGCTGCAGTCTATAGTGCCTCTTTATCCGGTGGCTGCTGTCTCTGTGGTTGCTCTCTTTGTCATCTATCTCTGTTGTTGCTCTCGCTTTTGTCAGCTTCCTACTGCTCATGCCATGTTGGCCTCGAGGGGTTTCTGTTGTCACAGGTTCATTATAAGTTGCTTTTCCAATTCTTGTTTGCATACGGGAATGTCTTGTATCATTAAGCAGGTAATGACATTGTGAAATCATAAAAATATGCCTCTAATATTTCACATAATAAAATGCCTTGGGAACAGCAGAAGTGCGTGCCCGCACCCACAACCACCTACACACTGATAATCTCACACAATAACAAGCACGTTCTCATTGACAAAGCACAGGAATGCACCTACACATATTAATGCACACTGAGACACTGCAACCCATAGATGCCGTCAACAAACCTCTCTGGCAGGCGCTCTTCCCTGCTATTTTTAGGTCTCGCGCCTAGCGATGCACTACGCAACAGTGCTCGCGCAGCAAGAGTCCTTTTGTCCGGGGTTCTGAAATGGACCCTGGAATTGTACACCCTTGTGAGTGTGTTTTTAGTTTGGTCTTCTGTGATTGGGCTTTGAGTGCGTGCTTTTTTTAAACAGACCACGCAAAAGGCCAAAGGAGGGCGCATTGCTCCGCCCATGGCCTATTGGTGTCTGTTACGCGCACCAAAGCCCATGTGGTTTCAATTATCCTGCCCAGACACGGGCGCGATAATTGAAAGCACATGTTCGCTGTGGCGTGCGCGCACCACTCGCGGGCGTGTTTTTTTTTTTTTACAATAGCGCTTGTATTTAGATGGTGTTGCTGTCTTGTTTCATATAATCAACGACACTGAGCTGTAATTTATAGATTCCGTATGACTATGAATTCTAGGCATTGCGGCCCTGGCGCGCATCTTATATTTGACAAGGCCTGCCAAGTGTCACACATCGGATGACACATTAACGTAAACGTAGTTTATTTCAGCATTCCTACAGACGAATGTTTTAGTTTGTATACTTTTCATGGTTTTGTAGCTGGCTCTGAATTGAATCCATGTAATCCTTTCATTGGGAGCAAAATACCAATCATAATATCAACAATAACCACTGGATTTACTGCTAACCTTATGTACCTGGGGTTCCAGAGTACCGTCAACGCCTCATCGGGGATACTAAGCACTATATAAATACAATTGTAAGCAATACTCTTCCAAGATGGCAGCGCAAAGAGCCCATGTGGTCCGTCTTCTGTGATCATGCTCTTATGTCTTCTCTTTCTATACTGCGTGGTGTCGGAGGTGATGCTAGTGACGTCTGTTTCCCGCCAGCAGCCTAAGCTCGGAGAGTGGCCGTCCTGCCTTCTCTGTATACCATGGCTGTTGCCGGGGACTGGCTCGGCGCACCGCTGAGCTTCGTGCAAGGGTTCTTTGGTGAGTGTGGGAGGATAGCAGGATTCTTTGGGAGGGACGTACAGAACCTTGGCCAGGGGACATCGCCGGTCTGAAAAGGTACACTTTGCACGAGAAACAGTTACTAGGAACTTAAGCTGACCAAGAGAGCACGGAAGGGTTGTATGAATGAGATGGGAAACTTTGAGAGAGTTCAGCGCCAGTTCGCTTGGGGAAGAAATGGGCTGGTGTACGGGGCCAGAAGTTTGAGCAGGGTTTGTGCAAGTTTCAAGTGCTTGCGTAACAGGCATGTTGCATAGTCTTGTGTACGGGACAACAATGGCAGAGATAGATAGGATCTTTGGGGGCGACTGGACGGGGGCGTGATTATGGTAATATCTGGATTTGTGTTATATAGGAGGGTGCGGTAGGTTGAGGATGAACACATGGTAGTAAGACAGACGTACGATTTCTACGTGAGCCAAGTACAGATGAGAGCGATATAGGAAGAGGTTTCAAGTGATGGCAGTTTAGCAGCTACTAGTGTGTATTATGTTTTTTCATGATTCTTTCTGATGCTGGTCGTAGCTCACTAAGAGGGAGCGAAGATGTATCCATGCTTACGATTCTTTTCATACTCTCGTGTACCTTTTTTGTGGCATCACTCTAATCACGTGTTAATTTTCAACTGAAGTGGTAAACGATTGCTTTTCTAATGACCCATACATGCTTCATTTTCTGTGTACTTAAACTGTCAGTGTATTCTTCTCTCGAATATCTTATGGTACACTGTAAAGCCTCTAGATTCTTTTGAAAATTTTCTGATCGTTGCATCATTATCAACTGTGTCCCTGGTTTTCCTCACTGGTTCTATTCTGTGCTGGTTTGCAAACTCTTTTATCTCTTTCTGTTAGAGTGAGACATGCAAGTGTTGGCCTCATGCCTACCTCCTATCTAGGCTAACATATTTTTTTGTTTAATTTATCGTCGCTGCCATGTTAAGATCGACGCTTACAGTGTAGGCTAAAATATCAACAAATGAATTGAAATGATGAATTCATCTTCATACTTACGTTTTATTATTGAGACTTTAGTGTTGCCAAATATATAATCATGAGATAAAAATCAGCGATCAGGTGGTATACAATACGCTGAATTTGACTATAGTTTGCAGAGGCTTCACTGTGGAACTATCAGGACAGAGTCATGCCAGTTTGCTGCAAATCAGCCCCAGCCGGGGATTGCTTCGAGAGTGGCGCAGAGAAGTGACCTGCTCAGCATTTCTTATCATTCCCGGGCAAGGGCTGGGATAGAGAACAGCTATTTCTCGCTAAGAAAGGTTTGCTGTGCGATCCATCTTAAAATATTGACTTATAGACTTGCAATTTTTTGCTTCTGCTAAATTTTAGCATAGCGTTTAGAAGTACCAATACAGTGTTAGGATGCTAGAAATATTCTAACCATGTTAGAACTATTCACATATTATATTCACTGGCTGTTTCATGCATTGCTGCACTTATTTTCTCATTGTGTGGCCAACTTGAGTTTAAAAAAATAAACATTTACCCAGTCTTGTTAGTGCTGATTTGAGCATGCTTTTATCAATGAAAGATGGTTTGGAGGTACACTGTATCCCTGAATTCCTCTAGTGGGACTAATTATGACCAGAAAACACTACCCGCACAGTTTTGCTTAGTAGGTTCCTTATGGTTCAAAGTCCAACTGTACTTCTAATTCTTGTAGGTGCGTTGTACTAAGTCCTTGCACCAGGGGTTTAGAAATCTGTCCATGTGAATCTGGGGAGCACACCAGATCGTAAAAGGTGTGGCCTGGTAAAATATGTTTAACACCAGTGCACATCAAGGATGCCTTATAGGATAGATTTATGTTGGAAAACCATTTCATGTGCCCACATCAAACTAAAGAGACTGCACCTTATGAGGCTGGTGGGCCTAGATGGGCCTGCTATGTTTACCTTCTTTAGGTCTAAAGCAGCCAAGCTGCACCATGTTTTTGGACCCTGTCGGCTCGATCTGGCCTCATAATTGCATTTTGCAAGCTGGTTCTTGACTGCCTGTGAAAGTGACAGGAAGTGAAAGGTGTGTATTTATGTTGCATTGAGTACAGTGTAATTATGTGTTGTGTTATTATGTGGCACAGATTGGTATTGTGTGGAGTGTATTTATGTTGCATTAAGTAGAGAGTAATTATGTGGATTGCAATTATGTAGTACTGAGTGGTATGTGGAGTGTATTTTTGTTGCATTGAATACAGTGTAATTATGTGATGTGTAATTATGTGATACTGAGTGGTATCATGTTGAATGTAGTTATGTACTCTACTCAATGCAACATAAATACACCCCTCATACCACTCAGTACCATACAATTAGAAACCACATATTTACACACTAATCAATGCAACATAAATACTCTCCACATCATAACACTCAATACCACATAATTACACAACACATATTTACAACACATATTTACACTTTACTCAATACAACATAACTGCACTCAACATAATACCACTCAGTACCACATATGCTTCTTTCAAGGGTTGTGGTCCGTTTCAGATATCGTACTACAGTTATTTTCACGTACTGTGATCAGTTTCAGGTACTGTGGCTGATTTGAAGAACTGTGGTCTGTTTTATGTTGTGTAGTTAGTTTGAGGCAGTCAGGTACTAGTGTTGCATTATTATTAGCAATGCCTACTGCTCAAACTTTTATAATACGAGACCTATTGCATTGCAAATGCTTGTTATTTTTTCAGGGATTCTAATAGATTTTTCCCTACATGGGGGAGTTCAGTGATTTGCCAAAGTCAGGGATACCTGAGAACTAAACACACCTGAAACAAATATCGGCAAAGCCAAGAGGTCTGGCTTACAACTGAAAATGACATTGACAGGGTCATATTACGACTTTGGTGGTCTTTGACTGGGACCACCACTGCCGCCGTCACTGGAAAACTGCCAAGGCCATAGTGAGCCTGCCTGCCAGATTACGACTTTAATCATGGGTGGGCGGTGCTGTGGCAGTCTCACAGCAGTAGTATG
Organism: Triturus cristatus; assembly: GCF_964204655.1. Lineage (NCBI taxonomy): Eukaryota > Metazoa > Chordata > Amphibia > Caudata > Salamandridae > Triturus > Triturus cristatus. The sequence goes on from NC_140583.1 coordinate 1,071,470,165, forward strand.
CAAGGCTCACAGGAGAGCCTAACAAGCATACCGCCATTGTGCTTGCAGCATGTTCCTCCACGGTGTTGCATGTACTATGTCGAGCATGCCACACCGTGCAGGAACAAAGGTGCAATTCCAGGGTGGGGCCCAACAAGTGCCCCTTCCCCCCTGTATGCACCCACAGCCCCAGAATCAACTGGCGGCCCGGGTAGGGCCCCCTTACCTGCAAGTATGCCACCCTTTTCATGGCGGAGTCCACGCCATGAAAAGGGCATTGGATATGCAGGTCGGAATATGCTCGGCGGTGCTGGCATTGGCACCACCAGCATATTCTGGCCATTGTCTGACCACTACCACAGTGGGATCCTTGATCCTGGTGGAGGTAATGGTCTTGTGGCAGTACCACCACCACACTCGTACTAGGGTGGACTAGGGTGGACAGGTGGTGGTGGTCAGACTGCCTCCGCAAGGACGGCTGCTGGTAATAATGCCCTTAGTCTTGCATTCACCCATTCACTGGTCTGCCACACTCCCCTCTCAGGGCCATTTCCCAATAAAGAGACACTTTCAGTTATCAGCCTGACAAATTACTAGGCCGCTCTGTTGACAGTGGGGTAGGGGTGCTGATGGTAGGGTATGAGTGCTAATCTGTGAATGGTGTGATAGGGTTCCTGGCAGTTAGTCACTGCTTGTCTTTGAGGGGCGACAGAGTGCAATCCAGGATGAGGGGCTGCTTTTGTGTGAGAGGTGTGGGAATACTGTCCGCAAGATCAGATTTGGTGAGGGATGTGAGTGCCGTCAATAGAGTGTGACTATGAGTTGCTCAGGGGCATGCAGATGCTTCTGGTAGTATGTGACTGCCACATGGATAGGTGCAGGAGTGCTGTAGGTAGTGCGACACAGCTAGTGAGTGTGGGGTGTCAGAATGCTTCAGGTAACCTGAAACTTGCACTATGTGAGGATGAAAGTGTGAACAGTGGTGTATGGCTGCTAGTCTGTGAGGTATGTGAGGATGAAAGTGCTAACAATGGAGTTTAGTTGCTAGTCTGTGAGGTATGTGAGGGTGAAAGTGCTAACAGTGGTGTATGGCTGCTAGTCTGTTAGGTATGTGAGGGTGAAAGTGCTAACAGTTGTGTATGGCTGCTAGTCTGTGAGGTATGTGAGGGTGAAAGTGCTAACAGTGATGTATGGCTGCTAGTCTGTTAGGTATGTGAGGGTGAAAGTGCTAACAGTGATGTATGGCTGCTAGTCTGTGAGGTATGTGAGGGTAAAAGTGCTAGCAGTGGTGTATGGCTGCTAGTCTGTGAGGTATGTGAGGGTGAAAGTGCTAGCAGTGGTGTATGGCTGCAAGTCTGTGAGGGTTTCTCAGCATTTACCGAGCTACGTCTTTTCACCATAAAACATCTAATAGCAGCCCTCTAGGTGGAGTCCCCTTTCTCTGCTTCTGAACCTTTATGGTCCGCCTTTCTTAATCAGTCTGCCCAAAGACGAGGGTGTGGGCATTATTGATGCAGGCCTATTTTTTATTTTCAAGACCCCTTGCCTATGATAGCCGACTACCACATTGGCGTAACATAGGCCCACACAGCCATCGCGGTGCGGGGGGGGGCGAGCTCCAGGGGGCCCCCTCAACACAGTACCCTGGCCAGAGAGCTCTTGACTGTGTCTGGAAGGGGGACCTCTCCCTATACTTTGCAGGGGGTCCCCCAAGTTTTGTTATGCCACTGGAATACCCCCGACACCCCCATACACACATAGATTGCTGACCACCACATCATGTCCCCAGTCAGCTGTGTTTGCTGGCGTCCATAGAAAACAGTCTCACCCCGAGACTCTCTGGTGCTGGACTCTGCTTCCACCTCGAACGGACTACTCCACACCAGTTTCTAACAGTTGTCTCCCTGCCTGATGCCTGTCCTAAGCTCCAATCTTAAAGCCACCCCAGCTCCCCTGCGTGGACACACATAGTGCACGTGTCTAGATAAGTGCTCTTCTTGCAAAGAGTACGTGTGTAGTTTAGTGAGCGGGAGAGAGCCTCTGAATCGCCATCAGGGAGGATCTCTTTACTGAGCATGCGCACATACTTGTGCATACACCAAAGAGTGTCGCCCTTGAGGTTCCGTGGGAATCTGACTGACATTTTGGGTATGTTCGAATATGGATGAGTTTGGTATCTACGAACCGCAAATGACGAGTTTAGTGGGTGTACGCGTTTTCGCTACGCTACTATGTACAGGTCGTCTCATTCCTGGACATGCCCATCTGAACCCCTGGGTTCCATTTTAGATACGGCGTCCATTTTGTCTCTTGCCCTCAAGTAGCCAGCGAACGGACACTGTCCGCTTCGTGACCCTGGGATTCCCAAGCTTTCGTGGAGGACACATGTTCCTTTGAAGGTGTCTTTATGATGAGGGGGATGACACGGCAAGGGCAGATGGCTCCGCTCGAGGCTCATCTTGCCGTGCTAGTTTATTGTTTCAGTCGTGCATACATTAGGCACGGGTTCTTTGATCCTGCAATCAAGTTTCCGATATTGCTCTCTACACTGTTTTCTAAACTGTCGTGCATCCTTGTTTTCCTTTTCCCTTTTCATCTGTTCCTTCCTCTAATTCGTTACGGTCAGAATGGAATGTGCTTAATGTAGGGATAATGTGCTTTTACAGTTGGGAACCGGCAATGTTGCTGTAATTATGTTTCGGGTTTCTGAAAACATGAATGCGACCTTTTTGAAGTTTATTGTGGGAACTGAGTTGTAACCTTTTGTTCGCCATGCTGTTCAATGACGAAAATGTGTATAAAAGGAGCGATCCACTTTTGCAATTTGAAGCAGTCTCTCAGAACCTACACGTTGTGTACTTCTTGCGATTTCTGTATCCCTGCAGTAAATAAATGCTGATCTTTGACGCCCCAGGAAGTGTCCCGTGTCTCTGTGTTTTGTACGCCGGAACAGGTAACCCACGAAGGTTTCAGGTGTTGTCCCCTGGCACCGCTGGGCCTTAGAATAGCCCAGTCCTTCAGTTGGCGCCCAACGTGGGGCGACATCAGCGGTACCGGTCCAAAGCCCGACGATCGTGAGGAACTTCGTGTGAAATCTCCGAGGGAAGGTGCACCCCGCTTCATCGATCCAGTTGTCGAAATAAGTGGCCCGAAGACTTTTCCAGCGAAGATTCCCGCCTCCTGACGGCTGCGACGGACTGATGCCCTGACTGTCGACCTGTTTTGGCGCCTGGCGTAGTCCTTTGTACGGCGAGACGATAGACGGGCCTTCCTGGTGACGCCATTGCTCTTTCAGTTAAGTATTTGTGGGTCGCTCCTAGAGTAGACCTGGTTGTTTGCATGGTTCCATTGCATTTGTGGTTCTTAGTTGTTGGTTCTTAGTTGTTGGGTTTTATTTGACAATTGCAATTGCCAAAAACCGGGGGTCTTGCAATTTTTTTGCGAGGACATCGTAATTCGATAGCCCTTGAAGTTTGTAAACTCGGTTAGTGTGCACGATGCCTGGCCGTAGTACTTTGTTTGGTTTCTTTAAATGTTGCAGCACGGATTCCCGACTGGAGGATTCATGTCCGATACCTCCAGTTGGAACTCCAATTTATGAGCTCTATAGTCGCCACGGAGTAGGTCCTATCGTATATAATGAATATTGGATTCGTTATACTAAAAAGGATGGTGTTCTTAGTTGGCCACCACATGGTAGTTTCGAAACTGCAATATTGGATAATCTTGAAACTAAATTGTTTAAAAAGAAGGCTAGGCCGGCCATGTTTGATTCCTTTCGGTTATGGCGTAAAGAGGCCAAGCAGAAAGAAATCAAACAGTCTAAGAAAAATAAGAGAGAAGGTGTTATTGCGGTAATGCGAAATGCAGAACAGTATCAGCGAGACAAGGATGAGAAGGAGCAGGAAGTTTCTGCTAGACTGCATCATATGGCGGTGGATAAATGTTACCCGGTTTTACCATCCAGTTCTGATAAGACGGGAGAAGAAGTGGTCGAGGATCCATTATTGTCTTATCTATTGAAATCACCACCTCCCTATGCACCAGACACTGTGGGTCCTGTGATCCCTCCTGTTCTCCAACCTGTTGTCTTGGCGGCTGCTGGACAGCCTGTCGTTCCTCCTGTTCTTCCGAATCCCCTTGTGCTGCAAGTTGTTCATCCTCCGCCACCAGCTCTTTTCCCTATCGCTCCTTCGCTTGTACCTCTTCAGCCTATTGTTCCTACTACTCCTGCTATCTCGACTACTTCTACTATTTCTACGGTTACCCCTAATGTTGTTGCTCCTGTACTCCCTTCTTCTTCCCCTTCTGTTCGTAGTCGTCTATTTAATGCTGTCGCTAAACTCTATTCTCCACTTTTTGGGCCGATACTTGGGTCCGATCTTTCTGATGTCTCTCAGAGGCGCAGTCAAATTCCTGACGGTAGAGAACGCGAGTCGTTAGTGAAACTGGCGCGTCAATGGATTAGTCATCCTGCGAAGTACACTTCGCGTATAGTTTTCGAGACGTTTTCTCAGTTTAATGAGCCCACACAAAGATTTGTGTACGAGGAAATGTGTAAATCTTTGAGAGAAGAGTGGGATAATGATGCGGTGGACAATGTACCGCCCGATATCACTGAACTTCAGAATCAATTTTCGAGTGGTATGATTGTGGGTAATAATGTTCGACGTGCTTTAGAGCGTCTGTTATCTTTTCGATCTACGGTATCACCTCGAGCATTGTTTGTGGGTGAAGCTGAGGAGCGGACGGCACATTCTGGTCAGTACCCTATGCGGGAAGTTCCCCCCAGTGTGGATGCCAGGTGATCCTGCTGCTAACCCTGCTATTCTACCACACTTTCAGAGAGTTTGGATACACCTCCCCTGGAAGCGATCGGAAGTTTTGCAGGTGAAGCAAACTTTGCCTGACCCCCGCAAAAATCCGGCAGGTTATTATAAGGAGTTATCCCAATTAGTGGATGCTACTATTATGAACCTTGCCGATATCGACATGTTGTTCGGTAATGTAGTACCTCAACCGATTTGGGCGAAAATCTGCCAAGAGAATCACGCAGCTGAGTTAGGCGGTGATTGGGCTGCTCTTGCGGCGGCTGACGCACGGCAAGTTGGTGGGGCTAAACCTGAACAGCTCATTGAGAATCTGCCCCAGAGGATAATTACACTTATGAAGAAGCTTATGCCAGCAATAAGAGTTAATTGGGACAAACTGTCTGCGTGCAAACAAAAGAAGGACGAGAGTGTCTCCGATTTCTTTACGAGATTTGAGGAGGCATTCATCGATCACAGTGGTCAGGATATGAGCACTGAGGGAGGTCAGCGACTGTTTGTGGATAAATTCGTATCGAATCTGTTGCCTGAACTAAGCAACAAATTGAAGAATTCTGAAAGTTCATGGGCTGTTTCTACCACTGCTCAAATTTTAGCTACGGCCCAATACTACGAAAATAGAGAGAAAGAAGAAAGCGAACGTGCAGATAAGAAAACAAAGGATCTTAAAACTAAGGTCTTATTGCAGCAAGCGTATCCCCCGCGCGCGATTCCAAATGACTCGCAACAGCAAAATCGATTACAGTCACAGTTTCCTAGGTCACAGCCGCGTACTGACTCCTCTACACCACGAACTATGCTGGGGTATAATCAATGCGCGTATTGTAGGGGTGAGGGCCATCTGAAGTTTAATTGTCCAGTCTTGCGTGACCGCAACAATGGTGTTTCGGCTCGAGGAGGTCGTAGTGGTCCTCAACAAGCCTCACGTGGTAGAGGTCGCGATGTTACTCAGAATCAGAATGAGCGTTTTTCCACTTCAGCAGACTCGCAAAATTGTTTTGATCGGCGCGATTTTTCGGTTGGTAGATCTGCACAGTATCATGTGGACGACTATTATGTCGAGCATGATGTTGCTGCTGACGGTAATTATTAGGACAGCCATAGACAAAGAAAGGGAGTGGTATCGGTTCCGGTTGATCAGAGAGGGCCTTATGTCGCAGTTGCCACATTGGGCGTAGTTGAATCTTTTCTGTTGGATACTGGTGCAGCGAAAAGCTCCATCATGCATTCGAAACTCCCTGGCGCGCCTTTGTCTGGCTTAATGAATGTTTCTGTTGGATTCTCTGGCGCCCCCGTTAGCAATCCAGTTTCTTGCCCGTTTCCCCTTTCAATTGGGTCTTGTGAGTTAGAAGCTCCTTTGCTTTTGACTACTGGTAGTGGTGAGAATCTTTTGGGCCTGGATTTGTTGAAACGGTTATATGCGACTTTGTACTGTTCTCCTGCGGGAGTGGAGCTTACGTTGGGTCGGAAAGTGATCTCTCCTATGTATTTGTCGACTGATAAGCTCCCCCCGGAATTGAGTTCTCTTCCTAAGTCTTTGTGGGCGACAGGTCCCAACGATGTGGGCCTGTTGGATATACCACCTTATGTTGTTCAACTGAAATCAAATGTGCGCTTACCACGCATTCCCCAGTATCGTATCTATCTTGATGGAGAGCGAGAAATATTAGCGATCATTTACGATTTGATCGATAAAGATGTCATCGAAGAAACTCGGGGTAACGTGTGTAATAGTCCCGTGTTACCTATTTTGAAACGAACTGATCCATCCAAGCCTCCTGTGTATCGTTTTGTTATTGATTTGAGGGAGGTAAACAAAATTGTAATTCCACAGTTTCCGTGGTGCCTGACATTACAGCTTTGCTGACTTTGATTCCAGCTTCTGCATCATGGTTCTCGGTAATCGATCTGAAGAATGCTTTCTTTAGCATTCCGATTGCTGAGGAAAGCAGAGATCTATTCGGGTTCTCATTAGGTGGTCGTAGTTTCAGGTTTAAATGCGCACCTCAGGGCTACTGTGAGAGTCCATCGATCTATAGCCAAGCGCTTAAGAGCCAACTTGATGCGTTTGTGTTACCGGCTGGTGCGGCCTTGATTCAGTACGTTGATGATCTGTTGGTAGCTGCTGACACTGAACAGATTTGCAAAACTGCTACATTATCACTGTTACAGCATCTATGTGACTTACATCACAAGGTGTCACCTTCTAAATTGCAATATTGTTGTCAAGAAGTAACCTATCTAGGTCACTTATTGTCAAAGGAGGGAAGAAGGTTGACCCCAGAAAGAATTGCAGCGATCGCTCGAATGACTGTGCCAACAACTCAGAGAGATGTGCGTGCCTTTCTAGGTATCACGTCATACTGCAGACAGTGGATCCCGAACTTTTCACTGTTAGCGAAGCCATTGATAGCTCTCACGTGCAAGGATGTTTCGACTCCTTTGCCATGGACGGAAGAATGTCAGAAAAGTTTTTCTGAACTGCGTGACGCGTTGTGTTCGGCTCCTGTGTTAGGTACTCCTGATTACAGTAAGCCATTTACACTATAAGTTCACGAGAGAGAAGGTTGTGCGTTGAGTGTTTTGACGCAACAATTTGGTGGTAAGCAGAGTCCATGTGCATATTTTTCCTCGACCTTAGACCCGGTAGCTAGAGCGTTGTCGAGTTGTTTGAGAGCGACAGCGGCAGCTGCGGTGTCTATTCGACAATCCGCAGGTCTGGTTATGGATAATATGCTCACAGTGATGGTTCCGCATGCAGTTGACACTCTCCTGAATCGTACAAAAACTCAACATCTGACGAGTGCAAGGTTGTCCGGTTACGAGTTGACACTTTTGGCAAGCCATATACAGATCAAGCGTTGTAATGTGCTGAATCCGGCGACATTGTTGCCGACTAATGTGGAATCAAATGATGTACCATCACATGATTGTTATTTACGAACTGAGGAAGAAACGAAGGGTCGTGTGGACCTGAAAAACACTCCATTGATAGACCCTGATGGCACTTTGTATGTTGATGGTTCATGTTTTAAGTTGCCGAATGGTAATGTGACGACTGCGTATGCTGTAGTGACGTTGAGTACGGTTGTGGAAACTGCGAGATTAAGTCAGAATTCAGCGCAAGCGGCAGAGATGATTGCGTTGACGAGAGCGTGTGTTTTGTCTGGAGGAAAGCGAGTGAATGTGTTTACTGACAGTCAATACGCGTTTGGTGTTGCACATAGCTTTGGCCGATTGTGGAGAGAGAGAGGATTTATGACGTCGCATGGTACGAAGATCCAACACGGACAGCTTGTGAATGATCTTTTGGATGCACTTACATTGCCTAAACAGGTGGCAATCATTAAATGTAGTGCGCATCGAAAGGTTACGGATGACGTTGGTCGTGGTAATGCATTTGCGGATGAGATTGCTAAGGAAACGGCTAAGAATCTTGCGTCCCGGATGTATGTTACGAGTCCAGTGAGGTGGCCTATGGAGACTGGTATGTGTGAAGACACTGTTGAGAGCGTGAAAGCAATTCAGAATGAGGCCACTGAAACTGAAAAGGCCAAGTGGAAAGAAAGCACGGGAAAGTTAGACACGCATGGATGTTGGGTTGACTTGTCGGAATGTCAGAGGTGGATATTACCGGATGCATATGTGCTAGCCGTTGTGACTATGGCTCACGGCTCGTCACATATTAGCGCGAAAGGTATATGTAAGTTATTGTCTCCGGTAAGGAAGAATGATGGTATCGCCAAATGTGCTGAGAGAGTGGTTAAGAATTGTATTGTGTGTTTGATGTATAATCCTGGCAAGGGCACCCCCACTCCACCCGGCCATTTTGCTCCTCCTACATGTCCCTTTGAGGTTATCCAACTGGACTTCATCCATATGGAGAGATGCAATAACTTGAAGTACGTTTTAGTTGTGGTTTGTGCGTTCTCCAGATGGATCGAGGCCTATCCTCTTAAGGATAATACTGCCCTGTCCACAGCGAAAATCCTACTGAAGGAATACTTTCCTCGGTATGGAATGTCACGGATTGTGTGGTCAGATAACGGAAGTGAGTTTGTGGGAAGTGTGATGCAGAGTGTGTGTAAGGGCCTTGGAATTCGACAGAAATTCCATAGCACCAATCATCCTCAGGCAGCGGGTTTGGTTGAAGGGTACAATGGTACTCTGAAACTGAAACTTGCAAAGATACAAGCTACGACTGGTTTGTCATGGCCTGATGCTTTGCCTCTGGCTCTCTTATCAACCAGGGCGACTATGCACTCTCGAGTAGGGCTTAGCCCATATGAGATTGTGTTCGGCCGCCCTGCAAACATTTGGGGAGTCCCGAGGCCTAAGGCCTTTGATAGTCTTGAGTACCCAATGTTAATTGATTATCTTCATGATCTGACTGCTAAACTGAGGTTAATTCATCAACAGGTTTTTGAAGCTTTACCGGCACAGACAGAGGGTCCTGGACATCGGCTCCAACCGGGTGACTGGGTTGTTACCCGCAATTTTGGCAGAAAACGCAATCTGGAGCCAAGATTTGTGGAACCCTTTCAAGTATTGCTGGCTACAAGGACTGCAGTTCGGTTGGAAGGCAGAAAGAACTGGGTGCATGCCACCCATACTAAAAAGGTTCCGATCCCTTCACCAGCAGATAATTGGGTGAGAACTGGTATTGCGACAGCAGAAACCGAGACCCCTCTATGTTACGTGCCGTTTAGCGATGCTCAACCTGTAGTAGACAATTCATTGCAGCCAGACACATCTGTTGAGTCGTCAGTCCTGGAGAACTCAAGGTCTAAATTGTCATCTGATCGACTGAACATTGTTTCACCAGCTGAACAATTATTTGAAGAGCAGACTCGACCTGGAAGAAGTCGATATTTTCTTCGTTCACATTACAAAGACTGATAATTTTTTTTTCCCTTTACTGTTGCCACGAACATTAAGAACAATTGCATCCTTTGTTGATTTTTGAGTTTCTTTTTACGTGTACTTTTTACAGCTAAGAGATTTTTATTAAGTTGGATGTTTGTCTAGGAAAACCTATCATCCGGGTTAACCGTAGGGCCGTGCGGGTACTTCCTTCTGTTTAGCCGGTTCCTGATACTAGGTCAGTTACCTTTTGTCGATTTCTGGGAACTCCTGGGAATTGATAATCGCTGCTCAGAACGAAGTGCGTCAAGGACGTCACGGACGGTTTTTAGAGGATGGCGTTCTCTAAGCTGTTGGAAGTAGAAAGGATGTCGGCGCAAAGATCACAATTGCATGAAATTGTACGAACGAAATGTTTTTGTTTCAGGTATTTCTACTGTTTCTGACTGTTTCTATGCTATTGGTGAGTGGAGTATATTTTGGAATACAGTCGTTATTACCTTCCATTTCACCTACTTTTTCTCCTAAACTAGGTTCCCTTACTACTGTTTCTCCACATTCCTTTCATCCTCTGCCCCAACATGAACAGGTTAGGCGTGCAGAATTCATGAATAACTCCTTCGTTCAACTCCTACATCAGCATCAGTTGGTGATGAATACTACCAACTGTTGGGTGTGTGGGTTAATGCCACATACCATGGATAGGGGTATTCCGTATTTGGTTCTTCCTTACAGTTCCCAGGGGTCAGCTCGAGCATTCCAAACTATGTTCCGTAGTGCACTGGATTCCTACCCCAGTCGAGAGCCACGTTCTGCAAACTTTGGTCCTGGTCCGTACCACAAGCCTTTGGTGATAGCGATTGCTGATCTAGATAGAGATATTTTTGATGCATCGCTTATTCCAGATGAAGAGGTACAAGCATATAAAGATTTGAGTGAGGCTGAGTATAGTACGTCAGTGGGTGATAGACAGCTCAAGAGCTCATCTCCAATATGGATTGTACCCCACCTCGGTAATTTCTGCTTGAAAGGTCTTGGTCGAAATCCGAGAGCCCAGCTTGGTGAGAGTGCTTGTACTGACACGTACGTTCTACCGATGCTCTCTTCCCCTGTTTTCCTGACTGCCAAGGGTACCTATTTCATATGTTATGAGCGTGCATATACATGGTTGCCCCGTGACTTCTCGGGAACCTGTTATATTGCGAATCTTTTGCCACCGACTTTTACGGTTGCCTCAGACTATCACAAAACTAGAGTTGTGAGAGGCGTTATTAGCGAAGAGGACACCGCTGGTCAAGAAGCAGGAGATTTCTTTAAGGGTTTCTTGCCGTTTTGGGGACCTATGGTTAATAGTAGGAACCTGAGACAGTTGACCCGTGTGGTAGAATTGACTGCTAACATAACTGCGAGTGCTCTTGGTAATTTAACAGCGGAACTTCAGGCGGATAGACTTATGACGTTGCAGAACCGTATGGTTCTAGACGTTGTTCTTGCAGACAGAGGTGGTGTGTGCAAAGTGATTCATTTGAGCTGTTGCATTTTCATTCCTGACAACGCTCCAACCGTTTACCAAGCCATCTCGAAGTTGCATAAGATCTCCGAGTCCATACATGTGTACGAAGGTAACTGGACGCTTCTAGGATGGTTTTGGGACCTGATATCAACCTGGGGTTGGAAGATTCTGATGATCGTAGGGGTTGTTGTAACGTTTCTGTTCACGTGTTGTCTTTGCGTGCAGTGTGGTCCGGCCTTATGTGGCCTCTGTGCTACAACGTGTATAAGACGGCCATCAGTCACCAAAGAGACGTTGATGAATAGAATGATGTTCCAGCAGCAACTGAACGATTTGATGAATATCGAAATCGACTCTGATCTCGACTAGTGCTTGCCTACATGAGGGCAAAAGGAGCGTCTGAGGTTCCGTGGGAATCTGACTGACATTTTGGGTATGTTCGAATATGGACGAGTTTGGTATCTACGAACCGCAAATGACGAGTTTAGTGGGTGTACGCGTTTTCGCTACGCTACTATGTACAGGTCGTCTCATTCCTGGACATGCCCATCTGAACCCCTGGGTTCCATTTTAGATACGGCGTCCATTTTGTCTCTTGCCCTCAAGTAGCCAGCGAACGGACACTGTCCGCTTCGTGACCCTGGGATTCCCAAGCTTTCGTGGAGGACACATGTTCCTTTGAAGGTGTCTTTATGATGAGGGGGATGACACGGCAAGGGCAGATGGCTCCGCTCGAGGCTCATCTTGCCGTGCTAGTTTATTGTTTCAGTCGTGCATACATTAGGCACGGGTTCTTTGATCCTGCAATCAAGTTTCCGATATTGCTCTCTACACTGTTTTCTAAACTGTCGTGCATCCTTGTTTTCCTTTTCCCTTTTCATCTGTTCCTTCCTCTAATTCGTTACGGTCAGAATGGAATGTGCTTAATGTAGGGATAATGTGCTTTTACAGTTGGGAACCGGCAATGTTGCTGTAATTATGTTTCGGGTTTCTGAAAACATGAATGCGACCTTTTTGAAGTTTATTGTGGGAACTGAGTTGTAACCTTTTGTTCGCCATGCTGTTCAATGACGAAAATGTGTATAAAAGGAGCGATCCACTTTTGCAATTTGAAGCAGTCTCTCAGAACCTACACGTTGTGTACTTCTTGCGATTTCTGTATCCCTGCAGTAAATAAATGCTGATCTTTGATGCCCCAGGAAGTGTCCCGTGTCTCTGTGTTTTGTACGCCGGAACAGGTAACCCACGAAGGTTTCAGGTGTTGTCCCCTGGCACCGCTGGGCCTTAGAATAGCCCAGTCCTTCACCCTAGCGCACTAGAAGAACCATACCAGAGCCCTCCCCACCACTGCCTTTGCCCTCTGGGATGGAAGAGGTGTTTCTTCTGGAGGAAACCTGTCAGACGTCAGAACACTGCATAAACTGTTCACTGCTGGGTTAGGGGCATGGGGCACTCAAAAGCAGCTCAGATATTTGTTTACTTAGTACACTCCCCAGATCAACCACAACATTCACTGCCATCAGGGCCGGACAGGGAACAGCAACCAGCCAGGGCAGGGTGCTGCTCGACCGGCCCTGGGAGCGGGGCTGGGGGTGCTAGCAAAAAGCACCGCTCCCACTTTTCTTACAGGGGACCGATATTGTGTCCCCAGCAAGAAAAGTGGACCCCTTGGGCACAAAACCGGCCCCAACATCTCTGGCCCACCGGGGAAATGCCCAGTGCCCTCTACGGCCAGTCCGGCCCTGACTGCCATGACATTACATTTGTGCACCGCTGCCATTTTACATGCAGCGAATCAGGTCACGTTCTACTACCTCTGCAGTTGCAGGCACGTGCACCGATGCTACTGGCAGCATGCACTACAGCTTCTGGAACGTTAGGTGCACAGCAAGTGGAGCAGGGAAAAAAGGACTGCAGCAAGGGTGAATTTCTCTGGGAAAGATGCAATGACAATCCACATTCTTTGCAGCTCATGTGAGAATGTGGGAAGTGTTAGGAGATGTGGTTTCTAGCCAAAAAAGAATAAAGGGCTTCGATTGTGAAAACTCAAGTCTTCTGCCTTACTGTCCTGGTGCAACCTTGTGATTAGACCCAACCTGAGCAACAAGTACACCTGTTCAGTAGCGGCTGTTGTCAGGCAAATGTGGTAGGGCAGCACAGGGATGACTTTAACAAACAAAACAATAAAACAAAATACTTAAATGCCAGTCTTCTGCTGCTCTGGGCTCAGGCTGAAGCTCCCAGCCTCCCCTACGGCCAATCCAGACTCTGCTCTCATACCAATGAGAGCAGTGCTGGGATTGGGCAGAGCTGGCTTTTTTTGCGCTCCATCAGGAGCTGGGAGCCTGTGCCTATTGGTCTCTCCACCCACCAACACATCTGGGTTGGAGAGATGTCAGTGCACATGACGGCTTGGCTTGTTTCCTCAGACGGCCAAACCGTCATGTCACTGACAGCAGTGCCCACCACTCCTCCTCCCCCCTGCTGCAGTGCTGTGGCCCCGCCCCCAAGACTCAGCCACAGAATGAAAAATAAAATGATCTGCATTTTATTTTGTGTTTGCGGGCAGTGGGGCGACGCTCCTTCGCCATAAAGGAGAAGCCGCAGCTGCACCTCTTTATCACTTTTAAGGGTAGTGAGACAGAACAGCTCAAGGCCTACTCAGCAAAGAGGTGCGGGTTAGAAACTCAGACCTTGGCAAAGCACTTAATAACACTTAATAAGTCACAGTCCAGTAACCACTTTTAGTTTTAAAAAGAAAGATGTATTGTAATTCATATACAACTAAATCCTAAACATAAGCATGCAAATGCACTCAATGAATACCAAATCTCCCCTGCCCTTTCTACACTAGAAAGCTGTGTATGGTATAATAATGCCTCTCGGTGTCAAACTATGTAAAGAACTGTGCGACAGTGTTTGTCAGAGTTGACACTATAAACTCCTTCCAATTTGTCAGAGATTTAACAATGTAAAATGGCTTCCAGTTGAATTTATTAGAGAGTTCATAATGTAAAGCCCCTTCCTATAGTATTTTGATGATGACTCACAGTTTAAAACCCCTTTCTTCTGTATTTGTAAATGGATTAGACCATGCAAAGCCCATTTCTTCTATATTTTCATGGGTTCTGCAGTTATAATATCTCTATCAGTTATGATTGAAGTGCTACAGAAGTTATCTGTAGTTGGACTAGCTAAACTTGTGTACAACCGAGTGTCAACAATGGGCAGAGCCTCATCACCCCTCTCTATTCTTCTTTTAAATGTATATTTTGAAATTACATGAGGCATTGAGAACAGCTAAAGCTACACCAGATGTAAAAAGGAATGTGCTACCACTGTAGGCCATGGCAGATCGAACATTTTTGGATTACGCAGGTTTACTTGTGTGTATTGTGGCCATCCTGGCCTCCATTCTGAGATTAAATCCTCCTTCTAGTGAATGCAAAATATTATATTGTGTTTGTATATGTATATTTGACAATAATGATACTGAAAATTTGAAAATGGCTGTGCATGCCCAGATCTTCCTCCATGCCTTGATCAAGTACATGGGCTAGAGAAATACATGTGTTTGAGAATAAGCTGTTAAACATCCTGACAGCATTCAGTAGCCCCGTTGCCTCCCCTAGTTGGACCTAGCAGTAGCTACCCACCATAGTTGGGCACTATTACTAGGCAGATCTCATGTTGCCCCTCTAGGGGGAATTCCATAAGAGAACATTTCCCTCTACACTTGGTGACCACTTCAAGACAGGCAGAAGACTCAATGCCTTAAGACTATTGGCTATCCTCTAACGTGCAGCCATCCTCATCTTGTGGAGTTGGCACCAGAGTAGTCTTGAGACAAGTGGAGTACTCATAGACACAAGATACACAGTTGGCCTCTAATGTTCAAGTGGCTGTGTTGGAATAGATGGTTAGTGTCACCTTCAGGAGGTGGTATCCAAGACACAAGCCTTACTCCGACTTGTTGATACGATACCTTGAATGATGTGCAAGCATCCCTCAGGCTGCAGGCTATCATGGGTAACATCCCTCAGAATATGAGAAGTGTGATTGTGACAAATCCCCATTGGTGGAGTCTTGGCTCCCAGAATCCTCATCAATGCCAGGCCCTGCTCCACTACCACTGCTTGTGACCGCAGACCACTGGGACCAGGCTGATCAAGGAGTGACTTTCATTACAAAGCACTCTGCGTAAGCCGACAACCAACACTTACACCCATGAGCAGTACCTGCCTGAGCATCCACTGTCTGCCTTACTTTACCAGGTAACTTCCACAACTGAAGCAGTTTCGCTTGCATAAAACAAGTGGGGCAAGGAATCATCCCAGAGGTAATTATCACTCACAAAAGTATATGGGCCTCATTTATGAGAAGGGCTGCTTCGCTGCCTGAAAGCAGCGATGTGTCACTTCTCAGTGCACCCTCCTTGCGACATGATGGCTGCGTCATATTTACTGTATGATGCATCATGTCGCAAGGAGTTACATATACGTCAGTATTTCTATTGTATCTGTAGACGCAAAAGTGATGCATTGCTGGAGTGTGTCACAAAAGTGACGCAACTCCAGCAATGTGGCCTTCACATGGGGCAAGCCCCATGTGAAAGGGCCTGCTCTGAGGCAGGCGTAAGATATTGAAGCATTTGCGTCCTAAAAGTGACACCATGAAATCTCATAGATTTCACTGCATCACTTCTACGAGGCTTACTTGAGTGGGAACGCCCCCCCCTGCATACATTATACCTGACGCAGGTATAATGTAGCGCAGGGGTTTACAAAGTGATGCATCTGCTTAGATGCATCACTTTGTAAATAGGACACAACAGGTGGCATGTTTTACACGGCCGATGCGTCAAAAAGTGACTCAACGGAAGCGCAAAACTGTCGCAAGGCCTCATAAATAAGGCCCTGTATTTCTCCAGCTCAGGTTTGATCTACTTAATTTATAGTTTTGTTACATAGTGCTGTTAGCACATGGGGGATGTAATTACATTGATAGGGGTGAATAAACAATTTTGATTACCTTCCAAGATGTCACTTGTCAGAGTAGATCACCTCTGGGTGTGTGGTACAGGGTATAAATGGTGGTAAGTAATTTATTTATTTATTTATTTATGAGTTTTATATAGCGCTTACAAGACCCGGGGGTATCAGAGCGCTTTACAACATAAATGAATAGAAAAACATAAACAAAGACAAAAACAGTACAGCGAGTATTATTTGTGATTTGGTGGCCAAGAAGATCTAGGTCATTGGCAAATGGCAGTTGAGGAGAAGTTCTTTTAGTTGTCTCTTGAAGATCGTGAAGGAGGGATTAGTCCTGATATGGGTAGGGAGAGAGTTCCAGATTTTTAGGGCATTCCTAGAGAAAGAGCGGGAGAGGGCTTTTTGTTTGTGTCTCTTAGGGGGGATTAGGAGGAGCGAGTTGGAGCTTCTTAGGTTTCTTGATTGTCCAGCTTTTGTGAGTTTGGCAGCTAGGTAGTCCGGTTTGCCTGTGTGCAGGGCTTTATGGGTGAGACAGGCAATTTTGAAGGCACAGCGTGCTTCGATGGGTAGCCATTTTAGGGCCTGTAGTGCAGGGGTGATGTGGTCGTGTTTCTTGGTACCAGAGACCATTCTTGCTGCTGCGTTTAGGGTGGCTCTCATGGGGGCTCTATGTGTTTTAGCTGTCCCCATTAGTGTGGCATTGCCATAGTCAAGTCTGGACAGAACTAGGGATTGGGTTGCAGTTTTTAGGTCTTCGGGGGGGTATGAAAGGTTTGATTTTGTTGAGGAGTTTTAGGTTGTAAAGGGCGCCTTTTGCTGTGGATTTGATGTGCAAGCTCATGTTGAGGCTTGAGTCTAGAGAGATTCCTAGTGATTTGACTGTGTTTGCTGGAGTGAGTTGGCAGTTTAGGGAGTCAAGGTTGTTTATCCATTCTTGGATCAGGGGGGGTTGTTCGTGATTGGAGAAGACAATGATTTTGGTTTTGTCTTGGTTGAGTTTGAGGTGATTGATAGTTAGCCAATTTTCTACTTTTGAAAGGGTGGAGTTGAGGCGGAGGATGTCATTGAGGGAGGAGATCTCGAGGTAGAGCTGGGTGTCATCAGCATAGAGGTGGTAGGCAATGCTAGCTTGTTTTAGAATGGCAGTGAGCGGTTCCATGTAAATGTTGAAGAGTGTGGGGGAGAGGACTGAGCCTTGAGGGACACCTCGAGTTGAGGGGGAGGTGTCGGATATTGAGTTTTTGATTTTTATGAGTTGGGAGCGGTTATGTAGAAATGAGGAGAAACATTTTAGGACAGTACCATCTGCTCTGGCATGTTTTTGTAGGGCATCTAGGAGAAGTTTGTGATCAACCGTGTCAAAAGCAGCTGAAAGGTCGAGGAGGACAAGTAGGCAGCATCTGTTGGAATCAAGGGAGTTGTGAATGTCGTCCGTAATGTTCAGTATAGCGGTTTCAGTGCTGCATCCCTTCCTAAACCCGGATTGGTGTGAGTCAAGTAGGTTGTTAGATTCCAGGTGTTGGTTCAGTTGGGAGAAAACACATTTCTCCATGATTTTCGCTAGGAAAGTAAGGTTGGTGATGGGCCTAAAGATTTTTAGGTCATTTGGGTCAGCATCCGTTTTTTTTTAGAAGTGGGGTGACTTGGCCTTGTTTGAGGCAGTCGGGCATCAGTCCGTTGTTTAGTGAGCTGTTGATAATCTTGGTCCAGAGAGGGGTTAGGGTGAGGTTGACGTTTTTTGCTAAGGAGGCGGGCAGAGGGTCTGCGTAGTGGTTGGAGGGTTTGGAGTTGGCAATCACATTGGAGATGTCCTCTTCGGAGAGAGGATTGAAGTTTTTCCAACGCTTGGGAGGGGATGGGGGACCAGGGTGAGGGGTGATTTTGGGGGTCAACAGAGGAGCGGTCTCGGCTACAGGGAGTGTGTTGTGAGCAGGAGAAGGGTGAGGTTCCATAAGGGGGGAGGATTTGCCGTGTTGGGATAGAGGGTGGTGGTCTAGGGCGAGCTCAATATTGGAGATTTTGTCATCGAAGAATTTGGCCAGGTTGTCGCACTGGAGTTTGGAGGCGGGGGGGTTAGCTGTGGTGGGCTTGGAGGTCTGTTTCTGGATGATGTTGAAAAGTTCTTTGGGGCGGTTTTTGGCTTTGTCTAGTGCGTTCCGGAAGAAGGAGGCTTTCTCTTTGATTATGTGTTTTTTGTAGTTACTGCGTTCTTTCTTGAGTTTGGAGAGGTTGATTGTGGATGGGTTCCCTCTCCAGAGTCTCTCAGCCGCTCTTACTTTTCTTCGTTCGGAGTTGAGGTCATTATTGAACCAAGCTTGGGAGGGGATGTCTCTGACTCTTTTTGTTTTTAGGGGGGCCAGTTGGTCGAGGGCAGTTGCCATTGTCGTGTTGTACAGTGTAGTGAGCTCAACCGTTTTGAGGTTGTCTGTACAGGTTGGGAGCAGTGATGTTATGGTATCTTGAAGGGCAGGGAGGGGGATGTCATGTAAGTTTCTGGTCCATTGGTGGGTGATTTGGTTTTTGATTGGTGGAGCTACTGATTGATTGATGTTGAATAAAATGATGTGGTGATCTGACCAGTCGATCGGGAGAATGTTGTTTATGGTAATGGTTTCGCTTTTAGCTATGATAGCATCTAAGGTAGAGCCCTTGTTGTGAGTTTGACCCTTGCAGTGTTGGGTGAGATCATTTGTGAGAAGGAGTTCATTTAGGGAGTGAATAACAGTGTCATTTACATTGTTCCAGGGGAGGTTGAAGTCACCCAGGATGATGTTGTCGGAGTTTGATAGGGAGCATAGGGTTAGTAGGTCCGAGATTTGGTCACTGAAAGCAGGAGAATTACCTGGGGGGTGGTAGATGAGATGGCATTTTGTTACTTTGTTGTTTGGGTGTGTTATGTTGGTGTTGAGGTATTCGAAGGTTGGGAAGGAGTGAGTTTTGAGTTCAGCTATATTGATGTTGTTCTTATGGATGACGGCAATGCCGCCGCCGCGTTGGTCTTTTCTGTCTTTTTTGATGATGGAGAAGCCAGGGGGTACTAGGAGGTCAAGGAGCGGGTATGATGTTTCATTTAGCCAGGTTTCGGTGAGGAACGCGATGTCAGTGTTGTTACTCAGTATGGCATCAGCCAGCTCTATTGCGTGCTTAGCTGCGGATCTGCAGTTTACGAGCATGCAGTTTACCATATCTCTGTTGGAGTGGGTTTGGGAGGGGGGTGGAGCTTGGGGGATGCTTGTGCGTTGGGAGGGATATTTTGTGGGTCGAGGTTGGTAGTTATCCCTACCTATTCCGGTGATTACTTGAATGTTGGAGGGGGGTGTTTGGGTTTCTCTGGGGTCATAGGTTTTAGCGAGTTTTATTGCCTCTCTCAGGGACATATCAGGGATCGTTCTTTTTGGTCTAAGGGATTGGGTGTTGCGAGGGGAGGAGCGCCAGCTGGGCATCTGGAGATTAGTCTGTTGAGGAGGCTCACAGGTGTTTAAGAGGGAGGGGGGTATAGGGTGTTTGGTGGGGAAGGAGGGGCGCAGTGGTGTTGAGGAGGATTTTGTTGATGGCCTGGGTGATAGTGTTGAGTTGGCTGTGTAGTAGGAACAAGCTATCGGTGATGGTTGAGAGTAGGGGCGGGGTCATAGGTAAGAGGGAGTTGAGTTGTGTTTCTATGCATGAGAGGCGCTCAGTTATTACCTCCATAGTCGCCGGGGAGTGGGGA